>NC_072473.1:128697631-131097631 GCF_027574615.1 Eptesicus fuscus
TCTATTTCATCCTGCTCTCCTAGAGAGCCAGGGCTCACAGGATCCAATTCTAGCAAGGCATTTCTGAGGCTAGCAGGGCTAGGAGTGGAGCTGGAGCCCAGGCCAGGAAAATTAGGGGAAGAGAAAGTGCCCCTGTGGCCAGAAAAATCAGTTGGAAGAAAGGAGGGGCCCTGGCCTGGAAACACAGGGGAGGAGGGGTAGGGGCCGGGGGCGGGGGTGGAGGGGGCGGAGAGAAAGGAGGAGGAAGAGGAGGGGGAGGAGGAGGAAGAGGAGGGGGAGGAGGAGGAGGAGGAGGAGGAGGAGGAGGAGGACGACGAGGAGGAGGAGGAGGAGGAGGAGGAGGCATAATAGGAGGAATCCTCAGGAAACAGCCATTGAAAATGAAGGATCCTAGGAGTAGGTGAGGGTGAGGGTGAGGAGGCATGCATTTGCAGTGCCCGCCAATGCGGCGGGGCAAGAGTGCGCAGGGCCTCAGGATCCCGAGAGCTTGAGCTGCTCTGGAAGGCAAGCCTTCCTAAGGGGTCCCCGGGGGAAGGAGACCTCTCCCCAGCAGGCCCAGGGGGCGAGGGGCGGCTGGTAGGGGTGCATTTTTTCTGGGTGGGGCGGCCCCTGGCCACAAAGCCTGGAGAGCCACCGCCGCTGCTGCTGCTGCTGGGGCGGGCAGGGGGGAGGGCTTGGCTCGGCCTGGATGAGGGGCTTTGGAGGCCGGGGCCTGGCGGGCTGGTGTGGTTGCTATGCGCAGGGCCTGGACCTGATTCCAGGCTATGGGAAAAAGAGACTGGCTCACAAGCACTGCATTTGAAAGCAGGGCCTGGCCTCCTAGTGCGGCGGCTGCCAGCAGGACCTGGTGCGGATCCAGGGCTACCAGGATCTGTACCGGGCCCAGATGCTTGGTTAGGGACAGCAGAAGGTGGCGGCGCGGCTGCAGGGCGGCTGGATGCTGGGTCTGGTGCAGAGGCAGATGCAGATGCTCGCTGGCGGCTGCGGGGTGCAGGCCCTGATGCAGAGGCAGATGCAGGCTGGTGGCGGCGGCGGGGTGCAGGCCGTGATGCAGATGCAGAGGCAGATGCACAGCGGCGGCGGCGGCGGGGTGCAGGGCCTGGCACAGAGGCAGATGCACGCTGGTGGCGGCGGCGGGGTGCAGGCCCTGGCACAGATGCAGATGCAGAGGCACGGCGGTGGCGGCGGGCGGAGCCTGGTGCAGATGCGCGGCCCCGGGCAGCAGGGCCAGGCTGGGGTGCACAGCGGCGGTTGGCAGGGGCGCCTCGCAGGGTGGAGCGGCTTCGCAGGGCAGGGCCTGGGGCCGCTGGCAGGGCCTGGCTTCGCAGGAATGGGCCTGGCTGAGAAGCGCTGCTCCCCCGAGGAGCCCCAGGTGCTCGGCGGCTGCGGGACCGACCCCTTGGAGGGGCAGGCGGCAAAGGCACGGACCTCGGAGGCGCGGGAGCCCCTGCAGAGAGACAGCGCCCTGGAAGCTGCCGCGCCTGGGCGCCCCCCCCCCCCCCCGCGGCTCCCCCTGCTGCCCACGGCCCTGAGCTGGGCCCGCGGGGCGGCCCCGGCGCCCTCCGGCCTGGCCCCTGGGGGCCGTGCTGCCCGCGGGTTCGGGCTGGAGACCTAGGCGCACCTCGGCCCTCAGCGCCGGTTCTGGGTGGGGGCCCGGCCCTGGCGCTCAGGACGCCCGCTTTCCTGCCACAGGCCTCGGGGGCGGCCCCGGTCCCGGCTGTGGCAATGGCGTCGCGTCGCCGACCTCCGTGGCACCTGCGATGCCACAGCGCCGCCCCCCCCTCCCCGCCCCCTGGGGACAGTGACTCCAGACGAAGGGCACCGAGGCGCCGGGGTTCCCTCCGTCCGCAGTGACCGGTCTCCATCGGTCACTCCGTTCCTCGGCCCTGAGGGCACCTTACCTTCCTGCTCCTTCTGCTCCTTCTCCAAGCTCGACTGGGCGGCCATGGCGACGCGTTCTCGCTCAGAGACCGAGATCTCCCTCGTCAGAGACCGAGATCTCCCTCCGTCAGAGAGCGAGTCCTCCCTCCGTCAGAGACAAGTTCTCCGTCAGAGAGCGAGTCCTCCCTCGTCAGAGAGCGAGTCCTCCCTCGTCACAGACGGAGTCCCTACTCCGGAGAGCGCCGACACCCCCCGCCGAGAGCTGGCGCTGGAGGTGGGCGTGTCCTGAGGAGTCCTCGCTTCTGATTGGTCAGCCGCAGCCACGTGACTATCGGCTTCTCAGAGCACGCCCCCCCCTTCGCCAGTCAGCTGCCCCTCCCGCTCTAGTTTCCCCCCACCCCCACCCCAGTTCAGGACCGTGAATCCCCCCTGCTTCCCTGGGCCCCCATGGGTGTGCTGCGAGGGAGGGCAGGGGCGGAGAGGCGGTCCACACCAGCCATCTGGGTCGCCCCAAGTCAGCTTACCTGCTCAGCACCGCCCTGGAGGCTCAGCCTCAGCGGCGGCTCAGAGAAAGGCCACCCCGGCCCACAGGGGATGCCCCCGAGCCAGCCGCCCCTCCTGCCATCTGCTCTGCACACTCGGTCCCTGCTGACCCACAGGGACGGTCCCGGGACTCCTCGGGTCATCGGGTGACCCCACACGGGGTCCGCCCGCACAGCAGTCTGGGGCCGAGAAAAGGGGTCCCGCACTGCTGCCGGGCACCGGGAGGGCCGGCTGGGGTGGGCTGGGCTTTCCAGGAAGAACAGCCTCAGGTCCCGAGTTGCCCGCGATCCCGGGTGATACCGGCCTGAAATGTGCATCAGCATTTGTCCGGGCTGCGCGGGAATCCGCTGATGGATGCACAGCCACTGGCTTGGTGCGCTCTCTCGTTTCTGTTCATACAAACACGCTGCCGCTATGCTGTACGTATGGTGGCGTGACGTTCATCAGATGGATGCCGATTTTACCCCTATTTACCAGAGGGCCGCCTGTTCAGTGCCCCAAACACAAAACCAAGTGTCAGAGGGCTGCCCCTCAATTCTCACCCACCCCCAAGCAAGAACTGGCACGCCATTTACATGGTGTTGGTAGACAAGCCATTCACGCCTATCTCATCGCGTATTTTATTTTATGAAATGGAAGGACTTCTCCATACATGTTGTCTGCTGACCTGCTTCTGAAGTCCAGAAAACACCCTTGCCATATCAGTGAATAAATTCCCACGAGGCCATTTTGAAGCACAAAGAAGGTTACACTTGTAAACGTTCCAGGATTCACATCGTTCCCACTTTTCACTCCTGTAACACATCGCTGTGAGGCACATCCTTCTGAATAAAAATGGCTCACATCCTCAATCGTGTCCTTGTTATGACTAGTTTCCCAGAAAAGGAAAATCTTGATACAGGCCATCATCAGAATGTTAGCAAGATGTTCCCTGAAAGTCACTGTTCTAGAAAGTTTGGCTGAATGCACTGGCATGCTTACTGGACCGGATGAGCAAGGGGAGTGAAACACAATGCAAGATACACTGGAATGGTATTGGGAACGTTAGATCACAAGGACTGGGAATGGATTAGGAATGAAATGCAGAAAGCGAGCATATGGAGACTGCCTGCAGTGGACACCGGAATGAAAGAGGGCATGGAATACGGCCTTGAACCATGTGGAATGGAAAATGGAGTGGGATGGAACGGAATGGAAAAATGGGATTGAAAGGCAAGTACAAATAAATATCTATTGGCAGGTGGAATAAAAATTTACCTGCTGTTATGAGAAATGGAATGGAATGGAATAGAATGTGCAGTGAAGTAAAATAGTAAAGAAAATAGGAAAAAATAAAAATCATGTAGGAATGAATCAAAGAAAGAAACAATGTCATGAAATCAATGGACTATGAAATTTGCACTACAGACAAAAGCACTGTAAAGGAGTAGAAATGAATGGAATGAAATTTGGAATGAAATATAGAATACACTGTGATGAGGACGGAAGAGACAATGAATAAAGATGAAATGGACTGGAACATGGAAAACAAAAATACTGATGAAATAGGGGGTGTACCTGAATGAAGAATGGGTGAATGGAATGGGTTCCGGCCATCTACCACTCTGTAACTTAGTGTCATGGTACAATGACCACTGCATCATGCTCAGGCACTCTGGAGAGCTGGAATTCAGACAGGGCAGAGTGCAGATGGCTTGTGTCTGCTCCAGGATGTCCTTGTCTGAGGCTTCAGAAGGGAACACTAGATTGGCTGTGAGGTCATGAGGGAGGGAAAGCAATCACTGATGACACTTATTAGACTTGGTCCACAGTACCCGGGTCGATGGTGGTGCCACTTCCTGGAATTGGCAAGACTTGCAGACTGGGGACGCAGAGCAGATCGGTGATCCTCGTGGACAAAAGAAATTCTAAAAGAGCAAGTTTTGTTTGCCTCATCCTTTCCATCCTGAATGTTTTCAATGAGCATGGATTACTCTTACATTCAGAAAAATACAGCTATTTACATTTTAGAAGCAACGACTTTTTATTGTTTAATAATGATTTAACCTGTCATGAGAAACAAAGCTCTCCCGTATACTACAGGATGGGGTCTACATGCATCTCACCTGGCCAGATAGACACTTGTCAGGACATATAAGAAGTCATAAACAGGAAATCCATTTGATGCTCAATTCTTCGTGGGGGCATTGAGTCTCAAGAGGGAAACCTATATACATATTTCGCCAATGCTGTTATCAAAAGTGATTTTTAAGAATTTGAAACCACCCGAATTTTCAGCAGGATACTGAATGTCTTTAAAATAAAGGTATGCAAATTTTATAGGATATTTTTGAATGACTTTGAATGCTGTTGGAAAATGACTGTGTTATGCAAAAAAAAAAATTACTTCCTGAATATACGGATGTGTATTCCCACCCATCCATCATTATATACAACTAGCATTCTAAGAGTATTGGAATTTCATACACTGTATAGCAATGGTGCTCAGCAAGGGGCATTTTGCCCTCCACGGGACACTTGGCAAGGTTTGCAGACACTTTTCTTTGTTGCAACTGGGGAAAGGGAAGGTACTACTGGTATCGAGTAGATCAAAGCTAGGAATGCTGCCTAAACGGCATGAATGGGCAAGGCAGCATCTTACAACAGGAAGTTATCTTGGCCCTAACTGGTTTGGCCTGCGGAATGAAAGGTCCCAGGTTCGATTCCGGTCAAGGGCATGTACCTTGGTTGCAGGCACATCCCTAGTAGGAGCTGTGCATGAGGCAGCTGATGGATGTTTCTCCCTCATCGATGTTTCTCTCTATCCCTCTCCTCTCCTCTCTGTAAAAAATCAATAAAATGCAATTAAAAAAAAAAAAAAAAAAGAAGTTATCTGGTCCAAAACGCCAGTAGTGTCCAGGTAGCAAACCCTGCAGCAGGGCATTGAGATGATTTGGAAAAGTTTAAAACAGAATGTAAATCACAGGCAATCCTGCCAGTGATCAATAGCTATCGTTGACAGTTTGATATGTCTAAGTGTTAACTTTCCTATGACAACTTTGTAAAATCACCAGAAGGCTATGTGTGAATTAAATTACTTCATTTTAAGAGTTCATTCTTCCTCTGGAATCAGCAAATGGTTTTCAAATATTAAACTTATTAGTCTTAAGAGATGATATACCTCGAGAATTGTAAAGTCAGCTCATTTGCATGGAGGGATGTTCCAGCAATATCAACCCATCATCATCTATTCCCTGATTTACACCCTTTGGATCAATGGTTTCATTTCCAAATTAAAATGAAGGAAAACTGTGGCCCATGATGCAATGGATCTGATTATACAGGGCCGTGAGGTTGACTAGCCAGGTCATAGTCATCTCATTACCCTTCCAGTGACTGGTGTAGGGACGGGCATTCCCCAGTTGCAGTCGATGAGATGTTGATGCATATCTGCTTGGAGTCTTTAGGCCAAGGTCTCTCGGCTCTTAAAGAAACAAAGGAGACACAACAGATTGTGTACATTAAAAACCTAAAAACTTAATATATGTCCAATGCTATAGTTAGTAAATGAATTAGCAGGATTGAGGAGTATATGGTTGGGATTATAAAATTCAATTGGATGCCTGTATGCTAGCATTACAATTGTGAAAAGAAAAATGCCATTTCTCATGGCCTCAGAAAACAGCAAACACCTAGGAACGAATGTAACAAAGGAGTGCCAAGAGCTCTGCACACAAAAACACAACCTTTCTGGGAGACGTTAAAGGAGACCTACATAAATCAGAGATACATTGTGTTTGTGTGGTAGAGGACAACAGTGCATCATGAGTTGGAGAGAGAATTCTTGTGGAAACCATCTATGGATTTAATTCAACACACCCAAATTCCCAGCAGTTGACTGATTGATTGATTTTTGAAACTGGAAATTGGCAAACTGCTTCTAAATTACATATGGATAATGACAGCCCAGTAACAGAGAAGTCCACGTAAAGCAGGACTTTCACAGCCAGATAGCAGGACTAACCGTGACACCATAATCATGAAGGTAGTGCCCGATGAGCACAAGAACAGACAAGCAGACCAACGGAACAGACAAGGGTCCGTGCACCCACTCACACAAGTCCAGTCACCTCAGTTCCAACAATTGTGCCCCTGCTGTGCTCCGGGTCGTGCTTTACATAGGAGGACCTGGACCATTTGATCTACTTTTGATCCCTAATTTGTGCTGAAAACGAAACAGAATCCCAGAAGTTGAAGCTTATACAGAATGACGAACGAGCATATGTTCATGACCTTGGCGTAAGCGATGATATGGGAAACAGGACATAGAAAACCCCGAATGATAGAGGAAAACATCAGCACTGTTTGGACTTCATCAGAATAGGGACTTCCATTCCTCCAAAGACACATGTGGAGAGGGAAGAGATAAACCTCAGCATGGGAAAAGCTATCTGAAACACTTCTATCCCGCAAATGTCTTCTGCCCAGAACAGGAACTTCAACAACAAATAGGACATCCAAGTAACTGACCAATGAACAAATGAAGATGCCCAACCTCCGTCACCAGGAATATGCATGTTAAAACTGAAATGAGACATCACGAGACAGCTACCCGAATAGCCAAGACAGCTAACAATAAGCAGGGTTGGCCAGGTAATGGAGGAACCCTCCCACACAGGCGGGAGTGTAACTTGGCGCCAGCACTTTGGAAAACTGTTTGGCACAATCTGCTAAACTGAACGTGTGCATTCTGCATAGCCCAGCAGTGCTACCTGCAGTGTCTCTTCCTGCATAAGAAGCTACCATAGCCCTGACCGGTTTGGCTCAGTGGCTAGAGCGTCGGCCTTCGGACTGAAGGGTCCCGGGCTCGATTCCGGTCAAGGGCATGTACCTTGGTTGCGGGCACATCCCCGATGGGGGGTTTGCAGGAGGCGGCTGATCAATGTTTCTCTCTCATTGATGTTTCTAACTCTCTATCCCTCTCCCTTCCTCTCTGTAAAAAATCAATAAAATATATATTTTAAAAAATTTAAAAAAGAAGCAACCATAAACCTCGGGACTTAAGAACAATGTCCACTTATTAGCTCACAGTTCTGTAGGTCACAAGCAGTGCGTGACACGGCTGTGTTTGCTCTCTGCAGAGGGTCTCACTGGGTGAAATCAGGCTGTGTGTCTTTGTGGAGGCTCTGAGGAGGAATGCACTTCCAAGTTCACTTGGGTAACTGGGCTAATTCCGTTCCACTCTCAGCTCCTCCTTTGGGGGTCCTGTTTGGATGGCTGAGGGACAGCTACCTTGAGATTGCCAAAGGCCCTTCGGTGTAGTTAAGAAAATCTATGAGGCCCACGATTAGTCTCTTGAAAGGGCTTTTCCTGGGACTGGATCCTCTGAACTTTGGGGATTTCTCAACTTTTAACTAACAAAAGTTTGTATTACCACAACCCGGGCTTTTTCTCTCTACCACACTTTCAGAAGCTTGCTCTTAATTTAAGATTTTTATCTCTTTTGGTCACCTAGCTATTTTGAGAATTTCCCAAATCATCCAGTCCCAGTTTCTTCTCTTTAACACTTTTCTCCCAATTTATCTTTCTCTTCTCACATTTTACTATAGCAGCAAGAAGATACCAGGCCACACCCTCAAGACTGCTTGGAAATCTCCTCAGATATACATCCATGCTAGTTTTTGTTTGTTTGTTTGTTTTAGTTCAACTTTCCACCTGACTGCAGTGTGCAATTCTTGGAAGCGTTCTGCCACTCTAAAAATACCAGGCTCTTCCTAGACTTGGAAATAGCACGTTCCTTACTTCGCAGGCAGCCCTCACTGTCAGGAACCTCCAAGTCCTGATTGCTGCTAGAAGACTGCTAGCAGTTGTTTTGGCTTTCTCTAGGGCAGTGGTCAGCAAACCGTGGCTCTCGAGCCACATGCGGCTCTTTGGCCCCTTGAGTGTGGCTCTTGCACAAAATAGCACGTGCGGGCGCGCACGTACAGTGCAATTGAAACTTTGTGGCCCATGCGCAGAAGTCGGTTTTCGGCTCTCAAAAGAAATTTCAGTCGTTGTACTGTTGATATTTGGTTCTGTTGACTAATGAGTTTGCCAACCACGGCCCTAGGGCAATGTAGGATTTCTCTAAAATGCTCCCCTTGCTTAAGAGCGCCCACCAGCAGGGCTTCCCAACTCCAGATCTGTCCCAACACTGTGCTCAAAGCGATGTAGGTTCATTATATTGTGCTCCCCACATTGGGCTACCTCTACCCACTGGGCCTTGACCATGTGTCCCAAGTTGTCTTTTACATTTCCTTCTTTGCACTTCACCCGAGACAATAATCTTTTTTTTTTTTTTTTTACCAAGAGATCCTTGCTGTCTGTCAGAGGGACGTTGAGGCTCGGGAGACAGCAATCTTGTTAACATTTCTGCCACGACCTAGGAGGGACCCACTTTCCAGTTCCCAATAGCACGTTCCTCACTTCCTTCTGAGGCCTCAGCAGCCAGTGTCTGCAAAGGGGACCCACCGGACCAATGCAGAAACCCCACTGTGCTTGGCGCAGTCCTTTCCTTCATGACAGAAGCACCTTGAAGGAGCTCTCAGCAGCGTTCCATTGCCAGGGTTTGAACAGGAGATGAGTGCGGAGGGCAGAAGGGGGAGGGAAGGAGATAGAGACCGAGATAGAGACTGAGATAGAGATGGAGATAGGGACAGGGGAGATAAAAGTAGGCTGGATACTTGTTACTCTTCTGGCAACATCAGTACTTCTGGATTTGAAAACACTTGTATGCAAATCCTTCTTTCTTTCTGGGTGAGAACTGTACTTTTTCATAAAGAACTGCGTAATAGTGAGGATTGTCAGACAGAGATGAAACACTTAACAGAGTAGTCTCTGGGAAATCTCAAGTGCTGAAAATCAGAGGGGCTGGTTTGAATCTTAACGCCTTCCTTTTTGGCTGTGTATTTCTGGATGAGTTCAGTAGCCCCTGAGTCTGAAGGGCTTTTTATGGACACGCAGCTGATCCGTAATAACAGTAACTACCACCTAGTATTGTTCTGAGGATTAGAATGGATGCTGAAATACAGTTTGCCCTTAAAAATGCAGCCCTTCACCAATCTCTTGTGTTCCTAGACAATGAGTTTCCTGAGGCCAGCCAGACCATTCCCTTGTCAGATCCATATCTAATCTGTTCTCGGGATGGTCCCATCTGTGTGGATCAGGCAACACTGAATTATCTCCACTCCCATTTTCTGACCATAAAACTGTCGATCCATAATAATACCTAAGATATGTTGATAGACCCGAGCTGATCCCTGGCGGTCACACAAGGCCCAAGACGAATACCACCTGCTTCTAGCATGTACATCAGTGATTTCTGCTCCTTCCGGTTACCCTGGGAAGTAGGTGTTATTTTCTCTCATTTATACATGATGCAAAAAGCTCAGAGCAGCATAAGGTCCCGTCCACGGTCCCCAACCAATAAGTGGTGATCAAAGGTGTATTTCGGACCTAGACCTCTGTACCTTCACCGTGTTCCAAACTGCGGTCACTTTTCCAGTGAAGGAGGTACTATGCACTTCCTTCCCAACTGAGCTATAGGATCATCAAAAGCAGAAAACCCGAGTTAGCATTCCCTTGTGCTCTGGTACCTAATGTAACATTAAGCCAAAGGTAGGTAGGCACGAAATAGCCGTTGACTAGTTTATGAGGGCTCGGTGTATATTTTAAAATTTAACATCATTGGACAAGACTGAATCTGTAGTGATATCACAGCTAGGGAAAGAATGTGTCCGTCAAAAGCACTGTCCACTAAAGTATTTTTCGTTCTCCGAAGCTTTGTGTGAGTTGGTATCTGAGATCTGAGCCACCGGCTATTTAATCAGATATTTGTTCCAAGAAGCCAAGGATCTTTATACTGTCTTACTTGCATAATCTCGTTTTTAATTCAAAAATATCCCTCGCCATTAATTGCACAGATAAAAAGGTAGTATACAGCACCTCACTTACATTCCACTTTCCTGAGACATACCTGTCCCACTTCCTTTCAGTTATTTAATTCGCAGCACTTGCCCTGTTTTGGTCACTAATCCTCAAGTGGCACTGTGAAGTGAGCACTGCGGTGCATTCTGGGTCTATGTTTTCTCCGTGCACTAGAACATGGGCTTCCATGGAGCAGGGGTACTGTGAGCTTTCTTCCCTGCCTAATGCCCAGCACCCACTGGGCAGCCAAGACCTATTCAGTGAGTTCTAAGTAGTGGTTGCATGAATACGCTGATCCGGCTGGGACACAAGGTCCATCGGAAACGAAGCTCCTCTCTGAATCCTGAGTGGCGTGTGCGTGGCCACGTGCAGCTGCAGGGACCCCCGAGTCTGGTGGAGCCAGTACAAGCAGGCCTGCAGGCTTCCTGATGTCGGCCGGCCTGGCATGGGGTTCTGCTTCTCCCACTTGCTGGGCTGTGGCACCGGGATTGCTTTGGCACGACTCTTAGCCTGTTACCTCCTCAGCATTGTTGCAGGATACTCCCCAAAGCTCTCATTCATTTATCAAGAAGGTATTTAGAGACGTCCTCTGTGCACCAGGCACTGCCATGGGTGCTGGGAATAGGAGGAGGAACAAGCACCATTTCTGGGCCTCTGGGAGGTCCCAGTGGTCAGACAGGCAAGTTACAGCACCCGGGCATCAGGGCTCGGACGGGGATATTGCCGACGTAGCAAGAGAAACTGCTGCTATGCCCGTTGTTCCAATCTTCCTGGTACACCCAGACAGCTCCAGAGGGCCTCGGGTCGCCTGTGTGTCATATGTAACATGGTGGAGAGAGGGAGGAAGTGTTTCTGGCTCAGCCCTAGCCAGGCGTCGCTGAATACCTCGAGTGACAGCAGAGTCACAACGGAGCAAATATCTTTCCACTGTGGCCGTCCCCACCAATGCCGGCCTGGGGGCAGTTTCCACAGCCTTCCGGAGGGAGGAGCGCAAGAAAGGAAGGCCAAGACGAGCCAGAGAGATCTCCAAGATAAGCACCGGGGCCTCGGAGCAGAGGCTGAATCCCGGTTCAGAAAAATGGCACAAGGATTCGGACGGAGAGCCACTCTGGGCTGGACATGGCTTGGTCGGGAGTTGTCAGGCACAGAGTGGACCCGGTCAAGGCCCCTGGCTGCAGGGAGCTGCAGAGCTTAGTCAGGAGGACACACAAACAGGCGGTCTCACTGAGCCCCTTGGTTTCTTTCCCATCCCCTCTGGGAGGCAGTCATCTCCCTGGACCGGCCCCGCCTTCCACGGAGGAGGAACGGGCCGCGAGGTGCTCAGTAGCGTGGGCAGTGAGTGACGGAGCTGGGCTCACGTCCAGGCCTGTCGCCAAAGCCAGACCTTAGTCCCCTCACTCTGCAACACTTCCCTTGCATTGCACGTCCCTGGGACGTACCTGTCCTTCCAGGTGAGACGTGCATTACGCTTCCCATGGGGCCCCCACTGGGCAATCTAGGCTGCTGGCAGGGAAGAGGAGCCTGCAGGGTTCGGTCAGATTTCAAAGTTGCTGCTCTGAACACCACCGGCTTTCGGGTCAGCCAGGGCAGGTCAGAGGGCGTCAGGAGGAGGCTGTGTTAAAGGCGACAGCACCGCCAGGCCCAGCGTACGTTTCAGCTCTGGGTGAAAACTGGTGGCGCTGCAGCAGGGGAGCTGGGCCGATGCAGGCTGCAGGGGGCACTGGGCTCAGACTGACCCAGCCATGAAAACGGATCACAGCACCGTTTAGCTCCATGTCTCACCCAAGGGAAGCCGCTCTGCAGCCTGAGTACTCCTGCCCGCCCCTCAGCCTGGTGTTTAGAGGCCTCACTCGAGGTTCCCATGCCTGCTTTCCTTACTCCTGTCAGAGCCTTGTCACAGCGTTTGGTGATGGCATTTCTGCATTCGTGTCTGTCCCTCCCCACCCCAGCTGGGTTCCTCTCTGTGAGCATAACGCCCAGGGGGGGACCCACACGTGTCCATTGTACGCTGACGGTGTGACCGGTCCCTCAGGAAAGCACAGCTGTGATCCCACCACTGCACGCAGACTTCCTTTCACTTGGAAGGAGACCTGTGATTCTCATCCCCTCTCCGTAGTTTGAACCCGGCTGACCTTCCACTCCTGACTCACTTGCTGGGTCTTGGCCAATTTGTCACTATCCTATCCACTGATCGCGCCTCAGGGTGAGAACGCAGTGGCTGACTCAGGGCAACTTCCCCAAATTCCTTCTTGGGTGAAGGAATGGTTGCATTCACACAAGCCCGCCAATCGTGTTGTTTTATTTCAGAGTTTAAATTCACAGGCCTTGTTTTGACAGAATTAAGTGCTGGCAGAAGAGGATTTCTGAGCCCAATGATTAGTGCAGCTGTCACCATAAGTAAAAATGTTTACACCCAGGAGTAGGTGCCTCTGCTTGTTACCTCCTACTCCTTGGCCACTCCTTTCCCGTCTGTTCGGCTTAATCCTGTGCTTCTTTTTTAAAATGAAATCTATCGACGTAACCTGGGTGTACAAGATTATAGTTCAACATCTGGTCTCCTTCCATTACCATATATCTGACCCCCGTTACCCACGTGGCCCCCCACCCCACCTTTTTCTGTGGTGACCACCATTCTGCTGCCTGCATCATTAGTTTCTTTTTGTTTGTCTTATTACTTCATTTGTTACGTTTTGCTTTAAATCCCACAAGTGAGTGAAATCATACATTTTTGGGCCCTTTTCTTCCTGGCATTTCACTTGGCTGAATGCTCTCACGATCTCCCCATGTTCTCACAAATAGCAATAGTTCCTGTTTTCATGGCTGACTAGTATTCCCCTGGAGTTAGGCACTACATCTTCTTTATCCAGCCACGCATGGATGGACACAGGTTGTTTCTATGTCGTGGCTACTGTGCATAATAGGGCTATGGACATAGGGCTATATCCAGAAGAAGAATTGGTGGATCGTATGGTAGTTCTATCCTTAAGTTTTTGAGGAACCTGCATGCCGATTTTCATGGTGGCTGCACTAATTTACGTTCCCACCAACAGTGTATGAGGTTCCCTTTCCTCCACATTCTCTCGGACACCTGTATTTCTTATAGTGGCCCTTCTAACAGGTGGCCTCTCATTGTGGTTTTGATTTGCATTTTCCTAACAATTAGTGATGCTAAACACCTTTTCCCTATCAGAATCACAATGGCATTTTTCACAGAAGTAGAACAGAAAAATCCTGAAATTTGTATGGAACCACACAAGACCCCAAATAAGCAGGGCCATCCTGAGGAGGGGAAAAAGAAGAAAACTAGAGGTTTCACACTCCCCAATTTCAAACTATACTACAAATATACGGAAACCAAACTAGTATGATATTGGTAGAATAATAGACACACATCCACTAATGGGGCAGCATTGAGAACCCAAAATAAGACACGGGCAACAAATTTTCCACAAAGGAGTGAAGAAGATACAATGGCCAAAGGAAAGCCTCTTCCGTAAGTGGTGCTGGGGAAACTGGAAAGCCACATGCAAAAGCATGAAACGAGACGGCTCGCTGACACCGTACACCAAAATTAACGCAAATGGACTAAAGACTTGAGTGTGGGACTTGAAACAATAAAATGCATAGAAGAAAACACAGGCAGTAAATATATAGACCTTGGCCTCAGAGGGTTTTTTTTGTGATCTTGACCCCAAAGGCAAGGAAAACAAACGCAAAAATAAATGAAGGGGAGTCTATAGACTTCTGCATAGCAACAGAAACACCTACAATACCAAAGCCAATGAACAGAAAATGGGACTCAAGTCACAGAACCCATACAACTCAGCAACAGAAAAACACCCCAAACAATCTGATTAAGAACATGGTCAGAGCCTGGAGCGTGCTCGGCGCGGTCCCCCCGGCGGTCTCTGGCTGAGGGGGCGGCTCCACTTGCTGCCGAGCACGGACAGACGGGCCCCTGTGAGACGTGGGGTGGGGGACTCCGTGCTTGCTGGCCTCCGAGTCCTTCAGGAATCTCGGTGCCCCGGGGGCGGCCGGGTGCGCATGCTCGGCGACCGGCCGCAGCTGCGGACCCAGGAGCCGGCGCGGTGACGCAGGGCCGGCCCGCCACCACACACCGGGCGCACCGGAATTTCGCCGAGCAGCCGCCCGACGAGTTCTGCGGCGGCTGTCCTGGAGCTCTGGCAGGATGGCCAGGGGGATTGCTGGGGGGGGGTTTGACCGGCGGGAATTGGTATCGGGAGGACGGGGCCCCACTGGGACCCGGGTGCGGGCGGGGTTGCGCGCCTCTGGGTTCGGGAGTGGTCGCGCGCCTCCTGGTATGGGTGGGGCCTCGCGTCCCTGGGTCTGGGTGGGGCCACGTGCCCCTGGGTCCAGGTGAGGCCGGATTCCGGGTCCGGGTGAGGCCAAGTGCCCCTGGACCCGGATGACGCTGGGTCCCGTGCCCGGGTGAGGCCAAGTGCCCCTGGTTCTGGGAGAGGCCAAGCGCCCCTGGGTCCGGGTGAGACCATGTGTCCCTGGATCCGGGGGAGGCGTCGTCCACCTAGGTCCAGGTGAGGCCACGTGCCCCTGGGCCTGGGAGAACCCACGCACCCCTGGGTCCAGGCGAGACCATGTATCCCTGGATCCGGGTGGGGCCTCGTGTACCTAGGCCCGGGTGGGGCCGCGTACCCCTGGGTCTGGGGGAGGCCAGGCGTCCCTGGGTCTGGGTGAGACCATGTGTCTCTGGATCCGGGTGAGGCCTCGTGCACCTAGGCCCGGATGAGGCAACGTGCCCCTGGGTCTGGGAGAGGCCAGGCGTCCCTGGATCCGGGTGAGACCATGTTTCCCTGGATCCGGGTGAGGCCTCGTGCACCTAGGCCCGGGTGAGGCCACGTGCCCCTGGGTCTGGGAGAGGCCAAGCATCCCTGGGTCCGGGTGAGACCATGTGTCCCTGGATCCGGGTGAGGCCTCATGCACCTAGGCCCGGGTGAAGACACGTGCCCCTGGGTCTGGGGGAGGCCAAGCGTCCCTGGGTCCGGGTGAGACCATATGTCCCTGGATCCGGGTGAGGCCTCATGCACCTAGGCCCGGGTGAAGACACGTGCCCCTGGGTCTGGGGGAGGCCAAGCGTCCCTGGGTCCGGGTGAGACCATGTGTCCCTGGATCTGGGTGAGGCCTCATGCACCTAGGTCCAGGTGAGGCCACGTGCCCCTGGGTCTGAGAGAGGCCAAGCGTCCCTGGGTCCGGGTGAGACCATGTGTCCCTGGATCCGGGTGAGGCCTCGTGCACCTAGGCCCGGGTGAAGACACGTGCCCCTGGGTCTGGGGGAGGCCAAGCGTCCCTGGGTCCGGGTGAGACCATGTGTCCCTGGATCCGGGTGAGGCCTCGTACACCTAGGCCCGGATGAGGCCACGTGCCCCTGGGTCTGGGAGAACCCAAGCGTCCCTGGGTCCGGGTGAGACCATGTGTCCCTGGATCCGGGTGAGGCCTCGTACACCTAGGCCCGGGTGAGGCCACGTGCCCCTGGGTCTGGGAGAGGCCAAGCGTCCCTGGGTCCGGGTGAGACCATGTGTCCCTGGATCCGGGTGAGGCCTCATGCACCTAGGCCCGGGTGAAGACACGTGCCCCTGGGTCTGGGGGAGGCCAAGCGTCCCTGGGTCCGGGTGAGACCATATGTCCCTGGATCCGGGTGAGGCCTCATGCACCTAGGCCCGGGTGAAGACACGTGCCCCTGGGTCTGGGGGAGGCCAAGCGTCCCTGGGTCCGGGTGAGACCATGTGTCCCTGGATCTGGGTGAGGCCTCATGCACCTAGGCCCGGGTGAGGCCACGTGCCCCTGGGTCTGAGAGAGGCCAAGCGTCCCTGGGTCCGGGTGAGACCATGTGTCCCTGGATCCGGGTGAGGCCTCGTGCACCTAGGCCCGGGTGAAGACACGTGCCCCTGGGTCTGGGGGAGGCCAAGCGTCCCTGGGTCCGGGTGAGACCATGTGTCCCTGGATCCGGGTGAGGCCTCGTACACCTAGGCCCGGATGAGGCCACGTGCCCCTGGGTCTGGGAGAACCCAAGCGTCCCTGGGTCCAGGTGAGACCTTGTGTCCCTGGATCCGGGTGAGGCCACGTGCCCCTTATTCCGGGTGAAGCCGTGCCCCTGGGTTCGCCGAGACCAGGCCAGAGGGAGTCGGACCTCCGTTACCACCATTTGTCCACCATCCAGAGCTGAGGGGTCAGTGCTGACATGTACAGATAAGGAACTGGTGGACATTGAAATTGGGTCTCAAAAGAACTGTTGGTCCAGAAAGAAACTCACTACAGACTGATCCATCTGCCTGTCAGCATAACTATTATTGCTCGTCTCACATTCAGTTCTCATAAGTATATATCTAGTGACATATGATCTCGCTCATCTAGGGGAAATGATGAACAACATAGACTGAGGAACAAGAACAGAACCAGAAGCAAGGAGGCATCGATGGGACTATCGGGCCTCAGAGGGAGGATAGGGGAGGATGGGGGGAGGGGGAGAGTTCAACAAAGGACTTGTGTGCATGCATATGAGCCTATCCAACGGTTAAGTTCAACAGGGGGTTGGGGCATGCGTGGGGAGGGGGGGGATGGGAATGGGGGGATGAGGACAAATATGTGACACCTTAATCAATAAAGAAATTAAAAAAAAAAAAAAGAACATGGTCAGAGGACCTGCACAGACACTTTTCCAAGGAAGACATACAGGTGGCCAACAGACATATAAATCCTAGTGGAGTAGCAACCTCCAGTGGATATTGGAGGAAATTGTACAGCCTGAATAGGTTTCCTAGGAAGCTGGTATTTTGGCTGGCTCCTTTTCAGCGTGTGTGGAATATTTTTCTGAAGTAGGTACAGAATTGATTTCTCTCTTCAAAGATTCCAAAAAATTAGCCATTGATATCAAGAGATATTTCAGTTAGGATGCTATCCTTTGCTAGAAGAGTTCCAGGCATCAAATTTGGACAGAACTTCATTCATTGAGTGGGGGGAAAGGCTGTGCTCTCCAGTATGTGTCTTTTGAAGACCTCCACCCCCACCCCTTCCCAAATAAGCTCACCCTTTTCAGAAATCTCCTGCCCAAAATCTCTTCCCAATTACATTTTCTGAGTCTGAATAGGATCTTGGTCCATTTGCGATATTAGTGATGAGTTTCTATCATCCTCCAAACACTAGAAATTCAATTCCTTATTTGTGCCCTTTCAAACAATATGTGTTAGATGGTGAGGAGATTACGGGGACATAATTTTTGTGGGGTTTTTGCAAATATATTTTTTATTGATTTCAGAGAAGAATGGAGATAGAAACATTAATGATGCGATAGAATCATCAATTTGCTGCCTCCTGCATGCCCCATACTGGGATGGAGCCCACAACCCGGGCATGTGCCCTGACGGGGAGTCGAACTGTAATCTCCTGGCTCATAGGTCAATGCTCAAACCACTGAGCCACACAAGCCGGGCTGTTTTTGAGATCCAAGTGAGATGGATTTTTCCCAAGCTTGCCTTTCCAGGCACCGGGTTAGACAGAGTCTGCGATGCTAAAATGAGCAAGGCAGATAGGGATTGTGATTTCTGCTAAAAGAGACAGAAAACAAAAAAGACACTATAGCAAAGTGCATAAATGCTCTCTGAGACACAAAACATTTGAGATACTTTGACACCATATATGATGGAAATCCATCATAATTTAGCATTGCTTCCTGGGACCTGGAGAGACAGTAACAGGTAGACAGAAAGGTGTGGGGATGGCAAGTTTTCCAGGTAGTCGGAACAACATATCCAAGGCTCTGGAAGTCAGAGGGAGGCTGGTTTGCACAAGGAAGATATTTCTCTCCTAGCTCTGAAATTATTACACTGAACTTGTTTGCTTTCTTGGTATCCTTTCCTCCCCATGCACACACTACATCACAAGAACCCTGTTAGTGTTTGATGTTTTGCATCTCAAGAGCCCTAATCTTGGAATGGGAACTGGGGGGCTAGGGAACTGGTGTGGGGTAGGGACTTTAATATATACTTTTTATCTGTTGATTTTAGTTATCTGAAAGTATTATAGAATCAGAGCTAAAATAATCAAATATGCAATTAATTTACATGGTAGCAAATCTAACACATAAAATGCACATATTAATGGGAAAACATAGCATCTGCAATGCCATCATTCATTCAGTGATTGTCACAGCCAACCATTTTTATGTGCTTTTGTGTCTCTACACTTTTCTTTGTGCATGTGTATGTACACACACACACACACACACACACACACACACACTCACACACACACACACACACACACACACACACATGTCTCTATTTTTAAAAAAGCCTTTTTTTCCAATTTGGCCTTAGAGGATAAATATATTTTTATGTCAAACATTATATGCCTGCATCATCATTTTTAATGTCTCCATGATGTTCAATTTCATGGGGATAGCATAATTCACTTAATCACCACCCACTTCAAAAAGCATTTCTGGTTGTTTTCTGGTTTCTATGGTTACAGTCCTCATTCCAAAGAGCAAGGTTCAGAACAGTGTGTGTACAGTGTACTACCACTTAGGTAAAAATGGATTAGGTACCTAATGATCAATATACTTAATTCACTTGGAGAGTTACTGAATTCTTTACCAAGAGAATGCTATAAACAGTTTTTTTAATCCATCAAATTTCAAATTAATAGTAATGTATTCCCACATTAGTATACTATCGTAAAAATAACCTATAAAGCCTGTTACACAGAAAAGCCTACCCCCTTAAACCCTTCCACCTTCCTCCATATCCTGTCCCTGCCTGCCACCCAAAGAATTTTTAAGAACAGGTCTTTTAAAAAATACATTGCTGTGTTTTTTTTTTTTTAATTTGAGAGAGAGAGGAAGGGAGATAGAAACACTGATGAGAGAGAAACATCAACATGGATTGGCTGCCTCCCACACACCCTCTACTGGGGATCGATCCTACAACCTGCGCATGTGCCCTAACCTGGAATTGAACCAGTGACCTCTTGGTGCCTGGGGTCGACACTCAACCACTGAGCCACACCGGCTGGGCAAAAACAGGTTTTTAAAAGACTTATCCTTACCCTGTAACTCTATGCCCAGTGCCCTGTAACCTACTGATTTTTCCTTCATGAATAACCTCCCATCACTGGTTACCACCTTAGCAGTGGCAGCCACTACTGTGCAGACACTGTCCGGTGCCAAGGGCCTAGTGTTTTGGAGATGCCACGAAGTAGTGATGTATTCTGTGGGAAGTAGGAATAATTCGGTCCCACAACCACCACACAAAGAAGCCTACCTCCCCTTTATACCATGTCACCCACTGTATACCTGGCATTCCCCCACTGTCTTTCCCAATGTTTGCCTTAAGAATGAATTTAGGACCTATTTTTCCCAATAAGCCCCTTCTTAGTAACCTGACAACCAAGTCTTCGGTGTTCAGGAAGAACTTGCTATAATCAATCGCCCCCATTTCCCAGAGAGCCTGCAAGGGCTGCAGCCACTCTAGCATGCCAAGAGGGCTCTTTGTGTCTGTGATTTTAACCACATCTCTCTCAGGATGTCCACTTACTTTGAGGTTGTGATCTAAGAATGTCCAAGGAGCACTTGAATTTAGAAGTGGCAATATCACATTGCGTGGATTTGATGCAGTGGTGTAAGGAAGGGGGAAAGTGTTGTGTTCCTACCATGTTTCTATTTCGGTATAAAAATGTCTTCCTGTTTCTTCTTTTCACAAATGAGGAGGAATAGTGTACTGCAGTGAGCTACGAAGATCGTGGATACTAGGACCAGACTAATGCTTGGCTTCAAATCTCAGCACCACCATTTGCAGACGGTGTAAATTGACTATGGTCCTTCATTTCCTCTTGTGTGATATTTTAAATATGACAGTGCCTACATTAAAAGGTTGCTATGAGGATCAATTCAGTCCATACATGTGAAGTATTTAAGACAGTGCTGGGATATCCCAACTGTTCAATAAGGGTATCAATATGTTTGTGTAAATCAGTTCAGAGGTAATTGGTTTTTAAAAATATATGTTTTTTTTATTGATTTCAGAGAAGAAGGGAGAGGGAGAGAGAGAGACAAACAACAATAATGAGAGAGAATCATTGATTAGCTGCCTACTGCACGCCGCTTACTGGGAATCAAGCCCACAACCCGGGCATGTGCCCTTGACTGGAATCGAACCTGGGATCCTTCAGTCCGCAGGCCGACACTCTATCCACTGAGCCAAACCGACTAGGGCCAGAGGTAACTGGTTTAAAATCAGTGTTCAGAGGGTCCAGACATCCCAGTTCGCTTAGCACAGTACCCTCTAGAATGGACACAAACATTGCTAGTGTTGAATTTATATGAGATTATTTCACTGTATGTAACACGTGCACACACACACGTGTGTGTGTGTGTGTGTGTCCATCCAGGCTGCCTGGAATGAATCAATAGATATTGTGACATTTTAAAACTTATTTCTGGGTTTCCTGCCGGAGCCTGTCCTGGAGCTATACATTTTGTCAATGAAATTTCCATGCTCCAGCATAATATTTATTTAAAAAGTAGTGCAACGTTGGATTCCAAGCTCAATGAAGAGGAATCAATAATGGGAAACAGATCTATATTGGTTTTTTTTAAAAGTATATTTTATGTTTACTCCCTAACTTCCATTTGTATGCTGCCTTTGGATACAAGAAATTATATTTGTTTAAATAGCAAGTTTTCATGACTCTTTAGCTGTAGCAATGTTCCAATGAAAGAGATTATGATTTTATTTTTAATTTTTTCTCCTTAATCGATTTTTAGAGGAAGGAAGAGGGAGAGAGAGAAAGATCAATGACCAGGAATCAAGCTGGCAACCCTTCAGTGCACAGGATGATGCCCAGCCAACTGAGACACATTGGCCAGGGCAAGAGATTAAGATTGTAAATTGCAATTTATCAAAATGTAATGATCAATAGCATTATTCTCAAAGAGACTATTGTGGAGAGCAGGGATGGAAAAGATGTTACAATGCTTAAAGTGTGTGTTTTTTTAAATTTTAGCTCAAGGACTTAGATATTGAGAAAGAAGTTAGGATGTCCCCAAAGAGGAAAGAAAAACAGGAATTGGGGAGGGGAGAGCCAGGTGCTTTAGACTCATGTAAGGGGATCTTTTTTCAAATTAGCTTTTAGTATTGGGAAAGTTATAAGGTGCCTAAAAGTTAAGAGGCAGATAATAGAATAGTTAGACAAATTTAAAAAATATTTTAATTATTTGAAAATGAAAAAATTTTTTGTTATGCTGCTAATTCTTTTTGTCATGTAGTTAAGAATTTGAGTACAACAGACCATTTTCCATTTCACAGCATGTAGGTGAATACTGAGTTTGGATGATAACAGCAATTCAGTTATGTTAGAATTGCTGAGATATCTATTGATGTCTCTATTCTTAAAATAGTCATCCACATCCAATACAATTTTTACTGAAAAAATACAGGCACTTCACAGGGCGTAGCATCCTTGTAAAGCATTCTTGATCAAAACTAAAATGATCTTCTCTGAAACCAACAAGATTGCGTTCTAGCTTTCTAAATTTCCATTGGTTAAGGTGGAGCATGCAACCTGAACAACAAAAGTAAAAGACACTACAAGAAGAATGGATACCTGACAAAGTTCAACGGACATGTGAAATCAAGCTGCTTCTTCTGTTCTGCCCTTCAAATAGGGCCCATTGAGAGAGAGAGAGAGAGAGACTAGAGAGAGAGAGACTCCCAGGAACAGCAGTTATCTGGGAAGAAGAGGTGATATCCTAACTGAAAGCCCTGTGCCACTCACACCTAGAGAGAATTTTCATCCACAGAGTTCCCCTGCGCTGGCATAGGTGATTAAAACTCCAAGAGAAATTATCTTTCTGAACAGAGATTTGGTTTAAGGTAGTGGTCGGCAAACTGCGGCTCGCGAGCCACATGCGGCTCTTTGGCCCCTTGAGTGTGGCTCTTCCACAAAATACCACGTGTGGGCGCACATGTACAATGCAATCGAAACTTCGTGGCCCATGCACAGAAGTCGGTTTTCGGCTCTCCAAAGAAATTTCAATCATTGTACTGTTGATATTTGGCTCTGTTGACTAATGAGTTTGCCGACCACTGGTTTAAGGGGCCCTTGGAAGCCAGAGAATTTAGAAAGGGCAATCTTGGAGAGAAGAGTACATGGAAGGGAATATCCTAATTCTATGAATGAATCTGTATACCATATTTCAAATCAATTTGTAAGTTGCACATACATATGGTAGACCCAAAGGAGTATGGTAAGATACTTTCAACTTCATAAACCACTAGCCAAGTGTCAAACTAAATCCTGAGAGGTGCATGTGTGGAGCAGTCAAATCACATAGCAGTTTCTTTGCAAAGTAAACTGAAAATGGAAAATCATCCAAAGAAGGCAAGACATAACTTTTAGTTTAATCCTAATCAGGTTGATTTCTAGCTAAACCAACCAACCAAAAAAAAAAAAGTATTATCCAGGGGATAACATCATAATATTTGAAATACAATATAATCGCACGTAGGAATAGAATCCAAAATTATGCTACATATCAAGAACCAAGAAAATTTGGGGGGAAAAGGTGGCCCAGATAATAGAATAGTCAGACAAAGATTTTAAGAAAGCCATCATAACCATGCTTCATTGGAGTAAAGGTGGCATGAAGGTAAAAGCAGAGAAATACAAATTATTTTTGTAAAGTCAAGTGTAAATTTTATAAATCAAAATTACAATATCAGACATTAAAAATGTACTAAATGGGATCAACAGAAGAATGAAAATGATAAAGACAGATTCAGTAACTTGAAATTAGAATAATAGTCATTATCCAATCACATGAGCAATGAGAAGATTGGAATAAAATGAGCATAGACTCAGAAATTGTGGTCTTTATTGGATTCCTAAAAGAAGTTTTAAAAGATATTGACACAGAATATGTATTTAGAGATATAATTGTTGAAACTTCCTAAAATAGGCAGATATCAATTTACAGATCCAGAAAGCTCAAAGATCCCAAAAGATTATAAACTCCAAGGATATTATACCCAGAAATATCATAATCAAACCTCTAAATCCTAAAGATTATATAAAACCCGTGAAAAAGGCCAATAGAAAATAGCACAGTGCATATAAGGGGGTAATGATTCAAGTAACAATGCACTAGTCCTAGGAAACCATAGGGCCAGAATATACCAACATCTTTTAAATTCTGAGAGAAAATAAGTTAACCCTGAATTCTACAACCTGTGAAAATATCCTTAAGGAATGACAATGAAATAATGACATTCTCAAGTAAATGAAAGAGTAAAATAGAGTTTGTTTCTAGAAAAACTAGTCTAAAATAAATGTTAAAGTTTTTCAGACTGAAGGAAAATTATAATCATGGAGAACTTTGAGTACCAAAATGAAGAAAAATAAATAAAAATGGTAAATGTCTGGATAAATATAGTTGACTATTGTTCTCTACTTAAGTTTTTCAAAATACGTTTGGCCATGGAAAGCAAAACTTATAATATTAACTGTTGGGGTATCATACTATGTAGATGTAAGACATATGACAACTATAAAGGGGAGGTGATTTTGCTTGAAATGGTAAACCTTTAATTGAAATAGATTTTTAACAGTAAGGTGTATATGTTTTAAGCCCTAGAACAACCACTAAAACATTTAATACAGGGAGACACTTAAAAACCAAAAGATAGCCCTGCAGATGTGGCTCAGTGGTTGAGTGCCAACCTATGAACCAGAAGGTCAGGGTTACATTCCAGGTCAAGGCAAATGCCCAGGCTCGATCCCAGCAGGGGGCATGCCAGAGGCAGTGGATAGATGATTCTCTCTCATCTATGATGTTTCTATCTCTCTCCCTCACCCTCCCTCTCTCTGAAATCAATAAAAACATATAAAATTTTCTTAAATCAAAAGATAAATAAAAGCTCATACTAAAAATAGGCTAATAATACAAAATAAGGAAGAACTTGTTTAAGAGAAAACAAACATGAAAGGGAAAACAACAACAAAAAGCATATAATAGTAGAGCTAAATCCAACGTATCAATAATTATTTTGCATATAAATGTTCAAAGAACATTAATTAAAAATAAATGTCAGATAGGTAAAGAAAAAAGACTCAACTAATAGCCATTTACAAGAAACTATCTTTAAATATAATTACATGGATAGGTTAAAAGTAAAAGATGGAAAGGAATATACCACCCAAAGTCTAATTAAAAGAAAGCTGGAGTAGTTTCTTTTCTTTTTTTTTAAATCCTCACCCCAGGATATGTTTTTATTGAAAGAGAGGAGAGGAGAGGAGAGGAGAGGAGAGGAGAGGAGAGGAGAGGGAAAGGGAGGGGAGGGGGGGGGAGGGGGAAGAGAGAAACATCAATCAATTGCAGATATGTTTTTATTGAGAGAGAGAGAGAAGAGAGAAACATCAATCAGTTGCCTTTCCTATGGGCCCTGACCGGGGATTGAACCCGCAACCTTTTGGTGTACAGGATGATGCTCCTGGCCAACTCAGGCATCCAGCCAGGGCTGGAGTAGTTTTAATAATATAAGACAAAGCACATTTCAGAACAAGAAAAAGTATCAGACATAATTAGGAATATTAATTAATGATAAAAAGTTTATTCACTAAGAAGGAATAGCAATCTAAATATGTCTGCACCTGATAACAAAACTTCAAAGTACATAAAGCAAAATCTGATAGAATATGAAGCAGAAATAGACACACTCATAATTATACTTTCAGAATCAATACTCTTCTCTCAGTCATCAATAGAACAAGTGGTCAGAAAATCAGCAAAACTTAGAAGACCCAAACAACATCATTTACTACCTTGACTTAATTGATATTTATAGACTGTCTCACCTAATAACAGTAAAGTTAACTATCTAGGTGTACACTGAACAATAAGAAAGATAGGCCTTCATCTGGACCATAAAAGAAAAAATTTAAAATAACAGAAAGGATCTAAGATATATTCTTCAACCATAACATAATTAAATCAGATTTTAATAACAGATATCTAAGAAAATCTCTAAATATTTTCAAACAAAACCACCCACTTATAAGTTATGCATGATTCAAAGAGGAAATTTTGAGACAATTTTTAAAATACTTGGAACTGAATATGAATTAAAATATAACATTTGAAGTTTGTGGGACATGCAAGATGGAGTAGTGCCATTGCTTTTTTTCAATTTCAAAAAATATATCTTTTAATTGATTTCAGAGAGGAAGGGAGAGGTAGAGAGATAGAAACATCAATGATGAGAGAGAATCACTGATGGGCTGCCTCCTGCACACCCCGCACTGGGATCAAGCCTGCAACCTGGGCATGTGCCCTTGACCAGAATCGAACCTGGGACCCTTCAGTCCACAAGCCGACCCTCTATCCACTGAGCCAAACCAGCCAGGGCAGTGCCATTGCTTTAAGGTCCTCCTTACAACTAAACATTTCTAGACATAACACTACAAACATGAAAACATCTGAAACAGGAAAAGAAGTCAGACTGCCTAGGGACCTTGAAACTTCAGGAATATGATGAGTTTCCTTATTGCCTCCATTATATTCCAAACAGACAGAGCCCTGCAGAAGCCTCCAACCCAGAACCAACAACAAGCATAGACAAAACACACCAAGATAATGTGTTCCCTTTAACCAAAGGACCGGAAAAGGGTGGTTTAGTAATAGAAAACCTTTTTGGCAATTACCAGCCCAATTCCTATTAATCTGTCTGTGTCAATTTAATTCTTAAACCAAAATTATCTAAAGAAGAACTCGAAAGGGTAGGAGGAACATTTTGCTTCTCCCCACAGTAGATTAAGCCAGTTCCTGGAATAAAGTAAACACCCTATAAATCATAGCTTTTTTCAATCTTCTCTAGAGAAACATCTATCATGAATGCACTCAGTTGGTATGGTATACTAAAACCATCAGGAAGAAGGTATTGTAGAGGAGGAGCATTTGAAGCACTAATTTGCCAAGTATTTGTCAGAACCATTTTCTTTGCTAATCTCCTTCCTGAGTTGGTTCAGGAAAGCCAAGAAAGTGGCCTTTTTCATAAATATTAGAATAACTCTTGGGATGTCTGATTGATGGTTGTTGAATAAGAACAAAGCCAAAATCAATCCTTATTTTCTTATAGGGACAATTAATAATTACAGATAAAATATTCCCAAAAGTATAGATCACAGTGTTATTTACCATAGCATTATGAGTTATTTTCAGTAGACAAGTTGGTCTGAGTAATGTGATTTGCCATAATCCCAGAAATGTAACTCTGTGGTCTAAATTTTAAATATAATGTTATACTAGTAGCCCGTTTGCACGAAGATTCGTGCAATAGACCTTCATTCACCTGGCTGCCTGCACCAGTTTTCTGCCGGCACTGGGGACCCAGGCCTTGGCTGTGGCCACCGCCTTCTGCCTTCTTTCATGGTCAGGGCGTGGCCCCGGGCAGTGGCCTTGGGCTCGGCCGCACCCAACATCCCTGCTACCGATCGCAGGAGCCGACCCCCAGTGGTTTCCTGCGATCTGTGCAGGCTCCCCGCTGGTGCCCAAGGCCGGGAAAGCCTCCGCCCGAGGCTTTCCCGGCCTTGGGCTCCACCACACCCCAACCTCCCTGCAATGGTTTCCTGGTGGGCGTGGCTTGGGCGTGGCAAAGGTGCGGTCAATTTGCATATTTGTCTATTATAAGGTAAGATACTGCAGGTAGCTTAAAATAGCAAAAATTCGAGAATTTAAAAAAATTTCTCTTATTTTCTATGTCTTATGTATTCATTTTAGGATTGATGAAATAAAATTTATTTTTAAAATAAATTTATAAGTATTTATTAAGTATCTCTGATGTGTCTAGATATGTTCAAATAGAATAACTAGAATGTATACACACACTGACACATATATGCACATACACTGGTATATAATGAATTCCATTAGATGTTTTGCTAGCCAAAGGAGTTTTATTAAAATCTTTGGAGTGAAGGAATTTATTGCAGTGTTCATTATAACTACAAAAACTGAAAACAAAAGCTACTGCCACTATTTGGAGACCTTTATATTTACTGGCCTGGGTAAAATTTTGTATTTGCTTTGTATTAATTTATTGTTCCTATACATCTCTGTATGTGTGCTTTTCCCCACAACAAAGGAGCGAGAAAAAAACAGGAGCAACTACATTAAATTGTTAACATTGCTCATATTTGGAGGCAGAAAGAGAGAAGTTTTTAAATGTATTTTTAATTTTTTCTCCAATTCCCTCTGTTTATTTCATATAGTGAACATAATTCTCAAAATGAATTGATCCATAACCTAGAAGAAGACAATTGTGTCTTCATTTTATCTTTCTAAGAGAAACTTTGGCCATGGCAAGAACCATGGGATTATGGCATTTACAAAGAGCATTTACTAAAAATATCATAAACTGCACTGAGGAGAGCTGTAAGTACATCTTTGCTTTGTCTCCCAACTTTGTCCAGAGTGAGTGGTGCTGTTATGAACTCTACTTTGCCCACCACAATCTCTTCTATGAAAGTTATGATTACTTTATTTTAAAGTATTTTAAAATTTTTATTTTATTGTCATAAGAACACATGAGATTCACCCTCTGACCCAATTTTTACATGTACAATGCATTATTGTTGATTATAGGTACAATGTTGCACAGCATATCTCTCCAGTTTATTTATTTTATTTAACTGACACTTTATGCCTGCTGATTACTAACTCCTAATTTTCCCATCCACCAGTTCCTGGAAACCATCATTCCAATCTTCCAATCTTTGATTCTGAGTTTGACCATTTTAGAGACGTCATATAAGTGGAATCATGTGGTATGTGTCTTTCTGTGATTAGCTTATTTCACTTAGCATAATGCCCTCATGGTTCATCCATTTTGTTGCAGATGGCAGAATTTCCTATTCTAGTAAAGCTGGATAGTATTTCACTGTGTGTGTGTATGTGTGTGTGTGTGTGTGTGTGTGTGTGTGTGTGTGTGTCCTATATTTTCTTTATCCATTTATCTGTCATGGACATTTAGGTTGTTTTCACAGCTTAGCTATTGTGAATAGTGCTACAATGAACATAAGGGTGCTTATGTCTTTTTGAGATCCTGATATCAATTCTTTTGGATAAATACCCAGCAGTGGATTGCTGGATCATATAGTAGTTTTATTTTTAATTTTTTGAGGAGGCTCCATACGATTGCTCATATTGGCCTTTTCTTCTTTTAAAAAAATAAGTTTTGGTTATTTTCTGTTTCTAAAATATTGATTTATCTCTTTAATATTAGAAACAAAACAAAAATAAAATTTAGGAATAAAACAATGTGTGGTTTCCTATATTGATATATATTATAGATTACATATAAGATTTAGCCTTAATGGAGGACCTACTCAAATGTAACAGTCAAAATTATTATAAGTTTAAAGTAGTATAAAAGAATCTTTTATTAAGTTGGTGGAGGTAGACAATGGTCATTTTGTGTTCCTCTCAAATCCTATAGTGGCACCCAAGGAACAAGTTTCCCTGATAAGACCTTTTGCCTTTGTATTTTGTGGATTTCAAGAAACAGTGTGGTACCAATACAAGAAACTACTTTGTATGTGTGCATATGTATGTGTGTGTTGGATATCCTATATAATAAAAGGGCAATATGCAAATTAACTGTCACTCCGTCACAAAGATGGTAGCACCCATAGCCACAAGATGGCAGCACCCAGTCCTCTCAGCCCCGCCGAAGTCCCCCAGTCCTGGGTGGGGGGCAGCCGCTGAGAGTGGGCAGCGTGAGCGGCCTGGTGGAATGCTTGTTTCATCGCTGCAGCAATGAGGCAACCATTACACCCCAGTCACAGAGGGCCTCTGGGCAGGGGGCATGGGGCAGCTGGGGGGGGAACGTTTGCGTCGTTGCCCCGGCGACAAGGCAAGCGTTCGGTGCCTGGCGTGGATGGGCCTCTGGACGGCGGAGAACCTCTGGGAAGTGGGCGCAGAGTGGCCAGGCCCTGCAGAGAGCTACTGGCGCACAGATTCGTGCACAGGGCTACTAGTATTTAATATGTGCAAATACACACATAGTTGTCTACAAAGTGAACTAGAATTTTTTAAAGTTCCAGAAACCAGAATTACTAATGTCATAGACTTAACCTGATGTGGCAAACTCTTGACTAATATATTTCCATTTTCCACAAGGTACTGGCACTATGTAAGAGCATTCACATTTTACAGGACTGAGGCTCAGGGATGTTAACTGACTTGACCTGGATAACATAGTATGACCTCACTGAACCCAAAGACTGTTGTGGCTTCTCTGACATATATCCTGACCCAAGTCAGCCTTTCTCTAGGATCTTCAGCTTTCCAGAGGTTCTGTGACAGAAGATAATTCTGCAAAGTGACCACTTACTGCTCTTAACTGTCACCCTCTCTGAGTTTGATTGAAGAATAATTATAGGGACACAGGTTCTTTCTGTAGTCCACCCACTCATATACTTCTTTTCAGCTTCAGTGGAATGGGGAGCTGTGGGCTAGACCCTGATTATGTGAGTCTAAAGAACCTGGGCATTTCCTGGGTCAGTCCTGTGGTTGTTATTGGGTCTGTTCCAGGGAACCACACTGCCATCTGACAAGAGGGTAGAGAGGCCTTCATTAAACACATATTCCCACTCTAGAATCCAGGAGTCCCCATATTTTTTTTCTTTGAGGCACAAATGACCAGAGGCAAAATCCTGTGGCCTGCCATTTTCAATCTGTGTGAACCTGAGCAAGACATTTATTTGTTGGGAGAAAAAGTTTTCCTCTACCAACCTAAGCTCAAATGGTCATGACCTGTGAATTAACTGATGATAGCTTAACAGAAGAAAAGATGGGCATATGTGGGAGCACTCAATAATGAGTAACTCCACGAATAGCTAGAGCAAAAGGTTTATAAACCATCTAAACGAAAAGGAGGGAGGTTAGGGCTCCAATGGGAAAGTTATGGAAAGTTCTGTTGGGCTTTTTCATGCTAATGATAATGGGCAGTCTATCTCCTTCCATGCTCAACATTTCCCAGGGTGTATGTATGTATATGTGGAGGTATGGAAGCTGAATTAGTACTTTCCTATGCTGAGCATCAGTCTTCCTTCAATTGGAAATTTCCCTGTGGAGAGCAGGGGCGGGTAGGTCAATGGCAGTTGCATTTTTGGTAGGTTCTGCTTAAAATGAGATAATGTTTCTTTCTATGATTGCTGTCTGTTGAGGTGTTTTCAGTTTAAAATCATCTTCATACCACTTTGATGGGCTGCTAATTTCTTCATAGTCATTTGAAACCCCATTTCCTCATTTGTCATATGAGGGTAACATATCCCTTGCAGATTAGTCCTGAAATTTTCATGAAATTATATACAGAAATTGCCTGAAACAGTGGAGAAATGGTGACAACAAACAATATAGTTGTCTTCCTCCTCTTACTGCATATTGTATCCATTGGTTTCAGTTACCAATTCCAGATCTATTATTCCTTGAATCCTATCTCACCTTAAATCATTGCTGCCTCAACTTTTCTTGCTCTGGCTACTAGGCTTCTGAAAACAGAGAAAATATGTTTGTGAACTCAAAGGGAAAGTTCCTGGTCACAACTTCGACTTGGAAAACAATTTCCTCATTACATGGTTGCCCATAATTTATCACATCTCTCTCTAGTTAAAACCTAAGAACATTTACTGGGTGCCCACCATGAGCCATGTCCTATGCCCTCCCTCCCTTACCTTGTACATTTCCTGCAGATCAGCAGATCACCCTCACTCCACAGCAGCCTTCAGTTCCTCGGGACTCTTATCTCCTCCTCCACTCCTTTGCACAAGGAGGAAAGTTCCCATCTCTCCCTCAGGTCCCTATCTGCATTCTCACTCCCAGAAACTAGATCACAAAGAGCCCTGTTCATAAGCTTATTCCCTAATAGTTCTCAGGAAGGTACAGATAACAATTGTTTTATGTTCTAAAAAGACTTTAAAATATCTACTTTTCTCTGTTCTTGAAGGTTGCAATGTTGAATGTACAGGCAGTGGGCCAGAGCATCTGGGGAGAGACCTGTGGGAAGAGGAGCTGCTGCAAGTGTGAAATGCTGAAAACCAGGGAGGACTGGATCAGTGAGAAAGGGGAAAAGGAATCAGGGGAAGCATCTGGGAAAAATCAATTGTCGGGGGGACTGCCTACAGTGCACTTTATGTGGGCTTTAGGGTGCAAAATACTTTAGAGTTTGGTTCTCCGTTATACTAGCTCTGTGACCCTGGGTAGTTTTTTCTTCCCTTGGGGAGTTTTTTAAAAGAGCTATTTTGAAGATTGAAGGAGAGAAGTTATATAAAGTAGTTAGTATAAACCACATCACGAACATACTATTATTTGTACTGAGTCTTAATTTCATTGACAAATATTTCATAACATTACTTTGTGCTCTTAGTTTTTAATCTTAGAACTATGCTTCTTTTTAAAAGATACTCTTATATTTCAAAAACAAAAACATGGCAAATATATAGAAGTACATTGAGTGCACCAAAAAAGCAAAAATCATGAGTGACACTGGAATGATTGAGATCAAGAAAATGCTGCAGTAAATAATTACAATTACAGCCTGGCCAGCATGGCTCAGTTGGTTGAACGTTGACCCACGAACCAGGAGGTCACAGTTTGATTCGTGGTCAGGTCACATGCCTGGGTTGCAGGCTTGATCCCAGTAGGGGACATGCAGGAGGTAGCCAATCAATGATTCTCTCTCCATCTCTGAAATCAATAAAAATATCTATTATATAAAGAAAAGAAATCCCCATCTGCAAACTCTTAGTTTAGGAGCCTTGCTTTCATTCTTGACAATGGCCCCAGATGTCACTCTGCACAACAATCCCTACCTCACGCCCTACCCCACAGAGTCCACAGGAACCCGTGATCCAACTCTCAACACGAACCTTAGTCTTGAATTTACATGGATAGAGCATTGGCCTGTGGACTGAAGCGTACCAGGTTTGATTCTGGCCAAGGACACATGCCTGGGTTGCAGGCTCAGTTCCCAGTGGTGGGTGTGCAAGAGGAAGCCCATCAATGGTTCTCTCTCATCACTGATGTTTCTCTCTCTCTCTCCCACTCCCTTCCTCTCTAAAATCAATAAAAATATATGTTAAAAGAAAATAAAATCCTTTCTTGAACCTGTGGGAGGCACCTGTCCTGACCCCCTGCTTTAAGTCCAGACCTCATCCTATACAGGAACCTATAGCCTCACCTGGCACAGGACCCCCTACCCAGACACTGGAAACACTCTCCTGACCCTGTCTAGGAGCCCTGATGTGACTCTCTCTGACAGCCTTGTTCTGGAAGCCTTGCCCTCACCTTGTACAGGAGCCACTGTCCTGACTGTGGCCCGTGGCTACCACATGAAACGGCGTAGCTCTGGGGAGTCTACAGAATCCTGAAGCAGACACTGCTGTAGGCTCATCAACCCTGTCCCCCTTTCTTCCTGACTCACTCCCTTTCCCAGCCTCCCTTACAATGACAGGTGGACATGTGACAGTTCTGATCAATGGAGTGAGCAGAGTGACATACACGACTTCCAGGCCTGGCCCAGAGGAACCTCTCATGGGCCCTGGCTGGTGTGCTCAGTGGTTAGAGCATGGGCCTGTGCACCAAAGGGTCTCGGGTTCAATTCCCAGTCAAGGGCATGCATCTGGGTTTAGGTTCGATCCCCGGCCCTAGTTGTGGCACATGCAGGCAGCTGCTGCAGTGGCTTTCCTGGCAGGGTTCCGTGCTGTTGGGGTTGCCAGGGAGACCCTTGGCTAGGGTAGAACCCAACAAAGAGGCCATCTTGGATAGGGCCAGAAGCCTTCACGAGGCTATGTGGACCACATTGTCTACGTATGTGCAGGCCTGGGAATGTACATCCCCAGAAGGCCACATCAGGAATGAATGTTGTAAGTAGGTGGGGGTGGCCCTAGTTGTGAGTGGCCCATGGGGCTCCACACAGTTATGTTCAAAGCCCATTGGGAAATGGCTGCAGGTGACTACAGCTGCCAGGGTGACCAGTGGGGCTCAGATCCAGGAGTCCCTCAGGGCCAGCAGCTGTTCTGGCAACCTATGGGAAGGGGGGAAGGTGGGAAGGGGGGAAGGTTGGCCACCATGCTGGGGCTGTTGGGCACCACTGCACCCTGAAAGCAGGATGGCGTCAGACCTTCTGTCCCCTTCTCTCTTCCTTCCCATACCCACCCCCTAACAGGCCTCCAGGTGCTCAACTGTGTGGAGGAGACCCCAGAGGGCTCACAATACACCAGCTGGGCCTATGGCAACACTGGGGTCTACCTGTCCTCCACCGTGTGCCCCACCCGGGAGGACGCCCCGCCTCAGGTCTCAGAAGATTCCTATGCGAGAGGCACCTTCGTTGAGACCTTAATGACACAGCAACTGAGTTCGAATCTGCTGACACTGGGACCTGCTGTGCCTTCCTCCACTCCTGTCCCCAGCAGTGCCTCCGGGCCCCCCGACTTTCCTGGGGGCTTCTTTTCTCCCACTGGAAGCCCCCCCAATGCAACGGCCTATTCCTCCACCAACCTTCATGGAACCCTGCCCCTAGCCACCTGTGGTGAGGTTCCCCAAAAGGGACAGGGGGGTTGAGGTGGTGGTGGGGGGGGGAGTCCAAGGCAATGTTGGGCTAAGCCTGATCCCTCTTTTCCCCCTGTCCACCTCTCCAGACGCCAGGGAGTGCGTGACCTGTGAAGTGACAGCCACTCCGCAGTGGTACGCGTGCAATGCTGATGATCAGACCATGAATAGGCAGAACAGGCCCAAAAAGCGCCCGGTAAGACCCCAGGCCTGCCTCCCCTCACCCAGGTACTGCTGTTCCCACTCCGTGCAGGATCTCTGTCCTCACACTCTATGAGAACCCCGATCCCCCCCTGCCCCATCGACTCAGGGACCCAGCTCTGTACAGGAGTGTCTACCCTCAGCCCACCCTCAGGCTGCAAGCAGGCACGCTGTCCACTCCCTGCCCAGCAGTCTTCATACGTGGCTGCACACTGGGGTCACCGTGGGGCCCTCCCTAGATGTGTTGATTTACTTGGTCTGGGGCGCTGCCTGGGCATCAGGATTGGTTCCGACTCCCCAAGTGAGTCCAATGTCCACCAACGTTGAGAACCACTGATGCAGTCCCCCACACCATCTGGAAAGCCCCGGGACAGGAGGCCATGTCCCCGCCCCTTAGAGAACCCTCAGTCTACGCCTTGTCCAGGAAGCCCTGCCTTCACCCTGACCCTCACCTCCTGGGTCCCCCACCCACCCACCCCCAGTGCACTGACCCTCACATTCTTGCTGCCCCCAGAAGGTCAGCAAGCAGGCAGGTGCCCAGTGCACCATCTGCCAGACAACCACCCCGGCAGTGTGTCAGGTGAATGCCAATGGAGATCCAGTGTGCAATGCCTGCGGACTCTATTACAAGCGACACCAGGTGTGCCCTGCCTCTTGGAGCCTCCCCCCCTCCCCCGGCTCCCTCATCCCACTAACCCTGCCTTCCTTTTCCTTCTTTTCCTTTCTTGTATTCTTCCTATCACCCTTCCCTCTCTTCTTCATTCCCTTCCTCTCTTCTCCCTGTTATTCTCCTCCCTCTTCCTTCCCCATCCTCCCTCTCTCCTCTGCACCTCCATCTCCTCCCTGCCTTTCTTTTCCCTCCTGCTCCCTTCTCTCTCCTCCATTTCTCATCTCCTTCCTCCTCCCCTCCAGCCATCAGCTAGTCCTATAGCTAGAGGCTCCCCCAGCCTTTCCCTAGCTTAGGGCCTCACAAGCTCATGATTCCTTGGGGCATTATCTGTGCCACGGCTGGGGCCTGCTCCCCTAGTCCTGACCCAGTTCCCTACTCTTAAGGAATGGGGTGGAAAGGGTGTCCCTGGTGGAGACACAGAGGCCAAAGTCTGAGGTTGGGGAACACTCATGGCCTCTCTTTCATCAGGTGAATGTCGCCCAACCACTGACCATGCAGAAGGATGGTGCAAAGACTAGAAAGCACAAGTCATCACATAAGAAAAAGAAGAAGCCAGCGTCGAGTCTGGGAGGCGCAGGACCAGCTGATGCACCAGCCGGTGGCTTCATGGTGGTGGCTGGGGGAAGCGATGGTGGGAATTCTGGGGAAGTGGCCTCAGGCTTGGCATTGGGCCTGCCTGGCACTGCCCATCTCTACCAAGGCCTGGGCCCCGTGGTGCTGTCAGGGCCTGTCAGCTCCCTCATGCCTTTCCCCGGGCCCCTGTTGGGTTCACCCACAGGCTCCTTCCCCACAGGCCTCATGCCTCCCACCACCACCAGCACTGTGGAGGCGCCACTCAGCCAGTGAGCATGGCCAGCAGTAGAGCCAGCAGTCTCTACAACCCACCCTCTGGGCCCCCCAAACCTTTTTGTCTGGATTGTCAAAGATTTGTGAAATAAAGTACCCATGTCCTGAAGTTGGAGGTGTGGGTCTGAGTGGGACTGAATAAAGAGCCGTGGTAGGGGGTGTGCCACGGTGCCCGTGGTTCCCTGGTGATGGCGTGAGGCTGGGAGACAGCACCCGTGGCCCTTCATGATAGTGGGTTGTGATGTGCAAGTATAACAGTGTTTGTGAAACCGCTGTGACAGCAACCAGGGTGTATGATATGGTGTGTACATGCACACGTCAAGGGCAGAGACAGTGTGTGGTGGCTGATTGCTCTGTGAGGTGGTGACCATGGGGGTGAGGTTGTGAGAGATGGTGTGCCTGACACCAGGTGACTGTGAGGAACGGGGCACAAGTGACTGTGTGAGAGGACGTGGGGGTATGTGTGTAACGGGGTGTGCTGAGGCGACATGTGAGGTTGTGCTCATGTGATTGTGCACCACGCAGGGAGGTTCTGAGACGGTGTACCAGGCTCAGCATGTGTACCAGGCTCAGCATTGGATAAACAAACATTTCTGGAATGCTGAGCAGGGACTGTGTAGACGGTATGTGGAGACCTAGCAGCATGTCAGGAGAGCTTTGTGGGTCTGGTAAGGGCAGTGCTTGTGCGACAGCATGTGTATGTGAGCGTATCCCATGTCATGTGCCCTGTCACGGTGCCTCTGAGTGGCTGACAGCGTGAGCAGCTCTGTACTCGTGTTTGTGGAGGCATCAATACATATAGTTTCAGTCTGTAAGTTAGGGACCCACCTCCAAGGGACAGAAGACATGTTCAGGACAGCAATGGGAGGAAAGAGGGGCTGGAATGGCAGCCAGCAAGAAGGGCAGAAGGCCAGTCTGAGACCCTGGGGTTGTCCATGGGCCCTCCTGTCCCTCATCTCTTCTCTCTCTCAGCCCAGCTTGGCCTGCAGCCCTGTGGGAAATGGTAGAGGAGGAGGGGGGAGATTAGGAGACAAAATAATCTCCAGGGGGGACATTTAGACCCCACAGGTGGGGAGCTCCCCACAGTGCCAACTCCCTCCCCAACACACCTACCCACCTGGGTGAACTGCTCCCCCTAAAGTGGAATCTGTTCTCCCATGGAACAAGCCCTCACATCGGACATGCACGGAGTCAGGTGACATCCCAACCCAGACAGGTTAAGTGGCTCTCCCGGGGCCACACAGCTGGTGGCACAGGGCTGAGCCAGGCTCCGGGGCTCAGCCTCCACACCGCCCAGAGGCTCCTCACCGCAAGCAGCACCGTTTCCTGGGTGCTCACTGTGCTCCACAACAGCTGGAAGGCTCAGCTGCTTTCGTTCATGAACACCTGAAAAAACATCTAGTCCGGCCAGTGTGGCTCAGTGGTTGAGCATAGACCCATGAACCAAGAGGTCACTGGTTTGATTCCCACTCAGGACACATGCCCAAGTTGCAGGCTGGAACCCCAGTGTGGGGCGTGCAGGAGGCAGCCGATCCATGATTCTCTCTCATCATTGATGCTTCTTTCTCCCTCTCTCTCCCTTCTTCTCTGAAATCAATAAAAATATATTTTTAAAAAAGAAAGGGAGCGTCGCATTAGCATCATAACATGAACTAAGTATGGCCAGCAGGGAAAAATCTAGCAAAGTCGGTTGGACTCCCCTCTGTGTCGTATGGTTTCAGGGTGGCCTGGCAAGAACTTGTTTAACACATATTTGCTCTGTCTTGTCTATGAATTACCTGCTTTCTCTTTGAAATCACAGACCCCTGCCTCCCTCACCTTAGTCCAAAATGGCTAAGAGGCCTCAACTGCCCCATTAGCCCAGGGAACTGCCATATGTACATATGCGAGAAATTTGATTATTTTCTCCTGTTAATCTCTCATGTCAATTTGATTATTAGACCATCCAGAAGAACTTAGAAGGGTAGAAGGAAAATTAGTTTTCCTCCCCCACAATAGCAAGATGTTATGAGAATTAAAGAAGATGAATTATTTCATTGGTACATAAATTGTCCTCAACCAATATTAGATGACCTAAAGCCTTCTCTTTCCTTCAACCCTAAGCAATATTAAGCATTAACACTGGACTAGGAATTAAATTTCTATTACAAAATCAAGTTTTGTGGTTGTTTTTGTCTCCTTTTTTGGTAAAGCTGAAAGATGAGGGTTAAAGTTTAAAGCAGTGATGGGCAACCTTTTGAGCTTGGTGTGTCAAACTTCGCCAAAAAACTGAGCATAACTCGGGTAGTGTGTCACTTTGAGGAAAAAACATTATTTCGCAAATGTTTCATCCTCAGGAGCAGCAAATGTTTCATCCTCGGCATGCGGCCGCCTCAGCAGGCCGCGTGTCATCAGAAATGGCTACGCGTGTCAGAGCTGACCCACGTGTCATAGGTTCGCCATCACTGGTTTAAAGCAATTTGCAAGTAATACGTAAGCAACATCCTATATAACAAAAGGGTAATATGCAAATTAACCATCACTCCATCACAAAGATGGTGGCGCCAATAGCCACAAGATGGCGGTGCCCAGTCCTCTCAGCCCCACCAGAGTTCTCCAGACCCAGGGGGCGTGGCGGCCGCTGAGAGCAGCCTGAGCAGCCTGGCAGAATACTTGCTTCGTCGCCATGTCAACGAGGCAAGCGTTCCACACCCGGCCGTGGATGGGCCTCTGGGCCACAGGTGCGGAGTAGCCAGGTCTCACAGAGAGCTACTGGAGCACAGATTCATGCACAGGGCTACTAGTTAGCGAAATATTTAATAACTAGAGGCCTGGTACATGACATTCGTGCACTCAGGGAGAGGGTCCCCTCAACCCGGCCTGCACCCTTTAGCAGTCCGGGAGCCCTCGGGGGATGTCCGACTGATGGCCTAAGCTGCAGTTGGACATCCTTAGTGCTGCCATGGTGGCGGGAGAGGCTCCCGCAGAGGCAGGAGAGGCTCCCACCACAGTTGCCGCACTCACCCACTGTGAGCCCAGCTTCTGGCTGAGCAGTGCTCCCCCTGTGGGAGCACACTGACCACCAGGGGGAAGCTCCTGTGTTGAGCGCCTGCCCCCTGGTGGTCAGTGTGCATCATAGTGACCAGTCATTCCACTGTTCGGTCAATTTGCATATTACCCTTTTATTATATAGGATTATTGTAAATCCAGACAATGAAATGTCATACTCTTGAAAATGATTTTACTGTTCCTAAATGACATATTCTTTCAACATTATTCTAACATTTGCATATTAACATGGTTATGTCAATTTCTGCAAGTAAAATTCTATTGACATTTCAATTGGGATTACATTAAACCTGTAAATTATGGCCTACCATTATCTCAATATATTCATGACTTCCCATTTTCACAACTAAAAAATATTACTGAAATAACAATATTAAAATCAGTCAAACAAACAAAAAGTATCTTTTCCAACTCAATCTAGCAGACTACATATATCAATCATGCCATCAGACTTAATTTCCAGTAACCTTGTTTGAACCACAATTAGACCTTGGTTCATTCTAGATAGTTATAATGAACCTTCATCAAAATCCAGTGAAATTTCAAGATTTTATTTGTATAAAAAGCTGTACATGATGGGCTTCAGCTCTGATAGTTGGTCTCAGAACCTTCAATATGTTACTTGAAATTGTAATGGAGAAAACACAAAATCTGGAATGCACATATGAATTCAAATCTCTGCTTACCCACGTCTTAATCTTGGGACAGAATCTTGTTCGAGCCTTATTTCCTTCATCTGTAAAATGGGACCAATAATAATTATTATATCAAATACGATAGTAATCAGAACCTAGTGAGCAATCATTTTTATTAATACTACTCATGATTATTCTTGAACAGAAGGAAAATATTGAATAACACAAAACATTCACATTTGGCAAGGAAATAATTTCCATACTTACAAATGAGCAAGGGAATATCTGGAAATTCAAATAAATAAAGAACAAATCCATGCATTCCAATGATCTTTCATGGAAACAGCCATAAACAAAACCACTATCTTCTTTTTGCCTGATTGCTCCATGTCATACTAGGAATTGAAAGAAACACTACTAAGGCTAATACCTCCCCTCGGGAGAATTAAAGGATTAGAGAAGTGGGCATATGAGCACTAGAGGAGAGATTTATCTGAGATGGAAGAAAAGGCACCTATTACACTATACCAGAAAGGAAGAAAGAGAAGATGGGCACTATGACCAATTAAAAAAACAACAACTACAGTTGACCCTTGAACAACAACGATTTGAACTGCATGGTTTCACTTATATGGAGATTTTATTTCAATAAATATATTGGAAAAAATTTTGGAGATTGGTGACAATTTGAAAAAACTCAAATGCATAGCCTAGAAATGTTGAAAAATTAAGAAAAAGTTATATATGTCATGCATATATAAAATATACTATATAGATACTAGTCTATTTTATCATATCATAAAATATATACAAATATATTATAAAAAGTTGAAACTTATCAAAATTTATGCACATACCCAGCCAGTGTGGCTCAGTTGGTTGCCAGTTTGATTCCTGTTGGCACATGCCCAGGTTTTGGGCTTGCTGCACAGTAAGGGGAATGCAGGAGGCAGCCAATCAATGATGTTTCTTTCTCTCATCCATCTTTCCATCTCTCTTTCTCACTTCCTCTCACCCTAAACTCAATAAAAACATTTTTTAAAAAACCAGACCTGGCCGGATTGGCTCAGTGGATAGAGAGTCTACCTTTGAATGAAGGGTCCTGGGTTCAATTCTGGTCAAGAGAATGTACCTGGGTTGTAGGCTCAATTCCCCCTGCCCCATTCAGTTCTCTCTCTCTCTCTCTCTCTCTCTCTCTCTCTCTCTCTCTCTCTCTCTCTCTCACCCCACCTCCCTTCCACTCTCTCTAAAAATCAATGGAAAAATATTCTTGGGTAGATATTAAAAAAAAAACACCAAAAAAAAACCCACAAATGTACTCACACACTTACAAATCATACATGGTGCCATTCACAATGAAGAGAAATGTGAATGGTTGATAAACTTAACTGTTATGTATGTGTGTGATTGCCTCCATGTAAAAATCTAATAACTATATGGCAAGAACCGTATGAGACATTTTTGTGTCACCATCACCTAAGTATTCATTAAGTAGAAAATTGTAAGAATTATATTGAAATGGATAGCCTATCCTTATGTAGGGCATAAGGTGAGTAATCTATATATATAAAAGCCAAGGGACTGGAAAGCCGGAATGACCGGTTGCTAAGATGCGCACTGCAGCCAGCCAACCAGCCCAATTGGGAGGGAGGGGGGGAGATGGCCCCTCCCCCTGGCTGGCCTCTCCCCAATCAGGGGCTCCTGCAGCCCCTCTACCCCACCAGCCTAGCCCCATATGCCCCCATCGGGGCGGGCCAGCCAGACCCCACCCATGCATGAATTTGTGCACTGGGCCTCTAGTATGAAACATAACATTTATAATATGCTAGCTTTCTTACTGTTTTAGAACTTTGCTTTCAAAGAATTACATTACTGCCTTGGCTGGTGTCGCTCAATTGGTTGAGCATCATCCCATGCACAGAAAGGTCACTGGTTCAATCCCCTGTAGGGGGCATGCAAGAGGCAGCTGATCAATGTTTCTCTCTCATCCATGCTTCTCCTTCTCTCTTCCTCTCCCATCTTCCCTCTCTAAAATCACTAAAATCATATATTAAAAAAAGAATGACATTACTGTATAGTATGCCTCTCCTGTAATCAGAGAAACTACACATCAGCCTGTCATCATAGGTGATTTTTTAAAAAATGTAACAATGATTCCAATACTGTATTATGACTGAAATAAGGTATCCCATAAAAATTTTATAATGATTTATTCATTAGCATATAGGCTAGGCTACTGTAAATCCATCATATAAATTACACAAGGACAACATAAAACAATCATATTGCTCTTCTTTTTTATCAATGCAAATATCATTATACCAGTAAATAAATATGAATTCATTTTTCATTATATTTTCATTTTTTATGTTTACCATTAGTAAAAACATCTATAGTGTTTTGTATCATAAAATAATATGGGTGTAGGTACTGACAGATGATTCATATTTACATCAACTTTATACTATTGATAAATATAAAAAACTACTGAAAATGTATTTTCTATACCTTATATTCTTAAAATTTTCTCCTCTAGCTTACTTTATTGTAAAAATACAGTATATAATATATAATATATAATATATAATATATAATATATACACTGAGTGATCTCTGAACGCATAATAATCTGGCCACTCTCTGTGTGTGTGTGTGTGTGTGTGTGTGTGTGTGTGTGTGTGCATTTGAGGCCCGGTGCGTGAATTCGTGCATAGGTGGGGGCCAGCCAGACTGGCCAGGGGGAGGGGACATGGGCGGTTGGCTGGCCTGCCTGCTTGTTGAACTCCTGGTCGAGGGGGAAATTGGTATATTAGCCTTTTATTATATACGATATACATTGAGTGGCCAGATTATTATGTGTTCAGAGATCATCATAATCTGGACACTCAATATATATGTTATATATAAGGTATGTATTAATTGACTGTATTTATCAGTGAGGTTCTGGTCAATAGTAGGCTATTAGAAATTAAATTTGGGGAAAGTCAAAAGAACTTGGTCCTGCCTGCCTGATGAATTGAGCTGAGACATGGATCTTCTTCTGCCTTCTGCATTACGGATTTTCAGGTATTCAGATCCCAAATGGAATCTACATCATTGGCTTCTCAGGTTCTCTGGTACTTGAACTTACAACATGGGCTTTCCTGGGACTCCAGCTTGGAGACATCACCAGCTCCAGGGACTTCTCAGCCTCCATAATTGCATGAGCCACTTCCTTAGAATAACTCCCTTCCTGTGTATATATATCCTATCAGTTTTGTTTCTCTAGAGAACCCTGAATAATACACGAGAGAGGTACTTCTAGGTAGAGGGAGTGATCAACTCTGTGCAAAAATTATGAATGGTCATTAAGGAGAGGATTGTGAGATGGGCATTTGATTTAGAAATATTGATGCCATTGTTACCTTGAGCAGAACAGCTTCATGTTAATAGAAGCTGTATAAGATTGACTGAAGTATGAATCAGCGAGAAGGGGAGGAGAGGAACTGAGGACAGGGAGTGTGCACAACGTTCTACGGGAGGCTTCTTTGCTTTCAAGGGGTGGATAAATGGCCCTAAAAAGATGGGAGGGAAGGAGAGAGGGAGGGAGAAAGAGAGAGCGCGCCTTGACTAATACACTTGAGAAGGAACAAGCCTGTTGTTGAAGTAAAACCCTATGATGACATGATGTACGTCAATAAAGAGGGGGCAGTGTGTTCACAGGAGTACAGACAATCAGGGTCACAAAACAGGACTTTCATAAATAATTAACTGGCAGTTATCAAAGGTTGTGGGAGGCAAAATTCTAAAACTGGTCTCCGATATTTCCCAGCATAATCCCAGGACTGTGGACAAGAGGAGTTATCACTTGCACATGTGTGTTACCTTACGTGGCTAAAGGGATTTTGTAGATATAATTAAGGTTACTAAACTGGGGGCCTTAATATAGGGAGATTATCCTGGATTATCCAAAAGAGCCTAATCTAATAAGGAGCCATTGAAAAGCAGACAGCCCTCTCCGTCTAGCAGCACAGCAGCAGGAGAAGCAAGGGAAGTTGCAAGCACAGGAAGAACTCGGCACCACACAGCGTCCTTGAAGATGGAGGGAACCACATGACGGGAAATACAGGCAGCCTCTGGAATCTGAGAGCAGCCCCCCCACGCCCACAAGGAAGTGGGGTCTGTCCTGCCAGCACAGGAGATGCACCTGCTAACCACATCAATGAGCTGGGAGGCAGCTTCCCCCAGAGCCTCCAGGTAAGACCCCACCAAGCTGACACCTGGGTTTCAGCCTCAGGAGACGCTACAGAGAACTCACGTGATCCATGCCCCACCTCCGGCCCACGGAAACTGTGAAATAATAAATGTGTTGATTTAAGCCGCCAAATGTGTGGCAATTTGCTATGCAGCAACAGAAAGCTAACGTTTACGTTATCGGTGTATTGGATCTGTGGTGGTGAGGGCAATTCTCTGCTGTTCAACAACCTACTGGACAGGAGGAGGGATAATTTCTGGCCCAGCGTACCCACATGTGGCTCTGGGGTACAATTAAAGTACGAACTGTGGAAGGCACAGTGCAGAGAGCTCTGAATGGTGTGCAGTGAAGACTGACGGCAATAAGGGGACAAGATCAAGGCCTGAAGTGGGACGGCAGCACAAAGGCCACTCACTGTCCGGGAAGGCGGTGCCATGCTCAGTCAGTGTGAACAGCGTGGATGCTGGAGCGGCCCATTCTGTCCCTGACCTTTAGATAAGCGGACTTCCAGTTCCAAGGTTCTCTGTGGAGCAGCGGCAGGCAAGCACAGTCAGGGGACTTGCAGGTCGTGGCTATGAATCACATTGACATAAATCATTATGCAAAGGGCCTGATGTCACAGACATTCTTTGAGGCTTTAGAGTCAGACAGACTGGCTCCAATACCCTATATCCTAGCTGAGTTCATGAGAGAAAGGGGGGGGGGGAGGAAGAGAGAGAGGGTATAAAACACCCCCTTGATACACAAATTTGACAGAGCTTTACAGACCACTGGGGTTAAGATCCACCTGCTGAATTTCGGCACGTAGACAGCTGGATCAGCGTGAATGACCCTCCAACCCTGGAGCCTGCTACAGTGCCTGGAACAGGGAGACTTTCTCACTACACCCCAGCCCCCTATATTCAATAGCTCCCAGTGCCCAGGCATGGCTGACTTCCTCGCTTCATGATCAGTGCAGGCCTCTCTAATAATCTCTCAATTGTCTGAAATGTCCTCACACTGGGAGAACTTTGGAAATTCCTCCAGTCTTTGCAAATACAGAGTGATGGTGCAAAAAAAAAAAAAGTCATTTAAAAATTGATGAATACAAGACTGGAAATTCCATTAACTGTTTTGGTGAAAATCATAACCACTCAGGAATATGAGATCACGTCTGTGAGCCGCAAACGATGGAATCTTCAGGGACGGCCACGCATGTTCAGAGTCACAAGGACTCGGTTCCCCTGATCTGACTCCTGCTCCTGCTGCCTCTGTTCTCTCCCCGCTCACGTCTGTGTCTCCTCTTCCACGTTCCCGCTCTTGCAGGAAAATGTACCCTGAGGAGACTTGTACTTCATAAATTACGTTCCACTCTTTTGTTAGCTTTCCGAGGAGATACTAAAGACTAGAAATACGTTGTGCTTGCTGTCTGCACGTCGTGTGTGAAGTCCACTGCAGAAAACATGGTAGGTGTTGCTGAAGGTCTGCTGAGCTCATTTATTTCCTATGGAATCACGGACAGCAAACCCCCCTGGCGGCAGGACAGTCCGTGTCTTCCATGGAGGCAGTACATGTGTGGCTTCTCCGTGTCGGGTGCCATGGAAACCTTTCTAGACGCTAGGTGTTGGAGGGCTAGAAGTCTGGTCCATTTGTCCACGTGCTTCTTCATCACACAATTTGCAGCACACAATATGGCTTAAAGCAACTACTCCCAGGACTTAGTCATGCATATGCCTTTCATTACCTGACACCCCCAACTCTAATGTTATTATAAGCTCAATATTTTATGTAAGGGAAAAGAATTATTTCTTGTGACTAAAGCTCTAAAAATAGAATAATGATATGGTAAAGGAATAGAATTTTTAAATTTACATTGGTATTGTCAAAAGCACGATTTTTTATATATATATTTAATGTGTTGTATGGTGACCAATACATGCAATAATTGTGACAGTAGTTCTTCTAAATCCCATCTGTGCAACTTCCTGGCTGTGTGACCAGGACCAAGCTACCTGGCCCCCTGAGCCTTCATTTCCTCCCCTGTGAAACTGGAACAGCGGCATGTATGCCATAAGGGTTTTATGAAAATTATCGGTGAGATATGTAAATCCCTGAAACACGGTAGACTCTCATAGATTTTTTTCCTCGTCTCTTCTGATGTTGCAGTTCAAGAATCAAATAAAACCAAACAAACAGGATTCCTTTATAAGTAACTGCACCATCAGAAAGTTCGCCCCAAGCAACGAGGCAAGAATACTGCCTGAGCCCACTTCTGATACCAAACACCCCCGTACGTGCCTGGCCGTCTTTCTCTAAGGAGGCTGTGGAATGTGTGCAACGGTGTGGTCACCCTGGGAAACCTGTTTGCCTCTGAGGGAGCGGGTCTCGTGGTGTCTGGGCCTGTGGGCGCACCCTGTCTCGATAAGTAAGCTACGTCCCCTCCTAGGCTGCGTTCAGATCTCTTGGAAGGGAAGGGCATCCTGCCAGGAACAGGGAAACCAGCTCTGCAGCAGAGGACCCTCCTCAGGATCCACACTCATCACGAGGCACAAAGGAGATGTAAATAGCAATTACTGCAGGCATTCACAAGGGCTCTGCGGAGTCACCTTCCATGTGGCCACAGAAATCAGGGTGGAGTGCACCCACCTTTGTCCGAAGGGGCTGGGGAGATCTCTGGGATGAAGAGCTTCTAAAACGCCAGGAGATGGGATGACAATGTCGGACAGCCGTGTCTGTGAACAAAAGGAAGGGAATGGTAAGACAGGACTGCTGGGGGCAAGCTATGGGGGATCTGGCCACACTGCAGTCCTTGCAGAGTGCTAGCATCCAGGAGCCCTGAGCTCCCACCTCATGTGGCTGCCTACAAGCTGTCAGATCCTGCGCAGTTTAGATCATGTCATTGATCTCAACATTCTCCCTCATAAAAATGGAAATATTTCCTTTGAGGGTTTTTATTAGGATTAAATGAAAGATGATGATGAAATGCCCAGAGTAGGTACCCACCATTACGTGTACTATTACTAAATATTAATCTCAACCTATATTTCAATTACTACATTCTATGGTTTGGCTTTCATTGTGTTTAATTATATAAATGTACTTTATTCTCAATGATGCTTTCATTTACACAACATACAATATTATATGTAAACTAGAGGCCCAGTGCTTGATTGAATCATGCACGTGTAGGGTCCCCTACACGCTTTCGCTTTTCGCAGTGGAGCTGGGTGCCAGTCCGCTGGTGCAACAGGCCTTTCAGAAGCCTCCGGCTCGGCGGAGGCTTCTGAAAGGCCTGCTGCCGGAGCAGACAGGCACCCAGCTCCCCAACTTTTGATGGTCCGCGGCCGCTGAGGGAGGCTACCCTGCAGTTGAGAGGCGCAGGGGGTGGGACTCCCGCCCCCTGCGCCTATCAACGGCCGCTGAGGGGAGCTGCCATGGACACCTGGCTACCCAGCCATTGAGAGGCGCAGCTGGGTGTCTGCGGCAGGCCCCCTCAGCGGCCGCGGATCTGGCCTTGAGAGGCACAGGGGGCGGGATCCCCGCCCCCTGCGCCTCTCAACAGCAGGGTAGCCCCGCTCAGTGGCAGCGGATCCGTGCCTCTCAATGGCCGGATAGGCCACCCCGAGTCCCGCCCCCCAGCCTCCCGTTGCCCAATCGTGGGCGTAGCGGAGTGATGGTAATTTACATGTTACTCTATTATTAGATAGGATACCAGTATAGCACATGTCCTGCACAGACTAAAACGGTGATGAATGAGTGAGACCTGGAACCACCACCCTAAGTCATGCTGTGCAGGAAGAACTGTGCTAGCTCCATGATTGCTGTACAACTTCACTGAGAACTGCACCATCAGAGAGTTCGCCCGAACCACAGGGCCAGGATACTTCCTCTGAGATGGAGGAAGAGGTGTGGGTGAGGAGCATTCCGGGCAGGTGGATTAGCTGGAGCACAGGTCCTGAGGAGGGGTCTGCAGACAGTGGATCAGATTCTGGCTCGGAAATATGTCCCCGCTGACCGGGCTGGTGTCCTCACTGGGTTGGAGCTTCGTCCTGTCCACGGAAAGGTGGCAGGTTCAACTCCCTGTCAGGGCACATACCCAGGTTGCAGGTTTGATCCCTGATCAGAATGCATACAGGAGGTAACCGGTCAATGTTTCTCTCTCACATACATGTTTCTCTCTCTCTCTCTCTTTCTCTCTCTCTCTTTCTCTCTCTCTCTCTCTCTCTCTCTCTCTCTCTCTCTGTCTCTCTGTCTCTTTCTCTCTGTCTCTCTTCTCTTCTTTCTAAAATCAATAAAAAACATATCCTCAGGTGAGCACTTAAAAAAGCCTCCTAGCTGACTAGCAGACTTTGCACGGCAGCTGGCACAGGCAGGTGCTGACACAGATGGCACCTACAGGAAACACTACAGCGTGGAAGCGGAAATGTTTTCTCTATTACTGTCACTTACTCACCTCACAAATATGCCGCAGTGCCTGTCCAGTTGGACCAGAAAGTGTCCTGGAAGGGGGCTGACAGAGACCAAGGAACAAGGCCCTTGTCCTCGAGGCTGTCGCAATGCAGTGGGGGAGACAGACACTCTTCCTCACACCAACAGATACCGTCTGGCCGACTCCAGCGTGTGCTCAGCAACGTGCTGGGCGGCTTGAGATACACCAGTGAACAAGGGACAATGGTCCCTAAGATCAGGGAGCTTGTACTCAGGCCGGGGCCATGGGGGAGGCGAGAGATAAGCAGCGCACACAACAAAGAAGTAAAGAGCACAGTCAGCTGGCTGGTGAGTGGCATGCCAAACGGACAATTTAGGCCAAGGTAAAGGGGATAAGGAACATGGGGGTGGGGTGGGGTGGGGGGAGGAGGCCTGCCCTTAGCAGTGTAAACTATGGTGGCCTGGGCAGGCCTCTGAGAGCATGTGAGGGCTGAGCCAGGCCTTTATGGAGGGAGCACGTTAGTCAGGCTGATGTGAGTGAGGAGCATTCCAGGCAGATGGATTACTAGAGCAAAGGTGCTGAGGAGGGGGCCAGGCAGACAAGATCCGCACCTGTAGGGTCCAGGTGAGCTGGGGAGGAGTGGCCAAAGGGGACAATCAGACCGATAAAGGCGAAGAGGAGGCAGGGCCCAGGTCTTGCAGGCCCTGAAGAGCTGTGTCAGGGTTCACACTTGACTCTGATGCAGGACCCGAACAGCACTAGGCAGGGTTTCGGTGCTGAATTAGAAATCTACAGAGGGCACGGCGTCAGGGAAAAGAGGACACCGCAGTCAGGGAACCTGAGGGAGTGGAGGAGGAATCAGCACGTGCTGCCTCTTTGAGAGAGTGGACTAGACATCCCTCCATCTTTGTATCCACACCATTGAATGCACTTCGGTGCCATCCTAGCTAATAAAGAGGGAATATGCAAATTGACTGTCACACTGTCACAAAGATGGATGCGCCCACAGCAGAGGCAAAGTTCCCATAAGGAGCCTTAATGAGCAATCAGCAGAGACCTGAGGCTGCGTGGCGCTGGGCCGGGGCAGGGGACCTGAGCCTGCACCCCCCAGCCCAGTGGGGCTTGACAGGGGACTTCAGGCCGCGCCCCCCGCCCCTGGTGCCAGGCTGGGGGAACTCAGGTCATGCCCCCTGCCTGGCGGGGCTTGATGAGGAACCTCAAGTTGTGCCCGCAACCCCGGTATGGGCCAGGGGACCTGAGGCTGAGCCTCCCGCCCAGTGGGGCTAGATGGGGTATCTCAGACCGCATCCCCCGCCTGGTGGAGCTTAATGGGGGCCCTCAAGGCATGACCCCCTCCCGGAGGGGCTTGACGGGGGACTTCAGGCCATGCCCCTCATGTGGCAGAGCTTGACGGGGGAATCTCAGGCTGCATCCCCTTCCTGGCTGGGCTTGACGGGGGACCTCAAGGCACGCCCCCTCCCCGGCCCAGGATGGGGACCTGAGTCCACACCCGCCCACCCAGCGCCAGGCCAGGGACCTCTGGCCACGACCCCTGACCCAGCGCCAGTCTGGGGGACCTCAGGCCATGCCCCCGGCCCAGCGGGGCTTGATGGGGGACCTCAGGGTGCACCTCACACCCACCCTGGTGCCAGCCCGGGGGACCTCAGGCCACGCCACCCACCCAGGTGCTGGGCCGGGGGAGGTATATTTTGTTCCATTGTGTTGTCTTTGACAAGTGTTCCATGAGTTACCTAGTATGACCCACTATGAAGGCACTTCTGTGGTTCAGGAGAAACACTGTACAAAAAGAAGCAAAGAATCTGGGGAAATGTGGAGAGGGATTTGAAAGACTCATCCTGCCAAACCTCGCCAAGTGAAACGATATGTACAGAGCTACCTACAGTCACTCATCTTTCCCTTTAAATCTCCCATGAACAATGAACAGGCACAATGACAACAGACCTCTCTGATCCATGTGGCCTCTGCCTTGCCCTTTCCCTCTGTCAATACCCCACGACAATGCTTCCAGTGACACTCACTGTCCAATCTGCCTGCTCCTTCCTAACTCAGAAAAAAATGCAGAAATACCAGCCCAGCCTTGTTGGTCTCGGAGCAGATCCTCTTACCTTCAGACCATGACATGAAGCGATGCTCTCCTGGGAGCCGGGATATCCTGGGGGGAATAACGGGAGAGGAGGAAGCTGTACCAAAGCCATGACACGCCTGTGCACCTCAGCAGCTCGGAACAGCTGGGAAATATGTCCTAGTGGATGCGAGAGGATGGCTTTGGAGTCAGGCAAACCACGGTGACCATCTCAGCTCCATCACTTACTGCCTTACTGACTTAACCCATCTCAGCCTGTTTCTTAATCTGCTTAAGGGGGGTCTTAATGCTCATTTGCCAAGTTTGTGGGTAAATATATATTTAGTGCATAAAATAATGCAGACCGTCAATAAATTACAATCAGTGCTGGGAGTCATGGCAAAAGAGAGTATCTTCTTTTTTTGCATCATCTTTTCCATTTCATGCTCACTGGGGGAACTGAACCTGGAGTTGTTAAGTAACATCTCAAGATGACACACATAATTGCTGAGAGAGAGAGGCATTCGGGTGTTCTTTGCACTATATTGTGCAAGAGAAGAACATCCACAGGGGAAAATAACTTTCTCTGAACTCAGTGACTCTGAACAAATGAACACCTTGCCCAAGTACTCAACTCTGAATGTCATCAAAGAATGTCACAAAAAACATAGCTCTCGATGACAATAATCCTTTTGACAAGACCTGGTGATACTGTGACTGCACGGGCTAGAGAGGCATGGAGACGCACTGAAGTGCAAACTCGAAGCCATCTCTTCTATGAAATGCAAATAAAACGGCCTCCGTAAGATTCCATTGCCTGTCAGTTAAAAAGGACACAGTGCTCAACACAGGGCCTGGCACACAGACTATTCACAGCAAATGTCACCTGTTTGGCCTCAGCCCTTCTCCTTCGGACTCCAGGGAAAGTCCCGTGTCAACCTCTTCCAGCAGAGGTGAAATTTCTATTCTAAAAATGTTCCCTCTCCTTATTTCTGTTGGATCTAGATGGGTGGCAGTGAACAGTGGTATCAGCTAGCTTTTGAGGTATAACAAACCAGCCCCCTCCCCCATTCAGTGACTTGACACAACAGCCGGTTCTTGCCCTCACAATTCTGCGGCTCACAATGGTAGTGGGCTCAGCGGAGTGCTCCTCCTGCCCTCCTCTCTCAGCAGGCCTCCTCAGCACCTGTGGTCAGTGCCCTGCCCGCTAAGTGGCTCTGCTGGGGGCGGCTCATGCTCTAGGGGGGTCTCGCTCACATTCTGGCATTTGGTTCAGGCAGCTGGGAGAAGGGCATGCACGGGCCATGGGTCTCTCGTCACCCACCTGGGCCTAGCTTCTTCATATTTGTGTCATCTTGTTTGAGGAGCGCAAGCACTTGTTAATTCTCAGCTAGCTTCACATTTGCCACTGTCCCCCTGGACAAAGGGAGTTCCATCTCCCACGCCAGGGACAATGTGGGAGGGGATGCAGGCACGCAGGCACAAATCGCAGTTCTTACTGTAACAGGTCACTGTTACAGCGGCTCATCGAATGACCTTGATTGTCACTGGAGAAACACTAAACTGTGGACAAACGAGAAGGTTTGGTAGAAGGCTAGTCCCTCAGAAATGATGTTAACCCCTCTTTAGAAAAAGTCACAACGATCTCCCCTGTTATTCTAATGGGCGAATGGTAAACTTGTTTAATGACATTCTGGGGACAAAAAAACTAATTTCAAATTTCCCTGGGACTTGTACTAAACCTGTAAGCTGTGGCTCTCTTTATCCAGTAACACGCTATGTATGTCTTTGCCAGTAGGAATCCAGCCCGCCCCTCTTTCCATATTATAATGCTGCTATTCCTCTCCCTTCCAAGAGGCATGGCCCCAGCAGAGGCATATTGCAGAGGCATAATCCGATGTAAAAGTAACAGAATAAACTAGAAAACGGCCCCTCTGGTCAGACAACAGATAGGACCTGGTATTGCAAAGTAGACTTGTGATGTGGCTGGGGCCTGGTGGGACCACTCCTCTGCCCAGACATCAGCCCCGTCTCTTGCCTTAGCTACAGGTCCTTCAGATTTATTCAAATCATCGCTCCAAGCTGAGTATACGTTTATCATTTTCTACTACAATGTCCTAACCCTATTTTTAGGATCCCATGGTAAAATCTATTTTGGGGTGGTTGATATTGCTACTGTGAATGTCATTTCCCCATTCTAACGTTACAAATATTTTTATTGATTTATAGAGAAAGAGGAAGGGAGACGGAGATATGCATCAATCCAATCACCTGCCTCCTGCAAGCCCCCTACCCGGGATTGAGCCTGTAACCCTGGCATATGCCCTGTCTGGGAACTGAACTGGCAAAATTTCACTGCAAGGGATGATGCCCAACCACATGAGCCATACCGGCCAGGGCTCCCCATTCCAAATTTACATGAATATTGCTGGCATACATGAAAGTTCTTGGCACTTTAAATATTACTATTTCATTCTACCATTTAAAGGAATTTATATATACACCATTTCTTGGGTGTTTTCCAAGAACATATCCATATCATCTGCAAATAATGACAATTTTGCCTTCTTAACCAAAACGATAGTCTTTTTGTCTCTTTACAATCTCATTACACTGGAAAGAACACTCAAACAACCTTAATGGTCTTGGTGATAACAGGTATCTTTGCCTAGATCCTGATTGTAATACGTTTTTTTCTAGCAGTTTCACATCACGTGTGTACTAGTGAGCATGGGAACACTGAGGGAGACGGCCTGCTAGAACCTATTTTCCTCATTTGTTTTTAATCATGGGTGTTTCATTCCTACATATGTTCCTGATCACCTGTAGATCACTAAAACATGGTCAGTACCAGTTGTGTCTTTGTTGGTTGAAGTCATTCTCTTTATGTCTCCATTTAATCATTTTCCTCATATACGACCCATACCTTTGTATCACATTATGCTCTAGATATTACCGATGTGTGCTGCAATGAACAGCATCACTTTATGAGCGATCCTGGGTATCAGTGGGGTGGCGCAGACCCCGGGAAGCTGAACTGACTTGTTGTGTAAACATTGGACTGTATGTTTCATAACTACTTTCCATTTACATCTCAGTGTCCGCTGGAATAAGGAATTATTTCATTGGAGGCGTGAGGTGTGGAGGGTCTTACCTGCCCGGTGCCAGCAGTGTCTGTGGGTGAGGGGGAGACACAGATGCACGAAGTGGCCATATGGCAAAGGTTGAGGGACATCAGAGGCCTCCTCCATAAGCTCCTGCTGCTACTCCTAGAGCAGGAAAACAATACACAAACTAAGCAGGCGAGGGGAAGCTTTCCCTGGTTGAATGTTTGGCTGGGGGTGGGGCCCCTGCTGGGCCTAGAGGATGGGATGAGCATACAGAGAGCCGCCAGAGCACCCAGTGGTCTCACTGCAGCCCCATCCAGGAGGCTTCTGAACACCACAATGTAGATATGAGGGGTTCGTTCCCTTAGGCCTGTTTCCCAAACCCCCACCAGCACTTACCAAGGAGAGAGAGAAGGGTGGAGGGCGTGGAGGGTGGAGCTCCTTGGGGTGTCATAAAACACTACAGGGGCGGTCCTCCAGCTGTTGGGGGGACCTGATGCAAATGCAAGGAGGCGAGGGGCTGACTGAAGAAGACACCCAGGAACAGGGGAGGGGTCGGAGAAGAGCGTCCAGCCATGGGCTGCGCCCAGGTGCCTGGCAGGGTGAGGAGCCCGTTAAAGAAATGGGACTGCACGCCATGACTCAGCAAAGATCAGGGAAGACCTGGTGCCAGAGGGCCAGGACCGGTCCGACGCCCCGGCCTGGGTGTCAGCGAGCAGGTACCGTTCCCTGCGGGCGGAGATGAAGATGCACTTGACTCTCCCGTGTGGAGGACGATGCCGCCCGCGTTTCCTGCAGCTGCGGGGCGGGGCGGTGCGGAGCAGCACAGCCGGCGCCCGCCCCAGTCCCCGTGCGGGGCGTGTCACCACCCCGCGTGCAGCACAGTCCCAGCCAGAGGGGCGGGGCGCCTGCGCACTGGGCCCCAGGCGCGCGCTGCGGGAGTCGCGAGACCCCCGCTCCCGCCCTCCAGCGGGAACGCGCACGTGGAAAGGGCCGCGGCCGCGGACGCGCACGCGAAGCCGCCTCGCCGCCCTCTACCCTGCGGGGCGGCGCGGGGGGGGGGTGGCGACGCGCGCGGGAGCCGCCGGGGTGCGGGGGGGGGCGGCTGCGTGCGGAGCGGCGGCGGCGCCGGGTCCACGCAGGCGTGTGCGCTCGGACCCCGGCGCGGAGGGCGGGCGGGCGGCCTGACTGACGTCCGCGCGGCCGCCCCCGCCCCACGCGCCCCGCCCCCGCCTGGTCGGCTCCGAGGCTCCGGGCTCGGGGCTGCGGCGCTCGCCTGGCCTCCCGCCCCGCCAGCGGCCCATTCCCTCCGCAGCGGCCGAGCCGGCGGCCACGCGACCCCGGGCGGCGAGCGAGCGCGCGCGCGGAGCGGCAACCTGGAGGATGAAGTGCAAGCCGAACCAGACGCGCACGTACGACCCCGAGGGCTTCAAGAAGAGGGCGGCGTGCCTGTGCTTCCGCAGCGAGCGCGAGGACGAGGTGCTGCTGGTGAGCAGCAGCCGCTACCCGGACCGCTGGATCGTGCCGGGCGGGGGCATGGAGCCCGAGGAGGAGCCGAGCGGCGCGGCCGTGCGCGAGGTGTATGAGGAGGCGGGCGTCAGGGGCAAGTTGGGCCGGCTGCTGGGCGTCTTCGAGCAGAGCCAGGACCCCAAGCACAGGACCTACGTGTTCGTCCTGACCGTCACCGAGGTCCTGGAGGACTGGGAAGACTCGGTGAGCATTGGCAGGAAGCGAGAGTGGTTCACGGTCGAAGATGCCATCAAGGTCCTGCAGTGCCACAAGCCCGTGCATGCCGAGTACCTGCAGAAACTAAAGCTGGGCGGTCCCCCCACCAACGGAAACTCCGTGCCCGGGAGCGACCCCTAGTATGTACCGCTCCTGCAGACCCCGCTTCCCGCCCGCAGCACCCCGGCCCGCGCACCCCGGCCCGCGCACCCCCGGTGCCTGCGGGCTCCCCGGGGGAGGGGGCGCCTTTTGTTCCCTGGCAGACTCGCCAGCCCGCTTGCCAACTGTCTCACCTGCCAGGCGCCCTCGGTGGACAAGTTGCCCGTTTCGCAGACGCGGGCGGACTCGCTTCTCGCCCGTAACCGGTTGGTTCCCGGGCGCTTTGAAAGGAGCCTCGGCGGCCGCCCGGCCCGCGGGGGGCGTGTGAGCGCGCGCACGGCGGGCGCCGGGCTCGTGGTTGGGGGGCCGAGGCGGGGACAGCCTGCTCGCCGGGGCTGGCTGGCACCTCTCCTCCGTTTTCTTTCCCAACTTGTTCTCTCGGTCGCAGTGTTAGCCCTCGTCAGCAAGCCCTGCTGCGGTGGGGATGGGTTTCCATGAGCCGTTTTGAATTAAAAGCTATTTAAGCAATTGGACTTCTTGTGCTCTTGCCCTACTCGACAATAACGTTACCTTCAGCAGCAAAGTCATCTCATTCGCCCTTTGCAGAAATTGCTTTATTCATAGGATCAGAGCTTGATCTGCAAAAATGGTTCACAACTGCCGTGTTCTGACCGCTCACTTGACACGGCCATTCCCCAGGCGGCCCAGATGTAGTTTAACAAAATAGGACTTTAGAGGAGGTATTCCCGGGAAGGTGTTGTTGGCCAAGCACACCCTGAACCTCATAGGGGAAACTATTCACGGAGCACGTGTAGCAGGCTCCGCCTCCAGCCCCCCCTGCCCTGTCTCAGGACCCCCAGAGCAACCGTGGTGTTCTCCATGTAAACTAGCTTTGGAAAGAAAGTTACTGCGCACGTTTGGACTTAGCAGCGGTGCAGGTAAACTTCCCGGCGATGGGCAACCACAGGAATGGGCGCTGGTGACACCCAGCCGAGGGAGGTTCCTTTCTTGATGGTCCGCTGTTCCAGACTTTCAGACTGGAGGGACACCTGAGCCATCTGTCTGAAATGTTAGAACAAACGCGTTGTGTCTGTCACACGCAATCTCTATGGGGTGCTGAGTGAAAAACCCTCACATTGGCCTGGACGCTTGCTTGCCGTCCGGACTCCCAGCTGAGATACCTGGGTCTCCCCTGAACTACCGTTATTCCCCTCGGCATGCCTCCTGATAAGCTGTTAACACTGAAGTTAGCAGATCTCCTATGTTTGTGGGCAGACAGTACTCTGAGAAGTGGAAAAGTGAAGTAAAACATGATGGTTTCATGAGGGACAGTTGGATGTGGTAGAAACTACATCAGACAGACCTAGGGTTGAAAACTGGTTCCAGTTCTTGCTCACTCTGTTACTTCAGTCAAGTTATTTAACTATCTGATACTCAGGTTTATTATTATTATTATTATTATTATTATTATTATTATTTTTAATCCTCACCTGAGGCTATTTCCCCATTGATTTTTAGAGAGTTGAAGAGAGGGGGAAAGACAGAGAAATATGGATGCTAGAGAAACACATGGATTGGTTGCCTCCTGCACAACCCAGAAAAGGGCCCCGGGCCAGGAGGAGGGGCCTGCAACCGAGGTATGTGCCCTGGACCAGAACCAACCCAGGATTCCTCCGTCTGCAGGCCTGTCCACTGAGCCAAACCGGATAGGGCTCAGTTTTTTTTTAATGTGAAATTGGGGATAATGAAAAACTTGATTTGATATATGGAAGGGTGCTCCAATCAACTGAGCCACCTGGTCAGGGCTATATGGCAAACTCTTTTGGGTGGGAACCAGCCTGAATCACTTTCATAAACCTAGAGTTTAGAACAAGGAATTTAGGAGCTTTTGTCTTAGATGACCATCCCCCTTTTGCAAAACTAATATCACTTCTTTCTTGACTTTTTTTTGTTTCCTTAATACATACCTATAATTCCCTTAGTTGCTTATTCAGACCCACATTGCATCTACACTGATTACTCTTGGAGGACTTTCCAAATGGGAAGTGAGGGGTGCAGGTAATAGGTCCCTTGTAAATGTGTCCTTTGGAGGAATTGTGAAATTAGTATAAGCCTGCTAATCGTATGTTGTTTTATTTTTCCAGGTGAACAGCAAGATCTTCGGGATTGCTTTCAAAGAATCATCAATGTGAAGCATAGATCTATGGCATTGTCAAGCGCAGACAACCACTTCCATGTTTCCAAGGAGACAGCGCATCTGGGTTTCCTGCTACATCTTGGGACAGCCCTCCCCTGGCTATTCTACTGACTCCTCTTGCCTTGGTTATTGTACTGTGTATGTGAACATGCTCTTAATTCAGCACCAATAGCCTTTTGTTGTGCTTTTTGATGTTTCTGCCTTCTCGATTAGACTATGATATCCTGGAGAGCAAGGACCACGTTTCCTTACTCTTTGCATAGTTTGCATCTGGGACATTACTTGAAATATGGTTGACAACACTGAAGGTTCTTTGGTATAATTTATATTTTGTCATCACTACGTGGCAAAACATTCCCCTTCCACTGCGGTGCTTGTAGGGTGGATATGCTAGGCACCATGTATGTGTGGCTTTTCTGTATCAGGTGTTTTGGAAACTGTTCCAGGCAGTTGTAAGATGTTGAAGGACAAGAATTATTACTCATATTTCTATGTCATACCACACAGTGGCTAGCACAGTTTTAAGATTACCCCATCACTTAGGACAACAATTTGTAGACTCAGTTCTTTGTGTAACAACTTCAGTGTTTTTGTACTGTTGCTAATCTGCTTAAAAGTTTATTCCCCCCAAAAAAATCACTTGCTCAAAAACTAACTATAAAAGTAAATGCAATTAACACAAGCTAATATTGTGAGCTTTTATAAAAGTAAATTTTACAGTGATATACAAGTACTGAATTTGATGTTTTTGCAATGTCCTAACCACTTCTTTCATGTAATCGTAACATCTCTTTGAAGAAAAGAGTTTTTCTCATTTTAAAAATTCATTATACTGTATTATTTGATGCCAGAGCCAACAAAGACTGCCGTATACAGTAGGCAGTTTCCAAGTTAATTAGGCCTCTTGGTTTGCCTAGGTTTATTTTGCATCTCTTACTGATTCAGTTGGCCATAGTTTTTATCCCCTTTTCCGGTACACACTGCTAGCCCTTCATTCCACCTGGTTTTTGCATATGAGAATGCAGAGGACAGAGACAGCTACATTTTTGTCACTTGGAAAAGGCGGGGGACTTCTGTGAGTGGGGAACAGAAAGGATTTAGAAGGAGTGGACTTGGGTCAGCTGCTTCGAGGAAAGCAACTTTAAGAAATTGACAAAAATGTCTAGAGGGAATTTTATGGAGTTTTGCCATGGGGTTTATGATGTCAGCAGTCTTCCCCAGCTTCCTGCAATGGCCCCAGAGTGGCTTTTTTTTTTTTTTTTTTTTTTTTTTTTTGCATTAGAGAGCATTTACATGGGGAAAAGATTTTACTGTTATCCCCTTCTTCATGGTACCAGTGAAATATACTGATCGTTCCCCCCAATTCTTGCAGAATTTAAAATTAAACACATCTCCCCAAATTATTGGAGGGGGGGTTGTAGATGTAAATGGTACTGCGGTTGTGGTTTTTTTTTTATCCTTATCTTTTAGAGAAGTGTACTGTAAGTTTTACAGATAAAAAGACACTACTGGTATTGGATTCAAAATAATCTGAGGGTGGGATAAGTGAGTGTATAGATGAAACAGAATTGGCAATAAGTTGATAATTGTTGAAGCTGTTTGATGGCTATTTCAGAGTTCATTATGCTATTCTCTCTACTTTTGTAGATGTCTGAAAATTTCCATAATAAAAAAATGAAAAAAAAAATTCTTCAGCCTTCGGTGTATACTTGCAGGCCCCCCTCTATCCCTGAGATGTAAGTGGGAAAGGATGGTCAGAAGATAAATCCACAGGCCTGGTTAGTGTGGCTCAGTGGTTGAGCATCAATCCATGAACCAGGAGGTCGGTATTCAATTCCCGATCAGGGCACATGCCAGGGTTGGGGGCTTGATCCATTGTAGGGGGCGTGCAGGAGGCAGCCAATCAATGATTCTCTCTCATCATTGATGTTTCTCTCTCCCTCTCCCTTCCTCTCTCTGAAATCAATAAAAACATATTTGAAAAAAAAGAAGATAAATCCACAACCCAGTCAGACTCCTCCCCTTCTAAAACCTAAGTTTTGTTTCTGAGCTAAACATAACTGCAGACTTGCTCTTTGCTTAATGTGCTTTTTTTCCCCCTTGGAGGTCTCCTAGTTCCAAATGGAAAGAGACTTTTAGCCCCATCAGTATGCTAAAGATGACCAGAAAACTTGGAACCCCAGTGGTGGACATAAGCTTAGGTTCCAGATGAGACAATAACTCCTCATTCTACAATTTTAAAATAATATTCAATTTTTTTTCCTGATTATAAAATCAATTCATCTCAAAGAAAATTTCCACCAAAATAAATACATAAATAAATAAATAATACATGATTCCCCCTATGCAGAATAACCAAGTTTGAAAATTTTTAAAATATTTAGGGTGTCCCAAAAAAATGTATATGCATACTTTGAATAAGTATAAAAGCAGTTTTTAAAAATACATTTCATTTTCAAAATTGAGCTATCAGCTGTTAGAATATGAATATATTTTGGGGATACTCGGTATATGTGTGTGTATTACAGCCTTTTTTTTCATTTTGAAGTATAAATATGTGTAATCAAAACATGACTAGCACAAATGAGCCCCTTCCACCAGACTATTTCTAAAATCCATGGCCCCTTTTATGTTAAGTCCACACCACACAGTCACCTTGCTGTTACTCAGAATTTTTTAGGCTAATGCTCAGAGCCATTACAGAATTTGTGCTACTTCCATTCTGCACAAGGGCAGCAGGTATGGCACAAGACTTGGGTCTGAAATCCAGGTCAAGCTCTCTGCTCACCGATTCCTGACGCAGGGCACAATTGGCCTAATTCCCACACAAACTTTCTACTCACCAAGCACTGATGCTGATGGGGTGGGGTGTGGCATCATCTCAGAGGGGGTGCTGCTTTAATAAATAACATGATTGCAATATTGGCTAAAAATAGGCCTCCTTTTACATTGTTTACTAGAAAGGAAAGTTCACTATGTCTGGAGCCTCAGCTAGCTACCATGTTAGTTCCTTTCGGAAGCCGCCTACCTCATGAAGTTACTGCTCTCTGGGCACAGTGGTTTTCAAATGGAAAACGAGGAGGCCACCACTTTGGACTTGGGGAATAGAATTCTGTTCCCCCTCTTCTACCTTTTAATCCCAAGATGGGCTCTCATCTTTTTTTATTTCCTACTGCACACCAGAGACCAGGCCATAACTTTTTAGTCTTTTTCTTAAATCCTCACCCAAGGATATGTTTATTGGTTGTTGTTTTGTTTTTTGTTTGTTTGTTTTTTAGAGAAAGGAAGAGAGAGAGAGAGAGAAAGAAACATGGATCAGTTGCCTCTCACATGTGCCTCCACCTGGGATCGAACCCGAAACCTAGGTATGTGTCCTGACTGGCAATCGAACCCACAAACTTTTGGTGTACGGAGATGACACGCCAACCAACTGAGCCACCTGGCCAAGGTCAGGCTAAGGCCACAACTTTTCATGAGTTTTGCTAAAGATTACGAGATTATGTGAGGTACATGTAATCCAAAGAACACAATTTATAACTACAGCACATGTAAGATCTTTCCTAGATTCCATTGCTAGACTAGTTCCCTAACACAGGCTGACTCCTCAGTGAAACACCGTTTAATTGGTGACAATTATATGTACATGCACACACGTGTGCACTCATTTAAAGTCCCTAGAAATTATCATTAGGGCATACAGCAAATGAACAAACATTTGTTCGAGAAAATCTACTAAATAGCTAAAACGAGTGAGAATCTGTGTTCATTTGGGTTATAAACGGTTGTGCCTCTTCCAGCTCCATGTGACAAGCTCTACTCCAGATATGGAAGTACATGAGAAGATGGGGGTTCCCTGTCCCCTCAGTATCTAGCCTAGGGCCATACTTTCACCCTAGGAGGAGGAGGCCACCCTGTCTCTTATTCCTTCAGTCCCATGCTGCAGAAGCACTATTCTAGGCAAGCCTGGGGCTGGAGGACTAACTCCAGGCTGTAGCATGAGGACTCAGCCTCAGGCAGGACAGGCCAAAAGTAGTGGGGCCCTGATGCAATCATGGGGTGCCCCAGTCCCTTTGTAGGGTGAACTTTCTACATGGAGACAAGCAAACTGAAATAACCAGGGGCTACCATCTCCCCCCAGTGCCCAGTGGCGTGTTATTGCGGGACATGTGACCTACTATACCCCTCAGTTCAGATACAGTTGTCTGGAGTTTCTGCCTGCTTGGAGAGGCAGGCCATAAGAACTAACTAAACTCAGCAGCTTTGCCTGAAGGGACTGAATTTATTTGGAAAATAACCTGTAAAATTCATGCGGAAGGACATTGTTGATAACAATGGACATCTGAATAGTGAGCAATTAAGAGGGGCCTCGTAGCTCCAGGATACTAGTAGCAACGAGGGAACAACACTATAAAACAACTAGACTAGCATATATCTAAAGACCACTCCACCAAACAACAAAATATACGTTTCTCTCAAGTACATGGAATCTTCTCCAGAATAGGCCACAGGCTGGGCCATAAACATGTCTCAATAAATGCATCTCCATGTTGCAGAAAACCAATTCCAGCAGATTTACCATCAGAGCAGCTGAATGGCGGCTCTTGCCTCCTCTAGCTTCCGGTTGCAGAATCTGCAGTCCAGTGGCAGTTCCCATCCCCCCCAGGCGCCACTGTTGGGAAAAAAAAAATAATAACAAACAAAAGCTACTGACAACCCAAAGCCACGCCACAAAATTAGAAGAGAAAGAAAACAGTTTTAGGACTGCATATGTATTACACTGTGATATGCATACAGGCAATCTGCTAAAAAAATTGCCAAGACAGAAAAAAATCTCACCAGTTTACATAGCCCAGGCAGACACTGTCCCTTCCATACTGTTCTCAAGATAAACAGTGACTAGTCCTCAAGTATGAGGACTTAACAGTACCATTTATCACATAGAGTTTATCTTTAATTCACCTGGTATTTGAAGTGGCCATTTGTCCTTGCTAATTGCCTTTATCTGAAAGAATCATAAAACTGGTATTTTTATGACAAGTGCGTAGTTATAATTTGGAACCGGACACCAAAGTTAAATTCCCAAGGAGATGAAGAGATAGGGGTGCTATCTTCATCTTCCTTGATATTTATATTTCAAAGAGATGGCTCCCAAATCCTTGAGAAAGACTTTCCTAGGTTGTAAAACTGTCCAAAGGCTTACTTAGATCTTTAAAAGATTTACATACAATTATATAAATATCCCTCAGAGACCTAGCCTATCCCTCCCACCCCCATCAGCAACCCCCAAGGCAGCAGAAGACAATAGCTCAGACCTGACTAATGATCACAAGATCTGGACCTTGGCAGGCTAAAGATAACATCCCGACCTAAGTTACGGTTCAGCTCCTGAGCCCTAAGGTGGAATGACTGCCTTGGCCACTTTCCCATGAAACCTCACAGAGGGACACAGGAACAGACCTCGGAACTGTCCCCAAGACACAAAGGAAGGATTTGTTACCCCTACCTTTCCTCCAACCAAACAGCTCCCAGCACAACCCAGAACCCCCAACCCAGGGTGTCTTGTGATTTTGCCCTCTGTAATCTGTAACCTACACGCCATCAAGGAGTTCAGGCTTTTGAGCATTTATTAGCTTCCTGTTCTCCTGGATAGCACCATTCATCAATAAAATAACCAATATTTCTTCACTGCAATTCTTGGTGGTTAGTGTTAGGCCCTGCTAGAGTCAGGTGGGCGGTCTCTTTCTGTTTGATAGCAAGAATTCACAATCAAATGTTTTCAAAAGTGTATGCTTTAAGAAATGGGAGGGGTGTGCCATGGAAAATTTCATTTTTGGGGGGTTTTTTATATGTGTATTTACCCCTACACCTGCTGTTGGGAATATACTGGGCAAGCATGGGAACCCAAGTAGCTGACACAAGCTCACAGTTTCAACACCAGCACCCATTTCATGGTGAAGAGGTTCTGCCCTGGGTGAGGAGGGCAAGCCAATATCTCTGGCCCTGCCTGAGGGCACTGACATTATTTGGGTCAGAGCATGGAAGAATTTAAGGCCCAGGGCACTTTCTAAAGCAGAGCACTCAGAAGTGCCCGGCTAGCTCAGTCGGTAGAGCATGAAACTCTTAAAGCAGAGCACTCAGTTAATTAGAGTGTGAGACCAATAGAGATTGATCAGCCTGGAATCTAAAAGGGAGTTCAGCCCACAGGTGTGGCTCAATGGTTGAGTGTCGACCCAAGAACCAGGAGGTCATGGCTCGATTCCCAGTCAGGGTACATGCCTGGATTGCAGGCTCAATCCCCAGTGTGGGGCATGCAGGAGGCAGCTGATCAATGGTTCTCTCTCATCATTGATGTTTTTACCTCTCTCACTGCTCCCTTCCTCTCTGAAATCAATAAAAAATAATACATATCTATATATATAAAAGGCTAATATGCTATGTGTTTGACTGTTCGAATGGTAGCTATGGCACACACTGACCACCAGGTGGCAGACTCAATGCACAGGAATGGAAACATGGAACAGACTGATGACTCTCAGAGGGAAGGAGGGAGAGGGTACAGGAGAGGGAGGAGAGTGGGAAGAGATTAATCAAAGATCTTATATGCATACTAGAGGCCCAGTGCATGGATTCGTGCCCCGGTGGGCTCCTTGGCCTGGCCTGTGCCCTCTTGCAATCCAGGACTCCTCAGGGGATGTTGGACTGCAGGTTTCGGCCCAATCCCCGCAGGCCAGGCCGAAGGACCCCATCGGTGCACGGAGCCTCTAGTGCAGGGGTCCTCAAACTTTTTAAACAGGGGTCCAGTTCACTGTCCCTCAGACCATTGGAGGGCCGGACTATAGTTTAAAAAAAAAACTATGAACAAATTCCTATGCACAAAGCACCTATCTTATTTTGAAGTAAAAAAACAAAACGGCAAAAACACCCGCATGTGGCCCGAGGGCCGTAGTTTGAGGACACCTGCTCTAGTGTATGTATATAAAGGGAGTTCAGTGAAAGATCATCAAAGAGGGCCCAGCCTGAAGCGTGTTTATTTCTGGTGGCCCACACTACCTAAAATGTCCACTTTTCAAGGAAAAATAATTATAGACAATGCAAAGAAACAGGAAAGGGGAACTTATACACAGGACCAAAACAGACAATACAAGCTGCCTTTGATGGGGCTAGATAAAGCTTATAAAATGTCTGTTATGAATATATTCAGAGAACTAAAGGAAACCATGTGTAATGAATTATAGGAAGGTATAATGACAATGTTTCATCCAATAGAAAATATCAATAAATAGAAATTATTTTTTAAAGGAACCAAATAAAACTTGGCGGTCCAAAAGTACAATAATTGAAATGCAAAAGTCACTGGAGAGTCCTTACAAAATGGAGATGGGGGTCAAAGTCTAAAATTAAATGGGACAACAGAAGTAGGGGTTAGTGATGACTTTGAAGAAGGACAAAGGGTATATGAGCCTAAGACGAAGGTGAACTCATTTTGTTCTTGTATTGTTTTCCTGATATTTAAAATTGTCTATCTGTATTTACTAAGCATCTGTAAAACAATTATTTTGAACTAGAGGCCTGGTGCATAAAATTCATGAACAGGAGGAGGGGCAGGTGTCCCTCAGCCCGGCCTGCACCCTCTTGCAATCCAGGACCCCTTGGGTAGGGTCCCTAGGGCTGGCCGGCAATCAGGGCCTATCCGGGCTTTCCTTCCCCCAGCTGCCCGCACCTGGCCCTGCCCCTGCTCCTGCCACTGCTTGCCATCTGTGCAGCACTGCCCCTCCCCCACCACCAGTTGCCTCCCTCTGCAGGCAACAGGCATGGGGTGCGATCGCTTGGCTGGCCTGGGCCTCCCTCTGTGGGGTGATCGCAGGGCCCCCAGATGGGTTGCCCAGCAGAGGGATGCCCCATCTACCCACCCACAGAGGGTGGCCTGGGCCTCTCTCTGCGGGGCAATCGTGGGGTGGTGGCAGGGCCCCCCCCAACCAATCACATCACACCTGCCTTGGCTGGCCTGGCACCAGTGCGTGGTCATCCGGAAGGTCGTCGGGACGGTCGTTCTGCTGTTCGGTTGTTCAGTCGATTTGCATATTATGCTTTTATTATTATAGATTCCTGGTCGGGTACTTCCTGCATCTCCATCTCGTCATGGCCAGTTACTGGAGGTGTACCGTGTTCCTTTGGTGGTGTCATGTTTCCCTGATTCTTTGTGATCCTTGCAGTCTTGCATAGGTGTCTGGGCATTTGAAGAAATGTCACTTCTTCCAGACTTTATGGTCTGATTTCAGTAAAGAAAGACCTTCCTGGGTGGGGGTATGCTGGAACATGCTGTGACCCCAGGTCCAGTGGTACAGGACGCCAGGTGTGGGATCTTGTGGCAGGAACAGCTCCGGGGGGTGGGGGGGGTGCAGGGGGCATAGTGACTTGTCAGTTCAGGCCATTGGGTCCACAGCATCCACAACTGTTTGTTCCTTGGCAAGTCCTGTTGATGGGGGCAGAAATAGGAGGTTGGGGACCAGCTTTAATTGTAAGAACTATTAATCATGCTCTGTGAACTGTGATTGTTTTGTTCTGATGAAAGAAGGCTCACTCTAACCTGGTGAGACCTGGGAGCTCTCCTGGAAACGCAGCCCATCCCCCACAACCAGGGAGCTGTCTATTAGCGTGGAAAGATGAACAACGTTGTTGCAGAAACCAGAGCCGCCAGCCCTTTGCAGATCCCCCAGCCTTTGCAAAGCTCCGGAACTGTAAAGTATCCATTTGGCATACCTTTTGCCTACTTCCCCGTGTAATCTTTGTCCTCCTACCCCATATAAGCAGCTGGCTTATGGGGTGCAGAGCAGATGTTTGTGGATGACCTGCTGCTCTCCCATGCTGCCAGCAATACTGGAATAAACACACTCATATGATTCAGCCCTGTCTCTGCTTAATTGGCTCAGGTAGTGACAGGAAGCAGGGACTCATTGATTGTCTGATTACGCTGTGGGGGAGGGAGGCGTCTGAAGAGCTCATAAGGGCTGTTGGGCCCTCAGCCTTGCTTCCAAGTCCAATGGCTAGGGACCAGGGGAGGCAGCAGTAGTGGCCAGAGCCAGTGGTGTGCACATGCTCAGCTGTAGGGGCTAGCTGCAGGTGCCTGTGGAGTAGCAGGGGCCAGTTGTAAACACACATGTAATGATGGGGGCCAGGGCAGGCGACAAGGGCCAGGACCAACTGTGGGCCATCTGTCAGCTGCAGGGAGGAGGCTTGGCTGTCAGAGTAAACTTCAGTGGCTACTGAGTCTTGCAGTGAGCACAGGGCGGTGGAGGCCAGTGATGGCCCGGGGGTGTCATGCTTGGGTATGCAGGTGCACAGCTTCAGGGATTAGCTGCAGGTGAGCATAGTGTTGCTGGTCAGTGATGGAAAACAGGGCCTGATTTAGGCCCACACATGACTGCAGGGGTCCTGCGTCTTCACATGGCTGCACAGTCACTGCCTGGGTGTGCAAACGGTAAAGGCCTGTGACAGAAGGTGACCAGGCCATTGGTTTATTGGGTGGAGAAAGCTGCTGGGGGCTTCTGCAGAGCAGATCACTGGGAACCGAGTTGCTCCCACTGTGCAGCTGCTATTAATAGCCCTTGTTTTTCTTCCTTGTTTCTCTCCACCTCCGTATGTTTCAGATTTGCCAGTCTCTGGGTGGGGGTGTAACTGAAGCGGGTCCTTCCTGAGGTGCCCCAGGAGGCTGGGGAAACGGGTCTCTCACCCCGCTCTTCCTTTTCCGGTGAGGGGAACTCTTTCTCCCTGGGGGAGTCAGTCCCTCTGGGCACGGAGCAGTGCTGGCTGCAGGATGGGAGGATGCAGGCACATTGGAGCTGTGCAGGCGGATTGGAGCTGTTCTTTCTTCCCTGTTTGTGCAGTTATGCTCAAGTTTTTTGTATCCATTATGTTGCTAAAGTTGTCTAAGTGGATTCCAGAGCTCTCCCAGGGCTGCTTTTGTTTGTGGATTATGGTCTGATAGTTGATTTTTATGGGGACATGAAGGCTAGGATCTCCTAAAATTTAGGAACTAAACCACTGTCATAGTGATGCCACTCTCTCCTGTTTCTGTATTCTTTTTTTGTTTGTTAGTCCTCAGCCGAGGATATTTTTCCATTGATTTTTAAAGAGAGTGGAAGAGAGAGGGAAAGACAGAGAGAAAAAAAATCCACGTGAGAAAAACACCTCGACTGTCTGCCTTCTGCATGAGCCCCAACCAGGGCCTGGGCCAGAGAGGAGCCTGCAACAAAGGTATGTGCCCTTGACCGGAAGTGACCGGAATCGAACCCGAGGCCCTTCAGTCTGCAGGCAGCTTCTCTATCCACTGAGCCAAACCAGTTAGGGCTGCTTCTGTATTCTTTATCCTATTTCATTGATCTGTATGTATGTCTCTCACCCAGTACCACAGTGGTTAGATTACTGTAGCTGTATAAAGTCTTTTAAAAGGGCAGTGTGATTCCTCCAACTTTATTTCTCTTTTTCAGTATTTTTACATATTATACTTCCTTAGCCTTTCCATATATATTTTAGAATAAGCCACTGAAATGTTGATAGAAATTACCTTAAATTTATAGAGCAAATTGGGTCTTTCAATGTGTTAGTTTGGTATATCTCTCCACTTATTTGGGCCTTTTGACTTATTTTAGGAGTATTTTCTAAATGTAAGCATACAGATTCAGATACAAGGGTGTTATATTTCTCCCTAAGTATTTATTTAAGAGCAATTATAAATGCTATTTTTAAATTTTGGCTTTCATATATTTATTTCCCCCCTCTCCCCCAAATGGAAAGACCTGCTTTTTTAAGGTCAATGACAGAATATTGATTTTTGTCTGTTGATCTTATTAGTAAGATTATATCATACTAATCTCACTAATTAATTGTAGCAGCTTTAAAAAAATATTCCTTAGGATTCTCCTGTAGAAAATATTGTTATGTTCCACAATGGACAGTTTTATTTCTTCCTTATAAATGTGTGCTTTTATCTCCTTTTATTGCCTTATTGCTCTGTCTAGGACTTCCAGTACTATGTTGAATAGGAGTAGTGAATAAAGACATCCTTTCCTTGTTCCTGATTTTGGAGGAAAATTATCCAGTCTTTTGTAATCATGTGGTTAGTTAGCTCTCGGTTTTTGGAAAATGTTCTTTATAAGGTTGAGAAAATTCCTGTCTATTTATTCTTTGCTGAGATTTTTGCATGATGAACGGACATTAGATCAAAAATTTACCTGCATCAATTGATCCGATCATGTGATTTTTTTCTTTTAATTACCAATATGATGGGTTCCATTGATTTTCTAAAATTGAACCAACTTTGCACCTCTGGAACAAATCCCTGTTGCTTGTAGTGCATTTTTATTTTTATGTATTGATGGATTCCATTTGCTAATATTTTGTCGAGGAAATTTGCATCTATGTTCATGTTGTTAAAATAAGGTTGAAAATGTTCACTCTGCTTTTTTTCTTGAATTGATTATGTAGAATTTTGTTATTTAAAAAATATTTTGTATAATTTGCTAGTGAAGCCATCTCTGCTAGAAATTTCTTTTTGGAATATTTTAAGCTATAAATTTGATGTCATTATTAGTTATAGGGCTGTTCAGATTATCTATTTCATGTTACATTTCAACTAAGTAAGTTAATTTTTTAAAATATTCACCTGTTATAGATGTCTCAAACTATAGGACACCAGAACAATCTCTTTTAAAGATTATAGATAATAATTTATTTTGACCAACTGTTTTTGGTTGTCATATTAAGAACACATACATTTGCCTTGATATTTACTTGAAATTAGGAATACCATCTAAATATATAGGTGTCTCGTCTGAAACTATATCTTTTCCCACCCATGTCAAAAATTAGGGAAAATAAAAGCTAACTTTTTAAAAGAGGGTATGGTAAATAAAGATCATTCTCAATTCTTAGGGAGACTAGACTATATGATATTTCCTAAATGTTATGAATAAGAATTTCGTATCACTGAACTAATTTTTTTGATCACGTTAATGCATTCTCTTTAAGAAATTTTTGTTTTTCCTGTGTAAAGTTTAGAAAATTTCTTCTGGAAATCCTCATTCTCTCAGGAAGTTTGAGGAAAAATCTAGTGTGTGAGAAAAATACGAGGTGGGGATATCATTCTACATATAATTTTTTGGTTGTGTAAAAATATTCTACAGGCCAGTAATAAGTATAAAGTGGACATATAATGTAATTTAAATAGTTTGTTATTTTGAAAACCAAGCTTTTAAAAATAATGCAATCTCTGGTAAAATTGAATGCTGTAACATTGGTGCTTTTATTGTTAAAATAAGAACTTAGCTACATATAAATGTAGTCAAGTAAATTGCATGTCATATTTAACCAAAATTACATCAATACTGTCAAAGAAATGAATAGAATAAAAAATAGTCACTTTTAAAAAACCAATTATGTACTTTCATAAGTTAAATTATACAGAATGATAAAATGTTATCCAAATTTGTTATTCACAGAAAAACATGTCTTCTTTTTTCTCAGAATAGTATATTTTTGTTCCTAATGGATGCCTTTCAATAGAAATATAAAAACAGTAAAAGGTTGATGTTTTCCATTTTTGTAAGGTACATTTCAACTATTGGTGATATCCATTTACTTCTTGTTTTGAAAGATAAATTGCATACGTATGCTTCTACTTCCTCTCTTCTTACCAAGCTCTGATTTTGTTGGTATATTATTGTCATTGATTTTATCCAAGTATAAAACATCTACATACATTTTATTAATTATAATTTTCATAGCCCTAGCATCTTATTCACATATTTAAATGAACTCAAAGCTGATCACCATCCTAATACCATTCCTGAGCCAATTTGATTCATCTATTAATTTCATTTTAATAATCCAGTAGACTTTGTGGAAAGACTTATAGGGTTTGATTCACTGTCCAGGCACTTACGTAGATTGCAAACTTGATCCCCAGTCTTTATTGTAGTTTCTACAGCAAGCATGTCAAACTCAAAGGCTAACACGGGGCCAAATAAACAAGGTTTAAGTTTAGGTGGGCCACAATAACACAAAAGCTTCAATTTTCACAGAAACCTAGGTTTATTTCGATAGAGACATGCTGAATACAAAGGGCTGAAATAAATGAGTCATCACTGACATAAAATAATAGAACATTTTAATAAAAATTAATCTTTTTTCTTGAACATTACCTTACCAGACACTGAATAACTGCACAAATTAATAAGCGTAACGCAATGTTTCTTGTTCTCCGAAAGCGAAATATTTCCTGTTGCCACACCAAACAAGTCAGTACAAGACTAATGACATGGCCATGGGCTGCTAAAATATTCGCTGCTAGGATTAGTGGAGAGAAATGGTGCGCCTGCGAGTAAAGTAAGGGAAATGAATGCAACATGATTATAGTAATCAGTCATTAGCGAACATTGTAGTCCGTTATTAATAATTATGTATAACAGGATATTGTAGAAATTAAGCTATGAAATTTTTATTAAAACGTTTCTTACATACCGTTATATTGGCTGGGCTGCAAAAATATCCATTGTGGGCCACATGTGGCCCGCGGGCTGCAAGTTTGACACGCTTGCTCTATAGGAAGCAATGATCAAGGAGGTGTAAACGGGTTTAGGACTGACTAATTTGAAGAATTTCAGTGGGCTCTGGGGCATAGAGGCTGGCCCTAGTTGCCTAGTACCTGGATGATGAGGGCAGGAGAATAATGGCTCAAGTGAAAAGCTTAAGGAGGTGGTTTGGGTGTGGGCTTGGGTTGGTTGGTTTGCATACGGAAGGAATGTTATCTCTAGGAATGAGCTAAACCTAGGAGGGCCAGTACTGTCCAGAGTCAGCGAGGTCCCAAGATGGCAAAGCATCAGAATAAAAACGTAGAATTAATACAACCCTGTGGTCACTGTTAAGACAACATCATCTGTTTTAAGTCACAGACACCAGCTACATTTCTTGTTCTGCTTGTCCAGACATTTAAAATTTCTATTAAGGGGGGAAAAGGGGGCACATATATACTTTCAACAATAAAGAACTATTTTAAAAATTCTATTAAATACACTATTAGAAATGGCTACATAATTTACCTGGCATAGTTCCAAATGAAAATGTGTTGTCCCTTGTTTAAAAAAAAATCATGAAGAGCCCTAGCTGATTTGGCTCAGTGGATAGAACGTCAGCCTGTGGACCGAAGGGTCCCGGGTTCGATTCTGGGCACATGCCTGGGTTGCAAGGCTCGGTCCAACATGCAGGAGGCGACCAATTAATGTTTCCCTTTCATCACTGATGTTTCTGTCTCTCTCTTTCTCTCCCTTCCTCTCTGAAATCAATAAAAACATATTTTTAAAAAAATCATGAAGAATTTCCAGACAGCACATCATTAAGTTAAGCACGGGCCTGTGCAACTGCACTGGGCACATGCCATGAAACCAGCCCTGTACAGCATAGTCATCCATCAGCAGGCAGCTTCCAGGGAGACTGCAGAGGAGTTTGTATCCCCTGGCTCCTTAGCACAGTGGATCCGTGGGGTAAAGGCTCTGCCCAACTGTGAGGGATGCAGGACTCTGAGACTGGCCTTTCACCTCCCCTTTCCCAGTTCACAGCTGTTTGGAGTGATTAGACACCACTTGGATGCAGTCACAAAAGGAAACTACGTCCTTCTATCATACTAGAGAAGGAGCAGAAATTCCCCAAAAGAGCCCTATAATGTGGCTGTCACTTTCTAAATGCCCTGCTCCTGGTTCTATGAAAATTAATCTTCCCTGATATGTGCACATGTAATACCTTAAAAAAATGGAAAAAATAAAAAAATAAATAAAACAGAGATGAAGCAATAAAAAAATTAATTAATTAAAAAATAAATAAAATAAAGAAAATTAATCTTCCCTGTACAGTGTTATAACCTCTCACTATGATCATTTTCACATGTGCCTCTGACTTCATGTGGTTGAGCTGGAATTTTTCACTTACCATTCAAAGTTTGGGTGTGCAGAGTAATTTTACACAATACAATAGCACCATTTCTCATACTAAACAGCAGCAGATAAATGTGTTCGAACTATTGCTTTACACTTGGCAGCACAGTAGTACTCTGTGCAGGCGTATAGTATGCAGCTTATTTCACAAAGGAAGTCCATAACTTGGCAAAGGACTGTGACAGAGTCCACACTTCAGTGTGTGTTTCCTTCGTATTCTATTTTATGTAACTTCTGTTCCTGTTCCTGAATTTCTTCACCTGTAAAAGTGAGCTCAATGTGAACACCTATTTCCTAAGGTTGTTCTGCGGATTAAAGAGTTAGTATATGTTTAAGTATTAAAATGGTACTTAACATAGGCAAACTTACCATGATTATTACCTGTTACCTGCATCTTGTGTGATGTATAAAAGCAGCTTGCAGTCAATAGTGTTAATCCCAGGTATATTCCATTCATCCATTAAAATGAATTAAGATGCAAATGATGCCTGGAGGAAAACCACTTTTCTCAGAAACATTTGCATAACTACTTCAAATTCAAATTTGTTAAATTCCTAGAGTTTGTACCTTGGAAACTAAACTCTGGGCTTTTTATATTTTTATGCAGTGGCTTCTGGTGTTGGCAAAAGTGTTGCTCAGTAGCCTGTGGAAATGTGTTCATATCATAAAGTAAGTGCAATAATAAATGCCCTTTCCATTTTCGAAATGGCTAATTTGACTTTGAAGTATTGCTGCCTGGGAAATATCAGTAGTGTTAAATGTCCAGCTGTTGAGATCTTAAAAATCTGAGTTCATAATCCTAATCCTAGTCAGAATAAGAACCATCTTTACTTGGAACTCACTCTGTACCAGACACTGTTGGAGGCATTTAATACACACCATCCAGTTTAATCCTTAACACCACAATCTAGGAGGCATGCACTGTTACTGTACCTAAAGGACAAATGAGGAAACTTTAGGATCCCAGATTCACTAACTTGTCCAGGAACACACAGTGAGGCAATAGAAAAACCGGAATTCAAACCTAGGAATTCTGACCCTAGAGCCAAGCCCTGCTAACAATGAGATCTCAAAAGTAACAAAATTTCCCTGAGGCTCAATTTCCACATCTGTAAAATGGGTACAAATGTAGGCCCTCTGGCATTGGGAGGCTGAGACTTGCTGCATTAAAATTGTCTACTTCTTGTTCTAGTCTTTGATCATCTGTAAAATTATTTAAGAATAAGTATGTTGGAGGGGGTAACGAAGAGGATGTGATCACCTGTTGACCTGTAAGCTAGACCTGGGCAATCTTTTCCTCCGTCCTTGAAATGTACTGCTTTCCCATCCACCATTACCACAAATCAGAGATGTTATCAAGGACACAGTCTTTAAAAAAAACACGTTTTTATTGATTTTTAGGGAGAGGGGAAGGAAGAGGGATAGAGGGATTGAAACATCATCCATTCGCTGCCTCCTACACAGCCCCTCCTGGGGATTGAGTCCACAGCCCAGGCATGTGCCCTGACTGGGAATCGAACCATGATCTCTTGGTTCCTGGGAAGATGCTCAACCACTATAAGAAGTGGCCACTAGCCGAAGCCGATTTGGCTCAGTGGATAGAGCGTCGGTCTGCGGACTGAGGGGTCCCAGGTTCGATTCCGGTCGGGGGCATGTACATTGGTTGCGGGCACATCCCCGGAAGGGGGTGTGCAGGAGGCAGCTGGTCGATGTTTCTCTCTCATTGATGTTTCTAGCTCTCTGTCCCTCTCCCTTCCTCTCTGTAAAGAATCAATAAAATATATTTAAAAAAAAAAAAAAAAGAAGTGGCCACTAGGCCACCATTTGGGCCAAAGAGTGTACCTGCCACAGGCCCAGACCTCCCTTCTGCAGGAAGATTAGAGCTTTACAAGGACCTGGAGGCAGCCTCGGGAAATGAGGGAAGCTAAAGCATTTTCTATAAAAGTCATAGGGGGTTGGGACCTGGTTTGCACATTTCATTGTCCCTGTGGACACCTAACTGTGTGGTCTGAATATAGCATAAAGAGGGCCTGAGTAGGAACCTCTAAAATATGGGGCCCAATAATAGGACCCTTCTTGGCCAGGTCTATGCCACTCCTGGCCACATTCCAGAGAAATACCAGAAAGTAGGGAGAGGGAGGTTTTTTTTTTGCTGATTATATATATATTAGAGGCCTGGTGCATGAAATTTTTGCACGGGTAGAGTCCTTAGGCCTGGCTGGTGATCAGGGCCTATCTGTGGGGTGACCGGCGGGGCAATCAGAAGTGGGGGGGACGGGGGCGGGGTCCCACAGGCACCCGCCTTGGCTGGCCTGGGGCCTGCGGGCTGGGGGCAGCTCCTGCATTGAGCATCTGCACCCTGGTGGTCAGTGCGCATCATAGTGACCAGTTGTTCCATCAGTTGTTCTGCTGTTTGGTAGATTTGCATATTAGGCTTTTATTATATAGGATATGCCCTATATAATAAAGAACTAATATACAAATAGTTGTTGCGCCCTCAAGCCAGGGCCAGGGAACCTGAGGCCGTGCCCCCCGGTCCCGGCGCCGGGGCTGGGAGAACTGAGGCCAGGCCAGGGGACCTGAGGCTGTGCCCCCCCCCACCCCCCCGCCCTGGCGGACCTGAGGTCGCACCCCCCCACCCCGGTGGACCTGAGGCTGCGCCCCCCACCCTGATGCCAGGCCGGGGGACCTGACGCTGTGTGACCCCGCCTGGCAGGGCTTGACGGGGAAACTGAGGCCGCATCCCCTGCTCCAGCGCTGGCGGACCTGAGGCAGGCCTGCGGGACCTGAGGCTGCGCCCCCTGCTCTGCGGGGCTTGGCGGGGGTGGACCTGGCCAGGTCTGGGTCTTGTGCGATTTCTAGGCCCACGTGTGGACGGGGACTTGACTCTGGGTCCCGCAGCACGCCCCAAACTCTGACAGGAGGGAGACTGTCATATACATTTTACTAATTTTCTTTCATCTCTGACACTTATAGAGAAAGGGCAAATAGCAATATTAAATTATTTCTTCTAAATTAATTCCCTTTTAATGTGCATGAGTTTCGTGCACCAGGCCATAGTGTATATATATTTACTCTATTCCTTTACTTCTTTTTTCAAAAGTTTTTTAAAAATATTCTTTTATTTCAGAGAGGAATGGAGAGGGAGAGAGATAGAAGCACTAATGATGAGAGAGAATCACCAATCAGCTGCCTCCTGCATGCCCCCCACTGGGATCAAGCCCACAACTCAGGCATGTGCCCTTGCCCAGAATCGAACCCAGGACCCTTCAGTCCGCAGGCCAACACTCTATCCACTGAGCCAAACTGGCTAGGGCTTTACTTAACTTTTTGAAAATCAGTTGAGTTGAGTTATATTACAGAACTAGTGATATGGTCAAGGTAGAAAATGTAGAACTTAGAACATAAGGTCTTACTTATCACCAGTTATTCCAAAAACTGTTCATAGCATGATTCACAGTATGTCCATCCTGTACTCTCCAAATGTGTACACACACACACACACACACACACTCACCCTCGAATACCTGAACACAGTCACAATTATTTTTAAAAATAAGATTATCTATTAGCCTATTTTTTCAACAAATATCTGACCATTTTCACATCAGTCATTAATCTTGAATTACCTTCCCAGACCTTCCCCTCACCCACACAGACCTCAGGAGCCCCTGTTCCTGACACATAAACTTTTTCCTCCTCTAGAAATTGAAACATTCTTCCTGGGGATTCTGACTCCTGCTGTTCTCCCCTTCCTGATCCTGAGTCTTCCTTTCAGTGTGTCCTACTCCCACCTGGGGAGGAAGTATCCTCCCCCCAACCCCCATGTACACAGGTTCATGTCCTGCCTCTCTCTGAACCTACATATCTCTATCACCCATCTTTTTCTTCAATCACCTTGGATTAAACCCTGCCCCCCCTTTTTTTTGTCCAAGTTGCAAATCACCTATGTGAAGAGAGTATATAGCATATAAATGGGAATTTCCTGAACAGAACTCCATTTTAGACAGTGGGAATAAATAATTGCTAGGGTAGTATTTTATTCCCTTCCACTTCCAGAGCTTCAGCTGCCATGCTAACAACTTTAAAAGTCTAAATAAGACTTAGGATTAACGGTTTTTGGACAAGAAAAATGCTGTATTTTTAAAGTGAAAGAAACATTTATTTATTTATTTATTGAAAAGTTTCAGTTTACAAAGACAACTTAGAAAAGGAAAACTCTCAACTCAGGAGCAAAGGCAGGCCTTTTTGAGGTTGAAGAGGGCCTGGAATCAAGGGCCAACAGCAGATAAGTGCTACATAGTACAGCTACAGGGAGGAGAGGCTTCAAAACTGCCTTTCCAAACCAGGTTTTCAAAACTACTTATGTTGGTTAAACTACAACACTAGGAAACCTCACAGGAAACCACCCAGCAGCAGCCCATCCCCCACAGTGGTGGCTGCGGATTCCTCCTGGGTCTAATGAGGATGCCCATGGAGGGTCACAGCTCAGGAGAGGTAGGGAGGCGAGGACTGCTATCTACTTCAGCCTGGTCTTCTGGAGAGGCAGGGCTCAGAGGCTCAAACTCCAGCAGCAAGGCCCGTCTCAGGCTAGCAGGGCTAGGAGTGGAGATGGACGCCAGGCCAGGAAAATTAGGGGAAGATAAAGGAGAGCTGTGGCCCGAAAAATCAGTTGGGGGAGAAGAGGGGCCCTGGCCAGGAAACCCATGGAAGGTGGGGCGGGGTGCAGGGGCAGAGGAAGAGGAGGAGGAAGAGGGTGAGGAGGAAGAAGAGGAGAAGGAGGAAGAGTAGGAGGAAGAGTAGGAGGAAGAGTAGGAGGTACTCTCCATAAACTGCCAAGGGAAAGGCCTAGCAGCAGGAGGTGAGGGTGAGGAGGCATCCACAAGGCCTGCACCATCACCCAGCTGGGAAGGAGGGTTTGGGGCCTCAGGATCATGAGAGCTTGAGCTGCTCTGGAACACAAGCCTTCGTAATGCCAACCCAAGGAAAGGAGACCTATCCCTGGCAGGCTCAGGGAGAGAGGGCTGACTGCTAGGGGTTGATCTCACAGTGGGGCGGCTCTGGAGGACTGCGCCTGGAGAGGTGCTCCCATTGCGGAGGGCAGGGCTTGGTGCGCGGTTACAGGAAGCCGGACCTGGCGCAGAAGCAGAGCATTCGGGCCCGGGGCCTGGCCTGGAAGCACGCGAGCGGAGGCCGGATGCAGGGCCAGACACCGATTCAAGGCAGCGGCGGCGAACCGGGCCTGGACTGGATGCGCTGCGGCGGCGGCGGCGGGGTGCAGGGCCTGGTTTGGGTGCGGGTCGGCGGCCGCGGACAGCAGGACCTGGCGCGGATTCACGGCGGCCGCGAGCCGAGCCTGGAGTGGATGCGCTGCGGAGCCGGCGGCGGAGTGCAGGGCCTGGCTCGGGTGCGCGGCGGCGGCGGCCGCGGGCCGCAGGGCCAGGCGCCGATTCAAGGCGGCGGCCGCGAGCCGGGCCTGGAGTGGATGCGCTGCGGAGGCGACGGGGTGCAGGGCCTGGTTCGGGTGCGCGGCGGCGGCCACGGACCGCAGGGCCAGGCGCCGATTCAAGGCGGCGGCCGCGAGCCGGGCCTGGAGTGGATGCGCTGCGGAGGCGACGGGGTGCAGGGCCTGGTTTGGGTGCGCGGCGGCGGCCACGGACCGCAGGGCCAGGCGCGGATGCGCTGCGGAGGCGACGGGGTGCAGGGCCTGGCTCGGGTGCACGGCGGCGGCCACGGACCGCAGGGCCAGGCGCGGATGCGCTGCGGAGGCGACGGGGTGCAGGGCTTGGCTCGGGTGCACGGCGGCGGCCACGGACCGCAGGGCCAGGCGCGGATTCAAGGAGGCCGCCGTGAGCTGGACCTGGAATGGATGCACTGTGGCGGCGGCCGGGTGCACGGCGAGGGCGGACAGCAGGACCTGGCGCGGATTCACGGCGGCGAGCAAGGCCTGGAGTGGATGCACTGCGGCGGCGGACCGGTGCAGGGCCTGGATCGGGTGCGCGGCGGCGGCGGACAGCAGGGCCTGGATCGGGTGCGCTGCGGCGGCGGCGGCGGACAGCAGGGCCTGGATCGGGTGCGCTGCGGCGGCGGCGGCGGACAGCAGGGCCTGGATCGGGTGTGCTGCGGCGGCGGCGGCGGCGGCGGCTGGGTGCAAGGCCTTGCTCGGGTGCGCGGTGATGGCCGACAGCAGGGTCTGGATCCTGTGCGCGGCGATGGCGGACAGCAGGGCCTGGATCGGGTGCGCTGCGGCGGCGGCGGCTGGGTGCAAGGCCTAGCTCGGGTGCGCGGCGATGGCCGACAGCAGGGTCTGGATCGGGTGCGCGGCGGCGGCGGCGGAGAGCAGGGCCGAGCTCCGGTGCTTCACCTGGCGCGGACCCACGGCGGCGGCGGCCGCGAGGAAGGCCCGGAGTGGTTGCACGGCGGTGGCTGAGGCGTGCAGGGTCAGGCTCCGGTACATGGCCTGGTGCACACTTACGGGGGCGGCCCCGAGGTGCAGGGCCTGGCGCAGATTCACGCCTGCTGCGGTGAGCAGGGCCAGGGGTGGATGCACTGCCGTGGCTGCTGTGTGTGGGGCCTGGAGTGGACTCACGGCGGCGGCCCCGAGGTGCGGATTCACGGCAGCGGCGAGCAGGCACCGGTGCACAGAAGCAGCAGGAAGCAGGGCCTCGAAGGGTGGTGCGGCTTCGCAGGAATGGGCCTGGCTGAGAAGCGCTGCTCCCCCGAGGAGCCCCAGGTGCTCGGCGGCTGCGGGACCGACCCCTTGGAGGGGAAGGCGGCAAAGGCACGGACCTCGGAGGCGCGGGAGCCCCTGCGGAGAGACAGCGCCCTGGAAGCTACCGCGCCTGGGCGCCCCCCCCGCCCCCCGCGGCTCCCCCTGCTGCCCACGGCCCTGAGCTGGGCCCGCGGGGCGGCCCCGGCGCCCTCCGGCCTGGCCCCTGGGGGCCGTGCTGCCCGCGGGTTCGGGCTGGAGACCTAGGCGCACCTCGGCCCTCAGCGCCAGTTCTGGGTGGGGGCCCGGCCCTGGCGCTCAGGACGCCCGCTTTCCTGCCACAGGCCTCGGGGGCGGCCCCGTCCCCGGCTGTGGCAATGGCGTCGCGTCGCCGACCTCCGTGGCACCTGCGATGCCACAGCGCCGCCCGCCCCCCCCCCCCCGACCCCCCGGGAACAGTGACTCCAGACGAAGGGCACCGAGGCTCCGGGGTTCCCTCCGTCCGCAGTGACCGGTCTCCATCGGTCACTCCGTTCCTCGGCCCTGAGGGCACCTTACCTTCCTGCTCCTTCTGCTCCTTCTGCAAGCTCGACTGGCCGGCCATGGCGACGCGTTCTCGCTCAGAGAGCGAGTCCTCCGTCAGAAACCAGAGACAAAGGCTGCGGACTCTGTCTGCTGGCTTCTGGCTTCGAACTCTACCCGCCGAGTTGGAGGTGGGGGAATAAGTAGGTGGGCGTGCCCTGTGGAATCCCCATTTCTGATTGGTCAGCTGGAGCCATGTGACTATGTGCTTCTCAGAGCCTGGTAGGCCAGCTGGGTCTGGCGCCAAACTCGAGGGTTTTACGCCATGCCCCCCCTCCTTCCTCCCACACCCCCTCTTCCGCTGAGTCTGCCACCCCTCCCCCACCCCAGTTCGGGACCGTGAATTCGCCCTGCTTCCCTGGGCCCCCATGGGTGTGCTGCGAGGGAGGGCAGGGGCGGAGAGGCGGTCCACACCAGCCATCCGGGTCGCCCCAAGTCAGCTTACCTGCTCAGCACCGCCCTGGAGGCTCAGCCTCAGCGGCGGCTCGGAGAAAGGCCACCCCGGCCCACAGGGGATGCCCCCGAGCCAGCCGCCCCTCCTGCCATCTGCTCTGCACACTCGGTCCCTGCTGACCCACAGGGACGGTCCCGGGACTCCTCGGGTCATCGGGTGACCCCACACGGGGTCCGCCTGCACAGCAGTCTGGGGCCGAGAAAAGGGGTCCCGCACTGCTGCCGGGCACCGGGAGGGCCGGCTGGGGTGGGCTGGGCTTTCCAGGAAGAACAGCCTCAGGTCCCGAGTTGCCCGCGATCCCGGGTGATCCCGGGTGATCCCGGCCTGAAATGTGCATCAGCATTTGTCCGGGCTGCGGGGGAATCCGCTGATGATGCACAGCCACTGGCTTGGTGCCCTCTCGTTTCTGTTCATATAAATATACTGCGATGCACAGGCTTGACGGTCAATATTTGGAAACTGGTTTATTTTTAATTTTTAAATAATTTATTGCTTTTTTTAGAGAGTAGAAGGGAGAAGAGAGAAAAGTCAATGTGAGAGCACACATTGATTGGCTGCCTCCTGCATGCCTCCTATCAGGGATCAAGCCCTCAACCCCAGCTCAAACAGCTGAGCCCAACTGGCTGTTGCTGATTTTTCTTTTTAAAAATTTTAATTGAATTTATTGGGATGACATCCTACCTAATAAAAAGGTAATATGTAAATTGCCATCACTCCAATATGCTCAAGATTGGGCTGGTGAGGAGCAGGGGGCGGGACTCTGGGGGGGCGGGACTCCGGGTGGCCGGGGTAGCCAATTGGCCCAGCGGGAGGCAAAGGCCGGCAGCGGGGATGGAAGGTCCCTGCCCCCCGCCCTTCCCTCCCTCCAGACCCAATTGTTGGAGGCAAATGGAGGAAAAGGCTGGGCGGCAGGGACGGAGCGTCCCCTCCCCCCACCCTTGCCTCCCTCCAGACGAGATTGCAGCCCCCCCCCCCCCTCGCCCCCCCTGCGCCGCTGAGCAGTGGAGGCAAACGGAGGCAAAGGCCAGGCGTGGCTGAATGGGGCCGGCCGAATGCTGAGCTCGCATCGCCAGCGGGGGCGCGAGCTCAGTGTCTGTGCCATGGCTGTGCTGCAGCACAGAAGGGGCCTCTGGGGCAGCGAGCCCATGTCCCTGCCCCGGCCGGCCGTGCGGCGGGAGTGAACGGGCCTGTGGGGCCCGGAGCTCAGCATCTGCGCGGCAGGGGAGGAGCCAGAAAAATGGATCTTTCCAGTTCCTGATGCTGACAGCCCTATGGGTGCCGGGGTCCTCCACCTGCAGCCCCCAGTCACAGCCCAGCAGCCCCAGTCACAGACTGGAAGCCCCCTGCCAGCAGTCCAGACGGGACCAGTGTTGTGCCGCGGTGGTGGGTGTCAGAGGGCATGCTACAGACATCAAATCACTGCCACCGAGGCCACACACACACACACACACACACACACACACTTGCAAGTAGTATGGTCCAAGGGGGTGACTCCTAAGGCAAGGCTCCCATGGCAGCTGATGCTCACCATGCCAGGTGAGGAAGCCAGACCTGAAAGCCCAAGCCCCCGAGTACCTGAACTGCAGGGCGTCGTGGGCCAGGGCCCTGAGGAGGCCCCAGGACAAGCATCTTCCCAGAGGCTGTGCAGAAGGAGGGGAGGTACCTCTAGCTATAGGCCAGGGTGAGGGATGCTGGTGTATTTGCAGACCAAGATAGGGCTGAGGGACCCCCTCCCCCGCACCCCTGTGCACGAATTTCGTGCACCGGGCCTCTAGTTGGTTAATAAAATTACATATGTTTCAGTGTCCAATTCAATAATAATATCATCTGTATATTGTCTTACCGTATTTTCTGGCGTATAAGACGACTTTTTAACCCAGGAAAATCTTCTCAAAAGTCGGGGGTCATCTTATATGCCAGGGGTCATCTTATAGGGCAGGTATAATCCCAAACTCTATAATTTAACTGGAAAAGTTGGGGGTCATCTTATACGCCCAGTCGTCTTATACGCCAGAAAATACGGTATATGTTCACTACCTCAAGTCAAGTCTCCTATCACCATTTATGTTCCCTTTATTCTCTTCTGCTATCCCTACCCCCTTTTCCTCTGGTGATCACCATACTGTTTTTTGTGTCTATGAGGGTTTTTTTTCTTTCCATAATCCCTTCACTTTTTTCAGCCTAAAATGACTGCCTATTCAGTACCCCAAACAGGAAACAAATGTGGGAAAACTAGATCTGAAGTTCCCTCATATGGCAAATACTTGAAATGTTTAATTGTTTTTTTGGTAAAAAGACCAGTCGTAAATCATTAATAGCTCTTTTGTTTTATACAAATAGAATTATTTATGTATACATATTGTTTTGTAACTGGCTTTTGGGGCTCAGAAAATACACTTTACATGTCAATATATAAATTTTCACAAGAGTATTGTGTAACTACAAAAGTTCTTTTATGAAAGAAGCTCACATTTTCAAATGTTGTATGGGCCAACATTTATATTGTTTTCAACTTTTCACTCCATAACACATCAATGTGAAACATCCTTTTTGTTAAAAATTGTTCATATCCTCAACTGTGATCTTGCTGTGGATAAATTTCCTAAAGAGAAAATTCTTGGTATATCTGTAATTTTTTATAAAAATATTAATAAGTGGTTTTTCTGAAAATTGTTGTAGTAATTTTTCCAGAATGGAAAGGGATATTTACTGGAATGGATAACCAACTACTGAAACATAACTCAAAAATAGAATGAATGATATTTAGAGTGTTAACATGGAGTGGATAATAGATTTGCAATCGAATGCAGAAAGGGATGAAATGGAGATCGACTGCCATGGAAAAATGAAACAAGGAATGGAATATGAACTTCAACATGATATGATATTAGAAACTGAGATTGTAATTGCATGGAATATGATGTGTAATAGCGTGCAAAATGGAGACATCTAATGGAATAGGGAATAAAAAAACATTTGAGGAAAGATATGGAATGGAATATAGTGTGAAATTAAATATTATAGAAAATAGGAGAAAATAGAAATCAAAATGGGAACAACTATAGAATATGCAATGGCCTGAAATAAATAGACTGAAATAATACATTGTAAAATTAAAAAAAAATAATGGAATGAAATGCAGAATACAAGGACATGAAGGATGGAATAGGAATTGAGTAAAAATAGTATATGGAAAAAGATACTGATGAAGTACAGGATGGACTTAAATGAAGAATAAATGAATAGAATGTGTTCTCATCGGCCACCATTCTCTAGTAGAGTGTTGTGAAACAACGTCGATTTTATTATTCTCATAGATTTTATAGAGCTAGAATTCTGATAGGGTAGAGCAGGAATGGCTTGTCTCTATTCCAGGATGCAATGGCCTGAAATAAATGGACCGTGAAATATGCACTGTAAATTAAAACATCAACTAATGGAATAAAATGAAGAATACAAGACTATGAAGGATGGAATAGGAATCGAGTGAAAACAGAATATGGAAAATGAAATACTGATGAAGAAATGAAATACAGAATGGACTTAAGAATATATTAATAGAATGAATTCTGATCATCCACCATTCCCTAATAGAATGTTGTAAAACAATGTCCATTTTATTATGCTCATGGATTTTGTAGAGCTAGAATTTTGATAGGGTAGAGCAGGAATAGCTTGAGATCTTTTCTTTCTTCCCTAGTCCACGATTTCTGGGGCCTCAGCTGGAAAAACTGGAACAGCTCTGATGTCATGAGGGAAGGACAACAATCAGTGATGACACCTAGATTTGGGGCATAGTGACTGGAATAGGGTAACCTTGCAGATTGGGACACAGGAATCAGTCACCTTGTCCTGACTATGTTGGTCACTACACCCTTTAATTGTCCTAGTCCAGTGGTCGGCAAACTGCGGCTGATGAGCCACATGCGGCTCTTTGGCCCCTTGAGTGTGGCTCTTCCACAAAATACCACGGCCTCGGCGAGTCTATTTTGAAGAAGTGGCATTAGAAGAAGTTTAAGTTTATTTTATTTTATTTTTTTAAAAAATATATTTTATTGATTTTTTTACAGAGAGGAAGAGAGAGGGATAGAAAGTTAGAAACATCGATCAGCTGCCTCCTGCACACCTCCCTCTGGGGATGTGCCCGCAACCAAGGTACATGCCCTTGACCGGAATCGAACCTGGGACCCCTGAGTCTGCAAGCCGATGCTCTATCCACTGAGCCAAACTGGTTTCGGCAGAAGAAGTTTAAGTTTAAAAAATTTGGCTCTCAAAAGAAATTTCAATCGTACTGTTGATATTTGGCTCTGTGGACTAATGAGTTTGCCGACCACTGTCGCAGTCATTTAGGGGGTACAAATCCCAACTTACAGCCATTCTATAGGTCAACTTTCAGCAGTTTCATGGATCCGGTTTTCCTCTTGGAAGTTACTTAAGTTTGCTCTTTGAGACCGTTTCTTTCCTCTTCTCTGGAAACTGGACCTTAGTCATGATCCATGGTCCTTATCTTAGTAATAATGAAAATGCTCCTATTGATCCGTGCTCTTTTTAGTGTATAATATACATATATATCTTTCACTTCTTGATTTGTTCTCTAAAATCTCAAACTTTATGCTAAGGAAGTCCCTCTCTAACCCCATTGCCATATGTTCGGTGCCCTCTCCTTTTTCAGTGCTTCTGTTTAAGATAGTGTATATGTGTGTTTATGCTCATAGAAAAAAATCTGGAAGGGTGAGTTCTCTCATACTTTATATTTTGAATGTTTTCAAAATATATTACCCAGAAGCTCCATCCACATTAATGTTCTATTCCTGAATAACAAATTACCACAAACTTAGTGGCTTAAAGCAAAGTTTGTATTAGTTCACAGTTCTGTGTGTTCAGAAGCCCATGGATGGCCTGGCTGGGTTCTTTGCACAGTTTCTGACAGGGTGAAATCATCCTGAGAAATCAATCAGCCAGTGCTATGGACTGAATGTTTACACTGAGTGGCCAGATTATGATGATCTCTGAATGCATAATAGTCTGGCCACTCAGTGTATATCCTATATAATAAAAGGCTAATATGCAAATTGTTCCCTTGATCGGGAATTTGACCAGCAGGCAGGCCGGCCAACTGCCCATGTCCCCTCCCCCTGGCCAGGCTAGCCGGACCCCACCCATGCACGAATTCATACACCAGGCCTCTAATCCTATTTATTAAAGAGGGAATATGCTAATTTACCCTCACACTACCGCAAAGATGGTGGCGCCCACAGCCAATAAGAAGGGAATATGATAATTGACTGCCACACCCTCAAAGATGGCACTGCCCACAGCTGCAAGATGACAGTGCCCAGTCCCCTCAGCTCTGCCAGGGCGGCAGGCGCACAGCAAGACCTGGCCACTCTGCACACCTGCCTCCAGAGTCCCCCAGTCCCCTCATCCCCCAGCCACCCAGGGCTGGCCCAAGACGCAGGCAAGCCTCAGATGGTGGCTTCCCAGCCACCCAGGGCCGCCCAAGACTCAGGTAACCAGGGCCAGCTGAGGCTTGTGCTGCTGGCAGTGGCAACAGCAGAAGTGTGATGGGGTGTGCCTTCCCCTGATTGCTGGGTCACCTCCCGCCCCTGAGGGCTCCCAGACTGTGAGAGGGGGAAGGCAGGCTGAGGGACCACCCTACAGTGCATGAATTTTCATGCACTGGGCCTCTAGTATGTATATATGCATATATGTATATATGTATATATGTATATGTATATGTATGTGTATACACACACACACACACAGAGTGGCCAGATTATTATTCGTTCAGAGATCATAATAATCTGGCCAGTCAGTGTATGTTCCTCTAACATCCTTATGTTGAGACCCTAATCCCCAATGTGATGGTATTTGGAGGTGGAGCTTTTGGCAAAGTAATTGGGTTTGGATGAGGTATTGGGGCCAAGTCCCTTGATGAGATTGGTGCCCTTATAAGGGGATGAAAATTTAAGAGCTCTCTGCCATGTGAAGATACAGCAAGAAGGTGACCATCTGAAACCAGGAAGTAGACCATCATCAGAGACACCATATCTGCTGGCATCTTGATCTTAGACTTCCCAGCCTATAGAACTGTGAGAAATAAATGTTTGTTGTTTAAGCCACCCAGTCTCTGGTAATTGGTTATAGCAACCAAGGCTAATTAAGACAGTCAGACTGTGTTTCTCTGGAGGCTCTTTGGAAGAACAGATTTTCAAGGCCATTCAAGTTATTCACAGAATTAAGTTCCACTTTTTGTTCCTAGAGATTATCTGAAGTTTTTTGCTACATCAATCCCTCCAGAACCTTCTCACACTTGAGTGTCTCAGGAAGTGCACGGGGCAGCTTAAGGGGTCATCTGAGTAGGCCTGGCTCACTCAGGGTACCTCCTTGGTTGCAGGTCCACTGATTTGGGACCTTAATACATCTGAAAAATATCTTCTTCCATATAATAATATAACAATGCCAGTAGTTATATGTAATCCTATTCACAGGCTACTCTTAGCGGGGGGGGGGGGGGGGTGTAATACACAAAGTCAAGGGCCACTAGGGGTGATTTTAGAATTCTGTCTACCACAGTCTGCCCTTTGGTCCTAAGTGATCCAGTCTGTTCCACATATGATATTCCTCTACCCCACCCCACAGTTTTTAAATTTCTCGTGGTACGATGGCATCAGTTCAATTCCAAAAGCTCATATACAGTAAATCTCAGCTCATAGTTCAAAATTTCATCAACTCAAGACTCGAACTCAAACATGGATGAGGTTTCCTGGGTATAATCAATCCATGTGGTCAAACTCCTGATGCACAATCTCTCCCTCTCCAAATTGGGACCTGTAACACAAAAGAACCAAGCTATTGCCCTAGCTGGTTTGGCTCAGTGGATAGAGCCTCAGCCAGTGGACCGAAGGGTCCCAGGTTTGATTTCTGCCCAAGGCACGTATCTCTGTTGGGTTGCAAGCTCCTCGCCAGCCCTAGTCAGGGCTAATGCACAAGGCAACCAATCATTGTGTTTCTCTCACATTAATATTTCTCTCTGTCTTCCCTCTCCCACTCTAAAAAATCAATGGACAAATGTCCTTGGCTAAGGATAAAGAAATAAAACAAAAAAGTAAAAAAAATAAATTGATATTAGAAACGAGCTATTGTCCTCCAACACATAATGGTGGGTTGGGCATAGGGTAACAGCTATAAACCTTCTGGTTTAATACAGGATGAAGTGAAAGGCAGAAAGGAGTTAGAGTCCCAAAGCAGTTTGGAAATTCAGCTGATTTCCACTAACAGTCAGTCCAAGGAAATTAAGGCATTGTTCCTCAGGCGAGTTAGGCTTTGTCTAGCAGGCACCTCAAAATTCTTCTACACTTCAACCACTACACAGTTCTAAAACAATGACCACAATTTTAGGGATTTGCAATGGCAGCACCCCATATCCAGGAACCAGAATCTATGTAAGAGTTCTGTTGGTGTGACACAAATGACCACACACGAAGAAGCTTAAAACAGCCCTCATTTATTAGCTCACAACTGTGCAGGTCTGAAGTCTGTGCATAGTGTGATTGGCTTCTGGGCTCAGGGAATTACCCAAGATGAAACTTCACTAGACCTCACCTCATACCCTATTCTCGCTCCAGTTCTACTCCATGTCCTACCTACCTGGTGCCCAGCAGTGTTCTCCGAGCTAGGATAGAGCAGAGAACAAAATGCAACCCCTAGGCCCCTAGCACGCCCATGTGGTGCATGAGAGAGAAAACCATCAGCTTACAACACAGTGTGGCCAGGGAAAGGGCAGAGTTGCAACGTGGCAGAGCAGAGAAAAGGCCCCCATTCTAGGAACTGCTCATCAACGTCTCTGGGCCTCGGTTCCAGGGTCCTCATCTCTAAACCGTGACATTAATCATTCTCATCTCCCAATCTTGTCCTCTCTCCAGGAGGAGGTGCAGAGGGACCTAATAGACCAGCTCTATACACTCCAGGAAAAGCCATTAACTCTGTGTGCTGGGTTAGTCACACGTCACAGGAGGGAAAGCATTGCAGGATCCCGGGAATCCAGTCTGCCCTGCAGCCATGAGTAAGGAAATGGGGCCTGGGGGCAGGATGGGTGCCATGTCCATCCTTTCTTCTATGTCTTCACACCCGCAGGAGGGGCTTCTTTGTTTATCAGGTCTCTGTGCTCTGAGGACTTAGGAATCAATATACCTGGTAAGGACCTGAAGGGCTTCCTCAACCTGGCCTCTAGGGAAGCAGCAGCAGCCTATCGCCCTCTGGTGGACATTGCGAGTCATGTCACATCGTAGGGTGATCTTACCTGAATACTTGAGAAATTCCAAGGGGGTGCGTGATGGTTTCTTCCTCAGAGTCTCTGGGAAAGAACCCTAGTAGTTGGGGTGCTTCTCTCTACAATAAGTGTTCCAGGAACTAAATAATATCTTGAAAGACCTAGTATTTTCAGAAAAGAACCTCTATCATTACATTTCCAGTCTTTTAAAAAAATTATTATTTTTTTATTTCAGAGAGGAAGGGAGAGAAAGAGAGAAACATCAATTATGAGAATCATTGATTGGCTGCCTCCTGCATGCCCCATGCTGGGGATGGAGCCTGCAACCTGGGCATATGCCCTGGCTGGGAATCAAATCTGGGGTCTCTTGGTCCATGGGAAAATGCTCAATCCACTGAGCAACCACAGCTGGGACACATTTCCAGTCTTTAGATGTTTCTGCTCAACTGTGATATATGAATAGGAAATGGACGTTTCTATCTGCTTTTATCCTTATCCTATGAACTGAGCCTTCTGGCTGTCATAGTGCCTCTCCTCCCACTGGTATGCCCGGTCCTGAGGCAGGCTCAGGGACATATACCTGGTTTCAGTCCTTGTGGCGCTCACAGCATGCTGGAGAAGACACAGAGTAAAACAAGGAACTACCACAATGTAGGGTACGTGCTCACGGCAATGGTGGAATTCAAGATGTCCTGATAATACACGTGGAGATGGAGCAAGATAACGCCTTTCAAAGGAAGAGAGTTGCTATGAGGCATAACAAATAAGGACGAGTTGGTCAGGTGGAAAGTGAAACAAGAATATTCCAGAGAGCTGGGAGGATATATATGAAGTCTTGATGTTAGAGTGTAATGCACTTGAGGAACTGACTCTTATTCTGGCCTCAATATCAGATCAAAAATTGTATTTCTTTGCTGTTCTCTGTACATATTTTGAAAACTAGGACCCTCACCAATTCATTCTGAACCCTGGGTGCTCAGTACAGAACCTGACATATCAATATTCAATAAATATCTCTGTATGTATGAACCTAGGACACCCACTCTATGACAAGCACAGAAGTATAATTACTATGGCTTTCTATAAAATGCACTCTTTCTAAAAAAGTATAGGAATTAAAATATAGTTAATTCTTGTTAATAGTAAGAAATTCAGAGAATCCTACTTACCATTTCAGTAAAAAGGAGTGGTGAAACAACTAACCAATTTCTTTGAAAATTCCTGAGCAGTCACTGTGCCTGCTGCCATATCCATGCATTCACCTGTTTGAAAAGTCATGAACTCGATCCCATTTATATGCCAGAATATCCATTTGTGTTTCTACGTGTACATACTTGGATGTGCATACAATATGCCTTGAAATTGGTACACAAACACATGCAAAGTAACATCAGATCTATATTCTCACACGTGAACTCACAGAAATGTCATGGCCCTCCCCATTTACCACCCCACCCTCCTCCTCCATTGGTCCCCCACCCCCACTCCTCGCTTCAAGGCCCTATGACCCATTTCTCTAGCCGTCCACGCAGATGTCCCTGGAAGGGATCTGTAACCACTAATCAGTGCTTGGAGACCAGGTCATTTCGTGTGTGTTCCTTGCCCAGCTCAGCTTATTAGTCACCAGTGTTGTGGTTGGACTGGCCCTAGTGGTTTTTGTAATTGCAAGATGTCCTCAGCAAAAAAACATCAGGAAACTGAGAAGATCCAGGTTTATTACTAAAAAGACCGGGAAATGACACAGCACACCTGGGGCCACATAGAGATGAGAGAGAGAGAGAGAGAGAGAGAGAGAGAGAGAGAGAGAGAGAGAGAGAGAGAGAGAGAGAAAGAGAGAGAGAGAGAGGGGAGAGTAGAGAGGGGAGAAGGAAGAGAGAAAAGAGTCCTGGTGTTCTATTTTCACTGGGGTTGAAGGTGAGGGCCACAGGTTTCGCTAACCCACTCTTCACCTGTGAATTGAAAACATTAGAGCATCCATTTAAAGAGCAAGCAGAGAATACAAATTAGCCCAAATGATCAGTTATTGAAATCAACCAACATTTCTAAAACAGAGACGCTTCTGATGGTGGGGATGCCTGGCTCTTTAGCAAGTCCTCTGGCTGGGCCTGAGCTTATTGGAAATAGCCATCTTTGAAATGGAAGCCTCTGGGACATGAAATCCTAGGGCAACGAAAACCTAAGTCAGGCCCTTGCATTACCAAGCAGGAAAACAAAGCATGTCAGTGCTTACACTACAGTCTCCTGGTGAGTTTGAAGGAACTGATATGTATTAGACAATCACCCTGATACTTGGGTTGACATTCTTGATTCTGTCAATGCAATCCGGAATGCCAGGCATGCCTTTCAGGAAAAGGGGCTTTAGGAACAGAGACGAGGCCCATTTAACCACAGCCGGGAGGATAAGTGGTCAGCATCTGCAAAGGCTCCTCTCAGAGGAAGTGATCATGAAGTAGACACTAGGCTCCCCCATTTACAGAGGAGGAGACTGAGGGCCAGAGAGGTTGTGTAACTTGATCAAGGTCACACAGCAAGGCAGAGATGGGGCCAGTTGTCCACCACAGGTTTGTCAGGCCCCAGGGCAGATGCACTTGGCATTACTCATAGCTCACTGCTATGTCTCAATATCACCTGTTTTTATTCCCACCTCCCAGTTACACTTTCTTGAGCACTGCTTCCTGAATTAGTTTTTAAAGAAACCCTACTACATATTTTATAAAGACAAGCTACACAGTTTGGAAGGTCCAGGGGAAAATGAAAATAAATGACCTAAAGGACAGTATTTTCCTCAATTTCGCTCCCAATGACCCAGCCTGTTTACTGGATGTGTTATTTTAATCCTTCCGGGGTAACACAGCATTATCACAATGTTTAGTTTAACTTGTACCATGGATTTTTAATCCTGACCGCAATCCAGGAGGCATGGACTCTTACTGTGCCCAATGGACAGGTGAGGAGACCTAGGACCCCAGATTCACTAACTTGCCTGGGAACACACTGTGGGTCAACAGGAAAACTGGAAATCTGACTCCACAGCCAAGCCCTACCAGCAACAAGTTCTCAAGTCACAAAGGTGCTCTGAGCCTCTACTTCCACATCTGTAAATTGGGACTAAATATAGGCCCTCTGCACTGAGTGGGGAGACTTGCTGCTGTAAAAAGGATGGGCTTTCCTGTTCTGTGTGGGATTATCCAAGGATAACTATGTACTGTATTTTAAAATATTTGTTCCCAGAAGTATTTTCTTTAGTTCCCACATTTTTAATAGATGGCCCATAGGTTATTGATCGCTTTCCTGAATTTAATCTTGCCTCCACTGTAGTCTGTTAGTGCAGGTGATGAATCCCTTGGTATTCTTTTATATATATACATACATACATATACATATATATATACATATACATACATATATACATACATATACATATATATAATTCTTTTATATATATAATTCTTTTATATAATTCTTTTATATATTATTCTTTTATATATATTATTCTTTTATATATATATATATTTATTCTTTTATATATATATTATTGCTTTCCCACAGAGAGGAAGGGAGAGGGATAGAGAATCAGAAACATCAATGAGAGAGAAACATCGATCAACTGCCTCCTGCACACCCCCCACTGGGGATGTGCCCGCAAGCAAGGCACATGCCCCTGACAGGAATCAAACCTGGGACCCTCCAGTCTGCAGGCCGACGCACTATCCACTGAGCCACACCAGCTAGGGCCCTTGGTATTCTTTTGAGGGCTACCAAGAGGCTGACTATAGACACTGTTTATCATCAGACACTGGGGTCGCACCTAAGCAGAGGCAGCACAATGCCAAGGAGCGAGGATTCTGAGTGATGGAGATTATGGGAGATGGTGGCTGCTGTTTTTCATTCCGACCAATCACCTATATAAAAAGAGAACAATTAAATAGCAAAAACCAAACCAAACATGTGTACATCATTGACAACAGATTCACATGACCAGGTATCCTCCAAATGCCAACATTTAAGTGGATAGGGACAAACCACAGACCCTTTAATTTCAATGAAAAACCTTTATTAAAAGAATAAAGCCAACATTTTATTCTTCAAAGACTCAGTGTATAACAGGCAAACTAGGAAAGGGGAATCTCAACTCAGGGGCAAAGGAAGACCCTTTGGAGGGAGAAGAGGGCCTGGAGCAGGTTAAGTGCTTGGTGGGGGAGTCCTGGGAAGAGGGGGCTTTCAAACTCATGACCTTGGTTGCTGGCTCACAGAACTCTAGGAAACCTCACAGGAAACCACCCATTAGCAGCCCATCCCCCACAGTGGTGGCTGCGGATTCCTCCTGGGTCTTATGAGGATGCCCATGGAGGGTCACAGCTCAGGAGTGGTTGGTAGTGGGGGGAGGGATGCTCTCTATTTCATCCTGCTCTCCTAGAGAGCCAGGGCTCACAGGATCCAATTCTAGCAAGGCATTTCTGAGGCTAGCAGGGCTAGGAGTGGAGCTGGAGCCCAGGCTAGGAAAATTAGGGGAAGAAGAAGAAGAGGAGCTGTGGCCAGAAAAATCAGTTGCAAGAGAGGAGGGGCCCCGACTAGGGGACCCAAAGGAGGAGGGGGAAGAAGAGGGGGAGCGGGCGGAGGGAGAGGAGGAGGAAGAGGCAGTGGAAGAGGAGGAAGAAATTCTCTCAAGATACAACTCTGGGCAAGGTAAGAGCCTACGAGGAGGTGAGGGTGAGGAGGCGCGCATACGCAGTGCGCGCCAAGGTGGCCTGGATGGAGGGCTTGAGGAGCTTGAGCTGCTCTGGAAGGCAAGCCTTCCTAAGGCATCCCCTGGGGAAGGAGACCTCTCCCTAGCAGGCCCAGGGGGCGAGGGGCGGCTGGTAGGGGTGGATTTTTTCTGGGTGGGGCGGCCCCTGGGCACAAAGCGTGGAGTGCCCCCTCCGCTGCTACTCGGGCGGGCAGGGCTTCTAGGGCGGGCCCGGCTTCTAGGGCGGGCCCGGCTTCTAGGGCGGGCCCGGCCACGAAGGGCTTCCCTCGGCCTGGATGAGGGGCTTTGGAGGGCACGGCCTGGTGGGCTGGTGTGGTTGCCTGGCAGAGCAGCAGAGCCTCTGCGAGCACGGCGTGGCCTGGAAGCACTTTGGCGACGAGAACCTGGTGGGGACTCACGGAGGCAGCGGCGGCGGCGGCGGCGGCTAGCAGGACCTGGTGCGGAACCCGGGCTACGACTAGCTGTACCCGACCTGGATGCTTGGTCAAGGACAGCAGAACCTGGCCCCGAGGCTGCAGGACCGCTGGGTGCAGGGCCTGGCACAGATGCAGCCGCAGAGCCTGACTTGGGTGCCTGGCTGCAGCGGCGGCGGCAGGGTGCAGGCCTTGATGCAGATGCACGCTGGCGGCGGCGGGGTGCAGGCCCTGATGCAGATGTAGATGCACGCTGGCGGCGGCGGGGTGCAGGCCTTGATTCAGAGGCAGATGTAGATGCCTGCCTGCGGCGGCGGGGTGCTGGCTCTGATGCAGATGCACGCTGGCTTCGGCGGGGTGCAGGCCCTGATGCAGAGACAGATGCACAGCGGCGGCGGCGGGGTGCAGGCCCTGATGCAGAGGCAGAGGCAGATGCCCGCCTGCGACGGCGGGCAGAGCCTCGTGCAGATGCGCGGCCCCGGGCAGCAGGGCCAGGCTGGGGTGCAGGGCCGCCGTTGGCAGGGGCGCCTCGCAGGGTGGAGCGGCTTCGCAGGGCAGGGCCTGGGGCCGCTGGCAGGGCCTGGCTTCGCAGGAATGGGCCTGGCTGAGAAGCGCTGCTCCCCCGAGGAGCCCCAGGTGCTCGGCGGCTGCGGGACCGACCCCTTGGAGGGGCAGGCGGCAAAGGCACGGACCTCGGAGGCGCGGGAGCCCCTGCAGAGAGACAGCGCCCTGGAAGCTGCCGCGCCTGGGCGCCCCCCCCCCCCCCCCCCCCTGGCGGCTCCCCCTGCTGCCCACGGCCCTGAGCTGGGCCCGCGGGGCGGCCCCGGCGCCCTCCGGCCTGGCCCCTGGGGGCCGTGCTGCCCGCGGGTTCGGGCTGGAGACCTAGGCGCACCTCGGCCCTCAGCGCCAGTTCTGGGTGGGGGCCCGGCCCTGGCGCTCAGGACGCCCGCTTTCCTGCCACAGGCCTCGGGGGCGGCCCCGGTCCCGGCTGTGGCAATGGCGTCGCGTCGCCGACCTCCGTGGCACCTGCGATGCCACAGCGCCGCCCGCCCCTCTCTCCCATGGGGACAGTGACTCCAGACGAAGGGCACCGAGGCGCCGGGGTTCCCTCCGTCCGCAGTGACCGGTCTCCATCGGTCACTCCGTTCCTCGGCCCTGAGGGCACCTTACCTTCCTGCTCCTTCTCCAAGCTCGACTGGGCGGCCATGGCGACGCTTGTCGCTCAGAGAGCGAGTCCTCCCTCCGTCAGAGACAAGTTCTCCGTCAGAGAGCGAGTCCTCCCTTGTCAGAGACCGAGATCTCCCTCCGTCAGAGAGCGAGTCCTCCCTCGTCAGAGACGGAGTCCCTACTCCGGAGAGCGCCGACACCCCCCGCCGAGAGCTGGCGCTGGAGGTGGGCGTGTCCTGAGGAGTCCTCGCTTCTGATTGGTCAGCCGCAGCCACGTGACTATCGGCTTCTCAGAGCACGCCAACCCCCCCGCTGGGTTGAGCGCCAAACTCAAATTCAAGTTTCTCCCGCCAACAGCGCCCCTCGCCCCCCCCCCCACTCCGCCCTGTGGCTCCCATCGTGGCTCCCATTCGGGACCGTGAATTCGCCCTGCTTCCCTGGGCCCCCATGGGTGTGCTGCGAGGGAGGGCAGGGGCGGAGAGGCGGTCCACACCAGCCATCCGGGTCGCCCCAAGTCAGCTTACCTGCTCAGCACCGCCCTGGAGGCTCAGCCTCAGCGGCTCAGAGAAAGGCCACCCCGGCCCACAGGGGATGCCCCCGAGCCAGCCGCCCCTCCTGCCATCTGCTCTGCACACTCGGTCCCTGCTGACCCACAGGGACGGTCCCGGGACTCCTCGGGTCATCGGGTGACCCCACACGGGGTCCGCCTGCACAGCAGTCTGGGGCCGAGAAAAGGGGTCCCGCACTGCTGCCGGGCACCGGGAGGGCCGGCTGGGGTGGGCTGGGCTTTCCAGGAAGAACAGCCTCAGGTCCCGAGTTGCCCGCGATCCCGGGTGATCCCGGGTGATACCGGGTGATCCCGGCCTGAGATGTGCATCAGCATTTGTCCGGGCTGCGGGGGAATCCGCTGATGGATGCACAGCCACTGGTTTGGTGCCCTCTCGTTTCTGTTCATACAAACACGCTGCCGCTATGCTGTACGTATGGTGGCGTGACGTTCATCAGATGGATGCCGATTTTACCCCTATTTACCAGAGGGCCGCCTGTTCAGTGCCCCAAACAGAAAACCAAGTGTCAGAGGGCTGCCCCTCAATTCTCACCCACCCCCAAGCAAGAACTGGCACGCCATTTACATGGTGTTGGTAGAAAAGCCCTTCACACCTATCTCATCGCGTATTTTATTTTATGAAATGGAAGGACTTCTCCATACATGTTGTCTGCTGACCTGCTTCTGAAGTCCAGAAAACACCCTTGCCATATCAGTGAATAAATTCCCACGAGGCCATTTTGAAATACAAAGAAGGTTACACTTGTAAACGTTCCAGGATTCACATCGTTCCCACTTTTCACTCCTGTAACACATCGCTGTGAGGCACATCCTTCTGAATAAAAATGGCTCACATCCTCAATCGTGTCCTTGTTATGACTAGTTTCCCAGAAAAGGAAAATCTTGATACAGGCCACCATCAGAATGTTAGCAAGATGTTCCCTGTAAGTCACTGTTCTAGAAAGTTTGGCTGAATGCACTGGCATGCTTACTGGACCGGATGAGCAACGGGAGTGAAACACGATGCAAGATACATTGGAATGGTATGGGAGCGTTAGATCATAAGGACTGGGAATGGATTAGGAATGAAATGCAGAAAGCGAGCATATGGAGACTGCCTGCAGTGGACACCGGAATGAAAGAGGGCATGGAATACGGCCTTGAACCGGATGTGGAATGGAAAATGGAGTGGGATGGAACGGAATGGAAAAATGGGATTGAAAGGCAAGTACAAATAAATATCTAATGGCAGGTGGAATAAAAATTTACCTGCTGTTATGAGAAATGATATGGAATAGAATGTGCAGTGAAGTAAACATATTAAAGAAAATAGGAGAAAATCAAAATTAAGTAGGAAGGCATCAAAGAAAGGAACAGAATATGCAATGTCATGAAATCAATGGACTATGAAATTTGCACTATAGATAAAAGTACTTTAATGGGATAGAAATTAATGGAATGAAATATAGAATACAAGCTTATGAAGGTGGAATAGATAAAAAATAAAGATGAAATGGACTGAAAAATAGAAAATTTTGGTGAAATAGTGGAAATACTTGAATGAAGAATGAATGAATGGAATGGGTTCTGGCCATCTACCACTTAGTGTCATGGAACATTGACCTTTGGGCCATGCTCAGGCACTTTGGAGAGCTGGAATTCAGACAGGGCAGAGTAGGGATGCCTTGAGTCTGCTCTATGATGTCCTTGTCTGAGGCCTCAGCAGGGAACACTTGATTAGCAGTTAAAGTCCTGTTTTATATGGACTTGTCTGTTGTTGGGTCTTCATTATCCACATATAATTTAGAAGCAGTTTGCCAATTTCCAGTTTCAAAAAAAAAAATTAAACTGTTGGAAATTTTATTGCGATTGCATTCAATCCGCAGATCATTTCCACAAGAATTCTCTGTTCAATTCACTTATGTAATATTGCCTTCTACTACATAAATATGCTATATCTGATTTATGTAGGTCTTCTTTTTATTAAAATTATTATTTTTAAGATTGTTATTAATTTTTAGAGAGAGCGGAAGGGAGTGGGAGAGAAAAGCATCAATGTGAGAGTCTAAAAGCAATTGGCTGCCTCCGATGCAAGGAACATATTATTACAAAGGCTAGGAAAGGCATGGGATTTCTAATGTGGCAGAACACTTCAAAGAATTGCACTTTGCAGTCCAGTGGAAAGTTGGAGTAAAGAAAGATGAGCATGGATATATGTGTGAGGAGATTTCCCAAAGCAAAGTCTTTAAGGTGTGGCCTAATTTATTCTTGCTGCTGATAGTAAAATGTGAGAAGGGAAAAATGACCTGAGGGAAAAGTGATAAACAAAAGGAACCAGATTTGGATGATTTGGGAAATTCTCAAAGTAGCTAGGTGACCAAAAGAGATAAAAATCTAAAATTAAGAGCTTGCTTCTGAAAGTGTGGTTGAGAGAAAAAGCCAATGATGTGGCTGGAAAAGCTCTGGTAAAAGCTCAAAAAGCCAATTCCATTCATTCATTCTTCATTTGATTGCATCCACTATTCCACCAGTATTTTGTTTTCTATTTTCCAGTCCACTTCATCTTTATTTTTGTCTATTCCATCTTCATAAGCTGATTCTACATTTCATTCCATTCATTTCTATCCCATTAAAGTACTTTTATCTATAGTGCAAATTTCATAGTCCATTGATTTCATGATATTGCATATTCTGTTCCTTTCTTTGATGCCTTCCTACCTAATTTTGATTTTTTCCTATTTTCTTTAATATGTTTTCTTCACTGCACATTCCATCCATTTTGTCATAAAACACCACATATCTTTTTTTTCCACCTGCCATTAGATATTTATTTGTACTTGCCTTTCAATCCCATTTTCCCATTCCGTTCCATCCCACTCCATTTTCCATTCCACATCCAGTTCAAAGCCGTATTCCATGCCCTCTTTCATTCCGGTGTCCACTACAGGCAGTCTCCATATGCTCGCTTTCTGCATTTCAGTCCTAATCCATTCCCAGTCCTTGTGATCTAACGTTCCCAATACCATTCCAGGGTATCTTGCATTGTGTTTCACTCCCCTTGCTCATCCGGTCCAGTAAGCATGCCAGTGCATTCAGCCAAACTTTCTAGAACAGTGACTTACAGGGAACATCTTGCTAACATTCTGATGATGGCCTGTATCAAGATTTTCCTTTTCTGGGAAACTAGTCATAACAAGGACACGATTGAGGATCTGAGCCATTTTTATTCAGAAGGATGTGCCTCACAGCGATGTGTTACAGGAGTGAAAAGTGGGAACGATGTGAATCCTGGAACGTTTACAAGTGTAACCTTCTTTGTGCTTCAAAATGGCCTCGTGGGAATTTATTCACTGATATGGCAAGGGTGTTTTCTGGACTTCAGAAGCAGGTCAGCAGACAACATGTATGGAGAAGTCCTTCCATTTCATAAAATAAAATACGCGATGAGATAGGTGAGAATGGCTTGTCTACCAACACCATGTAAATGGCGTGCCAGTTCTTGCTTGGGGGTGGGTGAGAATTGAGGGGCAGCCCTCTGACACTTGGTTTTGTGTTTGGGGCACTGAACAGGCGGCCCTCTGGTAAATAGGGGTAAAATCGGCATCCATCTGATGAACGTCACGCCCACCATACGTACAGCATAGCGGCAGCGTGTTTGTATGAACAGAAACGAGAGGGCACCAAGCCAGTGGCTGTGCATCATCAGCGGATTCCCCCGCAGCCCGGACAAATGCTGATGCACATTTCAGGCCGGGATCACCCGGGATCGCGGGCAACTCGGGACCTGAGGCTGTTCTTCCTGGAAAGCCCAGCCCACCCCAGCCGGCCCTCCCGGTGCCCGGCAGCAGTGCGGGACCCCTTTTCTCGGCCCCAGACTGCTGTGCAGGCGGACCCCGTGTGGGGTCACCCGATGACCCGAGGAGTCCCGGGACCGTCCCTGTGGGTCAGCAGGGACCGAGTGTGCAGAGCAGATGGCAGGAGGGGCGGCTGGCTCGGGGGCATCCCCTGTGGGCCGGGGTGGCCTTTCTCTGAGCCGCCGCTGAGGCTGAGCCTCCAGGGCGGTGCTGAGCAGGTAAGCTGACTTGGGGCGACCCGGATGGCTGGTGTGGACCGCCTCTCCGCCCCTGCCCTCCCTCGCAGCACACCCATGGGGGCCCAGGGAAGCAGGGGGGATTCACGGTCCCGAATAGGAGCCACGGGGGGGGGGGGGGCCGGGGGGGGGGGGGGTCGGGCGGGCGCCCCCCCCCCTCAACGCAGTGTGTGGGGGAGGGGTTGGCGTTCTCTGAGAAGCCCATAGTCACGTGGCAGCGGCTGACCAATCAGAAGCGAGGACTCCGCAGGACACGCCCAGTTCCAGCTCCAGCTCTCGGCGGGGAGTGTCGGCGCTCTCCGCGGGGAGTATCGGCGCTCTCGGAGAGTATGTACTCAGTCTCCGAAGGAGAACTCGGTCTCTGACTGTCCTTCGTCTCTGACGGAGAACGGTCTCTGAGCGAGAACTCGGTCTCTGACGGAGAACTCGGTCTCAGACGGAGAACTCGGTCTCTAAGCTAGAACTCGGCCTTTGAACGAGAACTCGTCGCCATGGCCACCCAGTCGAGCTTGGAGAAGGAGCCGAAGAAACAGAAAGGTAAGGTGCCCTCAGGGCCGAGGAATGGAGTAATCCTTGCCCCTGGCCACACCCTCAGGCCCAGCCGAGGGTAGTCTCCGGCTCCCCGGCTCCCCGGCTCCCTAGGGTGGGGGTACCCAGCTCCCTGGCACGGCAGGTGCCTCCTCCGCGCCATGATGGTCGCGGGCGCCATTTCCTGTGGCAGGAACGCGGGGCGTCCTGAGCGCCAGGGCCTGGCCCCCACCCAGAACCGGGTGCTGAGGGCCGAGGTGCGCCTAGGTCTCCAGCCCGAACCCGCGGGCAGCACGGCCCCCAGGGGCCAGGCCGGAGGGCGCCGGGGCCGCCCCGCGGGCCCAGCTCAGGGCCGTGGGCAGCAGGGGGAGCCGGGGGGGGGGGGAAGAGGGGGGGCGCCCAGGCGCGGTAGCTTGCAGGGCGCTGTCTCTCTGCAGGGGCTCCCGCGCCTCTGAAGTCCGTGCCTTTGCCGCCTTCCCCTCCACGGGATCAGCCCCGCAGCCGTCGAGCGCCTCGGGCTCCTCGGGGGAGCGGCGCTTCTCAGCCAGGCCCATTCCTGCGAAGCCAGGCCCTGCCAGCGGCCCCAGGCCCTGCGTTTCGCAACCATCCCACCCTGCGAGGCGCCCCTGCCAACCGCCGCTGTGCACCCCAGCCTGGCCCTGCTGCCCGGGGCCGCGCATCTGCACCAGGGCCTGCACCCCGCGGGCGCCTGAAGGGTGCATCGGCATCTGCATCTATGCCAGGCCCTGCTCCCCGCCGCAGCAGCCAAGCACCCAAGTCAGGCCGTGCTGCCCGCCGCCGCCGCCAAAGCCAGGCAGCCCAGCCAGGCCCTGCTGCCCGCGGCCGCACATCTGCTCCGGGCCCTGCACGCCGCCGCCGCCAACCTGCATCCGTGCCAGGCCACGCACCCAGCCGCCCTGCAGCCGCGGGGCCGCGTTCGGCTGTCCGTAAACAGGTATCCGGGTCGCGTACCACACCAGGTCCTGCTAGCCGCCGCCGCCAAAGCTGCCGCCGCCTTGAATCCCAGCCGCGTTCTCGTCGCCGCCAAAGTGCTTCCAGGCCACGCCGTGCTCGCAGAGGCTCCGCTGCTCTGCCAGGCAACAACACCAGCCCACCAGGCCGCGCCCTCCAAAGCCGCTCATCCAGGCCGAGGCAAGCCCTCCGTGGCCGGGCCCGCCCTGGAAGCCCTGCCCGACCAAGCAGCAGCAGCAGCAGCAGCAGCAGCGGCGGCAGCAGCAGCAACAGCAACAGCAGAAGCAGCAGCAGCAGCAGCGGCAGCAGCAGCAGCAGCACTCCGAGCATTGTCTCCAGGGGCCGCCCCACCCAGAAAAGATCAACAGCTACCAGCCGCCCCTCGCTCTCTGGGTCTGCTGGGCAGAGGTCTGGGTCCCCTGGGCAGAGCAGCTCTAGCTCCTCAAGGTCTCCATCCAGGCCACCTTGGCGCGCACTGCGCATGCGCGCCTCCTCACCCTCACCACCTGGTAGGCTCTTACCTGGCCAGGGGGTGTTTCAGGAGAAAAGTTCCTCCGCCACTTCCACCTCCCCTTCCACCTCCTCTCCCGCCACCCCCTCCCCCTCTCCCTACTCATCCCCCTCCTCTGGGTTTCCTGGCCAGAGCCCCTCCTTTCCCCCAACTGATTTTTCTGGCCACAGCTCCCCTTCTTCTTCCCCTAATTTTCCTGGCCTGGACTCCATCTCTACTCCTAGTCCTGCTGCTCTCAGAAATGCCTTGCTAGAATTGGAACCTCTGAGCCCCACCTCCCCGGGAGAGCAGGATGAAATAGAGAGCATCCCTCCCCCCCCCACCACTCCTGACCTGTGACCCTATATGGGCATCCTCATAAGACCCAGGAGGAAACAACAGCCACCATTGTGGGGGATGGGCTGCTAATGGGTGGTTTCCTGTGAGGTTTCCTAGAGTTCTGTGAGCCAGCAACCAAGGTCATGAGTTTGAAAGCCCCCTCTTCCCAGGACTCCCCCACCAAGCACTTAACCTGCTCTTGGCCCTTGACTCCAGGCCCTCTTCTCCCTCCAAAGGGTCTTCCTTTGCCCCTGAGTTGAGATTCCCCTTTCCTAACTTGCCTATTATACACTGAATCTTTGAAGAATAAAATTAAGAACTTGGCTTTATTCTTTTAATAAAGGTTTTTCATTGAAATTAAAGGGTCTGTGGTTTGTCCCTATCCACTTGAATGTTGGCATTTGGAGGATACCTGGTCATGTGACTTTGTTGTCAATGAGGTACACATGTTTGGTTTGGTTTTTGCTATTTAATTGTTCTCTTTTTATATAGGTGTTGGGTCGGAATGAAAAACAGCAGCCACCATCTCCCATAATCTCCATCACTCAGAATCCTCGCTCCTTGGCATTGTGCCGCCTCTGCTTAGGTGCGACCCCAGTGTCTGATGATAAACAGTGTCTATAGTCAGCCTCTTGGTAGCCCTCAAAAGAATACCAAGGGATTCATCACCTGCACTAACAGACTAAGGTGGAGACAAGATTAAATTCAGGAAAGCGATCAATAACCTATGGGCCATCTATTAAAAATGTGGGAACTAAAGAAAATACTTCTGGGAACAAATATTTTAAAATACAGTACATAGTTATCCTTGGATAATCCCACACAGTCCAGAGACTAGAACAGGAAAGCCCATCCTTTTTACAGGAGCAAGTCTCCCCACTCTGCAGAGGGCCTATATTTAGTCCCAATTTACAGATGTGGAAGTAGAGGCTCAGAGCACCTTTGTGACTTGCGCACTTGTTGCTGGTAGGGCTTGGCTCTGGAGTCAGATTTCCAGTTTTCCTGTTGACCCACAGTGTGTTCCCAGGCAAGTTAGTGAACCTGGGTTCCTAGGTCTCCTCACCTGTCCATTAGGCACAGTAAGAGTCCATGCCTCCTGGATTGCGGTCAGGATTAAAATCCATGGTACAAGTTAAACTAAACATTGTGATAATGCTGTGTTACACCGGAAGGATTAAAATAACACATCCAGTAAACAGGCTGGGTCATTGGGAGCGAAATTGAGGAAAATACTGTCCTTTATATCATTTATTTTCATTTTTCCCTGGACCTTCCAAACTGTGTAGCTTGTCGTTATAAAATATGTAGTAGAGTTTCTTTAAAAACTAATTCAGGAAGCAGTGCTCAAGAAAGTGTAACTGGGAGGTGGGAATAAAAACAGGTGATATTGAGACATAGCAGTGAGCTATGAGTAATGCCAAGTGCATCTGCCCTGGGGCCTGACAAACCTGGGGTGGACAACTGGCCACATCTCTGCCTTGCTGTGTGACCTTGATCAAGTTACACAACCTCTCTGACCCTCAGTCTCCTCCTCTGTAAATGGGGGAGCCTAGTGTCTACTTCATGATCACTTCCTCTGAGAGGAGCCTTTGCAGATGCTGACCACTTATCCTCCCGGCTGTGGTTAAATGGGCCTCGTCTCTGTTCCTAAAGCCCCTTTTCCTGAAAGGCATGCCTGGCATTCCGGATTGCATTGACAGAATCAAGAATGTCAACCCAAGTATCAGGGTGATTGTCTAATACATATCAGTTCCTTCAAACTCACCAGGAGACTGTAGTGTAAGCACTGACATGTTTTTTCCTGCTTGGTAATGCAAGGGCCTGACTTAGGTTTTCATTGCCCTAGGATTTCATGTCCCAGAGGCTTCCATTTCAAAGATGGCTATTTCCAATAAGCTCAGGCCCAGCCAGAGGACTTGCTAAAGAGCCAGGCATCCCCACCATCAGAAGCGTCTCTGTTTTAGAAATGTTGGTTGATTTCAATAACTGATCATTTGGGCTAATTTGTATTCTCTGCTTGCTCTTTAAATTGATGCTCTAATGTTTCTCTAATGTTTTCAATTCACAGGTGAAGAGTGGGTTAGCGAAACCTGTGGCCCTCACCTTCAACCCCAGTGAAAACAGAACACCAGGACTCGCTTCTCGCTTCTCGCTTCTCTCTTCTCTCTCCTCCTCCTCCTCCTCCTCCTCCTCCTCCTCCTCCTCCTCCTCCTCCTCCTCCTCCTCCTCCTCCTCCTCCTCCTCCTCCTCCTCTTCTTCTTCTCTTCTTCTTCTTCTTCTTCTTCTTCTTCTTCTTCTTCTCTCTCTCTCTCTCTCTCTCTCTCTCTCTCTCTCTCTCTCTCTCTCCTCTCTCTCTCTCTCTCTCATCTCTATGTGGCCCCAGGTGTGCTGTGTCATTTCCCGGTCTTTTTAGTAATAAGGCTGGATCTTCTCAGTTTCCTGATGTTTTTTTGCTGAGGACATCTTGCAATCACAAAAACCACTAGGGCCAGTCCAACCACAACACTGGTGACTAATAAGCTGAGCTGGGCAAGGAACACACACGAAATGACCTGGTCTCCAAGCACTGATTAGTGGTTACAGATCCCTTCCAGGGACATCTGCGTGGACGGCTAGAGAAATGGGTCATAGGGCCTTGAAGCAAGGAGTGGGGGTGGGGGACCAATGGAGGAGGAGGGTGGGGCGGTAAATGGGGAGGGCCATGACATTTCTGTGAGTTCACGTGTGAGAATATAGATCTGATGTTTACTTTGCATGTGTTTGTGTACCAATTTCAAGGCATATTGTATGCACATCCAAGTATGTACAGGTAGAAACACAAATGGATATTCTGGCATATAAATGGGATCGAGTTCATGACTTTTTAAACAGGTGAATGCATGGATATGGCAGCAGGCACAGTGACTGCTCAGGAATTTTCAAAGATATTGGTTACATGTTTCACCACTCCTTTTTACTGAAATGGTAAATAGGACTCTCTGAATTTCTTACTATTAACAAGAATTAACTATATTTTAATTCCTATACTTTTTTAGAAAGAGTGCATTTTATAGAAAGCCATAGTAGTTATACTTCTGTGCTTTACATAGAGTGGGTGTCCTAGGTTCATACATACAGAGATATTTATTGAATATTGCTATGTCAGGTTCTGTGCTGAGCACCCAGGATTCAGAATGAATTTGTGAGGGTCCTAGTTTTCAAAATATGTACAGAGAACAGCAAAGAAATACAATTTTTGATCTGATATTGAGGCCAGAATAAGAGTCAGTTCCTCATGTGCACTACACTCTAACATCAAGACTTCATATATATCCTCCCAGCTCTCTGGAAAATTCTAGTTCCACTTTGACTTGTTTGTTATGTCTCATAGCAACTCTCTTCCTTTGAAAGGCGTTATCTTGCTCCATCTCCACGTGTATTATCAGGACATCTTGAATTCCACCATTGCAGTGAGCACATACCCTACATTGTGGTAGTTCCTTGTTTTACTCTGTGTCTCCTCCAGCATGCTGTGAGCGCCACAAGGACTGAAACCAGGTATATGTCTCCTAGTCTGCCTCAGGACCGGGCATACCAGTGGGAGGAGAGGCACTATGACAGCCAGAAGGCTCAGTTCATAGGATAAGGATAAAAAGCAATAGAAAGAATGTGTCCACGTCCATTTCCTATGTCACAATTTAAGCTGGTTGAACAGAAGCAGCTAAAGGCTGGAAATGTAATGATAGAGGTTCTTTTCTGGGGATACCAGATAGTTGTGCCAGATCTTATTAATTCCTGGAACACTTATTGTAGGGGGAAGCACCAGAGACTCTGAGGAAGAAACCATCACGCACCCCCTTGGAATTTCTCAAGTATTCAGGTAAGATCACCCAACGATGTGACATGACTCGCAATGTCCACCAGAGGGCGATAGGCTGCTGCTTCCCTAGAGGCCAGGTTGAGGAAGCCCTTCAGGTCCTTACCAGGTATATTTATTCCTAAGTCCTCAGAGCACAGAGACCTGATAAACAAAGAAGCCCCTCCTGCGGGTGTGAAGACATAGAAGAAAGGATAGACATGGCACCCATCCTGCCCCCAAGCCCTATTTCCTTCCTCATGGCTGCAGGGCAGACTGGATTCCCGGGATCCTGCAATGCTTTTCCTCCTGTGACGTGTGACTAACCCAGCACACAGAGTTGATGGCTTTTCCTGGAGTGTATAGAGCTGGTCTCTTTAGGTCCCTCTGCACCTCCTCCTGGAGAGAGGACAAGATTGGGAGATGAGAATGATTAATGTCACGGTTTTAGAGATGAGGACCCTGGCACCGAGGCCCAGAGACGTTGATGAGCAGATCCTAGAATGGGGGCCTTTTCTCTGCTCTGCCACGTTGCAACTCTGCCCTTTCCCTGGCCACACTGTGTTGTAAGCTGATGGTTTTCTCTCTCATGCACCACATGGGCGTGATAGGGGCCTAGGGGTTGCATTTTGTTCTCTGCTATATTCTAGCTCAGAGAACACTGCTGGGCACCAGGTAGGTAGGACATGGAGTAGAACTGGAGCGAGAATGGGGGAGGTCTAGTGAGGTTCCAACTCAGGTGATTCCTGTGTTAGCAGCTTGGATGGGAGAAGACGGGAGCCTGTCTGGGAGGACAGAGGAGAAATGGTGGGTGTTGTCCCATGAGTCTGCAGACTTTGGGCCTATTTCTCCTTCTGCCCCATCACTGCACTGCACTGCCTCTCCCTTTTCATGGCCAGAAAAGGGCACCTGAGAGAATGTGCATGAAAGCGTCTCCTTCCCAGATGTCAGTACAGTCATGACCATTGGTTCTGCTTCTCCAAGTCCTGATCTAATAAAGGCAATAGTCACAGCAACTTGTCATTGCCCTGTTGCTGGGGATCGATCACTGTACCGGGAGGTTGCACGCCCAACCTCACTGAGTCCTCCCAGGGCAGGGGAGTGTGGGTTTCTCCAGCTTTTACAAAGCCAGACAGCAGTAGGAGGAAGAGTTGGGGTTTCAGGCCAGTCCCAGAGGCCAAATGCTTGTTCATTCCTTCAAGTAAGAGGTGCCTGATGCATGGCACACAGGCCACTGTCAGTGTCCATGCTGACTTTAGTGGTGCATGGATAAACATTTCATATGCAGCTTTTAAGTGTATGGCGTGTGTGTGTGTGTGTGTGTGTGTGTGTGTGTGTGTGTGTGTGTGGTGTGTGTGTGCAGTAAGAAAGTCAGCTAACACAGAAAGCAATGCTGAGCCCATTTGGAGTCGGGGGCCCAAGCTGTGCCAAACCCTCTAAAGACACCCTGAAACCCTTCTGTCCTTTCCCTGGCATTCCTCACTGGGCCTAAGCTGCTCATCACCTCTTTCTCTCCAAATCTCTGTAGGCAGACAGCAGGGAGGTCAGCCCCTTTTCCCAGCAGCTTGTCCAGCTTCAGGTCCCAGCGGGTAGCAGAGGGGCTGTTAAACACATCCGGTTCACAATCGCACCACAGCCGGATGGTTCTTATGAACAAACTGCAAGTGATTCGTGGGAACCGCATGATGAGTAACCAAGCTAAGTGAGTTCTGAGCCTCCACCTGTTAGCTGCTCCAGCCCAGGCCCCCGCCAGACATTGCCTTGTCTTCCTCCAGAGCCTCTGAAGAGAGACTGTAGGATGAACCCAACGTACCTGAGATAGGGCTCACCACCTCTTAAGAGGGCCAATACGAAAAGCAAAGCACCATAGGTGTTGAATTTGAAGTCTGTATAAAGTGGTGAGGAGGGAAGATAAAAGAGAAAGAGGAAGTAGTGAAATAAACTGAATGAGTGGCCAAAAAAGGAGGAGAAAAATGAGGATATATGTCACATTATGAATGTGAAAGCTCTAACTATACTTAGTAATTCGATAAATCACTGCGTTTATATCTTTGATTCTTACCCATAGGGAATGGCCCTGTTATAATGAACCTGATGCCCTTGCATGCATCCATACAGGCAAAGGTATGATCTACAGCTAATCTGAGTCCTATAAGAACATCTTGTCGTTCTCATGGGACATAGGATTGTGAGGCCTGTACAAAGCTGCTACAAGTACATCTCCCAGTCCCAGTCCTATCTTCCCTAGGAGACTGTCAGGATACAGTTTCTCATTTAGTCCTTGGTTCTAAGCATATAGAAAGATTTTTGTCCAGTGATCCCCAGAACAGAGCTGTTGAATATAAAGTCACTTAGCTGCTACTTAGATTTGCCTCCTCACCAACAAACTACCTCACAAGTTGTGGGATAGTCTCCTGGCCCCTTTTTTTCTGTGTTATCTTTTATGATGTGTGAGACAAAGATCACAGGTTGCTGACACCTTTGGTTAATCTTCCTTTCACTATCTATGTAGTAATAAACTGTCTAAATCTATAAGTGTTTTATTGCATCGTTTCTGTGAGACTGTGATCTTGTCCTTGCCTTGCTTTTATTGGTGAGTTTGATAAATTCTGAGCCTACTGTGAGTCTGGTAAGTTTATGATGTCCTCTTAGAAAATGTGGGACTGCACAGGCCAGGTTAGGGCAGAAGATAGACTCCCTGGCATCTGGTAAAACATGCTCTCACTTATGTTGTGGGCAAAATGGGAAGTAGAGTCCTCCCACTAAGGGATTACCTGGACCATGTTAGGGAAGATAAGAATCCCCACGTCTAGTAGTGCAGCCTTGCCTAAGAAGTGAGCAAGAAGCCGAAACTGGTTTGGCTCAGTGGATAGAGCATCGGCCTGCGGACTGAAGGGTCCCAGGTTCGATTCCGGTCAAGGGCACCTACCTTGGTTGCGGGCACATCCCCAGCGGGGGGTGTGCGGGAGGCAGCTGATCGATGTTTCTCTCTTGTCGATGTTTCTGACTCTCTGTCCCTCTCCCTTCCTCTCTGTAAAAAAATCAATAAAATATATTAAAAGAAAAAAAGAAGTGAACAAGAAGAGAGGAGTAAGGGTCTTCTCTCAGTGGCTATGTGAGCCAGGTCAGGGAAAAGACTCTCAGGGATCAGTAGTATTACCTGTTGATAAACATTTGGAGGTCAAGTGGTTAGGAGTAGGATCAAAACCAGTTGCTCAATTGATGTTTTATTATTATTCAAAGTGCATTTGTTGAAGTGCAGTAAATGGCCACTTAAGACCAAAATTAAATGTAAAGACATGCTGACAGTGCAAGTTGCTTCCTCTGTGCCACTCTCTTCCCCTACTCCTTGAGCTCCCAGCTGCCGTGTAAATCCAGAAGAGCCTATGTTAAAACTCTTTGTCCTATGTTTCTGCAAAAATAAAAAAGTACCTACTACACTGTGGGAAAACTTTTCCAGGGAGAGATTAAGAAAAAAGTTAAAGTAACTTGTGACAGGGCTCAAAATGATTGTGTTGTAAAAATGTATAATTGGTTTGAAATGTGATACATATTTGAAATGTGAATGTTTTTAAAGTATTAAAAAATTCCTCTGGCATTCAGCGTTTTACTCTACAATGATGTTTTGTTGGTTGGCAAAGTTAAAGTCTTATTCTCAGTGGCCTTGGCTGCCCACTAGCGGGAGTGACTGATAAGCCCCAACACAATTCAAGTGCTGATTGCCAAGTAAAGTTTCTTGAAATAATGTCAACTTCATTGAGTCCCTGTGTAAGTCAAAGACAAATTGCTGTCTTTTACAAACTAAAAACAACATGTTAGCGATAGAAAAAAATGTTTGTTGTTGTTGTTTTGTTCTGTTTTGAAAATATATTTTTATTGATTTCAGAGAGGAAGGGAGAGGGAGAGAGAGATTGAAACATTAATAATGAGAGAGAATCATTGATCGGCTGCCTCCTACACGCTTCCTACTGGGGATCGAGCCCACAACCCATGCATGTGCCCTTGGCCGGAATTGAACCCAGGACCCTTCAGTCCCCAGGCTGATGCTCTATCAACTGAGCCAAACCAGCTAGGGCTCTGATAGAAAATTTATAACTCCTACAAAAGTTGGCCATATATCTCACAGTAAAAGAGGTGCACCTGCTTATGACAGATTGACTCAATCCTATAAGGTCACAATGCCCTTTTACAAAAAAGAGGGTGAGATCCCTCAAGTTGACTAGCCAAGTGTGGAACAAGACTTTGGTGGACAGTAGCAGACCTAGTTACTGAAGTATTCAGTGACGAGGTGGACAACTAGTCCTTGACCATTATCCATGAGAACCCTGATGAGTTGCATCAGTAGTTGTAGTTAGAGATAAGAGCAGGGGACACCATAAAGCTAAAAAAAAGTATTCCATGGTTGTTGCTCAGCCTTTTGTGCTATTGGGAAAGCAAAACCATTACTGTGTGATGAGTGGACACAATCACAGATAAATCACTCCCTACTATTCAAGAGTAGTCATTTTCTCAGAGATATGTTAAGCTCCACTGTTATAATGACCAGGAATGTGGGAAATTAGACATAAGTTTGAGCAAAAGCCCAATGAAACTACAGAGGCTTGGCCACTCTGACTAGCAGATGAGGGAGCCAGGCTAGTTTTCTTTCATGGATGAGAAGGGATGGAAATCATTGTGTTACCTAAAGGCCAACCTCATGCCTCAAGCCAGCATGGACTTTGGCTGATGACATAAGCATGAAAGAACAACATGTAAAGACCAATCAGGGCTGTTGCAGTGGGTCTGTATATTCATAATAAAACAGTGGTCTGTGTGAGTTGAGTTTCTGTCATCTGATAAACACATGGATGAGAGCAGGGAAAGCTAAGACTTCCCTTAGGGGCACTGTAACCTGAGCTTGAGTTGTAATGGAGAACATGAGCATTCAGGTGGTGAGATAGTCATACAGGGTCAGATTGACTGGTTTGTTCAGTTGCTACTTCTATCCTATCAGGGATGATAAAATCTTCTCTTGTGCCTCAGAGATAGCCTCCAGATCCTGTCCACAAACTATCAGAATGGAAGCCTGGAGAAAGAATTAGGAAACTTTCCTTTGTGTTAATGAGGAGAAAAAACAACAATTAACGTTGGAGACCATAGGACCTGGTTATTATGCTAGGGGGCGGTGTTCCAAAGATAAGATTGATACTTTGCCTGTTGTCTTAGTCTGTACAGGCTGCTATAACAAAATGCTATAGACTAGGTGGCTTAAACAAGACATTTATTTCTTGCAGTTCTGGAAGGCTGGGAAGTCCAAGATCAAAGTGCTAGCACATTCAGTCTGGTAAGAGCCTGTTTTCTGATTTATAGATGGCTATCTTCTTGGTATGTTTTCACATCGTGGAAGGGTCAAGGGAACTCTCTGGGGTCTATTTTATAATGGTACTAATACCATTCATGAAGGCTCTACTCTTATGCCTTAATCACCCCCCAAAATCTCCACCTCCAAGTATCATCATAGTGGAGGGTTAGTATTTCAACATACGAATTTTGGGGGAACATAACCATCCAGCTCATTGCACCCAAGAAGGAAACACTAAAAGACTACAAAACTTAAAGGTTCTGACTGTAGCAGGGAGAGAACCCTGGTCAGCTTTGGCCTTTACTGTGCACAAACAGGAGATGACCAAAAGGACCTTGCCGAAGTTTGTGCTGTTTAAATTAGTGTTAATTCAGCACCTTCAACATTACTGCTTTATCCAGACCTTGCTCCCTTTCAGAACAAAAAGGAATAGGACAAAGGCTGAGGTCACTTTTTCCCTAAGAGGAACTGAAGGCCTTATGCACTGGTCAAGGTGAATTGGGGATTTAATGGCAACCAAGGTTGCCATACCTTTTCAACTCTTTTGGACCCTAGCACACAAGCCCCTGTGGTGCTTGGCAGCACCCATGGGCATGGCCAGTATGATATGATGAATGATGCCCTCTTCAAAGATGTTCACATCTGACCCCCAGAACCTGTGAATAAGGAATGAGACCATTGTTTAGACTGAATTATTTTTTTAAAAATTTGATTAGAATTTTCTCTCTCTCTCTCTCTCTCTCTCTCTCTCTCTCTCTCTCTCTCTCTTTCTTTCTTTCCTTAAATGTATTGGGGTGACATTGGTTAGTCAAATTATATAGGTTTCAGGGGTAAAATTCTGCAGTATATCACTTGTACAATGTATTGTGTGTTCACCACTCCAAGTTAAGTCAGAGGTTCAGATTCTGATGTGCAGTGTTGAACTTTGCTAATGCCTTCTTCAGTATTCTACTGGATCTATACGATGAGAGCCAGTTTGTCTCCATGAGGGTCAGATTAAAATATACATTTACTGTGCTATCACAAGGTGATCTAAACTCTCCCACGATTTCTTATATTGTATAGACTGAGACCCAGAAAAGACTGTAACCTCATCAGAGGTGATCTAATAATATTACATGGATGACATTCTGATTGGAAGGGCTAAGGACAGCATACAGACTGCTTTAGATAGATGATACAATATATGAGTAACCAGAGCTGGAGGAAGGATTAATCCTAATAAGAATCAGTGCCCAGAAACTCAAGTAATGTTTTTGGTAACCATGTAGGCTGATGCTCAGAGAACAATCCATGGACCTGATAAAGAAAATCTGATGACCTTAAAAACTCCAGCAAACAAAAATGGGACACTACATCTGATAGACTTATTCAGTTTGAGGTACATCATACCTCACATGAGGACCCTGCTCAGCCAATTACATAAGATCATTCAAAAGTAGCCATCTTTGAACATGGCCCTGATGAACAACAAGCCCTAGAAACTATCTAGCAAGCTGTACAAACTTCCACTTGGGCCATTCAGCTCTAAGGAGCCCTTTCAGCTACAAGTGTCAGTAATTGACAATTATGCAGACTCAAGCTTGTGACAAAAATAACTGGTCACCAGGCAGCAGTGCTCCCTGGGGTCTTGGACAGCAGATGACTACCTAGTATACCCTTTTTGAGTGACTATTACTGCCTTGTTATTGGGTGCTGATAGACTCTGAGAGACTAACAAAGCAACAACAGTGTTGTTATACCCTGCTAATCCTACCAGGGGATGGCTCAGAAATGAGAACACCAATAAAGTAGATATTACCCAAAAGCATCCATTATTAAACAGATGTGGTGTATTCAGGGAAAAAGTAAGCTAGGCATTAGGGAGTCTCACAGTTGTATGAAAAAGTGACTGGTCACCCTCGAGATGAGACTGTCTCACATATGTGGTCTGTGCCAGCAACTTGGGCGTCTTGGGGGCTCTAGTACAATTAAGGATTCTGAGGATACCTGACTTTGTTTGCAGATGGGTCAGCTAAGTTCAAGGCCAATTTGATGTACTGGGCCACTGCTGCTGTGCGGTCCCAAAGAAAACTTGATACTACAACTACACATGGAAAAGGGAACTCTGTTCAACAGTGTATTTCCATGGTGTTTGCCTTGAAAACACTCAAAATGCACCCTATTACCTGTTCATTAACTCACGGGCAAAAGCCAACAGGCAGGCAGGGTGATGCCTGACAGTAGAATGACTAGATGATTAAGTCTCAGGCTCTGTAGAGATAAACATTGTATGGTAGCAAATTGCACAAGACCTACAACCCCTGTTGGTGACCCACATCCATATATCTATATAACCATATAACTTCCCTATTTGGCCTATGCAGAAGACAGATGGATCTTGGAGAATGACAGTGGATCATTATAAGCTTAACCAGGCAGTGACTTCAATTCCAGTTCAATTCTTTTGGAGTGTAGCACTTGTTCATGGGTCATATGTTATACCTCACCTTTAGGGGCCTGCTGATACTTGATTCTAGCTGTAGATCTAGAAGTGAAGAAGGGTAGTGGAGATAGGTCTTGAGGATAATCAGAGTCTTGCATGGAAACTGCCTTGGGTGAAGCCATTTTATAGTTTCCTTAGGCCAGTGCGGCTCACGAGCCACATGTGGCTCTTCGGCCCCTTGAGTGTGGCTCTTCCACAAATACCACAGCCTGGGCGAGTCTATTTTGAAGAAGTGGTGTTAGAAGAAGTTTAAGTTTAAAACATTTGGCTCTTAAAAGAAATTTCAATAGCTGTACTATTGCTATTTGGCTCTGTTGACTAATGAGTTTGCCGACCACTGCCTTAGGCAATGCGGGGTTAATATCTAAGATTGGGATGGAAGGGCCAGGAACACTGGGAGAGGGAAAGTTTCTACCACTGAAGGTAAGGAGCCCGCCTGCATTATAGATGGGGAAGCTGCTTTCACTGGCAAAGCAGACTCATCAGAATTTAGGGCTTTCTGTCCCAATTTTATCAAGATCTTCCCATATAGTCCCATCCTTAATTTATAAGATCCCATTCTTTTTTAAAAAATATTTTTTTATTGATTTAAGAGAGGAAGGGAGAGGGAGAGCTAGAAACATCAATGATGAGAGAGAATTATTGATCTGCTGCCTCCTACTTGCTCCCCACTGGGGATCTAGCCCGCAAGCCCGGCATGTGCCCTTGACCAAAATCAAACCCGGGACCCTTCAGTCCACAGGCCAACACTATACACTGAGTCAAACTGGCTAGGGCAATCCCATTCCTTCCTATTCAATGCCCCCACTTTAACAGTGGGAACCCCGAGAGCCTGGGAATTCTATTTGTGTTATAATTTAGCTAACCACTAGATGAGATTCTGTAGTTGATTTTCAGCAATCTCAGCCCTGCAGCGGCAGGAGATAAGGGTCTCCTTCAGAGCAGACCTAGAAGCTTTCAGGTAATTTACATGGTTTTTGAGCTGTGAATTCAAATACATAAGCCTACCCTTTTGCTTTACCACTTTATCCAGTGGCATTAGGAGCAACCAGCCTACCTCATTATATTCACTAATTAAACAAAAAAAGTTCAAAAGTATATAATAGTCACCCAGCTCCTTGCTTCTCATAAGTGGTCGATTAGGAATATGTAATACATATATTTTGCATAACTGTATTGCTAGATCATGCCACATTCTATCAGTGTACTCTTTACTACTAGAAATAGTAATTAGCATCTTTAAATCTAACAAGTATCGAGTGCTAACTCCAGAAACTCTGGACCAATTCAGAAAATTCATTCTTAATATTTATTCCTCTAGGACCACTCTATGCATAAAAATCTGTATTAGTTAGTGCTCTCCAGAGAAACAGAACCAACAGGATATTAATTAATTTATTCATTCATTTATTATGAAGTGATTATAAAGGCTAAGAAATGCTACAATCTTCCATCTGTAAGCTCTTCAGTCTGAAGGCCTGAATACCAGGGGGAGTTGATGGCACAAGTCTCAGTGTGAGGGCAGTGGAAGTCTGATGTCCCAGCTCAACCAGTAAGGCAGAGAGAGGACAAATTCTTCCTTTTTCTGCTTTTTTTTTGTGTGTGTGTCTATTCAGACCCTCAACAGATTGGATGATGTTCACCCACATTGGGGAAGGTAATATGTTTTACTTAGTCTACCAATTCAAATGTTAATCTCATCGAGAAATATCCTCACTGATACACCCAGAGATAATATTTAACCAAATATATCTGAGTGTCCTGTGAACCAGTCAAGTTGACACATAAAATTAACCAAAATATTTATCAAATTTTCAGTACCAGAAAAGAACACCTACCTGGATACAGCACATCCATCTGGATATACCATCACATAGGGTATGATAATTTATCTACAATTCAGGACTGAACCCCAAAATCAAGGCTGAGTAATTCTAGAACATAAGGGCAAGGAGCCTGGCCAATGTCCCCAGACTGCCAGCTACACAGTTAAATGGCAAAGGGAGCTTTGGGGAACACAGCCCGTCCTGGGAAATAAATCTGACAAAAATTAAAGGACCTTCTACATCAGTGAACTTTTTAGGGGCCCAGTGATATTGGTCATGTTGAAATATGCCTTCTAAGATGAAGGGTAAGGTGTTGCATCTGGCCCATCCTCTAATCAAGAAAGAGGCACAATGCCCAGGGGGCATCTTTGAATTTTGGAGGCAGAATATTCCTCATTTGAGTGTGTTACTCTGGCCCATTTCTGAATAACCCCCAAAGCTGCTGTTTTTCAGAGGGGCCCAGAACAAGAGAAGGTTCTGCAATAGATTCTGCAATAGAAGGCTGCTGTCCAAGCTATTTTGCTACACTTGGGCCATATTATCTAGCAGGATCAAGGTGCCTAAAGTGTTAGTAACAGGTAGGGATGGTATGTAGAGCCTTTGTCAGGCACCTTTAGATGAATTATTACATAGGCCATTAGAATTGTGAAACAGCTATTGGCCTGCTGCTGAGCCTTAGGAAAGTGTGAATGCTTAACCATGGGCCACCAAGTCACCATGCAACCTGAGTTAACCACCTGACCATAAAGTTGGGTATGCAGGGCAATACTTCATCATGAAATAAAAATGGTATATATATATATATATATATGATCCAGCATAAGCAGGCATTAAGGGAACAAGTAAGTTATATGAAAAAATGGCCCAAGCCTTGGCAGGTGTGGCTCAGTTGATTGAGCTTTGACCCATGCACTGAGAGGTCACTGGTTTGATTCCTGATAAAGGCATGCCTGGGTTTCAGGCACTATCCTTGGTGGGGGGCATGCAGGAGGTGGCAGATCAAAAGTTTTCTCTCATCAATGTCTCTCTCTCTCTCTCTCTCTCTCTCTCTCTCAAATCAACAAAAACATGCTTTTTAAAAAGTGGCCCAAATGCCCATGGCTCTTATTCCAGCTACACTGCCTTCTCTCTCCCAGCCTGCACTTCTGGACTAATGGGGAGTTTATTCAATCAGTTGACAGAGAAAGAGAAGACTCAGACCTGGTTTACTAATGCTTCTGCAGGATATACAGGTGCACCTGAAAGTGGACAGCTATAGCACTATAGCCCCTGAAGGATAGTGGTAAAGGGAAATCCTTTGAGCAGTACACATGGTTGTTCACTTTTCTTAAAAGAAAAAATGGCTAGATAAGTGATTATCATTCATGGGCCAACGATTTGGCTGAATCATCAAATGACTTTGAAGAAACATGATTGGAAAATCGGTGACAAGGAAGTTTTGGGATGAGGTATGTGGATAGACCTCTCTGAATGGGCAAAAACGTGAAGATATTTATGTCTTGTGTGAATTCTCATCAAAGGGTGCCATCATCAAAGGAAAATTTTAATAATCAAGTGGATAGGATGACCACTTCTGTAGATACCAGTCAGCTTTCCCCCATGTCCCCGTCACCCCATTATCATCCAATTGACTTATGAACAAAGATAGACATGGTGGCAAGAAGAGAGGTTATGTAAGGACTCCACAACATGGAGTTTCATTTACTAAGGCTAACCAGGCTATGGCCACTGCTGACTGATCAATCTGGCAGCAGCAAAAACCGCCAATGAGTTCCTGATATGACCCCATTCCCCAGGGTAATCAGTTATTTCATGGCACGTTGATTCCATTGGACAACTTCCATCATGGAAGAGGCAGTGTTTTATTCTTATTGGTATAGATACTTACTCTGGATATAGATTTGCTTTCTCTGCATGAAGTGTTTTTTCTAAAACCGCCATCCATGAACTTACAAAATGTCTTACCACCATCATGGTATCCCATATAGCATTGCTTTTGATAATTTTTACAGCAAGAGAAACTCACTACAGACTGATTCATTTGCCTGTCAGCATAACCATTATTGCTTGTCTCATTTTTGGTTCTTATAAGTGTATTTCTATTAGCACATGATCTCGCTCATCTAGGGGAAATAATGAACAACATAGACTGATGAACAAGAACAGACCCAGAAACAAGGAGGCATGGATCAGACTGTCCGGCCTCAGAGGGAGGGTAGGAGAGGGTGGGGGTAAAGGGGAGAGATCAACCAAAGGACTTGTGTGCAAGCATATGAGCCTAACCAGCGGTTAAGGACAACAGGGGGGTGGGGGCATGTGTGGGGAGGGGTGTGGGCTGGGAATGGGGGGATGAGGACAAATATGTGATACCTTAATCAAAAAGAAATTAAAAAAAATAAGTGCAGCAATGGGCTCTTGCTCATGGAATTCACTGGTTTATCATCTTAAAGCAGTTGGCTTGATAGAACTGTGGACTGGCCCTTTGAAGACTCAGTTACAGTGCAAGCAAGGTGGCAATAACTTGCAGTGCTGGGCAAGATTCTCCAGGTGGCCGTATATGCTCTGAGTCAGCATTCAGTACATGATGCTTTTTCTCCCATTGCCAAGATTCTTGGATTCATACATCAATGGGTAGAAATGGCACCAGCACTGCTCACTATTACTCCCAATGACCCACTAGCAGGGGTTTTTCTTACTGTTCCCGCAACCATATGCTCTGCTGGCCTAGAGGCCTTAGTTCCAAAGGGAAGATGGACTCTTCCTCCAGCAGGCACAACAATAATTTCATTGAACTGGAAGTTAAGGCTGCCACCTGTCCATCTTGGACTCCTTATTCCTCTGAATCAATAGGCAAAGAAGGGTGTTACTGTGCTGGCTGTAGAGATTGATCCTGACTACCAAGGGGGAAACTGGACTGCTATTCCACAAAGGAGAGAAGAAAAAGCATGTCTGGAATACAGGAGATCCCTTAGGGCAGGGGTGGGGAACCTTTTTCTGCCAAGGGCCATTTGGATATTTGTAACATCATTCCTGGGCCATACAAAATTATCAACTTAAAAATGAGCCTGCTGTATTTGGTCAGACATTTAATTAACTCACCCCTAATGCCTTGACCAGGGCCAGACCAAAGGATTTCCCAGTCCTTATACAGCTGCCCACAGGCTGCACGCTCCCCGCCTCTGCCTTAGGGCATCTCTTAGTATTACTACGACTTTGATTAAAGTCTATAGAAACTACAACAACCTAATTCAGGCAGGATTACTAATAGTCCAGAATCTTCAGGAATGAAGGTTTAGGTCATTCCAACAGGTAAAGAACTACAACCAGTTGAGGTGTTTATTGAAGGCAAAGGGAATATGAAATAGATAGAGGAAGAAGGTATTTATGAGTACCAGCTGTGACTATGTGATCAGTCACAGAAATGAGGACTGTAATTGTTATGAATATGTTTATGTCTATATTTATATAATCTATATCTATATCTACATCTATATCTATATATCTATTCTTTTATTCCCTTTGTTAGCCCCTTATCATGGAACACGAGATGTATTCATTTTATATCATAGTGTTTAAATATTGTTAACTTTATATCATAGTATTTAGGTTATGGAATATCAAGGACAAGAGGAAACATCATTTAAGGGGACTTTGCATCCTCTTCTGTGGAATGGGTCAGTGTGTTTTTGGTTGTATTCAGGATAGTTGTATCATGTTAGGTGGAAGGATGATCCTATTATTGTTTTTATTTGGTGATTATGTTTGATTTAAGATGTGTATGGATGCCAAGTTGACAAGGAGTAGACTTGTGATTGTTAATTTTATGTGTGTCAATTTGGAGGATGTTTTCAGATGAGATGAACACTTCAATCAGTGAAATTTGTATAAGAAGATGCCATGCATGATGTGATTGGGTCACATCCAATCAGTTGAAGTCTAAATAGAACAAAAAGACTGACTCTTCCCCCACCCCCCTCCAACAAGAGAAAATTCTCCAGCAGGTCTTCTGGGTCTCCAGGCTGCCAGCCTTCAGACTGGGACTGCACCATTGGCTTTCCTTCATCTTTAGGCTGTCAGCCCACACTGCAGATGTTGAATTTACTAGTCTGCATAATGTGTGAGCCAATTCTAAATCTCCTTCTAAATATATAAACATCCCGAGGGGCTGTTTCTCTGGAGAAACCTGAATAGTGAATTTGACAACCCTTATGATCTAAGAGTGGTTATTGAATATTAAATAGAGGTCAAATAGGTATGCCTTACCTTAACCATCATAATTATTGCCTTGACTACATTCTCCATGGTCATAGCACCCATTGCCTTAAAATAGCTAATAGTGGGCATGGATTCTATGATCCAGTAAATAATAAATCAAAATTAAATTAAATATTTGGCAAGTACAAACTGTTTTGAAGAAATGAGACCACATGGATATCTTCTACACCTTTTATCTAGTTAATACAGACAAGTGTAAGTTAAAACAGAGCCTTCAATGATTGATATCCATTATACAAGACCTGCATAGAGAAGGAGCGATTATTATTCCTACTGCTTCTTCATCTATCAGCCTAATTTGGTCTGTTTTTCAACCAGGAAGGAATGAATGGGACTTCACAATGGATTACCTCAGCCTTCATGCTATGGTCTGACTCATTACGGTTCCCATAATTAATATTATGGAAATTATTGACTCCATCCAATTAGCAATTAGAGATGTCTATCTTTGATACTGTTAAGAAACTGCTACCAACCCTCTCAGAACCTACATTAAAACAAGCCCAACAGTTTTTAGGTCCTTTTGAGTTCTGGAGGCAACATATTATTCACTTACAAATTTTACTTTAGCCATTTATGCTGTTACTTGCAAATAAACCAACCTTTAATGCCCCCCAAAAGTCTCTAGGATTTTTTTTTCAAATTGTAATTCTATTAGTGTCACTTCTATTAGTGTCCCCCCAGAAATTCCTTTACTGTAGAGGCTTAGCAATCTCCTTTCATTCCTCTTGGAGTCTCAGGACCACCCATGATCTCCATAAGTTGTCCATGACCTCTGATGCAAGAAACTGTCCTTCTAGGCCCCATGCTATACAGGCATACCTCAGAGATATTGTGGGTTTGATCCCAGACCACTGCAATAAAGTGAGTAGTGCAATAAAGCAAGTTGTAATCTTTTTGCTGGTGAAGGGTCTTGTTTTCAATTTGTAAAAAAAAAAAAAAATCTGTGAAGTGAAATCAAGTGAAGCACAATAAAACAAGGTATGCCTGTATGTTATTAGAGTGGCAATTGCTGGCTACATACTGGGGTCTCCTGGAAATAGAGGCTCTCTCAGGCCCTGGGATTGTGATCCTCCATATTCAGCTAATTGTGCCTTGGGCTTTGGAAGAAACACCCTGTAAACGCATCACAGTCACCAAAACCTCTTTGCTATGGTATAGAGCAAATCCTGGGTCCTCTGGCATATGACATTTGCAGGTGGGGATGGCTTTCCCTGTCCTTAGTCCCTTGCCAGAAGCCATGGGGCTGAAACAGGTCACCTCGTGGCTACCTAGGGATCCTCTTGGGATCCACTGAGTGGGTATCAAAGGGAGTTTGTATGCTTTATGAATAAATTGCCATAATCATGAGTATTGCTGCTTTTCATCCCTTAACCGGTATGTCTCAGATAAAGTAATGAACTCAAGGCGCAATTGTCCAAACTCCAGGCAGTCAGTCATCTTAGCGCTCGATTCCCTGGCACCCTCTGCAAATTTTATTTTATGTTATTTTTTATTTGTTTTCCCTCTGCAAATTTTAGACCCTAGGCCCTTGCCAATGGGCTGGTTATCTTGTTTGTCCAATGGCAGCAACATAAATTCCTTATCCAAGACTGTCCATTTTTGGGTAGAGTCTGGGAAGCTCTTGCCTCACAAATAAGAAAATAAAAATCAATGTCACACATGGCTCTACATATACTCAAGCTACAATACAAGGCTTCATCAAGACAGTTCTTATCCCCTTCAGAATTCCAGACATTGTGACTAAGGCAATCAACTTCTCAGAATACACAATACTGGGCAAGGCATTTGATGGAATTTTCACCTTTCTTACAGACTTCAGGCTACAGACCTCACAGTGTACCTTAATGGCTTATTAAACCTGTTCCAATTCAATTAAAGAAATATTGTACATTTTAGCCATCAAACACCAGGGATGAATTGTAATAAAGAGTCTGTCTCCAATTTTCTTTTTGATGTTTGACTGCTGACAGCTTTTAAGCCTCACTGCTCACTCTTCCCCTTTGGCTCTACATCTGGGCAAGCTAATAAAAACCCTGGGTGCTCTCTCCTTTGGTGCCAAAGGGAATTTTCAAACCATGCAAGCCCCTGACTGTGCATTGGAACCCTCACTTTAGCCCCACCCTTTAACCACAATAAAAATCCAAGCCAGTTTCCTTTTCTTGCTCTCTCAGGAATTTTTAAACCAGCTTTGGAAGTCTGTTCTGCTCTCCCCATAAAGCATTGTTATGTAAGTAATAAATCTTTGAATATTCTCTTGGCATGTAAGTGGCATCAGTCTCAACATCTGAACCAAATTTTTTTATGGGGCCCATTGTGTATCTTCAGAGTGGCCACAACCTGTAGCCTGTGTTTATAGAAAGAATTCCTAGCTGGGTGTGTAAAAGGCAAGTGGAGTTGTAGGGAAATGGCTCCTCTATGATGGCCTGGCACCCTTGCAGGTATCCATGAACTGCAGTTAAGCTGTTTTGGTTTAAATGTCTTGTGACCTCCTAGAATGTGAGAAGATGGAAGGCTGTAAGGAGCTGCTATATGGCCATCTCCCACACACCTCGTTATCACCCCTGGGAGGTTGTCATGAGACAGTTTCTTATAACCTACCAGTTTCTGATGGGGCTTTCTGTCCTGAGGGCCTCCCCTCCCCAAATAGAGCTGTACATATAAAAGCATTCAACTGCATTCAAGATTTGGCTCCTCAGTAATGGAGTATCCCAAAACTTGTGTTTCAGTTATAAAGACCCTTTTGTTTCTGTGTTGTCTTTTAGGATATGTGGGATAAGAACCTGGGAAGCTGGCACCTTTGGCTCATTCTTCTTTGTACTGTGTATCCTAATATATAAAAACCCTGGGTCCATCATGACCGGAGGCTCAACCAACTGGAAGTCAGTCCTGAGGTCAGCGCTGGGTTGCCATGGTGACCCAGCACTGACTGCTGAGGGGGCTGTGAATCAGGCCCAGAGAGAGGCCTGAAGAGAGAAGCAGGGTCTGATCCGTAGTCTCTGTGGCAGCTGTTGGTCAGCACTTGCCTCTCTCTTTCTCTCCTGGCCTGGCCAGCAGCTGTGCCTCCATTTCTCTCCAGGCCTCCACCCAGGCTGCTGATTAGCCCTGCCTTTCTGATCAGACCCTGTTGATAGGCCCAGAGACACTGTCATAGAAACCAACCAATCAGAACCAAATCTGGGTCAACTGTGAAGAACAAATGGCTGCCTAGGAGGCAGAGCTTTTGATGCTGACTGGCATAGAAACCGACCAATCAGAACCAAATCTGGGTCAACTATGAGGAACCAATGGCTGCCTAGGAGGCGGAGCTTTTGATGCTGACTGACATAGGAACCGACCAATCAGAACCAAATTGGTTGGCAGAGGAGGGCACTTGGGGGCAATCAGGCCAGCAGGGGAGGGCAGTTGGGGGTGATATCAGGCCAGCAGGGGAGGGCAGTTGGGGGTGACCAGGCCTTCAGAGGAGGGCAGTTGGGGGCCATAAGGCCAGCAGGGGAGGGCATTTGGGGGGCACCAGGCCAGCAGGGGAGGGCAGTTGCGGGCCATCAGGCCAGCAGGGGTGGGCAGTTGGGGGTGAGATCAGGCCGGCAGGGGAGGGCAGTTGGGGGTGACCAGGTTGGCAGGGGAGCAGTTAGGTGTTAATCAGACCAGCAGGGGAGCGGTTAGGGGGTGATCAGACTGGCAGGCAGAAGCGGTTAGGGGCAATCAGGCAGGCAGGCAGGCGAGCAGTTAGGAGCCAGCAGTTCTGGATTGTGAGAGGGATGTCCGACTGCCAGTTTAGGGATCAGGCCTAAACCAGCAGTTGGACATCCCCTGAGGAGTCCCAGATTGGAGAGGGAGCAGGCTGGGCTGAGGAACCCGCCCCAGTGCATGAATTTCGTGCACCAGGCCTCTAGTATAAGTAATAAACTGTCTAAATCTAGAAGTAGTTCATTGTGTCTTTACCAATTGAATCACTCAGGTCTTGGCCTTGTCTTATCTACTTTGTGTGAATTTGTTACCATATAATCCTGATTGCTATCTATGTTTTTTACCCATAAAATAAAATATTTAGCATACTTGTATTTATTCAACAGTTCTTAAACTGAATAGGTACTGAGAGCTTACCATATCTTTAAATCATTTGTATTTGGAAAGCCTTCAGTGAATTATCAAATGCAGCTGTGGGGCCAGTTCAGTACCTGAGGAAATATCTTACAGTACTTTATGAAGATAAGAAGTTAGGCATAATTGGCACTGGAAGTTTTTGAAAAAAATAGAAACATAATTTATAGACAAAATATTCTTCCCAATAAAAAGAAATTTGAGTACAGACCATGGTCTTATGGTCTCTCATTTCTTCACATTTAGAGTACACAAACACCTGGTAAAATAATGGAGATGTATTTTTGACAAGTAAAAGGTATGACAATCTTTTATATAATAACTAGAGGCCCAGTGCATGATTGAATCATGCACATGTAGGGTCCCCTACACGCTTTCGCTTTTGATCACGGGGGAGCTGGGTGCCTGTCCGCTGGTGCACCAGGCCTTTCAGAAGCCTCCGCCACACTGGAGGCTTCTGAAAGGCTTGGTGCACCAGTGATCAAAAGCAAAAGCGTGGGAGCTGGGTGCCTGTCCGCTCAGGCACCAGGCCTTTCAGAAGCCTTAGTGGCGCCAGAGGCTTCTGAAAGGCCTGGTGCACCAGCGGACAGGCACCCAGCTCCCACACTTTTGATGGTTCACGGTGTGACGTGAGCTCGCTGCCCCAGAGGCCCCTTCTGTGCCGCAGCACAGCCATGGTGCAGACGCTGAGCTCAAGCTGCCACTGGTGACGCGAGCTCAGCGTCCTGCCGGCCCAATCGGCCACCCCGGCCACCCCGAGTCCCGCCCCCCCCACACCTCCTGGCCAATCGCGGGCATAGCAAAGGTACGGTCAATTTGCATATTTGTCTATTATTAGGTAGCATACACATTATGAGTACCTGTGGGGTACCATGTTCCAGGCTCTGTGCTAGTCTGGGTCTCTAAGCTACAGAAACTCAGACATTCAGGCTAGTAAGTATAATTTTTATAAGAACTATGAAATAAAGCAGTGAGACACCTGGCAACACAAGAGTATATCTTACCCTAGGACAGTGGTTGGCAAACTCATTAGTCAACAGAGCCAAATATCAACAGTACAACGATTGAAATTTCTTTTGAGAGCCGAAAACCAACTTCTGTGCATGGACCATGAGGTTTCAATCGCACTGTATGTGTGTGCCCGCACGTGGTATTTTGAGGAAGAGCCACACTCAAGGGGCCAAAGAGCCGCATGTGGCTTGTGAGCCGCAGTTTGCCGACCACTGCCCTAGGAGATCAAGAAGTGCTTCTCAAAAGCAGTGTTGTTAACAAAGGTAGGGGCTATGATTATCCCCATTTTACAGAGGACAAAATTGAAGACTGGAGAAGTGAAGTAACTTAGCAAAGACCACACAGCTAGTCAATGGTCAAGCCAATTTTTAGCCACGGCCTGTTGGAGTCCAAAGCACTATTTGTTTTAACTTACAGCCACCACCTACAGTTCTGTTCACCTGGCTTTGTTTGCCTCCAAGTTAAAAAAAAATCTGCTAAACTTATTGTGAACTCAAGCTGAAAAACAACTTAGGGCCTCCCATGTTATTCTCACTTTGTGCCTGCTTCTTCTTGACCCATGTAAAATGTTAGGATAGTCCCCATAACTGTTGATTTCAGCAGAGTTTCACTGGCTGTTCTAGAAGGTTTTGGCCTTTACAGAATTCTAAGCACAGTTCAAAACTGAAGGAATAGGCCCTAACTGGTTTAGCTCAGTGGATAGAGCGTCGGCCTGCGGACTGAAAGGTCCCGGGTTCGATTCCAGTCAAGGGCATGTACCTTGGTTGCGGGCACATCCCCTGTGGGGGGTGTGCAGGAGGCAGCTGATCGATGTTTCTCTCCCATCGATGTTTCTAACTATCTCTCTCCCTTTCTCTCTGTAAAAAATCAATAAAATATATTTTTAAAAAAACCCTGAAGGAATAGGTATGGTATGAAACGGAAAATGGTTCAGTGCAGTAAGAAATGTTGACTACTTAACTTTCCTGTTTTATATATACCTACTTTCATATATAACTTTAAAGTTAATAAATGTGCAACTAGCAAGTCTGAAGCCACTATTTCCCTAAAAGAACTATTCAAAAAGGGCATTTGTGGGTTTGTGTAAAATTCCATAACTTCCTCCCTGGACACCACACCCTTTTTGATTTTTCACATTTTATATGAACTGGACTGTGTTGTCAAAAATCCTGCTTAACAGAACATGAGAATCTATTCCTATTCTCTAATAGGTATAAATAAGAATTTAACTCTTCCTATTTTAATGAGCCAAATTAGAGAAAAAGAAAACCCCCTAAAACTTGTCTGTAGAAAGGGAAATACTAGCCACTCCAGGGTATGTTGCTCCTCTCTTTTTCAGCATTTGACCTCTTGGGCCAGAAGTGGCACTCCAGAGCCAACATTTTCTAAACAATCAAAAAAATTTTCCTCTTTTTCTTTCCCCCCTGTGTCTTATATATTAGCTTTAATAAGAATACTGATAACTTTTTAAATTCACTTTTTTTTTATTATGGAAACAGTTAAACATACAAAAGTAGAGAGAAACATATAATGAACCATCATTTAACTATCACCCAACTTCAACAATTATCAAGTAAAGGTCAATCTTGTTTCATCAATATCTTCAATGCAATTAACATCCAGACTTATTATTTTGCAGCAAATTCCAGACAACATACCAACTGTAAATGTTTGAGAATTTATCTATAAAAGATAAAGTCTCATTTGTTTTCAACATAACCACACCACCATTTATCCCAATATCAAATATCAAATCATTTTCAAATTATCCGGACTGTCTTATAAATGTATTTTACAGTTTGGTCAAATCAGGGCCCAAAAATATCCATATATTACAACTGGTTCATATGTCTCTTAAGTCTCTTTTAATCTATAGGTTCATCCTCCCATTTCTTTCTTTCATCCAGGTCATTCATTTACTGAAGAAACATCTATCCTATAGAATTTTCTACAGTCTGGATTCTGCTATCATCTCTCTGGTGTATGTTTCTCTGTTCCCTGTATTTTCTACAGATTAGGATTTATATCTAGAGGCACAGTTACATTTAAGTCCAAAATTTTGGCAAATATATTTCATAGGTGGTATAATGTACTACCATCAGGAGGCACATGATGTCTCAGATGACATAGATATGAGTAAGAATTTTTGCTTTCTGGTATCTCACAGATGCCTTGAAACACTTGACACCTGATGTACAAAAGCCACATGTATGTTAGAGAGCATTTATTGTACTAACACCCAATTAGAAGGTGAATGCTTTAACACTCAGTGCCATTACAAAATATTATTTAGCGAAATCTTCAGTGATATCTACCATATTTCAAGTGATGTCTTGTATGCTAGATATATAAAAAGACCAAGGAAACAAGGTCCTTGCACTCAAGGTCATATAAGCCTGTGGGAAATACAGACACATAATAATAAAAGCACAAAAAAGGCCATAAGTGCCAAATTAGAAGTCTGTACAGATACAGTGGCAATGCAACAACCTGGAGAATTGTCATTGTAATAAACAGGGAAGAACTGTCCAAAAGCATAGAATGAGCTGTGTTCTTGATGAAAGAGCTCACCTGTGCTTCACAATTCCACTCACCACTGGGTTCACATTCTTGATTCTTTCAAAGTAAATCTGGAAAAAAAAGTCTCATTAATAGTTTTATTGGTTCATCAATTCCTCTAGTCAGCAAATGTTTATTGGTGGTCTACTATGGTTCATTAACCACTTTTTTTTTTTATTGGAAAAGCCATCAGTGAATTATCCAATGCAGTTCTGCTGTGAGGCCAGATGAGAGCCTGAGGGAGTAACAGATTGTCTCAGCTAACATATGAAGCTAAGAAATCAAGAATATACTAGTAAGTAGACATTTCTAATCTCTGGATCAATGACAGATGTCTCCACATTTTAGCCACTGGTCTAGCTGCTGAGGATATGGGCAGGAATCAGGCTGGGTCCTAGTCCGCCGAGTTCACAGTCTACCAGGCCAACAGTCATTCAGAAAGATGGTTACAATACTAGAATGATGCTGAAAATACTTCCTGTTTTGCTTGGTGCTTCCACAAAAGGAACCCTGAAAAAGAAAACTCTGGCCAGCTGTTAGTCCCGTGGTCTCCACGAACACACTCTCACCTCCCTTTTCCCAGTAAGCAACTAGTGATGGAGGAATTGCTTTTTCTTACAATTGGACTCAACGCAATGGGAAGTGAGAGGTACAGCTCTAGCTTCAGAGCCCTTTCAAGTTTCTGTCCCAGAAGGTGCCTCTAATGTTGCTGGTACTTTACAAGCTGCTTGTTCCTGCTCCTTCATCCCCCTGCCCCAATGTTTGATGTTTCTAAATATAAAACTGTTAACATCTTTACCATGATCTCAAATGAAAATTTACTCCAACATGTCTTCTTACAACTTACTTTAAAGATAAGAATAGGCACTTGGACAGTTGGGAAAAAAATTAGCCTCAAAAAAAAAAAACATGCTGAAAACAAATTTCTACCTCATGTCTGAAAGTATTAATTATCTTCGATCAATGTACTATTTTCTGGGAGGGGTATAAGATGAAAGACTCATCTGCACATTTTTAGTGCAATCACCACATAAGTAATGCATGGGTGCTATGTAATGACTCTGTAAGCACAAAATCCCAACTGTGTACTAAACTCATGGAGAATGGAGGTTATAGACACCATTCCATTTGCTACCGTCCCTGTCAACTGTTTTAGTCTGAAGTTTTGGATCTCTCTTTTGCTTTTATTTTTCATTTAACCTTTTTAGACTGAACTCCAGAAGCACATATACCAAGAACTGCCCATGTGAATTTGGAAAATTAACTTACAGTGTGATAACTGTAAAATATTCTGTTGTGATTTAGAAAACAAAAAACCTTGGAAGTTTTACACATTGCATAAATTGAAGATATTTTGGCAATCCAAATATTTCTGATTAAAATATAGCAAACACAGGCTAACAACTCTTAAGTGTTGATAAACATCAAAACTGTATTTTTCAACTTGTCAAATACATAGCATAGAAGTCAAAACATGCGATTTTTGCATTATTATCTCTAAGAACACCATGGACAAATTAAACCTCCCAGGTATTTGTGGCAGCATTTTAGATGCAGGCAGTTTTCAACCCTTGTTCTGTCTGACTTCAAAGCCCCAATGTAGTTTCTACCACATCCAACTGTCCCTCATGAAACCATCATGTTTTACTTCACTTTTCCACTTCTCAGAGTACTGTCTGCCCACAAACATAGGAGACCTGCTAACTTCAGTGTTAACAGCTTATCAGGAGGCATGCCTAGGGGAATAACGGTAGTTCAGGGGAGACCCAGGTATCTCAGCTGGCGGTCCGGATGGCAAGCAAGCGTCCAGGCCAATGTGAGGGTTTTTCACTCAGCACCCCATAGAGATTGCGTGTGACAGACACAACGCGTTTGTTCTAAACCAGTGATGGGCAACCTTTTGAGCTTGGTGTGTCAAACTTCACCAAAAAACTGAGCATAACTCGGGAATGGAGACTCTAGTCGCAAATGTTTCATGCTCAGGAGCAGCAAATGTTTCATTGGCATGCGGCCGCGTGTCATCAGAAATGGCTACGCATGTCAGTGCTGACACGCGTGTCATAGGTTCGCCATCACTGACCTAAACATTTCAGACAGATGGCTCAGGTGTCCCTCCACTCTGAAAGTCTGGAACAGCGGACCATCAAGAAAGGAACCTCCCTCGGCTGGGTGTCACCAGCGCCCATTCCTGTGGCTGCCCATCGCCGGGAAGTTTACCTGCACCGCTGCTAAATCCAAACGTGCGCAGTAACTTTCTTTCCAAAGCTAGTTTACCTGGAGAACACCACGGTTGCTCTGGGGGCCCTGAGACAGGGCGGGGGGGGGGGGGGGCTGGAGGCGGAGCCTGCTACACGTGCTCCGTGAATAGTTTCCCGGATGAGGTTCAGGGTGTGCTTGGCCAACAACACCTTCCCGGGAATACCTCCTCTAAAGTCCTAGTTTGTTAAACTACATCTGGGCCGCCTGGGGAATGGCCTTCTCAAGTGAGCGGTCAGAACTCGGCAGTTGTGAACCATTTTTGCAGATCAAGTTCTGTCCCTATGAATAAAGCAATTTCTGCAAAGGGCGAATGAGATGACTCTGCTGCTGAAGGTAACGTTATTGTCGAGTAGGGCAAGAGCACAAGAAGTCCAATTGCTTAAATAGCTTTTAATTCAAAACGGCTCATGGAAACCCATCCCCACCGCAGCAGGGCTTGCTGACGAGGGCTAACACTGCGAACGAACGACCGAGAAAACAAGTTGGGAAAGAAAACGGAGGAGGGGTGCCAGCCAGCCCCGGTGAGCAGGCTGTCCCCGCCTCGGCCCCCCAATCACGAGCCCGGCGCCCGCCGTGCGCGCGCTCACACGCCCCCCGCGGGCCGGGCGGCCGCCGAGGCTCCTTTCAAAGCGCCCGGGAACCAACCGGTTACGGGCGAGAAGCGAGTCCGCCCGCGTCTGCGAAACGGGCAACTTGTCCACCGAGGGCGCTTGGCAGGTGAGACAGTTGGCAAGCGGGCTGGCGAGTCTGCCAGGGAAACAAAAGGCGCCCCCTCCCCCGGGGAGCCCGCAGGCACCGGGGGTGCGCGGGCCGGGGTGCGCGGGCCGGGGGTGCTGCGGGCGGGCGGGCGGGAAGCGGGGGTCTGCAGGAGCGGTACATACTAGGGGTCGCTCCCGGGCACGGAGTTTCCGTTGGTGGGGGGACCGCCCAGCTTTAGTTTCTGCAGGTACTCGGCATGCACGGGCTTGTGGCACTGCAGGACCTTGATGGCATCTTCGACCGTGAACCACTCTCGCTTCCTGCCAATGCTCACCGAGTCTTCCCAGTCCTCCAGGACCTCGGTGACGGTCAGGACGAACACGTAGGTCCTGTGCTTGGGGTCCTGGCTCTGCTCGAAGACGCCCAGCAGCCGGCCCAACTTGCCCCTGACGCCCGCCTCCTCATACACCTCGCGCACGGCCGCGCCGCTCGGCTCCTCCTCGGGCTCCATGCCCCCGCCCGGCACGATCCAGCGGTCCGGGTAGCGGCTGCTGCTCACCAGCAGCACCTCGTCCTCGCGCTCGCTGCGGAAGCACAGGCACGCCGCCCTCTTCTTGAAGCCCTCGGGGTCGTACGTGCGCGTCTGGTTCGGCTTGCACTTCATCCTCCAGGTTGCCGCTCCGCGCGCTCGCTCGCCGCCCGGGGTCGCGTGGCCGCCGGCTCGGCCGCTGCGGAGGGAATGGGCCGCGGGCGGGGCGGGAGGCCAGGCGAGCGCCGCAGCCCCGAGCCCGGAGCCTCGGAGCCGACCAGGCGGGGGCGGGGCGCGTGGGGCGGGGGCGGCCGCGCGGACGTCAGTCAGGCCGCCCGCCCTCCCTCCGCGCCGGGGTCCGAGCGCACACGCCTGCGTGGACCCGGCGCCGCCGCCGCCGCTCCGCACGCAGCCGCCCCCCCCCCCCGCACCCCGGCGGCTCCCGCGCGCGTCGCCCCCCCCCCCGCGCCGCCCCGCAGGGTAGAGGGCGGCGAGGCGGCTTCGCGTGCGCGTCCGCGGCCGCGGCCCTTTCCACGTGCGCGTTCCCGCTGGAGGGCGCGGGGCGGGAGCGGGGGTCTCGCGACTCCCGCAGCGCGCGCCTGGGGCCCAGTGCGCAGGCGCCCCGCCCCTCTGGCTGGGACTGTGCTGCACGCGGGGTGGTGACACGCCCCGCACGGGGACTGGGGCGGGCGCCGGCTGTGCTGCTCCGCACCGCCCCGCCCCGCCCCGCAGCTGCAGGAAACGCGGGCGGCATCGTCCTCCGCACGGGAGAGTCAAGTGCATCTTCATCTCCGCCCGCAGGGAACGGTACCTGCTCGCTGACACCCAGGCCGGGCGTCAGGACGATCCTGGCCCTCTGGCACCAGGTCTTCCCTGATCTTTGCTGAGTCATGGCGTGCAGTCCCATTTCTTTAACGGGCTCCTCACCCTGCCAGGCACCTGGGCGCAGCCCATGGCTGGACGCTCCTCTCCAACCCCTCCCCTGTTCCTCGGTGTCTTCTTCAGTAAGCCCCTCGCCTCCTTGTATTTGCATCACGTCCCCCCAACAGCTGGAGGACCGCCCCTGTAGTGTTTTATGACACCCCAAGGAGCTCCACCCTCCACGCCCTCCACCCTTCTCTCTCTCCTTGGTAAGTGCTGGTGGGGGTTTGGGAAACAGGCCTAAGGGAACGAACCCCTCATATCTACATTGTGGTGTTCAGAAGCCTCCTGGATGGGGCTGCAGTGAGACCACTGGGTGCTCTGGCGGCTCTCTGTATGCTCATCCCATCCTCTAGGCCCAGCAGGGGCCCCACCCCCAGCCAAACATTCAACCAGGGAAAGCTTCCCTTCGCCTGCTTAGTTTGTGCATTGTTTTCCTGCTGTAGGAGTAGCAGCAGGAGCTTATGGAGGAGGCCTCTGATGTCGCTCAACCTTTGCCATATGGCCACTTGGTGCATCTGTGTCTCCCCCTCACCCACAGACACTGCTGGCACCGGGCAGGTAAGACCCTCCGCACCTCACGCCTCCAATGAAATAATTCCTTATTCCAGCGGAAACTGACTGAGATGTAAATGGAAAGTAGTTAGAAACATACAGTCCAATGTTTACACAACAAGTCAGTTCAGCTTCCCGGGGTCTGCGCCACCCCACTGATACCCAGGATCGCTCGTAAAGTGATGCTGTTCATTGCAGCACACATCGGCAATATCTAGAGCATAATGTGATACAAAGGTATGGGTCGTATATGAGGAAAATGATTGAATGGAGACATAAAGAGAATGACTTCAACCAACAAAGACACAACTGGTACTGACCATGTTTTAGTGATCTACAGGTGATCAGGAACATATGTAGGAATGAAACACCCATGATTAAAAACAAATGAGGAAAATAGGTTTTAGCAGGCCGTCTCCCTCAGTGTTCCCATGCTCACTAGTACACACGTGATGTGAAACCGCTAGGAAAAAACCTATTGCAATCAGGATCTAGGCAAAGATACCTGTTATCACCAAGACCATTAATGTTGTTTGAGTGTTCTTTCCAGTGTAATGAGATTGTAAAGAGACAAAAAGACTATCGTTTTGGTTAAGAAGGCAAAATTGTCATTATTTGCAGATGATATGGATATGTTCTTGGAAAACACCCAAGAAATGGTGTATATATAAATTCATTTAAATGGTAGAATGAAATAGTAATATTTAAAGTGCCAAGATCTTTCATGTATGCCAGCAATATTCATGTAAATTTGGAATGGGGAGCCCTGGCCGGTATGGCTCATGGGGTTGGGCATCATCCCTTGCAGTGAAATTTTGCCAGTTCAGTTCCCAGACAGGGCATATGCCAGGGTTGCAGGCTCAATCCCGGGTAGGGGGCTTGCAGGAGACAGGTGATTGGATTGATGCATATCTCCCTCTCCCTTCCTCTTTCTCTATAAATCAATAAAAATATTTGTAACGTTAGAATGGGGAAATGACATTCACAGTAGCAGTATCAACCACCCCAAAATAGATTTTACCATGGAATCCTAAAAATAGCGTTAGGACATTGTAGTAGAAAATGATAAACGTGTACTCAGCTTTGAGCAATGATTTGAATAAATCTGAAGGACCTGTAGCTAAAGCGAGAGATGGGGCTGATGTCTGGGCGGAGGAGTGGTCCCACCAGGCCCCAGCCACATCACAAGTCTACTTTGCAATACCAGGTCCTATCTTTTGTCTGACCAGAGGGGCCGTTTTCTAGTTTATTCTGTTACTTTTACATCAGATTATGCCTCTGCAATATGCCTCTGCTGGGGCCATGCCTATTGGAAGGGAGAGGAATAGCAGCATTATAATATGGAAAGAGGGGCGGGCTGGATTCCTACTGGCAAAGACATACATAGCGTGTTACTGGATAAAGAGAGCCACAGATTACAGGTTTAGTACAAGGCCCAGGGAAATTTGAAATTAGTTTTTTTGTCCCCAGAATGTCATTAAACAAGTTTACCATTCGCCCATTAGAATAACAGGGGAGATCGTTGTGACTTTTTCTAAAGAGGGGTTAACATCATTTCTGAGGGACTAGCCTTCTACCAAACCTTCTGGTTTGTCCACAGTTTAGTGTTTCTCCAGTGACAATCAAGGTCATTCGATGAGCCGCTGTAACAGTGACCTGTTACAGTAAGAACTGCGATTTGTGCCTGCGTGCCTGCATCCCCTCCCACAGTGTCCCTGGCGTGGGAGATGGAACTCCCTTTGTCCAGGGGGACAATGGCAAATGTGAAGCTAGCTGAGAGTTAACAAGCGCTTGCGCTCCTCAAACAAGATGACACAAATATGAAGAAGCTCGGCCCAGGTGGGTGACGAGAGACCCATGGCCCGTGCATGCCCTTCACCCAGCTGCCTGAACCGAATGCCAGAATGTGAGCGAGACCCCCCTAGAGCATGAGCCGCCCCCAGCAGAGCCACTTCGTGGGCAGGGCACTGACCACAGGTGCTGAGGAGGCCTGCTGAGAGAGGAGGGCAGGAGGAGCACTCCGCTGAGCCCACTACCATTGTGAGCCGCAGAATTGTGAGGGCAAGAACCGGCTGTTGTGTCAAGTCACTGAATGGGGGAGGGGGCTGGTTTGTTATACCTCAAAAGCTAGCTGATACAACTGTTCACTGCCACCCATCTAGATCCAACAAAAACAAGGAGAGGGAACATTTTTAGAGTAGAAACTTCACCTCTGCTGGAAGAGGTTGACACGGGACTTTCCCTGGAGTCCGAAGGAGAAGGGCTGAGGCCAAACAGGTGACATTTGCTGTGAGTAGCTATGTGCCAGGCCCTGTGTTGAGCACTGTGTCCTTTGTAACTGACAGGCAATGGAATCTTAAGGAGGCCGTTTTATTAGCATTTCATAGAAGAGATGGCTTCGAGTTTGCACTTCAGTGCGTCTTCATGCCTCTCTAGCCCGTGCAGTCACAGTATCACCAGGTCTTGTCAAAAGGATTATTGTCATCGAGAGCTGTGTTTTTTGTGACATTCTTTGATGACATTCAGAGTTGAGTACTTGGGCAAGGTGTTCATTTGTTCAGAGTCACTGAGTTCAGAGAAAGTTATTTTCCCAGGTGGATGTTCTTCTCTTGCACAATATAGTGCAAAGAACACCCGAATGCCTCTCTCTCTCAGCAATTATGTGTGTCATCTTGAGATGTTACTTAACAACTGCAGGTTCAGTTTCCCCAGTGAGCATGAAATGGAAAAGATGATGCAAAAAAAGAGGATACTCTCTTTTGCCATGACTCCCAGCACTGACTGTAATTTATTGACGGTCTGCATTATTTTATGCACTAAATATATATTTACTCACAAACTTGGCAAATGAGCATTAAGACCCCCCTTCAGCAGATTAAGAAACAGGCTGAGATGGGTTAAGTCAGTAAGTGATGGAGCTGAGATGGTCACCGTGGTTTGCCTGAGTCCAAAGCCATCCTCTCGCATCCACTAGGACATATTTCCCAGCTGTTCCGAGCTGCTGAGGTGCACATGCGTGTCATGGCTTTGGTACAGCTTCCTCCTCTCCCGTTATTCCCCCCAGGATATCCCGACTCCCAGGAGAGCATTGCCTCATGTCATGGTCTGAAGGTAAGAGGATCTGCACCGAGACCAACAAGGCTGGGCTGGTATTTCTGCATTTTTTTCTGAGTTAGGAAGGAGCAGGCAGATTGGACAGTGAGTGTCACTGGAAGCATTGTCGTGGGGTATTGACAGAGTGAAAGGGCAAGGCAGAGGCCACATGGATCAGAGAGGTCTGTTGTCATTGTGCCTGTTCATTGTTCATGGGAGATTTAAAGGGAAAGGTGAGTGACTGTAGGTAGCTCTGTACATATCGTTTCACTTGGCGAGGTTTGGCAGGGTGAGCCTTTCAAATCCCTCTCCACATTTCCCCAGCCAGGAAGGGGATGCAGCCTGAGATTCCCCCGTCAAGCTCTGCCACCTGAGGGGCATGGCCTGAAGTCCCCCGTCAAGCCCCTCCGGGAGGGGGTCATGCCTTGAGGGCCCCCATTAAGCTCCACCAGGCGGGGGATGCGGTCTGAGATACCCCATCTAGCCCCACTGGGCGGGAGGCTCAGCCTCAGGTCCCCTGGCCCATACCGGGGTTGCGGGCACAACTTGAGGTTCCTCATCAAGCCCCGCCAGGCAGGGGGCATGACCTGAGTTCCCCCAGCCTGGCACCAGGGGCGGGGGGCGCGGCCTGAAGTCCCCTGTCAAGCCCCACTGGGCGGGGGGGGGGGGGCGCGTAGGCTCAGGTCCCCTGCCCCGGCCCAGCGCCACGCAGCCTCAGGTCTCTGCTGATTGCTCATTAAGGCTCCTTATGGGAACTTTGCCTCTGCTGTGGGCACATCCATCTTTGTGACAGTGTGACGGTCAATTTGCATATTCCCTCTTTATTAGCTAGGATGGCACCGAAGTGCATTCAATGGTGTGGATACAAAGATGGAGGGATGTCTAGCCCACTGTCTCAAAGAGGCAGCACGTGCTGATTCCTCCTTCACTCCCTCAGGCTCCCTGACTGCAGAGTCCTCTTTTCCCTGACGCCGTGCCCTCTGTAGCTTTCTAATTCAGCACCGAAACCCTGCCTAGTGCTGCTCCGGTCCTGCATCAGAGTCAAGTGTGAACCCTGACACAGCTCTTCAAGGCCTGCAAGACCTGGGCCCTGCCTCCTCTTCGCCTTTATCGGTATGATTTTCCCCTTCGGCCACTCCTCCCCAGCTCACCTGGACCCCTACAGGTGCAGATCTTGTCCGCCTGGCCCCCTCCTCAGCACCTTTGCTCTAGTAATCCATCTGCCTGGAATGCTCCTCACTCACGTCAGCCTGACTAACGTGCTCCCTCCATAAAGGCCTGGCTTAGCCCTCACCTGCTCTCAGAGGCCTGCCCAGGCCACCATAGTTTACACTGCTAAGGGCAGGCCTCCTCCCCCCCCCCCCCCCCACCCCCATCTTCCTTATCCCCTTTACCTTGGCCTAAATTGTCCGTTTGGCATGCCACTCACCAGCCAGCTGACTGTGCTCTTTACTTCTTTGTTGTGTGCGTTGCTTATCTCTCGCCTCCCCCATAGCCCCGGCCTGAGTACAAGCTCCCTGATCTTAGGGACCATTGTCCCTTGTTCACTGGTGTATCTCAAGCCGCCCAGCACGTTGCTGAGCACACGCTGGAGTCGGCCAGACGGTATCTGTTGGTGTGAGGAAGAGTGTCTGTCTCCCCCACTGCATTGTGACAGCCTTGAGGACAAGGGCCTTGTTCCTTGGTCTGTCAACCCCCTTCCAGGACACTTTCTGGTCCAACTGGACAGGCACTGCGGCATATTTGTGGGGTGAGTAAGTGACAGTAATAGAGAAAACATTTCCGCTTCCACGCTGTAGTGTTTCCTGTAGGTGCCATCTGTGTCAGCACCTGCCTGTGCCAGCTGCCGTGCAAACTCTGCTAGGCAGCTAGGAGGCTTTTTTAAGTGCTCACCTGAGGATATGTTTTTTATTGATTTTAGAAAGAAGAGAAGAGGGACAGAGACAGAGACAGACACACACACACACACACACACACACAGAGAGAGAGAGAGAGAGAGAGAGAGAGAGAGAGAGAGAGAGAGAGAGAGAGAGGAGAGAGAGAAACATGTATGCGGGAGGGAAACATTGATCAGTTACCTCCTGTATGCATTCTGATCAGGGATCAAACCTGCAACCTGGGTATGTGCCCTGACAGGGAGTTGAACCTGCCACCTTTCCGTGGACAGGACGAAGCTCCAACCCAGTGAGGACACCAGCCCGGTCAGCGGGGACATATTTCCGAGCCAGAATCTGATGCACTGTCTGCAGACCCCTCCTCAGGACCTGTGCTCCAGCTAATCCACCTGCCCAGAATGCTCCTCACCCACACCTCTTCCTCCATCTCAGAGGAAGTATCCTGGCCCTGTGGTTCGGGTGAACTCTCTGATGATGCGTTCTCAGGGAAGTTGTACAGCAATCATGGAGCTAGCACAGTTCTTCCTGCACAGCATGACTTAGGGTGGTGGTTCCAGGTCTCACTCATTCATCACCGTTTTAGTCTGTGCAGGACATGTGCTATACTGGTATCCTATCTAATAATAGAGTAACATGTAAATTACCATCACTCCGCTAAGCCCACGATTGGGCGGCGGGAGGCTGGGGGGCGGGACTCGGGGTGGCCTATCCGGCCATTGAGAGGCACGGATCCGCTGCCACTGAGTGGGGCTACCCTGCTCTTGAGAGGCACAGGGGGCGGGACTCCAGCCCCCTGTGCCTCTCAATGGCCAGATCCGCGGCCGCTGAGGGGGCCTGCCTCGGACACCCAGCTGCGCCTCTCAACGGCAGGGTAGCCAGGTGTCCGCGTCAGCCCCTCTCAGCGGCCGTTGATAGGCGCAGGGGGCGGGAGTCCCACCCCCTGCGCCTCTCAACTGCAGGGTAGCCCCCCTCAGCGGCCGCGGACCATCAAAAGTGGGGGAGCTGGGTGCCTGTCTGCTCTGGAGCCGGAGGCTTCTGAAAGGCCTGTTGCACCAGCGGACAGGCACCCAGCTCCACTGCGAAAAGCGAAAGTGTGTAGGGGACCCTACACGTGCATGATTCAATCAAGCACTGGGCCTCTAGTTTACATATAATATTGTATGTTGTGTAAATGAAAGCATCATTGAGAATAAAGTATATAATTATAATTTATATAATTAAACACAATGAAAGCCAAACAATAGAATGTAGTAATTGAAATATAGGTTGAGATTAATATTTAGTAATAGTACACGTAATGATGGGTACCTACTCTGGGCATTTCATCATCTTCTTTCATTTAATCCTAATAAAAACCCTCAAAGGAAATATTTCCATTTTTATGAGGGAGAATGTTGAGATCAATGACATGATCTAAACTGCGCAGGATCTGACAGCTTGTAGGCAGCCACATGAGGTGGGGACTCAGGGCTCCTGATGCTAGCACTCCGCAAGGACTGCAGTGTGGCCAGATCCCCCATAGCTTGCCCCCAGCAGTCCTGTCTTACCATTCCCTTCCTTTTGTTCACAGACACGGCTGTCCGACATTGTCATCCCATCTCCTGGCGTTTTAGAAGCTCTTCATCCCAGAGATCTCCCCAGCCCCTTCGGACAAAGGTGGGTGCACTCCACCCTGATTTCTGTGGCCACATGGAAGGTGACTCCGCAGAGCCCTTGTGAATGCCTGCAGTAATTGCTATTTACATCTCCTTTGTGCCTCGTGATGAGTGTGGATCCTGAGGAGGGTCCTCTGCTGCAGAGCTGGTTTCCCTGTTCTTGGCAGGATGCCCTTCCCTTCCAAGAGATCTGAACGCAGCCTAGGAGGGGACGTAGCTTACTTATCGAGACAGGGTGCGCCCACAGGCCCAGGCCCCACGAGACCCGCTCCCTCAGAGGCAAAACAGGTTTCCCGGGGTGACCACACCGTTGCACACATTCCACAGCCTCCTTAGAGAAAGACGGCCAGGCACGTACGGGGGTGTTTGGTATCAGAAGTGGGGTCAGGCAGTATTCTTGCCTCGTTGCTTGGGGCGAACTTTCTGATGGTGCAGTTACTTATAAAGGAATCCTGTTTGTTTGGTTTTGTTTGATTCTTGAACTGCAACATCAGAAGAGATGAGGAAAAAAAATCTATGAGAGTCTACCATGTTTCAGGGATTTACATATCTCACCGATAATTTTCATAAAACCCTTATGGCATACATGCCGCTGTTCCAGTTTCACAGGGGAGGAAATGAAGGCTCAGGGGGCCAGGTAGCTTGGTCCTGGTCACACAGCCAGGAAGTTGCACAGATGGGATTTAGAAGAACTACTGTCACAATTATTGCATGTATTGGTCACCATACCCCACATTAAAAATATATAAAAAATCGTGCTTTTGACAATACCAATGTAAATTTAAAAATTCCATTCCTTTACTATATCATTATTCTATTTTTAGAGCTTCAGTCACAAGAAATAATTCTTTTCCCTTACATACAATATTGAGCTTATAATAACATTAGAGTTGGGGGTGTCAGGTAATGAAAGGCATATGCATGACTAAGTCCTGGGAGTAGGTGCTTACGCCATATTGTGTGCTGCAAATTGTGTGATGAAGAAGCACGTGGACAAATGGACCAGATGTCTAGCCCTCCAATACCTAGCGTCTAGAAAGGTTTCCATGGCACCCGACACGGAGAAGCCACACATGCACTGCCTCCATGGAAAACATGGACTGTCCTGCCGCCAGGGTGGTTTGCTGTCCGTGATTCCATAGGAAATAAATGAACTCAACAGACTTCAGCAACACCTACCATGTTTTCTGCAGTGGACTTCACACACGCCGTGCAGACAGCAAGCACAACGTATTTCTAGTCTTTAGTGTCTCCTCGGAAAGCTAACAAAAGAGTGGAATGTAATTTATGCAGTACAAGTCTCCACAGGGTACATTTTCCTGCAAGAGCGGGAACATGGAAGAGGAGACACAGACGTGAGTGGGGAGAGAATAGAGGCAGCAGGAGCAGGAGTCAGATCAGGGGAACCGAGTCCTTGTGACTCTGAACATGCGTGGCCGTCCCTGAAGATTCCATCATTTGCGGCTCACAGACGTGATCTCATATTCCTGAGTGGTTATGATTTTCACCAAAACAGTTAATGGAATTTCCAGTCTTGTATTCATCAATTTTTAAATGACTTTTTTTTTTTTTTTGCACCATCACTCTGTATTTGCAAAGACTGGAGGAATTTCCAAAGTTCTCCCAGTGTGAGGACATTTCAGACCATTGAGAGATTATTAGAGAGGCCTGCACTGATCATGAAGCCAGGAAGTCAGCCATGCCTGGGCACTGGGAGCTATTGAATATAGGGGGCTGGGGTGTAGTGAGAAAGTCCCCCTGTTCCAGGCACTGTAGCAGGCTCCGGGGTTAGAGGGTCATTCACGCTGATCCAGCTGTCTACGTGCCGAAATTCAGCAGGTGGATCTTAACCCCAGTGGTCTGTAAAGCTCTGTCAAATTTGTGTATCAAGGGGGTGTTTTATACCCTCTCTCTCTCCCTCCCTCCCCCCCCCCTTTCTCTCATGAACTCAGCTAGGATATAGGGTATTGGAGCCAGTCTGTCTGACTCTAAAGCCTCAAAGAATGTCTGTGACATCAGGCCCTTTGCATAATGATTTATTTCAATGTGATTCAGAGCCACGACCTGCAAGTCCCCTGACTGTGCTTGCCTGCCGCTGCTCCACGGAGAACCTTGGAACTGGAAGTCCGCTCATCTAAAGGTCAGGGACAGAATGGGCCGCTCCAGCATCCACACTGTTCACACTGACTGAGCATGGCACCGCCTTCCCGGACAGTGGCCTTTGTGCTGCCGTCCCACTTCAGGCCTTGATCTTGTCCCCTTATTGCCGTCAGTCTTCACTGCACACCATCCAGAGCTCTCTGCACTGTGCCTTCCACAGTTCGTACTTTAATTGTACCCCAGAGCCACATGTGGGTACGCTGGGCCAGAAATTATTCCTCCTCCTGTCCAGTAGGTTGTTGAACAGCAGAGAATTGCCCTCACCACCACAGATCCAAGACACCGATAACGTAAACGTTAGCTTTCTGTTGCTGCATAGCAAATTGCCACACATTTGGCGGCTTAAATCAACACATTTATTATTTCACAGTTTCCATGGGCCGGAGGTGGGGCATGGATCACGTGCGTTCTCTGTAGCGTCTCCTGAGGCTGGAATCAAGGTGTCGCTTGGTGGGGTCTTACCTGGAGGCTCTGGGGGAAGCTGCCTCCCAGCTCATTGAGGTGGTTAGCAGGTGCATCTCCTGTGCTGGCAGGACAGACCCCACTTCCTTGTGGGTGTGGGGGGGCTGCTCTCAGATTCCAGAGGCTGCCTGTATTTCCCGTCATGTGGTTCCCTCCATCTTCAAGGACGCTGTGTGGTGCCGAGTTCTTCCTGTGCTTGCACCTTCCCTTGCTTCTCCTGCTGCTGCTGCTGCTAGACAGAGAGGGCTGTCTGCTTTTCAATGGCTCCTCATTAGATTAGGCTCTTCTGGATAATCCAGGATAATCTCCCTATTTTAAGGCCCCCAGTTTAGTAACCTTAATTATATCTACAAAATCCCTTTAGCCACGTAAGGTAACACACATGTGCAAGTGATAACTCCTCTTGTCCACAGTCCTGGGATTATGCTGGGAAATATCGGAGACCAGTTTTAGAATTCTGCCTACCACAACCTTTGATAACTGCCAGTTAATTATTTATGAAAATCCTGTTTTGTGACCCTGATTGTCTGTACTCCTGTGAACACACTGCCCCCTCTTTATTGACGTACATCATGTCATCATAGGGTTTTACTTCAACAACAGGCTTGTTCCTTCTCAAGTGTATTAGTCAAGGCGCGCTCTCTCTTTCTCTCTCCCTCTTTCCTTCCCTCCCATCTTTTTAGGGCCATTTATCCACCCCTTGAAAGCAAAGAAGCCTCCCGTAGAACGTTGTGCACACTCCCTGTCCTCAGTTCCTCTCCTCCCATTCTCTCTGATTCATACTTCAATCAATCTTATACAGCTTCTATTAACATGAAGCTGTTCTGCTCAAGGTAACAATGACATCAATATTTCTAAATCATATGCCCATCTCACAATCCGCTCCTTAATGACCATTCATAATTTTTGCACAAAGTTGATCACTCCCTCTACCTAGAAGTACCTCTCTCGTGTATTATTCAGGGTTCTCTAGAAAAACAAAACTGATAGGATATATATACACAGGAAGGGAATTATTCTAAGGAAGTGGCTCATGCAATTATGGAGGCTGAGAAGTCCCCAGAGCTGTTGATGTCTCCAAGCTGGATTCCCAGGAAAGCCCATGTGTAAATTCAAGTACAAAGGTTCAAGAACCAGAGAAGCCAATGATGTAGTTTCCAGTTGGGGGTCTGAATACCTCCATTTCTCAGCTCAGTCCTTCAGACAGGAAGGGCTAAATTCTTCCAACTTTTCATTCTATTCAGATTCTCAAGGGATTGGTTGATGACCACCCACCCTGGGGAGGGCAAACTGCTTCAGTGAGTCCATGGATTCAAATGTTAATTTCATCCAGAAACACCCTCAAAGACACACCTTGAAATAAGGTTTAGGCTAATATTTGGCAAACCCGTGGTCCAGCCAAGTTGTCACGCCATATACACACCTGAGCTCCAGGACAAAACTTTTCTGGTTGTTCTCTGACCTCATTGGCTATAATTCCTCATTGTTTGTGGCAGGTTCACCTTTCCTGTGACCTCTTGGAATCAATGTGCCTTAGAACTCAATCCTTGGTCCTCTTTTCTTTTCTACCTACACTCATCCTCCTGGTGAGCTCACCCAATATTGTGGCCTTATATGCCATCTCTACCCTCTTCTCTCTCCAGTTTAGTTATCCAGTGTAAATGCCAGAGTCTGTTGCCTACTGTGTACTCTGCAAGTCCACATGAATGTCTAATTAATATTTCAATTTTAACTATGAAAAGAAATATTCTCATTTCATCCCCCTCACTTCATCTATTTATTTCTTCCTCATCTCAGTTAACATTAACATTAACATTAACATTAACATTAACATTAACATTAACATTAACATTATGCTTGTAGGTGCTCACTTAAAAATACTGGGTCAATCTTTGCATTAATCCATCCAGAAATCCTGCTCTGTCCACATCCTAAATATGTTGAGAATGTGAACAATTTTGCCACCTCTCCTGCTACCACTTGACTCTAAGCCACTATCATTTCTTGCCTGGATTGTTGCAATAACATCCTTACTGGTTTACCTTCCTGTAACTTTATCTTAATGTTTAGCCTCATCACAGCAAACAGGGGTATACTTTGAAAACCTAAGCCAAATTATGCCTCCTCTGAAATTGCTCTCCATCTCTTCGAATAACATCATTTTATTCAACATTGTTTTGTTATAATGTTGATGAGATGTCATAGGAACTTATATGTTGTTTAAACCAATGGTAAACAGCCTGTGGTAAGATTGGTTTTGTAATAGGTCATTTCATTTAAAGTCACAGAAACAATTGGTGACATTAAATGAGGGCTTACTGTAGCGTAAAAGGTTGGATAGTAAATGGCAAGTATTAAAGCACAAGTCTGTCTAATTTCAAAGAGCTTGCTCTTTTGTCTAAGTTTATGGTTTCTAGAGTGGCACTCAGGCAAATGATGACAACCAAGATGACTTTAGAGCTACACAAAGTTTAGAAGAGCAGTTATAAAGATTAAATGATATAACATTTACAGAGTGCTTAGTAAAAGGAAAATCAACTAAGTTTATTATTTATATTTCATTCTTAGTTTTTAAACTTTTAATTTTAACAGTATTTTTGAATTAATTTTTAAAAATAACATTGCACATAATGCATTTTTGTATTTTCAGTAATTACAGAAAATTTTAACTGATCTTATTTGAGAAAAAGATGATACATTATGAATTAAATTGTTAAGAAATACTTTTGTCTTATAAACCCCCCAGTCATATTACAGGAATGATTGAAATGATATTGGAAATGCTAAGTGAGGCTTTGTAATAAGAATTTTGCTAGATACTAGGTGGAGCTTCTAAAACTTTTTTGTTAATGAGATTCTCCCAGAAAGCCTCAAAGTTGCCTAGGAGTTTGCTTGGAATCTGATCTCTAAATTCAACAAATGGTGCCTACAAAATAGCATCCACTATATCAAGTCCCTTTTGGAAGTGAGTATTTTTCCTGTCTGTGGTATCTATAAATTTCTTTAGCAAATACTCAAATATTTCCACCATATTTCCAGAAGAATTCCTCTGAATATATACTAGTAAAGGCCAATGAAACATGATCTGCCATAATCATGGATTTCACAATCTAGTGTTAGAGGCAGATACATAATAAAAAGGGAACTGTAGACTTTGAAGTATAAATCTGTACAGACTACCATGGGAGTCCAAAGGAGGGACACAGGGAATGTGGATGAGAGAAATGGACAGAGGACTATCCCAAAATGTCCGGTAAGTGTAAACAATGTGTTTTTGAAGTCCCTAATGGGGTTATGTGACCTTTGGGCCAGTGAATACTCTCTGATGTGCTAATAATAACTTTGAACACCACCACCCCTGGGGCATTTTGTTTTCCTGAGGTTAGGGTAGTTTGTGTGGTTCCTGTCCTTTGCCTCTCTACCTAACTTTTGGCGGGCCAAAGTTTGTACTTACTGGTTTTGACTGACTGAGCACATCCTTTTAAACTACATGGCCTTGGCGGAATCCCTTTGCCCCAGCTCTGCTGTTGTCTCTGGGTCTGTGTCATCTCTGTGGTATATCACAACAACAAAAGAGGGTGCAAAGCCATGTACAGTGTTTTCTACCACTTTTGTATTAAAAATGGGGGTGGAGGGGAGGCGGTGTGGCTCAGTGGTGGAGCGTCGACTTATGAACCAGGAGATCATGGTTCAATTCCCGGTCAGGGCACATGCCCAGAGTTTCGGGGTCCATCCCCACTGGGGGGCATGCAAGAGGTAGCAGATCAATAATTCTCTCTCATCATTGATGCTTCTCTCCTTTCCCTTCCTCTCTGAAATCAATAAAAAATATTTTTTTAAATAGCGGGGGAAGGAAGTATATATATCCATACTTGTGTATATATAAAATACCTCTGGGATAACAGTTGTTACCTGCTTGTGGGGAAGGCAAAGGAGAGATGAGAGTTTGGGAAATCATTTGGCATCTATCCTAGGTAACTTCTTGAATTCTAAACCATGATGTGGTATTGTTGATTCAAAGAATGACTTTTTAAACTAAAGATCAAAATGAGATAATTTCCTGAGGGTTGAATTGTGAGGGCTTTGAACCCTGCCCCCAAACCTCAGACCCAGATTCAGGCACAAACAGACACACGACCTTGCTGCAACTTGACCACCATCTCCAGAAAAATCTTATCTTCTTTGTGTTGGATTGCCCTGTGGAGGCAAAAACCAGAATTACAGGATCTTCTGAGAGTGAGAGAGGGAAGTGAGGAAAGGGCCTAATTTATCTGGAAGTGGAGTTAAGGGACCCCTAGTGGAGTGTTTAAAACAAGCCCTAGCTTCCTGATATTTCACATCCAAGTACTTCAAAATGCATCTTTAGAAATTAAAGGTATTTTCTTAGAAAAATCCATTATGATGGTCAACAAAATTCCATAATGCCATCCCAAACCTAAACCTATATAAATGTTCACAATTGCCTCCAAAATGTCTTTTTACAGTTGTGTTTGCTTTTCACTGTATTTCTAGTGCCAGTCACAAGGTATGGCTTCATGTATTGTGACGTGTTTCCCTTGTCACTATTATGTGACATCTGCCTAGGACAGTAGCGAAGATGTAATCCAACAGTTTTAAAAATAGGTTTTTATTGATTTTTTTTTTTAGAGCGAAAGGAAGGGAGAGGGATAGAGAGACAGAAATATCAATGAGAGAAATATCATTAATCGGCTGCCTCTTGCATCTGCCCCACTGGGACCAAGCCCACAACCCATGTATGTGCTCTGACCAGGAATCAAGCCCATGATCTCCTGGTTCCTGGGTTGATGCTCAACTGCTAAGCCACACCAGCTGAGCCAACATGTTCAATTATAGTTATTTTGAAGGGAGTATAAAGGAATTAATGAAAACAAGAAGGGCAGTAAGTCAATGATTATTGAAGGTAACTGATAGGTACAAGGGGTTTCGTTATATATTATTTTCCCTATTGTTTTTTTGAAATGTTTAATAAAAAGTATAATGGCATACCCTATGAGGAATGGAGTACAGTTATGGAACACAGTTATAGGATAATTTTTCAATGCTTTTATCTTTTCTGGATAGTAACTTTCAGAAATATGCTAGAACAAAATGCATTGGCTTTTAATTCCATAAGAACATAAGAGATCAACCGAAGGACTTGTATGCATGCATATAAGCACAACCAATAAATGCAAGACACTGGCGGGGGGGGGGGGCGAGGGCAAGTGCTGGGGGGTAGGGGAGGCCGGGGGGAGGTCAATAGGGGAAAAAAGGAGACATATGTATTGCTATTTAAATAAAAGAACATATCACAATAGAAAAATAAAGGGAAAATTGTATTTGTGATGTAGGTCATTCTTTTTTTTAATATTTTATTGATTTTTTACAGAGAGGAAGAGAGAGGGATAGAGAGTCAGAAACATCAATGAGAGAGAAACATCGATCAGCTGCCTCCTGCACACCCCCTACTGGGGATGTGCCCTCAACCAAGGTACATGCGCTTGACTGGAATCGAACCTGGGACCCTTGAGTCTGCAGGCCGGCGCTCTATCCACTGAGCCAAACCGGCCAGGGCCAAAAAGGGCATTCTTTATAAATTTTTTATATTAACCCCTTATCACATCTACCATTGGTGAATGAATATCTTCTCCCATTCCGTAGATGGTCTTTTCATTTCATTGATGGTTTCCTTTGCTGTGCAAGAACTTTTTAGTTTGGTGTAGTTCCATTTTTTTATATTTTCTTTTCTTTCCCTTGCCCAAGGAGATATATCAGAACAAATATTGCTGAGAAAAATGTTAGAGATTTTACTGCCTATGTTTTCTCTTAGAATTTTTTAATAGTTTCGAGTCTTCAATTTAAGTCTTTAATCCATTTTGAGTTTATTCTTGTATATGGTATAAGAAGGTGATCTAGTTTAATTTTTTGAATGTATCTGTCCAATTTTTCCAGTACCATTTATTTAATAGATTGTCTTTACTCCATTGTATGTTCTTGCCTCCTTTGTCAAATATTGATGATATAGGCATGCGTGTTTTTTTTTCTGGGCTCTTTATTCTGTTCCTTTGATCTATATGTTTTTACTCAGTACTATACTGTTTTGATTATTATGTCCTTGTAGTATAGTTTGATATCAGATGGTGTGATACTTTCAACTTTGTCTTCTTTCTTTCAATATTACTGAGGCTATTCAGGTTTTTGTGTGGCTCCATATAAATTTTTGGATGAGTTTTTTCTAGTTCTGTGAAATAATGCCATTGGTATTTTGATAGGAATTGCATTGAATCTATAGATGGTAATGATGCTAATTATTCCTATCCATGAACAGAGTATATACTTCCATGTAGTTGTATCTTCTTCGATTTCTTTCTTCAGTGCTTTATAATTTTCTAAGTATAGGTCTTTTACTTCCTTGTTAAATTTATTCCTAGGTATTTTTTGGATGCAATTGTAAATGGGATTGTTTCTTAGTTTCCCTTTCTGATAGTTCCTTATTGATGTATAACAATGAAAATGATTTCTGAATATTAATTTTGTACCCTGCTACTTAACTGAATTCATTTACCAGTATAACTTTAAGAATTTGTTCAAGTACTAATAATCATTTTTCTTCCTGGTAATTGCTGTGTTATATTTGGTTGACATATTCTGTCCTGATTTATTTTATTTATATATATATATATATTATTGATTGCAGAGAGGAAAGGAGGGAGGGAGGGAGGAAAAAGAGAGAGAGAGAGAGAGAGAGAGAGAGAGAGAGAGAGAGAGAGAGAGAGAGAGAGAAACATCAATGATGAGAATCATTGATTGGCTGCCTCCTGCATGTCCCCTACGAGGGATCGAGCCTGCAACCTGGGCATGTGCCCTTGACTGGAATCAAACCCAGGACCCTTCAGTCCAAAGGCTCATGCTCTATCCACTGAGCCAAACCAGCTTGGGCTGTCCTGATTCTTATATGCTGCTCTATAGCCATTGTCACATTAAATGATCCTACATGCTAGCAACAAAAGAAGCAGGAAAAATTAATCCTCATCCAACTATAGACACCATTCTTTAAACAAATTCCTGATGATCAAAATCTTGACAATGGTAAAATATGGACATTATGGATAAATATTCTGAGGCCAATGTTGTCTGTCCTTGGCTAAAGGGAAGTGGTATTGAGAAAGAGCAAAGCAGCCCTGACATCCAGGAGTTGGGTCTAATAATATCAACTAAGCCTTGTTGTTGCTAGGAGCCGCTTGGCACTCATAGCAAGGCCTTAGTGTTCTCTCATTGAATTATTTCTTAGAACATCAATAGCAGACAAGGCCACCTTGTTAGCATACTGGATCAAAACAAAAATAAGACCACTCAGTGGTCATGCCTGAATACGGACAAAAACACGAATATTGTCCATATTGCAAAAATGATCAAACATCCCTCTATGCTGGTTAATATGAATGATGCTTCTTTACTAATTATAGTTTTAGCTTCATCTACTGTTCTTTCCTTCTATTTAAGTTTTATTGAGATACCCAATCATAGAAATCTCCCTGCTTCCCGACAACATCCAAACCAGAGCAAAATCTGCTTCCCTCCGTAAGTGCTTTCTGAAATCATCCAAACACCATACCATTAAATCCCTTTTATCATCCTCTTACTGAGATGTTCCCTGGTTCTATCATCTTAATCTCCCTCGCTACAGTGAACAACAAACCCAATATTTTAACCACAGATGTGTTCCCGTTGGTCTTTGACTAATGAAAATTAATACTTTATATATTTCTAGCAGAAAAATCCAGTAGTACAGTCTAAGAATGTCCCTCCACCTTGTTACTGCTCTCAAAACCTAAGTACTTCAATCAGAATTAACAATTAGGCGTGTCTGATCAAGAAATTTTCATGTTTAACACATATGGGGCAATAACTATTGTCTTCTTAGTCTATCTTGATTTTTCTTATAAAATTTTCTCTCTTGGAGATCATTCCATAATATTAGACCAGGTTTACCTCATTGTTAAAATTAATGAGCATGATTGCTGCCTGATTTGAAAAATATCTGCTCCACAGATATTCCATAATATGCTTGCATATACCTACATTTAGCTATTCCCTTATTATGTATTCTTCACAATCACCAACAATATTCTAGTGATTATTTATGCCTTGGTTTGTCCTAATTTATTATCCTAAGATGATCATGAAGAAGTAGAATAGCATTTTAAATTCTAAAAAACTTTCCCACTTGTTCTGTGCAAAGCTCTTTCCCAGAGTGTAATCAACACTAGATACCATGCCCATCTCTGATTAAAAAAAGAATCTGAGTGACGAAAAATTCCATCTCATTGTTCATCAAATTTTCTTCCATTTGAGATGAATATGCTCATATTTTCACTGGAACTTATTAAGTAATTTGAGGGTTTGAGAGAATAATGCTGCAAGCGTTCTTTAGCACAGTGGTAGTCACAGTAAGTAACTGTATTTAAATAATGGGATCTATTTACAGCTATCTGGCTGAGAGCTGGCACTTAATGCCAGGCCCTGCTCTAAGTGATCTCTCTGTGCTCAAGATATTTCATTGTTCTTGCACTTATTTTTAAAAGCTACTGAACATTTACCGTGTGGCAGTCAGGCACCATTTTAGGTGATAGTCAAGTAGCAGAAAACAAGATTCTTCTTTTCATGCTGATAAAACTCTAGGATAGAAAATAAACCGGTTATCAAATAATCAACATCATGATCATCATTAGTATTGTTATATGTGCCTAGGTTAGTGTGGAAGGAAGCAACCTGATATGCTCCTCTAAATTATAGCAATGTAAAGGATGTGCAGTAGATAAATAAAACAAGAATGGTAGGAAGTGAATGGCTGTTGAAGCTTAGTGATAGAGTTGTATTATAGTTCTCTTTAGTTTTTATGTGATTGAAATGTCTATAATACAAATTTAGAATAAAAGCATAGGAGCATATCCTCTTAAGAGGTGGAGTGCAGCCATAGGAGAGCTTTTCAATGTTCTGGACTGCAATTTGTAAACTTCTCTATGATAAAAATATGCTACCAAATTGTGTCTGTGAGGGATGATATTCTCCATTAAGAGAGATTAAAAAGACCTATATGACATGTAAACACTGGTTTGAAAAAAAACAACACACCTCACTTATAAAAACTGTTTTGGGGAAAGCCAACCATTGTGGATATGGGCTGTATGAGAGATTGTTATTAGGTATTTATTGCTAATTTACTTTATGTGGTAATTGGTAATTTTTTGAGGAAAATTTCCCTTTATTAAAGAGATGAATACAAAATTATTAAGGGCAAAATAGAAGAATGTCTATAATTTAAAATACTTAAGCAATAAAGGATAGGTGAAGCAAATATGGTAAAACTAACAAGACTGAAATCTAGGTGATGGAGATTCTGGGAATATGATGTCGGTAGGTGCATAGGTTTTCTTTCAAGTGACTAGTTTATTCCTGGCACAAAACAGGCATATTGGAAACAGTTGTTCTGTTCTTCCTCCTCCCCCTTCTTCTGGCATGTTATAGATGAAGCTACTTTCCAATTAATGAATATTCCAGAAACTCAAGTTTTATGATAAACGTAATTACGAAGGTGAATCTACCGCCAGAAAATTATGTAAACCACTTGCAAATTTTTTGCATTAGTTTCTGTATTGTATAATCTATGACAATATTTTCTGCTATTAGTACAGATAATTGAGACAATCTTTCATTTGAACTGTCATGTGCTCAGAGCATTTTCCAGACACACAACTGCAAAGAAAAATACCTTCTTTCTATTTTTCAGGTGAAGTATTTCTTTTTTTCAGTTGAACTAAAGGGTAGCTTCAATTCTAGTCTCATGCTAACATATAAGCTCTGACCAACTGTTCTTTCTTAAAATTGTTTCAATTACAGTTGATGTTCAATTATATTATACATTTATATGACTTATTAATTGACGTTCAATTGTATTATACATTTATATGACTTATATAATTACTCATTATATATTGACGTTCAATTATATTATACATTTATATGACTTACGAGGTGATCCCCCATAAGTTTAGTACTCATCTGATACCATATATAGTTATTACAATATTATTGACTATATTTTACATGCTGTATTTTATATCTCTGTAACTGTCAATTTGTTCTTAATCTCTTTATTTTTTTCACCCAGCACCTCCACCCAGCATTTTGATATTCTGAATTGCTACAAAAAAAACCATTGACAATATTTAAAGAAAAAACACACTACATAACAAAGTATTCCCGTGAACTCTAAAATACAAGCAGATGGACACCAAGAATCACCAGATCTATCTATATATGAGTCTTATCTGTATAAGAATAAAGCTTTGAGCTATTTTCTACCCTGCATTGGTCTGGTTCAATGCCTCATGCTCTTTCCATTATGCTGAGCTGCCTCTTTTAATAGTGTAATCTATTTTAGTTTACTACTACCATCTTCATATACAATGGCCCTCTTGTCACTGTTTTCTTATAATCTAATAATTGTGTGATTAAAGATCAGGAGACCATATCTGAGAAAAGATCATTAGAAGTCTGGTGCTTCCCCATAGGGGAAACATAGTATAAAACCTTTGCCCAGATGTTAGTTGTATGGGTCTCTGTTATAGTCATTTTACCTCCTTATATGTGAGGCAACAGCTGGTTCTGGATATCTGCTCTTTTTCAAGAGTAGACCTACATTAAAGGGAATGAGTGTAGGAGGAAGGTCCAGCTTAAATGCCTTTCAAACTGGGGAAGGCACTCATCTAGCCTCAAAGGGCTTCAGATGTTGCTGTTCTTTTCCAAGCTGCCTACTGAGGCTTTTGGTTAATAGTCATCTCCTACAACCAGAATGTAAAAACTAGATGCACTCTGAATTTTTGCCAATAATTTCTCATTTGAAACCCCAAAAGAAATTCGGTTAGGATAGGCCAGGAATTTTTTCTGGCTCTCCCCACCAGGTGGCATGATGCATGACCAAAATCATTTTACACACAATAGAGTCAAACAATTAGAGCTTCATTACTTGCAATAAACAGCATTTGAATAATTGATGTAGATCCTTAGAGGTCCAAATAATTGCTGGTGTCTTTGCTGAATCACATCATAAAGTTTTATTTTTACCAACTATTTGTAATTTTGACTCACATCTTATTTTTTTGTATAATTTATTTCTAAGTAATTTAAGATGCAAGAGGTTGCAAAAACAATACTGAATTCTCCTGCACCCTTCACTCAGATCCCCCTCAAAATAACATAGCCAAGATACATTATCAAAGCCAGAAAATTTATAATGGTACCATACTGTCAACTCAATTGCAGACCTTATTGGCTGTTGCAAATAACACTGCAATGGACATAGGGGTGCATATATTCTTTGAAAATAGTGTTTTGGGTTCCTTTGGATATATTCTGAGAAGAAAAAGATAAATAAATAGGACTAAAACGTTTTTGCACAGCAAAGGAAACCATCAACAAAATGAAAAGACAACCCATTGAATGGGAGAACATATTCACCAATACATCTGATAAGGGCTTAATAGCCAACATTAATAAAGAAATGTATTAATAAAATTAATAATTTATAAGGAACTTATAAAATCCAACACCACAAAAACAAATAATCCAATATGGTTTTGAGTGATCATGCCTGGCTTACCTCTCTAATTTTGTCTATCACCACTCCCCCTGCTGTTCACTATGCTCTAATCACACTAGAAGTATGGTTTTTTGTAACAGCTCCAATAACCCCATCTCCTTCCTGGCTCAAAGTCTTTCAAAGAGCTATGCTCTCAGCTTTAGGGGCATCTGTCAACTCCTCCCACTCTTCTTTGCCTGGCTAACTCATATTCACCCTGCCACTTTCAGTTTAATTGCCACTGATTCAAATAAGCTGCTCTCCCTGGCCCTTTTATACTAGGTCAAATCCTTATGATATCCTCTCATAGCTCCCTGTACTTTTACTGTGTATGTTAATCTCAGTTTTAACCAGTCACTGTGGCTGGTTTAATGTCTGCTTTCTGAGATAGAGTAATAGCTCAATGCGGCCAGATACTCTGCCTTACTTACTTCTGTGTCCACAAGCTTCCTCTTGTCCTATATAATAAAAACCTAATATGCTAAGTGTCCAGTCATCTGGTCATACGTTCAACCAATCAAAGCATAATGTGCTAATGATATGCTAAGGCCACTCAACCGCTCACTATGATGTGCAATGGCCATCAGGGGGCAGATGCTCTGACCAGTAGGTTAGCTTGCTGCTGGGGTCTGGCTGAATGGGACTGAGCGAGACGGGCTGGACATGCCCTGGAGCCCTCCTATGTCCTTCCCTGGCCCTGATTGTGCACCGGTGGGGTCCCTTGGCCTGGCCTGCACCCTCTTGCAATCTGGGACCCCTTGGGGGATGTTGGAGAGCTGGTTTCAGCCTGATCCCGCAGTCCAGGCCAAGGGACGCCACTGGTGCATGAATTTGTGTAATGGGCCTCTAGTGAAAATATATTTGCCTCACTCCATGATATAGAACCTCTTAGCACTTTCCTTTGGACCCCTAATCTTGGTTCTCATCTTCATGTAATTTAATCTGAGCCCTCTCCCATGCTAGTCTATAGTTCCCTAAATAAAATAACAATAATAATTAGTATTATAATAAAAGAGATCACCAACAGTGATTTAACATTCAAACTGAAAATCCATCCCCTCCACAGAACGATGACCAAAACAACGGTTGCAAAACTCAAAATGGTTCACTCTTATCTTACTCTGACTGTTCAAACAAATTGTCCATCATCTCTCTGTATGTCAATATCTTATCCAATGAAAGCATAAACAGAAAACACAGGAAATTACCCAGAACCATTCAAGTTAACATTTCTCAAAAAGCACTACTGCAGTTTGTTTATATGCAAATACCCAAATGGAGAAAACCTCATTTATCCAACTGCTTAATTTTACATTCTGTGATGCTTGTACCCACAGGTCACCACAAAATGCATAAAAGTTCACTCTGACAATAATATTTGACAGCAGAACTAACAAAGTTAACAAGACCATCTTCTTGTAGATTTATTCTCACTTTAATTGAACAACTTCCTCACGGTGGCATTTTTGCAGCTCTCCATACTTTTTTTCATCTTTAAAAACTTTTTAATTTAAATTTTATAATTACTAGGGGCTCAGTGCACTAATTTGTGCACCTTGAAAGGAACAGTGGGTCACGAGGCTGTGGTGGGCATAGGGGTGGGTCTCTGCTCATTCTCTGTGCCCCAGCCCAGCCCTTCCCACCATGGCTCCAGTCCCCTGTCTGCCAGCAGCCCTGCTCCCGCCCCCATAGCTCCCATCACTGATGGTGCCAGCCCCACTTGCAATCACTGACAGCGTGGAGTGATTGGGGCCGGCGCCAGCAGTGGGTGCGAGTGGGGCTGGTGCCATCAGCACATGCCCTCACCTCCCCCACCCATCTGTGTCCATTGGTTACGCTCATATGCATGCATACAAGTCCTTTGGTTGATCTCTTAATCCCTCACCTCCTGCCTTCCCACATAGGTTGGACAGTCTGTTTGATGCTTCTATGACTCTGGTTCTATTTTGGTTCATCAGTTTATGTTGTTCATTATATTCCATAAATGAGTGAGACCATGTGGTATTTATCTTTCTCTGCCTGGCTTATTTCACTTAGCATAATGCTCTCCAGTTCCATCCATGCTGTTGCAAATGGTAAGAATTCCTTCTTTTTTACCGCAGCGTAGAATTCCATTGTGTAGATGTACCACAGCTTTTTTAATCCACTCATCTGCTGATGGGCACTTAGGCTGTTTCCAAATCTTAGCTATGGTGAATTGTGCTGCTATGAACATAGGGGTGCATATGTCCTTTCTGATTGGTGTTTCTAGTTTCTTCGGATATATTCCTAGAAGTGGGATCACTGGGTCAAATGGGAGTTCCATTTTTACTTTTTTGAGGAAACTCCATACTGTTCTCCACAGTGGCTGCACCAGTCTGCATTCCCATCAGCTGTGCAAGAGGGTTCCTTTTTCTCAGCATCCTCTTCAGCACTTGTTGTTTGTTGATTTGTTGATGATAGCCATTCTGACAGGTGTGAGATGGTACCTCATTGTTGTTTTGATTTGTATCTCTTGGATGATTAGTGACTTTGAGCAGGTTTTCATGTGTCTCTTGGCCTTCCTTATGTCTTCTTTCAAAAAGTATCTATTTTGGTCTATTGCCCATTTTTTGATTGGGTTGTTTATCTTCCTTTTGTTAAGTTGTATGAGTTCCCTGTAAATGTTGGATATTAAACCCTTATCGGAGATAACATTGGCAAATATGTTCTCCCATGGAGTGGGCTTTCTTATTGTTTTGTTGATGGTTTCTTTTGCTGTGCAGAAGCTTTTTATTTTGATGTAGTCACATTTGTTTATTTTCTCCTTAGTTTCCATTGCTTTAGGAGCTATATTGGTAAGGCATCTTAATTTTTTTGTTGCAATGGTAACTGGGATTGTTTTTTTAGTTTCTCTTTCTGTAAGTTCATTATTGGTGTATAAAAATGCCATAGATTTCTGGGTGTTAATTTTGTATCCTGGTACATTCCCGAATTCATTTATTAGTTCTAGTAGTTTTTTGATGGAGTCTTTAGGGTTTTTTATGTACAAAATCATGTCATCTGCAAATAAGGACAGCTTTACTTCTTTTCCAATTTGGATGCCTTTTATTTCTTCTTCTTGTCTGATGGCAATGGCTAGTACTTCCAGTACTATGTCAAACAGGAGTGGTGAGAGTGGGCATCCCTGTCTTGTTCCTGTTCTTAGGGGAAATGTTTTTAGTTTTTGCCCATTGAGTATGATGTTTGCTGTGGGTTTGTCATATAAGGCTTTTATTATGTTGAGGTATGAGCCTTCTATTCCCACCTTGTTGAGAGTTTTTATCAGGAAAGGGTGTTGGATTTTGTCAAATGCTTTTTCTGCATCAATTGATATGACTATGTGATTTTTGTCTCTCATTCTGTTTATGTTATATATCACGTTTATTGATTTGTAGATACTGTACCAGCCTTGCATCTCTGGAATAAATCCCACTTGGTCATGGTGTATGATCTTTCTAATGAAATGTAATGCTGGATCCTATTTGCTAGAATTTTGTTGAGGATTTTAGCATCTGTGTTCATCAAGAATATTGGCCTGTAGTTCTCTTTTTTTGTAGTGTCTTTATCTGGTTTTGGGATTAGGGTGATGCTGACTTGATAGAAAGAGCTTGGAAGTGTGCCTTCCTCTTGAGTTTTTTGGAATAGTCTGAGAATGATATGATTTAGTTCTTTGAATGTTTGGTAAAACTCCCCAGTGAAGCCATCTGGCTCTGGGCTTTTGTTTGCTGGGAGGTTTCTGATGACTTCAATTTCCTCCTTAGTTATTGGCCTATTGAGATTTTTATTGGCCTATTGAGAATCTTCCTGATTGAGTTTTGGAAGGTTGTATTTTTCTAAGAATATGTCCATTTCTTCTAGGTTGTTTGGTTTGTTGGAATAGAGTTGTTCATAGTATTTTCCAAAAATCTTTTGTGTTTCTGTGGGGTTTGTTGTTATTTCACCTCTTTCATTCTGATTTTGTTTAGTTGAATCCTCTCTCTTTGCTTCTTGGTGAGCCTGGCTAGAGGTGCATCAATCTTGTTTGTCCTTTCAAAGAACCAGCTCTTGGTTTCATTGATCTTTTGTATTTTTTTTGGGGGGGTCTCTATGTCATTTATTTCTGCTCTGATCTTTATTATCTCCTTTCTTCTCAATCTGAGCTTTTCTTATTGCTCTCTTTCTAATTCTTTAAGTTGTAGAGTTAGATGATTTACTACCATTTTTTTTTTTTTGAGGTAGGCCTGTAATGCTTTGAACTTCCCTCTCAGGATTTTTTTCACTGTGTCCTATAGGTTTTGGATTGGTGTGTTTTCATTGTCATTCATTTCCAGGATGTTTTTAATTTCTTCTTTGATCTCTTTGGTAACTCAATCATTGTTTAATAGCATGATATTCAGCCTCCAAGTGTTTTATTTTTTTGATTGTTTTTATTGTAGTTGATTTCTGATATTATGCCATTGTGGTCTGAGAAGATGCTTGATATGATTTCAGTCTTCTTGAATTTGGAGAGACTTTGCCTGTGACCCAATATGTGGTCTGTCTTTGAAAATGTTCCATGTGCACTTGAGAAGAATATATATTCTGTAGCTTTGGGGTGATATGTTCTGAAGATGTCAATAAAGTCCATCTGATCTAGTGAGTCATTTAGGATTGCTGTTTCTTTGCTGATATTTTTTTGTCTAGAGGATTTATCCAGTGATGTCAATGGGGTATTAAAGTCCCCTACTATGATCATATTGCTGTTGTTCTCTCCCTTGATACCTTCCAGAAGTGTTTTTATGTATTTGGATGCTCCTGCATTGGGTGCATTTATGTTTACCAGAGTTATATCCTCTTGTTGTATCTATCCCTTTAGTATTATGAAGTGGTCATCCTTATCTATTGTTATCGCCTGCACTTTGAGGTCTATTTTGTCAGATATAAGTATTGCTACCCCAGCTTTTTTTCATTTCCATTTGCCTGAAAGATATTTTTTCTATCCCATTCAGTTTCAGTCTGTGTGAGTCCTTTGTTCTGAGGTGGGTCTATTGTAGACAGCATATATATGGGTCATGTTTTCTTATCCATTCAGCCACTCAATGTCTTTTGATTGGAGCATTTAGGCCATTTACGTTTAAGTTATTATTGATAGATACTTGTTTGTAGCTATTTTTATTTTTTGATGCTATTTTTTCCTTCTTTATACAACAGTCCCTTTAGCATTTCTTGCATTGCTGGCTTGGTAGTGATAAACTCCCTTAAGCCCCCCCCCCCCCCACCTTTTTGTTTTGTCTGTGAAGCTCCTGATTTCACCTTCAGTTTGAATGCTAGCCTTGCTGGATAGAGTATTCTTGGATTCAGTCTCCTGCTTTTTAAAAATATATATTTTATTGATTTTTTACAGAGAGGAAGGGAGTGGGATAGAGAGTTAGAAACATCGATGAGAGAGACACCGATTCAGCTGCCTCCTGCACACCTCCTACTGGGGATGTGCCCGCAACCAAGGTACATGCCCTTGACCGGAATCGAACCTGGCACCTTTCAGTCCATAGGCAGATGCTCTATCCACTGAACCAAACTGGTTAGGGCTCAGTCTCCTGCTTTGCATCACTTTGTATACTTCCTTCCATACCTTTCTGGCCTGGTGTGTTTTTGTTGGGCAATCATTTGATATTCTAATAGAAGACCCCTTGTAGGTAACTTTCTGTCTCCCTCTTGCAGCCTTTAAGATTTTGTCTTTGTCATTAACATTTTACATTGTAATTATGACATGTCTTGGTGTGGGTCTTTTTGGATTCATCTTGTTTGGGTCTCTTTGTGCTTGTGTGACTTTTTTCTTCTCCAAATCAGGGAAATTTTCTTACAGCATTTCTTCAAATACTTTTTCTAACCCTTGCTCCTCTTCTTGTCATTATGGCACCCCTATTATACATATGTTGCTTTGTTTCAGGGTGTCCCAAAGCTACCTCAGGCTCTCCTCATGTCTTTTGATTTTGTTCTTCAATTGCAGTTCAGATTGGGTGTGTTTTTGCTTCCCTGCCTTCTAATTTGCTAATTCGATCCTCTGCTTCTCCTAGTCTACTGTTGAAAGCTTCCATAGTTTTTATTGTAGCTATATCACTCTTTATTTCCTCCTAATTCTTAAATAGGTTGTTGATTTTCTCATCCTTCAAGTGTACGACCCTTATTCTGAATTCTTTTTCTGACATATTGCATGCCTCGTTTCATTTAGTTCCTTTTCTAGTGATTCCTCTTTTTCTCTCTTTTGGGGGTTGTTCTTCTGTCTCCCCATTTTTGCTCTCACCAAAGGATCTAGGTTTCAAGTCATGTGGGGCCTGTGGCTGCAGTGGTGCACTTGGTGGCAGGTCACATGGTCACGGGCAATGGCTGGTGGCATGGCTGCTGGCATGGTCAAGGTGCCCGAGCTAAAACATCTGGCTGGCAGGAGGGGAGCATGCTCTGAAAATCACTGTAGCCCTCAGCCAGGGAGGCTGGTGTCCCGGTGTCTGTGGGTTGGTAGTCGAGGCAGCAGGTCCCTGGCCGGAGTGGCTGTAAGATCCCAGGTGGTGTCTGAGGGCTGCCTGGGTGGAGGTGAGGCTGGGCTCCCAGTCACAGCAGCCCTCCCATTCAAGATGGTGTGGCCTCTGCAGCAGAGCCGGCTGCCCCAGGAATGATTATAGCAGTAGCAGAGGTTGCCCAGCCTGGTCTGCCAGCCCCTAAAGGTCCTGTGAGATCTAGCTGTCCCTCACTCAGACACACACACACCACACATCAACACACTCCCCTTTCACTCCCTCACTCACATTATCTCCCTGACTGCCATCCTCCTGGCCGCCATCTTGGAATCTGCTCATAGCTTTTCATCTCTTCTGTAAAAATCTATCCTGGAAATAAAGAAATTCTCATGAGGAATCAGTTCCCAAGTGCTTGTAAATACTAGGAGATAAGATTCCCCTGTTGGTCTGCAGCCAAGCCTGGATCCAGCAAACCTCCAGCTCTATCTGTCCATTCCAATGCAGGAGGCAGAATTAATGGTGACTGACAAATCATCCCAACCTTCATCCTGAAATTATGCAGGGGACAGGGGGAAATTTTGCTGCTTGTGAGAAATAAAGGGAAGGATTACTTAATAAAACATGAAATCTCATTTAAATGATAGAAAAGAAAATTTCAGGTGTTCCACCATCTCCCAATTACCACATCAAAGTGAAAGTGGCCATCATTGCTACAAAGAACACACATATACACAAATATAAAATAATATTTTAACCACTTAGCTATCTATCCTCTATCTTAATGAAGACCCAGTTCCTAAGAGCATTTTGTATTGAAACAGCCATGATGTTTCTTTATATCAATAGAAATATGCCAGTCATGAAAAACATGCTCATATGGTTTTGAATTGTTTAAATTCCCATGAAGAAGTAGATGAAAAAGGAAGACAAAAGTATATTTCACAATAATTTCTTACCTTATATTTATGCTCAAATGTTCATCTTTACCTGTATAAACACAGCTACACATTCAAAGTTTTCTGAAATTTACTCAGTAGGGATTCACTCATCCAGTTAAACACTACTATTTTTTTAATTGCCTAAGATAAAACCAGCCTCCCCTGAACTCCCAAGTTAACAGGTAAAAATCACTCACTGGGTACTTCCTGTGATGTGTTATGGTCATCTGCTTGTGGGCCTTTCTCCCACATCAGTCTGAGAGACTCTGGAGTAGAGACCATGATTACACCTTTCTGTATCTTCCCCACCCACGATAGGGTCTGGACCAATATATTTCCTCTGCCTCTCTTTAAGGCAGGGGTTCTTCAAGTGTGATTCCTTAATCAGCAGCACTAGTATCGCCTTGGAACTTATTAGAAATGCAGATTCTCTGGCCCTGCCCTGCCCTACTGCATCAGAAAACTTGGGAGTTGGGGTCCAGATATGTGTTTTATAAGCCCTCTTCATAGAGCAGTAGTTCTTAACCTTTTGAATGCCGTGACCCTTTAATACAGTTCCTCATGTTGTGGTGACCCCCAACCATAACATTATTTTCGTTGCTACTTCATAACTGTAATTTTGCTACTGTTAATGAATCGTAATGTAAAGATCTGTGTTTTCCGATGGTCTTAGGCGACAAGACCACCGGAAAACACATTGGGTGAACGCCAGCATGGGGGGACAGTAGGGGGGTGAGCAGGCCAGCAAGGGGGCAGGTGGTGGCGATCAGGCTGGCAAGGGGGCAGTTGGGGGTGAGCAGGCGGGCAAGGGAGCAGTTGGGGCCAAACATGCCGGCAAGGGGGGGGGGGCAGTTGGGTGCGAGCTGGCTGGCAGGGGAGGGCAGTTGGGGGCAATCAGGCCGGCATGGGGGCAGATGGAGGCGAGCAGGCTAGCAGGGGGTACAATTGGCGGTAAGCAGGCCAGCAGTGGGGACAGTTGGGGGTGAGCAGGCCAGCAAGAGGGGCAGGTAGGGGCAACCTGGCTGGCAGTGGGGCAGTTGAGGGCAATCAGGCCAGCAGTGGGACAGTTGGGGGCAATCGGGCCAGCTGGGGAGGGCAGTTGGGGGCCATGAGGGTGGCAGGGGAGGGCTTTTGGTGGCTATAAGTCTGGTGGGGGGGGGCATTTGGGGGCCATGAGGCCGGCAGGGGAGGCAGTTGGGGGCGAGCTGACTGGCAGTGGAGGGCAGTTGGAGGCCATGAGGCTGTCAGGGCATGGTAGTTGGGGGCCATGAGGCTGGCAGGGGAGGGCAGTTGGGGGCCATGAGGCTGTCAGGGCATGGTAGTTGGGGGCCATGAGGCTGGCAGGGGAGGGCAGTTGGGGGCCATGAGGCTGGCAGGGGAGGGCAGTTGGAGGCCATGAGGTTGGCAGGGGAGGGCAGTTGGAGGCCATGAGGCTGGCAGGGGAGGGCAGTTGGGTTGAGGAGGCTGGCAGAGAGGCAGTTGGAGGCGAGCTGGCTGGCAGGGGGGGCAGTTGAGGGCGAGCAGGCCAACCAGGGGGGCAGTTGGGGGCAAGCTGTCTTGCATGGGGGGCAGTTGAGGGCGAGCAGGCCAGCAGGGTGTCAATTGGGGGTGAGCAAGCCAGCAGGAGGGGCAGTTGGGGGCGAGCTGGGTGGCAGGTGGTGGTGATCAGGCCATCAGGGGGAGCAGTTGGGGGCGAACAGGCTGGCAGGGGAAGGCAGTTGGGGGCCAATCAGGCCAGCTTGGGAGGGCAGTTGGGAGCCATGAGGTGAGCAGGGGAGGGCAGTTGGAGGCCATGAGGCTAGCAGGGGAGGGCTGAGTCCGGCCGGAGAGGACAATTGGGGGCCATGAGGCCGGCCCGGGAGGGCAGTTGGGGGCCATGAGGCCAGCAGGGGAGGGCAGTTGGGGGCGAGCTGGCTGGCAGGGGGGTCAGTTGTGGGTGAGCTGACTGGCAGGGGAGGGCAGTTGGAGGCCATTAGCCCAGCAGGGGGGTTAGTTGGGAGCGAGCAGGCCTGCAGGGTGGCAGTTGGGGGTGAACAGGCTGGCAGAGGGGCAGTTGGGGGCAAGCTGGCTGGCAGGGGAGGGCAGTTGGAGGCCATGAGGCTGGCAGGAGAGGGAATTTGGAGGCCATGAGGCTGGCAGGGGAGGGCAGTTGGAGGCCATGAGGCCGGCAGAGGAGGGCAGTTGGGGTTGAGCAGGCTGGCAGGGGGGTAGTTGGAGGCGAACAGGCCTGCAAGGGGGGCATTAGGGATGAGCAGGCCAGCATGGGGGGCAGTTGGGGTTGAGTAGGCTGGCAGGGGGGCAGTTGGAGGCGAACAGGCCTGCAAGGGGGGCATTAGGGATGAGCAGGCCAGCATGGGGGGCAGTTGGGGACAAGCAAGCCAGCAGAGGGGGCAGTTGGGGGCAAACAGGCTTACAGGGGGGCAGTTGAGGGCAAGCAGCCAGCAAGGGGGGCAGGTGGTGGCGATCAGGCTGGCAGGGGGAGCAGTTGGGGGCAGTCAGGCCAGCTGGGGAGGGCAGTTGGGGGCCATAAGGCTGGAAGGGGGAAAGGTGGGGGTGAACAGGCCAGCTTGGGAGGCAGTTGGGGGAGAGCTGGCTGGCAGGGGAGGGCAGTTGGGGGCCATAAGGCTGGTGGTGGAGCATTTGGGGGCCATGAGGCCTACAGGGGAGGGCAGTTGGGGGCCAGGAAGCTGGCAGGGGAGGGCAGTTGGAGGCCATGAGGCTGGCAGGGGAGGGCAGTTGGGGGCCAGGAAGCTGACAGGGGAGGGCAGTTGGAGGCCATGAGGCTGGCAGGGGAGGTCTGTTGGGGGTGAGCAGGCTGGCAGGGGGTCAGTTGGGGGTGAACAGGCTGGCAGGGGGGCCAGTAGGGGGTGAGCAGGCCAGCAGGGGGGGCAATTGGGGGTGAGCAGGCCAGCAGGGGGGGCAGTTGGGGAGACCTGGCTGGCAGGGGTCAGTTGAGGGCGAGCAGCTAAGCAGTGGGGGCAGTTGGGGGCAATCAGGCCAGCTGGGGAGGGCAGTTGGGTGCCATGAGGCTGGTAGTAGAGGGCAGTTGGGGGCCATGAGGCTGGCAGGGGAGGGCAGTTGTGGGTATAAGGCCGGTAGGTGGGGCATTTGAGGACCATGAGGCTGGCAGGGGAGGGCAGTTGGATGCCATGAAGCTGGCAGGGGGTCATTTGGGCGCCATGAGGCTGGCAGAAGAGGGCAGTTGAGGGCAATCAGGCCAGCTGGGGAGGGCAGTTGGGCGCCATGAGGCTGGCAGAGGAGGGCAGTTGAGGGTGAGCTGCCAGGCAGGGGAGGGCAGTTGGGGGTAATTAGGCTGGCATTGGGGGCAGTTGGGGGTGAGAAGGCCAGCAGTGGGGGCAGTTTGAGGCAAGCTGGCTGGCAGGGGGGGCAGTTGAGGGTGAGCAGGCCAGCAGGGGGTCAGTTGGGGGTGAGCAGGCCAGTAAGAGGGGTAGTTGAGGGCGAGCTGGGTGGCAGGGGGAGCAGGTGAGGGAGAGCAGGCTGGCAGGGGGCGGGCAGGAAGTGGTGATCAGGCCAGCAGGGGGAGCAGTTGGGGGCAAACAGGGTGGCAGGAGAGGGCAGTTGGGGGCTATCAGGCCAGCTAGGGAGGACAGTTGGGAGCCATGAGGTCAGCAGGGAAGGCAGTTGGAGGCCATTAGGCTGGCAGTGGAGGGCAATTGGGGGCCCTGAGGCTGGCCCGGGAGGGCAGTTGGGGGCCATGAGGCCAGCAGGGGAGGGCAGTTGGGGGTGAGCTGGCTGGCAGGGGTGCAGTTGGGGGTGAGCATCCTGGCAGGGGAGGGCAATTTGGAGCAATCAGGCTGGCATGGGGGTAGTTGGGGTTGAGCAGGCCAGCACAGGGGAACTGTTGGGGGCCAGCAGGCCAGCGGGGGGGGGGGGGCAGTTCGTGGCCATGAGGCTTGCAGAGGGGGAGCAGTTGGGGGCCATAAGGCCAGCAGGGGTCAGTTAGGGGCCATGAGGCTGGCAGGGGAGGGCATTTGGGGGCCATGCGACCGGCAGGGGAGGGCTGTTTGGGGCAAGCAGGCTGGCAGGGGTGCAGTTGGGTGCAAACAGGCTGGCATGGGAGGTAGTTGGGGGTGAGCAGGCCAGCAGGCAGAGTGGTTAGGGGTAATCAGATTGGCTGGCAGAGGAGCAGTTAGGAGCCAGTGGTCCCGGATTGCGAGAGAAATGTCTGACTGCCACAGGGATCGGGCCTAAACTGGCAGTTGGACATCCCCCAAAGGTTCCCAGATTGGAGCGGGTGCAGGCTGGCCTGAGGGTCCCCCCCCACTCCACCTCCTTGTGCATGAATTTCGTGCACCGGGCCACTAGTCTATATATATAAAATCCTAAGTGACCATTCGACCATTCCACTGATAGCTATGACACAAACTGACCACCAGAGGGTAGATGCTCCGACCGGTAGGTTAGTTTGCTGCTGGGGTCCAGCTGATCGAGACTGGGTGAGACGGGCCAGACACGTCCTGCAGCCCTCCCACAGGCCCTCCCTGGCCCTGATTGTGCACCGGTGGAGTCCCTCGGCTTGGCTTGTGCCCTGTTGCAATCTGGTACCCCTCGGGGGATGTCAGCTGGTTTTGGCCTGGTCCCCGCAGGCCAGGCCGAGGGACCCCACCGGTGCATGAATCTTTGCACTGGGCCTCTAGTGAATACATACATTCCCAAGACAATGAGAAATGCATATAGGACACACTATGATTTATCTAAATATCAATAATACTGCTATAGACCAATTTAGAGCTCAGCGCTTGTGGATGTTCTGGAGCACTGAACCTGGTCTTTGCACGACATCATGGTGTGCGTGTCCTCAATTATGAGAACTACAGAAAAATGGATGTCCTGCCTCTAGGTCACAGCTTTACAGCTTTCTATCTCACTGCTGCCCCCTTGTGACATTCTCCAGCTGCTAATATTCACTGATCCTTATCCCACCAAGACAGAAAGAATTGGTGTGTGTGTGTGTGTGTGTGTGTGTGTGTGTGTGTGTGTGTGTGTGTGTCTGTCTGTTTTAGCTGCCTAGGAAGGGGGTCTGAGTTTTCTTTGCATCAGAGGTTCTTGCACAGTGGCTGGGGCACTGCATAAGTGAATAGGGAGTGAATGGAGGATCCATCATATACCCAGTATTTAAGAAAGCAGCCATCATTTATAAGGTAATCATAGTGGAAAGAGAGGGAACGTTTTGCACAGCAATTGTACATCATTCTTCTCTGGCCATTTTAGCAAAGCACTGATAATTTTCATTTCAGCTTACATGCTGAAGGATAAACGAGCTGTACATCTTTAGATGGTCCTGTCACGAGGCTTCATCCTAATTTATTAGAAAATTTGCCAGGCCCTTCTGCCTCGTCTTCCACTGGGTTTAATACAAATTAGACAAAAGTGAAAACAACTCCTGGAGATTGTATATTAGGCCAGGGAGGCAAAAGTATGAAAGAGGCACTGAGCTCCCTACCCAAGTGGATAGGCTGATTGCTGAAGAAATTAAATCCACCCAGGAAGAAGATCCATGAGGAAGAACACTTTCAAAGACAGGAAAGCACATGTGATGAGACAGGGAACCCACTGTGTTTTGAGATGTGAAGAAGATTGCAGGCAAAGGCTTTAGCAGAGGTCTCTTTTGCAGAGGGGAGTTTGGATATGGACCATCAGTTAGAAGATAGTAGGAAGCCAGGACCTGTAAAAAATCCTGAGAGGAATGGGGAATTGGAGGGAGTGGCAGGGGGTACAAAACCCACAAGTGGCAAGGGCAGCAGAGATGAGCGGGACTGTGGCAGAGTGTGTACCTGATATGCAAAGCATCATTCCAAGTAACTGTATACTAATGTGGGAAGAGCATTAGACTCTAAGTTATTTGTCTCTGTGCACATCAGAGTGGTCAAATTACTGGGGCTGTGATTGTCTTAGGTCAGTTCCAGGGTTCATAGCACAGTTAAGATCAGAATCCAGTGGCATTCTGAATTTAACATTAAATTCTAACACAATAGAATAGAAGGTAAATACATGAAAAGACACTAATCTCTATCAATCATTATAGAACTGTAAAATAAAACTATAAGGTGATACCTTTATGTAAACACCAGAATGGCTAAAATGAAGGAAATTTCCCAGTATCTTCTAAAGCTGAACAAATGCATACCCTGTGACATGAAGGACACGTAAAGGGGTGTTTATAAAAACAATATTTATAATGATCATAAACTGGCAATAACTCAAGTTTCCATCAACTGCTCTCCTCATCAAACAACTTTCTTGGTAAAGGCTTATCTGTACTTTATCAGTTTTCCACAATTAAACTGGCATTTCTTTAAAATAATGCTGAAATAAAACCAAAGAGAAAAAGCCACCTAAACTCTATACATTTTATTCCTACTGAAGGGAAGCTTCTGTGGCTCCATGCAATGCACTTTGAATGTACCTGAGCTACACTGCTCAGTAAATGCTATGGTTTCCTATCAAAGCCCCCAACTTTAAGAGCTGCCCTTAAGATCTTTGTTTGTACCCCTAAACATTATAGTTTTGCCTGATCTTAAACTTTTTAATATACACATCATATTCTGTTTACTCTTTTGACTTAATTTTGTTCACTATAATGCAAGTCATTTATCTTGATACTATTAGCTGTAATTACTTGTTCAGAATATATTTGCCAGTTCTCATAATGAGCATTTGTGTTCTTTCCAGTTTTATAATGATGCTATAAATAGCACACGCAACCCTCCACCCCCCAAACAAAACGTCACATTAAAGGAATTCTGATATATTGGATACCTTAATTGTCAATATTTTTAATGTTTCAAATGACAGCTTTATTATTTTTAAATTTTTTCTTATACATGTAAAAGAGTTTTTAAAGTTTGGCAAAAATAGTCAATGTTCACAGAACATTATTTTTTTCTATCAGTGATTAAGATAGTTTTGTACAGTTTCAGCTTGAAAAGTCCTCAACTACTGTGGAAATAGAGGATTGGCTTGTCCTCTACCTTCTTCTTCTTTGGTGTTCTTGACCTGCTGCATTACTACATAATATTTACATTCACTTGGTTAAATGCCACACGAAATGATTATTGGGATTTTGTTTGTGATGGCATCAACTCTTTAAAATAATTCAGAGAGAACTGATATTTTTACAATATTGTTTCCCAGTTGGTGAACATAGCATATTTTTTATTTCTTTGATTAGCATTCTTTTTAAAAAATGTACCTTAATTGTTGAAAGTATTACAGGTGGCAGGTGTGAGGTGGAAGGGGCCAATGGGAAAAAAATGGGACAACTGTAATACTTTCAACAATAAAGATAAATTTTAAAAATATATATAGTTTATTGATTTTTTTACAGAGAGGAAGGGAGAGGGGTAGAGAGTTAGAAACATCGATGAGAGAGAATCATCAGTCAGCTGCCTCCTGCATACCTCCTACTAGGGATGTGCCCACAACCAAGGTACATGCTCCTGATCGGAATCGGACCTGGGACCCTTTAGTCCGCAGGCTGACGCTCTATTCACTGAGCCAAACCGGTTAGGGCAATAAAGATAAATTTAAAAAAGAAAGTATTACAGATGTCCCCTTCACCCCAGCATATTTTTCTATTTCTTGAAGTTATTATTAGTATTTGTATTAGTTTCCTAGGGCTGCAGTAGCAAAGTATCACAAACTGGGTTGTTTAAATAACAGGAATTTATTGTCTCACAGTTATGGAGGCTAGAAGTTCAAGATGTAGGTGTCAGCAAAGTTTATTCATTCTGAGGGCTATGAAGGAGAATCTGCCCCATGCCTCACTCCTAGCTTCCTGGCAGTTCCTTGGCTTGTGACAGCATAACTCCAATCTTCTCATGACATCCCCCCATGTGCATATCTATGTACAAAGTCCTTCTTTATATGAGGACACTGCTCATATTGATTAGGGGCCTATCCTACTCTAGTATCCAATTCTAAATCCATCTCCACATTTGTAGGTATTTGTTACAGCCACACCCTACTTCTCGGTACCAAAATCTATATTCGTTTCCTAGGATGCCATAATAAAGTACCATAAACTCAGTGGCTTAGACAGCAAAAATATATTGACACACAGTTCTGGAAGCTAGAAGTCCAAAATGAAAGTGTCGGCGGGGTTGGTTCCTTCTGAGGGCCATAAGAGAAGGACCTGTTGGCCTCTCCCCTTGGCTTGTCTTCACATAATCTTTCCTTCCTGTGTGTCTGCTTCTCTGTCCAAATTTCCCTATTCTATAAGGACACCATATTACATTATGTCATATTACATTAGGTTTTACCCTAATGACCCCATCTCTATTATATTTTCAATAATGCTATCTATATAAAAACCTAATATGATAAGTGTCTGACCTATCGGTCGACTGTTCTGTTGACTGCTTGACTAGTCGCTATGATGCGCACTGACCACCAGGGGGTAGACGCTCCGACCAGTAGGTTAGCTTGCTGCTGGGGTTCAGCTGATCAGGACTGGGCCAGACGGGCTGGAAACTCCCTGGATCCCTCCTGTAGTTCCTCCCTGGCTGGCCAACCTCCTGCGTCCCTATCGGGCCGGTTGGCCCTCATCGGCCCCAATCGGGACTGGGCAAGATGGCCCTGATCGCCAGCCAGGCCGAGGGACCCCACCTGTGTACGAATTTGTGCACTGGACCTCTAGTTTCCAAATAAGTTTACATTCAGAGGTGCTGGGGGTTAAGATTTCAACATATGAATTGGATGGTGAACCTATAACAGTATCGTTGAATAGATTTTCTAATTTATCTTTTTTTTTTTTTTTTCCAGCTGTGACTCCAGACAGGATCCAAAGAGGAGTTTTACCATCTCTTCTCTGGGTTTTATGGAGACTTAGTTTACCCTTCTGTGTTAGCCTCTTAAAGATTTTCTGATTTTTCTATGTAGGTCTTTACTTTGTTAGATTTATTCCATGGTATTTGTGCCATTTATCAATTTATTGCTTCTCAGCTTGAAACATATCCTTCAATATATGCTTTGTGATTTAAAAATTATAATAACTGTGCATGGTGCCAGGTGGGTAATTGAATTATCAGTGATAACTTTGTAAACTATATAATTGACTAACCACTATGCTGTATACCTGAAACTAATCTATATCTATAAAAAACGAAGTGTCTGTCTGTCTGACCAGTAGCTATGACGTGCACTGACCACCAGGGGGCAGACACTCAATGCAGGAGCTGACATTATGTGTACTGGCCATTTAAAAATAAATGGCACCACCGATCTGGCACCAGCAAACCAACACTTGACTTCCCCCAAGTGGGACACAGGCTCTGCCACAACCCGGGAGCGACATCCCACCAAATCATAGCCAACGCTGTCAAGACTCCATGGTGCAAGATGTGGCCCACAGTGCAGCCCAGTCCAGAAATGGTCACTGTGGGTGCCAGGTAATGATGTCACATAGCAACACCCGGCTTCCTCTCCCTAGCAACTAGCCTCCTTGGAGTTTCTTTATCCCAGGAAGCTGACTTGCTTTATAGCCAGGTGCAAACATTTCACACTTTAACCAAATGTCTGTGAAGCGTTTTCCCGTGCCTCATCTCATTTGATCCTCACAGAAGTCCTGGAGTAGGTAGAGAGGAGACTCGGTGGAATCCTATTTTCTTTTCATTAGCCGGAAAATGGAGATTAAGAAAGTTTAGAAACTTGACCCGACTGAAAAGAAGTAAGAAATGGTGAACCTTGAAAATGACTTCAGGTTTTCTCACTGCACAGAATATAGTCAAACACTGCTGCAGTTAAATATTTTACCCTTTGTTCTCCCTGCCTGCATGATCTACAATAATAATCTGCTTCATGTTGATATTTACTGCTGTGTTGCTGACAATTACCTGAAAGAGAAGTTGGGGTGCTTCACTGGACTGGAAAAAGCTTAGCTACATCAGAAAGTGGTCTAATTAAGCGAGTTTATTCTATATCTATAAAAGGCTAAGTTGACTTGTGCATGCGTGATACAAATAAAGCTCTCACTGTTGCCAATCACATCCATGTGTTTCAATCTGTCATTGTCGATCATGAATTTGGTTGACACTTCTGTTATAAAGAAAGGGTGAATAGCGATATTAAAACATTTCATCTAATAATTTTCTTTCAATGTGCATGAATTTGTGCACTGGGACACTAGTATAAAAATATTGAATGTTAACTGTAATCGAAAAAAAATTTTATAAAAGCATTTCTCCTTTTAAGTGATTATGATGGTGGTAGAGGGACATGGAAGAAGAGGCTTTCCTTCAATTTCTAGCTGTGGTGGGATGAGTGCATGTATAGACTTGTACCACAGCCATAGGGGCTCCTAAACTCAGGCTTCCTTAATGACCTTGCAGCCTCCGTCTGACAATAATCTGTCTGCAGCCTTCTCAACCCAGAAACTGAACCCCTAAGGCTTTCCATTGGCATCATTGCCAGACTGCCTCTCACCACACCCATGCCCAAAGTCTTCCCATCTTTGCGTGGGTCCCTGAAAGCCTCTGGCCCACACCAGCACTCTAACTCCCTCTGCAAGCCTCAGCACAAGCCTGCCTGTGGCTTGCGGGGGGGTGGGGGTTTGGAGGGTCCACACTGACCTGCTGTTATCTCTACAAGTCCTCTGAAAGTCCTGAGTGCAGCCCGCCTGCTGCCTGGAGGGTTCTCATCCTCTTTGCCCACTCACTGTACATCCAAGTCACAAGTTCCTGATTAACCCCTCCCTGCTGGCCCTTCTAAGCACTGGGTTGCCTTCTACTTATCCAAGGATTGTAGACAAGCACAGACCTAGCTAAACTAGCCCATTTCTCTGCTATCCAGAGGACTGAACTGTACCTTATCTGAGGAGGTCTGAACTCCTTCTAAGTATTTCCTTCTTTGGGTACTGTCTCTCAGCCCTACTGTGTCACATACATTTTAAAAAATATCTCATAGTTAATCTTTTGTCATAGTTTTTGTATTGGGTCACCTCTTTTTTAATTGGTATGTAGATGTGTTTCATATATTCTGGGTAAGAGTTCTTTGTTAGTTATGTGTTTCAAATACCTTTTCTCATATTTTAAAAATTTCTATATATGATGTCTTTTGCCCAAAAAAGTGCTTTGTTTGAACATAGTTAAACTTATCAGTATTTACTCTCTGTATATTGTGAGTTTTTAGAAATATTTCTCTAACCTGAGATCATGAATATGCATAGTCTTATATCTCAGAAGATGTATGCTTTTCCTTTCAAATTTAAGTTCATCCAGAATGATATTAGAGAGATGCCCAGTTTATTTATTTATTTATTTATTTATTTATTTATTTTTTGAGAGATGCCCAGTTTTTACAAGACTATGGAAAAACAGTCAATTTCCCATGGTCAGCAGTGCCACAATTATTATTTAATCAAGTGTTTTTATATTCAAACAAGTTTTTGTGATCACTACACTGACTTCATACCTTGTTCTTCCTCAAATGAATCTCTTTTTTCTTGGGATGTGGGAGATGCCTCCTTATATATTTGAATTATATATACATTTTAAAATTTGTCAATCAATTTCACAATAAAAAATTGAGATATTTTATTTTATTGCATTAAATATATAGATCAAGTTTTGGAGAGAAGGCATCTTTAAAATATTTAATTTTCCAGTCCACTAACATGGAATATCTCTCTATTTAATCATTTATTCCCCCCTTTTTTACTCTGAATAACATTTTATTATTATTTTACACTAAAATATAACATATCTTATTATTAGTTTTGCAAATAAATCATTGTTTTATTTTGAGAATAAATTATTTTTATTGGTTACATTTAGTTAGCTAGAATTTTAAATCAGTAATATTCACCTTTTTTGTTTCTGTGAATTAACAAATGCATACAATAGTATAACCACAATAGTTCCATCACCCCCCCAAAATGTCCTCAAGCCCCTCTGTAGACAAATCCTTCTCCCACATCCCTAGTTCCTAGTAAACTGGCTGCTCAGAAGAGAAGTTCTTGGCCAAGAAGTTGTCCTGCTGAAACCAAAATTCATGTAGAAGGTGGTGATCATATTTGGTGCTGTAGGTTACTGTCAGCAGAAAGGGGTAACAAACAACACCTCTGGGTTTAGATCTGACAACATCTCACTTCTCATTTAGCTTTCCTAATATTCTCTCATCATGTTTTCCCCCTACCTCTCTGGCTATTTCTTCTGAGGCTTCTTCACTGACTCTATTTCTTCCTCCTGCAAAAGATTTTATTCCTGCCCCTTTCCTTCTTAACATCTACTTATCCTTTAATTCATAGCCTGGATACCACTTTCTCAGGGAAGGCTTTTGTACCTCTCCCCTAGATTTGGTCCTTACTGTTACATGCTCTTACAACATTCTGTATTTTCCTTGTTAATACTTTTCCCAGGTAGAATTGCTTGTAAATGTTTCATTAAAATCAGAATTCTGAATCCGGAATTCACCAACAGGTAGGAAAGAGACAAGACATAGAGCATGTGGGAAATCTGCAATAAGAGTCTAGGAAAAATTACCTGGAGAGACTTAGGGCATCTCTGACTCATTAGTACCTGCTGGCTGCTACAAGGTGAATGGGAGATCTGCTGGATGAAAAGACCAGAGGAGGGCCAGACAATTCATGCTCTCTTAGAATCCCCTCAGTTTGGAATACAAGATCACCCAGTGACTGTCACTCTTGGATTTTGGCTGGAGGGACACTTACACTTTCTAAGGGCAGCCTAGAGGAGGGAGGGGTTAACTGCTGGGTTGCTTGAGAAGGTTTATTAGAGAGGAGACAGCTGAGTTGGATCTTAAAGATTGATAGAAGACTTTCCATGGAAGGAATAATTCATTTAAAGATAATCTAAGCTGAAACTTTGACATTTTTTTCTTTATTTCCAAAGGGTGAGGTGGAAAAAACCCACATTAAAGATGTATTTTTCTGGGTATGTATTCCATGAATGAAATCCCTGGGTTCTGTTTTGCACATCAGCCGAATGGCCACCAGAGGGCAGCAACACATTATAAAATTTTGTATCGCAGAGACACTGCATCGCTTTACTTACAGCTCTCTCTAAGCGGGGACTGGATCAGATCTCCAGAATATTCACAAATTCCTGCTCTCCAAATTAGACAAGTTGTAGCTGCACCCAGGTTAGGTCTGCAGAGGCCTATGATGGAACTCAAGACCCTGACATCTACTTGGAAGGTTACTGGGCTGGGAGACCTCACAGAGACTACTGGATATAAGTGGAAGCTTAATGCAGGATGAGGGATTAGTTGGACCTTCAGTCAAAGTCTCAGGTATTTGGAGTAGCAGGTAGCCATAAAGAATAGCATCCCAAGTCAGCACTATCACAGAGGTACTCACTAAAGATGCCTGTTGACAGAGCAGGCAGCAGTGACTTTATTAGTCCCCTGAAGTCATAGGATCACAGGATGTGACACCTAGCTAGGGCTTCATATATCAGATATCAGTCCTTCTGTAGTGGATGCTATAATGCATAATCCCTTCAGAACTATAGAATTTATTCCCCTAGCTGCTGGAAGTGCTGCCTAAAGATAGTACTTTGGGAATTGCCATTTACTTAAAAGAGCTGCTTTGCCCAAGGCAAGTGTTCAAAGACTGCTTTATATAGGTGCAAAAACATGACCCCTGGCTCCAATTCAGGAGGGCAATCCTAAATCCAGTCACCTGGAGCTTCTGTGGAGACTGTGTCACAGTTCAGCAGCTCTCTCTGCCCAATCCTGCTTCTTTCCTGCCCCTCATAGGTGTCTGTTCTGAGATCATCCCCAATAAACTTCTTGTACACTAAGCTCTGGCTCAGAGTCAGCTTCCCTGGAGGGCACAATCTTACCTTTGTTTTACTTGTGGAAAACCAGGAAATTTTCAGTGTCTTCTTTTGAGGGAGAAGTGATCCCTTTCAATGACCGAAGACCTCAAAACTAAGGAGCATAGTACAGACATGCTGAACATTAACAGAGCAAGTTCCCAAGAGCAAGGAGAGTTTGTCTGTCTTCCTCCCTTCTATATCCTTAGTGCCTCCAAACAGTAGGCACCTGATAGATATATGTTCAATAATGAATGAATGAACACTGGTCCTTATATTGCAAATATAAGCAGAATTCTCTTAGACCCCTCCAATAGGAAGCTATTGAGACTAGATTATACTTATCAATGTCCCAGTCCAGGTGTTTTCTTCTTGAAATCCCACAATTGTCCTAAAACAGTGGTTCTCAACCTTTCCAATGCCGCGACCCTTTAATACAGTTCCTCATGTTGTGGTGACCCCCAACCGTAAAGTTATTTTCGTTGCTACTTCATAACTGTAATTTTGCTACTGTTATGAATTGTAATGTAAATATCTGTGTTTTCCAATGGTCTTAGGCTCTATAGCAGCGGTAGACCCACAGGTTGAGAACCACTAGCAGGGTTGCCTAAGACCATCGGAAAAAAACACAGATATTTACATTATAATTCATAACAGTAGCAAAATTACAGTTATGAAGTAGCAACGAAAATAATTTTATGGTTGGAGTCACCACAACATGAGGAACTGTATTAAAGGGTCGCGGCATTGGAAAGGTTGAGAACCACTGTCCTAAAAAGAAACATTCTTCTAATTCCCATTGAGAATGGCAGGAAGCTTTAAAATGGCATGACCAATGCTGTGTCCAAACCTTTGAGTATATAGACTATATTGACTTCATAAGATTGTCAAACAGAATAGACACCCAAACCATATTCCTACATCCTAGCTGGCAGAATGCAAATGTTAAGACAGACATGTCTGTATTGTTAAAGCCCTGAACCAAAATAAAGAGAAATTAGTTCTAATTATACCCTAGTCAGTACAGAGAGCATTCCTCTGACATCCACTGAGGTTGACCTTGCTGGTCCACTCTTCACACTACTATTTTTTCTTTCTGTACAGTTAGGAAAGAAAATGACCTATGAAAAGCAAAGTGTTATGATACATATCAGGTAGATTAAGAGCATTTTTTCCTTAATTAGAGATACCAGATGAGTAGGATTTTCTTGTGTTCAATTTTTCCATAGGTAAGTAAATGAGACACTCAGGATTGTTCACTGATGCAATATCATAATTACTCAGTGACTTCTGACAGATGATCTAGAAATATTAAGCTAAGCAAGAGCAACAAAATAGACTTAACAAAAGTAAATCACAATCCATTTCTCTAAAGCAAATGGATAATAATACAGGACAAATCATAGCCAAGGCTCCATTCAAATGGAGTTGAGGGGGAAAAAAGCTTTCAGCTTTGACAAACATTGCAAAATTTTCTCCCTTCATTATGTTGTTGAGTGACCTTGAACAGAAGATGACAGACAAAAATGAGAAGAGGTGCATGCTGTCCTTCCAAGTTTGAATGATCAGGGAGGGGTTTTTCAAGGAGTGGAGAGGGGCAATGTTGTCAGTACTATGAAGGCATTGTGTCCTAGAAATCAAGTGACAAAGGAGTAAAGAGGCAAAAATCAGATTCCACTGTCAAAGAGAATACATAAAAATTGAAGAGATGATGCCTCTTTAGGTCATATGTATAGGTACTCTTCTGTATCTGTAAAAGGAGGTAGGTAGAGTAAGATCCTTTTGGCCTCAACACTTTCTGTTCCCAGGAGCATTTTCACCTATCTTAACATTCACCAAGCCCAAAGAGTACTAAGCAATACACATGAATGCCTGCTATAGCAGTATTGCATAGTGGTTATATGTGTAAGGTTCAAGAGCAAAACTGTCGGCTACTTATTAGCTGTAGGCCTTAGGGCAAGTTATTTAATCTCTCTGTGCCCCAGTTTCCACATCTGTAAATGAGGATAATTGTATCTACCTCATGGAATTGTAGGAAATACTGACAATACATAAAATATGCTTTGGACAGGGTTCAAAATATAGTAAAAGGCTCAATGAATGTCAGCTATTATTAGAGAACGTGCAGGAGTTCCAACATTCATAAAGTATCATTTAAGTATTCCTCAAGCCCTGACATGTAGAATCTCCTTTCTTTCAGATATAGTACAGGTCTTTTACTATCGTACGTTTAAGAATCCCGAGGAGACCTGAATTGGACTGGCTTGGCCCTAACAGAGTTCTTATCATGGGAAGATAGCTACTAAATTGTAGTTTACAGTTGATAGCACCAAAAAGTCTAGTTGTATTCTTTACACTACTCAATAAATAAGTCATGGAAATGGCCACTGTGTTAGCATCTTTGCAAAAAATTTCAAGTTTCTTATGATAACTCTCCCTCATGAAAATCCATCTGTAATTTCATAATGGGGGCCATGGAATTCATTTTAAATGCTGTTCAGTTTTGGTCTTACATGTGGACATTTGTGGGAATTAATCTATCCCATAAAGTATATGTGTTTTACACCATCAAGGTTTAGGGGAACAAATATAAACAATACTGATTCTCTGATCAACCACCCTACTCCTACCAGTAGAGAAATCAAATTGCTGCAGGTTTATCTTTAACCCATTGGTGAAAATTATTTGAGTTAGACTAGCTTCCTGACAGATCTCTAAAGCATGTTTCTTTTTTACTTCCAGTTTTATGCAAGACCAAATTCAAACCTGGGTAAAGTGCATATTTAGTCAATTTAACAATTTACTCATTATGTAGTCAAGCAAAGTTAATGATCCCCGCAGCCATTTGCTTCTAAATGAACCCCATAGATTTGGATCACAATCAGACTTTGGGATTTTATTGGGAGAAAAATCATTGAAAAAATGCCCCTTGGTGTCTCCACAAGGTACAGATATCAGGACTTTTAATCTCAAAAACTGACCCCAAATATGATGCCCTTCTTAGAAGTCCCAAGGTCTTTATGGAAAGCAAGACAGCTCTGTGATCCTATAGTTATGTCCTGAGCCCTGATATGGTTTCTAGTATGCTGAAATTTGGGGGGTAGTCAGAGCAGTCCTAATTGTTCTAGGGCTGGTTATCAGCTATTTGAACTCCCGGGCATCTCCAGAATAAGTAATAGTCTGACCGAGTCTCAAGGACCCTGCAAAAAGCAATTTGACAGGCCTCTTAAATGTTTACATTATTTGAGACTTCAGTGGTTTTATAACATCTTTTCTTCCACATACTTGCAAATTGATTAATGATTTGGCTCCAAGAGCTTTCCATCATTTTTATTGTGATTGCCTTTAACGTTGGCTACACATAGAACTTTATTAAACATGTGCCCTGCAGCAGTAAAAAAGACACAGTCCTGTCTTCTTAAGGTTTTAGATTCTTAAGAATTACATTTACCTGCTTAATTCCCTACTCCTCCAGAACTCTGTTCAGAGGGACTTTTGTTACATTATTTTAAATTTTTATTGGAACTTCATTCTTTTATTGCAGTTTTGAGATATAATTCACATACCATACAAATCATCCATTTACAGTGTACATTTCAATGTTTTTCAGGTTATTCTCAGATTTGTACAACAATCAACACAGTTTTAGGTCATTTTCATCAGCCCAGTAAAAAATCCCAGACACATTTTCCCATTGGGAAAATGGACAGTCACTCCCCATTTTCCCTGCCCTCCAGTCACTGGCAGCGACTAATAATCTATGTTCTCTCTTTATAGATTGACCTATTCTGGACACTTCATATAAATGGAATCATATATGTGGTATTTTGTGATTGGCTTCTTTCACTTATAATAATGCTTTCAAAGTTCATCCATCTTATAGCATGTATTAATTAGTACTTCATTCGTATGTCTCTTTATTATTGACCTGTGAGTACTTTATATATTCTGGGTGCTAGACCATACTGGATATATGATTTGTAAATATGTTCTCTCATTGTGTGGGCTGTACTTTTCATTTTCTTAATAGTATCCTTCAAAAAACATAAGTTCATAATTTTGATAAAAATCCAATGTTTTTCTTTTGTTGCCTTGCTTTTTGGTGTCATATCTAAGAAACTATTGACAAATTCAAGGTCACAATGATTTACCCCTATGTTTCCCTCTAAAAGTTTTATAGTTTTAGTTCTTTCATTTAGATCTTTGATCTATTTTGCATTAATTATTGCATATGGTGTGAGGTACAAGTTTACCTTCATTCTTTTACATATACCTATCCAGTTATCCTAGCACCATTGTTGAAAAGATCACTTTCCACCATTGAATTGTTTTGGTGGCATCCTTAAATTAATTAATTGTAAAAAATTAATTGATTGTAAATGTGAGGGTTTATTTCTGGACTCTAAATTTTATTCCATTTATCTTTATATCGATTCTTATGCCAATACTACACTCTCTTGATTATTCTTGCTTTGCAGTAAGTTTTGAAATTGTTATGTGTTAGTCCTCCAACTTTATTCTTCCTTTTCAAGATTACATTGGCTAGTCTGGACCTCTTGAGCTTCCATATGAACTTTAGGGCCACCTTGCCAATTTCTACAAAAAATGAGTTGGTATTCTGATAGGGATAGCATTGAATCTGTAGATCACTTTGGGGAGTATTGCCATCTTAACAGTATTAAGTCTTCTGATCTACGAGCATGGAATGTTTTCTATTTGCTTAAATCATCTTTTTAAAAATTTATTTTTAATTAAGGCAACACTGATTTATAACCTTATATAAGTTTCAGGTGTGCAACAATATAAATTGACATCTGCATGTACTACATAACACTCACCACCAAAAGTCTAGTTTCTATCCATCATCATACAATTGAACCCCTTTACCCATTTCACCTTCCCTCCCTCCACGTCACTTCCCCTCTGATAAACGTCAATCTATTGACTGCCTCTATAAGCCTGTTTTTGTTTTGTTTTGTTTGTTGTTTTTGTATCCCACATATGAGTGAACTATACTTGTTCTTTCCCATCAGACTTAGTTTTCAGCTTCTTTGGGTAAATACCAAGGAGCATGATTACTGAGTCATATGGTAAAAGTATGTTTAGTTTTGTAAGAAACCACCAAACAATCTTCCAAAGCAGCTGTATCATTTTGTATTCCCATGAAAAATGAACAAGAGTTCCTGTTACTTCATATGCTCACCAGCATTTGGTGTTATTGTTCTGGGTTTTGGCCATTCTAATAGGTGTGTAGTGGTATCTCATTATTGTTTTAATTTCCGTATCCTTGATGACATATGATGTGGAGCATCCTTTTATATACTTACTTCCCATCTGTACTAGTATAACTTCCTTGTTGAGGTGTCTTTTAAGGTCTTTCACTCATTTTTAATTTGAGTTGTTGATTTTCATATTGTTGAGTTTTAAGTGTTCTTTGTATATTTTGGATAACAGTCATTTGTCAGGTGTCTTTTGCAAATATTTTCTTTCAGTCTGTGGCTTGTCTTCTAATTCTCTTGACATTGCCTTTCACAGAGCAGAAATTTATTTTTTTACTCTTAATGCAGTTCAGTTTATCAATTATTTCTTTCATGGATCATGCCCCTGGTAATATCATACTTGTTTACAGAGCTATAATCATCATGTATAAAAAATTTGGTTCCATGTTTTCTATTTAACATGATTTGACTAATCTATGTTGCTGCATTTATTGTTTTAATAGGGGCCCAGTGCACGAATTCATGCACCATGAAAGGAACTATGGGCCTCAAGGCTGTGGTAGGCACAGGGGCAGGTCTTGGCCCATCTTCCATGTTCCTGCCAGGCCCCTCCCACCATGGCCCCTGGTCCCCTGTCTGCCTGCAGCCTGCTCCCACTGCTGCTGCTCCCACACGCTGTAAGTGCTGCCCCTCTCACACCCGCTGGCGGCGTGGAGTGATTGGGGCTGATGCCAGTTGTGGGTGCAAGTGGCAGCTGCTGCCCTGATTGTCCCTCAGGAGCAGGGGGAAGTGGAGAAGCCCTCAGAGGAGATTTGGGCCAGCAGCCGCTGCTCACATCCGCTGACGGTACCGAGGCTGGCAGAGGGTGCGAGCGATGGCTCCGGTGCTGGCAGTGGGTGCAAGCAGAGCTGTTGCTGGCAGCGGGTGCAAGAGGTGGCTGCTGACCACGATTGACCCTCAGGAGCAGGAGGAGGTGAAGAAGTCTTGAGGGACAATCTGGGCTGGCAGCTACCACTTGCACCTGCTAACAGCGCCGGCGGGTGCCGGGTGCTGGCAGCGGGTGCGAGTGGCGGCTCCGGCACTGGCAGTGGGGGCGAGCGGGGCTGGTATCAGCAGCTGGTATGAGCACCGGGCAGGACCACGGCATGCAGAAGCAAAGAATTTTCAGTAACCACCAGAGGCTTATCCTGATGACAGCAATTGGTCCCCACCTTGGTCTGGCGCTGCCACTCACCTGCTCCACCATCCTGCTGCAGCTAATGCCCGCCATGTTCCATGCACGTCCCCTATTGGTCAGCACACGTCATAGAAACCGGTTGTTGGGTTGTTTGGTTGTTTCACCATTTGGTCTATTTGCATATTAGCCTTTTATTATATAGGATTGCTTTGCATTTATTGTTTTAGTGAATATATAACATTCCTTCTAGTTGATGCTCTATAATGCACTTGATCCTTTCATTCTTTGAATGCAAGACAATTAATGCAAATATGCAACAGCTAAAACATGGAAATACCTACATGCAAAAACTCTGCTTTATTTTTTTTCTTAATGTTCCTATCACCATATATGCATACTATCTAATGTACTCAATTATATTTATTGCTTATGATTGGTTCTTCCTATTTTGAAATTAATCTACAAGGGCAAGGTCCTTCGTTCTGGGCATTATTTCTGCATTTCCCAAGATTGCCTAATAATCATAATTCCTGGAGAACTTGTTAAAAAGTACAGATTTCTATAAACCACTGAGAACTACTGATTTGAAATAAGAATATCAATTTTTAATAGGTACTCACACACAGTGGATCTTCTCCATGAGCTACATCTGATTTTTCAATCAGTATGATTGACTAGTTCAATTTTGACAAGTGTACATTCTGATTGGTTAGGGCCCATGCCATACCAGTTGTTAAAGATTCTGAATAGCAGTCAGCAAGGTAGGGATCGATATGTCCATTTGACAGAAGAGGAACTATAGTCCCAGGAGGCTCAATAGCTTATGCAGACATTAATCAAGTAGCAGTGAGAGGGGAACATGCTCATTTTCCTGCAAACTGTCAAAGAGATCAGGCCAGTTACCTTTATCCTTATTATAAATAAATTTAGGTTGTATTCGTGGTAATGTCATACAGGCATTAGGTTACAAAACTGGAATGTTTAAGCAGAGTGGAAAGAGAGATTTGGAGGCAGGAGGTCTTCCAGGGATGTTCCCAAAGCATACCATTATGTAAAAGTATAGACCTAGACTGTATACTTGAGGTGGTTATATTAATGAGAAACCAAGTCAGGTGGAGGCAGAAGATAAAGGAAATCTTATATCCCTCAGCTTGGGAGATGAATGACACAGAGACTGTTGGATAGTCTAGTGTTAAGGTCAGGTCCCTGTAATGTTCTTTCTAGGCACGCACTTTGCCAGGCTGCAGGGAACTTGAAAGTCCTTTGAATTACTTTGGGACTTGCCATATATTAGCTAAGCTGTCAATGTGGAAAATCACAAAGTAATTACGAGTGCTTTCACTGTCCTTCCAAATTAGACAATAAATAGGATGAATCACTGAATGAGACATCAGTACTTTTCAAGCTCTCTGCAGCATACTAAGAAAGGTAATTATTGAGTGAAAAGCAAAGAGTTATCCAAGCAGACAAAGCCTCAAGGAATATGTGTAAAGGGGAGGGTACTTAGAACACATACTATTTTTTAATTGTTGGCATTTAACATATCAAGAAATGTAGCAAAATATTCTAATTTTGCAAACAAACACGTGTACAAAGAAGTTCTTCATAGCTACTCTTTTCTACCCCACCAAACATTGTTTCTGAAAAGCTTTTGCTAATACTGAAAGCCCCACAAAGATTCTACCTATTCTTCCTACTTATCAGACCAAAATCACCACCAAAAACAACAGCATGGAACAGTTGGGTTCTCCCTTTGTACTGAAAAATACACTTACATGCAAACACCATTTTTATAACACTGCCCCCCTGCTCATTAGAAATTAGGTGTTTCATAATCTATTTCACTTCTCTTTCTCATCAAATAAAATTCCATTGGGGGATTCATTGCCTTCCTACAGAGTTAAAACTTGACACTTTTGGATTTAACATTTGCAGCCTTAGCTATATAGATGCAATGCCAATGTTCAACTTCAGGTTACAGTTTGCTGAAACACAGATTTGAATTAGCATTTCTATGGAAGCTGGTGTGTAGCACCCACACTCTTAGCTAGTCACAGCATCTCATGCCCTCTAGCATCCACATCATAATATAGTTCTACTGTTCTCCCCAAGATTCAATGGCATAGGTATTACCCTCCCTGTTTTACAAATGAGGCAATTGAAGAAATTAAATACATTGTATTCATTCAACAAAGATTTATAGAGTGCTTGTTCTGGAAATCAGGGATAATGCAGTGAATAAAATAGCAATTCTGAAGCTTATATTGTTGAGGGGACGAGATGAAAATAAGGAATCTGATAAACACGATGACGGCAGTGAAGAAATGCTTTATAAAAAGACATCTAAAATCTTAAAAGAAATAAAAGGATGGTAAAATGACAAGATGAACAAAGACAAAGTAATATTTCTAGCACAAAGCAAATCACATACCAGAGGAATGGCTGGATGCAAACTATTACACTATTCACACAGAAGCGCCTAGTGCAATGAAGCGGCTCTTGACGTGATGCTGTTGAAATACATTTAATGAGACAGAATACTGAGCCCTACTAAACAGCTTTTACAAAAAAAAAATGTTTTATGGTTTTAAAATGTGTGCTTGAAAATAAGATTGGAAAGATATTAGTTCACTAAACAAATATATTTTTGGATCTACTGTTTGTAAAGTACTATTCTATAGCAGTGACTGAGACGCAGAGAACTTTCTGACCTCTGAGAAATGAAATTTCTATATTCATTTGGGATAATGGTCTGTAGTTTTATTTTTTTAATAGTGGTTTTGTCTGGTTTAGTTTTCAGGGTAACACTGACCTTACAGAATGAGTTAGGAAGTATTCTATTTTTCAGAAGAGTTTGAGAAACATTGGTTTAATTTTTTTAAAACATAATATTTTACATGTATATTTTTTATTTACTTCAGAGAGGAAGGGAGAGGGAGAGAGATAGAAACATCCATGATGATGAGAGAGAGTTATTGATCGGCTGCCTCCTGCACGCCCCCTACTGGGGATCGAGCCTGGAACCTGGGCATATGCCCTTGACCAGAATTGAACCCGGTACCCTTCAGTCCCCAGGCCAATGCTCTATCCACTGAGCCAAACCAGCTAGGGCCATTGGTTTAATTTTTTAAATGTTTGGTAGAATTCATCAGTGAAGTCAGTTGGTGCTGGGCTTTTTCCTTGTTGGGAAGTTTTTGATTAGTGATTCAATCTCTTTACTTGTTATAGGTTTGTTCAGCGTTTCTGTTTATCAAGTCAGATTTGGTAATTTGTTTCTAGGAATACTTATATTTTGCCTACATTGTCTGGTTGGTGTGTATTTCTTCAGACTATTCTCTTATAATTCTTTTTATTTCTGTAAGGTCAGTAGTAATGCCCTGCTTTCATTTCTGATTTTAGTTATTTGCATCTGCTTCCTTAAAAAAATTAGTCTAGTCTAGCTAAAAGTTTGTCAATGTTTTGTTCATTTCAAAGAACCAACTTTTAATTCCATTGATTCCCTCTATTGTTTTTTATTCTTCATTTCATCTGTCTCTGCCTTAATCTTTATTATTTCCTCCCTACTATTAGCTATGGCTTCACTTTGCTCTTATTTATTTGAGATATTTTTCTTTTTTAATATAGGCATTTACAGATATAAATTTCCTACTGAGAACTGCCTTTGTAGCATCCCATAGGTTTTCATATGCTGTCTTTTCCTTTTTATTTATCTCTAAGTATTATCTATTCCTCTTGTGACTCTTCTTTTGTCCATTAGTTGTTTGTGTGCATTGATTAATTGCAACAAATTCATCAACTTTCCATTTTCTTTCTGTTAATGATTTCTACTTTCATTCCATTGTGGTTGGAGAAAATACTTTGTATGATTTTAATATTTTAAAATTTATTGATTTTTTGACTAAAATATTATCTATACTGGAGAATATGCCATGTGTACTTGAGAAGAATAATTTAGCTGTTGTTGGGTAGAGTGTGCTGTATATATACACACATTCAGAACACTGTTAGGTCTACTTGGTTTATAGTGTTGTTCAAAGTCTTCATTTCTTTATTGACCTTCTTTCTAGTTGTTCTATACATAACTAAAAGTGTGGTGTTGAAGTCTCCGCTATTATTTTAGAACTATCTTTAAGTTATTATATAATTTTCACACCTTCTTGGTGGATTAGCCTTTTTATCAATATATAATGTCCTTCTTTGTCTCTTGTAACAAGTTTTGACTTAAAGCCCATTTTATCTGATATCATTATAGCCATCTCAGCTCTCTTTCAGTTACTATTTACACAGAATAGTGATTTCCACTTTTTCACTTTCAATCTGTTTTTTCTTTTGGATTTAAAGTATATCTCTTGTAAACAATACACAGTTGGATCATGTTTCTTTTATCCATTCTTCCAGTCTCTGCCTTTAATTGGAAAGTGTCATTCATTTACATTTAAAGTATTTACATTTTGCTGTTTTCTGTATATCTTATACTTTTTGTTCCTCATTTCCTCCATCACTACCTTCTTTTGTGATTAAATGATTTTTTATATAGAACTGTTTTATTTGCTTCTCACTTCCTTTCCTGCATATTTTAAAGTTATTTTCTTAGCCTAGGGATTACAATTAACATCTTAAATTTATAACAATCTAGTTTGAATTAATATCAATTTTGCTTCAATGTTACATAAGATCTGTGTTTCTACACAGCTCCATCCTTACCCCTTTATGTTGTTATTTTCACAAATTACATCTTTATGCATTGTGTTCCAATCAATGTAGATTTATAGTTTTCTCTATAATTATCTTTTGAATTATATAGAAAAATAGGAGTTTACAAACCAACAAAACAATAATGTTAACTTTTATATTTACTTACTGTATTGGATTCTTAGGGCTGCCATAAGAAATTACCACAAACTTTGTAGCTTAAAAAAACAGAAATGTATTCTCTCACAGTTCTGTAGTCTGAAAACTAGGTGTCATCAGTTTTGGTTCCTTCTGAGAGCTCTGGTGGGGTAGGGGGAGTGGCAAAGGGCTATAAGGGCTCATGAGACCCTGCACCTGACAAATACCCTTAGCTGGATTCCATAGAGAGTTTTGGACTATGGGACTAGAAGGGCACAGTAAAGGCTAGGGAAGTCACACACAGGGCTCCTTCCTAATAATTTACTCACTCCTGGCTTACAAAGAAATGTGGAATGTGATAATACAGCAATTTGTGTGTACTCTGGGGTAGGGGACAGTCATCTATCTCATTGGAAGTATGAATTGAAAGGCAGAGAGATATGGACTATGATAGAAGGGCTCTGCATTCCTGCGGAATGGGAAAATGTGTGGGCTAATGTTAAAGGTATAGGTCTAGGGAATTTCCATAGGAACAAAGCCCCTCTTCCTCTCTTAGCTATTGATAGATACAATGGACATGTATGTGTGTTTTGGTGGAGGGGTGGTATGGAGAAGAAAAATAAGTTCTTCCACATTATTACACTGAACTATCCAAGGTCAGAGCCATCTTATGTTCATTGCAATGCTGTCCTGATAGGATCCTATTACTACTAAGAAATAAGCAGGATGGCTCTAGGGCACAGTGGACACAGACTAACAGGGACTATCATTTCTAGCCTGATGTAAAACATATGTCATTCCAGTAAGGTACAATAAAATATGAAGTAGCCAAAAAAAATCAGTAATGCCAGGAATTATTTAGGTCCATTCATGCAGAAACAAAGTACAGCAAGTGACCTGCTTAGCAATGTTTTATCTCCCTTCAGGCTTTTATGTCTATCTTCTCTATGGTGTCAGCCCCAAAGTTTTTAGTTACATAGAAACCATTCCTAAAAAGAAAAAGCAGGGGGTCAATGGGATCCTAGGAATCCTGGCCTTAGGCAATTTAGTTGTGAATAGGCCCAGGGTGAGGCAAAGCTCTCACCTGCATTACTTGGTCCAAGTGTAGGAAACCCCAACAAAATTGCAGTGAAGGATTCTCTAGAATGGAGTCAACCTAGTCACCTGGAGATGATTTGCAGACCCATGCCATCTTATGGTTTTGCCACAGCCTCACTTACTTCTTCAAAGTAACAATATCTTCAGTTTGGTAGGTAGGGGTCTACAAAAAAGGAAAAAGGAGAAAGTAACTCAATCTAATGCTTAGTACTGTGAAGTTCTATCAGACTTACCATCTGAGGTGCCAGCAGTGGTAATAGTAGCAAAACATGGCATGGTTCCATTAAGGTATAATATGTAGGTAGTGCCAGAAAAGCATCCTAGCAGATATCAGCTGAACTAAAATGTAGTACAGTTACTAAGCCTCCTTATACTCTTGAAGCCCATCCCTCCACACCCAGTCTTGGGATTGTTCCTCCTAGCTAACAGACATTGCTCAAGAACGTGATACATTTCTGGTGTGTAGGATTCCCTTTGCCTCTGCCTCTCTGACCCAAACCCCCTCCCATCTTACTTTCTCTGTTTTTGTTGTTGTTGTTGTTGTTGTGTGTGTGTGTGTGTGAGCACTCCCAGGGCCAGATAAAACACTAGGTTTAAGGTCAACTTTCTGCTCATCTGCACTATTAAAAGAGAAAGATGCAAATTGACCATACCTTCGCAATGCCCACCAGCCAATCAGGCATGAGTATGCAAATTAACCCAACAAAGATGGCAGTTAATTTGCATACAAGGCACCCAGGGGTTTCGCACCGCCCCAGCCGCTCTGGGCTTCTGGGCAGCGTGGGAAGGTGGAAAGGCGGGTCTGGATCAGAGCAAAGGCTGTGTCGGCAGCCAGAGTAAGGAAGGCCCATTCTGCATGAATCTTTGTGCATCAGGTGTCTAGTTGAACATAAAAGCAATCAAACACACAAAGATGAGAAAGTGAAATAAGCATTTCATTAGGCAACAGCACACTGTGTAAGGACACCATTTTCTTCCTTCACATGAATTCTACTTGCAAATGAATTCTAGCAATGAACTCTACTTGTAAATAAAATTGCATATGTGATAGATGGGTGGATAGATGGATGGATAGATAGAGGGTGGGGGCATATGTATATGTATGCAGGAGTATGTAGGGATATAAACATCTTGGTTTCTAGGTCTGTTTAAAACTTTATAGGATGATATGAAATAGTCTCTTATCTGGGGCTCTCCATTTATATCTGTTGAATAAATGAATGAGTAGAGAAGACATGGAGCTATGGATCTCTGGGGCAAGTCATAGGGAAATGGGGCCAATAGAAGAGCACTTTAAGAATCGTGGATCAGGGACCTCCAAAAACCCATTCCTCAGTAAAACCAATAAGAACACTTGCAAAACAATGATCAAAATCAACTTTTTCAGAACTCCGGAATTATTCAAAGGCTTTCAAGAATCCAAGGAGCATTTATTTTAAAAATGGCTGAACATGAGAATAGTGAGCTTTGTGGCATTTTAACTTGTCCTGTTCCAATCACCCTCTCCTTGGCTCCACAGTAGCTTTGAAAAATAACAGCTTGACAACTATACGAGTTCTGAAAATCAGTAGCCTAGCAGTCACTGGAAGGGGCAGACCAGGTTTGAGGTCTTTAAAAAACCCCATTACCAAATAATAGTCACAATATGACCTGACAGTTCTTTTAAACACCCACTCACATGACTCATCTTTATTTGATCTACCTCAGAGTGCACCCTATGAAAAAGCTTTTTATTTTGCCTTGATAGTCTTTATTATTTTATCTTTATTGTTGAGAATATTACAAATGTCTCCCTCTTTTTTTTCCCCTTGCCCCCACCACCTGGTTTCCACCCCACCCCAGGCCTTCACCATCCTATTGTCCATGTTCATGGGTAATGTATATATGCATATAAGTTTTTTGGTTAATTTATTCCCAGCCCCTTCCCCCTTCCCTCTGAGATTCATCAGTCTGTTCCATGGGATAGTCTTTTTTTATATAGCAGTTTTGAGTTTAAAGAAAAATGAGTCAGAGAACATACACAGTTCCTATATATCACTGTTCCTTCCTCTCCCCCCTCCACAGTATTCCCTATTATTAACATCTTGCATTCCTATGGTACACTTATTTTGATTGAGGGACCAATATTGATGCATTGTTATTAACTAAAGTCCATTGTTTACATGAGGGTTCAGTCTTTTTTTTTTTGTCTGTCACAATAAAGTTTATTATGAAAACAGGCTGGTGTGGGGAGAAGGGGCTATACAAGTACATATAGGTTGGGTGGCACAGGTGAAATATAGGTTGGGTGGCTCAGGTGAAATTCTTCACATGAATGCCATACTCATTGAGGGTAGGGGTCAAGTCCTCCATAGTTAGAGTGTACCTGTAGTCCTTGCTCTTGCTTCGGGAGCTGCCAAAGGCTCTTCATTTTGCATTGCTGTAGTGCATTGTTGACAATATCTGAGATGAATTTCTGAGTAGCTAGGGAGATGAGCCAAGTTATGCAAGGATCTGAGGCCTCAAAGCCGCGGGGTTCAGGTAGTAACCAGTCACTGCACTAGGATTGTAGGCGAGTAATCCTCCAGCTGCACCAGGAAGTCCACCAGAGGCGTACCGGACACCAGCGGCTTCACGTTTCCATTGCCTGTACTTGGCAGCACATTAACCTCATTAGATTTGGCACAGGCCACTGGAGCTGCCCAGTGCCACTCAACCGGCTCCCCCGCCAGCACCTCCCAGTTTCAGTCCCAGGCCACCCTTCTGTCCCACAGGGCTGGCCTTGTTATCCTAAATGGTACTGGTGGGCAGCAGGGCCCAAGGCCAAGAGGCCCAGACCCAGGCCACCAACTCAGTGTCTGTGCCTGGAGCCACTGCAGCTCATCAGGCTGGTGGGAGAGCTGCACTCTTTCTATTGTACATTCTACTTGGGTTTTGATGAATGCATAATGCATTCTAACACTACAGCATCATACAGAAGAGTTTTCCTAAAAATCCAGTGTTCTGTATATTTATCCCTCCTTTCTTCCTTCTGATCCAGTGGCAACCACTGATCTTTTTACTCTCTCTATAGTTTTGCCTTTTCCTGAATGTCATATAAATAGAATTATACAGTATGTAGCCTCCTCAGACTGGCTTTCTTCACTTAGCAAAATGCATTTAAAATTCCTCCATGTCTTTTTGTGATGTGATAGCTCATTTCTTTTCATTGTTGAAAAATATTCCATTGTATACATGTACCAGAGTTTGTTTATCCATTTACCTATTAAAGGGCATCTTGGTTGCTTCTAAGTTTGGGCATTTCTGAATAAAGTTGCTATAAACATTCATGTACAGGTTTTTGTGTGAGCATAACTTTTCCACACATTTAAATAAGTGCAATGGCTGTATTGTATGGTGAGACTATGTGTAGCTTTGTAAGAAACTGTCGGATTGTCTTCCAAAGCAGCTGTACCACTTTTGCATTCCTACCAGCAATTGGTACTTGTATGTTTTAGATACAAATCCTTTATCTAATATGCATTTTGAAACTATTTTCTTCCAATTTGTGGCTTATGTTTACATTCTCTTAACAGTGTCTTTTGAATAACAGAAGTTTTAATTTTAATAAAGTCCAACATTTTTTCATTCTTAGATCATGCTTTTAATGTTATATATAAAAAATCATCATCAAGCCCTGGCCAGGTAACTCATTTGGTTAGAGTATCCTCCCAATATGCTAAGGTTGCAGGTCTGATCCCTGGTCAGAGCACATATAGGAATCAACCATTGAATACATAAATAAGTGAACAACAAATTCATGTTTTTCTCTCTCTCTCAAAATCAATAAGTTAATCCTTATCAGAAGGTATTTTTTCCATTGATTTTTAAAGAGTGGAAGGGAGGGAGGGCGGGGGGGGGGCTGGAGAGAGAGAGAGATATATCAATGTGTCTCTCTCACATCAATTGGTTGCCTCTCCCATGTGCCTGGGGCTGGGGATCAAACTTGCAACTCAGGTGCGCGCCCTTGACCATAATCGAACCCTCGACCCTTTGGTACATAGGCTGATGCTCTAACCACTTTGCATATGGCCAGGGCAAAATTAAAAAAAAAATCATCATCAGAGCAGTGCAGTGGCCAAGCTGGGTCCAAGCATCCTGTGGCTCCGGACCTCCAGGCCTAGACATGGCTACTGTCTGGGCCTCCCCACAGTTGCTCTGATGTTTCTTCTGATCATCGGAGGGGGAAGTATTGCTGAGGTGACAAGGGGCCTGACCACAGGCAATATGGGTGCATTATGTCGTGACCATTCAAAGGATAACCAAATGTGCCATGTTGTACGTGAACAGCTATTCTCCTCAAAAAATGGATCTGGACTAAAACATCTCTTGCAGCAAGACCCAGAGTATTGCTCTAAAACAATGGCTGAAATTTGGAGTTGTAGGAATTCTTCTTTGCCAGGTGTGTTTAAGAAATGTGATGGCTGGCTTGGCTTAGGCTGCTGTGAACTAGCTATTACCTTGGAGAGTTGACAGGCATACAAGCAGGCATCTTCAAAAAATGGTATAGATTTCCAACATTTGCAGAAAAGAATATGTGCCTGTCCTCTATTATTTTAGTGCACTTCCTTCTCTTGTCTGGATTTCTGCATTGCCCTAGGGAGTCTGCCAGTAGTGCTGATAAAGGACAGGACAGGAAAGCTTTCTTCAGTCCAGTTATTTGATGTCATTTCATTACGGAAGATGAGAAACCATCAAGGAAAGTCAGTAGGAGATATTTTTGTGAGGACTCACTTTTTTTTTTTAAATCTTAAAGCATATAAGTTTTAAACTAAACAAAACTAAAACAATGTTCTATACCAGAGCTCTGGTTCTATGAGAATAGTAAGATAAACTCTCAGGATGTTACAAAGAGGCTCTAAGAAGTACAAAAACAGAAATGGTCAGCCTTGTGAGTTTTAGGCTCAGTTCCCTCAGCATCGTCCTATCAACACACAGCTAAGTGCATAAGAGAAGGGTGCAGAGATGTGTTAAATTTTTTTTTCTGAACATTCACATGGTTCAGAATTCAAAATGTTATACAAGAAAAAGTCTCTTTTCACCTCTTGTACTGAAACCACTCCGTTCCTTAAGTGACCAGAGATATTTTATGCATATAAGGTAAATATATACATATAGTCCTCCTCTAGCTCCTCCGTAACACAAATGGTAGCCTGCCATACACCTTGACCCACCTCTGGATGCCACTGATTGGTACATATTTATGTATGTCTACATGGGCTGTATAGTGTGCCCTCGGGAAATGTCAAAATTAAATGTTCCGCTTTAAAAAAAAAATCATAATCAGGGCATCAGACAGATTTGGGTTAGGATCTGACTACACACTCATTTGCTCTGCTTTGTGACCTCAGACAAGCCTCCAGAAGCCTTTGTTTCCACAAATGTAAAATGAAATGATACCCATTCAAGCCAAGATGAAATAAAATGAAAAGCTCAAAATTTTGGGGGAAAATCATCTCCAAGTCAAAGGTTACCTAGATTTTTTTATACTGTCTTCTAGAAGATTTATAGTTTGTGTTTGATGTTTATATCTATGATCCATTTTCAATTATTTTTTGGACAAGTACATGTGGTTTTCTAGTTATTCCAGCACCATTTGTTGAAAAGATTAGCCTTGATTTATTGAATTGCTTTTTCATCTTTGTCAAAGATCAGTTGACTATATTTGTGTGGGTCTATTTTGAGGCTTTCTATTCTACCCAATTAATCTATTTGTTTATTCTTTCACCAATACTATACTATGTTGATTACTGTAGCTTAAAAGTGAATATTGTAGTCAGGCATTTATGAAAAACCACAGCTAATATCAAACTTATGTTAAGACTAAATGCTTGGAGCTCCAGTGGTGCAATCGGTTAGCGCGCGGTACTTATAAGACTAAATGCTTTCCCCCTAAGACACAAGGATGTCTTCTCTCACTACTTCTATTCAACATTATATTGGAGATTCTAGCCAGGATAATTAGCCAAAAATACATTCAGATGAAGAGAAAGAAGAAAATCCCAAGGAATCCACACAAACTATTACAGCTAATAAATGAGTTCAGCAAACTTGCAGGGTACAAGTTAAACATGTAAAAATTACTTGTATTTCTACACACTAGCAATTAATGATATTTAGAAAAAATCCTTTTATCACAGCATCAAAAAGAATAAAAAACTTAGGAATAAAATTAAAATGTAAGATATATACTACAAAATGACAAAACATTGTTGAATAAATAAGTCCTAAATAAATGGAAAGATATCTCATGTTACAGATCAGAAGACTTAATAATGTTAAGATAGAAATACTACTTAAACTTATCTACAGATTGAATGCAGTCCCTAATAAAAAGAACACTCAGGTAGTATTTTTTCACAAATTGAAAAGGTGATTCTAAAATTCATATGAAAATTCAAATGGCCTAGAATAGCCTAAAAAATCTTGGGAAAGAAGAAAATATTTAGAGGAATCACATTTCCCAATGACACAAATTACACAAAGTTACAGTTATCAAGCAATGTCATCCTGGCATAAAAATAGATTTATGGATTAATGAAACAAAATTGACAGTTTAGAGATAAAACCTTATATTTTGGGTCAATTTTTGACAAGTGTGCCAAACAATTAAACGAGGAAAGATTAGCCTTTTCAACAAATGGTGCTGTGACAAATGGGTAACTATGTAAAAATGAATGAAGTTAGACCTTTTCCTCATAGCATATGCATAAATTAACTAAAATGAATTAAATACCTAAATGTTACAGACAAAACTCTCAAAACTCTTAGAAAAAGACATAAATGTAAATCCTCATGACCTTGGATTATTCATTGTTTTTTAGATAACACCAGCACTAGCAACAAAAGATGAAAATAGATAAATTGCATTTCTTCCAAATTAAAAATTTTTGTGCTTCAAAGGACACCATCTGGAAAGTTAAAAGGCAGCCCACAGAATCAGGGAAAATATTTGCAAATTATATATCTGATAAAGGGACTAACATCCAGAATCTATAAAAAACTTCAACAAATCAACAATAAGAGACAACCCAATTAAGAACTGGTGAATGATCTGAATAGTTATTTATCTAAAGAAGATGTGTGAGTTGCAAATTAGCACATGAAAAGGTGTTCAACCTCATTAGTTGTTAGTCTTTAGTTATTTGGGAAATGCAACCAAAACCACAATGAAATATCACCTCACCTCCACTAATATGATTAAAATAAAAAAGAGACAACAAAAAGTGTTGGTGAGGATGTGGAAAAATTGGAATCCTCACTCACATTCCTGGATTGCAATATGGTGCAGCCGCTTTGGAAAACAATTTAGCAGCTTCTCAAAATGTTAAACATAGTTCCCATATGATTTAGCACCATTACTCCTAGGTATAGAAATAAGATGAAAAAAAAAGGAAATATAGTTCACATAAAAACTTTCACATGAACATTCATGACAACATTATTCATAATAGCCAAAAAGTAGAAACAACTCAAAGGCCCATCAAGTGATGAATGGGATAAATAAAATGTGGCATATTCTACAAATGAATTTTATTTAGCAATAAAAGGAATGAACAACAAAGATGAACCTTGAAAGCATTATGCTAAGTTGAAGAAGACAGTCACAAAAAGCCAAATATCATATGATTCAAGTTATATAAATAAATATTCATAACCATAGAAAAAGAAAGTAGATTTGAGGTTGCCAGGGACTGGGACTGCAATGAGGAAATGGAAATTAAATGCTAATGAGCATAGGATTTATTTTATGGTAAAATTGAGTGTAGTTATTTTTGCACAACTATGTGAATACATTAAAAATCACTGAATTGAACACCTAAAATTGTGGCTTTTATGTATGCAAATTAGATCTCAATAAATCAATTATTTTTTAAAATGGGGATAATACCTTCTGCTTCATAGTGCTATTGGGAAAATTAGCTGAAGAGTTGTGAAACCTTTTGTTACCAAATTAGGCATCCAAGTATTTGGTAGAACTGAAAATAAATTTTACCTGCTTTCCAACTTTGCTCAGAATTGGATGTAATATACTACCACAGTAAATGCGACAAACAGAGCTCCAGGGTCAGAAGCAACTTTAAATGCCTGCTCCTTTTGTGCCTATACATTGAATAAAGTTCTGTCCCATCCACTAAAAGAGCTAGGACAAGGTGGACTTTGCTCTCTGCTTTTCCTTTCTAGACCAAATAATCATTTCTCCCCACCCACAGATTCTTCAACTCCTGCGCTGGCAGACAGATTCTGATCCACACAGCCTCCTCCACTAGCAAGCATAGCTCCTTCCTCCCAGAAGAAGATTTGAGGTATAGATCTCTTACTTCAGACTTGAGAAAAAGTGCTGAGCTGAAAGCAATATTTCAAAAGAAAAGAGAATTTATAACATCATCAACAACTGACCCTATTCTGCCAGTGTTTTTGTTGGATATTCTGACAATTCAAGGCTTACTGGATAATGGGGCCAATTAACTTTGAGCTCTACATAAATAAAGTTTCAGATGTATTTAGGACTCACAAGCCTTGGAGACCATGGCTTTCTGAAAATCCCTAAGAACACCGAGATGCTGAACTCAGAATCTGGTCCTGTGACAAAAGTCTGTCATCAGGCCTGTTATGTAGTTGTGCCTACCACAGGTAGGCTGGGGAAATGGCTAGACTAGAAGCTCACATTTACTCTCCCATGTCAACTTGCCACATATATGATTGCACAAACTGCCTTACTTAAGAACACAGCTGTTACATCCTACCTAGTAAAATGGTAATATGTAAATTACCATCACTCCGCTACGCCCACGATTGGGCCAGCGGCAGGCACAGGGGGCGGGACTTGGGGTGGCCGGGGTAGCCGATTGGGCCAGCGGGACACAGTGGCGTGAGCTCAGCATCTGCACCATGGCTGTGCTGAGGAACAGAAGGGGCCTCTGGGGCAGCGAGGTCATGTCCCGTTGCGGGGGAGCATCAAAAGCGGGGAAGCTGGGTGCTTCTGAAAGGCCTGGTGCACCAGCGGACAGGCACCCAGCTCCACCGCGATCAAAAGCGAAAGCGTGTAGGGGACCCTACACGTGCATGATTCAATCATGCACTGGGCCTCTAGTTCTATTATAATTTGAATCATGATTTTGAAGTGGGACAAAAAAATGTTACTTTATATACAAAATATATCTTATATTACATTTATTCCAATAGAAAACTAATTGATATATTCCATGTCAGGAAGAGTACATCCCTCATACATCCAAAAAACTGTCACTGTTCTATGTTTGACACTATGTTTATATCCATCAAGGACATACTATGTGCCAGGCTCCACTAATATAGAAATGGGTAAACACAGATGAAATTCTCAAAATGAGCTCCATCTTTTGGCAAAAAAAGTTACACCGTAGTGTGTTAAAGGAAAGAAAATAGTGCTATGTGAGCACAGGGTACAGGACACCTGCCTGAATCTGGGATGTCATGGGGAGGGGAGGTGTAGAGAAATGTCTAAACTGATTCCCAAAGATACTGTATGGAAGGTAGATGGACGAAAGGATGTTATGGAACAGCTCCTCAGGTAAAAGAGTAAAATGTGTATATTTATAAACATTCAGTCTAGCTGGAACCAATTATTGAGACTGGAGTCATGAGATGAAGTTAATTTACAATGGATAGGTAAGAAAGAAGGATTTATATTTGGCAAATACATGCACCCATCCTAAATCAGTCCCATCCCACCGAGATTGGTCATAAGACTAAGCAAGAAACAGTTGGACAGGGAAAAGGCCTTATTAGGCTTCTTCAAAGGGGCCCCTTGGGGAACCAGGGCTGCCTTAAGAGAGCATAACTTCAGAGGAGCCTCCAGCCCCACCCTTGGGGATTAGAGTTCAGCTTCTGGTCATAGCTAAAGGAAATAAAGGAAATAAATTCCTTCTGCCCACTCTCCCCCAACCCCCCAAACATTCAAGAGTCTCTTTTACAACAAAATGATTTATTTGTAATAGCCCAGTTCCCATCACTTCAATACAGCACAGGAGTTGAAAAGAGTTATACTGCAAGCATCCTGCAGTCCAAGGTAGAGCCCCATGCCTCCCAAGGCAGCAAACCCATCTCCTCCAGAGACCCATGCCCAGAGCCAAACTGAACTTGCACAAACAGGCAAGCGTAGAATGAAGTCAGACCTCAACATGATGCATCCTTCCCCCACGGACCTTTAATCTTCCTAACTGCAGTCTCTACCCCCACAACTAGGCCAGCTCCTAGCCTCTGAGACACCAGAGAGCTTTCTATATGGAGTAATTAGAGGGGTTTAAGTGTTACATAAAGACAATAACCTGTGAAATCTAGTCTTCCATAGAAAGGTTAAAATGACTCCCCTATACATAATCCTAATGAGAAATGACAGCTCCTTCCCTCTTTCTCTTCACCATAGATGTGGGTGGTTTTGAAATGATTTTGTCTCAGATAGCTCCATATTTCCCTAGTGGTCTTATTGAAGGCTGTTCTCCTCACCCAAGGACAGGAAGGAAACTCAGATACTTTTCCTAGGTCCAGAGGCTGAGAGGAAAAGCTCTGATAATGTAGGAAAAGCCCTTCCTCTGTTTCCCTTAAAGGATTTTTGTGGAGGTTATTGCCTACAAGTTTTCTAATATATCTGGGAAAAGTTAGTTTAGATTTAGATGGCAATCCAAGCATAGAGGCAGACAGTCTTTCTGATTAGTTACTAGTTTCTAGAATATAGGAGGCAAGGAAGAGGAGGTATAAAAAAAAATCTGTTTGCTTTCTTCACCCCAAATCTTCTAGAGAGCCTCAGAAGATGTACCACTAGGACGATTCCACCTTTCCCAGGTCTTGGTGGGACAATGCCTAAAACTGTATCCATAATGGACTCGTGACCCTTTTAACAAAGTCACCATGAAAAGACAAGAAAATAGAGGACATATCCAAAGGCACATCTTACTCAAGCATTAAGGGCTCTGACTAGTGGTCAAAACATACTGATGTTTGGTATCAGAACTGTTTTTACAAAGTGAGATCATAAACAGGGAAGGAGACTTAAGTAACAACACTTAAGGCAAGAAATAGAACCCATAGATTAACTAGAGGATCACTGCAGCTTTAACATGGACATTTGTATCTTTATTTTAAACCCTACTCCAATTTCTTGGGAAACCCGAGCTACCTGTACCTGTGCTATCACCTGCATGTGCAGGCCTGGGCAATCATATCCTCATACTCCTTGTACAAGATATTCCCATTAGCCTCAACCATAAGGATGCTAATGGGAACATACTTATAAGGGACACACGAGGGCTGAGGGACACTCTGGTTCACCAGCTCATTGGCAAGGTTCTGGATGATGGCGTGATTGGGAGAATTGAGACCATAGCGCAGTACCCGCGGGCAGGCACCCTTGCAGTAGTTTGGGGTATAGAGATTAGGAGCAATGATCCAGTGATCCCAGCCCAGCTGGTGGAAACTGACTTGGAAATGGTGGAGGGAACATTGGTTACTTTCAGGCCTATCATGTTCCTGGGAGGGGCCAGGAATCTTAGATGCAATACTGCCTGCTTGTCGTGCCCTACGCAAGAGAAGAGAAGAGTCCCTTTCCATAAATTCCTCCAGGACTCCGGGTAGAAGTTTGGCCTTCTGAACACTTTTATGAGTGTCATTGAAATAGAGTAACAAGAAGGCAATGTCCAAGGATGAAGTGCCATGCCACAGGAGCTCCTGACGCTCACTACCTTTTTGATGCTGACACATGAAGCACAGTTGTAGGATCCGGTGCCTCTTGTGATTCCAGAGTTTTTGCTGAACGTGTTGTGTGACATCCATCTCTGTCCAAGCTTCAGATAGTAGGGAAGGTTTTGAGGAACCTCTTCCCGAGGAAGGAAAGCAGTTGGTTGGGCTTTTCTGGACCCAGGGTTCCACATGGCAGGAGAGGTGGAGGCCAGCTAGGTGGAGTTGATGGCGGTAAACCACAGTGGCTCTGACTAGTTGGTAGGCTACCTGGTTTGGCCTCAAAGGAAAGTCCAGGGTCTGTATGTGCTGGGGGCCTGCATAAGTTAGAGGAAACAAGAATAGAGGATTAGCTTCTTGCCCCTGAGCCTGAAACTCCTTCACAAACCTCAGTACACACAGACAGCTGTAAGCAGCCCTAAAATTAACTCAAGATCACAATAATAGCTATTGTTTATTGAGGATTAGCTCTTTAACCTACAGTAGCCTTATGAGCTAGTTATTATCCCCATTTTACAAAGAAATTAAGACTCAGAAGTCTATGCCAGAGGACATTTAACCAGTGTGTGGTACAATAAAAATTTGAGCCCAACTCACACCCAGCTCTACCAATTACTAGCTGTGTTACATGAGTAAGTTACTCGAAGTCTCAGTTTCTTCACCTATAAAATGGGTATGTTAATAGTACTTACCTCATAAGATAGCGGTATTAAGGAAGATCATGTTTGTATTTTACCCAATGCCTGACACCTGGTTAGCTAACAGTAAAGGTTAGCTAGGGGATGTTGGTTGTTTTCCTTGGAGGAGGGAGTGTAAATCCTGTCTGTTGTCATGTTTGAGACTAGCAAAGGCCTAAGTTTGATATAACAATGTTCCAAAGGTTTCCTTGAAGTTGATGACTATCAGCTTTCCCTAGAGAGCCCTGTACTTCAGGAACCCACTGCTGTCCTGGAACAGTGTCTAATGAATACGTTTAAAACAGAATTAAGCATAATGAGAACAAAGACAATTCCAAAATATATTTGTTACCAAAATCCCAATGTGGCAACATGATCTAAATAAAAACACACACACACACACCTGCTTGGTAAACAAAGATATTGGGGTACAGCATTTAAACACTTGCGAAGTTATGAACATACTTTAGAATAAAAAAGACTTGAGCTCAAATCCTGCCCCTGCCACCCACTGTCCTTGTGACCTTTGCAAGTTAACCTCTCTGTGCTTTAGTTTTTCTTATCTTTAACAATTAGGCTAATTGCTCTGACAGCTAGTGATAGTAGCTGTCATTAAGGATTAAGTACAATTGATATTCACTCAGCCAGTACACAGCTTGTTTCTGTCCTTTCTGAGGCTTTGTAAATGTCCCCAATTCAGCATTCTATAGTCTTTGCCTTATTTTAAGAATAAAACATATAAACAGCCCTCCACAAGAATGTATATGGGTATTTCTCAGTTACAGTTTTCAGTGATATAATAAGCAGTAAGAGTTTTTTTTATAAGATAGAAGTTGACACATCACTCAATTGCCCTGGGGCCTCGGAGATATTCCTCAGGTAGGCCCAAGGCAATTCATTCTTAAATTGGGTCTCTAAATGATAGCAGGATTGGAGCCAGCTTTCCCCAAGTTTGCCATTCTTTGAAAACCAATCCTGAGAAAACAACCTCCCTACCAGACAATGAAACCTGACAGTAAACTCAGGTCCTTGACACACTTCCCCAAGATTTCTCTCCCTCCAGTATAGTATGGAATTATAACTCACCTTTGAGGGGCTTTGCTACATTGGCCAAGGGCCTCACCAGCCTCACCATGGTGGCCCCAATGGTGCGATTCTCCCTAGGGTGACCTTGCGCATCAGCTGAGCGCTGGTACAACTCCAGCATGTACCGCAGGGGATGCTCTAGGACCGGTGGCTTCCTCTGCTGCTTGCCAGGGGCTTCTTTTAGCAGCTCCGGAATCAGGGGCATGGTAGGGGCTTCAGCCAGGGGGCCAGCAGAGTGCTGCCCTACCGTTCCCATTTGGACTCTGTGTTCTGTGAAAAGCACCAGTCCCCAGAGAAGAAGAATTCTAAAGCTGCTGCAGAGGACCATCTTGAAAGGCTTGGTGTTCAACAACGTGTCCCAGCCCAAGCCCAAAGGATATCACTCTGTCTCTTTCCTGTCACAGAGGTAATTGCATCCTGGCTCCACAACCACAAAAGAGAGGGCAAGAAAAAAATGAAAGGCAGGTAAGCCCTATGTTGCTTCTTCTGGGAAGATCTTCTGGACCAAATGAGGTCTCCTAACTTGGCCTCTTTGCATCAAAACAAATAAAAACAGCAGGTGGGACAAGGCAGCATGCCCCTCCTGCTCTCCAGGGCTGGTAACAAGATAGCACTTATTTGGAGGCTGAGGTAATTTAAAAGGAAACGTCCATTCCAGGACCTGCTCCCTTACCTTATCCACTAGGATGAGAAAAAGCAGTACTGGCTAGTTCTGCTTCACAGCTTTAAAGGAAGTCTCTTAATCAGTCCTTAAAGGGCCAGAGGACTCCTGCTACCACCTTACTTCCATGCAGTCCTGTCTCTAGTGCAGCATTTCCCAAAATGTGTTCTGCTGATGACTTGTAGTGAAACTATCTTCTGTGACTGGTAAGAATGCAGACTTCTGGGTCCCCAGAAATCTGAATCATAACAAATGTTCCAAGAAGTTCCTGGGAACAGTAAATGTGGGAACCACTGTGTGAGTGTGGCTGGTAGAACTTGAAGAAGATGCCTTAACAGTGGTTCTCAATCTTGGCTGTACATTAGAATCACCTGGGAAGCTTTAACTATCAGGGATGCCTGGGTACCATCTCCAGATATTCTGATGTAGTGGATCTGGGTGTTACCAGAGCATCACGATTTTTTAAAGTTCTGCAGCTGATTTTAATGTGCAGCCCTGTTTGAGTGCCCTGACTTAGAATTTTCTGGTTTACCATGGAAGGTGTTGAGATCCTGAATGTGCTTCATCAGAGAAGGCTGGAGCGATGGAAGATAAATCTGTGGAAGTTGGCTGGGAGCTTACCTAGCTTGGATGGTTAATGGGAAGCAGCAGGACTGGGTCAGTTTAGTTAAGGCTGCCCACACCAGGATTCTGCAGAAAAATGATAGGTGGAGTTCTGGTTCTGTCAAGGAGAAGCAGTTTGTTGGGGTTCTAAGGAGAACGTGGGGCAGGAGGTCAAGCCATGGCTCTAGGTCCTAGGACTCTAGGAGATGATGCTGCAGGCCTGATTGGTAGGAGGCCTTTACCTCATACCCAAAATATCTATGGATGGGCATCATTATGGTGAAACAGGCATGGACGTTGTAATCACACTACACTCCCCATGATGTGCTAGTTCTGGCCTCATGAGCCGTGGAGAGGCAGCCAAGAAGCCTCTCTGTCCTTTACCTTATCTACTAGGATGAAAAAAAGCAGCACTAGCTAGTTCTGCTTCACACCTCTCCTCCCTCTTCTCTACCCGCTCTTTGAATTGTGATGATCTCTTATTAGCTGTAATTTAACTTCTCCAAAGCAAATCTCTTCATTTCCCTGAGCCTCACTCCCCTCACCTGCAAAATGGAGATAGCATGTTTTATCTCACAGGTTGTTATGAGGATACAAAGAAATAATCTATGTTCATTGCACAAATCTAATTAGACACAGGATGGATATCACACAACATGTTGGCTACATGCTAAAAATTATTTGTTCCCTTTCCTTAGTTTTTCTAACATGGCCTTGGTCCCTGGCATGTACACATGCTTTACAAAACAAAAGGCCTAGGATTATGGGTCTTTTAGGTCTGGACTCAAATCCCAATTAAAAAAAAAAAAAAAACATTAGCTGGGTGACTTTAAGCAAAGTTTCTCCCAGTGTGAGTTTTGTTTTTTTTTTCCATCTGAACTGTTAGTTCCTTTAGAAAGTTGTGAGAATATTGCATGCATTTGGATTGTATACAATAATATACAAGTAAGGGATCCAAACAGATGATTCACAGTAGGCAAAACCTGATTGGCAAGAACATACAAAACGATGTAATGGAAACCAGGAAAATGCAATTGAAAATCACACAAGATACAATTCCACACCCATTGAATTGGCAGCGTATTAAAAGGGTGATGCTATTAAGTTCAGGTGAAGATATAGAACACACGTAACTCTCTTACACTGCAGTTGGGGAAGTGACTTGATACAACCACTTTACAGAGCAATCTGCATTATCTCCAGTTAGGTTGAAGATGTATAATTCAGCCATACCAATGCTAGAGCAGTAGCTTTTAGAAATTCTTGTCTGTGGTTCACAGCAATAAATACATTTTACATTGCAACCCAATACAAGCATAAGCACACACACTCACACATATGTACTTGAAGTAAACATTTTCTGAAGCAATATTTATCCTTACGACATATTGGGAGGGGTAATATGATGGGTAAGAACACGGCTCTGAAGCTAGAATCCTGTTTAAATTCAGATCCACCATTTATTAGATTGATCTTGGGCAAGTTATTCAACTTCCCTGTGCTTCAGTTTTCTCGTTTGTAAAATGGAAACCACAGCTTCTCTCTGCTTCAATTTTCTAACATGTAAATGGGATTAATCAAAAGACTTACCTCAGTATTTTTGTAAGGATTAAATTTGTTAATACACATAAGGCATTTAAAGGGGTGCCTGGCACAAAGTAATTCTAGACACAGGTTGTTACTACATTTGATGCAAGTTGTGCTCACCAGAAAGCTTGGCTTTCACTGTTGTGCTAGTTCTGGCCTCATGAGCTGCAGAGAGGCAGCCAAGAAACCTCTCTGTCCCCTTGGTCTACACGGCTCCTCCCTCCTCTCTTACCCGCTTCTCTGCTGCCCCAACATTCTCTTTGGCCCTTGACCTCTGCCTGTTACCAATTTAAACTTCCTATTTTTTCTATTCAACATAGCTAAATAAAAGAACAAGTTGTCAGGACAACTATCAAAGGGTCTATATAAGAGTTTTGGGTACAGTTTTCTTTGATGTTTCAGTGGTATTGGATTGGGATTACATCTGTCAAGAACATTTTTCTGCCATCTCTTAGTAATGCGATTTTGACATAGGATCAAAAGGAGTAAAAAGAAACAACATATTACACTGGAAAGAGCGTGATTTGGGTTTGAATTCCTGGTTCTGCCTGTTATTGGTTGTTGCTTAACCTCTCTGCTTCTCAGCTTTCTTAACGGTAAATTGGGGATATTCTTTACTTTCCAAGGTTGTGGTGAGATTTAAATGAGATAATGTATATAAAGTACCCAACACATAGATAAATGGTAAAATTTATCATTAATAGCCTATGATTTAAAAGTATATATAAGTGTATCTGACCGAAGGAAATATCTGGTCAGCATTCATCTAAAGTTCAGCTGAATTTTTATTCCATCCCTTCATACCCTGAGGAGACACAACTGATTGAATAGGTCAGCTTTCTAATTTTCAGAAAAATATCCCTAAAGCAACCCCATTCTTACCACTAGAATTTAAAGAAGCTAATATGATTATTTCCTTGAAATGCCCTCTGGTGGGCCCAAAGTATGATACTGCCCCATACCCCCAAAGGAGGGCACCAACTTTCTTTTTAGCCTTATGGTTACAGGTGTGGGGTGAGGTAGAGGGGCAAGTTATAGGTGAGTGGAACAGGGTTAACTAAAAGATATTTACCAATCCTTCCTGCTTTAGAAAAGCCAGTATGTGTCAAATAACTAATTGTATAAATTGGACACTGTAGGAGGTGATTATTGACATGACAAAAGGGGTTCTTGAAACAACAAAATGGGTCACCACAAGTTGCTTTGAGCAGCAGGTACCCTTAATATGTGGTGTGGATTAACTTTTGAAATTCTAATGTGTTGGGCATACTGGTAAAGCACATGAAATTTATAAAAGAGTGAACTTTTATCTAGTTTTGGGGAGGATGGCTATTTTATGAAGTATACATGTATAAAGGATTCCTTCTTTTACATTATTATAATTCACATTTTCTTGCAATTGTATTAATTCAACAAATAGCTAATTAAGCACCTTCTTGTGTTAGAAATTAAGGGTCCAGGGCTATAGCTAGACTGTGTGGGTTCAAATTCCAGCTCTACCACTTAACTAGCTTGGTAATTTTGGGCAATTGACTTGATGTTTATGTGCCTCAGGCTCCTCATCTAATAAGAATAATAACATTGCTTTAGAGGACTGTTGTGAGGATTAAATGTGTTAATGTACATAATAAGCATACAGTGTTCTAGACACTATATTCAACCCTGAGACTACAGAAATTAATATGACAAGTCCCCTATCTTCAGCACTCCCAGGCACTATACTAAGCACTGAAATAGGTTGGTAGATACCAAGATAAAAGTTTCTATTTCAAGGAGATAACAACTTTCATAGTGACATAAAAGATAGGAACCATTTCCTCAAAGCCATGGCATTTTCTCTGATTACTGTTCTGAGTTCTTGAAAAATGGACCTATTTTCTAGATATGTTGTTTACAAAATCATTTTCTATAAAACAAAGATTATAGGGAGGGGTGGGTAAAAAAGGGGAAGGGATTAGATTTACAAATTTCCAGTTATAAAAGCAGTCATGGGGATGTAAAGTACAGCATAAAGAATATTGTCAATAATATTATAATAACTAAGTAGTGTCAGGAGGGTACTAGACTTATTAGTATGGTCACTTTGTAAGTTATATAAATGTCTAATCACTATGTTGTACACCTGAAACAAATATAATACTAGTATTGTATGTCAACTGTATTTGAAAAATAAAAATATTATAAAAAACAGATTAAGTGTATTTTTAGAAATATTAATTTGATACTAGACTACATCCTTTTATATTCTATTGTATCTCATTTTATCTTCATATCAACTCTGTGAGTTAAGTATTGTTATTCTCATTTAAAGATAAGGAAATTTGAGATAGGAAAAGGAAACTTGCCCAAGGTTGTACAGCTCTCAAAAGATGGAGTCCACTGGGATTTGGTCCCCAAGTCAAGTTGATCTTAGAGACCCTCTCTTTATACTGTATACATTGCTATGTAATTACCAATAAGCATTTAGCCCCTTAACAAGACTCAGTTACTCCATAAGGTAATCTCACAGAGATTCTGAAAAACAACACTAAAATATAAGTTCTGTGAAATCAATGATCATGTCCATCTTATTTATTATAGGTACTCAATAAGTATTTATTGAACAAATGGTTGCAACAGGAGCTTATTATTCTTGCCAAAATCTAAGCTTATGGGCAGACTTTTGTTGGACTCTTGTTGTAATGTGTCCTCAGAGAAGGCTCTCCTGAGTTTTGAGGTAGAAATGAAACAATCATTTCTCCCTCCCTGTGCATTCAACTACTTTTTCAAAAAAGTTGCTATTGCCTGTCTTAATAAGTCCTTTTGATTCTCACCATTCCTACTGATGCCAGAGGCCCCAGTAAAAGAAGCACTGCCTTTTCCATGCATGGGCTGCAAGAATCACTGCTCACAGCATTTGGTGTCCAGCCTCCCTTGTATGAAGACCAGGAAAGGTCTTTACTTGTAGTACATTCAGGTCTAGACTCCTAGGTAGCCAAATTAACCTTGGGGCATGGACCCTGAACTAAAACACTTATCAAGCCTCAATGGTGTGCCACATATTGTGGGCGTATGATAGTGGAACCCAGTTCAGCAAGGAAAACATCTGCAAAGGTCCCAAGGATGCAAAAGATCCATATAGCTAGAGTGCAGAGAAGAGACTGCAGGAAAGAGTTTCAGGTAACGATGGTATATAGGAGCCAAAATATGCATGGCTTTGAAAGGGCTGCTGCTAGCCTTTGTGCATCTTTAAAAAATATATATTTATTTTATTGATTTCAGAGAGGAAGCTAGAAGGAGAGAGAGACAGAAACATCAATGATGAGAGAGAATCATTGATTGGCTGCCTCCTGCACGCCGCACACTGGGGATCAAGCCTACAACCTGGGCATGTGCCCTGACCAGGAATCAAACTATGACCTACTGGTTCATAGGTCGACCCTCAACCACTGAGCAACACTGGCTGGGCTGTGCATCTTTTTGACAATTAAAACAAGAGTGCACAAATTAGAAAGAGATAACCCTTCTGAGTGGACACAGCTCTATGCTGGATTTCAGCCCTCACATGCCCCTTTGACAGGGAACCTTTGTGTAGTGCACTAATTGCACAGCCATTTATAATTATCCTATTTGTAAGGATTTTGGCCTTCTCTGTGCTTTAGCCACACTGGTCTTCTGGTTATCTTTCAGTTTTTCCAACAAACTGTAGTACCTTTGTCTCAAGGTCTTTACATACACTATCTACTTTGCCTGGAATACTCTCTTCCCCTCCCATTCCCCAGAGTATGTCCACTTAGCCTTTATATCTCAGCTAAAGTATTGCTTCCTTGAGGATGCTGTCCCTGAGTCCTTAGATTAGATCTAAAGTGCATTTGAGGAAGATCTGCAATGATGATGACACTTGAATTGGATTCTTAGTTATAAGTAGGATTTTAATGGATAGACAAAAGAAGCTATGTCATTCTGGAACCAGAATATTTTAAATATTGCCCTCAAAATTTTAAGAAGGATGGACTGAAGAGATCTTGAAAGGTTCTGCAAAGCAGGACCTAAAGAACAATGTCATTCCTACTGTGGGACACTTAGGAAGAACAGGGCAGCAGTTGTAAGGAACAAAATCAGATAAAAGTCACGCCATCTGAGCATATACTGGATCCTTTGTGCATGTGTTATTTCATTAATTATAGCTGTGAAATAGGTACAGGCATTCCTATTTTACAGAAAGAGGAATTGAAGTTCAAAGCAGTTAAGTGATTTAACCTGGATAAAATAGCTATAATGAAAGGCAGATTTGCACTCAGATCTCGACTCCAGGTTCAGGGCTTTTTATGTGTCTTTGAGGAGTCTATACTTATGTTATTCAGTACTCTCAAAGCCTGACTTCTCGTTCTGGGTCTTCAGAATTTGGTTTTCAGCATAAAAGTGCAAAATTTTAACTCTCATCATTGCTTATAGATCATTTCACTCCTAGGCAACCAGAAGGGTATGTTTTCTTTTAGCCAAGTATGCAAGTAAGAGCTAGTGATGATACATTCTGAATATCCTTTTGGCCTCAGAGACAGCATTAGCTGGTGTAGCTTTTGGAGTTTTTGGTCATTCCTGGATATTCAATTTATCAGTATTTTTACCACTGGCCATAATTCCGTTCTCAGGCCTCCTTCCCTCTGATCCCAGTACCCACTTGTATTTTTTGTTATTTGATAATAAAGCAAATGACTAGGTAATTGAATTTCTGCATTAGAGATAGAGGGACTGTCCTTCTGAAAGTCCCACAGAGACTGGTTGCATAAGTATAATCCATTTTCTATTGCATGTCAACTTCACATGGGTTGGGCATGGCTGAATACCAATAGAACCTGGGCCAGAACAACTAACTACAAGGAAGACATTATGGATGCTTGGGACAGAAGAAAGGGAAGTTAAGAGTGGCCTCACCTAGCCAGAGTGGCTCAGTGGTTGAGCATCAACCTATGAACCAGGAGGTCAGGGTTTGATTCCCGGTCAGGGCATATGCCCAAGTTGCGGGCTCAGTCCCCAGTGTGAGGCATGCAGGAGGCAGCCAATTGATGATTCTCTCTCATCATTGATATTTATCTCTCTCTCTTTCCCTCTCCCTTCCTCTCAAATCAATACAAATATATTAAAAAAAAAGAGTGGCCTCTTCAAAGACTCAATAGCTATATGCCTGTTCTACAAGTCGACAAGCTCTGCCCTTATCTCAAAGCCAGTGTGGATGAAAGTGGCCAAACGGTACAAAATTCCTGTTATAAAATAAATAAGTCCTGGGGAGGTAATGTACATCATGGTGACTATAGTTAACAAGACTGCTGCTAAAAGAGTTGAAAGTTGCTAGGACAATAGATCTTAAAAATTCTCATCACAAAAAAATCTTGTAACTATGTGTGGTGATAGATGTTAACTAGACTTTTTGTCATGGTCTTTTCACAATATATACATATATCAAATTACTATATTGTATATCTGAAACTAATATAATGTTACATGTCAATTATATCTCAATTTTTAAAAAGGGAAATGCAGAGTTTGGTGTTACTAAAAAGGAAAAGACGTAGAACTTGGATCTAAGGCAAGCACTTGAAACTAACAGTAGGGGGGTTATAAGGAATTTTTTTTAGAATGGCCACTTTCTCTAAACAAATACTTGCCACTCTCTAGTTGAGTCATATAGGGCTAGAAATGTCTTTGTCTTACTTTTCATTTTTGATGTCAGGAAGAAAGTGCACAGGTGGATGTTTCTCCTTCACTGTCCATAAGAAGTGTTCTATTCTCCTACTTCTGTGGCAAGACTTCTGGAAAAACCAGAGCATAAGCCACCATGGATGTGGGAGCCAGAATCTGAGACACAAAGAATGGGGATCATGGGGTTTGAAAATATAGATTGCTTGTCTCTCCTTTCCTACCTTAAATCCTGAGCTTTACTTCTCCATTTGGGCCGTAAGGAGAGTCCAATTCCATCTCTCATACTGAAACTGAAAGTTGAAGAAAGCAAACTTGCGAACAACCAAATTAGCCCCAGATAAATTGTTTGCATAAACTTGGAGACAACTCAAAACTCCAGCCAAATTTCTAAGCAGCTTCAAATCTTTTGGATACTCAACAAAATCTAGCAAACATTTTATGGCAAGCATGTCAAACTCGCAGCTCGCGGGCTGCATGCGGCCCACAACGAATATTTTTGTGAGCAGCTATTTACAATTATGAAAGGAAATAAGTCTCCTGTCAGATCCAGAGTTACTGACATTTGCCTTAGGTCAGTTTTGAAAGTAATCACTTCGAACAAGATTTCCCCCGAAGTAGGAAAGATAATAGCAGAGAAGAGATGCCAAGTGTCAGGAAGAAAACATTAATTTTATCATTGCTCTTGTTATTCTTTTTAATACTACTAGAGGCCCGGTGCATGAAAATTCATACACTGGAGGGGGGTCCCTCAGCCCAACCTGCCCCCTCTCACAGTCCGGGAGCCCTCAGGGGTGGGAGGTGACCCAGCGATCAGGGGAAGGCGATGCCCCATCACACCTCTGCTGCTGCCACTGCCAGCAGCTCAAGCCTCGGCCGGCCCTGGTTACCTGAGCCTCAGGCAGCCCTGGGTGGCTGGGCAGCCACCATCCGAGGCTTCCTGCACCTTGGGCCGGCCCTGGGCAGCTGGGCAGCCCTCATCTGAGGCTTGCCTGTGCCTCAGGCGTCAGCTGGGCAGCTGCCATTGGAGGCTTGCCTGCACCTTGGGCTGGCCCTGGGTGTCTGGGGGGCTTAGGGGACTGGGGAACTCTGGAGGTAGGCACACGGAGTGGCTGGGCACCTGTTGCCCCGGTGGGGCTGAGGGGACTGGGTGCTGCCATCTTGTGGCTGTGGGTGCCACCATCTTTGAGGGTGGGGCAGTCAATTAGCATATTTCCTCCTTATTAGCTGTGGGCACCGCCATCTTTGAGAAGGCATGAAGGTCAATTAGCATATTCCCTCTTTATTAGATAGAATACTTTTGGAAATAAACCATGAGAAGGGAAAAGAAGTAAGAATTAACAAGTTTTTGCTTTTATTTCTCTACTAGTGGCCCAGTGCATGAAATTCATGCACGGGCGGGGGGTGTATGTGTCCCTCAGCCTGGCCTGCACCCTCTCCAATCTGGGACTGCTGGCTCCTAACCTGCTCACCTGCCTGCCTGCCTGATTGCCCATAGCCACTCTGCCTGCCAGCCTGCTCACCCCCAACGGCCCCCCCTCCCGCCACCAACCTGGTTGCCCCCAACATTCCCCCCCCCCTGCTTGGCCTGATCATCCTCAACTGCCCCCCACTGCCGGCCTGCTCGCCGCCAACTGCCCCCCTGCTGGTCTGCTCACACCCAACTGCCCTCCCCTCCTGGCTTGATCGCCCCTAACTGCCTCTGCCTTGGCCCTGCCACTATGGCTTTGTCCGGAAGGATGTCTGGAAGGTCTCCCAGTCTAATTATCCTATTACTCTTTTATTAGTATAGATACTTTTGGAAATAAACCTACATTTCTATGAAAATTGAAGCTTTTGTTTTTTTTGCAGCCCACATAAACTTGAACCTTGTTTATTTGGCCCATGTTAGTGTTTGAGTTTGACATGCTTGTTTTATGGTGTTTGTTGTTGTCTCTTCTCAGGTTAAAGAAAAGCTTATAGAAACCCCAGGAAGAGGCCTTGGGGCAAAAAGAGAATAAGGGAGGATAATAACCTCAACTTGGAAAATTACTGTAAAAATGATTGGGAACTTTGTTGAGGATGTCACTGTGTTCTCAAAGACAGTTCTCAACCTTTCAGAGTATCCATTCTTCATAGAGAGGCTCCTAAACTCACAAGGCCCTTGCTCTTTAACAGAAGAATATATGCTCTTTGAGAAAAATTTGTATTCATATGTATATTCACTGAAGGAATATTTATTAACTACCTCCTAGGTGTCAGTTCTGTGTTGGGGACACAGAAGAGCAAAATACTAATGATAGTGTCCCTATCCTTGTGAATTTTATAGTCCAATGGGGGAGGCAGACATCATGTAGACAACCTCACAAATGAATAAATATTTAAAATTGTAGTGGAGTGCTATGAAGGGAAATTTCAGGCCTCCCTGGGAACATAACCCAGCAGGAGATGAAGGTGGGATGGAAGATCTAATTTATTCACATGGGTCCAGGAAGGTTCATCCAAGGACGTGACATGTAAGTGGAGACATAAAGGTTAAGGAGGAGTTCCCCAGTTAAAGTTATGGGAAAAGAATATTCTGGCAAGAGAACACTCTGAGGGGAAAAAAGGAAGGAAGGAAGGAAGAAAGAAAGAAAGAAAGAGAAAGAAAGAAAGAAAGAAAGAAAGAAAGAAAGGAAGAAAGAAAGAAAGAAAGAAAGAAAGAAAGAAGAAAGAAAGAAAGAAAGAAAGAAAGAAAGAAGAAAGAAAGAAAGAAAGAAAGAAAGAAAGAAAGAAAGAAAGAAAGAAAGAAAAGAAGAAAGGAAGAAAGGAAAGAAAATAAAGAAAGAAAGCAGGCCTGGATATCCTCAAAGAATTGAAAGAAGTGAAGTTTGGCATGGGCATAGAACATAAGATGAGGCTGGAGAATTTGGCAGGAGTTAAACTATGCAGTAACCATTTGGACTATATCAATTATTTTGTATTTGGGAGAGGAAGAATTAAAAACTAATTGAATTCTGGTATGCTCCACTGGAGACATGGTGTTCCTTGTTACTAAGTTGTGGAGCACTGGGAGAAGAGCAAGTTTGGAGAGGAGGGGAGATAATGAGTTTGAGTCTAGATATTGTAATTTCAAATGCATGTCATGTAGGTGATTGGATATGCTATTTTGAAGTTCAGACATGAAATCTAGAAATACAAAACTGAGAGTTGTTGGCATATACATGATTATTGAAGACATGGAAATGGTTGAGTTTATCTAGAGGAGAAAATACAGAGTGCTAATGAGAAGGCCTAGGCTGACACTTAGATAATTCTAGCATTTTAAGGTTGAGTAGAGGTAAGAAGGCCAAGGAGGCAGGAGAGCCAGGAGGATGCTGGGACCAGAAGATAAAGACAGACAATGTTTTCAGAGGTAAATGATTAACTGTATTGAATGAGGAACAGAAGTAAAGAATATGAGAACAAATAAGTGGCCATTGGGTTTAGCATTAAGGTCATTGATAACCTTAGTGAGAGCTGTGTTTGGTGAAGTAGTGTTAGCACTAATCAAATTGTACTGCATTGGGGTTGGGAATGAATAGGAGGTGTGACAATGGAAAAATTCAGACTAGAAATTCCTTTAAGAAGTGTGGTTATAAAGGAGAGAAAAGAGACAAAGTGGTAGCTAGAGGAGTGTGAGGGATCCAGGAAGTTTTTTTGTGTTTTTTTAATGAGTGAAACTCGTAAGTGCTGATGGGAAAGCATTATGTATCAACTCTATTTTTCATGCCCTAAAAACCAGAAATTAGTCAAAGTCAGTCTGTAGATAGAAAGAATGCTTGGGTCCACTGCCAACAAAAGCAAATTCCCTTGGGATGTCCTGATCAGACCCAATTATACTACTCTCAGCTGCTTTTAAATCTTTATTGTTCAGATTATTACAGATGTTCCTCTTCCCCCCCGCCACAGCTCCTCTCCACCCGGTTCCCACCCCACTCCAGGCCTTCTCCCTCCCCACTGACCTTGTCCATAGGTGTAAGCTCTTTGTCCAATCTCTTCCTGCACCCCCCACAACATCTTCCCCCCAAGAATTGTCAGTCTGCTCCCTTTCCATGCCCCTGATTCTATTACATTCACCAGTCTATTCTGTTCATCAGGTTTTTTTATTCATTAGATTTTTAGGTTCAATAGTTGATAGATATGTATTTGTTGTCACTTTGTTGTTACAATTTTTTATCTTTACCTTTTTCTTCTTCCTCTTCTTAAAGAATACTCTTCAGCATTTCATGTAATACTGGTTTGGTGGTGATGAACTCCTTTAGCTTTGTCTTATCTGTGAAGTGCTTTATCTGACCTTCATTTCTAAATGATAGCTTTGCTGGGTAGAGTAATCTTGGTTGTAGGTTCTTGCTATTCATCACTTTGAATATTTCTTGCCACTCCCTTCTGGCCTGCACAGTTTCTGTTGAGAAATCAGCTGACAGTTGTATGGGTACTCCCTTGTAGGTAACGAACTGTTTTTCTCTTGCTGCTTTTAATATTCTCTCTTTGTCTTTTGCTCTTGGCATTTTAATTATGATGTGTCTTGGAGTGGTCCTCTTTGGATTCCTCTTGTTTGGTGTTCTCTGTGCTTCCTGGACTTGTAAGTCTATTTCTTTCACCAGGTAGGGGAAGTTTTCTGTCATTATTTCTTCAAATAGGTTTTCAATATCTTGCTCTCTCTCTTCTTCTGGCACCTCACATAATTTGGATATTGGTACACTTGAAGTTGTCCCAGAGGCTTCTTACACTATCTTTATATTTTTGGATTCTTTTTTCTTTTTGTTTTTCCAGTTGGGTGTTCTTTGCTTCTTCGTATTTCAAATCTTTGACTTGATTCTTGGGATCCTCTAGTCAGCTATTGAATCTCTGTATATTATTCTTTATTTCAGTCAGTGTATGCTTAATTTCTGATTGGTCCTTTTTCATATCCTCGAGGGTCTCACTAAATTTCTCAGAGGTTTCTAGAAGATTCTTGAGTAACCTTATAAGCATGGTTTTGAACTCTATATCCAGTCATTTGCTTTCATCCATTTCTTTCATTTGTGACCTGTTTCTTTGTCTCCACATTTTGGCTGCTTCCCTGTGTTTGTTTCTATGTGCTGGGTAGCTGCTAAGTCTCCTTGAGTTGATAGAGTGGCCTTGTGTGGTAGGTGTCCTATAGGGCCCAGGGGCTCAGCCTCCCCAGTTACCTGAGGTGGATGCTCTTGGTGCACCCCTTTGTGGGCTGTTTGCACAGTCTTGTTGTAGTTAACCCTTGATTGCTATTGGTGTCACTGGGAGGAATTGACCTCCAGGCCAATTGGCTGTGATGACCAGCTGTGTCTACATTGGAAGATCTGTTGTGCAGGATACACCCTTATGGGGCAGGACTTGCTTCAGTGGGGATTTGGTGCTCATTGAGTCTGCCCCTTGAGTGTGTCTCTTATGGATATGAAGAGTTGTAATCTAGTATGGTCTCACTCTGACCACTGGGTACACTGGCTCTTGGATCTCCAAGGAGGTGCAAGGTCAGCCACTGTCTGGGGCTGCCCAGGAGGAGCTACAGAGATATATGCAGATTCCTCCTCTTTGTATGGGGTTTGGAAGTGCCTAGACAAGGCCCAGCTGTGAAGCAAGGCAGACTGCTGCTGACGGGCCTTGGGCCTTCTATTAGAAGCTCTGGGGCTCTCTGATGCAGCTGCATTTTGACAGGTTTTAGGCAGAGAAAGGACAGGCCATTCATATGCAAAAGCCGATGTGCACAGCTTGGGTGAGGTTGTAAATTTGGTGGGGCGGGGTCTCTGGGAATCACCAGGGTGGAGCAAAAAGCTATGCTAGTCAGCCCTGCACTGGAGAGGTCCCCGGGTCTCTGTGTCCCGCAGCACTGTGCAGGAACAATGATTTCTGCGAGCCCTTTGCGAGCACCTCTGAGAGAAAGCCGCCCTTGTGTTCCTTTCCTGATGCCAGACAGTCCAGTTTCTCCCCGTATGTGCCTGGGTCCCCCAGAGTCTCGCCTGGAACTGGAGTTCAGAGCAAGCGGGAACTTGTATCTCCCTCCTGGTTAAAAGAGCAGCACATCCAGGTGCCAGCACTTTCCGTGCCTCCGCACCTCTTACCGGTCTCAATGTTCTTTCTTCACCTCTCTAGTTGTAGAACTTCCACTCAGCCAGCTTTCCCTTGGTTCTGGGTCGTAGTTGTTCTCCCTTTTAGTTATAATTTTGATGTGGTTGTGAGATGCAGCAAGTATAGGTGTTTACCTATGCCACCATCTTGGTTCTCTCTCTCAGTTGCTTTTAAATAAGTGATACTTTAGTTTCTATGATGGCCCCTAAAAAAAGAAGGGTTTTCCTGTAATGTTTATAGGCTAAGGCCCTGTTTTTCACTTGGATAATACTTTGTAACTGTCTTTCGTTTTGCTCAACATTGTCCCAAATGTGACTACTTGAGTAACCTTTCTAAAACACACATCTCATCATGTCACTATTCTGCTTAACACATTTCAACAGTTTTCTACTACCTTTAAGATAAAGTCCCAAATTCCTCAGAATGACAAGCAAGGCCCTTTCTGACCTCTCCTGAAGCTATTTCTCAGGCCTGATCTATATTTACATGCATATTTGCATCCTACACTCCATTTAAGCCTGAGTATTAACAATTTATTGAACCACCAGTCAAGTTCTTTCTTACTTTTCCTGCCTTTTCTCAAGCTGTTCCCCTTTTCTAGAATGCCTTCAGCCGAAGTACTCAACAACAACAAAAAATACCTGTTAAATAAGTAAATAAGTGAATGAATGAATGCTTTTACCTCTGTTTTCTTGGCCATTTTTGAGAGGGGCTGTGTGGCTATCCATGGTAATCAGTGGGATATTTGGGGAAGTTGGAGGACAGTCATGTGGTAGGATTTCAGGGAATCATTGAGATCCTCACTGCATTCAACCATCACTCCTGCTAGCCTATCACTGAACCTTATCCCATGAGAGTTTTATTTCCCTGAGCAAGGGCTTGATGTTACTAGAATTCTCTAAGGGAGGGAGGAGTGCTGAAAAGAAAAGAGGGGATCAGAGAGAAAAATTGCAAGTAGAAGGCACCAGCAGGAAACAGCCAACAGTACCTCTTTGCCCAGAATGTATGCTGTGATTGCACTGGAGCAGAAACAAGCCAGTTTGGAATATAATCAAGTGCAGGGAAACGATTAATTTAGAGCCTAAAATACTCTTTCAGCAATTTTTAATTATCTTGTTGTTGAGCTAAAAGGCAGATTAAAATCACTTATACTTCCCATCCCAGATGCCCAAGGTAGAGAATTAAGCAGAATGCAGAAGGGGGTTGGCCATTTCCAGAGAGAGATCATTTCTAGTAAAACCCTTTGGGTTTGAGAAGATGTGGGTTGGTAGATTAGGATTCTATATCAGAGCCAAGTCAATAGGACAAATAGCTCCAGAAAAATCCCAGGCTTTTCATAGTACCTGTGGATGGAAAGGAGAGACCTGGCTCACAGATATAATAAATATGGTGAGTAGGCAGTTACCTCCTCGTTTGTCCACTTTCAGAACTACCAAACCCACCTAGCCTGCTGGGCTTTTCTGTAAGTTCATTATTAGTGTATAAAAAAAGCCATATATTCCTGGGTGTTAATTTTGTATCCTGCTACATTGCCGAATTCATTTATTAAGTTTAATAATTTTTTGATGAAGTCTTTAGGGTTTTCTATGTACAGTATCATGTCATCTGCGAATAATAACAATTTTACTTCTTTTCCAATTTGGATGCCTTTTATTTCTTCTTCTTGTCGGATTGCTTTGGCTAGCACTTCCAGTACTATGTCGAACAGGAGTGGTGAAAGTGGGCCATTTGAGCATCCTTATAACCATTACTCTGAATTCTTTCGCTGACAAGTTACTTACCTCAATTTCATTTAACTCCCTTTTTGGTGATTCCTCTTTTTCTTTCCTTTGGGGATTGCTTTTTTGTCTTCCCATGTTTTGCTGTAATGTTTTAATTGTAGATCCAATTGCTTTGCTACCCAGGTTCTTGTGGGGATGGTGCTACTGGTGTGATCTCTAAGGTCTCCTGGGCTTGGTAATCTAGCATAGCTCCCTACTTGAGCTATTTGGGTTCTCTTGATGTAGGCCTGTGAGCTGGAAAGGCACAACTGCGGTGTCTAGAGGTCAGCAGCCGTGGAGGGAGGTGTCCCAATTTTTGCTGTCTTGTGCCCTTGGTTGAAATCACGCATACCCAGCGGGGACTCACACTGGCACCCAGGAGCTGTCTGTTGGGGTGGTGGGGCTCAGGAGGCCTGTGCTCTGGAAAGGCGTGATTGTGGTGTCCAGAGTTCTGTAGTAGTGAGGTGGGCAGACTCAGCTTTTGCTGCTGCTCCCATGGTTGAATACATGTGCCCCAGTGGCGGTTCACAGGGGCACCCATGGTGCATTTGCCAGCAGGGTGTACTGAAACACTCTGAAGGGCCCTGGCACTGACGCCACACGATCACGGTAATGGGCAGGTATTGCAGAAGAGGGAATTCAGAGTTTCTACAGCCCAGCAGTGCGTCCCTGTTTATGTAAGTGCGTGCCCAGTTGGGGCTCACAGTGGCACCCAAGGGCTGCTTGTGGAGCGGTGGGCTTGGGAGGCCTGCACGCTGGAAAAGCGTGCGACTGTAATGTTCAGAGTTCTGCAGCTGTGGGGTGGGAAGACTCAGTTTTTGCTGTTGTGCTTGTGGTTGGATACCCACGCGCTCCCAGTGGTGACTCACACAGGCACCCGTGGTGCGTTTGCTGGTGCAGAGCTCTGACACACTCTGAGGGGTCCTGGGGCTGAAGTTGCCCAGCTGGGGTGTCTGTGGGCAGTTATTCAGGAAGAGGGAATTTAGAATTTCTACTGTGGGGCAGCGCACCCTTGTCTTTACAAAATCACACCCAGTGGGGGCTCACAGTGGCTCCCAAGAGCAGCCTGTGGAGTGGTGTGCCTTGGAGGCCTGCATGCTGGAAACATGCATGTGACTGTGGTGTCTGGAGGTCTGCCACTGGGGAGGGGGACATCGCACTTACTGCTGCAGGAACGGTGCCCCTTTGGAGGTGGAGGTCCCAGGGTCCGTGGGTCTGCGGGAGGGGCAGCAGGATTTTGGCTGGAGTGGCTGCCGGGTGGCGGGCAGTGTCCAAGGCCTGTCTGGGTGGTGGTGCTGATGAGTTCCTAGAAGAGGTCATTCTCCCCTTCAAGATGGCGTGGGCTCCGTGCCCAGTCCTGCAGTCCAGGGAGTGCCCGCAGCGGTGGTAGTATCTCCCTGTCCAAGAGAGCCTGGTCTGCCAGCCCCTGCTGCTCCTGCCGGATTTAACTGTCCCTCCCTCCCTCACACACACACACCACACACATCCACACACTCGCCTTTCATCCCCTCACTCACTCACTCAATTCCTCTCCCTCACCTCCATCCTGCCAGCTGCCATCTTTTATTCCTCTCTATGTATAACATTATGTCATCTGTGAATAGCGATAGTTTTATTTCCTCCTTTCCAATTTGGATGCCTTTTATTTCTTCTTCTTGTCTGATCTCAATGGCTAGCACTTCTAGTACTATGTTGAACAGGAATGGTGAAAGTGGGCATCCCTCTGTTGTTCCTGTTATTATGGGAAATTGCTTTAGCTTTTGTCCATTGAATATGATGTTGGCTGTAGGTTTGTCATATAAGGCTTTTATTATGTTGAGGTGTGATCCCTCTATTCCCACCTTGCTGAGAGTTTTTATCAGGAAAGGGTGTTGGATTTTGTTGAATGCTTTTTCTGCATCTATTGATATTATCATGTGGTTTTTATATTTCAGTTTGTTTATGTGGTGTATCACATTTATTGATTTGCAGATATTGTACCATCCTTGAATCCCTGGAATAAATCTCACTTTGTCATGGTGTAAGATCTTTCTAATGTAATGCTGGATCTAATTTGCTAGAAATTTGTTGAGGATTTTAGCATCTATGGTCATCAGGGATATTGGCCTGTAATTCTCTTTATTTTAGTGTATTTATCTGGTTTTGGGATTAGGGTAATGCTGGCCTCATAGAAAGAGCTTGGGAGTGTGCTTTCTTTCTAAATTCTTTGGAATAGTTTGTGGAGGATAGGTGTTAGTTCTTCTTTGAATGTTTGACAAAACTCCCCTGTGAAGCTGTCTGGTCCAGGGATTTTGCTTTCTGGGAGTTTCAAATTTTATTTGATTACTTCTTTGATTTCATCAGTAGTTATTGGTCTATTCAGGTTTTCTAATTCTTGCTGGTTGAGTTTTGGAAGATTGTATTTTTCTAGGAATATGTCCATTTGGTCAAGGTTGTCCAGTTTATTGGAGTAAAGTGTTCATAGTATTTTTTTATGATCCTTTATAGCTCTGTGGGGTTAGTTGTTACTTCACCTCTTTCATTTTTTATTTTGTTTATTTGGGTCCTCCCTTTTTGTTTCTTGGTGAGTCTGGCAAGGGGTTCATCAATATTGTTTATCCTTTCAAAGAACCAGCTCTTGGTTTTATTGATCTTTTGTATTTTTTTTTGTCTCTATGTCATTTTTTTCTTCTCTGAGCTTTATTATTTCCTTCCTTCTACTTACTCTGGGCTTTTCTTGTTGTTCTCTTTCTAATTCTTTAAGTTGTAGGGTTAGACAACTTTTTACAAGCTCTGAACTTCCCTCTCAGGATTGCATTTACTGTCTCTCATAGATTTTGGGTTGTGTTTTGATTGTCATTTGTTTCCAGTGTGCTTTTTATTTCTTCTTTGATCTCTTTGGTAACCCATTTGTTTTTTAATAGCATGCCTTTTAGCTTCCATATGTTTGATTGTTCATGATTGTTTTTATTGTAGATAATTTCTAATTTTATGCCATTGTGATCTGAGAAGATGCTTGATATGATTTAAGTCTTCTTGAATTTGTAGAGACTTAGTCTATGTCTTAACATGTGGTCTATCTTTGAAAATGTCCCATGTGCACTTGAGAAGAATGTATATTCTGTAGCTTTGGTGGGGTGAAATGCTCTGAAGATGTCAATTTGTTCCATCTGATCTAGTGAGTCATTTAGGATTAATGTTTCCTTGTTGATTTTATGTCTAGAAGACTTATCCAGTGATGTCAGTGGGGTATTAGGGTCCCCTACTATGATTATATTACTGTCGATCTCTGCCTTGATATCTTCCAGAAGTTTTTTTTTAAGTATTTGTATACTCCTGTATTGGATGCATACTAGTATATGTTTACCAGAGTTATATCCTCTTGTTGATTGATCCCTTTAGTATTATGTAGTGGCCTTCATCATCTCTGGTTATGGCCTTCACTTTGAGGTCTATTTTGTCAGATATAAGTATTGCTATCCCAGGTTTTTTTGTATTGTTTTTTTCATTTCCATTCGCCTGAAAAGTTTTTTTCTATCTCTTCACTTTCGGTCTGTGTGAATCCTTTGTTCTGAGGTGTGTCTCTTGTAGACAGCATATATATGGGTCATGTTTTCTTATTCATTCAGCTATCCTATGTATTTTGATTGGAGCATTTAATCCATTAACATTTAAGTTTATTATTGATAGGTACTTGTTTGTTGCCATCTTTGTTCTTTATGCCTATTATCCTTTCTCCCTTTCTATTTCTTCTTTACAGTAGTCCCTTTAGCATTTCTTGCATTGCTGGCTTCATGGTAATAAACTCCCTTAGCCTTTTTTTTTTTGTCTGTGGAGCTCCTGATTTCACCTTTAATTTTGAATGATAGCCTTGCTGGATAGAGTATTCTTGGGTCCAGTCCCTTGCTTTGCATCACTTTGTATACTTCATTCCATTCCCTTCAAGCCTAATGTGTTTCTGTTGAGAAATCAGTTGATAGTCTAATGGGAGATCCCTTGTAGGTAACAACCTGTCTCTCTCTGACAGCCTTTAAGATTATTTGTCTTTTACATTTGCCAATTTAATTACGATGTGTCTTGGTGAAGATCTTTTGGGGTTCATCTTGCTTGGGACTCTGTGCTTTTGGATAAGTGTGACTTTTCTTCCCCAAGTCTGGTAAGATTTCTGTCATTATTTCTTCAAACAGGTTTTCTAATCCTTGCTCAGCTTCCTCTACTTCTGGCACCCCAATTATGAAGATGTTGTTTCATTTCTGGTCGTCCCATAGCTCCTTTAGACTCTCCTCCTGTTTTAAAATTATTTTTTCCAGTTGCTGCTCAGCTTGGGTGTTTTTTCTACTTTGTCTTCTAACTTGCTAATTCAATCTTCAGCTTATTCTAGTCTACTGTTGAAGCCTTCCATTGTGTTCTTGATTTCAGAGAGGAAAGGAGAGAGATAGAAACATCAATGATGAGAGAGAATCATTGATTGGCTGCCTCCTGCATGCCCCCTACTGGGCGGGATCAGGCCCGCAACCCGGGCATGTGCCCTTGGCCAGAATCGAACCTGGGACCCTGTAGTCTGCAGGCTGATGCTCTATCCACTGAGCCAAACTGGTTAGCCATTGTGTTCTTTATTGCAGCTATGTCATTCTTCATTTCCTCTTGATCCTTTTTCATGTTGGTAAAATTCTCATTCAGCTCCTTATAATTGTCATTGAGTTGTGTGTATTTGTCATCTAGATGTTTGAGCATCCTTATAACCATTACTCTGAATTATTTCTCTGACAAGTTATTTGCCTCCATTTCATTTAATTCCTTTTCTGGTGATTCCTCTTTTTCTTTTCTTTGGTGATGTTTCTTTGTCTCCCCATTTTTCTGTCCTATTGTAATTGTTTCTGTCTTAGATCCAACTGATATGCTACCCAGGTTCTTTTGAGGGTGGTCCTATATAGTTGGTGATTTGTGGGACCCAGTGGTGCAGTCTCTCAGATCTCCTGAGCTTGATGTTCTAGTGGAGCCCCCTACTTGAACTATTTGGGTTCTCCTGATGTAGTTGGTCTTGAATGTTGGTTTCTCCTTTATGGATGAAGTCTCATCACAGGTTGTCTGACAATGTTTCTCACACCCAGCCTCATCGTGCAAGCTCTTGTGGATGTGCTTGTGGTTCTAGTTCTTGTGGCAAGGGTTGCCTGAAGTCTCACTGGCATGTGCTCACTGTGAGATCCCAGAGTCCATGGCCTGGGAGGAGGGTGTCACAGGGCCTGAGGCTGAGGTAGTGTGTCTCTGGCCAGTGTGGCATGACTCTTGCTGGGGTAGTGTCACTCTGAAAATCACTGTGAGGATCCTGGAACCTGTGACAGCAGGGGGTAGGTGTCCAGGACTCTGTGGATGAGGCAGCGGGACTCTGGTCAGAGTGGTTTCACTTTGCATATCACAAGGTTGTCCAGGAGCCAGTGGCTGGGGATGCAGGAATCTTGGAGTCTGTGGCTGAAACAGCATGACCTTGGTCAGAGAGGTGAGCCCTCAGCAGCTCACAGAGATGTCCAGAAGCCAGCAGCCTGGGAGAGGGAAGTCATGGGGTCTGTTGCTAGAGCCATGCGATGTTGGCTGAGAGGCACACACTTAGCAACTCACCAAGTGGCCCAAGGTCCAGAGGCCAGGGAAGTGGTAGTCACCAGTTCTACAGCTGAAGCTGTGTGCCCTTGGCTGGAGAGGCATGCACTCAGCAACTCCCTGCAGGGCCCAGGATCCAGTGGCTAGGGAAACAGTAGTCATGGGACCTGCTGCTAGAGCAGTGCAACCTCAGTGTCCAGAAGCTGGGGTGTTCAGAAGCCAGCAGCAGGGGAGGGGGAAGTCACAGGCTCTGCTGCTGGGGCTGTGTACCCTTGGTTGGAAAGGGATGCACCCAGCAGTGGCTCACAGAGGGGCCCATGAGCCGTCTGCCAGAGAGGTGGGCTCATGGGGCCTGCTGCTGGAATAGCATGACTGTGATGTCCAGAAGCTGCAACCAGGGTGGGTAATTTGTGGTTTCTGCTACTGGAGCCACACGCCTGAGGGGACCAGGAGCCAGTAGCCGGGAGGCGGATGTCCTGGGGTCTGCAGGTCTGCAGGCAAGGCAGCATGACTTTGGCCAGAGTGGCTGCAGGGTCCTGGGCAGTGTCCAAGGCCAGTATGGGTGGTTGTGAGGCTGAGTTCCTAGTAGAGGCTGCTCTCCCCTTCAAGCTGGCGTGGTCTCCATGACTGAGCCCCACAGCCCTGGAAGTGCCCACAGTGGTGGCAGGGGCTCCCCATCCAGGAGAGCCTGGTCTGCCAGCCCCCGAGACTCTTGCAAGATCTAACTGTCCCTCACTCACACACACACACACCACACACATGCACACATGCCCCTTTCACTCCCTTACTCACTCACACCCTCTCACTCACTGCTGTCCCACCAACTGCCATCTCGATATCTCCCCTGTCAACCACTTTTTAATCGGGTTGCTTGTCTTCCTTTGTCAAGTTGTATGAGGTCCTTATATATTTTGGATATTAACCCCTTATCAGATATATCACTGACAAATATGTTCTCTCATACAGTGGGCTCCCTTTCCATTTTGTTGATGGTTTCTTTTCTTTTTTGTTTTTTTCTTTATTGATTAAGGTATTACATATGTGTTCTTATCCCCCCCATTGCCTTCCCCACCCCCCACTCATGCCATCACCCCCATGTTGTCTGTGTCCACTGGTTAGGCTTACATGCATGCATACAAGTCCTTTAGTTGATCTCTCCCCCTTACCCCCACCCTACCCTACCTTCCCTCTGAGGTTTGACGGTCTGATTGATGCTTCCCTGTCTCTGGATCTGTTTTTGTTCATCAGTTTATGTTGTTCATTATATCCCACAAATGAGTGAGATCATGTGATATTTATCTTTCTCTGACTGGCTTATTTCACTTAGCATAATGCTCTCCAGTTCCATCCATGAGGTTGCAAATGGTCAACGTTCCTTCTTTTTGATAGCAGCGTAGTATTATATTGTGTAGATTTACCACAGTTTTCTAATCCACTCATCTGCTGATGGGCACTAAGGTTGTTTCCAAATCTTAACTATTGTAAATTGTGCTGCTATGAACATAGGGGGGTGCATATATCCTTTCTGATTGGTGTTTCTGGTTTCTTGGGATAATTCTTTTGCTGTGCAGAAGCTTTTTATTTTTATGTAGTCCCATTTGTTTATTTTCTCCTAAGTTTACTTTGTTTTAGGAGATATATCAGCAAACATATTGCTACGAGAGATATCTGAGATTTTACTGCCTATGGTTTTTTCTAAGATTTTCATGGTTTGACAACTTATAATTCAGCCTTTTATCCATTTTGAGTTTATTCTTGTGTATGGTATAAGCTGATGATCTAGTTTCTATTTATATCTGTTTCTCTTCTTTCACCATAAAACTTCTGACTTCATAATTCATAATTGTGCACTGTCATTCAACTTGTACTATTATCCAGGACTGCTGGCTCCCAACTGCTCGCTTGCTTGCCTTCCTGATTGCCCCTAACCGCTTCTGCCTGTAAGCCTGATCAACCCCTAATCACTTCCCTGCCAGCCTGATTGATGCCTAACTGCTCCCCTGCCAGCCTGTTTGCCCCTAACTGCCCTCCCCTGCAGGCCTGGTCACCCCTAACTGCCCTCCCCTGCAGGCCTGGTCACCCCTAACTGCCCTCCCCTACAGGCCTGGTCCCTCCCAACTGCCCTCCCCTGCTGGCCTGGTCACCCCTAACTGTCCTCCCCTGCAGGCCTGGTCACTCCCAACTGCCCTCCCCTGCTGGCCATCTTGTGTCAGCCATATTGTGTCCACATGGGGGCAGCCATCTTTGACCACATGGGGGCAGCCATCTTGTGTGTTGGAGTGATGGTCAACTTGCATATTACTCTCTTATTAGATAAGATAGATGGGGCAGGAGGAGAGATTGATTGGCAGGGGTCAGACTGTAAAAGTCTAGTATTCCTGCAGAAGAGTTTAGAGAGCTTTGGAGACTATCAAAATGTTTTAATCAAGAGAGGTATGCTATCTGATTTGTAAATGAAGAAATTTGCCCTGGCAGTAGCATGGAGGCTGAATTGGACGTCAATTCCAATGCAAATCCTAATAAATTTTAGAATTCAGAAAAATGCACTTGTAAAAGTAAATAGCAAAATAATTAAGAAAGCTTTACAAAGAGCCAATAAGGGTCAAGAAGGGCAGGCACTGATAAAATAAGCCCATTGTTAAACTTATGGTTAATGGGTCAATTTTATGATGGTTAATTTTGTGTTGATTTGACTGGGCTGCAGGGTGCCCAGACATTTGATCAAACACTATTCTGGGTGTGTTTGTGAGGGTATTTCTGGATAAAATTAACATTTGAAGTAATAGATTTAGTAAAGCAGATTGTCCTCCCTAAAGTGGGTGATGGCCTGAATTTGACCCTTCCATGAATGAGAATAAACTCCTCCTGCCTGACATTTGAGCTTGGACATAGGTCTTTCCCTGCCTTTGAACTCAAGATGAAAAAATAAACACTTTTTAGGTTTGATCCTGCTGGCTCTCAGTCTAGAATTACACCATTAGCTCTCCTGGTTCTCAGGCCTTAGGACTCAGATTGGAAATACACAGTAAGTTCTCCTGGGTCTCCAGCTTATCAACTACAGATCTTGGGATTTAGCAGCCTCAATAATTATGTGAGGCAGTTCTTTATAATAAATTGAACTATATAAAAATATAATCTATGTAAAATTATAATTTTATATATATACTAGAGCTGTGGTAGGCAAACTGTGGCTCGCGAGCCACATGCGGCTCTTTGTCCCCTTGAGTGTGGCTCTTCCACAAAATACCACAGCCTGGGCGAGTCTATTTTGAAGAAGTGGCATTAGAAGAAGTTTAAGTTTAAAAAATTTGGCTCTCAAAAGAAATATCAATCATTGTACTGTTGATATTTGGCTCTGTTTACTAATGAGTTTGCTGACCACTTTACTAGAGGCCCGGGGGGGTCCCTCAGCCCGGCCTGCACCCTTTAGCAGTCCAGGAGCCCTCGGGGGATGTCCCACATCCTTAGCGCTACACTTGCCAACCTTCAGGAGCGCCCTGATCACCAGGGGGCAGCTCCTGCATTGAGTGTATGCCCCCTAGTGGTCAGTGCATGTCATAGCAATCAATCGTTCTGCTGTTCAGTTGATTTGCATATTATTATATAGGACTAGAGGCCCAATGCATGAAATTTGTGCAAGAGTAGGCCTTCCTTCTCCTGGCAGCTGGCACCAGCTTCCCTCTGGCACCTGGGACCCGGGCTTCCCTTGCAGCCCCGGCTTTGTTCAGATGGTCATCCAGAAGGATGTCCCCAGTCTAATTAGCATATTATGCTTTTATTATTATAGATAATATATAAACACATTGAATAAAGGCAGTGTTTATTAAAATACATTTCATTTTCAAAATTGAGCTATCAGCTGTGGAAGTGTGTATACATTTTTTGGGGATACTCTGTATATATCCTGTTGGTTCTATTTCTCTGGAGAATTCTGAGTAATACAGATTTTGGTTCCTAAAAGTAGGATACTGATTTAACAACCTAAAAACGTGGAAGTGGCTTTAGATTAGATAATGTGTTGAGGCTGGAAGAGTTTTGATGTACATTCTAGAAATATGGATGTTAAAGGTGATTCTGGTGAGGTCTCAGCCAGAAATGAGGAATAGGTTGTTGGAAACTGATAGGAACACTATCCTTATTAAAAAGTGGCAATGAACTTTGTTCATTGTGTATTAGTGTTTTGTTAAAGGTAGAACTTGAGACTGATGAAATTGGATGTTTAGCAGAAAAAATTTCTAAGAAAAGTATTGAAGATGCAGCTTGGGCCCTCCTTACTTTTTATAGTAAAATGTGAGAGGAGAGAGATGGATTTAAGAAGGAATTGTTAGACAGAAAGGGACCAGAACTGGGAAAATTCTCAGCCTATCCATAATGCCAAAAAAAAAGATGCCTTGTTCTGAAGAGAACACTAAGGGTGTGGCTGGACAATCATTTGATAAGGAGATCAGGCGTGACTCATAAACTTGATCAGCCATCTCAGCAGAAGCTAGGAATAGAGATGGGCTTATACCAACAGAAACACTGCCAGATGGGACTAAAGAGGACAGAAAAAATGAGATGAAAGAAAGGAAGACCATCAGACTTTTTATATCCCATGGAGCAGAACCATAGAGTTCCTCAGCTGTGAACATGCACTATTCTTTCAGAAAGGGAAAAATGACTCTGAAGGTAATTCAGAAATCATCAGGGCTGTCTCCTCAGTTTCAGAGTGAGGCTGGCTCCTCAGTTTCAAAGGGCCACATGGCTCTTGACCAGAGCTGTGAGGACAGAGCTGCCTGGAGTCTTGGGGGTGGAATTGTTACCCCTGTGGGCCCAGAAGGCAGGCATCAAGTCAAAGAAGATTATTCTTGAGCCTTAACATGTAATGGAATTTTCCCTACAATGTCTTGGACTTGCTTGGGAGTCTTCACTACTTCCTTCTTTCCTATTTATCCATTGTGGAATGGGCATGCCTATCCTGTGCCTTCCCAACATTGTATTTTGAAAGCACCTAACTTGTCTGGTTTCACAGGTTCAAAGGTAGAGAGGAATTTTTCCTCATGATGAATTAATAGCTTGTCTTACCCATACCTGATTTAGATTATATGTAGATGAAACTTTAAACTTTAGGGTGATGCTGGAATGAATTAAGGCTTTTGGGGATGTTGGGATGAAATGAATGCAATAAGGACATGAATTTTGTTGGATCAGGGGCAGAATGCTAAGGATTGAATTGTGTTTCCTCCCCTCACCACCCTGCCCCAATTCATATGTGAAAGACTTAATTCCCCATATGACTGTATTGCAGATAGGATCTTTAAGGAGATGATTAGGACTAAATGAGGTCATAAGGGTGGAGTCCTGATCTGGTAGAACTGGTGTCTTTGGAAAAGAGGAAGAGTCACCAGAGAATTCTTTCTCTCCACTATGGGAGGACACAGTGAGAAGGTAGCTGTCTGAAAGTCAGGAGGAGAGTTCTCACTAGAAATGAACTGTGCCAGAATTTTGCTCTTTGACTTCCAGCCAGCCTCTAGAATTGTGAGAAAATAAATTTCTGTTGATTAAGCCACACTGTCTATGGTATTTTGTTATGGTAGACTGAGCAGACTAAAATACTCATAGATCCTGATTGCTGCATTGCTTGGGTTCAAGTCCAACTCTTATCACTTATTGAGTCTGGTGAACTTAAATAACTAGCATGGCTTTCCTGTGCCTTAATAATCACCTCTAACATATAGTTCCATGTTTCCACACAATTTTCATTTTAAATTTGCATATAGCCTTTACCCCATTGTTGAGTTTTAGATGTTTTCTGTAGTCTTACTATTATAAAAAATATTCACGCCCTAGCCAGTTTGGCTCAGTGGATAGAGTGTCAGCCTGTGAACCAAAGGCTCCTGGGTTTGATTCTGGTCAAGGGCATGTACCTTGATTGCAGGCTCCTCCTGACCCAGACCCTGGTCAGGGTGCATGCAGGAGGCAACCAATCGATGTGTTTCTCTCACATTGATGTTTCTCTCTGTTGTTCCCTCTCTCTTCCACTCTCTCTTAAAGATCAGTGGAAAAATATCCCTGGGTGAGGAGTAACAACAACAAAAAAATTCATACATATAGCTTTTTTTTTCCTATTGAATTTTTCTCTTAGGATTGATCCTCAGGAGATAATCACTAGGTCAGAGAATATAAGTATTTTGATTACTGCCATTTCCCTTGATGGCAACCTTACTGGGCTCAAGTGAGAAAAGTCCTGGGGAAGTGCAGGCTTTTTTCCCATGGTCATAAACCATCCAAGTCACACTAAATAACAAGTGTCATGACTAGCTCTTTGAGGCTAACGTTTGCAAGTCAGCGTCTGGTGGGTTATTGGCTTGGAACTATCAGGCCTAGAATCACCAGGCTTTCATCTACTCCAGGAGAAGTAGAATCTGGAGTTGCTATCTGGGAGGATTGGGTTTCCTCCCACACACACAAATGTTCCTTTGAGCTTAGATAGAAAAAAAATGGAACTGGTAGTAATTGTTTTGCACAAAGTGACTAATTATCAGTAACCCATCATCTTTGAGAAATCATCTTCATATCTCAGGTTTGGTTTCCTCCCTATCAATAAAATGGAAGCCTCCCACACAAGAGCACTATGCAAAAAAGTAAATATCTGCCTATAATGTAAAAAAAAAAAAATCAATGTAGCTTCTAAAAACATTCTATTTGCACAGTGAAATTCCATTAGAACACAGCTCATTAGGACCTGCAACTAGTAATACATGGCATGGGCACTCAGCCTCAGAATTTATAAAGCACTTCCACTCCCATTATTTAATTGATCTTTACAACAAATCTATAAGACAGAGAGCATTTACTTCTGTACTGGTCAGAAAAGTGTAGGTTATGCTAGGGTAACAAACAACCCCAGAATTTCAGTGGCTTAAAAAAATGAAAAAAATATTTACTTATTCTACATGTTTACTGCTGGTAAGTGGAAGACTCTGGTTCATGCCATGTTCACATAGAAATCCAGGACAATGGAAGCACTACCATTTGGAATGTCCAGTAGTAGTGGAAAGAGAAGACAGAATCATGCAATCTCTTAAATGCTTCTACACACAACACTTCCACTCATATTTCATTGGTCAAAATGAGTCAATGGCCACATTTAACTTCAAGGGGGCAAAAATGTATAATATCCGTGTATGTCTGAAAATAGAAAGGAACTGAATATTGGTGAACAGTTAGTAATTTCTACTAAAGCCTCATTTTACAGCTGAGAAATCCAAAACTCAGAGGAATGACATGTTGATGGAAATTATTTGTATTGTGGACCAAGCTTGCAAAAAATTATTTTTAGCTGTCATTACCAAGAGAAAACATGCTTTCAGTTTTAGAAAAACAGGTTCTCAGCAAAACAGAAACAGAGGCATAGATGCATGGAACAGACTGACAGCTGTCAGAGGGGAGGAGAGGGGGGCGCTGGATGAAAGATGGTGAAGGGATTAGACAGAAAACATCTATACTAATAGAAGGGTAATATGCTAATTAGAGTGGGAGACCTTCTGGGAGACCTTCCGAACGTCCTTCTGGACAAAGCCATGGTGGCAGGGCCGAGGAAGAGGCGGTTAGGGGTGATCAGGCCAGGAGGGGAGGGCAGTTGGGGGTGATCAGACCAGCGGGAGGGGGGCAGTTGGGGGCCCGCAGGCTGGCAGGGGGGCCAGTTGGGGGTGAGCAGGCCAGCAGGGGGGGCAGTTGGGGGCGAGAAGGCTGGTGGGGGGGTAGTTGGGGGCAAGCAGGCCAGCAGGCAGAGTGGATAGGGGCAATCAAGCAGGCAGGAAGGTGAGTGGTTAGGAGCCAGTGGCCTTGGATTATAAGAAGGATGTCCGACTGCCAGTTTAGGCCCGATCCTACAGGGACATCCCCCGAGGGGTCCCAGATTGGAAAGGGTGCAGGACGGGCTGAGGGACACCTCCCTCCTGTGCACGAATTTTGTGCACTGGGCCACTAGTATATACATAACACATAGACACAGACAATCGTGTGGTGCTAGCTAGAGGGAAAAGGGGTGAGGGTAGGTGGGGGTGGGCAAAGGAGGGGATGGGGACTGACAGACTTTGCTTGGGGCAGTGGGTACATGATGCAGTGTGTAGATGATGTTTTATTGAGTTGTACACTTGAAACCTATATGTTTTTGTGAATTAATAAATTCCCAATAAATTCAATTAAAAAGAAATAAAATGTAAATAATATTCTACCAAAAGGAAAGAAAAGAAAAGAAAAGAAAAGAAAGAAAGAAAAGAAAAGAAAAGAAAAGAAAAGAAAAGAAAAGAAAAGAAAAGAAAAGAAAAGGTTCTCAGACTGAAAATATTAGAACTCAGGCTTTGGGTTCAGTCAATCCTGGGTTCAAACCCCAAATTATGACTCTTACTAACAGAGTACTTCAAGCAAGTGAGATCCCTTCTCTGAACCTTCATTTCCTCATCTATACAATGGGATAAAGGACTAAATTGAAAACTTGCAGGATGATTGATGATTGGAGTTAATGTGAATAAAGTGCCTGAACCCGAACTCGGTTATTATTATCCCAAATTTATCCCTCTTTCCTCTGCTAGGTATGCCAGAATATGGAAATGCTGTGGAACAATTCTTAGTATGATTCTTCTCTGGATTTCTATTTTCCATTGTGACATGTGAATCAATGAGAAGATAAGAAAGAATAGGGAAATGAGACAAGAAGGAAGGTCATTTTTACCATGAATTCAGAAATGCTTTCTCTCTTTTGCAATGTTCTCTCTCATCTCCTTTGCCCAGTCAATCCTTTCTTGATTTAGATAAATCCAATCTTTTTTTTTTTTTCTGGCAAGTGTTCCCAGTCTCCCTTATGCTGAATTTGATGCCTTTTCTCTGAAGATCCACCCCCAATATCTTGTGCTTAGGTCTATGTCAGTACTCATCACAATCCCTTGTAAACTCTTGGCATATAGCAAGTGCATAATGAATATCTAAGGAATAAATAAGATCATTACATGGCATATAAGTACTTTCTTGATTTTTCTGTCTAGCCTTATTTCTCCCTATCCATCTCCTTATCCTGCTACTCCAAAAATACTGTGCTGTTTATGGACCTTGGAATCCCTCAGAATCTCCAGGTCTCCATCTTTGCACATATTGCTTCCTCTGCATGGCATGCTCTATCACCACCTTTTAAACACTTAATCATCTTTTAGCAGAGTCTGGAGACCTAGTAGTTTGGAACATAGGCCCTGAAGCCAGGCAGGCTGAGTTTAAATTTCAGCTCTGGTTATTAGCTGTGTCATCAGGAAAATTATCTAAATTCTCTGGGTTTCTGTTTCCCCATCTATAAAATAGGCTAATAAAAGTACCTACCTAATAGACTTGTTATGGAGATTAAATGAGTTAATTCATTTAAATTGTTTACAAGCATATCTGGTACACAATAACTTATATTTAAGTGTTTGCTCTTATAACTTAAATCCAAGCTCAAACACCACCTCCTTTATCTAAGCTGGGATCACAAATGGCTAGCTTGCAGGCTATATTTTATTAGGACCACATGGTACATTTACATTTTTAAAATTAAAATGCCTTCCAGTTTAGTATAATCTTCAGCACTCCCTGAATTCACCTGTTTGTTTCATTTGCCTGGTACTGGAAGTGTTGGGTTTGCAATTTTGAATGAGCATATATCTTTTCTGAACCCCTTCAGACAGAGTCCCGCAGGCTTTGCACATCTTCCTTAAAGCAGTTCTACAGACTGCTGATAGTTTTCTTGTTTGAGTCTTCACTCCCCTGTGAACTCGTTTACTAGTAGTATAGGAATGGTGATCTCAGTATTGCTAGCATCTAGAAAGATGCCTTGCACAAAGAAGTGCTCAATAAATACTTGTTGAATGACTTGTTAGATGGATGAAAAAAAAATGAATAGTTTGGGTAGTCCTAGGCCCTATTATCAAATAAGAAAGGCCCCTGGAGAGAGCTACAGGGCTTCTTTGCAGGCAAGCTTAAACTTTAAAAACCATCCACACGGAGCTTTCTGGTCCTGGCTGGGAAATGTAAAAAGCTCTCTTTAACCCCTTTCCTCTGAGGCCACATCTTCTTTGACAGTCATTAATGGGATCAAACTAATGGGACCTAACCACAAAGGCAAAAGGAGCAAAACACAGCACGACTCCCTTTGCCTTTGTAAGTAATTTGAACATTATTAGGATAAGAGCTGAAGTCTCCTAAAATGAAAAGACATACAATGTTGTTGGGTTTTTTTTTTTGATGATAAGAAGCTCAGGGTTTACACAAAATTGTTCCCAAACAACATTCCATCATTCCATCTTTAGAAGTGATGAGTTATTTTTTCCAAGTTAAGAAAGTGTGTGGGGAAGTCTATATGTCACATGGTTAGGACCTTAAGCTGTGAGACCCAGGGCACAGATTTAAGGACAAGGCAGGCTTCTTAGATTTATTATACTCTGTGTTTGGAAAATGCACCTTTAAATAGGTGGACATACATTTAGGTATAGATACAATGTTTCCCTAGTGGTAATAGTATAATCCACTAGAAGGATTCCTGGATTTGGAACCGGACAAAGCTGAGTTGGAGCCTATGGCAAACAGATATTAAGTTGGCAACCATAATATCCACTTTCTGGCATTCATGCCTTCGTGTAATCCCTTCCTCTTGAGCAAGAGTGTAACCTATGACTTGCTCCTTACCAACAGAATATTGCAAAAATGATTGCATGTCACTCTCACCTTTATACTATGTTATATATGACACCATCTTGCTAGCAGACTTGCTCTTTCTCCCCTTGCTGGCTTTGAAGAACAAGCTGCCATGAATCCTATAGCCACAAGGTGCTGAATCCTGCCGACAACCACATGAATGCGGAAGCAGAATGCTCCTCAGTCGAGCCACCAGATGAGAACTCAGGCCTGGATGACTCCTTGGTTGTGGTTTTGCAAGATGCTAGTAATCCATGTCCATATTTCAACAAAAGAAATTGTGAGATAAATGTATGGTGTTTTACTAGTAAACTGCTGAATTTCTGGTAATTTGTTACACAGCATAGAAAACTAATGCAGAGTCCTGGCTCCACCACTCACTTGCTGTGTGACTGTGGGCATGTTCCTTGATTTGTTCATCTGTAAAATATGAAATCATGACTAAGCAAATGCTTGTTTTCTGCCTCCTTTTCAGAGGTACTTTAGAATTCAGTGAATATATGAGTTCTTTGTAAATCATAGAGACTTATCCAAATGTGAGGAATGATGGTTATATTTCTCCTTACACTCCCCAGGGCCTAGCAGCTCAAGCAGGTGACCTTGGAAAAAGAGAAGATGGGAAATATACAATGGAAGAACTACAGTGGCCTTAAGACTGACACTGGCTTGTTTGGCCCAAGTCTTAATATATTTTATAAAAACAATCCCTGAGGGCAGATTGAAACATCTCAAGCTGTTTGGAACACTTCCTAGCTAGATCCTTAAGGTGTCTTGCTCCTTTGGCCTCAGACTACCCAGTAGCCAGTGCAATGTCACACACCTTTTCTTTCCACCTATCCCACTCCCAAACTCTCACTTTATAGAAGTCAGCATCAAAGGACATTGTCCAGTAGCCTCATTACTCCTGGGTCACTGCCTGAGGCCATAGGAATTATATGGGGACATGATGACCTGTAGCTCTTACCTGGTCGAGCAGAAGGCTGCTAACAACTGAGGAAGGGAGGAGTTTCTTTCAAAACAGATCAGAAGTTCATATGGTCACTCACAGATATTCAATCTTGTGAACATAAGCTAAATAAAAAAGATTTGCTGCATGCTGGGGGCACTAGACCACATATAAAGGTTGATTACCCAGCCTGCTCTTCCTTTAAATAGCAGTCATATAGGGGTTGGTCACTCACCTCTTCAGAGACCCTGCTACAATCCCATTCTGCTACATAGCATGGCATAGTGCATGGCATGCAAGCCCGGGCCTCCATCCAGGCATCCTCTTGTTCTTCCTCAAACATTGGTTTAGGGCCTTTTCTTAGCCATTTGCATTCTATCATGGAACAAATAAATTAATAATAATAATAATTATTATTATAGCATCACCTAACACTTATTATGTGCTGTGTACCTTTCTAAGTTTATTTCACATATTAGTACATTTATTCCTCACCATGACAATTATATTAGGTATGTACTGATATTATCATCTCGATGTTATAAATGATGATATCAAGATTCACGTCCTACTGATAATATGTAGTAGTATTGTGATTTGAACCTAATTACATTGAGCATGAAAGGTGTGCTTTTAATCATCATGCTATGTTTTACTTTTTGTTTACTTGTCTATTTCCCCTACTAGCCTGTGTTTCTTATGGGCAGCAATTTTGTGCCCAGTGCTTGGCATATAGCAGTGATTCTTATTAGATGAGTGAATAAATGAATACATAGTGAAAAGAGAACATAGTTTGGAGTAAAAAAGCCTAGTGTCCAGCCTAGTATCTATCATTTAACAATTGTTTTGGTTTTGAGAAAATGAGTTGACCTTTCAACCCTTTAAGTCTGAATGGCATAGTGTTTACATATGTGGGCTCTGGAACCAGGCTGCCCATGTTCAAAATAAGGCACCACCACTTACTGGTCCTGTAACCTCGGGCAAGTCCCTATCCTTTCTGGCTTTCAGTTTCCTAATATTTAAAACTAGAGGCTCGGGGCATGAAATTCATGCATGGGTGTGCGTGCGTGCGTGTGTGCGTGCGCGCGCGCGTGTGTGTGTGTGTGTGTGTGTGTGTGTGTCCCTCAGCCCAGCCTGCACCCTCTCCAATCTGAGACCCCTCAAAGGTGAGATAGGGCCTAAACGGGCAGTCAGACATCCCTTTCCAGGACTGCTGGCTCCCAATCGCTTGCCTGCCTGCCTGCCTGATTGCCCGCAACCGCTTCTGCCTGCCAGGCTAGTCACCCCCTAACCACTTACCTGCCAGCCTGATCAACGCCTAATTGCTCCCCTGCCAGCCCGATTGCCCCTAACTGCCCTCCCCTGCTGGCCTAGTCCCCCCTGACTGCCCTCCCCTGCTGGCTTGGTAGCCCCTAACTGTCCTCCCCTACAGACCTGGTTGCCCCCAACTGCCCTCCCTGGCAGGCCTGATTGCCCCTAACTGCCCTCCCCTGCAGGCCTGATTGCCCCCAACTGCCCTCCCTTGCAGGCCTGGTCCCTCCCAAATGCCCTCACCTGCTGGCCTGATCACCTCCAACTGCCCTCCCCTGCAGGCCTGGTCACCCCTAACTGCCCTCCCCTGCTGGCCTGGTTCCCCGCAACTGCCCTCTCCTGCAGGCCTGGGTCCCCCCTAACTGCCATCCCCTGCAGGCCTGATCACCCCTAACTGCCCTCCCCTACAGGCCTGGTTGCCCCCAACTGCCCTCCCCTGCAGGCCTGATTGCCCCTAACTGCCCTCCCTTGCAGGCCTGGTCCCTCCCAACTGCCCTCCCCTGCTGGCCATCTTGTAGCAGCCATCTTGTGTTAAGATGGCCGGCAGGGGAGGGCAGTTGTGGGCAATCAGGCCAGCAGGCGAGGGCAGTTGGGAGGGACCAGGCCTGCAAGGGAGGGCAGTTGGGGGCAATCAGGCCTGCAGGGGAGTGTGTTGGAGTGATGGTCAATTTGCATATTACCTCTTTATTATATAAGATTAGGATAATTGTAGTAACTAGGTCATGAGTTTGTTGTAAGGAAAATAAGAGTTAATACACAATGCTTAGAACACTAGAACATAGTAAATGCTTGATGAATATTAGTCATTAATGTTATTATCATGCTTTAGTATTTTCACATACAAAACTGGGGGTAAGAATATTTATCTCACCAGGTTTTCATGAGGATCAAATGAGGCAACAGATGTAGAAATGCTTTGTCATCTAAACACACAGTATAGATGCTAAAACTAAACTTAGAAAATATCCCGAGCCATTTGTTCAGACCTTGAAGCTCAGATTCCGTGTAGCTAAGATTCTCTAAAAAATTTTTTTCTTTATTGATTAAGGTATTACATATGTGTCCTTATCCCCCCCCATTCCCCCCACACACACACTCATGCCCTCACCCCCCTGGTGTCTGTGTCCATTGGTTAGGCTTATATGCATGCATACAAGTCCTTTGGTTGATCTCTCCCCCTTACCCCTCCCCTCCCCTACCTTCCCTCTGAGATTTGATGGTCTGATCGATACTTTTTTTTTAAAAAAAAATACATTTTTCTTGATTTCAGAGAGGAAGGGAGAGGGAGAGGGAGATAGAAACATCAATAATGAAAGAGAATCATTGATTGGCTGCCCCTGCACGCCCCCTACTGGGGATCGAGCCTGCAATCCAGGCATGTCCCCTGACCAGAAATCAAAAGTATTTTCCTGGTTTATAGGTGGACGCTCAACCACTGAGCCATGCTGGCTGGGCTTAGCTTCACACTCACGGGTGGAGTGAGTGGCACACTGCCCAAAGGTTGGAGAAGGCTACTCGGGTTGACCCTGCCTCTGCCAAAAGGCCCACAACTCTTAGATTGTGTATGAGTGTGGTGTTATATAAATAAACTAGAGGCTCAGTGCATGAAATTCAGGCGATCAGGGCCGATCAGGTCCTTCCTTCCTCTGCTGCTGGCTGTGGGCCAGGATCTCCCTTGGTTTCGCGCTGTCCCCTGGTAGTCAGTGCACGTCATAGTGAATGATTGAACTCCTGGTCTCCTGAACTCCAGAGGGGACACTTTGCATATTAGCCTTTTATATATATAGATTTCTACCTTCCCTCATGTGGGCTATAGCTACAAAGTTTGTTGGGTATCTGGCATATACCCTTATTAGAGGCCAGGAGGTGGTTAGGGTTTGGCAGGAAGAGTCTCAGGGCATAGAATGGAAAATACTGTATCAAGTGATATGACAAAAAAAAAAAAGGACCTATGAAACCTTGGTAAGAGTTTCCACTCTGGGCATAGTAGGTATCCACTGGGAGAGGAGTGTGACCAATGCACAGAGCAAATGAAGAACTTGAACTAGATCAACATGTCCCAGTCCAAGCTACAAATTTTTTACCTCAGACATCATCAATAAGAAATGTGGGGAGGACAACAAGGAGTCAAGCAGTGGTCCAACAACCCTGGTTTCCAAGAATAAAGTGAAGAGGGAGGGAAATAAATGTCTGGGGCTACTGTGTAGAAAGGGCCTGAGAAGATGTTTACACTTTATACATACTAAGATTTCCAGAGACACAAGTGGCTAGATTTTGCTCAGGCTGTGACCCTTTTTGGTCTGCTTAGGACAAGTGTCTCATCCACCCAGTGCTACTGAGGGCAAGAGGAATCCAATCATTTCAAGTGAGCAAAACACATTTTTTAAGAGTGAGGAAAAGGTGAAGTATCTGGAAAATCCCCACTTGGGTTCTCAGAGTCCCTACAACTGGCAGCTGCTCTCTGAGGTTTGAGTGGGAGGATGCAAAAGAGAGAGAAGGGTGGGAGAGATTTATGGACAGACTGGGCTGAGGGACTGATCTAAAGGAGGCTGGTTTTACTATGAGAAAGGACAATGCCTGGACTGGAACCAGAGAGACATCAGTGAGTGGAGATTGCCGACATATTTCCCATGTGGAAGCTGGAGCAGAACTTGCAGTATTTTCTTCTTATTTTGTAATGCCTGTAATGACTAGTATAGGGATAGCCAAGTTTACTAGCAAGGGGGCTGAGAGAGGCCTTGGTGAGGTTTAACCTTTTACACTCGGATGTTGAGTGTGACTCGACACGGTTAGCATCGGTAGCCCACCCCTTCTCTCCCTCCATCCCTCCTCCTTTATTTGGGCTTTTCTTACATTAAATAAATAAGTTTGTATGAAAAGAAACTCCAGTTTTTTATTCTACTGCCATGCTTTGTAAAATCTGGGGTATTTAAAAAATTAAATCCCGAGTAGAATAAAGGAATCGAGAAAAAAGCAAGCGAGTGCAAAGGTTTAAAAAGCATAGGTGACCTCAGACTGGATATGAGTGCTACACTATGTCTCTTATGTAATTAAAAAAATATTTTTATTGATTTTAGAGAGAGGAAGGGAGAGGAAGGAGAGATAGAAACATCAATGATGAGAGAGAATCATTGATCAGTGCCTCCTGCACGCCCCACACTGGGGATCGAGCCCGTAACCCGGGCATGTGCCCTGACCAGGAATTGAACCTTGACCTCCTTGTTCATAGATCAACACTCAACCACTGAGCCATGCCATCTGGGCTATCTTAGCTAATTTGAATGTGATTTCAACAAAAATATACAGCTACAACTATGTGGCTAGCTGCTTGACTGGCTTGTACTACATCTAGTGTTCATCAACTGGATTTAAATCTGGATTTTTCTGAACACTTAATTGAGATGTAGCCTCAATAGAAGGGGATTCTAGTAGACAAAAAGAGACTGAGACCTAGTCTTGATATCTGGGAAGATAAAACAAATCTTTGGTTTCCATTACAAAATGTACTAAAAGGCCATATAAGTGGGCTCAGAGACCCCAGGCAAAAGTGAGCTGAACTGCTAGACCTTGAATGATGGTTGGATATGATAGGGTAGAAAGGGGGAAAGGCAGGGAATGGAGGAAAGACAATACTCCAGGCAAAGAAATAACTTAAGTAAAGGCTTGGAAGCTGGGATAAGCATGGCCTGTTTCAGATAAATGATCCTCAAGCAACATAACATTATGACCATTATTCAAAACACTTCCTCTACTCTTTGATCAAACACAGGTTTGGCTATGTAGATAGGTGGATAGATGCATAGATAGATGAAAGATAGATAAAACAGTCCTGGGCTAGAAACAGAATAATATTTAATTATTTTTTGGGTTGTCATTAACTCATTATAAACTAATTCACTAATTTACTATGACCTTGGATAGGTCATTTACTCTCTGTGGCTTTTACTTTCCCAAATGCAACAGAATGGGGGCAGTCACCCAGATTCTTAACCTGACTCATCCTTTTACCACCTTCTCCCTCACCCATATACTCTATACAGTGCTGCACACTCAGAAGAACCCAGACAATAACTCTGTCAACAGTGCTTCCCAGAGTTAGAGACAATAACATCAAAAGCCAAAGCCCATGATGGCCTGAGCCCATTCTGCTCTCTTGCTCTGAGGAAAACAACTTTAAACTCAGGGAGCTAGGCAGGAGAAGGGGCCAAAATGTGAACTTGGGACCTTGACTGCTCCAGGAGAAAGAGCCCATGTGCCTTTCGGAGGCAGAGACTTCAGCCTCCCATAGAGAATCTCACAGGCCACCCAGGAAACAGGCGGGGCTACTGCTGGGCAGCCAGGAGACAGAGTTGAACCAAGGCACCAGAGTGTCAGGTCCAGAGGGGCACAGAGTCCATCTGTCCCACTTCATCAGCCCTCCTGCCTCCAGACTCATCAGACCCAGGCTACAAAATCTGTCAGATCACCTGCTCCCACCCTCTCCACCTGGTGTAAGACCCCCTCCTCAGCCTTCCTGCCAAGCACTCCCAGCCAGTTTCTAAGTGAACTGGGACGGACCTGGGAGCTCCCTGCCTCAGCAAGCTCAGGATTCCACTTGACAGAATGTTGTTCCTGCCCCCCTGTAACTTCCTCCTATACACCCACGTTCTGCCCTCAGGACAACCAACCAGACAGGACTGCTCCTTAATCTCAGGAATGTCCTTCACATATTTGAACACAGCTACCTCTGCCATTCTTGCTCCCTAGCCAGGTCTCTCTCTCTCTCTCTCTCTCTCTCTCTCTCTCTCTCTCTCTCTGTCTCTCTCCAGTTTTATTAATATTTAATTCACATGCCATCCAATTATTCATCCATTCAAAGTTTACAATTCAATTCCTCTTAGTTTATTTACAGAATCAGGCAACCATCACCACAGCCACTTTTAGAAAATTCTCATCATCCCAAAAACAAATCTTGTACCTATAATCAACCCATTCTTCCCCAGCACCTGAAGCCCAGGCAACCTATGTCATGTCTCTATTAATTTGTGTATTCTAGAAATTTCATGTAAATGGAGTTTAGTTTTACAAGTATGGCTCATGTTTATTGTTAACCTCCTTGAATTAGGGTGTGTGCTTCATACCAGACCTTTTCAAGGGGGTTCAAGGCTGCCTGACAGACAGAGCAGGCAATGGTAGCAATGATATCTGCCACCCACATTTGTTCTTTAGCGCATCAGTCTTAAAAAGGGCTCTGTTTAGCCTTGCTTTTCACCATAAAATTAGAATGTACTACACATTGAGAAAAGAGGAGATTACTTAAACAAAGGATCAAACCTTTAATTTGAACAGAGATGTGGAAAAGCCAGATCCATTCTAGTTCCAAGCAGTTCTCCAGGTGGAGGCTGATCTGGGAAGAGCCACCAGGAAGGAGGCTTCAGAAGTGCAGGCAGAAAGAGCCTCAGGCCGAGTAGAGACATTCCAGAGATCTGAGAAGAAGAGGAAGGTGGATAGAAAATTGACCTTGAAATGAAGACAGCAAATAGACTTTTTGTACAAATGGTAGTGTATGAAGTAGAGGGGGACAGGGACAAGAAAATGCAGGTGAAAATGGTGTCTGGAACTTCTTCCCTGGAACCCAGATTAGCAAGGTATTGGTTTGGAGAGGTTTGTTTTTTCTTTATCTGGCTAGCCGCTCATCCGGGAAAAGAGGGAGAGTGGTGCAAACTGCTGGGGCATGGCTCTGTCTGAGCTGAGGGCAGATAATCTGAGTAGCCAGTGTGGTAATGAGGGCAACGTGTTTAGAGGAAGGCACAGGCTTTTTTGAGCTAGGTAGCTGGTGTGCTGAGGACAGGATGGCTGGTATTTGGGGACTTGAAGGAAAAAAAAAGTATCTCCCCAGAAGAACGTGGAGCAGCTCTGAGGGGGGAAGGGATAGGGTAGAATTAAGAACTTCACTTCTCGCTCAACTCTGGTGGCTGAGTGTTGTGAGGTGGGGAGCAGATAGTCCAGAGACCATAAGATGCTCTGTACAGATCCCAGAGCTGAAGCTTACTGATGCTGGCTCCAAATTATTCACAAAATCGCTCTTAAACACCATGCTATGAGTACTTGCTAATAATCAAACCCTGAGCAAGGCAAGGATGTCTTTCCAAAGTGAAACCCCCAAGTGTAGATTGGATCTTTTTCTCTAGAAGTCAGGGCTAGGTCTCTCCATTCCCAAGGCTATGTCACTTTTCCATTTCATCTGGTTTCATAATGTTGTTATTAAAAGCAGAGTCTCCGCTTGGGTTCAAATTCCAGCCCTGTCAGTTTCTGTTACTTTCCTTCTCTGTGACTAAGTTTTCTCATCCCTAGAATGGTTATAATGAGAGAATCTGCCTCTTAAGAATTATTGTGAGAAGTTTTACTATAGGTCACGAACTTAGAACAGAGCTTTGCATATATATATACTAACTAGAGGCCTGGTGCACGAATTCATGAGTGGGTGGGGTTCCTCCCGGCCGATTTGGGCCTTCTTGCCCAGTCCCAATCAGGGCCAGTGGTGGGGAGTGACCGCAGGAGGTTGGCTGGCCACGGGAGGCTGGCTGTGGGAGTGCACTGAGCTCCTGCATTGAGCGTCTGCCCCCTGGTGGTCAGTGCACATCATAGCTACTGGCCAGTCGTCCAGTCACTTAGGCTTTTATATATATATATAGACAACTCAATAAATGCTATGATTTGGATCTTGATTCATTATCCAATTTATTCATAAACCTTTCCTGCTTTGTGTCTTCTCTTAATGTCCCTAATTAAGCCACTGAAAAAATAATTTTGTCACTAAAAGGAATTCCCCCTTCCCTTCCTATCAGCCTTCTATTAAGCTCTCTGATCCATTCTTTTATACAGTTCATAAAAAAAAACAACTCAAATCTGTTTACTTCTTGGCAACTCTAAAGCCTTTGCCCTGGAGTAAACCACTGTCTATCTTGCCTGGACCATTCATTGCAGAAGGGTCCTGATTAATTTATATGATTCTACTCTTGTCCACCTACAGTTCATTTTTCACATAGCAGCTGGGCTATTCCTTTCAGAATTCACATCTGATCATGTTACTCTTCACTTAAAACCATTCAATGGTTTTACACTTTTCTTAAGATAAAAATTCAGATCCTTAATATGGCTTATCACATGCTGGATTGTCTGACACTGCTTATCTTTTCAGATTTTTCTCCTACCACTCTCTCCCCAGTCACTTTGCCTTAGACACACTGGCCTTCTTTTAATTCTTCAAACATACTAAGGTCTTTTATACCTCAGGACCTTAGCATAAGCTGTTTCCTGTACTGAAAATCTGTCTCCTACCCATCCCTTCATCTCCATTAATCCATGTATAATTAATACCTTTTCATCCATCAGCCCTCAATTCAAAGACCATTTGCTTTGGAAAGCCTTCCCTAATCATTCCCAGACAAGGTTAGGCCCCGCATTAATATGCTTTCAGAGCTCTCCACAATTTTCCTTCCTAGAATAAATCCTAGTTTCTAATTAAGCAGTGGTTTGTATGATTATTTGATTAAAGCCTATCCTTCTTACTAGGGACTGGGCCTCTCTTGTTGATTATGTAGACCAAGTCTTTAACAAAACTGTTTACTTAATAAGTTTCCATTTTTTAAGAAAACTGCTTTGTTGAGGTATAATTGGCATATGGTAAACTGCACATATAAAATGTGCATTTTAATTAATTCTGATATATGTATATATCATGAAACCATCCCCACAATCAATACAATGCTTATATCCATCACTCCTGAAATTTCCTCCTTCCCCTTTGTAATCATTTCCTTTTCAGGCAACCACTGGCTCACCTTCTGACACAATAGAGTTTGCATTTTCAAGTTTTTGGTTTTTATAATTTGGAAGTTATTTTTACTGTTGTCATTTGTCCTCATCCAATTCCATCCCCCTTTTTATTGTTGTAAAATTAGGTAGCATAAAATTTGCCATTTTAACAATTTTTAAGTGTACAATTCAGTGACATTAATTACATTCACAATGTTATGGCACCATAAAAATTATATATTTCTAAAATGTTTTCATCACTCCAAATAGAAACTTCGTAAACATTAAGCAGTAACTCCTCATTCCCTCTTCAACCCAGACTCTGGTAACTATTAATGTACTTTCTGTACCTATGAATTTGCTTCTTCTAGGTACTTAATATAAACTGAATCATAAAATATTTGTCCTTTGTGTCAGGCTTATTTTACTTAGCATAGTGTTTTCAATGTGCATCCATTCTGAGGCATGCTTCAGAATTTCACTCTTTTTCATGGCTGAATAATACTCCATTGTATGAATATACCACATTTTGTTTATATTAGTCTGTTGATGAACACTAGGGTTGTCTCTACCTTTTGACTAGTGTGAATAATGCTGCTATAAACGTTGGTGTACACGTTTCTATTTGAAACTTGTTTTCATTTCTTTTGGATATATCTAGGAATAGAATTACTGAGTCATATGGTAATTCTGTTTAGTTTTCTGAGGACTTGCCAAACTGCTTTTCACAACTACTTAAACATTTTACATTCCCACCAGCAAAGCATGTGGGTTCCAATTTCACTACAACTTTGCCAATACCTGATATTTTCCATTTTATACAAAAACTATAGCCATCCAAACAGGTATGGAGAGGTATATATATCTCATTGTGGTTTTCATTAGCACTTCCCTAATGACTAATGATGTTAAACATCTTGTCATATGCTCATTACCATTTGTTTTTTAAAATATATTTTTATTGATTTCAGAGAGGAAGAAAGAGAGAGAGAGAGAGAGAGAGAGAGAGAGGGAGAGAGAGAGAGAGAGAGAAACATCAATTATGAGAGAGGATCATTGATTGGCCACCTTCTGCACACCCCACATTGGTGATCGAGCCTGCAACCTGGGCATGTGCCCTGATCAGGAATCAAACTGCGACCTCCTGGTTCACAGGTTGACCCTCAACCACTGGGCCATGCCAGCTGGGCTGCTTATTGCCATTTGTATGCTTTCTTTGAAGAGATGTCTACTTAGATCCTTTTCACATTTTTCTTTTAAAAATATATTTCTTTATTGATTTCAGAGAGGAAGGGAGAAGGAGAGAGAGATAGAAATATCAATGATGAGAGAGAATCATTGATCAGCTGCCTCATGCACGTCCCCTACTGGGGACCGAGCCCGCCACCCAGGCATGTGCCCTGACCAGGAATCGAACCGTGACCCCTGGTTCATAGGTCAATGCTCAACCACTGAGCCATGCTGGCAGGGCCCTTTTCACATTTTTCAATCCAGTTGTTTGTCTTTATATGTTACTAGAGGCCCAGTGCATGGATTTGTGCACCTGTGGGGTCCCTCGGCATGGACTGCGAGAATCAGCCGAAACTGGCAGTCCAACATCCCCTGAGGGATGTAGTAGGGTGTGAAGTGGCAGGCAGCTAGGGAGGAGCCTGAGCCTGGGCCAGGTGATGCACCGCTCCCGCTCACCCCGGCCCTGCTGTGCCTGCCACTGCTGTTCGGTAGGCTTGCTGTTGCTCCACTGCGGGCACCTCTGCAGCTGCGCTCACCAGCCACGAGCCCTGCATCTGGCACATGCCCCTCCCAACCCAGTGTCTTGTGTCCATTGGTTAGGCTTATAGCTTATATGCATGCATACAAGTCCTCTGGTTGATCTCTTACCCCCCACCACCCTCCCCTGCCTTCCTGCTTGACAGTCTGCTCGATACTTCTTTGCCTCTGTATCTATTTTTGTTTATCAGTTTATAATGTTCTTTATAGTCCACAAATGGGTGAGATCATGTGATATTTATCTTTCTCTGACTGGCTTATTTCGCTTAGCATAATGCTCTCCAGTTCCATCCATGCTATTGCCAATGGTAAGAATTCCTTCTTTTTTTTACAGCAGCATAGTATTCCATTGTGTAGATGTATGACAGTTTTCTAATCCGCTCATCTGCTGATGGGCATTTAGGCAGTTTCCAAATCTTACCTTTTGTAAATTGTGCTGCTATGAACATAGGGGTGCATATATCCTTTCTGATTGGTGTTTCTGTTTTCTTGGGATACATTCCTAGAAGTGGGATTACTGGGTCAAATGGGAATTCCATTTTTAGTTTTTTGAGGAAACTCCATACTGTTCTCCACAGTGGCTGCACCAGTCTGCATTCCCACCAGCAGTGCACGAGGGTTCCTTTTTCCCCCCATCCTCGCCAGCACTTGTTGTTTATTGATCTGTTGATGATAGCCATTCTGACAGGTGTGAGATGGTACCTCATTGTTGTTTTGATTTGCATCTCTCGGATAATTAGTGACTTTGAGCATATTTTCATATGTCTCTGGGCCTTCTGTATGTCCTCTTTCAAAAAGTGTCTATTTAGGTCATTTGCCCATTTTTTGATTGGATTGTTTATCATTCTTTTGTTAAGTTGTATGAGTTCCCTGTAAATTTTGGAGATTAAGCCCTTATTGGTGATAACATTGTAAATATGTTCTCCCATGCAGTGGGCTTTCTTGTTGTTTTGTTAATGGTTTCTTTTGCTGCACAGAAGCTTTTTATTTTGATGTAATCCCATTTGTTTATTTTCTCCTTAGTTTCCATTGCCCTAGGGCCTATGGTCGGCAAACTCATTAGTCAACAGAGCCAAATATCAACAGTACAACGATTGAAATTTCTTTTGAGAGCCAAATTTTTTAAACTTAAACTTCTTCTAACGCCACTTCTTCAAAATAGACTCGCCCAGGCCATGGTATTTTGTGGAAGAGCCACACTCAAGAGGCCAAAGAGCCGCATGTGGTTCACGAGCCTCAGTTTGCCGACCACAGCCCTAAGAGCTGTATTGGTAAAGATATTGCTAGGGCAAATGTCTGCTATTTTGCTGCCTATGGCTTTTAAATGTCTAACACTTTTTAGCCTGAGTTTCAAGTTAGGTGAAACAGAGATGAGCATTTAATGTCAGTCCATTAGGTAGCCCCAGACAGGTTGGAACAGATATACACAATACTTGAAAAGTAAGACTTCTTCTTTCTTTGGAACTAGGGACCAGGATCCCACACTAGGAATATGGGCTAAGACAGCTACTGTACTGGGGAGAAGATGGGTAATAGGCAAGTAAAAGTGCCACAAGCTTTTTCCTACCATTTTTAAGTTGCATTTTTCTTTATTAAGCTTTCAGTTGGTTGATGTAAACCCTTGACTGTTTTCCAGAGTACTGACACAGTTTATTCTGACAGGTTTTTTAAATTGCTTTTTGATGTTTCTTTGAGAGCATAGAGATTCTATAAGTCCTCCAGGTGATTCTGATGCAAGATTAATTTTGAGAATTTATCATGGGTCTAAGATATGGCTCAATTTTCTGGACTTTGTGATACTCTCTGGCATCTCTCTCTTAGCATTCTTTGATCAGAAGTCCAGTGGTGAGTTGACCTCTACTCATGTCTCCTTTCTCTACTGCTCCCAAAGAGAACACATAGTCATGGCCACTCAACATTGGCTCCACATCCCTTATACTACTGGACTTTATCTAGGGGAATCAAAGTCTGAGAAAGTCAGACCAGCTATGGCTGAAAACGTGAAATCTAGAACTTGATTGTGGCTTAATCCCACTCTACAGAGGCAGGGTTACTGGTCTTAATATTCATGCAAAAGGCCATAGAACCAAAATTCAGAGACTGAAGTAAATTTGAGTGAATCTCAAATAAATGATGTTCTGGGGCAGTGAAGGCTTCTGAATTTCCATGTAGGAGAAGCTTGGATAATTGTTCTTTTTGTAAATGGTCTGGGCAAACTAGGGATTTTCAGGGCAAACTAGGGAATTTGTTCTGAAACTACATTTGCATACTATTTTGGATTAGAGTGTTGTTTTTCTGGGAGTTTTAGGAGTGACTAGACGAAATCATGAGGGTTTAAAGCCTTATCCCTACCCTGATACCAAATCAGGTGTCTCTCCCTCTGCTGGCCCTACATTCTCTTGATCAGTAATGAGTATCCATCTATAGAAATAGACTTGAAAGGATGAATGAAAGGACCAGTCCGATGAGACAGCAAATATCTCCAGCCTCACTGTAGAGTCAAGGTCCTCCTAAATAAGAGTAGAGATAAAAAACCTAAACTGGAGTCACCAGACTTGAAGGCATGCACACTCAGTCCTCTGCACTCACGTGCTTCCCTAGGAGTCCACATACCACACCCCACGCACATGCTGTGAGCCGAGACACAGCATGATTATACTATAAAACAACAACAGCAAAACATTTATTTCCAAAAAAGGACAAGGTCACAAGAAGAAGCCTATAATAATTAACTAAGTCAATGGAAAACTCATTTTTTTAAAATACCCCCCATGGAGGTTTAGGACAAAACAACAGCTTAGTGACTATTTGGTTACAGTTTATAGCTACTTCTTTTGCCCTTGATACACTGCTGTGGTTTTTCAGTTTCCTCTGCCAATCTTGCTCAGCACTGGTGATTCAAAGATTAAAGTCCAGATATGTGAATTAAATAGCCTGATATTTAGACTTTATATGTGGGCTCTTCTGAGCCCAGTGACACCCCCCCCAATGCTGATTTTTGTCAGTTTTTACCCTGGGAAAGGTAGTGTGAACTACATCAGTTAGAATCTAGTCAGGAAAATGGAGCATATGAGTCCAATAGGTGAACTTTAGTGGGAAAAACACATGAGAAGAGCTGAGAGACCAAACAGGAGGAAGTGAAGCAAGCACCCAGAGGTGATCAAGAGTAGAAACTGCCTACCATCTCTAGCACTGCAAGAAGACAGGGAGAAATCAGTGTTACTATACCCAGATACCAAGTTCATTGTAGAGGCTGTCAGGTAATAACTATAAAATTGAGGGGATGCTCTTCAGCAGAAATTAGAAATTAAGAGGATACCCAGCTACAGCCAGAGATGCCACTTGAATTAGAGAACATTTTTCTGTATACCTTTCGTTGTTGATCAGCCAGAACCCATTTCCATTTCATCTGATATCTACACCATGAGTTTTCTTTCTAGGGAACTGCTCCTCTCCCATTTGGTTCAGTCTTGGTGATACAGTCATGCCCAACTCTTACTAGGGCATGGGTAGGCATATGATGCATGGTATTCCAAGCACATTCTCTCTCAGCAATTTTAATATTGAGCACAAGGACAGAAAATAGTTGGAACTGTTTTAGCCATATGAGGGTACCTTGAAAAAAAATTATGCTTCAATTCTTATTTACGTAGATTCCCAAAGACACTCTAATTCATACTTGTTTAATTTTTCTAAATTTTTTAAATCAAATTTTCCATTCAATTTCTTTATCTGTTCAAATTTGCTTAGGTCTGGCAATTGTTATGACTATGATGCTTGTCATTCCTCCATGCATTGAGTCGTTGTGTCTAGTCTTCAGAATGCCCTTCCTTGTATCTTTGGTCTAATAATGTCTACTCATCCTTTAATATCCAATCTAAATGTTACTTCTGTGAAACCTTCCCCAGTCTACACTTTCTCTAAAAACTTAAGTTGTTTACTCTTCCAATTTCCCACCACACTCTATACATATCTCTGTTTCAGCACTCATCAGACTATCTGATTATTCTATGTTTCCTCATCTGTCTCCCTTCTAGATTTTAAGATTCTTGAGGGCAGAGCCATGTCTTATTTTAACCTCAGGATTCTTAGTACCTAATTCTCTCAGTAGATGTTTGATACAAGCTTCATGAATGTATGAACAAGTGAATAGATAATGTTACCAGCACTAAAGACAGGAAACAGAAACAACAGAGAGAGAGAGAGAGAGAGAGAGAGAGAGAGAGAGAGAGAGAGAGAATGAAAATAGGGTGGTGAGGAGTAATGGTTAATTACAAGGCTCTATCAGGAAATACTGTTTTGGGCTAAGAAATATAGACAGAGAGGTCTTAGTGTTCCACTTGAGATGATAGCTATTAGATTCTGTAGAGACTTAAGGGACGTAAGTTCAATGGTATGCTGGTAAATATTTAACAACTAACTCTCCAGGGGAAAAAGACCTTAATTTGTAGCAGTTGCTAATGTCTTTCTTGTAATTACCCCCACCATGGCCAATTTCAAGTTACCAATGTGGTATTATTGAATACAGAGTTGAGAAGAGATGCTCTGTAGCACACCATTATATGATATTTCCACCATATAGCTACAACAGATATAAATAACCTTAAATCATACATAATAGTAACATGTAGTAAAATAATAAATGATACATATTTATCATCTTTATTTAAATATAAGCTTATGTGATTTAATATTTTATTGATTTTTTAGAGAGAGAGAGGAAGAGAGAGGGAGAGAGAGAAATATCGATGTGAGTGTGAAACATTGATTGGCTGCCTCCTGAACACCCCCAACTGGGGATCCAGCTTGCAACTCAGGCTTGTGTCCTGACCAGGAATTGATCAGGCAACCTTTCATTGCATGGGAGGATGCCTGATCAACCAAGTCACACCAGCCAGGGCTTTAATTTAATTTTTTAAAATATATTTTTATTGATTTCAGAGAGGAAGGGAGAGGGAGGGAGAGTTAGAAACATCAATATTGAGAGAGAATCATTGATCAGCTGCCTCTTGCACTCCCCCTACTTGGGATCAAGCCTGCAACCCAGGCATGTGCCCTTGACCAGAATTGAACCCAGGACCCTTCAGTCTGCAGGCCAATGCTCTACCCACTGAACAAAACTGGCTAGGGCTTTAATTAAATTTTTAATGATGGCTGTGTTTCACAACTTCCTTGCAAACTTCCTGAAAATTTTACTATCAGCTCTCAAGTGGAGAGACAGCTCCTAAGGCAGCATGGTATAGCATAAAGCCTGTGAGACTTAGAGATCAGACACTCCTGGATTCAAACCACAGATCTACTCTCATGAGCTGCGTAAACTTGGGCAGGGTAATTTGTCTTTTTGATTTGTTACAGTGAGAATAAATAATTTATTTGCAATATTTCACCACGACAACTATATCTAGCTACATATTTACTAGCACTATAGGTCAGGTTTCATATCCCTTTGGTTTCTTTTTTTTTAACCTTTATTTTTACTAAAAGAAGAAAAAAAAACAATTCACAAAGTTGTTGAGAATGGCAGCAAGTATTTGGTGGTTCTGACAGATAGTTTTGGATATGCATATTCAGATAGAGCATTAAACTAGAAATTTAGAATGATTTCTTACTAAAGGCTACATTCAACACTCCATCAGACACGAAGGTGATAAGCATTTCACATATAAAAACTGAAAGGATGAATGTTTCAACTTGGAAGATAGTAGCAAATAGATCTAATCCTTTCTTTGGCTGCATTCAGCTCTGAAAGGTATTTTTCCACATTTCATTACAGCATGTGGATGTGGATATACAATATACCTTTTTTGTTGTTGTTGTTCTCCAATGAGCAAAGAAAAGCACCAAGTCAGATTTAGAGATTGAACCGTTTGTACCACATTTAAGTCATATAAAAAAATCCTGATATCATAAAATAGTAACATTTAAGCCCTGAAGTGATAAGCTCAGGCTGTTCAAAATACAAAATATATTGCTGAGATATACCACTTGAACATTCAATTGAAATAATACAGATGGTCTTTGGTGTTATCACTGTCATGAAGAAATGCTTTATGTTTTGTCCCTCAAAAAGCTTGGGAGAATATCTTTCCCCTTGAATGACCTTCATAAATCAGATAGACTTGTACTTACTGCCCATTTCTTCACTTAGCATCATGAAAAGATAAACACTCAATGCGGGATATGTTTTCATAATCCCAATCTGGACCCTTATCTTCAGCACTGAATCAAAATCAAAAGGCATATTATTGACCACTAATGTTTCTTTGAATACATCTAAGTATGAATTGTCATTCAGGTACAGCTTCTTTTATTCATGTGACTGCAGCACCCTTCCTTGTTGCATGCATAGCTGCTACCTTGTCAACCTTGGTTTTAGGCCAATGTTTTTCAGTCTTTAGCAAATATCACAAAATTATCTTTAAGTACATGAAGATTATCTTATCTTGAAGACTTATTTTTCAGTGATAACTAGAACAAAAGTTCACTAGCTCTTTTCTTAAATATGCACATCAATATGCCAACTGAAAGATCACTTAGTGTGTTCACATATTAAGAATTGTTCTTCCACTGTGCAATGCAATGATATTATGCAAGCTATGCTAGTGATAAAGAAATTGTGCCAAAAATTTATTCTGAATTTTAATGAATATAATAGTAGCCACAAACTTTGTGATTAGTGCTATAAGTTTCTTAGAAATAGTATTAGATGTAGTGCATATACTCTAATCACTGCAATTTTGTTAATACCACTGTAGTTTAGGCCTCTTATCTCTTGGTAATAATATTCATCAGTTTAATATTGGAAAGCATTATTTTCTGCTTATTCTAGAGACATTTGACAGGCTACCAGAGGGGTTTGTGTGCTTTCTATGAAAATGTTGTGAAAGCTAAGGTTGCACCACTGGATAATATAAATTAGTGTTCAAATATTCATTGTTTTAATTCCTCTTTACTAATTTCTGCTGCTATATTAGGAGAAATGGTTGTTTTTATCATAGAAAAGCCACATATTAATCCCATTAATCATAAAAATAGCAGTGTATATGAAAAGCTTTTGCATTCTACTTCATATTTTCAGATTTACTTGTCCTAGTACATATATCTTCACATTCTATATTTATGCCAAAGTCAAGTTCACTATTTGTGTTTTTAATGCTGCCATGACTTGCTATTGTTTTCTATCACTGTTTTTATACTTGAATGAACCACTTTTGAGGCATTAAAACATTTTGGGAATTAAAGATAAAATACAGCCCAGCTGGTGTGGCTCAGTGGCTGAGAGTGTACCCAGGAACCAAGAGGTCACTGGTTCAGTTCCTGGTCAGGACACATACCCAGGTTGCAGGCTCTATTCCCAGTAGGGGGCATGCAGGAGGCAGCTGACTGATGATGTTTCTCTCTCATTGATGTTTCTATATCTCTATCCCTCTCCCTTCCTCTCTCTCTAAATTCAATAAAGGAAAAAATATTTTAAAGATAAAATACAAAAAAATTGTAACCATGAAACATACAAAATTAAGAATATAACCAAATGACAAGAACAAATGACATGACACAAACAACATCTTGTTCACTAAGTGTTATACAAGATGAACCAATCACTGCATTCTTTGTAGTTTATGCACAGCCTCACTGGTTAACACCACATTGAGATTTTGGGGTGGGGGAGAGCCATGATGATTCAGGGGTAATCCTGTAATTATGTCTCACAACCTCTGGCATATAATGTAAATACATTGCATTACCAGAAATAAAACCATTCTATACATGAGAAAACTGAGTCTTAGAGAAGCAAAGTAACTTACCCAAAGTTTTACAAGTGTAAATCAAACCCAAGTTGCCCAATTAGCTGCCTCACGGAGGCATCAAGATAAGCATCATCTCCTTTGGCATTGATAGGAATGACGGAAAGAGATGAGGGTATTTAGCTTGGGAAACATTGAAGCCTGGCTAGGGAGCAAGAATGGCAGAGGTAGCTGTGTTCAAATATGTGAAGGACATTCCTGAGATTAAGGAGCAGTCCTGTCTGGTTGGTTGTCCTGAGGGCAGAACGTGGGTGTATAGGAGGAAGTTACAGGGGGGCAGGAACAACATTCTGTCAAGTGGAATCCTGAGCTTGCTGAGGCAGGGAGCTCCCAGGTCCGTCCCAGTTCACTTAGAAACTGGCTGGGAGTGCTTGGCAGGAAGGCTGAGGAGGGGGTCTTACACCAGGTGGAGAGAGTGGGAGCAGGTGATCTGACAGATTTTGTAGCCTGGGTCTGATGAGTCTGGAGGCAGGAGGGCTGATGAAGTGGGACAGATGGACTCTGTGCCCCTCTGGACCTGACACTCTGGTGCCTTGGTTCAACTCTGTCTCCTGGCTGCCCAGCAGTAGCCCCGCCTGTTTCCTGGGTGGCCAAGGGGAGCCTGTGAGATTCTCTATGGGAGGCTGAAGTCTCTGCCTCCGAAAGGCACATGGGCTCTTTCTCCTGCTACACTCAAAGTGCCACCATATTTTGGCTTCTTCTCTTGCCCAGCTTCCTGAATCTAATGTTTAATCTTGAAAGCTGGAGAACAGAAGAGATTCAGGATACTGTCTGTACTTGGAAGCCAATGCTGTAGAAAGGTGAACAGCTGAGAGGACTCAACTTAACCCTTGGCCATTCTCAAACCACAGGACACTTTCTACTTGAAAAATATAGAGGGAGACCCTCTAGTTTAACTCCACCCACACCACCAAGTTGCAATTCCCATATCCAATAAGACCCATCTTGGCTTTCATTATAAATGCAGAAGAAATGGAACAGCATGACTTAAGGCCAAGAAGACAAGTAACACCTGGTTTGAAATTTGGTCAAGACTCCAATGTTAGCGGTATTATCAGAAGATTTTTCCAATGTCAATGGTAGAAGATTTTAGAGGTTTATTTAAACCATCTCTTTGGCTGTATGCCTAATTATAGCTGGCAGGAGGATATAAAGGAATTCAAGAATTCTCTATAGTAGTATTAGGGGTAGACACGGAATAGATGGCTAAGAATGCTCTCCTAGGCTCAGGAGTAATATATTGCTGGTATGTACTGTGATTAAGACTCTTGGATTAAAATATTAACATACTTCTGAACAGATTTTTAAATAGTCACAAGACTCTCAAGTACTGCTTTGTCATGGCTACCCTAGCTTACCCCTCTCCAGGCTCCTGCCATGCCTCCCTATGAACCAGCAACTACTGTGACCAAAGGTGGTTCAATATTTCTGATTAGTCTCAGGTCTTTTGTCTGGGAGAGGGGAAATGAGACTTGATCAAGCACTTCAATAGTCAGAAGCCAAATTTGGAAGAATTTTAATGTACTATATGTAAAGAGAAAATACAAAGCAATTTAGGTCAGGAAGAAGAGTCAGTGAAGGGTTGGGTTCCAATTCCCAACATTATGATCTGAAGTAAGACAGGTAAGCTTTTTATAACAAAGTGGATTTAGTGTTACAAAGCTTAATATTTTCTAAGAGCTTCTATGAAGGACAATAAAGATTGTCTTTAAATCTATAAGTTGAGATTTGTTAATTACTGTTATTGTCCCTCTGATAGTTCTGAGTACAGAATACAGCATTTTTTTCATAATGTAGTGATCCCCCTTGAAATATGTCGCATATAATAGTACCAGCTAACATACTAAACACTTACTCAACCAGACACTCTTCTAAGCACTTTACATATAGCATCCAATTTAATGCAATGATTCAGACATCACTATCATCACTATTTGATGTTGAAGAAACTGAAACCCTATACTGATATGGTCCACCAAGCCCTACTACTTATTGAAGCCCTACTACTTCTACATGCGAGGGAACTTTAATATCAATGACCTCATTTTATCCTCCAACATCTACCTTAAGGGAGGCATTATAACCCTAATTTTACAAGAAAACTGAGGCTCAGAGAAGAAGCCACTCACCCACGGTCATCCAGTCAACATCATCAGAACGGCAGCTCCAACCCAAGGCTTTTATGCCAAAAGTTGTGACTTCTTGCCTCATGTGCTTGCTTATCTCCCAAATAATTTTCCTTTTTTCCTAAGGTAGGTAGTTGTATTCTTCCCTATCTTCATGTTCTCAAGGTCATGTTCAATTTTCCCCAATTGGTAATTCCCTTCCTGGGACTCCTGGTAACATTCAACCTTTAACATTACTCTCTAACCAGTCTATAACCTGATTCTCATTAAAATGTCCCCCAGATTTAGTGTGCATTGATCTTTATCTGAACCAATCTTTAAATAATGGTTGCAAAATGATGATTTTTCCAACTCTATCACTCCCTTCTTCCAAATCCTTCACAGCTGAAATCACAAAGCTGCCCCATATCTACTTCCTGAGCCAGCCAAGCAAACTTAATGACCCCTGTATCAGTTACAGTGCTTTGGGCTGTGACTACAGGTATCTGACTAATTCTTATTTATACAGTAAAGACATTTCATGATCTCACATAACAAGAAGTATGGAAGCAAGTTAATTTCGGGGTTGCTTAATTCAGTAGTTCAATTATGTCATCAAAGACCCAGGTTTTTTCTATGTTAATGTTCTGTTATCCTAGGTGTGTAGTAATGTCTCCTTTCTTCAATAGCACACATTCTCTAAACGGAAACAACCGTGATCCCTGTCTGAAGATACCTGAATTCATGAAGCATGACATTTTTTCCTCAAATAATTTCTTTTTAATTGGGCTGTCTCCAATTACCCTATTAAAAATTATAAGCCCACCTCTGGCATTCCCTCTCTTCCTCCCCAGCTTCATTTTTCTCCATATCACTAATAACCACCAGGGATGCCACATATTTTATTTGTTTCCTCTCTCCCACATTAGAATGTAAGCTCAATGAAGGTAGAGACTTTAGTCTATTTTGTTTACTCTTATATCCCCAGTACCTAGGGCATTGCCTGGCGCACAGACTGCACTTAATATTTGTTCAATTAATTAATGGCCACAAGATGGCTGCCATAACATTAAACATAATTTCCTCAAACAACATTCTAAGCACCAAAGACAGGCATGGGACAAAGAGGCTGTTTTCTTTCAAAGCCTGCTGCTTTTATCAGACACTACAGTCTTTCTCAGAAACCCCACTACAGACTTTCCCTAAGGTCTTATAAATCACAAGCAGTCACATGCTCACCAGTAGGCCTCACTAGGCAAATGGGGATGGGCTTGCTATGATTGTTTTAAACCAATAATGATTCATTTCCCAAGGCTGGGCAAAGAACACCTCTGGGTTGTTTCTTTAGCATAGGACTGAACATTTGAGGCTGTCAAGTGATTAACATACAGTGTTTGCCATAGTAACTGAGCATGTTCTTGAGGACATCTTCTAACCCCTCTTCTCCTCTCTTGTCCCAAGGCAAGGACAGCCCTTATTTATCTGACCAGATCCCATAGGACCTTTCTTTCATTCAAGTCACACACCTAGTTCTCAGATTTTGCTCTCTAATACCATTTCCCACTAAAAGAAATAACTATATAGTGGAATGGCCAGTCAACCAAAATTAATATGCCCCCCAAAATTAATATGACTAAGGAAGAGGCAAAAAAAGACATTATATGCCTCCATGTATGATTCCCTAAAAAGGACATAGCCTATACGGTATTCCAGCCTGGAATACCTAACTTGAACCTAACCACAAGGAAACATCAGGCAAACACAATGAGAAGCTGTATATATATATATATACAGCTTGGCTCACTGCTCCTCAGTGCTGCCACAGAGGCAGGAGAGGCTCCCGCCACCGCTGCTGCACTCACCAGCCATGAGCCTGGCTTCTGGCTGAGCGTTGCTCCCCGCCCCCCCCACCCCACCCCCGTAGGAGCACACTGACCACCAGGGGGAAGCTCCTGCATTGAGCATCTGCCCCCTGATGGTCAGCGTGCATCATAGCAACCAGTCGTTCTGGTTGTTCCGCTGTAATGGTCACTTAGGCTTTTATTATACAGATATTTCCCATTTAAATTCTTTATTGTTGAAAGTATTACATATGTCTCATTTTCTCCCCATTGGGAACACTATATATTTTTAAAGCATAGGGTAGAGAAGACTATATTCTTAAAAATAGCAATGTCATAAAAATAGAAAGATATACTGTGGAAATGTTCTAGATTAAAAGAGACTAAAAGTACATAACAACTAAATTCAATACCTTATCCTAGACTGGATCCTGTACTGGCAGAAAAAAATACTATAAAGAACAACCAATTGCAACAATTGGAAGATGGAATGGCCTGTATATGAAATATGGAAACTAGTTGATATTAAGTATCATATTGATGTTAAATTTTATGATGTTGATAACCATATTATGGTTGTGTAAGAGAATACTGAGGTATTTATCAGGAAAGGACCATGATATATGCAACATACTTTTAAATAGTTCAGGAAAAATCAACTATGATTTATGATACATATAGATAGATAAGTAGATGATAGATAGATAGATAGATAGATGATAGATGATAGAGCAAACAAATGATAGAGCAAATGGGAAAACTGTTTTAACAATAGGTGAATCTAAGTAAAGGGTATATAAGTCTTCTTTATATAATTCTTATTATTACAACTTTTCTATAGCTTTGAAAATATTTAAATAAAACATTAAAAATATAACTCATGATCCATCACATCCTGTTTAGAACATTTCTGTGCTTAGTTTTCTAGAAGCTCTCAGGATTCCAGTATAGTAAAAGATGCCACTTCTGGATTTGCATGTTTTGGCAAATATGAACTTATCCAAATTATTTATTGGAGATCTTCCAGAAGAATAATTACTCAACAAACATTTTTCGTGTGCCAGGCACTGTGCTACAGACATGCTGGAAAAAATGTGACTAAAGCCAGCTTCTTGACCTTAAGAAGTTCATGAATAGGCATGTAAGTTATGAGTCAAGTGCTATAATTAGAGGAATGGACAGGTTCTAAGCGAAAACAGCAGAGAGATATCTTATTCAGCCTGAGGTAGGGATCAGAAGTAGCAAAGGAATGTGGAGTGGTCAGGGAAATTTTCCCAGAGAAGATTATTGAGTTAAGTCTTAAAGAGATTAGCCTTGTGGATGATGAGAAGGGGAGAAAGACATTCTTGGCAGATAGAACGGAATGAAAGAGGTAGGATAGTAGTTAAGAACACAGACTGTGGAACCAGAATGCCTGGGCTTCGATCCCAAATTTTACACTTATTAACTGAATTACCTTTGGTAAGTTAGTTAGCCTCTCTTTGTCTCCATTTCCTCATCTGTCACATGGAGGTGATGACATTATCCACCTCATAGGATAATTGCTGATGATTAAATGATAGGAAATGATACTTTTAGACTACAACATGGCATATAATAAGTGCTCAATAAATGTGAGCTCAGTTTATGTTCATTTTTTAAAAAACTACGAGTTTTGAATGCAGGGTTCATATCTGGGAATATAGGGAGAAAGGAGGGAGGATGTGATGCCAAATTAAGGAATTCATACTTTAACCTAAAGGCAATGGGATATTATTGAAGGATTATAATGATTTAATCTAATTTGTTCTTTATAAAGGCCCTTCTGGCTTAGAGAATGAAGTAGGGTAAGAATGGAGGCAGGAAAACCTGTGAAGAGGTCATTGGATTAATTCAATGAGAGGAGATCAGAATCTGAGATAAGGTAGTGAGGCAGAGTGTTATTGAGGAGGGAACATATTTAAGAGACATCATGGGAATAGAAGTCAAGGCTAACTCCCAGGTGCCTGACTTGAACATTGGGATGGATAAAGGCTCCATATCCTGAGATAGGGAACAGAGGTGGGGGACAAAGATGATGAGTTAACTTTTACCAAAGGAAGCTTGAAGGGGGATTTCTAATAAAAGGTAGAATAGACAAGGTTGGTATTTGCTACCCCTTAAGATTTACAAAGCAAATTCTGCCATTTTCTACCTGTTTGGCCTTCACCTAGCTATATGCCTTTGCGGAGTCACCATTTCCTCCACTATAAGAGGATTTTAATGATTAAAATGCCCTAGTGTACCTTCAAATAGGTTTTCTATTTGAAGAAATAATGACAGAAACTTCCCCTACTTGGTGGAAAAAAAATAGACTTACAAGTCCAGGAAGCACAGAGAGTCCCAAACAAGATGAACCCAAAGAGGCCCACACCAAGACACATCATAATTAAAATGCCAAAGATTAAAGACAAAGAGAGAATCTTAAAAGCAGCAAGAGAAAAGCAGCTAGTTACCTACAAGGGAGCACTATATTACTTCAGCTGATTTTGCAACAGAAACTTTGCAGGCCAGAAGGGAGTGGCAAGAAATATTTAAAGTGGTGAATAGCAGGGACCTACAACCAATATCACTCTACCCAGCAAAGCTATCATTTAGAATTGAGGGTCAGATAAAGAGCTTCGTAGACAAGAAAAAGCAAAGGAGTTCATCACCACCAAACCAGTATTATGTGAAATGTTGAAGGGTCTTCTTGAAGAAGAAGAAGAAGAAGAAGAAGAAGAAGAAGAAGAAGAAGAAGAAAAATATGAACCATAAAATGAGAATAAATACATATCTATCAATAATTGAATCTAAAAATTAAAATAAATGAACAAGGAATCTAATGAACAAAGTAAACTGATGAATAAAATAGAACCAGAGGCATGGAACAGACTGATGAATCTCAGAGAGAAGGGAGGAGCAGGAAGTGATTAACCAAAGAACTTATGCATTACCTATGGACACAGACAATAGGGAGGTGAAGGCCTAGGGTGGGGTGGGACCAGGGTGGAGAGGGGCAGTTGAGGGGAAAATGGGGACATCTGTAATACTCAACAATAAAGAGTTTTAAATGCCCTAGTGTAAGTGAAAAGCACACAATAAAATATAAATCTATTGTGATATATGATACATTTGTGTTATGATACAAATTCCAGCTATTTTTCTTTTGGTGACAGCTGACATTCAGGGAAAATAATCTTATTCTTAGGTCATCTTTTAGGGAAATTCAGAAAACTTTTCCCTTCCGGGGAAATAAAAGGGTTTCAAGAATACGTAGGAGGAAAAAATACGTAGGAACAGACCTCCCTTGTCTTAACCCTGTGTTTTTCTCCCCTTCTAATTTATCTAGCCTAAAAATAGGTAAGAAACTTGAAAATACTAGTAAGTCTTCAATGGGATGTAAAGGGCCAAAGCTGAAAATATGACTACAGAGGCCAAACTTGAGGTAGAATTAAAAAGTTCTGGAGTATGTCAGCTGTATTGAGATCCAGACACTATGGTTGAATTCCAGGCCCTGACTAGAGGAGCCTTATAAAACCTTTTGCAAAATGCTTAGTTCTCTTCTACCCTTATGTAGGTATGTGTGGTTTGTACCTATAGAGGCCACATAACAGGCACCCCAATTCTCTGTGCCACAGACTAACTTTTCTCTGCACATCCTGAGGGGCTTGTCTGCAATGGACTTGCCTCATAATGTTTCTATGGAAGTCCTTACAAGACCCAGATTCTTTTAGAACAGCAGATATAGCTATTCAGGTTACAAAACCTGAATTAGAAATATATAGTCTCTCCCTTGGACGAGAGTATAGTCTTTCTATTCAATTCAGCTTCTCAGAGATTTGCTTATTTATTGCTATTTTATTAGGCTGGCATTTTTTTGTTGCAGCGCCACATCTTGTGACCAAGATCTTTGAATCATTCATCTTTCAATCTTTAGGCTCAATAAATATACCTGTTTCTCAAAACCTCTGTCATTTTTTGTGTGGGTGATGAGGAGCTTCACTTTCCTTACCTATAAAATAGAAACATGAATACTTTCCTTGCGGCGTTGTTGTGAGGAACAAATTGAAAGTGCCTACCCTCAATAATATCAATAATAAAAATAAAATATAACTTCAAAATAAAATAAAAGGATCAAAGTACATACCCTTCATATTCATTCAAAAATATTTACTGAGAACCTACTATGTGCAAGACACTGGTATGCATTGGGGATACAACAATGAACAAAGATGAATATTACTACCCATGTAGAGTTGATATTATAGTGGGGGAAGATTGACAAACTAAATAAGTAAGATATATAATATGACAGATGGTGATAAAAGCTATAGATAAAAATAAGAGAAAATATGGGTCTAGTGGGTGCTAGTCAGAGTTGGACATCACCACACAGTAGGTGCTTCATAATTGGTAGTTATTTCTTTTAGGTCTCTTTGGTCTCTACCTCAAGCATTAATTGGATACAGATCCTAGGTACTTGCAACAGTTCAAAAACATTTATCAAAACCTAACTATGGTCCTAGCCAGTTTGGCTCAGTGGATAGAGTGTCAGCCTGCAGACTGAAGTGTGCCCAGTTTGATTCCGGTCAAGGGCACATGCTAGGGTTGCAGGCTTGATCCCCAGTAGGGGTGTGCAGGAGGCAGCCAATCAATGATTCTCATCATTGATGTTTCCATCTCTCTCTCTCCCTCTCCCTTCCTCTCTGAAATCAATATATATATTTAAAACTAACTATGGATCAGGGACTCACTAAGTTTGGGGATGTAGAGATGAACAAGGTATGATCCAGAAGCACAAGGATAGTTCCAATGTACTGTCATAAGTGACCAGACACACAGGGTGAAGGAGGGCAGAGTGTAGAGGAGAGCCACTTAGCATACTTAGGGGTCCTGAAAGGCTTTATGAAGGTGTTGATGCCTAAGCTCAGACTCAAAGGCTGAGAGAAAAGGCATTGGAAAGGGTGAACTCGGCAGAATAAATTACACAAACAAACTCATGAGGCCATGGACCAGAGAGATGAGTAAGGAGGAACTACATGAAATTCAGGGAATAAAGAATGCCAGGAGATGAAGCTAGAGAAATAGGCACAGCTCAGGAGAACATGGAAAGTTAAATCATGGACAACACACAGCAAAATTATGGAACAACTAGAAGTCTTTGGTAGGGAAATTACAAGGGCAAATTTGCATTTTATAAAGACTACCTTGTAGAATAAAAGGTTGCAGTTTGTAGACTAAATTCTTATCAAGGAAATAAAACCTAAAGGCAGAGAATCCACATAAGGCACTACGAGAATAGACCAGGAGAGCTTGATTTGCAGGAGATAGAGAGAAAAAGATGGATTTCAGAAATAGGAAGCAAAATTGGAAGGCCTTAGTGGCTGATTCAATTAAAAATGAAAAATCAAGGGTGAATCCCAAATTTCTGGTTTGGGTGGATGGTAGTGCTATGATGGGAAGTACAGAACAAAAGATGGATTACCTGGGAAAAGATGATGAATTCAGTTTTGAACACTCTAAACCTGATTCAATGGCTTATTTCCAGAAGGTTTTCTCTTGGGACTTGGTATACTTTAAGGTTTTATAGTCATGCATACATAGGTCCAGATTATAATATGGGGGTTATAATATAATTTACCTCATAGGATAAGGAAGATAAAATGAGATATTGCACATGAATTGCTTAGCACAATGCTTGACACAGTAAATTCCAACTATACATTAGATATTAGCTATTATTATTAGCTTCTTTTTTTTTTTCTGGGCTCAGATCACACCTGCTGATTCTGTTCAACTCTCCTAAGTTTTCTTTCAATGTTTTCTAGCTGACTTGCCTCTGACTTCTTAGCATATTCTTTTAGGAGCTGTCTCTGAATTTCTACAATCAACATTAATCCTCTTGTTTACTCTCTAGTTTCTTCATGGATTTAAAAGGAGCTTCATCTTTATTCTGAACATGGTTTCCCTGCTGAGTCACTCTCAGGCTCTCCTTAACCTTCAAATCACGAAGATTTGTACTGCTTGCTTGGAAGGAATTTTAACAGGTATGTCTTCTAAACACCAACATGCTTAATATCAGCATGCTTCCTCTATCATCTGATAATTTTGTTACTGGGTAAGAATCTCCATTGCAACAATTTCCATGATGGCAGCTATCATACATTTAGCTAGCACCTATGAAACCAGAGGCTTGACATTTATTCTTCCATTTTATCCCTAGAAGTCTTCTGAGGTTGGAGCTAGGATTATCCCAATCTTGTAGCACACAACTAAGATTTATTGAGCATTTACATAATATCAGGCACTGTTTTAAGCACTTTGCATACATTAATTTATTTAATTCTCACATCCCAAAATGTAAGCTCCATTATTCCAATGAACAAACCAAGCTTCAGACAAGTTAAAGTAACCTGCTTAAGGTCACATAGCGGATAGTGGGATATTGAGAATGGAAATACAAGTGTGTTCACTCCTGTGCCCTGCTGCATGCCACAGTGGGACCAGAAAAGGAAGGGCTAGGGAATGGGAGAGAGCCTGACTGTGTATGTATATCTGTTAGGATGAGTAAATGTGGCTACTGTCTATCTTTGTATTAAAAGACAAAACTAAGTTGACTGCGTAATTGGCTTTACTTGTAAGGCAGCGATTTTCAACCATTTTGATCTCATGGCACATATAAACTAATAGCTAAAATTCTGCAGCACACCAGATATATTTTTTGCTGATCTGCCAAAAATAGGTATAATTCTGATTCATTCACACTGGATGGCTTTTGTTGTGTTGGCTGTTGTCTTTTTTTTTTTATTCGACAATCTAAGGGAAGAGAGGTCATTGCCTCTGATTAAAGTCAGATATTGCATGTTTTAAAAAGTCTTGCAGCCCTAGCTGGTTTGCTCAGTGGATAGAGCATCAGTCTGCAGATTGAAGGGTCCCGGGTTCGATTCTGGCCAAGAACACATTCTATGGTTGTGGGCTCCATCCCCAGTAAGGGGCATGCAGGAGGCAGCCGATCAATGATTCTCATTATTGATGCTTCTATCTCTCTCCCTTCCTTTCTGAAATCAATAAAATATATATATTTTAAAATGTCTTGCAGAACGCCAGTTGAAAATTGCTGTTGTAAGTTGATGAGTAGAAAATAGAGTTAATGGATCTGGTATTTGAAATTCCTTCTCTAACTCCTTCCCACTCCTCACTCTTTACCCAAACACACATTAAAACTTCTAAAGTCAATAATAAAAAACACTGAAGTGCAGAGGAAGAGACTGTAATTCCACCCCTTACCCTAACGCTAGAATTTTCATTTCTAAGTTGTGTCCTCATTTGTAAAATCCTTTCTAATTTGTGTGCATATAAAGACAATTTTACCTCGTAACTATCTTGTATTTTGTTTTATTTATTTAACATTATAAAATGAACTTTTTATTATTCTTATTTTATTTGCTAATAGACCCTAATATACATCAAGTTGATCAACATTAAGATTATTTCCATTTTCTTGTTAGTAAAACTGCATTGACAATCTTTGTGCCTATCGACTTTTGCTTTCCTTCTGCTGATGTCTGTCCTTAGGATAGAATTCCCAGAGAGGGATTGCAGTGTCAAAGGGCAAGGAACATAATTTTGGTTCTTGATGCAAATTGCCAAATTGCTTTCCCAAAGGATCAGACTTATTTGGAGTGCAGCTGTAACAGTGCAAGCTCATCACTGACTGATGGATTTTTTAGTTGCTATCTTTCTTTCTATGTTTTCAATTTAGTCTTAACTCTTATTGTTTCTATGATTAGATATATACTAAAAATAGTGTGAAGGTGGCAGGAAAATACAAATTACCAATAGGAAATGAAATAACTAGCCATGATTTAAAATCCCTTTTAGGTGTATTTGTGTCCACAAGGGTCTCCCTCAGGCTGCTGTTTCAGTCCTTTTCAAGTCCATTTTTCCATAATGAGATGGCAGGTGGAAGGAAATATGGGATCCTGGCCCCCATTGGGAAGATTAGCTGGAGAGTGAGGAGAGACTCAGCCAGTGTTGGGGAACCTGGTGAGTGACACATGTAGCCAGGATACAGAAGGCAGAATCACAGTTTGAGGATGAACTAAGAAAAATCAGTGGCATCAAAGTTTTCTCCATTCTGTAACTAACCCAGTAGTACCTCCCTCATAAAGAAACTAATTTGTAGTCAGAATAAATAGAGTCAAGAAGTAGCACTGGCAAAAAGGAAGGAAGGTCCAGACCTGCTGCTACTTGGAACAATGGAGAAGCAGAATAATAAAAATTCTTACACAGTAAGCTCTTTCAAATGTGTCCAGTATTGTGCAAAATGCTTCCCCTGGCTTATGTCTAATCCTCACAGAAACCCTAGGAGGTGAGCACAATTAAGGTGTTTTTACGGATGAGGAATTTGAGGCTCAGAGAGGTTGAGCTCATAGGCAACATGAAGAGGTAGTAAATAGCATGAGTTCTAGAGCTAGGCTGCTTGGGTTGGAAACCTGGCTTTCCCATTTACTAGTTATGTGGTTTTAGGCAAGTTATTTCACTTCTCTACCCTTCAGTTTCTACTTCTACTTGTAAAAGAAGATAATAACAGAAGAACCTACTTGACAAGGCTTTTTGCAAGGGTTGTAGGAAATAATACAGGGTGGGGCAAAAGAAGAAACTAGGCACAGTGGATAAGTAACTGATCAAAGGTTAACTTAACTGGTAGATGCAAGTGCTAGAATTTAAATCCAGGGCCCTAGAGCCCACATGTACAATCACTACACACTATAAACGACTGACTTTCATTAGTGGTAAGGGGCTAATTAATAGAGGATAATCTTAGTCTCTAGCATAGTGCCTGACACATATAAGGCATCTTACCTAATAATAGACAAACATGTAAATTGACCATACCTCCGATATGCCCACAGCCAATCAGATTGAGTATGCAAATTAGAAGGCCAAAGATGGCAGCCGCCCAGCTGCTCCAGGCACAGAGTGGCCAGGCAGGACAAGATTCCTGCTATGAGAGGGAGGGTGGCGGCGGGGGGGGGGGGTGCTAAGGGATCTACAGGAGTGGAGTGCCACAGCGAAGACAAGACTGCAGACTCTGGAGTCTGCAGCAAAGATGAAGAAGGCAGACTCTGGCCGGAGTGAAGGCCTGGGTCCCAGGTGCCAGAGGAAAACCGGTGCTGGAAGCCAAGGGAAGGAAGGCCTATTGTACAAATCTCTTCGTGCAACGAGCCTCTAGTTTATTACATAATTTTGGAATGTTGAGTGAGCCATTTATTCCTGTTACCATGCAACCCAGTAATCATTGTGTATTTAATCAAATAAATTAGAGAAAAGTTATTTAATTTGTCTAATTATTAAATTAAACTATTTGCCTGAATTACCCTTCAGTATGGCTCCATGTCATTAATCATCTGTTCAAAATGCACAGCAAGGCTATTCATTCATCCTTTATTGATTGAGAATACCTACTAGAAGCCAAGCCTCCATACTATCTCTAGGGATAGCAATAAATAGACATAGAAACTCACTGTCTAGTGGAGGAGACATACATATATACAAATACAAATGATACTGTTTGATCAGAGGCATTGACAGGGGAGGAACATGGGAGAATATAAGAGGGAAACTAAGTTTTAACATATAGGGCTTTTGCTGCCCCACATGGCTTCTTCTGGTAACATATCTCATCCCACCTAGATGGGTACATCACTCAACCCTAGTAGGATGATTAAGTTTATATGTTTACTTGACTGGGCTAAAGGATACCCAGCTAGCTAGTAAAACATTATTTCTGGATATGTCTGTGAGAGGAGAGTGTTTCTGGAATAGATTACCATTTGTATCAGTAGACTGAATAAAGATTGCCCTCACCAATGCTGGTGGGCATCATCCAATCTGTTGGGACCTGAGTATAATAAAATGACAGAGGAAGTGCAAATTTGCTCTTTGCTTGAACTGAGATATCTATTTACTCCTGTCCTTTAGACAGACTGAATTATACCACCAGCTTTCCTGGTTCTCCAGCTTGCAGGCAGCAGATCATGGGATTTCTCAGCCTCCATAATCACGTGATTCCTATAATTAATAAAGAAACAAACAACAAAAAATTGGTTCTATTTATCTGGAGAACTCTGACCAACACATATTGATAATCAGAGAACTCTGTTCCTCTGGCCATGGTTATTAGTTTGGGGATAGACTCAATTCTAGAACTTTTGCTGGAACCATTGAGAACATGTTTCTACTGGGGTTGCTAAGTGGTAAGATGCAAATCTGTAGCTCTTGGTGGATATCTTGGCCATCATGCAGGGAGAGCCTGTTTAAGAACTGAGTCAACATAGAGGAGATCAGGGCCAACAAATAGAAACAGATTGCTGGTGACATCATTTGAACACCTGGGTCTAGCTATGCCTAAAATTGCCCCTGTGATTTTTCAATTAGTATCATTAACCCATTTATTTTGGCTTAAGCTTATATGTGTTGTATTTTTATCACTTGTTAGCAAAATATCTCCTCTCTCTCTCTCTCTCTCTCTCTCTCTCTCTCTCTCTGTCTGTCTGTGTGTGTGTGTGTGCGTGAGCATGTGCAGGCACATATTCACTGATATGCTGATTAAATAGGGAAGGCTTCCTGGAACAAGTGAGGCCTGAGCTACATCTTAAAGTATTAGAAGTTACCTAAAGCAAAGGGAAGTGTACTCTAGGTAGAGAGACAGCATGAGTAAAAGTATGGAGGTAGGATACACCACGAAATGAAGGGCGGCGGGGATATTGTAAGTATTTTGATGTGGCCAGAGGGTAGAGTGAGAGTCAGAGGAGGAAGAACCAAAGCTAGGAGGGCAGGGCAGGGGCCTGTAGTGGAGCCTAAGAAGATTGCAATTTTTATTTTTTATATTCCTTTTCTATAACTCAGCCACATTTTTACATTTTTTTCTCCTTTTGTTATTAGTTCGGCAGTAACATGTACCATTAAACAACATCAAAGTAGAAATCTTTCTAGGCTTGGGGTTTGGTCAATCTCAGGACCCTTTTTGGGTTCTAAATCACTAACGGAGCCTCTTTGTAGTGTCTTAGTTGCTGGCTGCTCTAGGTCAGGCAATCCTTATCTTCCATGAGGAACAGCCAGTCCAGGGGAAGAGACAATTACAATAAAATATGATCAGGGCCACAATGAAGTGATATAAAGGGTGCAAAACATCAAGAAAGCAGAGTTAGAAGTACCAAGGAACATTTCTTCTATAAGTATGACCTTCAAAATGATTTGAAGAAAGTATAGGGATTTGCCAGATGGACAAAGGTGAAGTGGAAGGCATTCTAGGTAGAAAGAAATGTTTATAAAATGACCTAGAGATACAAGAGAACAGGTTGTGCTTGGGGTAACTGCCCATAATTTGGTACTTCTGGAGATCTAAGTGTTTGGGTTGGAGGATTAGAAAGTGGCACAGGGGAAAAGTACTGGCAATGTAGCAAGGAGCCACATAATAAGGATCTTAGTCAAGGGATTTAAGATTTTATTCAGGAAACAATGCAGAACCATTGGAAAAAGATGGACAGAGGAGTGACATATAGTTTTTGTTTAGAAAGAGTTCTCTGCAAAGTGAAGAATGGATTAGAGGCATCTGGGCAGAATAGCAGGCATCAGAGAGAAAGCTGTTAGAAAGCTGTTCCAATGGTCTAGTTGTGAGATGATGATGAAGTGGCAGTGGGCATGGAGATAAGTGGATGGATTTGAGAGCTATTTTAGGACTAGAAATGACAGAGCTTGGTGACTAAGTGAATGCTAGTGATGTTGGGAGAAAAAAAGAGGAATTAAGTACGATATCCAGGTGTCTGAAGTTTAATTTAAACCAGTGAAAGAAAAAACAACCATTATAAGTGCCCTATATATTAGAACATTAAGTATTGTCAGGTTGCTGACAGCTGTTTCAGAATTCAAGAACCTCTTTCTTTAGCAATCTGAGCTGCCAAACTTTCTCTCTCTCTCTAAAAAAAAAAAAGGAGCCAAGCATCCTCGAATTTGAACATAAGTCCTTATGTATGACTTTGTTCATGAATCTACATGGGTGGAGGGGTGTATGATGTGTACACATCTAGTCACATAGGATCACTTCCCTCGAAGAAAATATTTGGAGTAAGTAATCCTTTGCAGAAGCCCTCTGACACTCCTAGACAAAGGCAGTTGTCTTTGTCTTTCCTCTTTGGACTAGGTTATTCTAGATTCAAGCAAAAAGAAAACGACTTCCTCTTCAGCCAATGTTTCATAGATGGGGTTCATTTCTACTTAATCCAGAGTAAAAATAAACTATCAAAGAAAGAAAAGAAGGATACATATATATCAATATTTTGCCTGCAACTATGTACTTCTCCAGAGCGTCATCAAAACGTAGTGGGGACTTTGTTGTACTCAAATGCCCATTGAATTAGTGTACCTTTTCTACAAAATGATGGAAACTTTTTGAAAGTAAAAGTACTGGGTTTTGTGTGTATGTGCTTGTCAATTTTTTTCTTTTCATAGCTAGAGGAGTTGAGGTAGGAACTTAATATTCACCAAAAATGCATTTATTAACGACCAAGGAATGATGAACAACTCACAGAAAACAGCATTTGGGAAGCTGAGAAGATTGGCTAACACACAGTTCAAAGGAAGGGGTGGCCCCTGTCCACGCTGGGTCCTAAGTAGAGGTCATCTTCAAACCCACATATTGGATCTGACCAGTTCATCTGATTTTTACATCCATGATATGAAGGAGTCAATCCCTGGCTGAAACTCCTCTAGAGCAATGACAAACATTCATCACAACCCAGCTGAACCTGTACCAGGTGAATGATTGCCCCAAGGGCAAATTGAAAGTTTCTAATTGGGCTGACATTCGTGTGAGTTTAGAACACAAACAAACCAACTCCTGCTCCAACAGGTCTTCCCATAGAGCACCAGCCACCACAGATGGAAGCCTCTTGCACACACACACACACACACACACACACACACACACACACACACACACAGCCTAGATTTATCAGCTCAAGAAGGATGAAGAGGCTTTAAATCTATAGTCTCAAACACAACACCAAGCCTAGCCAAGATTCTGAGATTTCATGAGAGAGTTGGTATTTTTCTGAGTGAATAAAAGCACAGGATGGCCCAAATGGGCTACATTGGCACTGGAAGGATTCTTTACGAAATTGCCCAAGGAGAAATGGAAACTCCAACTTTCTCTAGTAGCATGTACTTACGAGGATTTATTTTAAAAAAATATTGCCCAGCTATAGTATCTTGTATACTAATGTTATACTAGTTTTAACTCAAAAGAAACAGGCTTCAATCCTGTCTTTCCCTAGCCCTAGGCAAAATTCCCTAGGAATCAGACTCTTTAGTACTATAGTCTACTTAAATTGCCCTTTGCTCCACCCTACCCCCACTACAGGTACCCTTAGGTGTATAGCTAGATGGGAGGGAGGAACTTGCTATTATTTTCATGTAATCTATATATGAATAATACCTGGAACATTACACTTTTTTCCCCTCTCCACTGATAATTATCATTGCCCCAGATCTCTCCTCTGTGAGAAACATCCAGAAGAGCCAGGGTAATTACTGGGCAGGGTGGGGATATGTGGGAAAGGAAAGAACAGGGCCCTAGAAATCCAAGTAGAATAGTCCAATAGATCCACCTGATGAGATAAAAAAAAAATGAACACCTATTGATATTATTTGTGGCAAAATTTGTTTCATTAAAAAAATTTGCTCTGGGTTCCTTTGCGCCTATGGGTCAACTAGCCCAGGAATACTCTGGGCCCACCAACACTTGATTTTACAAGGAAGCATGGAGGGACAATTAGAAAAGCAATGAATTTATTCAGCCTTTGGTTTTACCTGTAAAATGATGACTCTAATTGTGACTCTTACCTTATTTTCCCACAGGAGTGATGAAATTAAGAAGATGACTTGATAAAATTCACTGAGTATCTTAGATGTATGTGCCATAGAACACTAGATAACAATCACAAAAAACAAGATAGATTTCTCTAATATGATCATTTGCCTATGACAAATGAGAACTTCCTTAGTCTGTAAACAATGTGCAAATAGTCTTTGAGCCAGCACAGAAAGGGTTTCTGAAATGATGACTACTACCTCACAGACTGGAAATGGGAAGTCTGAGGCTCCAGAATGGAAGGAAAGAGGAATAAAATTAAGCAGTCTTTTGAGGTAGAGCCTGCTTCTAAGGGATAAGGGCAAGAATTATTATAAGGAAAGGAGGCCCTCAAAGCCAAATTCAAGGAATATATCTTCATTCCCTCTTCTCCTCTCCCCAACACATACCAAGATCATTTCCCCCCTGAGGACCAAATGGAGCTTGGACCTAACACCCACACATACATTCTGTTACATAGATGTACATACATAGAGGCACTTTGGCAGTCAGAGTTGCATTCAGAATAGGCCCGTACAGACATTCAGAAGACAATAATGAACAGATAAGTGGACACACACACTGTGTAGAAATGGGTTGGGTAGATATATTTGGGGAGTAGTGATAAATAATAACACCCTTCTCATCCACTCCCAGGTTCAGGACCAGTTGAGAGACACAAGAAGCTGAAAGACAGAAATGAAAAAAATATCTGTTTAGCCTGGCTGGTGTGGCTAAGCAATTGAGCATCGACCCAGGAATCAAGAGGTCCCGGTTCAATTCCTAGTCAGGACACATGCCTGGTTTGCAGGAGGTAGCCAATCAATGACTTCCTCTTCCATTGATGTTTCTATCTCTCTATCCCTCTCCCTCCCTCTCTCTCTAAAAATAAATAAAAATACATTTTAAAAATATGTTTATTACTGTTAAAAACTGGATTGAAGGACATGGAATATATATAAAGCCATAATAAGCTTTCTAATACTCCCCATTTAACAGACAGAATTGCCAACTGACCCTGGAGTGGGGAAAGAAGCCAAGAGAGTTATTCTAACAGAAGTACTCCCAAATGGAAACATGGAGAGAACAGAATGGAGGACTCTAATCCCTTCCCACCACTGCTTAAAAAGGAGAGTATGACAGAGACATGATTAATCAAGTTATCACAGAATGCTTTTCCAGCATCACTGCTTTGAAATCCTGGTTTTACCACTTCTTGGTTCAGTCTCTTCACTTGGAATAAGTTAATTATACCACTTTTCAGGGTCATTGTAATCATTGCCAATAATGTATGTAAAGTGCCTTGCATAGTGCCTAGCATTTAGTAATTGTTTCTCAATCTAGGGCAAATTTAACTCACTGAATGAATATTGTTCTGTTGAAACATTGTTTCAGTCAATATGTAAGCTCTTTAAAAGAACAAATGTTATGACCATACTACCCAAAGTGACCTACAGATTCAATGCAATCCCTATCAAAATTCCAATGGCATTTTTCACAGAAATAAAAATCCTAAAATTGACAAGGAAATGCAAAAACTCCTAAATAGCCAAAGAAATTTTGAAAAAGAAAAACAAAGCTGGAAGCATTACACTTCCTGATTTTGAGCCATTTTACAAAACTATAGTAATCAAAACAGTATGATACTGGTATGGAAACAGATATATAGACCAATGGAAGAGAACAGAGAGCTCAGAAATAAACCCAAGCATATGTTGTCACCTAATCTTTGACAAGGGGAACACACAATGGGGAAGAGATAGTCTCTTCAATAAATGGTGCTTGGAAAAGTGTATATCCACATGCAAAAGAATAAAACTGGACCCCTATCTTACACCATTCATAAAAATGAACTCAAAATGAATTAAAGACTTAAATATAAGACCTGAAATTGTAAAACTCCTAGAAGAAAAACATAGGGGGAAAGCTTCATGGCATTGGGCTTAGCAATAATTTTTTTTGATATAACAACAAAAGCACAGGCAACAAAAGCAAAAATAAACATAAGTGGGATTACATTAAACTAAAAAGCTTTTGCACAGAAAAAAAAAAAGAAAAGAAAAGAAAGTAAAAGAAAAGAAAAGAAAAGGCAAAGGCAACCTAGATAATGGAAAAATATTTGTAAGCCATATATCTGATAAGGGTTTAATATCCCCCAAAACAAATAACTTGATTTAAAAATGGGCAAAGAATTTGAATAAGCATTTTTCTGAATAACACATACGAATGTCCAGCTGGTTTATGAAAAGATGCTTAGCATAACTAATAATCAAGCAAATGCAATGCATGTCGTTTCACACCTGTTAGAATGGCAATTGTATATTTAAGAAAACACAGAAGTCCATATTAACAAGTATTGGCAAAGAAGTTGAAAAATTGGAATTCTTGTGCAATGTTGGTGTGAATGTAAAATAGTGTAGCCAGTATGAAAAACAGTATGGAGGTTACTCAAAAAATTAAAAATAGAACTACCGTATGATCCATCAATACACATCTGGGTATTTATCCAAAAGAATTTAAATTAGGATCTAGAAGAGATATCTGCACTACTGTGTTCATTGCATCATTACTCACGTAAGCCAAGAGGTGGGAACAAAATAAATGCCCATTGACCAATGAATGAATAGAGAAAATATGGTATATACACACAATGAAATATTATTCAGTCTTTAAAAAAGAGGAAATACTATTATGCTACAACATAGATAAAACTTGAGAATATTATGCTAAATAAAATAAGCTAGTCTCAAAAGGACAAATATGGCATGATTTCACTTATATGAGGTATCTAAAGTAGTCAAATTCATAGAAGCAAAAGTAGAATGGTAGTTGTCAGAGGCTGGGGAGACATAGAAATGGGTATTGCTGTTCAAGATGTATAAAGTTTCAGTCATGTAAGTTGGAAAAGTTCTAGAGACCTGCTGGAACACATTGTGCATATCCTGTATAATAAAGAGGTAATATGCAAATTGACCATCACACCTTTGACAAGATGGCTGTGCCCATGTGGTCAAAGATGGCCACCCCCATGTGGTCAAAGATGACCTCCACAAGATGGCCGGCAGGGGAGGGTAGTTATGGGTGATCAGGCCAGCAGGGGAGGGCAGTTAGGAGGGACCAGGCCTGAAGGGGAGGGCAGTTGGGGGTGACCAGGCTTGCAGGGGAGGGCAGTTAGGGGCAACTGGGCCGGCAGGTGAGGGCAGTTAGGGGTGAATGGGTTGGCAGGGGAGGGCAGTTGGGGGTGACCAGGCCTGCAGGGGAGGGCAGTTTGTGGGGGGGACCAGACCTGCAGGATAGGGCAGTTGGGGGTGACTGGTTGGCAGAGGAGAGCAGTTGGGGTGTGACCGGGCCTGCAGGGGAGGGCAGTTAGGGGCAATCGGGCTGGCAGGGGAGCAGTTAGGCGTCAATCAGGCTGGCAGGGGAGTGGTTAGGGGGTGATCAGGCTGGCAGGCAGGTGAGCTGTTGGGAGCCAGCAGTCCCTGGATTGTGAGAGGGATGTCCGACTGCTCACAGGAATCAGGCCTAAACTAGCAGTCGAACATCCCCCAAGGGGTCCAAGATTGGAGAGGGTGCAGGCTGGGCTGAGGGACACCTCCACCAAGTGCACAAATTCCATGCACCGGGCATCTAGTAGTTAATAATACTGTGCTGTAAACTTAAAATTTTAAGATAATAGATTTCATGTTTTCTGTTATTTTTTTTTTTTACCAAATTTTTTTAAAAAATGTATTTTTTACTAGAGTAAGGATTCTGAAGCTAGGGGTCTATAAGCCTCAGAACAAACTGTATATAACATTGGGAGATTCTGTGAGGCCTTCTAGAGGTGAGATTGTATAGCTTTCATTAGAATCTCAATAGAGTCCTTAATTCAGAGAGGTGCTCAAGACACTGCTATGAGGAATATTTGAGTTTACAAAGGGTCCATCTAAGAAAGTTTTCTTTAAAGTTCAGAAAAGGACTGATAGTTCAGTTTTCTTTCTTCCCAAAAGGTAAACTGGTTGATAGAGTTCTAATGAATTATAGACTCTTTGTGAGGATGTACATGCGTGTGTGTGTGTGTGTGCGTGTGTGTGCGTGTGTGTGTGTGTGTGTGTTTTAATGAGGTAGAAGTAAACAACTTGTTTTTAATTTCTCTTTCCCTGTTTCTGCTGATTGGCATTTGCCCACATATTCTATTTGCTCCTTTTAAAAAACCCTTTGTGATCCTTCTTAACTTTTAATATTAGCATAATCTAAGATTCTATCTACACCACCATTTTCATATCATTCTGATATCCCTGAGTGAGATGATCCTCTCCAAATGGCTTCAACTATAATGTAAAAGTATATTATTAATCACCACCTTTCTCTTGATATGGAGTTTCCTATTTCTACCTGCTTACTAGACTTCCTACCTTTTTCCCCACAGGCAATTTCACATACTTTAGGTGAATTACTTATGTTTGCTGGACACACACACACACACACACACACATACACACACACAGAGAAATATACCCAGGGACTCCTCTCCATTGCTTTAATTTCACTTGGTTCATCTCCATCATCAAGCCTTTGTTTGCACATCTACTATGTTTAGACACTTGCCAGGAAATAGTCACAGAATTTGCAAACTGTAGAGGAATTTAAGAAATCAAATAGCTCAAGCCCTTCAATTTACAGAAAGGGGGAAAGATCTGCTTAATATCACACAGCAATTTAATGGCAAAACCAGCTTAGAATCCAGACCCCTCACGTTCTACCCAGTACCCTACCTAAATGATGAATCATGCTCCCACTAGCTGTACTTCTAGGAAAGAATGAGATCCCTGCTACTAGCAGTGATTTTTATCAGTAAACAAGCAACATTATCTAGCCATCCGCTATTTAAAATGTCTACTAGTACTTGTGTGCTGTTTGCACCAGGGGTTAGGTAGTTTATGTTCTTCTGCTGAAGAGATGTAAAGAACAGACCAAAGAGTGCAACAAGACATCAGCATGGAGTTAGTTTTAGAATGAAAATAGATTGGTTTACTTTCATAATAAGGTTGTGAGGATTTTTACTTTTTCTTTTTCAAAGTGTTTTCATATGTATTATTTCATTTTAGTCTTCAACAGGCCTGGGTGGGGCTTATTAGCTGAAATTTACAGATGAACAAAAGGAGACTGAAAAAAGTTCAGTGATTTGTCCAAGGTAACTAATTTAGTTAGTGACAAGGCCAGGGCTCACATGTATGACTACTGCTTCTAAATCTCTTTCCTCTAGTCTAGACACATAATTCTAGTAGACCTGGAGTGATGACTGCATATCCGATGAACTGAACTTTACAGATTTTAATATGCTGAGACTGAAACATGCTGAGTTCTACCAAGTGACAATCATAGAGATAGGAAACTTATCCAAAAAGGGGGGAAAAAATCTGAGTTTAAAGACAGGACAGAGCAAATGAATGTTATGTAATAGGTTGACACACAATTAAGAATAAACAGCCGAAACCGGTTTGGCTCAGTGGATAGAGCTTCGGCCTGCGGACTCAAGGGTCCCAGGTTCGATTCCGGTCAAGGGCATGTACCTTGGTTGCGGGCACATCCCCAGTAGGGGGTGTGCAAGAGGCAGCTGATCGATGTTTCTCTCTCATCGCTGTTTCTAACTCTCTATCCCTCTCTCTTCCTCTCTGTAAAAAATCAATAAAATATATTTTTAAAAAAAAGAATAAACAAACAGAGATGCCATTTTCTCAAAATTTCTGCTTTCTAGTAGGGGAAATGAAAAAAATGATCATGATCAAAATTATTTTTGCAGGTCTAAAACACTGAAGGTGATTTTCCATTTGATTCATCTCAGAGGACTTTTTAAAAGTGGACTATAGATACCCAAACTGCCATTTTATTAAAGAAAAGTCAGGTCAAATCATATAATGCAGACAGTCCAGAAGACTGAGAAGAAAGGATTGGGGGAGGGAGGGAAGCCTGTGAGAGAAGTTTCAGTGGCCTGCTGGGGCACAATGCACGCCAAAGTGTGTTGAAGAGGCAAGTGACAGGTAAGAGAATAGAAGCAGAGTGGAAACCTTGCCTGCAGAAAGCTGTCTGTGGAAGGAAGGGTGCCACAGTGTGTTCCTTGGCAATGAGGAAGATGCTGCACAAGAAGAGGGCAAGAGGCTGGAGGAAGGAGAGAGTGGAAACATCCTGTTGAGTCACAAATGAGTTGTCAAAACTTTCCCTGCTAGTGTGAAGACCTTTAAAAACTCACTGCTTGCAAATGGCTCCAGAAACGACACGTCAGAAAGGAATGGTAACCTGCCCAGCTCAAGAATGAGAGGTCAGCATACGATTTAGTAACAAATACACTTTTTGAGACTAATACTGTGTGTGTGTGTGTGTGTGTGTGTGTGTTTGGGGGCTCCTGGTCTACAAGCCCAGTGTGAACAGATGAGCAGAGATGTTCTGGACCCTGCCTAAAAGCTGATTCTTACAAAAGGCACAACATTGTTAATTGGCCAGCTTATCAATGGATGCTCTTTCCTGTAGGTTTGTTTAGGAGTGGAAACAATACTGCTAGTCATACAAGTTTGCTGATTCCTGGCTTGGTCATCTCAGTGGGGCAAGTGCAAGGCCGTGCCAGGAACTCCAGATGACTGGAACATACACAAGCACAGTGCTACCCATAGACGCCAGCACTGAGCCGGGTGCGGCTGAGCCCGGGCAGGGGGCATCCTCAAAGTGCTTCTTTATTTAAACTATGCTCCAGGGCAGTGTTTCATAATGACCCTACACACCTAGCGCATACGCATAGAGCAGCCTACACACACAGCCCCACTGTGTTCGCTGGCCTGCTTACTTTACTTTCCATCCCTCTAGGCAAGATCCACAAATTAGCAGTCTTGTAACCCTCCTAGGGACTGGTTCTTGGGACCTTCAGAAGAAAAAGGCAGTCAGAGGAACAAGAACGCGCTAATCGGGAAACCAGGGTTTCAGCCCACTCGGCCACGCGGGCCATCTACACTAACGACTGGCTGGAGGGGCGGGGAACCCAGCCGTAAGGAGGAGGACCAAAGTGGGGGCCAGCTTGAATGAAACAATGTAACAATTGATGTGAGGCCTCGCCTTGCTCCCACTTCCCAGCGATCCTATAGGCGAGGTCTCAGTGACTGCCCCTCCCTATTGCTCCGTTTTCTTGTCCATTACACGCTATCCCTCCGCCTCTCCTTCTTTCTTTTCTTTTCTTTTTTTTTTTTCCTCCTCCTTTCCCCCCCCTCTCTCCCCCTTTCTCCAGCTCCGTGTCATTTCCTCCTTGCGCTCGCTCGGGCCGAGCGTCTCCAGCCGGGAGAGGAGGCGGAGCAGGGCGGTGCGGGGTGGCGTAGCGCTGGAGGGCAATGGTGGCGGAGCTGCTGGGGGCGGAGGCAACGTAGCCCCCGCGGAAAAGGAGCCCCGCGGCGCCTGAGCCGAGCGGAGGATGGAGAACCGGCCTGGGTCCTTCCAGTACGTCCCTGTGCAGCTGCAAGGGGGGGCGCCCTGGGGCTTCACCCTTAAAGGGGGTCTGGAACACTGCGAACCGCTCACGGTGTCGAAGGTAAGAACTGGCGGCTCTGCCCCAGCGGTGCCCAACTTTGAATGGGCAAACGGGTGTACGGGCTGCAGAACGGGGCCCTCCGACCAACTTTGAAACTTGGCTCGGGCTGAGGGGTGAAAGCCCCCCCTGTGGCTCCTTAGCGGCGCGGAGAGCTCCTGCCACCAGCCCAGGCACAGACAACCCCTGAAGTGTGGCGAGAGCGCTGCCCGCAGACACACTCGGGAGGCTCTTGGGCTCCCCCACGTCGGGGCGGCTGCTCCCCTCACTTGGACTAGAGGAAGTGGTGGCTGATGGGGGTTTCTCCTTAGAAGTTCCCGCGCCCCTGCGGGGCAGTGAGCTGCTACAGGGGCAGGCGAGGCGGCTTGGCAGCTTTCTCAGCAGCGGTGGCCCTTGGTCGACCAGTGGGCCATCCTGTCGGGGGCAGGTTGCAAGGCTAGGGTCTCCTGTGGGAACGGAGATGAGGCATCGGTGACTTTCGTCGGCCTCACTTCCCACGGCCGGACGCGCGCACATCCATTCAACTCGTGGGGCGTTGCTGCCGCCGCTTAGGTTTGGCCTTTCCCTCCCTCCCCAGTCCTGTCCCAGCGCCGGCGAGATTTCCTGCACGTTGAGGAGTGTGGAGGAAACTTTTGCGCCATGGAGCGCAGCTGTGCTGGAGCTGCCGCCGCTGCCGCCAGGGTTTGTTTGTTTTAGGAGGCTGTGATCTGCTGGAAGCCAAGTCACAGCTGAGGACCAGGGAGAGGAGCTCTCCCAAGTGCTCCAGAACCCGCAAAACTAGCCATTCCTGGTAGGCGTGAGGGTGGGGGCCTCTGGGGCTGTTACTGGGAAGAGAGATTTGTAGGACAACTCACCTTGAGGCGCCAGATTGCCAAGTAAACCAACTTCATGTACTTGATCCCATTTTTGTTTTGTTTTTTGTTTTTATTTCTCTTAAATGCTCAAACCTGAAAAGCCGTTCCAACCCGCTGAAATTGCAGTTGAGGTTGTAGATGTGGGTTTGGGCTGGAGATACAAAGATGTGGCTTCTCAGCAGGGGACAAATGTCACTTCTTTTTTGGCTTTTTAACCTGGGTCATGTCTCAGCAGGGGCGCGAGTGCCCCCTAACCTGAGCTGCTTTTGCCTTGCTTTGGAGCTGCTGGTTAATTTCTAGAGTAGGGGTCCTTAAGGCCTTGGGGCCCACCCACACTCTTATCAACCCTGTGGTGTTGTCATAGGGTGTACCAATCAGCTTGAGCAGTCTGAGGTATGCTGAGGCACATTTTTGAGGAGCTGCCAGGGAAACCTGGGATCTTTAGCCTCCCCTGACACCAATAACTAGTCCAGATCTTCACCCAACACTCCCTTCCCCTGTACTAGTCATATATTTCTAACCAGCCTGAGATGCTTTTGTAACCCACTGTCATACCCCCTCCTAAGGCACACCCCTTCCAATCCTCTCTGGAGGGAGTAATATGCTTTTCTTTAAACAAAAACACTGTCAAACAACCCCTTTGGAGGGGGGAATCCTGGCCTTCGGGATTTCTTCTAATCACCCCCACCCTCCTTTTTCATCAAGGTCACAACTGGCTATGTAGCCCTCCATGATCTGGCAGTTCCTCTCTTTTTCTCCTTACACCACCCACAGAATTTCCACTGTCTGCCTAAACAACTTGACTGGGAGAGGTCACTTTTGACCTCTGCCCAGGGCTGACCCATTCTGAGAAGTACCCCAGAGAGTGCTTGCTGCTGTGCTGCTGGATTGTTATGTGAGCCAGCGCTAGCATGGCAGGGGGTGTTACTAAGTATGGGGCAGCCAGCAATTTGTGGTCTGGCTGGGGGATTATTTGCGGGTAGATGAGGGTTTCCTTGGCCAAGCTGCTGAGGAAGTGACTCGTGTGTTGAGAGGCAGGGTGCCTTTTAATGATTCCCTTTCCATTGAATGTACAGGTGACCCCTATTATATGAAGGCTCATTATTACACACATTTAGAGAGGTAGGGGGTAAAATCATTTCTCCCATCCCGCCCAAATAGCCTGGTTCCTTACAGTAAAAGTCAGCTATATATGATCTGGTTAGCCCCAACAATATATAAAGGGGCCATAGTATTTTTTTTTCAAGTGCAGTGGTTACCTTTTTTTTTTTCTTGCCAACACACCTCATGGCACATTTTATTCCCCTTAAGCTTTAGAACAATATAGCTTTCTTCTTGAAAATAGCTTCAGTATGAACACACTGGTGGTGATGGAATGGAAGGGCATAGAAAGAGAATCCCATTGGCAGATCAAAAATTTGGGTTCTAATCCTTGATTTGCTACTCACTAGCTCTGGGATTCTTCATACTTCACTTGTCCTCCATGGACTTAAGTGCCACATGTCTACAATGAGTTTCATGTGGGTGGTCTTTAAATAAGACGATGATGGTCTAGTAGCCAATCCTTTATGCTAGCTCAGGCCCTTTGCTCCTCAGAAGGGTTTCAGACTGAGGAAGATGATGCTTTGTTCCACTTTCACACAGGGTTACTTTTATAGTGTGTTTCCACATCCCTTATTTCATTAGCATTTTACAGGCCCCCTATGAGGAAGTCAGGGAAGGTTGTGGAGAAACTGATGGAAAAACTGAGGCCAGGATGCACTGAGTGGCTTCACTAAGTCTGATTCTTGTAGTACTGTAGTTTGTGAAGGGGCATGGGACAATGCCATTCAGGTACATATCCAGTTTTGGCAACCTCCCACCCCAGTGACCCTTTCTATGCCAGCCTATGGTTCCACAATGGGCCAGGACTGGGTTGTAGACACTCCCTGATGGAGTCTGGGCTCAGGGAGTAGGATAGGACTATTTTGATGATTTTAAACCACGTGTGATGATCTCAGGTCGGCAGAGACAGAGGTAAGGTACAAGAATCATGGTTGGAAATGGAGAACCTCCTTTGGTATCATGGGGAAAGAATCTCAAACATGATTGGGTCTGGGTGGTATGGCGTACATACCTGGAGATAGCTTATGGAAAAGGTGGAGTCATTTTGAGAGTGGGTGAATTTGAGAAAAGGTGATTAGTGGGAAAAGAGTGCATGTAGTATGAAAGTTTACCTCATATGTGTCATGGGAAAACCTTTGGACCAGGAAATAATCAGGTTGGGGAAATCATCAATTCCTACCAACTCCTGTGATTTTCCTGAATGTGGGGACTTCAACTACCCAAAGTTATGATGATTGCTATAGTTTCCTCCTGACAATCAAGTGACAAAAAAGAGGAAATGTTTTTTTTTTTAAGTTACTGTTAATTATCCCAAGTGTTAGAGATGGTTTCTAATTTCCCTATTGAAACATGACCCACAAGGGAACTGGGTCCATGTTCTTGGTGTTACTAATTCCTTTGGTTAGTGTCTTATACTACCTTGTTGGTCCATGGAACCTATCTGGATGAAATGGGGATTCTCTTCTAAACAGATTTGTCTGTTTTGCTATTTAGGGGTCCCCCTTTACAGTATAGAGAGCCATCTATGAAGTTGGCTTCCTGCGCTGGAAAAGATCATCTTTGGGAATGGGTGACCTTTCCAAGGTTCTGGAACTAATTATTGTGCATCACATGGGGCCTTTTAGTGTGGTGAAGGACTAACTCCCAAGAAGCACACCCCACGAAGGTCCCATTGTGAATGCCAAGCCCAGCCTGAAACACAGCTAAAAAATGTTTCACAGGAACTGTCCTTTTCCATATAACAGGACCTTTGCACCCAACAAAAACTCAAACTTGCAGCCAAGTTTACTGCCAACCACAAGAGAGCCTTAATCTGACTTTACTGGGATGGAGCGGGAACCAGATAGAGAGAGGCAAAAGGTGGAAATCAGGGACATCTGTAATACCCTCAACAATAAAGATAAATATATATTTTTAAAATAGGGCCTCTTAGAGCCCACTTAGTGATTCAAATTTTATCCTCCTCTCTGTCCCTCTGTTTCTCTGTCTCTCTGTCTTTCTTACCCCTGCCCACTGAGAGAGAGACTGAGCTATAGCATAGCATAAGGTTCCTATACACATTTTGTTATTGGTAATGTGCCCTGAGGTTGGCTAAGGGTGGAGAAAAGAAAGGGTGGAGACCAATGTGGAGATGCAGGAAAAGGAGGAAGAAAATTGGGTGTGGGAGGTTAAGATGGTGCAGAAAACAGGCTCACGCTACATATTTGCCCTTTTCTTGGCCCATTTTTAGCGGCAGTCTCCATTTGGCACAGTGAAAGATGTGGGGGCTAGTGACTGCCCTGGAACTAAGTTAAGTAGAGTGGAGCAGTAGCCTGGAGGAGGAAGAAGCTTCATCTCCTCCATGTAATGTGCACTGATGTCACGATATCATTTTACCCTTTCTAGACCCAAGTCTCTATTTGCAAAATGGGGTTAGGCATACATGCCTGATTTTTATCATCAAAGATGACAGGAGAATGAATTGGGCAAACTCTAATACTGTTTGTCTAGGAAGATGGCAGGGAATGCTCTTTTAGTTGCTTTTAGGCCCTCCTCATCCCCAATGTGAGCATATTTCTAGAAGAAGCACACAAAGACACAGTTGAGATTTCAAGAGGACATTGGTAAAGTCAGATTAAGGCTCTCTTGTGGTTGGCAGTAAATTTGGCTGCAAGTTTGAGTTCTTGATGGGTGCAGAGGTCCTGTTATATGAAAAAGGACAGTTTCTGTGATACATTTTTAGCTGTGTTTCAGGATGGGCTTGGCACTCACAATGAGACCTTCATGGTGTGTGCTTCTTGGGAGCTTAGTCCAGCATGGTTACTTACATGACTCCTCTCCTCATCTCTGCCTTTAGAATCAGCAAAGATGTCTACTGCTCAGTTCCTCAACTGCTATCCTCTCCCATAAAGTAGTAGGCATTTGGGGACATGATATAGGAATTAATCCAAAGAGATAGAAAGAAGGTTGAAAGAAGGCAGAACAAGAAGGGCAGTGGTATATCTGGTAACCTTTGGCTGAGCTTTGGGTACACACTACTTTTGGGCCTCCTGGACTGTCACGATATACCTGGTACCCTATTGAGATCCACATGTGTGGTCCCTGAAGTGAAAAAGGTGAAGTCTGTTAGAGGGTTTTCCATTATCTAAGCTTCAGACAACGAAAATAATTCAACTCCAGCTGGGAAGACACTTAAGCGTTGTCCCTTGAAAAATTAAAATTATTTATCCCCTTGCTCTTTCCATCCCCCTCCCAGGATATTTTTAAACAGACTTGAGATTGGTGTTTATGGAATGATTATCTGGAAAGAACATCACAGTTTTTATAGTTAGGCTTCTTCAGAAGCAGGAGGAGTTGGGGGAAAGATGCTGACCCATCTGAGAAAAGTTACTGAAGAACAGCAGGGATTAAGTGAAAGGTGCTCTCACTATCCCCCTACACATTACACACACACACACACACACACACACACACACACACACACACCAAAGCAGACTCAAAGCAGGGCTGTTAACCTAATGCTATTCTTGAAGAAGACCTAGAATCACAAATCCTCAGATGATGAGGGCCTTTTGGAAGTCCTCTGGTCTTAGTCTTAACCAGTCCATGAGCCTCCTATGTAGTAGCCCCGAGCTTATTCTCCTGTGGTCATTAGGGAGCTTACTCCCCTTTTAGTTAGTCCATCTCACTGTTAGAAAGTTTTGTCTGTGGACAGCTTTTTATTAAGTTGAGATGCAATCATTCTTCCTCTAACTATCATCTATGGGTCCTAGCACTACTTTCTGGGACCACGCAGAACAAGGATGCTTTCTCTGTCTTAGAACAGCCTTTGGGAGGTCCAAAGACAAAGACTGTGTCCCCTTGTTTCACTTTTCTATGCTAATGAGCCATAGATCTTTCAGCTGTTGAGATCCAGTCTCCTCTTCTGTTTCTTCCTCCCACTCTGGCCACACTCCAGCCTATCTATGTTCCTCTTGAGTTATGGAGCCCACAGCTGAGTACCATAACTGAGGAGAGTCTGACCAAAGTTGAATAGGATCATTCTTGAAAAAAAATACGGCTGAAGACCACTTTGGCTTTTTCTGGAGTCCATGCCATATGAAGATCCTGTGTCAAGCAAAGCCTTTTAGTGGCGGTATCTATCTATACTGCTGCCAAGCTATACCTGCACAAGCCCTCCACATGGGTATCTGGAATACCCACATAATACATTTGGGAGGGACACACTTCACCTATTACTATTGATTTAGAATTTCCCCTAGCCCTGCTCCTAGCTCAGGCCAGCCTTGGGAAAAGTGTTCTAAGGGAGATGAAAGAGAGGACAGAAGCCTTGATTTCAAGGAGTACATATGTTTATACAAAGAAGACAGAGAAGGAATTTTTATCATAGAAGAACGAAGTGGCATTTAATGAATAGTGTCAAAGTCAGACTCTAAAACATCAGATTTAAGTTATTTTATTTTTTCCCCAACTGCTGGCTTAGAATTTGTAGGAGTAACCTCTCTAAACTTAATTTTCCCCTTTGGGGAAAAATTGGTGTCTCCAAGATTGAAGATGTTGACCATATGTGATATACAATCAGCCCCCAACTTACAGACCCCTATGTAGGAATTTAGACACAGCAGTTCTTGTCCCCAACTCCTGTCAGATACTTATCTCCCTGCACATTGCCACTTACACTGACTGCAAAAGCCCCTGCTATTGCTGCCATTTCTGGGTTCTCTGATCTTTCTGTACCTGGAATACCCACAAGAGTCATTCCTGCTGGAGGTCTTGCACCCATAGTTTCATTTCCCCATGTCCTCATATCTATCAATTTGTCACCTGAGATGGGCAAATAAATACGTTGTGTTTTTTTTTTTTTTTTTTGCTACTAAAGCCCTGATCAGGAAGTGTATTGGGGTGAAACTTAGTACTCATTATTACTGAAGGATGACAGGCCTGGAGAAGAGAGAGTGTCTAGGACACATGTTCCATTGATACAATGTTATTGATAACTAGTGTCCTGGTGCACAAATTCGTGCACATTGAAAGGAAATCAATTAGAGGAAATATTTTAATATTGCTATTTGCCCTTTCTCTATAATAGAAGTGTCAATCAAATTCACAATTGATAATGACAGATCAAAACACATACATGTGATTGGCGCCAGCTTTATATGTATCACACATGTGCAAGTCAACTTAGCCTTTTATAGATATAGAATGAACTTGCTTAATTAGACCTGCTTTCTGATGTAGCTAAACTTTTCCCAGCCCAGTGAAGCACCCCAGCTTCTCTTTCAGGTAATTGTCAGCAACACAGCAGTAAATTTCAACATGAAGCAGATTATTATTGTAGATCATGCAGGGAGAACAAAGGGTAAAATATTTAACTGCAACAGTGTTTGACTATATTCTGCACAGTGAGAAAACCTGAAGTCATTTTCAAGTTCCATCATTTCTTACTTCTTTTCAGTTAGGTCAAGTTTCTAAACTTTCTAAATCTTGATTGTCTTACTAATGAAAAGAAAATAGGATTCTACCGAGTCTCCTATCTACCTACTCCAGGACTTCTGTCAATATAAAATAAGATGAGGCATGTGTAAAACATTTTACAAACATTCGGTTAAACTGTAAAATGTTTGTACCTGACTATAAAGCCAATCAGGTTCCTGGGCTAAAGAAACTCCAAGGAGGCTAGTCGCTAGGGAGAGGAAGCCAGGCGTGGCTACATGACATAATTACCTGGTGCCCACAGCAAACGTTTCCGGGCTGGGCTGTGGGCTGCATTTTGCGCCATGGGGTTTTGGCAGTGTTGGCTGCGATTTGGTGGGGTGTCACTCCAGGGTGTTGGTGGGGCCTGTGTCTCACTTGGGGGAAGCCGAGTGTTGGTTTGAACTGGCGCCATTTATTTTTAAACTAGAGGCCCAGTGCACGGGGTTCATGCACTAGTGGGGGGCGTGGCCTGTGGGGATCAGCCCGCTGTGGGAGTGCCGCTCATTCCAGTCAGCTGAGAGGCTGTGGACCTGCCCTCTGAGCGGCTACTCCCACCCATCCCTGTCAGCTGAGTGGCTGCTCCCACCCGCTCATCTTGGTTAGCCAAGTGGCACTCCCACTGTGGGAGCACACTAACCACCAGGGGGAAGCTCCTGCATTGAGCATCTGCCCCCTGGTGGTCAGTGGATGTCATAGCGACTGGTCAAGTGGTCATTCTGCCATTTGGTCACTGGGCTTTTATTATATAGGACTAGAGGCCTGGTGCATTAAATTCCTGCACTCGGGGTGGGTGGTCCCTCAGCCCAGCCTGTGCCCTCTCACAGTCCAGGAGTCCTTGGGGGATGTCCGACTGATGGACATCCTTATTGCTGCCGTGGAGGCGGGAGAGGCTCCCGCCACCACCACTGAGCTTGCTAGCAATGAGCCCAGCTCAGGGATTCTGGCTGAGTGGTGCTCCCCCTGTGGGAGCACACTGACCACCAGGGGGCAGCTCCTGCATTGAGCATCATCCCCCTGGTGGTCAGTACATGTCATAGCAACCGGTCGTTCTGCAGTTCAGTCGATTTGCATATTAGCCTTTTATTATATAGGACTAGTGGCCTGGTGCATGGATTCATGCCTTGTGGGGTCTCTCAGCCTGGCCTGCACCCTCTGGCAATCTGGAACCCCTCTGGGGGTGTTAGACTGCTGGTTTCGGCCTGATCCCTGCAGGCCAGGTCAAGGTACCCCACCAGTGCACAAATCCATGCTCTGAGCCTCTAGTATACATATAAGATTTTTGTTTAATCTCTTCCCACTCTCCCCCCACCCCCTTTCCCTCTGAGATTCATCAGTCTGTTCCATGTTTCCATGCCTGTGCATTGAGCATCTGCCCCCTGGTGGTCAATGCGTGTCATAGCTACAAGTCAAATGGTAGAACTGTTGAATGGTTGGACACTTAGCATAGTAGGCTTTTATATACATATACTAGAGGCCTGGTGCATGAATTCATGCACCAGTGGGGTCCCTTGGTCTGGCCTGCAGGATTGGGCCAAAACTGGCTCTCTGACATTCCCCGAGGGTCCTGGATTGTGAGAGGGAGCAGGCCAGGCCGAGGGACCCCACCAGTGCACAATCAGGGCCGGGGAGGGATGCAGGAGGTTGGCCAGCCAGGGGAGGGACTGCGGGAGGGCTCCAGGGCATGTCTGGCCCATCTCCATCAGTTCCAATTGGCCAGACCCCAGCAGCGAGCTAACCTACTGGTTGGAGCGTCTGCCCCCTGGTGGTCAGTGCAAATCATAGGAAGCAGTTGAGCATCCTTAGCATATCATTAGTATATTACGCTTTGATTGGTTGAATGGCTGACTGGTCAACCAGACACTTAGCATATTAGGCTTTTATTACTTAGGATATATGGCCAATGCATGTCATGGCAGCTCCTGCATCGAGTGTCTGCCCCCTGGTGGTCAGCGCACGTCATAGCTACCAGTCAGACAGACAGACACTTAGCCTTTTATATATGTTATTGATAATAGCTAGGGTCATAACAGTTTTGGAAAGGCCTATTTAATTCATAGTTTATGACTGATGAAATTTCAGAATCTAACCACCATGTACAATATTCTATCTACAGGAAACTATTTAAAGATCCAAGTTACTTATTTATAAAAAGTATTCTCTGCAAAACCATTCATAAGTTCAGAATAAGAAATGCTCTAGATATCTCTGTTACACATATCTAGGTGGGTTTTGGGTTTCTACCAAAGATGCTCATATCATTGTTTGTGCACACAGTGTATGTATGCATGGTTAAATTTCTTTTTGAAACGGAATTCCACGTTTACCTGAGTTATCTTGTTATCAGCAATTGACCCTTCTATATTGCTTATGTTGGTACCTAGATCAGTTTCAGCTTCTGTGTAGCCAATATTTGTCTCTTGGTACTCCCCTGAAGTATACCTTTTAGGAAGACTTTAATTAATTACATCATTAACAAATAAGTTGATATATTATTCTTCTTGGTTAAAGATTGTGTTGGGGTAGAGGTTTGTTTCCTAACACTCCTTTGCCCCATCTAGTGTAAATAGGCCAAGTGGGAAGATCATCTTAGGCATTAGTTTTTCAAGGGATGATCCGTTCTTCCTCACATCACACTGGTATGTTTACTTGGGCACATAGCCATCCTGGCTAAGCACTGAAGTTGCAAGGATCAAGATGACTTGGTTTCTCAAAGTAACTAACCCCTCCCCTTTGACTTCATCTCCACTCCCTCTTCTTACAGTATGATTCTGTGGCTATGTTATGTCACAGAGTGAGCACTGCCTGGTAGCAACAGAGACACATTTTCCATGCATCCAAGCTGCCCTTCTTTCATGACTGGTCTTGGATTCCCAGCCCCCACCCATCAGCACCAGTTACTTGAGGCCTACATGTTGAACTGTCTCATTCAAATGCCATTGCTTCTTTGTTCATTCATTGGCTGCCCTGTCCTCTGTCCAAAATCCAACTTTTCCCCTTCTTTGGTTAGAGTGGGCCCTTCTAGTCTGCTGTACCAGCTTAGTCCCTCTTGTCTCAGCCATACTTCTGGTGGTGGTGGTGGTGGGGTGTGTGAGAGAAGATCACAGAATTAAAGTTGATAAAGTTTAAAAACACTCAGCAAATTGATAGCTAGATTAGGGGGAAATTTTCTCATGCTGTGACTCTCTATCCTGTTTTAGTGGAGGACAAGACCTTTGTCACATTCCTGATACCCTCTTATCAACTTGTTGAGTAATCTTGGCATATTACTTCACTTCTATGGACCCTCCTGTTTCTTCTCAGACTCTCCATGAGGCAAGCTTCTGCTTTATTGATGAGTTGCTAAGGGCTCCAGTATCCTTGCTTGGTCTTGGTGGAAATGTGAAGGTTGACTGACAGCAAGCAGTTCTTATAGTGCATTGCTTTTCTCCACACTACTACTTCCTATCTTTCCAGAAGTGACTATTTCCTGGTATGTTCTCAGGGATGGCATGCAGCATGGTCTGTTAACTTTCACTCAAATCTTTTAATGTTATATCTGTGAGGAATGCAGGAGGTGGGACTAATTTGACAGGATCAAGGGTTAAGCCCAGTGATGGACAGACCCTTTGTGGTGTCTTCTGGCCCCCACCCCAATGCCACTCAGCAGATTCCCAGCTGTATGGTTGTCTCTCTTCCTGAGCCTCTGGCAGGAAACTTTTAAATGGTTCTCCTATACTGCCTTTCACGGTCCATCAGAAATTGATTTTTCTTATGGGGAAGGGGGTTGGGGTGAGGTGAGGTAGAGCTGAGAGTAAATCTGGTTCAACTAGTTATTCTGGAAATAGGTTAGAGTCTCATGGCTGCAGCCCCATCTTTGCTTATGAAAAGATGACATGCTAAAGCCGTGTCTTTGTTGGGCTGCCTTGCTGTTTTCCATTTCTTTTTGTTTATGTTTTATGTAAGTAAAAGCTCCTGTGAAAACTTCTGCAGGTAGGCAGCTTTTGATGGCACCTTATCTGACTGATATGGTGAATGATGACATCTTGGAGTCTCAGGGGTGAGTAAATGTCCGGTACTGACTCATGTGTTGTTTTTTTTTTTTTTTTTTGGAGGACTTCCCTGAGAGTTTAGAGTTCTGTATTAATTTAAATTTTCAATCAGGGAGTATCAAGATAACAGGCTGAAAAGTGGACAAGCTAAGGACTTGGATATACCACTTATGTGGATGTGCCTCACTGGGTAGAGACAATGTAGTTTGGTTGGACCTCAGCAACCTCTTGAACCAAAAGTGTAGTCTAGATATGATGGGATAGAAGAGGTACTGGCTCTGCTACATGGCAAATACTGTGGTTTCTAGGTGTTTTATATATATTCTTATTTAATTTTTACAGTAATTCTTTGAGGTAGATATTGATGTCCCCATTGTACAGATGAAGGGACTGTGGCTCAAGAAAAGTTAAGTAACAGACTCCAAGTCACACAGTAAGTGGAAGAGCTGGCATGCAAATTTACTACTGTCTGACTTTAAATCTGTCTTTTTCTATAATACCATGTTTTTAGAGATGAAAGGAACAATGAGAGAAAGAACTGGATAAGAATATGGGGGTGGGAAGAGATAAGAGAGATATGAAAGAATTATAATTTAGTGTGAAAACTGGTAATAATGCCAATATACCCTCAGGGGTTCAGGTCAAAGGAAGGGTTTTTGATTTTTTGGGGAGTTTTAAATCTCAAATCAGTGTAAGGGGTATGAGCCTCGATTCAAAAGACATGAAGTCCAGTATTTGCTTTGCCAATTATTATTTATTTGTCATTGGGCAAGTCATTTCCCTCTCTGTGTCTCAATTTCCTCATTTGCAAGATTAAAATAATAAAACTTGTACTTTTTTCCAGTAGGGAGGGAGATTGGTTTTATCCTTTAGTTCATGTAAAATTTGATGTGTCTGTGATTTAAGAAAGAAATAAAAAGCATTCTACGGGTGTCCATTATCAAATGGCAATTCTCTCAAGATAATTGTGAACTTAAAAAATGAAGTTTCTGAAGTTACCAAATCATTGCCAGTGTGTGAAATGGCAGGATACCTTCAATGTGACGTTTGCTACCGACGCAAGTTAGAAGACCAGACATAATTTCTGGCTAATGTCTTAACAGCCAGCAATTTGAAAAGCTATGCTAACCCTGGTTTGTCTCCTAAGAGCTCTCAATTAAGCCTCCAATCAATCAGTCAGTCAACCCATCAGTCAACACGTATTTGCTGAGCACTTTGTAAAGAGTCTAACCCTAAACTAGAGAATTCAAGAGACAGCCACCAAAGACCTGTTCCTTAGAAGTGATGGTTTTGTTGAAGACAGGCACTACTGAAAACCCAGGAAACAAAACCCTCGAGTTTCTGAAACCATGGGGTAGGATCTAAGAGCAGCATTTATTCATCGAGAAGAGATTTCATTATAGGCTGCTGTGACTGGGGAGCTTTGTGGGAAAATGGAGAAGAATTGGAATTAGGCCTTGAGGGATATATAGGATATAGATAGTCTGGGGAGAAAGAAGGATATTCATTTAGTTAGTGCAAGTGCTGCATGTTCTAAAGACACAGACAGGAGATTGAGACCAGTTGGTCCACTCCACAGTGAACTGATTACAGCATGAGCTCCCCGAGGACAGGGGATGTGTTGTTTGTTCATTTGCTCACTTAATTCATTCACTAAACTTACTGAATGCCTGTTCTGGGAGCTGAGCTATTCTTCCTAAGGCCTGTAAAACCATCACAGAACTCCATAAATGTCAATTTTATTTGTTTTCTAACAAATACTTTCTTTTTTAAAAAATATATTTTATTGATTTTTCACAGAGAGGAAGAGAGAGGGATAGAGAGTTAGAAACATCGATGATAGAGAAACATCGATCAGCTACCCCTTGCACACCCCCTACTGGGGTTGTGCCCGCAACCAAGGTACATGCCCTTGACCGGAATCGAACCTGGGACCCTTCAGTCCGCAGGCCGACGCTCTATCCACTGAGCCAAACCGGTTTCGGCAACAAATACTTTCATAATGCATATCCTGGGCCAGGCACTGGTTTTCTATTTGAACACATATGAACTCATTTATTAACTCCATTTTACAGATGATAAATCCAGGCATAGAGAGGTTAGGTAACTTGCTCAATGTCATACTGTTTGTGTGGTTGGCTAAATGAATCAGTGTATCTCTGCTTGATTGTTGCAGAATAATGGGATATAAAGGTGAATGGTGTGAGCCAGTTATTCTGAAGAACTCAGAAAACTGGGCTACATAATGGCTTCAAGTTGGGAATAGGTAGTGATTTAGTTGTTTGGGAGGAGTAGAGTTAATGTTTTAAAAATAAAGCCCCTAGCACAGTACCAGCCACATAAAAGCTTCCATGAAGAAAAACCTGAACTGAACAATGAAAGGGCACATTTTGAGAGTCAGTCATCTCGGCAGTGTTGTGACTGTTATGCGTCAGCAAGTTGCCAGAAGTTAGTGGTAATAAAACACCATTTGCATCTGAAGAAATGAAGGAGAGGTAGGAGTTAAAGGCAAATCCAGTATTTCTAACCTAGAAGGTTCTAAGTGGTGCTGGGGATTGGGAGGGCTAGTCAGTTTTGGATCTTTTGAGACGGAGGTGTCTATAGGACAATCAGGTTAAGAAGTGCCATAGGCAGTTAAAAAAAAGGATTTGTTGATTTAAGGCCACTGATCAGTTAAAACAACAAATCATTATTTCAGGAACACGAGGGTTAACATAGACAATGTACTAATCTGCTGATTGTTGTGAAAATTTGTTAATTGCCAGAGAATCACATGCCCCAATAGACATTGGAACAGGCCTCCATTGTTATTTAATGGGACTTTTTGGTCATAGCTCGGTCTTGCTTCCCCTCTAAACTGCAGGATGTCTAGTCACCTCAGGTGTTAGTGGCTGAAGTTAAATTTAGTACTTTCAAGTGATGAGAAAGTCCCCAAATCAAACAAAAAACTAGAAGAAACTGACAAAAGGCCAAACTTCAGACATAATGCTTGAAATGTTAAAATGTTCTAGGTTGTGAAAAAACCTCAGTTGACTTGCCAAGATGTTTAAGGATTGCTTTCTCTATATGAAAAACACAGTGTTGAGGCTTGGAAAGCTAACCTCAAATCCCTGGAGTCTCAAGTCTGTATTGCATTTTTGTTGTTAGCAGTTTGATACTCTCCGCATGGTGTAGTATTATTAATTTGTGAATATCATTGTTAATATTTCTACGACAGTATTGGTTCTTGAGTGTGACCTTTGAAAAAACACTGTTGAACTTGCAAATATTATTCAGTTGCCTTCAGTGGTGTCCTCATCAAACTCTCATCCTGATTTTTACATTATAATGATGACGACATAGGGATTTACTTCACAAATTCATTCACTGCTATGGGAAGGTGGAAAACATTGCTTTACCATTAAGAGACTATTTGCAAATTTGGAGTGATTATCTGACCCAAATCCTAGGCCTGATGCCCTGCATACGTACATGTAATTCTCAGAAAAGTTTACCTTTGTGTGCGGAGGGGCCTGGTGATCTCTCTCCTACCCCCAGCCTTTTTAGATTTCTTTTCTAGAGCCATTACTTCTTTTGTTCAGCATCATCTGCTTTTCTGTATGCCGAAAACTAAAACGTAGAATGTTGTAAAGATGCTGGTGCTAGGGGACTTGGTTTATTCCCTCCCTCCCTCCTATAGACAAACTCACTTCTTGCTAAAAGACTAAGGGAACATGGGTTCCTTTACCTAACTCTTCTCTCTGACAAGGTAAATCACTTGCAATTTATGTTTGCAATTGATTTGAATATCTAGCTGCTGGGACTTTTTTGTGAAAAAGACTACCTGAGTACTCTGGCTTTTACAAGAGCCAGCTTGCCAACTTCTGCTGTGTGAGCCCTGCCTGGTGGGTGGAAGATACTCAACTCCTCTGGATGTAAAGGGTTAAATAAGTAATTTTCATGTTTTCCCGCGCCGTTGGGCCGTTGGCTGAAGAAATGTGCAGTGTTCTGAAACCTGCCCAGGCTCTGCACATATTGTATCTGCTTAAGGAAGGTTTTGGCTCTTAGCCCTTCTCAGCTGCATTAGAGTTCAGGTTACATCCTTCTCCCCTTCCAGCCACTAATAAAAGCCAAAAGAATTAAGGATCAGGGAGAGTTAATTCCCACTGCTAAGACCCAGGCAGGGCTCTTACACCTCTCATCCTGGCTTCTAGGTTGGAGCCCTAATTTAAGGCTGAGCTCTAGTCTAAGCCTGTAAGTGACAGTGATCTGGAACAGGCCCCAGAAAAGCACTTGACAATCAGGTTTTGCCCTATGCTGTTAGGTCTCTCCTTCTCCTCTCCTCTCCTCTCCTCTCCTCTCCTCTCCTCTCCTCTCCTCTCCTCTCCTCTCCTCTCCTCTCCTCTCCTCTCCTCTCCTCTCCTCTCCCCTCCCCTCCCCTCCCCTCCCCTCCCCTCCCCTCCTCTCCTCTCCTCTCCTCTCCTCTCCTCTCCTCTCCTCTCCTCTCTTCCCCCTCCTCTCCTCCTCTCCTCTCCCTTCCCCTCCCCTCCCCTCCCCTCTCTCTCTCATCTCTCTCCTCTCCTCTCCTCTCTTCTCCTCTCCTCTCCTCTCTTCTCCTCTCCTCTCCTCCCCGCTCCTCTCCTCTCCTCCCCCTCCCTCCCCCTCCCTTCCCCTCCTCTCCTCTCCTCTCCTCTCCTCTCCTCTCCTCTCCTCTCCTCTCCTCTCCTCCCCACTCCTCTCCTCCCCCTCCCTTCCCCTCCCTCCCTTCCTCTCCTCTCCTCTCCTCTCCTCTCCTCTCCTCTCCTCTCCTCTCCTCTCCTCTCCTCCCCTCCCCTCCCCTCCCCTCCCCTTCTCTCCCCTCCCTCATCTCCTCCTCTGTTTGGATCTTAGAAGAGACCAGTGACCCCAGGGGCCAAGCCGACTGATGCTATTACAGAAATGGAAATGATGTATCAGAGTGCCTCTCTTCTAAACTGGAATATTTGGATGAAGCTTCTACTTTTTTTAAAGTCCCTGACCAACTTCACTACAACATTAGGAGTCTCATTCAGAATAAGAAATGCTATTGATATTTCACTCAACTTAAAAGAGTTGCAAAGTAATGAGCTCTGAGATAGTGAGCTCAGACAGAGGGCAGCTTTGAAGGAGGATCTTGCAAGAGCTGGGACAGGCAGGAAGAAGCCTCCTTCTGGAACAACTACACTACTATAGTGGCCGCCTCAATGCTTTCCCTCCCTTTGATCATCCCTTCCTCCCCCCTAAAATTATTGAATGGCTCTCTCCCAAACTACTTCAGCCTGGTGTATGGCTCATTCTCCATCTGGCTCTAGTCTTACTTTCTAGAAATTCTTCCAGGACCTGGTTTTCTTTCTGCACCAACCCCCCCCCCCCCCCCCTGCCGCCCGAAATACACCTGGGAAATTATGGCCTCCAAATTTCCCACTCTGATGTTCTTTGAGTGGCTGGGCTTCACACTGCATACTTGGAAGGCCTTCTTTTCTCTTCTAGGCCCCACCCAATTGGGCCTAACCTTCAAGCTCTATCTGTATGCTTCAAGGGCATCATCTCAGTTGGCTCCTGATGGAAGTAATTGCTCCCTTTTGGAAGGCTGGAGTTTTGATTTTCTAGTAGAAATCATTGGGTACTTTCGCTGCCTTGTATCTGGCTTACTGGATGAAAATCTTCTAAAGGACAATGGTTATCTTTACCATCCTCAGCGAAGAACACAGAATGGACTCTCCATAATGATTGGCTGGAAGACTCAAGCAAAAATTTTGTGCTCAATAATTGGTCATTTTTGCCTTTCCACTCCCAATCCCAAATTAGAAAGAGGATATGACATGAAGAGCTTGATACACTAGCCAAGTTTTCTAGTCTTTCTGTGATACCTAGTATGTTGGGTGAGCTAGGAACAGAGGGAACACATAAAAGGAAATAATGGTATTGGCGAAAGATGAGAGGGATCTCGGATGCAACCGTGAATGAGAGGGGAGATGGCAGCAATGGAGGATGGGGATGGTTACTTGCTTGTCCCAGAGCTGCCTAGAGTTTGGTTTGCAACAGTTAGGTTCCTTGCTGCTGCAGCTCCTGTGTGTGAACTGTATTCCTGAGGCTTGTACTAGTATGTGGGAAAGGCCTGTTGGCTGATGATTACAGCATTCTCCTTGCTGTTGGGAAGGGTTGCCATGAGACTCTTAAAACAGCAGCCACCCGTCTTGTTGCTATGTGTTTGGGGAGGGTAAAGTGTGAGCTTTCTGCCTGACTCCAGTGTTTTCACTGCTTCAGCTGAAAAGAAGTAGCTTTATGTGAACATACTGTGTGTGTGTGTGTGTGTGTGTGTGTGTGTGTGTGTGTGTGTGTGTTTTCACTTTTGCTTAAGCAAGCCCTAACGTATTCTGACTGACTAGCCTTGAATGTGAGTCACCGTCTGGTATTTATACCCAGTGCCTTAAGTGTCCTTATTATTTGACCATGACATTCCTTTTCTCACTATTTTACTCAAAGCTGAGAACGCTGACAAGGGCCAGAAAGAACCATCTCTGTCCTTCTTCCTAATGGGGTCTAAACTAATTGGTGGCTAACTGTCTCTGTGGAAGTCAATTAGGTTATGTTAGGGCACTAAAAGGAACAGATGGAAACTCACAGTGGCAGTACTGTGACAGTTTAAAAGACACACTGTGAGGTCTTCTCTTAGTCTGGCTCAGACTATTACTGGAGCAGATTTTAGGAACAGGCCTAGAAAAGGGACCCCAGGAAATGTTTGTTCTTATTAGGATCACTTAGTAAGTTTGAAAGGAGTACAGACCATCTGAGAAAGTCTTAGAGGTGATTCACTCTTTTCAGTTATTGGTGGAGAAGCAAAGAATGTTAGCTTGCTCCTTACTTCTGTTCCCATTAAGGTCCTTCTGAAGTTGAAAATTTTGTTTCGGAAGCATACTCCTAGAGTGTGGGAATGGTAAACCCCTTCAGGGCCACTGTTGTTATCAAAGGGACAGAGCCTCAGAGAGGAAGGACATGACTTCTAGCATGGTCATTTGGAGGCCAGGCAGCCAGTAAATCATTTGAGAATGAATTAAAAGTTCAAAGGGCAGGAGGGAATTCTTTGGCTGACCTCATAGGTGCTTGAAAAATCAAAGGGATAGCCAGTGTGCTTTTATTTTTTGAGGGCCATTTTGAAAGGGCAATGGAATGGAAGTGCAAAGTAGGAAATTGGCATTGCTGCTTTCACGTGCTTAGGAGCCTTAACTCTGGACTGGGGATGATAAAAGTTCCCATTAACTAAATGTCTTGGGAACTTTATATGTATAATTTCTGATTTTTCATCATTACTATAAATTAAGTAATAGTATTCCTATTTTACAGATGAAAAAATGAGGCTTAGAGAGACCAAACAACATTCTCAAAGTAACAAAACCTGTAGTGGTAGACCTGATTTGTACCCAGGTCTGCCTGACTCCACATCCACTGTACTTTAGAATTTTGTTTAGAAAACACTTTTTTTGTGACTCATGATTTCTTTCCAATACCAATATTAATTATTCCTATGACCATGTTCTGTATGCCATAGCATTGGAAAAAATGGGTCACACAGAACCAGTTGTTCCCAAGCTTTCCTGGGAAAATGTTAAATATGCAAATTAGACTCTCAGGATTAAGTAATATAATGTATGAGAGCTACTTAGTAGTGTCCCTAATTCTCAGATGCAGAAACTGAGGCTAAGAGGGTTAAATAACTTTCCAAAATTCATTGGACTAGTAATTGGCAGAACTGGTATTCAAAATGTAGTTTATTGGGTTTTAGAGTGTCTCAATGCCCCCTGTTGCCTCTTAAACTGGGATGGGGGGCACAATGAAACAAAAATACCCCAGCCTGACCGTCTTGACCCCCACAAATCTACTAATCTCACATGCCCTCTTTGCCACCAAATTTTCTTAAGTATAGAGTGGTCTTTTTTTTTTTTTTTTTAAGAGCAATGATGAGAAGTCATGACTCCAAAATCTCTTGCCTTGACCTTTAAAAATATATATTTTTATTGATTTCAGAAAGGAAGGGAGAGAGAGAGAGAAATAGAAACATCAATGATGAGAGAGAATCACTGATCGGCTGCCTCCAGCATGCCCCACACTGGGGATTGAGCCCATAACCCAGGCATGTGCCCTGACCTGGAATCAAACCCTAATCGCCTGGTTCCGTGGTTGGCAAACTGCGGCTCTCGAGCCACATGCAGCTCTTTGGCCCCTTGAGTGTGGCTCTTCCACAAAATACCACGGCTTGGGCGAGTCTATTTTGAAGAAGTGGCATTAGAAGTTTAAGTTTAAAAAATTTGGCTCTCAAAAGAAATTTCAATTGTTGTACTGTTGATGTTTGGCTCTGTTGACTAATGAGTTTGCCAACAACTGTCCTGGTTCATAGGTCAACGCTCAACCACTGAGCCATACTGGCTGGACTTGCCTTAACCTTTTTATCAAAGCTCTAGGTTCTTCAGCAGTCTGATGGACAGTGTCTATTTGAATATTTTTCTTTTTTTAAATCTCAAATCCTAATATGTCTAAAGTGGAACTTACTATTTCCCCCTTACCAAACAGGCTCTGTCCTTGGCCTCCTGTTTTCTACTCAGCTAGCATTGAAATCTTGGAGTGACTGCCTATTCATCCTCTATATCTGATCAATCACCATATGCTATCAGTCTTCCTTCAAAATAACCCTCTATTCTTTTCGATTCCTATTACCACCCTCTTCCATTCCCTTATTTCTGAATTACTGGATTCCTGGCTGTCTTCCCTACCTCTAGGCTTACCCCTTTTAAATTTACCCTGTAAGTCACTTCCCCAATCTGAGAATTTTAGTTTTCCTGTTTGTATAATGAGGAAGCTGGACTGCCTGGTTGATTTCTACAGTCCTTTCCAGCTCTAACATTCTAGACCAGCAATCTTCCTGAACAGTATATTCCTACCTCCTGCCACTGACACTCCCTATACTGCCCTCTATCACTTAAATAGTTGCTATGGCTCCATGCTCCTAGCAAGTGCCTTGCACAAATCTTTCCTCCCTATTGTTTCTAGTTTCTTTGTCCTAACTAATGCTACTTACAGTTTAAAGGAATTTTAGAGGTCATTCAAGTTGTCTAACTCTGATCCACTGCCTAACTACTATTTATAACATCCTTTAATTTGGTTGACCAGGCTATGCTTAAACCCTTCCATTGATGGTAACAACTACCTCACTAGCCAGCCCTTTCCATTGTCAGGTAGCTAGAGTTGTTATAAATCTATCACAAACTGACACCAATTTGCCTGACTTTATGGCACTCTGTTATTCAAAACTCCCTTCATTTTGATTTCAGTATCAACCCTTGAAGTCTGACATCCCAAGTTCTCCATAATATGGATCCTACTTTCTCTTCCAACCTTAAATCCTGGGTACTTTCTTTGCACTTCATTCAAACAACAACAGCAAAAAAATCGGCTAACATTTATTGAGCACTTACTGGATGTCAGGCACTGTTCATAGTCATTTTAAATTTATTATCTTATTTAATCCACACAGCAATCATATATATTTCTATTATTCTCTCCCCCATTTTATAGAGGAGGAAAATGAGGCATATGGAAATCCAAGTGATTTACCCAGAGTCTCACACCTAGTAAACGGGAGAGCTAGGATTTTAATTCAGCAAGGTTGTTTTGAGAGTCTATGTTCATCATTCCTGTCATACACTGTCAGACCCCAATGTGACAGTTTTAATGGTTGAGTCTTTAGGGGTTCTATGTATAAGATTATGTGTTCTGCAAAAATAGACAATTTTACTTTTTCATGTCAAATTTGGATGCCCAATGTTTCTTGTTAGGACTTCAGTACTGTCTCAAGAGTGGGCTTCCTCATCATGTTCCTGATCTTAGAGGAATTGTTTTTAGTTTAATATTGATTACTTCTCACCTTCTCGCTCCCTTGTACTTAGCATTTATTGCTATGCTATCTACAAACTGGTGTGAATTTTGCCTTTTTACGTAGGTAGATAGATAGATACTTCACTTCAACCTAGAGACATTATTCAACCTAGAGATTGTGAATTTTAGTGTGCATGAGAGAGAGAAAATATGAGAGAATATGAGTGTGTGTGTGTGTGTGTGTGTGTGTGTGTGAGAGAGAGAGAGAGAGAGAGAGAGAGAGAGAGAGAGAGAGAGAGAGAGAGATACCTCTGTGTTTGGGTGGAGTTTGCCTTGTATTCTGAAGAAAGATTCCTTGTATTCTGTTTTAAGAAAACTCCTTTAAAATGCTACATCCTACAAAACTTTTTCCTCCCTCTCCCTCCTTCTTCTCTTCTTTCTCTATTCCCTCCCTTCTTTTGGTAGTGATGTGGTTTCCCAATTGTATTTTGTAAATGATTTCCATCTGAAGTTTCCAAGTTCTCTGGTTGAGTGAGATATGCTTATCTAGCATGTTACTAATATGCAAGAACATGATTTACTACCCAGACAGACAGACTAATTCAATGGATAACACATCGTTCTCTAAAGGATCATGATACTGTTGCTAATTCCCTATGTGTACCAATTTAATTACATTTCAGAAGTCAAAAAAATTTAAGTAGTTCCAGTTGCAGTGTTCCAGTTCACTAAGCATTAACTATAAATCACTAGTGGGTACTTTAAAAAAATCTTTTGATGGATTGGCTGGTATTTTACATGAGTATAAGCCAACTACCTAAGGGTCTCTAAGTTGATTTTGTAAAGTAAAAATGTGTTCTTGATCTCTCTCTCTCTGGCCCCATAATATCTTTGTCAACCCCCACCCTATCCAGTACACCTTTCACAGGGCCCCCTTTTCTTCTCCCTTCATATATTTCATCAGACTCTTTAAGGGAGTCATAGACTGGTTGTGATTATTACTGAACCATATGGGAACCACACGTCTTATTTTTTCTTCTTCTAGTTTTTTGAATAATGGTTATATCTTCTTAAGTGAATTAATAAAAAAAGACTAGTTTTTAACTATTGAAAAACATATTATCAGGTAGCCTTGCCTTAATTTCATCATCCAATAAAGCCAAAATTAATAATCCTTTTTTTTCAGCTAACACCTGAAATCTGTTCTATAGGAGGGTGATCCTGGTTACTTTAATATACTTTAGTGTGAAGCTTTTATGACCTCTTAATGTTTTTACTAACAATCTTCTGGATTAGAAAGGTCTATGAGTCATTATTTAGTTTCTTTATCCAGAATGAGCTGTGCATACTGTGTAAAGTTTGACTACAAAATAAGCATACTGGCTTTTATTTGTTTGAGAAATAAGTCCCTATTTTACATGTGTATTCACTATGGTGTTGAGGCAAAGTTGGGGGTAATGTGTTTTCTAAGTATACTAATTATATGAAGTTGGGCTTCATTTTATTTATTAGCATATTAAGCCTTCTTTTGACCTTCTCCAGTTTGTTACTATTATCCCTGAGATATGGTGACCAGACCTGCATATAGTATCCCAGGTAAAGGCAAACCATGAAAAAGGAATTGGTAGCAGGTTTAGATGAAGTATTGAGGGAAGGGAGCATCTTCTCTCTCTTTTTTTTTTCTTTTCTGTTATTGACATACCTAGACCAATTATTTTGGCTGAAACAACAAATTAGGCTGCTGTCTTCAGGAAACATTCTACAGTGATTTCCAGATCCCTTTACTTGTTCAGCGCTTATAGCTTGGAGGGCATATTCCCAGAGACAGAACCTATACTTAAAAAAAAAAAAAAAAGCATTGCTCGGTCGGCATGGCTCAGTGGTTGAGTGTTGACCTATGAACCAGGAGGTCATGGTTCGATTCCTGGTCAGGGCACATGCCAGAGTTGAGGGCTCCACCCCCAGTAGGGGGTGTGCCAGAGGCAGCTGATCAATTATTCTCTGTCATCATTGATGTTTCTGTCTCTCTCTCTCCTTCTCCCTTCCTCTTTGAAATCAATTTAAAAATATTTTTAAAAGCATTAATTACCTTAAACTTGTTTCTCCTGAGACTGTATGTGGAGTGGCTGGAAGGTCTCTTGGTCTCTCAGCCTAAGTATAAGTAGCCAGAGTCAGACAAAGCTTCTTTGGAAGTGTCCAACCACTCCCACCCATTGTTCTCCCATTTTTGCTCCTCTAAAAGCACTCATTAGAAATATATGCATATTTATAGAACTGCCTGCCAATCCTCCTTGCTCACCCCTAAATTGCAGTGGGCTTCAGCTCTATTTACATGACCAGTGTGGAGTAAAATAAGAACTTTGGTTTATAAACATGAAGATAAAATGCCTATATCAGATCATCCTTTCATTTTAGCCTCCTATTATCATCCTAGTCTATCTTAGATCTTAAGTATGTAGAATGAAGGGAAATTTGCAGTTTAATGTGGTATAATTTGAAGACCCTTGTGTCAGAAAAGAGAATGTACCCAGGAGATCTCAAATTAGCTCTAATAGTTGGGTGGATAGGACAGAGGAGAATGTAAGGGAAGGAGGATTGTGTTCAGGCATAAGATAAGTTTAACTTAAGCCTTTACTGTGGGGAGGACAAGAGAATTCCAATAGCCTGGCTGTTTACATTGTCCCCAGTGCTTATGCAGATACACAGGTAGGACTCTGTCTGTCCCCTAACTTATATTTTCCCCATTTACTTATATGCATTCAGTAGACAAAGTTGGGCCATCTGTTATGTGTAAGGCTCCCATTTCTGAAACATGGGTAATTTTCTTAATATTTTTGGCTTAGCAAAGTGACTATTTGAGATTATTATTTAATTTGTCTCAAGTATATAATTGCAAATGGAGAACATGAACAATGCCTGACTTCAGAGAACTTTACCCCATCCCACGCCACCCTCACCAGATTTTTAATTCATGTAAAGCAAAATACCCTACACTCTACAGTCGAGATTGTTACTTCCATGATCAGTTATCTTGGGCAAGTTACTACCATTCTCTAGGCTTCCTTTTCCCATCAGTAAAATTCTGATTCCAACCTTTGTTTTCCCTTTGTGAGTGCAATATGGAACATAACATTATCTTAAATGGTGATGATAATGGTTTATTTTAATCTTTTTTAAACAAAAAAATTTAACTACCCATTTGAATCTTAACTCTGTTGGGAGTTTTTGCTTTTCAGGCAATTAAGTGAAACTCTTATAATATCCATCTCTATGTTCTTGAAAAGTGATCAAGTGAGTCAGACATAGCTGTATCTACAATTTAAACAATAGTCATGTGTTTTTATCAATATGAAACCCTCTGAGGACACAGACTCCTGAGCTGCCTTTAGCCTGTATGATGCTTTTATGCCAGATATGAAAAGACTCCCCTTTCCTCAGGTGCATTCAGCCCTGTATAGAGGCACCAGGCTTGGCAAGTGCAGCCCAGATTCCCATTTACTCCCTCAGCCTTGGGGAGTAAATGGGAACTCGGGCTCCCTTATGCAGTGCTTAGATGCTATGTGATTTCATTACTAGCGCTTTTTATAATGTGCTTTCAGATAGGTCTCAATTTTGCTTGTTTTTCTAACTCTTTAAATTTGAGTTTTCCAATTGGATCTTATCACTGCCATCACTGACTTATTTTCAGCTGTAGCATTCTTTGAGGTTGCAATGAAATGTTTGTTTCTCCCTCACTTTCTTACCTTTTGCTTGTCATACCACATTGTTGATTCTAGGTCCCATGATCTCTTCCTCCTTTTTGGTTGACATTTTAAAATTATCTTAATCATTCCGGTGGCTGAAATCTCTCACCTGTATGCAGGGATAATTCAGTGTCTGTTTTCCTATCCTTAGTATACAGGGAGTGACTTAGGACTCTTTTGCGCATTTCCTGACCCAAGGAATTTATTACTTAACAGCTATACAAAGATGTCCTCACCCACATGCCAGACACCATACTGGGACTTTCACAGCTATGCCTCTGGCCTCAGAGACTTTTCTCTTTACAAGATGCTGCCACTTCTTGCTATGAGTTTGGAAGACTCCACAAGGCCACCATTCTCACAATCCCCCTTCCCATCTTTTCAGCAAGGAGGGAACACTATACTACTTTCTTAGCTCTGGCCCTAATTCCGGACATTACCTCCCTCTGGCTTCTCTTAAGAGGTTTGCCTTAACTGGTGGTGGTGGCTGTGGTGACTGGATGATTCCCTAGGGTAGGAAAGAGGAACCAGAGGTTGCAAAGTCCAGGAGGGAACTGCTAGAACATTGTGAGCCTTTTTCTTCTTCCTGTGTGTTCCAGACTCCCTAAGTTCAGCATAGAAATATCTGTGCCTAATTCCCATTTAGGGGAGTCCAGATAGCAGACAAGTTTTCATTAACCATTTATTGGCCTGGAATATTGAAGGGGAAAATCCAAGAGACCCAGATGATTACCTTTGGCTTATCTTCCACAAACTGTTGGCTTCATGCTTACGTCACTGAATGCAATATCCACAATACTATTTTTATTATTTGTATCAGTGAGCTGGTGAGCTCTTACAGAGCTAGATCCTGCTTTTCCAAACTTTGGATACCCAAAAGTGTCAGACTATCAACTTTTACCTCCTTCTATATTATCTTTTAAAACCATCAACTGTTTCTTTTATCAATTTCCTGTAAAACCCCCTGCTTATAAACATTAGACAATATGGACTCCCAAGTCCTTCAGACCTGAATTTAAGTCTAGCTATGTAAGCTTTGCCTTATGTAAAATAAGACTACTATCATTCTCTTTGAAGAGTTGTGAGAATTCAGTGAGGCTATGCACATTAAATTTCCAGCACACAGTCCATCATGGAAATGGCTGTTTCTTAATGGCCTAAACAGCATGATTATTGATGGCCTAAATTTTGAAATACTTAACATAATTACATCTAAAAATTTATAATACCTAAAACGTATATAGTGGTAACTGTGTCAGATGCTGTTTAAGAGCTTCCCATTGCTTCACTCATTTAATTCTCACAACAACATTTTGAATATCTATCAGTATCTCCATTTCACAGATGAGGAAATTGAAGCACATAGAGGTTGAGTGCCCATGGTCACTCAGCTGGAAAGTGGTGGAGCCAGGTTTGTGATCTCAAGCTGATAGGCTCCAAATTCCATGTCCACTAGGCTATATTAAATAAATTTGATCACGGATGCTTTTAAATATGGCCTTTAAAACTATTTTAGTTGATGAGCACTTACTTGAGGGCCTCCTACATGATAGGAGTTGAGACAAAGAAAGAGAAAAATGTACGTTACTATTTTTAACTATCTTACCATCTAAGAGAGAGATGGACAAATACCTGAGAGAGACTGAGGACAGCTTGAAAAGAGTAAATAAATCTTGTCAGTTCATTATAGCTGTCAACATTTTGCTTTACCTTGATAGCTTTAGGGCCTTCTAGGTCATTGCTTCTCAAACATTACTGTGTATACAAATCTCTTGATGAATACTATTAAATGCAGACTGATTCAATAGGTCTGAGTGGAACCAGAGATTCTGCCTAACAAACTCCCAGGTAAGTCTGATGATACTGGTCTTGAGACCACACTTTAAGTAGAAAAGTACAACACATTGAGGGTCTGCTAGGTAATGCAATGCTTTCTAGCTAATCAAAAACATGTTGAAGTCTTTTAAGGTGACTATATGGGGAGTGGGATGATTGTTGGAGAACATAATAGAAAAATTGGTTTAAATATTGGTGTGATATGTGAAGAGCACTGGGGGGTCTTTGTGGCAGGCCAAGCAAAGGATTAATATGGTCAGAAACATGATTATTGGTGCTTTGTGGTGGGTGGATACTGGCAGCCAGAACTGAAGGAGGTCCAGCTCAGGGACTGGTGTGGAAATTCAGGCAATGAGAGGGTAAAAGCCAGGAATGTAATTATGGCAGTGGAAATGGGCAGGAAGGCTGGCTCCAAGACAGATTGATTTCTGTAAACCACCAAAAATTCAGCACAATTAGGATTTCTTCAGTAATAGCTCTGAAGTGAATAGTACTCTAATGTTTGAAAAAATTACTTCCACATCCATTATCCCATTTCAGCAACTATGGGAGATTAATAGTTACTTTCACCCACCCGCATTTTACAAATGAAACTGAGATAATGTAGTAGCAACTTAAACCATGTTTGGGAAAAGGCAAAACTAATTGCAAGAGAAAGGTCATTGTGAAAAGGGTCACTATTACTCAACTTATTTTTATAAGTTGATTTTTCTCATTAGCAGAGTAATATATTTTGATTAAAAGGTAATATGTATTTGAGATCATCATACTACATGGCTATATTGTCTATATTCTCCCCTCAAATTATTCCACTTAACTTATTATGGCTCTTTTTTCTTGTCATTAGAAACATTTTTGAAAGCTTAATTTTAAATTACTGCATAATAATAGCCCCATATGGATGCACTGTAATTTAATTTATTACTTCCATGAAATTGGCCATTTAGGTTTCCAATTTTTTGTTATTATAAATAACATTGTGGAGAACATATTTGTACATGCATATTGGTCCAAGCATCTGATAATTTACTTAAAGACATATCAACTCTTTAAGAAGTCTTCTTACTGATTTACAATTGGGCTGATTTAGTGCTTGATAAAAGATTGGGTCAGCCTAGGGCTTGGGGAAGTTACCCAAGATCTCTCATTGTCTCAGATTACATAGTGAACTCTCACTGAGCCCCAGGTTCAGGAAATCATGTCTTGGAAAATTATGCTGCATTTTGGTATCATCATTGATCTTAAGTCTCCTCATGCTGGTCCATCAGCAACAGATATGATTATCCATTAGTGTCTGGACTGGGGTTTGGGTGAGGCGGTGGGCAGAAGTGAAAGAGAAGGCATAGTTACTGCTTGCAAGGGGCTTATCAGCTCTCTGGGGAAAGAGGTCAGACACATGTGGGATAATTAAGGACTAGAGCAAATAAAAACACCAGCTTATGTAGCTTGAAAATCTGTAGAGAAAAGCAAATATGTTAATGATATTATGGGTGATTTTGTTTTCTTCTTTTTGCTAACCTATATTTTCTGTGGTATCTATATGGAAGAAGTAGGAAGGCAATATAGTGTGGATCTGGAGGCTAAGTTGAACTGAAATTCTGTTATTTATTGTGTGACCTTGGGTAAGTTATTGAGCCTTTTCAAGCCTAATTTTTCATCTGTGAATTACACATAATGATATTATTTATATGTAGGTCCTCTAATGTGAAGAAATGATCTAAGCCACTAAGTGCTTAGTCTTGTGCCTGGTACACAGTATTGCTTATTACTAGGTAATAAGTACTACCTAGTATTATTATATAGTATTTAAATAATGGGTTAAAATATACATATGTAATGCTATATGTATGTATGTGTGTGTGTGTGTGTGTATATATATATATATATATATATATATATATATATATGACTACCTATTCTGGTTTTTGTAAATATATATATATATATATATATATATATATATATATATATTGCATATTGGTCCAAGCATCTATATATGTGTGTATATATATATGTATATATGTATATATAAACACAACCATATAGTTCTTATCATTGTCATAGTTATATTTACAAAGAACAGAATAGGTAGGAATTTTTAAAAGCCTATAAATCCAATTTTGAAAGAGGCTTTCTCTGGCACTCGGCTGCTAAGGGAAAGTTGCTGCTGCAGTCCCTTCTCACCACCACCAATGTTGGGCGCTTGGTTCCTTAGCTGTGCAGGGCCAGCACTATTCAGCAGCAGGTTGACTTGAGAGACTACAAGTTGTGAAGCTACAAACATCTGGGTTCAAAGCCTGGAAGTCCTCTTTCCTAGCCAAGTACTCCTGAGCAACTCCCTGTATCTCAGTTTCCTCATTTGTTAAATGGGAATCATTCCTTCTTAAGTTGCAGGGTTGTTGTCAGGAGAATTAAATTAAACAATAATGCCAATATGATTGTATTTGGTCCATGGTTGAGTGTAAATTATTTTATTTTCATGAAGCTGTTTGAGGAGCATTGGTGTCAGTCACACCTGAGTTTAAACTTGGGCTTTGTCACACCAAAGCAGTGAGGGATGACCCTTTCTGAACCCTGTTTTCTCACCTGTAAAATGGGGTCAAGGGTACTTCCCTGATAGGGTTATTGTGAAATTTACTATATTAAGGCATACACTAGTCATATCATCATTATTATCTCATGTGCCCTTTTAGTCAGGTACTAAAACTAGCACATGAGACAAAAACCATCAATTATTGGAAATTCCCTCTGAAAATCCCTTGTACTTGCAATAGAGTGCTACTCTATATTTAGAACCCTATACAATACTTGTGTAACTTTGTGAACCTATGACATGGACTAAAGGAAGGAACAGGATCCTCTCTCTCATACTGGCTTTGAGGTAGTGAGCTTCCAGGAATGTGAGTTACCTATGAAGAAGGCCATGTGGCAAGCATATAAAGGTAGCCGCCAGCTGACTACCAGCAAGTATCCAATAGCCCACAAGGAACTCAATCCTGTCAACAGTCACATAAGCTTGGAAGCAGATTCTTCCCTGATTGAGCATTATTTGAGACCTCTGACCAACACCTTGATTTCAGCTATGCAAACAACCCAGATAAGCTATAGTCTGGACTCGTGACCTACAGAAACTGAGAAATAATAACTCTGTGCTGTGTCAAGCCACAAGAAAGGAATACATGGAAAGTATTGATGCAGGTGTCTGGGCATTCAAATCATTCTACCTCTAGAATGACCATCAAATTCCTAGTGGTGAATAAGGGGATCTGTGGAGAATTCTTGAGGCTTCGTTTGTTGGATTTGTTCCATTTTGTTTTCATATCACACCTCTACCTTAATCCAAGTTAATAGAATTGTGGTTGTGAAAATTTATATTGTATGTAAAGTACTTAGTCCAGTTTCTGCCACTATGAGTAAGGACATAATAAAATGTTATCTGCTATTTCTCTGAGTAGTAGTAATAATAACAGTACCAGTAAGATATGTGACAGCACCTAACACAGGGCCTCATACCTAGTCATTGATCAATAATATTTGCTGTTTTGGGTAATTGGATGCATATACATAATATTCCTTTATAGTGTAGTAAAGAAGATTTGGCGACCTGCTTCCTATCTTTCCAAGGTTCCTGCTGTGGTTCCATGGCCATTTGTAACATTTCAACCTGGAATTTATTCTCAAGTAATTCTGAAGGCATAATTTTGCCTTACTCATCTTTGTACCCTCACAGTTTCTAGCACATGATAGGTACTCAGTGAAGAAATAGAAGGATGCAAGAGTCAGAGGTTTAAATCAAACAAAGACTCTTCTTGCCTTTGTGAGATTTTTAGGGACCAAGCTTCAATTTGGGCTGTTGTTGCTTTTCCTGGGCTTTTGGCATCAAGCCTTAATGGTTTTGCATATTCTTTGAAACCTTTCTCTGAGCTGGAAACAGTTACATTCTTAATGGGGTCTCTGTGGTATAAGTACTTGAAAGTATAAAAGCTGGCTTTGGTACACTGAGCACTTCAAGGAAGAAATGGCCCTTGAGAAGGAAGGTGATAGAGCAGCAAATAAGAGTATGAGATTTAGAGTCAAGAGAAACCTTAGCTCAAATCCTAATGTTGTTACTTCTATGGGTCCTTGGGAAGTCTCTTAAACTCTCTGAGCCTTGATCTCCTGTCCTCATCTGTAAGATGGGGGACAATATCCTAATATATAAAAACCCTGGATCGTAACGTCCAGTAATGACCGAGGCTTGACCAACCGGAAGTCAGTCCTGCAGTCAGCGCTGGGTTGCTGATTGCTGAGGGGGCTGCGAATCAGGGCCAGAGAGAGGCCAAAAGAGAGAAGCAGGGACTGATCCATTGCCTCTGTGGCAGCTTTTGATCAGCACTTGCCTCTCTCTTTCTCTCCCAGTCTGGCCAGCAGCCACACCTCATTTCTCTCCAGGCCTCCACCAGGGCTGCTGATCAGCCCCACCTTTCTAATCAGGCCCCATTGATAGACCCAGAGACGCAGACTGGCATAGAAACCGACCAATCAGAACCAAATCTGGGTGAAGTGTGAGGAACCAATGCCTGCCTAGGAGGCAGAGCTTTTGACGCTGACTGGCATAGAAACTGACCAATCAGAACCAAATCTGGGTCAACTGTGAGGAGCCAATGGCTGCCTAGGAGGCGGAGCTTTTGACACTGACTGGCATAGAAACTGACCAATCAGAACCAAATTGGCCAGTAGAGGAGGGCAGTTGGGGGCAAGATCAGGCTGGCAGGGGAGGGCCGTTGGGGGCAAGATCAAGCAGGCAGAGGCAGTTGGTGATGAGATCAGGCCAGCAGAGGAGAGCAGTTGGGGGCAAGATCAGGCCAGCAGGGAAGGGCAGTTAGGGGCAATCAGGCTGGCACACAGAGGGGTTAGGGGCAATCATGCAGGCAGGCAGGCAGGCAGGTGAGCGGTTAGGAGCCAGCGGTCCCAGATTGTGAGAGGGATGTCTGACTGCTGGTTTAGGCCCAATTCCCCCAAGGAGTCCCTGATTGGAGAGGGTGCAGGCTGGGCTGAGGGAACCCCTCCCCCTCTGTGCACGAATTTTGTGCACTGGGCCACTAGTTGCACAATATTACATACCTCTTGGTGTTGTTATGAGGGTTAAAATATAATGTGTGCTTAAAGCTATGGTACATAATAATTGCTCAATAAATATTAGCTACTATTGTTATTGCATAACATATCTCTTCTTCTTTTCAAAATGAATATAGCTTTATTGTTTCCATGTCATCAAAAGCAATACTGTTCATTGTTTTAATATTAACTTAGAAAATAAATAAAAGATTAGAGAAGAAAATTAAAATAACCATACATTCCTACCACCCAGAGATAACCATCACTGATAATTAGGTGTATATATGTCACACTTTTTCTATGTTTATATATACACACATATTAAAAATGAGGTCATATGATATGTATTATTTTATAGCCCACTTTTTTATACCTGACAATATGTTGTAGAAATCTTTTCAGATCAAGATAAGCATTTTAATGGCTTCACAGTATCACACTTTATGACTATATGAATGCTATAAATATTGTAACCAGTACCATAGTAATTTAACTTGCTTCTAATGATTTGCTAATATAAACAGTGCTACACTGGACATTTATGTACATAAATCTTCACACACTTGTCTAATGATTTTATTAAGAGACATTCATAAAAGAAGCAAATTTACTAGGTCAAAGGGAATACACTTTAAAAAATCATCCCTTTCATTAAAAGCACATACTGGATTAATCTTTATTAAATGAGATAATGAATGGGAAAAAACTTTGTAAACTGTCAAGAGCTGTATGCATTATTTCATTTCAATTGTTATTGTTAGAGGTGTGGCTGACTGATGACTTTAAGGCAGGGGTGGGGAACCTTTTTTTTTTTGCCAAGGGCCATTTGGATATTTATAACATCATTCATGAACCATATGAAATTATCAGCTTAAAAATTATCCTGCTGTATTTGGTCAAACATTTAATTAACTCACCCCTAATGCCTTGGCAGGGCCAGACCAAAGGATTTTGTGGGCCTTATACAATCCTCAGGCTGGACATTCCTCACCCTCACCTTAAGGACTAGGAGAGGGGAGAAGGCTTGATTTCTCCCTGATTTCCACAAAAATTAGGATTACCTTTATGAACATGTATGTATAAGTGGATCGTTACTATTTATTCTCCCTCTTGATGATGAAGAACGACTCTTGTAGCCTTGAAGTGAAACAATTGCTTTCAAATGGCTGCTTCTAGACAAATGTTCAGATCTATTCTTTGCCAACCTCAAATTCTAGGAATTCACTTGAATAGAGAAGCACAAGGTCTCCAAAGCTGCTTCTGTCCTGTGTCATTCCACTACACTCTTGAGAACCAAGCCTGGGGGCCTGGCTACTTTATTTGTGTAGGTGGGGAGGTGGGGGAAGGTGTTAGGGAGAAATAGTTTTTCAAGGCAAGGCTGGTTGGTCAGTGCCTAGCTTAAGGATGCCTTGGTCACACCTTTAGTAGAGGGACTCAACTTTCTAGTGAGCCTGACATTCCACAGAGCTCAGGCCAGCCTAAAGAGACCAACTTACCCACCCACTCCTCTGGCTTCCTCTTTTTCTAGCAGCCAGAGTGCCTCTTGAGTGCAACTTTATTGTAAGCATTGTTGAGTAGGGGGAAGTGTGTATTGAGAAGTCTTGAATCTGGATCTCCTCATCTAACAGCCTGAATTCTCTCTGACTTCAAAGGCTGGGCACTCATCCAGGAATGATGCTCTTGGCCCCTTCTAGAAGGTGGGGCCAGGTGTGGGAATGCAAACAGACTGTGGGGGCCTCTATGAGGGTGGAAGGCAGCAGAAGAATATGTGACCATGGAGGGGAGCAGATGCCTGTGTGCTTGGCCAGGCTCCACCTTATAAAGGGTGCTCCTTGTAGGAATGTTTTCAATGATGCCTGTCAGAGAGTTTGGGCTCTTTGAACCTCTAAGTCTGAATTGGGTGATGTTTGCCATAAGCGGTAATGAGCATGGAAATGATTTATTCTGGTATCTTGACTATATTACTGTAAAATCACTGGCATACTGATGGAGCCTATTGATCCTCAAACTGTTTCCTGAGTTCTCTCTACAAATCCATTCTCTCCAATCCCAGCAAATCCTTGTCACTGCTGGCTATGTGTGTGCTGGTGTCTCAAAAAGCAGCACCCTGTGGGTATTTTGGACTCATTTGTCCTCCTTTCTACCCAGGCCTCCAGTTCATTGAGCTGTGAACTTTTACCATTCCTTCTCAATCTGTGTACTTTCTCTTCTGACTCTGTAAGCAAACCTGTGCACATATATTTTCATGTGTTCACATGCATTTTGGGGTATGCATGCTTGGGCCCTCGAAGCTATTTGTAAGTCTGCATGTGTGGGTAAGCCTTTTTTTGTGTGTAAAGGAATATATCACATCTGTGTGTACTTCATCAGAAACCTTGATTGTGATTGGTTCTGTGGAGACAGGCCTGTGGGGAAAGGAGGTATTGTGCTGAAGGGGAGTGACTGGCCCTTCTTTTGGACAAGCAGGCTTTGGTGAGTCCTTAATTGAATTATGAGTCTGGAGAACTGGAAAGCTTTTCTCCCACTGTTGGGGAAAAGATGGGAGATTATACTGACTCTGGAAGAAAATGTCTTCATTTCTTTTTACTAGAATATGTGACATAGAGGACTAATACAGGGTCTAGATTCAGAAGGCCTATTCTATTTAGGAAAATGTGGGGTTTGAGATGTGCAGGTGGGCTTAAGACATGTGAATGTTTTGAATAGTTTTTATATTTCCCACCCTCTCTAGACTTTAAGCCTTTTGAAGGTACATTTTTCCTTATTGTTTAAAATATATTTTTATTGATTTCAGAGAGGAAAGAAGAGGGAGAGAGAGAGATAGAAACATCAATGATGAGAGAGATTCATTGATTGGCTGCCTCCTGCAAGCTCCATACTGGGGATTGAGCAAATTGGGCATGTGCCCTGACCGGAAATCGAACCCTGATCTCCTGGTTCATAGGTCGATGCTCAACCATTGAGCTATGCTGGCTGGGCCATTTTCCCTTATTTTTGCATTTCCTCTTTGGGTCTTGTACAACACAGACACTTAATAAATAGTGAATGGATTATTAAGGCAAAGGGATAGACTGCTAGGCTTACTGAGACTGTTGATGGCCCTATAGAGTCCCACATAACTCCTCAGGAAGGAAGGCTTAAGCCCGGGAGGTCTTGTTTCCAGAGCCAGCCTTAGACAAGGGTTCCTCCCTCCCCACTCATGAAGTAATTGGCAGAATGGTTAGAACAAGTGAATGATTGTGCCATAATTAGTTTATGACCCGAGGGCATGCCAGTTTGTAGCCCTGCCAGTCTGCTAGCTGCCACCAGCACAGATATGCCTCATAAAAACGCAAGCGACAAAGCTATGGCACTATTCCCTGGGCCTGCTAAGCCTAATGACTCAGGCCTATGAACTGAGAGTAACTGAGCTAGTGTGTTAACATTTCCTGAACACTGACCTTTTATATTTTTATTTTATGCAAAAGTAACCTTTATTTCTTACAGTTGTTAATCCTTTCTTTGACTTAATCATAATGCTCTTCCCTTCTTCCCTTTCTTAGCTTGCCTTCCTCCCACTTTCCCTCCCTCTCTTCTCTTTCCTCCTCTTTGTTTTGGAAGGAGAAACATAGTGAGGCTAGAGCAAGACAGAGTATTTGGCCCATTATGTAACAATAATTGAAATCATTCCCTTCTGATATGCTCAGGAAATGGCTCAGCCAATGTCTCCTGCAGGTCTCACTCTCCTGGCCTTCTGCTGGTATGATTATTGCCCAAATACTCTCTTCCAGTGCCCTAAGAGTTCAAGAAACCCAACTTTGTTAATGGGAAATCTATCAACCTGCCAACCTAATTCATATAAATGTGTGCCAGAGTGTTGGTAACAGACATCAGCCGATTTGGATTCTGAAAGTACCTTTTGATTCTGAGGTTCCATGAGCTCTTCTTTCCTTTCCTGTCCATCAACCTGCATTGCATTTTTAGTTCAGATGCTCAACATATGGGAATCTTTGGACCCATTAAAGTTTAATTAAGCGTGTACACAGTATTTGTTGCTGACCAAAGCACTAAGCAGCTCATGTTTATAGGTAAAGCAAGAGATTTACAGATTCACTAATACTGTTTTTACCTATAAGAAATAAAGTGATTTGCAAAATGACCAAAATCATACAATGGCTCCCATTCAGGGATTCCTTTCAGAACTAGTAGGATTGTTGTTTACAACCTCACACAAGCAGAATTAACACCCTTAGCTCCACCCAGGGTACAGAACCAAGGTGGGAAATTCTTCACTTTTTTTTTTAAATCTTCTTGTCATCACAGCCAAGTTTTCACAGCTTAAATTTCATCAGAGTGTTTTGTTTTGTTGGTTATGCTATTCAAAATGAAGATATCATTCTCTTTTAACGTCATCATCAGTCACTTTTCCCACCCAAAATGTTCTTATTTCTATTTATTTTGAATTGCCTTTAATGTGTCTACTGGCTTCTTTGGTAGGGCTGGTGTCCGGGTCTTGCACAAAAGAAGACTCTAATATGTTTATATTAGTGTCTGTATTTTGGCCCTACATTGATTTCAGATTTGAAGGCTAATCATGTATGGCCTTCAGTAAAACCTGTAACTTATAGAGAACTGACATTTTGTGTTTTTTTAAAAAAAATAAGTCTGAGAATGGATCCTTGATAAGAAATGTTTGAGGTTGAGTGTGTTGTTTTTTTTTTTTTATGAGAAATGAAAGGCTGTAATTTTCACATATTTGTGAAATTCAATACGTTTTCTATTATTTCAAAGCAGTAGTGATCTGTAATAAACCAAAGAAACCTACATTTACAGAAATGTATTTTAGTTGATAATAGGCATATGAGCATGACTTTAATAAATAAATTTGCTATTACTAGTACTTGTCCCTAACTTTCTCTTTAATCATCACATGACCACATGTATTCTCAAGACTTATAATTTATAGGCTATTTTTCCTGATAAGAGGTATTCAGAGGTATTTCCATATGAAAATATTTCTAGTATGAACTAGAAGAGTTTTGTTCAAAAACATTAGTGTTCATGAAATGCAAACAGTTGTACTAAGGGCCTGTTATTAAGGCTAAACCATTTTCACTAATGTCTCACTTATCCTGAAACTCAGAACATAGCCTGGACCCCAGTAATACGTTGTTTAAAGGCCTTGAAACAGCTGCCACAACCTGTGGTACAGGGTAAGAGGCCCTCATGCCTTCACTTCAGAGAGACCCACTGAGTCTTAATTTAATGGGAGCCTGTTATTCCCTCAGTTATAGAAGAATAAAAGCAGTAAACTAGAATTGGGGGTAGCCGGTCACATGGGTTTCAGGAGGTAGTTTACAATGATAGTTGCTTGCTAGACAACTGAGATGGAGAGACCACAAAAGGAAAGACCTGGTGATGTGGAATAGGTACATAGCCTTCCACTAAAAAACATAAGATTGTGGTATTCTTTAGTGTTGCTATGCTAGATTTTGCTTAGCCATTCTATTATTATTGGGAATTTAAGTTCTTTTAAAATTTTCACTCTTATAGAAAGTGAATGGTTTCTGTACAAATTGCATTTCTTCTGTTTAGAGTTATTGCTTCCTGATATCTTACCAAAAGTATAATAGCCAGGTCAAAAGGTATGAGTTGTTTTATTGCTGTTGCTATATGTTGCCAGATTGTACTCCCAAAAGATTAAACTGTGTAAGCACGCCCATTTTCTCACAGCCCTGCAACACTGAATGTTATCATTTTAAATGTTTTTGCTAGTGTAATAGGCATATAAGTATACTATCCATTTTTAACATTTTTATTTATTTAATGAGGCTTTGCATTTCTTAATGTCATAGTTTGCCATGTTTCCTTATTCATTTTCTTAGAGCACTTATCAAGAAAAATGGACTGACCTTCTATATTTTTATCTATTCTTTGTATTTTGGATAGTCTAGCTTTATCATTTATGTTTGTCACATATTTTTCCAATTTTATTGCTTTCTTTTTGTGTGTGCTTTATTATATTTCACTATGCAAAAGTGTTCTTTTTCACATTTATATATTCAAATCCATCCATCCTGTCTCTGATGGTTCTTTCATTTTTCAATATTCAGAAATGTACCACTCCTCCACAGCTGGGACAAATATGTGATTCTGTCCTCCCCACTCCCCCAGGGTGTTTTTTTTCTTCTTTTTTGTGTTTAATTCTTGGACCCATCTGGAATTTATTGAAGTGTATGGTATGAGGTATGGATCTAAAGTAAAATCTCCATACTGATAGCCAAATGTTTTAGCAATTCATTTTGGCAAATACCTCTTGAACTCCTCCTATGTGCTAAACATTGTGCTAAGTACCACAAGAGAGTTGTTTTTTTTAAATGAGGCAAAGTCCGTGCTTTCCAAGTGTGTGATCCTGTGTCTGTGTCTGTCTTTCCCTCTCCCTTTTTCTCTGAAGAGGGGAAAGGTGGCAGTGGCAGTAATAGGGTAGATATTTAAATAATTATATCAAAATATAAGGAATCATTAAAGAAGTGAAAAGCAAGAAAGTGAAGGAATTTAAAGAAGTGAGAGATTCTACCTGAGACAAGGTAAGGCCTCAAGGCGGAGATGACATTTAAGAAGCGCTCAGATGACAGGATTTTATTCATTCAAAAAACATGTACTGAATATCTGTTCTGCTAGGCCAGTGGTCGGCAAACTAATGAGTTTGCCGACCACTGGACTAGACTAAATGTTACTGTGTAGTTGGAAGCTGTGAGGATTAGGCAATTGTGGCATACTGTGTGCAAAGAGGTAAAGGGTAATATATGACAGTGGTCAGCAAACTCATTAGTCAACAGAGCGGCAAACCGCGAGCCGTGGTTTGCCGACCACTGTGCTAGGCCATGTGCTGGATGTGAGGGATAGAGATGAACAAGACATAATCCCTGAATTCAAGGAGCTCTCAGACTAGCAAGACTGGGTGCTGATAAAGGAAACATACCAGGGGATAGTAGAAAGGGAAACAGATGTGGTTGGAGAAAGTTACAAATTGGGGAACAGTAGAGATTGAGATTGGAATGTTAGGTTGGGGTCACTTTTAAGGTGGACCTTAAATGTCAAGAGGAAGCATTGATTCTTACATTGTTTTGGCATGGAGAAGGTTTAGGGATATGACAGTGCTATGTTCAGAGTGGATTTCTAGGCCAGTCCATTTCATTTGGAAGGCTGTTTTCTGGACTGTTCTCTGCTGGACTGTCTCTGAAATGTGAGAGTGGGGTAAACGTGTGTACCATTTTGATATTTGGGCTCTTTGGCAGTATGAAGTCTACCCTTTGCAATATCTATTAATATGTCTGATACCTCTCTGTAGTTTGTGATATCTTTAATTTATTGCAGATGGTTCTTTTAAAAGCAATCCTTTATTCTCTGTTTCAAGTAGTTAGGATCACCTGCTTTTTGCCTGAGTTATTTAGGAGACATTTTAGAATGAGTACATCAAAATGGCTAAAATGAAGTATATGATGCTTGAAGGATAAAGTTCAGATATCAAGAAGATTTGGTTATGGAAAAACAGCTCATACATACCTTTTGCTGGAAAAATGAGGGGCCAGTATGTATTAGACAGAAAATTAACTTGAATGAGACTGCTCACATGAATGTACACTTAATAAATATGTGAAGTGTTTTCTTTTTTGTGGGTATGAAGACTATAGTGTGGAACTTAAAACATTGGTAACTGAACCCAAGTCATCTGCAAATTTGAAAATGAATTCTTTTCCAGAGCTCAAGAAAAGCTTAATCAGAAGCTTAAAAATTAGTGGTTTGGGAGCAGGACTTCCAGAAAGAATGTGTGAAGAGCTTGACTAACTCTCTTCCCAGGGAAACAACCACTTAACTGGTGAAGATTATTAAAAAAAAACATATTTAGTGTCTGGAAATTCACCTAGGAGATTTGATATATTGAGAAGTATTTTAAAGGAAATCTGCCAAGTCCAGTAAGAACAATGGGAGTCTAGATGTGACCTCGCCACCATCCAGCTCCATGCTATAGATGATTTACTCTGGGCAGGTATAGCCCAGAACATGGGGCTCCCTTACCATCAGTCCCCAGTTGTAGGGCTGTGGTTTCACCCTGAGGGGTGAAGGGAAGGAAAGGCTGCCAGCATTTCTCTTTCCAAACTCTAATAGGGTAGATATTCTCCAAGGTTTTTTTGTTTTTTCAGCTTCATGTTGTGGAAGCTCTATTTTGGGCTGGCATGAACAAGAAGACCACTCCCCACCCCAGTTTCCATGTGTATGGCAGAGGTTCAATGCCAGGAGAGGCAAGCTTAGAACACCACATTCCAACATCTTCCCCCAGGTCCTGCTTGTAGGGTTGAGGTTACACACCATGAAAGTCATACCAAGAAGGTGGGGGCTACCATCCCCACCTTCCAGCTCCTGCTTATAGGGTAGAAGTATCACTCAGGGAGAATCTGACCACCACAACACCCTTACTCCCATAAAGTAGTACAGAAAGTCTGCTCAATGGGTTAAGTAAGACTGGAGGATCAGCAGCTCAGTAGCTCTGTGGAGGGGGCTGAATTTATTTGGAACAGAGCATGGAAGAATTCATCCCTGAAGGTGTTGTATTGAGCAACTAGTAGAAGGCTAGTAGTTCCATTAAACTAGGAGCAACACATGGAATGGAAGACCAGCTAGAAATGTAATAGAACCAGAGAGAGAAAAAGAGACAGCTAATAGGAGCCCTGTTAAGAACACACTTATGCCGAAGCCGGTTTGGCTCAGTGGATAGAGCGTCGGCCTGCGGACTGAAAGGTCCCAGGTTCGATTCCGGTCAAGGGCATGTACAATGGTTGCGGGCACATCCCCGGTAGGGGGTGTGCAGGAGGCAGCTAGTCGATGTTTCTCTCTCATCGATGTTTCTAGCTCTCTATCCCTCTCCCTTCCTCTCTGTAAGAAATCAATAAAATATATTTAAAAAAAAAAAAAAAAAAAGAACACACTTATCCCTGAGGGCCAGGAAGGCTATGCACGTATGCTACATTGCACTTACTCAAAAGCAACCTGAGTGGGCACTTGAGAGCTACTAGTCACTGCTTGAACATGAAGCTGACTTAAAATTATTTCCTAAGGTGCACAGAGATCTGTGACCAAGTTTTGAAGCCTTACTGGCTCAAGAGGTATAAGCATAACTTTTGACCAATCACTCTCTGAATATTGTTATTGCTGACCCAGGAGCAACTCTGAGGTAGTTTTCAACAATACAATGAGGCCCTGCCTGTGTGGCTCAGTGGTTGAGTGTTGACCTATGAACCAGGAGATCACAGAATATAAAATAGTACAGTTCTTTGTAAAATAGTTTGGCAGTTCCACAAAATGTTAAATATAGAATTACCATAATTCAGCCCCACTCCGAGATACCTATTTACCCAAGAGAAATGAAAACATATGTTCACACCAAAACAGATACATCCAAAATGTCCATAAAATGATGAATGGATAAATAAAACATGGTATATCCATATAATGGAATATTTTTCAGCACTTTTATAGGTCATATCATATGAATGAACGTCTAGCACATTATACTCAATGAAAGAAGCCAGACACATAAGTCTACATGTTATATGATTACATTTATATGTAAAAAAAATCTGTAGAGACAAATTGATTGGTGGTTGGGTTTGGAGATGGGGACTGACTACATATGGCACAAGGTTTTTTTTGTTTTTTGTTTTTTTAGGATAATGGACATGTTCTAAAATGAAATTGGGGGGTAGTTGCACAATTCTGTAAATATGTTAACATTCATTAAACTGTACATGTTAAATGGGTCAATTTTATCATATGTAAATTATATATCAGCAAAGCTGTTAAAATGCAGTGGTTTAAGAAAATAATAATGATGATGATTTTATAAAGAATAAGATTACTAAACAAATTAAATGATAATATCCACTCCAAGATAAAGTATAATTCTCAAATTTATATTCCCGTTACATTTCCAGGACCTTGTTCCATTTGTTAATTTCCTCCATGTACTCATTGTGTATGCTACAATGGACCTCTTCCTTTGGATTCTGTGATCCACCTTTTCACTTGCCTTGAGCCTATGTACCCTTTCAGAACTTCTTTCTCTCCAGCATTCTGGATTGTGCTTTCCTAAAGCCCTTTTCTCTTGAGATTTATTTTATTTTCACATCCTGAGTGTTTTTTTCAAACCGTTGGTTCTATTTCTTTGATGAAAAGTGGCAAATAATTTCCCTTGGGTTTATGAATTTGGCAAATGTTTAGTGAGCACTTGCTGTGTACTTGACCCTGTGAAGATACTTGTTGTGGCTTATGTTGCTGATCTTTGTGTTTTGGGAATAAGAATTTTTAATATGTCACAAAATATTCTGTATAGAAGTTACATTTCATTAGCAATTTTGTAAAGACAAATGATGTTAGTTGGGTGATGAGATGTGTTGCATTGCTTTGGGAAAGGCTCTTCAATCTTTGGATTGAATAGCTACCAATTATTGAATATCTAATGTGTGCCAGGTAGAGAGATAAGTGCTTTACATACATCAACCCATTAAATCCTCATAATGTCCTTATGAAATAGACATTTAATTAGGTCCATTTTATAATGAGGAAACCGAGGCCTAGAGAATTCAAGTCAACTAACATGAGGAAGAGCATGTAATCAAATCCAGTTTTTCCCAACTATTAATCTTGTACTTGTTCCATTATATTACATTGCCTCCTGTTCTGTGTTACTCTTCATTCATTGATGCAGGGAACATTTATCAAGTCCCTAGCTCAATTGTATGCCAGACAGACCTGAATGGAAAGGGGAATCTTGCTCTGCTGAAATGTCATAAAAAAAAACACACACTTATATTTTCTAACACCATTTTCCCTATTTCCCATAACTGTGATGCCTGGTAATTTGGAACTATCAGGGGAAATTAAATAACTTCACCCCTCCTCTTCCCAAATGCTGCAGCAAGTTCTCTGAGGTGAGAGTATCTTACTTAGTCCCTGAAGATGAATGAAATCCCAAGCAATGGTTTTATAAATGCCGTCATACCCTACTCCCAAAGGTTTTCTTTATGCTTTCAGTATTTGAGCGGCTCCCAACAAAATGCTTACTTTATATCAGATGAGTCAAGGGCCATAGAATACTTACTTTATAGAAGATGAGTCAAGGGCCTTTTCTTTCTTTTTTTTTTTCAAGGGCCTTTTCTTTCAAGAATGATTTTTTTTTTCAAAAATGTTAAATCCATTTAATGCTACTTAAAGGGGTTTTTAAGGGCCACATAAGGAATCCCAGTAGCACAAATTCCCCTCTTGGGCTTGGAAACTCAGAAGGAGGTGGAAAGGGATTGGATTAAACCCAGGGTTGAAACAGCTATTTCTTTATGCCTTTGTTAAGGTTCTTGTCCTTTTTGTTTGTTTCATTTTTTGTTCCTTCGACAAACATTTATAGAATTTCAACCATGTAGCAGGTGAGGTGCTAGGTTGGTGCTGTCTAATAGAAATATAAGGAGCTACATATGTGCCATTGTAAATGTTCAAGTAGTCACATTAAAAAAGTAAAAACAATCATGTGAAATAAATTTTAATATTTTATTTAACCCAATGTATTCAAAATGTTAACATTTAAATATGTAATCAATATAAAAAGTTATTAGTGAGATATTTTACATTCTTTTTTCATATTAAGTTTGAAATCTGGTGTGTATATTAAACGTACAAATACATCTCAATTAATTTGGACCAATCATTTTTAAGTGCTCAATCATCACACTTGGCTAGTGGGTAGCAACTGTACTCATAGCCTTGCTTTCAGGGATATTGAAATATATTAGACTAGAGGCCCAGTGCACAAAATTCGTGCATGGGAGGGGGGGTCCCCTCAGCCCAGCCTGTACCCTCTCCAACATGGTACCCTGACTGCCTCTTACAATCTGAGATCGCTGGCTCCTAACCACTCGCCTGCCTGCCTGCCTGATCGCCCCTAACCACCTCTGCCTGCCTGATCACTCCTAACCACCTCTGCCTGCCTGCCTGATCGCCCCTAACTGCTCCCCTACTGGCCTGATCACCCCTAACTGCTCCCCTGCTGTCCTGATCGCTCCTAACCACCTCTGCTGCAGCTGGGACTCAGGATTCCCTCCTCTGGCCGGTTGCAGGCACCTGGGACCTGGGCTTTCCTCCCTCTGGCTGGCTGCAGGCACCCAGGACCTGGGCCGACTTTGCCTGGGCTGGCCGCAGCCGCAGGGGACCGTGGATGGGCGGCTTTGCCTGGGCCGCAGCCGCAGATGCCTGGGACTGTGGGGCAGGCAGCCTGTCCCTCTCTCAGGCCACAGCCTGAATGGTCCCCATTCCTCTCTTGCGAGCTCATTTGTGCCTGGCTGGTCCCTATTCCTCTCTCCCCAGTGTTGAGTGTCTGAGTTGTTATGGCATGAGGGTGTAATGACTATTTGCATATTAGCTCTTTATTATATAGGATACCTTTCTGTAAAGTGATGAGGAAAGGCACATCAGCTGGAATAATCCTAATAATAATTTATTTAGCATAAAGCATTTCTTTCAATTATGAGCCACCTGGACTGAAAACCACAAGGTTAAAACCCCATGTAACAGTCCTTCAGGCTCCTTCAAAGTCTCCTCCATTACTTTTGGGAGAGTAGCTCTCTTAAAGTAGGATATCATTTTGATTCTGCAAACATTCTCCAAAGCAGGGAGGTCACAGATCTCTGCAGAGTGGCCATGAATTGGGGCAGGAAGTGATTTAAGGTGGGGACCTTCAGGGTCATCAATGAAGAGGCCCCTGCTATTCAAGACGTTCAAGTGATCCAGGGGAAAGACCAATAAAGAATGAAGTACTAGCCTGGGAATTCTCTCACTTTTCACTATCCTCTACCTTTCCCCATTGCTCAATCTCTTCTCCCAGGACATTCCATCTGTCAGGTGCTCCATGTCTCTTTGTGCTCTGGGGGATGTATAAATGTATGTGTGAGGCGTGCAATTATGTGTGTGACTGTGTGGAGGTGTATGGCTATGTGTGGGACTGTGTGGGTGTTACCATGGCTTAGCTATGCAAGGGATAGGTGGGTAGTTTACAGACCCAAAAGTATGTCTAGGGATAATCAAGTGAAAAGATTCTTTCTAGTTTGTGTCCACTCAGAAGATACAAATTAATGAAGCCTGCATTTAGGCCCTGAGATCACTTGACAGTTTTCAGAAAGACTCCTTCAGTAGTTGCAGGCCTGCCTGGAACAAAGGAGAATTAAAAACTGGTATTGAGTTTTCCACCATTGGAAGAAAATATTTTAAATCTATTTTGTCACATAAAGGGCTCTTGGAATTGTCTTAGGTTTTAAGTACTCTTCCTTGATTGGAAATATAGAGGTGGGTTTTTAAAAGAGTTCCTTTGAATAAGGCAGGTTTCTTTTTTTAACGTTTTGGAACAGTAAGGACAGGAGGGATGGGAGAGTTGTGCTTTGTAGAAGGGACCCTTCTCAGAAGCCCTTAAGCCACATCAGGCATTCCCTCAGACTGGTTATAAAGGCAGTCTGGCTAATGGAGTTAATCATCTGAAAACTAAGACAGGTGGCCATCTTGTTGCTCTGAAACAGACACAATCACAGATTGTCTATTGTCTGCTTTCCTCAGGGAGAAGATGTGGCTCTAAGCCAGTGTGTCAAAAGAGAAGAAAAAAAGGCACATTCCTTAGGATTAAGGTGTGAGTGAGACTTACTCTGTCTGTTCTATCAGAATAGGAAGTGCTTACGGACCACATTTTCCAGAGGGCTTAGTCTGCTGTTGACAAACCATGTGCAGCCAGGAGTGACTAAACCTGGCTTTAAAACTGGAGGAAGATCAGAACTAGGAATTCTTGTAATATTGGACACAAGAAGAATGGAATAAAATGTTTATCCTCTATGTTTAGTCAAGATTTACTGAATCATCTTGTGTTATCTTACCAGATGTAGGAATAATAAAGAGGAAAGAGGAAGGTAACTTTCATTTACAGAAATGTGCCATGCACTTCACATATTCTTTTTTTAAAAATATATTTTATTGATTTTTTACAGAGAGGAAGAGAGAGGGATAGAGAGTTAGAAACATCGATGAGAGAGAAACATTGATCAGCTGCCTCTTGCACACCCCCTACTGGGGATGTGCCCGCAACCAAGGTACATGCCCTTGACCGGAATCGAACCTGGGACCTTTCAGTCCGCAGGCCGACGCTCTATCCACTGAGCCAAACCGGTTTCGGCACTTCACATATTCTTAAGGCCATCCTGTGGGGAAGATGGCACCTTTCCCACTTTATGGACTAAGACTCATGTGACTTATAGCTAGAGAAGAAGCATTCCAACTTGGATATGACTTATTCTAAAGCCCATTTCTCCCACTGTCATACACTGCTGCCTTAAATCTTACTACTTAGCTAGGGAAACATGACTTCTATTATCAAGAAACAATCAGAGAAAAGAAAGTAATATGTTAATTATAATTAAATACTAAAAATGTGAAGTAGATACAGCATGTATTTGATATGATAAGGAACAGTTCTAAGATGAGGGAAGACTTTTTATTTCCCTGATAGTGTTAGTGTCATGTTGGGTAGTAGGAGAAGTGGATACGGAGCTGTCAACAATACAGCCCAATGTTGCTAAAGGAAATGACTATGGTCACATTCCGATTCCCCCCAAACTATGCAGAAACCAACCTGGACAAAAATCTAACAGTGAACCCCAGCTCTTCTTGATTTACAGAATATCATTAGCTCCTTAGATAACATTATTTTGACAGACTGATAGAGAGTCACCCTTTTGGTAGGCTAGGTTTGGATTCTGGTAGGTAGAGAAATACTAGCTCTCTATTGTTCCCCCTGGAGTTATGGCTGAGAATTCAATGCCTGATAGTTATAGAGGAGAAAAGTTTCATTATTATTTTGTTGTATTGTCACATCACCCTAGGAGCAACAATTTCACAGTTGATCAAAGATGTGGTACCACATGGATCCATCTATAATCTGAGCAATGTTTAGCATAAAACTCCACGATTTCAATTAGAGTGACAAGATTTTTTCATTGCCTCATAAGTCTTAACAAAACCAACTGTCTTCTTAAAAAATGAATAAAGATAGGTTCAATTAACAGTGCTTCTAAAAATACATTCTCTTATGTGTATGTCTTTATGAAACCTTGGGTGAAGGTAAAGAAGGCAAGTCTGAAAATTTTCTTATTTTTACATAGCAAGACAGACTCTTACTGTGTAATATAGAGTGTCATATTAAATGATGTCTTAATGACTTAAAAAGTCTTAATGGCCAGCCTCTTCTAGGCCAGCCTCTCCCATTTGAGAACAATCTTAACCAAGCTGTGATTAGAGAGCTTTTATTAAATGTCCAGCACTGTTCTACTGCTGTTTACCATTTTCCAACCTAATTATTTCCTTGAGGATGACCAAGGATGATAATGAACATTATTAGGTAAGGTTTCTTCTCTTACGAGCCTTAAAATCAACTGAGGTCAGTGCAATTAAAAATAACAGAAACATCGATCAGCTGCCTCCTGCACACCCCCTACTGGGGATGTGCCCGCCACCAAGGTACATGCCCTTGACCAGAATCAAACCCAGGACCTTTCAGTCCGCAGGCTGACGCTCTATCCACTGAGCCAAACTGGTTTTGGCAGGAGTTCATCTCTTTAAGAAGGGTCTGTAACAGCAGCAATAAGGATTCCTGCCTGAAGCCCTTTGGACGCTTCCCTCTGGAAAAAACATAGGTCTTTAGTAGCTAATTTGGCCAGGTAGGCTGGCTCATGTGGCACTCCTTTTTTTCTCTCAGTAATAGGGTCTCATCACTGGCAGATCTGGGCATAGAGTCTAGCAAACACCTTCATAATAATCATTCCATTCCTGGAAGTGCTGCCTGGAAGAGACCAAAATAACGAGATGGTTTATTACCAGCTTGAAGTCCCCAAGAAACATCTCTGTTTTTCAGTACCAGTTCACTGTAGCTTTGATAACTCTCAAGAGATAGATGATGGAGGTCTTGTAACAACCAGATTTCTAATGGCAAGGGCACAGCCAAGTCTTGGGTCAGCAATGGAGGCCAGTTTAGTTATTGGTAAGCCTGTTGAAAGAGAATCTACTCATAGCAAGAATACCAAGAAGTTGATTCACTACTTCCTCACATATCCTATGCCTTAAACAATCCATATCTGATGAACTATTTTCTTTAAATATACCAAGATCCTTCCCACCTCTTTGTCTTCACATTTTTTATCCTTTGCTAGAATGTTCCTTCTACATGGTGAACTCTTAATCATTCTTCATGGTCTAGCTCACATGACATATTCTCTGTATATCTTTCCCTCATTCCAACTCATTCCCTTTCTGTGGTCCCACAGTCTTTTGTATAGATCTGTTTTGTAGCTTTGCTCATACTAGGGAGTATATTATCTATGAGGATATCACTCTTTTAAATTGTGACCATTTCTAAGATGGGAATTGTGCCTTATTATCTCTGTTACCTCCATTAAACAGAACAGAGACTGGCATTCAGCAGGCTGAACCAAGTAAATGCTGACTGAGTAATTGAGTTATTTATTCAGATGTGGCTGGGGTTGCACATTTCTGGATTTCATCATCATTAAGCTTTATTTGATATTATACCCTGTGTATGTGTATTTCAGGGACCTCTTGTTTAATGAAATGATTAAACTTTTTGATCTTTTTTTGTTTGTTTCTTTGAGCAAAAGGTACATTTGTAGCCTTCAAGTGAATTGGTTCAATGCCCAGATTCCAATGGAATACCACTGGCTCCCTCTTGTGAGGCAATCTCAGAATTTCTCTTATAATTAATTTCTTAGTTCTGTGGACAAGTTCTAAGTAGAGTTGTTCTAATGGTCTGAATGCTTTGGCTCCTAAGTGCTGTTAACCAACCAGTTCCTTCTTGGGAAACGTTAATACCTTCAGTTGACAAGGATAAAAGAGTCATTCTGGGAATCTTGATCAGCTTCAAATCTGAGTATCAAGGATTCCTGGGGGGAGGGGGGGTCATCTTTATAACCTAATCTACAAAGCAACTCATGCCAGTTTTGAGTTGCTCTCTTTCTTAGAGGTTTCTCTGCCTATTAGAAGGTTATTTCTTTTAAGGAACTAAAATCTGCCTCTGACTGGACCAAAGCCTACTCAACTGTTTCTTATTATGTCAGGTTTGCAGTCATCTAAACCACTTCTTGTAGATAATTTCCATCTTGTCACTGGCTCCAAAGTTTGTAACTTGTTACATGTTATCCTTGTTAAGTGCTTCCCATTGTTCCATCCAGTCCAGATTTTTAAGTTTCCATCATATGTAGGACCTTTTATGTCCTGGGTGAGCTGCTCTTTTAGTTCCTCAGTATAAGCTCTCAGTTATGGGACTTTGGAATACTACTTCTCACAAAACAGCATGGTGGTATTGAAATGATGGGCACCAGATCTGCGTTTAATTCATTCACCTCTTTGGGTGATTGTCATGACTCATAAGATACTATCTGTAAAGCATTAAGCACTGAGCCTGAACACTTAGTGGGTGCACAATAGAAGTTAATGTCTTTCTTTCTGCCAGCTTTGCCCTGCCCACTACTGCCCTCTACTGAAGAGAGTCAGTAACTGCTTTGAACTTGAATTCTAATTTGAGCTAAGTAGCTCTATTCAGTTTTATCTCTTTTTAGCACTTTAGAGAAGGGGAATCTTGCATGAAACATATATAACACAAACTGGCAACCTGGCTTCAATTATGTAAAGTAGACCTTGTAAAAATATTGCAGCCAGTAGCATTGCCTATTTCTGACACAGCACAACTAAATTAGAACTCTGTATTGCATGGATAGCTATTGGTGAGAAATTATTTTTTCAAGTATTACAAAATCCCAAGACAGTAATCATAGGTGCTGTTAATATAATAAAAATTTATGCTGTTCACTGTCATGTAAACAGTCAAGATCACAGCCTGAATCTGAATTCATTCACAGATTTTCTGGCTAATAAGATTCCTGTGTTCTTTCTGAGGAGGAACATTTATATGAATTAGTTCTTTTAATTCCTCTGAAAAAATGATGTAGGTTTTTCAAAAATATATTTTTTATTTATTTCAGAAAGGAGGGTAGAGGGAGTGAGAGATAAGAACATCAATGATGAGAGAGAATCATTGATCGGCTGCCTCCTGCACACCCCACACTGGGAATCAAGCCAGCAATCGGGGCATGTGCCCTGACCAGGATTCAAACTGTGACCTCCTGGTTCATAGGTCAATGCTCAACAATTGAACCACAACAGCCAGGCAATGAGGTATGTTTTCATAGAAGAAATAAAAATACAGGGAACCAAGTGGCACTTAGTGACACATTAATGAAAGGCCATATTGTTGGAATTCTCCTCCATGAGAGAATTTTAGGGGTGCAGAGGGTAATTCCTAAGCTTGGCAATCAGACATTATAGTAGAGTGAAAAGGATAGCCTTGGTATCAGATATGAGTTTGAGTTCCACTTCTGCTGTCTACTAGCTATATAATCTAGGTCAAGTCCTTTGACCTCACCTTACCTCAGCTTTGTCTTGTGTTAAATGATACACAATTTACCAACCTTGTGGGCTTGTTGTGAGAATTATGAGGTTAACAACTCTGTACCACTTAGTATAGTGCTTGGCAAGCAATAAATCATTGTTCTTAGGATCAATTTCAGTTAATAGCAAGTAAGCCACTTAAAGCTACAGTATCATTTTCCTATTGGAGAGTGAAAGGAACAATATCATGTACATGATTTGGAGATTTAATTCCTGTGTTCATGTAGGAACTGTGTCACCCTGGTTCCTTCAGATTCCACTAGAAGTTTATAATCTTTCACCTAAAGGGCATAGGAATACACTAGGTTGCTTAATAGCCCTTGGTGGCATGTGAGCAAAGATTGTGAGAAGAACTCAGGAGAGTAAGGTACCACTTATGCTCTGGCGCACAGTTCTTTAAATGCAAGGACTTAGATTTACCAACCCAAACAGAAGTGAAATGTTGCTGCCTCTTTTGGATATCTATAAACATTATGTACAAGAATCTGGTAAGCTAGTTACCAGGGCCCCCTTTTCAGTGGAATGTGGTTGCTAGAATCATTGTTTTCTGTTGAGGAATCTTGATCTAGAGAAAAAAAAAAAGGAAATCCCTAAAATATTCTGTTCACAACAGAGAGCAACCTGGCTGAATAGGTTTCTTAGTAAGGATAAACTTTACCACCAACCTACTTTGTACATTAAAAAGAGACACAAAAACTAATCTATAGTGACAGAAAGATAATCAATGGTTGTCTGAGAAAGGGGCAGGGAAGGACGGATGGCAATATAAAGAGCAAAGAAACTTTTGGGGTTAATGTATGTCAGCTGTAGATTAATGAAGCTGTTATTGAAAATGAACCCAGTATACCTGCAACCTAGTAGGTGTTCGCTTAATATGTGTTGAATTAAGATAAATAATTGTGACAGCAACTTCTGGAATGGCTATGTGAAGAGTTCAGCAGACCCAGTGAAATAATCATTCTAATGGTTAAAATTACCAACATTTTTTAGTGTCTGAAAATTAGTTTAAAGGCATGCAAAAAATTGGAAAGCTTTTATTTAAGAAAGTTTATGGAGTCTTGGCAAGAACGATTGGCATCTGAGGCATTTGAGCTAAGACTTGCTCCTACCTCTCCTTCAAGTTTATATTTCAGAAGATTTATTCTAGGTGGGCACAGCAAACAATAAAAATAAAAACAAAACAAAACAAAAAAACAGGGGCTCTCTTCTTCACCAGATCCTGGTTGTAGGGCTGTTGTTTTACGCTGGCATTGGCAGGCTGCAAGTGATTTTTATTCTGCCCTCTAGTTCTGTGTTACGGGAAATTTATTCTGGGTGGGGATGGCCAAGTAGACTGCCCTGCCCATCTCTCACTCCTAAGATGGAGTCAATATCCTTGATAGGTACAGCAAATTGAGTGGCAGTTCAAGAACCTGGGGACCCCCATTTCTTCCCTCAAATGTCCAGTGCCTGGGTCCAGGTGTTGTACTTGTCAGACAATGATTTCAAGAGCTCTAGGGCATAGGTGTCACTCCAGAAGACACAGGCTGCCATATCACCCTCTCCCCACCCAGCATAGAAGCACATACTATAGAGGCTGACTTTCTTCAGAACAGAACATGAAATGAACGCATGCTTAACAGTGTTATTGAAAACCATAGAGATCATAGTAGTGGAAAGTAGAAAAGCAATTATATATTAGTAGAAAACAAAAAAGAGCAGATCAGCCAGATATTTTGCAGAGAGATCTAGGCAAATAAACAATAAAAAAAGACCCTACTAAGATCAAACCTCTCTTGTTTTCTGGAAGGCTGTATCCATGCACAAGGATAAACCCTGTGTAGGGGCAACCAGAAATGTTATAGAACTTCTAAACTCTATTTGAATGTAGGGTAGAATAAAAAAGTTCCTGAATTGTGAAGGCATTACACAAGCTATACAAAGATACATTGGCAAAATATAGAAGTCTAATTGAGTCTGGGTGCTTAAGAAAACCCTCTATTTGATAATAGGCTAAACACTAACTATGCTGAACTAGAGGTGACTCAGTGTGACCAGAATCCAGAGTTATTATAATATATTATTTAAAATATCTATTCTGCAAAAAATAGCCTTATTAAATAAAACACAATGCCATTTACATTAGTATTCCCCAACATTAAATACTTCAGTATAAATTAAACAAAATATGTTCATGAACTATATGAGGAAAACTACAAAAAGTTCAATGAATGAAATCAAAGAACTAAATAAATGGTTAGGTATTCCATGTTTCATGGACAGAAAGACTGAATATTGTAAAGACGTCAGTTTTCACAACTTAATCTATATATTCAATGCAATCCCTATCAAAATCCCAGCTGGTTATTGATAAACAAATTCTAAAGTTTATATGGAGAAGCAAAAGTCGTAGAATAGCGAACACAATATTCAAGGTGAAGAACAAAGTTGGAGGACTGACATTACCTGACTTTAAAACTTACTATAAAGCTACAATATTCAAGACAATGTTGTATGGATAAAAGAATAGACAAATAGACCAATGGAACAGAGTGAGGAGCCCAGAAATAGACCCACATAAATATAATCAAATAATATTTTGACAAAGGAGCAAAGACAATACAATGGAGCAAAGACAGTCCTTGCAACAAATGGTGTTGGAACAACAGGACATTTATATGCAACAAATGAATCAATATACAGATCTTACACCCTTCACAAAAATTAACTCAAAATACATCATAAACCTAAATGTAAAACTATAAAATTACTGGAAGACACATAGGAGAAAAATCTAGGTTACTTTGGGTAATGCAATGAATTTTTCGATATAACACCAAGGCATGATCCATGAAGAAATAATTGATAAGATGGACATCATTAAAATTAAAAACTTCTTCTCTGTGAAAGACATTGTCAAGGGAATTAGAGTCAATCCACCAGACTGGGTGAAAATATTTGCAAAGATACATCTGATGAAGGACTTTATCCTAAATATACAAATAACTATTAAAACTCAACAATAAGAAAAACAACTCAATTAAAAAGTGGGCCAAAGATCTTTTTTTTTTAGTTTGTTTCTTTTTTAAATTAAGTTTATTGGGGTAATGTTGGTTAATAACATTATATGTTTCAAGTGTACAATTCTTTAATACATCATCTGTATGTTGCATTGTATGCTCATCACCCAAATCTTATCTCCCTCTGATACCATATATTTGACCTCCTTTATCCTTTACTACCTCCCCTCCCCCCAGCCTTCTTCCCCTCTGGTAATCATCATACTGTTGCCTGTGTTTATTAGTTTGTTTGTTCATTTGTGGCTTTCTGTTTTATATCCCACATGAGTAGAATCATATGGTTCTTGTCCTTTTCCATCTGACTTATTTCACTTAGCATGATGCTCTCAAGATCCATCCATGTTGTTGCAAATGGCAATATTTCATCATTTTTATGCCTGAGTAGTACTCCATTGTACCATATCTTTATCCAATCATCCATTGAAGGACACTTAGGTCGTTTCCATGCCTTAGCTATCATAGATAATGTGGCAATGAACACAGTGGTACATATATCTTTATGAATAAGTGTTTTAACAAATTGGGCCAAGGGTCTTAACAGATACCCAATCAAAGAAGATATGCAGAGGGTAAGTATATGAAAATATGTCCCATATCATATGTCATCAGGTAAGTGCAAATTAACACAATACCATGACCCCACTTACATATTAGAATGGCCAAAATCTAGAACACTGACAACATCAAATGCTGACACGTATGTGGAGCTATAGTAACTTTCATTCATTGCTGGTAGGAATGAAAAATGGTATAGCCACTAGGCAAGAAATTTTGGCAGTTTCTTACAAAACTAAACACATTCTTGATCAAATGATTCAGCAGTTACACTACTTGGTATTTACCTAAAGGATTTGAAAACTTATTCACACAAAAACACACAGGTTTGTTTATAGTAGCTTTTTTCAAAATTGCCAAAACTTGGAAGCAACCAAAATACCCTTCAGTAGGTAAATTGATAAATAAACTGTGGAACATCTAGATAATGGAATATTTTTCATAGCTGAAGAGAAAGGAATAATCCATAAAAAGACATGGAGGAAACCTTAATGCATATTAACACGTTAAGCGCCCAGCCTGTTTTGTCTTCTGGACAGAAAGTATAGTGTCAGTCACCAGTGACTGACTGGGTGCTTAATGTGTTAAATAAGTGAAAGTAGCCAATCTGAAAAGGATACACAGTGTATGATTCCAATTCTATGACATTCTTAAAAAGGAAAAATTATCCTATATCATAAAAGGGTAATATGCAAATCGACCAAACAACCAGTCGCTATGATGTGCACTGACCACCAGGGGGCAGACGCTCAATGCAGGAGCTGCTGCTTCCTGGTGGTCAGTGTGCTCCCACAGGGGGAGCACCGCTCAGCCATAAGCCAGGCTGACGGCTAGTGAGTGCAGTGGTGGTTGCGGGATCCTCTCTCACCTCCACGGCAGCTCTAAGGATATCTCAGGGCTCCTGGACTGCTAAAGGGTGCAGGCCGGGCTGAGGGACACTCCCAACCCCCAGTGCACGAATGTTGTGCACTGAGTCTCTAGTAGAGATAATAAAAAGATTAGTGGTTGCTAGTGGGCAAGGTTGGGATGAATAGGCAGAACAAAATCAATCTGAGTGCTGACTGCAAAGGAGCCAAGGGCTGGAGCTGGGCTGTGTGTTAGGGGCCACTTCCCTTAGGTAGGCTTTTGCCTGACTTCTCTACACTTGCCCTCGCAGACACCCCACATCCTCACCCACCAACAGTCACATTCTTTGGCCTTCCCTGAACATTGCTGTGGGCCCCCACACTGGATTTCCCTCCCTCCTCGGACTTTTCCAGAAACATCTTTTCTGCATTGAGAAAACTTTCATTTTCTCTCCCCCTCTGCTATTACTTAACTCAAGGACAGAGGAAAAAGCTGCAGTCCAGAAACATACTTAATAAAAAAAAAGAAGAAGAAGGAGAAAAAGAAAGAGAAGAAGCCTCAAACCGATCCCAAATCTTTAAGAAAACAATCCCATAGGATTTGATTTTGAATTGCCATGCAATGTGCGGAATGTGAAACATGTGCTAATCAGAGCTCTTTCTGCTTGGAGCCTACCTGATTTCTCTCCACCCTCCCTAGCCAGCTGGGCTAGGCTAGGCCCAGGGGAGCTACAAAGCCGCCAGCTTAGAAGATGGAGACAAATAGGGAGGCCCCATAGGACAAAGCAAGACTTGTTACTAGTTTTGAAGCCAAAGCAACACACATAGCGTTTAAGGGCTGTGGGGGTAGATGTAGCAAAGCCTGGGATCCCAGCTTTGAAGTTAGACTGAGACTGACTTTCAGTGACTGTACTGGAGGCAGCATTTTCCAAGCTGGTCCTCCATTTGCTTCACCACCCTGATTCTCATCTTGACTATCTGTTGTCATACTTTCCCCACTCAGTCTCTCTGCAGCCAGTCAGTGCCTTTTCTGTACTGTTTGCCCACAGGGCTGTCACAGTGCTCTTTCTAAAAGAGAGGTCTGATCTCTACTCCCCTATCTTCCAGTCTTTCTCATTTCCTTCAGGAGAAAGCCCACATTCCTTACATGATATGTAAACTGATCTCAACTGCTGTAGCCTCACGTGTCCTCACTCCTGGTAAACCCACAAAACTATTTACAGTTTTTCTGAACATGCCTTTTCCTTTTCTGTATTAGCCCCTTTGCATCTGTTACTCCTTCAGCCAGGAATGAATACCGTTTTTCTCTTTTTCTCCATCAGGGTGTATTCCACTCATCATTTAAGACCAAGTGAAACCTTAGGCTTACTGGAGAGGGGTTTTCAGCTCTCTTCTTGTTTCCAGAGCTCAGTGAATATACCTCGGGAAAGCAGAGAGGTGAAAAGGAAAGAACCCAGATTATGGAGTCAACCATAATGGGTAAATAACTTAATCTCTCTCTCTCTCTCTCCCTCCCCCTTCAGTTTCTTCATCTGGAAAATGGAATATAAATCCCAATAGGGAAAAGTAGTTGATGTTGATAAGTTCCAAGCACAGTACCCAGTACGTTAGATACTTGGGCAATGTTGCATGTTGTAAAATAGATAGGAAAAAAATGATCCCTTCACCCTCAGTTGGGACTATAAGGAGGCTTTTCTCACCAGGTAATCTAGTGAGTAGTGTTCTCTGGGACCTGCTTTACCCAGTCCTCTTCATAAATGTTCATCTGCCTTTGGCCATCCTCACATCTAAGGGGAGTTGTGCAAGTATCTTGCCTTCTTAGGAGCAGCCATCAGCTGCCTTCCCATTCACATCCCTTAGAAATCTGTATGAGAAAGGAGGGATGAAAATCATTTAGCATTTCATTCTTCTTTTCCTCATGCCCTAGTCTTACTTCCCAAGCCCGAAAGAGATTTTTTAACAATCATTTCCACGTAGACCTTGTTCTTTCCTATAACCTGCTTGCTCCCTAGTCTTTTTTCTGCAATTGGGATTTCAGAAATGAAACTGTCCATGAATAGGAATCTACTGTTCTCAGATTGGGATGGACATACACACGAGCTGGTTTCTCATCTGGACTCTATTTCAGAAATGTACACAAGATGTCAAAAATATACCACTTGGAACTAGAGCAATATTTATTTTTTAAAAATTAGGGGGGAAAGTTTCCTTGCTTCAATTCCTACTGGAATGTAAAATAACTATGTGCTGATGCTGCAGTTTGACAGCATTGATTTAGTTACCCTCAGGGTCATTGGATGAGTGGTGCATGGCTGCAAACACACACACACACACACACACACACACACACACACACACACACACACTCACACACAGAGTGCTTTGTTGTGAACTGGTAATTTCAGGCATTCTGATACCAGAGTAAGGCTTTATTGGATCAAGCCATCCATTAACAACACTTTACTAAGTGTTCCCTTGTGTGCCAAGCCTTGTGCTAGGCAGGCAGAAGAAAAGAAGCCAGGGAACCAGAAGTCACAGATGGAGTAATCAGAATACAACATAAAAGTATAATGAAAGCACTAATGCAGTAACACAGACTAAATATTAAAGGGTAATATTAAAGGATAAGGTTACTGAATTGGGGTCCCAGGGCACATTTCCTGGATGGGATGGTCAGACCTGAGCAGCACTGCGTTGGAGGACAGGATTGAAGATGCCCAGTCACTTGCAGTATCCTCTCAGAGATGTCCATTAGAATGTATTGAATGGATATTAGTATGCAGGAGGTAGGAACAAGAATGATCTAGAATTATCCATGTCTGAAAGAGGCCATATGAAAAGTTGAGAGTAATTTGAGACCAAGAGGCCAAATGCACCTTAGTCCTAGTGTTACCACTGACTAATTGTGAGTGACGTTGGACAAGTCCTTTCTCTAAGAACATCAGTTTCCCCATCTATACATTGCAACTAATAACTATCAGTCTTACCCACCTCCTAGGACCATTGTTAAGAGAACAAATGACATAGTTGTACTTGGAAGAGTAGAGAGGACTATCCATAATATAAGTTGGTATTATGAAGGCAGGTGTTTATACTGTAGCCACTCTCCTGCAGCTGGGAATAGGATGACCTCAGTATTTGAATGAATTTTTCTTGGCAGGCCTCTTGCCTGCCATAATTATAGCCTGCTAGCCACTAGCTAAGTGTTCATAGTTAAAAAGGATCTGTCACACAAATATATACGTGGGCTCGTGTGTGTGTGTTTGTGTGTGTGTGTGTGTGTGCGCGCGCGCGCACGCGCAAGCTTTCATTGGACTAGGATATCAGAACCATGACAACAAAAATACTGAAAAACAAAAGTGATATGTTGAGATGGGGATTTGTGCAAGCATTTTTAGGCCTCCTTATAGAAATACATGCTCTGTTGCCCTGCACTAAGCCCCATTATCTATCATCTTTGGTATATTGCAAAGCCTTTCCATTTATCTCCCTGACTTCATGCTGCCCCAATCCATTTCATCCTCTGTACTGCTGCTGAATTGCTCTTTCCAACCCACATAGAATTCCTGGGCTCTTGGATGCCCACAAGGTAGCATACATGCTCATTCACATGACATTGAAGTGGGGCACTGATATGGCTACACCTTTTTCAAATTGTGGAATACTTTGATACTCAGAGCTGCTCCTCTGAGTTGCCTCAAGACCCCTCTTGTTGCACTGTTTCTCACTCCTTTGGACCCAGCAACTAAAATGATAGTGCCCAGCACAGCAGAGAGCCTGAAGAATACTGTTTCATGTATTGACCTGCATCCATTCTGCTTGGTCAGTGCTCTTGTGTTCTGGTTTTTAAATATTTTGAGGATTACCTTCACATTCACAATTCATCTAATCCCAGCTCATCTTTCTGGCCTCATCTCTCACAAGTTCTCCCCACAGATTTCAACAACACCGAAACCCTCATGTTTCATGCCTGAATTTGTACACCTGTCTCTTACTATACTAGAAACTTGAGGGCAGAGACAATGTTTTACTCATTAATGTAGTCCCAAAGCCCAGCTCAGAACCCAGCATGTAGTGGACACTCAATACATGTTTGTTTCTTAACATAGAGCATGCTGGTAGATGGGCCATTCTATTTGTAATCCTATAATCTACTCCAGAATCCAGACCTGAAGCTGGTGCAAAGCACTTTCCTGGTCTTAATAATACCTCATGAATTAATTATTCACATTTCCAGTGCCCTTGAAAGGGAAGGAAAAAGCAAATATAATTTCCATTCTATTACTATGGAAGTGGAAGTATTTTAAGAGTGTGTCTCAATCACAATAAATTCTTAATAGAGCTTAGACATAAAGTCATATCTCTGGAACTTTTCCTTACCTATCCTATAAAATAAAAGGGTAATATGCAAATAGACAGAACAGAACAACTGAACAACCAATCAAAGAGTAATATGCTAATGATATGCAAAGGCTGCTCAACTGCTTGCTATGACATGCACTGACCACCACAGGGTGGACAGTCAACTGGTCGACCAGTCGCTATGACGTGCACTGACCACCAGGGGGCAGATGCTCCGACTGGTAAGTTAGCTTGCTGCTGGGGTCTGGCCAATCAGGACTGAGTGAGATGGGCCGGACACGCCCTGGAGCCCTCCCACAGTCCCTCCCCAGCCTGATCATGCACTGATGGGGTCCTTCAGCCTGGCCTGCGCCCTCTTGCAATCCAGGACCAATGCTGGAGAGCTGGTTTCAGCCTGATCACACAGGCCACTCCCCTTGGGAGGGCGCCAGGCGCAGGGCTCATGTCTGTTAAGCACTGCTTTGGCAGCACGAGCCTCTCCCAATCAAGTCTGATTGGGCGCGGCAGGCACAGTGGGGCTGGGATGAGCGGGAGTAGCAGGTAGGAGCTGCAGGTGGCATTGGACTGTGGGTTTCGGCCCTATCCCTGCAGACCACCCAGAGGGACCCCACCCATGCATGAATTCTTGCACCGGGCCTCCAGTAGTACTATAAAGCCCTTTGGGTTTTGGTGGTGAAACTGTTGTTCTAATGTGAGTAATTGTAGACTACTGCCTTCTGGGGAGGTGCTGGTTTTCAGTCTCTCTAAGGGGGCCTGAGGACTGTCTGTTGGAAGTGATGTAAATGTTCTTGCCCCTTCTCCTCCAACACTGCCAGGAGAAACATTCTCTTGTGGGGTTGGGGTGGAGAATACATTGCATCCCTCTTGAATTGGTTGCCAGCTTCTGCTTCATTAACATGGCTTCATAACTGGTTGTTCCTTAAGCAACAGGCGGATTTTTGTTTCAGTAACCTCCCCGACAGACTTTCTCTGAGATTCATCTTCCCCTCACTCACTGTAGCAAGCCAAGCTGTGATTACTGTAGAGAAGGCCAGAGTGAGAGAATGGCTGAGCCCTATTTTCAAAGAACTTAGTCTTTCTCGGGAAGCAGGTCTCATACACCAGGTTTGACTTAGGCTGCAAGTAACTGAAACTCCTACTCTAAGTCGAAGTTATCTTACATAACAGGAAGTCCAGGGAAAAGGCTGGCTTCAAGATTGGTTGATTCTGCTGCTCATAATGACTATTAGCAGGTTTTTTACCTTGCTCTTATCCAGCAGGAGAGAGAAGAATCTAGTAAATCCTAAATCCAGTAAACCATGTTGGTGTAAAACATTCTCAGTTTCCTCTTTATAGAAAGTAGAGAAACTGGAGACCAACAGGGTAGACTCAAGAGCACCCACTGAGTTCATATTAGCAATGTGGCCTTGTATGAGTCAATTAACTACTCTGAGCCAGTTTCCTTATGTTTCAAATGGCAATCATAATATCTGACTTGCTTCCTAACAGGTTTGTGGTGGGGATCATGTGGCAATGTGAAAGCATTTGGTAAACCATATAAAGTGCCATATACTTTGAGGCCTTTTAAAATGACTATCATCAGAGAATATGTACACGGAACACATACTGTATATAAGTCACTATTAGATTACAAGGTTCAAGTTTTCCCCAAACAGTTTAATAAGCATCTACTAAGCCACCCATAGATGCTAGGGACACAAATATGAAAAACCCAGTCTCTGCCCTGAGCAAGTTTCCAATAGAGCAGAGGAAACACCCATGAAGAGATAACTTCAATACTATTTGGTAAGTGTGTGGAAAATTAGAGGTTCCACACACTGGAAGTACACAGGATTTACTAGCTTATCCAGGCTACATAGGGAAGGGATAGAGGCAATGTCTGGAGCTTATAAAGCAATAAAAGTTACAAAAGAACCATATAACATAGATACATGCACAGCAAATCCCCCCAAACATCCTTCTTACTTTGTACTCTAGGAGCAAATGAAGGAGTAGAGTCTGTAGAAAACAATGAGTAAACAATAGGGTGATAAATTCTTTTCTCCCTCCTCTCCATATGTTGTGGTTAACCCACACATGCTCCTTAGAGCTTCTAATCCACATATACAGCCTGAAATCTAAGCATCTCCATGAATAACAGCGTCTCAAATTGTCATTGAACACCGACCCTCACTGGCAGAACAGTAGCTTCTGAAGTTGCTTTATGATCTTCTATAGCATATCCTCCAGGAATTACAGAAGATCAGGCCCCTAATAACTGGTTAAGACATGTATATCAACTTTTTCAGAAAAAAGATTATTTAACTGTAGAGTCTCATTTTTAATGATATCCTATCATTAAAAATCACAATCCCGCTGAAACCGGTTTGGCTCAGTGGATAGAGCGTCGGTCTGCGGACTGAAAGGTCCCAGGTTCGATTCCGGTCAAGGGCATGTATCTTGGTTGCGGGCACATCCCCAGTAGGGGGTGTGCAAGAAGCAGCTGGTCGATGTTTCTAACTCTCTATCTCTCTCCCTCACTGTAATAAATCAATAAAATATATTTTTTTAAAAATCACAATCCCCTATCCCAGTGGTCGGCAAACTCATTAGTCAACAGAGCCAAATATTAACAGTACAATGATTAAAATTTCTTTTGAGAGCCAAATTTTTTACACTTAAACTTCTTCTAACGCCACTTCTTAAAAATAGACTCGCCCAGGCCATGGTATTTTGTGGAAGAGCCACACTCAAGGGGCCAAAGAGCTGCATGTGGCTCGCGAGCCGCAGTTTGCCGACCACGGCCCTATCCTATGTTGCTATCTTAATATGCCTTAAACTAAAACTATAGTTTATGTGCATGTTTAAAACAACAAAATGTTCTTTAAATATAAAGCAATTTTTCAGTTTTTTTAAAAGTGCTGTTTTCATTGACTTTATGAGTTCGATGAACTGTGTAAGCCCTGCTGGTAGTGCTATGAGGATAGGGTATTAGGGCATGGAAAGTCTGTACAGTCTAATCCATGAATCAAACATTAGGGTTAAATGCTGAGTTCCAGTGACAAAGCCTTGCTTGTCACCACTCTCTTATGTAGAGATCTTTGCTTCCCAAGGACCTTTTGCTAGTGGAGGGTCTTGCCTTCAATTTGTAAGAAAGGCAATATCTGTGAAGTACAATAAAATGAAATGCAGTAAAATGAAGTATGCCTGCTTTTTTATTGTTGACAGTATTACAGATGTCCCCCATCCCCGCCCCTTTACTCTCCACCATCCAGCTCCTGCCCACCCCAGGCCTCCCCCACATTATTTTCTGTGTCCATGGGCTATGTATATATGCATATATATTCTTTAGCTAACCTCTTTCCATCCCCTTTACCCCCTTCTCCTCTGAGATCTGTCATTCTGTTCCATGCCTCCATGCCTCTGGGCCTATTTTGTTAATCAACTTACTATCGTCATTAGATTCAACATATAAGTGAGATCATGTGATATTTGTCGTTCTCTGACTGGCTTATTTCACTTAGAATAATACTCTCCAGGTGCCTCCTTGCTGCCATGAAGGGAGAGAGAGAAACATCAATGATGAGAGAGAATCACTGATTGGGTGCCTCCTGCACGTCCCCTACTGGGGATCAAGCCTAAAATCCGGGCATGTGCCCTTGACCAGAATCGAACTAGGGACCCTTCAGTCCACAGGCCAACAGTCCATCTACTGAGCCAAACTAGCTAGAGCGAGATCTTTCTTTTTCACAGCTGCACAGTATTCCACTGTGTAAATGTACCACAGCTTTTTTATCCACTCATCTACTGATGGGCACTTGGGCTATTTCCAGATCTTAGCTATTGTAAATTGCGCTGTTATGAACATAGGGGTGCATATTGTATATTGTTTTTAACTGTGCAGTGCAGTTTCCCTAACAGTTAGGGCCTAACTGAACTAGCAGCTCCATTGGTAGCCAGAAGTTTCTAATGTTTCTAACTGGGAGGCAGTGCCGAGATTGCTTTTCCTTCAGTTGGCATTTAACAAGATTTGGTCCTCAGGTTCCTTCACTTTGAAAAATTTCACCTGCAAGCATTTCTTCTCTTTTCAAGCAAACGCTTGTGAAAGGTGGCCCATTGATTACAGCAATTAACTTATTAGTTTAAACGGAGGTGAGAACCTTGAATAATTTGTTTGATTTTATTGTAATTCAATGTCAGTGGTGTATAAGGGCTAACATTAAAGGCTGCTCTTTTCAGCAGGGACTCTTTCATCTGTGTTTGTTTAAAAGTAAAAATAATGCTGCTAAACAGAAAATGTTCCCAGGTTGGTCTTCAAAGTGAACTGTAGTCAGTTAATTGAAGCGCAGATCAGGGCTGTGGGCTGAAATATACACAGAACACTCAAAGGAGTGTGTGTGTCTGAGTAGGATTTAGATGAGAAACCCAAAGGGCCTTTGGCCTATTTGATAAAGGCCTGTTGGAGCAGATAAGCTGAGTTACCTCCTTGAAAACCAGGCTTGGAATAATTTGGTAAGTAGTAGGTCCGGAGTTTATGAAAGGTATTATACACTGAATTGGCAGAGATACTGCACCAAACATGCCTGTAGCCTTGGTCTTGTTGGTTAATGGTACTTTTGTTGGCTGACAATGTGAACATCACCACTAGGACTTCTAATCCAGGGATTTCCACTATTGAGAGTTTACAAAAGCACAGATTGCTGGGGCCTGTCCCAAGAATTTCTGATTTAGTAGAAGACCAAGGGTGGGTCTAGAAAATTTGCATTTCCAGGGAGCTGTTGCTGCTACTGGTTCAGAAACTACACTTTGAGAACCACTGCATTAATGAATGAATGAATGAATGAATAGGATCCCTTGTGCAAGAGCACATTTTCCCCCGCCCCCGTAACCTTATGACATTATTTATAGTTGAGTGAGAATGGGCACACCCTATGTAGGATGTGTTTGATCCTGTTAAGTTTTAGAATGAGGGGATTACTAGGGAGGACATAAACAGGAGTCCTCTCTTATCTGTGAGGGTATACATTCCAAGACCCCCAGGTGAATGCCGAAACCATGGGTAGTACAAAACTCTAGATATACTGTTTTTTCCTATACATACATACCTATGATACAGTTTAATTTATAAATCAGGCACAGTAAGAAATTAACAACAATAATTACTAGTAAATAGAATAACAAAAATAACTATATATATAAAAGGCTAATATGCAAAGTGTCCCCTCACGAGTTCAACAGGGAGACTGGGAGTTTTATTGCTTGCTGTGACATGTGCTGACCACCAGGGGGCAGCGCAGAGCATGGCGGGCGACCAGCGACCAGCGGTGACGGCGGGGTGCTGAGGGAGTGAGGGAAGGAGGAGGCGGGGAACCTGATCAGCCCTGATTGCAGGCCAGGCTTGGGGTCCCTACCTGTGCATGAATTTGCGGGCCTCTAATACTATAATAAAAGTTATATGAATGTGTTCTCTCTCTGTTTCTCAAAATATCTTGTACTGTACTCACCTTGTGATGATACGAGATGCCTGTGTGAGGAGATGAAGTGAGGTGAGTGACGTAGGCATGGTGACACAGCATTAGGCTACTTTTGCACTTTGGGCCATTATTAAGTAAAATAAGGCTTCCTTGAACACAAGTACTGCAATACTGCCACAGTTGATCTGATAACTGCAGTAGCTATTAAGTGACTAACAGGCAGGGAGCATATACAGCGTGATTATGCTGGACAAAGGGATGAGTCACGTCCTGGGCGGAATGGAGTGGGATGGCGAGAGATTTCATCAAGCTATTCAGGACAGTGAACGATTTAAAATTTATGAATTTTTTATTTCTGGAATTTTCCCTTTATGGTTTTTGACTGCAGTTGATCACAAGTAACTGAAATTACAAAAAGCAAAACCGTGGATAAGGGAGGACTACTGTATACTACCTCTTTCTTTAACATGCACAGCAGGGATTTCAGTTTGTACTGCGCTGATTATGACCCTGATTTTTTTCACAATCCTAACTGATCTTGCTGCAGACAAGGAAAGAACCCAGGCCCCAAACCACATGGCACAGTTTTAATCAACTCTCTCCTGTGTCGGGACCCTCAGAAAGAGATAATATGTGGCTATGGAGACCATACGTCCCAGATTTCCTGGGATAGCTCTGATTTCACATAGTATACCCTCTCGTCCCCATAAATATAATTGTCAGACCATGTCCTGCTTTGGGGTTCAGAAAATATTGTTCCCATATGCATGGCTTAGGGGCCTTGGGGAGCCAAAAACAAGTCTTCACTGTCTTTCTTGAGATTGAAGAAGCCAGGGCAAAAGCTTGGCTTACAGAAAGGGCTACAGAGTTGGGATAAATCTAAACATTTGAAATCAGCAACAAGCTGCTTGTTTCTTCTTTTTGTGTGTGTGTCTCAGTGAAGTGATTCCTGTTACAGATCCTTGAGTGCTACAAATACGAGATTCTGAGCTCTGAGAGGGACTGAATTGGACCTCTGGCTGCCTCTCTTTCCTCCTTCCCCGCTCTCTGAAAGGACCACACAGAAATAGCCCAGACAGAAGAGCCACTCCAAAGAAGGAAATTCCACAACCTTCATTGACCCACCACTCAGTCTAATATTTACCTACTTTCTCTGGCAGGAAGTCCTTCCTTCTTGCTAACACCAGTCCCTCTCATTGCAATTTTAGTTTCTTTTCCTTTGCTCTGCTTTCAATCAAAATTGAGAACAGCTGGTCCTCACCCTCTATGTTTTTTATGTGCTTAAAAATCATATTAAACCATTCTTCCTGGGCCCAGGTTTAACCATCCTTGGAGCTCCTTTATCCTTCCTGCATGCATCTGACTTGCCAGCCGTTTAATCATCTTTGCCATAGGGAAGCAGCTTAGGCAGTTTGGGCCAACAGTGCAGCAAAGCCCAAAGCTTTATGATTTGTGCTAATGGGCATGCTAAATGTTTAGTGGAGGCTATTTTCGAGCACGCAATTGTGAACAATTTAAAGTGGACTGTACATGGAACCCATTTCCTTCCCCGGCTCCCCCAACAGGGCCTCCCCTTAGCAGCTGAAATGAGTTAGTGGCAATCAGCGTAGAGTAGGAATCCTGTGGTTTCTGCCCTTTCCCTCCTGCTGGTTCTATGGCAGATAGTCTCCTAAAATGAGCTTTCTCCTTAGTATGGCCAGTAACTATGTCTTTGGAATCAATTGGGCAAGGGGTTTAGGAATCACTTCAGCCAAAAAGCAGGAGGTTTTAGTGTTGAAACTCCATGTGAGGTTTAGGACAGGGTGCGAAGACAGGGGTTAACAGGGGAGAGAGAGAGGGAGGGAGAGAGGGAGGGAGAGAGAGGGAGAGAGGGAGAGAGGGAGAGAGGGAGAGAGAGAGAGAGAGAGAGAGAGAGAGAGAGAGAGAGAGAGAGAGACTCATAATGTTTGCTATATACAGGACGATTGCACCTCAAAGTCAGGGCCAATTTTATTCCTAAAGAGAAGAGGGTAACTTGCCATTCCACATGGTTTTCTGTGTCAGATGGGTTACCTGCCTTTGCTGTGGTAGGGGAGGGCTGTTATCTTAGGTCACCCAGCAGGGTTGGGTCCAGGGCCCATACTCATCAGGACATAATAGACCTAGCTGATGGCACTGCAGAGGAAAGGGATAGGGTCAACTGAGATTTGTCCTGTTCTCATTGTCACACTTGTTGGCGCCTCCTTTTTAATCAAACCTTAAAAGATCTTATCTTCATAAACGCTAGCCAGGCAGTTTGTCTCTGCAAAGCTACAGGGGCAGTTAATGCATCCGGCCATAAAGAAGGAAGAGAAAATGACAGAGAAGAAAAAAATAGCATTTGTATGAGGGTGTCATTGAAGGCTTCATCACAGATACACTCAAGATGTAGACAGGAACAGAAATTGTCTTGGGATGGGGGGTGGGGAGAGCAGTTTGATTGAAGCATTAGCTACCTTGGCACTGAGCCAAGGCAAATTGCCAGAGAACCATTAAACTCTGTGTAATTCCATATAATTCACAGCAGCCACAGGTAATCTGAATCAGACCTGACAAAACTTCCCTATCACTTATTGTTCATTAGTGCTGAATGCATACTACAGATATTTAAACTTGTTTTAGTCATATCGTGGTGGCCATATTTTCCAAACCCCCCACATCAGGAAACCTGGCTCGACAAAGGGTTTTTTTTTTCTGACTTGTGAATTTGTTTATATGAAAAGCCTCACGAAGGTATAAACACTAAATCCCACTTAAACACTGAACAACTGGCCTTTAAGGAAAAGAAAGCTATAGTTACATGAGATTGAGTCAGGGCAAACTCTCATTCAGACATTGGTGAGGGTCTCCCCACCACACACACCTTTTTAGGGGTCTGAGGGAATTGGTTAACTAAGCACTAAATCAAATTAGAATCTGGTTTATGCCCATCGTCTGTGTTTGCTCTTAAACTTTTCAGGAATGGTAGACTGAAAGGGCCTGTTGTGATCTCTGTACACGGGAAGGTAGAGTAGATGTTACTTTGAATTCCCAGATGCTGGGCGCAGTTAAATCTCCCAGCATTCATGGTCTGTTTGTGAGGGCTTGTGTGTGTTTTAAATTAACTTCCTAAGGATGAGAATGTTAAAAACTAAGGAGAATCATGTATGGGTACAAGGTATTGTTGATATGCACATAAGTTTACTTAAAAGCTTCATTCCTCCCACCAAATTAAGTCTAACAATCACCTCTGGGCACTCACCACAAACAGGAGATATTTAGCTCAAAAGATAATTATTTTTGGACTATTCTGAGTCAATAATGATAATGCTTTTTTTTTTTTAAAGCTTGGAGACTTAAAGTGCCTTTTTAACAGAACTCTTTGCATTGCTAATTAAGTATCATGAGTAGCAATAGACCCATGGAAAACAAAAATGTGTTATCACATCCTTGCAGAAGGAAATATATTAAACCTAATAGATTTTTTATCTTGGGCAAGTCATGTAACATCCATGAGCCTCAATTATATGATCAGCGAAGTTAAAATAATATTACTTGTCCAGAATCAGAGAAATAAGGATGGGTGCTATCCTGAGGTCCCTTCTAAGTCTAATTTCAAACAGTATTTATTGAGCAACTACTATGTGCTCAATACAAATATTTGTTTTCCTAATTGCCAGTGATAGAGCTATAAAAAGACATTATTTGACTTCAGTATCCTGACAAAAGGTAAAACATATGTAGAAATAAGTGAAAGAATACAAAATGATGACTTTTGTGAAGAAAATAAAACAAAGTAATGTGATGGAGAATAAGGATGGAAGTTGGGAAAAGAGAATAAATCTACTTTATATTGATGGTTAGGGAAGACCTCTCTGAGGAGGTGACATTTGAGCTGACACTTGAATGATGAAAGGAGCTACATAAGGATCTAGAAAAAAATAATGTTCTGAACAGAGAGAACAGCAAGTTCAAAGGTTCTGAGGTGGGGATGGGCTTGACCTCTCTAAAGAACAGAAAGTTCAGTATGACTGCAGTGTTTGTAGGAAATGAGGCCAAAAAGACAGACATGGCCAGATTGTGTAGGGCTTCTAATCTGCTATTTACTTGGTAGGAATCATTCCTGGTCTCCCTGACTGATTTAATTAGTGAACATAAGTGCTAGATGTTAATGATAGTATTCTTGATGTTTGCCCATAAGAATTCCAGAAAAGGCACTGGTGGGTTGTAGGGGGGAGGCTAAGGCAGAGAAAACAAGCTCAAATACCTTGTGGAGAGAGAGGTGGCAATGGAAGAGTGAGTACCCAGGAGAGGTGGTTAGGGAGGGCTGGAGAAAGTTTGGAGGGAGGAGGAAAAGCACCAGAGTGACCTTGGCTATAAGGAATATCCTCAGTGCCAAGGTCTGTGGAGTCCACTGTCAGATGCGATCAACCATTAAAGAAAAAGGGAGAAGGCTCGACCCTTGTATTTAAAATTAGAGAAGTGGAAGTGAGCAGGGACTGGAGCTAAAAATCTGGTTCTTTCTTTTCATCCAGCCTTGCCCTGAAAAGAAAGCTTCCATATTGTTTTATCCTTAGTGAGTCCCCTGATCTTAATCTTAGATGCCTATCATGTCCTCCTTCATTTTCTTCTCAAATAAATCCTGGCATTTCAATCCATGCGCTCTGATGTAAGAGTCCCTACTTAACACCAACACACAAACAATTGAGTACATTTCTCTCTCTCTCTCTCTCTCTCTCTCTCTCTCTTCTCTCTCTCTCTCTCTCTTTCAATTGTGGAAATTCAGTTTTGTTTTATTTGATACCGCTTGCTGAAATGGTATGTCACTTCTCAGTCACCATGTGAACTGGAAAGTAGCTTGGACCAAACAGTGTGATGGCTTACCTATTAACAGCTCTGCAGCACTCTGAAAGCAGTAGTTAAGTGTGATAACTTAATATTAAATTGGTTCTATCCAAGGGTTGGTAAAGAATATTATTGCTATTGCCTTTGCAAAATATATGTATACCTTGGTAGATTGTTTCTGTGGAAGTTGTTTGCATTGATAGCCATTATGCAGAAGGATGGGAGGCAATTGAAGGCCTCTTTACACACTCTTTATGTAACACTGTTCAGAGGGCTAAGCGAAGAGCAAAGATCAAAATCACTGCTGAGGAAAGGAGTCCTGGGCAGAGGCAAACAATGTCCTGGGAGCAGAATGCAGGGGCCCAACTATGGAAAAGAGAAATCCAGCCACCTCTCCCTTCACCCACATCTTATAGAGGGCACACAGGTGCCTAGTAAACTGTACAAGTGGCTTCCAGACAGCAGAGCAGGCCTATTGTTTTTCAAAGACAGCCTTTTGTCCTTTCCCTAAAGGGTGTTAGTCCTTTGGTCTTTTTCCAGTCAGAAATGACTAATGTTGGGTATGTGTACTCTTTAGAAACTGTCTTTGGCTTTTTGCATAATGGGTTATAAATAAATGGCTTCAGGGAACCAGCAATGAGTTATTGAGTGAACTTGTTTTTGGGATGGCTCAGATTCCAGATAGTTAATCATATCTTCTTGGGCTGAAAGGCTGTATGTAACTCATTTACATTCAGCTGGGAAGTTAAAAAGATACTTTTAATGATCTTGAGGAATAGTTTTAACATCGAGATTGGGTTGATAGTAGAGACATAAAGATTATATTAACCCAAGTAGAATTATTTCTGTCTCTAGTAATCTGATGGAATTTCACAGCCACTTATATTTTAATTAGGGCATTTCTTCCAAGCATTCATGCACAGCTCATAAATGTCAATAAGTTAATGCATCCTATTTCCATTGTTTTTATATTAGACTAGAGGCCCAGTGCATGAAATTCGTGCACTGACAGGGGAGCTCCCTCAGCCTGGCCTATGCCCTCTGGTAGTCTGGGACCCCTTGCTCCTCACTGCCCGCCTGCTCACTGATCCTTACCACTCTGCTCACTGATCCTTAGCACTGCTGCGAAGTTGGGAGAGGCTCCCACCACCACTGCTGCATTCACCAGCCATTAGCCCAGCTTCTGCATTGAGCATCTGCCCCCTGGTGGTCAGTGCGCATCATAGCAACTGGTCATTGTGGTTGTTCTACCGTAAAGGTCGCTTAGGCTTTTATTATATAGACTAGAGGCCAGGTGCACGGATTCGTGCACTGGTGGGGTCCCTCAGCCTGGCCTGCGGGGATCGGACTGAAACTGGGTCTCCGACATCCCCTGAGGGGGTCCCGGATTGTGAGAGGGCGGTTCTCCAGTGACGCACTCCAGAATCAGGCTCCCTCCTCTTTGGTTTCGGGTGCGTCATCTGAGAACTGCAGCTGCCAAGTCACTGCAGCTCGGCAGCTCCTGTGTTGAGCATCTGCCCCCTGGTGGTCAGTGTGGGTCATAGCTACCAGTTGGCCAGTCACTTAGGCTTTTATATATATAGACTAGAGGCCCAGTGCACAAAATTTGTGCACAGGAGGGGTCTCCTCAGCCCAGCCTGCACCCTCTCACAATCTGGGACTGCTGGCTCCTAACTGCTCACCTGCCTGCCTTCCTGATCGCCCCTAACTATCCCCCCTGCCAGCCTTATCACCCCTAACCACCTCTGCCTGCTGGCCTGATTGCCCCCAACTGCCCCCCTGCCAGCCTGGTTGCCCCTAACTTCTCCCCCACTGGTCTGGTTGCTCCTTACTGCCCCCCTGCTGGCCTGGTCACCCCCAACTTCCCCCCTGCTGGTCTTGTCACCCCCAACTGCCTCCCCTGCTGGCCTGGTCACCCCCAACTTCCCCCCTGCTGGTCTTGTCACCCCCAACTGCCCTCCCCACTGGCCTGGTTGCCCCACACAGCCTGATGTTCAGTTGTTTGGTCGACCCTCATTAACTCCCCTGCCTGCCTGGTCACCCCATGCAGCCTGCTGTTCTGTTGTTTGGTCATACCTCACTAACCCCCCTGATAGCCTGGTCTCCTCATGCAGCCTGCTGTTCAGTCATTTGGTCGTCCCTCACTAACCCCCCTGCCGGCTTTGTCGCCCCATGCAGCCTACTGTTCAGTCGTCCATCTGGTTGTTCAGATCGTGACAGCCCCTGGCTTTTTATATATTAGGATAGTATGAGAAAGGCTGTTGGACTTTCCTGTCATCTAGGGACACCCACTAGATGGACTTTCTGGTTTGTCTTAGACTTTTTTAAATTTATTTTTTAAAAATTTATCTTTATTGTTGAAAGTATTACAGATGTCCCCCCCCCTTTTTTTTTTCCTATTGACCTTCTCTACCTGGCACCCACCCCTCCTAGGCCTTTACAATACTATTGTTCCTGTATATGGTCTATGCATAACCTATCTAATAAAAGAGTAATATGCAAATTGACCATCACTCCAACACACAGGATGGCTGCCCCCATGTGGTCAAAGATGGCTGCCCCCATGTGGACACAAGATGGCCACCACAAGATGGCCAGCAGGGGAGGGCAGTTGTGAGGGACCAGGTCTGCAAGGGAGGGCAGTTGTGGGCGATCAGGCCAGCAGGGGAGGGCAGTTGGGAGGGACCAGGTCTGCAAGTGACGGCAGTTGGGGGCGATCAAGCCTGCAGGGGAGGGCAGTTAGGGGTGCCTAGGCTGGCAGAGGAGGGAAGTTGGGGGCGACTGAGCCTGCAGGGAAGGGCAGTTGGGGGGGACCACGCCTGCAGGGGAGGGCAGTTAGGGGCAAACAGGCTGGCAGGGGATCAGTTAGACATCAACCAGGCTGTCAGGGGAGTGGTTAGGGGGTGATCAGGCTGGCAGGCAGAAGCGGTTAGGGGCAATCAGGAAGGCAGGCAGGAGCAGTTGGGAGCCAGCAGTCCTGAATTGTGAGAGGGATGTCTGACTGCCCATTTAGGCCTGATCCTACTACTGGGATTGGGCCTAAAAGGGCAGTCGGACATCCCTCGAGGGGTCCCAGATTGGAGAGGATGCAGGCTGGGCTGAGGGACACACACCCCCGTGCACGAATTTCATGCACCGGGACTCTAGTATGCATAAAATTCCCAGGTTAATCTCTCCCCACCCCCAGTCCCTCACCCCCCAGCCCCTACCTTCCTTCTGAAATTTGTCAGTCTGTTTCATGCTTCTATGTCTCTGGATCTCAATTTTATTAAAATAGACATTTAATGGACATAAGAAAAAAGACTGGAGGAGGAAACCATCAAAATATTATTTACTATCATGTCTAATTGGGAGAATATGAATGAATTAAATTGTTTTCTGTGTTTTCCTCTATTTTCAAAATTGTCTACTTGGGTCACATATTATTTTGTGTAAGTTCCTTTTAAATAACATACATCCCTTTATTGTAATAGAGTTGAATATAAAGAAAAGAGCAAAAAGAGACCTAGTCTCTTATTACCCAGAAAATTCTGTTGGCATTTTAAAAAACAACAACATATAAACATTGAGAGCCTAGAGAAGTGTAAAATTAATAGTGGAACTTCTCATCTGCTTACCCCCTCCATTTTTCCCAGTCTGTGGCTTGTCTTTTCACTTTTTAGTGGCATTTTCTATGAACATATTTTTTTTTTAATATATAGATGAACTCCACTATAACACTCTTCCTCTTATGGTTATTGCATTTTACATCCTGCCCAAAAAACTTTACCCACAAATATATTATCTTATGTTTTACTCTAAAACCTTTATGGTTCTAGTCCTGTCATTTAACGCTATGATCTGGCCAAATATTTTTAGTAAAAATTTGCATCAGTAAAAATATTTTGAGCATGTGTCTCTAATATACATAATCTTATTTGTGGATGACATAATTTATACCACCAATATTAAATATTAACAGGCTTGATTTTTAATTTTTTAGATAAGCATAAATATAAACAGGAGTTCCAGAATCTCTTGTTCAGTAGATCATCTTGTGCATAACCTGGGAAATATATACCCCACTCTGGAGATTATTGTTCTAAACCACCAAAGGCTAACATTTTTTTTACAAACACTGATATTATTAACATCAGTAAGAGACTTCAGTGTAATCAATCGACTAGAGTTTATAAAGTGTGAACAGGACCACAATAAGTATATTGCTAATAGTGGAAGAAACCCTGAGTTTACTCTTGCATAGTGATGTTTATTCCCCCTTATCTGACTTATGGAGACAACAGGATGATCTGGTAGGATCAAAGACAAACTGACTTTTGGTTGCTGATGTAGGCTATAGTGCTTTTGACTCCCTATCCCTTTTCATCACCAAATTCCTAGAGCTGAGTTTGGCTGACTGAGTTTTTGGCACAGATACTTAGAATTTGACTTGGGCTAATCCCTAGGGATATTTAATGATTTCAAGCTTAGAGGGCCTTTGTTGTGAGGATTAGTAAACTAGATAATGATTAAGCAATTGGGGAGGTGTCTACAGGTATAGGGTCTGCTGTGGCGCACAGCATAGTTCCCTTGGTCCAAGGTCAGGGGAACCCATGGGCCTGATTCACAGAACTTTACATTCTGGAACAGCCCCTTGTAGAATTTGGGCATCTGCTTCTTAGTTGGTAGAGGGAAAGAATATCTTTTCTCTTGATGTCTACCTCCTCCTTGATCTGTCTCCATACAGGGATTATTACTTAGAACCAGGCCTGTTTACTTTTTTTTTTTTTTGCCTGCTTACATTTTTTTTTAATTGGTTGGTGTTTTTGAATTCTTCTTTATTTAAGAAAAAGGTTTTTGTTTTCTATTTTTCCTTTTGGAAACTGGAGTAAGGTGGAGAACATAAAATCAGAAACATTAGAGTGTCTTGTTTTTCTATTCTAGACTACTTTGGAAATTTGAAAGGGATTTTAAAGGGACAGAGTTGCTACAAGAGAGACAAAGTAGGGCAGCCAATATGTCCACAACCTGGAATTGAACTGTTGAAAGTCATGGCAAAGACACTGCAGAGATTTCAGACTGTATCTCCCCTGTCCAGGGCACTCTGATTAGTCTCTCCTAGCATGGTCAGATTCTAAGGGGTACCACTAGGGTACAGAGGGCAGATCAGAAATGTTCCCCAACTTGTGATCTACTCAGGATTTCAAACTAAGTTTCAGAATAAGCACAGACTTATCATTATTTTGCGGTCCTACTTCCTAATAGTTTAACTTCTTAAATCTAGCTTATCTCCACCTCTATATTTTCTTTCTATTTATTCCCTAGAAAAGGCCAAATTGCTGAATGAGTGTCTGAAGTGTTACTAGAAACTGAAAATCGTCTAGAGGGTACTAAATAGACATTCACAGGATATTCTATTTTCTTAAAGCAATGAAGTCACTGTATTCTGGGTGGACCTCTTCTGTCTATTTGCAACAAACAACAACAAACAAACCATCAATTTAAACAAGTAAACGTTTTTACCTTCTTAGACTAGCTGACGGATGTAGGAATATGGGCTGGTAATTTGGCCAGAAGGTTCTAGAACTGGCCAAGAAAGTTTTAGTCAATGCCTGATTTTCCAATAAATTTCTTGTGGCAAGTAGAGATATTTACAGTCATGTCATTGATTTTTAATGATGCTCTTACACCATTGTTATAAGCATTCAGTACCATTTAGTTATCATTGCAGATGCTATTTCTTTTGCTGACAGCATTTTTCAAGATAAACATGATTTAACTTTTTTCTTCACTTTCTCATATCTTATAAATTTATTCAAAAGACCCAAGCAAGTATCTGCTAATGTCTGACTAAATAAAAGCTACTAGAAAGCTAGTAAGTGCTGTTAAGTCAATTTTTCTTTGCCTTTAACTCTCAAGGGGCCGACTTGTCACTTTGTTGCCAGCTATCAGAGCATTTCATGCTACCTTAAGGACCCATCAAAAATTTCTAAATCATCAGCTCATTAGCACAAAATGGGGCTTGTTGGGGGCAACCAGGCTGGCAGGGGAGGGCAGTTGGGGGTTACTGGGCCAGTAGGGGAGGGCAGTTGGGGGCAATCGGGCTGGCAGGGGAGCAATTAGGCTGGCAGGGGAGTGGTTAGGGGGTGATCAAGCTGGCAGGCAGGCAATCGGTTGGGAGCCAGCAGTCCCGGATTGTGAGAGGGATGTCTGACTGCCGGTTTAGTCGGACATTCCCCCGAGGGGTCCAAGATTGGAGAGGATGCAGGCTGGGCTGAGGAACACCACCCCCCCTCCCCGGGCACGAATTTCATGCACCAGGCCTCTAGTAATAAATAATAATACAACTGTATATATACTTTTGCCCCATCCTGTATATATATTTTCCCCTCATTCTCTCCCTTCCTCCATTCTTTCCTTCTTTTTCTTTCCTTTTCTTTTCCATTTCCTTGCTAGAAAAATGAACAGTTGTTTTATCTTCTATATAAACAAATGTGTGGTTGAGCCATTGACCTGGAGAACTGGCTCTCAGGAGGCAAAACAATAAATGAAAGACATGCTGTTTCCCAGAAATCTATGTGGAAGCAGGGGAAGAGAAAGACTAGTGAACAATAGTTTTTTAAAAGCATAAAAAAATCAGGAGTATGAAAGAATCAGTTGTATAGCTCAGTAAATGTCCTGTGTCTGGGAAAGGACTAGTTTGGTATATAGCCCAATATATCTTCAACCAAAGAGAGTTTCATACCCTGCTTTGGATCAGTCTGGACTCTGGGATTGTGCTTGGTGCCAATAATTGGCTGTTTTGTTGTTTGCAAATCCTCACACTTGTGCTAAAGTGGCATCGTCTGTCCTGAGGAGGATACTGCCAGTGACTGAGAAAGGGCATGGAATGGCAAAAGGGGCATGTAGTCAGCCTGAGGCTATAGTCTAAAAAAGAGTTCCTGCAAGGACTCAGATAATGGCAGCTGAAGTGGCAGTAGGGAATGCAAAATGCCTGAACTTTTGCTACAGCAATAACTAAGCATTTTAGTTTAAAAAGTACCCCTCTTTCATTTTCTGGCCTAGAATAAACAGAGATCTTGCTGATGTAACAAAGTGCTTAATTAACTCGAAGTGGTATTTAATATCAATATATATTGAAGGGAAGACTTGCTGTGGCTAACAGTAATATGGATAATTGAGTTGTATGAATAAAAAATGAGTAGAGTGAATTAAGACTAATGCACATCAACGGGAAAAATCTATTAGCAGTCATTAGTTAGATTCCTATTTGTGGTTGTTTGTTAGCCTAAGGAAGCCTTGTTGAAATTCCTGCCTGATGCTGAGGACCTTCCATGGATGCCAAAGGAATGAGTCATTCAAATAGAACTCCTGAAATTCAAGTATAGCATTTTTTTTTTTTTTGGCAGCAGGCAGCAGTGACTGTGGAGTAATAATGATAATGACAATTGAATAAGAGTGCAATCCTAATTAATTTGCTGAGAGTTGTTCCACATTTACCAATATAGGCTTGTTTTGAGTGGTGGTCCAGGTACTGGAACAAAGGTATATATATTCAAAGTCACTTGGCTAACCTATAATTTATCAAACAAAGATTAATTTAAAAACTGTTGGGTTAGCAGCAATACATTTAATTACAGTCTGTGATTTAACTTAAAATTTCAATTTATTTGATGGGGTTTTTGAAATCCTTAACTAACATTTTTCTCTGCACTAAGGAGGGCGCATCTGCCAAATTGCATATGAACTGGCCAACCTAAAGCTCAGCAATATTCTAACTTCCATGGTGTGGGATAGATTGGATGCTATTAAAAACTGAAAGAAAGATTGGAACAAGAGTAGAAGTGTAAAAACACCTGCGGCAAAGACCAGCCCATAGTTGCCCTACTTAGAATCTAATTTTCCCTAAGGATTGTGTGGTTTAATCACCCTCACCTCAACTTGCCCTTGGGAAAAAACAAACAAACAAACAAACAAACAAACAAACACCTCTTTCTGATTCTCTCAGTGGACTGGACCTTTTGTTACTAAACCATTTGTGTGGCTATATGAACTTTAGATGGTAATCCACCCTTGAATCTAGGAGTTGTGTGTGCCTTCCTCTTTTCTGTATGCCCAGCATGTTTTCCTGTGCATACTAGAAATTCACTAAAAACTTGAAGACTGAATTAATGGATAGATGAGATGGATGGAATTGATGTTCCAATAGGTAGAACTCACTTTGGGGGTTGAAGGAATATATAACATACTAGAAGCCTGGTGCACCAAATTTGTGCAGTAGGAGGGGGGTCCCTTAGCCCAGCCTGTGCCCTCTCGCAGTCCAGGACCCCTCGGGGGATGTCCTCCTGCTGGCTTAGGCCTGCTCCCCAGGGATCGGGCCTAAGCCAGCAGTTGAACATCCCTCTCACAGTCTGTGATCCCTTGCTCCTTATTGCCCACCTGCTCACTGCTCCTTACCTGCTTGCTGCTCCTTACTGCTCAGCTCACTGCATCTGCCCCCTGGTGGGGAAGGACTGCAGGAGGGCTCCAGGGCATGTCCAGCCTGTCTCATTCAGTCCCAATCAGCCAGATCCCAACAGCAAGCTAACCTACTGGTCAGAGTGTCTGCCCCCTGGTGGTCAGTGCACGTCATAGCAAGCAGTTGAGCAGCCTTAGTATATCATTAGCATATTATGCTTTGGTTGAACGGCCAACCAGACAACTGGACACTTAGCATATTAGGCTTTTATTATATAGGATAAAAGTAGCTATAAGCAAGGACCCTTGGGGGACATTCTGCTTTGATTTTCCTTTGTCTACCACAGTGGCTATTATTTATGACTTTGCTTTCAATGCCCCCCTTCTTCCCAAGATTGATCTTCTCAATGGAAATTCTCTAGGCTGTGGTGGAACAGTGAACACACAGGTTCCAAGCTTTTGGTAAATGCCCCCTATGTGCCAGACACTGGAAGCACTGTGCTGGGTACTTGTTGAAGAGACACAGATAAATGATCAATTACTTTGTTTGTGCATACTTTCTATCTTTTGAGTTTGCAATTCCACTCACAGAATATTGAGCTAGAAGCTACCTCCAGAGTCAATCTCCTTATAATAATCAGAGCTCTCACATTTATTGAGGACTTACTGCTCCCAGACACTTTGTATACTAACAACCCTGTGAGGTAGGTACTCTCATTATCTATATTTCACTTATAAGGTCCTCAAGACACAGAGATATTAGGTAACTTGCTCCGGGTTACACAGCTAGGAAGTACTAGACCCAAGATCCAAACTCAAGTTTGTCAGAGTTCAAAGTCTGCTCAAAGATAGGAAAGGACTTGCCAAAGGTGATTTTGCTGGAGTCTAGCTCTTTGGACTCTAATTTACGTGCACATTTTGCTATGCCATTCTGCTACTCCGGCCCGTATTGTGGGGTTCCTTCCAAGCATAATTTTCATGTTTAGAAGTGCTTGTCTCCCTAGAGCAGTGGTTCTCAACCTTCCTAATGCCGCAACCCTTTAATACAGTTCCTCATGTTGTGGTGGCCCCCAACCATAAAGTTATTTTCGTTGCTACTTCATAACTGTAATTTTGCTACTGTTATGAATCGTAATGTAAATATCTGTGTTTTCCGATGGTCTTAGGTGAACCGCTGCTGTAGAGCCTAAGACCATCAGAAAACACAGATATTTACATTACGATTCATTAACAGTAGCAAAATTACAGTTATGAAGTAGCAACGAAAATAATTTTATGGTTAGGGGTCACCACAACATGAGGAACTATATTAACGGGTTGTGGCATTAGAAAGGTTGAGAACCACTGCCCTAGATGGACATATTGTATTATTATTATGTTGCCTCCTTCCTCAAAGGCTTGCCCAAGCTTTACCTTCAGTAAATAATGGTCTATGATCAGCTTCTTAGCTGCTGCCTGGAGCTTCCTGGAGCCATTCCTCACCCACCTCACTGCCTCCTCCCTGCCCCAGCCCTGCCATGCCCCACTGCAGTACTACTTGTGGCTTAGAGGTTGGGAGGAGCCAGAGAGTAGAATTTTGGGGAAGGATTTGCCTCACCACCTGCTTTCTATCTTGTTCTCTGCAACACAGATTGAAGATGGGGGCAAGGCAGCCTTGTCCCAGAAGATGAGGACTGGTGATGAGCTGGTGAATATCAATGGCACTCCATTGTATGGCTCCCGCCAAGAGGCCCTCATCCTCATCAAAGGCTCCTTCAGGATCCTCAAGCTGATTGTCAGGAGGTAAGGTACAGGGAAATTTCCTGCACGGTGCAAGGGCTGCCAAAACCACTTGGTTGGTAGTAAAGCCTCAATAGAGTCATATCTCTATCAATATCACCAAGGAAAGAGGTGTTTCCCATGAACAGAATTCTGTACACAACTGAAGAATACTGTATTAGGAGAAAGGCCTTTGGTTCAAATCCTGGCACTGTCACATACTATCTGTGTCTTTTGTATAAATTTACTTTACCTCTGCAAGATTCTGACTTATTTGCTATTGAGAGAAAAAAATGAGTCAATGCACACCAAGGGCCTACCTACCCCACCGTTTTTCTGTCTTCTTCATAACAGGCTGCCACTGCTCAATCACGTAGATTTAAAGAGACCCTACTACCTTCCATGGTAGACATTCTGGAGGCTGTGGAAAACTCTAAGATAGAAACCCTGCCCTTGAGGAGTATACAGTTTAGCAGGGGAGAAAGTATTCACATGTGATTAATTAGCAACATAATTTTGAAGAAAGCAATTAAGGAGATTTCACAGAGTGAAGGGTGATTGTCAAATGGATTGTTCAAACAGATATTGCTATTAGAGTTCAAGAGAAAGAGAGGACCTTCAGAAGAGATTGATAGGGTAAGACTTCATAGAGGAGGTGAAATTTGAGCTCAAGGGTGGGTAGAATTTGACAAACAAACCATCTGAAGGAAAAGGGCACTCCAGGTAAGTTGAGTGGCATAAACAGAAGGAATGTAAGGGCATTTTAGAACATAGTCATTCTACTGCCACCAAACATCTGCTTACTGGTTAGCTTTCCATATGGCTGCTGCATCTTTGCTCTGTACTACTGAAAATTATACTTAATGTCTGTTAGCTTGTTTTCTATACACATGCCTAGGTTTCTCCATATTAAATATTTTTATTATAAAAAAGAATTTAAAGCATCCTTCCACAATTATACTTTCCTCTCTAGCTACTGCACTATCTTCTTTCTTTTGCTGATACTCAGTCTTTCAAAAGGAGATTCTATAATCACTGTCTCTACTTCTTCACCTACCATTTTGCTTTTTACCCATTGCAGTCTGAATTTGACTCTCAGAACTCCACTGAAACTACTCTGTCAAAGCTGCATATTACTTCCTAACTGCCAAAATCAATGGATTATTTTCAATCTTCATCATATACAATTTATACATAGTCTTTGATTTTGTTGCTATGGATTATGCCCACCTTTGTGAAACTCTCCTTTCTTGCTTTCAAGATATCCATTTACTTGTTCTTTTCTTACCTCTCTGTTCATTTTCAAATGTTATTTATTTTTATTTTTAAATTAAATTTATTGGGATGACATTGGTTAATATGATCATACAGGTTTCAGGTGTGGTGGGTTTCTATGTTACAAGATCTGTATATTACACTGTGTGTCCACCACCCAAAGTCAAATCTTCTCCTGTCACCATATATGTGACTCCCATTCCCTGTGGCAACCACCACACTGCTGTTTGTGTCCACGAGTTTCAGTTTTATATCCCAAATATGAGTGAAATCATATGGTTCTTAGCTTTTTCTGATTGACTTATTTCACTTAGCATAATATTCTCAAGGTCCATCCATGTTGTTGCAAATGGTGCTATTTTATCCTTTCTGATGGCTGAGTAGTATTCCGTTGTGCATATGTACCACATCTTCTTTATCCAGTCCTCTATCGCAGGACACTTTGGTTGTCTCCATGTCTTGGCCACCATGAATAATGCTGCAATGAACATAGGGGTGCATATATCTTTGTGAATACACATTTTCGAGTTTTTCAGGTATATATCCAGGAGAGGGATTGCTGGGTTTTATTCTTAATTTTTTGAGGAATAGCCAGACTGTTTGCCATAGTGGCTGTACCAGTCAACATTCCCACCAGCAGTGAATGAGGGTTCCCTTTTCTCCACAACCTCTCTAACACTTGTTATTACTTACCTTGTTGATAATAACCACTTGATAGTGTGAGGTGGTATCTCATTTTAGTTTTGATTTGCATTTTTTTTTTACTTTTCTTTTTTTTTTAAATTGGGGTGACATTAGTCAACATGAAGATATAGGTTTCATGTGTGGACTACTAATTTACAAAATCTGTATATAGGACCGTATGCCCACCACCCAAAGTCAAAGCTTCTCCTGTCACGTCATATTAGGACCACTTTTCCCCCCACCCTCTCCCTCTGGCAACCACCACACTGCTGTTTGTGTTCATAAGTTTCAGTTTTATATTCTAAATATGAGTTAAATCATATAGTTCTTAGCTTTTTCTGTTTGACTTACTTCACTTCGCATAATGTTCTCAAGGTCCATCCTTGTTGTTGTAAATTATGCTATTTCATCTTTTTTATGGGTGTGTAGTACTCCATTGTGTATATATACCACATCTTCTTTATCCAGTCTTCTTTGATTTGCATTTCTGTAATTGCTAGTGAGGTTGAACATCTTTTCATATATTTATTGTCTGTTTGTATGTCTTCTTTGGAAAGGTTCCTGTTCAGGTCCTCTGCCCATTTTTTTGATTGGGATGTTTGTTTGGTGTTGAGTTTTATGAGTTCTTTATATATTTTGGAAATTAAACCTTTTGTAGGAGCTACTGTTTACAAATATCATCTCTCATTTGGTTGGCTGCCTCTTTGTTCTTAATGTTCATTTTTTAAAAAACCAGGTTCCTACCTACTCTTCCTTTAACCATTTCTTAAATGTTGGTGTTTCCCCTATTACCATCCTTCCTGACTTCATTAATATGCCATCAAAAAATCTCACCCAGTTCCAGAGCTTCAATTATTATCTATATGTGGATGAGTATATCTCCTGTGCCCTAGACTCATATAACCAACTTCCCATTGGACATTTATACTTAGATGTCTCAGAAGCATTTCAAGGACAACATGCTCAAAACCTAAAATGTCATCTCTTTCTAAGCTCCTTATCACAGTGATTGAGACAACCATGCCCTCAGTTAACCAAGCCAGAAACACAGAAGCCACCTTTAATTCTTCCATTGTTCTCATGCTCCACATCTAAATGCTTTATCCTGAGGAAAGAATAATTAAGAATGGAAGGATTTTGAGTTAGTAGGGGTGAAGTTATATAGGATCCCAATCATTTACTGGTATTATATTACTTTCTGGTATCTAATATTAATATTAAGCCATGCCTGCTCATGTATTTGGATAAGAGGTGACATCTTAAGCAATGCCTTATACAATACACACATTGTCACTGACTCAATCTTCAATTGGTCATGATTTAGGTTATAAATAAGGCTTCTTGGAGGGGTAGCTTGGTGCATTTGGCAGAGTTTTTGTTTTGGAGTCAGATAATCCCATGTATGTTACTTCCTAGCTCTGTCATATGGGAAATAGTAGTTATTATATAATGGCATCGTTGTATTGATTAAATGAAGCAATTTATGTAAAATGCCTTTTTCATAATGGGTTATCAATGAATTTCAGTCTCATTTCTTTCCCTAGGACATAAAAGAAGCATAATTGGGATAACCAAACACTATTAAATAAGGAGAACATCAGAACTGTAGTGTACTTTGCAACATAACCTTCAGAGAACATGATTTGCTGGGAAATCATTTAGAGGCGACAAAGATCTGAACAGGAAATAAAGGTCCCTGTGAGATACTGATTATACAGAGATACCAGAAATACCAGCACTTTGCAGAAATGCAGACACCATGCAGGGTGACTTATGAGCCAGTCATAATAATGAGAGTGTTCAGGTGTGTCACTCACTCATCTTCCCCTGGTAAGCTCCAAGTCCTCTTTCTCTTACCTATAGCAACATCAGCCACTACCTACCAGTCACTTAATTATGGCCTTTGGAGATAGTAGGGGCCCTTTTGTTTTCATTGGTGTGGCAGTTCCCATGGCTCCCTGAACCTATGTAGTTTACCCTTTCAATCTTTTCTTTTCAGCCCTTATTGGAGGAGACTTTCAATGGCATAATTTATTATATGATGCTGCCCTCTTGTGGAAAACATAACCTTCACCTGTAGACTACCCTAAGGATAGTATAAGAAGGACAGTTATTCATTCTTGTAGGTGTAAGTTATTCCTCAAATTTATGAAAGAGCTCTTAGCACATAAAATAAATGTGTTCTCCCTGAAATTTAGTATTTATACTAATGTTTTAGAATAAGGTAGAAAGACTTTGGTTTGAGTAAGCAATCAACTGACGAAGATTCAACACTGAGCTTTAGGTCTAGGCTTGAGTCCTTTGGGATGAATATAAAAAGAGGGAACTGTATAATATGGCCTATTCTGAAAAGCCAGCCCAGCTCTTCCTCCTATATTGCCTTTAGATAATGGTCAACAATATCAGAAGTCTAGGTGTTACCTTCAACTCTTCTCCCTTGCCCCAGTCCCCATCAATCCAGTTCCCTTCAATCCAGTCCCCTAAAAACCTCTCTGTAGCCTTTTTCTTAATTCAATCATTCATAATTTCTGCCTTCTCATCTTTTGGTCTTAGCTCCTTCCAATCAATATATCCTCCAAATAAGTTATCTTATCATGTCATTTACCTATTTGAAAAAACAACAACATACCAATAACAATAATCATACAATTATTTTTGTCCCAAGAAATTCATTTTATAATGATAAAAGATATAAGCTATATTTAGGATATTGTAGTCATAGACCTTCTTTGTTTTCTTTCTTCAAAAAATGGCATCCAAATATGTAAAGAAAAAACTGTAATACAAGAAAAAAAATTAAAGAAATGTCTGTATTGGAGATATCCATGTAATTTAATCATTACAGAAAAAGTATACCAAAAATATAAGTACTTAGAATATTTGAAAAGCATAATCCATCAAGTCTAATTAATAAATATAAAAATATTTTAAATTTATTTATTGATTAAGGTATTGCATTTGTCTCCTTATACCCCCATATAAAAATATTTTTATGGATAGTGAATACTCTCTTTTCTGAGAACATTTTCAGAAAACAGAGAAATAGTCACAGAATATATATATATATATATATATATATATATATATATATATATATATATAATTTTATTTGTATTTATTGTTGACAGTATTACAGATGTCCCCCACCCCTCTCCTTTACCCCCCCCTCCATCTAGACCCTGCCCCACACCAGGCCTTCTCCACACTATTGTCTGTGTCTATGGATTATGCATATATGCATATATGTTCTTTGATTAATCTTTTCCCGCCCTCCTACCTCCTTGCCTCTGAGATATGTCAGTCTGTTCCATGCCTCCGTGTCTCAGGACCTTTGAGTAGTATGGACACTTTAATGATGTAAATTCTTTGAATCTATGAACACAGTATATGCCTCCACTTGTTTGTATATTCTTCTATTTCTTTTTTTAATGTCCTATAGTTTTCCCAGTACAAGTGTATTAATTACCTCCTTGGTTAAGTTTATTTCCAGTTATTTATTTCCTTCCTTCTACTTACTCTGTGCTTTTCTTGTTGTTTTCTTTCTAATTCTTTAAGTTGTATGGTTAAATAGTTTATTATTAATTTTTCTTGTGTCTTTAGGTAGGCTTGTAATGCTATGAACTTCCCTCTCAGGACTGTTCTTGCTGTGTCCCATAGATTTTGGCTGTTGTGTGTTTGTTTTTGTTTGCTTCCAGGAAGATTTTAATTTCTTCCTTGATCTCGTGGGTAAGCCATTTTATTGTTTAATAACATGCTATTTAGCTATTTATCATGTGTTTGAATGTTTTTGAGTTTTTTATTGTAATCAATTTCTGGTTTCATGCCATTGTGATCTGAGAAAATACTTGATATGCTATCAATTTCCTTGAACTTGTTAAAACTTATTTTGTGTTCTAACATATCATCTATCTTTGAGAATGTTCCATATGCACTTGAGAAGAATGTATATTCTGCTGCTTTGGCATGAAATGTTCTCTAAATATCAATTAAATCCATCTGATTAGTATGTCATTTAAGGTGGCTGTTTCCTTGTGTGTGTTTTTCTAAATCTGGAAATCTATCTAGTGGTGTCAGTGAGGTCTTAAAGTCCCCTACTATGACTGTATTGCTATCACTCTGTCCTTTAAAGTCTACCAAGAGTATTTTTAAGCATATACACTGAGTGGCCAGATTATTATGATCTCTGAACACATAATAATCTGGCCACTCAGTATATATATTTTAGAGGCCCAGTGCATGAATTCGTGCATGGGTGTGGTCCGGCCAGCCTGGCCAGAGGGAGGGGACATGGGCGGTTGGCCGGCCTGCCTGCTGGTCGAACTCCTGGTCAAGGGGGCAATTTGCATATTAGCCTTTTATTATATAGGATATACACTCAGTGGCCAGATTATTATGCGTTTGGAGATCATAATAATCTGGCCACTCAGTGTATTTAGGTGTTCCTATGTTGGATGAGTATATATTTACAAGAATTATATTTTCTTATTGTATCAAATTCTTTATTATTATGTAGTGCCCTTCTCTATTTTATAGCCTTTGTTTTGAAATCTATTTTGTCAGATATAAGTACTGCTACCCCAACTTTTTAAAAATTTTCTATTTGCATGGAATATTTTTCCCCATTCCTTCACTTTCAGTTTGTGTGAATCTTTTGTTCTGAGGTGGGTCACTTCTAGACAGCATGTATATGGCTCATGTTTTCTTCTCCATTCAGCTACCCTATGTATTTTGATTGGAACATTTAGTCCACTTATATTTAAGGTTACTATTGATAGGTACTTATTTATTGCCATTTTTCTTTATACTTATTTTCCTCTCTCTTTCTTTTTTTATTGTTTAAAGTATTACACATGTCTCCTTTTTCCCTGATTGACCCCTCCCAGGCCACTCCCAAACCCCAGGAAATGCCCCCACCACCCCAGTGTCTGTGTCCGTTGGTTATGCTAGTATGCATGCATACAAGACCTTTGGCTGATCTCTTATTCTCCCCACCCTCCCTGCCTTCCCTTTGAGGTTGGCTGGTCTGCTCAGTGTTTCTTTTTCTGGTTCTATTTTTGTTCATCAGTTTATGATGTTCATTATATCCCACATATGAGTGAGATCATGTGATATTTATCTTTCTCTGATTGGTTTATTTCACTTAGCAAAATGCTCTCCAGGTCCATCCATGCTGTTGCAAATGGTAAGAATTTCTTCTTTTTTACTGCAGCATAGTATTCCATTGTGTAGATGCACCAGTTTTCTAATCCACTAATCTGCTGATGGGCACTTAGGCTGTTTCCAAATCTTAGCTATGGTGAATTGTGCTGCTATGAACATAGGGGTGCATATATCCTTTCTGATTGGTGTTTCCAGTTTCTTAGGATATATTCCTAGGAGTGGGATCACTGGGCCAAATGGGAATTCCATTTTCAGTTTTTTGAGGAAACTCCATACTGTTTTCCACAGTGGCTGCATCAGTCTGCATTCCCACCAGCAGTGCACAAGGGTTCCTTTTTCTCCACATCCTCGCCAGCACTTTTCGTTTGTTGATTTGTTGATGATAGCCATTCTGACAGGTGTGAGATGGTACCACATTGTCGTTTTGATTTGCATCTCTCAGATGATTAGTGACTTGGTGTTGGTCTTTTTGGGTTCAACTTAGACTTGTGTGAGTTTTTTCTTCCTCAAGTCTGGGAAAATTTCTGTCATTATTTCTTCCAACAGGTTTTCTATTTCTTGCTCAGTTTCCTCTCCTTCTGACTCCCCTATGTTGTTTTATTTTGTGTTGTCCCAAAGCTCCCTTAGGTTCTCCTCCTGCTTTTTTTATAAAATATATTTCTTTATTGCTTTCAGAGAGAAAGGGAGAAGGATAGAGTTATGGAAACATCAATGATGAGAGAGAATCATTGATCGGCTGCCTCCTGCTTGCCCGCCACTGGGGAACCCAGGCATTTGCCCTTGGCCGGAATCAAACTTGGGACCCTTCAGTCCACAGGCTGATGCTCTATCCACTGAGCCAAGCCGGCTAGGGCTCTCCTGCTTTTTAAATTTTGTTTCCAGTTGCTGCTCTGCTTGGGTGTTTCTTTCTACCTTGTCTTCTAACTCACTGATGTGGTCCTCAGCTTCTTCTAATCTACTGTTGATACTCCCCATTGTGTTCTTTATTGCAGCTATATCATTCTTCATTTCCACCTGGTTCTTCTTCATTTCCTCTTTTTTTAAAAAAAACACATTTTTTATTGATTTCAGAGAGGAAGGGAGAGGGAGAAAAAATAGAAACATCAGTGATGACAGGGAATCATTGATTGGCTGCCTCCTGCATGCCCCCCATGGGGGATAGATCCTGCAACCCTGGCATGTGCCCTTGACTGGAATCAAACCTAGGACCCTTCAGTCCACAGGTTGACACTATCTACTGAGCAAAACTGGCTAGGGCTCTTCATTACCTCTTGATTCTTACACATGTTATTGAATTTATCTTCCATCCTTTTAGGTGTCCTTATGACCATGGCTCTGAATTATTTCTCTGACAAATTGCTTGCCTCCATTTCATTTACTTCCTTTTCTGGTGATTCCTCCTTTTATTTCATATGGGGGCTGTTTATTTGTCTCCCTATTTTTGCTGTTCCTTTGTGGTTGTTTATGTGTATTAGATCAAACTTCTATGTCACCCAGATTTTTTTGAGTTTGTCTTATATAGTAGACTAGAGGCCTGGTGCATGAAATTCGTGCACTCGGGGGGTGTCCCTCAGCCCGACCTGCACCCTCTCACAGTCTGGGAGCCCTTGGGGGATATCCAACTGACTGCTTAGGCCTGTTCCCTGCATGGAGCAGGCCTAAGCCGGCAGTTGGACATCTTTAGCACTGCTGCGAAGTTGGGAGAGGCTCCTGTCACCACTGCTGTACTCATAAGCCATGAGCCCGGTCTCTGGCTGAGTGGTGCTCCCCCTGTGGGAGTGCACTGACCACCAGGGGGCAGCACCTGCATTGAGTGTCTGCCCCCTGGTGGTCAGTGTGCATCATAGCGACCAGTCATTCTGCTATTCGGTTAATTTGCATATTAGCCTTTTATTATATAGGATGTTCTGTGGGACCCTGTTGTGCAATCTCTCTGGTCTTCTGGGCTGGGTATTCTAGGGATGTCCCTTACTTAGGATATTTCAGTTCTCTTGGTGTAGTTGGGTTTTGAGTGTTATTGTCCTGATTGTGGATGGAGTCTTCTCTCAGGGTGTCTGGTTATGTAGTTTACTCTCTACCATGTTGACTGAAAAGCACAAAATACAACTCGACAAGACATGACACAGAGGGAACAAAACACAAATGTATTCACGACACTGATAACCCCAATAAAAGTGACCACCAGATAAAAGATAATTAGGAGAGAGAAAAGAGAGCAAAAAATGATATTGAGAAAAGGAAAAAATGTAAGAGAAAAAAGAAAAAGAAGAAAAAAGAAGGGGAAAATATACATATATGGGGAGAAAACTCCACAAAACAAACAAGCAAACCAAAAAGTGCAAATAACAAACACCCAGAAAAAAAGGGAGGGGGGGCAGAATCTATAGAAGCAGAGCTTATTTTCCAGAAATTAATGTAATTAATGTAAAGGAATTGAATGAATAGGGGAATGGCCTCAGTTCAGTATAGAGAATGTAGAAAGAGAATGAGTGGATAAGAAGAAAATTAAACAAACAAACAAACAAACAAAATAATCAGTAAATAAAAAAAATAAAAAGACTAAAAAATGTTTTTTTTGTCTTTATCTATCTATACATTCATCTATTTTTGGAAAAGGAGAATAGAGGAGAGAGCATATAGGATTGAGTTTAGGGAGTGAAACTAAGCTATTAGGAGAAGAAGAGAGCAAGAGTAGAGGAAAAACAAAAGCATAAAAATTGGCTAGCGAAGAAACAGAAAAGAGAAGGGTGCATGGACTTGGAGCAGGGGAGAGGAAATTAGTTATATGAGTAAGCCAACTGATACTACAATAATAATAATGCTTCAATAAAGCAGATAAAGAAGAACAATTTTTAACGAGAGGTAAAAAGAAAGGAGAGAGAAAAACTAAAGCAGGAATAGGAGACGAGAAACAGGATGAAAAAGGGAGAAGTGAGGAAGAAAAGGGTAGCAAAAAAGAAAAATTAAGATAAAGTAAAATAATGGTAAAAAATAAAAATAGAGTGCAGAAAAATAATCCAAAAAAATGAAAGGTAAAAATAAAAAAAAAAAATGAAGAAAAAAAGTTTTTTTCTTTCTTTCTTAAAATAAAAAAAATAAAAAAGTGAAGTGTTGTTCTCTTTAGATGGGTTTTAATGTCCCATGGGGGCTGGTTTAAGACCCCTCTGTACTGTTCTGTCTGCCATTTCTCAGTTTCCTGTTAGGTAGTCAGCACCGTGTTGAAGTTCACAGTGAGTCACTACTCCTCTGTCTCTGACTCCACAGCCTTGGTTTCAGGCAGGGGAGACCAATCTGCCCGCTTTATTTGTCTGCCTGCCTTCAGTTGTATTTACACAAGTATCTATTTCTGACACAGAATCTAGGTGGGGGTGTTTCTGTATTAGTTTCCAGGACCAAACGGCCCCTCCACCCAGTCCTCCAGGGCTCCCTGGAGTTATTCACATTCTTTATTTCCTCTGCAGAGCTTGAGGCTGGGTGCTGCTGCACTAGTTGCCCACAGGCTGGGAGGGGCTGGCTCTTCAGGAGAAAAATGGGTGCTTAGGGTTGGAGGGACCAGAATGTCCCAGTGCCAGATTCCTGGTCACCTCTCCCTGTCCTGCTCCTCTCCACAGCCTCTCCACAGTTTCCACAAAACTGCACCTCCACCTTTGCTACAGCCTCGGTGAGTGTTTGCAATTGCAAGGTCCTATGAACTGGGTTTATCGAGTAAAAGCAAGGAAAATATAAAGCAAAACAGCCACACTGCTGTGCATTTCTCTCCCCTGGTACCACACGACTAGGGCAGTTCTTCAGGCTGCCTTTCTGGGCACAGCCTCTTGCAGCTGTGGACTTAGATCTAGATTCCCTGTCTGCCAGCAGCCCTCTGGACCCCGTTATACAGTCGAGTGTTACACATGTCCCCAAGGGATGTGGACTTGGTGCAGCGCAGGTTCCTTCTGACCCTCTCATCCTGGTAGTTAGGCGTCTGTCTCTCCAGCCCAGATCCCCGATTCTACCATTCTCCAGGTGTCCTCTATCCTTTCTGGCCACGGATTGTCTCACCAGCTGTGTTTAACTTGCCAATTCCAGGTGGATGTTATTTGATTTAGTTGTTTTTTCTATCTGCTCCTTGAGAAGGCACAGGACACGTCTGCCTATTTGGCTGCCATTTTGTCTCCCTTTCCTCTCTCTCTTGATTTCTTCTCCTTAAAGCAGTCTCTTTAACTTTTCTTGTAATGCTGGTTTGGTGGTAATATCCTCCATTAGCCTTCTTTTGTCTGGGAAGCTCTTTATTTTGCCTTCAATTTTAAATGTTAGTGTTGCTGGATAGAGTAGTTTTGGACTCAGGTTCTTGCTTTTTCTTTTACTTTGAAAGCTTCATGCCAATCACTTCTGGCCTGAAGTGTTTCTGTTGAGAAACCAGCTGACAGTCTAATGGGAACTCCCTTATAGGTAACTTTCTTTCTCTCTCTTGCTGCCTTTAAGATTTTTTTTTGTCTTTAATATCTGCCATTTTAATTATGATGTGTCTTGGTGTGGGTCTCTGTGTTCATCTTGATTTGAACTCTCTGTGCTTCCTGAAATTGTGTAACTTTTTTCTTCCCCACGTTAGGGAAGTTTTCTGTTATTATTTCTTTAAACAAGTTCTCTATTTATTGCTACTTACTGCTCCTTCTGGTACCCCTATGATGTGATGTTGTTATCTTTCATGCTGTCCTAAAGTTCTCTTAAACCAGTGGTTGGCAAACTCATTAGTCAACAGAGCCAAATATCAACAGTACAACGATTGAAATTTCTTTTGAGGGCCAAATTTTTTAAACTTAAACTCTTCTAACACCACTTCTTCAAAATAGACTCTCCCAGGCCATGGTATTTTGTGGAAGAGCCACACTCAAGGGTCCAAAGAGCCGCATGTGGCTCGCGAGCCACAGTTTGCCGACCACGGCCTTAAACGATCCTACTTTTTAATTCTTTTTTCTTTTTCCTGCTCTGATTTGGTGGGGTTTTTTTTCTACCTTGTCTTCTAAATCACTGATTCAATCCTCTGCTTCATTCAATCTACTTTTAATTCCTACCAGTATATTCTTTTTTATTTATTTATTATTTTTTAAAATATATATTTTTATTGTTGATAGTATTACAGATATCTCCCCTTCTCCCTCCTTTCCCCTACTCCCCTGCCCCCAGGTCTTCACTACCTTATTGCCCATGTCCATGAGCTATGCATATAAGTATATAAGTTCTTTGGTTTTTCTCTTCTTGTCAGTGTATTCTTTTTTAAAAAATCTTCACCCAAGGACATGCTTAGAGGAAGGAGAGAGAGAGAAAGAGAGAGAGAGAGAGAGAAACATTAATTGGTTGCTTTCTGTTTATGCCCCTACCAGGATCAAACCTGCAACTCAGGTATGTGCCCTGACTGGGGGAATTGAACTAGCAACCTTTCAATGCACAGGATGATGCTCATCCAACTGAGCCACTCGGGCTGGCCCAGTGTATTCCTGATGTCAGATATGGTATTCTTCATGTCTGAGTGTTGAAGTTCCTTATAACCATTACTTTGAACTCTGTATCTGATAAATTGCTTGCCTCTATTTCTTTTAGTTCTTTTTTCTGGAGCATCCTCCTTTTCTTTCATTTGGGAGTTGTTTCTTTATTTCCCAACATTTGCTGTCTCTTTGTGTTTGTTTATATGTAGTAGGTAGAACTATGCTTCCCAGTCGGTGGGATGGCCTTATATAGTACATGTCCTGTGGGACCCAGTAGTGTAGACTTTGTTCTCCTGAGCTAGATGCTTCAGGAATGTCCCAGTGCATGTTATTTGGGCTCTCCTGTTGTAATTGGGCCTTGATTGTCATTGTTCTGTTCATGGATGGGATCTCCCCTCAGGCTGTCTGTCTCTGAGGCTCAATGTTAACCATGTCATGTGAGCTATTGTGCAGGCACTGACAGAACAAAACAAAACACACACACAAAAAAAAACACCCCACAACCACACATATAAAATACCTCGACAGTGACAAAAACAAAAAACAAAACACACACATGAAAAGAGAATAAGAAAAGAAAAAATATGAGAAGAATAAAAGGGGAAGGTAAAAATATGAAAGGAAAGAAGCTAGAGAAAAAATAAGAATAGGAAAAGGGGAATGGTATAGAAGAAAAGTAGAAGAAAAAGAATATGAAAAGGAAAAAGAGAAGAGATAGAAGAAAGAAAAAATAAGAACAGGAAAAAAGCAGAGAAAGAAGGAGAACAAAAAACAGAGCAAGAAAAGGAAAGAGAAAAATAAGATATAAAGGATAAAAGGTAAAAATAATAATGAAGCAATAAAAAAGAAAAAAATATAAAGAAAAGAATGCAAAAAACAAGCCAAGTGGCATTCATCTCAGCAGAGTTTAGTGCCCCTGGGAGCTCCCTTTGTATTTTGCTTGCTCTTATGTTGATAGAAGCTGACTGTTTTGTATGCCATTTCTGTGCTTCCCAGGAGGTACTTGGTGCTAGCCACTGTCAGAAACTGTCCACGTTTGGCTCTCCCAATGGGTTAGAAGCTTCAAGCGATCCACAGTTTGTGACTGCCTCCACAGGGCTTGGCTGCGCATGGGAGGGGCCAAGCTGTGTTCTAGTTCCAGGGCAGATCAGCTAATATCCCAAGACACCTCGGGATCTGCCTCCACCCACTTCTGCCTGCTGTCCAACTGCTAGACTTAGTCACTGAAAAGGCTGTTTTCAGCCAGTGAGGGGGATGATGTTCAAATTTCAGGGAAGATGATGGGTATGTCCGCCCCTCTGTGAGTCACACATCTGAGTCTGTTGCGAATATTTCCCTGACCTCAGCAGGACAGAACCCCTCGTATGTAGTCCAGTTGTGTTTGCTGGAAGCTGGGAATTTCTATCACGTCTCCCATGAGGGAGAAGCACCAGTCAGGTTCCAAAGACAATGGGGGAAATGGACCCATCCCAAAGCCTGTCACTGATGCCCCCTGAGACTGTCCAGACCCATAGGTTTGGCTTCTGTAGCTGTTCAGCTAGTGTCAAGATGCAGCGTGGGGCAAGCAGGATTCCTGAGGGTGGGGCCGCTGTCCCCGAGGGGTGGGGTATTTGCCTTTCCCAGGCTGTTGCTGCTCAGAGGGGTTTAAGCTTCCAGGAAAAATGGCTGCAGCGGTATGGGGGGAGATGACTGAGCACAGGATTCCTAGCCACCACTTTTTCACATCTCCCACCAGTGCCTCTCACCCTAGCGTCTCTTCAGGTGACTCCAGTCCACACCTCCCTCCCTCCACTGAAGCCTCATTGAGTGGCTGAAAATGAAAAATCCTGTGCTGCCGAAACCGGTTTGGCTCAGTGGATAGAGCGTCGGCCTGCGGACTCAAGGGTCCCGGGTTCGATTCCGGTCAAGGGCATGTACCTTTGTTGCGGGCACATCCCCAGTAGGGGGTGTGCAAGAGGCAGCTGATCGATGATTCTCTCTCATCGATGTTTCTAACTCTCTATCCCTCTCTCTTCCTCTCTGTAAAAAATCAATAAAATCTGAAAAATCCTGTGCTCTTGTTTTTTTTGTTTTTGTTTTTTTAAGTGGCTTTATCTCCAACTGGGTCCTTATCTCCCAGGCAGAGAGAAGCCCCACGGCCTTTCATAGCTGGATGTTTTGTGTGCCACTGTTCTCAGCTTTGGTCCTCTGGGCTGGGAGACCAGCCTGGGGTTTAGGCTTTACTCCTCTCAGGGACACATCCCCTACCCTCGCAGCTGAGATATCCCTCTTCACCCTCCACCTGCCACCCATGGGAGCTGGGCCAGCCCCTCTTGTGACCCCACCCTTCCTACCAGTCTTAAGGTGTTTTATGCCCTCACTTGTTAAAAGTTTCCTCTTCAGCTAGTCTTCAGTTGGTAATTCAGGGTGAATGTTTCTCAGTTTAGTTTTATTACCAGCTTGGTTCTGGGAGGAGGTGCAGGAAGATCCACCTACTCTGCTGCCATCTTGAAACCCCTGAGAATATATATTTTTTAATCATTATATGGTATGCCACAAAAAAACTTTTGAAAACTCTTACAAATAGAAATTATATTTATCCTCTTCTCTGATGATAATGTAAAAACTTTTGCAAATTTAAACAACTGCTTGAACATTTCAGAACACATTTACATGCATGTGTTAGCCCAAAGAAACACTAGTAGACTAATAAAAAATAACAAAAATGAGATCATGACTTATAACTTTGAGAACAATATTCAGAAGTAAATCTATAACCTTAAATATATCATTATTAAAATGAAGAATAAAATTACATTACTAAGAATCCAATATAATATGGAGCCAAGGGGTAGGTTTTTTAAATGGCTGAATGAATCAAGTAGATATGCCTCTAGCAAATTTAATCAAGAAAACAAAGATGAATTATAAATAAAATTTAAAGGATAAATGAAATACAACAAATACAAAGGTTTCTTAAATTATAGGATACGAATTCAGTTGTACCTTAATAAATTTGTGAATCTCAGAGAAATTCAAAATATCTAATGACATTTTCAATGCCAAGTATTATTGAGAAGTTGACAACTAAATGTACCTGTAACTGTAGAAACACTGAAAACAATTACCAAAGAGAAACAGGGTCAGATGTTTTTATCAGTGAGTTTCTTCAAACTTTCTAGGAACAACCAAGTTCAATTTTATAAAAATGTTATCAAGTTGAAAATCTTGCAGTTATTCACATTGTTTTTGAAGCTAAGTCACTCTGATGTCAACACCTGATATACTGCTCCAAACAGAATATTCTATGCAATTTGTGAACTAAGATGCAAAACTTATAAATGAAAATCTTTCAAATCTACTTGAATAATATTGGATGATAAAACTTCATTACAAATGTTATAATATTTTAAAAGATAAAATCTTAATTCTCACAACGATATAAAAATGAACATATTTTTAAGATTTTATTTAAGTAATTAATGAAGAAATTGTAATGTGTTACAACCAGTTCAAAGGATAAGTCAAAGAAGCACAAATTTAATTTAAAACTAACAACAGATTACAATAACCAATTCGGAGCTATTAGGAGAAATATATTCCATTCATAATAGCAACCAAACACAAAGAATTCTTAGGAATGACTAAAAAGAAATATGTATCAAAGAAAGAGGATGCATATGGTAGAAATGACAAAACTGCACAGAAAGATAAAATGTAGACAACTAATTTATTTTATTTTATTTTATTTTATTTTTGTCTAAAGTTTTACATATGTCTCCTTTTCCCCCAATTGACCCCCTCCCCAATCCCTTCCCAGCCTGGGCAAGCCCCCACCGCCGCAGTGTCTGTGTCCATTGTTTATGCTAATATGCATGCATATAATAGACAAGTAATTTTTAATCATGTGGGTAAAGTCTCAAGACACTGTGTTAAATGATAAAATAAAAAAGCAAGACAATTTAATGGACAGTTTGTTAATATGCTCTGGTTTAGGCATGCTTTCCACAGATAACTTTCAAAGCATTATTCCTCCAGCTGCATGCAAAATCCCTTCACTTTTGAAATTCAAACGAGCAGGTTTTACCATTTTTATTTCTTTACCAATATCATCTATCAGCCTCCAGGCCATTCTCCACTATTGTTTTATACTTTGGCACCTGCTTCACTGTCATCTTCTCTATCCCAATTTCTACTGTCATACTGAAAGATTTTATTGTCCTAGTAGAGCAGGTGTTGGGAACCTTTTTTTCTGCCAAGGGCCATTTGGATATTTATAACATCATTTGTGGGCCATACAAAATTATCAACTTAAAAATTAGCCTGCTGCCCTAGCTGGTTTGGCTCAGTGGACAGAGCTTGGGTCTGTGGACTGGGGGATCCTGGGTTCGATTCCAGTCAAGGGCACATGCCCAGGTTGTGGGCTCGATCCCCATTGGGGGGCATGCAGGAGGCAGCCGATCAATGATTCTCATCATTGATGTTTCCATCTCTCTCTCCTTCTCCCTTCCTCTCTGAAATAAGTATGTTTTAAAAAAACCAGCCAGCTATATTTGGCCAAATATTTAATTAACTCACCCCTAATGCCTTGGCAGTGCCAGACCAAATGATTTTATGGGCCTTATATGGCCCGCAGGTCAGATGTTTCCCACCCCTGTCGAGAAACCCTTGTAATATCAGCAGCTCACTTCCCCAACTGTACTATGGACCTTGCCAACCTTTCAGTCAACAAAATATTTATTGAATGTTTAGCCTATACTAGAGTCCGGTGATTTGGTCATGTATTACATAGGTATGGTCCCTGCTCTTATGGACCCCTGACAACTTCCATTCTTCTCTGACAGGGTTTCTTATCTAAATTACAGAACAAAGAAAATAACTTGAGTGACTATTATCTCAATTGCTTCAAGGTTAATACAAAACTAGGAGCACTCTAAATCAAGCATGTCAAAATCAAAGACTAACGAGGGCCAACTAAACAAGGTTTAAGTTTATGTGGGCAAAAAACGAAAGCTTCAATTTTATTTTGATAGAGACATGCTGAATACAATGGGGTGAAATAAATGAGTAATCGTTAACATAAAATAATAGAACATTTTAATAAAAATTAATTTTTTTCTTGAACATTAACTTACCAGACACTGAATAACTGCACAAATTAATAAGCGTAACGCAAATAAACCTATTTTTCTTATTCTCTGAAAGTGAAATATTTCCTGTTGTGCACACCAAACAAGTCAGTCCAAGATTAATGATGTGGCAATGGGTTGCTAAAATATTCGCTGCTAGTATTAGTGGAGAGAAATGGTGCACCTACTCATAGGTGCATAAGGGAAATGAATGCAACATGATTATAGTAATCAGTCATTAGTGAACATTGTAGTTTGTTATTAATAATTATGTATAACAGGATATTGTAAAAATTAAGTTATGAAATTTTTATTAAAATGTTTCTTACATACCGTTATATTGGCTGGGCCTCAAAAATATTCATTGTGGGCTGCATGTGGACCATGGGCCGTGAGTTTGACATGCTTGTTCTAGATGCATAAGCAAGAATTTAATTCATTACACATGATGGATATTTTAGGACTGTGGTTCTCACTGGCAAGTATCACTTTGGGGCTTGTTAGAAATGCAAATTATTGGTCACCACCTACTGAATCAAAACTTTGGAGGTGGTGCCCAGCAACATCTTTTAACAAGCTTTCCAGGTGACAAGCTTACAGTTTGAGAACCACTGCCTTGAAGTATTACGGTTTAAGTTCTCAGGAATTGGTTGAGGAAGACTAATTTTTACTGTCTCATAACAACCTCTTCTCCTTCTACCTTTCTAATTACCCCTTTCTCTTTACACTTGCTCTTCAATACCATCAAGGCCTCAAATATTATTTTTTCCTACTGCCAGTCTCCCTTTTTAAATATATATTTTTATTGATTTCAGAGAGGAAGGGAGAGGGAGAGAGAGATAGAAACATCAATGATGAGAGAGAATCATTGATTGGCTGTCTCCTGCATGCTCCCTACTGGGGATCGAGCCCAAAACCTGGGCATGTGCCCTGACCGGGAATCAAACCATGACCTCCTGGTTCATAGGTTGACCTTCAACCACTGAGCAACACTAGCCAGGCTCAGTCTTTTTTTTTAAACATATATAACCATGGCCCAGGATTCTCCTTACTCTTATTAAACCTGAGCAACTACATTTATTCATGGTTTTAACTACCACATCTGTGTTCATAATTGTACCTCTAGTTCTAATCTCTCCCCAAAATTCATATACACAGTAGCCTGGTAAAAACATCCACAGGAAAACCCAACAGAAAATTGAAATGCAATGTGTATAAATCTGAATTCATTATCAAGCTTATAAAAGTCTCCCCATCCAATAGCAGTTGACGGTACTTTCATCTACTTAGTCATCCAAGTGAGAAAACTCAGTCATTTATGACTCCTTGCATTCCCTCACTGAGGCATGTTGATTTTACCTTGTAGACACTGTCAGAATTTATCCTCTTCTCTTCATCACCACTGCTATTGTATTGCCCTAGTTCAGGCCCTCATCATCTCTCCCTAGACTACTTCAGTAGCCTCTCAACTATCTCAGATCTGTCTGCCAAAGTGTTGCCACAGAGATAAATCTAAAGTGCAGATTCAATTATATCAGTACCCTGCTGAAAACTTGTTAGTGGCTTTCCTTGCACAGAGGCATATTCTATAACACATTTAATATCTTCATTCCTATCCATACCTATAAGTTTATCTGGCACTCCTCAACTGGAGTAATACCATTGCTGGAGGAGTATCATTCCTCAATAAGTTCATTGTTGTTTAGCAATTCTGTGACTTTATTTTCTCTTTTCTACTTGGAGCATGTTTTCTACTTTCTTTCCTTAGTTAATGCCTTCATATTAACAGTATTTAAGACTCAGTTCTAGGGTTGCTATGTCTAGGATACATTTATGCCTTGGGTTGAGGTAGGTGGCCTTTCTCTGGCTCCCATAACACTCTAGACTTTATCACATTGTGTTGAAATAATCTGTTTCTACATTTATCTTCCTCATTAGACTAGGGGTTGGCAAACTATAGCTCATGGGCTAAATCCAGCCCACCACCTGTTTTTGTATGTCGTGCTAGCTAAGAGTGCTTTTTAAAATACGTTTCTAAATGGTTGGGGAAAAACAAAAGAAAAGTAGTATTTTATGACATATGAAAATTATATGAAACTAAAATTTCAGTGTCCATAAATAAAGTTTTATTGGAACAGAACCATGCTTATTCATTTATGTATTGTCTATGGATCCTTTCACATGACAATGGCACAATTTATTAGCTGTGACAGAAACTATATGACCTGTAAAGACTAAAATATTTATTATTTGTCCCTTCCCTGAAAAAAAAATGGTTGACCCTGGACTAGAAGAACCATGAAGAGAAGGGCTGTTTTGTATACATTGTTGTGTCCCCAGCATCTGGTACACCATATGGCCCCAGGAAAGACTTAGGATTTATATATATACTGATGTAGGAAAGTAGGTACTATGAGTAACTGGTCCACTTGATAATTATATTTTTCATGGTCAACTAAATTGGCATGTGAGATTTCATTCAGTCTCTTATGAGTATGGTTATCCGTGAGCCTGTTTTTAAGTAATTGATCAACTCTAGGTACACTGTTTCTTTTCCTTAAAACCTGATGTCCATGTCTTGGACCAACATGATTATGAAAAGGAACGCCCATATCTTGGGGCTTTGTCCAGGTTACCTCCCATCCTCCCCAGCTGACCTGTTTCTGTTGTTATATCCCTGCCATCTACAATTAAATAAAAGGGGTTAAAAATGTTAAAACTGTAGTTGTCCTATCATGTATTAATGTATCAGGGATAGGAGGAATTTTGAGTTAACATAGTGTTAGAGAAGTCCTGGAAAGGCAAGAAATGGGAGAATCAAAATAATATTATAAAGCAGGGGTAGGTGAACTATGGTCTGTGACCAAATCTGGCCTGCAACTTGTATTTTGTAAATAAAGTTTTATTGGAACACAGGGTTGCTAATCCATCTATGTGTTGTCTATGACTGCTTTAATACCATAAAGGCTGAGTTGAGTAGTTGCAAGAGAGTCCAATATGGCACTCAAAGCCTAAAATATTTACTACCTTACCCTTTACAGAAAAAGTTTACTGGCTTCTGGTATAAATAATACTCCAAAAAGATGACCTTCAGACTCCATCTAGGGGTTAAAAGGAATGAAAGGAATGATCACAGTCTACAAGTAAGAATGAACCAAAAATTACAGAATGTTTAAACCAACAAACATGTAAGGCAGTCTGATGAATTATAGGATTCTTAAGATTCAATTATTATTTTGAATTTGGGTGATGATGTGGTTGGTATAGGACAAAATGAATGATATTTGTGTTCACACAAGTATGAGTGCTACTGTAATCTAGATAGTGAGCTAGCTGCTGGGGATACCATGGAGAATAAAACAGATATATTCTCTACCCATATGGAGCTTATAGACTGTTGTATTTACTAGCTGTGTGACTTTGAGCAAGTTTATAGAACCACTCTTAGCCATTCTTTCCCCACCTGTATAATGAGATCACTAACACTTCTTTTGAGTTTGTTGTAAAGATTAAATTATACACACTGAATGGCCAGATTATTATGATCTCTGAATGCATAGTAATCTGGCCACTCAGTGTATATCCTATATAATAAAAGGCTAATATGCAAATTGTCCCCTCGACCAGGAGTTCAACCAGCAGGCAGGCCGGTCAACCGCCCATATCCCCTCCCCCTGGCCAGGCTGGGCGGACCCCACCCATGCATGAATTCATGCACCGGGCCTCTAATATATATATATATATCTGGCCACTCAGTATATATAATTTTTTCCTCAAGTCATTGAAAGAATATTTATTGAGTACCATCTATATGCTAGGCACTATTTCAGGCATTGGTGATATAGTAACAGCAGATTTAAAAAGAAAATCTTGCCCTTATGGAAATTGCATTTTAGTCAAGTATATCAAAGTACCTGAAACAAAGTAGACACTTAGTAACTGTTCTTTTCCTTTTCCTGAAGAAATACAAGTTAGGCAGCACTTATCCTTCAGTCCTGATTTTCCACAGGGAGTACAACACTAGTTAAAACTTCACTATAAAAATTTCCTTTCAGTGGCTAGCACTTTTGACAACATAGAACAGATATTATTATCAACCATTTAGTACGTTAATAATTGTCAATCATTAGATTGCATAAGTCAAGTTGTGAAAAACAACTAGCTCCAAATTGGCTTATTTCTCATTTCTTAAATGTGCCTCTGCCTCTTCTATGTTGTTCCTTGACCTAGAAAGTTTCCCATCCCTCTGTGCCAAACCAAAGACTGGCCATACACTAAAGTCAAGCTGCCGATTAAAGGAAAATGTAATAAAAGAATCTTTGTAATCACTGTATTCAGCAACTCCATTTTATAGGTGAAAAACTGAGGCCTGGGATGAGAAAGGACTTTCCTAGGGCCACACAGCTTGGAAGTGACAGGGGTAAGACTAAACCAGCAGCTTCTGCTTACCAGCCAAGCATTCTTTCCACTGTTTCTAGGACATCTCACATTCTCTACCTCCTCTAGGAAGCCTTCCTGCATTTGAGGGAAACATCTTCCTATATGCAAAGTACATTTCTGATATCCTTTACCTTATCTTTTGCATCTTACAACTCCTATTTTATGAATTGATTCACTTCCAAGGGTTTTGCCTTTCTCCTGAATACAGGAGACTGCCATGTCCCTCTGCCAGCATTACCTTCTTCCTGAGCTGCAGAGTTCCATTCCAAAGTGTGCATTATACCTCACCCAACCTCCTCCTTGATATCTCTATTTCTGTCCATTTTATATTTCTTCCCCCTATATGTCAAGCTCATGACTGCAGAATCATCTTCAATTTACTCTTTTACCTCCAAGACCTCTCTAAGCTCCCTCGGCAGTGTTTCTAATATCCATCTCATCTATCACCTTTGTCCTCTTCCTGCTACTGCCAGGGACTCATTACCTTTTGTCTGGATGCCCTCCAACCCATTCTCTGCAGTTCTGCCAAGTGAATCTCCCAAAAGTACATTTCTGTATTCATTTCAATCAGCAGCAATTGTGCTCCGGGTAAACCTCATGAGTTATGAGATCGAGATTGTACTTAGTCTGAGTCATGTCCACTTCCTTTTTCAAAATATGCCCTAATTGCCTCCAGAATTAAATCTAAACACTTAATTCCATCATTGATGAACCTGTATAAATGTGTTTAAATGACTTTTCCCCTACCCTTATCTTCCTGAAACCCAAAGGTTTATATATTAAGAGAGTTTATCTTCTCACTTGGACATATCGATTCTTTCCCTTGTGGCCTGGGCCTCATTCCCTTCCACTTCCTGAAGAAACCTCTCTCCTTTGATTTTCCCTTTTTCATATATTGTCAGCTTGTTGTCCTCTTTGCCATGGTTCCATCCTCTACATCTACAAACCAGCTCATATCTCTCCCATATTGAAAAAGAAAACTTTTTCAGACTTATGTTCAGATATTGCTCTTTGCTTCTTTCATAGCTAAACTACTTTCATGGATAACATGGAATAGACGGGTAGGAACCAGAGGGGAGGGGGCTAGGTATGACTGGATAAAGAAGTTGAAGGGATTAACTAAAGAACATATATGCATATCCCATGGACACAGACAATAGTGTGGTGATGGCCAAAGGAGGGGGAGGCAGGAGTAGGTGGAGGTGGGCAAAGGAAGGGGCGGGGAAAGGGGAAGTCTGCAATAATGACATTAAAATTTTTTAATAAAAAAGAACAATTGTCTCACTATTTTACTCTACCACCTTTTATTTTCAAGCACAACCCATAACAATCTAATGCTATCCCTCACCGCATCCCTCAAGTGACTCTGGCCAACATTAACTGTTAATTATTTAAAGAAATGAACTTTTTTCAGTTCTTATCTTATTTTACCTCTGTATTAGTATGCTAGGGCAACCATAACAAAGTAAAAACTGGTGCCTTAAAACAACAGAAATTCTCTTCACAGTTCTGGGACTAAAATTCTGAGATCAAGGTGCTGGAAGAGCCACGCTCCTTCTGAAGGCTCTAGGAAAGAATCCCCCCTTCCCTCTCCCTAGCTTCTGGTGTTTGACAGCAACACTTGGCATTACCTGGATTATAGATACATCACTCTAATCTCTGCCTCTGTCTGCACATAGTATTTCCCCTGTGTTTCTACAATCTACATGGCCTTATTATATAAGGTCAGCAATCATTGTATTTATTTTTTAATTGTTTGAAGTATTACAAATAGTAGTACATATGTCTCCTTTTTTTCCCCCATTGACCTCCCCCCGGCCTCCCCTACACCCCAGTACATGCCCTCACCTGCAATCATTGTATTTAATGCCTACCCTTAATCTAGTAGGACCTCATCTTATCTAATTACATCTGCAAAAGACCCTATTTCCAAATAAGGTTGCATTCTGAGATTCTGAGTAAACATTAATATTAGGGGGACACTATTCAACCCAGTACAACCTTTCCTCAGCACTTAACATATTGAACACTGCTTCCTTCTCAAATTTTCCTCTTTCTTTGGCTCTAATAATACTATCTTTTTCCTGTTTTTTCTTTGGCGTTGCCTGTATATTCCTTTCCTATGGCTCCTCTTCTTCCACTTTCCCCTTAAATATTATAGTCTGTAAAGTTCTGCACAAGATTCTTCACTCATACGACACAATCTAGTGATTTCAATTGAATCTGGTGATTTCAATTCATTCTCATGATTTTACTTAGCAAACATTACTTCTCTCTCATTTTATTCCACACCACTCTCGCATATATCCCACTTCTTTCTGGACATCTCCATTTGCCCACACAGATATCTCAAAAACTTCACATGCATATATTAAACTCATTAACCTTTACCCCCAACACTTGACAAAATCTGCTTCTCCTGTGTACCTCTATATGTGTAAACTAGGGATCTGGTTCATGAAATTTCTGCATTGGGGAGGGGTCCCTCAGCCCAGCCTGACCCCTCTCACATACTGGAAGCCCTCAGGGGATATCCTACAGATGGCTTAGGCCCGCTCCCCATTGGGAGCAGACCTAAGCTGCAGTCTGGCCTCCCTTTGTGGGAGGCAACCGGGCTGATCAGGAGAAGGCGCCCGCCCCATCACCCCTCTGCTGCAGCCACTGCCGGTCACCGCAGCCACCAAGGTATTTTCATCAACACGGACTCCAGTCCCTTCACCATGAAAAAATGACAACTTTCTTTAAGCATTTTCAAGATGTGTCTTTCATAGGATATGACATTTCTTTCTTTATTTTTCTTTTTATCCTCACCTGAGGACATGTTTCCATTGATTTTTTCCCCTTCTCTCTGATCACAGGCTCAGCCCCTTCCCAAGCCTAAATCTCCACCCCAGGCTTTAGGCTTGGGAAGAGGTTCCCCCCATTCCTGGCACCTCCGATCACAGGCTCAGCCCCTTCCCAAGCCTAAAGCCTCCACCTGATGGCCGGCTGGGAGTGACCTGGGTGCTGAAGAAGTTCCCAGGACCCAAGTATGTATGCAAATTACCGCCATCTTTGTTGGGTTAATTTGCATACTCACTCTGATTGGCTGTGGGCATAGCAGAGGTTTGGTCAATTTACATGTTTCTCTATTATTAGGTAAGATAGTTTACAGTGAACTCAGTTTCCTCAACTACTCACTTCTGTATCTAATTGATCAAATCTTGGCAATTTTTATCTACTGAAAATTTTCCAAATTTCTCCTCTTTTATATGTTCACTGTAATAGTTTTTCAACTAGTTTATCTACCTCCAGTTTTACCATGTTCCCTACCTCCTGAATTTACTCTCCACACTCTAACCAGAATCTTCTTAAAAGTAAAACTTGTCATGAAACTCTTACTGACCAAAACTCTTCATGGTTTCATATTGTGTTCAGGATAAAGTGCAAACTCCTTTATTTGGTTGAACAAGGCCCTTTGAACAAGCCCGTATTCAACTATATGTACCCATATTCAACTACATGTTATGGCCATATTCAACTATATGTATTTTCCCAACTATACCATCATCTCCCATATCTCTGTGTCTATTCTGCTGCTGCTTCCTAGAATGTTGACTGCTCTCTCCTCTTTTTTGTTTACCTAACTCTTAATCAACACTTAAGACTTAACCAAGGCTTTACTATTTCTTAGATACTTTCCTTAGCTCTTTCATCCATGGGCTATATTGTTTTTATGCCATAAACAGAATCCTTTGATTTTCTCTATCTATAACTGATAACTTTATATTGTAACTGCTGTTTATTCATCTGTTTCCCCTGTTAATTTTGGGCAGTGTCCATGTGTTATTTATCTAGAATAGCCATGATAGTGCCTAGTAGGGTTATAAGCTCAAAACTCATTGAATAGCTAGTTGAATCGAATGAATACGTGCCAGGCAAAGGCAATCAGGATTATTGGAGTAAGGATTAAAAGCTGAGAATCCCAGGGAAGCTGGGTTGTTACATTTTCAAATACTTGAAAAAATTGAAGTGGTGGGCTCAAGTAAAGAAGAAATATGAGTCCAAGATGAATACAAAGTTTCTTGCTTATTAGACTAGATAGAGTTACAATAACTAGCATTTATTGAGTGTCTACTAGGTACTGAGCATTTGACTTGATATTTTATATGTTATATCAGAAGGAAGGAAAAGAATGAATTTAGTTTTTAGACATGGACATGCAGAGTTTGAAGCATATGTAAGACTGGGTAGAAAAGCCCAGTGGGAAATTTTAACTATAATGATCAGATATAAGAAAAAAAACAAAGACTCAGTAATTAGATTGTGAGTTATTTGAGTAGATGTTAATTGGAGCCATTGGGGGTGGGTGGTTAGGAGGGACCTTCCCAAAAGTATAGAGGAGAAGGGAAGAGGACTGGAGCAAGATATTGGGGAACATGTATTTAAGAGCTATGCACAGGGAGAGGAACTATCCTTCCTGTCTCCATCCTTCCCTTCTTCCCTTTCATCCTTCCTTTTATCATTCCTTCATTAGACAGATATTTACTAGGGCCATACTCTGTACCAAGTACTCTTGTAGGAACTGGGGATATAACAGTCCCTTTCCTCATGCAGCTGGTATTCTAGTGGAGACAGGGGAACTAGACAGTAATCAAAAACAAGTAAACATCTATATATATAAAAGGCTAAATGCCCATCCTTCCCTCTGACCAGTAGCTATGACACACACTGACCACCAGGGGGCAGATGCTCAACACAGGAGCTGCCATGATGTGCACTGGCCATTTAAAAATAAATGGCACCACAGACCTGGCATTGATAAACCAACACTTGGCTTCCCCCAAGTGGGACACAGGCCCTGCCACCACCCTGGAGCGACAGCCCACCAAATCATAGCCAACACTGCCAAGACCCCATGGCGCAAAATGTGGCCCACAGCCCAGCCCAGCCCAACAACAGTAGCTGTGGGCACCCAGTAATGATGTCACATAGCAACGCCCAGCTTCCTCTTCCTAGCAACTAGCCTCCTTGAAGTTTCTTCAGCCCAGGAACCCGACTTGCTTTATAGCCAGGTGCAAACATTTTACACTTCAACCAAATTTCCTCACAGAATCCCTGGAGTAGGTTGATAGGAGACTCAGTAGAATCCTATTTTCTTTTCATTAGCAAGACAATGGAGATTTAGAAAGTTTAGAATCTTCACCCCACTGAAAAGAAGTAAGAAATAGTGGAACTTGAAAATGACTTCAGGTTTTCTCACTATGCAGAATATAGTCAAACACTGCTACAGTTAAATATTTTACCTTTTGTTCTCCCTGCGTGATCTACAATAGCAATCTGCTTCATGTTGATATTTACTGCTGTGTTGCTGGCAATTACCTGAAAGAGAAGTTGGGATGCTTCACTGGGCTGGGAAAAGTTTAGCTACATCAGAAAGCAAGTCTAATTAAGCAAGTTTATATATATATATGCTAAGTTAACTCGTGCATGCACGATATGTATAAAGCTCTCACTGGCACCAATCACATGCATGTGTTTTGATCTGTCATCATTGATCATGAATTTGGTTGACACTTCTATTATAGAGAAAGGGCAAATAGCGATATTAAAATATTTCTTCTAATTAATTTTCTTTCAATGTGCATGAATCCATGCACTGGGACAATAGTATTATATAATATCAGTCATAAGTGCTATAAAGAAAAACAAAGCAGTGTAAGAGCATATAAAATGGCTAAATGTGGATATGGTGGGTGCAGTGAGCACAGGGAAGACTTTAGCTAATTCAAGTAAGAGCTTTCTGAATATATTTGAACTAGGAATTAAAGGATGAGAGAGAGGTAGCCATATAAATATCTGGGGGGAAGAGCTTTCTGGCCAGAAGGTTATCAAGAATAAAGGTCCTTTCTTGTGTGCTTGCATATGAGGCTAACCAGTGATCACGGACAACAGGGGGAGGGGGGCATGAGTGTGGGGGGCTTTGGGAAGGGAACGGGGGGAGGGGGTTGATGACAAATATGTGATACCTTAATCAATAAAGTAATTAAAAAAATAAAAAGTAAGGATAAAAAAAAAAGAATAAAGGTCCTTAAATGGGAAAATGATTTATGTATTCAAGGATAAGAAAGAAAGCTACTGAAACTGGAGCATAGTAAGCAAAAAGAAACATGAAAGGAGATGAAGTTGAAGAGGTAATCAGGGACACAATCACATAGTCTTGTAACCTCTGATAAAGAGTTCAAATTTATTCTAATTGCAGAGGGAAGCTATTCTAAGCTGGACAGTGGGTTGTTTTTGACTTGGAGATGAACACCTGGATGCTGTATAAGGAACACACTCTAGGGGGCAGAGAAGAAACAGGGAAATTTGTTAGGAGGCTAATTACAATAATTCAGGCAACAAGTGGTTATGGGTTGGACTTGAGCTTTAGTAATGGAGATAGTGAAATGTAGTTGGATGTGGGATTTGTTTTGGATAACTTGTTGATGGATTAGGAGTGAGTTGTAGAATTGTGGTATGGAGTGGGTGGGCAAGAAATGATAGGTTCTTTGGTTTTGGCCTGAATAACTGGATGGTGCCAGTGACTAAAGTGAAAAAGACTGGAAGAGGAACAAGTTGATGAATGGTGGGCAGAAGTAGGAAATAAAAAGCTTGATTTGTTCAGGTTAAGTTTTAGATGTCCAATGGGCAGCTACATGCTAATATTTAGTAAGAAATTACATAAATGCATCTAAAGTTCAGGAAATAACTTAATGTTAAATATATAAACTTTGGAGTCACCCTCTGATGATTAAAACTTTGAGAATAGGTGAGATCCGGAATTGGTTAAGTATAGACACCAAAGAGGGGAGGTACTTGGACTGAGTCCTGGGATACTCAAATATTTAGAGATAGGGAAGATAAGGAGCAACCAAAAATGAGCTGAAAGGGGGCTATTGTGGTGGAAGGAAAACTAAAAGAGTGTTGTCTCACAACTCAAGTGAAAAAAACTGATTCAAGAAAGAGGGAGTAGTCAATTGTGTCAAATGTTGATGAGACATTGATTCTGTGAATTGATTCTTGATTTTTGGCAACATGGAGGTCATTGGCAATCTTAACAATAGAATGTTGGAGACAAAAGCTTGAGTGAACAAGGGAAGATAGTAAGTCTAAGTGTTTAGCTGTGAAGGGAAACAGAAAAGTGGAGTGTTAGCTGGAAGGCAAATAGGATCAAGAAAGGGAGATTTTCTTTTAAATCATGAACATTAAATATCTGACTAGTAATAGGGTAATCCAGTAGTGAGGGAAAAATTAATGGTATACAAAAGGAGGGATAATTGCAGTAGAAAGGTCATTGGGGAGGTCAGAAAAGAAGTGAGAGATTGAACTTTGATACAAATTAAGATAAATCATCTGTATTAAGAAGACAAAAAGGCAAGGTAGGTTGGTGATGAAGTGATAGAAAGATGAGGATATTCTCTTCTCTTTTTAAAATAAAATATAAGGGTGAGGCATCATATGAGAGTGAGAGGAGGAATGGGATGTAAAAGAGAAAAAGAAAGGGTAATCAGAGATGTAGGAGGAGCTATGGGAGAGTGGTATCAGGAAAATCAAGGGTAAGGCTGGGATTTTAAGAATAAGCAAGCCATCAATCAACAGTGTTAAATGCTCTTGCATTTGAGTTGTATGAATATTGAAAAAAGGCTATTAAGTTTGCTGATTAGGTTATTGGTTGACATTGGCAGAAAAAGCTTCATTAAAACATTAGGAGCAGAGATCCAAGTTCAGTGAAGGGTAAATAGGAGGAAGGAATTGTATATGTCAACAATATCCTTTAGAAAAGTAGGTGGGGGGTGTAAATTGTAGAAAAGGACCTATTTATCTCCTTTATTAGACTGAATTCCTTGAGGAAGAGGAATATGTCACATTCACGTTTTATACCTAATGACTTGTACAGGGTATGACACGGCTGTTTTCCAATGAAAGTTGAGTATGTGAGTGAACGAATGAATTCTGTACCCAGATAGGGTCAACAGAATCTTCTAAGATGTTCTACTGAGGAATTGGATCTGTCTTACTACCTTCATCAAAACATGTGGTTGGAAAAAATAGCTACAGATGTGTATCCTAGATGAATAAAAAATGGAGATAACAAAGAAGGCAATTCAAATGCAATCTTTGGTCTCTGCATATCCACCACACTGCCCAATGTATAGGAAGTGACTTGTAAAGTCTGAACCCAGAACTGCAAGATATTAGATGACATTCTCTGCATAGGGTAGGGAATACTGTGGTGGCTAGTAGTTGTGGCAGAGTTGAAGAGTTTCTTCTACCAAAGTTAAAGGGTCAGCCAACTGACCCTTGGATAGGGGAAGGAATAGGGTGTGAAAGCCATATAGCTATAGTTGAAGGGTACAAATACAACAACAAACAAGGAATTGCATAATATGGAATCAGGGTAGATCAGAGCATAATTAGATTAAAAGACAAGGGCTGACTATCAGAGAAACCATATTGAGACAGAAAATTACTCAATTATGGGCTAACCTTTGAGAGGAAATAGTGGAAACCCTGCCACTGAGTCATTTATAATTATTTACAATTAGGCAGGACAATGTAGCTGAAAAATAATGTAGCATAATACAAGGAACAGTTTTGCTGTTTTCCCAGAGGGATGGAGTGGATGTGACCTAATAGGTTTTTCCTACGCTAATTTGGTTGCATGTGTCAGAGAAAAGACTGGTTGATCATTTTGTTCCCCTTCCTCCCCCTACCCCATAAAGTGACTTATGGCTGAGTTGACCACAGCGCTATAACAAAGAGAATGCCTATTAATAAGGCAGATGACAGAATATGGAATAAAAGGCCAACAGGTTGTAGGAAAAGGCACAAAGTCCCGCAAAACTTGAAGAGTTGTTCAGAAATAGGTAAAGCTCCCTAAAGTTAGGACCTTGTGTTGTTCACTATTGATTTCAGGACATGGCTCCAGAGTCTGGAATATAGCATTTTATGAATAAATAGCTGATGAATGAATGAATAACACCTTTAGAAGAACACTTAGGAGCACCAATATAATATGAGCAATAGACTAATAGGTTGAACATGTTCCTTAACATTTCTGGGTCAGTTTTCAATGTGTTCTTCAGAGGCATATATATTCTCTCTTCAGAGAATATATAGGTAAGATACTTGGGATTTTGTATTTTAACCCTTTGCACTCGCTTGCTTTTTTCTCGATTCCTTTATTCTAATGTTAACCGTGTCGAGTCACACTCGACATCTGAGTGCAAAAGGTTAAGAAATACTAGCTCTATTTCCTCTTTATTTTTCCAGATTCAATCTTTCCAGATAAGCCAAACTTTCAGTTTATGTTTTACTACAGTGGGAAAATAAAATATTATACCTTTTCACTTAAAAAATCATAGACATTGAGGTTAAAACAGCTTTGCTTAACATTAACCAACAGTCTAGGCAATTTTAGAGCAATTTTTAAAGACAAAAACAGCTAAGGCACTACCAGATATAATATTCTTTCACTTTGCTTTTATCAATTTACACTGAATCTTAATTCAAATAAAATAAAATAAAACTCTCTGGCAGCATGTTCTCATCCTTGGGACATGCTCGGTATCCAAAACCTCCACATCTGCCTGGCTCAGTGATTAACTGCAATTTATAGTCTTGTGGCCACAAATAAGCTGCTCCCCTGGTCTTGGCTATAGGAGCTAACCAGTGAGAAAACCCAAATTTACCTTTTTAAACCTCCTTGCTTCCAGATTTCCTTCTATCATTTTGTTGTCTTTCCATATCAGACAGAAATTATAGAAAAAAGAATGGCTTCATTCAGCAAGTGATATCACTAAGTGTGTCACTTTCCTTAATTAGGAGATATTTTCTTTTTCTTGCATTTCTTCTCTTCCTTCCACTTTGCTGCTTTTTAAGCTGGAGTTAGGAGACACAGATTTAAGCTGGATACAATAACTGGTTTTTAAATTAATATCCCAGGACAGGTCACTTCCTTTAGCAACACTGTCTGACAATTTTTTTTTTCTGAAATGTTTTTTAGAGGCTTATATGTATGCCTTGCATAGAACAGAACATTTAGAACAATATTAAAACACAGTTTTAGACCGGAGAATTAAAGTGATCTTATAACAGCTAAAGATGGGTGTAGAGAATTTGGTGAGCATTCAAGGAAGTACTATAAAATGATAGATGGATAAAAAAGTCATTCAAGTAAAGGCTTTGTAAAGAATCAAAATTATTCAATCCAGAGAAGATAGTTTTCAGACCCTTAGAAATACACACTTGCCGAAACGGGTTTGGCTCAGTGGATAGAGCGTCGGCCTGTGGACTGAAGGGTCCCAGGTTCGATTCCAGTCAAGGGCATGTACCTTGGTTGCGGGCACATCCCCAGTGGGGGGTGTGCAGGAGGCAGCTGTTCGATGTTTCTCTCTCATCGATGTTTCTAACTCTCTCTCCCTCTCCCTTCCTCTCTGTGGAAAAATCAATAAAATATATATATATAAAAAAGAAATACACACTTGCCATGGATGGTTTAAAAAAACAAAACAAAAAATGCCAACTTAACTTATTTTACAACCAATTTAATGTCCATGGGGTAGTTTTGCCTTGCAAAGTAAAGAAGCTGTGTGTTGGTGTCTTTATACATTTGTTTTAAGACAGGAAGAAATGATGTAATAACTACTTTAAGTACTGAAAATTATTCTCTACAACAAATACTCTGCTATTCTAGAATACCAAGAATGTGTCCCATGGTTTCCTCTATTGACCCCTTTTACCCTGTCAACCCTAAGACTTCCCACCAGCCACTTTATTCTTCTTGAAAAATCTGCTTTCACATGCTGTTCATACCTGAAAACACATTCTGTGATACACACAACAGGGTGTCTGTTTTCTTTTCTTCCTTTTTTTTTTTTTTATTGAGGACAGCACAAGAAAAAAAAAGCATCATTTGTAGCATGAGGGAGTTTGCTAGGTCTTCCAATCTAGAAGACTTCAAAATCACTTTCTGTAGTCAGTGATAATTTAACAAAAAAGCTATAGAATTTTATTTGCTGACCTCAGCACATCCTTACCTCCCTGGAGATGCCATGCTGAGACAGAAGAGAAGGGAATTGGCAGCAATGGCTGAGAAATAGATGAACTACAGCCTTTTCATCTATTTTATTCAAGGCAGAGTTCTCTAAATGTTAATGCATCAAAGGGAATCTAAACTACTTATGTAAAGACTGAATGGCAAGCACTCAAAGAAATAACATTGGACTTTGCTCTGTAAATTTCTTTTTGTCCCTTACACATAACAGGCACACACCCAGCTTCTCAGTCTGTCCTTTCAATATGTAACATAATTTATTACGATGGATTCAACTGCCTGAATTCTGATGCCTTTCACATTTATATATCTAGCCCAGACTATTTTCTGAATACTAACCTCATATTTCCAGTTGTCCAAAGGACATTTTTGTCTGTAAACACAGTTACCTCGACCTCAACATGTCTTGATACCCTCCTCCAAAAATAAGAACCTCTTTTCCTTTTCTTCTCATTTAATAGTCCTAGTCCCCTAAAGTAGGGCTTAGAGAAGTATTTTGAGTCTCCCTTTCTCTTAGCTACCCATTTCACTTTTACCTAATCAGGTCCATATCATGTTCATTCTACCTCAGATAGGTTTCCCACAGATTTTATGCTTTTAGCTTCCTTGAACATCTTAACCATTCCTTGAGGACACAATGTCCTCTCATGACTTGTTGTCTCTACAGATACTGTTTGCTCTGCTTAGAATTGTATCCCACCCTTTCTTTATCTGGTAAATCTCTGTTCATTGTTAAAGGGCCCCACTACATTTTATAAGCCAGTCCTCATTTTCACAGGAGAGCTGGTGTTCCTCTCTTCTGTATGCTTACCACATTTCATCATAAATATCAGTTTAAGTATCTCTTTTCCCTACTAAACTTTGACTCCTTGAAGGAAGGGACTGCATCTTAGTCATCTCTAAAATCCCAGAACCAAGTACTTAACAGTCTATAGTAACAATTAGTAAAGAATGAATGATATATCCTAAATCCAATGTATCAGTTTACATGAAATCCATGATGCATTTTAAATTTTTTTTGTGTAATTATGAGACTTACACTGAGGTTCATAGTTGTCCAGTTGCTGTAGCACCAGTTTTTGAAAAGGCTATCTTTCCTCCATTGAATAACTATTACAATTTTGCCAGAAATATGTTGGGCATATATGTTTGGCTATATTTCTGGATTTTCAATTTTCTTCTTGGTTCCTCTGACTTTCTAGAATAATTGTGTCTATATACCTACAGAAATATTGATGATATTTTGATAGGAATTTCATTAAATCTGTATATGAATTTAGGGAGAATTGATATCTTTACTATGTTGAGTCTTCAAATCCATGAATACAATGTGCTTCTCCATTTATTTGATATTTGATTTTTTTTATCAGCATTGTTGTAGTTTCCAATATATACATCCTACACATGTTCTGTTAGATTGATACCTAAGCATTTAATTTGTTTTGCAGAAATTGTAAATGATTTTTTGGTATTTTTTTTTTAAGTTGTTCCACATGTCTGTTGTTAGTGTATGGAAATGTGATTGCTTTTGGTGTGTTGATCTTGTATGCTTCAAATTTGCTGAACTTAGGAGTTTTAGTAGTTTCTTTTGTTTGTTTAGTTTAGGTTTATTTTTAGATTCCTTGGGATTTTCTACATACATCATCTGCAAATATGGACAGTTTTATTTCTTTCTTTCCAATATGAATGCTTTGTATTACTTTTACTTACCTTATTGTGCTGGCTATAAATTCTAATGTTATGTTGAATAAGGGTGGAGAGAGTGGATATATTTCTTTCCCTTGTTTCTGATCTTAGGGAGAAAGCATTCATTATTAAGTATGATGTTAGTAGTGGGATTTTTGTAGTTGTTCTTTATCAAATTTATTCCATGTTTGCTGAGAGCTGTTATCATGAATAAATATTGGATTTTTTCTGGTTCAATGTATTATTATATGAGTTTTCTTCTTTAGCCTTTTGCTGTATCATATTGACAGACTTTTTAATTTAGGTAAACTTCATATATAACATTATATAACTTTCAGATGTACAACATTGTAATTCAACATTGTATGTACTACAGAGTGATCACCCCCAAAAGTCTAGTTACCATCTTTTACCATACAACTGACTCCCTTCACCCATTTTGACCCTCCACCCTCCCTTCCCTCTGGTAACTACCAATCTATTCTCTGTATCTATAAGTTTGTTTTGTTGTGTTTGTTCATTTGTTGTTATTTAGATTCCAAATATGAGTGAAATCATACGGTATTTGTATTTCTCTATCTGACTTATTTCACTTAGATACTCTCAACATTAATCCATGATGTCGGAATGGCAAGACTTTGTTCTTTTTTAAGGCTGAGTAGTATTCCATTGTATTTATATACCACATCTGCTTTATCCATTCATCCATTGATGGACAGTTAGGTTGTTTCCTTATTTTGGCTGCTTTAAATAATGCTGCAATGGTTATAGGGATGCATGTGTCTTTTTGAATCAGCGTTTTTGTATTCTTTGAATGAATACCCAGAAGTGGGATAGCTGGATTGTATGGTAGGTCTATTCTTAATTTTTTGAGGTATCTCCATACTGTTTACCACAGTCGGTGTACTGATTTACATTCCTACCAACAGTGTATGCGTTCCCTTTTTTCTACATTCTCTCCAACACTTGTTTCTTGTCTGTTTGATAATAGCCTTTTTAACAAATGTGAGGTGATATCTCATTGCAGTTTTGATTTGCATTTCCCTAATAATTAGTGGTGTTGAAATACATTATCTATGAGTTCATTATATAGTTTGGATATTAACCCTTGTTGGATATGTGTTTTTAAAATATCTTCTTCCACTCAATAGGCTATCCTTTTGTTTTGATGATGGTTTCCTTTACTTTGCAGAAGCTTTTAAATTTGATTTAGTCCTAATTGTTTTTGCTTTTGTTTCCCTTGCTTTTGGATTCAGATCCATAAAAAACATTGCTAAGACTGATTACTTAAAAATCTTTAATAAAGGAGCTTACTTTTTATGTGTTCTTCTAGGAATTTCATAGTTTGAGGTCTTACAGTCAAGTATTTAGTCAATTTGAGTTAATTTTTGTGTATGATATAAAATAGTGGTCTAGTTTCATTATTTTGCATGTGGCTGTCCATTTTTCAGCACCATTTATTGAAGAGATTGTCCTTTCTCCATTGTATATTCTTGACACTGTTGTTGTAAATGAATTGTCCATATTTGCAGATGAGATGATACCATATACATAGTAAACTGTAAAGACTCCATCAAAATATTGTCAGATCTAATAAATGAATTCAGCAAAGTTACAGGATACATGATCAATATACAGAACTCTGCGATGTTTCTATACACTAATAATGAACAGGCAGAAAAAGAAAACAATCCCATTAACAATTACAGCAAAAAATAATACAATACCTAGGAATTAATCAAGATGAAAAATCTATACACTAAAACTATAAAACACTGATAAAAGAAATTGAAGAAGGCTTTTCAAGATGGTGGTGGAATAGGTGGATTTTATATTCACCTCCTCTGAGGACCAAACTGGAAATACAACTAAATCAAAGAACAATCATTCTGAATAACCAACTAAAGCCAAGCTGAAGAGGGGACTTATAATAAAGGATTTATAGAAGAACTCACATCAAGACTGGTAGGAAGGATGGAGACATGAAAAGATCTGGCCCACTCCCAGGGCACATTCCTAGGTGTTGGATTTGATCATAAAATTTTTATCCTTGGTTTTACTGATGTGGTGTATATAGTTAATTTATTTGTGGCTGAGGGTACAGAGGAATGTCTCAACTGCAGGATGTTCCCCCTAGAAAGTATGGGGCCTAAACCCCAGGCCAGACTCCCCAGCCCAGATCATCAGAGACAGGAAGAGGTGCCCACATAACATCTGGCTGTGAAAATCAGCAGGGTTTCTGTCCACCAAGGACAGATGGAATTTGCTGAAGAAGAAGGCACCCACTTAAAGGGCCAATGCACAAAATTTTATTTGCAGCCTCTCACCCTGGGCTATGGGTTTGTCATATATGGACTTTATTATGTTGTTAGGTTCTCTGTATACTCACTTTGTTGAATCCTACCTAATAAAATAGTAATATGCAAATTGACCGCACCTTCGCTACGCCCAAGCCACGCCCACCAGCCAAAGCCACACCCACCAGCCAATCAGGGCGAGTATGCAAATTACCCAACAAAGATGGCTGTTAATTTGCATATGCTGAGGGAGGGAGGAGTGAAGACTAAAGACAACTTAGAAGGAAGAGGGAGGAAAAGCGGAAAGCAAGGTGGCTGCCAGAGGGAAAGCCCGAGCAGAGCGGGGTGGAACGGGGCGGAGCAGGGCCAGCAGCAGTGGCGAGCGGGTGCAGGCTCGGTGGCCGCAACGGCGGCAGCAGCGGAAGCGCACCCGGCCGCAACAGCCACTTGCAGGATTTTCCTGCAAATGGGCTACTAGTTGTTTATAATTGTAAATGGATGTTGAAATTTGCAAATTCTTTTTCTGTATCTATTGAGATAATTATAATTTTTAAAAATCCTCACCCTATGTTTTTATTGATTTTTTTAAGAGAGAGGAAGGGAAAGAGAGAAACATTGATATGAGAAACATTAATTGGTTGCCTCCCATATGTGCACCAACCAGGGATCAAACCTGCAACCTAAGTATGTGCCCTGACTGGGAATTGAACCCACAACATTTTGGTGTACGGGATGATGATCCAACCAACTGAGACACATGGCCAGGACACATACCTAGGTTGTGGATTTAATCATAAAGTTTTTATCCTTGGTTTTACTGATGTGGTGTATATTAATTTATTTGTGGATGTTGAGCCTTCTTGCATCCCTGAAATAAATCCCACTACATTGTGGTGTATGATCCTTCTAATGTATTGTTGAATCCAGTTTGCTAATATTTTCTTTAGGTGTGCATCTGTGTTCATTAAGGATACTGGTCTGTAATTTTCTTTTTTGTGTGTGTTGTCTTTGTCTGGTTTTGGCATTAGGGTAATGCTAGCCTTGTAAAATGAGTTTGAATGTATACCTTCCTCTTTAATTTTTGCAAGAGTTTGAGAAGAATGGGTATTAAATCTTTGAATGTTTGGTAAAATTTGCCAGTGAAGCTGTCTGGTCCTGGATTTTGTTTGTTGGAAGGTTGTTGACTAATTGAATCAGCTTTACATCATAGGAATAAACCTCAGTTATCCACATTATATAATTTTTAATATATTGCCAAATTATATTTTCTGATATTTTATTAAGGATTTTTAAATTAAATTTTTCATTATTTGAGGTTTGTAGTTTGTATTTTCATGCTGTATTTGTCTAGTTTTTATATCAGGGTTTAATTCTAGTTTCATAAAATGAATTTGGAAGTGTTTTTTCCTCTTTGATTTTCTGGAAGATATTGTGTAGAACTTGTACTAATTCTTCCATTTAAAAATTATTTTTATTGATTTCAGAGAGGAAGGGAGAGGAAGTGAGACATAGAAACATCAATGATGAGAGAGAATCATTGATTGGCTGCCTCCTGTATGCCCCACACTGAGGATTGAGCCCACAACCCAGGAAAATGCCCTGATCCATGAATCGAACTGTGACCTCCTGGTTCATAGGTCGATGTTCAACCACTGAGCCATGCCAGCTGGGCGTACTAATTCTTCTTTAAGCATTTGGTAGAATTCTCTATGAAACCATCTGGGCCTGGGGATTTCTTTTGTGAGAATTTTTAATTTATGTGCACAAAGTTGTCTGTTTGATATCTGCAAAGTCTATAATAGCCCTTGTTTCATTCATGATATTGGTAATTTGTATCTTCTCTCCTTTTTTTTTCTCTTTGTCAATTTTGCTAGAGGTTTTTCAATTTCATTAGCCTTTTAGAAGAATCAGTGTTTTTCTCTAATTTTTTTGTTTCAATTTCATTGATTTTTTTGCTCTTATCTTTACTATTTCTTACTTTCTGCTTGCTTTGGGTTATTGTACTCTTTTTTCAATTTTTTTTAAATATAGATTCTTAGGTTTAAGCCTTTTATTCTTTTTAAATATAAGCATTTAGTTGCTTTAAACTTTCTTCTTAATACTGTTTCAGCCATATTTCACAAATTTTGATAAGTTGTATTTCATTTTCATTTAGTTAATGTAATTTCTGATTTCTCTGGAGAGTTCCTCTTTGATTCATAGATTACTTAGAAGTATGTTGTTTAGTTTCCATTTGTTTTCTATTATTCATTTCTATTATTCATTTCTTTGTGTTCAGAGAATATACTGTGTATGACTCCAACTCTTTTAAATTTCTTCAGGTTTGTTTTATAGCCTAGGATCTAGTCTACCTTGGTATATGCTCTATAAACACTTGAAATAATGTGTATTCTATTGTTGTTGAGTGAGGTATTCTATAAATGTAGATGAGATCTCGAAGGTTGCTGGTAATGTTGATTTCTTCTATATCCGCACTTATTTTCTGTCTAGTTGTTCTATTAATAGTAGTTGAGAGAGTAGTGCTGATGTCTCCAAGTGTAAATGTGGATTTGTTTATTTCTCCTTCTAGTTCTATCAGTTTTGCTCACATATTTTATAGTTCTGTTGTTTGCTGTATACACAGTTAGGTTCATTATGTCATCTTGATGGATTGACCCTTTAATTATTTTGCAATGATCCACTCTTTCTCCAGTAATCTTATTTGTTCTGAAACCTGCTTTATCTGCTATTATTATAACCATTCCTTCTTTGTTTTGAGTAGCATTGCATCATATATTTTCCTATTCTTTTATTTTCAACCTGCCTATATTGTTTTATTTGAAGTGAATTTCTTTTGACAGTATATAGTTGGGTAATGTGTTTTATCCACTCTGCCAATCTCTGTCTTTTAATCACCCTATATATTTACAGTAATTAGTGATATGTTATGGCTTAAGTCTAAGATTTTAATTTGTTTTCTCTGTGTTTTTTTATTTATGTTTTCTTTTTTCCTGCCTTATTGTGAGTTACTTAAACATTTATTAAAATTCCATTTTTATTTACCTCTAGTTTGGGGGTATATCTCTTCATATAGATTTTTAGTGGTTGCTATATATACATAATTTATCTCCATTTATTGGTGTTCTCATTTATTTACCAGTTTGAGAAAAGTATACAAAATTTGCATCCCTTTACCCTCCTTCATTTATAATAAAATTGTCTCAATTTTTACTCTACATACATTTAGAACCACATCAGATATTGTTATAATTTTTGTTTCCACCATCAAAAATAATTTAGAAAACTCAAGAGGAGAAGGAAGTCTATTTTTACATTTATATATTTCTGTGTTGTTACTTCTTTCCTGATATTCCAGGATTCCTTCTTTTGTCATTTCCTTTCTATTTAGAGAACTTCCTTTAGCCATTCTTTAAGAATAGGTCTGCTAGTGATGAATTCTTAGTTTTGTTTTTTCATCTTGATTTCCCCTTCATTCCTGAATGATGTTTTTGTCTGGATATAGGATTCAGTGTTGACAGATTTTTTTTCTTCCAGTAGTTAAAAAATGTTGTGGTACTTTCTTCTGGCTGCATCAATTTATGATGAGAAATCATATGTCTTTCAAATTATTTTTCCTATACAAGTAAGGTATCATTTCTTTCTGCTTTCAAGATTTTTTCTTTGTCTTCAGTTTTCAGACATTTGGCTAATATGTATCTTGGTATGAACTTCTTTGGGTTTATCTTGTTGGAATATGCTTAGTTTCTTGATTGCAGGTTAATGTCTTTTGCCAAATTTGGGGAGTTTTCAGGCATTACTTTTTCAAGTACATTTTTTAGCCCTACTGTCTTTCTTTTTTCCTTCTGGGACTCAGGTGCCATTAATGTTACATTGTTCATTATAGTCCAACAGTTCCATCAGGCTCTATTTATTTTTTCAGTTTATTTTGTTGTTGTTGTTCATGTTGGGTAATTTTTAGTGTTCTTTTTTAAAATTCACTCATTCTTTTGTCTTCTCCATTCTCCTATTGAAGCTATTCACTTAGTTTTTAGTTTTAAATTTTTTATTTGGCTCTTCTTTATAGCTTCTACTTCTTTGTCAAGACGTTCTATTTCATTGATGAGAATTTATATTTTTTCATTTGGTTCATGCATGTATGTAACTGCTCATTGAAACATTTTTCTGATAGCCGCTTTGTCATATGATCCTAACATTTCTGTTATCTTGATGTTGGTATCCTTTGGTTATCTTTTCTCATTCAGAGATCTTCATGAATAGTTAGAGCACAGAGGATTTTTATGGTGGTGAAAATATTCAATATAATACTTTAATAATGGATATATGTTGTTATATATTTGTCTAAACTCCTACAATGTACAAACACCAAGAGTAAACCTTGATGTAAATTATAGACTTTGGTGATATGATGTGTCAGTGTAAGGTTCATCAATTGTAACAAATGTACCACTTTGTTGGCAGATGTTGATAATGGGGGAGATTATGTGTGTGGACAGATGGGATATCTCTTTACCTTCCCCTTAATTTTGCTGTGAACCTAAAATTGTAGTAAAAGAAAATATGTCTTTTTAAAAAATCCAATGTCTTTATTAAAACAAATTAAGCAAGGAGAGGACAAAATGGCAGTGGAATAGATGGATGTGTCCTGAGCCTTGTCCTGGAGCAGATAGAATGAGCAGCTGAAAAGAATAACATCCACCCCGAATTGGCAAAGGAGACTCAGCTAGTGAGACAATTTGCAGCTGGAAAGGGCAGAGGACCCCTGGAGAAAGCCCAGGGCACTGTGACTATGTGAGAAGCAGACACGTCAGCAGCCCACTCCTGTACAAGGAGCAGCAGCCCCACAAACAGTCTGCCCCAGGTCAAAGAGCAGCAGCCTCATGTAGCCTGCCCCTGTCCATGGAGCAGCAGCTATGTGAGTGGCCTGCCCCCTCATCCAAGGAGCAACAACCATGCGAGCAGCCCACCCCCATCTGAGGAGCAGCAGCTGCATTAACAACCTGCCCAAGACTGAGGAGCAGCAGCCCTGCGCAGCCCACCCTCATCCAAGGAGCAGCAGCTGCGTGCAGCCCACACCCTGCACCCATCTGAGGAGCAGCAGCTCTGTAAGCAACCTGCCCCTGCCCAAGGAACAGCAGCATCACAAGCAGCCTGCCCTGTCCAAGGAGCAGGAGTGACATGCAGCCAGCCCCCATCCAAGGAGCAGCAGCCACATGAGCAGTCTGCCCCTGTTTGAGGAGCAGCAGCCACACGAGCAGCGCGCGCTCATCTGAAGATCAGCAGCTATGTGCAGCCCGAACCCGTCCAAGGAGCAGCAGCCTCGTGAACACCCCACCCCCATCCTAGGAGCAGCAGCTGTGTGAGCAGCCTCCCCCCACCAGCCAGAGGAGCCACCACTGCTGCTTAACAGCACCCACCAGAGGAGCCGCTGCCAACTGAGGAGCAGCCACTGCCACGACCACCTGGGGAACAACCACAGCCCAAGGAGCCACTGCCACCCAAGGAGTAGCCCCTGCATGACCCAACATCTAGATCCATCGATGAAATAAAAAATGGGTAGACAAAGAAACCCCCAAAGGAAAGAAAATGAGGAATCGCCAGAAAAGCAGCTAAGTGAAACAGAGGCATGCAATATGTCAGAAAAAGAACTCAGAAAAAGGGTGATACAATTTATAAACTGGATGGATGAAAAAATCAACAACTTATGTAAGAATAAAGAAAATATGAAGAGTGATATAGATGTAATAAAAAACACCATGGAAAGTTTCAACAATAGACTAGGAGAAGTGGAGGACCGAATTAGTGAATTAGAAGACAGGTAAGCAAAACACGCCCAAACTGAACTGCAATTGGAGGAAAAAAAATTGAAAGACAGGAGGAGAGCATAAGGGAGCTATGAGACAACATGAAATGAAGCAACATACGAATAATAGGGGTGCCAGAACAACAGGAAGAGGAACAAGAGTTAGAAACGTATTTGAAGAAATAATGTCAGAAAACTTAGCTGATGTGGGGGAGAAAAAGTCACACAAGCACAGAGAGTCCCAAACAAGATGAACCCTAAAAGACCCACACCAAGACACATCATAATTATGATGGCAAACGTTCAGGACAAAGAGGGAATCTTAAAAGCTACAAGAGAGAGACAGAAAGTTATGTACAAAAGATCTCCCATTAGATTATCAAATTATTTCTCAAAAGAAACACATCAGGCCAGAAAAGAATGGAAGGAAATTTGCAAAGTGATGCAAAGCAAGGGACTGAATCTAAGAATACTCTATCCAGCAAGGCTATAATTAAAAATTGAAGGGGAAATAGGAGCTTCATAGACAAAAAAGGGCTAAGGGAGTTTATCACTACCAAGCCAGCAATACAAGAAATGCTAAAGGGACTGGTGTAAAAATAAGAAATAAAAAGGGAAGAAGGAACACAGGCACAAAAAAATGGCTACAAACAAGTACCTATCAGTAATAACTTTAAACATAAATGGACTAAATGCTCCAATCAAAAGACATCGAGTGGAAGGATGGATAAAAAAACATGACCCATATATATGCTGTCTACAAGAGACCCACCTCAGAACAAGGGACTCACACAGACTGGAAGTAAAGGGATGGAAAAATAACTTTCAGGGAAATGGAAATTTAAAAAAAGCTGGGGTAGCAATACTTACATCTGACAAAATAGACCTCAGAGTGAAGGCCATAACAAGAGAAAAGAAAGGCCACTTCATAATACTAAAGGGATCGATACAACAAGAGGATATAACCCTGATAAACATATATGTACCCAATACAGGAGCACCCAAATACATGAAAAAAAAAAAAAACTGCTGGAAGATATCAAGAGAGAGATCAACAACAATACAATCATAGTAGGACTTGAATACACCACTGACATCACTGGATAAATCCTCTAGACAAAAAAATCAGTGAAGAAACAGCAATCCTAAATGACTCACTAGATAAGATGGACTTAATTGACATCTTCAGAACATTTCACTCCAAAGCCACGGAATATACGTTCTTCTCAAGTGTACATGGGACATTTTCAAAAATAGACCACATATTGGGTCACAAGCAAAGTCTCCCCAAATTCAAGAAGATTGAAATCATATCAAGCATCTTCTCAGACCACAATGGGATAATATTAGAAATAAAAACAATCCAAAAAATTCAAACACTTGGAAGCTGAATAGCATGCTATTAAACAATGATTAGGTTACCAAAGAGATCAAAGAAGAATTTAAAAAACATCCTGGAAACTAATAACAATAAAAACACAACAATCCAAAATTTATGGGACACAAGGAAAGTTTATAGCTCTACAGGCCTATCTCAAAAAATAAGAAAAATGGTAGTAAATCATCTAACTCTACACCTTAAAGAATTATAAAGAAAGCAACAAAAAAAGCCCAGAGTGAACAGAAGGAAGGATATAATAAAGATTAGAGCAGAAATAAATGACATAGAGACAAAAAAAAAAATAAAAACTTACAAAAGATCAATGAAACCAAGAGCTGGTTCTTTGAAAGGATAAATAAGATTGATGAACCTCTAACCAGGCTCACCAAGAAACAAAGAGAGAGGACCCAAATAAACAAAATCAGAATGAAAGAGGCGAAATAACAACAGACCCCACAGAAATAAAAAGAATTGTCAAAAAATACTATGAACAACTCTGTTCCAACAAACTAGACAACCTGGAGGAAATGGACATATTCCTAGAAAAATACAACCTTCCAAAACTCAATCAGGAAGAATTTAAAAATCTCAATTGGCCAATAACTATGGTAGAAATTGAAGCAATCATCAAAAACCTTCCAGCAAACAAAACCCTGGTGCCAGATGGCTTCACAGGGGAGTTTTACCAAACATTCAAGGAAGAACTAAAACCTATCCTCCCCAGACTATTCAAAAAAACTTAAGAGGAAGGAAGACATCCAAGCTCATTCTATGAAGCCAGCATCACCCTAATCCCAAAACCAGATAAAGATAACACAATGAAAGAGAATTACAGGCCAATATCCCTCATGAACATAGATGCCAAAATCCTCAACAAAATTCTAGAAAATTGGATCCAGCACCATGACCAAGTAGGATTTATCTCGCGGATGCAAGGATGGTACAATATCTGCAAATCAATAAACGTGATACATCACATAAATTTAGAGATAAAAATCACATAGTCATATCAATTGATGCAGAAAAAGCATTTGACAAAATTCAGCACCCTTTCTTGATAAAAACTCTCAGCAAGGTGGGAATAGAAGGATCATACCTCAACATAATAAAAGTCATATATGATAAACCCACAGCCAATATCACACTCAATGGGCAAAAACTAAAACCATTTCCCCTAAGAACAGGAACAAGACAGGGATGCCCACTCTCACCACTCCTATTCAACATAGTACTGGAAGTATTAGCCATTGTGATCAGACAAGAAGGAGAAATAAAAGGCATCCAAATTGGAAAAGAAGAAGTGAAACTGTTCTTATTCACAGATGACATACTATACATAGAAAACCCTAAAGACTCCATCAAAAAATTATTAGACTTAACAAATGAATTCAGCAATGTAGCAGGATACAAAACTAACGCTGAGAAACCTATGGCATTTCTATACACCAATAGTGAACTCACAGAAAAAGAGACTAAAACAACAATCCCATTTACCATCACACCAAAAAAATTAAGATTCCTAGGAATAAACTTAACTAAGGAGGTAAAAGACCTGTACATGGAAAACTACAGGACACTTAGAAAAGAGATAGAGGAAGAAATAACCAGATGGAAGAAGATACCGTGTTCATAGATTGGTAGAATCAACATCATTAAAATGTCTATACTACCCAAAACAATCTATAGATTCAATGCACTCTGCATTAAAATACCAACAGTATATTTCACAGACCTAGAATGAACTCTCCAAAAATCCACCTGGAATAAAAAAAGACCCCGAATAGCTGCAGCAATCCTAAGAAAGAAGAACAAAGTAAGTGGGATCTCAATACCAGATTTCAAGCTGTATTACAAAGCCACTTTTCTCAAAACAGCCTGGTGCTGGCATAAGAACAGACATACAGAGATCAATGGAATAGAATAGAGAACCCAGAAATTGACCCAAGCCACTATGCTCAATTAATATTCGACAAAGGAGGCAAGAACATACAATAAAGTCAAGACAGTCTCTTCAATAAATGGTGTTGGGAAAACTGGACAGATACATGCAAAAAATAAATAAATAAAACTAGACCACCAACTTACACCATACACAAAAACAAACTCAAAATGGCTAAAGGACTTGAGTGTAAGATGGTAAACCATAAAAGTACTAGAGGAATCCAAAGGCAGCAAAATCTCAGACATATGCCGAAACAATTTCTTCACTGATACCGCTCCTAGGGCAATGGAAACTAAAGAGAAAATAAACAAGTGGGATTACATCAAAATAAAAAGCTTTTGCACAGCAAAAGATACCATCAACAAAACAACAAGAAAGCCCACTGCACGGAAGAATATATTTGCCAATGTTATCACCAATAAAGGTTTAATCTACAACATTTACAGGGAACTCATACAACTTAACAAAAGGAATATAAACAACCCAATCAAAAAATGTGCAATGGACCTAAATAGATACTTTTTGAAAGAAGACATAAGGAAGGCCAAGAGACATATGAAAACATGCTCAAAGTCACTAATCATCGGAGAGATGCAAATCAAAACGACAATGCAGTCAGAATGGCTGTCATCAACAAATTAACAAATGACAAGTGCTGGCGAGGATGAGGAGAAAAAGGAACCCTCCTGCACTGCTGGAGGGAATGCACACTGGTGCAGCCACTGTGGAAAACATTGTGGAGTTTCCTCAAAAAGTTAAAAATGGAACTCCCATGTGATCCAGTGATCCCACTTCTAGGAATATATCCCAAGAAACTAGAAACACCAATCAGAAAGGATATATGCACCCCTATGTTCATAGCAGCACAATTTACGATAGCTAAGATTTGGAAACAGCCTAAATGCCCATCAGCAGTTGAGTGGATTAGAAAACTATGGTACATCTACACAGTGGAATACTACGCTGCTGTAAAAAAGAAAGAATTCTTACCATTTGCAACAGCATTGATGGAACTGGAGAGCATTATGCTAAGTGAAATAAGCCAGTCAGAAAAATATAAATATTACATGATCTCACTCATTTATGGAATATAATGAACAACATAAACTGATGAACAAGTACAGATCCAGAGACAGAGAACCGTCGATCAGACCATCAAACTTCAGAGGGACGGTAGGGGAGGGTGGGAGAAGGGGGAGACATCAACTAAAGGACTTGTATGCATGCATGTAAGCCTAACCAACGGACACAGACAACAGGTGAGTGAGGGTATGAGTGGCGGGGGGGGGGGTGATGGAGGATAAGAACACATATGTAGTACCTTAATCAATTAAAAAAACTATCAAAAAACAAATTAAGCAAACGTTAAGCACCATAGGTGTTTCTTTTAGATGATGAAAGAAACATAAATCTTGAAGATGTTCAGTATGTCTCACCAGTCCTTATTAATATCTTTTTCAAGCTCCAGTCTTAAACCTGGGTTCTGACCAGCATGTGAACCCTGGACCTTAGTGCAAGTGTCAAGCTACCTTCTGGGGATTTGTATCTGAACTGCCAGCTTTCTGGACTTCAGGCCAGTTTCTATTTTGAGTAAAAGCTCCAATCTAGCAAGAGTGTATTGATTTCTTTCCAGCTAATCATAGGGAAAGCATTGGTTAGCTCTTTTGGCATCTTTGTTCAACTAAAAATGATTATCTGGCTCCTAATGCAAAGATATATTCTTCATTTTTTCCTGTAATGAAGGTGCAGAATATCATTCAATTTTATTAAGTATAAAGTTAATGCATGCCTTTGAATAGTCTTTGAGAAGTTATATAGTGTAGGTTTTCTCTCTAGAGGAAAGGGGGAACATCACCCGCCCTTCTCTTTCAGTCATAAAATTTGTTTGAATTAAATTTACACAAATTGAAAGTTACTTACCTTAGGTTATCTCTCTTTGCACTTTAGGAAAAGATTTCTTAAAGTACGAGTGGCCCTTCCAACAGAATGGAACATTTCGAACAACAATTAAAAACTAGTTTTGGTGTATAAATTTTATATGAGATTAGGAAATGTTTCTGTTGGGAGAAGCCTTGGGTTTAATAAAGAAAAGTTTAAGGGTGACTGGAAGAGGGCACAAATGAAGTGATGGGAGTATGGCTGACCTCTTATATGTAATTCAGGATCACTATTATGATGAGCCCCCAGAATAGGAGAATTGCTAGAAGTGCATTTTCAGGCCATAATCAAAAGAATTTCTTCTTCCTTTCTCTTTGTTCATTGGGGTAAACACTGGCAATGGCCATAGGTTTGCCGCAGCTGGACAGGGAAAGTACCTCCGTGTTGCCTATGTATTATATACCAGGACCTGATTAGCTTGCTTGGCCTGAAACCTCATGTGATCCTGAAAATACAATAGTGATAGAACCTTACGTCTATTGAGTTTTCACTACAGTTTCATAAAGTATGTATTATGTGAGGCAACCAAGATTCAGAATAAATATTTCAGCTGTCTAAAGCCACATAGCTAAAATGTTTCAGGGATGGACCTCAAATTCAGTCTCTCTGTGTGACTCCAGAACCCATCTCTTTTCCCTGTATCAGCATTACTGAGGGAACCAAGCCATTGGGACTATCATAGTTCTGCAGCTCTCTGAGATAGTGCTGTATCAGTACTTTATCCAGTAGTTGGTTTAAAAGTGTTAAGACTAGTAAGGATAAATTAAGTTATCCTTAGGGTTTTAAATTTAGGCTGCAGGGTTCTTCCAAGGTACCTTCCCACCTAAGTGTGAAGAGGTTAGCCAGAAGCATGATTACCTTCAGATTTAATAGAGACTCTGTAAATGTTAATACTGCCTCTATCCCACCACTTACTGCTGGCCAGGTACAGTGCTAGCAATTCTCAAGTGCATCATGTCATTTATTTATTTATTTTTATTTTTTAGTTTCACCATATTGATTATTCTCCACTGAAGTTACCTTAAACCCACCAAAATTTAGAGACACTAAGCTACATTCAGGAAATATGCAAATAAAAATTTCCTCTTTTGTAAATATGAAAGACTACAGTTTTTCAGGAACCCCAGGATAGCCAAAGGTTGGTATAATTAGACACATGATCCTTTTTATTCTTATATTTCTTCATCGATCAGAAGTTAATCGTAGACAAATTATGCCACCATCAGTGGCATCTTCTCTTTTCTTCTTCACCTGTGTGTTATACTTCTCTTCACCTTCACTAATACCCTAGGAGGAGGGATCTGGCTGATGGGGGAAAAGACCTTCCTTCGCCAGAGTAATGGGGGCTCTTACTGGCTTGTCCTTTAAGGCAGTGAATCTCAAGGTGTGGTCCCGGAGCAGCAGCCTTGGGGTCACCAGGAGCTGGTTAGAAATACAAAGGTCCACCTCTGATGGTGAGACCAACACCTCTGCATTCTAACAAGCCTCCAGGTGATTGTGAAGCACACAAGTTCTAGGACCACTGATTCAGAGAATAGATACCATGACAAGCACCCACTGGGGAGTGCACAGAAAATTCTATGCTCTTCTTAAAGACATTCCCCAAATTTATTGGTTAAATGCAAAAAGAAAAAAGGTCATATATTAAGTACTGTGCCTTTAGACATATTGCAAATTAAGAAAATTTATCCCAAACAAATGCCACTATGGGGCATTTATCTTATAAGCTACAATCTGAGGTTTGAGAACTTCAAAGCTTAAGGGTTTTTTTTTTTAATTTAAATTCTTTATTGCTGAAAGTAGTTACATATGTCTCCTTTTCCCCCATTGATCTCACCCCGGCCTCTTCCATCCCCAGCACATGCCCTCACCCCCCTACTGTCTGTATCCATTGGTTATGCTTATATGCATGTATACAAATCCTTTGGTTGATCTCTTACCCCTCCTCTTCCCGCCCTCCCCTGCCTTCCCTCTGAAGTTTGAAGGTCTGCTCGTTGCTTCTATGTCTCTGGATCTGTTTTTGTTCATCAGTTTATGCTGTTCATTATATTCCACAAATGAGTGAGATCATGTGATATTTATCTTTCTCTTACTGGCTTATTTTGCTTAGATGCTCTCCAGGTCTATTCATGCTGTTGCAAATGGTAAGAATCCTTTCTTTTTTACAGCAGCATAGTATTGCATTGTGTAGATGTACCACAGTTTTTTAATCCACTCATCTGCTGATGGGCACTTAGGTTGTTTCCAAATCTTAGCTATTGTGAATTGTGCTACTATGAACATAGGGGTGCATACATTCTTTCTAGCATCATGTCATTTAATAGTCACAGCTCTCTTATGAGGTATAAGAATAAATACATATATCTCCATATTACAGATGAGAAAATTGAAGTACAAAATAAATGAAGTAACTGACATGTCTACTTTTTAGCCAAGTCCATCTGACTCCATGTGTAGGTTGCTCTCTATAACACCTAAGTTGGTTCCTACCTACCTACCTACCTGCCTGCCTACTTTGCTTCTGTATCAATAATATTTTTAGAGGCTTTAAATTGAATATTTTAGGTGAGATCTAAAGAGATCCTTGTGTGGCTTTAAAAATCCTTAGGCTATACATGCCTTTTTCTTAGCCTCTCCCTGTGAATATTATCCTCAGCAGTAACCTTGTACCCCTGTGGAGCCCAGAGCAAAAGGAAGTGTAAATTGGTCTGAGAGGATAATTGAGTCTTTCTCAGTTATCTAAGCTTTTAGCTTTGCCTTGACCTTGGGTGCTTGCTAATCTAGGCAGAAAAACATACCAAGTTAATTGGCTCCTGAATGGGGTAAGGTGCTAGGTGTGGGTCTGTTTGCAACTGAATTGAAGGTTATTGGATTCTTACATTAAGACGTCCAACAGCCATCTGTTGAGTGAAGGCATCTTCTTTCCTGATGTACAGCTGGGTCAGTCTCCGTTAGAGGGAAAAATGTTGTCATTTGTATTCTGCATCCCTCCTGTTTCTTTGGTGTGTGCTATGTTTAATAAAGCATGCATTAGGAGATACTAAAAAAAATAGAATTTAATCTAGTATTTTTCTCCCAATAGGTTTAAATTGACCCCAAAGTGTATGTGTGTGAGTGTTTTAGACCAAGTATCACTGAAGAAGTTGACATCTCATTATGTGCAGGTTATTGCATTTGTGGAACAAAATCTCCCTTAAGTGATATATCTACTATGCGTCATAAAAAATTAGTTTACTTTATATGTGCATGTTTTCATTTCAGGCATCTTTAATAGGGAAATATATTCTGGTAGATTAGTTTACAATGTTTCTAAATAATAAATCATAAACACAAATAAAAGAAAACATCTAAAATGTGCTTATTTGAGAGTCAATTATATGTTGATTAACCTTATGTGCTTTTGCCATAATTCTTACTATTGTCATTTCCCCTTGTTATTAAACAATTCATTTTTGGAACATAAAGTGCATAATTATGAATGTTAATATAGCACCCTGCTGCATCTCATCTCCCTTTGCATTATAGCACAAGTTTAAACCAGAGACACAAAGGTACTTTCTCTCATTATTCATAGTAACTGTAATTAGACACTAAACGAGATATAAATATATTTATTATTTACCTATTTTGTGAATTATAATGTTCTTACATTGACTATAGAAAATAATATTTACAATTCAACTGAGAACTATGGAACCCTGTTTAAAAAATGAAAGAAAGTAATCTGTGTTGTGGAGGATAGAACAACGGAATTGGGAGTTTTAATTGCAGGCTCTGAGTCCTCAGTGGAAATACTATTGGGCAAGTCTTTTACCTTCTCATAGTGTTGTCTTTATGGGTAATTCAGGGCAATAATTTCCACCTGACAGACATCTGGTAAGGATTAAATAGGTATTTCATAAGAGAGTGCCTAGAAGCCAGTGAACATTTACTGTTTTTAATATGGCATTTGAAAGTTAAAAAGAAAGTAGCCAGTTTCTAAATATTAATTCACCAAATATATGTTATATAGCAAGTTTTCATGATATAATTTCATTGATTTAATAAATTTTTTTTAGTTTAAGTGCTTGCATGTACATAGTAGGGATCACAGCAGGACAGGAGTATTCTCTAGCCTTGAACTCTAGTAGAAAATGATAAGACACATATAGGTGAAATGGTTGAGTAAGGAGATAGATGAGTGTCCAAATGAGTGATACCAGCAGTAAGTTATTATGTCGACTGGAAGAACATCATAAGTAGATTGCAAAAAGGTGAGTGGCTTGACCAATTCCTAAATGGTGTGTGAGAAGGCATAGAGAAGATGGAGAGAAATGTAGGTCTGGGGAATGTTAAGGAGTACAAATCCAGCTTAAGACTTATATAGGGGGTCAGTAAGGTAAATTTGAACAATCTATAGAAGGCTCAAAAAAAGCCTTTAAACTAAAATCTTTATTTAATAGGAAATGGGGAGCTATTGCAGAATTATGAGTAGGTAAATAATAATGAAACTGGTGTTTGTGGAAAATTGGTGTGAGTTGCATAGGATGTAGGAAGGCCATGTGACATGGCTGCTTATATAGAGTAGGGACAGTTTTCAGTAGTGTAATACAGTGGAAAGAACATAAATAGTCCTTGTTATATAACAGAACTACTGTCAAATCACATATCCACTGGCTGATCTTTTATGTTACTTAATCATAACTTCCTCATCTATAAGATGGGGATAATGATATCTACTTTTCAGTGTTATATGAGTAAATGAGGTGATATGTTTAAAACCCTTTGGAAATAGTAGTTGGATGAGCTCTTCTTTCTGGAAATTTATTCCCTTTGATTAATCATCAAACAATTCTTTTTCATGGTTTTATTCCTACTAATTATTTTTAGCTCTTCTCCCTTAATTTGTCTCTGAACCACTCATATACCCTAAAACAGTAGTCCTCAAACTTGAGTGTGCATTAAATCCTCTGGAGAGTTTCTGACCAATAAATTGTCAGGTAATGCTGGTGCTACTAGATTGAGGACTGCACTTTGACAACCATTACCTAGAGTTTTGTCTTAGACCTTCTTTCTCATTCTAAACATTTCTTGTTTTTTATTTTTTAAAAATATATTTTATTGTTTTTTTTACAGAGAGGAAGGGAGAGGGAGAGAGAGTTAGAAACATCGATGAGAAAGAAACATCGATCATCTGCCTCCTGCACACCCCCCTACCAGGGATGTGCCTGCAACCAAGGTACATACATGCCCTTGACTGGAATCAAACCTGGGACCCTTCAGTCTGCAAGCTGACGCTCTATCCACTGAGCCAAACTGATCAGGGCTCTAAACATTTCTTGAGAGGCTTCAGATATCACTAATGTCTCCTAGATATCTATATCCAGAGAAGACCACACTCCTAGATCTCAGATTATCATTTTCAACTGCACGTTACACTTCTCCATCAAGTAGTTTCCCAAACAAATCATAATGCAACATGCCCAAACTGATTCTAAAATACATATGGGAATATAAATGTATAAGCTGATTCAGGAAAGATCTGAAAAAAGAAGAGTATTAATGGAGAAATGACCTGTTGAAACATATAATAATACACTAATTAAAACAGTTTGGTACTATCAAATGAACAAACATCAATGGAGCACAACTGAGTCTAGAAATTGATCTGAAGACATAGTTTAATATGTTATCCTATATAATAAAGAGGGGAATATGCAAATTGACCATCACTCTGCCACAAAGATGGCGGTGCCCACAGTAGAGGCGGAGTTTCCATAACACAAGATGGCTGCACCCACAGCAGAGGCTGAGTTCCCATAATGAGCCTTAACGAGCAATCAGCAGGGACCTGAGGCTGCGCCACCTCCCCACCCCCATGGGGCTTAACAGGGGACCTCAGGCCACGCCCCCCACCAGGCAGGGCTTGACAGGGGACCTCAGGCCGTGCCCCCGCCCTGGCACTGTGCCAGGGGATCTAATGCTGCACCCCCCCGCCCAGTGGGGATTGACGGGGGACCTCAAGGTGTGTCCCCAGCCCGGTGCTGGGCTGGGGGACCTCAGGACGCACCCCCCACCCCGGCCCAGGCTGGGGGACCTCAGGACATGCCCCCCACCCAGCGGGGCTTGACTGGGGACCTCAGACCATGCCCCCCACCCAGTGGGGCTTGATGGGGGACCTCAGGCTGTACCCTCTGCCCTGGTGCTGGGCCAGGGGACCTGAGTCTGTGCCCCCTGCCCAGTGGGGCTTGACAGGGTTGGGGCCAGCTGGGTTGGGGTCTCGCGTAATTTCAAGGTGCGTGTGGGTCGGCAGGGACTTGACTCTGGGTCCCATGGCACGCCCTAGACGCTGACAGGAGGAAGATTTTCATATACATTTTACTAATTTTCTTTCAACTCTGACATTTCTATTATAGAGAAAGGGCAAATGGCAATATTAAAATATTTCTTCTAATTAATTCCCTTTTAATGTGCATGAATTTCATGCATTGGGCCACTAGTTTTAATATAAGATTGTATCTAGAAATATTCAAGGTCTTTCTAAGCAAGACACAAAGGAAATTATAGAGTTAAACTTGACTACACAAAAGTCAAAAATTACAGCATCACAAAAAAGCTATAAACAAAATCCAAAGGAAAAAATACTGGGAAGGTTTTGCATCTGATATGGGAAAGAACTGGTTCTCTTAATACATAAAGAGCTCTTGAGAATGAAAATCACTAAGGAATATACCAACAAACCATTTGAAAGAGGAAAAAAGGAACTAAGCAGGCAGTCTGGAGAAAAAGTGGCTTATAAAAAAAATAAATGAAAAGATGCTCAAGAACACAAATAATTAAAGAAATATAAATTAATTTAAGCAACAACTCTCACCTTAAATTACAACTTTCACTTATCAGAATAGCAAAAAAACAGAGCATTTAATATACCTATTTTTTTTTTGGCAAGCATGTCGAGAAACACATACTTTTACCTTGCTATATACCTTGCTACTCAAAATGTGATCCTAGGACCAGCAGTATCTGTATCAACCAAGAGCTTATTAGAAATGCAGCCCCATCCCAGACCCATTGAATCAGAATCTGCATTTTAATGAGATCTCCAGGTCATTTGTTTGCACATGAAAGTTTGAAAAGCTCTGCTCTAATATATTGTTAGTGGAAGTACAAATTAGCATAACCTCTTTGAATTTCAGGAGACTTTACAACGACTAAACATTTGCATACTCTTTGAACCAGAATTCCATTTGTAGGAATTTATCTAACAGAATAACCATGTATGTATGTAAAGATGTACAAAGGTATTCATTGCAGCAATATTTGTATTAGCAAAAATTAGAAGCAACCCCAGTGTTCCTTAATTGGATAAAGGGTAAATAAACTATGAAAAATTCAGACAGTGCAATACTGTGCAGTTATTAAAAATCTGTGGAAAAAGTATATGCTGATAGGAACTTATCTTCCAGATGTATAGTTAAGCACAAACAGCAAGGTTCTGAACATTATTATTATAATGCCCATTTTATAGGTAATGTGAGGCAGAGATGTTAAATAATTAGTTCAAGGCCACACAGCTAGAAATGGAGGATTTAGATTCAGACAGTCTGGTGGTTTCCAGGGCTTATTCTCTTAACACTATGCTATACTGCTGCTCAGGAGTAAACAAGAAACTGTTTACTGTGTTTTCCCCTGGTGTCTTTTTCATTGTACATGCCTTTGTATTATATGAATTGTTTGCCTTCTGCAATATTGCTTTAAAAATAAGAAATACGTAAAAAAAACCCAACTTGTTCAAAATTGGGATAATTCCCCTCTACTCTTCTGCTGGCATTGGTGACAGGCAGAATCATTCATTGAAATGAGAAATCTAGCAGGCATTTTGGATTTCCTCTTCTTTACCCCTCACATCTGTCTAATCAGGCACCAAGATTTGTTGGTTCTACCTCCTAGACAAGATAATTCTCAAATCTGTCCCCTTACTCTATTCCTGAATTATAGATCACTTGGATTATAACATTTATTTCCTAACTGGTCCACTTGCTTCTTTTCTCCCTAAACAATTCTAACATACATCTTTACAAAATGCAAATCTGGTTCTGCCACTGTTGCTTAAAATCCATCACTGGCTCTCCAGTGCCTGTGGGAAAAGTCCAAACTCATTAACAACCTAGATCTTTTACATTCTAGCCCAGCCTGCCTCTCTATCCTTACTTCCCACCACCCCTCTTCATATATTCTACCCTCTGGATATCAATTTTTCCTCACATTTCCATAATTTTAACATGCTATTCCTTCTACAGAAATACCTTTGATCTGGATCAATTCCTATCCTTCCTTAAAGACCAGACTTTAAGCATAATCTCCATTATGTAGATTTCTCTGGCTGCAAGCTATAAGAAATTATGCATTCTTTCCCATGGTCTCTCAGTATACCAAGGAAATGTCTCCGTTATCAAAGCACTTCTGCCTGAATGCTGGGTATTCATACTCCTTATGGACCCCAATGTGGATGCAGTAACCCTCAGCCTGCTTCTCTAGCTCTCCCCCATGGCTAGTTCAGGTTTTTTCCCCCAGGTCTACCAGGGGCCCCCAGCACTCTTCTTGCTTACCTGGAACATTTGGGAGACTTTCCCTTTTATTTTCAATTTTGGATTCATCATCCTCCCGCCCCCGTCCTTCTATCTCTACCTTTAGGCAAGGCCAGTTAGAATAAGGATTAAGAACACAGGCTGCCTAGGTTCTAATACCATCTCTATGACTTTCTAGTTCTGTGATCCTGGGCAAGTTACTCAACCTTTCCAAGCCGCTGATTTTCTCCTCTTCAAAATGGGGATGACAATGGTAGCACTTGCCTCATAGGGTTGTTAGGGAGTATTACATATGTTATTATTTGGCCCAGCCAGTATGGCTCAGTGGATGAGCGTAAACCTCTGAACCAAAAGGTCATGGTTCGATTCCCGATCAGGGCACATGTCTGTGTGGGCTTGATCCCCAGTGTGGGGTGTGCAGAAGGCAGCCAATCAATGATTCTCTCTAATCATTGATGTTTCTATCTCTCTCTCTCCCTCTCCTTTCCTCTCTTAAATCAATAAAAATATATTTTTAAAAATATTTTAATATTTGTAACATATAGAAAATACTGGTTTTGAGATAAAAATGCCTAATGTGAGGTGGGAGAATCTTCTCAAATTGGCATAGGAGGCAAACCTTTTTCTCCTTTGGGACTCTTTTCTACTAAAAGTGGCATGTTAAGATTGGGAACAAGTATACCTGAGACAACAAGAATCCCCTCCCCTTTGCAAGTCTCCTGTAAATTTGGTTTATTTCCACAAATGGAAAGATTGTAAGTTTCTTGAGGGCAATAATCATAGTGCAGACATATTAAACTCCTTGGCACCTACTAGACACAGGGTTTATTCTCATCAATCTTAAAATTAAATTCAGAGTCCCTATAACCTGATCACCTAGCTCCTGACTTCTTCCCCAACTTTATTTCCTATCCTTCCTAGTCTTGCTTATTTCACTCTGGCCACATTGGCTTTCATACTGTTCTTAGACCATAGCCAGATGATTCTATTTCAGACCATTACCCTTGCTGATGCTTCTGCCTAGAATATTTTTCCTTCAAATATTCACCTGGCTCTTTCCCTGTGTTCATTTCGGTTGCTGCTCAAATATTACCTCCTACCAGAGGCCTTCCTTGACCTCATTCTCTAAAATAGCATTGGCTCCATGCACCTCTTGTCAGTCAGTCTATCCTTTTCCCTGTTTTCCCTGTCTTCATAGCATTTATTACTATCTGACATAGGTTTATTGAACTGAGACCTATGAGAACTGAGGTCTTGTCTGTTTTGTTCATTGCTTTGCCCCAGCACCTTGAACAGTGTTTGCTTGGCTTTCAATGACTAATAAATGAGTCAATCATTCAGTGACTAAATAAATGAATGAAGTCAGTGCTAGTACCTGTGTAGAAAGGGATATATAACAAATTCATTCACTCTTAGAATTTTGAATATTTCATAATTTTCATTCCATGATTCTGTCTTTCAGCTTTAGTATTTTCAAATTAAATCTATATCCATGTATAGTTTTTGTTTCAATTTTACGAACATCACCTTGATAAAATTTAAAATCTAATTTAAGTCAATTCCAAGTTTCAAAAAAAATAGCTGATTGGTTTGTTCTCCATCCCAAGGGGAAAGAATGTGTATATGTGTATAATTGAGAGAGAGAGAGAGAGAGAGAGAGTGAGTGAGAGAGAGAGAGAGAGAGTGTGTGTGTGTGTGTGTGTGTGTGTGTGTGTGTGAAGATGGGAGAAGGGCAGTCCATGTTCCCCAAAAGGAGAATAATTTAATTTCTATTCTGCGATTTTTTTTCTAAATTGTTTCAAAACAATTTTTAAAAACCTAATTGAAAACCAAAGAAGTGAAAAGCTTTATGAACTAGAGGTTTGTAAATATAAATATATCAGAGCAGGAAATTTCTCAGGGGCTCATGCAGAGTATTGTGGAACTCTGTGAAAATGTGTGAAAAGAACCTCTGAAAGGGATGTAGCTATAGGGCAGCTGCTTGCCAGCTCATATATTCCCACAACAAGGGAAGCTGTGACCCGAGAATTTCCCTCTTTGTTCTGGGACCTTCCTCACTATGAAGTAGTATGTTCCTGCCCCTGGAGCCAAAATTCTATTTGAGCAGTTTCTCTCTATTATGTACAAAGCCATTGTCAGTTGGAGGGAGGCTCCCAGCCTCCCTTAGAAGACAAGACCCCACATAAGTCAAAGCAGCAGTCAGTAGTTTAAAGAAACCATTTGAAAATCTTTTAGATGTATGGCAGCATTTAGAGGGATGGGTCTCAAACTTGAGCATGCATCAAAATCACTTGGAGAGGACTTGTTAAAATTCAGATTGCTGCCCCCCCCTCCCAGAATTTCTGATTCACAAAAATTTAGAAGCAAATAAATTTGGTTCAAGCCTTGTGTGTTTTACTTCACTTCTCTGACCTGAGTTTCTTCTTTTGTAAAGTACAGTTTATAAAGTTGTAGTAAGGAATAAATGGAATGATGTCTGTGGAAGTTCTTTGTGAAGTGTAAATATGGTATACAAATATTAGCAGTTAGATGGCTTCACAATTGGTACTTGCTGCTACCCCCACCCACCAGATTTCCCTGTGCTTTGTACCCTCTCCACCCAACTTTGTCCCAACCAAGTCCATCAGGCACCCGGAAAGAAACTAAAGCCAAGAAGGCCCTGAGTAGCAAAAAAGAATTTTTTTTTTCAATTCAATAGGCACAGCCTTGATGCTGACTTTGATTTGACCTCCTTTTTCTTCTGCCTGTCTCCCCTAAACTTGCTTCTTGTTTTTCCAGCCCTGGCAGCCTCACACAGCAAAGAACAGCTCCCAGTGCTAATATTGAGGTAAAAAGTGTCAGATCGAGTTTTTAAAAAATTAGCAGAACAAACCGAGGAAGCCACTGCTAAGCAGGAAAGCATTGGTTGGGGAAAGCATTTTGCTAAGTTCGTGGGTTCTAAGCTGATTTCCTTAAGGGTAAAATCCACATGTTTGAAATAATTAAGTCGAAGTACAAGTATAATTGCAGATTCCTAACTGAGGAATATGTCAGATAATTCTAACAAACAGTTGCCAGGATACATGATATGTATATATAGAATGGTGTTCTTTTTCTTTGGAAACCTTTTCTCATTCCATGTATTCCATGAGTAATACATAAGGCCTGACCAGTGTGGCTCAGTGGTTGAGTGTCAACCTATGAACCAGGAGGTCATGGTTCGATTTTCAGTCAGAGCACATGTCAAGGTTGCAGGCTCAATTCCCAGTAGTGGGCATGCAGGAGGCAGCTGATCAATGATTCTCTCTTATCATTGATTTTTCTGTCTCTCCCTCTCCCTTCCTCTCTGAAATAAATAAAAATATATACTTTTTAAAAGTAATACATGTGTAGTATAGAAAATTTCAAAATTTTAAATAAGTGTAAAATAATTAAATGACGCTTAATTCTGCTACAGACAGACAAATACCTACTGGTAAGAGTACATTTCCATCTAGACTTTGAAAATGTATATGCTTGTATATGAATACTAGAGGCCTAGTGCATGAATTCGTGCACAGGTGGGTCCGGCTGGCCCAGCCCCAATCAGGGCGAATCAGGGCTGGGTCTGTCGGGAGGAGGAGATGTCAGGAGGTTGGCCAGCTGGCCTGCCTGGATCAGGGCCCAATCAGGGCCCCTGATCAGGGCCAGGCTGGCTGAGGGAAGGGGCCACATGTGATTGGCTGATGAGCCCTGCCCCTGATTGGGGTTGGGGGGCCAATTGGGGGCAGGACCAGCCATGGGGAGGGGCAGTGGGCTGGCCAGCCCTGCCCCCAAATGGGGTGGGTGGGGGTGCCAATCGGGGGCCAGCGGCCTGGGGGAGGGGCCATGGGTGGTTGGCCAGCTGGCCCTGCCCCTGATTGGGGTGGGAGGGTCGATCTGGGGTAGGGCCAGCTGGGAGGAGGGGCTGTGGCTGATCAGGATGGTGGGGGCCCATCGGGGGCATGGCCAGCCAGGGAGAGGGCCTGCAGGAGGTTGGCTGGCTAGCACTGCCCCCTATTGAGATGGGGTGGTGATCAGGGTCTGGGCTGGCCAGAGGGAGGGGCTGTGGGCTGATCAGGGTGGTGGGGGCACATTGAGGGCATGGCCAGTTGGGGGGAAGGGCTGCAGGAGGTTGGCCGCCCAGCCCTGCCCCCTATTGGGGTGGGGGGTACGATCAGGGACTAGCCGGTGGGGGGAAGGGGCTGCGGGCCTATTGTGGTGGTGTGGGCTGATGGGGACATGGCTTGAGGGGGAAGGGAGGGGACATTTGGCCAGTAGGCCCGACTCTTGATCGGTGTGTGAGAGTCCAATCAGGGGCAGGCCAGCAGGGAGGAGGGGCCGCGAGGTTGGCCGCCAACCCCACCCCCTCATCAGGCCGGTTGGCTGGCTACAGTGGGCATCATAGTGACCAGTCATTTGGTCATTTTAGTCATGATGCCTCTTGGTCTTTTATTATTGTGACTAGAGGCCCAGTGCACAAAATTCGTGCATGGGGGGTGTCCCTTAACCCAGCCTGCACCCTCTCCAATTGGGGACCCCTGCGGGATCAGGCCTAAACCGGCAGTTGGACATCCCTCTCACAATCCGGGACCACTGGCTCCTAACCGCTTGCCTGACTGCCTGATTGCCCCCTAACTGCTCCCCTGCCAGCCTGATTGATACCTAACTGCTCCCCTGCTGGCCTGATCTCCTCCAACTGCCCTCCCCTGCCAGCCTGATCACCCCCAACCACCCTCCCCTGCTGGCCTGATCGCCCACAGCTGCCCTCCACTTCTGTGACACACCTCTTTCGCTGTACTGGCCTCCTCTGTGCTGCGCAAAGCCACGGGACCCCCAGGCCTCACCATGTGGAGCGGCCACTGGGCCCCGCCTCTGCTGTGCACATGGCCATCTTGTGGCGGCCATCTTGTGACAACATCGCAGAAGGGCATCACGCCAGAGCATGACGCCACCTAGGCTTTTATTATATAGGATATGTATATACATTTTTAAAAATTGGTCTGGTACTATGTACAGCTTTGTATACACTTTTTCTTTCACTTATGATTATATCATGAGCCTTTTCTAAGATCATTAAGTAGTCTTCAAAAGCATGGTTTTTAATAGCAGACTATTATTGTCTTATGTAGATGTATAATTCTTCACCTAATTCTTCCTAAATGTTGGATGGTTAGGATGTTTTTAATTTTACCATTTTAAGTAACCCTGCAGTGGATGACACTTCATGTACATAAATCAATGTGTGCATCTCTAATTGCTCTCTTAGGATAGATTCCTAGGAGTGGAAAAACTGGATCAAAGGGTAGGAACCTTTTTAAAACAGATATAATTCATATAACATAAAATTAAATACTTTCGAATACATAATTCAGTGGTTTTTAGTATGGTCACAAGGCTGTGCCACTATTACTGCTATCTAATTCCAGGAAAAAAATGTGGAGCACTTCACAAATTTGTATGTCATCCTTGTGCAGGGGCCATGCCAATCTTCTCTATATCATTCAATTTTAGTATATATAGGCTGAAGCAAGAACATTTTTTATGTCTCTTGATAACATGACAGATTTCTGTCCAGCAAATGTGTACCTCTATCCATCCCCACCCATTTTATTGTTTTGCCTCTTTGATTACTTCTTCTTCCTCTCCCACCTGAACTGTAGCTGTTCTGTAAAGATCTGCCACCCACCATCTTTCCTTTTCACACAGTACTGTGGGCAATCACATCTACTGCAATAGCCTTGGCTGCTTGCCTCCTCTCTGTGGATAATGACTACATGGCAATACCCTGTCCTGACCTCTTTCCAGCACTGCAGCCCAGACTCAAGGATTCTTGCTGGGCATGCCTATCTATATAATTTGACAGCACAATAAACAAACTTGTGTCTAAAATCAAACCATGTGTCCTGAAGCCAGCTCCTGCTTTCCACTTCCCATTCTAAATTAGTGATAACACCATTCTCGAAGGTGTTTCAGTCATCTTAACTCTTCTTTTTCCTTTATATTTAATTAGTAGTCCAACCCTGTTGATTCTGCCTTGCATATTTCCTATCACATTATTCCCTTCTTTTTTTTTCTTTTTCTGATATTTAATAGATTACCTTTTTATTAAAGATGCCAGTTATGGAGTGTTTTTTGAAATGTTATACTTGGACATTTCTTCTTTACTGATCCTTCATTTGGTTGTTTTGGAAAAGAAGATGCCCCCCCACCCTTGGGGATAAGATCTGGTTTTATATTTAACATTTCTGCTTTATGTTTGATGTTACTTTGAGTTGCCACTTTTTCCTGGTGATCATGAACCACCTGCTGTTTTTTCATTTGGAGATTATGTTTCACTGAGTATTTATTATAATTTCAGCTTTAAATATAGCATTTTCATGCATTTAATACATTTAATACTTACTGTGAAACAGATTAATGGACCTTTGGTGTAAAGCTTAGGAACATTAATTTAGTTCACTCTGGCTTATTTAACTGTGTTGCAGCGTTACTGGGGTACACTTTTTCAGGGCACGTCTACAAGTTGAGAGAGGATGTCAGATGAGAATAGCATGACATTTCATTTTCTCATGCTGCCCAACAGTTTGATAAAGAGCACTCTTAGGGAAAAATAAATAATAGTTTTTCATTGAATTTTCAGCTTGATAGTCTAATCTCCCGCTTCTAAACTGTCCTGTCATCTGTATCTGGTACCTTGTTTTGACCCCTCATCCTGACTCTAAGATAATTTCTTTGTCTGTTCATCATTCCTCTTTCTATTTTTGTTTCTTTGAATATTTTATTCCTTTTTTCGTGTATTTTTAAATTTTAAAAAATGTATATTGTTGAAACTATTACAGCTGTCCCCCTTTCTCCCCCATTGATCCCCTCCTCCCCACTTCTCTCCCCTCCCTAGGCCTTCACCCCACTAATATCTGTGTCCATGGTTTATACATATATGCATATAAGTTTTTTGTTGATCTCTTCCCTCCCCGCTTCCCTTTGAGATTCCATAATCTGTTGTATGCTTCCATGTCTCTGGATCTATTTTGTTTGACAGAATTTTTTGTTCATTAGATTCCACATATAAGTGATATCATATGATACTTGCCTTTCTCTGACTTATTTCACTTAACATAATACTCTACAGGTCCCTCCATGTTGTCTCAAAGGGTAAGAGATCCTTCTTTTTGATAGCTGCATAGTATTCCATTGAGTAAATGTACCATTTTTTAATTAAAAAGAGTTCGTTACAACTTGATAAGGGGCATTCATGAAAAACCTACAGCCAAAATCATACTTAATGGTAAAAGACTGAATATTTTCCCTTAAGATCATGAACAAGACAAGGATGTCTGCTCTCATCATTTCTAGTCAACATTATACTAGAAATTCTAGCCTGGAACCTCCAAAGGCTTTCTCTTGCCTTTTGGATTATGTAGCATAAATGCTTTAACCTGACACTTAAGGGCCACCATGTTCTTGTATCACTCTAATTTCACTTCCTATGTGCCTTATAGAAACTGTGTGTCCTTCCTACAGCATATTCCTGCTTTCCCCACTCTTGTTTATACAAAACCTGGCATAACCTCTCCTCCAGTTTTCTATAGTTGAAATTATACTGTGTCTTCAAAAATTAGCTTGGAGTCTCTATAAATTAGCTTGGAGTCTCTATAAAATCTTTGATTCAACCAGCTTTGCTTTCTTTTATTTAACTCTCCTTTTGTTAGCATTTCCTTTATGACATGACATTCTGCCCTGTTTAATGGTTACATAGGTATTTTTATTTACCCCTTATCACACTGTAAATACCTTGAGCACCGGGATTATATTTTCTTGGTTTTGGTGTGTTTCATAGTAACTCTCTAATCACCTTAAATGTAGATAGAAGCTTTATAAATGCTAGAATAAAAGAATGGTGAAAACTGCCAACATTTTTTTAGAACTACTAATGACTCAGTTTCAGGAATGAATTCTGTGCTAAGAAGGAACAAATGCCAGATGACCCAAATATCATGGTTTATTCTTTTCCCTCATTCTCCACATACAACCCATCAAAAAATACTGTCAGCTTTATCTCTTCAAGATACCTTATCAAATTTCTTTTATTTATGCCTACTGCTTCTTCCCTGTATAAACCACCATTATCTCTTATCTATAAAAACTTTTTAAACTGGTTCCCCAGATTCTTCTTCTACCTAAATCCATCAACCAAGTGAGATCTTCATGAAACTTAGATCATGGTAGTGTCCTGCTTAACAACCTCTAGTAGCTACTAACTATACTGAGAATAAAATGTAAACTTCTTTCCTTGACTTTGAAAAACTCCATTATCTGGCCTTGATACTTCCCCAATCTCACCTCCTACTACTGTCCACCTTGCTCACTGTGCTCTAGCTATGCTGAACATTGGCCCTTCTTCATTGTCATGTTTATTCAAGGCAGAATGAGTAGGTAGTCTTGGTTCTATTGGGGTCCTGGCTATTGTTAGCTATTGTCTTAAAGCTTTGTGTCTTTAGTAGTGCAGATGGCCAGAAGTAATTCCAAGGGCTTTTAGACTTGACCACAAAACCTTTGTGGATTCTATCTTTCCCCTGAAAAGTGGTATCTCCAATAATGAATTTGAGATTAGCAATATTTGGCTTAAAGGGAGAAGAAAAGAAATCTATAATTCTCATAACCTTCTTCCCAAGGGATGCTACAGATATGTCTGCTAGAACCCAGAGCTGGAGGGCAAACATCCTCTATCTTCTTTATCACTCTTGATATTGGTGTAGGAAATTGGACATCACAGCAAAATCTGACTCTATGGATGGTTCTCTATGAACCTGCTGTCATTTTCCCCGTGTGCTCCTCTGAAGTCTCTGTCAGTCCTCTTAGCTTTTGTATATACAGGAAAGAGACAAAAACTGTCTTCAATTATTCAGTTCTTGACTTGCTCCCCTTACTCCTAGAAGCTACGAAATGTGCACAATTCACCTCCTTGCCTTTGGGATAACTGATAAGAAATAGTCTATGATGTGTATGTTTTATCAGATTATGCATAGAAAACCTAGAATATACTCCCCAGCCCATTCTGAAAGAGAATTCCGTGTATCATTTTTCTAAACTCCTAAACATTTTCTAGCCTCTAATATTTGAAAAACTCTCCCACATCATTCATATGGTTGCCACCTTCCAACCTTCTGTAGAAAAAGACATGCCCCCATGTTTTAAAGATTCCAATGTGAAAATGGAGAAATGAAAACAGAAGGTTAAATGCAAAAGCCCTAACCAGATGAAGTTATCACTCTCTATTTAGAAAGCCAAAAGGCACACCCTGACACACACCACAGCATTTGGAGGAGTCTTTATTTCCACCCCAACATTCCCTTCATTTCCTATTCATTACTCTAGCTTTCTTTTAGTTAGGGTTAGGGTTAGGATTGAGTGGAGAGGTGGGAAAGGTGGGTAGGCAGAGCTGGGTAACAAAGCCCTGTCTCCATAAAGTATTCATATCTGAGATGACCCAGATTATAACTTTTCCAGACTGAAATAAAAACTATTGTCCTAAAAGTTCTCTTTAAAATTATACATACATACACACAGTTACACATATGCAGAGATACATATGTACACACATACATACACATATATACAAATACATAAATATACATGCACAAAGACACATACACATATAGACATGCACATTTGCACATATAGACATATATATTTCCCCTTGGTTGGATCTGTAGTAAGGATCTCTAGATCACCAGGCTTCAAGTTCCTTCAGCTAACAGTGAGGAGTGAGTGGGCCTTTATAGCTCTGTATCCCTCCATGGTGATCAAGCAGATTTCCCCTCTTCTGTCAGATAAACAAGCCATGCATTGTTCTGTCTACCGGACGGTGTGCAGGCTTCCCTTCCTGCTGAGCTGGCCAGAACGAGCTTGGATCCCTTCAAGTGGGGCAGGTGGAATGTGCTGTTTGTGTGGAGACTGGAAGAGCCACAAAAAGTAAACAGAGCTAATCAAGGACACTCTTTTGTGCTTCCCTTGTCTAAACGTTTTATTTTTTATTGATTTGAAGGGGGCGGGGGGGGGGAGAGAGAAACATCAATCAGTTGCCTCCCAAATGTGCCTTAACCAGGGATTGAACCCACTGCCTCTCAGTGTAGGGATTATGCTCCAACCAACTGAGCCACACCAGCCAGGGCTCTAAACACTTTCAAAAGAGGAAAGAGCCTACAGTAGGTTATAGGCCAGACATCCTGACTAAGCACAACCCCAAGCAACAGTGGCCATATTTTTCTTCTTGCCCTAGAGTAGGGCAGAGTCATGGGTCTCTTTCTGCTTGCTCCTTACCTGTCCCCCCTCTACATATCTTCTCAGGGGTCTGCTGGGAGCCAGGCTCAGAGATAGATAGTGATATCTGAATATATTGGGTTGACAGCCTAAACACAGTTAGAGATTGACTCCTTCCAGAATTGGTTCTCATCTCTCCTCTTACCTCTCCCAACAGTCTTTATAAGGACTCTTCTGGGAGCTAGCTTTTGGCTTATCTGCTACTTCTGCCTGCACGTGCCTACCCCCAGTGCACCCATGCCCACTTCTTATCCTCTGAGTTCTTAGAAAATAAACAGTAATCTTTACTTACCTAGGAGGCTATAGTCATTTTATCTGGATCTAAGCTCTGCTAAGGTAGAGGGTGCCCCTTTTATTCCCACCTCATCTTCTAGCCTCTTGCCCAAATCCCATACTGGCCAAACTGCTCACATTTCTCTCTTATCTTTCCTTGTTGAAGAATTTCTCAAGTATATGCTGTCTGTGCCCTCCTGCCTATCCTATCACCTCTTCTGGTGACTACCCAAATAATACTCCCACCCCGCCTCCATACCCCAGCCAGTCCTATGAACATGCTTGTGCCACTAGTCCTAATTTCTTCAGCGTCCCCCCTGCCCCCACCACCCCGGCTACTGACAGAGCCAAACTGCTATCAAACTCATTGCTCTTTATTTTGTTAGGAAGTGGGGATCTGCAAGCCTCATTAAGGAAGCGCTTTTATAGGCTGGGTTACTTAGTGGAAGAGGGAAGGTACTTGGCGACCAGAAGATTAGGGAAGGCTGGACACCCAGGACTGAGTAATGACATGAGAAGAGACTGTTTATCCTGATGTTTGTTTGTTTTTTCAGAGCAGGTTTTATTCCCTCGTGTACTGCTAATGGTATTGTATTCCTTAGTGTGTTGTCAAAGTGTGGTTATCATACCTGCAGCATTAGTATTGCTGTAGAGCTTGTTAGAAGGTCAGAATCTCGAGCCTACTCTAGACCTATTGAATTAGAATCTGCATTTTAACATGATGCCCAGGTGATGAGTATGCCCACTAGAAGCTCTGTTCTAGAGTACTAGGTTTGGCTTTTGTATCTTCTCTTAACTAATTCTTTCTCTTTCATCTTCTTTAGGATCAAATAAGTTATTCTTCTTGCTACTAATAGTATCTTGCCTATTATTATTTTGTGTAGATGATAATACTAGTAGTAATAACAGATGCTGTTTACTGAATGTCTACAGATGAGTAAACTGAGGTTCTGCAACATGCTCAAGGCCAAACTAGTCAAGGCCACACCAGATCCATATGCCCACAAAAATCTCCAAACTTTACCTATACAGTACTTATAACTACCTAAGGAGTGCCTATAGACTTACTTGAATAATATCTGCCTTTTGTGGAATAAACATCAACCCAGACTTCCCTAGGAGGTACAGAGGGCAGTGAGGGGAAGTGGCCTCTAACCTCCAGGAATGATTTCCCCAGAGAGGAAAGGCCCTAGCATATTTCTTGTCCTGTGGGAGCTCACGTAAGCCCTTTCAGGAGCCAGAATTTGCTGGAATTGGGACCAGAGGTCAAAGGAAACTGGAGTGGGAATCAGGAGGATTATGAAGGGAAATCCCCAAGAGAAACTAAATTCTGATGCCTGAGCTTGGGCTTAGAGTGTGCAACAAACTCATGTAGGGCTATTCTGGGTTCTGGCTAGTGCACAGGTCAGTGAGGACATCATTTGAAGCCCTAGCCTTGAGCCTAGGCCTATTACATCATGTCATGCTATAGCTAGAAGGGTTGTTGGTGATGATGGAGTCCAATGTTTTATTTTGCAGAGAGGAAACAGAAGCTCAGAGAGGGGGAGTAAGTTGCCAGAGGTCAGAGCAAACTCAGGGCAGAGCTAAGGATGCTAACCCTGAGTGCCACTCTTCTGGAGGTGGAGTCTCTGGTGTGAAATAATTTTCTTTGGGTCAGCTCAGGTGCCCATAGGAAGCATAGACTCTGTAAATATGGCCCAGAATGGCTTATGAGTCTTTATATCTCAGCAGGACCTTCACTTTGGGAAAATCTCTAGGTCACATAACCCCAGTTGTGTAAAATCAGCTGTAGTGCTACTTGCTCTTCTTGTCCTAGAAGCTACTAGGCCTGGCTGATCTGGACTTTGCTTTTCTGGGGCTTAGAAGATCTGCGGAGATGGCTGGGTGGGGTCAACTCAGTCCAGGAAGTACAGGAATTCTTTTAAGTGTATGTGTCTGGGGTATTTTTCTCTCTCAGTTACGTGTATTTTTAAAAATTCTTTTTAGACACCCGCTTTATCTTTCCCAAACATCATTTCCTTGCTCCTTTCCTGAGTTCTAGCAGTGGCTGGGGGCCCAGCTTCCTTATTGGCCTCTAAGCTGTGGAAGGGGGCGGGCCAGGACTCAGAGGAGGCTGGAATCAGAAACAGGGGGGCTGTTTATGCTACTGGAACTGCCCTTCATCCTTCCCTTTGCCACCAGGGTACAGGCTGGTTTCTTGAGCAGGGTCTTCACTCCAATTGATTTCTTGACACTGGCTTTCATTCACTAAGGCTGTGGCTACATCTAGGGCCAACCAGGCTACTGGTCATACCTTGCCTTCAGTACCACTCTTTTCTGTTCTTGAAACCTGGACCTGGCTGTGTCTGGGCCCCTTGGATCACACTGAGGAGCTTGGGTTGATGGCCCCTCGTCTAAGGAGGTCTTAACTGGAAGGCAGATGGCTCTCAGCTAAGGGAGGATCCAACTTGCTAAAAGAAGCCCTGGGGGCTGGCTGGAAGGATTGTTGATGAGCATCTGAGCTGATTGGATACCCAGCTCTCTCCTAAGCCATCTCCTCATCGTGGGCTACTATCCTGGTAGGTACAACTAGTAGCCGTGGCCATCATGGCTGCTGTCTCTCTCCCCACTTCTGCTTTCTTTCTTCAGTATCCCTTACTTTTTGCTTCCAAGGAAGGAGTTTTGGGGTAATAAATGATGGGGCATGTGTTTGATGTTAGTCCTGAGCCATCCTTAGAAGAAAGGGATAGTTGCCTCCACAGCTAGGCCTAGAGCTATCTGGCTAGTGTTGGCATTTTCTTACCTCTCTGCTTATTTCTCCTCATCCCACTTCCCCACTGCCTAAAGAAGGTATGGTTTAAACTCTAGGATGACTGGTTTCCTTTTCTGGCTGCTTCTTGTTTTAAATATATATTTTTATTGATTTCAGAGAGTAAGGAAGAGTGAGAGAGAGAGATAGAAACATCAATGATGAGAATCATTGATCAGCTGCCTCCTGCACTCCCCACACTGGGAATAGAGCCTGCAACCCGGGCCTGTGCCCCTACCGACCGGGAATCAAACCTTGACCTCCTGGTTCATAGGTCAATGCTCAACCACTGACCTAGGCCTGCTAGGCCTGATTGCTTCTTGAGGGAATGGCTAGGAGATGCCTCAGGTATACAAGCTTTTTGAGACAGATTACTCTTTGAGGAAGAGTAGTTGTGTGGTATCCTAGAAAGGGCTGAAGTATCTGAGCCTCAGTAACAACTGCTGGTGGCTAGCTATGTGCTTTTAGCAAAAGCAATTCAGCTCTCTTGGTCTTTGTTTTCTAATCTGTAAAGAGGGGATAATAATAGCTCTTATAAGGTTGGAGTGAGGATTGAATCAGCTAATGCATGCAAAGTGCACATTTTAAACATTGGGACGGATCACGAAAATTCTCGCTTCAGATTACACAGTGTTTTACAAAGTATCATACTTTAAAAAGATAGTAGCTTGTAAGAACATGTAATAAATAACTTCAAAAGCAATGGGTATTTAATTTTTAAGGCATGCCTTTAACATTTATGTAAAACATTTTTTTGTACTCGTCTAATAGAAACTTATCTGGCCACTGGGTAAAGCTAGCAATAAAACTACTGGTCCGCAATGTGTTAAGTATTCAATAAATTGTCCCTATTGTTACTTTTTAAATTTCATAGTATTTCAGGTACCATGCTGAGTGATTTCACATATGGAACTTCATCCAGACTACAACTCCTGCATAAGGGATGGTTATCTTCCCCATTTTACAGATAAAGTGTCTACAACTCAGAGAAGTGATTTGCCCAAAGTCACAGCTAGGATTGGAATATAAGTGTAGACTGTCTGAGCTCTTCAGGAATAATTATAGACCAAGTATTAGACTCTCTATATAGTTTCATCTCCTTTCCCAAACTATGGCTAGAAGACTCCAGCTGTGGCTACAGATCCTCTGTTGGGATTTTCTTTCCCCAGCTTATATTTTCCCCCAAATGGTCCCAAAGCCCCCACTGCCTTGCTTATGTATACTTTGGGATTTTTTCCCATTGCTGGAAAAGCCCTAAAGAGAGTAGGGGCCTTTTATTTTCCAAAGTGAATCAAAAGAGTGGTACAGCAGAACTTTGACAGTGGATGGACAAATCTGGGTGGGAGTACTCTTGAACCATTAAGACAAGTCTGAGCTGATAACCTTTATTATAGTACATATTATTGACAACTTGCTATGCATCAAACTCTGTTCCAGATGCTTTGAGAATATTATCTAATCTCTACAATAACCTAGCCAGGTAAGGATTATTGTTCCTTTTCTCAGATAAGAAAAGAGCTCTGAAGCTCAAATGGGTTACGTCAGTGGTCGGCAAACTCATTAGTCAACAGAGCCAAATATCAACAGTGCAATGATTGAAATTTCTTTTGAGAGCCAAATTTTTTAAACTTAAACTTCTTCTAATGCCACTTCTTCAAAATAGATTCGCCCAGGCCATGGTATTTTGTGGAAGAGCCACACTCAAGGGGCCAAAGAGTCCCATGTGGCTCGCGAGCCGCCGTTTGCCGACCACAGGGTTACCTGACTTGCATAGAATCACACATCCAAAGTGGTTAAGATATGAACCTAGAAAAAAAGGGCACATCTGTAATACATTCAACAATAAAGATAAATTTTTAAAAAAAAGATATTAACCTAGATCTGTCTCACTTATTTTTGCCTCATTGCCTATGGACTCAGTATAGTTGGTAGGATGAGACTAACATATATGAAATAATGATGAGCAATATAAAACAGATTACTATTAGGGACTAAATTGTGAGTACTAAATTACTAAGGGCAAGCTCCTTGAAGGAAACGGCATTTGAGCAGTACCTTGAAGAACAGTTGGAATTTAGATTAACAAAATGGGAGGGGGCCTCCTAGGCAAAGGGAACAGTCATAGTAATAACTAAAATTGGTTGAGGGCTTACCAGACCTTGTTCTAAGCAGTTGGCATGCATTGTCTCATTTGATCTTTACAAACCCCATTAATTAGATACTATTATCTCATTTTACTGCCATGGCAACTAGAACTCTGAGAAGTGAAGTCATGTAGCAGGCGTCCTCAAACTACGGCCCACAGGCCACATGCGGATGTTTTTGCCGTTTTGTTTTTTTACTTCAAAATAAGATATGTGCAGTGTGCATAGGAATTTGTTCATAGTTTTTTTTTTAAACTATAGTCCGGCCCTCCAGTGGTCTGAGGTACAGTGAACTGGCCCCCTGTTTAAAAAGTTTGAGGACCCCTGGTCTAAAGCAACAGAGCTAACAAGTGTTGGAAGTAGGACTCAAATCAAGGTGGTTCAAGTCCAGAGCTTGTGCTAGGTTCTACTGGAAAACCATCAGCAAAGGCACAAAGCTGGTTTCAGAGTGTGACTGGAGCAGAGATATGAGAGATTGGACTGGGTGGATAAAGACAGCTTTGAAAGTCTGATCCAGTTTATATTTAATGCAGGACAGAGTAAGAAATAGGGAGCCAGTGAAGATTCTTGAATATGAGAGTGCTACAATTCAGTTGGTGTTTGACATGATATGATCTAAAACTAGTGACTGGAGGTGAAATAAGGGGACACTGACTGGCAGATTGACATAATATTTTGGATGTAAATTGTTAAGGGCCTGGACTAGAACAGGAGGTGTTGATGGTAGGTTATGTGTTGGAGAATTGTGATTATGTGGAATAGTCTCAGTGAGAATGGAGAGAAAGACACACACACACACACACACACACACACACACACACACACACACACAGAGGCTCAAAGCCAGAGAAATATAAAAGAAGACTCTGCAGAACTCAGTAAGTAATTTGACAGTTGGGGAGAAGGTGGTATTAAGACTGACTGCTAGCCTTTTAAACCTTGGACTCAGAAGAACTTCAGGGACTTAGATGTGGATGAAGAGCCCAAAATGAGAGAGGTTCCCTGTTCTCCACTGTGTCCTCATTGCTTAGTGGTACTGTACATAGTTGGTACACAGTCCATAGTGGTACATAGTATTTCTGTGAGAAGCCTTATAAATAGTTGTTAATGAATGACTACCGGGTACAGAAGCTGGAGAGATTTCTAGCATCAGGAATTTGTGTATGAGCATGCCCCCAGCTTTCCCCACACCACCCTGCAACCCCTGCCCAGGGCTTTTTTGAGCCTTCAACATCCCTGCTGTGCACTCTGAAATCCATAAGAGAACAATGTGGTTAAATGTGGGGGCCTCACCTGGCTTTCATCCCCATAAATCTTAGTCACTGCTACTGACCTGTGTGACTCTGGTTCCTGACCTTTGACAAACAGCTTCCCCTGCCCTTCCTTTTAAACCTCCTTGTCTGTGTCTGGCCTGTTACCAGTCAACCCATGTTTTTCCCAGAAAGGCCATTCTCCTCAGAACTATATTTTTAGGCCTTAGCCCTCTAGAGCCTTGCACTACTTGGATTTTCTGTGTTTCCGCTGAATTATCCCACTGTGCAACAAGCTTCTGTAAACAGGGGCCCTTACCTTAGTCAACTCAACCCTTAGTATCTAGTATGGTTTGGTGGAGGAGAATTATAGACTAAGTAAATAAGCTATCATTCATTTACCTCTCTGTCATCTACTAATTTATCATCTGTTTCTCCTACTCTGTCATTCATCTCTATCATCTAGTTATTTCCCTACAATCATTATCATGGTTTTCTCCCTTTCTGTCATTTGTTTGTCTTTGTATTATCTTTCCCTCTTATCTCTATAATCTACCTGGCCCTGCCAATTCCTTCCTTCCTTCCTTCCTTCCTTCCTTCCTTCCTTCTTTCCCTCCCTCCCTCCCTCCCTTCCTCTCGCCCTCTCCTTATCCTCCCCCTCCCATCCTTTGTCCCTTTCTCATTCTCTCTCTCATCAATCTTTTCTTTATCTTCTGGCATTACCCATGCCCCATGTGTGCTCTTCTCCATATTATTCTTATCCACATCCAAATATGGAATTTATTCATATGAAATATATCAGAGGACAGGGATTGGTCCTGTTTAAGCCAATGAGTTCAGGAGTTATTGCTTCAGCTTCCAGCACCAGACAGACCCTATGGTTGCATCCAGAGCCTTGGCCTCAGACCTGTTTCTCTTATTCACCCCTAACCTGGTGAGCGGAAGTCTCCTCTGTCAGCCTAGCATGCATCTTTCACCACATTGTTCTATTTTGCCTGGCAGGAGTTGGGGCTCCTTTGCACCACTTTTCTACATACTCAGGTGTCTCACCGCTTATCCTTCACTCTCTCAAGGCCTTTAACCACTCTTTATTTGAATAACTCTGTCTTGTTTACTAATCTATAACTCTCAAAGGCAAAGACTATATTTGATTCGTGTCTGTGTCACCAGAGCTATAAATAGATGGTATACAGTAAACATACAACAAATTCTTATCAAATGAATAAGCAAAGGTTGGTGAATTTGAAGCCCAGTGTTGCTCAAACTTCTCAATCACTGGCTGATTCCTTTCTTAGAGAAAAATGGGAAGATTGGCCAATTGATTTTTTTTTTCCGTCAAAGACAATTTAGGGTAGAGTCACTGTTCATTGGTCAGCAACACTCATTTATTCCACAAATATTTACTGAGCATCTACTATGTGTTTGGCATTGCTGTACATGCTTGGGATACACCTATGAACACAATAGCTGTGTGAAGTTAATATTTTGTTTCTCCAGGGATCACCCTTTGGGATGAAAGAGATTTGAGTACTAGGAGCTGAAGAGGGCCATCAATATTCCTATGCCAACTCCTTGCAAGATGTTGTACTTCATTTTAGGAGAAAAAAAGGGTGGGGACGGAAGCTGCTTGGGAAGTGATTTCAGCTCTGGTTCTCTAAGCTTACTTCCTGTCCCTTTCTTGCTGTAGGAGAAACGCCCCTGTCAGTAGGCCGCACTCATGGCATGTGGCCAAGCTGCTGGAGGGATGCCCTGAAGCGGCTACCACCATGCATGTCCCTTCTGAAGCCTTCAGTTTGTCCTGGCATTCCGGCTGCAACACAAGGTGAGTTTGGAACTCTCCTCTGAAGGTGGTCTGGAGGGTAGGTAATGTGATCACTTCTTCTCCTCTGATCTAGTACCTTTTGGATGTTATAGAGCCCAGAGTGCTATAATGGAAAATGCAATGGGATTCCAATCTGCATTCTAGTCCTAGTCTGATGATAATTCTGTAGCTTTGGGTCACTCCCATTCTTGGAAAATGTTTCCTTGAAATACTTAACTTACTTGGCTTTTTCCCTGCTTTTCATATGTTTCACCGGCTGCTCCCCTGCCATCTCTTTCCATGGTTCCTCCTCACCTCCTCTAAATGTAGGAGGGCCCAAGGGCTCAGTTCTGCTCCTCTTCCCTGTCTACAGTGACTCACTACAACCTCATCCAGTGTTCATCAGCTCTGTCACTGAGCCAAAAACCTTCAGAATGTGATCTCCCTGAATAATAGTGAGTATCTCTCAATGCAGAGAGTGTGGTATAGTCTGTTGTTGAAACAACTTCCCATAAGAGGTATACAACTATTTCAGCAAGCTCAGAGCCAGTAAAGCTGCTGGCCTTAGCTGCCTTTTCCCTCACACAACAATATCATCCAAGAAGGGATTTCTGTTGAAGAGGTTCAGGGAAGCTCAAGGTTGAGTTGGCTCCCACTCAGTGACTTTACTTGGCATTGGAAGCCATAGGCTTAGTGCAGAGCCAGAGGTAATTTTGATCTAGAAGAATACACAGAAACACATTTTGATCTTGATTCCTGTTGGAGAGGGGGTGTGGTTGTTTTGAGCAGGAAGGGTGGTGGGGTGGGTAGCAGGTCCCCTTGCCAACAAGGAATTGAAAGGTTCTAGCCCAGAGGTCAAGTGAACAGAGTGGCTAAGGGGCAGTGCAGGGAGCAAGAATTATGGGAGGCTGATCTGAGAGTCTCATGAGCTCCTGCCACTACTCAGCTCTGGCTTTTTGAACTGTGGCCTTTCTGAGAGCAACCTGCAACCTCTGTGGTTCTAGTCATAGGAGTTACTGGCATGACTTGGCTCAATTTGGCTTTGTGTGTGGGAAATCATACTTAAATATTAAGACTGTGTCTGACCCTAGTCCCTTACTTGGTCTCCCCAGTTTGCCTTTACCATGGAGAATGAGGGCAGCATCATGGTCAAGGGCCACTATACTATCAATATTAGTAGTAAAGAGAATGCTGATAACAACAGCCATGGAAACAGCAATCAAGAGAGCAGCAGATAACATATATTGAACTTTTGCTAGGTGCCCAGCTGTGACAAAAGCTTTACATTTACTATCTAATTTTACTCACAAAGCAACCTACCAATGCAGATATTACTATAGTCCCATTCAACAGATGGTATAACAGAAGAGCTAAGACAATGGATTTACAGAGGCCTGGGTTCCAATTCTAGCTCTGCTTCTTTAGTAGCTTTGTGAGGCTGTCAGTTTACTTGACCTCTTGAAGCTTTAGTTTTCTTAATTATAAAGTGCAGATAATTTCTTGCCTTAAGTTTGAAATGTGACACTCTAAAGTGCCTGGTACATCATAGGTCCTTGGTAAATGGTCAGGATTATTATTATCAAGAAAAAAAAACAGAGATGCCTCAATTCCAGCCCTGTCTGAGCCACATGCTAGAACTGAGTTACCTTGTGAAATATAACCTCCTAAAAATCTCTTCCTTGGCAGAGCTTGCTTTATACCAGTGGTTCTCAAAGGTGTGGTCCCTGGACCAACAGCACTAGTATCACCTGGCAACTTGTTAAAACCAAAAATTCTCAGTATTTACCCAGACCTAAAACTTTGGGGATGAGGCCCTGTGTTTTGACAATCCCTCCTTGTGATTCTGATGCATGCTCAAATTTGAGAGCCACTGATTTTCAAAATGGGCTGTCTGAAATTGAATCAGACCTTTAAGGCCCCTCTCTAATGTTAATAATCTGTGATTGTATCTCCTGGCAGAGAGCCCCACGCTGACACCCTGGAAACAGTGACAGGTCAGAAGCAATTCTAGATTCACTGACATCAAGCAGAACATAACCTCCAATGGAGACCTCACACTTTTAGTCTTTGGGATCTTGCCCCATCCTTCTACCATATGCTGTCTTCTCTCCCATTTTACCATATCACTGTGGTACCCCAGTGTCCATATCTTTCCCTTACTTCCTTTCTTGCTGTATCTCACTTTCATTGGTGGCACAGGTGCCTTTTGGGTTGTCTTGCCTTCTCCCATGGCAGGGCTGGCCACAGTGGGAAAGGGATTTGGCAATTTGGCTAACTAATGCCCTGTGTCTTACAGTGACGTGTGTGTGCAGTGGTGTCCACTCTCCCGGCACTGCAGCACTGAGAAAAGCAGCTCCATTGGCAGCATGGAGAGCCTGGAGCAACCAGGCCAAGCCACCTATGAGGGTCACCTCTTGCCCATTGACCAGAACATGTACCCTAACCAGCGTGACTCAGCCTACAGCTCCTTCTCGGCCAGCTCAAATGCCTCTGACTGTGCCCTTTCCCTTAGGCCAGAGGAGCCAGCCTCTACAGACTGCATCATGCAAGGCCCAGGGTTAACTAAGACCCCTAATGGCAGACCTAATGTGGCGGAGACCTCAGGAGGTAGCCGGCGCACCAGTGGGGGCCAGCTGACTTCCAGCTCCCAGATGTCATCCCGCCCACAGGAGGTCCACCACTCAGGGCCTGCCAAGGCTGCCAAGGGCCCACCACAACCTCCAGTGAGACGAGACAATCTTCAGACCTCCAGAGCCCAACTCCTCAATGGAGAGCAGCGCAGGGCTTCTGAGCCTATGGGCTCTTTGCAACAGAAGGAGAAACCAAGCTTAGACACTGAGCTATGCCCAAGGAACCCTCACAGAGTCTGCTGCCTCAGTGGGCAAGACCAAGTGACCAATGAGGGCCATCAGAACTGTGAGCTCAGCCAACCTCCTGAATCCAATCAACAGGGCTCTGAGCACTTACTTATGGAAGCCTCGAGCAAAGCTGCTGGATTCCAAAAATCATATGATTCCAGCCCACACAGCAAGGCTTCAGCAGAGATAGCTAAGACTTCTTCTTTTGGCAGCCCTTCACGCCTCACAGGACCCACAGGCCATCGCCATAGTGCCCCTGAACAGCTGCTGGCATCCCACTTGCAGCATGTGCACCTTGATACTAGGAGTAGCCAGGGGATGGAGCTCCCAACTGGACAGGATGGGCATGAGTGGACTCTGTCCCCATTGCATAACAGCCACACAGGGAAGAAAAGTCCATGTCCCCCTATAGGAGGAACCCAGGACCAGCCCAGCAAAGAGAGAAAGACCAGGCCAGTGGATGATAGGTCTATGGGCTCAGGACACCAGAGGCCAAGCAGCTCCCCTCATGAAGAAGCTGATGGACATCCTCCAGAAAGACGTTTTCAGGACCCAAACAGAGTAAGCAGAGCAGGCAATGAATTGCCCAACCAGCAGCCCTCTGCCTCTGGATCTCTTGTTCAACAAACCAGGGACTGTTCTTCAACCACTAAAGTAGCTGGCACCACAGAGGCAACTGAAGAAGGGGACAACAAGCCCAAGGAGTGTAGCCGGGTGGGTGGTAGGCGAAATGGAGGGACCCGGGGACGCTCAATCCAAAACCGACGGAAGAGTGAGCGTTTTGCTACCAACCTGCGGAATGAAATTCAGAGGAGGAAGGCCCAGCTCCATAAAAGCAAGAGTCCCTTATCACAGCTGTGTGACACTAAGGAGCAAGTGGAAGAGGCCGAGGAGCCCCTGGAAAGTCCTCTACTTCCTGCCTCTAATTCACCTTTGTTACCTTCATATGAAAAACCACCTAGCCCCAGAGATAAGCTCTTTAACAAGAACATGATGCTTAGGGCTAGGTCTTCAGAGTGCCTAAGCCATGCCCCTGAGAGCCATGAATCTAGGATAGGCTTGGAGGGCCGAATGAGCCCTAGCCAGAGGCCTGGCCAGTCCTCCTTGGGTCTGAACACCTGGTGGAAAGCATCTGATTCATCCTCTTCAGACTCTGAGAAAACAAGTGTTCACCGCGGAGTCTGTGGAGGTCATTGGAGATGGTCTCCAGAGCACAACCTGCAGCCGCATGTGGCACTAGCCACAGAAAGCTCTTCCAGCCCAGGAGATAACAAGGAATTGAAGGCTTCTACTGCCCAAGCTGGGGAGGAAGCTATCCTCTTGCCCTTTGCAGACAGAAGAAAGTTTTTTGAAGAGAATAGCAAATCCCTCTCTACATCTCATTTGCCAGGTTTAACCACTCATAGTAATAAAACTTTTACCCAGAGACCAAAACCTATAGACCAAAATTTCCAGCCAAAGAGCTCCAGCTATAGGGAATTGAGGCGCCATCCCATGGACCAATCATATCATTCCACAGACCAACCATATCATGCCACAGACCAATCATATCATTTCATGTCATCCCTTCAGTCAGAAACTCCTACTTACTCGGAATGTTTTGTAAGCAAAGGTCTAGAACAATCCATGTGTTGTAAGCCACTGCACTGTGGTGATTTTGATTACCACAGGACCTGCTCTTACTCCTGCAGTGTCCAGGGAGCTGTAGTACATGACCCTTGCATTTATTGTTCTGGGGAAATCTGCCCTGCTTTGCGAAAGAGAAATATGATGCCAAACTGCTACAACTGTCGGTGCCACCACCACCAATGCATTCGGTGTTCAGCTTGCTATCATAATCCCCAGCACAGTACCCTGGAGGACAGCAGCTTGGCACCTGGCAACGCTTGGAAACCCAGGAAGCCAACAGTGCAGGTGAGGACTTGCTACTTGCATGGGTGAGCTTCACTATTCTCTTTCTAAGGAGAAAGCAAGGTGAATCATTTGAAAACAATTATAATTTCTTAAAACAATATAGTCTTGGCTCCACCATATGGTAGTTTACTAACCTTGGGCATGACACGCAGCTATCAAAATTGCAATTACCTCATCTTTAGAGTTAGAATAAAATCACTTTTGCTTCATGAAATGGACCAAACTGGGATTTATACTCTGGCCGTATAATTGGTATCTGAGTGACCTTAAGCAAGTCATTCAACCACCAAAATTGGCAGTTATGTGATTTTTAAAGGGACAAATAAATTTTTATCTCATAAAATGCCAAGTACTAAATGAAGTCTTATTACCTCATCACTAAAGTGGAGGAAAATAATGGCTGTCTCATAAATCAGTTGTGAGGATCAAATGAGATCGTGTATATAGAGTGTCTGAGCAGTATTTGATACAAAACAGCATGTATTCCATTTCCTGCTTTAGAACTATTTGGAGCTCCAAAATTTGCAAATGGTCCCCCAGGCTTTGCTTTAAGGAATCTGATCTGTCTGGTTTTCTAAAGGACAAATACTTCTCCCTCTTCTCCAATTTCTTTCTCTGTCTGAGACCCAGGTTTACACTGGCTGTTGCTATACCTGGTTATGACCTATCGCCCTAACATAAGCTACCGCCATCTCCCAAGGTATTTCTGGGAGGACCCCCTACGTCTTTACCAGCTCACTGCCAGATTACTTCTCCGTGGCTTTCTTAGTGCCACCTTTGGCTGATGCATTCAAACCAGAAGTGAGTTCCTGTGTTGAACTGTTGTTGCATAGGCAAATGCTTCTGAATGACTTGGTGTATGAAATTGCTCAATACATATTATTTGAATAAAGGAACCTTAGATGTGAAAGAAGCCTTACACAGAAGAATATATACTCTGCTATTCCTTTTATATAAAGTACTAAAACAGCTATTCTATGGAAAATAATTCAAAACAGTGGTTTCCTATGGGAGGTGGCACGGAGATTGACTGGGAAAGGGCATGAGGGAATTTTGTTGGGTGATGATAATGTTCTATATCTTGATAAGAGTTTGAGTTACACAGGTGTATGCATTCATAAGAACTCAAAAAATGTACACTTAATATTTGTGCACTTCACTAGAAGTAAATTTTGCCTTAAAATATTATAAACAAATATGGAACTTTATTTAATGATATGAATGCTGAAGTTTTTGAAGTCTATTGGTTCTCTAACTTACTTTAAAGTTTCCAGCATACAAATGTTGCACATATTTTGTTATATTTATCCCTAAGATTTTATGTTTTTGATGCTATTGTAAATAGTATTGTTTTCTTAATGTCAAGTTAAAAGTCTTAGTTACTATTATATAGAAATACAATTCAATCATGTGTATTGGCCTTGTATCCTATAAACTTTTAAAACTCACTTAGTGATTCTGGTAGCTTTCTGGTAGATTTTTAAACATTTTTCTACTTGGTAATATCATCTGCAAGTGGAAATAATTTTAAATATGTCCACTGTGTATGTTTTTTCTAGGGGAGAGGGAGAACTTATTGCACAGCCTAGGACCTCCAATACAAGGTTTAATAGAAGTGGTGAGAGTAGATATCGCTGCTTTGTTTCCAGTCTTTCAGTATTGTGATGTTAGCTGTCGAGTTTTTTTAAATATGTTTTTACTGATTTTTAGATAGAGAGGAAGGGAGAGGGATAGAGAAATAGAAACATCCATGAGACATGAACATTATTGATGGGCTGTGTCCTGCACGCCCCCTACTGGGGATCGAGCCTGCAACCTGGTCATGCACCCTGACCAGGATTCAAAACCTGACCTCCTGGTTCCTGGGTCAATGCTCAACCACTGAGGCACACCTGCTGGGCTAGCTGTAGGTTTTTGTAGATGTCCTTTATCAGGTTGAGGAAGTTCCCTTTTATTCCTAGTTTAATGAGAGCTTTTATCAGGAATCTACTGATATGGTGAATTACATTAATTGATTTTTGAAACAAGAACTAGCCTAGCATTACCCACTTGGTCAGGACATATTATTCGCTTTGTTACTAGATTTGATTTTCTCATAGTTTAAGGATTTTTAATTAAAAATGTTAATGTTGACATTATTGCAGAAGCTCCCCGCACCCCTCCTTTGCCCACCTCCACCCTCTCCTATCTCCCCCTTCCTTGGCCTTCAGCAAATGTTTGTCTGTGTCCATGGGGTATGCATATTTGTTCTTTAGCTATTTCATTCACCTTCTTTATTCAGTCATCTCCACATCCCTCTCCCCTTGGGCATAGGCCAGTCTGTTCCATGTATTCAGGCTTCTGATTCCATTTTGTTCATCTGTTTATTTTGTTCATTAGAGTCCATGTATTAGTGAGATTATATGATATTTGTCTCTCTCTGACTGGCTTATTTCACTTAGCATAATACTCTCCAGGTACCTCCATGCTGTTGCAAATGGTAAGACTTCCTTCTTTTTTACAGCTGCATAGTATTCCATTGTGTAAATGTACCACAGCTTTTTTATCCACTCATCTGCTGGTGGGCGCTTGGGCTGTTTCCAGATTTTGACTATTGTAAATAATGCTGCTACACAAGGATGCATATATTCTTTCTGATTGGTGTTTTGGGATGCTTCGGATATATTCCCAGAAGTGGGATCACTGATTTTTGTGTCTATGTTTATCAAAGATTATAGTCTGTAGTAATCTTATAATGTCACTAGAGGCCTGGTGCATGAAATTCGTGCGCTTGGGCGGGTCCCTCAGCCCAGCCTTTGCCCTCTCGCCATCCAGGAGCCCTCGGGGGATGTCCAAATGACGACGTAGGCCCGCTTCCCATGCGGAGCAGGCCTATGCTGGCAGTTGGACATCCTTAGAGCTGCTGCGGAGGCAGGAGAGGCTCCTGCCACTGCCGCTGAGCTTGCCAGGCATGAGCCTGGCTTCTGGCTGAGTGGCGCTCCCCCTGTGGGAGCACACTGACCACCAGGGGGCAGCTCCTGCATTGAGCATCTGCCCCCTGGTGGTCAGTGCACATCATAGTAACCACTCATTCCATTGTTCAGTCAATTTGCATATTAGTCTTTTATTATATAGGATTGTCTGGTTTTTATACCAGGTGCTGGCCTTACCAAATGAGCTAGGAGGCATGCCCTCCTCTTCCATGTTCAGGAAGAGTTTGTACAGAATTGGTATTATTTCTTCCTTAAATGTTAGATAAAATTCATTATCAAAGCCTTCTGGGTCTGGAGTTTTCTTTGTGGAAAGGTTTTTAAACTACAAATTCAATGTCTTTAATAGGGTCATTAGGTTGTCTATTTCTTTTTATATGAGTTTTGGTAGCTTGTCTTTCAAGGAATTTGTCTATTTCATTTAAGCTTTTAATTTTATGGGGATAAAGTTGTTTGTAAGAATTTGAAATACATAAAGAATTTAAGATAGGATGGTGGATGGATAGAGGAGTGAGTAGTGAAATATGTGATAAGGCAAATATGGTAAAATATTAATTGTAGAATCTAGGTGGTGGATATATGTGTTAATTGTAAACTTGTTCAACTCTTTGTATGCTTGAAAATATCTATAATAAAATATTGAAAAAAATGAGAGAAAATATAAAATAACGGTTTAGGGGCACTGATGCTGGAATCAGACTGCCAAGGTTCAAATTTCTAAGTTTTCCCACTTTAAAAATGGGGGTACTAATGGTACCTACTTCAAAAGTTGGTTTTGAGGATTAAATGATGTAGCTTGTGTATGGCACTTAGAACAGTAACTGCCAGATAGATAAGTGTGAGTTATTATCTTTTAAAATAAGGGAGAGATTGGCTTAGCTTGAGAAACTGTTTGCTGAAAGAAGAACCTACAAATAGACAATAGAGAAAGGGGACTGAAGTTGGAGGGAGGCAGAAGATCATAGCTACAGAAGTGTCAGTCCAGGGCCAATAACTCTGTAAAGGAAGGAGGTAAAATTTGCAGGTTGCATCTATTGGCAGCAGCAATGCAGGCCTCCTTTTGCACTCTGAGGGAGGGACACATTGAGTCCCTAATGCCTGTTAGACTAGCTAAACAGGTCTGCTTAGACACTAGCCTTTCAGACATGTATGTAGCCATATAAGAGCCACTTCATGCTCATTCTTACCCCAGCCACCTGAACACACCCTTCCCCCAAACATGAGTAAAGTTATAGCATGGATTAGGATACCCCAGCTCACATGACTAAGGTAGTTGTGATGGTGGCTGTGTGAAGTAGGGATGATGCCTTCCTTATGGCCCCTGGAAGATGTTCAAGAGGTAATTGGCTCCTGTTTTGTGCTATTAAGGGAACTAAAATCAGTACACACATCCCTCATACTTCATGCCAGTTAGTTTTCCATATATTATCAGGTTATTTCATTTAACAATTGTATGAGATAAGTTATAATAGTATCCCGTTTTACAGCTGAGGAAACTGAGGCTCAGAGGAATCACACATCTAGCAAGTGGCAAAGGCAGGATCTGAACAATTATAACTAACATTTGAGTGTCTACTGTGCACCAGGCATGGCTCTAGGCACTTTACATGTGTCAACTCATGCAGTCCTCAAAGTAATCAAGAAATAGGCAATGTTATTATCACAATCACACTGTTAAATAGCTGGGGAAAATGAGATTTTAAAAAGTTATATATTTTGCCTGAGGTCACATAGCTAGTAAAGGGCAAGTGTGGGACTTGAATAGTTTTGCTTCAGGGCCAAACTCCTAATTGACTTTTACACTGTTTCTCCACAGGCTGATTGCAAAGCCCAGGCTCTCTCCAGTATGGCAGGACACCTTCTAGTAGTATATCTTCCACTGGGGCAGCAATCCCCATCTGCACCAAGCCATGGGGTGACTAGCTCTTTGGTTCAAAGGATGCGGGCAATTTATAGCAACCTAAGTGGCTCAGGAAAAAAAGTAAATCTATGAGGGAGGTTGGGAGTTGGGACAGGACTTTGTTTGGTTTGGCCACTGCTATTTACTGAGCACTTCCCATAGGGCCAGACAGGGCATGGACAGGAAATCCTGGCTCCCACTGTGGCTGAGCAAGTAACATGTCTTTGAGTGCAGGGACATCTCACAAGGGCATCAAGGCAGAGTCTGAAATCTAACAAGTGGTTAGAGCTGCTCTACCATGACACATCCAGGTGGGGACTGCTCTGGTCCTGTAAAAGCTGAGTAACCTCATCCTTTCCATGACACTTAACATCCAGAGTTTCCTATGTGCTGAGCAATGTGCTAGGCATTATCTATGCAGATCCCACTACTGGGAACCGAGCAAAGCTAGATATAGCATAGTCCTTATTTGCCAGAGGGGAATCTGAGGTTTGGGGAGGTGACATAGTTCCTCTCAAATAGCACAGCTATTAAATATCTTCGCCAGTATGACTGACACCAGATGTCTTAGTCCCAAAAGGGAGTAATTTTTGTTTAACTGGGGCAAAGGTAATAAAACTTTGAATGGGACCAATAGTAGCATTAGAGAAAGAGGGAATTTGGAACATCACTGAGGTTTAGGAATACCTATGCATTCATTGGGCTAAGCTCTGGGTTGCTAGATAGAAGGTACTGAAAGCAAAACCAGGGAGAATGTCAAAGGCAAATTTGTATTAGGTTTGGAGCTAGACTAGGAAGGTAGGGACATTTTTACAAATGGCACATGTGGAGAGGGGACAGAGTTGTTTTGGCAAAGCCCTTCAGGAAAAAAATGCACAGGGTGAAGAATGTACTCCTGTAAAGTGGGGAACATGGCACCCAGCACTCAGGCTCCCCTGAGGTAAGCCCACCTCATCCCCTGCCAGCGGACCTGGGAGGAGGAAGGGCCCTTGCAGTGTGCTGGAATGCATGATCTTCCTCTGCCTCACTCTGGGAAAGGGTTGCAGCAGCAAGAGCTAATTTAGGCCTCAAAGCTCCCTCAAGGGCCAGGGATTCTGAGAAGATGCTTTCTATGTTGGTAGAGTAAAAGGGAGAGAGCAGGTTCACCAGGCAGAACAAACAAAAATGCCTTCTTTACAAGAGCCAGAGCAAACAGCAAACATGCTAAACTGGTTTTTAACGTGGTTTGGGAGGGGAGTGGAGAAAGAGAGGGAAACACTGTGTTTCTAGACTACACTGTCAAGATCCCTAAGCGCTCTCTTGGTCTCTGCATGCCCCCAGCAGCTCAGCAGGCCTCCTGATAGAAAGGCAGCCCTCCAGGTGGGTATTTCTCTAACTGCATGGGAGAGTAGAAGAAACCATCTGGGGGACCTGGCCAGGGACAAGTTTCTGAACTCTTCGCATTTTTGAGGCCATCTAGATACCTGACTGCTCAGAGCTCTCTGACTTATCAGAATTTTGCTTTGCAGGAATTTCCTGGGGACAAATGGAAACCAGTAACAGGAAACAGGAAGACCAGCCAGTCAGGGAGGTAAGTGGCTGCTCAGGGTGTTGGGGTGAGTTGCTACCTCTGAGGTTTCTATAGAAATGGTAAGGTCTTCTGTTTGCTCAGTTTTCTTTGAGGAACCTGGTTTGGAGTTTACATAGATGTCATCCAGCCTGGCCCCAGACAGCTGGGCTACAGACCAGACTGATTGCTAAGACGTTTTGTAATACACAGTGGTCAGGCAGGATTGTGGAACGTTGTGCCCATCATCTTAAGGACTTGAGGCAGGCCTTCCCAGGCACAAGAACATATGGGACCAGACCATGCTGAAATACATGAGAAGGCATAAATTATGCCTACCTCTCCAGTGGTCACTAGGCAGTTGGAGGGAGCAGAGAGGAGGTAAGGATGTCTTGCTACTTCTGTGCCTTTGTCTCAGAGTTGTTGGAGGTACTTGTGTCTTGAGTTCTGCCACCTTTATTTTTATAGGGCTTGTTGAGAACTTAAGGTCTGCCCATTAAAAGTCCAAGGGCAGCCCCGCCAGAATGGCTCAGTGGTTGAGTGTCTACCTATGAACCAGGAGATAACGGTTCAATTCCCGGTCAGAGCACATGCCCTGGTTGCAGGCTCGATCCCCAGTGTGGGGTGTGCAGGAGGCAGCTGATCAATGATTCTATCTCATCATTGATGTTTCTATCTCTCTCTCCTCCCTTCCTCTCAGAAATAAAGAAAAAAATATATTTTTAAAAGTCCAAGGGCAGATCATGCTAACAATAGATTAAAATTCCTGAAAGAAGGAGAATTTTTACAAATGGCATATATGGCTTGGGCTAGAGGAAAAAGAGTTGTTTGGGCAAATCCCTTAAGGGGAAAAATGCCCAGAATGGAGAGTGTGCTCCTGTACTGTGGGGGTATGGTACCCAGCACTCATGTTCCCCAGAGATGAGCCCACCAGTCATAGGTGAACATAAGGAGTGACAGTTACCTTCTCGGTGTTGCTCTACATCAGCCTGGCTGGACTCTCTCTTTTGTGAAATTCCTTGATATACTCTTTCAGTCAGTTCTTCTCCAGGCCTAATTGTACAAGAAGCTCCTAAATTATAGTGATTCTTTAACTCAAACTGTAGGAATGAATGTGGCATAGGGAAGAAGGCTGTCAGCCTTGTCTCTGAAGGGGCTCTTAGGGAGGGGACACTAAAGGAGAGGACTAGAATCTGGGTCTGTTGACCACTGGGGTTTTTTCTTGGGGGTCTACATTATCCCCTGTTTTTTGTTGTTGTAGTCAGGAATAATTTTGGCTTTCTTTTGGTTCTAAAGTCTGGGTAAACTATCAGTTTTCTGGTTGGAAAAAAGAAGGAACCCAACATTTATTGATTATCTACTAATTATTAATCACTGGGCTGGATGTTTTTACACCCATGATCTCATTAATTCTCCACAACAGCTCATTTTTTACTATAGATGAGGTCCAGAGAGGTTATATAACATAGCTGAGGTCATGCACCTAGTATAAGTGATAGAAACAGGATTCAGACCCAAGTTTGGCCCCAAAGTTCATGCATTTTCCATCATAACTGCTTCAATTGAGATCCCTAAAGAACTCTTCAAACTGATCACTCAGCATCATGCCTCTGCAGTCTGACCTGGATGGGGATACTTTGGGATTCTATGACTGGTCCTGATTCCTCACTGTGAACTGGGTTGTACCATGTCCTTTGAGAATTTGTTTCAGTCTAGTGGATCTGCAGAGTTTCCCATATTAGGCTGAAAAACCAAGAGAGGAGACCAGGCCTTGGTCATAGATTTACTCTATGACTAGCACCGAGAAGTTGCTGAGTGGCGTTGTCATTTGCTTGCCAAATGAAGAAACAGAGCCTTCACCACTGAACGGGTAAAATGACAGAAAAATAATAATTTTAACTAAAATTTCTAATGTTAACTAAAAGTTCTCTATTTGGGCACCATTCAAAAAATTTATTTATCACTATAACCTTAAGGGGTAGGTACTATTAATCTCCCCATTTGCCTGAGAGAAGAAACTGAAGCCCACACAGATAAATTCATTTGCCTAAAGTTCCACAAATAGTAAGCTGACTAGATCCAGGCAGTCTTACTTCAGAGACACTCCACAGTAAGTCTTCACTTAATGTCACCAATTGGTTTTTGGAAACTGCAAATTTAAGTGAAACGATGCAATGAAACCAATTTTACCATAGGCTAATTGATATAAACGAGAATTAAATACCTATGGCATTTTTTGGTCACAAATCATCACCAAATTTCTAAATGAAGACCCAAAACACTTCTAATATTCACCATTGAAATAAATGTGAGCTATACATACATTTAAAAATATTAATAAAAAGTCACTTCTTTTCCAACTCACCTATTGCAGTTCAGGGTTACAGGTGGCCAGAGTTGATCTTGGCAGCTCAGGGAACAAGGTGGGAGCCCACACTGGACAGGACACCTCACTCACATAGACTCACACTCAGATGGGGACCACTCACACAGATAGGGCCACTCACACACATAGACTCACACTCAGATGGGGACAATGTAGACATGCTAATTCACCTCACATATCCATCTTTGGGATGTGGGAGGAAACTGGAGTCTCCGGAGAAAACCTACACAGATATAGGAAGAATATGTGAACTCCATACAGATAGTGGCCCTGGCTGGGAATCATTTTTTTTTCTAATCAACTTTATAACTTCATAACAAGATGCCATTGAACAAAGTGATCAAGAACCTGCAGGACCAAACCAGACAGAGTCGGACCTGCATTACCACCATTTGTCCACCATCCATAACTGAAATGTCAGTGCTGACATGTACACATAAGGAACTGTTGGACATTGAAATTGGGTCTCAAAAGAACTATTGGCCCAGAAAGAAACTCACTACACACTGATTCATTTGCCTGTCACCATAACCATTATTGCTTGTCTCATTTTCGGTTCTTATAAGTGTATTTCTAGTAGCACATGATCTCACTCACCTAGGGGAAATAATGAACAACATAGACTGATGAACAAGAACAGACCCAGAAACAACGAGGCATGGATCAGACTGTCGGGCCTCGGGGGGAGGGTAGGGGAGGGTGGGGGTAAAGGGGGAGATCAACCAAGGGACTTGTGTGCATGCATATGAGCCTAACCGGTGGTTAAGGACAACAGGGGGGTGGGGGCATGTGTGGGGAGGGGTGTGGGATGGGAATGGGGGGACGAGGACAAATATGTGATACCTTAATCAATAAAGAAATTAAAAAATATATATAAAAAAATAAAAAAACAGTTGACAGACAAGTGTAAACCAAAAAAAAAGAACCTGCTGTACTAGCCTATGGTGCTTCTCCAAAAATGGTTCTCTTACCAATCAGCCAATGAAGTAAGAACTTTATTTAAAACGTAGTGTAGGTGCTGCCTTCTTCTACACAAGCAGGGAAATATTAAAGAGCAGCAAGAAGCATAAAGCCTGCCCACCCACAGCTTGAGCAAGAAAGACTAACCCACACAGAGTTAAGTAGCAGTAATAATTAAGTACCATTTGCAAAACAACCCACATACCACAAGCTAAGATACACATATTATGTTATGTTTTATTTTCCCCAAAACTCTGTCAGGTAGGTAATTATTTTAGCTAGGGTGATGGTTCTCGAACTTGAGTATGCATTAGAAACACCTGAAAGGCCTGTTAAACTAGAGATAGGCAAATCTCACCTCCAGCGAGTGTGATTCAGTAGGTGTGCAGTGGGGCTCAAAATGTGCATTTCTAACAAGCTCCCCAGGTGATGCTGATGCAGCTGGTCCTGGGATCACACTTTGAGAATATCGACTCAGAAAAAAATCTGAGGTTCAGACATACTGGTACTGAGTAATTTACTGAATGTCTCACAGGTACTAAAGGGACAAGCTAAGTGTTGCTTACTCAGGCGAGTTGCTATAAGATGAAATGTCAGAGACACGTTTAAACAAGATAAGGTCATATATGTAATACCTTAATCAATAAAGAAATTTAAAAAAAGAAACACCTGGGACACTGTAAGGGGACAACACATGATAAATATTATTGTGTCTTGAGTTTATTGGACAATAAGAACACTGAAGGTTGGGACCTACAGGAGGAAAGGATCAGAAGAGAGACTAAGCAGGCTGTGTGGGAGGAATAAGCCCTGTTGGTTAAGGGTTCTGTTCTTGGAGTCAGTTGGCCTGGGTTCAAATTCAGTGTCTTCCATTCTCTAGCTGTGTTAAGGTGGCTTAGGAAGTGTCTCTCTCTCTCTCTCTCTCTCTCTCTCTCTCTCTCTCTCTCTCTCTCTCTCCTCTACCCTCCCTCCCTGCTTCATCAGTTTCCTTATTTCTAATATGGGTTAAAAGTACCTACCTCATGTGATTATTGTGAGGATTAATACATGAGTTAATATATGTAAAGCATTTAGAACACAACTTGGCACCATAAACCCCAATTAAATGTTGGATGTGATAATGAGGTGTAGGAAGAGGAAAGGGAAGAAGAGCAGCAGCAGTAAAAGTACAGAAAAAAGGGCAAATAGCCAAGTATCAGGCAAGGATAGATAGGCCTTAAAAACTAGATAGGATCACAAACAATTGAAGGTTACAGATCAAGTAAGTGACATGGTAAATGTAGCTAGCACTTTAGAAAACTTGGCAGCATTTACAGTCTAGATGGGTTGAAGAGACCAATTATGGGCAGTGATCCAGGCATGAAAGAGTGTGGCCCTGGATTGGGAAGGAGGGGTGATGTAGAAGGGATAGATAAATATGTGTGATATTTAGGAGAAAATGTTGGTTTATTGTGAAAAACAATGTTATAGAAAATTAAAACCGGAAGAAAAAGTAGCTTTAGTGCTACCACCTTAACACCCTAATTGCTTTCATTTTTATGCCAGCTTTTATTTATAGATATAGAGATTTTTTTTGGCTTGATTAAATAACTCTGTAGATGTGATTTTGTGTGTCCTGCTTTGTTTTTCCCCACTAAGCAAACAATTTTTCATTTTGCTGTACAGGCTTCTTCAAATGTTATAAATTTTAATGGCTGCATAATATTTCACTAGATTAATGTGCTCTAATTTCCTTAATCATTCTCAAATTGTTGGATAATTAGATTTTTTCCAATTTCTTGCTATTATAAAGTAATGCTGCAGAAAAATTTCTGTAGCTATAACCTTTTTCTCATTTTGAATTATTTCATTAAATACAATTATCTAGAGTTGGGATTACTAGTTGAAGGAATATGAACATTCTAATTGTTTTTGATAGATTTCACCAGACTGCTTTGCTAGGAGGTGGTTTACACTGCTGTTAGCAATTTACAAGTATACTAGTTGCCCAAGATCTTGCCATCATGGAAAATTTTCTTTTATAAGATATATTTTTATTGATTTCAGAGAGGAAAGGAGAGGAAGAGAGAGATAGAAACATCAGTGATGAGAGAGAATAATTGATCGGCTGTCTCCTATATTCCCCACACTGAGGATTGAGCCTGCTACCCAGTCAGATGCCCTGACCGGAATCGAAATGGGATCTCCAGATTCATAGGTCGACACTCAAGCACTGAGCCATGCCAGCTTGATGGAAATTTTTCTTTTTCTAATGCAATAGGTGTAAATGATACCTATTATAATTTTAATTTGCTTACTTTGATTACTTTAGTTTGAAAATTTTTCATGTGTTTATTTGATATTTGTATTTCATCTCATGTGTTCTGTTCAGATTATTTGCTCACAAATATGTGACACCTTTTCAGAGAAAAGTAGAGCAAACTTGGTGATTGGAATTTGGGAAAGAAAGGAGATAAGTAAAAAATAACTCCAAAGCCTGATGACTTGGAGAAAGTTATTAACATAGCTGGGGCAGGTGAGAAGGGGAGCTGGTTTGGTGGAGATGATAAGTTTGAATTGGCATATGTTGAATTTGAAGTTAGAGATGGAGACAAATGGATTCTTTGAAGGATGCTTGTGGATCACCCAGCAGAGGGTAGTATGAGAAAGAAGAACCAGCAAACAATACTGAATGGGCAAGCAGCTGGAGTGGTAGAAGAAGAAGTATGCCAGAGCACCATCACCGAGGATAAGGAGAGCACTGCTACTGGCTTTGACAGTTTGGAACCACAAGTGACCTTCAAATTAGCAAACTTAGGAAATAGATGACATGATAATCTGTAAGGGAGATGCATGGAGGAGAAGTGCACACAGCTTTATGTATCATAAATTCATCTGTTTTAAGTGTATGCTTCAATAAGTTTTAGTAAATTTACAATGTGGTGCAGTCATCACCACAATCCAATTTAAAAAGATCCCTTGTGCCGATTTCCAGTTATTCCTCATTCCCACCTTCAATTTCAAGCAATCACTAATCTATTTTCTGTCTCTATGGATTTATACTGGACATTTCATGTAAATGGAATCATACAATATGTGGGCTTTTGGGTCTGGCTTCTTTCAGTTATCATGCTTTAGCAGTTCATCATGTTGTAGCATGTATCAGTATTTCCTTCCTTCTTGCCGAGTAATATTCTACTGAATGGATATACCACATTTTATTTATCTATTCATCCATTAGTAGACATTTGGGTTCTTTCTACTTTTTAGCTGTTGTGAATAATGCTGCTATAACCATTGATATACAAATTTCTGTGTGGACATATGTTTTCAGTTCTCTTGGGAATATACTTAGGAGTGGAATTTCTGAACCATATGGCAATTCTGTTGACTTTTTGAGGAACTGCCTCACTGTTTTCCAATGCAGCCATACCATTTTACATTTCCTCCAGCAATGTAGAAGTGTTTCTGTTTCTTTTCATTAATTTTAATACATTGATTGTGTGTTAGTGTTACTGTGCGACTTGAAAAATACTTTAAAAGAAGAATGTTTCAAAAAACACTTAAACATTAAAAATCTATATATATAAAAGGCTAAGATGCAAAGTGTCCCCTCAGGAGTTCAACTGGGAGACCAGGTATTTGATCTCTTGCTATGACGTGCACTGACCACCAGGGGGCAGTGCAGAGTGAAGGAAAGCCCTGGCCAGCAGCTGGAAGGCCCTGATCGGCCCTAAACACTAGCCAGGCCTAGGGACCCTACCTGTGCACAAATTTCATGCACCAGGCCTCTAGTGTCTTTATAAAGGAGTTAGCTAGGGGTAGGTAGGAGTAAATTGGATGATAGATGAGGGGGCAATAGGCTTTAAGGTAGTGGTTCTTAAAATGTGGCCCTAAGACCAGCAACCTAAGTATCACCTAAAAACTGGTTAGAAATGCAAATTTTCACGCCTCTTTCTAATCAGAAACTGGGATATTGCCCTGTGATCTGTGTTTTAACAAGCCTTCCAGGCAATTGGGATTTGAAAAGCTAACTATGAGAACCATTGGTTTAAATGAAGGTTTGGTCAGGATTTGGGAAACTGGTTTTAGTTTAAGAATAGAAAGGAGAGGTCAGTGGAAAGGGAAGGAGTATTGATACTGAAGATGGAGGAGGCAGATTCACAGTTTATAAACTGAGGGAAGATGAGTAAGGCCTAGGAAAGTTCAAGGGCAGAGATAACATTTAAGAGGTGAAATCCTGATGGAGTTTCTACTCCTTCACACAACATATACACATTTTAACATTTCTTATGTCATTTCTGTCACAACAGGAAGGATGAGTGTAGGTGGGAAAATTAAATGTATATTCTTAAGCCACCCTCTTTTCCTGGAAGCCTACAACAAATTTTAATTCCATGTAGTTACATTCATGGTTGTCTCCCTCCACTGTTATTTATTTTGTGTGCAGAGAATTCAAACGCATTTTAAAATTAGCAGGAGGGAAAAAATTAGTGAGTAGATCTGCTGGGAGAAATAGCCACATACGTGTGATGTATTGAAAACCCAAAAGAAAGTATTTTATGGATTATCTATTTTTGTTTCTGTACCTATGATTGCCTCCTGTGATCCTTTCCATTTTGAACAAATCTTTAGAATATGTAGGGTGTTCTTATGAACATGGCCACAGTTAATCCTCACAACAATCCATGTGCTTGTGTGGCTAAGCATTATTGTTCCCATTTGACTGAGAATGGAAGGGAGATGAAACTCAGGAAAAGTTTTATACTATTATTAACAACTGTAACAAAAATATAATAGTTAACATTTATTAAGTGTCAGGCACTACTCTAAGCATTTCACAGAAATTATTTCATTATTATTTATCATTACCCTGTGAGATAGTTATCATTTATTGACCCACTTTAAAAATGACTTTAAAAAATAAAAATGAGGAAACTTATAGATAAAGTCACTTGCCCAAGGTCAAACAGGTATCTGATTATATCTGTTATATAATTTCAGAAGTAACCCATTACTTCTGAGATTATATAACAAGTACATGACAAAACTATTACCCAATTTTTTAAATTCTTAGCCTAGATCTGACTCTCTTCCTTCCCTTTGTCATACCACATCATGAGCAGAGTGTGGAATATCCAGAACACATTTCCTATGTGCTGATTGAATGAAAGAAAATGAATAATTCAGCGTTGAATTTCATTTCATAGGAAGAGTAAATTTTTTAGGAAGACTTTGCCACCTAAGAAGAATGCAACCTTCAGAGGTGTGGAAGGATTTGTCAAAGGCATGACAAAGTGAATTTAAATACTTTGGTATTAAATTAATACCTGGGAACACAGAACTTATTCAAGGAAAATTATAAAACTCTTAATGGGAGAAATAAAGACATGAATAAATGCACAACTATACTCTGCTTCAGTTTGGAAAAATTATAATCGTGATTGCAATACTCCCTAAGTGAATACATATATAGATGTAATAAACTACCTATTAGAGTCACTATGGGATACTTTATAGAACTTGTCAAATTAATCGTGAAATTTATCTGGAAGAATAAGTGGGCAAGCATACCAAATAATACATTTATTTAAAAAGGTAATGATAGTAGATTTACCCTATCAGATTTTAAATCCGGTCATAAAGTGACAATTATCAAAACCATATGATAGAGGGTTGAAAAAAAAGTCAATGAAATTTAAAAAAAGAGAGATTCTAGGAACAGATTCAAGCTATTCTAAGAATATAGAGCACAATGGAAGCAACCCTTAACTAGAGAAAGTAATCACTCTTTCTTTAAAAAAAATGTTGAGAATCCTAGTTATCAGTTCAGAGAATAATTAGGTCAATATTTCATACAATACTCTGTAATAAATTCTAGAAAGCAGACAAGTAGAATAGCATATTTATTTCAGTTATGAATGGAAGGTAAATTGGTGTCTGTTTTAAATGGAGGATAATGTCAGAGACAAGATGGATGGTTTCAAATATATAAAAGTTAGGGGGGAAACTTTGTACAAAAATGTAATAAAAAGCTAAACAACAGAATGAGGAAATTGTCTGGGGTCAGTATCACTGATAACAGTTAACTGTCCAAAAAATATAAAGAATGGATACAGATATTGAAGGTCAGCTTGTAGATTCAGCTTCATAAAAGGGTGAAGAAAATGAATAGGCAATTTACACATGAGGAAATAAAGGCAGTAAAATCACTGCATGGAAAAGTACAACCTCTCAAGCATTTAAAGAAAAGCAAATAAAAACAGCTTCAAGGTATCACAACCTGCTTATTAAATTATAAACAATTAATAAATAGAAATTAATAAATGATAAATAGAAATTACAAAACCCTTTATTGGCAAGATGTGAGGAAACATATATGTTTCTGGGAGTAGTATAAATTGGTTAAGTTTCCTAGAGGGCAATCTAGAAATATGTGACAAGGGTTACAAAACTGCTCATACTCTTTGACCTAGCATACCCCCAAGGAAGTAACACAAAAAGGAAAAGTAATTTGCTTAAAGATTATAATAAATGTATTATAGTAGTGCTATTTATAATCATGAAAAGATTTTCCTATTTAATATATCATCATGGTGGACTAGAAAACAGCCATTAACAATGGCAGGTATACAAATACTGGGTCATGCACAGAAATGGGTATTTGTAATCTCATTAACCAAAAAAGGCTAAATCCTAAATCACATGTTGAATCTGATAATAGCCTTACACAAAGAAAATTAGAAAGGCATCTAGTAAAATGTAAATAGCTGGAGTTGAATGCACATGGTGTTCTCTGGATACATGTCAAGTTAGCTGGAATTTATATTAAAAAAAAAAAAAGAAAATCTGAGGAAGAGGCAACCCACAATGATTTGATTTAGTCCTGGGAAGTTCAACATCAAGGACTTTGGAAAAATCCCCATACCAATAACAATGTTACTTACTAGACATGCTTGATCTCACTGTTCGCTAAAATTTGGTTTGCTAGAATTCTCCATCAACCAGTACTTTTGCTTATCTAAATCTGTGAAAACCTTGACATTTCTAAGGGGGTATATCATCAGATCTTTGTGAGTGAATCTCCAAATTCATCATCACCACTACAACATAGAACCCACTCTGCCACCATAAACTACCACTACTGCCACCATAAACATCTGGCTCAGAAACATCACTTTCTTAAGACCTTTCCATTGCTCTTCACTTCCATCACCAACAATAATAGTTTGCATTTCAATGTCATTATTAACAAAGAAGCACATTTTCTCTCTACCATGGTTATTTTACAAATCTACTTTGACAGCAAATAGAGACCCATCAAGCCACGTTGAGATGGGACTGCCAAGCAGTTGACTAGGCTTCCTCCTTTGCTGGGTGACTTGCCCTACAAACCGGTATGTGATGCTTTGCAAAGTCAAATTCAAACCCTTTGCTCGTTGAGCAATTACTACATTTCATGGATCTTTAGGGTTACTCCAAAAACATTAAAACCTCAAATGCTTAACATATGCCTTCCAAAGCACTCCTCTATAATAATAATTGTCATTCATGATTCATAATACCCAGGATGCCTTATAAACCATCTGAGATAGAATCATGTTCTTTATAATGTTCGTATTAAGTCCATTTCATTGTATTCTTGGTCTTTGAAATTCAGTACATTAATGCTTTGTATACAGGAGGATTCAAACAGACAAAACTTGTAAAACTTGCTCCCTCCCCCTTCCCCTACCCCCCCCCCCCGCCCCACGACCAGGCCTGTCTATTGTTTAACCATGGTGGGGCACCACATTTCTTTAAATAGTATCAGGATTCCCAGAGTTTTTTTGGAGCTCCAGTATTCCCAATATTTTATTTTGTAAATCTTTATTCCACTTGTCCCATGTTTTAAAATGACTTTATACCTTTTAAGATACCCTGGTGAGTTGGCAACCTGATAGATAATGACTGACTACAGCAGTGGATCTCAAAGTGTGATCCCGGACCCACAATTCCATCATCACCTGGGAAATTATTAGAAATAAAAATTCTCCACTTCATCCCAGACTTACTAAATAAAAAGTCTTGGGGTTGGACCCAGCAACCTGTGTTTTAATAAGCCCTCCAGGTGATTCTATTGCATGCTTAAATTTCAGAACCATTGGATATTAGAGAAAAGAGGTTTAATAATCATGGCCAGCCTGATACTCAGCTAAATTGTCCTTGTGGATATCAAACCTTCTTGGCCCCTTGGCAATGTGTTATGTTCTCCTAAAATTTCTACTATTAAATCTCTTAAGAAGGTTATGAGAACACTGGAGAAGCAGCATTCGTGCTGGCCAAAGCATGGGCATTGGAGTCTGATGACCTTAGTTGTAACTTCTGGCCACTTAATCTCTTTGTTTTACCTCAGTTATTTAACCTTTCTGAGCCTCATTTCTTACACGAGAAAGAGAATACCCAGATCAGAAGATTGTCTCAAAGGTTGAACGAGGTCAAGTTTGTCAAGTGTGCAGCCCTGCACCTTACATATGACAGAATTGCAGTAAACAAGAATTGTTATTATCATCCCTTATCACCATGGGTATGACACTACGTAACATCCAGGGTCTAATGGGAAGACCTTCTTGGAAATTTTAAGTTGAGGTCATTGGGGAGAGGAAGCTAAGCTTCTCCCAGGACAGCACATATAAAACAAGGACTTAACCTGATCTCTTCAGAGGACACTGCATCAGCCTCCTAGGTGCTATTGAAGCCTCAAGGGGATTCCTGCTATTTGCATTTTTTTTTTGGCCAGGCTAATTGTTCCTTACTTGAAGTTCTGTGAAGCTATTGGCAGAGAAGGGTGGTAACAACAAACTCTGAGCCCTTGCTCCCTCCCCATACAGCCTCCTTGTGTCCCACTTCCTGGATCTTGCAAATATTTCCTTCAGCAATAACCCAGGAGTGGCTGTTTCTCTTGGAGCAGTCTTATCTTTTGGCTGCTGAGGAAAGAGAAAGGGGAGAGGGGCTGGACCTGTGCACTCTCACTGCTGAGATCCTGGAATGCCCAGCTATTGTGGGGAATTTAAAAGGAACATTTCCAAACAAGAAACTTCAAAAAAGCCTAAGGAGGAGCTTTTTCAGTATTTGCAAATATTGGTTTTCACGTTCAATTACTATTAGGCAAAAAAAAAAAAAAATTAACAAAAGGGGAAAATCTATTCATCAGAAGATACGTAACCTGTGCCAAGAGGAAAAGAGAACAGCCCAGGACTTGGCAGGCAATTTACTTTTGTTTTTGTAATGTAGTCTCCTTGCTGGTGTCAACAAAGCCCTTTCTCATACTGAGCCTTCATGCTTTCTCCCCTTTCTTCAGCAAGGAACTAAAGTCTTCATGGACACTTGGGGATGAATGTAGTGCAAGGACTCTTTGCCCCTCCCCAGGAGTCCTTGCTCCAATGAGATTGCCCCATGGAGGAAAATAAGGCAAGTGTCAGTCTGGGCACTACTGCTTCTTATTAGTTGGTAAAATGAGATATCCTTTCTAAGCTTCAGGATCCTCTTCTAAAAACTGGCAATAATGAAAACCATTGCATGGGGTTGCTGTGAAGATTAATAGAAATGTATACATGGAAGTGCCTACAATAGTGCCTAACACATAGTAAGAAGTAAGAAACTATATTTTCCCTTAATAAAGCTCCTTGTCCTCCACTTCAGGGAAGAATCCTACACTTGGGTCCAAAATGGAGTTGTAGATTTCTGTGTACATAGGAGCCTTGAGCCCTTTGAAAATAGTACCTCTGGAGGCAAATATCAGCTTGAGCCTGACACACTTCAATAGAAGCCTTCTGTTCACCAGTTTGCTTCAGATATTAGTGCCAGGAAGGCAAGGGCTATGTTGGTTTTGCTCCTCGCACAGTGTAATATTCAATGAGAGCTTGCAATGACTTGGTATTGGCTCAGCTGATCATATTGAAGGCCGTTCTTCCCCTTCCTGAAGTCCTGTGTACTCTGTTCCACTGATATAAGTGACTCTGCAATGCTCAGGCTGGCCCTAAATAAGTTGTGTAAATGGGAGGGCAGTGCTTTTAAAATCAGAATTGATGTGGAGAATAGTAACTTCCAGATTGCCTTGCTAAAGCCCAGTGCCTCCAGATAGGGCCGCAGTGCCATGAATCGGTGCACCAAATGTTCCTAGAAGGCATGCTCTTTTCTTCCAGCTGATTCTGGAGTTGGCTACCCAGGGGTAAATTCTGTAAGACTGACAGTGATTAGTACCTAAACAAGACAACTTAGAATACGTAGTCCTTCTGATCTTATCTCTGCTCTTAAGCTTGTCTTTTATTATCTTTCCTTTTTAATAGATGGGATGAGTGAGTAAATGAGACCAATGTTAAAATCCTTAGTTAGCTAGGGCTTCCTGGCTAGGCAGCCATGTGGCTGAGATGAGACCCAAAGTTTTCTGATCTCTTGGCTATTAAACAGGTCTGAACATTAACCATAGGGGGTACAGTCCAGCTCCCTTGATGGGAACAAGGAACAAGGTTAAAGCATACAGCAGTGAAGGTTGTACACTGAACAACTTATACAACATTGTGCAGTGCCCTGAGTAAGGGACTTCACTCTAACAATAAACATAGTCCTTTCACTTATTAATCACCTTTCATGTACCCAGCATCATTGCTAGGTCCTTTTTATTTTATTTTTAAAATTGAATTTATTGAGGGTGACATCTATACTAATAAAAGGGTAATATGCTAATTAGACCAGACATCTTCCAGACGTCCTTCCAGACAAAGCTACGGTGGTGGGGACTGAGGCAGAGGTGGTTAGGGGCGATCAGGCTGGCAGGGGAGGGCAGTTAGGAGCTATCAGGCTGGCAGGAGAGGGCAGTTAGGGGCGATCAGGCTGGCAAGGGAGCAGTTAGGGGGCGATCAGGCTGGCAGGCAAGTGAGCGGTTAGGAGCCAGTGGTCCTGGATTGTGAGAGGGCCTAAACTGTCAGTCAGACATCCTCTGAGGGGTCCTGGATTGGAGAGGGTGCAGGCTGGGCTAAGGGACCGCCCCCCATGCACGAATTTCATGCACCGGGCCTCTAGTTGGTTAATAAAATCATATAGGTTTTAGATGTACAATTCTATAATACATCATCTGTATGCTGTATTGTGTGTTTACCACACAAAGTCAAGTCTCCTTCCATCACCATTTATACCCCCTATACTCTCTTCTTTCTCCCTCCACTGTTCTTTCCCTTTAGTAATCACTATAAGGTTGTTTGTATCTATGAGGCTTTTTTTTGTTTGTTTGCTTAATTCCTTCACCTTTTCACCCAGCCTCCCAACCCCCTTACTCTCTGACAGCCATCAGTCTGTTCTCTGTTGCTAGGTCCTTTTTATATAGTTTATCCTCCCTCACAACAGCTTTGTGAGATAGATATTTTACTAAAACTGAGGTAAATTAAATACTTTGATCAAGGTTGTACAGCTTTAGGGTTATACAGCCAGATTTCAAAATTTTCCTGGAATTTAGACTCAAGCCTTTCTGACAATGTGTTCTTTCCGCTCTGCTCTATTGCTTTTCTTGTACCCTGGCTAGTAAGAGAAGAGAGTGGTAAATTTGATTACTATCACAAACCTGGGTTATCCTCGCCGCAACTATAGGACATTGGCCCAAATGAGGCCTTTGGAGATGTTGTCACTGCATGAATTTTATCAGGTCAAGATTGGAGATAAAGATGGGGAAGGGGGAGAAAGACAGGGATAGAAGGTGGAAATGTGTGTGTGAGGGGTGGAAGACAGGATGTATAGCCTGGAAACCAATCTAATTGGAACAAATAAATCTGCCCTCAAACCTCCACCCCTAAACCACAACACTCATACATCCTTTTTTATCCTGGCCCTTTATTTCTATATAATATGGTCCCTGAGCCACTTGTATTAGAATCCCTTGGGCCAGTTGTTAAAAATACAGATTCCTGAACCCCCACCAGAGGTACTAAGTTCCCATTTCGAGAACTGAAGCTCATGAATTTGTATTTTAAACAACTTCTCCAAGTGGTTTCCAGCTTTTTGGATCATGAACTCTTCTGAGAAAGAATTTTTAAAGAATGTGCCTTTAGTATATGCTGGTAGTTTATTAATAAACTAGTAGCCCATTTGCAGGAAGAATCCTGCAAGCGGCTGCTGCAGCCGCCACACCGGCACGCCTGCAACCGCGCACCGCTGCCGCCCACCCCGCTCCGCCCCGCTCCGCCCCGCCCTGCCCCACCCCGCCCGGGCTTTCCCTCTGGCAGCCACCTTTCTTTCTGCTTTTCCTCCCTCTTCCTTCTAAGTTGTCTTCAGTCTTCTCCCTCCTTCAGCATATGCAAATTAACTGCCATCTTTGTTGGGTAATTTGCATACTCGCCCTGATTGGCTGGCGGGCGTGGCTTTGGCTGGTGGGTGTGGCTTGGTGTAGCGAAGGTGTGGTCAATTTGCATATTACTATTTTATTAGGTAGGATTCCTTATATGTACTGATATCCTAATATTTGTGTTTTTAAATGCAAAAATATACATTAGTATTCTTATATGAGAATGGTCTCTAGTTTTCCTTTATGTATCTTCTAGTTTTGGGGTTTTGGTATTGACACTGTGCAAGATTCTTTTCTTATCCCTCTATTCTCTAGATTCCAGAGTCTAGAAAAATAAATAGTATTGGGGTTGTCTGTTTCTTGAAGGTTAGAATTAACACAAGACCATGTGAGTGTGCTTTTTATTTTTGGTCAAATTTATCAATGTTCTTCTATGGTAACTAGTGGGTTTAGATATTCTCATTCTTCTCATTTTGTGCACTTGGGTTTTAAAATTAGATTTGCAAGTGGCTTATCTGTCTTATTTTAATTTTCTTTTAAAGAATTAGCTTTTAGCTTTAATTATTTGTACTATCATTTATTTTGTAGTGTATTAATTGGTACCATTAGTTTCCTTTCTGCTTTCCTTAGGTCTATTTTTGTGGTGGTTTTCTTAACTTCTTTTGTTGAATGCTTAATTCATTTATTTTAATTTATTCTTATGTATTGCTATAAGTATTTAAGTCTACAATTTTTCCTTTTACCACTGTTTTAATCAACTATATTCTCTAGATTCTAATATTTTCATTGTTGTTATTTTCTACATATTGTATAGTTTCAGATTAGATCTCCTCTTTTACTAGCCTGGAGAATGTTTTCCCTTTTATTTTTAATTTTTGTTATTAACTAGAGGCCTGGTGCATGAAATTCATTCATGGGGGAGCACGGAAGGGGGCGTCCCTCAGCCTTGCCTGCACCCTCTCGAAATCCAGGACCCCTGTGGGATCGGGCTTAAACTGGCAGTTGGACATCCCTCTTGCAATCGGGACCACTCATCTGCCTGCCTGCCTGCCTGCCTGATCACCCCTAACCACTCTGCCTGCCTGTCTGATTGCCCCTAACCACTCTCTTGCCTGCCTGATTGCCCCTAACCGCCACTACCTGCTTGTATGATGCCCCTAACCACTCTGCCTGCCTATTCATTCATGGGGGGCGGGGCGGGAGGGGGCAGGGTTCCTCAGCCTGCAACCTGTTCACCCCTAACCACTCTGCCTGCCTGATCACCCCTAACCACCTCTGCCTCGGCCCCCGCCATGGTGGCTTCATCCAGGTCTTCCAGAATGACATCCGGAAGGTCATTTGGCTGTCCGGTATAATTAGCATATTACACTTTTATTATTATAGATTTTGAGTGTTGCTGTATTGTGATTAGATACTGTACTCTGTACTACTTCCACTTTTTAGCTTAATATATTGTCAATTTAAAAAATGTTCAATGAGCCCTTAAAAATAGTCTTTTTTTAATGTATGAATAAATTTAGATTTTTCCATTATCTTAGTTTTTGATTATCAAATCTGTCATCAGCTGAAGGAGTGTCATATTTTGTTTCTTCTTTTTTCTACCTTTGTATTTCCTATAGATTTTGTTTTAGAAATTTTTTAATTTTTATTTTTTAGCTATAGATGACATACAATATTATATTAGTTTCAGGTTTACAACATAGTGATTAGAAATTTATATCACTTATAAAGTGATCACCTAGAAAAGTCTAGTACCCTCCTGACACCATACATAGTTATTATAATATTTTGACTAATATTCCCTATACTGTACTTTACATCCCCTTGACTTGCTTTAGACACTTTTTTTACTGTAGAAATAAAAAATTACTTAAATGAAGTAAATTTAATTTTTTTTGTGCTTTAGAAATTTTGATGCTCTGTTATTTGGTACATAAAGATTTGGAGTAGTTAGATCTTCATCATGTGTTCTAATCATTAGTATTATAGTGCCCTTCTTTGTCTTATTAATTGATTTTTGCCTTTAATTCAACTTTTTAATATATAAGTATCATGGCCCTTGTTTTTTCTCATTTTGGCATTAATTCATGTACTAAACAACTATTTATTGAATACCTACTGTGTGCCTGGCACTAGATATCAGATGAATGAGACATACAAGATCGCTGTCAATGTGGAGCTTACATTATAATTAGAGGGTGGCACACAAAATAAATAAGTAAAAATAGGTATGTGACATACTAATAATATCAGGTGGTGATGTATTCTCTGAGAAAGAACAAAATAAAAAAAGGAAAAGTAAGGATAAGTCATTTTAGATAAGTGTTCAGGATAGTCCTCTCTGCCTGTTGGCATTTGTCATCTTTTTACTTTCCATTCACCACCTTGGTTTTTTTGTTTGTTTCATGAAGGGAAAATGCCAGGGGGAAGAGTTTGCACACAAGGGATTCTTTTAATCCAAAAGAGATCTAGGTAATAAAACATGAAGAAAAAAATAAAGGAGCTCTAGGTGGGCTAAGGCCTAAATGAGAAGAGAATAGGGAATGTGATGTGTGGATATGAATTTCTGATCCATATGAGTGATGAACTAGCCACAAGATGGGGACTGGAGATAAGAGGAATGAAGGATATTTTGCTTTCCATTCTACCTGAGCTTACATACCATTATGAATATTATTAAAGAAATATTCTTGGTCTTCATTATGACTATTGAAGGATATTCTGTCCGATGATTTTATTGAACTGCTGGAATTTCCTGTCACTGGGCAGTACTTAGAATGATGCTGATTGCTTACAGTCTACAGCAGAAAACCAGATCTTTTGGTTTAGCAGACTTAACCCTTTATACTATAAAGCTAAATAGATGAGTTCGGTGACTCTTTATTATATAGAAGTTTGACTTTATATATTCATATATCCTATATAATAAAAGGCAAATATGCAAATTGACCAAACGGCAGAACAACCAGTCGCTATGATGCGCACTGACCACCAGGGGGCAGACGCTCAATGCAGGAGCTGCCCCCTGGTGATCAGTGTGCTCCCACAGGGCTCAGGGCTAGCAAATGCAATGGCAGTGGCAGGAGCCTCTCTCACCTCCGCAGCAGCGCTAAGGATGTCCGACTGCAGGGAGCGGGCCTAAGCTGTGAGTTGGACATCCCCCAAGGGCTCCTGGACTGTAAGAGGGCACAGGCTGGGCTGAGGGAGCCCCTCCCCACAGTGCACGAATTTTGTGCTCCGGGCCTCTAGTATTTAAATAAACCTGAACTCATTTACCTTGGATATTTTTTCTATTGCTTATAATGTGAGCAATCTCATTTCTCCTCACAATAGTCTTTTTAATTTTGATAGTACATACATAGGCATATAACATCTATTAAAATTCTGTACACATACACCCTTAATTCGTGAATCTGGAACTTATTTTGATATATAATACATGGTATAGTTCTAAATAATACTGCTCTGCAGTTATCTCAAGAAAGATTTATTAAATGATCTTTATCTCCTTGTTATGGAAGGCCAATTATATATGATACTAGAAGCCCAATGCACGAAGATTCATGCAGGAATGGGCCTTCCTTTCCCTGGCTGCCGGCACTGCCTTTCCTCTCTGGCCCTGCCTTCCCATGCTGCCCAGAGGCCCTGAGTGGCTGGGGCAGTGCGGAACACCTGTGTCGTCGCCATGGCGATGACACAAGCATCCCACCCCACCCCCGGCTCCTCTGTGCCTGCATATGCAAATTAACCCGCCATCTTTGTTGTGTTAATTTGCATACTCCTGATTGGCTGGTGGGTGTAGCAAAGGTATGGTCAATTTGCATCTTTCACTTTTATTAGTGTAGATTTTGGACTTTCCAATCTGTTCCTATAATCAGTAACACACTGTTTTCACTGTAAGTTCTTTATAATATGCTTAATCCCTTACTCACCCCCCATTTTCTTCTATAACAAATATTCTTTAATATGATATCCTGCTTTATTTTACTAGCTATTAAAAAATTTCTATTGTTAAAAATTCCTATTGAGAATTCTGACTGGAATTGCATTGGAAGGAGATATTTTAAATCCAAAATAGAAGATATTTACAAATGTCATGCTTGATGTTTTTTCTTACAAGTATAATAACATGGACAAAAAATATACATGTCAAATTCATGATATAGCTTGCATCTAGAGAGGCAATAGGTTAATGGAAGTGGGGAGTAAAACAAGGGTATTTTTATTATTTTTTTGTTTGTTAATCCACACCATATTTTCCCATTGACTTTTAGAAAGAGTGGATGGGTGGGGGAGAGACAGAGAGAAACATCGATGTGAGAGTGACACATCAATTGGTTGCCTCCTGCACGTGCCCCAGCCTGGGGACAGGGATCGAGCTTGCAACCAAGGTACATGCCCTTGACCCTTCAGTCTGTGGGCTGATGCTCTATCCACTGAGCAAAACTGGGACAGGCTTTTCTTATTTCTTAAAAATAAATTCATGAGTGGCACAGTATTAAGATGTCTTTATTTTGAGCACTAGTTGGGAACATGAATATTTATTTTAGCAATCTCTGTATGTTTGTAAATATTTTAAATTTTCATAGTTAAAAACAAAACAAAAAAGAGCAGCAGATGAAGCAAGATAACCAGACTTGTAAGACTAAGGATATAGTACATGTAATCCGAGTGCTACAAACAGACTGAGGTGGTGTGTGTATTCAGTCTTTGGAGATAGATTGTTCAGGTTCAAACTCTAGCTCTGCCACTTACTAGCTTTATGGCTCCAAGCAAGTTACTTATCCTTCCCATGCCTCAGTTTCCCCAGCTATAAAATCAGGACAATAATAACAACTTCCTATAGTTATTATGAGGATTAAATAGGTTAAGATATGGAAAACACTTAAAACAGTGCTTGGTATTTAGTACATACACAGTGTTAGCTATCAATAATATATATTACTAGAGGCCCGGTGCACAAGGGTTGTCCCTCAGCACAGCCTGCACCCTCTCCAATATGGGACCCCTCAAGGGATGTCCAACTGCCCATTTAGGCCCGATCCCGGTAGGATTGGGCTTAAACGGGCAGTCGGACATCCCTCTCACAATCCAGGACTGCTGGCTCCCAACTGCTTGCCTGCCTGCCTTCCTGATTGCCCCTAACTGCTTCTGCCTGCCAGCCTGATCACCCCCTAACCACTCTGCTGCCAGCCTGATTGCCCCCAACTTCCCTCCTCTGCCGGCCTGGTCACCTCCAACTGCCCTCCCTTGCAGGCCTGGTCCCTCTCAACTGCCCTCCCTTGCAGGCCTGGTCCTTCTCAACTGCCCTCCCTTGCAGGCCGGGTGCCTCCCAACTGCCCTCTCCTGCTGGCCATCTTGTGGTGGCCATCTTGTGTCCACATGGGGGCAGGATCTTTGACCACATGGGGGCAGCTATATTGTGTGTTGCAGTGATGATCAGTCTGCATAGTACTCTTTTATTAGATAGGACAGAGGCCTGGTACAGGGGTGGGGGCCAGCTGGTTTGCCCTGAAGGGCGTCCCGGATCAGGTGGGGTTTCCCTTGGGGCATGGGGCGGCCTGAGCGAGGGGCCTGTGGTGGTTTGCAGGCCGGCCACGCCCCCTGGCAACCCAAGTGGAGGCTCTGGTATCTGGAATTTATTTTCCTTCTACAATTGAAACTTTGTAGCCTGGAGCAGAGCCAAGCCTGCGGCTCCCTCCGAGGCCCGCAGCCATTTGTGTTGGGGTTATAATTGAAACTTTGTTGCCTTAAGCAGGTGGGCCCCGCCAGGGTGTGCGGAAAGCTTTGCTTCCCCTGTTGCCGGTGGCAACCCTGGCCTGCTCTCTCAAGCTCCTTCTGCCGCCATTTGTTTGAATTTGTTTACCTTCTATAATTGAAACTTTGTAGCTTGAGTGGAGGCTTAGGCCTGGCAAGGGCAGGCAGAAAGCTTGGCTTCCTCTGTTACCTAGGAAACCTTGCTCTCTGTGGCTGTAGCCATCTTGGTTTGGGTTAATTTGCATGCTCCCTCTGATTGGATGGTGGGCGTGGCTTGTGGGTGTGGCTTTGTGGGTGTGTTGGAGGTATGGTCAATTTGCATATTTTTCTATTATTAGGTAGGATTATTACCACATTTACTACATAGATTACATTGTTTTGTGGATGCTTTAAATTTTACGTAAATGATGTCATCAAAAATATGGGATCAACCTAACTGATGTGGCTCAGTGGTTGAGCATCAACCCATGAACCAAGAGGTCCCTGGTTCGATTCCCAGTCAGGGCACATGCCTGGATTTTGGGCTCGATCCCCAGTAGGAGATGTGCAGGAGGCAGCCAATCAATGTTTCTCTCTCATTGATGTTTCCATCTCTCTATCCCTCTCCCTTCCTTGCTCTCTAAACAAAAAACCTCAATAAAAACATATTTTTTGAAAATATGGGATCATCTGAAACCTGCTTGTTTTACACAATCCCCATCTGCTCTTTTGCAGGGAAATGGCTCATTCCAAGGCTGACTTTTCATGGGCAACTCCCTTCCATCCTTGCCTTGAGAACCCAACATTGGACTTATCAAGCTACCGAGCAATCTCTTCTCTTGACCTCCTTGGAGATTTCAAGCACTCCTCGAAAAAAACAGAGGAAACTTCAGTTTATGAGGAGGAGAGCTCCATGGCCTCCATGCCCCACCCACTGCGCAGCCGTGCCTTCTCAGAGAGCCATATCAGCTTGGATCCCCAGAGTTCCCGGGCCTGGGGGCAGCCTAGGAAGGAGCTCTTTACCAAAGTTGATGAAACCCAGCTAGATCCTTTGGGAACCAGGAAGAAGGCCTTTCCTCCTCCTCGTCCTCCTCCTCCCAACTGGGAGAAGTATAGGCTCTTCCGTGCAGCCCAGCAGCAGCAACAGCAGCAGAAGCAGCAACAGCAGCAGCAAGAGGAAGAGGGGGAGGAGGAGGAAGAGGAAGAGGAGGAGGGGATAGAAGAGGATGAGGAGGAAGAGGAGGAGGGAGGCGAGGAGGAGGAGTTGCCACCCCAGTATTTCAGTTCAGAAACCACTGGTTCCTGTGCTCTCAATACTGAGGAAGTCCTGGAGCAGCCACAACCCCTGGGCTTCGGTCACCTGGAGGTCTCAAGGCAGGGTACACAAAGCCTCCCAGCAGAGCAAGAGTCTTTTACTCTCCATTCCAATGACTACATGCCTCCAATAAGGGGCCACTTGGGATCTCAGCCGGAGAAGGCTCAGCCCCCTTGCTATTATGGCATTGGTGGACTTTGGAGGACATCGGAGCAGGAGACCACTGATCCCTCCAAGTAAGTGCTTATGAGATATTAGGTCCCCGAAGAGATAGGCAGCATGCGTTTGAATTCCACCTCCACCATGTACCAGTTGCATGACCTTGGACTGTTCCCAGCCTCAGTTTTCTCACTGGAAAATAGGCATGATGATACCTATCCCACACGGTTGTTATGAATATGAAGTTAATCTATCACATAGTAGGTGCTCAGCAAATTGTAGTTGTTCATGATCTTATCCCTAAATACCACTATCAAAATATATTTATTATTTCCCAGTTTGTCTTTCAGGTATGCATCAGTTTCTGGCCCCTGAGACAGAAAGCATTAAACCCTTATTACTTGTACAAGGCTTTTCCTAGAAACCTGGCTCCTGCCCTCTTCTACTTTGTCTTATGCTTGCTTTTCAGAACAAGAGGCCAGGTTGAAACCTGATTTGCCTTTGTTCTACGACCTACCGGGGCTTCTAAACTCTTCCTAACACCCCAACATCAAAGGTGTTACTGGGGTTGCATGCTTTATGCCCTGATCATTCTTTACAGTAGCTAAGAACATTCTTTTCCTCTTCCACTTTCACCTCTCTCTTTGCATTTTCTTCATTGAGTAATACGTGTAGTTGACAGGATAAGCTGCCTGGGCAGGAAGACCAAAGCCTTCCTGGCCGCTGGTCTGCCGGTGTCTGTTCCCTTCACTGTGCCAATGCCCATATGCATGCACTACAGTGTGTGGTTGTCCTCTTTGCTCCAAAGCAAAAGAGCTTTGGCTTTTAGCTCTGCCAGGCCTCCCACAGAGAGCTCAGCCCACTCTCTTCTGGGAGTGAAGATGGGGGGCAGGTGTCTTTCCTTTAAGTGCTTTATTAAATCCCTTTACAGAAGGAATCTGCCTGAGACTTGTTACTATTAGAAGTATCTTATTATCATGTCTTTTACTGACAGGCAGATCCATTACTTGGCTATCTGGAGCTAGTCAAGGTTTTCTAGCCTGAAGTGCCACAAGCACAGCACTTACAGGGCCTGGCTTCCAGACACTGAGAGAATCTCTTATTATATCCCTAGTGGCTGCTTCTCAAGCTGTCCGTCTAGCTGGGGAGCATTCTTATTATAATCGGAAAACATTTTGTGGAAAATGACTATGATTGTTACCTATCAAGGGGAAGGAAAGGTGACCTACCACTTAATATTCACAAGAAAGAATAAATGAATGAATGAATGAATGAATGAACATCTGCTGTGTGCCAGACATTGCTAGTCATTTTATATTCATCATTTCATTTAAACCTCCCAATAGCCCTAAGCACCATTATTATTCCCATTTGACAGATGAGAAAACTAAAGCTGAGCAAAATAAGGGACTAAATAAGTCAGAATTGTGCAGCAAAAATTCAAAACCAGATTTGTCTGCCTCCCAAATCCACGCTTCTTTCGCTATCCTAGTCTCAGATATTGTTCTTTTGTAGACCAGACCTTTATGAGGCCCTTCTGTCTCCTGTAGGGCATTGTGCTCCGAGGTAGTAGTTATAGTACCTCTGTCAGTCTGCTAGTTCTTCCTTTATGTACTTCCATTCACCTTGGCACCTTGGATAGAGAGAAGGAAATTGCTTTTGTTAGAGATTTTTGTAAGGTGTTCCAGAGTTCCTTTTAAATGACTATGGGATGCAAGGGAAAGCATTTGTTTGCGTACAACCCTGGCTTGTGGCTACAGAAAGTCAGTTATAGATGCTTTTTTGAGTGATAGCGATTTAAGGAACAGCATCGCTCCCAACATAGCTAATTTTTTTTTTTTTTGCTTGCTTACCATGTGCCAAGCATTGTTCTAAAAACGTTCATGTATTGATTGGTTTAATCTTCACAACACACCTATAGTAAATACCATTACTCTCCTGCATTTTTTAGATGAGAAAAGTGAGGCAAAGAGAGATAAAATAATTTGCAAAATACCACAGGTAGCCAGAACTCAAGTAGTCTGGCTTACTGTGGTCATCTCAAGATTTCTAGACTGATCAAGAAGAACCTATTCCAGATCATCAGACTGCACAGAGTTCTCACGAGAAGGAAGTGGCTTTAAAATTTATTTTTATTTTTTTCAGTTTTATTGACATAGAGCCACATCCTTTAAAAAAATATTCCATACTTTCCTGCAGCACTTTCTGCTCAGAACACTCATATATGCCCTAAATGTTTTTTATATATAAGAATTCCCTATCCTATACATTTATATGCCCTTCAGAATGTTCTCTTTTCTCTGCTAACAGAGATATTGTTCAGTCAGAAAATTTTTTACATGCAGGTTTTATATGCTGTCAATTTGCTCCCCTGGAAGTATAGCATAGTGTGGCTAAAAGCACAGATTTTGGTCTTGGCCAGAGTGGCTCAGATGGTTGAGCATTGTCCTGTGCACCAAAAGGTCACTGGTTTGATTCCTGCTCAAGGCACATACCCAGGTTGTGGGTTCAATCCCCACAGCCAATAAATGTTACATCGATGTGTGTGTTTTTCTCTCTCCCTCTAAAAAATCAATAAAAATATATTTTTTCTTTTAAAAAAGTACAGATTCTGGAGTTAAATAACCTAGGTATAAATTACAGGTCTGTCATTTACTGTCTGGTGACCTTGGGGCAGTTACTTTACCTTTCAATGCCTCATGTTCCTTATCTGTAAAGTGGTTGTCATGAGCATTGAATTTTATATCTGTATCTACACCTCCCCCCCCACACACACACACAGGCATCTTAGGAAAGTTTCTGGGACATAGTAAGCCCTGTGTGATGTTAGTGAGTAGTGTTCCTTTATCAGTGTTATTAGCTTAAAAACCTACATAAATGAATACCTAGGATGAGGAATGCTGGCATGCTCAAATTTCTTTTGTGTGATGAATTAGGAGACAGCATAACATGAATCAGTAAAAAGCTGTGGAGCATTTTAACCATTATTTTTGACCTTTATTTAAGAGCTGCAAATAGCTGCAAAAATGACTAATGAGATTTTCCTATTTTTCCTTTCAAACAGCTAGAGGTTAGCAGAGGGGCAGTGACACAGACAGGTGGAGGGTGGGGGTGGCTGGTAGGCAACAAGAATATAGAAGGGGTGGGCCTCTCCCTTGCATAAATCATGGGTGAAATTATTTGCTCATCTGTCCCTGAAGCCCAACTTTTTTTTTCCTTCTTTCCTCATGCCAGACCAGAATCCTTGATGGCAGAAGACTCCAAACCCAAGCCAGCCTGGAGCCAGAGCTACTTGTTTCCTGAAGAGCAGTTGTCCTTCATGGGCTGGCGCTCCGAGAAGCAGCACCTCAGTCCCGTGGGCTTCAGTGAACTCAAGACAACAGGGTCTGCTGCTACACTTGTCAAGCCCCTGGGTGCCACTGGTTCCATTTCCCCCCCATATTATTCTGCAACTATGGAGGAGGCTGGGGCCATTGGGGATACACCAGAAGTGGAGAGATGCTATTCCTTCTCAGGCAGAAGGCCTGCTCTACAGCAGGCAGTCTCAGAAGAGCTCATGAGAGATGTGGTGGGCCGTGACAAGTCCCTGGCAGGGGTGCTAACCCCAGCCTCCAACATGGTGACCACTGCTGAGGTCATGGGTGACCTCTTTGCTGTGGGAGATCTGCAGTGGAGGGGCCATCTCAAGCAGAAGTTGTACCATCAGGAAAGAAGAAATTATCGGAATGTCCAAGAAAGCCACAGGGTGCCTTTGTAAGCAAGCAGACTAGATAGAGCTGGGGGTGGGCGATGTCTAGGATGGGTAGGAGGGATGCAACAGACTTAGAAGACAAATAGCTAAGGTCTCAGATACATCCCTACCACCTAGACCCTCCCTTGGGGTTCATATACTGGGGCCATGAACCAAGGGGAATAATTGATGATAAGCCCAGGACTTTAAGGGCCTGTCAGTTTTTCTGGATTTTACCGGGTTGTCAATTACCAAACCAAATTATCTCTAAGGAAGTCCCTGTAGCTTCAGAAGTCAGGGACAAGGAAATAGCCTTTTAAGTTCTTAAAATTGGTCTTGACTTGAATTCTAGATGGCCTTTATGTGGTCTGTTTATATTTGAATAGTGCCACCTGGTCCATTATTTTCTTAGTTTACAACTCCTTGGCAAAGCAGGATCCCACTGTATTACACATAGGGAAACTAAGAAGCAGAAAGGTCAGCAGCCTCTCAACAGAGGTGTTCAAATGGTCACCCTTTGTTCCCACAGGCAAGAATTTCAGCACTTCTCGCCTCCTCAAGGGGCCCCAGGGATTTCTACCTCTTACTCAGCTTATTACAATATTTCTGTGGCCAAAGCAGAGCTGTTGAACAAGTTGAAAGACCAACCCGAAATGGCAGAGATTGGCCTAGGAGAGGAGGAAGTAGACAATGAACTGGCTCAAAAAAAGGTGAAAATTTTTTTTATATACCTTAGAAATTTTAGCTTGAGTGAGTCTAGAGATTGCCCTGCCCTCTCAGCTCTTTAGAACATCTTGGTATATGCCTATATTTTCCGTCTGAAAATCAAATAGCCTCTCTGGGTTTCTCACAAATGCAGCTCGAGTCTCTTTTTGATCTGGTCAATAATAGTAATTATGGTAGTAGTAATCATAGTCATCACTGCAGTATCTAATCCTTAAAACAACTCTACAAGGTAGACATTACTGTCCCCTTTTTGCCAATTGAGAGGACTAAGTTGCCCAGGGTTATAGACTAGGTGGTAGATTCAGGACTTGAAGTCAAGACTGTCTTTCTTTTGGGCTGTCCCTCTGAAATAAGCCAGCCTTGTTTGTTTGTTTTTATTTGTGGTTAATCCTCACCTGAGGACATTTTTTCCCATTGTTTTTTTCAGAGAGAATGTAAGGGGGGGCGGGAGGAGGAGGAGGAGGAAGGAAGGGGCTGGGGGAGGACCGGAAGTGGGGAGAGAGGTGAGAGAGACATCAATTAGTTGCCTTCCATACATACCCTGACCAGGGCCAGGGAAGGAACCTGTAACCCAGGTACATGTCCTTGACCTGGAGTCGAACCCATGACCCTTTGGTGTGTGGGCTGACACTACCACTGAGCAACACCGACCAGGGCAAGCCAGCCTTGTTAAGTAACACACTGCCCAGGGCACATCAGAGTTTTGGCCAGTGAACTCTAACCAATGGTAATCATTGATTGTATTATCTGTGAACTTTCTGGGACAGAGAACAGACTAACTATGAAAAGGAGAAATTATAAGCTGGTAAACTTTAGTGTTTATTTTTCAAAAGTAGTCAGTAATCTCTTAAAAAATGTTAAATAGATAAATGGAAATGATGTTGCTATTGCAAAGCCTCCCCTTTCTTCCTCTAAGTACCACTAGCCTGGTTGTCTAATCAAATTCCTGGAATCACTTTGCCCTCTCTGCACTTACCCATTTTATTTCATAAACAACTGGGTTTCCATGACAACCTGAAAGGCCCAATTTACCATTTCGTGGACATCTGAACTCAATGTAAATTAGTCATCAGCCCATGTTTCTCATTCAGGATATGACCTGTAGGAAAGCTCAAGGCTATTTACAAAAGTCCCCACCACCACTTTCCAATCTGAAACAAAATGTCAGAGAAGGAATTAGAAGCATGATGGTATTAAAGATTTCTTGATCCAGATGCCTGTTTTCTTGGATTCCATGTTCCCTAATCATGGCAGGCTTCTCCTGTCTTACTTAGGACCTTCTCATTAGGAGAAAACCTAATAATAGTCTGACCAGAAGAAGAGAAAAATGATCAGAAATGGTGACGTATAGAAATAGCAGATAGTGATTTGAAGTGATTGTTGGTGGGCTGGAACAGTTTTTGTCTCTGAGGAAGACAGTGAGTAATGATACTGATTTGTAATATCCCAGAAAAGCAGCTCAGTTCTAGCTAGGTCTGTGATGACTCCATACTCTATCTACTAACTTTCCCCAGGGTTGAATTTCAGGTTGCAAAGACCAAATGCCAAGAAAGAAAGGGTTGTCTCCACTTTTATCCTGGAAGACCTATGGAACCTAAGAACTGGGTTGGGTAGTTGATTTTCCAGGTTGATCATTTGGCCCCCAGCCCTACTTTGTCTTTGGCATTGAGTTTTATTTTGGAGACAAGAAGATAAGAAATATCTGGGAGCCTCTTGGCATCTAATTGTATTGACTCATTCATATCATTTAGCCCTCATTCCCAGTGGATTTTGGAATTTTTCCTAATTTAAACTTATTACACTTCAGACTGAGATCATGGTGATCTCCTGAAATATGACAACAGATTCTGAACCCAGAGCAGGGTCTCTTGGTCTTGGTCACCTTGGATATCTCTAAATAAAGTACTAGAAAATAACACAATCTAGAAAACTATTCCTGGGAAGGAATAATAAACATCAAAGCATACTTCTTATATACAAGATACTGTTCTAAGCACATAAAATGTACTAACTCATTTAATTACATAACAGCATTTGAGATAAGTACTATTGTTACCTTATTTTCAGATGGTAAAATTGAGGCACAGAGTGGTTGAGTTATTTCCTCAAGGTCACTCTACTACTTAGTGGCAGAACTGAGGTTCAAACTCAGATAGCAGTAGTAGTAATACCCAGGTAATCCTATATGATAAAAGGCTAATATGCAAATCGACCAAACGGTGGAACAATTGGTTGCTCTGACGTGCACTGACCACCAGGGGGCAGACGCTCAATGCAGGAGCTGCCCCCTGGTGGTCAGTGCACTCCCACAAGGGGAGTGCCCCTCAGCCAGAAGCCAGGCTCACGGCTGGCAAGTGCAGCAGCAGTGGCAGGAGCCCCTCCTGTCTAGGACATCCCCCAAGGGCTCCTGGACTGTGAGAAGGCGCAGGCTGGGCTGAGCCCCCCCCCCCACAAGTGCACGAGTTTCGTGCACTGGGCCTCTAGTTATATAATAAAAGCCTAATATGCTAAGTGTCCTGTCGATTGGTCGGCCACTCAACCAATCAAAGCATAATATGCTAATAATATGCTAAGGCCACTCAACTGCTCGCTATGACATGCAGTGACCACCAGGGGGCAGACAGTTGACCAGTCAACCAGTCCCTATGACGTGCACTGACCACCAGGGGACAGACGCTCTGACCTGTAGGTTAGTTTGCTGCTGGGATCTGGCTGATCAGTACTGAGTGAGATGGGTTGGACACACCCTGGAGCCCTCCCGTAGTCCCTCCCTGGCTGTCCAACCTCCTGCATCTCTCCCTGGCCCTGATCATGCACCAGTGGGGTCCCTCAGCCTGCATCCTCTCACAATCCAGGACCTCTTGGGGGATGTCAGAGAGTCAGTTTCAGCCTGATTCCACAGGGCGAGTGCCGCTCAGTGAGAAGCCGGGCTCATGGCTGGTGAGCACAGCAGTGGTGGTGGGAGCCTCTCCTGCCTCTGTGGCAGCGCTAAGGATGTCCAACTGCTGCCATCAGTCGGACATTCCCTGAGGGCTCCCAGACTGCAAGAGGGCATAGGTCGGACTTAGGGACCCCCCCAAGTGCATGCATTTCATGCACCGGGCCTCTAGTAATATAATAACAACAATAGCGGCAGCAGCAGCATTAGTGAACATGTATTTAGTGATTAATGTTCCAGACAAATTACTAAGTATTTTACCTCTATGATATCACTTAACCCTCACAAGAATAGGGAGTGGGAAGAGAGGAGGCACTTCTCCAATTTAGAGATGAGAAAACAGAAGTCTCAGTGGGACTGGGTATCTCACTCAAGGTCACACAGTTTTGAGGAGGTAGAATTGGAATCCAGGCATCTCTGACTCCACAACTCCACTCTACCACACTACCTTCCTGTAAGTGCAGTCCCAGAACTGACTATAGGAGAGACAAATTAAAAGACACAAGCAGTGCTTCCCTCAAACTTACAATCAATAGTAGGAGAGTAATCAGGTGCACACACAAGAAACAGAAAGTGAACAACTTCAAATTACACAATAGGATTCTAATTCTAAACATCTGGAGAGTTCAGAAAAGAAAAAGATTATTGAGAGAAGACTTATGGGGACAGCGGTTTTCAGCAGGAAGGGTAGAGACAAAGCTGGGCTCTGAAGAAGGAATGGGACTGGCCAAAGTAGGTAGAACTGCATAAGCAGATCAGAAACACAAGAATTAGTGTTGTGAACACAGAGGAGGGTGAGGAGCTAATATTGAAAGGTTCTGAGGAGTGGAATCAGAATGGTAGAGTGGGGACAAACTGAATAATAATAATAATAATAGCAGCCAGCTTTTACTGAGCATTCAGTCTGTGCTAAACCCTTAGCATTCATTATCTCATTGAATCCTTATTATAATTCAATGAAGTAGGTACTGCAGTTGTCCCCATTCTGCAGATAGAGAAAGTAAAACTTCGTAAAGAAATTCACCTAAGGTCACACAGCTAGGAAGTGGCAGAGCTTTAAGTCAAATGTAGTTATTGAAACTCTAGAACTCAGACTCTTATTGAAAAGGCTTGAAAAGTTAAGCTGAGGGGGTAAAAATCTAGCACAATGCCATGAACACCAGAGGTACTTAAATGGATAGAAGGAGATTGAATAAAGAAATAGGCAAATACTTGATGACAATGCTTTTTTAACCTATGTTCTCATAAGCATTCCAATTTCTGTTTATTAAACAGTATTTATTTATTATTTAATTTATTGGGGTGACAGTCAATAAAATTTATAGGTTTTCAGGTATACAATTCTATAATTCATCATCTCTATACTGTATTGTGTGTTTACCACCCAACGTCAAGTCTCCTTACGTCACCATTTATCCCCCTTTACCTTCTTCTACCTCCCCCAACCCCTTTCCCTCAAGTAATCACCATACTATTGTCTGTGTCTGAGATTGTTTTGCTTAATCCCTTCACTTTTTTCACCCAGTTACCCAATCTCCTTCCCCAATGACAGCTGTCACTCTGTTCTCTGTATCTATGAGTCTGTTTCTATTTTGTTTGCTTGTTTATTTTGTTCATTAGATTCCACATATAAGTAAAATCATATGGTATTTATCTTTCTCTGACTGGCTTATTTCACTTAGCATAATACTTTCCAGGTCCATCCATGCTGTGGCAAAAGATAAGATTGCCTTCTTTTTTATGGCCACAAAGTATTCCATGGTGTAAATGTACCACAGCTTTCTGTCCACTCATCTATTGATGGGCACTGGGCTGCTTCCAAATCTTGGCTATTATAAATAATGCTTCAATGAACATAGGGGTGCATATATTCTTTCAAATTAGTGTTTTGGGATTCTTCAGATATATTCCCAGAAGTGGGATTGCTGGTTCAAAAAGCAGTTCCATTTTTTATTTGCTGAGGTCACTCTATACTGCTTTCCACAGTGGCTGCACCAGTCTGCATTTTCACCAACAGTACATGAGGGTTTCCTTTTCTATACATCCTCTGCAACACTTGTTTGTTGATTTATTGATGATAGCCAATCTGACAGGTGTGAGGTGGTATCTCATTTTGGTTTTAATTTGCATTTCTCTGATGATTAGCAATGATGAGTATCTTTTCATATGTCTATTGGCCATTTGTATGTCCTCTTTGGAGAAGTGTCTATTCAGATCCTTTGTGCATTTTTTTAAATGATGGTCTGGTGTTGTTGTTTTTTAAATATATCTATCTATATATAAAAACCTAAGTGACCATTATGACTGGTCAACCAGACGACTGGTCGCTATAACATGCACTGACCACCAGGGGGTAGACCCTTAACATGGGAGCTGCCTCCTGGTAGTCAGTGCACTCCCACAGCCAACCTCCCACAGTCCCTCCCCACAGCTGGCTGGCCCCGATCAGCCACAATTGCCGGCCAGGCTGAGGAACCCCACCCATGCACGAATTTGTGCACTGGGCCTCTAGTTTTTGATTTCAGAGGGGAAGGGAGAGGGAGAGAGAGAGAGAGATCAATGATGAGGAAGAATCATTGATCAGCTGCAACGTACTGGGGATGGAGCCTGCAACCCGGGCATGTACCCTGACTGGGAATCAAACCGTGACCTCCTGTTTCATAGGTCACTTGCTGCTCAACCACTGGGCTGGATTGTTTGTTTGTTTGTTTGTTTGTTTTTTGGTGTTGAGTTGTCTGAGTTCTTTATAAATTTTGGATATTAACCTCTTATCAGATGTATTGACAAATATATTTTTTCATTCAGTGGGTTGTCTTTATTTTTTTTATGGTTTTTTTTGCTGTGCAAAACATTTTTAGTTTGATGTAGTCCCATTTGTTTATTTTTTATTTTATCCATTGCCCAGAGAGATATATCAGAAAAAATATTGCTATAAGAAATGTGTGAGATTTTATTGCGATGTTTTCTCTAATATTTTTATGGTTTTGAGTCTTAAATTTTGTCTTTAATCTATTTTGAATTTATTCTTGTGTATGGTATAAGAAGGTAGTCTTAGTTTCATTTTTTCAGCAAGTATTTATGAAGTTACATTTGGTATTAGCCCATGGGCATCACTTGTCTAATGCCAAGACATTTCATAGTGACAGAGATTCCTCCCAGATTCTAAAAGATGGGAGAGAAGACTGTCCTGAAAACAGAAAATTCTCATGTGACTTGCTCAGGTTTCTTTTGTTTCCAGTGACTAGGGTAGAGCCCACCATCTGTTACTTGGATCCAAAAACATGGGTTACAAGAACATATCAGTTTCTGACAGTCCCCATCCTCTTCCTTTGCTTTCTTCTCCTTGTTTCTCCTAGATACAGCTTATTGAAAGCATTGGCAGAAAACTTTCTGTCCTACGGGAGGCCCAGCGAGGATTGCTGGAGGACATCAATGCCAATTCTGCCCTTGGGGAAGAGGTGGAGGCCAACCTAAAAGCTGTCTGCAAGTCCAATGAGTTTGAAAAATATCGTTTGTTTATTGGGGACCTGGATAAAGTTGTCAACCTGTTGCTGTCACTCTCTGGACGACTGGCCCGGGTAGAAAATGCTCTCAACAGCATTGATTCAGAAGCTGACCAGGAGAAGGTAGAGTTGGAGTCTCTTGGGTGTGGATGGAGGGAAATGCCATATGTGTTTTCTTGAGGCTTCCTCTTTCAACTTTGGGTAGTCTGGGAGGGAGTAGAGCATAGTGTTATGAGTGTGAGCACTGGTTTTTAAGTGCCTTGAAATTCTGGCTCTACCCCTAATTAGCTGTGTGACTTATAGGCAACTTACTTAACCTCACTCTGTCTCAATCTCTTAAAAATGGGATGAACACACTCCATACTACATAAGGTTTGAAAATTAAATTAGGTAATTCATGTTAATGTCTTAAAACAGGGCCTGGAACAGGGTAAACATTGAATCAATGCTGTCAGTAGTAATAGTAGCAGCGGCAGCAATCTCTCTCTTTCTCTCTCTCTCTCTCTCTCTCTCTCTCTCTCTCTCTCTCTCTCTCTCTCTCTTTTAAAGGGCAAGGTCTCATCAAGTATTTGAGATTGGGAGACTGTCAGTTCCACAGGTTGGGTCAATTTGCATACATTCATGAACCCAAACTGCATTGCCTTTCCCTATGCAAGTGTTATTAGATAAAAATTTTATTTTACAATAAGAGGCACATAGGCATGTGCCTACACACATGGCTACACATATATACCCACACAGAGACTGATACCATTTTAAAAGCATTCTTGCAGTGATGGTTGTTCACCAGATAGAAGGGGCCTGAGCTAGCTCTGTCAGAGCCTTCCCTCATATCTACCTCAGAGATAGTCCACTAATTAAAGATAGTTTAGCGATGGAAAAAGGGAATTGCATATCCCCCTGGCCAGAATCACTTTCGTGTATATTCTCCCCCTGCTACAGGAAAGAAAAGCTTTTGCATGAAGGTGGACTTCAGGGCAGGAAATCTACGATTGATCAGTTAGCAGAATGCGTAGTTGCTTTGTGGCAGCATGCCCGGTGGAGCAATGGGTTAGGCTGATGACTGGTAATTGAAATGACTCTTAATTGGTTTTCTATTTCCCCAGTTGGTGCTGATGGAGAAGAAGCAGCAGCTGACAGGGCAGTTGGCAGATGCCAAGGAGCTGAAGGAGCACATGGACCGGAGGGAGAAGTTGGTGTTTGGCATGGTCTCCCGCTACCTGCCTCAGGACCAGCTCCAAGATTATCAGCACTTTGTGAAGATGAAATCTGCTCTCATCATTGAACAGCGAGAGCTAGAAGAGAAGATCAAGCTTGGGGAAGAGCAGCTCAAATGTCTCAGGGAGAGCCTACTCCTGGGGCCTAGCAATTTCTAATTCTGCCAGCAGACTGCCCACATCATCACTGCCCAGCCACAATGGGAAGTGCTTTCAATCTTTGTTAGCAGTTCGTTAGCAAATAGCAGTTAGTTAGCAGTTTGTTCCATATCCTCTACCCTGGATATCTCTCACTGCCCCTTACCAAGCAGTATGCCCAATCAGCTAGGTCACTCTGGGGAGACCCCAAACTTCTACCCTAGGAAGTAGAAGCAAGAAGTAGAAACTGTAATGGAGTGTGATCATACAACCACACTCTTTCCCACAGTTTGCACAGCAAGCACTTAGCACACACAGAATCAACGAAGTGCCTTCATTCTTCTTTGTAGTAGGATATCAGAGACATCATGCACTCACCACCCACCCACACCATAATCAGCCAAGCTCAAGGCCCAGTCATTTCCCACAGAAATTTGACTGTCTTGAGGGCATTTACCTACTGGAATTTCAGGGCTTTACTCAAGCTTTGCAGTGGGAAGCAAAGAAGGAGAAATTTTACTTAACAGAATGTGAGCAAAGGATTTGGGATCCCCAGATGCCCTGCTGGGTAGAGCTAGGCTTAATGAAATTGGTCCCATCCCCACCTTTACCAGCATCTTCATAAAGGGAAAGAGGCCCACTATCAGCCCTGGCTAGTGTGGCCCTCCTCCTGTCCTAAGACTTTGGACCTACCACTTCCTATTTCATCTTGCCTTTGTATTGCTGGAGTTACAGATGGCTACCCTAAGGGCTTCCCACTATGGGCCATGAATAGCTCGGCTAAAGCTGACTTCTGCATACATGTTTCATTACTGGGGGGAAGGGGTTCTTATTATATTTTAAATGTCCTTTTGACTTTATTTATTTTTATTGTTTTTTCTTCTTTTTTAACTAATAAGGTGAGAGGAGGGGAGTTAGAAAGGGAAAAGTTAGCCCAGAAGGAAAACATTTTCTATAGATCAGCCTGAATTCACCATAGCTAGGTAACCGGTGTCAAGGCTTTGAATTATTTCCACCATAGCTGACAAGTATTTAAGAAAGTTCTCACCTTGAACTCAGAGCTTCTCCAGTGTGGCCTGGTCCTATACTTCCATTGAAGTATAGATAGCCATGAGCTTAGCATTCCCCAACAGGGTCCAATTTTTTTTCTTACTTATTTTTCCTTGAAACCAAAGAAATCTGAAACTGACCAAGGTCCACCTATTTCTTCAAGTCTTCAAGCTAAGGAAAAGGCTCAGGAGGAACTCCTCTACCTAATTGCTTTCTCAGCCTGTGGTCTGGCTCAGGGAACCAAAATTTGTGGTAGCAGAAAGCTCTAGTCAGGGCCAGCCCCCCAGTACAAATTATGAACCAGCCAGGATCTGAGGCAGACAAACAACTGATGCTGCTGCTTTTGCCTAGTTCCTGGCACTGGTAGCCAGTTTCTGTCCTGGGAAAGCCTTCAGGTGATGGCAGGAAGGTAGTTGTGGCCAAATTGTCTTGTTATACAGCTTAGTTCCCTATTCCTTGCTAACTAGCCCATACTTGGTATTGCCCAGCCCTTCCCAGCATCCCTGACATCTGTTCTAGTCATTGCTGAGTTTCTCACTGTCTTTGGAGGTTAACTGTAGCAGCAGGAGTGCCTCAATTGACCAAAAGAATTTGCCAAGGAATTTTGCTGCTGCTACAAATACTGGTTCCTAACTTCCGTTTCCTCCTCATTGTATTTGAAAACAATAGAAGAATCTTGGCCAGCAGGGTGTCCTGGGCTGGGGGGGGGGGGTGGGGTGGGGGGCTGAGTATGCTCTTAATATACTGCTGCTGTCAGAACTACTGTTAAAATGTCAACCTGCCATTCTCCCCCCCAAGTGGAGAATTCTACTTTATTCAGGAAGGCTGATGGCTTGTAAAGGGCTAGGTTTACCCAAGCCAAGGTTGAGGAAGGTGGAGGAGTGCTTTTAATATAAGCTGTGGCTGCCATGTTTTTAAAAACACAGGCTCTAAAATAAACAATGAGCAAGATTGAGATGAGGCCAATGTAGTCCATCATCATAAGATTGTATGCTTGTGTGTGTGTGTGTGTGTGTGTGTGTGTGTGTGTGTGCGCGCATCCAGAACAGATTTTTGGAAATATAGGCCCATAGAAAAAAGTGATCACTCACCTGGACACTATGGCCACAGTCTTAGTTTTTCTAGTCAGCGATAGATTGGTTGTACCTTAAGTTTATCACACTAAAAGTACTATCGACTCATATTTTTGTCCCTCATGCCACCTCAAATTATTTTAGAGTTGGAATCAGAACAAAAGGATGCTTACTTGTATACAGAGGGGCAGTTCCAAAGATCTTAATAAAATAAACCCAAAATTATATTACTCAATATAATTAATGCCCAGCACTGCTAACTTGGCAGTCCCACTGTGAGTGATAGTGCTATAAAGCTGTCCCTTTTACTTCAAATGCTGAGTCTCTCCTCTGTTCTCATGTCCTGGGCTCTGCCCTCCACAAAGGTCTGCCAGAAGGAAGAAGTTTGGAAGGCAGGCCAAGGGATTTTCACAAAGCGTTATTGGTCTTGAAGTCTGCCCTCTCCCTTCAAATACTCATACAGGCCCCAGTGTGTAATAGGTAAGTACAGTGGTTGATATAGAGAGAGGAATCAGTGCAAGAGCTACTATGATATGTCCCTTCTAACTCCCCACTCCCAGAGCCTTGGGTAATCAAGTCTCCTTGAATCCTACTAGCTGCAGACTCGGCCAGGGTATAGCAGTAAATGCTCAATGGGAATCCAACAGAAAGAGACAGAGACACTGAAAATAAAGTCCTTGCAAGGGAAAAACTGGAAGCAGAGATCCAAAGAGGGTGAAAAGGTGAAAAGCCTCTTTTAAGACCAGGTTCAGGTTCTATTTTCCATTTAACCTCATGTGCCAAAAAGTTGTCCAGGGGCACTAGAGCCACAACGCCAGCCTCCCTAAAGGCGCTGCTCTGCCAGTAGCAAGTTTCAGATGGAGGAAGCTGGGCACATTTCTGGCCACTTCCTCCTGTCTGCAGCTTGGTGACTCCCGCTGTGTTTGCCAAAGGAGTTATCTATGCCAATAATATTTCTGTAACAGCATATTATATTCTTTGAAGATTAGTAGATCTTTAGAGGGGGGTGGGGCAGGGGGCAATTTCTATAGATAAAGAATCAGTGTTTGTTGTACAACTGTTGGGGGTCATCTATCCCATGTGAAGCTATTATTTTTCTGAGTCTTAATTGTTTCTGCATTTGTGTCCTCCACCACTCCCTTCTTGGCTGACATTGATATGCCTGTCAGATTGTCATCAAGGGTTATACTTCAATAAAAGGTGCTAAGGACAAAAATAATTATCTCATGTGTTTTGACTGAGGTGATGGAAACCTAATATCCTACTGAAAACTATTAGAAAGGAATTTGATCACTTATCCATAGTTCTTCATAGGTAACCATTTGACCAGAGCCTTACCCACATTCCTAAATCCTTAACCTGGCCCCTCAAGGATTGCATTGGTACTATATCATTCATTATCCTCAGTAAAATAATTTAGAATTCAGGAGGAGTCAACAATAGTTTTAACCACAAGTGTAAATCTCAGCAGTATAAAGAGTCCAGTTCTGAAGTCTGTTCTGATCAGAAGTGAACAACTTTCTATACCACCTCTAATCTTGAGTTCTGTCTACTAGTATCATCTTCCTTCTACCTGATATTCTGGTCTCACACCCTCACTCTTAGCAACATAGCCAAGATAACCTCAAGCTTTAGACCCAAATGCACTCGAGGCAACTCTTCTCACCCTGAAAAACTTAATTTTTTTTCTGTTCCATATATTGTTCATATCCCAACTGATATCCTATTTCAGATATCCAGTGTGGGGGAGTGGAAAGAGCCTAGCTTTGGCATTAGCATGAACTATGTTCAAATCCTGGTTCTGCCACTTAGTCTATGAACTTGGTTATTTGCTCAACTTCTGATTTCCTTTTTATCTATAAATGGAAACAATAATATATATTTTACAGGGTTGGTGTGGCTTAAAATAGTAAGTGAAAGCTACCAGCTACCTACTGAGAAGTTGTTAGAAAGGCATAATCCCAGACTCCACCCAAACCCACTGACAAAAGTCTGCATTTTAATTAGATTCCCAGGATATTGATATGCATATTAAAGGTTGAGAAGCAGTAACCTATCACAAACATGCTCAATACATGGTAACTACACATTATTCTAGTCCTGATTTACTCAATAATTCCTTCTGAATCCTAGACATATTCTTGCTCTTCTCATACTGCCTGCCTAAATGAGTTCAGCAAGGTTGCATGATATAAGGTTGATATATAAAAGCCCATGTATTTCTATACATTAGCAATGAACAATCTAAAAAAATTAAGAAAACATTTCCCTTTACAGTGGTATCAACTTAATAAAATACTCAGGAACACATTGAACAAAAGAAGAGCAAGTACACTGAAAACTACAAAACATGGTTGAAAGAAAAATTTTAAAATCTAAATAAGTATAAAGATACCCATGTTTATGGATGGAAAGACAATATTGTTTAAAATACATTTTATTGATTTTTTTTTTACAGAGAGGAAGAGAGAGGAATAGAGAGTTAGAAACATCGATCAGCTGCCTCTTGCACACCCCCTTCTGGGGACGTGCCCACAACCAAGGTACATGCCCCTGACCGGAATCGAACCCGAGACCCTTCAGTCCGCAGGCTGACGCTCTATCCACTGAGTCAAACCAGTTTCGGCAAGACAATATTGTTTAAATGACAATATTCTTTAAATTCATCTACAGATTCGATGCAATCCTTATGAGAATCCTAGCTGGCTTCTTTGCATAATTTGAAAAGTCAAACTTGAAATTCATATGTAATTGCAAGGAACCCAGAATAGTTAAAATAATCTCTAAAAAGAACAAAGTTGGAAGACTCACACTTCTCGAGTTCAAAACTTACTACAAAACCACAGTAATCAAGACTGTGATACAAGCACAAGGTTAGATATATAAATAAATGGAATGGTATTGAGAGTACAGAAATAAACCCTCACATTTATGGTAAATTAATTTTTGATAAGAATACCAAGGTAAAATGGAGAAAAAATAGTTTTTCAACAAATTATGTGGGGACAACTGAGAAACCAGATGGAAAAGAATGACGTTGGACCCCTGCCTTACACCACATGCAGAATTAACTTGAAATGGATTATAAACCAAAATGTAAAAGTTAACATTACAGAACTCTTAGAAGAAAACATAGTAGTAAATCTTCCTGACACAGGGTTAGGCAGTGATTATTTATAACTCCAAAAGCACAAGTGATAAATAAACAAATAAATTGAAGTACATCAAAATTAAAAACTTTGTGCTGCAAACAATACTATCAAAGTGAAATCACAATCCACATAATTGGAAAAATATTTACATATTGTATATCTAATATTAGACTTTTATTCAGAACATATAAATAACTATTAAAACTCAATGATAAATAAAATGAGAAAAGGATTATAATAGACATTTCTCCAAAGAATATATGCAAATTGCCAATAAGTACAGGGAAAGATGTTCAACATTAAAGACATACAAATAAAAACTATAGACCTAGCAGGTTTGGCTCAATGGATAGAGCGTCGGCCTGCAGACCAAAGGATCCTGGGTTTGATTCCAGTGAAGGGTACGTACATTGGTTGGGTTACAGGCTCCTCCTGGCTCAGGCCCTGAGCAGGGCTCATGCAGGAGGTAACCAATTGGTGTGTTTCTCTCACATTGATATTTCTCTCTGTCTTTCCCTCTCTCTTCCACTCTCTCTAAAAATCAATGGAAAATATCCTCAGGTGAGGTTGAAAAAAAAAAACTACAATGAGAAACTGCCTTATACCCACTACAATAGCAATAAGAAAAAGACAAACAATAACAAGTATTGGTGAAGATATGGAGACATTGAAACACTCATACATTGCTGGTGGAAAACAATTTGGCAGTTCCTTAAAACATTAAATATAAAGTTTTTAAAACTTTTTTTAGAGAGAGGAAGAGAGAGAGAGAGAGAGAGAGAGAGAGAGAGAGAGAGAGAAATATAAATTGGTTGCTTCCCACCTGGGACCCATCTGGGGATTGAACCTGTAACCTTGGTATGTGCCCTGACCAGAAATCGAACCAATCAGCTCTTGACCATATTTAACTCTTCTGTGCCTGGGTGTCCTCTTCTGTGGATCAGAGGTAACAAAAACACATACCTCATTGATTTGATGTGAGGAATTATTGAGTTAATCCATGAAAAGTGCTTAAAACAGGGCCTAGAATAAAGTAAGTACTCAATGAATGTTAACCATTATTATAAAGTTAAAGTAGAAAACAAATGAGTTTCTTGGTAGAGCTGGATATGCGGTAGGTCCTCAGTAAAAGGTGGTTCCATTCCTCACCCACCCTGATCTGTGCCCCAAGTCAGGATTTCCTTAGACTTGCAGAGAAAATGTTTCAGACTAAGGAAGTCACCATAGTAAGTATAATTTTCTGGCAGGCTTATCTTTTTTAAAAGTTATTTTTTAAAAATATATTTTATTGATTTTTTACAGAGAGGAAGGGAGAGGGATAGAGAGTTAGAAACATTGATAAGAGAGAAACATCGATCAGCCGCCTCCTGCACACCCCCCTACTGGGGATGTGCCCGCAACCAAGGTACATGGCCTTGACCTGAATCGAACCTGGGACCCTTCAGTCCGCAGGCCGACCCTCTATCCACTGAGCCAAACCGGTTAGGGAAGGCAGGCTTATCTTAATGGAAACAATGTCATCATCTGTTAGCTGTCTCTACCGCCATTTCCCAGAAAATACCCCATTAAGAGCAGTAGGGTACAAATGATTTTACATGTGGACTACTTGGACTCTGATTTGAGGATAGTGTAGGAAAACCCTCTACTTTTTTCAAACCTCTCTTTAGATTTGGAGTCTACTTAAATATTGAATTCCCTGCCCGAGGTTAGGCAGTTTCACATATTTTTATTTCCACTATGGTTTTCTATCAAACTATACACTTTTAAAAACTTTAACTTAATCTTTACAAGAGCTCTGTGATTTTAAACACTTACGTAGAAATTCAGAATTTTGTCAGCATTTTTACTGTATGTAAATTAAACAAAAGGGATATAACTGTAATGTCATTCATTCAACTAATATGGTAGGTATTGGTTTATGCTGAGGAGAACCAGCAGTGAATGAAATAGGCAAAGTGCATATTCATAGCACATTTTATCCTAATGAAAGGGACATACACAATTACGTGATACTTTATATATAAAATACACATACATACATAATCATTTTTTACCCTGTACAGAGGCAAAACAGATTTTTCCTTGATGCCATAACTATTACTAATAGGCTAAATTCATGAATCTCTTTGCTAGTGTAATAAGTAAAATATTTCATATTAATTTTCAGCAGAGATATTATTTTATTACTAAATAAAATTTGTATTGTGATTTTTTAAAATGTCTAGCAAAAGGATGGCAACCCCTTAGCACTAAAGAAGTCAGATTAAAATAGCTTAGAAAGGTTGAATTCTACTATTGATAAAGACAACCAACCTATATCACGTGGAAATCTTGACCATTTTGTGCATGGTTCAAACATGGCCACAGGCTAAAGGGTTCTGGCAAAAGCCTCTCTCCTACTGGGCAATGTAAACCTTAGAGAATATGCTCTAATTGTAAACTGTTTATGTTTCTTAAATATGGCACTACATCCTGGATTTGCTCATTGCTATTAACTGAGTAAAACAACATGGTTTTGAATTCTCATTTTCTCCCAGCTACTGATTTTTCTACCTAAAAAGGATAATTAATGGAACTCACTTTCTCAGGTGCTGAGTTGGTCATATTTTTTGCAGAGTAAATAATTTGGGAAAAGGCCATCTGAGTGAAAAATATTTCCAACTTGAAAATGCATGAGGTTAAATGTGAATAAGTCAAAGTGCTAAAAAAATAACAACATGTACCCTGAGTTGTCCACATTTTTTAGTTTGACAAAAGTAAAATAGCAGAACCGATAGTAGATATAACAAATGATAACTTGTAATTGAGAGAAATCTCTCATACTGGCTAAGCTTGAACAGCTACCATTTAGAAGTCTCACAAATGACTATATATTTAAACACCTTTTACAAATATAAAACCTTTATTTTTCTTTTAGGAAAGTAGATTGTGGTAAGAGTGAAGAGGGACAGATAGAGAAGAGTAATGAGACTGGATAAATTAGGTAATGCTGTGTATTTAGAACAAAATTTTGGTCACTTCCCCACAGCCTGGTAGCTATTAAGTCCTGTTGAAGAATCAGTTACTAAAACTTTTTGTAAACAAATCCAGTTTTGACAAAACATGGCCTAAACCATGTCTGTTCCTGAAACAATCTGAAAATGAGGAAAACCATGTGTCTCCTGGACCTTGCTAGAAGGCACTCAAAACCTTTATACCTACCCCGACTCTGATAGTGTTCCTTTATCAGTTCTGCAAAGGGGGTACTTTTGTGGTTATTAAAGAGAAGAAATAACATCCTACCTGCTTCCAGGATCTGAGTATAGGGTACACATAACACCACTTTTCAAGCCTGACTCCCAAATGGCATATAAGGCCAGTTCCCTCTACCTGGCCTCACTGCCCACAGAATAAAGTCCAGACTCCTTGTATACAAGGCCCTTCATAATCTATCTCTTATGTACTTCTCCAGCTATGACTTCTGACACCTCCTCACATTCATCCTTAGTTCTTGCCAGTTCTCCTAACATGTTACACAGTCTCATCCCTCTGTGCTTTCACAGAAGTAAATACCTCTGCCTGAAATCCTTCCCCTGATTTCTTCCATTAATTGCAGCTCGTCATTTGATACAACTCAGATTTCACTTCCTTCAGAAATATTCCTTTATTATACTAATAACAGTGTATGATGTTTGGGTAAGATAATTGTTTATGCTTTCTGTCTCTCCCTTTAGGCTGTGGGCTTCTCAAGGGCACCAATTTATATCACTAACATTTAGTGCAGTGGCCCTAGCTCATATTAGGCAATTCAGAAATGTAGGGTAGTAATATTTATGAGAGAGATGCATTCATGACACACTTGCTGTAGGATTCATATTTTGGAGATATTTTATGCTGGCTTATTCGCAACAAAATTATTAAATACTAGAGGCCTGATGCACAAATTTGTGCATGGGTGGGGTCCCTTGGGGTGGCCTGCGGGGTGGCCTGGCGCTGCCCCCTCACTTGCTCCACCATCCCGCCTGTGGGGGGATCAAGCAGGTGCGGACCCCCTGCCTGGCTCCCTCAGTGCCTGGGAGCCAGGCAGGGTCCTCCTGTGCTCCCTCACACCTGCCTTGGCCTGGTGCCACCCGCTCACCTGCTCCACCATCCTGCCATGATCCTGCTCTCATCCTGGCCCATCGGAGCTGGCAGCGCCTCCACTGCAGCCTGCTGCCAAAGCGGAGTCACCAAAGCCCACCATGTTCCGCGCTGCCCCCTGGTGGCCAGCACACGTCATAGTGAGTGGTTGAATTCCCGGTCCAACTCCTGGTTGAGGGGACAATTTGCATACTGGCTTTTATTATATAAGATTGGGATCTCTTAAAGTCTAGTCCCAGTTCCTCTTCTCCTTGTTCTCTCTCTTTCATGTGTATGTAGTTGATTCCTAAAATTTATCTCCAGTTCAGGTCTTCTCTTAGTTCCAAAGCTTCATATCTGTTTGGATGCTCAATGACACTTTAAACCCCATATGTCCAAAACTGAACATGTGATCTTTCCCTCTAAAACCTGGTCCCCTACAGTGGTCTTTATATTTCAATGAATAATAACCCCTATCCAACCAACTAAGAAAGACAGACATCTTAGAGTGATCCTACATCAAAATATTAATGATAATTTTTTTAAATGTTAGTAGTCAATTTTTTAAAGTTTATCATTATAATCTGGAACAAAATTTTCAAGCACTGTCACACTGCCTACCATACTGTTGATTTCTCCTCAACAGCATTTTTATAGTCACAACTTTACATTTATCTGTGTGACTTGTAGATTAATGTTTTAGTCTTATGCTAGATTATAATCTCCAGAAGAGCAGGAACCTGTGTCCAGTTTTCTTTATAATAGTTGTTTTGGTCAAATAGAGTTCTTGGCTCCCACATCCCCCTTTCTCCTATGCATCCTCACCTCACATAGGAAGGGGAAAGGTTAATATCATAAAAATGCATCAGAATTATTCTATCAGAGATAATCAGTAAATAGCAAGAGAGGGGTTTATGAAAAAGAAAGTTCACTTTAAAACATTTAATAAATGTGAAAATTTGGAAGCAACATAAATATCCAACAGTAGGGGAATTATTAATTTTGCATGGTACATATAATTCATGCAGGAAGAATAGATACCATTCCTTTCTTTGTTAGGTGATTACCCTGGCCAGAGACACAGACTACAAATGAGACTGCAACCCAAGCATTACCACCTGCATTTCCTAACAATAATAGTGTAGCTAAAAAAATAATGTACTTTGGAGTCAAACTCTAATTCTATCAATCTTGGATGGGCAAATGGAGGTCTGCCTATCTCAATGAGGTTTGTCTAAAGCAGTGTTTTTCAAACTGTGCTCCTTGAAATACCAACAGCAGCAGCATCTGGGAACATGTTAGAAATTCAAGTTTTGAGTCTCAACCCAGACCTACTAAATCAAAATCTATGGATATGGGGCCCAGCACTCTGTTTTAACAAGTCCTCCAGGTGATTCTGATTCATCTTCAATAGGAGATCCCAAATCCAAATCACATCTGTTTTACCCAAGTCCCATTTTGGTCTCCAACCACCAGGTGGCAACCTTTGCCTAAGGTCCTATGAGTTGACCAATGGTTACAGTAAGTGGATGTGGTCTAGTCACCTAACTGTCCAAAGGGCAGTAAGTGGTAATGTGATATAGGGATGTGAAAAGAAAAGTGGGTGATGGAAAAGTAAGGAATGAGGAATATGGCTGGAGGGGGCTTTATCGCTGCTTTGAGCTCAACAAGTTAGCTTGGGTAAGGAAGACGAGGTGGTGGTGTTCGAGGTGCTGGTATCAGGTTGTGTAACATTTAACAATTCAGTTCATTATGGGTATAAAGCAAGGTACATAAATGTTAGTTTGTGGGCAACCAATTCCATCTATGCTTTTCATTTTTATAATCCCTAGATACCACCCAAAAGCAAGCACCAGCCCACACATCACCTTACCCTCTTCCCACCCTTGTACTCTAATCATGAATTTCTTACCCAATTCCCTTCCCAACATTGATTTCCCTCTTTTAAGACCTTTCCACAGTTCTTCCTGGAACCCCATTGCACAGTAAATCAAGCTCAGCCCATGGAAACATAGAGATATTGTGGTTGCCCCTCTTTATCCTTCCTTAACTGAGACTTGGTAGTTCCCTGAATATTCTACTTTCCATACAGCTCTCTTTGGTGAAATCCATTATTTTTCTTATTCCTCATAAATTATAGGATTTGACAAAGATAGCAGAGAATGGGAAAACCCCAAAACAGAAATCTCAATGGAGGATAACATTTTTCTCATCTCTGGCAATGAAGACATGTCATCTAGCACTTTAGCTTCTCAGTTTTGTTGCTTCAATTCTATTTTACTTCAGCCACTATAACCCATAACTACACAGTGGATGATTTTATCTACATGAAATCCACACTGGAAATCTTTTACATACATATAAATATTTTATTGATTTCAGAGAGGAATGGAGTGGGAGAAAGAACTAGAGAAACATCTAAGATGAGAGAGAATCATTGATTGGCTGCCTCCTGCACGCTCCACACTGGGCATCGAGCCTGCAACCCAGGCATGTGTCCCTGACCAGGAATTGAACCTTGACCTCTTGGTTCATAGATTGACGTTCAACCATTGAGCAACGCCGCAGGGCTGGAAATCTTTTTTGACTTGTTTATCTTTTTCTTTTTTTCTGCCTTCTATAGAATAGATGGAATTTTCTTCTTCTGGTTTAAAAGTTATACATTATATATTTGTCTTTATTGTGGTTTCCCTTAACACGCATGTTTATTTAGTCATATTAATTTATCAATATCTATGTTTTCCTTTAAAAAATACAAGTATTTGAAAATGTTCTTATGTCTTTTGGGTACCATCACACCTTCTCTATCATTTTGAGAAGGCTTAAAAAGTGAGGTCTGAGTTACTATGAATATGCTTTTTCTTCTGTTTTGTTTTGTTTGTTTGTTTAATTTTAATATCAGCAATAAACTATACCATGATATTTATCATGCTCACTTCCCATATCTCTTGCAGCATCTCTTTTTCTCTTCTAATTTGAAAACCTCAAAAATTGCTGTTAATGAGGATTTTTGTGTGGCTAGCCTTCTGAGACATTGTATGACCCAGAATATTTTATTAGTTTAATACATTTAAATGAAAAAGGAATTATATGCTCAAAGTCCTTTTAAACACTGCAAGTCTAGTCCTTTAAAAAGATTACTTGATTGTCTTCTTGTACTCAAATTTGATAAGAAGTATGTTATCAGTTTAATTCTTTGCTTTGTAGAATATTTTATTTTTCAATCTGGAAGCCTTGAGAAGTCTTCGATATTTTTTAAAATATATTTTTACTAGAGGCCCAGTGCATGAAATTCGTGCACTGGGGGTGGGGGGTCCCTCAGCCCTCAGCCCTGCCTGTGCCCTCTCACTGTCTGGGACCCCTCACTCCCTACCGCCTGCTTGCTCACTGCTCCTTACTGCTCAGCTCGCTGCTCCTTAGAGCTGCTGTGGAGGTGGGAGAGGATCCCGCCACTGCCACTGCACTCGCCAGCCCTGAACCCAGCTTCTGGCTGAGTGGCGCTCCCCCTGTGGGAGCACACTGACCACCAGGGGGCAGCTCTTGTGTTGAGCATCTGCCCCCTGGTGGTCAGTGTGCATCATAGCTACCAGTCGTTCTGGTCATTCTGCCATGTAACAGTCGCTTAGGCTTTTATTATATAGATTGATTTCAGAGAGGAAGGGAGAGGGAGAGAGCTATAGAAACATCAATGATGAGACAGAATCCTTGATTGGCTGCCTCTTGCACACCCCCTATTGGGGATCGAGCCCACAACCCAGGCATGTGCCTTGACTGGAATCAAACTCCGGACCCTTCAGTCTGCAGGCCAATGGTCTATTCACTGAGAAAAACCAGCTAGGGAAGTCTTTGATATTTTAAAATTCCATTTACCTTATCTTTCCTAGTCTGTGTTTGAAAAATGGGGAGAAGAGAGGCCCAGGTACCACAGAACCTGTTGATCATTCCTATTTGTTGCCACTTTATAGGCAACTGCTATGATGAAGGCTTTATCCTGAAACGCATTGAAAGAAGCAGCACTGTGAGGAGTCCATGTCCTAGGTTCTAATACACCAGTCTTGGGGATTTGAAAGGGATGGAAGAATGAATGTCTAATGAAGTAATCCCCATCTGTTTTTAACAACCTCCCACCAGTCAACCAAGCAGATGGATTGGGTGGGGTTTTGTTGTTGTTGTTTATTTGTTTGTCTTTTTATTTCTGCCCTGATATGCTCTGATTTATCCACAGTGACTGATAACCGTGGTTTGGGATGTTTCCACTGATTTCTGAAGTGAAGTGGAAATTAAAGGAAACACTAGAGAAAAACTTCAAAAGCTTTCCTCAAACTTATCCTCTCTCTGATGCCTCCAGCTACCCTCTATTCCAGGCTGCTAAAGGAAACCATATTGCTATGCAGATTGAAGCCACTGCAAACTTCTTTTCTCAACTGGGCCCTCAACACCAGTCAGCTACCTCTTCATTTGTTAGCTTCCTCTCCCATTTGTTCAGTGCCATTCGAATATTCACCATACTTGTCATGCCCCTCCAATCCCACTTCTTTTCAGCACCTCACACAACTCCAGAGTCATCCTCTCATATGTGAATGGCAGTCCTAGAATACAACATGGAACACGGTTAAAATTATAGCTCTAGTTGTGCTATACTGCAGCCTTGCAGAGACTTTGGATCTTACTTCAAAGGCAAATGAAGGCAATGAAATGACAAGAAAGGAAAATTATAGGCCAATCTCTACATCCAGTAAACATATCCTTCAGGAATAAATCAGAAATCAAGACATTCTCAGATGGAAAAACTAAAATAATTTTCCATTGGTAGACCTATTCTGTGCTTAAAGGAAGTTCTTGAAGTATAAAAAATAATTTTTAACCCTTGCTGGTTTGGCTCAGTGGATAGAGCATCAGCCTGTGAACTGAAGGGTCCCAGGTTTGATTCCAGTCAAAGGCACATGCCCTGGTTGAGGACCTGATCCCCAGTAGGGGTCATGCAAGAGGCAGCCAGTCAATAATTCTCTCTCATAATTGATGTTTCTCTCTCTCTCTCTCTCTCTCTCTCTCTCTCTCTCTCTCTCTCTCTCTTTCCCTTCCTCACTGAAATCAATAAAAATATATTTAAAAAATAAAAAGTACTAATAATTTTCAAAACAAAAACTTTTATGTGCATGGCAGGGTGAGATACTACTAAGTTAATGTCCAAATACCCTGCTCTTTACCTTTTCCACAGAATGGATTAATAAACAAAACAAGGGACCAGGATGTTTGGAGCAAGTGTCAGGTTGTAGTGGCTTTAACAAGCTCCTAGGTAACTGCAATACACTCCAGAGTTTCATCTAAACTCATCATGGACATGGGATGAGTTGCCAAGACAGAGAGGAAGTTGTACAGCTTCCTTCAGGGGAAGTAGTGAATTGGAACCACTGGATTTCTAGTTTCTACCTCTGTTCACACCGAGCACCTAGGTAGTGACAGGGCCTGGATGGTTATAGCCATGAAGATTTGGGTATTAGGCACTTCAGCCCTAAGAACCTCAGTGAAATGTCTTATAGCAGAACTTGGTATGGAAGGGGTACAAGGAACGACAGAGCTCATCTCTGAATGGATAACATTGGCTGGAAGAGGAGCAATGAGATCTTTGTTGCCAGACTCCTCCTATTCTTTTCCTGGACTGCCCAAACCCCCAAATTCTGCAATAATTGAAGTGAGGTGAAAAGATCCCAAAAAGCAATTGATATTGGACTTCTGGCCAATGCTGTTGAGTGGGAACTCATATAAGATTTATGTTTCTAATTTAATCCTATTATTTTCTAATTTTTATTGTACTTTTAAAATTGGATATACAAAACACTTAATTTCTAATCATTTGTAAGCTCAAAATAGAGTTAAAAACCAATATTATTCATCTGCTAAATATATTACTAACTCTGAAGCTACCCTAAGTTCCGCAACAAACCTTCAGTCCTATACCTCAAAATTGCTCAAAAATGAAACTTTCAAAATTATAGTTATATTAACAAAGCCACTATATTCAAAGTTTATCCCAACACTAGCAGTAATATAAACAAAGCAAAGCCACAGTTACAATAAAATTCTATTTTCTCTATTTCACAAACCAGAGAATTAATTTCATTTTAATTAAGACTTTAAAATATAAGTTATCTTCTGTTAGGTGGAGAATGCAAGAGGAAGTATGCTGTGAACAGATGATGTCTCTCCCTCCATCCCTCTTTCTTTTTTAGAAAACATTTTAAAATATGTTTTTATTGATTTTAGAGAGAAAAGGGGAGGGAAATAGAGATAGAAACATCAATGATGAAAAAGAATCACTTATCAGCTGCCTCCTGCGTGGCCCCACTGGGGATCAAGCCCACAACCGGGCATGTGCCTTGAGCAGGAACTGAACCGTGACCTCCTGGTTCATAGGTCAATGCTCAACCACTGAGCCACACTGGTTGAGCCCTCTTTCTTTCTTTAATGTATATTGATATCAAAAGATTTATAAAGATATGTAACAAACTCTTAAAATAACAAATAAAATAAAGTATAGGTTATCTTATTTTAATTTTTTTTTAAATCCTCACCTGAGGATATTTTCCCATTGATTTTTAGAGAGAATGGGAGAGAGGGAAAGACAGAGAGAAACATTGATTGGTTGCCTCCTGCACAGGCCCAGACCAGGGCCCTGCCCAGGGAGGAGCCTGCAACCGAGGTACATGCCCTTGACTAGAATCAAACCCGGGACCTTTCAGCCTGGAGGCCGATGCTCTATCCACTGAGCCAAACTGACTAGGGCTTATTTTAATTGTTAATTAAAGGTTTAATTTGAGATCATTATAGAATCATATGGAATTTTAAGAAATAATCCAGAGAGATCTTGTGGACCTTTCACTCAGTTTCCCCCGATGATAATGATAATACAATATTACAATAGTGATATTGACATTGATACAATCCACTAATCTCATTCAAAATTTTCCAGTATCACTGTTACTCATCTATGTATTTAGTTCTATACAATTTGTCCACTTGTGTAGGATTGTGTATCCATCACTACAGTGAAGATACAGAACAGTTCCATCGCCTCAAGGATCTCTTGTTTTGCCCTTTTATAACCACACCCACTTTCCTTCTGCAACTCTCCCCTGAACCAAAACCGCCCTGACAACCACTAAATGTTCACAATTTCTTTGATTTTTGTCATTTCAAAAACTTTAAATAAGTGAAATTATACAGTACATAACTTTTTGGGATTAGCTATTTTTCATTCATCATAATTCCCTGGAGGTTTTTTCTATTATATTTTTCAGTTTGCATTTGGTTCTTTTCTATAACTTCTATTTCTTTGCTATGATTTTCTATCATTTGTTTCTAGCATGTTCATAATTGCCCATTGAATCATTTTCATAATGGATTCTTTAAAATCTTTGTCAGATAATTCTAACATATGATTCATCTCAGTGTTGGCGTCATTTGAATGTATTTTCTCATTCAAGTTATTTTCCTGGCCCTTGATATGACAGGCGATTTTTTTAATGTATTCTGGATATTTTGGCTGTTGTGCTAGAAATTCTAGTCCTATGTAAATCCTCTACTTTAGCTGGCATTCTCATTTAACTGTAGCACATAGGTCCTGGGCTACTGTTGTGTGCATTGGTTCTAATAACAGTTCAATTTTCAGAGCTGTTACTGTGCTTCAATCTGCTTGGAGTATCTGGTGCCTCTGTGGCTCCCACTAGTCTGTGCTGATTCTACCTATGAAAACAGAAGGTACTTCTTTCAGATTGGATTGTGTGATGCCTCTAGCTAGGGAACAGGAGTCTCCATAAAAAAGAACACTTTCAGAATTTGGCCACGTGTGGCAGGATCCCTCCTCCCATGACATGGCCAGTCTTTGTTGGGGAGAGTATTCTCAGATCCATGGACACAAAGAAGTTCCTAAGCTGGGTCACTAGTTCTGTAGGCATCCCACTTTCAAGAAACTCCCTGATCACCCAATACCTGTCAGTGGTGATGGAGAGTCTCAATAACTACAGGAACAAAGGGATTTATTTCCAGGATTCCTAGTCATACTTAGAAGGGGAGAGCAAGGTATAAATGAGTTTATGCCACCTTTGCTGGACCAGAAGACCTTTTTATTCTCTTTTATGATAGTTAAGATGTCTTAGTATTGAACTAATCTCTTCCCTTTTTTAAAATTGTACACAGGATTTTTAAAATATTGTTCTTGCTTTACATCTAAGAAACTTGTCACCTCTCATTTCTACAGCTAACTGGATTACTCACCAATAAATGAACTGAGACAGTTACTGGTATTTTTATTCAATGTTATCATTTTTAAAAAAGACAAATCTCCTTTTTTATGTGTAATATACAGAAAAGTGAATAAATCTAAAGTTTACATACCAGCAAATCATCACAAAATGAACACACTCATATAGTATTTCTTTTGATTAAAAAATAATCTGGAGGTATAGTTCACAAAAATAAGAATATACTTAACACTACTGAATGACACACTTAAAATGGTTAACATTCTAATTTCCTGTTATGTGCTTTTTACCAAATTAAAAAAACTGGAGGGCATTATGCTAAGTGAAATAAGCCAGTCAGAGAAAGATAAATATCACATGATCTCACTCATTTATGGAATATAATGAACAACATAAACTGATGAACAAAAACAGACCCAGAGACAGAGAACCATCGATCAGACTGTCAAACCTCAGAGGGAAGGTAGGGGAGGGTGGGGGTAAGGGGAAGAGATCAACCAAAGGACTTGTATGCATGCATATAAGCCTAACCAATGGACACAGACAACAAGGGGATGAGGGCATGAGTGGGGGGATATGGAGGTAATGGGGGAATAAGGGCACATATATAACATCTTAATCAATAAAGAAATTTTTAAAAATAAAAATAAAAAAAGAATCTGGAGAGACAAAACCACTAAATTCTGAAAAATATCAATAATATCTCCAGACTCACAAGCTAGCAGAGGTCACTGGAGCAAATTCCTAGCATATACACTCTATGTCTTCAGCTCTTTTTCCTCCCACATATTTGGGGAAACCCACATATTTTGGGTTTTCATCTTTTAGAAAATTAAAGAAATGTGATACCTGTTGCATTTTAACTGTATGGATAAAGCAAATAATAGCTACTCTAGTTGAAGTCCAAGTTGTGTAGCAGCCCTGCCCTTTTCACTTGACTTTTCACTACACAGTCATCCTGTCATCAGAACCATTATACAAATTAGTGAAATAAAATAGGTAAAATGTCTGCTACATGCATATGTTCTTTAAAAACTTGTTGCCCTTGCTGGTTTGGCTCAGTGGATAGAGCGTCAGCCTACGGACTGAAGGGTCCCAGGTTTGATTCCTGCCAGGGGAACACGCCCGGGTTGCGGGCTCGATCCTCATTAGGGGACGTACAGGAGACAGCCAATCAATGATTCTCTTTCATCATTGATGTTTCTGGCTCTCTTTTCCTCTCCCTTCCTCTCTGAAATCAATAAAGATATATTTAAAACACACACACACACACACACACACACACACACACACACACACACTTGTTGACCATGTGATAAAATAAGAGGGTCATAGAAACTGGCTTATATTATAAACATGATGCTGACATCTTTAAAGAATAAAACCAGGGAAGAACAGTCAAGAATGGGACTTATGTGCCAAGTACCATAAAAAGTGATTTATAAATGACAACTCATCTAACTATCTACAATTAATGCTAAGAAAGGGGTACTAATAATTTTCCCACTTGACAGATGAAAAAACTGAAACTCAGAAAGATTAGAGCAACTTGCCCACTGTCACACAGTAAAAAAAAAAAAATAGAACTAGGGTTTGAATTATCTACTCTTTATCCCAGAAGTAAAGCCAACCATGTCCAAATAATAAGGCTCAAACACCTTTTCATGAAGTCCAATACTCCAGTCCCACAGATCTTCCCAGACTTTTCTCTCTACTTCTTTACCTTGTATTTTACTCCCTCTCTCACCCTTCCCCTTTCAACCATTACACATTTACACCTGCTGTTCCTCACTTCTATGCTTTGTTCCTACTGCCCTCAACTTGGCATCCTCTCCCTCTCCCATTTACATGGCTAAATCACCTTTTCTTGGAAATCTTCCCAAATCTAACTATCCCTGTTTCCATAACTTGCCCACTCCCATATATTCCCACTATGCTTATTTATACTGAATTGCCATTGTATACTTACTTTTTATGTAAGCTTCTTGAAAATAAGAAACATTTTCTATTCATCTATATTGTATCTAACATGATTTCTGGCACATACTTGTTATCCAATAAATGCTTGTTGAACGAGTAAATGGACTCTAGTATTTTTACTCTTCAGCCATTCATCTATTCTAGTCTGAATTTTGGAACCGTATTCTTGTGCCAACCACCTCTACTGCTATTATTTACTTAATATTTTCTTTAACTCAAGTCTCTTTTTAATATTTTAAAACAATTCAGTCTTGTTCTAAGCAATATTTGTGAAATCGTGACTATGTACTGGAAATATATATTCTAATATACATTAAAATGAACACATAATAATTGAAATTCAAAATGATCACCTGTTTACTGCCTAAATCATCCTGTAAATCTTCAGTGCCACACATATCATGCTTAAGGAAATAATCATCTAATGTCACTGTTGTTGTTGCACTAAGCCTGGAACTGATGGGCAGAGGAAGCTGAGAAGGGTAGATGGCAGCTGGATTACTTTGTAATAATTATCACTAGGACAGGTGACTTAATACTGAGACTATTTTGATTGAGGCAGGAAGTCCCTAAACAACAGCAGTTGCCCATGGTACTGCTTGACCAGTCTCTGGAATATGGCATCCCAGACTTGATCCCGGGATGCCTACATGCTGCAAGGGGTTTAGCCTAAGCCATACCTGGTCCAATCACAATGCACCTGCTCTGTTTAAATTGGGCTCTGGCCCCAAGTATTTATTTATTTATTTATTTTTAAAAATTTATTGTTTAAGGTCGTGGTTGGCAAACTGCGGCTTGCGAGCCACGTGCGGCTCTTTGGCCCCTTGAGTGTGGCTCTTCCACAAAATACCACGACCTGGGCGAGTCTATGTTGAAGAAGTGGCATTAGAAGAAATTTAAGTTTAAAAAATTTGGCTCTCAAAAGAAATTTCAATCGTTGTCCTGTTGATATTTGGCTCTGTTGACTAATGAGTTTGCCGACCACTGGTTTAAGGTATTACAAATAGTAGTACATTTGTCTCCCTGGCCCAAGTATTTAGTTCAAGCCTTTCCAGAATGGCATATAACGTGTAGTACTGAACATGAAGCACTATAGCCCAGTGCTGATTCTTAACTGGGTGACCAGGAGCAAATTTTCTGAAATTAAGTTTCCTTATCTGTAAAACTGTCAGAAATTCTGACTTAATTGGTGCAGTGGAGATTGGGCACTGATAGTGTTTTTCAAGTTCTCCAATATGTAGCTAACGTTAAGAATGACTGAGTTAATTAGAGAATTAAATGAAAGCATGTATAAAATACATGATATACAATAAATACACAAGAAATATGAGCTATTATTAATATGATCATCATCTACTATTAAGTTTATTCATTGGTTACCTTTTCTAGTTTCCACTGTAGTAACTTGCCTTACTCTGGCAAGGTCATGCATCTCTAACACCAGACCAGGCCAGCTTTGTGAATCATGTTTTATGGCTTTGAACCTTATCTTTTACCCTCCTAGCAGAACCTCTGTGATGAGTCCCTGTCACTGGGAACACACGTACTCCACACATCTGGTTGAAGCCACCTGTGGTCAGGTTTACGGGTAATTGTGAATAAGACCTCATATCCTGCTTCTCTGTGGAATTTGAGATGCAGCTGGTGGTCCTGGCAATCACATGCTTCCTCTTTCTCCCTCCCTCTTATCCAGGGACATCAGATTATAAGAGAACAAGCTGTTCTTCTGTCTTACTAATGGGGTGGGGAGAGGAAAACAGTCCAGCTATATGCCTATGAGTCGCATATGAGCTGCATATAAACCGCAGGTGAGTTCACTGTTATGGAGGGTGTTTTGCCTTTTTTTCCCCTTATTATCAGTCACTGAAGCTGTTTTTGAACCTAAGGAAGGCTGGTAATGTGGCTACTTGCTAATAATTACTCAAAAAGCAATAGTTAATGTTTATTGAATGCCATGCACGGTGTTAATGCACCTATTTATGGATGATCTTATTTAACTCCCAAAGCAATCCTTGGAGACAGGCCCTATTTTCATCATCTTCATTTTTTCAGATAAGAAGACTGAGAGGCCCAGAGAGGTAAAGTAATTTGTCTTATGGTAGCAGGTATAGGATCCCAAGAAATCTGGCTCCGGAGACTGTGTATTTTTACCCAGATCTCCAGACTTAATTCTAGAGATGCAAAAGACGTGAGAGTTTGACCAATCCAATCCCCTTATGCTATCAGTGAGGCCCAACTAAGAAAAGGAACATTTTCCTGAACCATGGGCATCTTTTAAGAAAATTTACTTAACAAATATTTATTGAGCACCTACTAATGCCAGGCCCTTTGCTAGTTGTTGCAGATATACAGGTGGTTTTTTTTAAAGTAAAAAAATCTATACCCTAATGAAGTTTATATAGTAGGGGAAAGACATATTATAAACAAATTAATAAAATAAAATTTATATACTAGAAGTTGATAAATACCATAAGAAGGAAAAAAAAAAAAACACAAGGAAGAGACCAAAGGAGTATAGGGGTGGCTGCAACTTTAAATAAAGCAATATCAGGGAAGATCTCACTGAAGAGGGCATTATTTCAATTAAGACTGAAGGGGTGAGGAAGTGAATTATTTGAGTATTTGGGGGAAATTTTTTCCAGGCAGAGAAACAGCTAGTGCAAAGTCTCTGTGGCAGGAGTATGCTTGTTATTTCCAAGGACCAGCACAGAAACCAGTGTGGCTGTAAACCGAGTGAGCATGAAGCAAAATAGTAGGAACTGATGTTGTAGAGCTAAAGAGTGCACAAATCATGCAGAGATTTGTAAGTCTTTGTAAGATATTTGCCTTTTACTCTGAATGAGATAATGTCATTGAAGGATTAGGAACAGAGAAGTGATATAATCTGACTTGAGAATTAAAATATCCTTCTGGCTGCTATAAGGAAAACAGACTGTAGAGGGGTAGAGGCAGAAAAAGGGAGATGAGTACAGAGTCTATAGTGAGTGAATGTTGGCTTAGAACAAAGTGGTAGCAGTAAAAAGGATGAAAAAAAATGATCAATTTCTAAGTAAATGTAAAAGGTACACCCATAGAGGAATCCACAGGCAACAAAATCTCAGACATATGCCACAAGAACTTCTTCACTGACACTGCCCCTAGGGCAATGGAAGCTAAAGAGAAAATTAACAAATGGGACTACATCAAAATAAAAAGCTTTTTTACAGCAAAAGAAACCATCAACAAAACAACAAGAAAGCCCACTGCATGGGAAAACATATTTGCAAATGCTATCACTGATAAAGGTTTAATCTCCAACATCTACAGGCAGCTTATGCAACTCAATAAGAGGAAGATAAATGATCCAATAAAAAAATGGGCAACAGACCTAAACAGAATATTTTCAAAAGAAGACAGAAGGAAGGCCAAGGGACACATGAAAACATGTTCAAAGTCACTTATTATCCGAGAGATGCAAATCAAAACAACAATGAGGTACCATCTCACACCTGTCAGAATGGCTATCATCAACAAATCAACAAACAACAAGTGTTGGCGAGGATGCGGAGAAAAAGGAACCCTCGTGCACTGCTGGTGGGAATGCAGACTGGTGCAGCCACTGTGGAGAACAGTATGGAGTTTCCTCAAAAAACTGAAAATGGAACTCCCATTTGACCCAGTAATCCCACTCCTGGGAATATATCCGAAGAAACTAGAAACACCAATCAGAAAGGATATATGCACCACTATGTTCATAGCAGCACAATTTACAATAGCTAAGATTTGGAAACAGCCTAGGTGCCCATCAGCAGATGACTGGATCGGAAAACTGTGGTACATCTACACAATGGAATACTATGCTGCCATAAAAAAGAAGGAATTCTCATCATTTGCAGCAACCTGGATGGAATTGGAGAACATTATGCTAAGTGAAATAAGCCAGTCAATGAAAGAAAAATACCACATGATCTCACTCATTTAGGGATAGTAAAGAACATTATAAAGTGGTGAACAAAAAGATAGATACAGAGACAGTAAAGCATCAAACAGACTTTCAAAGTACAGGGGGAAAGTATGGGAAAGGTGGGGGAGTTATGAAATCAAACGAAGGACTTGTATGCATGCATATAAGCATAAACAATGGACGCAAAACTCTGGGGGGGGGAGGGCATGTGCGGGTGTGGGGTGGGGGGGTAATAGTAAGATATGTACACATATAATACCTCAATAAAAATATTAAAAAAAAAAAAAAAAAAGGTACACACAGTTGTAAGGGAAGAGCAGTTGTGAGATGTGAGAGAAAGAGTCAAGAATGTCTGATTCAGACTCCTCCTTCACACTCCCTGTCGGGCCCAAGAATTGATTTGACCAAGCAGTTGCTATTAATTATGATTCTCTCTTCTTGTCCGGGTTTTAATCCAACTCCAAAGATAATCTTGGAATCTACTGCCCTCTAGGGAATTGTGGGAAAGATCTGAAGCCAGCAGAATCACTGTAGTGAACCACTGTAGCAAAGGTAAGGCAACTTGGCCTGATGTGCCCTCTCCCAATCTGACTACCTACCCTAGGACCACTGCAAGAAAACAGAATATTGTGAAATTGGAGGCCATATGTACTCATTTGCCTGTTGGGTGAGGCAGCCATTATGGCCTGAGAAGGAAATAGTGTGGTTCCCCTGGCCCTTCCTGCAGACAGTCAGCCAGCAGAGACCTACTTGACAGCCTGCAGACAGAACCCCAGGGGGAGGAATCCACTCTACTTCAATATAAGTCTCCTGTAAGACAGAAGTGCCACAGATCCCATGGCAGACTTTGAGAATCTAGAAGAGGCTTTTTTGGTTTTCTATTTGGGGTGACAGCTGTACATTAAGATATTTGCATGTGAAAAGTAAAAGGTTTTGTTCCCCCTCCCTTCCTTGATTTAGAGTCTTGACTATTAGGGTTTACAGTTTCAAGATTCTTGACAACATCAGCTAATCCTAGTCCTGCTTTCCATTATGTGCCTCTAACAACTGCTTTTCCAGGAAGATATCAAACAGATTAAGATTTTCCATAGCGCACATTTGAAACATAAAATGACATTTTGTTAGAGAAGAAAGATAATTTTCTAGGAAATTGGGAGAGGTCAAAGTCTTGGCAGGGTACCCGGACCTTATGTTTCCACAGGTATTCACTGCTATCTTTCCAGAACTGGACAGGTAGGTAGATGAAAGGGATTGAGCAATGCAGATATCTCCAAAGCCTAGCTGTGACATGTGGACCAACGTCAAGATGAGAAGTTGATATCCAGCCTCTTTCCTTTCTAGCTGTCCTCATCCCAATGGTAGTACCCCAAAGGAATTACTACTTCCTAGCAATGGTGGGCACACATGTATGGCATTACCCTAACCCAGTGGTCGGCAAACTCATTAGCCAACAGAGCCAAATATGAACAGTACAACGATTTAAATTTCTTTTGAGAGCCAAATTTTTTAAACTTAAACTTCTTCTAATGTCACTTCTTCAAAATAGACTCGCCCAGGCCGTGGTATTTTGTGGAAGAGCCATACTCAAGGGGCCAAAGAGCCACATGTGGCTCGCGAGCCGCAATTTGCCGACCACTGCCCTAAACCAAGCCAATCTTTGTTCATACTTGCCAACTGGAAGGCACCCGCAACCCAAGGTTGTAGAGTGTCCAACAGTCTGAGCCACAAGTTACCAGGAGAATAAATCATAAAAAAATGAATGAGGTTTCACTTAGATGGGCCACTGAGGAATCACTGCCTAAGAACATAAAATTAATTATTTTTTTGTTCTATAAACAAACTTGCCATTGTTTTATTTTTAAATTTTTATTATTGACACTAATGCAGATGTCGCCCACCTTTGCATACATCTACCCAGCCCCCACCTCAGGCCTTCACCACACTGTTGTCTGTGTCCATGGCTATGTATATGTTCTTTGGCTAATTTCTTCACCTTATTTTATATAATCCCCGCCATCGCCCTCCCCACTAAGATCTGTCAGTCTGTTGCATGTATCAATGTCTCTGGTTCTATTTTGTTCATCAGTTTATTTTGTTCATTAGATTCCACATATAAAGATTATATTAAGGACTCTACAAGTCATAAAGTAAGCAATATTCATGACCTCCATTTATGGTGTACTCTGTGCTTTATTCATTTAATCCTCACTGCAGCCTTACAGAATTGGCATTGACAGACTCATTTGAAAGGTGGGGAAATGGAAGCCACCACTGACTTTGTCTTATGTCACATACTAATCAATGTCAGATTCAGGATTCAAAGTTGGGTTTGTCATGTTGCTCTAAATTGATGGGAGTGTCTGCAGAATTTAAGACCCTTTGAAGTTGGCTCACTTCTTACCTATGAAATTCTCTTGTCTCATGGATTCCCTGTACTCCAGTTGGACCTCTATCGGCACAAACCCTCATGAAAACACCTAGCACACTCAGGAGGTAGGTGGGGTATTAGTTAAAACTGTAGGCTCTGCAGCCAGAATGTCTGGATTCATAATGCCATTTCTGCCACTTCCTTGTGGTGTGGCCCCAGTTTCCTTGTCTGTAAAATTGGGGTAATAGTAATCTCACATAGGGTTGTTTTGAGGATTAAATGAGATAGTGCACACAAAGCTCTTAGAATGGTGTTTGGGATAGAAAAAGAATTCTTTAAGTGTTAAGTATTGTTATTCCTAGCTCTAGCTTTTTCGTATTTCTGTTAAACTTTATTTGGAGAATAGTCCCCACCCTCTTCTTTCCAACCAGGTATTTCTTAAATAACCTTCAAAATCCAGCTTAAACCCCATGTACTCTGAGATTTCTCTGACCACAACTTCCAGTACTTACTGTATGACTGTATCATCCACTCTGTGTTCACAGTTCCTAACCTATGTTTGGGACCTAGAAGGTGCTCAATAAATTCTCATGGAGATGTACAATTGTGTGAACAAAAGAGCCATGTTGCCAGCTTGTTTTTAATATGTGAAAAACATCTGCCCTTTCCTCTCCTGCCCAATTAGGCAATGCAGACATTCCTGTTCTTTTATAGCGCAGCTTAACAAGACTTGGATTTCAGGATGGAATTTTTTTGTCCAGGCAACTTGCTCATTTTTCATTCTCTGACTCATCTCCAGGAGACAGATTAACTTAACTTGCTAATACTTTACCTTCACGACTAGATGCCTTACTGATATAGTGGGAAAAGTATAATTTTCTTCCTTTTTACTGGTCTAAAAATCACTGGAAGATTCTGATTTGCGGTTTTGAAGCTTCTCTTCCTAGTCCGATTTCTGGATCCTCTTCTCACCCCATTCTGTACTCTACCTGAGTGATCACATTCATTCATATAGTTTTAATCACCACCTGTATGTTAATGGCTCCTATGCAGTGGTATGCTGGTAAATATAGGCTGTGGCAAAAGTAGGTTTACAGTTGTATATACACAAACACAGGTTTTATTGTTGCATTATTATTTATTCATTATTGTATTATGTGCCATACAAACAACTATAAAACGACTTTTGCCACACCCTGTATTTAACCACTGGCTCTCTGAAGAAAAATACTTACTGGTTTGTATGTAGTGTTTGTTATTTTCCCTTGTGTAAATACTTCCATCATGGCAGACTTCAAGTTACCAACATGCAATCACTGAACACAGAGATGGCAAGTGATGCAAAATAGAATACCATTATATAAGATTTCCATCATACAAATACAATGCATGCAAATAATCTCAAGAGCATAGATAAGAAAATAAATATGAAGCAATGAGTTTTGAGTATTTATCTTTGTTCTTATTATAATTTATATATTTTACATGATTCACTTACATAAATTTACATAATTTAGTTCCTAATAACTGCTATGTTTAACAACCAGTTCACTTAAATCTCTGAAAATTTAGCAGTCTCTCATGAGCCATTACAAGAAGGACCTAGCACAACACTGCTCCCATGTATAAAAAATGCTCTCCTAAATTCCAGACCTATGTACTGGAACAATGACAATTTAACTTTACTTGGATGTTCAACAGGCACCTCTAACACACTTCAACAATTATATTTTCCATCAATTCCCACTGTATGACATCTACTAAACACATTGTCTTCCCTATCTCAGTAAATGGCACCACTAGTAATCTAGTCACACATGCCAGAAACCTGGAAATCATCTTTGGCTTCTGTTCCTTTTTAAACTATCCAATACCTCTTTTTTAAAATATATTTTTATTGATTTCAGAGAGGAAGGGAGAGGAGAGAGAGAGATAGGGAGAGAGAAACATCGATCAGCTGCCTCTTGCACACCTCCTACTGGGGATGTGCCCGCAGGTACATGACCGGAATCGAACCTGGGACCCTTCAGTCCGCAGGCCGATCTATCCACTGAGCCAAACCGGTTTCGGTTCGTCTCTTTTTAAAAAAATAGATTTTTATTGATTTCAGAAGGAAGGGAGAGGGAGAGAGAGAGATAGAAACATTGATGAGAGAGAATCATTGATTGGCTGCCTTCTGCACACGCCCTACTGGGCATCGAGCCCACAACCTGGGCATGTGCCCCCGACCAGAATCGGACCTGAGACCCTTCAGTCCACAGGCTGCTGCTCTATCCACTGAGCCAAACCAGCTAGGGTCCCCTGTGCCTTTTCAATTCTAACTTATCAGCCCCTTTCCCCTACTATGGCCTTACTTTAGGCTTTTTCACCTCATGCCTAGAACATGACAATAAACTCCTAACTGCTCCCCCAATAATTCCATCCTAACTCTCTACTGATATATCCTACAGAATTTAACTAAAATGAAATTCAAACCTCACACTGTCATTATCAAGCTCAAAACTTCTCAGTGGAGATTAACTTCTAGTATGACAGTGTGAGGGCCTCCACTGACACCCTCCCCAGTAAAACTGATGGAAAATATTTTTTAAACAACCATTTAAATATCTGGAAACAGCAAATGAAGCAACATCTATTCAAGAAAATCTCCAAAAAATCAGTTAACAAATGTAAGTTTATAGTATTTAAAAACAGCTCCTTCTATCCTCTTCTAAGCTCAAAAAGAGGGGATATTTTACTCCAGATTACTGCAGCCAAGAACACACGGCTCTAGCTCTCCCAGCTCCCCGTTAGAGGCTTTCTTCCCATGCAAAACAGAACTTCAGCATTTTGCACCCTGCCTCAAGCTACCTGTTGCTGAAGCTAGATCCTGGGTCACTGTGATCAGGAGGTGATATCTCTCATCTTTCACCAAACCCCCACTTATAGATTAGAGACGGCCTTGAGTGAGGCATGCTGAGAATACTAGGACCTTGATCACATTTTCCTGCCTTATGATGTGGTAGTTCCAAGGCAGGAGAGGAAAGCTGAGAGCATCTAACTGCCCCCTTCTACCAAGGGATCAGTTCATAGAGTGAAGAGTGTCACTCAGAGAGAAACTTGCCAATTTCTCATCCCCAGCTCCAGAGCATTGGTTCAGAGATTTGACCTGGGGGTGGGAGGTGGGGGTAAGCAAGCCATAAACAGATAAATCCTAATCTCTTACTAAAGAAACTGACATTATTTATAACACCTTGAAGAATAACAGGTCTACTGGAACACTCAAGAACACTGGTGATTGTGGTGAAAAATAATTGGAAGGAGGTTCATGGATTTAATAAAGGTAAATTCTAGACTGTGCATAAAATCGTTTGCAAAAGAAAACTGGGTAATAAGACAGCTGGAAGGAGCCCTCCGGGAGTCACAACAATTATCAAACACCGAACTCAGAAACTATTATTTCTGAGAAAATGGAAATTCTGGAGTTTAAAAGTATAACTGGACTTCTGGTAATAGGTTCCTTATAAGGAGCTTGGAAGTTGCCATTTCATCCCAACAAGTAAAAAGCTAAACTGACTTAAGACTCAACAAATATTGTATCTATAAGATAATTGAGGACACAGGGAAAACTGCTGACCCCAACATTCGAGAGACAAACAGGCAAATAAGATTATCACAACATATCAGAACAGATACTTAGGAGCAGGAACCACTGCTGGTGTAGAAAAAAAATCTGAACTGTAATTGATGAATTGCTGGAATCTGATTATGAAAAATCCTAAGAGATAAAAACTCCAGGAGGACCCAGTTATGTTAGGGGTGCCAAAATATTGTGAGATTTGCCTCCAGGAGCTCAACCAGTTTCCTATAGTAAATATCAGAAAAATTCCCTCAGGCTTCCAGCAGGGTGAGAGGAGAAGGAACCATTTTGAAATACACCACTCTATTAGAACACTCTATTCTTAATAAGGCCTGCTATCAGGTGAACTTAGTTAACCAGAGCCTAACCTGCTGGAGCATTATCAGAACTTAACTGACATGGGGGAGGGAAATATCCAAATCTAGCTGCCTCTGACTATCCTTTCCCACTTAACTAGATAGAAGATGACTGAGAAACACTTGTGAAGTGTGAAGTCCAGAGGTATAAGCTACCTAAAAAAAAAAAAAAAAACTGAGACCTAACCATAGAACTATAGAATGCTTCCCTTTCCCCCACACTTCACCATCACATTACTAAAGACCTATTTACAACAGTTTATTTTACCTGGTATATCATGTTCAGTTTTCAAGGAAAAAATTCCAAAAGCATAACTCACTCTTTGAAGAAACAGAGCAAACAACAGAAACAGACATGGAAGGGATGTTGGAATTATCAGACTGGGGATTTAAAACAACTATGATTAATATGCTGAGGGCTTTAAAGGATAAAGTAGACAACATGCAAGATCATATGGGCAATGTAAGCAGGGAAGTAGAAATCCTAAGGAAAAATAAATAAATTCTAGAGATAAGAAAACACTAACATAAATGAAAAATGCCTTTGATGGGCTTATTAGTAGACTGGACACAGCTGAGGAAAGGATCACTGAGCTAGATTACATATCAGTAGAATCCTTGAAAACCTAAAAGAAAAGAAAAACACTAATAATACAGTACAGAATATCCAAGGACTGTGGGACAACTACAAAAGTTGTAACATGTGCATAAGGAGACTACCAGAAGGAGAAAAAGGAGAGGATGAAACAGAAGAAATATGTAAAACAATAATTACTGAGAATTGCCCCCAGATTAATGTCAGATGCCAAACTACAGATCCAGGATTCTCAGAGAATACCAAACAGGTTAAATGTAAAAAAAAAAAAAAATCCCATACCTACCCAGATAAATCTGCTATAAACATCCATGTGCAGGTTTTGGTATGAACATAATTGTTCAACTCCTTTAGCAAAATACCAAAGAGCACAATTACTGAATCATATGTGAAGAGTGTGTTTCATTTTGTGAGAAACAACCAAGCCATCTTCCATCTGTACTATTTTGCAGTGAATGATAGTTCCTGTTGCTTCACATACTCTTCAGCATTTGGTACTGTCACTGCTATGGATTGTGAGCATTCTAACAGGTGTGTAGTGGTATCTCATTGTTATTTTAATTTGCATTTCCCTGATGACATGTGATGTGAAACATTTTTTCCTGTGCTTATTTGCTATCTATTTATCTTTGGTGAGGTGTCTGTTAAGGTCTTCAGCCCATATTTTATACAAGTTGGTTTTTTTATTGTTGAGTTTTAAGAGTACTTTGTATGTTTTAAATATCCCTCAGAAGTTTTAACTCTCATGATTGTTCTGGTCGCTGAAGGAGGTACACATGAGGCCGAAAGTGGTAAAGAATTATAAATTTATTAGGCCATCTGGAAACCAGATGGGCTGAGCCCCAAAATGGCACCAGCACCCAGAGATGGGGAGTCAGAGTTTTTTTGTTGTTGTTGTTGGTTTTTTAAAATATATATTTTATTGATTTTTTACAGAGAGGAAGAAAGCGGGAGAGAGAGTTAGGAACATCGATGAGAGAGAAACATCAATCAGCTGCCTCCTGGACACCCCCTACTGGGGATGTCCCCTCAACCAATGCACCAAGCTACATGCCCTTGACCGGAATTGAACCTGGGACCCTTGAGTCCGCAGGCCGACACTCTATCCACTGAGCCAAGCCGGTTAGGGCGAGTCAGAGGTTTTAAGGGACTCTAGCTGGGCTTTTTTGTTGGGGAATTCTCTGGGTGGGTCCATATCCTGGGCAAGTCCGGAGGGAAAAGTCACTGGTCTTAGCAAATGGAATGTGGTCTAAGTGAAAGGGAATATTGGTTGTGAAATGATCTAAAGGTCAGTTTCCTAGGGGAGCAAATATCTATTCAATTATTTGATCAGACCTAACACTCCAGTCTTTTTGTTTTATGGTTTAGGGATGGAAGCTGTTTCTTCCATCTGAGAGAGGATGTCAAGATCATAAGAGGATGGACTTTGTAGTCAGCTGGAACACTGTTAGATTGCTCTTGGTTGGAGTGAGGGGTTGCAGCAGCATGATTTCCCTGAGAGACTGGTTGGTGAAGGCTTGAAAGCAGTCCTAAAGGAAAGACGAAAAATGACGCAGAATACATGGGCCAAAAACGAGAATGAGGAATAAGAATAGTAATGGTCTTATGAAGGGAAGTACCCAGTATACCAATTTACATTTTTTTAGCCAGTAGTCCCATGAATTTGATTGATGTTCTCTAATCTTTGCGGCCTTTTCTGTTAATTTTTGGGCAGCATTCCTGACTAGGCCAGACTGATTGACATAAAAACAATATTCTTCTTCCAGAAAGAGGCATAGATTCCCTTTCTCCACACTTAGGAGGACTAGTCCTCTCTGATTTTGGAGGGTGACAGCCCCTAGTGAATTTATCTGATCCTGAATTTGAAATAAACTTTTGGCAATGTCATCTAGGCTTTCTTGTAGGTTCTGATACAGGAGTTAAAAATGTGATAGAGCAGCAGTTAAGCCTCCTATGCCAGTCCCAACACCTGCTGAAATACCAAAGGTTATGAGGAGAGGGATTATTTGGACTGCCCTTTTGTGTCATATATGATGGGTTATGGGGACAGGTAAAGACTGATTATTGGGGGGCTATGTCTACGTTGGGTGAGAGAGAGACTAGAGTACAGGTTCTTGTCCAATTGATCATTCCTGTTTTGAGTAGAACTCTGTCTCTTGCTAAGAAGGGATGTAGAAAAAATTCCTAGTACATGCAAAATAATTAATTATAGTCAATGTTTGATTAAGATGCTAAGTGGATACTGCATGGGAGACCATATTTGCCAATGTTATCCCCAATAAGGGTTTAATCTCCAAAATTTATAGGGAACTCATACAACTTAACAAAAGGAAGATAAACAATCCAATCAAAAAATGGGCAAGGATCTAAATAGACACTTCTTGAAAGAGGACATACAGAAGGCCAAGAGACATATGAAAACATGCTCAAAGTCACTTATTATCTGAGAGATGCAAATCAAAACAACAATGAGGTACCATCTCACACCTGTCAGAATGGCTATCATCAACAGATCAACAAATGACAAGTGCTGGTAAGGATGCGGAGAAAAAGGAACCCTCGTGCACTGCTGGTGGGAATGCAGACTGGTGCAGCCACTGTGGAGAACAGTATGGAGTTTCCTCAAAAAACTAAAAATGGAACTCCCATTTGAGCCAGTAATCCCGCCTCTAGGAATATATCCCAAGAAAACAGAAACACCAATCAGAAAAGATATATGCACCCCTATGTTCATAGCAGCACAATTTACAATAGCTAAGACTTGGAGACAGCCTAAGTGCCCATCAGCAGATGAGTGGATTAGAAAACTGTGGTAAAAAAAAGAAAGAAAGAAAGAAAGAAAGAAAGAAAGAAAGAAAGAAAGAAAGAAAGAAAGAAAGAAAGAAAGAAAGAAAGAAAACTGTGGTACATCTATACAATGGAATACTACATTGCTGTAAAAAAGTAGGAATTCTTACCATTTGCGACAGCATGGATGGAACTGGAGAGCATTATGCTGAGCAAAATAAGCCAGTCAGAGAAAGATAAATATCACATGATCTCACTCATTTGTTGAATACAATGAACAACATAAACTGATGAACAAAAATAGAACCAGAGACATAGAAGCATTGAACAGACTGTCCAACCTATGAGGGAAGGCGCGGCGGGGGGTGAGAGATCCACCAAAGGACTTGTGTACATGCATATGAGCAAAACCAATGGACACAGACAGTAGGGGATGTGAGGGCTTGTGCTTGGGGGGGGGGGGGGCGGTAGTGGGGGAGAAGTCAATGGAGGCAAAAAGGAGACTCATATAATACTTTAAACCAGTGGTCGGCAAACCACGGCTCATGAGCCACACATGGATCTTTGGTCCCTTGAGTGTGGCTCTTCCACAAAATACCACATACAGGGGCGCACGTACAGTGCGATTGAAACTTCGTGGCCCATGCGCAGAAGTCGGTTTTCGGCCTGGGCGAGTCTATTTTGAAGAAATGGCGTTAGAAGAAGTGGGGGTGTAGGTCGCATGTGGCTCGTGAGCTGCGGTTTGCTGACCACTGCTTTAAACAATAAAAAAAATAATAAAAAATAGAACCAGAGACATTGAAGCATTGAACAGACTGTCCAACCTATGAGGGAAAGCAGGGGGTGAGGGATAAGAGATCAACCAAAGCACTTGTGTGCATGCATATGAGCATGACCAATGGACACAGATGGGGGGGGTGAGGCATGTGCTGGGGGGTGGGGGCAACTGGGGAGTGGTCAATGGGGGAAAAATGAGACTTATGTAATACTTTAAACAATAAAGAATTTAAATTAAAAAATCTGGGTGGAGTTTTTATGTGATACCCAAGGCTGAGGAAAACTGTTGAGTGACTTGGAAGGTAAAAGCTGGTTCAGAGGCAGTCACTTGTCTGGTTTTGCTGCTTTTCTGGGCCTTGACCTGAAATACAACTGATGCCTAGATGTTATCTTTAGGGAGGAAAAGGTCAGGGGGTCTAAACTGCCTGATTACTGATATACTAGGGGAGGATAGGTTATTCTGAGGACAAGATTCTTGTTTTTCCAGTTTTGCCCCTTGCTAAGCATCTGGAGCTTTCTGCCCTGGTGAGTTTCTGTACCTGGCCCATCATCCTTGCTCTGAGGGTCTTGGATTTGGGCAGAACTTGACCCAGAGTCCTTTCTTGTATTTTAAGCATGGGCCTGAAGGAGGCTTAGCCCCTGCCTTACCTATGCATGGTTGGAGGACCAGCACTTAGTTTGGGGTTCATGAGAGTGGTGGCTATGAGCCGTGGCCTGATCTCCCTTTTGTTTTTGGATTTAGGTCTCCTCCTCTCTATTATTAAAGACCTTAAAGGCCAGGTTAACGAGGTATTTTTGAGTGATTTGTGGACCTATGTCTATTTTTCAAAGTTTGTGGCCTATGCCGGGGATTGATTGGGGTATAAAATGGGTGTTCAGAAGAAGGGTTCCCTCCGGGGAGGTGGGGTCTACAGTGGTAAATTTATGTAAGGCCTCTGTGAGGTGGGAGAGTAAGAGAGCTGGGTTTTTGTCAGGGCCTTGAATGATTTTATTAAGTTTGTCATAGTTGACTACCTCATGGGCAGCCTTTTTGAGTCCAGCATTGAGACAGGTGATTATATGGCTATGGAACTGGCACCCAAGAGAATTAACTTGATAGTCCCCTCTTGGGTCTGTTGGAGGGGACCACGCCAGTGTCAAGTGGGTTGTCCACTGCATTCTTCTGAGCTGCTAGCCTGATGCTCTCCTTCTCCTCTGGGGTTAGAGAGGAGGACAGGGGGACTTAGATGTCATGCCAGGTCAGGTCATAGGACTGGATCAGATACTCAAATTCCTTAGTAAAATTTGTCGGGTCTCTGGGAAAAGACCCAAGTCTTTTTTCCAATATGGGAAAGGTGGGACATAGAGAATGGGACATGGACTCAGACTATGCCCTTAGTTCCTGCTCCCTCCCTCAGGGGTAGAATGGGCACAGGAATAAAAACATCTGTTGAGGAAGGCATTCTTTAGGTGGCCGGAAAGCAAGTGTTAGGTAGGGAAAAGACTGTATTGAAGCTCGTGTTCTCCAGATTTGGGCTCTAATGGACCGGAGGAGAAGGTGGTTTCTGGTTAGAAGGGGGGGTCTGGGTTTTAGAAATCTACTGCAGGTGAGAGAGGGGACACATGGGGAGTGGAGGTCAGTTGTCTGTGGGGTCAAAAGTAGATTCAGAATCAGAAGTGTTAGGGGTATGATGTTCTGTGTGAAAGAGAAGGATCTAATAGAGAGGCTCGAGACCAAGGATTAAAAAGGCCTAAACATAGAGAATCTCTGACCATTTTCCATTGTGGTGACAGCAATTATCTAAATCATGCCATGGGTTAAAATCAAAAGTGCCATTTCAGGCCATTGAGACTCATTATCTAGTTTGTATTGTGGCCAAACAGTGTTAGAAAAGAAAATGAGGTGCTTGGGCATGATCTCAGTGAGTCTAAAGCAGTTGAGATTTTTTTTTTTTTTTTTTTTTTTTTTTTTTTTTTTTTTTTTTTTTTTAAATATTTTTATTGAGGTATTATATGTGTACATATCTTACTATTACCCCCCACCCCACACCCACACATGCCCTCCCCCCCCCAGAGTTTTGCGTCCATTGTTTATGCTTATATGCATGCATACAAGTCCTTCGTTTGATTTCATAACTCCCCCACCTTTCCAAACTTTCCCCCTGTACTTTGAAAGTCTGTTTGATGCTTTACTGACTCTGTATCTATCTTTTTGTTCACCACTTTATAATGTTCTTTACTATCCCTAAATGAGTGAGATCATGTGGTATTTTTCTTTCATTGACTGGCTTATTTCGCTTAGCATAATGTTCTCCAGTTCCATCCAGGTTGCTGCAAATGATGAGAATTCCTTCTTTTTTATGGCAGCATAGTATTCCATTGTGTAGATGTACCACAGTTTTCCGATCCAGTCATCTGCTGATGGGCACCTAGGCTGTTTCCAAATCTTAGCTATTGTAAATTGTGCTGCTATGAACATAGTGGTGCATATATCCTTTCTGATTGGTGTTTCTAGTTTCTTCGGATATATTCCCAGGAGTGGGATTACTGGGTCAAATGGGAGTTCCATTTTCAGTTTTTTGAGGAAACTCCATACTGTTCTCCACAGTGGCTGCACCAGTCTGCATTCCCACCAGCAGTGCACGAGGGTTCCTTTTTCTCCGCATCCTCGCCAACACTTGTTGTTTGTTGATTTGTTGATGATAGCCATTCTGACAGGTGTGAGATGGTACCTCATTGTTGTTTTGATTTGCATCTCTCGGATAATAAGTGACTTTGAACATGTTTTCATGTGTCTCTTGGCCTTCCTTCTGTCTTCTTTTGAAAATATTCTGTTTAGGTCTGTTGCCCATTTTTTTATTGGATCATTTATCTTCCTCTTATTAAGTTGCATAAGCTGCCTGTAGATGTTGGAGATTAAACCTTTATCAGTGATAGCATTTGCAAATATGTTTTCCCATGCGGTGGGCTTTCTTGTTGTTTTGTTGATGGTTTCTTTTGCTGTAAAAAAGCTTTTTATTTTGATGTAGTCCCATTTGTTAATTTTCTCTTTAGCTTCCATTGCCCTAGGGGCAGTGTCAGTGAAGAAGTTCTTTTGGCATATGTCTGAGATTTTGTTGCCTGTGGAGTCCTCTAGTATTTTTATGGTTTCCCGTCTTATGTTTAAGTCCTGTATCCATTTTGAGTTTATTTTTGTGTATGGTGTAAGTTGGTGATCTAGTTTCATTTTTTTGCATGTATCTGTCCAGTTTACCCAACACCATTTATTGAAGAGACTGTCTTGACTCCATTGTATGTTCATGCCTCCTTTGTCAAATATTAATTGAGCATAGTGGTTTGGGTCGATATCTGGGCTCTCTATTCTGTTCCATTGATCAATATGTCTGTTCTTGTGCCAGTACCAGGCTGTTTTGAGAACAGTGGCTTTGTAATACAGCTTGAAATCTGGTATTGAGATCCCACCTACTTTATTCTTCTTTCTGAGGATTGCTGAGGCTAGTCGGGGTCTTTTTTTATTCCAGATGAATTTTTGGAGAGTTCTTTCTAGGTCTGTGAAATATGCTGTTGGTATTTTGATGGGGAGTGCATTGAATCTGTAGATTGCTTTGGGTAGTATGGACATTTTAATGATGTTGATTCTACCAATCCAGGAACATGGTATGTTCTTCCATCTGTTTACGTCTTCCTCTATCTCTTTTTTCAGTGTCCTGTAGTTTTCTGCGTATAGGTCTTTTACCTCCTTAGTTAAGTTTATTCCTAGGTATCTTAATTTTTTTGGTGCGATGGTAAATGGGATTGCTTTTTTAGTCTCTCTTTCTGTAAGTTCATTATTGGTGTATAGAAAAGCCATAGATTTCTTGGCGTTAATTTTGTATCCCGCTACATTGCCGAATTCATTTATTAAGTCTATTAGTTTTTTGATGGAATCTTTTGGGTTTTTTATGTACAATATCATGTCATCTGCAAATAAGGACAGCTTCACTTCTTCTTTTCCAATTTGGATGCCTCTTATTTCTTCTTCTTGCCTAATTGCGATAGCTAATACTTCCAGTACTATGTCAAACAGGAGTGGTGAGAGTGGGCATCCCTGTCTTGTTCCTGTTCTTAGGGGAAATGGTTTTAGTTTTTGCCCATTGAGTATGATGTTTGCTGTGGGTTTATCATAAATAGCTTTTATTATGTTGAGGTACGAGCCTTCTATTCCCACCTTGTTGAGAGTTTTTATCAAGAAAGGGTGTTGGATTTTGTCAAATGCTTTTTCTGCATCTATTGATATGACTATGTGATTTTTATCTCTCAATTTGTTTATGTGATGTATCACGTTTATTGATTTGTGGATATTGTACCATCCTTGCATTCCTGGAATAAATCCTACTTGGTCATGGTGTATGATCTTTCTGATGTACTGCTGGAGCCGATTTGCTAGAATTTTGTTGAGGATTTTGGCATCAATGTTCATGAGGGATATTGGCCTGTAATTCTCTTTCATTGAGTTGTCTTTATCTTGTTTTGGTATTAGGGTGATGCTGGCTTCATAGAAGGAGCCTGGAAGTGTTCCTTCCTCTTGAATTTTTTGGAATAGTCTGAGGAGGATAGGTTTTAGTTCTTCCTTGAAAGTTTGATAAAACTCTCCTGTGAAGCCATCTGGCCCCGGGCTTTTGTTTGCCGGAAGCTTTTTGATGACTGCTTCAATTTCTTCCATAGTTACTGGCATGTTGAGCTGTTTAGAATCTTCCTGATTAAGTTTTGGAAGGTTGTATTTTTCTAGGAATATGTCGATTTCCTCTAGGTTGTCCAGTTTGTTGGAATAGAGTTGTTCGTAGTATTTTGTAACAATCCTTTGTATCTCAGCGGGATCTGTTGTTATTTCACCTCTTTCATTTCTGATTTTGTTTATTTGGGTCCTCTCTCTTTGCTTCTTGGTGAGCCTGGCTAGAGGTCCATCAATCTTGTTTATCCTTTCAAAGAACCAGCTCTTGGTTTTGTTGATCTTTTGTATTGTTTCTTTGGTCTCTATGTCGTTTATCTCCGCTCTGATCTTTATTATTTCTTTCCTTCTGCTTACACTGGGCTTATCTTGTTGCTCTCTCTCTAACTCTTTGAGTTGTTGGGTTAGGTAATTTATTACCATTGTTTCTTGTTTTTTGAGGTAGGCTTGTAGAGCTATGAACTTCCCTCTCAGGACTGCTTTCATTGTGTCCCATAGATTTTGGATTGTTGTGTTTTCATTGTCGTTTGTTGCCATGATGTTTTTTATTTCTTCCTTGATGTCTTTGGTGACCCAGTCATGATTTAATAACATGCTGTTTAGTCTCCAAGTATTTGATTTCTTTGGGTTGTTTTTATTGTAGTTGATTTCCAGTTTTATGCCACTGTGATCTGAGAAGATACTTGATATGATTTCTATCTTCTTGAATTTGTAGAGACTTTGCCTATGTCCTAACATATGGTCTATCTTTGAAAATGACCCATGTGCACTTGAGAAGAATGTATATTCTGTGGCTTTGGGGTGAAATGTTCTGAAGATGTCGATTAATTCCATCTGTTCTAGTGAGTCATTTAGGTTTGATGTTTCTTTGCTGATGTTTAGTTTAGAGGATTTGTCCAATGGTGATAGTGGGGTATTGAAGTCTCCTACTATGATTGTATTACTGTCAATCTCTCCTTTGATATCTTCCAGGAGTTTTTTAATGTATCTTGGTGCTCCTGTATTGGGTGCATATATGTTTACCAGAGTTATTTCTTCTTGTTGGATTTCTCCCTTTAGTATTATGAAGTGGCCTTCATTATCTCTTGTTATGTCCTTCACTTTGAGATCTAATTTGTCAGATATAAGTATTGCAACCCCAGCTTTTTTTTCATTTCCATTTGCCTGGAAAACCTTTTTCCATCCCTTTACTCTCAGTCTGTATGCATCCTTTTTTTTGAGGTGGGTTTCCTGTAGACAGCAGATATCTGGGTTTTGTTTTCTTATCCAGTCTGTTACCCTGTGTCTTTTGATTGGGGCATTCAATCCATTTACATTTAAAGTTATTATTGATAGGTACTTATTTGACGCCATTTTTATTCTATACCCCTGTGTACCTTCTTTGCTTCCTATTTCTTTCTTTTTTTTTTTTTTTTTTACAGCAGACCCTTTAGCATTTCTTTCATTGCTGGTTTGGTGGTGATAAACTCCCTTAGTCCTTTTTTGTCTGTGAAGCTCCTGATTTCACCTTCAATTTTGATTGATAGCCTTGCTGGGTACAGTATTCTTGGATTTAGACCCTTCCTTTGCATGACTTGGTATATTTCATTCCATTCCCTTCTGGCCTGATGAGTTTCTGTTGAGAAATCAGTTGCTAGTCTGATGGGGGTTCCTTTGTATGTAACTGTCTGTCTCTCTCTGGCCGCTTGTAAGATTCTTACTTTGTCGTTGGTGTTTGCCAACTTAACTATAATGTGCCTTGGCGTCGGTCTTTTGGGGTTCATTTTGCTTGGAACTCTGTGAGCTTCTTGGATTTGTGTGGGTTTTTTCTTCCCTATATCAGGGAAGTTTTCTGTTATTATTTCTTCAAACAGGTTTTCTATTCCTTGCTCAGTTTCCTTTCCTTCTGGCACCCCTATTATCCTGATGTTGTTTTGTTTTGTATTGTCCCGAAGTTCCCTTACGCTCTCCTCAATCTTTCTAATTTTTGTTTCTAGAAGCTGTTGTAATTGGGTATTTTTTTCCATCTTGTCTTCTAGCTCACTTATGCGGTCCTCTGCTTCATCTAGTCTACTCTTGATGCTTTCTATTGAGTTCTTTACAGCAGCGATGTCATTTTTCATTTCTTCTTGGTTCTTCTTCATTTCTTCTTGGTTCTTACTCATATTGTCGAATTTGTCTTCCATCCTTTTCAGCCACCCTATGATCATTTCTCTGAATTCTTTCTCTGATAGGTTGTTTGCCTCTAAATCGTTTACTTCCTTTTCTGGTGATGCCTGTTTCTCTTTCCTGTGGGGGCTGTTTCTTTGTCTCCCCATGGTCTCTCTTCTCCGGATGTCTGGTTATATAGATTTCTCTCTCTGGCGTTGATTTAAAGGTATAAAATACAACACAACCAGGCACAACAGACAAGGCACTGAACAGAATTGTATTCACGATATTAATAACCTCCAATAAAGGTAACCACCAGAGAAAGACAAATTAGGGAATAGGAGTGGAAGAGGGAGAGTAAAAAGAAAGAACAACAACAACAAAAAAAAACAAAACAAAACAAAAAAAACAACGAGTGTGAATCTGAACTTGGGAAAAGAGCAGAAAGAAAGAAAAGAAAAAGAAATAACAGAAAAGAAAAAAAAAGAAAAAAAAAAAGTAAGAGAGACAAGAATGATACTAAGAGAGAAAAGGGGAACAAACTATATATATGGGGAGTAAACTCCACTAGAACAACCACTATTCCCAGCAAATTCCAGCAACACGAGCCTGGAGATTAATACAAACTGCAACAGCAGCTAATATCAAGTGAGGCAAGGGAAAACAAAAGTAAAAAACAAACAAAAACAAAGCAAACAAAAGAACCAACCAAACCAACAAAAAGAATAATCAAAACAATCTCATAAAAAAGCATAAAAATTCAATCTAATCAACATTCAAGCAAACAACAACAAAAGGCCCGAGAGAAAAATAATTTTTTTAAGGTAGCGTAGAGAGAGGTTTGTATGGATTTGGAGCAGGGGGTTGGGAATTAGATAATATAAGTAGGGTGAAGTTTTAGCAGGGAGTAAACTGAAAAAGTAGGGAAAATCTAAAGCCAGAAAGGGTTAAGATAAACTGGGGACCAAAATGGGAAAGGTTGGGAGGAGAGTGATGGCATAATGTTAGCTTTGAGATAGGGTAAAACGATTGTAAGGGAAAGATGCAAATCGAATGTAGGACACTAATCCAAAAAAAAAAGAAAGAGAAAATCAAATGACATTAAAAAAAAAAAAAGTAAAATAATAGTAATAATAGTGTTGATTGAAAATAAAAATGTAATAATTAAAAAGGTGAAAATCGAGTGAGGAAAAAGAAAAAAAATTAGTTTCTTAAGTAAAAGATGCAAAAAATGAAAATAAAAAAATATGAGAATAAAAAATTTTAAAAATTGAAAAAAGAATTGAAAATTAAAAAATAGGAAGACTAAAATGTGCAGTAGCGGCTGTCATTCACTTCCTCTATTATTCTGTTTGGTACGCCTTTTTCCCAGTCTGGGCGGTATTTCAGTTCAGCTTCATTCCAGGGCTCCTCAGTGTTGGAAGCCAGTCCTGCTTTTTAAGCCAGCCGTGTCTTAATTTCTCGTATTTATTTTTAATTACACCAGAGACAATTAGCGTTTCAGCCCCTGGGTGGCAGTGTTTCTGAATTGACTTCCGGGCCTCTCTAGCTCTTTTTTCTTTTCTTTTTTTTTTTTTTTCCCCTCTATGGCACTCACTACTGGTTTGTGGAGGTATGCGCCTCAGAGCTGCCTCTCTGATGGTCACACGCAGCTCTGGTCCCCAGGTTCTGAAAAAACACCTTCCCCCTGCAGTCTTTCAGGGTTTCCGCCTGGGTTTACCTCTGTATTGGGCTTAGCAATCAGAGTCGGAAAGAGCCCAGGTGTGCGGACCGTGGGTCTGTGCCCCCGACTAAGGAGCCTGCACTCCTTTGAAAATTCTTAGTCTGACCCTCCTCGTCAGATTAAAATAAGTTGCTTTCAAGAGGTCACTTCTGTTAGCAGCTCAGAAGACCCCCCTCCTCATTCACGGATCAGGGCAGTTCCAACTGCCTCCGATTTTTCTAGGCACAGACCTCCCGGCTCCTGCCGGTCCTGCGGTCCTGCGGCTGCCGCGCTTCCCTCACCCAGCGCTTCCCTCACCCACCGCGGGGATTAGAAACCGCCCCTCATTTCAGGCGAAATCTGACCTTTCCGTGGTGCAGTGAAGAGTTTCTTTGAATCCGAGTGTTTGCGCTGATAGGGGACCAGTGGTCTGGTGCTCCCAGCAGCTCAGTGTTTGCAGTTGTCGCGGAAAGTCAGGTTTCCACGAAAATCCTTCTTTCCTTGCAAGATGGCGAGGCGCCCGGCGAGCCCGCAGCTCCAGGAGGGGACCCAGCCCCTGTGGGTGCTGCGCGGTCAGAGGAACACTGCCCAGCACTCCCCCGCCTTCTCCTGGAGTTTAGCTGTCCCTTGGCTTGCCCTCATACACTCCCTCTGCGAGCCTCTGCTGCTCCGACTCTCCGCCCCAGGAACAGACTCCAAACCCGACTCTATTCCGTCGCCATTTTCTCTCCGCAGTTGAGATTTTTAAGGAGACAGCCAATAGGGTCTCAAGAGCGGAGGAAGCATTTCCCATGATAAGGAGAATAAGCATGGCCCACGAGAGCAGAAGAGTGAATGACAGACTACAAGTCCAAAGGTGGCTGTTTAGGGCAGGTGTCCCCACCACTAAACAAATCACCATGAGAAATGAGGGGTGACTCTCCAGACTGGATGTCCTCAGTTCAGAAGGACACAAAACCAAATGGCCAAGGAGTCTTCTGGCCTAGTGCTAGAACTTTTGAGGAGAGGACTTTTGAGAAGTCAGTGAGAGTAAGTGGACAGAAGACTCAAGATGAGGGAAATTGTGGAATGTCACTCACCTAGAGAAGATTGGCCAGTGTGGGATGGAGAGTCAAACAATGGAGAAGAAGAAGTTCCCAAAAAAGCGGCCTCCTTGGCTGGGTGGGGAAGGTTCATATGGGAAGGAGGCCAGTGATCTTGTCACCCAAGTAGGATTGGAGGTAAGCCCAAGATGAGCTGCTGCTGCCTACCGCTCTCCAAGTAGCAAACTGTGTGCAACCAAAGCCCAAGTGATGGCTCCCCTTCCCCATGGAACTCTCCCGGTTTTCAGCACCAAATGTTAGGGTCTCCGAAGGAGGTACACACGAGGCCAAAAGTAGTAAAGAATTATAAATTTATTAGGCCATCTGGAAACCAGATGGGCTGAGTCCCAAAATGATACCAGCACCCAGGGATGGGAAGTCAGAGTTTTTAAAGGACTCTAGGTGGGCTTTTTATGTTGGGGATTTCTCTGGGTGGGTCTGGATCCTGGGCAAGTCCAGAGGGGAAAGTTAGCAAATGGAATGTGGTCTAAGTGAAAGGGAATGTTGGTTATGAAATGATCTAAATGTCAGTTTCCCAGATGAGGGGATATCTATTCGATTATTTGATCAGACCTAACAAAGATAATCTACACTGAGCCACTAACATCTCATTGAAGTTAGCATTTAAGTGTTCCTCCCATTGTCTTACTCTAGAAGCTTCTGCTCCTGGTAAGCTGTGATTTTCTGTATTCCCCTGTCTCTCCATCTTTTGGGGTGGTAATTTGTCCTGTCACCTCAATTCTCTGATAGATCTAAGAAAAAATATTTATTTTCAGCATGTTCAACTCTTCTTATGTTGCGAGTGTGAAACTAATAACTTGTAAGCTCTTCGCATGTTGGAACTGAAACCAGAAGTCCTCCATTTAAGCATTTGTATAATATGTGTTTTGTTATGTATTCCAACCTCTGTGCCATCTTGTTTGCCTCTTTTCCTATACAAGTTGAGATTTTCATGGTTCTTTGTATATGGGTGATTTTGGATTATAACTTTGACATTTTGAATATTCTGTTATAGGACTCTGGATCTTGTTTAAGTCCTATGGGAAAGATTGGTATTTTGTTTTAGCAGACACCTGACCTTGTTTAGTTCAAACCATAAGTTTCAACCCATTTTCTGTAGGCTGTGGTTCTAACGTCAGTTTAGTTTTCAAAGACTTTGCAGTGCTACTTAGATCTATCCTTTATGTGCACCACCCAGTGGTCAGTGTAGGACCTGGACTGAGATCTGTGCATTATCTCAGTTCTCAAAATATTTGTTATGCTAGGGAAGATTAGACCCACAGTTTCATATGTCAGGATTGAGCCCAGGAATTCATCAACTTCTTTATGGGATCATTTTCCTATGCTCCATCCCTGCTATCTCCCTAGTACTTTTTGGTTCCCTAGGCCTCCTTTATCGTGTCCACAAACTGACCACTTCTGCAATTGTCTTGCATTCTGAGTCCGAGCAACAGGAGGATCAAGAAATGTAAGAAACAGAAGTTATAAAAGTGTAAAATAACCAATGAAGTTTGGCCTGGCTTTCTTAGAGCCATTGCTCCACTAAACAGAGTGAAAAGTTTCTCTTCCTCATGGATTTGGCTTCTACAGTTTGCTTTTTCCATCACATTCACTGCTACCTCCTCTCTCAGTGAGAAGCCACTTGGGGGCTGGGGCATGAGAGAACAGAGAAAAGAACCAGGTATTTCTTCTACTTTCTCCGAGCTCTAAGTGTTCCTTTTTTTTTTTTTCTTTGACCTTTGATCTAAAAGTAGAGTGTTTTCCCTATATTTCTCTGTCTGCACTACAGCACTCACTTTCATGTTTTGAGTTGCATTGCCTTTAGGCCAGAGGATTCCAGAGGAGGAAATATGGTAAATTTAAAGCTGGTTCAGTAGTACTTTGATTTTTGATGTTCTTCCTCTGTTGGTATTTATTTTTCAGAGTTCTCAAATAGCTGCACATGAATCCATTCCAGGTTTTATTTTCATATTCTGTGGGAGAGAAAGGCTGGCATATATTTACTCCATCCTTACTGGAATCAGAACTCCTTGAGGAAAATTTTTGAAACATAAATCAGATTATGTCACTCCCCTACTCTCAACCTATCACACTTACAATAAATTTAAAACATATACTTCTAAAATGTAGTGACAATCCTTCCAGCTGGTTTCCCAGGATGCAATGTAAGAACAAACAGAAACTTCATTTCATATATACCAATATCAACCCCAATCAACAAAAAGAATATCAACACATATTAATATTTGCTGTTCATATGATACAGCCTCTGATTTCAAGTAGAAGGGGGAAGGAAGAAAGACATATGATAAAATGAAATGAAAATCACAGAAATGAGTAAAGATATTTCCCAAGGAGAAATAGTTGGCTGTTGAACAAGTAATCTCAGACATAATTCTATGAAAAGTTGTGCAAAGAATACATCTGTGACCTGGAGTGGTCTTGGAAGGCCTCATAAAGAAGATGATGCTTGAGAGAGCCTCATTTATTCATTCAACAAGTATTCATTGATGACTTTTTATGTGCTAGCACCCACCCTGACATTCCTTTTTATACCACTCTGACTTTTTTCTATCACTCTGACAAAGCCCTTTGCCTAAAGTTAATGACTGGTCAGTGACAGAGTTCAAATTGGAGCTCAGTTTTTCAGGGCTCTGAAGTCTGCACTTTATAAACTTCTAGAATGAGCCTCAGGTTGTGAGTACAGGGAATAGCATATACAAAGATGCAAAATTAAGAAAACAGGAAACATAAGGAAAAGAGTAAAGAGTTAAGCTGGTTTGTGGAGTTGCAGAAGCTGGTATAATAGAAAGACATCTGAATGCAGGTAGCCTAAAATGCCAAATATGTGACATGATAAATGTGTCCTTTTGAGAATATTAATCAAGTGTCACTGTGCAAGATGGATGTGAAAGCAAGAGATTGAATGACAGGAGACAAGTCAAGTCCCTTGATGTTGCTCAGCAATCTTATGCCTCAGCAAATCCTCTCCTTCCTCTCCAAGCTTCATAACACTTTTCTTCAGCTCCTTAATCCCCCACCCCCGTTTTTGTGCTTTCAACAACTGACCTTTATGAAAGAACATTAGAGGAATTAGGTACAAATGCCTTCCATTCTTGACTCTTTACTGTCAAATTTATCTCTAGCTTGCCCCCATTCTATTCTCCTTAGTAATAATAGCTACTATTTTATACACTTACTGTCTCATGTGATCCTTTCAACTACACTGTGAAAAGGTCTAGTTATCCTCAATTTATAACAGAAAATTGAGGCTGCTTGTCAAGTTTGCCCAGATAGCAAGTGGTAGATTTGGGACTTTAACCTAGGGCTATTTGATTTCAAGATCACCTAATAACTACTGCAGTCTGACAGTGAGAGGTATCTGCACCATTCTTCTCTTGGGTTCCATTCCACCTACCTCCTCCTACCTCCTTGGTGTCCTTCTCCAGCAAGTAACCCTTGTCTCTCTCCTATAAAGTCAACCTCTCTGTTTTCATGGTCATTTTCTTCTCAGTGAATATATACCCTGAAGTCTCATCTAATAAAAAAACATTAAACTAACAGAGTCAATTTTAATCATTTTTCCCTATAATCATCATTCTAGTTATGTCTTTAAATATTTGTCTATCCTGTCTCTATTTCTTCACTTCTTACACTGAAATCTGCTTTCAGTCTCTACTACTACATGATATTTTTTTTTGCTAATGCCACCAAATTAATAAATCCTATTTCAGTCCTCATATTACCAAGCCTATTTCCAGTCTTCTTATCCTTGTTCCTCTGCCACTGTGTCCTCTATTCACAACTTCCTCACCACTACTTTATTTCAGTTCCTCATTATTGGGGCATGCCTGGGTTGGGAGCTGGGTCTCTGCGCAGGGGCATGCATGAAGCAGCCAATCAATGTTGATGTTTCCTTCTCATCAATATTTCTATCTCCCTCTCCCTTTCTCATTCTCTAAAATCAATAAAAACATATTTTTAAAATGTAAATATAACCATACTATTGCCCTGTTTAAAATTCTTCAACTGAAATATACAACTGCATAGTATATTGTACATGTTCTTGTAGACTTATAGACTTATGGCCATTCTTTAGCCTTTTAGTCTTATTTTCCCCTTCTTCTTGTGCAACCTGTATTCCATATATATTGAGTACCTTCCCCCCCCCCATACTCTCATGCCTTTGCATGTGCTTTGTAACCTCTGTTTCTTACATTTCTTCTCCAGGGTCACTGGTTGAACTATTTCCAAGACTCAGTTTAAATGTAATTTCCTATGTTCTACCATTCTTGACTCACCTCCCTATGTCCTCTCCACTCCCAACTCTTTCACAGGTTCAAATCTCTGAGACAGTTTATTTTTCTGCCCTCTATTTTATCACAGTACCTCTAATAGCACTAATAGGTTCTAATGGCAATCATTATATGCCCCAATGAGACTATCAATTCCTCAAAGACAGAACCTGGCTCATAAACATTTTTGTATTCTGCTGCCTGGCACATAATATGTGTTAAGTGAATGTATGTCGAACTTAAAGAATGAATGAATAATGAATATAAAATAGAAGACAGAATAGAGTTTGGCTAGATATGGGAAAGAGAAGATGAACAAAGCAGCAAAGATGATTGGGGATATTGGTATCAATGGCAGGGAATGGAAAGCTAATAGGCTTGAAGTAAAAATGCTGAAATAGGACTGGTTGCATTGACTGTAACAATGAGATGTCCATGTAACAATTCTGAGCTATTGAAAAAAGAAGCACAAAACATGGGAATGAAATTGAGGTTTCTAATATAGAACCTGGAGATGCCTTCTCTTATAGAAAACAGATGTCCCAACAGAACTTATTTTGATTGAAGTTTCCCTGTATCACTTTCTTATCTCCTATAGATTTGGTGAAAATTGTTATTAAGAGCTTCCCATTTATAATCCCTGACTAAATTATTCTAATTGCATGTGTGTGAGTAAATGAGAGGTGAGGACATTATCCACGTTCCCTTTTAGTCATCCATTCATTCAACAAATATTCTTCAAGTACCTATTCTCTACCACACTCTGTGCTAGGTTAGGTTCTAGTCTAAAGAAGACAAAGTCCCTGTCTTCATGTGATGCATGGCATTGTGAACAAAACACCATAAAACAAATAATCTCATGAACATATGTAAAAAAATAATAATAAGTTAGAAATTGTGAAAACCACAATGAAGTAAAAGTAGAGAATAATTGGGGGAATGCCTCAAGAATTCTTTGAGAAAGTGATATTTAAGCTAAGACTTTGATGTTTAACCTTCTCAATGGCCAATTACTTAGACAAGGCCAAAAATACAAATTCAGAGCCATTGAATGTTGGGGATCTTAGCTGCATAGTCAACTGATCATATCAACCTGACTTCCACATATATATATAATCATTGCCATCATCCCATTCTCACAAATCTACTCAGTTATTGCTGCAGAGGAGCAAAGACTGCTGGGATAAGGGGATAGAAGGGCTCTGTGGTAACTAGTCTCCAAAAATGACCCCCAATAAATCATTACTTGCCAGTGTTCACACCCTTTTATAATCCCCTACCACATTGACTCTGGGCTGGTCCTGTGACTAATTTTCACCAATAGTATGTGGCGGAAGTTATGCTTTGTAATTTCTGAAGTTCAGTCTTGTTTCACCACTTGGTACACTCCTTCCTGAACCCAGCTATTTTGCTGTGATAAAGCCCAAGCAACAATGTAAAGAGGTCTGTATGAAGAAAAACCAAGCACTCAGCCAACAGTCCAGCTGAGTTCCCAGCCAATAGCTAGCACCAACCAACCAGCCATATGAATGAGAGTATTTCACACCTTGCAGCCATACCAGAAAAACTGATAGCACATGAAGTAGAACGGTCAAGTCAATACACACTATCATGAAAAATAATAAACCATTGTTGTGTTATCAATAAAAGGTTGAAGTGGTAACTGAAGTGCTTACACTAATGAAAGACCAAAAGTAAGATAATGTGTTAAGCCAAAGCTGCATAAATTATCTTCTTTGTGCTTTTTAACTTTATTTATTAGAGAGAGAGAGAGAGAGAGAGAGAGAGAGAGAGAGAGAGAGAGAGAGATTTGTTGTTCCACTTATTCATGCATTCATTGGTTAATTCTTGTATGTTCCCTGACCAGGGATTGAACCCGCAACCTTGGAGTATCAGGACAATGACCAACCTTGGAGTATCAGGACAATGCCCAACAGGACAATGCCCAAACCAACTCTCCTTCTAAGTCAGGGCCATGCTTTTTGGTTTTTATTTAGCTTTTCATTTCCAAACTTTTTACTTTTATAATCATCAGTGATTGCCTTTATAATTAGAAAACATAAACATAGTAAGAATTTAAAAGTAGGAACATTCCTAGGTGATTTGGGTATAGCCTTGGCCAGGGGTTTGAGTGGTCAGCTTGATAGATGACTGCCCACACAATCCCTTTGCTGACTCTCTGTTGACTGCACAAATGAGGACCATGTTTTTCATGTAGTTAGTGCAGTATTTGTGAAGTATCTTCCTGACTCATGAGTCCAGGCAGGCCATTGTTAGAGGTTGAATAAAAGGCACCCTCTCCATTTATTTGGAGACTTGAAGTAGAAAGGAGTTACGCAAGGAAATAAATTCAATAATATAGAAAAACAAATCATGTAGCTAAAATAGGCTGGAAGGCTTGGGGACTTGGGCAGAGTGGCTGGACATTTCTGGAAACCGTTGAAATTCTGCATTGAGAGAAGAATCCAATGCAAACCTTTAAGTATCTTAACAGGACTCTTGCCAGTTTGAATCTTCACCTTTTACTCAGTTTCTTTACCAGCACATCTCTTGCCATTAAATTAGCAAATGAAAATCCATTTCCATCCAATCTGTGGAATGTGCATTAACTTACTCAGATTCAGTCAGCCAGCAACTTTGGTGGCAGTCTTCTGTATATGTACATATGAATGTACATGTAAAAATGTGTATATATATATATATATATACACATATACAATATATATATATATATATATATACAGTTGTTCATATGGAAAATAATATAATAAATAATACAAGAATAAACTCTGTGTTTCACATACAACTGTAAACCTACTTTTGCTCCACCCTGTATATGTATGTACATGTGTAAATTTATGTATAAATGTAACAGATAGTCACAACTTGATTATAAATACATCTGCTTTAACAAGCAAATATTATTTACTTCTCCCCTCCAAATTAGAAATAAACTAAATCAAAGCCATATTCATATTTAAGGTACAACTGAGGTTATTTTGAAATAACATAATGAGAGAAGAAATGCTTTAATAATTTCAAGACAAATCCCAAACTTTTGGTTTTGAAAAAAATCTTTGCTAAAAACTATTTGTTGAAATAAGCAGCCAAAGAAGTGCACAAAGGTATGTAATTGGAAAGTTTCTGTCTCATACCTTGATGGTGTGGGTGTTGGACTGAGCATGAGTTGATGGTGCAAGAAAATGGATTCTTGACAGCAAAACGTACTCTTCTTATTCAATCAACTGTGGATTGAAAATAGTCTCATTTTTACCTTGTATTAGAATTACAAAAATGCAATAAATATGTAAATGTGTCCTGATTCAGGAAAATACCTGTGTGTGAAGACTAATGTCTATGGAAATAAAAAAACCTTGCCTCAGTGACACCTAATAAAGCCTGTAAGGAAGCCACTGAGATATAAGAATCGTTGGGAAAAAATGTAGGTTTTAAAATGATAAAAACTTTTAATAGTGACCAGTTCAGGTATAGTTACTTCAGGGGTTGGATACATAGGGAAGGGCCTTTGTTTTAGGTGATTCTGTAGGCAGCATGTGAGGACCTACACTCTTCAGAATTATGCAGAAGGGCCTTATTTACTGACTTGCCAGAAAAGCTGTTAGAAAAAATCTCTGGTTTTAAATGAAAAGTAGTATGCATTCATTGATTTATTCAAAACATATTTATTGGGTTACTACTCCATGTAATGCCCATTATAGGTCCTGCGGGTATAGTAGTGAACCTGCTCTTCCAGAATCTACATTTTAGTAACTAAATAAAAAATGGCAGTAAGCACAATTTTTAAATGGTTGTAAGAGCAAGATCCATTTGTGAGTGATACCTGTAATTTCACTTGCACAGCTGTGGCTAACTCCTAAACAGTGATTTAAATTTCCTTATGGGCATTTGTCAACATCAGGGGACCACCTCCACCTCCAAGATTTTTCCCTTTCTGCTTTAGCTCCTGACTTTCTATCCTTCATCTCCCTGAGGCTGACTTTTGGGGATCAGGATTTTTTAAGAAACGAATGTTGACACCACCTATGGAATAGGCTCCTCCGCTTGTTTTAATTCCAAAGAAAGGTACTGAGTGTCCCAAACTATTGACTGAAGGTCATGCCTTATGACCACCCCATCAGTACTTCGTTGGGCCACGTTTTGCCTTTAATACTGTGGGGATTCTTCTTGGCATTAACTCCACAAGATGTTGAATGGTGATTCGAGGAATCTGACACCATGCCTGATGGATAGCACTGTCCAGTTCTGTGAGATTTGATGGTTGTGGAACCAGCTGCTTGATGGCTCTTTTAACTTCGTCCCACAAATACTCAATTGGATTGAGATCTGGTGATTGTGGGGGCCACCTAAGCAAGGTAAAGTCTCCCTCATGTTCTTTTTCTTAAAAAAATTCTTTATTGATTAAGGTGTTACATATGTGTCCTTATTCCCCCGTTACCCCCACACACACTCCCCACTCATGCCCTCATCCCCCTGTTGTCTGTGTCCATTGGTTAGGCTTATATGCATGCCTACAAGTCCTTTGGTTGATCTCTCCCCCTTACCCCCACCCTCCCCTACCTTCCCTCTGAGGTTTGATGGTCTGATTTCTCTGTCTCTGGATCTGTTTTTGTTCATCAGTTTATGTTGTTCATTATATTCCACAAATGAGTGAGATCATGTGATATATATATTTCTCTGACTGGCTTATTTCACTTAGCATAATGTTCTCCAGCTCCATCCATGCTGTTGCAAATGGTAAGAACTCCTTTTTTACCGCAGCATAGTATTTCATTGAGTAGATGTACCACAGTTTTTTTAATCCACTCATCTGCTGATAGGCACTTAGGCTGTTCCCTCATGTTCTTGAAACCACTCCTGCACAATACAAGCACCGTGGCATGACGCACTGTCTTGTTGGAAGAAGCCATCTCCATTGGGATACACCATCAACATGATAGGATGAACTTGATCAGCAATGATAGTTAGGTATGTTGTGCTATTCAAACGTTGTTCCACACGAATTAAAGGGTCCAAATCATTCCAGGAAAACGCTCCAAACCATAGCACTGTTCCCACCAGCTTGAACGGTTGTACTCATGCATGTGGTGTGCATGCTTTCATGCTGTTTCTACGAAATTCTCACTCTGCCATCTGCATGATGCAACTGGAAACGTGATTCAAAGGACTACATGACTTTTTTTCCAATGCTTGACTGTCCAATTCTTGTATTCCCGTGTGAATTGGAGACATTTTATCTTCGTAACTGCAGACAGCAAAGGTGTTCGAACAGGCCTTCGGCTTCCATATCCCATACGATGCAGTATATGGCTAATTTGCCTACAAACGTCAGGTGGTCATAGTAATCTGGCCACTCAGTGTATAAAAAAGCTAGTGAGTATGAAGGAAGGCCAGACGTGAGAGATGGGTATGAATTCTCACTCTGGTTGGTTAGTTACTTACTCCTAAGAAGCACCTTGCTGTGGGACTGTAAAACTGAGAATATGTAATATTGCCCAAGAGTAGTCAGAAAAAGATAAACAGAGAAGGACCAGGGGAAGATAGAAATAATCTGAGATAGAATGTGAATAATTGTAATTTCCAAATTTTTTAAAAAATTATAACTTTCTACATTTAAAAAATTGCATGCATTTCCTGCTTTTGTGAGCAAAGAAAAAAATTCAGACTGGAAACTAAAGCAATCCTAATTGTAGTTGATGCATGTAAGTGTAGTGTTAAAACAGAGCTGTACCAGGATAACTTTTACATAAGTTTTGAAGTGAATTTAAACATAATAAAAAAAACTAGCATCATCAGGTTCTAAAGTTCTTTCCAAATTTTTCATAAAACTCTCAATCTATTTCTTGATCTTCCTTTAATTAAATCTGATTATCCTCAAGTGTTAGAATTCCAAATAAATAAAATAATTTTTTACTCAATTTTATTGTTTGCTCATTTACTCATTTTAGAGCATCACTTTCTTTTCTTCTGCATCACACATGTCTCCATATTTCAGCTATATTATAAAGTAGATTATTTGAGCCCAGCTGGCATGGCTTAGTGGTTCAGCATCATATGAACCAGGAGGTCATGATTCGATCGATTCCTGGTCAGGGCACATGCCCAGGTTGTGGGTTCAATCCTCAGTGTGGGGTGTGCAGGAGGTAGCCAATCAATGATTCTCTCTCATCATTGATGTTTCTGTCTCGCTGTCCCTCACCATTCCTCTCCAAAATAAATAAATAAATAAATATATATATATATATATATATATATATATATATATATTATAAATAAAATAAAGTAAACTGATTTGATTGGCTAACCTTGGAACCTAACGATCATTTACAAAAGATTTTCTTTTTCTTTTTTTACACAGACATATATAATTCAAAAATATTTTACACTATTATTTCTTTCAATAGGTTTTGAATTTCAGTATTTTCAGTCTTTTCCTTCAATTTATTGATGTATAACTGACAAAATTATAAGATATTGAAAGTGTACAAAATGATGAATATATATATATATATAGATAGATAGATAGATAGATAGATAGATATAGATATATATAGATATATATAGATATATTGTAAAAGAATTTTCCACATCTAGTTAACTAATACATTTATTATCTCACATACTTACATTTAAAAAAGAGAACTTTTAAGTTCTACTCTCAGCAAATTTCAATTATATTATACAGTATAATCAACTATAGTCACCATGCTGTACATTAGATCCTCAGAATTCATTCATCTTATAACAAGTTTGTACCCTTTTAGCAACCTCTCCCTATTGGCCCCCACACTGCTCCTGGCAACCATAATTCTGCTCTTTGTTTCTATGAGTTCCAACATATTTTAATATTCTACATTAAGTGATATCATACAGCCTTTTCTTTATCCACTTATCTGTTGACTGATATTTAGGTTGTTTCCCATACCTTGACTATTATGAATAACACTACTATATACATAGGATTACAGATCTCTCTTCAAGATAATGATTTTGGATTTTGGCTTTTGGCTTTTAGCTTTCAGCTTGGAGGAGGCCTAATAGAAATTTTCTTTGGTCTTCCTGAATCCAGGTTCATCTGACACTGGCTGTCTCCACCATGCCACTTAAGTTTGATCCCAACAAAATCAAATGTGTATACCTGAGGTGCACCAGTAAGGAAATTGGTGGTATGTCTACCCTGGCCCTCAATATCAGTGTCCTGCATGGATCAGACTGTTGGGCCTCAGAGGGAGGGTAGGGGAGGGTGGGGGTAAAGGGGAGAGATCAACCAAAGGACTTGTGTGCAAGCATATGAGCCTAACCAGCGGTTAAGGACAACAGGGGGGTGGGGGCATGTGTGGGGAGGGGTGTGGGATGGGAATGGGGGGATGAGGACAAATATGTGATACCTTAATCAATAAAGAAATTTTAAAAAAAGAAAAAATATATATCAGTGTCCTGGGTCTGTCTCGAAAAAAGTTGGTAGTGACATCACCAAAGCAACTGGTGATTGGAAGAATCTGAGGATCACAGTGAAACTGACCATTCAGAAAAGATAGGCCCAGATTGAAGTTGTACTTTCTGCCTCTGCAGAAGGCCCTCAAAGAACCACCAAGAGACAGAAAGAAGTAAAGAAACATCAAGCACAGTGAAATATCACTTTTTATGAGATTGTCAACATTGCACAACAGATGTGGCACCCATATTTATCTAGATAACTCTCTGGAACCATTAAAGATATCCTGGGGACTGCCCAGTCTGTGGGCTGTAATGTTGATGGCTGTCACCTTCATGACATCAATGGTGGTGCAGTAGAATGCCCACCTAATTAAGAACCACAAAGGAAAATATTTCAATTAAAGATTATTTGACAACCAAAAAAAAAAGATAATGATTTTGTTTATACCAGATTTTATATAGAAAAATGAATTCTGTACTTTACACAACTGACATAGATGAATTTTTCAACTCAAACCATTTAGAAATTAGAAATGACCTGTTTGTGATCAATAAATGTCAGATGAGTGTTGCAGATAATGAATGCTATTAGAATCCAGATGGAAAGAGCCCTTTCTCTTAAAGATTCTGGGAAGGTTTTTATAGATGAGACAAAACACACACACACACACACACACACACACACACACACACACACACAAATAAAATAATAATCCTATGCAGTAGGAGCTGGGGCACTAAAGCAAGAATTGCCCAAGGTATATTTAAGCGTAATTGCTGGAATGAATGGCTTGGATAGAAAATGTTAGATGAAGTTATATTATAGAGATGTATGAGACTCTATTCAAAGTTTATATGACCTCTCCTGTTTGTACTCTCAACCAACTTGAACACAGAGCAATACACAGCTCTGCTTATGTGTGTATAAAAATCATTACCTTCACCAAACTATAGTCTATCTTTTTACTGTACTCCTAATCTTAATGAATGACACCACCATTCACTCATTTGCACCAGGTAAAAACCTGAGAAATTTTCCTTAACACATCCTACCTCTTCATTCCCACATACAAGCCGTCAATAAATTCTGTGAGTTCTAGCCCACAAACATATTCTGGATTCACCCACTTCTCTCCTGCCATACTAGACTCCATTGCTATCTCCATAGTCCAAGCCACCAACATCTCTCACTGGACTCAATATCCTCCTGCATCCATACTTACCACCTTCAATCAGTCTACTTCACACTGCAGTCAGTGGCCTTAATGAAAGCCAATCTGATTGTGTTGCCCATGCTTTATTTATTTTTTATTGATTTCAGAGAGAGGAAGGGAAAGGGAGATAGAGATAGAAACATCAATGATGTAAGGGAATCATTGATTGGCTGGCTCCTGAATGCCCCACACTGGGGATCAACCTATAACCAAGATATGTCCCTTGACTGGAAGTGAACCTGGGACCCTTCAGTCTGTGGGCCAATGCTCTATCCACTGAGCCAAACTGGCTAGGGCTGTGTTGCCCATCCTTTAAACTCCTCAGTGGTTTCCCATTGTTTATAGAAAAAATAAACTTCTTAACATGGCCTTTCATGATTTGTCCCCTACTATATCTCTAATTACAACTCAAACTGTACACCCCTACTCTCTACATTCAACCACTTCTTTCAGTCCCTCCTCCTGATGTCTCTACTGTCAGGGGGACTTTTAACACACTGTTCGCTCAGCTTGAAGTGTTCTTCCTTTTCTTCAGTCTTCATCTACTTAACTCCTATTCATTATTCAGATTTCTAATACATAGAAATTCCCTGAGAAGCCTTACTTTGTCTACCAGTCTAAATTAGGCCTTCATATTATTCTCTCACAACATGTGGAAGTTTTCCTTCCCAGCACTTTTCAAAACTGGACTTTTCGATTTGCCTGTGTGATTAATTAATACCTGTCTTTGTTATTAGAGTATAAGCTCCTGGTAGGGGAAAGCAGAGACTATATTTGTTTTGCTTTCCAATGTTTTCCTATCCTTTTACTCCCCTTTCCCCAGCAATACTGAAAGTCAGAGGGAGGAAGGAATGAAGCTGTGATAATTGCTACAGAAACAACCTTTGACTCTTTTCCAGTTTTGGGGACCATGAGCAGCAAAGTCTCTTATGATACCTTGAGGCAGTGTGGAAAGTCCTGCACCGGAACCAGCACAAGTACGATAAGTTTTTGGAAATGGTGGAGCTGAAGATCAACTTGAAGAACTATGACCCTCAGAAGGAAAAACGCTTCTCTCAGACACCATCAGGCTTCAATACATGTGTTCTGGGGGACCAGCAGCACTGTGATGAAGCCAAGGCCATGGATATCGAGGCGTTAAAGAAACTCAACAAACTAAGAAACTGGTCAAGAAGCTGGTCAAGAAATATGATGCCTTTTTGGCTTCAAAATCTCTGATCAAGCAGATCCCAGGAATCCTGGGCCAAGGCCTGAATAAGACTGGCAAGTTCTCTTCCTTGCTGACCCACAATGAGAACATGTTGGCCAAACTTAATGAAGTGAAATCCACAATCAAGTGCTAGATGAAGAAGGTGCTGTGTCTGGCAGTGGCTGTTGGCCAGGTGAAGATGACAGATGATGAACTTGTGCACATTATCCACTTAGCTGTCAATTTCCTGGTGTCATTGCTCAAAAAGAACAGGCAGAATGTCCAGGCTTTAAACATCAAGAGCACCATGGGCAAGCCCCAGCGCCTGTACAAAGGCACAGCTTAGTAAACCATACTGCTACTATTTAAAAAAAAAAGAATATATGAGTGTTTCTGATGAAAAAAATAGTTTTATTCTTCACATATGTGCAAATTCATATATTATAGAAATAAAATAGACATATATTTCTTAATACACATGCACTGCATAATGATGTTTTATTTATGATGGTCCCCATACATGACAGTGATCCCATTGATTATAATAGAGCTGAAACTTCCTATCACCCAGTGATGTTATAGCCATTGTAATGTTATAGCACAATGCATTACTTTTGTGTTTGTGTTGATGCCGGTGTGAACAAACCTACTGCTCTGCTAGTCATATAAAAATACAGCAATACAATTATATAAGTACCTAGACCTTAATAATGATACATAATAAATGTCTATATTGCTGGTTTATGTGTTTTTAATTCTATACTTTTATCACTATTTTAGAGTGTACCCTTTCTATTTATTTTTTTAAAAAGTTAAACATTATGCCATGTTATGCTGGCAGCAGCCCCATTCATCTTGTGTTTACTGCATCTCTTGATTGCAACATTTTCTCTTGTGCTTGATTTAATCTCTTGTTGTTTTGTTCATCATGGTCCCTAAGCATACAAAATCCGCTGCTAATGTTGACAGGAAGAGGCCACATCAAGTGATTGACCTGAAAATAAAATTAAAGGTGTTTAAGGACTACGAAGTGGAAAATCAGTGATGGTTATTGCTCTCCAGTCAGGCATGTCCCATGCCACCAGAGCTTTGATCTTAAAGAACAAGAACAAAGCGACAGAAGCTATTAAAGCCTCTGCTTCATTGAAAGCAACAAAACTAACAAAAATTCAAGAAGAGCCTATATTAGACATGGAGAAACTACTAATGACCTCAATTGAAGATCAGACACAGAAGCATATCCCTCTCTGTATCATGATGATCACAGCCAAAGAAAAAGTCTGTTTATGGTATGGAAAGAAAAAAAAATTAAATTATGGTTTTGAATTTACTGTTAGTTCTGGGTGGTATAAATGATTCAAGAATTATCACTCATTACATAATGTAAAAGAGAGTAGTAAGTCTGTGAGTGCTAATGTGAAGTCAGCTAAATGAAATGGAGATGTACTGATTGAAGAATAACATATCTTTCAAAACTTTGTTTGTTGTTAATAATGCTCCCAGATATCCTAATTTTATTGGTGATCTATATACCAACATCAAAGCAGTGTTCCTCTCTTCAAAACTGCCTCTTTTGTTCAATCAATGGATCAAGGAGTTATAGAATGTTTTAAGGCTTCCTACTAAAGAGGATCTTTGCCCAGGCTATTGTTGCAACTGAGGAAGACACTGAGAAAAATGCAATTCTGAAATAATAACATCTCTGACTGCATCAAGAACCTTGTTTGGGTTTGGGGTAATGTGACCAAAGAATGTATGAATGGCATCCAAAAGAAGACACTGAAGAGGTTCGTTCATACATTCCTTCATAGGATATTCCAAGGATGAGGAAGTTGCAAACATCAACAAAGCTATGGTTGAGATGGCAAACAGCTTTAACCTGGTTGTGGGTGAGGATGACATTGATGAGCTCCTTGATGTGGTTTCTGAGGAATTGACTAATGAGTTGTTGAAAATGAAACAGGAGCACATGGCTTAAAGAAGAGGGAAGAGAAAATGAAACTACAGGAGAAGAAAAAGAATAATCCTCAAGAAAATTCACAGTGGTGGGTTTAGCAGAATTTTTGGCAGATCTCAACAAACTCCTTAAAATGTTTGAAAACATCGACTCTAAAATGGAAAGGTTTTCTTTAATGGAGAGGAATGTCATGTTGCATTATCTGCTTACAAGCAAATCTATGATGACAGAAAAATTAAGCAAACCATCATGGGCATACCTCTGAAAAGAGTGACACGTACTCAAAGAGAGCCTCAGGCAAGTCATTCAGGAGGTATTCCAGAAGAAGGCATTGCTATAGGAGATGATAGTTCTGTTTTTGCCCCTAAAAACCTTCCAGTGGGACAAGATGTAGAGATATTGATATTGATTATCCCAACCCTGTGTAGACCTAGGCCCGTGGTCGGCAAACTGCAGCTCGCGAGCCACATGCGGCTCTTTGGCCCCTTGAGTGTGGCTCTTCCACAAAATATCACGGCCTGGGCAAGTCTATTTTGAAGAAGTGGTGTTAGAAGAAGTTTAAGTTTTAAAAATTTGGCTCTCAAAAGAAATTTCAATCGTTGTACTGTTGATATTTGGCTCTGTTGACTAATGAGTTTGCCGACCACTGACCGAGGCTAATGTGTGTTTTTAATCTTAGTTTATAACAAAAACATTTAAAAAGTAAAAAATAAATTTGTTTTAAATAAAATAAATCATATAGAATAAGTATATAAAGAAAAAATATTTTTGTACAGCTGTACATGTGTTTGTGTTTTAAGATAAACATTATTACAAGAGTCAAAAAGTTTAAAAATTTTTTAAGTTTATAAAGTAGAACAGTTATAATAAGCTAACTTATTATTAAAGAAATAAAATTTTACCTCTGGCTGGTGTGGCTCAGTTGGTTGAGCATCATTTCATGCACCAAAAGAAAAAAAATTTAAAATAAATTTAGTGTCGCTTAATGTTTATAAAGTCTATAGTAGTGTATAATAATGCCCTAGGCCTTCACATTCACTCACCACTCACTCACTGACTCACCCAGAGCAACTTCCAGTCATGCAAGATCAATTCATGATAAGTGCCCTATACAGCTGTACCATTTTTTATTTTTATAGCATAATTTTACTATAACTTTTTTAAGTTAGGTATGTTTAGATACAGAAATACGTTGTGCTATAATTGCATGTCATATTCAGTATGGTAACGTGCCCTACAGATTTGTAGCCTAGGAGAAATCGGTTATACCAGTGGTCGGCAAACCGCGGCTCATGAACCACATGTGGCTCTTTGGCCCCTTGAGTGTTCTAATGCCACTTCTTCAAAATAGACTCACCCAGGCCAAAAACCGACTTCTGCGCATGGGCCACGAAGTTTCAATCGCACTGTACGGGCGTGCCCGCATGCGGTATTTTGTGGAAGAGCCACACTCAAGGGGCCAAAGAGCTGCATGTGGCTCGCGAGCTGCGGTTTGCCGACCACTGGGTTATACCATATAGCCTAGGTGTGTAATAGGCTATACCATATAGGTTTGTATAAGTGAAATTTATGATGTTTACACAATGATAAAATCACCTAATGACAGTTTTTAGAACATATCCCTGTCACTAAGCAATGCATGACTGAATGGTTAAAGAACTATAGCTTCTGTTCATTGGATTCAAGTGATAATGAACTTCATAACTAAAATAATTGGCTGGAAACAATGGAACTAATTTACAAATTTATAGCAAGGTTCATAATTCACATCACTGAAAGAGGGGCATGTAGGATTCATCTAATCAGTGTTATGGGGCTCTAAGTATGGTTCGTACATCAGAAACCAAAAACCAAAATGGACTAAAAGAAAGTTTTCAGCTTTCCTGAGGTTGCTAGTTAATAAACTTAAGATCTTAGTTTATTTGTTCTTCCATGGGCTGTGTCCTTTCAAGCTTCTTAAACAGAATATAAAAGAACAATAGCATGGACTGCAAATAGCCAGACTTTAAGTTCTTGAGTAAATATGAACCTCAAACTACCCCCCAACTACTCTTCCGATTTATTCCAACAAGAGGAAAAGCAGTGGATGTCTTTTCCTTTATTTTTGTAAAGATAAGGTACCAACTGAATGCTGCCAGGCTGTCTTTATAGAGCTGACAAGCAGTTACACTAGGGAAAAAACGAAGCACCTCAATAGATACCCTTCAAAGCTTTAAACCTACCAGGCCCATTTACAATAACCCTAATGTGTAGGTATGAAAGAGGTGCCAGGAAGGAGTCTACAGTGGCACTATGACTTGATTCTTTGCAGCTTCCATTCTCCTGTAGAGATGATCCCCTCTCATATGCTTGTTTCCTATAACACTATTCATTTGAGACAAATATTAAGATGCTCCCAGGTATATAGATAAGGGAATGTCAGATATGTAATCAATAAAGGGAAATGGACTATGAAACCAGAAAAATCATAAAACAAGAAACCAGCTTTGTCTTCTTCCATATTAGTAGTTTGTGTTTTGTTTTATTTTCAAAGGTATACCCAAAGCCCAACCCCTCAATTGTTAACTCTCTTATCTTATGGCTAAGCTGTATCTGGGACCAACTTGGTTCAATTCAAATCTCAGTTCTGCTATGTGAGACTTGGGCAAATGAATTAACTGTTGCTATTTCCTCCTATGTAAACTGGGGAGAATAACAATACCTACCTTTTAGGGTTTCTGTGGCAATGAAGTATACTTATAAAGAACTTAATACAGTGCCTAGCTTATAGGACCTTGATGTTCTTTGATGTAGCTGTTATTATTATTATTCATTTAGCTAAGGGGTAGGGTAATTAGTCAGTTGCATCAGCCAATACAAATTAGACCTAAACTGACGATCTTGATTTGTAAGCGTTTTTCTTTCAGTAATCTGACATCTTTCTTGCTTTCTCCTTGGCCTCCAAATAAAAAACAAAAACACACAAACTGCTTGTGTTCAAATTGTGTCTCTACCACTTATCTATATCTGTGTGACATTCTTAAGTTACTTAACACCTCTGTCTCAGTTTCCTCACAAAAAAAGAGTATATTAGTAGCATCTTTATGATCAGTTCATTGTGAGGATTAGATGGGTTATTTCACATAAAATCCTTAAAACAATGACTTCTAAAAAGATTGAATGGGATTGGAACAAGATTGAAGAAAGCCAAGGCAAGTCCATTTTAAAGATGAGGAAACTGGAATACAAAGAGGTTAACTAACTTGTCTCAAATCTTACAGCTAAAAATAAAATAAAATATAAAATAAAATAAAATAAAATCTTACAGCTAGAAATGGTAGATAGAGGATTTGAACATCTTCGGAATGTACTTTTTTCCTAGAGTTTTTCCCTCCTCTTGTTGCCCAATTCTCCCTTGTATGAGCTGTCTCCTTCACAGTAGTATATTCATTCACCCCCAATATGTATGTTGTGTCAACACACCTTTGCACACACAGTATCCTTTGCTTTATAACTCTCTTAATTAAGGCCTAAATAAAATTTCATCTTGCAAAATTGAGTCTCAGTGACTTGATCTCCAGCCTACGTTGATCTCTTTGCCTCTTGACTCTGGAATTCTCAGTATTTATATCAAACCTTGACACTAGTGACTAACACTTATTTAGTGCCTACTGTGTACCTAGGTATCATGTAAGCAATGCGTGATCTCATTTAATCCTCCCAAGAAGCCCAGAGCTAAGTACTTTTATTAGCAGCCTCGTTTTATAGATGAGGAAATGAGGCTCAATAAGGCTAAGTAACTTGTTCATTACTAGTAAGTTGAGGAGACAAGGTTCCATGTGATCCTCAAGACTACACTCTTCCTCACAACATTCCACTGACTGGTATCTTTAGGCTTCTCTTCATATGTCTCTCTCAGCTCCCCAGCTTGAATCTAAGCTAATTGAGGGGAACAATTATGTCTTATATATCTTTATAATTCCAGTGTGCCTAGTAGCATAAAGCTTGGCAAAGAATGGGTATCATAAATATCTATTTAATAAGAATCAGCATCCAACTTAATCCATAATTTCACCTTGAAAATCAAACAGAAACAAACATGGATCATGTTTATGGATAAAGTTAGGCAAGGTAGTGTGGCTTAATAATCAATTCCATTAGTCATTAGTGGAGGGTTATGTCTGCATATTCTGGAGCCTGAGATAAGCTTCTTCTTGTCTTCCTTTCTTTCATCACTAACTCATTCAACAAACTGTAATAGAGGTAGAATCATGCATAGGGTATTGTGGGAGACAGAGAAAATAACTGACTGGGGGCAGGGGAGGGTGTTGGTGAAGATTTCTCAGAGTAGGTGGCATAGCCCCATTCAGCAGCCACTGCAGTACCATTTCAATAGATGCATAATAAATGGCAGCAATAATAGCATTACCTAAATAAATAATGGAAATGGACTAGAGTTGGCAGAGATCACTTGATTTTAGAATTATTAGTGAAAGGATCTTGAAGCTTAAGGGCATGAGATTTGCCAGGGCTTAAAGCATAGGTTTTTTTGTAAGAAGTAAAATATAGGGGAATAAAAAAAGAATTCTCCAGGTATTGAAGGCCTTTTAATTGCCAGATGTTTGATATATTTTATTTCATTTCATTCCCAAAAGGATTACCCTTTGAGACAGCATGGAGGGACCTGGAGAGTACTATGCTAAGTGAAATAATGCAGTCAGAGGATGTGAGACAAGTTGTTTCTCCAATTTCATGGTAATAATGCTGAGGACAGGAAGGTGAAGTGACTTATAAATTATGAAGATCAGTTTGACTTCAGTTTTAGTGCTCTTTCCAGGGATAATGGTAGCAAACTCTCATATAGTGCTTATGAATTACAAAGCAGGTTTCTTAGGTTGTTACATGTATTATATTATTTAACCCTCTCAACACCCCCAATGAGGTTGGTACTAATATTGCCATATTATTTTACAGATAATCAAATGGAGATACAAGGAATTAAGCAATTTGATCTAGATCACACAGCAAAGAACATGATGGAACCAGAATTTAAACACAAGTCATCTGTCTCTTAAACCATGTACATTAGGCTGCTTCCACTATGTTAGATCTAGTTAGTTAGAAGGAGATATTGCCTTCCCAATTCTGCCAGGCCATTAGCACAAATTTTTTCCTGTGAAGGTGACTGATTGGAGTAGGTGTGATAGAGAGTAGAAAAAGAGATCTGGACTCAGCAGAGGAAATCATTTCTTACTATCTTTTTTCTTCCCCTGCTTTACCAGAAGGTCAGAGAGGTGGGCAGCCTGGGGACATAGAGATCACAAACTGCTTGCTCACCCCTGTCCATGAATCTGACAAGTTGTGGGGTATCTCAGTTTTCTCAGAGATATCCCGCAACTAATCCCCTCAACCTCATCCTAGAGAAATGTATAATGTTTGGTGTTAGATCCTGAAATTTCTCCTCAGTTTGACCTATTTACTGCCCAGAATGAGTACCATGCCAATGAGGAGTGCCAGAGTAAACTCATGATGGGGTTTTCCCCTTTAAGGAAATTTGAACTTATATAGATCCCAGTTACGTGTGTGTGTGTGTGTGTGTGTGTGTGTGTGTGTGTGTGTGTGTGTGTGTGTGTGTGTATGTTGTAGAGCAGAAGCTAGGGGAGGAGAAGCATGACATTTTCCAGTCTTTGAACTGCAGGACCCTAAGATAAGGAGTGAAAGAATATTCTAGATCAAGGCAAGCTCCATGAAAACTCCTATTCCTTACAGCAACAAACATGCTGATTTGCCCTGATATGGGTTGTCAAAAGAAATACAACCCCTTACCCTCTTACTACTCAACTTACCTTTCACTGTTGCTGCCTGTATTTTTTTCTTTTTACAAATTAGATGACTATATGTCATCAACATTTGTCATGTCACTTTGGTGAAGAGTAATGTTTATTAGTTGGTTTAAATGGATAGCCAAGTAGAGCAGACAGGAGGCTGGTCCAGATTGTATCTCCTAAGGGCACTTCCATCCAACATGCAAATAACTTGGTGCATGTTACTCAGTGACATTCAAATCAGGCTCCCCCACATTACTTGGAATTGAATGTATCATACCAGGGCCTCCACTGAGTTGGCTGGGACACCCCTCCTTACAGAAAAGCAAATACTAGTTGAAATTGGCACCCCCCCCCCAATCCGATAGAAATAAGAAAGGAGGCATATACTCAATCTCCCTGTTTCCAATCTGTGAGGCAGTACAGAGAATGGTTTGTAACAAGCCAGAGAACTTCCATTCTGTTTCCCGCAACTTGACTTTATCAAACCTTTTTTTATTTATTTTTAATTAAATTTATTGGGGTGACATAAAATTAAAAAGATTATATGAGTTTCAAGTGTACATTTCTATGATACATGATCTGTATATTGCATGTGTGTCCATCACCCAAAGTCAAATCATCTTTACATCCTCAACTAAATTAATGTATTAATGTTGTGCCACCCACCCCCAGTTGAAGTGATAAAGAGTGGATGGCTCACTCAGCCAGCATAGTTCAGTGGTTGAGCACTGACCTATGGATCAGGAGGTCACAGTTCGATTCTGGGTCAAGGCACATGCCCGGGCTGATCCGCAGTGTGGGGTGTGCAGGAGGCAGCTGATTGATGATTCTCTCTCATCATTTATGTTCTCTCTCTCTCTCTCTCTCTCTCTCTCTCTCTCTCTCTCTCTCTCTCTCTCTCTCTCTCCTTTCTCCCTAAAACCAATAAAAATACATTTTTAAAGAAGTGGTTAGCTCAAAAGATTTCCAAGGATATAAACATCTATTTCAACCTATAAGCAGAGAAAAGTGTTGGCTGAAATCAAACCTGCAGTGACTGTTGTGGGAAAGGAAAGAGGGAGAAGTACAAGGGAGGGAAGGGGAGATAAGAGGAACTTATGAAAGGGTGAGAATGAGTGCAATACTGGATAGCCAAGACCAGAGAGAAGGTGAAGGATACAACAGCTGCTGATCAAACCCCTTAGTACAGAGCTGAGATATTGGGTAGGGTTTTTTCCCCTTTGAGAAATAACTAAATCAGTGAGCATATTAAAGACCTCATTCAGCAGAACTGTGATTATAGCTGCTCCAGCTATGGAGTGGGTAGAACAAAAGACAAACCACTGGATTAGGGGATCTGAGGCAAGGAGGATTGAGAGTAGAGGAACAGATGCAACAATATATAAGGCAATAGTAGCAAAACATTAAAGGTTGGATTCAGATGTTGACATTTTCTTTGCTATTTGGTGTCACAGTCTCAAGGAAAGAAAGAATTACACAATCCTCAAGGTGAAATGAAGACATGAACAGAATCACTGAGAAGAATAGAAAACAATAGTAAACCATTCAAATGATGATTTGTTGTTAGGATTAGATACCCAGTGATATAAGTAAATATTCACACAGAGGCTGTGTGGTGGGAACATTAATAATTCATACATTGGGATGTTTCCCAGGGATCTATTTGCTATGATTCAAGTTGGAGGCGTGACAGAATTTGATGTAAGTTGGAGACCCCAGGGACAGCTACATATTGCGTGGTTAGAAATAAAGCTACAAAGGAGAGAATCAGATAAATTTTAGAACTAAGGAATCAGCTAATTGAATCCTCCACTTGACAGGTAAAGACACTGGCTCAGAAAGGAGAGGCATTTGCCCAGTGAATTACTGTGGGATCTGGGTTTTTAGACCAGGAATCTGTATTCCTCCTCATACAGTCACTCTCTGTGTGTGTCCAGAACTGAGGAGAATAGGGACAAAGAGACACTAGAACCAAATGCAATTCCTCACCTGCACCCATATCTCCAGGGATGGGAAATGGGTAGATACTGAAATGGGTGATTTAAAAAAGAAGAGAGAGAGAAACACACCTGGAAGAAAGGCTGGGCCATCATAGCAAAAGAGAAATGGGTTCTTCGTCTCATTATCTGAATTAATTAAATGGAAAAAACATCAAATAACATGCAGCCAAAATGATGCTCTGGCATCATCTACAAATTGAAATGTATTTTTTGAGATGCTTCTATGTATTTCATGCTATGTGAGGCTGTGAGAGATGTAAGTGAGGCATGATACTTAATTTGCTCTCTCAAAGGAGATGTTCATGTGGGTGGGGAAAACAGCTCCAGCAAGTGAATTTGGCTACCAAAAGGCTTGGATTTTCCACGTTAGTTCTCATTTAAAATATTCAGCTCCATGATCCTCTTTGTATATTCATAGTTGCAGAGCAATGTTTTAAATCTTTTGGTTTAGAAATTTTGGTCACTCATTCATTCAAGATATATTTATTGAGTGTCTGCTCTGTAGCAAGCACTGTACATGGTGCTGGGGATACAATTATAAATGAGCACAGTCCCTGGCTTCATGAAGTTCAGAGTCTGAGACACAGACAACTAAACACACAATTACAGTCGTAGGATAAAGGATTTCATGGAGTGAAACATATCCTGTTATAGGAACATAGAGGAGGGGACACTTTTATGCCTCCTGGAGGCTGAAAAGACTTCTCAGAGGTGAGGGCTAAGGTAGGACTAAAGAACAAGTAGTAATTAACAAGGCAATAGGAGCCCTAGCTGGTTTAGCTCAGTGGATAGAGCGTCGGCCTTCAGACTGAAGGGTCCCTGGGTTTGATTCCGGTCTAGAGCACATGCCCAGGTTGTGGGCTTGATCCCTAGTAGGGGTGTACAGGAGGCAGCCAATCAATGATTCTCTCTCATCATTGATGTTTCTATCAGTCTCTCTCCCTCTACCTTCCTCTCTGAAATAAATAAAAATATATTTTAAAAAATAAAATCAACAAATAAAATGTAAAGCATCCAGATTGGAAAGAAAAAGTAAACTATCTCTATTTGTAGATCACATGATCTAATATATTGTAAATCCTCAGGAATTCGATAAAAAATAAGTGTCTGGTCTTCCAATCTTCAATAATCTGATTAACTTTAAAATGGTAAGCGCTTGCTCTAGCCAGTTTGGCTCAATGGATAGAGCCTAGGCCTGCAGACTGAAGGGTCCTGGGTTCGATTCCGGTCAGGGCACATGCTCAGGTTGTGGGCTCAATCCCCAGTAGGAGGCGTGCAGGAGGCAGCTGATGGATGATTCTCTCATCATTGATGTTTCTATCTCTCTCTCCCTCTCCCTTCCTCTCTAAAATCAATAAAAAATATATTTTAAAAAACACAAGGCAATAAGAGAGCGCGAGGAAAGGGATGGAAAGATGTTCCTGGCAAAGCAAATAGCAGGTGCAAAATTCCCAAAGGAAGAAAACAAAATATAGAAACTACTAAAGATAAATTAAATTGTAGGATGCAGGCATTAAATATATTACAAGGTCAGAAAGGGGGGACTGAAGTTTTTTTGTTTTTTGTTGTTGTTTTGTTTTGTTTTTGCAGAGGTGGAAGGAGAGTAAGTGAAAATAAAGACTGGAAGACATTCCACAATACTGGAAACTGCCAAATATAATTTTAACTTTCAAAATAGTTTTAAAGTATTTTACAGACTATTGATTAGTGTGCTTGATGTTAATCCAGCTCCATATTTCTAAATGTATTGTTAAGGACTGTTTTTAAAACATATTAAGAAAATACAAAGCAGAGCTCACAGAGTGTTAGCCACGCCAGGCTGTTTCTTTTCCCTACTCATGGGATTAGGAACTCAGGGAAATTGTATAATCAGAACATATCTGAGGGTCTTGATATTTTTTCAAGAAATAAGGCTGATGATACTAGACTTATTGGAGAAATAAGGCTGATGATACTAGACTTTGATGGATGCTCAATAGATGAGTGACCACCCCCAAACATGCAAATGACCGCATATCAAATATGATAGAATACAGAATAAGGAGCCAACAAAGATCTTTCTTCTCAACCAGGTCATAAGTGCTCTACAACTACAGTGACTATGTAATTTATCCAAACTGGAACATTTTGATCATGACAGGGCCATTTCTTAACAATTATATCAGTAACATATGCATTAACCAGCACTGTCCCCAGACAGACCAGGATATATGGTCCGTGATCTATAATTATTTAGTGAATGAATGAATGAACAAATATATGAACGACTCATCTAAGAGCATCGCTTCTCCTTAAGTCCTTCTGAAGTGTGTCATAGGCAACATTATCAACTATCTTTCTAATTCTCTGCTGTTGCTTCTGAAGAATTATTCATCTTGCAAAAATTATCCTCTTCTAAGTTTTGTATTTTCAACAGGTGTTCAATACCATGTAGAAAACCTTCTGGTCATTCTTCCACATTTATTAAAAACTTTAGAACCCACTCCTAATCTATCCCATTCTCATGCAAGCATCACTGTTATCCTTAGGAGACTTCAAAGGTCACTAATCCATTTAGACCCGTGGTCCCACAGTTCCTTGTACTCTTTAATTTTGGTGAGTTTCTTTTCTGCTCCAACTGTAACCACACCCTGCACTTCATTAGCACTTGGTTGAGCGTCATTCTGTGTACCAAGAGGTTGCTGGTTAGATTCCCAGTTCAGGGTCCATGCCTTGTTGTGGGCTTGATTCCCCAGTAGTGGGCATTCAGGAGGCAGCTCATCCATGTTCCACTCTCACATGCATGTTTCTCTCTTTTAAAAAAGCAATACAAATATTTAAATATTTTTAAAATTCATAATTTACCTATGGTGGCATTCAAGATTGTTTTTAATTTTCAGAAGTTTAGCTATGATATGTCTTAGCATGGATTTCTTTATATTGTTTTGAATTCAATTAGCATCTTGAAGCTGTAGGTTTATGTCTTTTGCCAAATTTGGGGAAATTTTGGCCATTGTTCTTCCAAATACTTTTTCAACTCCACCCATTTTTTCCTATCCTTCTGGAATTCCAATGACATGGAAGTTATTGGGGGCTCTTTCTGACTTTCTCTTTTTAGTTTATTATTCACATTGGGTATTTTTTTTTTGCTCTATTTTCAAATTCACAGATTCTTTTTCTCTGCCTTCTCCATTCTGATTTGAGCCCATCCACTGAGTTTTTTAATTTGTTTACTGTATCTTTGATAAGAATTTTTATTCCTTTGCTGACGTTTTCTATTTTTGTTTTAAGTACGTTTGTAATTGCTTATTAAATCGCTTTTATGATAGTTAATTTTAAACATTTTTTTTTATAATTCTAACATCTGTGTCATCTTGTTACTGGTGTTGGTTGATAGTCTTTTTTGTCATTCCAGTGACGATCATCCTGGTTCTTGATGTGAAAAGTCATTTCTTATTGAAGCCTGAACATTTTGGGTATTTTGTTATGAGACTCTGGATCTTATTTATTTTGTTTTAGAGGTATTAACTTGTTACTGCCATGCTGAAATTAAAATCCAAGTTTCCCATAGGCTTCCACTGATATTCTGGGGGAATATTGTTGAAAGTTTAGACTTTCCACAAGGCTTCCACTAACATTACTCCAACAACTAGAGGGTGGGATCTCTCATTCAGGTGGAAATGAAAGTGCAAGCTCCCCACATGATTTTTGGTGACACCATGCAACAGGGTTCTTGTTAACTCTTGATGAAGATAAAAATCCCAGCTCCCACTCAGCATTCTCTAACATTTTCTTGGCAGGGATTGGTGTAGGGTTGGGTGCCTCATTACAGCCTGACCAGAGTGAAAGTCTAGCCTTCTGATTTGGTCTTTGCTGACAGTGTTGGGGAGTGGGACCACAGATTTTTTTCTGTGGTGTTTGGTTGGAGTTTTCTGACTTGTTACTTTTCCCCTTTCCTGATCTTTTGTCTGGAGGCAGCAGGCTTTTCTAGGGCTTTATTTTGGGAAAGGGGGTCTGTGCCCATTATTGTTGATGCACCCAATCTGGGATATATGAGGCAAGAGTAAACCCAAAGTACTCCTTTTGTGTCATTCCTTGGAACCCAAAGTCTCTAGTTTGCCTGCCTTTCTCTCTCTAACTTTCAGTCTTATTTTTGTTCTATAGATAATTGTCAGGGTTTTTAACTATATTTAGTCAACAGAATAGAGAAAAGTATGCCTTCTTCACCCTACTGGAAGTAGAAGTCCCATAATTCCAAATGATAATTTTATATCTTTGACTTATTTTACCTCCCAGCAGCATCTGACCCTGTCAACTACTAATTCTCTTTATTTTGATTTCTACTCTACTCTCTTCTTTTCTTCCTAATTATCTTGCTGTTCATTCTTAGTCAACATTATTGGATCCTTTTCCTCTGCCTATCTGATAGATTTGGGGGTTCCCCCTGTTTCACTGTCAGATTTCTAATTTTCACTCTATAGCTTATCATGATTGACTCAGATCTAAATAGCAAGCCCCGATTTATTTATTTATTTATTTATTTATTTATTTATTTGCCAAATTCTCCATTCATATATCCAATTGCCTATAGGACAATTGAATACCTCTCAGGTATTACAAACTTAACATGTCAAAAATTAAACTCATCATTTTTTTTCATCTTAAACCTGACACTTTCTTCCTGTATTCTTGAAAAGGTGGTATGATATAGTGGTTAAGTATGTGCACTCTGAAGCCTAGATTCAAATTCAAGTTCATTTTATCATTATCTACATAGCTACGGGCAAGTATTTTAATGTTTTAGTGCACTAGCTTTATCATCTGTAAAGTGGGGTAATAGCTATTTTATAGATTGAAGGGTAGATTATTATGACTTAAAATTCTTCAATGGCTTTCCTCCTCTTTCATTAACCCATACAAATCCATTACCATGGCAAACAACACTTAGTTTCATGCTTGACACCCTCCCTGTCACTTCCTTCCTCATTATTGCTAATACACAGTCTATAATCTGCCCTATTAAACTTGCAGTTTTTAAAATGTACCATGTTCTATTATGCTAAGTGAAATAAGCCAGTTGGAGAAAGATAAATATCACATGATTTCACTCATATGTGGGATATAATGATCAACATAATTTGATGAACAAGAATAGATCCAGAGACAAATGGTAGGGGAGGGGGGTTAGAGAGCAACCAAAGGACTTGTATGCATGCATATTAGCATAACCAATGGACACAGACACTGGGGCAGTGGGGGCTTGCCCGGGGTGGGAATGGCTGGGGGGGGTTGATTGGGAAAAAAGGAGACATATGTAAAACTTTAGACAATAAAGAAATTGAAATGATGTTAATAGGAAACAAATAGTAAAACATTATCTATACCTTTAAAAAATGTACCATGTTCTTTCTATCCCTACTGCCTGAAAGGTTTTGTCCTGCCCTTTTAAAATAATGTCATCTCTTAAGAAGCTGCTTCAATCTCCAAGTTCAAGCTGCTGAAGAGCTATCCTTGATTTATTTAACAGTTACACAACCTTTGTCATGCTTCAGGAAGTATTCTAAAAATCTCTACATGCATTAACTCATTTTCTTCTTACAATTCCAGGTGTGATATTATTATCTTCATTTTATTGATAAAGAGAATGAAACACAGAGGGCTCACACAACTAATAAAAGGCTAAGTAAATCTATCACTCTAGTCTCATTCTTTCAAACCCAAGGTTAGACTGGGTACCCATTTTATCTGCTTTTACTTACCTGTAAACATACTTCTAACTTAGCATTTAACAGTCTTTTTATTTTTATTTTTGTAATTTATTTTATTTTTTAAATTTATATTTCTTGTCAAAAGTATTACAAATGTCTCCCTTTTCCCCCACTGACCCCATCCTCCTCACTCCTCCCCCTCCCCAGGCCTTCATTGCACTCTTGTCTGTGTCAATGGGTTATGCATATATGCCTATAAGTTATCAGTCTTTTTATTGTCTATTCCTCCCACAATACATGGAGGTCAGAAGTTGCCTTTGTATACTAGCCCCCAGCACATGTACTGGGCCATTAAATGTTTTCTGGGTGACTGAATGGGATGAAGGTTGACTGAAACAAAATTACATTTAACAGGAATGAAAGTAAGAGATAATCTTTGAATCCAAGAATCAGCTATTCAATGCAGGATGATGAGCGGTGTCTTCACACCAGTATATGTAAGAACCATCTAGATTTGTGGTTTGAGAGTGCCACCCATTCTAGCCAACAGTGGAATATAGCTGTCAAAAATCTAAAAGGATAGCAATCCTCATTAGGTCAATCCCTCATAGCTAGAGTCATAACAGCTCAGCCCTGTCCTCATCATGAACTATTCTTTTTTAAAAAATATATATTTTATTGATTTTTTATAGAGAGGATGGGAGAGGGATAGTTAGAAACATCGATGAGAGAGAAACATCGATCAGCTGCCTCCTGCACACCCCCCACTGGGGATGTGCCCGCAACCAAGGTACATGCCCTTGACCGGAATCGAACCTGAGACCCTTCAGTCCGCAGGCCGACGCTCTACCCACTGAGCCAAACCGGTTTCGGCATCATGAACCATTCTTTTTTTTTTTTTTTTTTAAATATATATTTTATTGATTTTTTACAGAGAGGAAGAGAGAGGGATAGAGAGTTAGAAACATCGATGAGAGAGAAACATCGATCAGCTGCCTCTTGCACACCCCCTACTGGGGATGTGCCTGCAACCAAGGTACATGCCCTTGACCGGAATCGAACCTGGGACCCTTGAGTCCGCAGGCCGACGCTCTACCCACTGAGCCAAACCGGTTTCGGCATCATGAACCATTCTTGACTTAGGCTAATAGAATCATTAATAAAAGGAAATCATTTTTATTAAAAATTTGAATTTAACTTCCACTTGATGCCATTTTAGACTTTAAATGCACTAAGTGCATTTAAAGTCTAAATGGCATCAAGTGGAAGTTAAATTCAAATTTCAAAAACATTAAAATGAGAAATGTGTCACACACATACATATACATATACATATATGTGTGTGACATGTACATAATGACATGGGACATTTATATGTTTCCTTTTATTAATGATTCTATTAGAATCACCGGGTTTGTGAGAAGCATGACTATGATGGAATACTAAACCAATGGATGCTATTTAAAAAACAACAACTTTTTAGTCCTATTATATTATCTCAGGCTGTAAAAAATTCAAGACAAAATTGGATATACAATATGGTCACAACAACAACCACAATGACAAAATCTTGGCTTACAGAAAAAGATGAGAAAAAACATACAAAAATGTTAGTAGGGATTATCTTTTGGTCATGGGAATATGAGAGGGTTGGGATTATTGTTCCTCATTCTTTCTACATTTTTGTTTTTTTCAAACCTTTTCTGTAATGTGAACACTGTATTTTTCCTCTTGATGTTTCTTATCTGTTCTTTAAGAAAAAAGAAAAAGGAAAATGGCTGAGAGCCAGTGTAAGATGCCATTGATTGCAAAACCCATCCTGCCTTCAAAGAAAAGAAAAGCATGCATCTTAAAGTTGATAAAACATAAATATCTGCAGCCTTAGCCCCACTAGCCATCCATTGGCAATGCTAGGACTATACACAAAGCTTTTGTATAACCTTTGAAACAGCATTTCCTTAAAACCTATTCCCCTTTTTCTGCTTCTAAATGTTAGTCTAGGCAGCACAAGATAATGTTTGTCTCCATTTCCTTCTTAAGATTCCATTCCTCTGGTCCTAAGGCCCTACTCTGAATCCTAGTCCATGAAGATGAGGCTGAACCCAGATCTCTGAACCTTCCAGTCCCCAAATGGAATCTATGGCTAGTTAATAAGTTAATTGTCCAGAGGTCCATAATTTTGAAGACCCCTTTACCCTTTGGACTTCTGACTGTCAATCAGCTTTTTCTAATGACCTGAGGCTTGCTCCACCCTTTGGACACTGTATTAGACGCACTGGTGGCCCCTAAGGGCTGACCTCTTAGTGTCTGCAGTACTGCTCTGCTCCGGTATGAAAAGCAGCCTCACAGCTGCGACAAAAGCAGCTCCAGAAAACACTTCATCATGGCTTGAAGCCTGCTGCAGTGTGTAAAGCACATTCGCTGCTTGATTATTAGCCTGTGGATCATTTATTTTGTGAATTATCTGTGGTCACTTAGAGCCCTAGTTTGCCCCTCCTCCCAAATGCAGAGGCTGCTTTCAGGCGCCTCCACTCTCAACCACCAGGATCCCTCCTCCCTTTGCCAACAATTCATGTGTGCTTAGAAATGCAAACTCATCCTAATATTAGCCCAAGAAAAACAGAATTAGGAACAGAGGTGGCTATAAAAAAATTCTGAAATACATCTCTAATTCAAAAGGAGAGAATTCCGAGTTTATCAGTACCAGGGATAACCTCAATTAGTATGTATAACTAAGAGTGGGCTTGATTCTTTGAAGACACGGAGGCACATACCAACATGTAATCTGATGAAATCCACGCAGTGAAAATAAGCATTATATATATTTTAGCTGTCTAGAAGTAGATCACATTGAATTATCTGGTTGAGAAAAGACTAGAAATTAGATTGCTAGGTAAAATCCCAGAAAAAATAATGGAATGACTTTAAACATCACCATGGAAAAATAAGAGATTTTTAGATGCTAAAGAGATGGAGGTGGGAAGATAAAGAAGTAACAAATAGGGTAGAGAAAAGGAGGGGAGAAGAAAAAGAGATGGGAGAGGGACTTGTAGATAGCCTGGCAATATTTGATGGTAACAATGAAGAAAAAAGAAAAGAAAATCAGCAATTTTTTTATTTTCTACCTGCTACAGTCTGGGGCAACTATAGCTAGCAAGGGTCAGCTCAGTGATATCTACAGGGATGAGCTGCAGATATTTGCATTTATTTTTCAATAGGCTGGAAATAAAAGTACACGCAAAAGGGGGGAAATATGGTAAAACGAAGTAATGAAGAAAAGGAAAAACCAGAAAATGAAGCCCTAAAAGAGTCTAAGATCAGGAAAAAGAGAAGCATGTGGTGAAAATTCAAGCTAAAAAGTACTTGAGGTTCAGCTATTTTAAGAAATGCCTGATGTGGAGAGCCAAATGAGACCCAGCCTTAGTCATTATTGTGCTCTCAAAGCTTACTTTAGTGCCTGACACATTGTGAATGTTCACAAAGGTTTTGTATGATTAAGATATGTATACATGCATGTGTGGATGTGAGTACACATGCACACTCATATAGAAAGTTGAGGTAGAACTGAAAAATAAAATTATCTACAGAGACATGACAAACCTAGCAGTGTTTATTCCTGCCTCTATCTCCATTAATGTTTAGTCCTCCAGATCACATCCAACAATTCCCCCTTTCTCAGGACCCCAACCACCCTGTTTATGACATCCATCTTGCTTTAGACATCTGATTATATAGATTTTTGCCTTTTCTGTGCACTCATTGAGGGTAGAGAGCAGTCACTCACAGCACTGCTTGGAACAGAGTTAGACACATAGTTGGTGCTAAAAAAAAAAAATACAGACTGGGTGAATTAAATAAGTGGGAAATCCCAGTATTCATCAGATAAATAGCAGCTTGATCTTATTCTCCAAGAAACTGCCTTAAGGTAAAAAGGGAAATTAACAACTTCCTAGTCCAGATGGCTAATAGTTACTTGTTACTTTGGAGAAGGAGGCAGGTGGGGCTGCTTGTTCCCTCCCTCCACCTTTTTTTTTTTTCACAGAGAGTGTCCTGACCCCAAAGGTCATATTGGGAGTCAGAATACTCTGTGCTTAGTCAACATATTTTGCTTGCGGAAAAAACTCTTAATATATTTCTACTACATGAAGACATCTTTGCTACATGCAAATTGTGTCCTCATATTTTAGAACAAAGGCCAAATTTTAATCCATTCCTTTATTATTATTTTTTCAAGAAAATAAGTATATCTTTGCATATTATGCTCTACAGTTTGCAGGGATGAATCTCATCTTGTACATAATAAAAAGGGTCTTTAAAAGTGCTTTAATAGAAATAGGACTAGAAGATGATAATGACGTCTACCACATGCTTAACACAATCTAGTTTGCAAAGGTTCCTCTTATCACTTGTCACATTTAGTTCGCATAACAACACTGTGGATTACAGTTTTCTATTTTACAGATTTAAAAACTGGGGTTTGGAGAATTGAAGTGATTTTCTGGTAAATGGTACATGCCATATGTAAATTTTCAGATCTTGCAAGGATCAATTCTGCACAGAAACTTTTGCTGCTCGGCCCCACTCCAAGAGCAGCTTGCCATGCTTTCTTGGTAAATGTGACTTAAAGTTCCTTCCTTTGGAAACTTACATCCCATGAGGTGTCTGAACCACAACATGGTTTATGCCCTTATACACTAGCCTTCTTTTGGGAGGCCCAGTCTTTCTCCTGGCTGTAGCTGAGTGGCCTGTGTCAAACACGAAAAAGCCACTTAATCACTATGAACCTTTTATCCCCATTGGGCAATTGGAATAAAGTGTGACAGTGCATGCCAATCTTCCAGCATAATGTTGACAACAATGTCAACAGTCATTTTCAGACTATGTGATCAGCCATGTTTCATTTAATACATACACACAGAAACACATGCTTACACATGCATATCCATTCATCTGCACCCACACACACATTCCAAATCCATATTTCTAATGGCTTACTGGGTGGGGTTATCCAGTTGTTTACTTCAAAATAATTTGTTAAGTTGTACATTTGTGTGTCATGCATATTTCTATATGTATATTATATTTCACAAAAAAGTTTTTTAAACTTCAGTTATTTCCAACAAATAGTAAATTATGTACTTGTGAAGATTGTTTGAAATAGTAAAATGTAAGAAATGAATATAAGACAATGTTTTTGAAATATGTAAAGGTAATTATTTATTATCTCTGGAACATGTTGTAAGTCATAAGACCTCCATTAACATTGAAAGCTCCATAAAAGGGCCTACTTTGCTGGTACCAAATGAAGGCAATCACCTCTAACAGACCCACAAAGATTGGTTTGGGGTGAAAATCCCTGAAATAATATTTTATTTGTGTTGCTGTCCTCTAGGATCCTATTGACATTATCAGAAGCCAAATAACTAATTAAATAAGACGCAGCTGCAGAAAAAGAACCAAACACCCTAAAAATGGTCATCTCATTCCTCTTTCCCATCCTACTCAGGACTTGTTGGGAATATAAGAATGGTGGTACAACTACTATACTATTTGTTATGGATATTTTTTTGTCTTAACCAAAGAAAAGTCATTAAGATTGGTTAGTAGAGTACACATATTCTTTCCGATTGGTGTTTCAGGATTCTTAGGATGTATTCCTAGAAGTGGGATTACTGGGTCAAATGGCTGTTCCATTTTTAATGTTTTGAGGAAACTCCATACTGTTTTCCACAGTGGCTGCACCAGTCTGCATTCCCACCAGCTCTTATTTGGCTAACCTGTGCTCTTCCTCTACATCAGCTTATGACACTTCCAAGAAACCTATTCAAGACTACCAAGACTAGACTTGATGCCATTCCTCTCATAGCCCCTATCATACTAGATTATAATGGCTTGTTCATGGTCTTGTTTACCAAGATAGTCCCAGCATCTATCACAGTTTCTAGCACATAGTGAGTGTTGGATGAAGGCTGTAGGATGAATAAATGAAAGAAAATTCATTTCTATAAAGCCATCCCTATCTCTCCTAGTCAGAACAAATTGCTCTTTCCATGTTTCATAGCACTTTTTTACAGACTCTCTATTCTAGGTGGCTTCGTGTTATAACTAGTTGTGTACTGGATGTCTTCCCTCACAATGTTTCATGCTTCCAGGGGGCAAGGGATTAACCTTATTTATCTTTGTATTTTCCCTAGGACCTAACTTCTTCCTTATTTGTACGAAGTAGATGTTTCTTAAATTTAATGTAATTTCCCTGCCCTGTAGCCTCATTGTCACGCAGTTAATGATAAGTAATTACTGGTTCATGATATGTAAACAAAAATTTAACTGCACTAGAGAAATTTCTATTTAGAAGAAAAGGTTATGGAATGTTTTGGAAAAGAAAAAAAAAGGATAATGTGAATAATTATCTCCTAGTTTATGTGGTTTATGCATCCAAGACTTCATAAAGAAGGTTTTGAAGTTTTTTTTCTGCAAGCATAAACATATTTATGATTACTTTAAAGTTTACAATTTTATTGTTCTTGCTCCTTGGAATATACACTGAGTGGCCAGATTATTATGATCTCTTAATGCATAATAATCTGGCCACTCAGTGTATATCCTATATAATAAAAGGTTAATATGCAAGTTGTCCCCTTGACCAGGAGTTCGACCAGCAGGCAAGCCCGCCAACCACTCATGTCCCCTCCCCCTGGCCAGGCTGCCCAGACCCCACCCATGCACGAATTCATACACTGGGCCTCTAATAAATATGTATATATATCTACACTAATAAAAGAGAAACATGCAAATTAACCATCACTCCGCTATGCCCACCAGCCAATCAGGAGGGAATATGAAAATTAGAAGGACAAAGATGGCGGCCCACCAGCTGCTCCAAACTCGGAGTGGCCAGGTGGGGCAAGATGCCTGCTATGAGAGGGAGGGCAGGGGGCGAAGGGATCTACAGGGGCAGCACTCTGGCTGCAGCAAAGACGAAGACAGCAGACTCTGGAGTCTGCAGCAAAGATGAAGATGGCAGACTCCGGCCAGAGCCTGCAGCAAAGATGAAGAAGGCAGACTCTGGCCGGAGCAAAGGCCTGGGTCCTGGGTGCCGGAGGAAAACCAGTGCTGGAAGCCAAGGGAAGGAAGGCCTATTGCACGAATCTCTTAGTGCAACGGGCCTCTAATATATGTATGTATATATATTGAGTGGCCAGATTATTATGCATTCAGAGATCATAATAATCTGGCCACTCAGTGTATATTAGGTAGGGCCAGAATTAATTTTAAAGAACTAGATGTGAAGACACTGAGATGTCACACTGTCACACACACACACACACACACACACGAAAAAAGAGTTATAAATTAGAGATACCTTTTCGGTCTCAGCTCTAACCTGAATGGGTCCCAGTTAACTGAGATGAGAGGCAGCAAAATGAACATAATCTGACACTTTTGCAAGCCACTAATTTAAACTCAAAGCATGCATATTCAAGTTGTTCTAATTTGTTCCTTATATTGCTACTTGTCTTGTCACAACTATAAAAATTTAAATGGAACATTGCCATGTCTACTTCACGGGTCTCACAGCTTCTCTACTTTTTCCCTTATAATTTCCACACAGCTTACCAGAGTGGTGTCATGAAAACATAAATCATATCATGTATGCCCACTGCTTAGAACTGTCTAATGACTTCACATCACATGAGAACCAAAAATCCAAAATCCCTACCCTGGCCTAGCAGGCCCTGGATGACTCAACCTCTATCTACCTCTCTTAAGTATTCTCCACCTTGCTCCAATTTGCTTTCAGAGAAAGAAACCCAATAAGCCAAGCTATTGCCAGATTAGACTTTGAAAATACCATTCCCTTGGCCTGGAATTCTCTTTCCTTAGATCTTTCCAGGGCTGGTTCCTTCTTATCTTTCTGTTCTGAAGTCAAATACCATTCTGCATCTACTTTAAAGCAATCCTTCATCCCAACACTGGTTACTTTCAAAATCATTACATTATCTTTTTTACAGAATTGCTTATTGTGTGTCTTCCTCTTTAAGAAAGTAAGTTCTATTAAAGCAAAGGCCTTATACACTGCTATACCCTCGACAACTAGAATAGTGCCTCATACAGAGTAAGTGCTTAATAAATATTCATGAAATAAATTATTGTGGAAATCAGTTGGGATCCTTTTCAGTGCTGAATTAGCTCAGTGTCTTGCCCAGGGCTGAGCAATTCAATCTGATTCAATTTAATTTAGTTCAACAAGCATTCGTGGTGTGTGTGTGTGTGTGTGTGTGTGTGTGTGTGTGTGTGTGTGTGCGTGTGTTTTACCTCTGGTTCTCCAGAACCTAGGAATAGTGCCTGGCATGGTATAAATGCTCATCTAACAATGATTAAATGAACGAATGAACTGTGTATCTACTGTGTGCAACACTAAGATAGGGACAGCAACTGGGAAAAGGGCCACAATAATGTTGAGAGCAATCCAGTAGCTATTTGTTGACTGCCAACAGGCCATAGGCAGAAGTCAGGCCTGTTCTCCATGGCAATCTTTCATTAGAAATCATAGGAAGGCATCTATCTTATACCTTCTCCTCAGATCAAATAGAAGCTATAACCCATGTCACCTCTTGTTGCCACGAGCAGAGTATGGATCTCCAAACTGTGTGCTGGGTAGATTTGGGGGAGAGGCCTCTTTCAATCTTGTTTCCACCAGGGCTCACTGATGGAGTAGTGGAGCACAGTGGCAGTTTCCCAGTAAGATGATCTCTTGGGGCTTACCTAAATCACTGCAGGGGAGGAGTTTCCATGGAGAGGGCTGCTTTCCTTAGCTTCTTTAGGCCTGGGTGAAAAGTGGGAACGGTAATGGAAAGGTTCAGCCTGGATTAAAGTTGCAAGTCGTGAAGCATGATACAGGCTCTGTGTCACCTCCGGGCTCTACTTACAGTTACATATCTCTCCTGCTACTCGGGTTACACTGTTGGTGACACCATTATGGAAAAGCAGCAACTATACCATAGATTCCACAGAAAGATTCTTTCTAAAAGCATCATCTGAGCTGGACTACCTATTAATGATTGGTCCCAAGATATATTACTTCTATTTCTCCAAAGTCTTCAAAGTAGGACAGTATAGCTCCATTTTACAAATAAGAAAACTGAGGCTCAAGTTAAGTACTAGTAGAAGTTTAAAAGCTCAGACTGTGAGATCTCAGGCAACTCAACCTTTCAGAGGCTCAGCTTCCCAATCTCTAAAGTGAGGGTAAAAATAATATATAACTACACACACACACACACACACACACACACACACACACACTTCCTTGAAAGTATCTGGTAAATAGTACTCCATTGCTCAATAAATATTAGTTGTTCTCCTTACTCAAGGTTACTTAAATAGTATACTAGTAGAGTCCAGTTCAAACCCAAGCCTGTCAGACTTCAAAGCCCAAATTTATTTTATTATACCAGGGGTACTCAAAACCCTAGCATGCATCAGAATGACCTAGAGCAGTTGGTAAGACACAGGTTACTAGACTTCACCCCTACAGTTTAGTCCTGTGTGGAGCCTGAGAATTTGCATATCTAACAAGTTCCCAGATGATGTTAATGTTGCTAAGGATCACTGCACAAAACCCCTAAACAGGAGTTGATTCTCAAAGAACATATAAAAGCAGCTCAAGAGATTTTAGATGATAATAAGGTGTGAATACTTCCAGAGCAACTGCATTTTATTTTATTACTAGAGGCCCAGTGCACGAAATTCATGCACGGGGTGGGGGGGGGTGTCCCTCAGCCCAGCCTGCACCCTCTCCAATCTGGGACCCCTCAAGTGATGTCCAATGATAATAAGATTTTAGATGATAATAAGATGTGAATACTTCCAGAGCAACTGCATTTTATTTTATTATTTATTTAGTTTTAGAAAAATTTTTTTGTTAATCCTCACCTAATAACATTTTTCATTGATTTTGTTTTGTTTTGTTTTGTTGAGAGAGTGTAAAGGAAGGGGAGAGAAACATGGATGTGAGAGGGACACGTTGACTGGTTGCTTCCTGCACGTGCCCTGGCCAGGGCTAGGGATGGTGCCTGCAACCCAGTTATGTGCCCTTGACTGGAAAAGAACCTGGGACCTTTCAGTCCTCAGGCCAGTGCTCTATTCACTGAGCCAAACCAGCTAGGGAAGAGCAACTGCATTTTAAATAAGAGAGTATGGAAGCTGAGCGACTGCAGCTCTGCTTACTGAAAAGCACAAAGTAGGTTCCTTTTTTAGAGCAAGAAACTTATCCTTCCAATCATGAAAAGCTGTAAGCCACTCTTCATCCAGAGACTATGGAGCTACTGTGTGCACCACGAGAAGGCTCTAGGGGAGAATCTTCTCTAGGGGAGAATGTTCTCTTGACTGCTCACTGGGACCATAATGGCAAACAGCTAATCCTGGAGGGTACTTTGGGTTTTTCTAGCCATGCCCAAACCATATTGTTGGCACTAGTTCAGGCCTGGGCTTACACCTTGGGGATTTGGGGGCTAACGGGAGACATGGAGAATGTCTGTTTTAACAGTGAGTCCACTTGTCTGGATGGACTTTTCCTTTCAGTGGAACAACTACAAAATACTGCCTCACCAACAATTTATTTTATAAAGAACGAAGCTTGGATACATGAACCTTCTGAGTTTTCCCACTGACTAAAGTCCATGCTTAAGAATTCTGCACCCTGCCACTGTGGAGAACAGTATGGAGTTTCCTCAAAAAACTGAAAATGGAACTCCCATTTGACCCAGTAATCCCACTCCTAGGAATATATCCTAAGAAACTGGGAACACCAATAAGAAAGGATATATGCACCCCTATGTTCATAGCAGCACAATTTACAATAGCTAAGATCTGGAAACAGCCTAGGTGCGCGTCAGCAGATGACTGGATCAGAAAACTATGGTACATCTACACAATGGAATACTATGCTGCCATAAAAAAGAAGGAATTCTTACCATTTGCAGCAACCTGGATGGAATTGGAGAACATTATGCTAAGTGAAATAAGCCAGTCAATGAAAGAAAAATACCACATGATCTCACTCATTTATGGATAATAAAGAACATTATAAACTGTTGAACAAAAAGATAGATACAGAGGCAGTAAAGCATCAAACAGTCTGTCAAATTACAGCAGGAAGGTTAGGGAGAGGTGGGGAAGATAAGAGATCAACCAAAGGACTTGAATGCATGCATATAAACATAACCAATGGACGCAAAACTCTGGAGGGTGAGGGCATATATGGGAGTGGGGGGGGGGCAATGGTAAGATATGTACACATATAATACCTTAATTAAAAAAATTGGGGAAAAAAGAATTCTGCACCCTGGAACATTCATATTGACCTTCCTAAACTCCTATCTCTAGTCCAGCTACCATTGAAGGTAACACTGTATCACATAGGGCTTATGCAAAGCCTCTCTCCCCAGTCCTTCTTAAGGCCCTCTGGCCTATGATTAATGTCCATAGCAGATATCCATTTCCACTATAGACTCTCAATTATTTAGTTCTTCCCACACTATCATAAGCACTCCAAAAACGAGATTTTAATATCCTGGTCAGCAATTTTTCCACAAATTTTCCCATAAACATTAGTTTAAATGGAGTTCTTTGGAAAAGGCTCCTCATAATGCAAATATCCCTTACAATAATACCTCAAAGCAATTCCTGAGTGTCAGTGAATTAAAGAGTCCTTTTCAAGTGTCACCAAGCTAAGAAAAGATAGGACACAAACCTCAAGCTTCTTGGGCCTACAATTGACACATCTCTATAGTCATCCCCTCAAGAAGGCCCTGCTTTTATTCTTCCCAGTTTCTTTTCATATTTTGCTATTTCTTTGAGAAACGCAGTTGAGTGTCTCTCTGTGTTAGCTTTTAAGTCTTTCAAAACACATTTGTATATTGAAAACGTGGAAATTTTATATTACTGTCCCAGGTCCCCAATAATGAATTTTGTAAACAATAGATCACTTCCTTACCAGGGAGTGAAAGATTGCTTCCCCCATTCTCATCTTTTCAGATAACATTTGAGCTCAAAATCCTTGAACAATCTCTTATTGTTAGTGCTTCTCAGTTTGGGTTATGCATTAGAATCAGCTTGGTCACTTTTCAAGATCACAGATACCTGGGCCCTCCTCCATATCTACTGAGGTACAACAAGGGGGCTTAGGCATTTGGATTTTTAAAAAACATACTTCCTGTTGCTTCTAATGTACTTTCTTAGTTGATCTAGTTCAAGCTCTTCCTTTTAAAGATTTAGAACTTGAAGTCCAAGGAGGGAAGGCACTTGACCAAGGTTACACAGCCAGTTAGTGGCAGAACTGACTCCCTAGTCCAATATTAAAATAGTCAATTCATTGCCTTTGCCCACAACTTTGTCCAGAAGTGCTCTTTCTCTGTATGTCTTACAAATTTAAATGTACCCAGAAAAAGATATAAAAGAAAGGGAGCAAAAGGACAGAGGAAAAACAGGGAGGGGTGGGAAAGAATGCACAGTGGATTTCAAACTATTCAAGCATTTAAATGGGGATAACAACCTGTGAATGTCTGAAATTTCCAGTACTTACTAGCTGAACATAATCTGCATAGAAATTATTTGAGAGTCACACTGCAAACACTATTGGGAATTTTATGATCCCTGAGCTTGGTGGCTATCATCTTTGTATTACTATTAATCAGCCAAGATTGGTCTTTCATTCCCCAGTATAATCTCTTCAATTGTCCCTTGTACTGTGATACTTTTACCCCACACTGAGTCCTACCCAATCTTCAGTCTCTTTGCAGGTCAGACAGGCTCCCATCCATTCTTTCTGTGTTAAAGGAAATTATGGAGGGGCAGAGACAATGTACTCATAGGCCTACTTATATGAATTGGTTTTCTTTTCAGATTTATTTGGGGTGAGAGGAGAGCTGGAAGCCTCCAAAGCTTTTTCTATCAACACATCAATGACATCTCAATCTGGAGGAGGGTATTTTTAACTGTCACAATTGTCTATTTGACATGGGGTCTTGAGAGAAACCAACCTATTGTAATTCAAGATTAAGAAAAAGTGGCTGAGAGTTGGTAGCATCAATTTCTCAATACCTTAACCTTTTGCCAATACACAAGTAACCCTTGCCTTCTGCATTTGTGATTTCTGTCCTTCTGAGCCTTGATATAAGAGATAAAAAATTACACTGAAGTCATTTTATGAATAGCTTTGGGCTCCCCCATTACATTCCCATAGTATCTATCACATACGTTCTCTGTTCAATATTGTCTCCCACCTTACTGAAATTAAAGGCATTAGTGAGCTCCTTAGAATTCCTTGCTCCCTACATTTCTACCCAACGTTATATTTTCTTCTTTGTATCAATTGTCTGTCTTCTCTGCAACAACTGCCTGTATTCATCTACTTACCCTTTTCTTAACCTCCTGTACTCTGGCTTCTATCCCCACCACTCTCCTATACTCTTCTACTTTTTTTAACTTTAAGAAGTTTTAATGTCATCAACTTATAAAAGCCATATTAGTAAACACATTAAATGAAATAATACTTTTAGAGCATATGACAGTTCCTGACACAAAATAATACTATAGGCCTTCCCAAACATAAGTAACCACATGTATGTATCCATGTGGGCACATATGTGCACACACACACACACACACACACACACACACAGTCAACTCCAGTGGCTTTTCCTCTCTCATTCTTTACTTCTTTGTGGAATTTTACACTGTTAACCACACTCTTTTCACTGAAACTTTCTCTCACTTTACTTCAGGAACACTATATATTAGTGTAGTGTCTTATTACTTCTTTCTCTTTTCCTCCTGCTATCCCCTCTAAATGGGGTCATATCCCAAGTTTCACATCTAACATCCATATATTTCTAGATTGTCTCTTCCATAAATCACTTCAACTCAAACCATAGTCCATGTACCTCTGTCCATCAGCAAACTCTTAGTCCTGGTTCACACTGAGATAAGAAGTTTGTACAGAATGTCAATCACTAATCACTAAGTACATAGATTAGTTCTTCTGGCACACTTTGGAGACAAAGCTTTCTTTTTTTTTTTTTTTTTTTTTTTTAATATTTTATTGATTTTTTGCAGAGAGGAAGGGAGAGGGAGAGAGAGTTAGAAACATCGATGAGAGAGAAACATCAATCAGCTGCCTCCTGCACACCCCCTACTGGGGATGTACCCGAAACCAAAGTACATGCCCTTAACCGGAATCGAACCTGGGACCCTGAGTCCCCAGGCTGACGCTCTATCCACTGAGCCAAACTGGTTAGGGCAGACAAAGCTTTCTTGATGAAGAAACAGTACATTGGTTTACAATCAGCCACAAGGGTTTCCTCTTGTATGAACTGGTGCTTCGAGGAGCATTGCCTTTGAGGTCCTTTACACTCTTATGGCATCAGCACTTTCTTCTATTTGAAAAAAGTTCATTCAAATCAACATCTCTAACCCTAGCTTCTCCTCAGAGCTCCAAACCTGCATCTCTAGCTGCCTGCTAGACCCTAATCACCAACAACAACCTTTATATTCCATTATCTCTTTAAATTCAACAAGTAAAAACTAAATTCACACCCAAATGCTTTTTAGAAACAAATAAACCAACTTACACACCACCAGATATGTCTTTTTATATAAATTTTAATCATACACTAATATATGAATTCATTTTCCTTGTGAAAACTTTTAAAATTACAGATAAGGTCCATTTTGCATGCCACCAATAATCAAGGTCCATTCCTCTCATCCTCAGAATAATCATTGTTGACAGTTTGAGTTTTGGTATTCTTCTAGATATTTTTCTACACATTTGCATACATATACAAAATATGTACTTAGATAAGACATTGTTGTTTTTTCACATCTTGGTGCTATCGTATTGTAATGTATCATTGTTAAATTGTTCTTTTTAATCAACAAAATATTCTGTAGATTTTTCCATGTCAATACATACAGATATATTTAATTCTTTTTAAATTAAATTTATTGATGTAACGTTGGTTATAACATTATATAAATTTAAGGTGTATAACATTACAATTAGAAATCTGTATACTCTATTGCATGCTCACCAACAAAAAATTAGTTTCCTTCCATTACCATATATTAGACTCTCTTTATCCAATTCACCCTCCCCCACTCCCTCCCCCTCTGGTAGTGACCATTCTGTTGTCTGTGTACGTATGAGTTTCTTTTTTGTTTTGTTTTGTTAGTTCATTTGTTATCTGAATAGTAGTTCATACAAAAGACACCCATCGTTTATTTAGGCAGTTTCTATCTAAGGACCTTGTGTTAGAAACACTTCTATATGTTTAGCAAACCACTCCATTTTCCTCCTGGGCACACACAAAAAAATCACAGTGGGGCAATATAACTAGTTCTGGACTATGGAAAGTAGAAGTAAGTGATACCTTCTATTTCTAAGCCTGGGTGCTAAAATCTGCAACAAATTCCTCTGCTTTCTTTTCCTTCCATAGTAATCACAGGGGCCACAAGGGAACAATGGTGGCATTACAAGATTGGGGAAACTGGACCTCTGTATGGAACAGATGATCCCTCTCCTCATTGACCACATTGGACTGCCAAGTGAGCAATCCTTTATAATAAAAACCTAATATGCAAATCGACCAAACAGCAGAATGACTGGTCATTATGACACGCACTGATCACCAGAGGGCAAACGCTCAATGCAGGAGCTGCCCCCAGCCCACAGGCCCCAGGCCAGCCAAGGCAGGTGTCCTGCTGGTTGCCCTGCAGAGGGAGGTGACCAGCGGCAGTTGGGGGGGGCAGGGCCAGCGAGCAGGTGGTGCCAGGCTGGCCAAGGCAGGTGCCAGCAGGGCCCCCCCACCCCCCAATCACCCCACCAGTCACCCCACAGATCAGCCCTGATCACCAGCCAGGCCTAGGGACCTTATTCAAGCACGAATTTTGTGTATCGGGCCTCTAGTATCTTTATAGGGTTAAATCATTGAGATTTTAAAATTGTTTATTACAACATCTATCATTGCTTATCCTGACTAATACAGACCTTTAGATTGTTTCCAACTTTTGCCATTCCGCACAATACCACAGTGAACAACTTGTGCATGTGTACAGTTGTTTTCCTATGATAAATTCCTTTCTTACAATTTATACTTTGCTCTAGCTTAAACCTCATTATCATTATTAACTACTCCCATTTTTTGTCCTCTTCTCCATCCAATTAGTTAAAAGTTTTGGTAATTTCTCTTGCATTTCTCCTTTTTCTACCACCTCCTAATATTAACTCAAGTCAGGGCTTCTACCTCACATCTGGTCTCACTTGCTCAATCCTCTATCCACTCTAATCTATCTTCACAACCACAGCTGATATAAGTCTCATAAACCTCCACTTTGATTATGTCACTATTATTGCTCAATAAAAAAAATCACTAGTTCTTCATTCCTTATGTGAAAAATTTTAAACACTTTGAACTGAAACTTAAGGGCACAATCTAGCTCCATTCTACCTTGCAAACTTTACCATCAGCCATCTCCACAAAGAAACTACATTTCAATCAGAAGGACCTCTTCTTATATCTAAAATTGCTGCCTATATTCACAATGCTGCTTTTTCTTTTCCTCTTCTCTCTTATTCTGAGTGAGTTCTATTCATCCTTGAAGACCAATATTATACCCTTTCTTTTTGTGAAACTATTTCTGATCATTTTGCCTCACTGGAATCTACAAATTTCTTTAGTACTATTAATTTATTTTTGATGCATGAATACTCTCTCTTTAAATTTTAGAACAATCAGTTTCACACCATCACCCACATCAAGACCTCTCTATAGAATAACACAGCTTTCCTATCTGAAATATTCTACCATATACTTCTTTCTCCTTTCTACTTAGGAGTACTATGTCTCTCTTCCACCACTCATATTTCTTCTTTTGGTATTTTTTTCATAAATATTCCCATATCCTCAAGATCAGTTGCTCTTTCTCTTCTGGCCCTTTTCCACTGCCCCAAAAGATTCTCATCTTTCCTTACCAAAATTAGGATCAAAATGGGTAAGGGTGGGAATTTACAAGTACAGTTGTTGATAATTCAAGAAAAGCAGGAGCAGCAAAGATCTTGTGGTCATGTTGGGCATCTGTTGGGAATTTCATAAGAGAGAACAGAATTCTATATCATTAAAGAGTAATATGCAAATCAACTGAACAGCAGAAGGACCAGTTTGGGGGGGGGGCGTGGAGCCGGTGGCAAGCAGGCAGTGCCAGGCCAGCCAAGGCGTGTGCCAGTGGGTAGAGGGAGGAGATGGTGATGGGAGGGGGGAGGTGGCAGCAACCAGTGGCAGTGGAAGGGCAATGAGAGGGGGGTGGCAAGGCCTGCGCTTTCCTCTGATCGGCCTGCCATCGCCTCCCACAGAGGACATCCCCTGAGGGCTCCCAGACTGTGAGAGGGCATGGGCTGGGCTGAGGGACACCCCTCACCCCAGTGCACAAATTTTCATGCATCAGGCCTATAGTTTAGGTGTAAAAATGGGTAGAAGTCATCCCAGGAGTTCCAGATAAAAAGAGAGGATTAGGAAATCTGGGAGAGGACAATTCCAAGGCAGAAATTGGGGCTAGATCCTTGCATTGAGAAAATAGGCTGAATGAAAAGTAAGGACCAGGTGCTCAGGGGGTGAAAAAAATTACCACTCCCAGGCAGCCAAGAATTTATAGTGACTTTATCATTTTCTTCTTTGTTCCATTCATGATTCAACCAAAAACTCTAATTATGGTTGATGTGTGTAAGAGAAGTGCTGATGCAACCAAATGAAAGAATGAAGAGCCATATGCTTTAATATAAAATTAAACATGATTTTTTTATTTAAATTCTTTATTGTTTAAAGTTTCACATAAGTCTCCTTTTTCCCCCATTGACTCCTCCCTGGCTATCCTACCCCCCAGCATGTGCCCTACCTGTCTTTGTCCATTGGTTATGTTCCCCCGCCCTGTCTATGTCCATTGGTTATGCTCATATGCATGCACACAAGTCCTTTGGTTGATCTCTTACCCCCTCACTGCCTGCCTTCCCTCATGGGTTGGACAGTCTGTTCGATGCTTCTATGACTTTGGTTCTATTTTTGTTCATCAGTTTATGTTGTTCATTATATTCCCCAAATGAGTGAGATTATGTGGTATTTATCTTTCTCCGACTGGGTTATTTCACTTAGCATAATGCTCTCCAGTTCCATCCATGCTGTTGCAAATGGTAAGAATTCCTTCTTTTTTACAGCAGCATAGTATTCCATTGTGTAGATGTACCACAGTTTTCTAATCCACTCATCTGTTGATGGACAGTTACGCTGTTTCCAAATCTTAGCTATTGTAAATCTGCTATGAACATTGGGGTGCGTGTATCCTTTCTGATTGCTGTTTCTGTTTTCTTGGGGTATATTCCTAGACAGTCTCTTCAATAAATGGTGTTGAGAAAATTGGACAGATACATGCAAAAAAAAAAATGAAACTAGACCACCAACTTACACCATACACAAAAATAAACTCAAAATGGATAAAAGACTTAAACATAAGACAGGAAACCATAAAAATCTTAGAAGAAGCCATGGGCAGCAAAATAGCAGACATTTGTCATAGCAACATCTTTACTGATACATCTCCTAGGGCAATGGAAACTAAGGAGAAAATAAACAAATGGGACTACATCAAAATAAAAAAGTTTCTGCACAGCAAAAGAAACCATCAACAAAACAATAAGAAAGCCCACTGCATGGGAGAACATATTTGCCAATCTTATCTCCGATAAGGGTTTAATATCAAAAATTTATAGGGAACTCATACAACTTAACAAAAGGAAGATAATCCAATCAAAAAATGGGAAAAGGATCTAAATAGACACTTCTTGAAAGAGGACATACAGAAGGCCAAGAGACATATGAAAACATGCTCAAAGTCACTAATCATCTGAGAGATGTAAATCAAAACAACAATGAGGTACCATCTCATACCTGTCAGAATGGCTATCATCAACATATCAACAAACAGCAAGTGTTGGTGAGGATGTGGAGAAAAAGAAACCCTCGTGCACTGCTGGTAGGAATGCAGACTGGTGCAGCCACTGTGGAGAACAGTATGACGTTTCCTCAAAAAATTAAAAATGGAACTGCCATTTGACCCAGTAATCCCACTTCTAGGGATATATCCCAAGAAAACATAAACATGATTTTTAAAATACCTGTGCAGTCTCCTCTAATATCCTTAAAGCTGCCAAAATTCCTAACCAGAATCTCAACTAAAACCTTCTTACTTTATCCCATTCCTAGTTAAACCAGCTTCTTTTCAAGTACTAGCATAAAATCCATACCTTTTTCAACATTACAGTTCATTTTACTTAATTATTAGTACAACAATATTCTCATACTAGTTGTCATTACAAATATACAACATTTCAGCTATATCATGAGGCAAATAGGATTTATGAATGCATCTATTAATGTACACATCTTTAGCAAGTTTCTGATATAAAATGCATTCCTAGTTCCAAGCAACTGCTTTACAATCCAGCTTTAAAAGCACCACCTATTCTTCACTTTTCTATATGTTTGTTTCTTGTCTCATCAAACAACACATAAGCACCTCAAAGTAAGGGGAACCTGCCACTTTCACCTCTTATTCCTCCCCAGGGTTTCCCAAACATTATGCCAGGCACACAGCCTTCATCTCTAGGGACAAGGTTCATATAAGAATTTAGGTGAATGGCAAACCAAACCTGCCTTCTCCATAGCTATTTCTTTTCCTTCCCCTTTTCCTTCACCACCACATTTCTTCTTTTTTAAATATATTTTTATTGATTTCAGAGAGGAAGGGTGAGGGAGAGAGAGATAGAAACATCAATGATGAGAGAGAATCATTGATTGGTTGCCTCCTGCATACCCCCATGGAAGATCGAGCCCACAACTTGGGCATGTACTCTGACCAGAAATCAAACTGTGACCTCCTGGTTCATAGTTCAACGCTCAACCACTGAGCCACGCTAGCTGGGCACCACGCTTCTTAAAAGAGTAATCTGTCAGGGCAAGTCACTCAACTCTGAATTAGTTTCCACATCTGTGTCCTGGGAAACAGTAATTAATTGGTATAAAAGTGCCTGGCTATTTAATAAAAGTGGTCCATCATTATTATCTCACTCCTTGGCTCACTATCAATGAATTACCATTACTGATAGTGCAAATCAGACATCTCCCCCCAGATGTGCCAGAGTAAAAAAAAAAAAAAAAAAAAAAGGATTGAGCAACATTGTCTGAGATGGCACTGCATGGATTTCATAATTTAATTTTCATCACTGCCCTGAAGATCCCTAATAAACTCAGGAGTGCTCCCCAGCCTTGATTTGAATAGAAGTCTTTATGCCAAGCCCAGTAAAGGTACGCAGACAGAAGAGTGCTCCCAGCATGTGTAAATCCAAATGCTTCCAAGAGAGCTTCATGTCCTACAGGATAACATTCCCTCTGGAATAGAAGTGGGGCTGCTTTTAGGCAAATAGAAGCTTTTGTAGAACCAAAGGAGTCAGTAGGTCTGTGGGCCTTACTTTCCATAAGGGATCTCCAAAACTGTAATTGATTGCTCACCCTATCAGAAACAAAGAACACCCTCATTATGTCTTTACTTATGTATATGTTATAAAAACTACAGCACAATATACAAAAAGCATGCACTATTAGATATAGATAAAAAAGCATTGGCTGCTAATCATTTTGGTTATGTACCTACCTCAGTGTACAACAGACCCTTAGAGCAAGATTTGCTGTTATTGAAATATTTTTAAATTCTTATTTCAAAGTTAAAAAAGGGATAATCTGCACTCTTCACTTCCTTTCATCTGATTTGTGTCTCAGCATACTTTGCCTGAGCTGCTTTTGGCACCATTCTACTAAATATGTTCTCTTTAAAATCACCAATACCCCAAGTACTGAATTAAGTGAGCCCTCCTCCTGTCATTATCTTTCTTGACCACATCTCTCCAAGTATTTGATACTCATCTCTCCACTTTTTCTTCCTATCTCTTTTATTATTCATTCTCTTCCTTCAACAACTTATCTTCCTGTGTCTATCCCTTAAAGGTTACTATTTCTAGAGGTCCTATTCATAATGCCCTTTTCATGTTTCTGCAAAGTTTTCCAGGGAAATATCCATTCCCATGGCTTCAACTACCACATTGATGATACATATATTTTTATCTCCAACCTACACACCTCTCCTCTACTATAGAAACATATATTGAATTATCTATGGATATCTATTAATGGCACTATCATCTATCAAGTCACCTAAACTAGAAATCCGGTAGTCACATAAAATGTTTCTTTCTCCCCAGTAACCACATCCAATTAGCCACAAAATACTATTATAATAGTCTTTGGAATTTCCTTTTAATCATATTCCTTCCTCATTATTTGTTTATTTTTTAATATATATATATTTTATTGATTTTTACAGAGAGAAAGGGAGAGGGATAGAGAGTTAGAAACATCAATGATAGAGAAACATCGATCAGCTGCTTCCTGCACACCTCCTACTGGGGATGTGCCCGCAACCAAGGTACATGCCCTTGACCGGAATCGAACCTGGGACCCTTCAGTCCACAGGCCGATGCTCTATCCACTGAGCCAAACCGGTTAGGGCCTTCCTCATTATTTATATTGTCACTGCTTTTATTGGACTCTTATCACCTCTCACTTGCATTTTTGCAACAGCCTTCTAATTAGTTTCCTTGCATCCATTCTTGCCTCCTTCCAAACTGTCCTCCATGTACTTGTTGGAGTGAACTTTGAAAATTCCTAGTAATTCTGCCCCCAAATATTCAATACTAAATATAAGTGCTTTAGCATAACATAGGAAAGTCCTTTGTCATCACTAATTTCCCTTGCTAGCAACATCATCTGACATTGCTTCAATAAAACTGAACTTCTTGCAGATTCTTGAAAACTCTATTTCCCTTTATATTTCTGTATCTTTGCAAATGCTATTCCTTAGGCCCAGAATGACTTTTCCCTTTTTCAAACATATCTGAAATGTCACTTCCTCTGTGAACAATTTTATGGTTCCCTGGGCAATGATAGACTATTCCTCTTCTGAGTTAGCATTTTATCCAGGCATCTAATCATCACACTTATTACTCTGTATTTGAGTGATTTGTTTGTGGATTTATCTTGAAGAGAGATCTGTGTGTGGAGCTGTAAGTCTATCAAAGAGAGAGGATTGTATTTTATGTGTCTTTATACCTTCAATATCTACTACAGTGTTTGGCACACAATAGGTGTTCAATAGATGTTTGGTGAAAGGATGAATACGGTTGGCTGCCTAGAAAGGCACTAAAGCAAAAACAAACATAATAAAATAAAATAAAATAAAATAAAAACCACAGTATTGCATGCATTGAGACCCATGGACTGGTTGGAGCTCAAGCATCTGGGTTCACAGAGAATATATGAACTCTATTCCAAAGGTGCCTAAGGCAATGATGGAAGATTCTATAGCAACAACTGGAACTACAATAACCAAGAAGTTACATTATTTAGTTAACTTATAGAACTGTGATGTTCCTTTCTATTCTTTAGTATGCTCATTCTTGGCACTGAAGGGAAAAACCTTAGCCCTTAGGCTAGTGGTAGAGGTGGGAGTAAAGGGGGAGTGATGATTAGTTGACTTCTTCAGTCTCATTCACACATTTTGGTTTCCATGGAGGAGTGAGAGCACATGTGTGATGTCGTCAAGACTACAAAATTGTCAGTCTCCAAAGAAGTCAAACCTCTTTTAAGAACTCTATCCTCTGACTTATACTCACCCACCTTCACAAGTCACACAAAAATGATATTTTATCAAAGGAGGAAAATCTATGATATTTCAGTATGTAGTCAGTCAATCTAGTTGCCTCTTTTGTCATCATACCAGAAATATGTCTTGTTGGAGCTTAATATAGCACAAAAGAATGAGAGGAGTGAAAATTCAAATAGAACTCGGCAGAAAGAAAGTAGTTAAAGACAGTGAGTCAGCTTTTCAGGCATTGCAATAGCTAATGATACCAAGGAAAACATGGACATTCATGCAAATCTCACCTAGGTTTGCTGACTAACTTTGTTGTCAAAGAACTATATTTTTCATTAAATTGACTAACAATAGGAGGAAGGTTCAATGGGGACCTGGCAAAGCAGAGTCTGATACTCTGCTATGGATTGAATTGTGTCTCACCAAAATGTATAAGTTGAAGCCCTAACCCCCAGTGTGATGTTATGTGGGTGAAGCTTTTGGGAGGTAATTAGGTTTATATGAGGTCAGGAGGGTGGGCCCTCATTATGAGATTAGTACCTTTTATTTTTTTAATTTAAATTTTTTTATTATTGACCCTCCTCCCTTTGCCCTCACCACACTATTGTCTGTGTCAGGTATGCATCTATGCTCGTTAGTTAATCCCTTCAACTTCCTTTATCCAGTTCCCTTACCCACTCCCCTCTGGCATTTGTCAGTCTGTTCCAGGTATTCATCCCCCTTGTTCTATTTTGTTCATCAGTTTATTTTGTACATTAGATTTCACATATTAGTAAGATCATATGATATTTTTCTTTCTCTGACTGGCTTATTTCACTTAGTACCTTTTAAAAAGAAACACCAGAGAGCTTGCTCTCTTACTCTCTCTTCATCTTATGAGGACACAACAGGAAGGAGACCTCTGCAAGCCAGGAAAAAAAGTTCTCAGCAGAACTAAACGATTCTCATGTCAGACTTCCAGTCTCCAGAACTATGATAAATAAATCTCTATTGTTTAAGCCACCCAGTTTATGGTATTTTGTAATGGCAACCTAAGCTGATTAAGACATCCTAGACTTCCCCCAAGGGGTGGCAACCCCGAGTAATTAGTGATGAGTTATTTAGTGTATATTGCCTGCTCCCAATTCCTCCAACACGTCTATTCCTCAAGAAAAGTCTCAAATTGCATTGAAATCACTTTTCCCTGCTCTTCTTGTTTGTCCTCCTCAAAGCTATGTTTATGTGAACAATTCAAGATATTTTCATCCTCAAGCCCTTTATTTCTGAAATTCCACAGAAGCTTGCAGATTGGGCAGAGTTTTCTTCTCTACTCCAAGCCTCCATTTCTTCTATGAAGAAGAAGTTGTGGAGTAGAATGATGCTGCTATTCCGTGTTGCTATTGAAAAAAGAGTAAAAATTCTTGGGAAATACTGAAAGCACAAGAGAGGATTTTGAAAGGAAACAATATTTTCAGACAAGAATGGGAGGAAGTGGTTAATGAAAGCGGAAGCAGTATGGAAAAAAGTTCAGATGCCTCCTACCACAGGTTTAGAGTGGACACCAAACAAATAGGAATGGCAATGGCTGGGGTAATGTTCCCTTCTATCACTTTTAGAGAACCTGACACAATTTTTAGTAAAACTACTCTCCCCAGAACTATATTGATTTGGAAAGTATCCACTTTATGGATTCAAAGGTAATGAACTACAGATGGATATCTAACTCATGAGGCTATTAAATAAATTAAATTAAATAATATGGAAAGTGTTTAACATGGACCCTGGCTTATATTAATCACTCCATAAATGGGAGTTGCTGTTGGTGGTTAAATTGGGGTTTTTCTCAGGAAGTCATGGTTCAATTCCTAGTCAGGGCACATGCCCAGGTTGCAGGCTCGATCCCCAGTAGGGGGCATGCAGGTGGCAGCTAATCAATGATTCCCTCTCAGCGTTGATGTTTCTATCTCTCTCTCCTCTCCCTTTCTCTCTCTGAAATCAATAAAAACATTTTTTTAAAAAATTATAGTTTCCTTATCAAAGTAACTGTGTTCCTGACAATGTTAGGTTTGCTCTGAGTCAGTGTTGTGGTGACATCAATTGTGGTAGTGACGGAAGTTGGTTGATAGCAGCTCTGGAAAATAACTTGAGAAGCAGTGAATCACGAAATAGGTGAAATGCACCATCCATCCTGCTATATGAGCTTAGGAGTCATTAGTGATCTCTCTCTCTCTCTCTCTCTCTCTCTCCTCCCTCTCCTTCTCTCCCTCCCTCCCTCTCCCAAGTCTCAATCTATTGCCAATCTCTTATTTCTCCTCTTAACTGCCTAACTGTTCTCCCAACTTCTCTATTCCTCCCTCATAGTCTATTCAAAAAGAAAAGGTCAGTGTAATCTTAACATGTAAATCAAGACATACCATTGACCATAACAATTTGAACACATGCCTTTACCTCCATCGCTTTGCCAAATCTCTCTAAAATGACAGTAATTTGGGGAGAAAATGATTATAGCAATATAGTTTTTGTAGCTAGAAAATAGAAATACAAGGGTAATTTCCTGAGGAAATTGAATCCAAAACTGACAGTGGAGGTAAGTTGATAAGCAGCACAATTCACAGCAAGAATCTCCAAAGGCTCAGCAATTGGTAGTACCAACACTTTCAGAATTTGGGGTGAAAGTGAGGCTGAAAGTAGAGTATTGATTGAATTTTTATTAAGCAGTTAGAGCCCAAGATCCCATCCACAACTTCACATAGTTTAGTGATTGTCTCTAAGGACCTAAGTTGATCCCCAGTGAGTCCCACATCCTGGTGTTCATGTCTTTGTGTAATTCTCTCCCCTTAAATGCTGTTGGGACCTATGACTTATTCCTAACCAGTCGAATATGGCAAAGATGATGTGATTCATTCTTATGATTAGGTTATGTAATATAAGGTTCTGCCTTAGCAGACTGGAGCCAGGGCCTCTTCTTGTGAGCTTGATGAAATAAGAGGCTATGCTGGAGAAGCCCACATGGCGAGAAACTTCCAGTGGCCTTAAGAAACTGTATGTGGCCTCTAGGATCTAAGGGTGGCCTCAGTCAATAGCTAGCAAAAACTAGGGTCCTCATTCTTATGGCTACAAGGAAATAAATTCTACCAAAAAAACTTAATGAGCTTGGAAGCAATTCTTTCCCAGTCAGTTCTCTAAATGAGAATGCATCCTTCATTGCAACCCCTGAGACCCTGAGTAGAGAACCCAGCTATACCAGGCTTTAACTCCTGATGCATAGAAAGTATGAGATAATCAATGTGTGTCATTTGAAGCCACAAATTTTGTGGTAATTTGTTACCCAGCAATTGAAGACTAGTGCACTCATAGTCTACAAGTCTCACTCAATATTCTGACTTTTTAATAAGCTTTCTAGGAACATATTCATAAATTTGAGCACATAGCCAAGGATGATTCAATATCTGAGGAGAGCTCCTGATATCAAAGATAGAGATCTAAACCAACAAAAAACCAAGAACTGGGATTAAAAAAAAAAAAACAAAGAAATGAAAAATAACCATTATTATTCTCAAAGAGATTGGAGAAGATATAGCATTCATCAAACAAGAACAGAGTGATTTTTTTTTCTAAAAGGATACTCAGAAAACAAGAATTACTCTTACAAATTCCTGCTCTTGAACACGTATTAGTAAGTGTTGTATAATAAGGAATTTGTCTGGTCTTTGTCCCAGATTCCTGGAATGGAGCTTCTAAACCCTTGGAATTTCTTGAGTGATAGGAGTATCTTTGTTATTCATGGTGGGTCTCTGGAATAATCTCCGAATTAATGTTAATGAGGTGACTCATGGTGGGCCCCTAGATAGTTTCAGGATGGGAGTTGACCATGCTGGAAAGATCATCCGTGTTATTAGAGGGTTAGGGCTTTGAACCAGATGATATCAAACCCAATTTAACCTCTGGGGAAGAAGGGGGATTAGAGATTGAGTTAAATCACATGGTCAATGATCCAGTAAGTCATGTCTACATAATTAAACCACAATAAAAACTCTTCTAGGATAATGATGAATCTTGATCCCATTGCAGGGCAGGGGAATGGAAACTTCACTTTGGGGATCCTCCCAGACCTCACTCTATGGGTCTCTTCATTTGGCTAGTCCTCATTTGCATCCTTAATATAAAACTGTCATTGTAAACACAGTGTTTTCCTGAGTTTTGTGAGCTATCCTAAGGAATTATCAAACTTTAGGGGGTCATGGGAACCCCCGAATTTGTAGCTAGTTGGTCAGAAGTGTGAGTGGCCTGGGGACCCCTGAAAGAGGGCTATCATGTTGGGAATTGTGCACTTAACCAGTAAAGGATGCACTAGCTCTGTGCAGTGTCAGAATTGCATTGCAGTATTGCAGAAGAGTTAGAAGATAAAACTGAGGAGATCACCCAGAAGTAGAGCAAACAGATAAAAGAAGAGAAATAGAAGATAAAATATAAACAAATTATAGGATCAGTGTAGGGAGTATAAGATAACAATGCATTTCAGAAAAAGAGGTCAGGAATATTGGAGAGAAAAACATCAAATAAATAACTCAAGAAAATTTCTTACAATTAAAAGACAGTTTTAAGATTGAAAGGGCCCACAGAATGCCCACAATGGAAGAAAATAGATATGCACCAGGGTATATCAACGTGACACTGCATACTAAGGGCAAAACAAAAAACCTAACAACTTCTAGAAGAAAAAAAATTAAAGGTAACTGACAAGGGATCAGGAATCAGATGGCTTTAGACTTCTCAAAAGTTAGGATCTAGAAGATAATAAAGCAATGCCTCCAAAATTATTAGTGATATCACAGGATAAGAGCAATGCCACAAATCTAGACAACAATTAGGCCATTTTGGAGCAATTCAAAAGTATGTCTCCCAGAAGATGAAGTTGATAGAAAAACCAATACATCTTCACATATTGGGAGAAGATTATACAATTGGAGAACAGTTTATAGGTGAAGCAATACTAAGTATATAGAAAATGAAAAAACTGAATAAACTAGATAATTATCAGCACCATTCAAAATAAACCAATGTGCAAAACGAAAAAGTAATTATAGTATGCTACATAATTCAATTGTGGATAGAATTTCCATAGTCAGAATAGTATAAACACTAAATATTGATACAAGCAAAACTATAACACAACTGTATTGTGAGAGTGGTAGCATGGAAAGTTTGTGTTTGTGTATGCACGGGGGCTGATGGTGATAATGAGCTAAACTCTCCTCTTCCATAGAATGCTTTAATCTGAAAATTATTAATTGGCTTTATAAACATATCATTTAACTAAAGAAATTGAGTCTGGGGAGTAGTTAATGGGAGGGGGTGTGCCAGCTATGACAAGTATTTGTTTTGTTTATAAAGTAAAAATTTTAGAAAATAAAACCACTTTAAAAAGAAAATTTATAGGAAATCAAAACTACAATGAGATACCATCTCACACCTGTTAGAGTGGCCATTATCAACAAGACAAGCAATAATAAGTGTTGGAGAGGTTGTGGAGAAAAGGGAACCCTTATCCACTGCTGGTGAGAAGGTAGACTAGTACAACCACTATGGAAAGCAGTCTGGTGATTCCTCAAAAAACTGAGAATAGAGCTACCATGTGACCCAGCAATTCCTCTGCTGGGTATATACCTGAAAACCTCAAAATCATATATTCGCAAAGATTTATGCACCCTATGTTCATTGCAGCATTATTCATGGTGGCCAAAACATGGAAACAACCAAAATGTTCTGCGATAGAGGACTGGATAAAGATGTGGTACATATACATGATGGAATACTACTCAACCATAAAAAAGGATGAAATATTGTCATTTGCAACAGCCTGGATGAATCTTGAGAACATTATGCTAAGTGAAAGAGGTCGTCAGATAAAGCTAAGAACCATATGATTTCACTCATATGTGGGATATAAAACTGAAACTCATGGACACAAACAGCAGTGTGGTGGTTGCAAGAGGGAAGGGGATGTGGGGGAAGGGGGCCCTAATATATGGTGACAGAAGAAGATTTGAATTTGGGTGGTGGGCACATGGTATAATATACAGATCTTGTAACATAAAAACCCACACCTGAAACCAATAAATTCATGTTGACCAATGTCACTCCAATAAATTTATTTCTTAAAAAATGGAAAAAAAGAAAATGTAAATTAGAATATATCACCAAATTGCTTTAAACTCCTAGTGGTTTGCCATTACAATTAGAATAAGATCCTAACTCTCTCATCACTTACATGGCTCATCATGATCTAAATCCTACCTACCTTACTTCATCTCATACCACTGTTCCCTCCCCATCTCTAGTGTCCAGCCACTCTGGTCTTCTTTCTCTTGTTCCCATCTCAGAGATTTTGTGCTTGCTGTTCCCTCTGCCTAGAATCACTCTCTTCAATGCTTTTTGTGGCTGGATCCTTCTTTTCATTCAAAATTCAACAAAAAAATTGCCTCTTTAAAGGTGCCTTCCACAAGGCACATCCAAATCAAGGGATGGTTTAAAAGTCAAATGATCTGTACTCTTCAAAAATGTCAATGTCATGAAAGACATATAAAAGATGGGAAATATTCTAGATTAAAGGAGACTAAAGAGACAGTAACAACTGAATGTAATCTATGATTTGACTATATATATTTTTAAAGCTTTATGAAGCATTATTGGGATGATTGTAGAACTTTACTATGCATTGTGTATATGATGATAATGAATATATCATTGTTAAACTTCCTAAATATGAGAATTATATTGTGTATATATAAGAATGTCCTTGTTCTTATGAGATACATGCTTAAATGCTTAAAGTAACTTTCAAATGATTCATTGAGAGAGAGAGAGAGAAGAAAGAGTTATAGATATCAAGTAAATGTCACAAAATGTTTAAAAAATGGTGAATATTAACAGATACTTACATATGTATTCACTATATTATTCTTTTTTTTTTTTTTTTTTTTTTTTTTTTTTTTTAATTTCTTTATTGATTAAGGTGTCACATATTTGTCCTCATCCCCCCATTCCCATCCCACCCCTCTCCCCACGCATGCCCCAATCCCCTGTTGAACTTAACCGTTGGATAGGCTTATATGCATGCATACAGGTCCTTTGGTTGAACTCTCCCCCTCCCCCCACCCTACCCCTACCCTCCCCTATCCTCCCTCTGAGGCCCGATAGTCCGATCGATGCCTCCTTGCTTCTGGTTCTGTTCTTGTTCCTCAGTCTATGTTGTTCATCATTTCCCCTAGATGAGCGAGATCATATGTCACTAGATATATACTAATAAGAACTGAATGTGAGACGAGCAATAATAGTTATGCTGACAGGCAAATGAATCAATCTGTAGCGAGCTTCCCCCTGGACCAACAGTTCTTTTGAGACCCAATTTCAATGTCCAGTAGTTCCTTATGTGTACATGTCAGCACTGACCCCTCAGCTCTGGATGGTGGACAAATGGTGGTAATGGAGGTCCGACTCCCTCTGGTTTGGTCTTGGCCGAACCCAGGGGCACGGCGTCACCCAGACTAAGGGGCACATGGCCTCACCCCTACCCAAGGGGCGCGTGGTCTCACCCGGGCCTGGGACCCAGCCTCACCCGGATAGATCCAGGGGCGCACGGCCTCACCCGGACCCAGGATCTGGCTTCACCCGTACCCAGGGACGCTTGGCCTCTCCCAGACCCAGGGGCACGTGGCCTCACCCGGGCCTAGGTGCACGAGGCCTCATCCGGCTCCAGGGACACATGGTCGCACCCGGACCCAGTGACGCTTGGCCTCTCCCAGACCCAGGGCCACTTGGGCTCACCCGGGCCTAGGTGCACGCGGCCTCACCCGGATCCAGGGACACATGGTCTCACCCGGACCCAGGGATGCTTGACCTCTCCCAGACCCAGGGCCACTTGGGCTCACCCGGGCCTAGGTGCACGCGGCCTCACCCGGATCCAGGGACACATGGTCGCACCCGGACCCAGGGACGCTTGGCCTCTCCCAGACCCAGGGCCACTTGGGCTCACCCGGGCCTAGGTGCACGAGGCCTCACCCGGATCCAGGGACACATGGTCGCACCCGGACCCAGGGACGCTTGGCCTCTCCCAGACCCAGGGCCACTTGGGCTCACCCGGGCCTAGGTGCACGAGGCCTCACCCGGATCCAGGGACACATGGTCTCACCCGGACCCAGGGACGCTTGGCCTCTCCCAGACCCAGGGCCACTTGGGCTCACCCGGGCCTAGGTGCACGAGGCCTCACCCGGATCCAGGGACACATGGTCGCACCCGGACCCAGGGACGCTTGGCCTCTCCCAGACCCAGGGCCACTTGGGCTCACCCGGGCCTAGGTGCACGAGGCCTCACCCGGATCCAGGGACACATGGTCTCACCCGGACCCAGGGATGCTTGGCCTCTCCCAGACCCAGGGCCACTTGGGCTCACCCGGGCCTAGGTGCACGAGGCCTCACCCGGATCCAGGGACACATGGTCTCACCCGGACCGAGGGACGCTTGGCCTCTCCCAGACCCAGGGCCACTTGGGCTCACCCGGGCCTAGGTGCACGAGGCCTCATCCGGATCCAGGGACACATGGTCTCACCCGGACCCAGGGATGCTTGGCCTCTCCCAGACCCAGGGCCACTTGGGCTCACCCGGGCCTAGGTGCACGCGGCCTCACCCGGATCCAGGGACACATGGTCTCACCCGGACCCAGGGATGCTTGGCCTCTCCCAGACCCAGGGCCACTTGGGCTCTCCCGGGCCTAGGTGCACGAGGCCTCACCCGGATCCAGGGACACATGGTCACACCCGGACCCAGGGACGCTTGGACTCTCCCAGACCCAGGGCCACTTGGGCTCACCCGGGCCTAGGTGCACGAGGCCTCACCCGGATCCAGGGACACATGGTCTCACCCGGACCGAGGGACGCTTGGCCTCTCCCAGACCCAGGGCCACTTGGGCTCACCCGGGCCTAGGTGCACGAGGCCTCATCCGGATCCAGGGACACATGGTCGCACCCGGACCCAGGGACGCTTGGCCTCTCCCAGACCCAGGGCCACTTGGGCTCACCCGGGCCTAGGTGCACGCGGCCTTACCCGGATCCAGGGACACATGGTCTCACCCGGACCCAGGGATGCTTGGCCTCTCCCAGACCCAGGGCCACTTGGGCTCACCCGGGCCTAGGTGCACGCGGCCTCACCCGGATCCAGGGACACATGGTCGCACCCGGACCCAGGGACGCTTGGCCTCTCCCGGACCCAGGGCCACTTGGGCTCACCCGGGCCTAGGTGCACAAGGCCTCACCCGGATCCAGGGACACATGGTCTCACCCGGACCCAGGGACGCTTGGCCTCTCCCAGACCCAGGGCCACTTGGGCTCACCCGGGCCTAGGTGCACGAGGCCTCACCCGGATCCAGGGACACATGGTCTCACCCGGACCCAGGGACGCTTGGCCTCTCCCAGACCCAGGGCCTCTTGGGCTCACCCGGGCCTAGGTGCACGAGGCCTCACCCGGATCCAGGGACACATGGTCTCACCCGGACCCAGGGATGCTTGGCCTCTCCCAGACCCAGGGGCACGTGGCCTCACCCGGGTCTAGGTGCACGAGGCCTCATCCGGCTCCAGGGACACATGGTCGCACCCGGACCCAGGGACGCTTGGCCTCTCCCAGACCCAGGGCCATTTGGGCTCACCCGGGTCTAGGTGCACGCGGCCTCACCCGGATCCAGGGACACACGGTCTCACCCGGACCCAGGGACGCCTGGCCTCCCCCAGACCCAGGGGCACGCGGCCCCACCCGGGCCTAGGTGCACGAGGCCCCACCCGGATCCAGGGACACATGGTCTCGCCCGGACCTAGGGGTGCGTGGCTTCTCTCAGACCCAGGGCCACTTGGGCTCACCCGGGCCTAGGTGCACGAGGCCTCATCCGTATCCAGGGACACATGGTCGCACCCGGACCCATGGACGCTTGGCCTCTCCCAGACCCAGGGCCACTTGGGCTCACCCGGGCCTAGGTGCACGCGGCCTTACCCGGATCCAGGGACACATGGTCTCACCCGGACCCAGGGATGCTTGGCCTCTCCCAGACCCAGGGCCACTTGGGCTCACCCGGGCCTAGGTGCACGCGGCCTCACCCGGATCCAGGGACACATGGTCGCACCCGGACCCAGGGACGCTTGGCCTCTCCCGGACCCAGGGCCACTTGGGCTCACCCGGGCCTAGGTGCACGAGGCCTCACCCGGATCCAGGGACACATGGTCTCACCCGGACCCAGGGACGCTTGGCCTCTCCCAGACCCAGGGCCAATTGGGCTCACCCGGGCCTAGGTGCACGAGGCCTCACCCGGATCCAGGGACACATGGTCTCACCCGGACCCAGGGACGCTTGGCCTCTCCCAGACCCAGGGCCTCTTGGGCTCACCCGGGCCTAGGTGCACGAGGCCTCACCCGGATCCAGGGACACATGGTCTCACCCGGACCCAGGGACGCTTGGCCTCTCCCAGACCCAGGGCCATTTGGGCTCACCCGGGTCTAGGTGCACGCGGCCTCACCCGGATCCAGGGACACACGGTCTCACCCGGACCCAGGGACGCCTGGCCTCCCCCAGACCCAGGGGCACGCGGCCCCACCCGGGCCTAGGTGCACGAGGCCCCACCCGGATCCAGGGACACATGGTCTCGCCCGGACCTAGGGGTGCGTGGCTTCTCTCAGACCCAGGGGCACGTGGCCTCACCTGGACCTAGGTGCACGAAGCCACCCGGACCCAGGGGCGCATTACCTCTCTCAGACCCCTGGTCGCGTGGTCTCACCCGGATCCAGGGGCTCACGGCCTCACCTGTACTCGGGACCCAGCCTTACCCGGATCCAGGGGCCCACGGCCTCACCCGGACCCAGGGTTCAGATTCGCCCGGACCCAGGGGCACATGGCCTCACCCGAACCCGGAATCCAGCTTCACCTGGACCCAGGGGCGCGTGGCCTCACCCAAACCCAGGGGCGTGAGGCCTCACCTAGACCCAGAGGCGTGTGCCCACATCTGAGCCCAGAGGCTCGCAGGCTCGCCTGGACACGGGTCTCAGCGGGGTTTCGTCTTCTTGATCCCAATTCTTGTTGGTCAATTCCCTCTCAGCAATTCCTTCGGTCATTTTCTCAGAGCTCCAGGGCGGCTGCCGCAGAACTCGTTGGGCGGCGGGCTCGGCAAGGCTCTGGTGTGCCTGGTGCCCGGCGGTGGGCTGGTCCGGTGTCGCTGCGTCGGCCCTTGGGTCTGCAACGGTGGCCAGTCGCTGAGCGTGCGCACCTGGCCACTTCGGGGCATTGAGATTCTTGAAGGACTCGGAGGTCAGCAAGCACGGAGTCTCCCACCCCATGTCTCCCAGGGGCTCATCTGTCCGTGTTCGGCAGCGAGTGGAGCCGTCCCCTCAGCCGGAGACCGCCGGGGGAACTGCGCCGAGCACGTTCCTGGCCACCATTGTGTCGCCTGAGCCATAGTTCTTAAAGTGTGGACTTTGGGTCACCGGCATCAGCATCATCCTGCGTACCCCTCTCTTTTATTCTAGTTGTAGAGCATCTGCTCAGCCAGCCCCCGGTCTTTCTGGCTGGTGACTGCTCTGCTCTCCCGTCGTAGTCTCAATATTGTTGTGGTAGGCAACGATCAGGCTGCCGCCCTATGTCTCCATCTTGGTCCTCCATTGTACAGTTAAGTCTTGATTGTTGTTGGTGTCACTGGGAGGAATTGTCCTCCAGGCCAATTGGCCGTGAGGACCCTCTTTGTCCATATAGGAAGAGTTGCTGTGCAGGAGACATGTTTGTGGGCCGGGTCTTGATGCAGCAATGCCTTGGCGCTCACTGAGTCTGCCTCTAGAATGCCTCCCTTATGCAAGTGATTGAAATCTGGTGTCATCTCCCACCAACCACTAGATGCCCTCGTTTCTGGGTCTCCAATGCAGTGTGGGTCAGCCACTACCTGAGGCACTCAGCAGGAAAAAGCTTCTGCTCAGCTTGGCTGGGGCGGAGCTACAGGGTGGAGCCTACAACCTTGGCTTCCTGTCAGCCCCGCCCTATGAGGCTCCTGTGTCTGTGTCCCTCTGTATTCCTTGCAAACACCTCTGAGAGAAACGCGCCCTGGAGTTTCGCCCACTGCCAAACAGTCCAGTCCCTCCCCTAATGAATCTGGACTCCCAGATTCTCGCCTGGAACTGGGTTTCAGTGCAGTTGGAACTGGGTCTCAGCGCAGTCTGGCGTCCCTGTCTCCTTCCCAGCAGGACCACCCAGTGGCGCAGGCAAAAGTCCGTCCTCTGCGCACCTTCCAGTGCGCGCGTCTGGAGCCGCCGCTTCTCTGTGCCTCCGCCACCACAGCCCAAATTCATTCCCCCAGCGTGCGCCTGGCTTCCCAGGGTTTCGCCCGGAACTGGGGTTCAGTGCAGTCGGAACTGGGGTTCAGCACGGTCCTGAGCTTATGTCTCCTTCCCGCTAGGGCAGTTCAGTGGCGCAGGCAACAGTCCGTCCTTTGCGCCCCTTCCCGTGCGCGCCTCTGGAGCTCTGCCTTCCCCCGCTCCTCTGTGCCTGCGCCCCACAGCCCAGATTCATTCCCCCAGCCTGCGCCTGGCTTCCCAGGGTTTCGCCCGGAACTGGCGCTCAGTGCAGTCGGAGCTGGCGCTTAGCGCACTCCAGAGCCTTTATCTCCTTCCTGCCAGTGAACGCCGGCCAGGCCGTCAGCCGCCCCTTCCTCTCCGGCTCCATCCTCCCCGCAGGCGCGCGTGCTCGTGTCTCCGCCAGTTTCTCCATACCTCAGGCTTTTACGGCTCCCCCGATTGTCCCCGTGGCCCTCTCCTTCCCCCCAGCTGTGGGCATTTCAGTCCGCCAGTTCTCCTGTGGTTCTGGACGATGTCCGTTCTGACCTCTAGTTGTGCCTTTGAAATTGTTGTGCTCGGCTGCAGGTTAGGTGTTTCACCTATGCCGCCATCTTGGTTTCTCCACTATATTATTCTTATAACTTTTCTATAGGGTTGAAAACTTTCCAAATCAAATGTTGATGGAAAAAACATCTTGAACTTTATTTGGGTTTAATGATAGCAATATTGGTGAAGTAATTCCAAACTTTTGAATATAAGATTAAGTGAATGAGTAAATACATTGACCAAAGTACCATTTTAAGCACTTTCTGTCATATTATCCTGTTTTGTTTTCTTCATTGTATTTATCATTCTCTAAAACATTTTTTAAATTTATATTTATTGTTGAAAGTATTACAGATGTCCCCCTTTTACCCATTGACCTCCTCTACCCCATTCCTGCCCCTTCACCACACTATTGTCTGTGTCCATGGGATATGCATATATGCATATAAGTTCTTGGTTAATCTCTGCCTTTCCCCCCGACCCTTCCCTCTGAAATACGTCAGTCTGTTTTGTTGCCTACTTCAATGTCTCTGGATCTTTTTTGTTTGTCAGTTTATTTTGTTCATACATTCCACATATAACTGAAATCATGTGATACTTGTCTTTTTCTGACAGTCGTATTTCACTTAGCATAATACTCTCTAGGTCCCTCCATACTGTCTCAAAGGGTAAGAGATTCGTCTTTCACAGCTACATAATATTCCATTCTGTAAATGTACCATTCATCTACGGATGAATAAACATTTTTAATTTATGTATTTGCTTGTCTTTTTAATGTCGGTATTTCCCTAGGTCCTGTCTCATAGTGCTAATTGAGCAGAGATGGTGTTTGCCTTATTTACTGGTGCATCCTCAGCATTCAAACAAGTACCTACCACATAATAGATGTTCAATAATTACTTGTGGAATGAATGAATAAAGCAATTCCAAGAAATCTTGGATAAAATCAATGTTCAGGCAAGTGCAATTTTCCCCCTAGAGCCAAGTTAAGGCTTTGAGACCCAGTTTGGAAAGGGCCTTGTTAATGCAGAGGTCTGTGAAGCTGAGAGAGAAAAAAAGAGGGGGGATTTAGCCTCCTTTTGGCATATGGATTGTGGCTAAAGGGATTAAGACCTACCAGAAATGGCAGTAGTCCTAGAGGTTTCTTTCAACCAGAGAAAAGGGCCTTAAAACTACACGGTAAATGATGACAGAGAGGTCCTGAAAATTGCTCCTTAATGCTTTAATTTTCAACTGAGTTATGAGTCACCTTGTCCTTGCAAGTCACTTCAATTGTGTATAGACTCTTCCCTGAAATTCCCTTTTACCAGAGAACCAATGAATTGTGCATTTTGAGCAAATTCTCAGTAACAGAGGAAAATTACAGGGAAAGAGGTAAAGGGGCATCTAAAAACACAACAGGTGATTCTTCAGGGGAAAAGAAAACTATCTTTTCCCCCAACTATCTTTATCACAGCAATTCTACCTGTCAACCTCTCTTTTTCTTAATTTCTTTTCCCTATCTGTTTTCCCCTCCTTTATCACTATCCCCTACCCCTGGCTGGTGCCAGAAAATATTTGTTGAGAGTGGAAGGGTAGTAAAGTAATTTTGGGTGGGAACCATTTTTACTAAAATAATACCTTTTCCTTTTTCAGATAAGAACACACACACACACACACACACACACACACACACACACTTTCAAATATTGATAATGATTATTGCAGCTGTCTCCAGTATTAACACCACACCATGAAGTTTCTAAGATTATTTTATACTCTTTCTAAACACCATCATCTCAGAAGTACTATCAGTTCTACTCTCCCAAACCCCTACCCTACCCCTATCAATGCCAGTGACAGGTCACACCAAATTTTGCCGATATCTTTCTTTATGGCATTAGAGTGATCTGTTTTCTCTCATTAATCCGAGCTCAGTTTAGAATCTTGGCAGTTCAGGACCGAATGGCTGTTTCTCATCAGCTATCCCCTGTATCTAAGCCATAGTAAGTCAAATATTCCAAAAAGATGATCCCCCCTTTTTGTAATCCTCCTTCAAATTGCCATCAATCACTTAGTCTGCTTTCAGGCCCACAAACATCTCACTCTTGCCTGTCTAAGAAGAACTTTCTGTCATCTTCTTCATTCCCCTGGTCATTCATCATCAGTTAGAATTTTAAATTAGGAATTCCATTAGCATGTTGAGTCCATGAAAGCCAAATGACCCATTATGGACTGAATCCAAATATATAGGCAGGTGGTTAAGCAGGTCCAGCCAACAGCCTTGGCATAAGCCTTGGTAATGCAGGCCTGAAACTAGCGGTAGCAGCAAAAATCAAGAATTACGTTTTCACAAATGACCTCAAATTAACTATACCTGCTCAAGAGGAACAAAATAGATCTGTAGATGCTTCCAGTGCCATGTACACTGCCAAGGATAATTTTTCTCACTGGTTGTTTTTACCATGTCACACCAATACTAAAACCATCTTCATTGGCTCCAAATTACCTTTAAATGAAATGTTTAAACTCTTTAGTCTGGCATTCAAAGCCTTTTACATCTCCCCTTCTTCCTACCACTTACTCTCTACTAACCTCACTTCTCATCAATCCATGGTACGGTCCTTTTACCTCAACCAGCCTGGCGTATTCTCACCACCATATTTCCTCTCTCTTTGCCTATAATGCCCATCCACTTCCTTCTTGCTGATCTATATTAATTACATCATTTAAGACCCACTTCAAGATTTGCCCCTTTCAAGAAGCCTTCCATGATTCACTCACAGTATCACTAATATTTTGTGCTAGAACAGACTTTATAGCTAATTGATCAAGTTCAACTTTACCCCACCTCCATTTTTCAGATGAAAAAACTTGAGTCCCAAAGCAATTAAATGATTTGTATAAGATAATGCTGTGAGTTTACTGGTAGAAACTTAATCTGAGGACAGATTTCCTGACTTCGTTTGCAATTTCCTTTCCATACCCTCACACTTTGTCCCCACTGCCCCACCCCACAAACAAGTATAAAGAAAGGGTGATATCATGATCATAAACTGGCATCTGTATTTGGGTTGGTTTTCACCTGTATTTGGCTTAATGTCAACCACCAAGTTCTAATAATTATTGAGGGAACAAATCATGTCTAATATTTCTGCACCCTCATCTCCTTCCCCATGGCATCTTATAGAACTGTATATACCTCAGACTGGCAGCAAATGTATCTTAACTGTGGAATGCTTAACTTCAAGAAAATATAAAAACAGAACAAATATAACAAGTACACTCTGGGTGGATTATTTTATTACATACATATTCAAAAAGGTTCCTCTAAACAGGACTTCCTATAGTGAGCTTGGTTACAGATCATTAACTATTATCCAGAGAGAGAGAGAGAGTGAGAGAGAGAGCTGAGAAATCTCAAGGTAAGAATAATGGCTCCTCTTAAAGGCTCAAGAAATAATAGAAGGGTATTAAAACAGACTTTCCACTTTGCAATCCAGAGGATTTACACAGTCTTTGTCTCACAACCCCCAACTCGGCACTACGTTCTGGTCTTCCTCAGCTGGACATTGAGTGATACAAGTTCTAAATGTCTGTTCCGCCACTAATTATCTCCATGACCTAAGACAACATCACGTAATCTCACTGGGCTTGTGTTTTCTCAACTGTAAAAGGTTAGGGAGTGGAGTGGAGGATGGAAGTCCAGACTTACTTTGCCTCACACATTTGTTGTGAAGCTCAAGATGATATATGTGAAAGTACTTTAAAATCAAAAAGCATTTATAAATGCAAGTTATTAACTTCTAAAATCCCATTTCTGTTTTAGTCTAATCCTAGGAGATTAGAGCAAGTGAAGGATAACAGGTTTGCATGTTAATTACATCTAAATTAATTGTTTAAATCATCTACTTTCTCCATAAATACTGTGGCAGGAGGTAGAGGGCGGGGGAGTTTGACAGCTGCTAAGACTCAGGAAAAGCACCTATTTCTTCCATAAATTTCTCTAAAAGGGAGGGTGTAGGGAAATTGAAGATATTGGTCAGGGGAAAGGGGGCTTCCACTCTAGTTCTATAGTGTCATTCTCTCATTTAATAGTGAAAAGAAAATTTAAAAAAAACAGGGAGGAAAGCTTTAATTTTGCACATGTTTCAGGTTTTCTCTCCTTTTCCTTTCCAGCACTCCTAGCATGCCTGAAATCAAAGGATCTCTGTGCTGGGGGTGGAGGTGAGGTAACACATTGCATACTCAAAGATATGACCCCACTGTACTGATCTATCCTTCATCTAGCCCAATTAGATAACTTATATAGCATGTCCAAATGCCCCAGGTTAGTGACCATGTCTGCCCTGGGACAACCATGTCCACTCAAGCTTCTGTGGAGATGGTCATCATTCGTGTTCACATGTAGCTCTTGGTCAGTGTTGTTCATTTAGAAAAGAGCCTGTTAGGAGATCAACAGTCAGCTGAAATATAAAATACTGTAAAAAGAAAAGAAAAAAAAAAGACATCCTAACCAGTAACCTGCAATGAATCATATATTTAACAGACATTTTCTGAATCTTTACTAGGGTCTCAGCCCCAGGTTAGGTTTTGAGGAAAATACACAAGCATCTAAATAAAGCTTTCTCTGAGACCCATGGACTATGGGGGAGAAGAAGGTATAAATAAGATACAGCAAAGATGCCTGGAAGTCAGGCATCAATTAACCCATTCTAACTATTCCCACCAGCCATATTTACATAAAGCAGTGTATTCAATGCTGGGTTGAGGAGAGACTAAAAAGCAAAAATAAACCTTGTTATAACGTAAGGCAATAAGGTAGCTTGTGATGTGACAATAATTTTTCATTAAATTAATCATAATACAATCCAGGCAGTATATCTCTAGCAACCGACCCTAATGGAACAAAGGCTATGTGCAAACAACCATTTGAGTATTCAGCCTCAAACTGACCTTACAGCAAGAGTTTACATCATAAATTTTGGACTCTGTGATTAAGCATAGATTTATAGAGAAAAGTACCAATGAACATATATGAAGCAATAGCTCCAAGTCGTCCCCTGCTGGTGTCCTGCTTGAAGACATGTTATCTATGCCCAAACCCCACCCCATCATTCTAACCCGAGGCCATCCTATTCAGTGACTCCTCCGCCTTCAGCCCTTCTGACTATATGCTGCCAGGTTTTAGTGAAAACAAGATTTAAATGTGAGATATTGGCCCCTTATAAGACAAAGATTTCACCAAAGTCTGAAAGTGTGAGAAGTGAATTACCAGTGTAGGCTTACTGGCTGGCCAGATCTGGCATCTGTATGTCTCAGTCCTGAATTTTTAGGGTTAAAAGCAGCTTGGCTGCTTGAGTGTAGGATAGGAGAGAAGAGAAAAAGCCCAAGGAGGGTAAAAAGGAGGAGCTCTTTGTGTGGATTTACTGAAGGGAGGCCTGTCATCAGTGAGGGAACTTGATAGGGCTCACCTCCCCAGGGCTTCCCCTACTCCAAAGGTTAGGCATGGTCCCCACACTAGTTTAGTAGCTACCAAGCAATGTAACCTTTCTGCAAAAGGGTGGGCTTAAGCTGTGTTGCTGCAGTGAAGATCTGGGAAATATAGATCTCATCAGAGATTCTAGTCTTGGGAGGAGGCGAGATGAGACTGTCTTCTCTGGTATTATTTACTGCTGGGATGTAGTGTAGGGAACAGAAAAATGCTGCAGATTTTAGAAAATTCTGGGTGGGTCAGTGTCAGTAGGAAAAAGAAGAGGAATTAGTGCAGGATATAGTCTGGGAGGAGAGGGTGAGAGGAGGGGCTGCAGAAGGAGGGTTGCTATCCACAACTGCAGCATTATGTGTCAGAGATAAATTCACTTGTCATCTTTCAAATTAGGTTTATAGGTACTCCTCCCCCCAACTCCCACACAGCTACGGCTTAATGGGTGGTCTTATCAGTTTTTAATTGCAATCTTGCAGTATATTGGTGCCTAAAGTCTAGGTCTGACTGAGGTGATGCTTTGTATGTATGTGCCCATAAAAATAGAGAGAGCTTCTGAAGTCTCTCGATGTAGTGGGAAGGGTGCTGCGGCAGGGACCGCTGTTCTCTTCGCCAGATTATCTTCTGGTCCCTAATGTCAGAGTGCTTCCTAGGAATCAGGAGGTGAAAAAGATGTGGTGTTGCAGTGAATTTCCCCCAGTCGAAGATACACACACAAGCAAACACACACATACACAGTAACAAGTTCAGTAAAAAGTCCTGCTGATGCCTGGGAAGTCCAGCTAAAAGCAAACGGCAGGATCCCATGGTCAAGGCGCGCCATACAGACACCCGATCACTGCGGAGACCTGGACAGCCAGAGCGTGCAGTCCCGCAGCCACTTCCTGGGCACTCTTGCCTAGCTCTCAGAGCTATATCTGCAGGCTGTGGAAAATCAGTGCTCAAGCCCTCCCTCGTCACATACCTTTCCCAAAGCACTTCAAACCCTGTACCTAAAGGCAAACCGCTCTGATCTGGCAAAGCTCAGAAATGCAAAAAATGAAGGTGGGGAGGCAAATTTTACTTCAATGGAAAGGATGAAAGGATTGCGCACACACACACACACACACACACACACACACACACACACACAAAGAACCCTGTGCTGGTTAATTTTTTTCCCCAGGGTTAGCAAAAAGAATTACTTGCCCACAGAGGTTTGGAGATGGGGGGTAAGAGGTTGGTCCGAGGCTAGGTTCACCTGCTGCTGAGGTGAGAGAGCAGACACAGGAAGGAAGCTGTTCTGAGCAGCAGCTCACAGCAGAGTGAATAAGGGGATGGCAAAGACCCTCAAGTTCGCTTCTGGCTTTTTTTTTTTTTTTTTTTTGCATTCAAGTCACTAAAGGGTTAAGCGCGGCTGGGCTCCAACTCCCCCTCTCTACTCCCCCTCCCCTATTGTCTCCCCCCTCCCCTCCCATTCGTCGCTAGGAGGTCATCAAGCCTCTGTCCAGTCGGCTTTCGCAAGCCCCTCTGATTCCCGCCCATCTGGCCCGTGGCTGCTTACGAAGAGGTGTGCGCACACCGAGGGGCGTGTTTCAGCTCTGGGAGACGCTGAGAGCCCCGGGTTAGAACTCAGAGCTCAGAGCAGAGCCAGCCATGGAGTGGGGCGGGGTAAAGTTTGGCACCCTGCAAGGGGTTGTCGAACTAGAGGGGGCGGGGCGCCCAAGGGTACTTTAGCCCTCCAAGCTCAGGGGCACAGGCTGACCAGACCTGAGGCGGTGTGAAGCCATGGACCGCGGGGCAGCCGCGGCCCGGGGCACTGCCCCGACTCAGGATGGAGAGCAGCCCTCGGAATCTTCAGAACCGCCGCCGCCGTGGCCGCCGCCGCCGCAAACGCTGCTGCAGCCGGCTCTTCCACCGCTCCACGCGCCTTCGCCAGAGCCGGCACCACAGTTCTGTCCAGAGCTTGCTCCAGAACCCTGTCCGGAGACGACCTCAGGACCAGACCCAGAACCAGTCCCAGAACCGGCGCCCGAGCCGACTCCAGAACCAGCTACAGAACTAGACACACAGCCAATCTCAGAACCGGCCCCAGAGCCGGTCCCAGAACCAGCCACAGAACCGGCCCCAGAGCCGGTCCCAGAATCAGCCACAGAACCGGCCCCAGAGCCGGTCCCAGAACCAGCCACAGAACCGGCCCCAGAGCCGGTCCCAGAATCAGCCACAGAACCGGCCCCAGAGCCGGTCCCAGAACCAGCCACAGAACCGGCCCCAGAGCCGGTCCCAGAACCAGCCACAGAACCGGCCCCAGAGCCGGTCCCAGAATCAGCCACAGAACCGGCCCCAGAGCCGGTCCCAGAATCAGCCACAGAACCGGCCCCAGAGCCGGTCCCAGACTCAGCCACAGAACCGGCCCCAGAGCCGGTCCCAGAATCAGCCACAGAACCGGCCCCAGAGCCGGTCCCAGAACCAGCCACAGAACCGGCCCCAGAGCCGGCCCCAGAACCAGCCACAGAGTCCTGCCCTGAGCCGGCTCCAGAGTCCTGTCCGGAGCTGGGTCCAGCACCTCATCTACTGCAGTGTCCAGTGATCACTCCAAAGACGGGTCTAAAGACCTCGGCATCGCCCCGAACGCCAGTGCCCCTGTCTAATATAAAGGTAAGAAAAAGACCCCCTGAGGCAGGCGAGGCCAATGGCTTTCGGGCTCTCAGGACTCTGGGTACCCTTAGCATCCCATTTGGCTGCCAACAACCAGAAAAGATGCTCAGAAAGATGCGGGGATGGCAGAGTGGGAAATGGTTGGGAAGCGGGAAGCAACATGTGGAAGCGAAAGTGAGCTATTTGGGGCTAGAAACGGGGTGACAGCATGGGGTGGTAATTGGGACAGTTTTTTCCCAAGGGGAGAAGTGACAGTGTGGCGAGCACCTATATCTTGAAAAAGAGACGGAAGATGCTCCCAGGGAGCGCAAGAGACCTAAAGAGGTGTTTGGAGCTGGCCCGGGATACACAGGATGGGATTGAGTGGGGACAGTGGAACACACCTCTTAGCGGTGGTCACTGCCTCACTGCCGCAGAGGCCCAAGCTGCGGAGCACACTCCCTTATCTGCTTGGCACCCTCCCTATCACTGGGGAGGGGGTCCTCAGCTGGGGCATAACTGGTGGTTCTCCAGGGAAGTGCCCTGCGCTTCTGTCTGCTGCTGGACGCTGGTACTCCGGGTGGGGATGAGGGGATGGGCGGTGCCCACGCACACTGCAGGGGAAGGGAAGGGTTCGCCTGGGAGGAGGGGGAGAGCATGCGTATGTTGAAGCCACCGTTCATCTGTCTGCAGGATTTCCCAGCAGGTAGGTGCAAACACACTGATACAGTAATGGGTCCCTTCACAAGCAAGGTGACTGGCATCCTGCACCAGGAGCACTTCAAATGGTACAGGAGCCCCGGTTTAGCGGCGTGAAAATAAGAGTTGCTATTTGAGAGCATGTAAATGGGAATCCTCATCTCTCCCACTCTTTAGAGATGCCTTCATAAATGATTCACTTAGCCGGGAAAAGAAGAGTGAAGAGTCCTCGTCACTGGCCCGGTGGGGGGGGGCGGGGGGGGAGATGAAGAAGGTTATCACTGTTTGCCTTGAACCCCAGAAACGAGTGCCTGCTTTTCAGCCGGAGTCTGTCTGTCTTTCTTGCTTTCTCTGTACTTCCCCTACTCTTCCCCTAAACTTCGCTCCACCAGACTGTGAAAATCATGGTAATGCATACATACACCTTCATTTAGCTTCCCCTGCAGGAAAAACAAAACACAGAAACAAACAAATAACATACCACACCAACAATGCCCATTCTTCCTGCTGCGTAGCAGGGCGGAGGGACAAGGCTCTGGAATTCTTCTGCTGTGGACCGCACACTTGTAGAATGTAGGGGGAGGGGGCACAGGTTGGCATCGTGCAAAATAGAAATGAAAGCAGCCTTGGTTGCTTTCTGAGTTGTGAGCGGGGAGGATTGACTTTGCAAAATAATTGCAAAATTAAACGACTGAAAAAAGAGAAAACCTAAAGGGAAAAGTTTCAAAGGGGAAAAATACAGATGTTTAAAAATAAATAAAACAGGATCGTAGGAGACTAAGACAATTTTAAAAATCTAACAACCCTGCTCTCACCAGGAGGTGGGTCTCTCCCCTTCTTACAGTGGCCCTTCCTGCAGTGATCTCCAGAAGGGAAAGGGCAGGGCAGCTAGACCTGGGAGGACACTCTAACCAGGTGCTTGCTCTTGTCTTTTTAAAAAGAATTTTCATAAAGCTGGTGAGAGGGAGACCAGTAGTGTCCACCTGGCCTGTGGCCTTCTTAAGTGACATTTTGAGAATGTGGCCAAGAAACTAACACCTGGGGTCTTAATTACCAGACTGACCAGCGAATGTGTGGTCTCTCTGGTCTCCAGAAGTCTGACTGGAGGCCAGAACTACGGGATGAGCCCTGTGGCAGTGGGAAAGCGTCTCTCACCAGCTTGACTGGAAAATGTCTGTTGTCAGATAGATAAGGAGAATCAAGGTAAAGGTAATCAGGTTAGCTTCTTCTACATAGTACCCATTAAGGTGATTAGCTCAGAGGCACTTACTGCCCTGGCAGAGGACCCCGCCCCCCCCCGCCCCCCCGGGGTTTGACTTTGCCCTTGATAGAGCTGGTCATTTATTCAGTCCCTTATCTTGCAAAATAAGGTTAAGAATCTTGCCCTAGCCGGTTTGGCTCAGTGTATAGAGCGTCAGCCTGAGGACTCAAGGGTTCCAGGTTCGATGCCAGTCAAGGGCACATGCCTGGGTTGTGGGCTCAGTCCCCAGCAGGGGGTGTGCAGGAGGCAGCCAATCAAGGATTCCCTCTCATCATTGATGTTTCTATCTCTCTATCCCTCTCCCTCCCTCTCTGAAATCAATAAAAATATATTTGGAAAAAAAGAATCTTGACTATCCACTAAGGGGGCCATGTAGATGAACTCATCAGTGACTCTAAAGGATTTTGAAAGATGCCGATTATTTCTGCCTGAACCCTTCTCCAACACCCTAGTTGTTGCTATGCAATTGCTTGCTATAGATGGGACCATCTCTTCAGTGATAGGACCATTGTCTGCTGTATCTTCCTCAGGCAAATAACACCCCACAACCAGCTGACTTGCATCTTAACATTCAAAGTAAACAGGTTTCCATTTTACCTGGGATGGCATTGTACTCAGACACTGCCTCCTTGAGGCAAACTTGCGGTGGAAATAAACACACAGGCCACACACATGTGCGTGTGTGCATGTACACACACACACACACACACACACACACACACATTCAGAAATCAAAACAAAATGCAGTTTTCAACTTACAAAAAAATTCTACATGGCAAGTAGAGTCAGGACCAGTGGCCGAGAAACTAACACCTGGGGTCTTAATTACCAGGGGCCTTAACGACCAGTCAGCATCCAACTATCCTGGTAAGTCAAAGAATGAAATGAACAAAACCAAGTGTTTGAATGTGACTGCAGGTTTCTCCCAGATAATTTTGCTGACTGGTATTGCAGTAAAAACAAAAAATACACAGCATCTTCTAGAGTGTAGTCTGCTTTTGGGGTTTGAGAACATACTAATTGCAAATCTATGCCAAGAGTCAGGGTAGAAACTGATAAAAGGAGGTTCATGTTTTCTTTCTTTCAGAATAGCTACCAGGATAACAGTCGGTGAATTAAACCTGTCTATTTCCTTCCTTTCTAAAATATTTTGATTTCCAGGAAATGAGCCGTTGTCTCCCACCTGGTGGCAGTAAGTGTAAGTAAGGATGTGTGAATTGGTTCTTTAACAATGCTATAACTCTCTAGGGGGGAGTGGGACTTACAAGACATGGACCATGTTTGTTTTTCTCCATTCAACTATAGTTGAAGACAGTTTATATTTTAATTCATTGGATTTTGTTCATCTAGGAAATTATAATCACATCATACAGGTGATTGATGAAAATCTGAGAATACATTTTTTGTGGCATATATTTCTGGGGTGGGGAGGGTATCTGTGTGCCACTCCTAATGATTACACAGCAATTGCCATTATACCCCAAACCATAACAGAACTGTATCCTGGTATTTTTTGCACACATTTTCTTGCAAAGTAGCAAGCATTTGTTTATATGATATCTGGTAATTTTTATCTGAATACACAATCTTGCCTATTTCTGAGCTTCCCAAAGTAGATATTGTGTCTCCCTCCCACCACCTAGTACAATTCAACCCTCCATATTTTTGCTTAATAAACACTTGCTGAAGCTTGAAACCTATCAAATCCATTTCCAGCAATGATGCAGAGATGGCTGCTGTGAATGAATAAAAATGCATTCTCAATGATTTCAGAGTAAGAAGTAAATGCTTTCTTAAATAGCCTGGAATTCATACACCTCGAGGGAATGCAGTCAATCTTTCCATTTTCAGAATGGATGTTACAACCATAATTAAGAAGAAAAGTACTAACAATTTCAGAAAAATGTTTTGGAAATTGTCCTTATCCTCTGCAGTCCTGACAGCAACATACCAAAGATGTTGTTGTTTGTTTCAGGGGTAATAAATTTTTATCTTCAATAAACAGAATACCTGCAGTGATTGTAGATTTAAATGTTCAACCTGTTGAAGGTCAAGATGAAATTGCCTTCATTCCTCTTAGGTTCCTTCCCCCTTCCTCACTAGGTTTTGATCATACCATCTGACTTATTTGGTATATTCTGGAGCTCCTGAACATTTGCAGCAGGTTGTTCCGGAAAAGATAATGAGGTATTTGGTCAGTGGTCTTTCTTTCCTGGGAGTACAATTCTTAGTGTTTATGAATAGGGCTTCTGCAGATCTGTTGCCCCAAAAGAAAAGCTGAGCCACTACCCCAACTGCTTACAAGGAGAGGGGAAATCCATAGAGGCCAGGAAACCATTCAGGGGCATTATAATAAGGATGATATAATTCCTTCTGCTAGTATGGCAATTTACAGTTTGCTTTCTTCTGCATTATTAACTCTTGTATTCCCCTGAAGAAGGCAGCAGGGTGGAAGAGGGCAAAAATAAAATTTGACACCTAAATAACAATTTGTCATGTATGAATTTTAAAAACTATTTAATATATGGCTTTCTGTGACACATAAAAATCTTCATTTGTCTAAAGACAATCTTTAAGCTGACATTCTATCAGTCTTGCTTTTTTTCCAAAGCAATGACTTCTGTTCCCTGTCTGATGCTCCCAGAGGGGACCATCATAGAACAGGAGCCTGAGAAGGAAGGAGACGCTGCACAAGACCCTGAACATATTACTTCCCCCCAAAGACCTTTATTTTGGAAAGAAAATAAATAGAAATTCTGTTAGGGATAGGGTGTCTAACCTTTTCAAAGCCTGCTGACTGTAATTTCCTCAGTGGAAAAAAATAAATTAGGTATTAAAAAAAGAAAGCATCCATTCCTAAAGAGAGATGCCCCCACCCTCAGCAAAACAAATAAACCTTATTCTCAAAATAGAAAAACAAATTTATGAATTAAAAATTGAGAGAAAGGACAGTGACCCCAGATAATAGAACTCATTCCTCCCCTGAAATATTTTAAGAAAAAAAAAAAGAAAGAAAGAATTTCTAAAGGGAGCAGGTCCTCACCAAAGCCCATGAAAGTTATATCCTTCAGAGAAAAATTAAAAATGAAAAGAAAAATAAATCCTTTCAAGGTAAATAGTATTTCTAACCTTAAAAAAATCATGAAACTTACACACTTTATTTGTGCCTCACAGCCCATGTCCAATCCCTCACAAAAATTATGGAGGCAAATATAAATCTTCATGGGAGGGGGGGAACCAATCTCACCAAAGCTCCCTAATGTTATTTTTTTCAATTATATGAAATTTCCAGGATAGGCAAATCCTTAGAGACAGAAAGTAGATTAGTGGTTGTCAGGGGCTGGGACAGGGAGTTAGGGAGGGGGAAAAGGGGAGGAAGTTGGGGTGATAGCTAAAGGATACAAGGCTTCATTTGGGGGTGATTAAAATGTCCTGAGATTAGATAGTTGTGATGGTTGCACAACCTTGTGAATATACTAAAAACCACTGATGTGTACACCTTTAAATAGTGAATTTTATGGTGTGTGAGTTATGTCTCAATTTTTAAAATAGGTAAAAGAAAGAGATCATTTCTCCACCTTCAAGATAATGAACCTACTACCTTCCCACAAATAAATGAACAAATGAATAAATAAGAGCAAAGTTTTTTTAAAGGACCTAAAAGGGAGAGAAATCCTCTTAAGATTAGGGCCTCCATTCTCAACAAAGGAAATAACTTTCACTCACACACACACACCTCTTATTTTTTCTTTTGAGAACAAACAAACAAAACAGGAAATACTTTGTTGTTGTTGACAATATTACAGATGCCCCCCATTTCCCACCCTCCTTTGCCCCCCTCCACCAGGAAGATTCTTTCAAAATTATCAGTCAATGAAATTTACTAAACCCTCCACCCTAGATGTACACAAATGTTTTAATTTAATAAAAACAAAGAAATATGAAAGGACGGCTCCCTGATCTTAAATCTCCTGCATTTTTAATTTACAGAAAAGGGGAAAAATAGAAATAAATCACCCCCAAGGGGAGATGCCCCATTCTCACCAAAGCACATGAACCTTATTATGAAAATATACTTTTCTTAAGATGTCAAAGGGAATTAATAATAAAAAGGCATGCATGGAAGCGGATATTATCAATGAAATAAAAACAAAATCCTCTTAAAAAGAGGAGAAATGCTCCATCCTCACAAAGACCCAAGGACTTTTTTTGTGTCAAAATGCAACAAAAACAAATGCAATTTTTAAAAATAATAAAAGGAAATCCTTCTAATGGGAGCTAACCCAAATTCATCCAAACCCAAAAGCTTTATTCTCAATACAGGAAATTTTAAAATTGGAAGGATAAGTAGAAAAGGTAGGGAAACAAAACCAAGAAAGTCTTAAGGAGAGATGTCCCTAGCCCCTTTTCTCTCAAAACAAGTGAACACATTTTTATTTGGGAGTGAGCCAAGGAAGAAAATGAATGTGCTGTTTTAAAAGAGAAACCTCGTGTTTAGGGAATAAGATTCCACCAAAGTCCCTGAACATTTTTCTCCAAACAAAAAGAAACAGGGAGCCCAGCTGGTGTTGCTCAGTGGTTGAGTGTCCACCCATGAACCAAGAGATCCCCACCCAGTTGGACTTCTGGTCAGGGCACATGCTTAGGTGGTGGACTTGATTCCAGTAGGGGGTGTACAGGAGGCAGCTGATCAATGATGATCTCTCATCATTGATGTTTTTATCCCTTTCTCCCTCTTCCTTCCTCTCTCTCTAAAAAAAAAAGTCAATAATGAAAAAACATATTTTAAAAAAAGAAAGAGAAAGAGAGGGGGAAAGAGAGGGAGAGAAAGGAAGGGGGAAAAGAAGTAAAATAGGGGATAATTTGTAAAAGACTAAAAGGGAGAAATTCTCCTCAAAGAAGGTGCAGCAATGTCTTATAGAAGATAATGTATATTATTCCCGATGATCAACCCACTCCACCCCTGCCCCCCAAAAGAAGAAAAAAAAATCACGTTCCCTTCTAAAGTTTCTTCAAGGGAAGATACTCCTGATCTTATTTATTCCAAATAAATTATTATTTTTTAAAAAAGAAAAAAAATCCTCCTAAGGAGGGCTCCCTAACCTCATTAACGCCAATGGCCCTTATAGCTTCTCCACAAAACTTAGTTTTTAAAAATGCAAATTATCCAACTTAAAAAGGTGCTTCCTCAATCTCACCAAAAGCAAGGAATCTTTTTATCCAGCGATTTTTTTAAAAAATTGTCCCATCATAAGAAGAGATACCATCAACTTCACTAAAATCAATAGACCTTATTCTTCTCCACATTCAAAAGGAAAAAAAGTAATTTTAAGAGGAAAGAAGAGAAATCCTAATGGAAGGCAAGTTGGCTATAATCTCACCAACACCGCTGAACTTTATTCCCCTAAAGAGATTTTTAAAGAAAGAGAAAAAAAGAGAGAGAATATTTGTCTTTTAAGAAAAAGTGCCCTCCACCCACCCCACTTGAAAGACTAGAAAGTATTATACAAAGGAAAGGTAATATTATTCTAGAATGGTGCCAGTGAACCTTAAATTCAGCACCTGAGGCTGAATGGTAGTAAAACTTTAATCCCAGCCTGGCTTTCTTCTGTCCCCCAGACCATTTCTGGTTACCTTCCCATCAGTCAGTCTGTGCACTCAGGAAAGGCAAATCCTATCCATGGAAAACAAAACTATGATGGCTAACCTTCTAGGGAAAAATCATACATCTTTTCCAAACCAAACAGAAATGATTTGGGGATTAGCTGCATTGCTGTTCTCCTCTAATACTATAGAAGCTCAAGAGTTGAGGATAAACTCTAAAGTAATGACACTCTTACTATTAACTTCCAAACCAGATGCACACCCCTACCTAGCAGAGAAGGACCCTTAGCCAGTTCAATAATGAGGTTTTTACAGTGGTTGTCTAATCATGTGCTCACTGTTCCGTAGAGTGATAAAGGGCTCAATTTTTACAAGTACATAAAATTTGAAAGTCTTATTTACAAGCAACGAATACAATGAAATGTTTTTCAATTTTAAAGCTTCATTTACTTATTTAAAAATTAAATTGAGTGCCCACTGTATGTCCTATCTGTTTAGCACTGAGGATTCCACATTGTGCAAAATCACATAGATGAGTCTTCCTTTAAGCGACTCTGGAAAATGAGATACCCAAACAGATATCCATGAAGTGATTATTTGTTTTACCAGATGCTTTACTAGATTCTCTCAGCATGCATCTTCTTTTACAAAAATTTAATGTAATAAAATAAAGAAATAAATGCTGATTTCAGATAATGTGGAAAAATCAAAACTTTTTAAAAGTAAGTAAAATTTTGTAGCACCCCACCTCTCAAGAGATAATTGCTGTAAATATTTTTTAATTTTTGATTTTTTATTGATTAAGGTATTATATATGTCCTTATCCCCCATTGCCTCCCCACCCCATTCCTATTCATGCTTGCACCCCCTTGGTGTCTCTGTCCATTGGTTATGCTTATATGCATGCATACAAGTCCTTTGGTTGATATATTTTTATGTATTTGTTATTTAATTTCTCTGAATATATCTATGTATGCTCATAGTCCACAATATGAACATGTTAGGGAATGTGCAGTTGTATCTCAGGCTTCCCCCTACCCCAATCACTTCCCTAATTTAAATCAGAATGTGTGTATTGTTCTACATAGTTTTTAGAAAAGACTTGTTAAATTTAGCTTTACGTTAATCCAGTGGTCGGCAAACTCATGAGTCAACAGAGCGGCAAACCGCGGCTCTCGAGCTGCGTGTGGCTCGTGAGCCGCAGTTTGCCGACCACTGCAATCCAATCAGATGCCTGAATAATATGATTGATTAACATACTTGAAACATAACTGTTCAGGGATCGCTTTGCAGTATAAAGCAATGAGAGTATACATTTTATGTAGACACATTAGTTGTGTCTACACAAACAAATACCCCATATACAAATGGCAGTTTGAGCCCACATTTACTAACTGCGCTTTTTTGGACATCCAGATTTCATTTGTCTAGCTAGCTTTTGTGACTTGGGTTTGAAGTAGGTGACCTGGGACAAAATCCACCTTCTTTCTACTGTTAAATTCACAAGAGGAAAAATCTAAGTTTCTGAGACTTTATTGGATCCTTTTTATTTATTGAATGAATTTAACACATGACACTGTGTAAGTTTAAGGTGTACAGCATGGTACCTTGATATATTATAATATTATTGCTGATATAGTTATATTTATCATATAACTATAGTATAATATTATTATCTATATCCATTATACTGTGCATTAGCTCTCTATGGCTTATTTTTTTTTTTTTTTTTTTTTATTAATTTTTTACAGAGAGGAAGGGAGAGGGATAGAGAGTTAGAAACATCGATGAGAGAGAAACATCGATCAGCTGCCTCTTGCACACCCCCTACTGGGGATGTGCCCGAAACCAAGGTACATGCCCTTGACTGGGATCGAACCCGGGACTCTTCAGTCCCCAGGCCGACGCTCTATCCACTGAGCCACACCGGCCAGGGCTATGGCTTATTTACTACTCATTACAAGTTTGCACCCTTAAACACCATCACTCTTATCCCCTCCCCCACCCCTGGTAAACACCATTTTACTCTATTTTTTACAGGTTTAACTTTTTTTTATATTTCACATATACATGATATCATATAGTACTTGTCTTTCTCTGCCTGACATTTTGATTAATATAATGTGCTAAGGTTCTACTAGGTCACTTTTAACCGTATGCAAAAATGTACCGTTGGCTTTATCTCTTTAATACAAAGTTACCCTGAATCATGCTCATCTTGGTACCTACTATTTAGAAAAAAATACGTATGTGTGAGGACATTATCAAAAATTGTAAGGAGACAGAATATTCAATTCATCCAGCTTTCATTAACCAAATGTGGTAGAAAATTGAGAGCTAATAAACTATACAATCCAACCAAGGTTGAATCAGTAATTTAAAAGGCAAGTGTAATGTGGTATTGCATAGATCAGAATCTTCAGCGTTGTTGGATTTCATCTTCCAAAGCATTGCAGGTGTTAGTTAGCTGTTTAAGCCTTTGCTTTAAAGAACCTGTAGAAGAGAAATTGGCTTCTGAGGACAGGATTCCCACCCCATTTTCTCCCTGATAGCACAGGGTGATTCACCTGATACTGTGGGATTCTGAGAGATAAGTGTGATGCTCCCACCAAGAGCTTTACAGAGTTCTGAAACAAGAGGCAATGGTCATGGGGACTGAGGAAGCACATTAGGAAATTTATTGTTTCTACCTGTTCTCTTCTGCGAGTATGCAACTTGAGGCAGGCAATGAAAGGTATCTGCTTTCATTTAAAGTGAAATTGTTAATCTCCTTCACTGTGAGTAGGCACTTAAAATCAGGAAAGTTTTCATTAATCCCGGGTTCTGTCAATTGAATCCTCACTCTGCTTGAAGCTGGCTCCGACATCACAGCACTATCCTCTGAACCCCAACTCTAACCTCTAACAGTAGTCTCTTAGTCCCATTTTAGAATTACCTTGATTGTTCAATTTCCCTTAATAAGTGTCATTACATTTATTATGTACCTTTAACATTATTTCGTGATTTGTTTACATCACTGTACATGTACCTTGCAGTATAAAAGGAACATTGTGATGTCACTTTATGAAACAGCTAGGCATAAATAGCAAAGAGAAAAATAAATGAGGATACAGAACAAGATTATTGATTTCAGAAAATTAACTAGTTAGTGCCCTTCTCACTAACTTCAATTAATGTTTACTGTAACCATTTCCCTCCTGCCATACTTGAGTAAAAAGATAAGTTTTTTCTTACTCAGAATTTTGGTAAGAGACTGTTAAGACTAATTAAAATAATAATTCTGGCATTTTCATGGTCTCCTTTGTTTTAATTTACTCATCTTGTTGACAAGATCTCCAGGACATTTTGGGGTTGGGGGCTTCACTGGTTTTACATAAAAATCAAAGCACATAATTGTAGTGGCTCTCTTCATGGTTTTCCTAATACATATATTGCTTTTCATTAGTGAATCTTCCTTCTAGAAATTCCTGGCAACGTCTTACTTTGCCTTTCCATCATCCCTCATCAGCACTAAACTTTTTAAAGAGTTCCTTGACCTCTCTTCTAGTGGTGGAAAACAAAGCTAGACATTTATAGGCAGCTTCAAAGCTTGCTTTTATTTGAGGGGTGGAGTGTTTGTGTCCAGTTTGTATGACATCACTGTAAAGTACACATAAACATATCTACTAATTAGTCCACTAAGTGTTCAATAACAAAGCAATTGATTTTTTTAAATTTTACAATATGATACATGTTTGGAGGATTGTTACATGAATATTTTAGAGAGTTTTCATGATGTTTGAGGAAATTGTTGGGGTTTTTAGCATGGTACAGGAATTCATTATTACTTTTCCAGTTTAGAATAGTAGAATAAAGTTTCCCACTATTCAAAATTCACTGTCCAACAGGGATGGATTAGATTCAGCTATGAGGGACTGCCTGATAGCAAATTCACTTTGACATAAGAAATTTAGGGGGGGAAACAAAGGAGTTGTTTGAGATAAATGGGAGGGATATGTCCTCAAACCTAGAGAAAACAGGAATTAAATTAAGCAGTGACAGTGAAAGATACCAGGTAGAAGCAAGGTTATGCTTGAATTGTGCAGGTGAGGCCAGAGCCTAAAGACAGCAGTGAGGCCTTAATATATAGAGTTAGGGGGGAAAGCCAGTTTGATAGAATTACAGAGTACAGACTGAAATATTGTGGAAAGTAAAGTAGGTAGGGAAAAGTCCTATTGAAACCTTGAAGGCAACTGACAAAATTGTGTATATCATCTGACTGAGGAGGTGCAAGCACATTGGAGGGCTATTAATTAGTAAAATAACATGGCTAAAGTGGAAGGTTTACTGATGGGGCATATAATTAAAAACTATCTAAATTTTAATTTTTTTGTATGCTGAATTCCAAACTAAATTATGAAAACTAAAATTTGGAAAAATAATTACATTATCTAGTGTCCTTTTTTCTACTGTTTTGGGACTTTTTTGACCCACATTCCACTTTTATAAGAGTCTGGTCTGTTTTCTCTATTTCTACATCAAAAGTAAGAAAAACCATGATGGGAATCCAGTGAAACCTTTTCTCTTCAATATTGTACATCCATATAATGTCCTGAAAAGGGCCTTTGGGATTCAACTAGTCCAGCATTTTTAAAACCTTTTTAGCAGAATCTTTGCATTGAGAAAAATCTCAATGAGAGCCCAATATTTAACATAAATACAAGAAGTATTTCATTAGTTCTCTTCTATGCTAAAATGGGCTTCTGATGTACCTTCCCAATTGTTTTTTTAACTTAATAGGAAAGTAAGTTTGCATTCCCTGCAAGTTGGCTTTATTACTGGTTTCTTAGCAAGGATGCTGGTGATGTAGGAACACATTAAATAGTAAAGAGAAGTAAGTCCGAGTTTAAAATTTGGCCTAAAATATTCCAGAAAGTAGATTATACTCTCCAGGAAACATGTCCATTCTTGAGATTTCCTCTCTCCCCCCACCTTAGGAATGTTACAACTATCTAATAAAGTGGTTTGTCATAACATGCACTGTCTTTGCTTGTAGGAACATTTTTATTATTGGGGATTGTGTTTCTGACCAAGGACAGCATACCAAGTAAATTGTAGAAGTATCTAAAAATATGTGGTAAAACCCCGTCTATAACTGTAAGCCTCTGTAATAATTTAAAACAGCAAAATTGTTCCAAGTCCTATAAAATGGGCATAAATGTACCATACACATTGATTTTGTAAGATTCCCCAGAGTACTATAAAGTGTACACACAGCACATAAAAGAACCAATTTTACGTAAATTAAATGTATTGTTATTATTTATTTAGAATCTGTACTCTGTCTGCATCCAGAAAGGATATGAAGTATTCTACAAAATTAAATGCATATAAAGCAGGACAATTAGGCATAAATAAAAACAGGACAAAAACAATTCAAAGCAGTTAGGGGGCAATTGGACTTTAATATATACTAGTTATAATAAATCCTAATTACACATTCAATGAGCAGCACTTTTGTTTGCTGCCTTTGGTGGTTGAAGAACTTGGGGAATAATCTGAAATGACTCAGGCCTCTATAAGTTGGTATATGAGAAAGTTTGAGCCTCATTTTTATGCAATACATATTCTTGCATTAAGTTGCAGCAGCCATAAAATGAAGAACTAAAGTTTGCCAGTATTGTGGCATAGGTGTTAATTAGCTGTCCTAGAAGGCTGCAGGCGCAGGTTATTTTGGTGTGCTTTCATTTTTCTAACATTCTCATGTATGTTTCTGTGAGGCATATAAATATGGAACTTTCTCAAATAAAATACTATTGCAAATAAATTTTATTTTTCAAATAAATCCAAATGGTATCTTATTGCCCAGGAGTTCAATAGTTTGGACTCTCTAGATTGAAAGTTACTTCATGTTGGTTCTAATCATAATTCCACTTACATAGCTGTGCAATATACAGTAAATTGCTAAATCTCTTTGTGGTTTTGCCTTTGTGTCCCTTGAATGAAGCCAATAATGTGCCACTGACCCAGCTCAGCTCATCAGTCTCCTTCAGTGAGTCTTAACTGGTTTCCCATCTGGGCTAGGTGCCCTCCCTCTGGGCTACCATAGTACCCTATAAAACCCTCTGCTTCTTTTTTTTTAAACTTGCTTGTTTGATATTTTTGAGATTAAGAGGCAGTTTTACATAAATTATCTTTTCTTTTCTTTCTCTATTTTATTTTTTTCTGTCACCATTTATCCCCCATATACCCTCTTCCAACTCCCCCTATCCCTCCCCCCACAATCACCACACTGCTGTCCATGTCCATAAATTCATACTCTTTTAAAAAATTTTTTGCTCAATCCCTCCATCACCCCAACCCCCCACCCAGAGCTGTTGCCTGCTTTCTATGAGTGTCTCTATTTTGCTTGTTAGTCTGGTTTGTTCATTAAATTCCACATATGAGTGAAATCATATGGTACTTGTCTTTTTCTGACTGGCTTATTTCACTTAGCATATTTCTCAAGGTCCATCCATGCTATTGAAAAGGGTAAAATTTTCTTCCCTTTTTATGGCCAAGTAGTATTCCATTATGTAAATGTACCATAGCTATTTTATTCACTCATCTACTGATGGACACTTGGGCTGCTTCTGGATCTTGGATATTATAAATAACACTGAAATGAACATGGGGGTGCATATATCCTTTCAAAGGAGTATTTCAGGTTTCTTCAGATAAATTCCCAGAAGTGGAATTGCTAGGTCATAAAGCAGTTCCATTGTTAGTTTTTTGAGATAATTCCATACTGCTTTCCACAGTGGCTGCACCAATCTGTATTCCCACCAACAGTGCACAAGGGTTTCCTTTCTCCACATCCTCTCCAACACTTGTTGTTTGCTGATTTGTTGATGATAGCCATTCTGACAGGTGTGAGGTGATAGCTCACTGTGGTTTTAATTTGCATCTCTCTGATTATTAGTGACAGTGAGCATCTTTTCATATGGCTATTGGCCATCTGTATGTACTCTTTGGAGAAGTGTCTATTCATGTCCTATGCCCATTTTAAAAATTGTGCAGGAGAGAGCAGTTAGGGGTGACCAGGCTGCCAGAGGAGGGAAGTTGGGGGCAAACAGGCTGGCAGCAGAGTGGTTAGGAGGTGATCAGGCTGGCAGGCAGAAGCGGTTAGGGGCAATCAGGAAGGCAGGCAGGCAAGCAGTTGGGAGACAGCAGTCCTGGATTGTGAGAGGGATGTCCGACTGTCCGTTTAGGGATCCGACTGCCCACCGGGATCGGGCCTAAACGGGCAGTCGGACATCCCTCGAGGGGTCCCAGATTGGAGAGGGTACAGGCTGGGCTGAGGGACAAACCCCCCTTCGTGCATGAATTTCGTGCACCAGGCCTCTAGTTGGTGTATAAAATGGCCATAGATTTCTGGGTGTTAATTTTGTATCCTGCTACATTGCCAAATTCATTTATTAGGTCTAGTAGTTTTTTGATGGAGTATTTGGGGTTTTCTATGTATAGTATCATGTCATCTGCAAATAAGGACAGTTTTACTTCTTCTTTTCCAATTTGGATGCCTTTTATTTCTTCTTCTTGTCTGATGGCTATGGCTAGTACTTTTAGTACTATGTTGACCAGGAGTGTTGAAAGTGGGCATCCTTGTCTTGTTCCTATTCTTAGGGTAAATGAGTTTAGTTTTTGCACATTGAGTATGATGTTGGCTGTAGGTTTGTCATATAAGGCTTTTATTATGTTGAGGTGTGATCCTTCTATTCCCCCTTTGCTGAGAGTTTTTATCAAGAAAGGGTGTTGGATTTTGTCAAATGCTTTTTCTGCATCAATTTATATGATTATGTGATTTTTGTCTCTCAGTTTGTTTATGTGATGTATCACATTTATTGATTTGCGGATATTGTACCATCCTTGCATCCCCAGAATAAATCCCACTTGGTCATGGTGTATGATCTTTCTAATGTATTGGTGAATCTGATTAGCTAGAATTTTGTTGAGGATTTTAGCATCTATTTTCATCAAGAATATTGGCCTGTAGTTCTCTTTTTTTGTGGTGACTTTATCTGGTTTTGGGATTAGGGTAATGCTGGCTTCATAGAAAGAGCTTGGAAGTGTGCCTTCCTCTTGAATTTTTTGGAATAGTCTAAGGAGAGTAAGTTTTAGTTCTTCTTTGAATGCTTGGTAGAACTCCCCTGTAAAGCCATCCAGACCAGGGCTTTTGTTTGCTGGAAGATTTTTGATCGCTGCTTCAATTTCTTCGGTACTTATTGGCCTATTCAGGTTTTTTTATTCTTCTTGGTTGAGTTTTAAAAGCTTGTATTTTTCTAAGAACATGTCCATTTTATTTACGTTGTCCATTTTGTTGGAATAGAGTTGTTCATAGTATTTTTTAATAATCCTTTGTATTTCTGTGGGATCGGTTGTTACTTCACATCTTTCATTTCTGATTTTTTTTATTTGGGTCCTCTCTCTTTGCTTCTTGGTGAACCTGGCTAGAGGTTCATCAATCTTGTTTATCTTTCAAAGAACCAGCTCTTGGTTTTGTTGATCTTTTGTATTATTTTTTGTTTTGTTTTGTTTTGTTTTGTATTTTTGGTCTCTATGTCGTTTATCTCTGCTCTGATCTTTATTATTTCCTTCCTTCTGCTTATGCTGGGCTTTTCTTGTTGCTCTCTTTCTAACTCTTTGAGTTGTAGGGTTAGATAATTTATTACCATTGTTTCTTGTTTTTTGAGGTAGGCCTGTAGAGCTATGAACTTCCCTCTCAAGACTGCTATCACTGTATCCCATGGATTTTGGATTGTTGTGTTTTCATTGTCGTTTGTTGTCATGATGTTTTTTATTTCTTCTTTGATCTTTCTGGTAACCCAGTCATTGTTTTATAGCATGCTATTTAGCCTGCAGATGTTTGATTTTTTTATTATTTTTATTGTAGTTGATTTCTGGTTTTATGCCATTGTGATCTGAGAAGATGCTTGATATGATTTCTATCTTCTTGAATTTGAAGAGACTTTGCCTGTGTCCCAACATATGGTCTATCTTTGAAAATGTCCCATGTGCACTTGAGAAGAATGTATATTCTGTGGCTTTGGGGTGTAATGTTTTGAAGATGTCAATTAATTCCATCTGATCTATTGTGTCATTTAGGATTGATATTTTTTTCGCTGATTTTTTTGTTTAGAGGATTTGTCCAGTGGTGTTAGTGGGGTATTAACGTCACCTACTATGACTGTATTGCTGTCAATCTCTCGATTGATATCCTCCAGAAGATTTTTATGTATTTGGGTGCTCCTGTTTTGGGTGTGTATATGTTTACCAGAGTTATATCTCCTTGTTGGATTGCTCCCTTTAGTATTATGAAGTGGCCTTCCTTATCTCTTTTTATGTCCTTCACCTTGAGATCTAATTTGTCAGACATAAGTATTGCTACCCAGCTTTTTATTTTTTTCATTTCCATTCACCTGAAATACCTTTTTCCATTACTTCACCATCAGTCTGTGTGAGTCCTTTTTTCGAGGTGGGTTTCCTGTAGACAGCAGATACATGGGTCATGTTTTCTTATCTACTCAGCTACCCTATGTCTTTTGATTGGGGCATTTAATTCAATTACATTTTAAGTTATTCTTGATAGTTACTTGTTTGTTGCCATTTTTATTCTTTATGCCTTCATTCATTCTTTGCTTCCTATTTCTTCTCTTTACACCAGACCCTTTAGCATTTCTTTTTTAAAAAAATATATCCTATTGATTTTTTACAGAGAGGAAGGGAGAGGGATAGAGAGTTAGAAACCTTGATGAGAGAGAAACATTGATCAGCTGCCTCTTGCACACCCCCTACTGGGGCTGTGCCCACAACCAAGGTACATGCCCTTGACCAGAATCGAACCTGGGACCCTTCAGTCCATAGGCTGATGCTCTATCCACTGAGCCAAACCGGTTAGGGCCCTTTAGCATTTCTTGCATTGCAGGTTTGGTGGTGATAAACTCCCTTAGTCCTTTTTTGTCTGTGAAGCTCCTGAGTTCACCCTCAATTTTGATTGATAGCCTTGCTGGTACAGTATTCTTGGATTCAGACCATTCATTTGCATGACTTTGTATATTTCAATCCATTCCCTTCTGGTCTGATGTGTTTCTGTTGAGAAGTCAGTCACTAGTCTGATGGGGGATCCTTTGTAGGTAACTTTCTGTCTCTCTCTGGCCACTTTTAAGATTCTTACTTTGTCGTTGGTGTTTGCCAATTTAATTATAATGTGCCTTGGCGTCGGTCTTTTTTGGTTCATTTTCTTTGGGACTCTGTGAGCTTCTTGGACTTGTCTGAGTATTTTCTTCCCTATATCAGGGAAGTTTTCTGTCATTATTTCTTCTATCGCTTGCTCAGTTTCCTTTCCTTCTGGCATCCCTATTATGCAGATGTTGTTTCATTTCATGTTGTCCCAAAGTTCCCTTAGGCTCTCCTCTTGTTTTTTAAGCTTTTTTCTAGATGTTGCTCTGCTTGGGTATTTTTTCCTACCTTGTTCTACACTGAGTGGCCAGTTTATTATGATCTCTGAACGCATAATAATCTGGCCACTCAGTGTAGCTCACTGATGTGGTCCTCCACTTCTTCTATTCTACTTTTGATGCTTTCTACTGAGTTCTTTGTTGCAGTGATGTCATTTTTCATTTCTTCTTGTTTCTTCTTCATTTCCTCTTGGTTCTTACACATATTGTTGAATTTCTCCTCCAACCTTTTCAGCAACCTTATGACTATTTCTCTGAATTATTTCTCTGACATATTGCTTGCCTCCATTTTGTTTACTTCCTTTTCTGGTGCTGCCTCCTTTTCTTTCATGTGTGGGCTGTTTCTTTGTCTCCCCGTGATGTCTCCTCTCGGGTGTCTGGTTATGTAGCTCTCTCTCTCCTGTGTTGACTTAAAGGCACAAAAATACAACACAAGGCACAACACACAAGGCACTGAACACAAATGTATTCATGATACTAATAACCCCAAATAAAGGTGATTACCAGAGAAAAGAGTATTAGGGCATAAAAAAAACACAGGAGTGCAAAAATGATATTGAGAAAAGGAAAAAAGTAAGAGAGAAAAGAAAGAGAATAAAAAAGAAGGGGAAAAAAACTATTTATATGGGGAGAAAACTCCAATAGAACAAAAACTAATAAAAAAATGCAAACAACTAACACCCAGATATGAATTAAAACTATAAACAACTAATAACAAGTGAGGAGAGGAAAAACAGAAGCAAAAAGAGAGAAACAATCACACAGACAAACAAACAAAATAACCAATCTAATCAACAATCAAACTAACAACAACAATAGGACAGAGAGAAAGAAGGGCAAAATAAAACAAAAAACATAAATAACAAACAAAAAGGGAAGAGAGAAAAAAATTTGGATAGTGAAGAAAGAGAAGAGAGAAGTGTGTATGGGCTTGGGGCAGGGGATCGGAAATTAGATATATAAGTAGGATGAATTTTTAACTGGGAGTAAAAAGAAGTAATAAGGAAAATCTAAAGCAGGAATAGGGTAAGAGAAACAGGACAACAAAAGGGGAAAAATGAGGAAGAGAGTGTTGGCATAAAGGTAAAATTGAGATAGAGTAAAATGATGCTAAAGAAAAATGAAATAGACTGTAGAACACTGATCCCAAAATAAAATAAAATAAAATAAAATAAATAAAATAAAGAAAATAAAATGGAAACTTTAAAAAAGGTAAAATAATAGTAGTAATAATACTGATTAAAAATAAAAATATAATAATTAAAAAGGTAAAATCAAGTGAGAAAAAAAGAAAAATAGTTTTTTAAGTAAAGGATAAAAAATAAAAATGTGCAGTAATGAAGGTCATTCACTTCCTCTACTGTTCTGTTTGGCATGCCTGTTTCCTGTCAGGTAGTCAGGACAGTATTGACGTTCCCTGTGTTCCACAGCTCCTCTGTGTCGTAAGCCACAATCTTGTTTTCAAACAGGCAGTATTTCTCTGTTACTCAGCCTGCCTGTGTTTGTATTTACACAAGAGTCATTTTGTGATTCAACCCCTGGGGGCAATGTTTCTGTATTGACATCTGGGGCTATAAGTCCTCTCTACCCAGTATTTAAAATTTGTTTTCCCTGCTGCACTTAATACTGGTTTAGGGGTATGGACTGCCCCAGAGCTGGTTTTCTGATCATTTCTCCCTGCTCTGATCCCCAGGTTCCACAAAAACAACTTTCCCCTGCAGTCTCTGAGAGTGTTTTTAATTGGGTGATCCTATGTACTGGGCTTAGTAATCAAAAGCAAGGATTTAATGAGAAAAAAGAGCCAGAGTAAGCATGTGAACTCGAGACTTTTTCGCCCCAACACTGCACACGACTCTGCACATGTCTCTGCACACGACTTCTTCCCATGGCACAGTGCAGCTGGTTTACTGGTAAAGCTTCAGGCTGCCTTTTTGTGCCTAGCCCAGCTATGGGTTGATTTCTAGAGTTCCCTTCTGTTAGCAGCCCTGTGGACCCCCTTCCACATTCTCGGACTGTGCTGGCCCCAACATCCGTGGATTTTGTGGGGCACAGACTTCCTCTGAACCTCTAGATCCTGCTGTGTGCGTTTCTCCCTTCAACCTGGATCGAAGACCTCACCTTTCCCTGGGCGAAATCTGCCCTTTCCGTGAAAAGGTGCAGAGCTCATCTGAGTCCACATATTTGTGCTGCTTGAGACTCAGTGTTTGTGGGTTCGCAGCTGGTCCCTGGGTGTTCTGGTTGTAGGGTCCCAGGAGGTATCTGATTCTTCCCAATTGAAGGTAAGCCTAGGCTTTCGATCACAGCCACTCTCCCCTTCAAGATGGCACAGTCTCTGTGGCAGAGCTGGTCGCTCCAGGAGAGATTTCAGCAGCAGTGGAGGCTGCTCAGTCAGGGGAGCCAAGTCGGGCAGTCCCAGACGGTCCCTTGGAATATAGCTGTCCCTCACTCACAAATAGACACTCCCTGTACATCTGCACACTCTCCTTTCATTCTCTCACTCACTATCTTGCAGCCTGCCTTCCCATTGACAGCCATCTTCCTCTCTCTATTTTATTGTTTTTGAAGCAATTATGAATGGGATTGTTTTTTAGTTTCCCTTTTTGGTAATTGATTATTGGTGTATAAAAATGCAACTGATTTCTGGGTATTTATTTTGTATTCTGCTACTTAACTGAATTCATTTATCAAGTCTACTAGTATTTTGGTAAAATTTTTAGTGTTCTCTAAATACAGTATTATTTCTTGCTTTTCAATTTGGATGTCTTTTATTTCTTCCTCTTGTTTGATTGCTGTAGCAGGACTTCCAGAACAATGCTGAATAAGAGTGGTAAAAGTGGACATCCCTATCTTGTTCCCAATCTTAAGAGGAACACTGGTAGTTTTTCCCCATTGAGTATGATGCTGGCTGTGGGTTTGTCATATATGGCCTTTATTTTGTTGAGTTATGGTCCCTCTGTTTCCACTTTGCTGACAAACCTCTGCTTCTTATTTGTCATATATCCTGAAATTATTAGCTTGCATATCTTGTTAGGGCTATAAGGACAAGGCCCTTAGAGTCTAACATCTGTCTGTCACTCAATAAATGGTGGCTGACCTACTTTATAAAAATACTAGAGGCCTGGTGCATGGATTCACGGACCAGTAGGGTCCCTCGGTCTGGCCTGCACACTCCGTCATTTGGTCTGATCCTCACAAGCCAGGCTGAGGGACTCCACCATCGTGAACTGGGCCTCTAGTATGTATATCAGATTTTTGGTCAATCTCTTCCCCCCCTCCCCCCTCCCTCCTTTCCTCTGAGATTCATCAGTCTGTTCCATGTTTCCATGCCTGTGGTTTTTGCTCCTGCATTAAGCGTCTGCCCCCTGGTGGTCAGTGCGCATCAGAGCTCCTGGCCTGTCGGCTGGTCAGCAGTCAGCCTGTCACTTAGGTTTTTATATACTAGTATATAGAATCTGTATACATAAAAGGCTAATATGCCAAGTGTCCAACCGTCCTACCAGTCGCTATGATGCACACTGACCACCAGGAGGCAGACGCTCAACACAGGAGCTGCTGTGATGCTCACTGGCCATTTACAGAGAAAGGGCACCACGGACCTGGTGCCCACAGAGCATTTGGCATCCCCCAAGTGGGACACAGGCCCCACCACCACCCCAGAGTGACAGCCCACCAAATCGCCGCTGAAGCTGCCGAGACCCCATGGCACAAAATGCAGCCCACGGCCCAGCCAGAAAACGATGGCTGTGGGTGCCAGGTAATGATATGATGTAGCAACGCCTGGCTTCCTCTTCCTAGCGACTAGCCTCCTTGGAGTTTCTTCAGCCCAGGAACACGACTTGCTTTATAGCCAGGTAGAAACATTTTACACTTTAACCAAATGTCTGTGAAGCATTTTCCCGTGCCTCATTTCATTTGATCCTCACAGAAGTCCTGGAGTAAGTAGATAGGAGACTCGGTGGAATCCTACTTTCTTTTCATTAGCTGGAAAATGGATATTTAGAAAGCTTAGAAACTTGACCTGACTGAAAAGAAATAAGAAATGGTGGACCTTGAAAATGACTTCAGGTTTTCTTAGTGCACAGAATATAGTCGAACACTGCTGCAGTTAAATATTTTACCCTTTGTTCTCCCTGCATGATCGACAATAATAATCTGCTTCGTGTTGCTATTTACTGTGAGTTGCTGACAATTACCTGAAAGAGAAGTTGGGGTGCTTCACTGGGCTGGGAAAAGTTGAGTGAAATCAGAAATCAGGTCTAATTAAGCAAGTTTATTCTATATATATAAAAGGCCGAGTTGACTCGCGCATATGCAATACATATAAAGCTCTCGCTGGTGCCAATCCCACGCATATGTTTCAATCTGTCATTGTCGATTGTGAATAGTGATATTAAAATATTTCTTCTAATTAATTTCCTTTTAATGTGCATGAATTCGTGCACCAGGCCACTAGTAGATTATAAAGGCAGAGTGAGAAATTAGATTTAAAACATGTATTCTAAAAATAAGAAATATTCGATCTCAAACAAAAGAAATATGCAAATGCTAGCTCATCTCAGTATCATTTATATATGTGCCATGATACTCAGTGTTAACACTTTAGGTATATAGATAAGTTTCAATATATTTACCCCCAAAAATGGACTTAGCAATTAAGATGCATTATCTGTAGGTGATGGTAGACAGGGCTGCCTCATAGCCAGAGGGGTGTTGTGTTTTCTAGCTTGCACAATGGAACACTATACGTAATAGCAGCCTTGTATTGATCATGTGATCTTGAATTACTGGTCTTTGGTCATAAAGCATAGTTAATTTTGATAAAAATAAAAACAATGAGTTATCAGTTCATTTAAGAAAACAAAATAAAAATTTATTAAAACACTCAAGCATAGCAACCCTAAATTTTATACTTAAGTATATAGAGAGCAGGATTAAACACATAACTCAGTACCAGTTTCATTAATCTTAACGATCATCGTAATTTAATCTATTTATGGTATCATTTTCACCTTAATTGAAAAGCTCTTAACTCATTACCTCGATGAGAAATTTCTCCTGTAGCTGGCACTTGTATTTGGAGCTAGATGTCAGTATGACTATTCTGAGGCTTTCCCTTTCTTGTGAGGACTAAGAAGCAACAACTAGACTTTGATATCCCTTAGGCAATTCAAGTTTTATCCAAAGTAGCTTCCTACTAATTATAAGAAAGCCTTGCCCTGAACTTGAAAATGGTCTGATCAGGAAAGAGAATATGAAGTCTCAACATAAACAGCAGGAAACTACAATCAGAAGCAACAACTTCTCTCTTTTTTTGAAAAAACAATTTAATTTTAGAGAGGGAAAAGGAGAGGGAGAGAGGGAGAAACATCAGTGATGAGAGAGAATTATCAACTGGTCGCCTCCTGCACAGTTGCCTCCAGCAAGCCCCCCACCGAGGATTGAGCCCACAACCAGGGCATGTGCCCAACCAGGAATTGAAAGGTGACCTCCTGGTCCATGGTTCGATGCTCAACAACTCAGGCACACCAGCCAGGCCAACTTTTCTCTTAAATGAGATAGACTTCTACCTTTTCTAGAATAACTATTAGGCAGGATCGCCATATAAAGTTGTGTTTGTACACTATATGAGGCTGCCATGTCTAAGGGTGGGACATCTTTCACAAGTAGATAGATAGATAGATAGATAGATAGATAGATAGATAGATAGATAGATAGATAATAGATAGATAGATAGATGATAGACAGATGATAGATAGATAGATAGATAGATAGATAGATAGATATAGATAGAGATAGATGATAGAGATTTCTAGCAATATTCCTGCAGGTGGCAGTCAAGTGCCTATAGTGCCAACAAAATTGGTAATTATAAAAACTTTCTGACAAATGAAAGTAAAATACCTTTAGCAAATAGTGCCTTTTCCTGATGTGTCCAAAGGTGTCTTATGGGCTCATCCTGCTACTAATTTCTTACATTTAAATGCAATGGTTCCCTTAGGAACTCCATAGAATCCTATAAATCATGTGCTAAGATCTGATATCCAAAAGTACTTATTTTATTACATATTACATTTAACCTGAGCATCAGATTAAAACAGAAACCTGTAACAAGGATTTGAAACAAAATTTCTAAGGGTGCAGACACATCCATGGGTACATACTAGTACATTCACTCCCAGGAACATACCCAAGTACATATACTCGAATAGTTGAATAGTGGGATATAAAAAGTGAAACTTACGAACACAAACAGCAGTGTGGTGTTAGCCAGAGGGAAGGGGGTCCTCATATAAGGTGACAAAAAATTTGACTTTGGGTGGTGGGCACACGGTGCAATATATAGATCTATAACATATAAACCCACACCTGAAACCTATACACCATATTAACCAATGTCACCCCAGTAAATTTAATTTAAAAAAATGAAAAGAAGAGGCTCTTTTCACAGATGTTCTAGAGAGATTTTTCAATCAGATAGGAGAAGTACTAAGTCAATATATATAGGAATTTTCCCTTTAGATGTAGAAGTAGATAAATGCCATTAGATTTTAAAGCTCACTTTATCATTATTTCACTTAGAAGAAGAAAATTATTTTGTGTTGCCTTTCCTTCCACCCCTTTTGTTTTGAAGCTGCTACCAAAGAATACTGACAACTATATTTTCCTACTATTCCCTTGTAATTTGAGGTTGCAGTATAGCATGGCAGACACAATTTTTGATGCATGGATTTATATCCATGAGAATAAGTAGATAGAACAAAGACATTCTGTTTATGCATTAATATTACAACAACATTTTCTACTATAAAAATACCTGAACTTTAAAATGAGATTTGGCTGCTTTGACAAGGTCTCCAAGGTCCTATTACTCTTTGTAGTGGACAATATCATGTATAACCAACTCTCCATTACTAAGTGAAAATAAGACAGATTTAGGTATTTAATCCATGGTGCCAAGTAGCCTTGAAATTTCATGAAGGAACTCATGGCAGGCCATGTCTCTTATCCTCTGGGAAATTCTTAGACTCAGTAGTTTAAACAGAACATTTAAATTCCAGCTATGGTAATTTAGATACTGCTTAAATGGTTGCGTTTGCTAAGCACACACCTCAGAAGATAGGCAGCACTGCACTTCTGGGAAGTGTGAAGCAAATTAAACCGATATATCATCCTGTAACAGGATCAAGTTCTGTCCACAGCTGGCACTTAGTGGAAAGCTGCCACTTAAAGTCCACCAATAGAACAAGGTGGGAAGTATCAAAATGTCAGGGTACCAACATCCGAGTTACCATCATACCTGCACTCAGCTGAGTTGTTACTGTGTGGATTATAAATGAAAGCTGGACATTCAACAACCAGTATATGATGAGGTGATGTCATCAGAAGCCTAGAGAATAAAGAGAAGTTTCCAAGACACACTGAAACATAGCATGACTTGGCCTTGGACCTCTAGCAAATGAGTGTGTGTTCAAGCCATTCTAGCCAGGAACTCTCAAAAATAGAATATATTTTTACATATTGAGTCAAAGCTCTATCTTTGTTTCAAATGTATGGGGAAAAAAACCCGCCTGGCACAAGAAGTGGATAACACTGGCCTCAAGGTTTATATAAAGCATGGAAGAGATTGCCCCCACACTAAGTATTTAGAGCCATGGGTATGCATGGCTACTCATTATTCTCACCTATACTATGTTCTGGCATGAAGGACAACAATATGCACCTTATTTTTCAAGTCCATATTTCAGAAAGCTGACATACACATTATCTATGATTTGGGATGCAGTGAGGAGGGAAGAAAAAGAAAAGAAGGAAAAGAAAAGAAGAGAAAAGAAAAGGAAAGAAGAGAAAAGAAAAGAAAAGCACACAAACTTCATTATACTTTCTTGGCTTACTACTAGGAATTGACTCTTTGTTGCCAGGGGCAGCTTCATGGGAAAAGTTAGTGTATCTGGAGACATCAGGCATGAAAGCTTCAACTTGTTTTAGAAGCTGTTGGGTCACTATATATTCTGTGTATCTGAGCAAGGGTGGGCATAATACTGATAGCAAAATGGTAGCACTGGGGTAGTTGTGAGACAGCTCAGCTCTTAAAGCCAGAGTGCTTTATTATTTATTGGTTTTTCCCTCTAGGGAGCTTGGTAACTAGGGTATGTGCATGAGCCATTGCATTCTTTGCTCAGGGGCAGCATAAGATATCTGCTATCTTGGGTAAAGGGAGGGAAAATAAACAATCAAAGTGGTAGTCAGCCTTTTCTCTTTCCCAAGTGTCTTCTAGTCCTATTGGTGATGAACTCTGTAGTAGCAGTTTCAATCAAGACTTTCAAGAACACAGCAGCCACTTCCTTTATAGAGTGACTATTGGTGGGGCATTTGGATATTTCATCACCTTTGGACAGGTTTTTCCCAGCTTCTGTTTGAGGAGGGGAAAAGTGGGACAAGTGAGGTAGGAGACGAAGCTTGAAATGGGTAATATCTCAGATGCTGTTACTTCCTCTATCTCCTTTCTGACACTCCCTGGGCTGCCATTCTAAGGGGCATTTATATGGTACTTGGATTTTGGTGTGAGTGTGTCACTCACATTCCAGAGCTGGGATTTCTTGCCAGCAGTAGCAGAGCAGTGGTGACTCGACAAAGAAGGAAATTGATATTATTTGTGAGAAACCAAGCTAGTGTGGGCAGGCTGTTGAAGCTGTAGACTGACAACAATGACTTCTGCCTTATCCTGCCTTTACTCTAGGATAAAAGGCCCAAAGACTAATTATAGATAAAAATACCATTCATTTCATTCTAATATCCTGACAATTATTTTGTCAGGTTGAATACAGAGGCACCTCCCCATACCTCACAACTTCACAGATCCCTGCTGTAACTCTTGGATAGCGAAGACCATTATTCTTAGGGAATTCTGCAAGGGAAGTTTCAGGTCAGGGAGCAGGATGGAGCCCTTAACCTTTGTGGAATGCAGGTTGATTCATACTGTTGGGGTACCTTACACAGTGACTCATAGTAGATACCTGATCTTCTGAGACACCACTAATAAGGGATACTGGTCATCCAGGGCTCATTCTGAGCCCTGAATAACCATGCAGGCATTACAGACTCTAAAGAGAATAGGAGAATCTATTTTGAAGCTCACCTACTTTCCCACTCTGTGCATTATTGAGTGCATTTGTGGCTTGCTGTATACTTATGCACATTCATATTCATTTGCCCTTGCTGATATACTAGTATGTGTGTTTCTCTTCCTTCCAGTGTAAGTTAGTGTTTCTGTGTAGAAGTCTAGCATTATATTTTTAAGTCAAGTCCGGTGAGTTGCATTCTCAGGAGAATTAATAGAGCAATTTGTTTAAAAAGCACTTTTCACCCACAGATGTCCCTGAGAAGACTGGTCTGATTACAAAAAGGATCAGTTCAAATCAGAACTCTTTGGGAAGTTCTCAGAAAATCAAATAGCCTGATTTCATATCAGCCATTTGGGATCTAAGAAAGAGTACTGGGCTAAAGCCTGCAAGCTGGAGGTACTGGAGATGGGATGAAAAAAGATAAGGAGAGAAAGAAGATTTGGTAAAAGGTTAAAAACAATAATAATAACAACAGACATAGTCCCTGACAGATGCCTAATTTCTCTTTCAATGTTTGGAAATACCACACAAATAGCAATTGCATTGAGTTGTCCAGGTAGCAAGAGATCTATTTATTTTGCATTTAACCAAGGGTCAAAGGATCTTTGTTGATGTTTTTGCTTAAGGGTTCCAAATAAACTTTCCACCATGTTTATCTGGGGGTGGACTGGGGTAAAGGTATTTTATTCAGTCCTTAAGTTATTTTTAGATCACCTTTAAGTCACTTCTTTAGAAAAAAGCAGCATTTATGCCCTGAAGGATTTCCAAAAAGAATACAGAAAGGCTGGGTTACAGCCCCCTCATTCCTGACTCTGAATTTCCCACTGGGAATCTGAGCAAGGCACTTGAACTCTCTGTTTGCCCTGATCTCAAAGAGTTATTGTGCAGATAACTGGAACTGGTTAAATAGTGATACAAACAAAAGCTAAGTACCAAATACCTAGCCCTACCTTAAGGCAAGTTGAGTTTCAACTCAACTGATAATGACAACTAGTCAGTGCTTGGCAATGTAAACTCATGGAATCTGATTGTCCTCATACAAAACACCTAAAACCAGGGTCTTGCTATGAGTTCTGTTTCACTGAATTTTGAATCTTACTTAAAGTAGGCATGTCAAGGATTATTTGTACAGTGGTCTTCGGTCTCAACTTCTGTAAAAAGATATACTGCTTCTTCTAAAAGCTAAAGAATTTCAGATTTTTTGCCTATGTAAGGCAAAATTTGGAAATTTTCAGGGCAAAAATTTTACAGATTAATGTAATATTGTATATATACTAGTCGTGTTTTTTCTATTTTTTTCTAAATGGATGACAGTACAATTTAAAGGAGAATTACAATTTTATGAGCTATTCCCCCCCTTGTTCACATCAGGCATGGTAAGTAAATGTAGTCAATAATATTGTAATAACTACATATAGTGCCATATGGGTATTAGACCTATTGGAATTATCACTTCGTAAGGTATATAAATATATAATCAATATGTTGCACACCTGAAATTAATAGAATCTTTTATGTCAACTATAACTGAAAAGTAAGTTTTAAAAAAATAATCCAAAAAGAGCCTTGCTGGCATGGCTCAGTGGTTGAGCGTCGACCTAGGAATCAAGAGGTCAGGGCACATGTCCAGGTTGCGGGCTTAATCCCCAGTGGGGGCCATGCAGGAGGCAGCCGATCAATGATTCTCTCTCATCATTGATGTTTCTATCTCTCTCTCCGTCTTCCTTCCTCTCTGAAATTGATAAAAAATATATTTAAAAAAATAAAATAAGCAAAAGATATACACAGACATTTCATCCAAGAGCATATACAGATGGCAAATAAATACATGAGAAGATATTCAGTATCATTAGCCATTAGAGAAATGCAAATTAAGACCAAAATAAGATGTCACTATACGTCTATTAGAATGGCTAAAATGGAAAACGAGTGACACCACCAAATGCTACAGAGGATGTAGAGAAACTAGATCACTCATACATTGCCGGTAAGAATGCAAATGGCACAGGCACTCTGGAAAGTAGTTTAGCAGTTACTTTTCAAACTAAAAGTAGAATTACCATATGGGCCATCAATTGCACTCATGAGCATATATTCCAGAAAAATGAAAACTTATTTTCACACAGAAATGTGTACCCATATGTTCATAGCAGCTTTATTCATAATAGCCAAGTACTGGAAACTACCCAGATGTCCTTCAATGGATGAATGGTTAAACACATTGTGGTACGGGCATTACATGGAATATTACTTAGCAATACAACTTTGATGAACCTCAAGGAAATTATACTGAGTGTAAAAAGCCAATCTCAAAAGGATACACACAGAATAATTCCATTTATGTAACAATAGTAAAATAACAAATTATAGAGATGAAGAACAGGTTTGTGGATGCCAGGGGTTAGGGATGGGAGGGGGCAGAGGGAGTGGATATGGCTATAAAAGAGTACCATAAGGGAATATTGTGCTGATGGTATACAGTTCTATATCTTGATTGTCGTGATTACCCAAAGCTACACATGTAATAAAATTGCATAGAGTGACACACACACCACACACATACAACGAGTTCATGGATAACTGGTGAAATCTAAATAAGCTCTATGAATTGTACCAATGTCAGTCTCCTGCTTTTGTTTCTGTAATATAGTCATTGGGAGAGGCTGGGTGAAGATTGCATAGGACCTCTATACATTTCTTTGCACTTTTTCCATTAATCTATAATTTTTTTCCAAAAATTTTAAATATTAAAAAGAGTAACATTTTTGAATACTGTTACTATACTTGCTTTATATGTAAGGCATAATTAATTTATTTTTGTATGAAAAATAATTTCTGAGCATTAAAAATCATTTTCTGTCTTTTTGTGCCTTCATTTTCCACAATATTTTTCAAAGTACAGCGTTTAATGTGAAAAGATGTTAATTTTCTGGTGTAGGGATGTGATAGTGGAAATGGGAGGTACCTGAACACAACTGAACCTAGAGACTTACAGCCCATTATTAAAGTACTAGGAGCCCAGTGCATAAATTCGTGCACTTTGAAAGGAACTGCGGGCTGCGAGGCTGTGGTGGGCACAGGGGCAGGTCTCAGCCCAACCTCCATGCCCCCACCCAGGCCCTCCCACCACAGCCCCTGGTCCTCTGTCTGCTGGCAGCCCCGCTCCTGCTGCCCCCACTCCCATGGGCTGACAGTGCCAGCCCTGCTTGCACCTGCTGACAGTGTGGAGTGACTGGGGCCAGCACCAGCAACAGGTGCAAGCAGGGCTGGCACCGTCAGCGGCTGCAAGTAGTGGCTGCTGCCCCGATTGCCCCTCAGGAGCAGGGGGAGGTGGAGAAACCCTGAGGGGTGATTGAGGCCAGCAGCTGCTACTTGCATCTGCTGATGGTGCTGAGCAATTGAGACAGGTGCTGGGAACCGGCAGTGGGTCCTAGTGGGGCTGTCACCAGCAGTGGGTGCAAGCAAGGCCATTGCAGGCAGCAGGTGCAAGTGGGACCTGCTGGCCCTGATCACCCCTCAGGAGCAGGGGGAGGTGGAGAAGCCCTGAGGGGCGATTGGGGATGGCAGCCACTGCTTGCACCCACTGATGGCGCTGAGCGATCAGGGCTGGCACCAGATGCCGGTCACAGGTGCAAGTTGTGGCACCGGCAGTGGGTGTGAGTGGGGCCAGCGCTAGCAGCAGGTACAAGCTCCTGGTGGGACTGCGGTGCGTGGGAACAAAGACTTTTAAGTAACCGCCAGAGGCTTGCCCCAATGACAGCGACCAGCACTCCACCTTGGTCTGGTGCCCCCGCTCACCTGCTCCACCATCCTGCCACAGCCAATGCCCACCATATTCTGGGCTCTTCTGCCTGCTGTCAACGCCTTCCATTTCCAAACATGCCTCCTGGTGGTCAGCACATGTCATAGCAACTGGTTGTTCCACCATTCAGTCTATTTGCATATTAGGCTTTTATATGTATAGATAATCAATAAATCAAATAGGGTTGTTTGTTTAGGATTTTGTCAGTCCTAGTTGTGGCACAATGACTAAAAATACATTTATATTTAGCTTTTAGAATGTATTTTATGCTTCCATTTAAATATGTTCATGAAAGGCTGAGTTACTTCATATTCCATTCAGAAAATAGATGGTATTATATCTAACATTAAAGCAAAGTACCCAGCTAAAGCAAAATGCCTGTTTTGAGATTTGAAAAGCATATTTCTCACATGTTTCTTAGCTCTTAGTTGTTCTAAGTTATTTATTATGTTGAGAGATGGCCTTCTGACATTCCCCTTGAGGAAATTAAGCATTTTTATTCAAGAAGTTTCTTTTAGAGTTGTAGGTTGCATTAAAATTTAGAACTCAAAAAGAAAATTACGTTATCAATGGACTTTCTCCATTTGTTGAATTGTATCAATAAGATTGAAAGCAGTTTGACCCAGGAAAATAATATCATGTCCTCTTAATTATCAATCTACTGAAAGGTTTCTACCTAGGCAACATATATATTCTGGGGAAAAATATGTGGCAATAATATAAAATGAACCTGACCTGTAAGGCATTTTGACATTCTTAGAAATAGATGCTATTGAGAAAATATGGCATTTTACTGCACTTTAAACTTGGAGAAGGAAAAGTACTCTCTAAGTGTAGCTTTTAAGGTAATGAGTTATGAAGATGATAACCTACCTCCTCATTGCCTTTGTGGGATGTCAAAAGGATAAATCAGGCAGAATGTACAAAATATTGTAAGCTTCATGGTAATTGTATGCTTGATACTTTTTCCATACAATAAAAGGTTTTACACACTGAATTCTACCTTCCTGATATCCCATCACTGACATCTATTCCTCCATCATTTCTCCTTTAATTTTCTCATCTGCTGACTACAGAACCACCTTCTTTTATCCAAATATCCATATATCCACCTTAGTTTCAAACCTTTAATCCACATGTCCTCTGAACATGCTTTTTTTTTTTATGCAAGACTCAATTAGGAAACTGAGGTAGACCAAAGAGCATCTCAAGGCACCTCTGAGTTCTTAAATTAGGAGATGGTAGGTACATATACTTTATTCATTTGGGGGTCAGAAAGATTGTCCCCTTTCATACTTAGTCAAGGTTTATGAGGTTTTTGGTTCACATTTCCTTTACTTTTCATTATGTAAGATGCTACTCCTGGCTAAAAATAGTTCAGTGAATCATGAGCCAGAAAAAGAGTCTTACCTTGTCTCTAGTTGAGAAAGAACTGGAAAAATAAAAAGGTCCATCAGTTGGGAATACCAAGGTGAACTGCCCACTGGAAAACCACAGAGATCATAGGCAGACAGGGAATTTACATATAGCTTATTTCTCTGTAATACCCAAAGGGAGTTCATTGGCTTGGGCAATCTCTACCTTCTCTACACTCACTTCTCTGCATTAAAAGTGCTCTTGCTGTTACACTGGTGTCATGTTAGTAGAGCAAATCTTCAGCTGCTCCTGCAGAATTGAGAGCTGAGTAGAATTAAGATTTCCTTTCTCTGCATCAAGGGTTAAAGGAACTTTCTCAGCATTAAGAAGAAGGAACTTTTAAGAAAAGTAAGAACAGCCATTTGGAGGGGATAGCTTAAGTATATAGTCATCCCATATAGCCATGGACAAGGAGATGGACTTATTGACTATGAAATCCACTCTAATAATCTTAAACTCTTCAAAGGTATACAGATAAAATGAGAAGACCTATTTGCTAGATTTTATTGTATAACTACACATTTAGACTTCCCTTGAAAGCCCAAGGCACATAAATGACAAAGTAATATAAGAAGGGATTGTAATTTTTGCATTGGGTTGGCAGAAGTTAAGTAGATAGTTGTAGATCACTGGGCTCTGTCCAATAAAGTCATAGGTCTTACTAGTTGGTATGATAACACCCTGCCTTAGTTGTTTGTTATGCAGGAAAATGGCCTTGTGATATTTACTTTATTTTATTTAACTAGCTTTGAGTTTGCTAGGTTATACCTGTAAAAGCTAGTCATATCCTTCAAGGTAATTGCCTTGAATTAGGATATACTATCAGAATACATTGCCACTAGGTAAGTGGTGGTTGCTGCCTTAGTTATGGCAGATTTTAGCAGCATTTGAAATAGTTTCCCATAGTTGTGGTTAATGGAATACAACAGAAGAGGATGTTTTCAACTCAGACCTTCAGAATTTTTTGGTCCTTCAAAAATTACCTCAGTTTTAATATAAACATTAGAGAAGATTAGATTTGAAATGTCTATCTGCTAACTTAAAGAGATACAAACACTTGGGTTCACTGATCCTAACTGTTCTAATCACTCCAGGCTTGAATAGAACATTTAACTTACCTTAAAACTTCCTACCTATATAATCATGAACCCTTCTAAATGCTCCAGATTTTGTTTTCTGGGGAAGGAGTTCAAAAGCCCCAGCACTATGAGTATCTTTGTGGGGACAGAAGGCACAAATTCTTCTACAGACTTAAGTTTAATTTTCTATTTATAGTCTTTATTTCCTTTCCCAGTAATCCCTGCTCTGCTACTCATGGGAAGGAGAGAGTCTGTGCTTGCATGTACTAATCCACAAAAATCAAACATACTCTAACCTCTGGTAGTAAAGACTCACTAGGCTTGGACTATTAGTATGTAAACTATGCTCCAATATTTGGGGCAAAACACTGATTTCAAATTGAGCCCCCAATATGCTGTTTCAACCACATACATACTCACACTTAATAAGCCTTGTGTTCCAATTTAGGGTTAAAAAATATTATCACCATAACCACGGAAGGAAAGAAGAAATATGTATTGACTTTCTAATTAGCTCTACGAACTTCCATGCATTCTCTTGATCTTTATTAAGAGTTAAGTGTCATATGTGCTTTTGTAGCTAAAAATTCTGAGGTTTTTGCCCCAAAACATACACCTAATACGTGATGAGTGGATTTTCAAATCCAGGTTTATCTAACTTCAAAATCTACACTTTTTCTGTACTAAATTGGCTTTTGCCTGAATATATGGCTTTGGAAATGTCAGAATCTTCATGTGTTTCCTACAACAGCAACTGGCTTTTAGGAGCCAATTTATAGGAGCATTCAAGAACACCCTTTCTCACTGTCTTCCCCAAGTGTATTTTGCCCCACTTAATTTAACTTTATAAACATTCATCAAATACTTAGAATGGGTAAGTTGTGGCACTCTGGGCACTGTGCCCATCAGACATAACTTGGTTATGACAAGTATTTGTGATTTACCATGAGAGTTTTATGCTGAGGTTTTCCTTTCTGACCTGCTCAGTTTTTGGAATAATTTCTATTCCTGGTCTCAGGCTTATCCCTGCCATTTTTAATTTTATGGAAGGTTACTGTATGGCAAAAGACTTGAGCGATATTAATAGTTTTGCCTGTGATGTCTTGGTCTTCCCTTGTTGAAGCAAGTGCCAAATTTTAGTATCTTTATCTGAAGTTCTAGTAAGGAGATGGTGTCTTGGAGAACTGGTATGACTTGCTCACAATCAAGTTATTGCTGGAGTCCAAACTTCATGGAATTCAGTGCCTATTAAGCGCACTCTCTCCCAATGCTATATCGCTGCCCATACTGCACTGTGTACAAATGTTTCTGTGAAAAACACAAACTGGATCACTGAGATCTCTTGTGGTTTTGCAAACTATCTTCTCTCTCTCTCTCTCTCTCTCTCTCTCTCTCTCTCTCTCTCTCTCTCTCTCTCTCTCTTTTCTCTTACACACACACACACACACACACACACACACACACACACACACACACACTTCAAATCAACCCTCACTTTCCAGGAGAGGCAACATGTATTGTACAATTAGAAAAAAATATGTCTAGGCTTTATAATCAGACAGACTTGGGTTCAAAATCGTCCCTCTTTGTATCTGTGTGTGACCTTAAAGAAGTCATTTGGCCATTCTGACATTCAAAACCTGATCTATAATATGATGTTAATAATACTTACCTTGCAGTGCTGTTGTAGGTATCAGTAGTAATATATACAATATGCCTAGCAGGATGCCTAGTCATAGTGGGCATTTCAGAAAAGGTGTGGATATCAGACACATGTTTATAAGTACATTACTCTTTATCATATGTATGGAGGGGTGAAGAGGGCAAGAAGAGTTAGCTGAGTTTCCATATTTCTTTGTGCATCATTTTTAGTGTGTGTGTAGTGCTAGAAGTGAGTCTGTTTCACACTGGATTTCCCCTTGCTATCTTCCCTCCTCCCCTCTCTTAATCCTCGTTTTTTAAGCCCTGTTTCCAATTAAAGGGCAGCCACCTACCCCTCCCAGAGGACAATTTTGTCTACTGTGTATTTTCTTGTGTGATTCAAGTGTAGCTGACCCCAGATCTCAGCTGATAATCCTTCTCTACCCATTTCAGTCAGTGCTGCCTTCTCCCCAGCAACTTTGAACAGAGAGATGCACACACAGTGATTAGAGCACAATCTCAGAGCCAATGAAATGGTGCCTGAGAGATGGTTCTAGTGTCAGTGGTAATCCTATGTGCTACTGGTGGAAAGATGAGAATCTTTTGTCATCTACAAGGTTGTTAATACTTGATGCCACCCCCAGCCTCCTCTCCAATGCAATATACTTATCCTATTTTGATTTATTTTCTACTCCCCTTCACCTGTTCAAGGTCTATCAGCTTGAGTTATAATATCACTGATATCTTCCTTCCTCTCTCTTTCTTTCCCTCTCCCTTAGTGCATTTGTACTTTTCTTGTGGCCCCTTCTGAATAGGCTCTCAAGAGTTAAACTGCACAAAATCCAAATGGCAATAATCAGCCTTGATCTTAGCCCTGTCCAGTGACTGTTAGAATTTAATTACTGTGGTTAGTAGCCATTTAGGAGTTGAGCAGTCTTAATCCCTTAAACATAGCTTGGCTAGAGAGGGGGTGTAGTTCTACCAGGTGTTTGCCTGCAAGGAAAAGTTGGAAAGGGCTGTAAGCCTAGATGGACATAAATGAAGGGCCAAAACTACAAGAGGATAGCAGTAGGTCTTAGGGTAAAGCATATGAATAAGCTCTGGGAAGTGGCCACTGGGAGGGGGAGGCAATAGTAACAGTACCACTTTCAGTCTTTCCTAGTAATATCCTTGCAGAATGCCTTTATGCAGTAGTTGCAAAGCCCAATTAATTTTTCATTATTGCTACTAGGAGCCATCCAGGTCAGAAAAGACTTTCCCTTTGGGCTCAGCATGGTATTACCCTCTTTTACTACAAGGATGCCTGCCAATTGCACACTGATTACACCATACTTCTTTACCAGCAACAATGGTGGAGAGTTATATTGCAGGATGGCAGAAAAGGGATAAGAGGGAGAAACAAGGCTTTGAAAAAGAGACTACTAATTAAAATGATATCAAATAACACAGGAAACATACAACTTAGAGATACAGTGAAAAGAGTCTTATACTGGAAGTCAGAAGACCAAAACTAGTTTACACATAGTGACCTTGGGTCCTTACTTAAGTCACAGTCTTCTTATCTGGAAAAAAGCCAATGGCATTAAATACCTTCCCTGCTCCTCAGGGTTGTTTTCAGAGTCAAATGAGAATCTTCAAAGTCTTTATAGCTGACAAACTGCTGTATAAATTAAACAATTATTACCTTACTTAAGCATTTAATATTAAAAACAAAAACAATAGCCGAGATTCACACCACCCATCTTCCCCCCAATCCTACCTCCTTCTGTTAATTGACAAAAAGGTATAATTAGCAATAAGACCAATTATTTAAACCTCACTTTTTTTTTCTTTCACTGAGGAGTAACTGGTCTTCCATGTCCTGTAAAACTCTGAGAGATTTTTGGCTCTTCCAATTATTAACCTACTGGGGAAGTTAACTAATCTCCTCAAGCCTCAATTCTCCATAAAATATGATTTAACTAGAGGCCCAGTGCACAAAATTTGTGCACTGGGGGGTGTCCCTCAGCCCATACTGTACCCTCTCCAATCTTGGACCCCTCGGGGGATGTCCAACTGCTGGTTTAAGCCAAATCTCACAGTCGGACATCCCTCTTGCAATCCAGGACTGCTGGCTCCTAACCACTCACTTACCTGCCTGCCTGATTGCCCCTAACTGCTTCTGCCTGCCAGCCTGATTGCCCCCTAACCGCTCCCCTGCCGGCCTGATTAACTCCTAACTGCTCCCCTGCCCACCCGATTGCCCCCAACTGCCCTCCTTTGCCGACCATCTTGTGGTGGCCATCTTGTGGTGGCCATCTTGTGACTATATGGGGGCAGCCATTTTGGGACAATGTGGGGGTGGCCATCTTGTGATGATGTGAGGGCACAAAGGCCACCTAGGCTTTTATTAGTATAGATATGTGTTTCCCACATAGTAAAGACTCACCAACTGTTAGCAATTGTTAGTATTATTACTCCAGGAAGCTTGTTCCTGTTGAGCCCCTTTTACCAATTGTCAAAGCTTTTCAATTTTGTTACCTGGCCAGTAATTTCTCTGGAACCAAGGCTCACAACATAGTGTCTTCCTTGACAGATTAGTGTATTCTGCAATCATAGCTGTTCCCTTCCCTCCAGTTTGGTGGGTTGTCAAACTACCATGCCTCCTGCCTCCATATGAGGCATTTTTGCTCAGCCAGGGACAGTCCTCTTCTCAGAGGCTACTAAGCTATCCACAGCTTTAGAGCTTGAGTAGAAACTCCCTCACCCAATCCACAAGCCAATCTCACCCCTGAGGTGCCCTTACCTGAGAACTTGTTCCTGCTCTTGACTACCACTGGTGGAATAAGACAAATAAGCAGGCAAACACACACACACACGCATATACATGCACACACATGTGAATTGGTGAATTTCATCTTCCCACTATTGCTGCAGAAGAAAGCAGAATCAACACTTCTAGCATTCTTTTCTGACTACAAATCTCATGATTCTTATCAACATGACTTCATAAGGCTGAGAAAAAGTAAAAACAAAAATTCAACATTCCCTCTTTATTATCTAACCACTTCATCCCCAGAAGACCTGTTAGTGAATGTATTCTTAGGTCCTATGCACGCCTTCAGATGGCTGTCTGCATGGGGCCAGTTTGGCAATAAGGCAATCTATCCAACTCCCCAATTATTAGGTGATGTGGGCTTACTACACCCACATTATTAGAGACAAGTGATGCCATGATTTGAATGAGACATATATTTTTAAAGCCCAGTGAATAGAAAGCAATGCTGAGTCTTCATCACTCTCTGAGTTGTAGCCAAATGAGCAACAACTTTTCATACTTGGAAAGTTCCTCTTGGCATTAGGTTGAAAGCATTTAAAAATAGCTCTAAAGGTTGAAGTCCCCAGATTTAGGAGCTCCAGGACATGGTTCAGCATGTTGTTACAAAGTATTAACATATGCAAAATGTGGGATTATGACATTTCAGACACCTCTTCAAAGAACTATGGTTTTTCTTCCTCCCCATTTAGGAAATCATTTGCAGTATATGGTCTCCGTTAGCTAAATTAATGGGAAATCTGTACACATTATTCATCCATGCTTTTCCTGCTGGGTGAAATAATGGCCCCTCGGAGAAAGAAATAAGTAAATTGAAGTGATTCCCAAGTTGGATCAGACACTCAACCTAGATCAGAATGATCATCATCTTGTAGATGCTAAATGGCTTTTTCAAGGACTCATAGTTCAATGCAACAAAACCAGCATTCAAACCTGTGTGAAGGTCTGGGAAGACTCAGCCAAACTTCCTTCTTCCTGGTGGCTACTAGTCCCAGGGCAATTACCAAGATCCAGGTTATTGTTTTCTGTACTTTGTCAGCATGGGTCCAAATTGCTCACCTCCTCCCTAAGCCCCAATTAGTGATTCTTACCCTCCCTAGAAAACTACAATAATAGAAAAAGGAAAGGGAGAGAGAGCAGAGAGATTTGCAAAGACATATGTTTTTAATGGTCCCAGTGGACTCGTTTTAAAGTCACCAACCCTTGATATTTATCTAATCATGTACTCTCACCAAGGCAAAATGACATATATATATAGTCATTGGAATGTTGTTCGTACTAGAATATGATTTTAAACCACTGTCCATCAATAGGAGACTGTTTAAAATAAATCACATTACATTCATACAAAGGAATGTTATCCTATATAATAAAGATGTAATATGCAAATTGACCCTCACACCCTCACATCACAAGATGGCTGACCCCATGTTGTCACAATATGGCTGCCCCAAGTCATCACAAGATGGTTGCCCCCACATCATCACAAGATGGCTTCCCCATGTCATCACAAGATGGCCACCACAAGATGGCCGCCCCACATCATCACAAGATGGCTGCCCCCATGTCATCATAAGCTGGCCACCACAAGATGGCTGCCCCTACATCATCACAAGATGGCTGGCAGGGGAGGGCAGTTGGGGGTGATTGGGCCAGCAGGGATGGCAGTTGGGGGCGACCAGGCCTGCAGGGGAGGGCAGTTGGGGGGAATCAGGCCTGCAGGGGAGGGCAGTTGGGGGCAACCTAGCCTGCAGGGGAGGGCAGTTGGGGGAGATCGGGCTGGCAGGGGAGCAGTTAGATGTCAATCAGGCCAGCAGGGGAGCAGTTAGGGGGCTATCAGGCTGACAGGCAGAGTGGTGAGGGGCAATCAAGCAGCCAGGCAGGCTAGTGGCTAGGAGCCAGTAGTCCTGGATTGTGAGAGGGATGACCAGGCCTGCGGGATCAGGCCTAAACCAGCAGTTGGACATCCCCCAAGGAGTCCTAGATTGGAGAGGGTGCAAGCTGGGCTGAGGGACACTGCCCCCCCCCCCCGCAGTGCACGAATTTCATGCATCAGACCTCTAGTGTAATTATAAAAAGAAATAAGGCAGCTCAGTATGTACCAATATTGAAAGAGCTTCATTATATATTATGTGTTGAAAGCAAGAAACAAACATTGTGCATAGAATGCTGATTTACATGAAGAAGAAATAATACATGTATTTATATGTTTGCGCATGTGTATAAACTATCTTTTGGAAAACATTCAAAAAGCTCATTAAAGTTTTTGCCTATACAGAAAAAAAGTAGCATCATTTTAAATTTTATTTTATTTCACTAATAGAGAGCAGGGACATGGAGAATCCTCTATAGTTCTTCCTTAGCACAGGAGGCTGTGGGAGGCATTTGTAGCTACAGTCCTTACAGACATGAGCAATAAGAAGATCTCCTTCCTCAGTGCTAGGGTGCCCAATAGGTCTTGGTTTACCTATGACTTTCCTTGTTTTAGCAATGAACGTCCTGGAAAAACTGGGATAGTTAGCCAACCCAATCCTCATCCTTTTGCTGCTGCCCTTAGCTAGCCAGGCTTGCTAGTGCTGGGGAGGGAAGCTTCCAGTAGCCAGATGAATGGAGCAGTATCACAAGTCCCTGTCTTCACAATCCACAAGCAACCAATATTTATAGAGTGGCAGGCACATGCTCTGTGAGGTATCCTCATCTAACAGACAAGTAAATTGAGTCTCAGAGAGGTTAAGTGATTTGCCCAAGGTCACACAGCTAGTAAGTGCTGGAGCCAGTCTGTCTGACTCCTGCCAAGTCAATAGGACCCTGGGGAATATAAAGCTTTTCAGCAAAGCAGCAAGCCTGGCCTTTCTTAAAGCCTAAGGCACCCGGAGTTACTTTTTAACTAAATCAAACATTGTTGCTCTGAATCAACTTTGGCAGGCCGGAGTTAGGAAATGGCTTTCTTCCCATCACCCTTGGCCCCAAAGCAAAGACAATAGATGTTCCAGGTTTTTTAACTGAAGGAGTTATGGGCAAAAAGCTGCTTTCCCTGGTTGTATACACACTGGGAGTCTGGTTTTCACTTGAGAAGTAATAAACTATTCATCCCCAACTTGATTCAGCCTCCCTCCCAAGAACAGCATGAGAATAACAGGTAGTGGTACGTGACATGATGCTTGCCTACTGTTTGATTGAGTGATGGTGGAATTCAATTTGGCTATCTAATAGGGTTCCTTTTGCTAGCAAAAGGCAAAAGCATCCCTCAAAACCTCATCCATCAAAAATCCACTGAGCCACAGAAAAACAGACGTAGCATTTATAGTAGAAGCTTTGGGGACTGGGGAGGAACATAGGAAAAGGTCACGGCAGCAGCTGTACTTGCCCTTTTCCAATTAAGCATCAGGCAGGTGTTAATTATATAGAGGAAATTGGGCTGCTTTACAGGCCCTGTTGAGATATTTTATAGAAGATATTTCATAAATATGGAGCAAGGGAAGTGCTTACTTTCACTGTTGATAATTCATTTATACATGCTGAGTTGTAGAGCATCAAGGGAGAGAGCACCTGTGCCAGGGAGCAAAAATTTCATGGAATATTGGACAACAGTGTGGTGATGGTAGGGGGGAGGTGGAAGAGGGTATAGAAGGGATAAATGGTGTTGGGGAAAATATTTTAATGATAAAATAAAATAAAATTTACTCTCTTAGCAACTTTCAAATATACAATACAATATTGATTTTTTTAAAAGAATTTCTGCCTGACCGGCATGGCTCAGTGGTTGAGTGTCGACCTATGAATTAGGAGATCAGGGTTTGATTCCCTGTCAGGGCACATGCCCAGGTTGTGGGCTCTATCCCCAGTAGGGGACTTGCAGGAGGCAGCCAATCAGTGATTCTCTGTCATCATTGATGTTTCTATCTCTCTGTCCCTCTCCCTTCCTCTCTGAAATCAATAAAAAATATATATTTCAGGGAATAATGTATTTGGAGATTGGATTATCAGAGAACCCAAAAGGAAGTTAAGCAGAGATTTTCAAAGTTCTAGCTTTCTCTGTAAGGGATGCCACAGTTTAGGCAAAGACTTTTTGCCTATACTTGGGACCTGAATTACCTATGCCTTAATAAGTCCTGTATTCTTGGATTTAAATGAAACCAAATGACCTACAGTAATTTAACTCAGCATGACACTCAGTCCACAAAATAGCCAGTCTTGAGCGTTTAAGAGGAGAGACTGCAGTGCTATTCGTATTTAAATGTGAGGTAGAATTGGCAGGAAAGACTAGGAAGCCTGCCTGTAGTATGTTCTGGTTTAAGAAGCAGCAGGTGGGTCACATGGCATTGCAGTATGTATGAGGACCCTATTATCCTTCATAACTTCTTCCTATCTGTAGTATCACAAATACTGATTGCCACGGGAATGTGGCAGCTTGGACCAAGAATGGGTGTCCCATTATATGAAGTATCTATATACCTGTAAAGATGGTCACCAAGAAAAATTTCCCATATAGAATGCTGTTTCTCATTGCTTTACATAGCATGACATGCATTTTTCTGACAAATATTTTAGCCCCAAGATGCTGTAAAATCTCAAAAATGGAAAACAAACATTGGTGATCTTTTTTTTAGAGGAAAAACTTCAATTGGCTTGATAATGTCTTAGAAATAAAAATGCACAGGCAAGCCACTTAAGGAAATTGAAGTTCAAAGTGTCTTTTATAGAGCAGAATTGAGTTAGCTGCCTTTCAGAGGGTGCCTGAGAGGATTCAATAACTAAAGTAAAAGCATTTGATCAATTGCAAAGTGTTGTATACATGTGAATTCTCATTATTCTTCTATTCAATCTTAGTCACTTTAAAAATCAAAAGAACTTATCTCTTACCCACCATGGATTACCATTTGCCTCTTGGAGGGAAAGTCCTTAACAGTTTAATACTGAGTTCAGGTATCCCCTGCTTTTTGAAAGTTCACTTTATGTCACTTCACTTTTATGAAAGATCTATATCAGTACCTGATTTTGCTAACAAAAGAAATCAGAAGAGGAGTTTTGCTCTTATAAAAAAAGGCAAAAAGTGAAAATAATGTTCAGCATTTGTTTTGCAGCAGCTGTTACAGAGGCAGTGTGCACCCTGAGCAGCTGGAGTGGTCCCTCCTAGTTCCTTCCCCTGGGAAGTCAGCATCTCAGCATCAAGCCCTCATAGCTTTGAACTGTGTCTTTAAGCATCTGTACTTTATCTTCATTTGTTTTGTGCATCTATTAGCAAAATGTGGTCTTGGGTATCAGAATAGCCTAAGAGAGCTTGGGTATTACACTTAGTGTAAAACTGGAGGTAATAAAGTTATTTTATGTCTTATGTGTTATCTATATATATATATAAAAGCCTAAGCCACCAAATGACCGAACTACCAGTCAACTGGTCACTATGATGCACACTGACCACCAGGGGGCAGATGCTCAATGCAGGAACTGCCCCCTGGTGGTCAGTGCACTCCCACAGCGGGAGCGCTGCTCAGCTGACCAACAGGCACCAGACACTGGGCTCACGGCTGGCATGTGCAGCTGTGGGTGCAAGCCTCTCCCACCTCTGTGGTAGCACTATGGAGCAGCAGCGGCAGGAGCAGCAGGGCCAGGATGAGTGGAGCATCGCCTGGCCCGAGCTCAGGCTCCTCCCTAGCCACCTGCCACTTTACACACTACTACATCCCTTGGGGGATGTCGGACTACCAGTTTCAGGTGGGGATTGGGCCAAAACTGGCAGTCTGACATCCCCCAAGAGGTACCAGATTGCGAGAGGGCACAGGCCAGGCTGAGGGACCTCACCAGTGCACCAATATGTGCACCAATCCTCTAGTTTAGTATAATTTTGTAGTTTATTTTTTGGGTCTGGGAATGTTAAAAAAATTTTCCATATAAATTAATGATAATTGCTTCTTCACTTTATGCCATTTCCACTTCCCACAGATTTCATGGAAATGCTCTACTTTCAGATAGCAGGGCATGGATCTGTATTCAGAGCTATTCACAGAATACCTTTTAATTCTTAGCAAGCTACTGATTTCTCTTTCAAAACAAAGTTTGGGGGGATAGTGTTTTCACTCTGTGGTATACATATTAATCAGGCACTCCCAGTTTTCTTGTCATGGGTAGAATAGTGGAAAGAGCACAGAGCCCACCAGCATTCTGTAATTGTGAATCTTCAAGCAAAACAATAGAAAATGCCCAAGCCTCAGATTTACCATCTGGAAGTTCGAGGTAACACTCTACATGGTTGTGGCGAGGGGGCAATGAGATGATGTTATCTGCAAGAGGCCCGGAACTGGGAAACACTGTGCAAATCCTCTTAGGGAACAGGCAAAGGGCTCTCCTTCCAATGCCTGCCTTTACAGGATGTGCTTGTTTGTTTGTGTCTCCCAGTTTTTGTCTTACAGCCTATTAAGTTTACCGGCCCCAGACAGGTAAAGGTTGATTTGCATGCACATATTTTATTGACCATTAATTGATTTTTAGTTTCTGCTTACACAATGGTTTCTTTAGAAACAGTGATTGGATTAGTACATTTCTCCTGAAGGGGAAACATAGTTTAAAAGGTAAGGAACTTTACCTTCTCCCAATCCAGGTTTGGATAATTGTTGAAGTTCTGAGTGTATGATATAGAGCCTGTGTTTAGAATTTTAAAAACTTCTTTAAAAGAATTGTATGGCCTTCTAACCTTTCTCCCTACTATACATAAATTATATCAACATTTATATGCTCCCAACTTAGTAATATACAGAGTAGCCAGATTATTATGATCTCTGAATGCATAATAATCTGGCCACTCACTGTATATCCTGTATAATAAAAGGCTAATATGCAAATTGTCCTCTTGAGCAGGAGTTCGACCAGCAGGCCGACCAATCTCCCATGTCCCCTCCCCCCTGGCCAGGCTGGCCAGACCCCACCCATGCACGAATTCATGCCCTGGGCCTCTAATATATATATATATATATATATATATATATATATATATATATATATATATATAAAATCTAATAATAGACAAATATGCAAATTGACCATACCTCCGACACACCCAGAAGCCACGCCCACAAGCCACACCCACCATCCCATCAGAGCGAGTATGCAAATTAACCCAAACCAAGATGGCTACAGCCACAGAGAGCAAGGTTCCCTAGGTAACAGAGGAAGCCAAGCTTTCTGCCAGCCGTTGCAGGCCTAAGCCTCCACTCAAGCTACAAAGTTTCAATTATAGAAGGTAAACAAATTCAAACAAATGGCAGCAGAATGGAGCTTGAGAGAGCAGGCCAGGGTTGCTGCCAGCAACAGGGGAAGCAAAGCTTTCCGCACACCCTGGCCGGGCCCACCCACTTAAGGCAACAAAGTTTCAATTATAAACCCAACACAAATGGCTGCCGGGCCTCGGAGGGAGCCCCAGGCTTGGCTCTGCTCCAGGCTACAAAGTTTCAGTTGTAGAAGGAAAATAAATTCCAGATACCAGGGTCTCCGCTTGCATCCCAGGGGGCGTGGCCCACCTGCAAACCACCACAGGCCCCTCGCTCAGGCCGCCCCACGCCCCAAGGGAACCCCACCCTGATCAGGGACACCCTTCAGGGCAAACCAGCTGGCCCCCACCCCTGTACCAGGCCTCTATCCTATCTAATAAAAGAGAACTATGCAGATTGATCATCACTGCAACACACAATATAGCTGCCCCCATGTGGTCAAAGATCCTTCCCCCATGTGGACACAAGATGGCCTCCACAAGATGGCCAGCAGGAGAGGGCAGTTGGGAGGCACCCGGCATGCAAGGGAGGGCAGTTGGGAGGCACCCTGCCTGCAAGGGAGGGCAGTTGAGAGGGACCAGGCTTGCAAGGGAGGGCAGTTAAGAGGGATCAGGCCTGCAAGGAAGGGCAGTTGGAGGTGATCAACCCTGCAGGAGAGGGCAGTTAGGGGTGACCAGGCCAGCAGAGGAGGGAAGTTGGGGGCAAACAGGCTGGCATGGGAGTGATTAGGGGGTGATCAGGCTGGCAGGCAGAAGCAGTTAGGGGCATTCAGGAAGGCAGGCAGGCAAGCAGTTGGGAGCCAGCAGTCCTGGATTATGAGAGGGATGTCCGACTGTCCGTTTAGGGATCCGACTGCCCACCGGGATCGGGCCTAAACGGGCAGTCGGACATCCTTTGAGGGGTCCAAGATTGGAGAGGGTACAGGCTGGGCTGAGGGACAACTCCCCTCAGTGCACGAATTTCGTGCACCGGGCCTCTAGTATATAAATACACACACACATATATATACTGAGTGGCCAGATTATTGTGTGTTCAGAGATCATAATAATAATCTGGTCACTCAGTGTATATCTCAAATGTATAGGCTCTTCACACACAAACTCTGAACCCTTACACTGCAACCTCCTCTGATGCCAGGAATACCCACCACTCACTCACTTTGTCCTCTAGAGAAAGTGATAGTAGTTATAATTTAGAAATTGCAAAATGGTTGCCTGTGGGCTCACTTTGGTATGAATATGAGTGTGTGTTTTTTTTTGGGGGGGGGTCTCACAATTGTTTTTAATTCAATTAGTTGCTAACATTTCAATTTGATAAAATTTCACACAAATTTTAGCCTGGATTGCTAGCTTCCCCTTAATAAAGGAATGAGCTAGTAACACTTGTTAGGATTCCATAACAATCACCTAAAACTTGGTAGCCACTTTGCTTGGGCTCTTCAGTTCCCCTACTAGGTCTTGTTGACTATTCTGTTATCAACCAGGATGGAACAGACAGCCCTGCACTTAAAGCTAGTTCATTCAAAGTGACCAATTTAATATCATAGCAGAGAGAGGAGATTACTGTTATTTGGTTAGTGTACCCAATGACAGGGTATATGAGTGGATAGCCACCGTCCTGGTGGAATCCCTCATCTGAACCTGAAGGTAAACATTTAGGGCAATGTACATGAAGCCCCAAGGCTCTTTCAAATGGTTCTGAGCTTAACGTTGTGTTTGTCTACATGGATTGCTGTTCCCTCTTCCTCCACTCCCTCTATTCATACCTTTGAGACAGGAAACGTGCCTGCAACTTATTTAGCTGCCCCAAAGGGCCTAGCAAAAGGTGGAGTCCATAGTTGAAGCTCAGAAAATATTAATGAGGCACTCTATCCAATGATAATTGCATCACAAAGTCCTTCTTTTCTTTTCTTGACTTGACAAATACTGGATTTATGGAATGAGAATTTAAGGTTTTGATGATTTTCTGTGTCCTCAAATTAACAGATTAACTAATAATTATTTTTTCTGTATCCTTGAATGAATAGCAGGACATCATTAATTATCATGGAACAAGTAAGGGAAGAAAAAAATAATATTTCTTAAGTAGCAAGAAGGGGAATTAAATAATGATCATTAGTAAGGGTTGATAGAAGGAAGTAACTTAGGAGAAGAGGCTAATTTATACTTATTTCACTATTTCAAATCACCAGTGGCTTGGAATTTTCTCAAGGGACCAGAAGGTCCAGGGTTCTAAGAATTTCTTGAGGAACAAATCTCCCTCCATGTTTTCTCATTACCACCTCACTACACCATCCTACCCCTGAAGAGAAGAGAGTGCTGGATATGGCAGCAAGGGTAAAAGAAAGCCGTTAAAGGTGACAAAGGCTTTAAACTGAAAACTGAGGGAAGGGGAAAATATCCAGCCAAAAGTTGTAAAAATGAGCTATTACATTGGATACTATATCTGATAGAATAAGAACAGTAGGAGAAGCATTTAGTAATTAACAGAGTAGAATAACTTGGGGAAAAGACAGGAATAATGGATGTGGCTCTAGTTGTACAAAGTTGGAGCAGTTAAAATTTTGAACTTAAGTGTTTAACAGAAAGGGATATTTATGACTGCCTAGATTTTATAAAGACTTAGTATAGAATAATAAATGGTGTTGAGGTGAGAAAATCAAATACCATCATTGAGAGTATATACCATAGGCTACCTGACCAGAGAAAGGAGAATGATGTAATCACAATGCTTAGACAAGACTTTTCTCATTGAAGACTTAGTTTCAACAATTTAAATGTAATTTCTCACTCTCCTTGCCATCGTTTCCCTTCCCACAAGATCTTATTGTTTTCTGTCTTGATTCCTTGGTGCCATCCTATCTAATAAAGAGTGAATATGCAAATTGACCATCACACCATCACAAATATGGTGTCGCCCACAGCAGAGGCAGGGTTTCCATAACACAAGATGGCTGCACCCACAGTGGAGGCCAAGTTCCCGTAACAAACCTTAACGAGCAATCAGCAGGGACCTGAGGCTGCGTGGTGCTGGGCTGGGGCAGGGGACCTGAGGCCGCACCCCCCCACCCAGTGAGGCTTCATGGGGGGCCTGAGGCTGCACTCCCCATCCCACCCGGCGGGACTTGACAAGGGTGGGGCTGGCTAGGTCTGAATCTTGCCCAATTTTGAGGTTCTGTGGATGGGTGGGGACTTGACTCTGGGTCCTGCAGCATGCCCCAGACTCTGACAGGAGGAAGATTTTCATATACATTTTACTAATTTTCTTTGATCTCTAACACTTTTATTATAGAGAAAGGGCAAATAGCAATATTAAAATATTTCCTCTAATTAATCCTTTTAATGTGCATGAATTTCATGCACTGGGCCACTAGTTCTTTTATAAGCATCTCAAGAATAGTACAATATCTTGAAACTTCCATAAATTCTCAAGAGGACTCAGGTAAACACAGATTGCTCATAAACTGACTTTTCAATTGACATACAGAGGTTCTGTCCATTAGTACATACTACCCTATTGGTTAGAGAATTGAAAATAAAGTGTAATAGATGTATGTATATGTGGGAGAACAGGAGTAGCAAAGGATTGTTTAGGTGGGGGTCCCAAACTCAAATGCCTGCTGGAGTCAGGTGTCCCATCTGAAAGGCACAGCTGCTATTCCATTCCAACAGATTGTTGCCATGTGAGAACATAGCTCCAAGGTTACCAAACATTCTGAATATTCTAAAGAAGCAGGAAACTTAAATTTTAATGTGAAATATTCTGCCTTTTAAATAGTATCAACTAATTTAAAACTCTGAAATATATTAGGTGGGCCAAACAAAATAATTCCACAACCACTTAATGGTGATTCTAATTTAAGTGATAGATGGAATTCATGACACAGCCTTGATTTAGTTACTTAAACTAAGCCTGGCTCTGTCCATTCAGCATAGGTTTGGTTCCAGCTTGGTTGGTGTGAGTACTTTTCCCAAATAGCAGTCTTGCGTGTTGGTTTGTATCTATAAATATAACTGAAAACTTGCACAATGATAAAAATGGTAAGTAGATTCTATGTTTGGTTCGAGTCAGTCTATTCAACAAGTAACTGAGAAATCAGTGGTCAGACTCTGAATTATGTAAAGAAAGTAATCAGAAGGCAGTAACTTTTTGTTCTCTCATCAGACCATGAATCCTTTGAAAGCTATGGTAAAGACTTTCGATTTGGTTCTAAAAATATGTGGAAGCTATTGGAAGTTTGTGAGCAGGGAAAGGGTATGATCTAACTTAATATTCTAAAAGGAACACACTAAAAGACCTGATAGGAAGACCCTGTCTGGAGCTACAACCTGTAGACATCAAGAAAGTCTGCCTTTACTTAGTGCAATATGTTTCCCTACCACTTTTTTATTAGGCATGTTGTTCTCATAGTCATGTGTTAATGTCTCTTCTCCACATCTCCTCCCACCAATGGAGATGTTCTCCATGGCTCTTAGGCCACTATCCTAAGAAATGTATAGCCTATATCATACTGAATGTGTTATCCAAAGGTAACCAATGCATTTTCTGATTTAACTAACTTCCTTGAGTTCTTTCCTGGCCCTCAGGCCATTTCTCAGATGTGTAAAAGATATGGAGCCTTCCAACTATCTGATCTTTTCAACTTAGAGGACAAGTGATATAGTCTTGCAAATTGATCTAATTACTCAACGCTATGCTTCTATCTTTCAGAAAATACTGAAGGAAGGACCTCTGCTGAAGAGCTGTAACTCCTTCAAGAGATGGAAGCTTAGATATTTTCTGGTTCGAGGACAAAGGCTCTGCTTTGCACACCATCCTGCGGTAAGAGAATACATAGCATACGTGTGTGTGTGTGTGTGTGTGTGTGTGTGTGTGTGTGTGTGTGTGTGTGTGTTAGTATATATAAAATCCTGTCCATTGGGTTAGTGTGTGGGTGCCAGAAAATGTGTTATGAGGACACTTGGCAAACACTGAGGCAGAAGTTAGTATTCCTTTAACTTGGACTTTTGGGGCAAGAGAATAACTTTTCTCTCCCCTCCCCTTCCCATTTCCCTCTCCTTTCATAAGTTCCTCAGTTAGCTCTTCTGCACTCAGAACCAACTACATAATTTGTGGAGCCCAATATAAAATAAAAATATGGGCCTCTTATTTAAAATGTAAAGAGAAATGCTAATAAAGATACAAAAATATAAAGCAATGACTTGTCGGGGCATCTTTTATTTGTCATTAGATGTCATTGTAAGTAAAGAAAAAAGAAAAATTTAAATTATTAGCAATTTTGCCATCTTTGTATATTGTGCAATGCCAGTTTTAAAAGCAAACAAGAAAGCATTTAACTCATGAAGAACAATCAAAATTATACAGTTTGCACATGGTGGTTCATACACACACATATATTTGTTCTTACCAGTACACAAAACTACACAAAAGTAACTCAACTGTTTTTATTTCACATCTTGACACTTATACATTCTACCAACACTTTCTAAAAGGAAAATGAATTATGGATTTCCCTATCTTTTCCTTTCCTTCAATATTATAACTTTCAACATAAATGATTGGCTAACTCAGGGAAGTAACATATTCAAGAAATAATATAAGAGGGTTACTTGGTTGTTCATGTTTCTTAGAACACCATTGCTATGTTTGAAACAAGTTCTAGTTCCAACCAAATATGTGGTCTCTGAGGGCTGTCAGATCCCTTACTCAGTCATAGATGTAACATGCTTATTTTATACTTGTTTTGAATCTCAATGAACTCTCACACATCTTGAGTCCACTGGAATTCTATGATCATGGGTATCCTGAATTCAAATAAGTGACAAGATATGGGGTGGACATGCATATTGTGCATATCTCCTCTGCTCATGTTCATGACCCATTGTCCCACTGGATTTCACTTATAAAACACAAGTTAAATGATAAACATATTAAGAATTTCAAGACTGCAACAGCAGAGCATTAAACCAAGTGTGAGGCCCTTCTGAACATGAGGTCTTTTATGACTGCACAGGTTGCATACCATTGAAGCCAGTCCCCTCTGTATACATAGTACTGATTTCCTGCTGCTGGCTAGGTGTTACCTACTATATAGCCAATGTATAACAAGACACAGCTTTAAAACTAGAAGGGACTAGCAACAAAGGCTGTTGGCTGATAAAATTGGAGCTACTAATTCCTATCTGCTCCACTAGGCCCCTAGCTAGACCTCATCAAATTATCTTTTCCAACATAAACCTTTAGTTTTGAATAATTCTGAATTACCCAGGCCTTCCTATAAATCCACATCAAAGTTTTGGAAAGACTTGTGTTTTGGTTTAATATGGTTTGTTTTTTATTTGTCACATGTTTTATCAACAAAAAGCATGATGCTAAATAAATCCCAACACTCAAGCCAGAGCAACGATTACATCATGACTGCCAAAAATGCTTATTAATGTGTGTGTGTGTGTGTGTGTGTGTGTGTGTGTTTACTTTTTAGTGTATCTTTTCCTCATTAACCAGATGGTTATTTTTCCTTCTCCCTCTTATCTTTCCAGTTTGCACACTTTGAAACTGTTGATCTGTCTCATGTCGCCTTGGCAGAAACTAGCTGTAGAAACCTTTGCCACAGTTTTTGTGTAAGTAAGGTTGAGAATGAGTGAATGGCCCAGGGTGGGAGCTAGATGGGAAGAAAGTTTACCACACCTACTTGTTTCCTTTTTGGAGTTCAGGTCTCCCAAGTCTTCTTTGATCCCAAATGTATATAGAAATTCACTTAAAGTAGCATTGCAATCAAGTGCTAAAGCTTATTCATGTAAACACTTTGACCATTCCACCATAGGAGGAAAAAAGTGATGGCCCTATTCCCTATTACCAATCTGCGATAAAACTGAGATGATTTGGGAGTAGGGGAATGACTATTACAAAATCAATCCTAATGAAGGTGATTTAGAATATCACTGGGAGGCTTTCAAGAGACTGCTAATATGTTACCGAAAATATCAGGATAATCAAGCTATGTGACATACTCTCCTTTGATGAAGCAGATAAGAGCCTAAATCCAAAGTGAAAACTACCCTATCCTCAGGTTACTAATAAGAGTACCTCAAAGAAAGCAGAGGATTTTCTGCTTTTCAAGGATTTGGCACTGCTGAAATTTCGTAAGGCTTTGGGCACTGAAGTGAGTCCAGATCAGAAAGCTCACTGAAAAATAGCAAGTCCATTGATTCAGGTATTCTCCTACCCATCTCCTCCCAGAACTGTCTCCTCCCAGCCTCAGTGTTGGATCATGGAGACTGGGTTTCCTCTTCAGGCAGGTGGAAGGTTATACTTAGCAGACTAAAAAGCTACAGGCCCAATATCCTGCTTCTGTGGGTGGTCCGCATTCTATTCGCTTTTGAAAGGAGAGTAGGGTCTAGATATAAGAGAGAACCTACTCTTATTTCTCTCATTATATCACATTTACCCAGGGTAAAGCTAATGATTTTGTTGACCTATACCCAAAAGCTTAATTTTTGGCTGGTAAGCATACAGGCTAATGTTTTTGGTCTCCACTTTACAAAGAAATCCCAAGGGCTAGGTTGCCCCTTAGCCGAATTGAAACACAGAGACACTGTCCATCAGCCCCATACAAAAATGGACTTCGACCAAAAGAGTGGTTATTATAACAATTCCCACTAGTTCTTATTCCCATTTATCACAGAAGTAAAAATAAATTGCTAGTTCTAAGATGTTTGGGGTTGGTAGTAATGGCAAGTAGGGTCATTGAAGCAATGACTGATGCTATTGCTATCCATGTTCCCTCATTCCCTCTGGGAAAAGACCAATTCATGGCCATAGTCTACCTATGTTAGGGCAGACTAATCCATGCTGAGGGTCTAACTAATCCATGTTAGACCCTCAGCATGGATTTTTTCATACTTGCCTTGGTTCTTGCAATAAGCAGGATTAAGGGATACAAAGGTAAAGTTCTCTTCAGGTTGTCCCTGACTGTAAGAAAAAATAAACTAGATTTTTAGATTTCTCACTCTCTTCCCAAACAGAGAGGCACACCTTTATGAACCATATACCCTTAAATCATCTTTTTAATTTTGTTATTGATTTCAGAGAGGAAGGGAGAGGGAGAGAGATAGAAACATCAATGTTGAGAGAAATTCATTGATTGGCTGCCTCCTACATGTCCCCAACTTGGGATCCAGCCCACAACCTGGGCATGTGCCCTTGACTGCAATGGAACCCAGAACCCTTCAATCCATAGGCGTACACTCTACCCACTGAGCCAAACCAGCTAAGGCCCCTTTTGCCATTTTTAAGTAGACAAAGCAGTAGTGAGTAGGATGTTCAAACAACCTCACTTGAAGTTTAAAAGCATGTGCTCCAGAGCCAAATAATCTGGATTTCAATGCTGGCTTAGCTTTTTACCTGTTAGGGGACCCTGGGCAAGTCATTTAAGTCCCTTAGCCTTGGTTTTCCTGACTATGAAGTGGGAAAAAAATCCCTATATCATGGGGGTGTAATGAAGATTGAAATAATTAATATACATACATGGCAATAGAACAATACAAGGAACATAGTAAATGCCATTAAAGTGTTATTTGTTACTATTATCATTACTATTATTTTGGGTGGGGATTTAGGGAGCTGCAAGTGGTTCTGGGAACACCTGACTTGTGTTTAAAAAGTCGCTTGGGTCATGCTTGGTAGACCTGTCTAGGTCCTTGAGAATTCACAGGCTCTGTTTGGGGGCAAATTTGTGGAGTGTGAACCAGCTAATAATGTGACTTTTTGTTTAGGTAATCACACCACAACGAAAACTTACCCTGGCTGCGCCCAACCGGAAAGACATGGAAGAATGGATTAATGTCATAAAAACTGTTCAACAAGGAGAAATTCGTAAGGTAAGGAAATAGTAGAGAATCCACGCAACACTGAAGTATAAACTCATAATTGACTGAGTTAAGCCATCTTTCAAACAGGGAAATAACAAGATGGAAGCAGAGACCATCTGGTCAGGAATTATAGAGGAACATCATTAGGAAACCTATTTAAAACTATTTATAAATAGCAGTGATTCACTTGAACTCAGACCTTGAAAAGTATGTGGTTTAGATACCTGTGTACACATCCATTTGATATGTAGATGTCATTATATGTCAGTGGATAAGGCACTCAGATGTATGTGAGCATCTAATTTAGATGTTATGTTAGAAATCAGTAGTCTTGACTTGGGTCTGCTGAGTAACTACAGTAACAGCTAAGGAAACAGACTCAAAAAGGAAAAGCAGACCAAAATGAAGCAACCACTCAGTGGCAAAGCTTATATCATTAACCACTACATAATTCTGCCTTTATGTTTATTATCTACCAGAAAAGAAATGTTGAGGGAAGAGCAAGGAGTGGTCCTACTCAAAGCTTAGCAGGGTTCTTTTTCTCTGTAGCAATACCAAACCCCACTGCTCCCTGCCATAAATGGTGCCACCATTCAAACTCTGGGCTATGCCTTCAGCCCACTATTCTGCAGACCTACCACAGTTAGAAGTCACATAAGTTGTAAAGGGGGAAGGATTTTTGTCATTTGTTTACTTAGAACAGTGTTTGGCACATAGCAGAAGCTCAACAAATATTTGCTGAATGAATAAATGAGGGTAATCTATTATGAAGCTCTTGGAGATAAAGGGGAAAACAAATATACCCTTTAAAAAACCCTGATGTCTTACATAACTAGCAAAGGGTAGAATATTGTTATAGGCATTTGGGAAAAAGCAGTGCAGACTTGGTAATAATGGGTTTTAGAAGTAAAATCAATGCCATGGAGAAAAGCTATCTGTCCTCACTCCCCTAGATTTCTTAGGCTTTTGACCACTTGGTTTCATAATTATACATTCTGCTAATCATGGCTATGAGACATCACAAGTTCATTGAACTGGGGCCTACATACCTCTCCGCATATCATTAAGGCCTCTCCTAGGACATATTGAATATGATTAATTGAGAAAGTCTTTGCTTAGAAACTGAAGATGGTCTTTGTGTGACTTAGGACTCAACATTTCACTCTTTTGTTATCTTTTTCCTTTCCTGATGGAGAATCACATCCTGTCCCTCCTGCCCACCCACAATGAGGCCACTATGGCACAGCACTAGAGATATCCACAAAAAGAAATTATGACTTCTATGCTCCCATCTTCCCTCCTGTAGAGCAATCCCTTTCCTTCCCCCAGCTTATCTCTATCCAAACTGGAGCACTTCTAATGAATCACATATTTTCAATTTGGTGAAAAAGGCCACATAGGATATTTTGAATTTTAATTATTATTCTGATAATGCAAAAACTTCTAAAATAATCCATAAGAGCACTTATCTGTAATTTCTGGCTCAATTAATTAAACACCTTGTTGTTGACTACACTGCACAAACTACAAAGGGAAAAAAAAAAAAATCTGCCTGTTTACACTTTTGAAAGTTGAGTTTCAGGTTGTAATCACAACCTCTGTAGAACTGCTCTAGGGACCTAAATCTATTAAGGAATACTTTTAGCTGAAAGTAAAATGTCTCACCACCAACATCTTAGCAATTCATCTTGCTTAAGGCTTAGAGAGTCAAATATACTTTCTCTCATATAAAGCTCAACTCCAATGATATGTTCTATCTTCTGTCACAACCAATGCCTGATATGGGTTGAAGAAAGATTAATAATTAACTAAGTGGTTTATTAAGTCACTACAAAGCAATTGGATAACTTATTGGAAACTAGTCAGTACACATTAAGGAGTGAGTTCCTACTAGATGCCCAGTTCTGTTCTATAGAGAGTTGGAAAAAAATGTGTTGCTGCTCCTTACCACAGAAATATTTTTAGGTAGTTGGGGGAAACAAAATATACACAAAGAAATAGTTAAGTGACAGTACTCAAGAGAAATAACAATTTTCAGAGATGTTACAAGGCAGTGAATGACTGATTGCCAGATTAATAAAACAGACATTAAAGTAGTATGGGAGTTCAAGGCAGGAAAACATAAATATGGGCTGGAGTACTCTGGGAAGAGTTTATAGAAGAAAAATTTGTGACTGGACTTGAAAGATGAATAGGATTTTATTGGTGACAGGGGATTAGGGACAGGCGGAAGTCCTGAGCAGAGGAATTGACATAAGCAAAATCTGAGTAATAGAAAAACAGAAACTTTTTGGAATAGAGTGAAAGGAGACTCTATTTGACCAGAAGAGTTTGGGAAAGTGAGTTTAAGAAATGTGTATGAAGAGGTAAATTGAGCTTTATTCTGAAAGATTATCAATGTCAGGATAAAGAGAAGGGAAGAATTGCAACATGAGCAAAGTTCAGTTTAAGGATGGATTACAAAGGGGAGATAGTTTATCAAAGGAATACTTTACAAATATAAGCTGGATTAGACAAGGGATAAACTGGAGACCAAAAGATCATAGAGGAGACTATAAATTAATGCAGGAAAGACAAAGTTAAGCCTCAGGATGAGGATAGAAAGGGAAGACAAATGGTAGATACCAAGTTGGGGTGGGGAGAACCGAAACATATGAGAGGTAAATGAGAGAAATAAGTCACAGGCAAATTAAAGGTTTGAGCCTGGGAGACTTAAAGAATAAAAGAGGAGAATGGAAATAGAGCTACATGGAAAACTAGATTAAAAGTTTAGCTCTTTCTAACAATTAATTGTCATGAAACCATTAACTATGGGAACAAGAATGAACCTTAGAAGTAGACTACAGATTTTAGACTCTAAAGCATCTTTAGATCAAGTCATGTAGCCTTTACTTGAATTACCCCAAAGATGGGGAACTAAGACTCTTGCAAAAGACTCCTTTCAATGTTCCTAAAGTTCTAAATTTTAGAAAATTTTTTCTTCACCTTTGGCCTAGTAGAATAACTTTCTAACATTCAGTGTGAGCTGAAAGAATGGTATCAGCTGCCATTTGAGGTAGAAAGCTCCATGTCATTGGAAGCATTTATTTATTTATTTATTTATTTTTAGAAATTTTCAAATTGTTTAGAGAGATAGAGAGATAGATAGATAGATAGAGAGAGAGAGAGAGTGAGAAATATTGATCAGTAGCCTCCTACATGTGCCCCAAAGAGGATGGAACCTGCAACCTAGATATATGCCTTAACTAAGAATACAACCCGCCATATTTGGTGTATAGGATGACATTCCAACCAACTGAGCCACCACTGGCAGAGCTCATTGGCAGTATTTAAAGCAAACTAAACAACTTTTTAAAATACTGTATAGAAAATTAATTTTTATAGTGACATCAGCAAGATGGCAGACTAGGAAATCTCAAAGCTTATCCTCTCCCCTACAAAAACAACAAATAAACTACCATGTGCCAACTAGAATGCTTCTGAGAGTTTCAGAATACTATAAAGAAGCTGCAGAAACTCTATGGAGCATAGAGACAGACTCGCCACATAGAAAATCATAGTAAGCCATTTACCTACATAGCCCCATCCTCTAGTTTGGCAGAGCTTGAGGCCAACAGTAATTCCCTTGGCCTGATCTCTTTTTACAAGGGAAAAGGAGAGCAGAATTTCAGCAACTCTTGAGAAGCTGACTAAGTGAAAAACAAAATCTAGAAATATGGTGTCTACAAGAGACTCACTTTAAAATTAAATAGCATAGGCTGAAAGTAAAGGATGGAAAATATATTTCATGTAAGTGGTAACCAAATGAAAGCATGGGTGGCTATACTTATATCAGAAAAAATAGACAGTATATCTAAAACTGTCTTTAGAGACAAAGGAGGACATTATCTTATGTAATAAAAGGCTAATATGCAAATTGACCAAACAGTGGAACAACCGGTCGCTATGACCATCAGGGGGAAGATGCTCAACACAGGAGCTTCCCCCTGGTGGTCAGTGTGCTCCCACAGGGGGAGTACCACTCAACCAGAAGCTGGGCTCACAGCTGGCAAGCACAGTGGCAGTGGCGGGAGCCTCTCCTGCTTCCGCGGCAGCACTAAGGATGTCCGACTGATGGCATAGGCCGGTTCCCCGCATCAGTCGGACATCCCCCGAGGGCTCCCGGACTGCAAGAGGGCACAGGCCGGGCTGAGGGACCCTCCAACCCCCAAGTGCATGAATTTCGTGCACCAGGCCTCTAGTTTATATATATAAAGAGCCAGGGTCTGTAATGACCAAGGCTCCACTGAACACCAGAAGTCAGTGCTGGGTTGCCGTGGTGACCCAGCACTGACTGCCTAGGGGGCTGCAGATCAGGCCCAGAGAGAGGCCTGCAGAGAGAGAGAGGCATGGTCCTATCCGCAGCCTCCGTAGCAGCTGTTGATCAGGTGTTGCCTCTCTCTTTCTCTCCCAGCTTCGCCAGCAGCTGTGCCTCTGTTTCTCTCTGGGCCTCCTCCGGGGCTGCTGATCAGCCCCACCTCTTTGATCAGGCCCAGAGATAGGCCTGGAGACGCTGACTAGCATAGAAACCAACCAATCACAACCTAACCTGGGTGAACTGCGAAGGCAGAACCTAAGATGAGGGCTGCAGAGGGGTTTTAAGGGCAACAGCTGTTTGGTGTAAGGTGTAAGAAAGCAGTTCAATTTTTTCATGACCAGTTTGGTAGTATAGTGCATATGGCTGGCTATCAGTCCAGATATAGAAATTATGTGTTTTTGTCTGCCAAGAGCCTTTTTCAGCCTCTTGCTGAAAAAGGCTCCCCACCATTTAAGCAATCCTATCCTATATAATATATCTATACTAATAAAAGGGTAATAAACTAATTAGACTGGATCGACCAGCCATCTTTCAGATGTCTGACTTCCTTACAAATAAAGCCATGGTGGTGGGGGCTGAGGCAGAGGCAGTTAGGGGTGATCAGACTGGCAGAGGAGGGCAGTTGGGAGATAGATCAGGCCAGCAGGGGGTTAGGGACAATCAGGCTGGCAGGGGAGGGTAGTTGGGGGTGAGATGAGGCCGGCAGGGCAGTTGGAGGCAACCAGGCCAGCAGGGGAGGGCAGTTGAGGGCAAGATCAGGCCAGCAGGGGGTTAGGGGCAATAAGGCTGGCAGGGGAGGGCAGTTGGGGGCAAGATCAGGCCAGCAGGGGTTAGGGGCAATCAGGCTGGCAGGGGAGGGCAGTTGGGGGTGAGATCAGGCCAGAAGGGCAGTTGGGGGCAACCAGGCCAGCAGGGGAGGGCAGTTGAGGGCACGATCAGGCCAGCAGGGTTTAGGGGCAATAAGGCTGGCAGGGGAGGACAGTTGGGGGCGAGATCAGGCCTGCAGGGCAGTTGGGGGCAACCAGGCCAGCAGGGGAGGGCAGTTGGGGGTGAGATCAGGCTGGCAGAAGAGGGCAGTTGGGGGCGAGATCAGGCCGGCAGGGGAAGGCCATTGGGGGCAAGATTGGCTGGCAGGGGAGGGCAGTTGGTGGCGAGATCAGGCTGGCAGGGGAGGGCAGTTGGGGGCAATATCAGGCTGGCAGGGGAGGGCAGTTAGGGGTGATCAGGCAGGCAGGCAGGTGAGTAGTTAGAAGCCAGCAGTCCCAGATAGAGGGATGTCCATAGGTATCAGGCCTAAACTGGTGGTCGGACATCTCCCAAGGGGTCCCCAATTGGAGAGGGTGCAGGCTGGGCTGAGGGAACACCCCCCATGCACAAATTCCATGCACCGGGCCCCTAGTATAATGATAAAATAATCAATTCAATACAATCATAAGTATATATGCATGTAACATCAGAGTACCTACCTAAATATATAAAACAAATCATGAAAGATCTGAAGGCAGAACTTGACAGCAATACAATAATAGTAGGGGACTTCGCTACCCCATTTACAATGGTGGATACATTTTCTGCAGACAGAAAATCAATAAAGAAACACCTGACTTGAATAACACTATTGACCAAATGGACCTAACTGAAATATACAGAAATTTATACCCAACAATAGCAGAAGATATATTCTTCTCGAGATTCTTCTCAAGGGCACACAGAATATCCTCCAGTATAACTAATATGTTAGGTGACAAAATAAGCCTTAGCAGATTTTAAAAGCATGGATATCATTCCAAGTATCTCTTCTGACCATAAGGTAATGAAATAGAAATCAATAACAGAAAAGAAAAGAAAAGAAAAGAAAAGAAAAGAAAAATTCACAAATACATAGAAACTAAACAATTCAGTCTTGAACAACCATTTAGGTAAAAGAGGAAATCCAAAGGAAATTTTAAAAGTATATTGAGAAAAACAAAAATGAAAACACAACATACCAAAACCTACGGATGCAGTAAAAGCAGTTATAAAATGGAAGTTTATAACAATAAACAATACCATTAAAATAGAAAGATCTCAAATAAACAACCTAACCTTACATCTCAAGTAACTAGAAAAACAACAAACAACCCAAAGTCAGAAGAAGGAAGAAAATAATTAAAATTAGAGCAGAATAAATCAACAGAAAAAAAATTAAGTAAAAAAGATGAAGAGGTGATTTTTTTAAAAAATAAAATTGAAAAACTGTTAGCTAGACTATGAATAAAAGAGACAATTCAAATAAATAAAATCAGAAATGAAAGATGAAATATTATAACAGATGCCTCAGAAATAGGAAATATTACAACATATGCCTCAGAAACAAAAAGGATCATAAGGAACTATTATGAACAAACTATATAACTAAGAAGAAATGGATAAGTTCCTAGAAACATACAAACTACTAAAACTGAATCAGGAAAAAATATAAAGCCTGAACAGACCAGTAGCAAATTAAAAAATTGGATCAGAAATAATATTAAAAAAAAAACTCCCAACAAAGAAAAGTCCAGAACCTGGTAGCTTCATGGGTGAATTCTACTCAATTTATTGAAAGAAACAGTTCATTTGAAGAATTAGCACAAATACTTCTTTTTTAAATATAATTTTTATTGATTTCAGAGAGGAAGGGAGAGGGAGAGAGAGATAGAAACATCAATGGCGAGAGATTATCATTGATCGGTTGCCTCCTGCACACCCCCATACTGGGGATTGAGCTCAAAATTCATGACTTCCTGATCAGTAGGTCAAAGCTCAACATGTAGTCAGCTGAGCAAGGAATTCTTTATACTTCACACTCTCTGTGTACTAAATATCAGAAAACATGCTAAAAATATGAATGTGGTAAAGTCTCCTATTATGACTCAAAATGTGTTACATTTCTGAGAATTCCTAACAGAAAATGACCCTATTAAAATATTTTGTGAATGTGCCTTTTGCCATGGCAGATACTTTTAAAAACATCATTTGTGAAGTATTTATGTTTCTATAACATTTAACTTTCTAGTTAAAGAGTACAGCAAATCACAAATTAATTCTTTCTGGGTTTTCCCCAGGATTTTCCTTGAACTTTATTGTATCAAAATAGCATTTTAGTTTGGCTACAATTAAAGAGAAAAAATATCTATATTTTTTTAGAAAAAAAAGTATATATAGATTTTGTACACTCAAGCTTGCTTGATTTGTTACATTATGTCAGTATTAGGGACCATCCAGTTCAACAAATCCTACTTAAGAAAAAAAAAAAAAAACAGGCAAAGACACTACAAGAAAAGAAAACCACAAGAGAGTAACCCTGATGAACACAATGCAAAAATCCTTAATAAAATCCTAACAAATTGAATTCAATAGCACATTAAAAGGATCACACACCATGACCAAGAGGGACTTATGGCAGTGATGCAAAAGTGATTTAATATATATAAATCAATATGAAAACAAAATGAAAGAAAAACCACAGGATCAACTCAATAGATGCAGAAAAAGCATTTGTCAAAGTTCAACACCTAACCATCATTTAAACCTCAACAAAATAGGTATAAAAGAATCTTATTTCAATACAACAAAGGCCATATATAAAAAGCCCATAGCTGCCTGGGCAGTGTGGTTCAGTGATTGAGTTTCAACCCAGGAACCAAGAGGTCACCAGTTGGATTCTGGGTTGGGGCACAGGTTGCGGGCTCAATCCCCAGTAGGGGGTGTGCAGGAGGCAGCTGATCAATCAGTGATGTTTCTCTCTCATCAATGTTTCTGTTTCTATCCCTCCCCCTTCCTCTCTATAAAAATCAATAAAATCTTATATTTTTAAAAATCCCATAGCTAGCATTATAATCAACTAGTGCCCCAGTGCACAGATTCATGCACATTGAAAGGAAATTAATTAGAAGGTGGCCAGCGGAGTGGGGCTGGGTGAGACGGGATGGACACGCCTTGGAGCAAACCTCCTGTGGTCCCTCCCTGGCCTGCTGCACCTGGGGCAGCACTGGGGCTCGACGGACATCTGTGGAGTGAGTGGGGTCCCTCCAGCATGTTGGGTCCCTCTGCCTGGCCTGTAGGGATCGGGCCAAAACCAGCTCTTTGCCCCTAGGGGTCCCAGATTGGGAGAGGGTGGTTCTTGGGTGACACACCCCAGAATTGGGCTCCCCCCTCTCTGGTTCCAGGGTGTGTCACCCGAGAAATGCCACTGCCAAGTCACCACAGCTTGGCAGCTCCTGCGTTGAGCATCTGCCCCCTCGTGGTCAGTGTGCATCATAGCTACTGGTCAGACAGTCAGACGGTTGCTTAGCCTTTTATATATATAGATGGGGGGAAACTGAAAGCTTGCCCTCTAAGATCTGGTACAAGTCAAGGATTCCTACTCTAACCACTTCTTTTCAACCTAGTAACTAGAAATCTTAGCCTGAGAAAATAGCAAGAAAAAGAATAAAGGCACCCAAATTAGAAAGGAAGAAGTTAGATTCTTTCCATTTGCAAATGACATGATCATATACATAGGAAAACCTGAAGACTCAATAAAATAGTGGTTAGAACAAACTAATTCATTTAAAAAAATTAACATACAAAAATAAATCGGGTTTCTATACACAAATAACTATTCAAAAGGGAAATTAAGAAAACAGCTCCATAATAACAAAAAGTATGAAAAACATAGAAATAAATTTAACAAAAGAGGTGAAAGACTTGTACACTAAAAATGACAAATCATTGATGAAGAAAATTAAAAAAGACATAGATAAATAGATATCAAATGTTTATGAATTGTAACAATTATTATTGTTAAAATGTCCGTACTACCCAAAGTGACCTACAGATTCGTTGTAATCCCAATCAAAATCCCAATGGCATTCCTACAGAAATTTTTTTAAAAATCTAAAATTCATATGGAACCTCAAAAGACTCCAAATAGCCAAAGCAATCTTGAGAGAGAAGAATAAAGTTAGAGGCACCATACTTCCTGATAACAAAATGTATTGCAAAGCTATCGTAATCAAAACAATATTGCACTAGCATAGAAGCAGAGAGTAGAATGATAGTTACCAAGTGCTGAGGAAAGAGAGAATAAGAAGACATAGGTAATGGATAAAAAGTTTTTTATGCAGGATGAATAAATTCTGGAGACTTATCATACAGCAATGTTACTATAGGTAACAATAATTTACTAAACACTAAAATGTGCTAAGAAAGATTTTAAGTACTTTCAACACAAAAAAAGAAGGAAAAATTTGGTAACTATCAGAAGTAATGAATATGTTAATTAGATTGATTGTGGTGATTATTTCACAATATATATGTATACCATATCATCAAATTAAATTAAATATATACATTTTTTTAAATATATATTTTTATTGATTTCAGAGAGAAAGGGAGAGGGAAATAGAGATAGAAACATCAACAATGAGAGAGAATAATTGTTTGGCTGCCTCCTGCATGCCCCCTACTGGGGATCGAACCTGCAACCCGGGCATGTGCCCTTGACTGGAATCAAACCTGGTACCCTTAAGTCCATAGGCCAACACTCTATCCACTGAACCAAACCAGCTAGGGCTACACACTTTTTAACTGTCAAATATGCCTCAATTTTTTAAAAAGTCACTTAAAAAAGAAGACTAGATGAATTCCAATATTCCTTTAAACTTGAAAAGCTGCCCTTCTAAGTGACCCCGTCAGACTAGCAACCAGGGGAGCAATGGTCAGCAGCAGCTTCTCCCGGGCTAACCTCTAAACTTATCTTCAAGGCCACCTTTTCTCTGACTTTCCAGAGGGCTGACAGCAACCCTAACTTGGTTCACTTCTTTCCCATAACATTTCTAGAAAGCCAAAGCAGCCCCACCGAGGCTCTCCTGTTGCTACTTCTACTCTAAGTGCTGTCCATGGCTTTAATAAAACTACTCTTTAAAAAAAAAAGCCTAGCTGGCAAGGCTCAGTGGTTGAGCATCAACCTATGAACCAGGAGATCATAGTTCAATTCCCAATCAGGGCACATGCCTGGGTTTTCAGCTCAATCCCCAGTAGGGGGGCATGCAGGAGGCAGACGATCAGTGATTCTCTCATCATTAATGTTTCTATCTTTCTCTCTCTCCCTTCCTGTCTGAAATCATTAAAATATATTTTTAAAATAAGTAAACTTGAAAAGCTTATTATTCTATGATTTCATTAAGTAGATGAGAAAACGGAACCTCAGAGTTCAGTTGCCTTGCCTGAAATCACAGTTTATATAGCAGAATTGAGTTCTTAGATCTCCTAACTCTTAATCCATGCTCTTGGAAAGACATCTTAAATTCTTCCTAATTAATTATCTTCCTTTTCTTTTCTAATCCCCACTTCTTGTGATTACAGGGTAGTCTGATGGGCAACTAAGTGGTACAAGCCAGACAACTTGATTGTATAGATAAACAAATAGATTCAAATTGGCTAAATGACTCTCTAGCTCATGCATAGTGTCTCCATGACTAGTGGTTTCCTCAGGATGAACACAGTTCATGCTGGTTGTCCCAGCATAATTACTTTTAGCTCCCCATTTTACTATTAAAGTGTCCTAATTTAGATTATATGGCCACCCTATTAAAGGCCAAATATTCTGTATACATGACACAGTTTATCATCTGCATTCAAATGCATTTTTAATCTGTGTCAACTATCAGAAATGCCTGTAATGACATACTGTCATAACATACTGTCATTGTTATGACTGCCATAACAATGACCACAAAGTGGGTGAATTAAAACAACAGAAACTTATTCTTTCATAGTTTTGGAGTCTAGAAGTCCAAAGTCAAGGTGTTGGCAGGACCAAAGTCTCTCTGAAAGATCTAAGGGATGATCTTTCTTTGCCTCTTCTTAGCTTCTCGTGATTATAGGCAGTCCTTGGTATTCCTTGACTTGTAGATACATCCAATCTCTGCCTCTATTATTACACTAGAAGCCCAATGCACGAAGATTTGTGCTAGAATGGGCTTTCCTTTCCCTGGCTGCCAGCACCGCCTTTCCACTCCGCCCAGCCCCTTTCTGCTCAGGCCCTGGAGCCGCTTCTTTCCGCTCCAGCCCTGCCTTCCCACGCTGCCCAGAGGTTCTGAGTGACCAGGGGGGCGGGGCAGAAAGCCTGTGTCATCGCCATGGTGACGACGCGAGCATCCCACCTGCCCCCCATTACTCAGGTGCCTGTGTATGCAAATTAACCACCATCTTTGTTGGGTTAATTTGCATACCACTCCTGATTGGCTGGTGGCGTAGTGGAGGTACAGTCAATTTACATGTTTGTCTATTATTAGGTAAGATGATGTTCCCCCCTGTGTCTGTGTCCAAATTTCCCTCTTCTTATAAGAACTCCAGTTATTGGATTAGGGCCCAATAAAATCCATTATGACCTCTTCTTTAGTTAATTACATCTGTAAAGACACCTTACATACAACACAAACTCATCCAAAGTTGGATGCAACCAAGTTTCCTTATGGAATAGGATGCACAGAAGGAATATAAGTCCCATCTCTTCAACTGCTAAACTGAAACAATGTCCATTTTACATATTCTTTTATATTCTATAACTAATGAGACAATGAATTTCAATATTCTACCCAGGCAGAGCTCTGCATTTCTTCCATTTGTCCTGTAAAACCTTGCACATTCTAGGAGAACTCACTTTTGACTCTGCTTGAATGATCTGTTTAGGAAGCTGTCTCCTCCAATAGACTATGAGCTCCTTGTGGCTCATTCATCTCTGTAACTTTAATGATGCAAAGTAGGCCCTTATTAATTATTGGGGGAGGTAAGGAGATAGGAAAAAAGGAAGGTACTTAATAGAGTTATAATCTAGTAGTTTAGGAAATAGAAAGTTGCTGGGAGCTCAGAGTGCCAAATCCAAGACTATGTCACCTCCTCATGACTCTCCACTCTATGATTATTTTGAAACACTGTCAGGATATCAGCATAAGCTTTCTGATCAACCAAGCAACAGTTTAGTATATAACCAGCATGCCAGAAGGAAGAAGGAGGGATTAGAGTACCCTGTACAGGCTATGTTTTAGATGGCTAAACTGATCAAATGTAAACACTTAATGCATGGGAGCCCTCAATAGCATGAGCTATCTCTCTAATGAACAAACTACTATCAGCTGGCATCAAGGAGAATATACACTGAGTGGCCAGATTATTATGATCTCTGAACACATAATAATCTGGCCACTCAGTGTGTGTATATATATATATATATATATATATATATATATATATCCATTCCTATATATTAATTAGAGGTTTGGTGCATGAATTCCTGGCCAGGGAGAGGGGACATGGGCAGTTGGCCAGTCTACCTGCTAGTCAAACTCCTGGTCGAGGGGACAATTTGCATATTAGCCTTTTATTATATAGGATATACACTGAGTGGCCAGATTATTATGCATTCAGAGATCATAATAATTTGGCCACTCAGTGTATAGTTTTTTTTAAAGTCTTGTCATGCCTTTACACACCCAACCCATTATAATCCTAATATATAAAAACCCTGGGTCCATCACATCCACAACAACTGGAGGCTTGACCAACCGGAAGTCAGTCCTGCAGTCAGCACTGGGTTGCTGTGGCGACCCAACACTGACTGCTGATGGGGCTGTGAATCAAGCCTGGGGAGAGGCCTGAAGAGAGAAGCAGAGTCTGATCCATAGCCTCTGTGGCAGCTGTTGATCAGCACTTGCCTCTCTCTTTCTTTCTGGGCCTGGCCAGCAGCCTCACCTCCATTTCTCTCCAGGCCTCCACCAGGGCTGCTGATTAGCCCCTCCTTTCTGATCAGCCCCCATTGATAGGCCCAGAGATGCTAACTGGCATAGAAACTGACCAATCAGAACCAAATCTGGGTGAAGTGTGAGAAGCCAATGGCTGCCTAGGCGGTGGAGCTTTTGACACTGACTGGTATAGAAACCAACCAATCAGAACCAAATCTGGGTGAAGTGCCAGGAGCCAATGGCTACCTAGGAGGCAGAGCTTTTGACACTAACTGGCATAGAAACAAACCAATCAGAACCAAATTGGCTGGCAGGGGAGGGCAATTGGGGGTGAGATCAGGCTGGCAGGGGAGGGCAGGGGAGCAGTTAGGTGTTAATCAGGCTGGCAGGGGAAAGGTTAGGGGGGGTGATCAGGCTGGCAGGTAGAAGTGGTTAGGGGCAATCAGGCAGGCAGGCAGGCAAGCATTTAGGAGCCAGCAGTCCCAGATTGTGAGAGGGATGTCTGACTGCCGGTTTAGGCCCAATCCCACATCCCCCGAGGGGTCCCAGATTGGAGAGGATACAGGCTGGGCTGAGGAACATCCTCCCCCAGTGCACGAATTTCATGCACCAGGCCTCTAGTGTCAAGAATAAAAATCTGAACGTGTAAGCCTATGTCTACATTCCAGAGGAAGTCAGAGAAGGAAAAGTCGGACATTCGTAAGAATTAGAGAATAAGAAGAGTCCTATAGAATGCACACCTAGAACAAACGGGAGTTTTTTTATGCCTACCTCTTCCCTTATCCTTTAAATTCCAAAACTAGTTGCTGGTATACCCTGTGCCTGTCCCACAGTCATGAGAGTCAGGCTGTGATAAATGCAGAATTTATAGGCAGGTTAACAGTAAATGTCAAATTCAATACCATGAAAGAGGACACCAAATATGGTGTCATTCCATGAGGGCAAAGACTTTATCTTATTTATCACTATATTCCCCAATGCTTTGAAACATGCTAAGCACATAGTAATCACTCAGTAAATATTTGTTGAATTAAGTTTGAATGGATTAAATTGATTAACCAGGAAACTACTATAGGCAGTCAGAGCATGGCATTCAGAAAAAAATGCTTGGGCAAAAGGCCCTTGAGATGAAACTGTGGCAGCAGTGGGGCTAGGAAGGGGAATATATATTTCCAGGATGTAGGTAAAGCCTGACAAGCACAGAGTCAGAACCTTGCCTCCTTCCTTTTTTTTGCTTGGCCAGAGGACCTGGATATCACTGAATTTCCAACTAACCACCTCCTTTTATTGACTACTCAAAGAGAGTCAAGGCCAAGGCTAAAAGAACTACTTTTGCTTAAACTAAACCAATGCACCATAAAGATCATTTGGCCAAGCACCATAAAGATCATTACTTCTACCTTTAACTTCTATTCCAGGATTTACCCCCCTATTCTTTTCCCTTTTAAAAATCAGTGTGTGTGTGTGTGTGTGTGTGTGTGTGTGTGTGTGTATGTGTGTGTGTGTGTGTGTTTAGAGGGGAACAGGGGTGAGAGATTTGTTAGGTAATGACTTTAACATTCATTCTTCCTCTTCACATGCTCTGAAGCCTTAGCAGCAGATTTTCTAGCCTTACCTAATTTGTCTCTGTGATTAATTCTCCATTATCTCTGATTTATTTTAGATACCGTCAGCAGAAAACAACCCTTACCTTATTGGAATGCACTATTGGTATTCTAGCTACAGCCCTCGGACCCAACACTGCAATGTTTGCCGGGAGAGCATTCCTGCCTTATCAAGAAATGTTATCACCTGTGAAGGTGCATTTCTGATTTCTTTTTAAAATGGAGTTAAGTAGATAGAGATAGAGGTGAAAGAGCTCATGTGACTTTAGTATCACTGACTCACACTATGTCACTGACTCTAGTGCAGTGATGGGCATCCTTTTGAGCTTGGTGTGTCAAACTTCGCCAAAAAACTGAGCATAACTCGGGTAGTGTGTCACTTTGAGGAAAAATCATTATTTCACAAATGTTTCATCCTCAGGAGCAGCAAATGTTTCATCCTCGGCATGCGGCCACCTCAGTGGCCGCGTGTCATCAGAAATGGCTATGCGTGTCAGTGCTGACACGCGTGTCATAGGTTCGCCATCACTGCTCTAGTGTAAGGTTAACTCTGACACTTAACAGAATGAGGAAAGGAGATGGGAAGAATCTTGCATGAGAGGGAATTCTTATGAATCAAAATGGAGGGCTGGGTCTGGGAGGATCAAACAATATGGTCAAAAGGGTTGGAAAAACATAAATCACCTCATTCTTATTGATTTCCATTCAAAACAGACAGCAGAGAATTGCAATTCAGTAAGAATAAAAAGGAACTGAATCATATGGAAAATTGGCCTATGAAAGTACATCAGGACTATTTAGATGCATATAGGTTCTAACTTTCAGAGAAGCTTAGGGAAGGGAATTAGACTCTTCATTATTACCAGATTTACATCCATCTTTTTTCTTCCTCCTTTTCACAGTATGCAAAGTGAAGTCTCACATATTATGTGCTTTGAGAGCAAGCAAAGATTGTAAATGGAATACTTTGTCCATCACTGATGACCTCCTCATACCTGCAGATGAAATAGTGAGTACCAGCCATTCTCTCAGGCACTCTTTTCTACCTCCCCTTCAGTCAGAACACATAGGGGAAGGAAGATTTCTTCCTGTCTTCAGACAATCCAAGTAAGCTTCTTCCCCAGGCTCATGATCCAAACATTCTAGAATGATTAAGGCCTCCCACAACTACATGTCCTTGCTCACTAGCATTGGAGTGGGGAGGGCAGGACTAGGAGGAACTTCCTTGCAATTACCTAATATCCTCCATGGGATAGTATAGTTATTCCAGCTCACTCTTTCTCTCCTTATATCTCTAAATTCTACGTCTTGTCTCTTTTTACCCTTCAGGAAACTATGCCCCATCAATGGGTAGAAGGAAATATATCTGTTAGTTCTCAATGTGCAGTATGTCATGAGAACTGTGGCAGTAATCAAAGACTTCAAGATTTCCGATGTCTCTGGTGTAATTCTACGGTAAGACTCTTCCCATCTCCTTGATACTTAGAGAACTTGACTTGTAGAGAAGGGGTGGATTGAGAGTTGACTGTGCCTACACATAGATAGACCTCTCAGAGACTGTTACATCTAAATAGATTATGCAGGTTCCAGAGTATCGAGCTCAGTATCCTGCCTTTCCAGACCTGGCTATAGAGTCTCTAAGAAAAATATTTAAGACTCTCATGTTTTATGGTTCTTAATTGGTGAGGCCCACTAGCAAAAGGGAAAAGCTACTAGGGAAAAGCTTAATTCTCTTTTGACAGTCTGGGCAATTGAAAATTAAGTTCTGAATCTACTGTTAAAAAAACCTTCTCCATTCCTCAATCAACATTTCCTAGAAACTTGTGATCTTTGTTAATTAGTAAAGGTTAATAATAACACATTCTTATTTCTACTATGTATTGAGATTTTTATACACATGATCTCATTTAATCCTTACAACAACCCTAAACAAGGCCTCATTGTCCTCATTTACAGATGAAGAAAATGAGGTTCAGAAAAGTGAAGTGATTTGCTTAAGGTCATGCAGCCAATAAGCAAAATATTCTTGATTGATACATAATTCTGTAAAAACCATGCTCTTAACTACAACACTAACATATCTCTAAGTTAGAGATTCTAAACTGGGTGTGATTATGCGCCCCCTCGCCCACAAGACATAAAACAATGTCTTGGAGAGATTTTTGATTGTTACAAACAGGGAAAGAGGGTGTGCTTCAGGCTTCTAATGAGCAGAAGCCTGGAATTCTGCTAAACCTCCAAAGCACAGGGCAGCACAAAGTACTGTCTGGCCCAAAGTATCAATAGTGCCAGCACTGAGAAAGCCTGATCTAGACTTTCTAGTCTTTTAGAGGCTACTTTCAAACTGATTATCCTAGACAAGAAGAAACCAAACTATAAGCATGTTCTTAGAAGATTCTAGTTTCCTCTGCCTAGGTCCAGCAGATGGGTACCATCTTTGTGCTCTCCCTCTGCTTTGATCCAGCTCAAAAGCACCACCTGGAAGGGACTTGTACCTGCATTGGGAGCCCTGATTTTTGTGGCTGCCACCAGGAGACACCTCTAGATCACCTGGATATGATGACCAGTGGGGCCTATTGCTCATAGGTTACACAGAACTGTAACCAATGCAGAAAGAGTTATAAACCAGTTATCACCCTCAGGGCATAGCAAGAGGGAACAGTGTGAGAAGTTCAGTCTTTCTGTAAAAAGAAAAAATATGCCGAAACCGGTTTGGCTCAGTGGATAGAGCGTCGGCCTGCAGACTCAGGGGTCCCGGGTTCGATTCCGGTCAAGGGCATGTACCTTGGTTGCGGGCACATCCCCAGTAGGGTGTGTGCAAGAGGCAGCTGATCGATGTTTCTAACTCTCTATCCCTCTCTCTTCCTCTCTGTAAAATCAATAAAATATATTATATATATATATATATATATATATATATATATATATATATATTCTCTTTGAGACAGGATGGGGAAGATATGGGGTGGGGTGGGAGTTGGATGGAGGGGGCAAAAAGGAAGAAAATAGGATACATCTGTAATACTGTCAACAACTTTAAAAAATAAAAAAAATAGATTTGAAAGATGGCAGCATAGATAAATGACTGTACTTGCCACCTCCCACAACCACATCAAAATTACAACTAAAATATAGAAGAACCATGATCCAGAACCACTGGAAAGCTGGCCAAATGGAAGTCCTACAACTAGAGAAGTAAAAAAGAAAGCACACTGAGACTTATAGGAGATGCAGAAGAGCAGAATGGACTGGTCCTGCACCCATGTGTGCTGCGTTTTTAATCGGAGGGATATGTCTCTGTGGAGGCCACCCAGAGGAACAAGGGGTCCCATTTCCACACCAGACCCTGAGCCCAGGGTCCCAGGGATGGGAAAAGAAGTTGATATGGGCAGTAAGAACTATGAGCTGTAAAAACCAGTGCGGATTGGGGCTCAGTGACACAGAGGCTGCTGGAGACCCAGCTGCTCCTCTTAAAGGGCCAGCACACAAACTGAACTTAAAAGCTACGACTTCCTCTGAGCTTCAGCACCAGAGCAATGGTCTGGGGGACACAGACACATCCAAGGAGGAAATGGATTGTCTGGCAACAAGGCAGTAACACGGGGGTGGCTTCCTCCCAGATGAGGTGCTTGCAGAGATCATTGTTCCTATGCTGGGACCTCCCTGGTCCCAGGGCTGACTGGCAGCCATTTCTTTTTGCTCCACCCTGGTGATTCCCTAAGACAATGCATCATCCAATTTGCAGGCCCACCCAACCTGTGGGCAGTGGATTTTGCATATGAATGGTCTGTCCTTGCTCAGGCTAAAATCTGTCAAACAAGCTGCAGCTGTGTCAGGGAGCGACAAACCTATCAATAAAAGGTCCAAGACCTGACACCAGCAGCAGCCTGCCTTGCTTTATAGCTGAGCCTCATCTGGGCACTTCCAAACCTGATGCAAAGAGGAGGAATCTGCAGAACTTTCTGTAGCTCCTGCTATGTGTCCCCAGGCAGTGGCTGACTTTGCTCCTCCTTGGAGACCCAAGAGCCAGTGTTCCAAGTGGCCAGTATCAGACCATACCAGATTACAACTCTTCACATCCATAAGCAACACACTCAAAGCATAGACTCAGTGAGCACCAAAGCCCCACTGAAGCAAGTCCTGCTCCATAGGATGTCTCCTGCACAGCAGCTCTCCACTGTAGTCCCAGCTGGTCCTCATGGCCAATTGGCCTGGAGGTCAATTCCTCCCAGTGACAGCAACAGCAATCAAGACTCAACTACAACAAGACTGTGCACACAGCTCACAAAGGGGTGCACCTAGAGCTCCCAGCTCAAGTGACTGGGGAGGCTGAGCCACTGGGCCCTATAGAACATGTACTACACAAGGCCACTCTACCAACTCAAGGAGACATAGCAGCTCTACTCAATACATAGAAACAAACACAGGGAAGTAGTCAAAATGCAGAGACAAAGAAACATGTCACAAATGAAAGAAATGGAAGAAAGCAAACTACTGCATATAGAGTTCAAAACCATGGTTATAAGGTTACTCAACAATCTTCTAGAAACCTCCCCCCCCCCCCGCAAAAAAAAAAAAAAAAAAGGAAAAGAACCAGTCAGAAATTAAGCATACACTGACTGAAATAAAGAATAATAGACAGGGATGCAAGGGTAGAGTAGAGGATTCTGAGAATCAAATCAATGATTTGAAATATGAGGAAGCAAAAAAAGAAAACACACACACACACACAAAAAAAAGCCCACAAACAAACAACAAAAACAAAAACAAAAAACACCCAACCAGAAGAACAAAAAGAAAATAGAATCCAAAAATGTGAAAATAGTGTAAGGAGCCTCTGGGACAACTTCAAGCGTACCAACATCCACATTATGAGGGTGCCAGAAGAAGAGAGAGAGCAAGATATTTAAAACTTATTTGAAGAAATAATGACAGAAAACTTCCCCTACCTGGGGAAAGAAATAGACTTACAAGTCCAGGAAGCGCAGAGAACCCCAAACAAGAGGAACCTAAAGAAGACCACACAAAGACACATCATAATTAAAATGCCAAGGGCAAAAGACAAAGAGAGAATCTTAAAAGCAGCAAGAGAAAAACAGTTAGTTACCTACAAGGGAGCACCCATACAATTACAATTATCAGCTGATTTCTCAACAGATACTATGCAGGCCAGAAGAGAGTGGCAAGAAATATTCAAATTGATGAATAGCAAGGACCTACAACCAAGGTTACTCTACCCAGCAAAGCTATCATTTAGAATTTAAGGTCAGATAAAAAGCTTCACAGACAAGGAAAAGCTAAAGGAGTTCATCACCACCAAACCAGTATTATATGAAATGTTGATGGGTATTCTTTAAGAAGAGGAAGAAGAAAAAGATAAAAAATATTAACAACAAAATGGCAACAAATATATACCTATCAACAATTGAATCTAAAAATCAAAATAAAGGAATAATAAATCTAATGAACAGAATAAACTGGTGAATAAAATAGAATAAGAGGCATGGAAATAGAACAGAATGAGGATTCTCAGAGGGAAGGGGAGTGGGGGTGGGCAGAAGGGATTAAACAATTATCTTATATGCATATATGCATTAGCTATTGACACAAACAATAGGGTGGCAAAGGTCTGGGGTGGGGTGGGAACCAGGTGGAGGAGGTAATGGGGGGGAAAAGAAGGACATCTTTACTAATCTCAAAAGTAAAGATTTTTTAAAAGAAAAAAACAAATATCCTATATAATAAAAGCCTAATATGCTAAGTGTCCAGTCATCCATTCAACCAATCAAAGTGTAATATGCTAATGATATGCTAAGGCCACTCAACTGCTTGCTATGATGTGCACTGACTACCAGGGGGCAGACGCTCCAACTGGTAGGTTAGCTTGCTGCTGGTGTCCGGCAAATCAGGACTGAGCGAGATGGGTCGGATACACCCTGGAACCCTCCTGCACTCCCTCCCTGGATGGCCAACCTCCTGTATCCCTCCCTGGCCTCGATATGCACTGGTGGGGTCCCTCAGCCTGGGCTGAACCCTCTTGCAATCTGGGACTCCTCGGGGGATGTTGGAGAGTAGGTTTCGGTCCAATCCCACAGGCCTGGCTAAGGGACCCCACTGGTGCACAAATTCGTGCACCAGGCTTCTAGTAAATAATAAAAATATAACGAAAAGAGATACAGGAGATAAAAAGATACATGAGATAAAGATTGTGGAATTCAAAACAAAATGTGGTGTGAAGAGTTCCACAATGGCAGTGGGTTAACTGGAAGTTACACTGATGCTCTCCCAGGACCAAACTGGAATTATAAATAAAATATAGAAAATTCACCCTGAATAATCAACGGAATACTTGCTGGAGAGAACCCTTATAACCAAAGATGGAAAGTGGAGACCACATAGACTGGTAGAAATGCAGAGGCAAAAGAGGGCAGGCTGGGTTCCCATAGACAGCAGCTGAAGTTCTGGAAGGATATCTCAGCTGTGGGGGGTTCCCACTGACAAATATGGGGTCTAAATCCCAAGCTGGACTCCTCAGCCCAGAGCACCAGAACTGAGAATGGTGCCCACATAACATGTGGTTGTGAAAATCAGTGGGGTTGCTGTTTGCCAGGGAGAGATGGCTGGAAGTGCAGGCACCCTCTTAAAGGGCAAAAACCATAAAATTTCATGTGCAGCCACTCACCTTGGCCTCTGGCATAGGGAGGGCAGAGTGGACTAGAGCTGTGCGAGGAGAATTCATGGTTGAGGACTCTGGGTTAGAGTTTGGAAGGCAGCCACCCCCATTTCATGTGCTGAGTCATTCATCAATACTGCAGAGGAAATATTTCTCAGGCAGACCTTTACTATCAAGGCACCTTTTTCCCAGGGGTGAAGCAATTTCCCTTCCCTGTTGGAAAACCTCCTGCCCCACCCTGTTCAGTCTACACTTTGCTGTGGTCTATAGCCTGAGGTTCATTAAGAGGCTGAGAATAACAATCAGACTGCAGGCAGAGGTGGATTTCTGGATGCAATGAGTCTTTGCCTGATCTTGTTCTGGACACAGGGGTAGGAAAAACAGACCCTGGTGCACATATTTTTCCTTTCCAAAGGCACCCAGCCCAAGCAGAGGGAGCCACAAGTTGTGCATTGCTGATAGCTCCAAACATGGTACTCAGGGCCAGTCACAAACAGCATTTGGACATTATCCTATACTAGAGATTTGGAACAGTAGCAGATCTACCTAATGCATAGACACAAACCAAAACAGGCAGCCAAAATGGAGAAAAAAAAACCTAAATGAAAGAACAAGAGAATTCTTTAGAAGAGCTAAACTAACTGAAGATAATAAATTTCTAATCTATAGAGTTCAAAATAATGATAGCAAAGATGCTCAACAGCATGAGTAAAGATATAGTAACTATGAAAAAAAGACCAGTCAGAAATAAACAATGACATAGCACTAATAAAGAACACAGTGAAAAAAATACACAGCAGATTAGGTTGAAGCTGAGGATTGGTTCATTGAATTACAAGACAGGGTAGAGAAAATCACTCAATCAAATCCAAAAAGAAAAACAATTAAAAATAATAATTGAAGAAGAGGTTAAGGAAGCTTGTGGGACAACATGAAACATAACATTATTTGTATAATAGGAGTGCCAGAAGGGGAAGAAAGTGAGCAAGGGTAGAGAACGTGTTTGAAGAAATAATGGCAGAAAACTTCCCTAACCTGGTGAAGGAAAAGTCACACTAGGTCAGGAGGCACAGAGATTCCCAAGCAAGAAGAACCCAAACAAACCCACACTCAGACACAACATAATTAAAATGCCAAAATTTAAAGACAAAGAATCTTAAAGGCAGCAAGAGAAAAGAAATTTGTTACCTATGAAGGAGTTACCATAAGGCTTTCAGATTGTTTCTCATCAGGATCTGAAACCGATATTATTATACCCAGCAAGGCTATGATTCAAAATACATGGTGAAATAAAGAGCTTATCAGACAAAGAAAAAGAAAAAGACTAAAGGAGTACATCATCACCAAGCCAACACTGCAAGAAATGCTGAAGGGACTGCTGCAATGAGAAGAAGAAATAGAGAGAGAGAAATAGGCTCACAGAATTAAAATGGCAATAAATAAGTACCTATAAATAATAACCTTTAATGTAAATGGGTTAAATGCTCCAATCAAAAAACATAGGGTAGCTGAATGGGTAAAAAACATGATGCAATTATATGCTGTCTACAAGAGACCTCCCTGGTCACAGTGCTGACTGGCAGTCATTTCTGTTTGCTCCACCCTGGTGATTCCCTAAGATCCCACCTCATCCCATTTACAACCCCACCCAAGCTTCATGCAGCAGCTTTTACATATGAATGGTCTTTCCTTGCTCAGGGTAAAATCTCTCAAATGAACTGCAGCTGGGTTAGGGAGCCCCAAACCCATCAATAAAAGGCCCAACACCTGGCACCAGCACCAGCCTGACTTGCTTCACAGCTGGGCCTCGTCTGGGCACTTCCAAACTGGATACAAAGAGGAGGAATCTGAATATCTCTCTGTAGCTCCTTCTGGGTGGCCCCAGGCAGTGGCTGACTCTGCACTCCCTGGATACCCAAGAGCCAGTATACCCAATGATCAGTATCAGACCATACCGGATTACAACTCTAAACATCCATAAGCAACTCACATAGGATGAGAGTGAAGGGAGGGAAAAAATTGTCTATGCAAATGAAATGAAAAAAAATTGGAGTAGCAATACTCATACTTGACAAAATAGACTTCAAAATGAAGGCCATCACAAGAGACAATAAAGGTCACTACATAACAATAGTGGGATAGATCCAGCAAGAGCTTGTAAACCTGAGAAACATATGCATCCAATATAGTAGCACCTAAATATATTTAAAAAACACTTCTAGAGGACTTTAAGGGAGAAATTGACAGCAATACAATCATAGTAAGGGACTTTAAAATCCTGCTGACTTCACTGGATATATCTTCTAGACAAAAACTTAACAAGGAGGAGAACAAGATGGCAGAACAGGCAAGCCCCATGCTGCCTCCCACAACCACATAAAAATTACAGCTAAAATACAGAATAACTGTAATTCCTAACTGCTAGAAAGCTGGCTGAATGGAAGTCCGACAACTAGAGAAGTAAAGGAGAAAGTACACAGAGACTAGTACGAGGTGTAGAGGTGTGGAATGGGCTGTTCTGGCACCCACATGTGCCACTTTTTTAATCCTGAGGGAGATCATCTCTGTGGAGGCTGCCCAGAGGGGCAAGGGGCCCCAGCCCCACACCAGACACCAAGCCCAGGACCCCATGGCTGGGAAAAGAAGTCACTGTAACTACAAGTTGTAAAAACCAGTGAGGATAGAGGCTACTAGAGACCCAGCTGCTCTACTTAAAAGGCCAGCATACAAACTGAACTTACAAGGTCTGCTTCCTCTAAGCTCCAGTGCCAAGGCAAGGATCTGAAGGACACAAACACATCCAAGGAGGAACTGGATTGTCTGGCATTGGGGCAGGAACTTGGAAGCAGCTTTCTTCCAGATGGAGGTGCTTGCAGGGGTCATTGTTCCAATGCTGAGACCTTCTGGGTTGCAGGGCTAACTGGCAGCCATTTCTGTTTGCTCTGCCCTGGTTATTCCCTGAGACCCCGCCCCATCCAATTTGCAGCCCCACCCAACCTCTGGGCAGCAGATTTTGCATATGAATGACCTGTCCTTGCTCAGGATAATATCTGTCAAACAAGCTGTAGCTGGGTCAGGGAGCCACAAACTTATCAATAAAAGGCCCAAGACCTGGCATCAGCAGCAGCCTGCCTTGCTTCACAGCTGGTTCTTGTCTGGGCACTTCCAAACCTGATACAAAGAGGAGGAATCTTCAGATCTCTCTGTAGCTCCTGCTGGGTGGCCCCAGGCAATGGATGACTTTGAACCTCCCTGGATATCCAAGAGCCAGTGTACCCAGTGGTCAGAATGAGACCATACCAGATTACAACTCTACACATCCATAAGTGACATACTCAAGGGGCAGACTCAGTGAGCACCAAAGCCCCACTGAAGCAAGTCCTGCTCTATAAGGGGTTTCTCCTGCACAGCAGTTCTCCCACTGTAGTCCCAGCTGGTCCTCATAGCCAATTGGCCTGGAGGTCAATTCCTCCCAGTGACACCAACAGCAATAAAGGTTCAACTACAACAAGACTTTGCACACAGCTCACAAAGGGGTGCATCAAGAGTGTCCACCTCAGGTGATTGGGGAGGCTCAGCCACTGGACCTTATAGGACACCTAGCACACAAGGCCACTCTGCCAACTCAAGGAGACATAGTAGCTCATTTTCAATACATAGATACACAGGGGAGTACCTAAAATGTGGAGACAAAGAAACATGTCACAAATGGAAGAAAGCAAAATACTGGATATAGAGTTCAAAATCACTATTATAAGCTTACTCAAGAACCTTCTAGAAACCTCCAAGGGAGTTAGTGAGACTTTCAAGGATCGTAGTGAGAATGCAAAAAAAAAAAAAAAAAAAAAAAAAAAGGACCAACTAGAAATTAAACATACACTGACTGAAATAAAAAATAATATACAGAGATCCAACAGCAGACTAGAGGATCACAAGAATCAAGTCAAAGATTTGAAACACAAAGAAGCAAAAAACACTCAACTGGAAAAGCAAAAAGAAAAAAGAATACAAAAATATGAAGTTCGTATAAGGAGCCTCTGGGACAATTTCAAGTGTACCAGCATCCGAATTATGGGGGTGCCAGAAGAAGAGAGAAAGCAAGATACTGAAAACCTATTTGAAGAAATAATGAAAGAAAAATTCCCCTACCTGGTGAAAGGAATAGGCTTACAAGTCCACGAAGCACAGAGAGCCCCAAACAAGAGGAGCCTAAAATAGACCACACCAAGACACATCATAATTAAAATGCCAAGGGCAAAATACAAAGAGAGAATATTAAAAGCAGCAAGAGAAAAACAATTAGTTACCTACAGGGGAGTACCCATACAACTGTCAGCTGATTTCTTAAGAGAAACTATGCAGGCCAGAAGGGAGTGACAAGAAACATTCAAAGTGATGAATAGCAAGGACCCACAACCAAGGTTACTCTACCCAGCAAAGCTATCATTTAGAGTTGAAGGTCAGATAAAAAGCTTCACAGACAAAAAAAAAAGCTAAAGGAGTTCATTCTCCGCAAACCAGTATTATCTATATACTAGGGGCCCAGTGCAAGAACTTGTGCACTTTGAAAGGAACTGTGGGCCATGAGGCTGAGGTAGGCACAGAGGCAGGTCTCAGCCCATCCTCTGCGCCCCTACCTTGCCCCTCCCACTGTGGCCCCTGGTCCCCTGTCTGCTGGAAGCCCCACTCCCTCTGCTGCTACTCCCATGTGCTGACGGTGCCGACCCCACTTGCACCCACTGACAGCACGGAGCAATTGGGACCAGCGCCAGCAGTGGGTGTGAGTGGGAGCAAGCAGTGGCTGCTGCCCCGATTGCCCCTCAGGAGCAGGGGCAGGTGAAGAAGCCCTCAGGGGCGATCAGGGCCAGCAGCCACCGCTCATACCTGCTGATGGTGCAGAGTGATCAGGACTAGTGTCAGGCACTGGAAGCGGGTGTGAGCAGTGGCTCTGGCATTGGCTGCGGTGCAAGTGGAGCCAGCGCTGGCAGTGGGTGTGAGTGGGGCCAGCGCGGGCAGCAGGTGCGAGCGCTGGATGGGACCACAACATGCGGGGCAAAGAATTTTCAGTAACCACCATAGGCTCACCCTGATGACAGCGACCGGTGCCATGCCTTGGTCTTGTGCCCCCATTCATCTGCTTCACCATCCCGCCACAGCCAATGCCCACCATGTTCCACACACACCTCCTGGTGGTCAGTGCATATCATAGTGACCGGTTGTTTGGTTGTTCAGGTTGTTCCGCTGTTTAGTCTATTTGCATATTAGCCTTTTATTATCCTATATAATAAAGAGGGAATATGCAAATAAACCATCACTCCACCACAAAGGTGGCAGCACCCACAGTGGAAGCAGGGGTTTCCATAACACAAGATGGCTGCGCCCACAGCGTAGGCCAAGTTCCCATAAGGAGCCTTAATGAACAATCAGCACGGACCTGAGGCTGCGCCCTTCCCCCTGCCCCTGTGGTGCTTGACAGGGGACCTCAGGCCATGCCCCCTGCCTGGCAGGGCTTGACAGGGGACCTGAGGCTGTGCCCCCATCCTGGCACCAGGTTGGAGAACCTGATGCCACGCCCCCCACCTGGCAGGGCTTGACAGGAGGGCTCAAGGTACGACCCCCGTCCCAGTGCTGAGCCGGCGGACCTCAGGCTGCTCCCCCTGCTCCAGCGCCAGGTCAGGGACATCAGATTGCAGCCCCCACCCTGGCGCCAGGCTGGGGGGACCTCAGGCCATGCCCCATGCCCTGGTGCCAGGATGGGGGACTTCACACCGCACCCCCTGCCCATTAGGGCTTGAGGTGCGCCCCCTACCCCAGTGCTAGGCCAGAGGATCTCAGGCTGTGCCCCCCCACCCAGCAGGCCTTGATGGGGGACCTCAGGCTGCGCCCCCCCACTCAGCATTCCTTGACGGGGGACCTGAGGCTGCACCCCCCTGCCTGGCAGGGCTTAACAAGGGTGGGACTAGCTGGGTCTGGATCTAGCCCAATGCGGGGGGCTGGCTGGGTCTGAGTCTCATGCGATTTTGAGACACATGTGGGTGGGTGGGGACTTGACTCTGGGTCCTGTGGCATACCCCAGACTCTGACAGGAGGAAGATTTTCATATACATTTTACTAATTTTCTTTCATCTTTGACACTATTATAGAGAAAGGGAAAATATCAATATTAAAATATTTCCTCTAATTAATCCCCTTTTAATGTGCACGAATTTCATGCACAGGGCCACTAGTATAGGATATAAAAGGCTAAGTGACTGACCATGTGTCCATCCAACCAACCGGCATAAAGGATGGATGCTTTATGTTATAGATGTGAAAGAGAGGAGAATATAAGTGTGAAGTCACAGAAATATTTGTTAGGTTACTATAGAAACATCACCTGTCTGTCAATGCATCAGATGTTTTCGCTTACAATTTTTGGCAATCTGATCGAAAAGATCGATACTATTTGATAGCAATATGCTCATTAATGGTACAGGGTGACATTGTCACATTATTAAATAAACATCAAATTGTGATGCTTCAAATAAAACAAATGAAAAGTGTATGGAATTGATGAATGACAAGCATCTTAACAGCACAAAACATAGCCAAACACATTTACAATTCAATCTAAACAGTCAACATTAATATTTGATAATATTTCTAAACTAGAGGACTGGTGCACGAAATTCATACATGGGGCGGGGTGTCCCTCAGCCCAGCCTGCACCCTCTACAATCTGGGACATCCCTTTCACAATCCAGGACTGCTGGCTCCCAACTGCTCGCCTGCCTGCCTTCCTGATTGCCCCTAAGCACTTCTGCCTGCCAGCCTGATCAACCCCTAACCACTCCCCTGCCAGCCTGATTGATGCCTAACTGCTCCCCTGCCAGCCTCATCACCCCTAACTGCTCTCCCCTGCTGTTCTGGTCCCCTCCCAACTGCCTTCCCCTGCAGGCCTGGTCCACCCCAACTGCCCTCCCCTGCAGGCCTGGTCACCCCCAACTTCCCTCTCCTGCAGGCCTGATCCCTCCCAACTGCCCTCCCTTGCAGGCCTGGTCCCCCCCAACTGCCCTCCCCTGCCAGCCATCTTGTGTCCACATGGGGGCAGCCATCTTTGACCACATGAGGGAAGCCATCTTGTGTGTTGGAGTGATGGTCAATTTGCATATTACTCTTTTATTAGATAGGATAAATTATATAATGTTTAATTTTCTATATTTTTAAAATATTTATAAAAGTCATTAAATTAAAAAATGAATATTTATGTATGTGCGGCACATATGACACACATTGGCAATTTAAAAATAAATGTTTACTTACGCATGTGCAATACATATAAAGCTCTCGCTGGTGCCAATCACACGCATGTGTTTCAATTTGTCATTGTTAATCTTGGATTTGGTTGTTTTTGTTGACATTCAACATAAACCACATCGCTATTTATTCATCAGTTTTCAATAGTGGACACAATTCTTTACTTTATCTTTTATTGTTATTTTATTATCTTTTAATATTAATAATAGTAGTAGCAGTAGTATTATATTTTAATAATTTTGATTTGTTTTAAATATATACATATCAAATAATTTTATAATACTATTAGTGGCCCATACACATTAAAAGGGGATTAATTAGAGGAAATATTTTAATATTGCTATTTGCCCTTTCTTGATAATAAAGTGTCAGAGATGAAAGAAAATTAGTAAAATGTATATGAAAATCTTCTTCCTGTCAGAGTCTGGGGTGCACCATGGGACCCAGAGTCAAGTCCCCGCCTACCCATGTGCACCTCAAAATTGTGCAAGACCCAGACCCAGCCACCCCCACCATTGGACTAGATCTATACCTGGCCGATCCCACCCTTTACAAGCCCCACCAGGCGGGGAGTGCAGCCTCAGGTCCCCTCACCCAGCACTGGGGTGGGGAGTCATGGCCTGAAGTCCCCCAGCCCCAGCCAGGGCATGGGGTGTGCCTTGAGGTCCCCTGTCAAGCCCTGCCGGGTGGAGGGTCCAGCCGCAGGTACCCCAGCCTGGCTCCTGGAAGGGGGAGTGCAGCCTCAGGTACCCCATCAAGTCCTACCAGGAGGGGAGTGCAGCCTCAGGTCCCCTGTCAAGACCCACTGGGCAGCGGGGGCACAGCCTGAAGTCTCCTGGTCTGGGGCAAGATGAGAAGCCTGAGGTCCCCCGGCCCGGCACTGGGGTGGGGGATAACACCTTGAGGTCCCCCATCAAGTCCCGCTGGGTGGGGGTACAGCCTGAGGTCCCCAGGCCTGGCCCCAGGGCAGGGGGAGCAGCTTGAGGTTCCCCATCAAGCCCCATTGGGTGGGGGCATGGCCTGCGGTCCCCCGTCAAGCCTTGCTGGGTGGGGGGCATGGCCTGAGGTCCCCCGGCCTGGCACCAGGGTGGGGGGTGCGGCCTGAGGTTCCCTGTCAAGCCCCATTGGGTGGAGGGCATGGCCTGAGGTCCTCCGTCAAGCCCTTCTGGGTGGGGGACATGGCCTAATGTCCCCCAGCCTGGCGCCAAGGTGTAGGGCACAGCCCGAGGTCCCCTGTCAAGCCCCATGGGGGCGGGGGGGGCGCGCAGCCTCAGGTCCCTACTGATTGCTCGTTAAGGCTTGTTAGGGGAACTTGGCCTCTGCTGTGGGTGCAGCCATCTTGTGTTACGGAAACCCCACCTCCGCTGTGGGCACTGCCGTCTTGTGTTACAGAAACCATCGCCTCCACTGTGAGCGCCGCCATCTTTGTGGTGGAGTGACGGTCAATTTGCATATCCCCTCTTTATTAGATAAGCTATTATATATAGTATTTTGACATGTAATTTTTTTTTGCAGTAACATAATTACCAAATACATCTTTCTTTTAATATTCTAATATGAAATGTTGAAGGGTATTCTTTAAGAAGAGGAAGAAGAAAAAGATAAAAAATATGAACAACAAAATAGCAACATATACATACCTATCAACAATTGAATCTAAAAATCTAAATAAAGGAATAAGAAATCTAATGAAAATAAACTGATGAATAAAATTGAATCAAAGGCATGGAAATGGAACAGAATGACAATTCTCAGAGGGAAGGGGGAATGGGGAGGAGGGAAGACATTAAACAAAGATCTTATATGTATATATGCATTACCTATTGACACAGACAATAGGGTGGTAAAGGCCTGGGGTGAAGCAGGACCCTGGTGGATTGGGGCTGTGGAGGATAAAAAGAGGGATCTGTAATAATCTCAACAATAAAGTTTTTTAAAAAGCTACCCAGTAACAAAACTGAAAATCTGAAATAAAAAAAAAAGTATAACAAGGAAACTATAAATGACACACTGGATCAGATGGATTTAGTTGTCATTTATAGAACATTTCACCTCAAAGCTGCAGAATGTACATTCTTCTCAAGAACACATGGGACATTTTCAAAGATAGACAACATGTTAGAGCACAAAAAAAGTCTATACAAGTTTAAGAAGATTGAAATCATATCAATATTGAAATCAGATAACAATGAAATGAAATTATAAATCAACTACAGTAAACACACTAAAAATCATTCAAACACATGGAGGCTAAATAGCATGTTATTAAGCAATGAATGGGTTACCAATGAGGTCAAGAAATAAATTTTAAAAGTTCATGAAAATTAACAAACAACAGCCCCAAATTTCTGGGATATAGCAAAAGCAATCCTGAGAGGGAAATTCATTGCACTACTGGCTGACCTAAAAAAAAAAAAAAAAGAAAAAATAATCCCGAACTATTTAATCCTACAAATAAAAGAATTAGATAGATAACACGAAAAGCCCAGAGTAAGTAGAAGGAAGGAAATAATAAAGATTAGAGCAGAAATAAATGACTTAGAGCCTAAAATATGATACAAAAAGTCAATGAAACCAAGAACTAGTTCTTTTAAAGGTTAAACAAATTTGATGAACCATTAGTCAGACTCATCAAGAAACAAAGAGAGAGGACCCAAATAAATAAAATCAGAAATGAAAGAGAAGAAACCACTGACGCCACAGAAATACAAAGGATTGTAAAAAAATATGATAGCTCTAGCTGGTTTGGCTCAGTGGATAGAGTGTCAGCCTATGGACTGAAGGGCCCAGGTTTGATTCCAGTCAAGGGCACATGCATGGTTACAGCTCAGTCCCCATTGAGAGGGCATGCAGGAGGCAGCTGATCAATGATTGTCTCTCATCATTGATGTTTCTATCTCTCTCTCTCCCTTTCCCTTTCTCTCTGAAATAAATTTAAAAATTTTAAGAAAACACTATGAACAACTATATGCCAATAAACTGGACAATGTGGATGAAATGGAAAAATTCCTAGAAAAAAAATAAAAATTTCCAAAACTGAATCAGGAAAATCAGAAAACCTGGATAGGCCAATAACAACTGATGAAATAGAAGCAGTAAGAAAAAAACTCCCAGCAAACAAAAGGCCTGGTCTGAACAGCTTCACAGGGGAGTTTCACCAAACCTTCAATGAGAAACTAACAGTTATCCTCCTCAAACTATTAGAAAAAATCAAAGTGGAAGGAACACTTCTAAGCTGTTTTTATAAGGCCAGCATTATCCTAATTCCAAAACCAGATATACACACTACAAAGAGCCCTAGTCGGTTTGGCTCAGTGGATAGAGCATCGGCCTGCGGACTGAAGGGTCCCAGGTTTGATTCCAGTCAAGGGCACATGCCCGGTTACAGGCTCGATCCCCATTAGGGGGTGTGCAGAGGCAACCAATCAGTGATTTTATCTTACACTGATGTTTTTCTCTCTCTCTCTCACCTTCTCCCTTCCTCTCTGAAATCAATAAAAATATATTTTTTAAAAAGACACTACAAAAAAAAGAGAAATACAGGCCAATATCCCAGATGAACATAGATAGTAAAATCCTCAACATAATTCTAGCAAATAGGATCCAGTAATACATTACATTACAAAGATCATACACCATGACCAAGTGGGATTTATTCCAGGGATGCAAGGCTGGTACAATATCCACAAATCAACAAACGTGATACATCACATAAAAAATGAGAGACAAAAATCACATAATCTTATCAACTGATGCAGAAAAGGCATTTGACAAAAATTCAACACCATTTCGTGATAAAAACTCTCAGCAAAGTGGGAATAGAGGGATCATACCTCAACATAATAAAAGCCTTATATGCAAACCTACAGCCAACATCATACTCAATGGGCAAAAAATAAATCCATTTTCTCTAGGAACAGGAACAAGACAGAGATGCCCAATTTCACCACTCTTGTCTGACATAGTACTGGAAGTGCTAGCCATAACAATCAGACAAGAAAAAGAAATAAAAGGCATCCAAATTGGAAAAGAAGAAGTAAAATTGTCATTATTTGCATATGACATAATATTGTACATAGAAAACCCTAAAGACTCCTTTAAAAAATACTAGAATTAATAAATAAATTTGGCAATATAGCAGGATACGAAATTAACACCCAGAAATCTATGGCATTTTTATACACCAATAATGAACTCTCAGAAAGAGAAATTTAAAAAGCAATCCCATTTACCATTGCAAGAAAAAAAATTAAGATACCTAGGAAAAAATTTAACCAAGAAGATAAAGGACCTGTACTCAGAAAATTACAGGATGCTGACAAAAGAGCTAGAGGAAGACAAACAAATGGAAGTGTATACCATGTTCATGGATTGGTAGAATCAACATCATTAAAATGTCCATACTACCCAAAGCAATCTATAGAGTCAATGCAATCCCCATTAAAATACCAATGGCATATTTCACAGGCTTAGAACAAACTCTCCAAAAAATCATATGGAATAAAAAAAGGCCCCAAATATCTGCAGCAATCCTGAGAAAGAAGAACTAAGTTGGAGGGATCACAATACCAGATAGATATCAAGCTATACTATAAAGCCACTGTTCTCAAAACTCCCTGGTACTGGCACAAGAACAGATATATAGACCAATGAAACAGAACAGAGAACCCAGAAATTGACCCAAGCCATTATGCTCAATTAATATTTGACAACGAAGGAAAAGCATACAATGGAGTCAAGACAGTTTTTTCAATAAATGGTGTTGGAAAAATTGGACATATACATGCAAAAAAATGAAACTAGACCACCAACCTACACCATACACAAAAATAAACTCCAAATGGATAAAGGACTTAAACATAAGATGGGAAACCATAAAAATCTTAGAAGAAGCAATAGGCAGCAAAATAACAGACATATGTCATAGCAATATCTTTACCAACACAGCTCCTAGGGCAATGGAGACTAAGGAGAAAATAAACAAATGGGACTACATAAAAATAAAAAGCCTCTGCACAGCAAAAGAAACCATAAACAAAACAACAGGAAAGCCTGCTGCATGGGAGAACATATTTGCCAATGTTATCTCCTACAGGGAACTCATACAACTTAACAAAAGGAAGATAAACAAGCCAATCAAAAAATGGGCAATGGACCTAAATAGATACTTTTTGTAAAAAGATTTAAGGAAGGCCAAGAGACATATGAAAACATGCTCAAAGTCACTAATCATCCAAGAGATGCAAATCAAAACGACAATAAGATATCACCTCACACCTGTCAGAATGGCTATCATCAACAGATCAACAAAGGACAAGTGCTGGCGAGGATGTGGAGAAAAAGGAACCCTCTTGCACTGCTGGTAGGAATGCAGACTGGTGCAGCCACTGTGGAGAACAGTATGGAGTTTCCTCAAAAAACTAAAAATGGAACTCCCATTTGACCCAGTAATCCCACTTCTAGGACTATATCCCAAGAAATCAGAAATACCAATCAGAAAGGATATATGCACCCCTATGTTCATAGCAGCACCATTTACAACAGCTAAGACTTGGAAACAGCCTAAGTGCCCATCAGCAGATGAGTGGACTAGGAAACTGTGGTACATCTACACATGGAATACTACCCAAGCTGTAAAACAGAAAGAACTCTTACCATTTGCAACAGCATGGAGGGACCTAAAGAGTATTATGTTGAGCGAAATAAGCCAGTCAGAGAAAGATAAGTATCACATTATCTCACTCATATGTGTAATCTAATGAACCAAATAAACTTATGACCAAAAAGAGACCCAAAGTCATAGTAGTATGAACGGACTATTGAACCTCAGAGGGAAGGCAGGGGAGAGTGGGTGGGAAGAAATCAACCAATGAACTTGTATGTATCTATGCATAACCCGTGGACATGGAGAATGGGATGGTGAGGGTCTGGGGGAGAGGGGGAGGATGGGAGTGGGCTGGAAGAGGTTAAGGGTGGGGGGAAGAAGGACCTATGTAATACTTTCAACAATAAAGCTTTTTTAAAAAAATGGATTAAAGACATGAATATAAGACATGAAACTCCTAGAAGAAAATATAAGCAACTCCTAGAAGAAAACATAAGCAGTAAGCTCCTTGACATCGGTTTTGGTGATGATTTTTTGGATTTGACAATAAAAGCAAAGGTAAATAAAGCAAAAATAAACAAATGGGGCTACATCAAACTAAAAAGCTTCTACACTGCAAAGAAACCATCTACAAAATGAAAAGGCAACCTACTGAATGGAAGAATATTTGAAAATTATATACTTAATAAGGAGTTAAAATCCAAAATATATTAAAAAAAACTCATACAACTCAATACATCCTATTAAAAATGGGCTCAGATGCCCTAGCCAGTTTGGCTCAATGGTTAGAGCATTTGCTGTGGACTGAAGAGTTCCATTCCAGTCGTGGGCACATGCCCGGGTTGTGGGCTCGATTCCCAGAGGGGGCATGCAGGAGGCAGCCAATCAATTATTTTCTCTCATCATTGATGTTTCTATCTCTCTCTCCCTCTCCCTTCCTCTCTGAAATCAATAAAAATATATTTTAAAAGAAAAAAAATGGGCTAAGGATCTGAATAAACATTTTTTTCACCAAAGAAAACATACAGATGGCCAACAGACACATATAAAGATTCTCAACCTCATAAATATCAGTGAAATGCAAATAAAAATCACATTGAGATATCACCTCATCCTGTTAGAATGTCTATTATCAAAAAGACAAGTAAAAACAAGGATTAGCCAGTATGTGTTGAAAAGGGAACCCTCCCCATTGAGCGAAGCTGTGTCGCGTGGCCTAATGTTGGTGTGACGGTTGGACAGGGGCGCGGTACTGCGGGTCCTGATTGCTGCAGCTTCTTGTCAGTGTGATGAAGATTGGCACCCAGGCCATAGAACCTGTTCCTCACCATCTGCTCTTTACTGGGACATGCAGCTCTACTCTGCTAGTTGCTCAGATACCATTTGCTTTTGACTCAAGATCATTTGATGTCTTATAATAAACTTATTAACCATGATGGCTACAGACATTAAGCATAGACAGTTATCAAGATGGGCAACAAATACAAGTAGTAACAGAGTTAAAAATGGAGCAAGATCCCAACTGCTTTGAACCTGATGTGGAAGGAGTGAGCCCTCCCCCTGTGGGGTCCCAGACACCGATGGATGCAGACAAGCAGGCCATTTATAGGCATCCACTGTTTCCATTATTAGCTTCGTTGTTTGAAAAATGCGAGCAATCCACGCAGGGCTCAGAAGGTATAACTTCTGCCAGTTTTGATGTGGACATTGAAAATTTTGTAAGGAAGCAAGAGAAGGAAGGAAAACCCTTCTTTTGTGAAGATCCAGAAACTGACAATTTAATGGTCAAAGCAATCCAGGTTTTACGTATTCGTCTTCTTGAGCTGGAAAAGGTTAATGAACTCTGAAAAAATTTCTGCAGTCGATATATTGCTTGTCTAAAAACGAAAATGAACAGTGAAACTCTCTTAAGTGGAGAACCTGGAAGCCGGTACTCTCCTGTCCAGTCCCAGCAGATTCAAAGTGCCATCACAGGCACTCTCAGCCCCCAAGGAATTGTGGTGCCTGCATCCGCGCTGCAACAGGGGAATGTAACTATGGAAACAATGGCAGGTGGTACAGTTTATCAGCCTGTTACAGTCGTCACTCCTCAAGGTCAAGTAGTGACACAGGTGTTGTCAACCTGGGACAATCAGAATCCAGAACTCCCAGCTTCAGTTACAGTTAAACCAAGATTTGAGCATCTTGCATCAAGACAATGGCTCATCCAATAACAAGAGGGGAGTTCTGCCAAAGCATGTCACCAGTGTGATGCGGTCCTGGCTCTTTCAGCACATAGGGCATCCCTACCCAACAGAAGATGAGAAAAAACAGATTGCTGATCAGACAAATTTGACACTACTTCAAGTTAACAACTGGTTCATCAATGCTAGGAGATGAATTCTTCAGCCAATGTTTGATTTTAGTTGTTCAGAAATTCCAAAAACAAAGAAGAAAACTGCTCAGAACAGACCAGTTCAGAGGTTTTGGCCAGACTCCATTGCATTCGGAGCCACACAGCCACCACCCAATGGGCTCGCCATGTCAGAAGGAGCTGTTGTGACAATCACCATGCCCGTGAGCATGGACGTGGGCAGCCTCCAGTCTCTGTCCTCAGACAGCGCCACCCTGGCCATGCAGCAGGTCATGATGGCAGAGCAGAGTGAGGACGAGTAAATAATGTAAATAAATAATGTAATTAATTAATGTAATTAATGTACACCATGGTGACTATAATTAATAATACTGTATTGTACATTTGAAAGTTGCCAAAAGAGTAAATCTTAAAAATTATCATCACAAGAAAAAAAATTTGTGACTATGTAACATGACAGATGTTAACTAGACTTATTGTGGTGATCACTTTGCAATATATAAAAATATAAAATCATTATGTTGTATACCTGAAACTAATATAATGTTGTATGTCAATTATAATCTCAAATAAAAAAAGAAGATTCTGGTATCCTCTGGTTGTCTTTTCATTGTTTTTGCATAATTAGTCAAGGTTCATGTCCTCTAAAAATGGTATAATTGTCCAGGAAGTGGTGCTTGAAGATGTCATAAATTTCAGAAAAATGGCCACTAGTGTGGAAGACATCAGAGTCTCAGCTCTGTCACTTCCAAGCTGTTTGACCTTAAGCAAAATCCTTTACTGCCATCAGCTTTGGTATCTTCATTTCTAAAATGAACTTAATGTCTTCTCTACCACACACAGTTGTTGTAAGGATTAAAATGTAATAAGATATTATTAGGATTAACACTCTCATGCTGCAGGTAAATTCCCCATTTTGTAGGCCACTAAGTTTGTACCTTAAGACTGGTGTCCTCTTGGTGCCTATGATGGGTATCTGCTGAAAACCACCTTTGAAAGAAACTGAGTTCAGAGGCCACAGTCAGGGATAGTTCAGGCTCCAGGTAGAGCGAGGGTGTCCAGGTTGAGTCAGGGGTATGTGTATGGCACTTAATCTCAGAAAGGGAGATTTGAAAACTGTATGCTCAAATCTTAGAATTGGAACTCAAGACTGATCAATGTTATTTTCTTTCTTGTCATTTCAGGTGCATGATGACTGTAGAAGGCGGTTTTCCAAGGAATGTTGGTTTGGACGTTACCGAAAATCAATCATTCCTCCAACCGCCTTAAGCGACCCTAAAGGAGATGGTGAGTAGCTAAACTTTAATCTCTGAAATACACTGGGGAGGAAGGGAAGGTGAAAAGATTGGAGAAAAGGACTGCAATTAAATTATTCTCCTTAGCCAGTTAAATATTTCTGAGGAGTAGGAATGTGCATATGTGTAGGGACAATTCATTTCTCTTTAGAACTTTGGGATGGTGAATGTTGATATTTATGGTGTATATGTATGTGGGCATATTCTCTGTAGTCTCTGTCACAATTGTTTCTGAATGATCAGAATTGGAAAGGCTCTTTCAGACTGTTGGCTCATCTGGAGCTTAAAGTCAACTAAGTCCCTTAATCCCTCTTCACACTTGATGCTGCTAAGCTAAATTTCTATTGTCTTGTTCTGCTTCAGTGTATGTCTTCAAGCCTAAAGGTCAAGCTTAAAATTTACCCTTTTTTTGTCTTGTTGATGCATCTGCCCATCTGGGTACTTCAAAGTTGACAAGCTAGCCTTCTATGTTTTCATTTGAATTGATTAAAATTGTTGAATAATACAGGACATTCCCTTAAAATTAACATCAGCCTATACAAAAGCAATCTTGTGGACATAAGCATTTACCTGGTTATGAATCTGCCTGACATTGCTACATTTCAATCTACATTGCCACCCAATTTTAATCAAATTGTTCACAAGATTCTCTGGACAAACTTGGCCTTGCTCAAATGCAGATGTTCCTAACTCTGAGGTAAATGCTAAATGGGGTTGCCAGTGTTTCTGTTTTCTTGGGATATGTTCCTAGAAGTGGGATTACTGGGTGAAGTTCTAGTTTTAATTTTTTGAGGAAACGCCATACTGTTTTCCACAGTGGCTGCACCAGTCTGCATTCCTACCAGTAGTTCACGAGGGTTCCTTTTTCTCCACATCCTCGCCAGCACTTTGTGTTTGTTGATTTGTTGATGATAGCCATTCTGACAGGTGTGAGATGGTACCGCATTGTTGTTTTGATTTGCATCTCTCAGATAATTAGTGACTTTGAGCATGTTTTCATATGTCTCTTGGCTTTCTGTATGTCCACTTTCAATAAGTGCCCATTTTTTGATTGGGTTGTTTATCTTCCTTTTGTTAAGTTGTATGAGTTCCCTGTAAATGTTGGAGATTAGGCCCTTCTCAGATATAACATTGGCAAATATGTTCTCCTATGCAGTGGGCTTTCCTGTTGTTTTGTTGATGGTTTCTTTTGCTGTGCAGAAGCTTTTTATTTTTATGTAGTCCCATTTGTTTATTTTCTCCTTAGTCTCCATTGCCCTAGGAGCTATATCGGTAAAGATATTGCTACGACATATGTCTGATGTTTTGCTGCCTGTGGATTCTTCTAAGATTTTTATGATTTCACACAGTCTCTCTTTTCTGGGTCTTAGCACTTATTTTTCATCCCCACCCACCAAAAAAAAATCTTCCTCCAGATATCTGCATTGCTCACTTCTTCACTTTATGCAAGTCCCATCTCATATGTCACCTCCACAGGAAAGCTGTCCCTGACCACCTGTCTAAAATAACACCCCCTCCAGTCTCCATTCTCTTTTCCTACTTAGTTTTCTTCATATCACATTATTTTTTATATTTCTGTGTTATGCTCTGTCTACCTCCATTAAAATACAAGTTGGACTAGATCAGAGACTGTTGCTATCTTGTCTACCACTGTATTCTCAGAATATAACAAGGACGAGCGCAGAGAATGCCCACAATACATATTTTTTAAATAAATGAATTAATGTTTTAACTACTATTGTGTTAACATATTAGCTTTTGTTTAAAAAATGTTGAAAAGGGTACTACTTTTGGATAACATGTTCAGGGAGAGTAACTACTTTAAAGCTATACTTCTGAAAAGATATGGCAGATGCCCCTTAGCTGAATCCTGGAAAGCCCTGAAAATTTGGTGCATGACTGGCTAGCTGGCTTAGACATTGGCCCACAGAGGAAGACTGCTTTAGATTTTTCCAGGCAAAACAGCCATGCAATCTTCTCAAGTCAGCACTTTTTCTTCAAGCTCCCTTTCACACAGATTACAATAAATGGGACATCTCAACCCACCCCCCGGCCCAAACCAATCAGGACCGAGCCACATGCTTTTTTCCCTTTGCATTTATTTTTGCTGAGGTATCCCTAGAAAGCCACAAGCTCAGAGGTTTGGAGGCTTACTATTTGTCTACCATCTCCTGGGTGGTGGTGGTGGGGGGCATTGCTCAGTGCCTATTCCCCTGCCAATAGGCTCTAAGACTCATAAGGAGCTGGCAGGCTTTGGCAGTTTGGAGTGCTATAATGATACTTCTCTATGGAGAACTTCAGTGTTGGAAGCTTCTCTCTTGTTCAGATAATTTCCCTATAGTTTTTTCCCCCCTAAAAGTTGGTGTGACAGCTTGGAGTGCTCTATCCGAGCCCAAGGGGAGTCACTAAAGCTCCCTGCTTCACCCCACATTGAAATGTTCAATCATTTGTTTGTGGATAAAAGGCAGCCTTTCCTCCTCTCTTTCCTGACCTGGTATCTTCTCACTATGAGAAGCAAGGCAGACCCCAGGCAGAGAGTGGACTAGTTGATGTGCTGATCCTCCTTCTCAGCTCCCAACCTTTTCCTTCTCAGCTTCTCCTCAGCATTTTATTAATTCTTGGTTGTGGCACCAATTTTTTATTCCTTATATTCCAACATACTCTTGGGTATGAACCTGTCTCCTCAGCTTAAGAGCAGGGGCTATACTCCAGCAATATCCAGCATGCTTATTAGAATGTAGTAGTTGCTCACAAAATGTCGGCTGCAGGGCAACAGTTGGAAAAGCCCCTTGGGTTTTGTATCGATTTCCCCTCTGTTCCTCTATCTCAGAATCTAGGACAGAAGGAAACTCTGGGAGATATTAGAAATGTCTATTAGCTTGATTATGATGATGGTATCATGGGTGTTTGTTTATGTCTAAACTCATTAAATTGTATACATTAAATATGTTCAGTTCTTTGTATATTCATTGTACCTCAAGAAAACTTTTTTTAAAAAGTGTTTGCAAAATTTAATATTAAGTTATATCTTGTTTCCATCTCAATGACCTTGTTCTTTTTTTCCTTCTTTTTCTCTTTGTATCAGGCCAATTAGCAGTATCTTCAGACTTCTGGAATCTTGATTGGTCATCAGCCTGTTCATGTCCCCTTCTCATCTTCATCAACTCTAAAAGCGGCGATCATCAAGGAGTCATCTTCCTCAGAAAATTTAAGCAATACCTTAACCCATCTCAAGTGTTTGACCTGTCGAAGGGTGGACCTGAAGCCGGGTAAGCATGGCATAAGGGATACAATGGGTATATAGAAGGCTTTGCCTTTTATACATTCTAGACTAGGATAGGCTTCCTGGAATTAGTTCTAGTATCTGGGCAGGAAATACCTATTTTCTGAAGTCAGGACACAGACACATAATTCCAGAGTATTTGGGGTTGACTGGTATTTTGGAGGACTTTTAGCCCTCTCCCAGAAATCCTTTCAAGCCCATATCCTGCTCTCAGATTTGCTCCACCTTTTCTGGTTAAAAGAAGTAAAACTGTCTCCTTACCTCAAAGGAGGCAAATAGATATTGCTGTCAATCTTTCCTGTCATTCATCCCCCCCCCCCCCCCGTCCCCAATGGGGCCAAATAGTTATATTTCTACTACAGGCCTCTTTTATTTGAGGACTATCTGGCTGTTCAGCCCTGGCTTCTGTGAGCCCATTGGCCACCATGTGAGACACTCTTCCTGGACCTCAGCAGGTAGATTTAGCTAGGTTACTGGTAGCTTCCAGAGCAAGGTTTGGCATAGGATTAGTATGGGCTAAGGCAAGGCCTGATTTCTAGGACTGCCTATGGGAGCATTGCCTATAATTTTAGGAAAGCAGAGAGATAGTGACTAAGGGAAAGAAAGATGTAGCTTGTTAGCAGGGTAAAGAAGGAACAGTCCTTGGGCCCTTTGTAGGAAACATTGTAGGAAAGAGTTGTAAAACCCAGCAGTCCATTAAATGTTTCCCTTTTCTCCTTTTTCTTCCAGGCTGTCCATGTTCAAGAACTTTGTTCGCTTTCGCATTGTGGTTTGTGGCGGAGATGGCAGTGTCAGCTGGGTCTTATCTCTGATTGATGCCTTAGGATTGCATGAAAGGGTGAGTCCCTAGCTGACTCAGTTTACCCATTGCTAGGAAGACTGGGGTGTGAAGCTTCTCATCCCAAAAAGTCCCTAGTCTTCACTCTCCCTGTCTGTAAAATACATGTTTCCCATTGGTTTCATACTTAACCTGACTGGTAGATTTCCAATCTAAGCCTGCTCACCTAGACCAGTGGTCGGCAAACTCATTAGTCAACCGAGCCAAATATCATCAGTACAACGATGGAAATTTCTTTTGAGAACCAAATTTTTTAAACTTAAACTTCTTCTAATGCCACTTCTTCAAAATAGACTCACCCAGGCTGTGGTATTTTGTGGAAGAGCCACACTCAAGGGGCCAAAGAGCCGCATGTGGCTCGCGAGCCGCAGTTTGCCGACCACGGATCTAGACCATTTTCTGGTTGTCTACCTGTGGATAGAGAAATGAGGGAGTTAACAGGAAAAAAAAATGAGCAGTGCTCTATTTTCCAAGACCCAAAGTGAAGATTTGAAGGGGAGGAGAACAAACAAAAAAGAAGTGGCCTCAGGCAATGCTCAGCCCCTAATTTCCTCCACCTGCTGAGGCAATTGATTTCCTTCCTTGAGTCTCAAGAGTAGTAGAAACTTTCCTCTACCTCTCCCCCCTTTTCCCTAAGCAACACTCTGCTCTTCTGAATCCAGTAGCTTTGTCTCTTAAGACACCTTACGTCTTTGGCCCAGCCTAAATAGAAATCTGTGACTATATTTTTCTTCTATAAACATAGCTATACATATTAGCATATTCCATCAACTTTTCCCTTTACTGGGTAGGCTCTGTATGGCCAAGAGTGGGGCTCAACCCCTTTGGGAAAATTTCACTCAATTTGAAACATCTTCCTAACATAATTCCCAGAACCATAAATCCCTTACTGCCACTGGCTTTGAGACCACAATCTTTCCCAAAGAATGCCTTCTGTGTTCTTTTATGGGTGACTCTTCATAGTTCTGTCTGAAAAGGGTACCTGGTTTTGTTCTTGCAGTGTCAGCTGGCAGTCATCCCGCTTGGAACCGGCAATGATCTGGCCCGTGTCCTAGGCTGGGGTGCGTTCTGGAACAAAAACAAGTCACCTCTGAACATCCTCAACAGAGTGGAACAGGCCAGTGTGAGAATTCTAGACAGGTGAGTGGCTTAAAGATCAGGCTATTTTGCCTTTTCCACTTGTACACTAGTTATTTCCAGTTATATCATTTCAATCAGGAATGCTTTCATCTCCCTCTAGAGCCTTTATGTCTTCAGTTTGAGGGAGTTTGGGAGGTAGGGGACTTGGCTATTAGGAAACCAGGGCCTACTATGTATCCTTCAAACATCACTGAAGCCCCTCATCAACTCAAAGTATCCTAAATAAACATCCCCATGGGTAAATTTCAAGGGTTCTGTGAACCTTCTTTAAATCGCATAGCTATGTAAGCACATTTTTTCCTTGGGGAAATGTCCATCTCTCTATTCTATTCTAGAATAGTATAGAAACTATTATACCCCTTCATTAAGTTATCAAAGAAACTTAAAAAATGAGAGTTCATACACAACTAGCCTAAACTGTCTATGCTTTACAGAGGATAGAGTATTGCCATCTTATCTTCTGATAAGAAAGGCTTTCTGTGCTGGGGCATAGTATTTGATATATGATTTCCCATGAGGATATCCTGGGTGCTTTCTCAAGATACCAAGCTAGGACCTATCAGAAAGATTCTTGTTCAGTGGGTCTTGGATAGGGCCTGATATGTGTATTTTATAAAAGCACTTCAAGTGATCTTGATATTTACCTCTGATTAAGAAGCACTGCTTTCTGAGAACGCTATGATGGAATTCCTTCCATCACATTGTCCTAGAGAAGCCATGGGGACCCCCCTACCTTGTAGTATATCTTGAGGTCAGGTGACCTGAGATAGCTTGGGCATCCCTACATCTCTCCCCAACACATAAACATTTTTATCTCTTTTTCACATGTGAAACACTGATACCAGCCTGTGATGAAACAGAGTCCTAAATGTCTGTCTGTCTGTCTTTGAACTTCATTTCAGATGGAGTGTGATGATTCGTGAGACTCCCAGACAAACCCCATTGCTAAGAGGGCAAGTTGAAATGGATATACCCCGATTTGAGGTAATTGCTACCCAGCTGTATTTCAGGCCAATATCTTTATTGCACAGTGGAATAATAGGCAAAACCCAGAGAGAAGCTATTGTATTTTCTATGAGCTTGATGAGAATGAGATCATTGAAAATTGGGGACATGTCAATCAGCAACTATTTACCAAAAATGGTGATAGGTACTGTGGGCATAATTCATTCAGCCATTTAATAGTACTTATTCATCTACTCAAAATAGGTATGGAAAATATTTATGAATTAACTACTAAGTGTGAGATACTGTTCTAGCAGCTGTTTGTATATGATAGTTGTTAAAGAAGAATGACAGTCCATCCTGTCATAGAGCTAATAGTTGCAGTGGTAGAAAAAATTTATTAAGTAGTATGAGTGTTAGTATATAAAGAAGTAGCAAGGGTGGTAACACCCAGCAGGTATACCTAAGCCAGTCTGGGGGAAATAAGGGAAAGCTTCTCAAAATAACTACCATTTCAGAAGATATTTTAAGGATCAGAGTTAACCAGGATAGTGGGAAAGAGGAGGCCTCTTCCAAACTGATGGAACAGTGTGTGTTGTTCCAACGGCAAGAGAGAGCATAGAATATTCACACAACTGAAATGCATTCATAATGGCTGAGGCATAGAGGCCAGGGCATATACAGGAAGTTCTACTAAAGATGAAACTGGAGAAGTAATCAGGAGCAGGCCAGGAAGAACATGATAAACAATGGTAGGAAGTTTGAACTTTTATCCTAAGAACAATGAGAATTATAGAAGATTTTTTTTTACCTTATTAGGAAATTTTTCAAACACATAGGAAATGTTAAATGGTAGATTCTACCATTAATATTTTAATATACTTTATCACAATCTATCCATCTATCCATTCTGCTATATAATAGAAAGGTTTTAAGCAGAGGAGTTCCATGGTAGGTAGAGAAACAATTGAAGGAATAAAGATTAGAAGAAAGGAGAAAGACAGATGTTGTAATTGTCTAGATCCGTGGTCAGCAAACTGCAGCTCTTGAGCCACATGCAGCTCTTTGGCCCCTTGAGTGTGGCTCTTCCACAAAATACCACAGCCTGGGTGAGTCTATTTTGAAGAAGTGGCATTAGAAGAAGTTTAAGTTTAAAAAATTTGGCTCTCAAAAGAAATTTCCATCGTTGTACTATTGATATTTGGCTCTGTTGACTAATGAGTTTGCCGACCACTGGTCTAGATAAAAGATAGTGATGATTTGTACTGGTGAGGTGGTAACAGAGATAAGGAGAAGTGGACTCATTTAAGATATATTAAAGAGATAGGCTCATCAGGACTTGGTAGACACAAGTTGTAGTTAAAATTATAGACTCAAGAGCCAAACTGTCTGGAATTGAATCCTGACTCTGCTACTTATCGGCTACCCCTTTTCCTATGCCTCAGTTTTCTGTTCTGTGAAACTGGGATAATAATAATCCTTATTGTAAGGACTAAATGAAAATATATATATAGCGTAGAACAGATCCTGGCACATAGTAAGTGCTATATAAGTAGATGCTGTTATTATCTACTAGAGGCCTGGTGCACAAAATTCATGCATAGGGGGGCCCTCAGCCCGACCTGCACCCTCTCCAATCCAGGAGCCCTCCAGGAATGTCCTACTGACGGCAGCTTAGGCGCACTCCCCATGGTTCTCTGCTCTCTGTGGGGCCTGCCTGCTCCACACCATAGCGATGGGCAAGAAGGTCCTGCTGGGTGCTTCCTGTGGGCTCGCTAGCTTGCTCACGGGTCACTGCAGATATGGCCAAGCAGGCCCTGCTATCTGCTGTCAAGCTATATGGCCGCCCTCGCCTCCTAGGGCTGGCGATGGTCCCAGGAGGCTGTGGGCTTGGTGCCCATCCCTGGGACCCAGGCCGCTTGGCATCACCCCACCCCTGGCCGCTTGGCACCTACATATGCAAGTTAACTGACCATCTTTGTTGGGTTAATTTGCATACTCATGCCTGATTGGCTGGTGGGTGTCGTAGAGATACGGTCAATTTGCATATTTCTCTTTTATTAGTGTAGATAGTAATAAAAGTATAATATGCTAATTAGACTGGATGTCCTTCCAGACATCCTTCCTTCCATACAAAGCCATGGTGGGCAGAGGCTGAGGCAGAGGCGCCGCCATGGCAGCAGGGGCCAAGTCCTTCCACTAATTTTTGCATTGGGCCTCTAGTTACTAGTATTATTATATAAGAGGATATAATCTGGCACTGGGAAAATGTGGGTTCAAATCCCAGATCTATTATTTACTATCTATGTAATACGAGATTGTTCATTTGAAACAAGGAACAAATATTATCACCTTTATGTGAGTTTTAACCTTTTGCACTCGGATGTTGAGTGTGACTCAACATGGTTAGCATCGGTAGCAGCTTGAGAAAAAAGCAAGTGAGTGCAAAGGGTTAAATATTAATTTAAATGAGAGGAAACAATATAGATCTTTTATTTTTAGAATGACCACAAAGCTAAGATTATCTATGAGGATCTTCAAAAAAAATTCCTTAATTATGATTATTTCCAGAGAGGCAGTTGCGTTGATGGTAAAGAGTCAGTAAGAAATAATGAGGGAATGAGGATGGGCAGCATACTATGTCACATTGCTAAGGTTCCAAGTCTGAACACTCCTTTTCTCCCTAGGCTGCTGCCATCCAACACTTAGAATCTGCAACCACTGAGTTGAACAAAATCCTGAAGGCCAAGTATCCTACAGAGATGATCATCCCAACCAGGTCAGTCTTCCTTTGGCTCTCAAACTTTGGGGTTTTTCTTGCCCCTCATGGGCTGTCTTCAGTCAGAGGTAGGATTCATTTTAACAGTTTGGGGTGTTGAGGCCAAGGAAAGTACAGTAAATCCTCACTTGACATCATCAATAGGTTCTTGGAACTATGGCAAAACAACATATAGTGAAATCAGTTTTACCATGGGCTAATTGATATAAAAAATAGTTAAGTTCCTACGGCATCTCATGAACATTATAATAAAGTGATATTAAACAATATTATATTATTTGAGGGTCTGCTGTATATGTTTATCTTTCCAAATCAAATTTCTCCCTACTCAAACCTACTGAATAAAAATATCAGGATAAAAAGATGAGATTGGGGTGAGGGGTCCTGCTACTCCTAAAAGACAAAATAGCAAACCAAAGATTTGAAAAAAGGGGAGGAATTGTTGTCAAGATGGCAGAATAGATAAACACTAGGTTGACCTCCTCTCATGACCACATCAAAATTACAACTAAATTACAAAACAACCACCTTGGCCATTGTAGCTCATTTGGTTGGGTATCATCTAAGGCACTGAAAGTTTGCCAGTTCAATTCCCGGTCAGGGCACATGTCCAGATTGTAGACTCGATCCCTGGTAAAGGTCATTCAGGAGACAGCTGATTGATGTTTCATTCTCATGTCGATGTTTCTCTCTCTCTTCCTCTCTCTGTAAAAATCAATAAAAAAATTTAATTGCAAAATAACCACTATTGAGAACCACCTAAAGGCTAGCTGAACAGAATTACTATTACTAAGGATGCAAAGAGGAAGTCATATTGAGACTGGTAGAAGGGATGGCTACACGGAACAGGTAGGTCCCTCACTCATGATGTGGCAGTTTTCTTTTTTTTTAAATATATTTTTATTGATTTCAGAGAGGAAGGGAGAAGGAGAGATAGAAACATTAATGATAAGAGAGAATCATTAATCAGCTGCCTCCTGCATGCCCCCTACTGGGGATTGGGCCTGCAACCTGGGCATGTGCTCTTGACTGAAATTGAACCTGGGACCCTTCAGTCCATAAACCAACACTCTATTCACTGAGCCAAACCACCTAGGGCAGTGGTCAGCAAACTCACTAGTCAACAGAGCCAAATATCAACAGTACAACGATTGAAATTTCTTTTGAGAGCCAAATTTTTTAAACTTAAACTCTTCTAACACAACTTCTTCAAAAGACTCGCTTAGGCCATGGTATTTTGTGGAAGAGCCACACTCAAGGGGCCAAAGAGCCACATGTAGCTCGCGAACCACAGTTTGCCGACCACTGACCTAGGGTGGTGTGGCAATTTTCAACAGAAGGGAAAATTGTTGGTTCTGCCTGAAAATCGGGGATTCCCAGCCTCACACCAAACTCACCAGCCCAGGTATCCAGTGCCAGAAAGGAAGTCCCTATAACATCAGGCTATGAAAACTAGTGAGGATTGTGGCTGAGTGATATGGATGGCTACTGGAGTCCCAGGCACTGCAGGTCTTAAAGGGACTGCACACATACTCATACTAGTGGCTCAGTGCATAAAATTTGTTCACGGGGAGGGGGTGTCCCGCAGCCTGGCCTGCACCCTCTCCAACCTGGGACCCCTTGGGGGATGTCTGACCCTAAACTGGCAGTCAGACATCCCTCTCGCAATCCTGGACTGCTGACTCCTAACTGCTCACCTGCCTGCCTGCCTGATTGCCCCTAACCACTCTGCCTGCCAGCCTGATTGCCCCCCAACTGCCACCCCCTTCCGGCCTTATCACCCCTAACTGGCTCCCCTGCTGGCCTCATCACTTCCAACTGCCCCCCCCCCCACCAGCCTGCTTGCTCCCAACTGCCCCTCCTTCTGGCTGCTCGCCCCCAACTGCCCTCCCCTGCTAACCTGCTCGCCCCCAACTGCCCCCGTGCCGGACTGCTCTCCCCCAACAGTGACCCCCTGCTGGCCTGATTGCCCCCAACTGACCCCCTGACAGCCAGCTTGCCTCCAACTGCCCCCCCCCGCCAGCTACTTGCTCCCAACTGCCCTCCCCTGCCAGCCTGCTTGCCCCCAACTGCCTCCCTGCCACCCTGCTCTCCCCCAACAGTGACCCCCTGCCGGCCTGACCGCCCCTAACCACCTCTGCCTTGACCCCACCACCATGGCTTTGTCTGGAAGGACGTCTCTTCGAAGGTCTCCCAGTCTAATTAGCATATTACTCTTTTATTAGTATAGATGCTCACAAATTCACTCACTCCGAGCTCCAGCATTGGAGCATCAGCTAAAAAAGCACCAATGACATACAAGAAGGAGCTGAATTGACTAGCTCCAAGGCAAGGGCTAAATGGGCAGGAGACAGGGCAGCTCTCCTTGGGATAGAAGTGCTGGCAGAAGCCACTGTTCCTTTGCTGAAAACCTCCCTTCACTCAGGCAGCAGATGCAGTTGGATGCCAAATATGAGCTCTCCATTAACTTGGTTAAGACCATTCACCCACCCTGGTGATTTGCTGAGACCTTGCCCCACCCAATTCACACATGCCCAGACTAAACCTCTTGCAGAAGCTTTTCCATACAAGTTGCCTTCCACTGCTAATGTTGTGGATTTCCTTAAAATTTCTCAAAGGTTCATAAACACCAAGCAAGCAGTAGCTGGCTTTGGCATGCCCAAAATCTCTTGCTAAGCAGCCTGAAGCCCAACACTAGTGGCAACTGTCCTCTCTTCACAGTATAACAGCTCTCAGGGGCCTCCAAGCCCAGCACAGATTGAAACAAACCACAGATCCCTTTGTAACTCCTACTAGGTGGTCTTGGGCTGGACGGAGGCAGTGGCTGACTTGGCCTGCACCAGAGCCCCTCATAAGAGGCCCCAGAACCAATAAACCTAGTAGTCAGCTTCAGACCACACCAGACACCACCCAAACAGCTTCACGTATGACACACCAGATTCAACAAGCACCAGTACAGCAAATCCCACTCAGTGGGTTCAGCCCCCCTCACAACAGCTTGTCCACTATAGTTATGGCCAATCCTTATTGATAGTCAATCAGATAATCAATCACATACATGACATGCCAACAGCAATCAGGGCTCAACTACAATAGGAGAGCACACATGACCAATAAAAGGGACACCCCTGAAATACCAGGCTCAAGTGACCAGAGAGACTGTGAACCACATGACACCTATTACATAAGGCCACACTGCCAAGACTGGGAGACATAGCCAATATACCAAATATATAGAAACAAAGGAAGTCAGCCAAAATTAGGAGACAAGGAAGCATGTCCCAAATGAAAGAACAGGACAAAACTTCAGAAAAAGAACTAAATGAAATGGAGATGAGCAATCTACCAGATGCAGCGTTCAAACCGCTAATTACATGGATGTTCAATTAACTTAGGGGAAGAATAGACACACTCAATGAGAACTTATAGGAAACATTTAAAAAGAGATAGAAAACATAAAAAAGAACCAGTCAGAAATGAAGAATATAATAACTGAAATGAAGAATATATTAGAAGGAATCAACAATAGATTAGATGAAGCAGAGGATCAAATCAGCAATCTGGTAGACAAGGTAGCAAAAAACACTCAATTATAATAGGAAAAAAAAGAATTTTAAAAAACGAGGATAGTTTAACTCTCAGACAATTTCAAGCACACCAACATTTGCATCATAAGGGTACCAGAAGAAGAAGAGAGAGAGAGCAAGGGATTGAGAATCTATTTTAAGGAATAATGACTGAAAACTTCCCTAATCAGGTGAAGGAAATAGACAAGTCCAGGAAGCACAGAGGGTCACAAACAAGATAAACCCAAAGAGGCCCACACCAAGACACCTCATAATTAAAATGCCAAGATTAAAAGCAAAGAGAGAATCTTAAAACTAGCAAGAGAAAAGCAGCTACTTATATACAAAGAAACTCCCATAAGATTGTCAGCTTATTTCTCAGCACAAACTTTGGAGGCCTGAAAGGATTAGCACAAAATATTCAAAGTGATGAAAATCAAGGACATACAACCAAGATTACCCTACCCAGCGAGGTTATTGTTTAGAACTGAGAGATAAAGAATTTCCCAGTCAAGAAAAAAACTAAAGGAGTTTGTTCCCACTAAACCAGAACACAAATAATGTTAAAAGGACTTCTTTAAGAAGAAAAGAAAAGATTAAAAATATGAATAGGAAAATATTGGAAAGAAAACAATTCTCACTGACAGAGGTACACATGTAATAAAAGCAGTGAATCAACTAAAATACAAAGCTAGTACAAAGGTTAAAAAGTAAGAAGATTGTATATAATTTTACAACAATAAATTGAGGGATACATACAAACACACACAAGAGGTGAAAAATAATGACAAAAACATAAATGTGGAGAGAGTAATTTAAAAATGTACTTATTTTAGAATGTGTTCAAAGTTAAGAGACCATCAAATTAAAATAGATTGCTATAAATATAACTTGGTATATAGGAAGCACATGGTAACCACAAATAAAAAAATCTACAAGAAAAAAAGAGAAAGGAATCCAAACACAACACTATAGAAAGTCATTAACACATAAAGAAAACAAGAGAATAGATAGATATATAGATAGATATAGATAGATATAGATACCTCCCAACAAACAGAAACTGCAGAAAGAACAGAAAAGAACTACAAAAACACTCAGAAAAATAAATTATAAAATGTCAATAGCTAAATACCTTCAATAACCACTTTAAATGTAAATGGAGTAAATGCTCCATTAAAAAGAAAAAGGGTGGCTGAATGGCTAAAATATCAAGACCCATACATAGGCTTCCTACAGGAGACCCCTTCAGATCAAAAGACACAGACACACACAGACTAAACATAAAGGGATGGAAAAAGATATTTCATGTGAAAGGAAACAAAAAAAAGCTTGCATAGCAATACTTATATCAGACAAAATAGACTTTAAAACAAGGACTGCAATAAGAGACAAAAAGAGCATTTCATAATGATAAAGGGACCAGTCCAGCAAAAAAAAATAATAACTCTTGCCCTAGCCAGTATGGCTCGGTGGATAGAGCATCAGCCTGTGGACTGAAGAGTCCCAGGTTTGATTCCAGTCAAGAGCATGTACCTTGGTTGTGGGCACATCCCCAGTGAGGGGTGTGCAGGAGGCAGCTGACCGATGTTTCTCTCTCATTGATGTTTCTAACTCTCTATCCCCCTCTCTTCCTCTCTGTAAAAAATCAATAAAATATATTTTTTAAAAGAAAATAACTCTCATAACCACCTATGTACGCAATATAGGAGAATCTGAATATATAAAGCAAATTTGTCAGACATAAAGGCATGTATCTCAGTAATACACTCATTAACATCAATGAATATATCATTCATACAGAATATCAACAAGACAACAGTGGCCTTAAATTACACATTAGACTATATAAATGTAATGAATATTTTTAGGACACTTCAGCAGAATATACATTTTCCTCAAGTGCACATGGAACATGTTCCAAGATAAACTACATGCTGGGCCACAAAACAAGTCTCAATAAGTTTAAGAACATTGAAATCATATAAAACATCTTCTCTAATCACAATGGTATAAACGTAGAAATCAATTATGGGAAAAAAAACTGAAAAACACACAAACATATGGAGGCTAAATAACATGTTACTAAACAATGAATGGGTTCACAAGGAGATCAAGGAAGAAATCAAAAGATGCCTTGAGTCAAATGAAAATACAGCAACCCCAAATCTATGGCACACAGCCAAGGCAATTCTAAAAGGAAATTTTACTATATAGCAATACAGGCCTGCCTCAAGAAACAAGACAAATAAACAATCTAACCTTACGTTTAAAGGAAATAGAAACAAAAGAACAAATAAAGCCCAAAGTGAGTACATGGAAGGAAACAATAAAGATCCAAGGGTAAATAAATAGAGTCTAAAAACACACCTAAACCAAGAGCTGATTCATTGAAAAGATTTTTAAAAAATTAGTAAACCTTCAGCCAGTTTCATCAAGAAAAAAATAGAGGAGGCCCAAATAAATAAAATCAGAAATGAAAAAGGAGAAGTGATGAACCAACACTACAAAAATACAAATGATTATAAAGAAACTAGAGGCCTGGTGCACGAAATTCGTGCACAGGGGTGTGTATCCCTCAGCCCAGCCTGCACCCTCTCTAATCTGGGACCCCTCAAGGGATGTCCGACTGCCCGTTTAGGCCTGATCGTAGTAGGATCGGGCATAAACGGGCAGTCGGACATCCCTATCACAATCCAGGACTGCTGGCTCCCAACTGGTCTCCTGCCTGCCTTCCTGATTGCCCCTAACCGCTTCTGCCTGAACTGCTTCTGCCTGCCAGCCTGATCACCTCTAAACACTCCTCTCCCAGCCTGTTTGCCCCTAACTGCCCTTCCCTGGAGGCCTGGTCACCCCTAACTGCCCTCCCCTGCAAGCCCAGTCCCCCCCAACTGCTCTCCCCTGCAGGCTGGAGTCCCCCCCAACTTCCCTTCCCTGCAGGCCTGGTCACCCCCAACATCCCTCCTCTGCCAGCCTGGTCACCCCTAACTGCCCTCCCCTGCAGGCTTGATCACCCCCAACTGCCCTCCCTTGCAGGCCTGTTCCCTCCCAACTGCCCTCCCTGCTGGCCATCTTGTGGCAGCCATCTTGTGTCCACATGGGGGCAGGATCTTTGACCACATGGGGGCAGCCATCTTGTATGTTGGAGTGATGGTCAATTTGCATATTACTCTTTTATTAGATAGGATAGAGGCCTGGTGCACGGGTGGGAGCCAGCTGGTTTGCACTGTAGGGTGTCCTGGATCAGGGTGGGGGTTCCCTTGGGGCATGGGGCAGCCTGGGCAAAGGGCCTGTGGGGGTTTTCAGGCCGGCCACACCCTCCAGCGACCCAAGTGGAGGCCCTGGTATCTGGGATTTATTCATCTTCCATAATAGAAATTTTGTAGCCTTGAGTGGAGGCTTGAGCCTGCCAGGGAGTGCAGAAAGCTTGGCTTCCTCCATTGCGGGGGAAACCCAAGCCTCCTGCTCACTCCATGGCCACAGCCATCTTGGTTGGGTTAATTTGAATACTCCCTCCTGATTGGCTGGTGGGTGTGGCTTGTGGGTGTAGCAGAGTGATGGTTAATTTGCATATTGCTCTTTTATTAGATAGGATATTATAAACAATTACATGTCAACAAATTGGCTGGCCTGGAAGAAATAGACAAAAATTCCCAGAAACATACAATCTTCTAAAACTGAATAAGGAATAATCAGAGAATCTTAATAGACAGATTACAACTAGTGAAATTGAAGCAATAATAAAAATAGGTAGATAGATGATAGATATAGATAGAGATAGAAAAATAGATAGATAGATAGATAGATAGATAGATAGATAGATAGATGATAGATATAGATAGATAACTCCCATCAAACAGATGGTTTCACAAGTGAATTTTACCAAATATTTAAAGAATAATTACTACTATTCTTTTCAAACTGTCCCAAACATCAAACAGAATAAAATACCTAGGAATAACTTTAACCAAGGTGGTAAAATACCTGTATTTTGAAAACTACAAGACATTGAAAAAAGAAATTGAAGAAGATACAAATAAAATAAAGGATATACTAGTACCATGGTCACGAATCAAGAATTAATATCATTAAAATGTCCATACTACCCAAAGCAATCTACAGATTCAGTGCAATCCCTATTAAAATACCAATGGCATTTTTCACAGAACTAAAACAAATTATCCTAAAACTTTTATGGAACTACAAAAGACCCTGAATAGCCAAAGCAATTTTGAGAATACAGAACAAAGTTGGAGATATCATGCTAACTGATCTAAAGGCTATACTACAAAGCTATAGTAATCAAAACATCATGGTACTGACATAAAAATAGACCCAGATTAATGGAAGAAAATAGAGAACCCAGAAATAAACTCATGTTTATATGATCAATTAAGCTATGACAAAGGAGACAAGAATATACAATGGGTTACTGAAAGTCTCTTCAATAAATAATATTGGGAAAATTGGATAGGTACATGCAAAAAATGAAACTTAATCACTTTGTTACATCATATGCAAGAATAAATTCAAAATGGGTTAAAGACTTAAATATAAGACCCAAAACCATAAAATTTCTAGGAGAAAATATAGGCAGTAAAGTCTTTGACATCACTCTTAGCTGTGTGTGTGTGTGTGTGTGTGTGTGTGTCCTTGGGCAAGGGAAACAAAAGAAAAAATAAATACAAATGGGACTTACATCAAACTAAAGAGTTTTTTGCACAGTGAAGGAAACCATCAACAAAACAAAAAGACAACCTACTGAATGGAAGAAGATATTTTCCAATGATATATCCATTAAGGGGTTAATATCTAAAGTATAGGGTGTCCCAAAAAATGTATACACACTTTGAATGATTATAAAGTCAGTGTTTATTAACATAGAGTTCATTTTCAACATTTAAAAGAATCTACAGAAATGATTTTTTTGTCAATGCCTGTTTTCAAACTGATGACCGTTCTCATCCAGGCACTGCTGATAATGTGAAGCGATGGAATCGCAAACATCAAGAATCATTTCATTAAGTATTAGAGCATTCTCAATTTGTCAACTATTGCCAGTTTCATACCGTAAACTTTATCTTTTATGTATCCCCATGAAAAAATTCTAATGGCCCTAGCTGGTGTGACTCAGTGGATAGAGCATTGGCCTGCAGACCGAAGGGTCCCAGGTTTGATTCCAGTCAAGGGCACATACCTCAGTTGCAGGCTCCTTGCTTGCCTGGGACCTGGTCAGGGCATGTGCAGGAGGCAACCAATAGATGTGTTTCTCTCACATCAGTGTTTCTGTCTTTCCCTCTCTCCCCTACTCTCTCTAAAAATCAATGAGAAAATATCTTCATGTGAGGATAAAAAAAAAGTTTAGTGGATAAATTTTCTTTGTTTAAAGCTTAATCTGGCTTCACCCATTATTTCAAATCAGTTACACCTGAAAAGGGGTGAAAATTGAGTTTTCAGCTATTAAAGTGTGTATACATTTGAATAATTATAAAGGCAGTGTTTGTACTTCAACTGCATTTTCAAACTTCCAGTAGCATTTTTGGATGAATTTCCTTTGTTCAAACTCAGTCTGGCTGAAAAAAAAACAAACATCAATTGAGCTATCAGCTATTAATGTGTGTGTATACATGATTTGGGGACACCCTGTATATAAGGAAGTCATACAACTTAACACACACACACAAAAATAACAACAAAATAAAACAAACAAAAACCCAATTTAATTAAAAAATGGAAGAGGACCTGAATAGACATTTCTCCAAAGAGGATGGCCAAGAGACATATGAAAAGATCAGCATCTCTAATCATCAGGGAAATGCAAATTAAAACCACAATGTGATGTCACCTCACACCTGTCAGAGTGGCTATCATCAATAAATCAACAAACAGCAAGTCTTAGCAAGGATGTGGAGAAAAGGAAACCCTCATGCACTGTTGTTTGGATTGCAAATTTGTGCATCCACTATGGAAAACAGTATGGAAGTTCCTAAAAATATTAAAAATAGAACTATTATATGACTGAGCAATTCCACTTCTGGGAATTTACCTGAAGAAAAGCCAAACACTTATTTGAAAAGACATATGCACCCCTATGTTCATTGCAGCATTACTTCCAATGGCCAAGATAAGGAAGCAACCTAAGTGTCCATTGATAAATAGATAAAGATGTGGTACATATATACAATAGAATAATATTCAACCATGAAAAAGAATGAAGTCTGTCATTTAAAACAACATGGGTGGACCTAGAGAGTATTATGCTAAGTGAAATAAGTTAGACAGAAAAAGAAAAATATCATACGATTTCACTTATATGTGGAATCTAAGAAGTAAAATAAATGAATAAACAAAACAGAAGCAAATTTATAGATTCGGAGAACAAATTGATGGGTGCCAGGAAAGAGGAGGTTGAGGCTGGGTAAAAAAAAAAAAAAAAGGATTAAGATGTACAAATTGCCAATTATAAAAACAGTAATGGGGATATAAAGTACAGCATGGGAAATATAATAGATAATATCATAATAACTAGAGGCCTGGTGCACAAAATTTGTGCACTGGGGGGATCCCCTCAGCCCAGCCTGCACCCTCTCCAATCCGGGACCCCTTGGGTGATGTCCAACAGCTGGTTTAGGCCCAGGATTGGGACTACTAGCTCCTAACTGCTCACCTGCCTGCCTGCCTGATTGCCCCTAACTGCCCCCCCCGCCAGCCTGGTTGTCCCTTACTGCCCCCCCCTGCCAGCCTGGTCACCCCTAACTGCCCCCCCCCCGCTGGCCTGGTCACCCCTTACTGCCCCCATGCCGGCCTGGTCGCCCCCATGTTCCCCCACCCTGTGGGCCTGATCGCCCCATGCAGCCTGCTGCTTGGTCATTTGGTAGCCCCTCACTGACCCCCCCCCCTGCCGGCCTGGTCACCCCATGCAGCCTGTTGCTCAGTCATTTGATTTCCCCTCACTGACCCCCTCTGCTGACCTGGTCACCCTACACAGCCTGCTGCTCAGTCATCCATTTGGTTGTGATGGTCGCTTAGGCTTTTATATATATAGATTATGATAGATTATGTATGGTGTCAAATGGGTACTTCACTTATTGGGGTGATCATTTTGTATGTTATATAAATGTCTAATCACAATGTTGTACACCTGAAACTATTATAATATTGTATACCAACTTCAATTGAAAAAATTTTAAATTATTTTAAAAAGGTAATAAGCCAGTCAGAGAAAGACAAGTACCACATGATTTCACTCATATGTGGAATTTAATGAACAAACTGAACTATCAAGAAAAATATAGACAGACTCATAGAGAGAGAGCAGGCAGACAGTTTTAATCGGGAGTGGGGGCAGTGGAGGGTAGAAGGATTGAGCAAAAAAGAAAATAAAGAGAGAGGGAACTCATGGACATTGACAACAGTGTGATGATTGCAGAGGGGGAGTTTTAGGAGGGCATAGAGGAGCTAAATGGTGATGTAAGAAATAAAAATAATAAATAAAAACTTTTAAAAATATTTTTAAAAGGGTTACAGAAGGGAAACACAGTATTTCATACCATTCAAGAGCATATTATAGCTCACTATAGTAGGGACACCTTGCTTTTACTCTGACACTAGGAAAGGTCTCTGTGGTATCTACGATAGCTCTTTTTTCTAGCCTGAACAACACATTCTCCCCTTCTAAATATATGGATCATTCATTCCTCCAGGACTCTTTGGAGGGTTACTGCCAAGCCTACAACACTCTCCTTTGAGAAACACATGCCACAGGGAGAGTTCCCCCAATATCATGTTTATACTAAACTAGTGGCCTGGTGCCCAAAATCCATGCACATTAAAAGGGAGTTAATTAGAAGAAATATTTTAATATTGCTATTTGCCCTTTCTCTATAATAGAAGTGTCAGAGATGAAAGAAAATTAGTAAAATGTATATTAAATCTCCCTCCTGTCAGAATCTGGGTCACGCCATGGGATCTAGAGTCAAGTCCCCACCCACCACCCGCACACACTTCGAAAATGCAGGGGACCCAAATCTAGCTGGCCCCACCCCCATTGGGTGAGACCCAGACCCAGCTGGCCCCACCCTCATCAAGCCCCTCAGGCTGAGGGCGCAGCTTCAGGTCCCCAGGCCCAGCGCTGGGTCAGGGACACAGCCTCAGGTCCCCCAGCCCAGCACCAGGACAGGGGTTGCAGCCTGAGGTCCCCCGGCCCGGCGCTGGGGCAGGTGGTACAGCCTGAGGTCTCTCGGCCTGGCACTGGGGTGGGGGTGCAGCCTGAGGTCTCCCAGCCCAGAGCTGGGGTGGGGGGCATGGCCTGAGTTCCCCCGTCAAGCCCAGCCCCCCACCTCCCCCCACCGTCATGTCAGCACTCAACAGGGATGCACGCAGGCAGTGTCACATCCCTAGCTGGGGATGCAGGCAGGCAGCTTAACCTCAGTGCAGGTTGGGGATGCACTCAGGCAGCGTGATGTTAGCGCTGGGGGTGGAAGTCCCTGCCCCCGTCCCCACCCACAGACTGGTTGTGACTGGGACACTGTAATGGACAAATTAGCATATTACCTCTTTATATGTATAGATTAGCTGGGCCCTTGAGCAATAGCTGATTTGACCCAGGCTGAAATTCTTGAATTCTGCTTTCTGAAAATTTGGAATTAGGACTATGAAATGCTAATTAAACTCTCTTAGGTACTTGTATATTTTACTATAAATACATGAAGAAGCATGGAAAAAAAACAAATAGAGAAGGGAGAAGGTATTATGGAGGAGAGGCAAAAGCAGATGGAGGGAGGAGAGACCTGGAAAGAGAGACAGAGAGAATGATGAGGAATATGGAGACTAATCTACATACTATATAAAAGCCAAGTGACTGAAACAACCAGAATGACTGGAATGACCAGTCGCTATGATGTGCACTGCTGCTGACCAACTGACATGATCAGGGGCAGGGCTGGCCAGCAAACCTCATGCAGCCCCTCCCCCTGGCCAGCCAGGCCCCCAATCAGTCCCTCCCCCATCCCTGATCAGGGGCAGGGTAGGCTGGACAACCTCCCATGGCCTCTTCCCCCAGTTGGCCCAGCCCTGATCAACCCCGATCGGGGAGGGCCGGCCAGACTCCACCTGTGCATGAATTCATGCACTGAGCCTCTAGTGATATTATAAGAAAGAAGGGTTCTAGATCTCATGGTGCATGTCACATTGTGCTATCTATCTCATCTTTCCAGATTCCTGTGCTCAGCAGTGGAAGATTTTGTGGTTGATATTGTAAAGACCTGGAGTCAGATAAAACAGAACAATGCAACAATAGCGTCTGTGATTTTGAAAGTAAGTTTCCATTCCTTTTGTCTTGCCCTCTGTGGAGCCAGGTGCTTCTCACTAGAAATTGTAAAAGAAAAGCAGGGAGGAGCAACTCCCTGATGGGGAAAAGTCCACCTCATCAAATTCCATATTTTACCAAATGAAGAGTGGCACTATTCATGCTTATATATGTATCATGTACCTAACTATATGCCAAGCATCTGCCCACATCAGGCACAAGTGTACACCAAGCATGTATGCACATGGTTGTATACCAGAACATGCTTGAAAACATGTACAAAAAATACATACTAGAAATATACTCACATTTGCCACTTTTACAACAGCAACAATAGATAACAATTATAACAGTACTTACTCTGTGCCAGGAACTGTTAAGCACTTTTAATTTATTAACTTATTTAATCCTCACAATTGTCTTGGAATACAAAAGCACAAGGTTAAGTAACTTGCCTCAAGTCACAAACTATTAAGTGATATAGCTGGGAATCAAGCCATAATTACTCAGCACATTCCCAAACATACACATATACAAAGGCAGACACACCAGGCATACATGCAGGGACATGTCCACATCCATAGGATCATGCCCATGAAAATACCAGTTCAGAAATATATAACTTTCCTCAAGTTGTCCATATCATTTTATAGCCCAACTAGAGGCCTGCACCCTCTCCAATCCAGGACCCTTCGGGGAATGTCTGACTGCCAGTTTAGGCCTGGTCCAGTTGGACATCCCTCTCACAATCCAGGACCACTGGCTCCTTAACTGCTCACCTGCCTGCCTACCTGATCGCCCCTAACCACTCTGCCTGCCTGCCTGATTATCCCTAACCACCTCTGCCTGCCTGCCTGATCACCTCTACCCACCTCTGCCTGCCTGCCTGATAGCACCTAACCCCTCTGCCTGATCACTCCCAAGCACCTCTGCCTGCCTGCCTGATGCCCCTAACCACTCTCCCCTGCTGGCCTGATCACCACTAACCTCCCTACCCTGCCACCGTGGCTTTGTCCAGAAGGACATCTGGAAGACATCCAGTCTATCTGGTCTAATTAGCATAGCACCCTTTTATTAGTATAGATATGACATGAGAAAAACTTGGCAACAGGCACTGGTTCCTGCAGCTGTTCAGAAACAAATGAAATCTGTTCGATCCCCAAACACTTTTCAGTTATTTCATCACATCTACCCAAGTATTTCTTTTCCCAAACTTTCATCTCCCCACAGATAACTTTCTATGCTCAATGTTCCTGGCCAGCTACTACCCCTTCCCACCTCTTCCCATATCACCCCAGCACCTCATTCTGTCCTCTCAAGCACTGGTCCCTTATAACAATGTCCTGTCTCCTTTCCTCCCTCTACAGAGCGACTTGATATATGACAAGCTCAGTGTCCTGATTGATGTCCTGGCTGAGGAGGCAGCAGTTGAGAAGAGTGCAACAGTATGTGCAGATAGTAGCAAGGCAGATGGAAAGCCCTTCATCCCTCAAATAGACCACATAGCCAAGTGCAAGTTGGAGCTGGCCACAAAGGCCAAGAATCTCCAGAAATCCTTGAAACTCATTGTATTCCAAGTTGAACAAGGTAAGGGTCCCAGGGTTGTGGAGATTGAGGTAGGAAAAAAAGAAAGTTCTGGTGAATGGTTTACTGGTCTCTCTCTCTGTAAGTTTTCAACTTGACTCCACTACCAAAACTTGACTAGATTCTGCATTCACATAGCATCCAAAATCAGTCCTCAGACTCTGCTGATTTGAAAAGTGTCAGTCCTTATGATAAGCTGCCACTTTGGCTCCTCCTATCTCCCAGGCACTCAACTCTTGCTACTCATTTATTTTTGGAACTAATGCTCATTCTAAAAAATTACAGCTGTTCAAAGCTCTGTCAGCTTCCACCCCCAGCCATGAATTTTTCCACCCATTCCTGTTTCCATCCAACCACCAAGCCTGTGACTATTTTAGAAGGAAAATAGTACTTATCTCTTCATGTCTTGCACAGTATCAATTAAGCACAAGGGCCCTGAGAGTGGTCCTGGCAGCTCTGAAATTGATTGCCATTTCCCAAACTCATGAGAAGTTGCAAACTTTCAACTCAGTATGAAAACTCTTTCAACTCCTTCAACTTCTTAATTTAACATTTTGGTTCCCACTTCTTCCCACAATGCTTCTTTGAAAAACAGATCAGAAGATGGTATAAGACCAAGTGTGTTCTACCTGAGCTATTGAAATTGAGCAGATGTCCATGTAAAAGTCCTTTGACTTTTAGCCATGGTACCTTCTTCTGCCTTGGTACCTTTAAACACAACCTCAGCCAAATTTCCAAGAAAGAAAGGAAATATCCCTTCTGCATTGTGAAAGAATTGAACAGTCAGTTTGCCTCTATTTCTGTAGTAGTTTCTAAGTAGTGATGCTTGGATTACAACCAACCCTCAGCCTGCTCCATCAACACATAAGTCAGATTTTAGAAGTGCAGTTTGTGGCTATGGGATAGAGAAAGCCACCCCTGTTAGGATAGAGATTAAACCTATGTGCTTTGGCATAGGCTGAGCACCTGAGCTATACACTATATAGAAATGAAGGAGACTTCTCAAATATTTTGTGTATGGGTCAGACATTTGAGTGAAAGAATGGCATGTTCCTAGAGGCTCACATTTGCAGAAAAAGTCATGTGAGTAAATGAATTAACAGAGCTAATAATAGAGGTAGAAGAGCAGAGGGTTTCCCATAGTGCCCCACCCCCTTCCCACAGCTGGCCCTGAGCTTCTACTCACAATCACATTTACTGGGTGACAGAAAAAGAGTGACCAGTAAAACAGAGAAAGCTCGAGCATGGATATGAAGAGATATGGGGGCAATACTGTAAGAAACCTGAGACTACAAAAGTATCATGGAGGAGAGGTGATGGTCCAAATGAAAGTCTCTGTTGTCTAACCACACACTGGCATTAACTAAATAAAGGAAATTCTGGAGAAATGCCTGATAAATGTGACCAATCCTCCCCCCACCTCCACACACCACCCTTTTTTACTTCCCTTCCCTTCCCTTCCCTTCCCTTCCCTTTCCTTCCCTTCCCTCCTTACTTCCACTTTTTCTCTAGTTCTGGATGAACAAAGCCGACGGACGATATCGGTTAAGAACTTTACTTCAACTTTCTTCCCGGAAGATGACTCAGAAGATATTAGCCAGACGAGCCCAAGACACCGTAAGGATATTTCTATTCTTCTTCTCTTATTCTACCCTTTATCACTGTATTCTAGTGGCAGAAAATAAAGATGTGTTTTCATGCATTTTCATTTAGGCATAATCCTACTCTGCAGTATATTCCCCTTCCTCTTTCTCAGAAAACTCACACTATTAAGACCCCATGCCAATGTCCACAAGTAATGACGCTATTAGGTCCTTTGAAAAGGCTGGCCTGATGAAATACAGCCTGTGAAGCTGTTTTCACTGCTAGAAAGGAAGTAACTCAGCTTCACTGGCCTCTCAGTGGAAGCGCCTGTCTATCCAAGATGATCCCTCTTTGGAATGCAAACCCTGAATGTTATCTCAGAGAAAGTCATTGAGCTTGACCCTACTTCCACAGACAAAATAGTGTGAAACACAAGTGAAGACAGGGATTTCTTGTTTGCATCTGACACCAAGGTGATGTCATTTGTGTCTAGGTTCTCGTTGTGGCATTTTGTCTTCTATACCTTCTCTCAAAAGTGAAGACCTAGATAACCTTAATTTGGAGCACTTACATTTTACACCTGAAACTATGTAAGTATTTAGCCTTATGACCTTTTTATGGCTTTCTTTTCTCTGGTTAAGAGCATAGCCTAAGAATGCCCAGAGTCAAATCTTTACTGTACTTTACTAGTTGTCCAACCTTATGCAACCAATATGAGCCTCAGTTTCCTTACATGTAAAATAGAGGTAATTGTAGAACTTGTCACATAGGTTTGTTGTATTTATTGAGTTTATATATGCAAAGTACTTTCACTGAGCAATGCTTGGCAGCCATAGCTAAGTGCTATATGTGTTAATATTTATTATTGTTGTTATTATTATAAACAATAAATGTTAGCTGTTGTTCTTTCAAATGACTTGTTTTTCCACTGTTGCCTTTAATAGTAACGATTGAAGGGACTAAAAGAATAAATGGGCATTTAGGGGAGTAGTCAGTAAATCTAAAGATGTTTGTCTCACTAGCCCTACTAGTTTAGAATATTCCCAGCAGCCAAGTTCTGTCCTATTCACTCATTTTGAGTTACATTAAAAAGATCAGTTGAACATCAGTTAGAAAGATCTCAATTTCTGGACTTTGGTTGAGGGAAGCAAATCTCATGTGAGAGATGTAGGGTCAGTTAAGTAATGAATTTTTAAAATTATTTGTAATTTTAAATGGCTACACTGTACCCATTTTCAGTTTCCCAAACGAAGAACACAGTAACAATTACTGAAGTTTTTTGCAGCTTTCCATTTATTCCTATCTCCAGCCCCCACTCCCTTCTCCTTCACCGTTGGCTTAAGTTCATAGACTTACCTAATGAGTTTTGATCAATGGTGTGCTAGCAAATGTTTAAAACCAGCTCTCTGGATTGGGGAGAGGGAAACCCTGATTTATTTCCTGGTATAAACCCTCCCACCATAATCCATTTCAATCTACTGATATAATTCCATTAAATTTAGAGTTGAGAAGTGATAGGAATAATCAGCTGACATGAACTGGTACAAACAGGCTTCAGCACACCACTGGTTTTGATGTCAACACCTGAGAAGAATGCAGAAAACTAAAAAAACTGCCTGACATATATCCTCTTTTATCAGTCTTTTCTCCCAAATGTGTGGTCACTTTGATCTTTGGTGTGAACACACCACAAAGGAGTTCAGACATATCTTAAAAAAATAATGCAGGCTTTACTCTCATACATTTTTTATTGTTTTTAAATATGTTTTTATTTTAGAGAGAAAAGAAGGGAGAAGGAGAGAGAGAAAAATTAATATGAGAGAGAAACATTGATTGGTTGCCTCCCATATGCACCCCAACTAGGAACCAACCCCACAACCTGGGTATGTGTCCTGACCCGGAATCAAACCAGCAACCCTTTGGCACAAGGGACGACACAACCAACTGAGCCACACCAGCCAGGGCTACTCTCATACATTTTTATCTGAGATACTCAAAAGTTCTTTGTGGGAATAAGCCAATGACTCTATTCCCCTTTATTATATGTGGAAAAATATTGGCCACTCATATCTGAGGACTTCCAAAGATTATTTCTTTATTATGAGCCCCAAATCCACTGAATCCTCCCAACTAGGTGGGTGCCCTCTTTTCCAGCTAACAATGCTAGTTGTTAACACAATAGGAAATCTACCTGTGCTTCTCAAGAACATTAAGGCTTATGTCCAATGTATAGGAGGCCTTCCTTCAGTGCTTTTTTATCATGCATATGAAGTCTGCTGCCAATTAATAATGGCACTTCTTTTGTACACCAATGTCTGTCCTCCTCTTCCCTTTGCCTAATTTCAGACGTTTCAAAGAAAAGTGCGTCATGAACAACTATTTTGGAATTGGACTGGATGCTAAAATTTCTCTGGAGTTCAACACCAGAAGAGATGAACACCCAGCACAATACAAGTAAGGAAAAGAAACTCTTCTTCCTACATGAAGACAGACAATAACCATATATACATAGTATATTGCTACATACCCTACCTCTCAGACAAGCAACAGAAATAAGAGGTCCTTTGGAAGTAAAACATATTAGTCCCAAGATTATCCTAATGGTACTGCTTGCCCCGAATGTTAACTTGGTCTGTGATGACTCTGCATTTGGCATCCTGAACTTTGGCTGCCTTCTTAGTCTAGACATGTAAGTTATTGTGTAGACACAACTAACTGTGTTACTGTTATTTTAAACAGATTACATTGACTTGATTCAGCAAATTGCTTACCTTTGTTCTGTGAAAACTTGACCAGATCCTAGTAGGGGCTTCAGGTCTGTTTTTTATTAACAAGGATGCAAAGTATCAACTGACCAGTTATTTGTGTTACCAACCTGGTTCCCTTGGACCTACTGATTTTAGATTATCATTTCTGTTCCACTGACTTATGTGTTTATTCTATACAAATACCACACTATCTTGCTAACTGTAGCTTTATAGTTAGTTTTGAAATTGAGAGATGAAAGTCCTCCAACTTTGTTCTTTTTCAGAATTGTCCTAGTTGTTCTAGGTATTTAGCTTTATATATAATGAAACCATTTTTATAGATAAAGCAACTAAAGTGCCCAAAGTACTTGTGGTTTAAAACAGAAAACAAGTAATTTTATACTAGCCTTCTTACATTTCAAAGCTCATGCCCTGTGGTGGCTTATTTCTGTGGCTTTACTTTAAAAACAAAAACTCATCAACACAGACAATAGTATGATAGTTAGTAGAGTGACAGGAGTGTGGTGGGGGCATTAAAGGGTAAAGGGGGTCAAATATATGGTGAAGGAAGATTTGATTTTGAGTGGTGGGCACACAATGCAATATGCAGATGATGTATCATAGAATTGTACACTTGCATATAATCTTATTAACCAATATCACTCCAATACATTTAATTTAAAAAGAATTGAAGGTCAGATAAAGAGCTTCACAGACAAGAAAAAGATAAAGGAGTTCATCACCACCAAACCAGTATTACGTGAACTATTGAAGGGTATTCTTGAATAATCCTATATAATAAAAGGCTAATATGCAAATCGACCAAACGACAGAACGACTGGTAGTTATGATGCACACTGACCACCGGGGACAGAGGCTAAACACAGGAGCTGCCCCCTGGTGGTCAGTGCACTCCCACAGGGGGAGTGCAGCTCAGCCAGAAGCTGGGCTCATGGCTGACAAGTGCAGTGGCAGTGGTGGGAACCTCTCCCACCTCCACGGAGGTAAGGATGTCTGACTGACGGACATCCCCCAAGGGCTCCCAGACTGGGAGAGGGCACAAGCCGGGCTGAGGGACCCCACGAGTGCATGAATTTCATGCACTGGGCCTCTAGTAATTCTCATATATAAAAACCCAGTGTCCATAACATCCAAAACGACCAATGGCTCGACTGACCAAAGTCAGTGCTGGGTTGCTGTGGCAACCCAGCACTGACTGTGACCACTTCGGGCACCCTGACCCAGCACTGACTGTCAAGGAGGCTCTGGATCAGGTGTGAAGAGAGGCCTGGACAGAGAAGCAGGGTCTGATCCGTAGCCTTCGTGGCAGCTGCTGATCAGCACTTTCCTCCCTCTTTCGCACGGGGCCTGGCCAGAAGCTGTGCCTCTCTTTCTCTCAGGCCTCTGCTGGGCTGCTGATCAGCCCCACCTCTCTGATCAGGCCCGTTGATAGGCCCAGAGATGCGGACTGGCATAGAAACCGACTAATCAGAACCAAATCTGGGTGAAGTGCAAAGGCAGAACCTAAGGTGGGGGCTGAGGAGGGGTTTTAAGGGCAACAGCTGTTTGGTGTAAGGTGTAAGAAAGTGGTTCAATTTTTTAATGACCGGTTTGGCAGTATAGTGCATATGGCTGGCTATCAGTCCAGATATAGGGATTATGTGTTTTTGTCTGCCAAGAGCATCTCCTCTTGCTGAAAAAGGCTCCCCCCCCCCCCCAATTAAGCAATCCTATCCTATATAATCTATCTGTACTACTAAAAGGGTCATATGCTAATTAGACTGGGTCGACCGGCCGTCTTTCGGATGTCTGACTTCCTTCCAGACAAAGCCATGGTGGTGGGGGCTGAGGCAGAGGCCATTAGGGGCGATCAGGCCTGCAGGGGAGGGCAGTTGGGGCAACCATGCCAGCAGGGTAGGGCAGTTGGGGGCAAGATCAAGCTGGCAGGGGAGGGCAGTTGAGAGCAAGATCAGGACGGCAGGGGATGGCCGTTAGGGGTGATCAGGCAGGCAGAGGCAGTTAGGGGTGATCAGGCCTGCAGGGGAGAGCAGTTAGGGGTGAGATCAGGCCAGCAGGGGAGGGCTGTTGGGGGCAACCAGGCTGGCAGGGGAGGGAAGTTATGGGTGAGATCAGGCTGGCAGGGAAGGGCAGTTGGGGGCAAGATTAGGCTGGCAGGGGAGGGCAGTTAGGGGCGATCAGCAGGCAGGCAGAGGCAGTTAGGGGCAATCAGGCCTGTAGGGGAGGGCCGTTGGGGGCAACCAGGCTGGCAGGGCAGGGCAGTTAGGGGCAATCAGGCAGGCAGGCAGAGAGGTTAGGGGCGATCAGGCTGGCAGGCAGAGGGGTTAGGGGCAATTAGGTAGGCAGGCAGAGGTAGTTAGGGGCAATCAGGCAGGCAGGCAGGTGAGCAGTTAGGAGCCAGCAATCCCCAATTGGAGAGGGTGCAGGCTGGGCTGAGGGAACTCCCCCTCCCACTCCCGTGCATGAATTTCATGCACCAGACCACTAGAAATAATAATAATAATAATAATAATAATAATAATAATAATAATATAAGAAGAGATAAAAATATGAACAATAAAATGGCAATAAATACAAGCTATCAACAAGTGAATCTAAAAATCAAAATGAACAAAGAATCTAATGAACAAAATGAACCAATTAATAAAATAGAACCAGAGGCATAAAAACATGGAACAGACTGACGAATCTCAGAGGGATGGGGCGCGGGAAGAGATTAACCAAAGAACATATGCATATATGCGTACCTATGGACACAGACAATAGGGTAGTTAGTGAATAGTGGACACAGACAATAGGGTAGTTAGTGGGGTGGGAACTAGGTGGAGGAGGGTAATGAAGGGTTGGGGAAGGGAGACATCTGTAATACTCTCAATAAATATTTTTAAATAAATCAAAGAAAAGGATAAATAAAAACTCATAGTAAACTCTAGCCAACCTTTCTAGTGATTGTAAAGCCCTCTGCTTGTTTTGATCAGAGATCCTACAATCAGCAGGATCCTGTCCTTTCTACCTCCACCCCAAGTCTCCTGATATATTTGCCTGCCCCATCTTCTCTCCACTGGATCCTCCTCTATAATCTATCTAGAAAACTTAAGTCTAATTCTATAGCACTAAATTAAATTACTAATATACAGATCTCATAAAAATCCCTCCTCTTTGCCAGAAAAAAAAATGTGCTTCAAAGAAAAGGTCATATGTTTCAAATGAAATTGATTCCAAGAAGCTGAAATCTTGAGCTCCTAGAATGGTACTTGACAAGGTAGCTAGTGTCTACCAGCCAGCTACACTCAAAGCTTTTTATAAGCATTACTTGCTGAATATTGGCTGTCTCTTCCAAGTCTGAACCAATATCAGAAGCAAGGAAAATGGCAAACTTATGTACCGATAGGATGCTAAAGCATTCAAGGGGGCCAGGAACCCATTTCAGCAGATGTTTGAATGGAGACACCAGTTACACCATCCTAGCATATCCTCTTGTGTTTAGTTACCATTCAATATGACTCCTCTCTATATGAAGGCACTTGAGGAATAAAATGGTGTCCCCTCTTGCTTTTCCTCATCCATTTACCTTTATATTATTCACCCTGTGGCTACCTTTCTCTACTTTATCTCCCTGTAGTAGCCGCCTTAAGAACAAGATGTGGTATGGTCTTTTGGGAAGCAAAGAACTTTTGCAGCGCTCTTACAGGAACCTGGAAGAACGAGTGCACCTGGAGGTTAGTAGAAAAGAGGGTACTCTTTCCTGAACATGGGGGGAAAAAAAGAAATCTCATGACTTTGGGAATCAGCTTTCCCCTATATTCTTGCTTCTCTCTGAGCTTTACCTTTGATCCTCACAGCTCATGGGAGGAAGGCATGAAGATAGATTTCCATTTTATGGTTAGAAAATGATAGCATGAAAGAAGACAGAGCCCTTCCCCTATCTCTATAATGTTCCTTCACATTTCTATCTTTCAGTGTGATGGAGAAGCTATCTCTTTGCCAAACCTGCAAGGCATTGTAGTGCTCAACATTCCCAGCTATGCTGGAGGCATCAACTTCTGGGGAAGCAGCACAGAAACCACTGTAAGTATGAAATAAGGGACAGGGAGGGAGAAATGTTTGGCCCCTCTAAGATATCTCAGAAAGGAGAGTTGGACTCACTGGGGTAGAAAGAAAGTGGACAATGAGGGGAGAGGAGGTGGGCTGGGAACCTTTATTGGTAGCAGCTGTATAAGCAGTATTTTTATTAGCATTTCAGAATACTAAAAAAGAATCAACCAAAGACTCCAGGATCAGATCAATTCTTAGGTGTCACCTGGACTTTGAATTTTTCATTCCTCAGGCCTGACAGATCCTAATAAGGTTACCTAAGCCATGCTCTTTTCTCCAAAGAGGTCTGTCAATAAAATCTCCTGAGAAACCGGAAATGACCATTTCCTCTAAGCTCACTCAAGAAGGCCATGAGGCTAATGGGACTGGCCTTGGGCATTTATTATGCTAGATTAGACAGAGAGGGAACCAGCGCAGAGCAGTGATCTCAAAAGGAACTAAGAGTTATTATCTCAGTGCCCTTTTCCCAGGTGGGCTCCTGACCTCATCTTTCCCCTTTTAATATAGTTACACCACTCTTCATGAGCTAGAAAAATTCTCACTAGGAGCCTTCAAAGCATACCTGTTCTGTGATAGACAATGTATGGTTTCTCAAGTGGATATGTGACACAGTTCTTCCTCCTCAGGAATATGAGGTACCTGCAATAGATGATGGAAAGCTGGAGGTAGTGGCAATCTTTGGTTCTGTACAGATGGCAATGTCCCGTATCATCAATCTGCATCATCATCGCATTGCCCAGGTAGGCAGGGGCTGGGTTGGCACCAGAAAGGGACTGAGCTCTGTAGCTACAATGCAGGATATGGAGTTGGACCAGAAATTAATTGGCAATAACTGTCAGGGTGGAGTGTTGAGGTTATCTGGTGGACAGCAAGGTACTGGCGAAGGTTGGAGACAAAGGTGGTAGGGGCTGAAGGAGCAAAAAGCCCATAGATAGCAGGTATTTCATCCCTGAAATAATCTGATTTACATCCTTGCCAGTCTTGCTTCAGATACACATTATGGCCATGACTGTGGTATTATCAGATTGGTCTACAGTAGTTGCCTCATTTTTCTGCTCTATTCTCCCTCCTCTTCCCTGGCAGTGTCGTGAGGTGATGATAACCATTGATGGTGAAGAAGGTATCCCAGTGCAGGTGGATGGGGAGGCCTGGGTTCAGAGGCCAGGCCTTATCAAAATTAGATACAAGAACGCTGCCCAGATGCTGACAAGAGATCGGGTAAGAAAGGAAAGGCTTGTCTCGGGCTCCTGCATTGTCTCATGTACAACTCTTGCTGAGTACTGAATACTTCCAGTCAAGCAGAATTCCTCAAAGGGATGCGTGTTTGCTACTTCTATATAAGTCACCTCGGTTTCTTGCTAGAAATGTACACCCCGGGCCACACACCAGACCTAATGAATCAGAATGGGGATGGGTAGTTTCTGGGAACTTGCATTTTTAAACAACCCCCTCCCCAAGACATTCTGATATATACTGACATTTTCAAACCTCTGTCTAAGAGAGTGAGACAAGGAGCTTCCCTCCTATGGTTTTAGACAAAGCTGTCCTCTCTCCACTGCACATAGAGCTAAGACTTTGGGTAAAGAGAAATCTGTTCTTTCAACAAGAGATTCTTCATTGACTATGGTCTTTAGGCTCCTCTAAGGTTCCTTAAAGTGCTGCATTCATAAGTGTCACCCACTTCTGCTAAGCCATCTAAATCTAGAGAGGAGTCATTATTGATCATATGTTCAGTGCTTGGACGCTTTCTTCCATTCTGACCTGAAGACAGTCCATAGAAGCAGCAACAAAGAGGAGAGGGCAAGTCTAGTTTATAAACTGCCTACATTGTGGTGGACAGTTTAAATATATTATCTCAAATAGGTCCTCCCAACAATTTGATAACATAGATACACTTATTCCCATTTTATAGGTGAAGAAAATGAGGACCAAAGAGGTTAAATAACTTGCTAAAGGTCTTATAACCAGTAAATGATAGAAGGATGATTCAAAATTAAATCAGATATTTCTGGTTCTAAAGTCTATCACAACATATTGCTTAGATTTGGCAAAGAAGGGAACATGAAAGATGCTCCACTATCTTATTGATAATGGTGCAAATATATAAGAGTATCTGGAAGGCAGACATCTATCTGATTGAAACATATTGTCCCAAGACTCACAATAGTAACAACAACAGCAAAAACTAAAAGTGCCTAGTACAGAAGAGACATTGAATAAAATGATGGATATTTGTATAGGTGTGTAGTTGGGTGTATGGGGGGTGAAGGCCTTCTTTTACCTTTACCCATGATACCCACAAACTTCAGACTCACATACAGATCTGTCACATGCCCTCTTAGCTACAGAAATCATTAGGATCTGCCACTTTCTTCATCTCCAGGACTTTGAGAACTCAATGAAAATGTGGGAGTGCAAGCATACTGAAATTCAAGCTGCCTCTCAACCCCAGTTGGACTCCCAGGAATCTCAAGATAGCCTCTCTGATGAGGAGTATGCCCAGATGCAGCACTTAGCTCAGCTTGCTGAAAACCTCATCAGCAGGTAAGTGAAACTAGCCTAGACACAGGGCTGAAAATCCTAAAACGGGATATAGGAAGAAGCCGGTTTGTATCTATTGGCTACTGGGGAGCTTGTTCTCAGAAAGAAGTTTTACCCAGAGCTCTGAAGTTTGACAGAGACCCAGACAATCCAAATAGGAAATGGTCTTTGTGCTCAGCAATAAGCCAACTTGGACCTGTCCCATTAGACCCAGATATGAACTTTTATTTCCTCCTGTTTTCCCAGACCCAATAGGACTAAGAATGTTTATCCTTTCCCTTAAATATCAGCAGGGCCTTGGAGTTTCTGGAGTCATCTGCCCTCCTATACTATGGCCTCCCACTGTTCTGAAGCACCTACAACTGAGACAAGATAGACAAAGATGAATACCTAGAGTAGAGACAGGTTTTTGGCATAGATGGCTACCTAAAGAAAAATAGAAATAATAGGAGGTGCCAATTTGGGTACCCAGGGCTTTCTATTCTTAGCCAAGCCCTCACCAGCACCCCAGGACAGAAATCCTTCAGAACTACAGACTTATCTATCTGTCCTTGTTTTATTACAGACTTACTAACCTGAGCAAGGTCCACCAGCATGTATCTGTTCTCATGGATTCTGTGAATGCCAGTGCCAAAATCCTGGATGACACGTTTTATGGCCAAGACGGCAGCAATGAGGCAGGTGCAGCTTCCTGTACTCTGATTGAGGTACGGGGGCAAAGGGAAAACCAAATAGAAAAGGTGATGAAAAGGAAGGAAGGGGATACTTCCTAGGTGGCATGGAGAAATTGGGCAAATGATATGTCAGGAAATTGATGAATGGAGTGGAAGGGAAGGCAGGTATTCCTTGACTGTTACAAGTCCAGAGTGGCTACTAAGGGAATCCTATAGCAGATTTCATCATCTGAGACCTAGCCCTCTTCTCTGATAGCCACCTACCACACTGACCTTAGGGGGAAAAGGGCAATTAAATGGAGAGAAACTTGGCCTTGGCCCTTCTTAAATCCAGGTAACCTGTTAAAGCAACACCTGTCATTGAAACCTGAGCTCCAGGCTGCCTCCGTTTCCCTCTTAAAGGGAAATATCCAGATGAGAATGCTTTAATGCTTGATGTTAAATGTGCCATCTCATGACTTTACCCATTGCCAGAAGATTTATGGGATGCTTTTATTTTTAAAATATTTTTTATTGATTTCAGAAAGGAAGGGAGAGGGAGAGAGCAGTAAAAATATCAATGATGATAGAGAATCATTGATTGGCTGCCTCCTGCATGCCCCACATGAGCTTACAACCCAGGCATGTGCCCTGACTGGGAATCGAACTGTGACCTCCTGGTTCATAGGTCAATGCATAACGACTGAGCCATACCGGCTGGCCTATGTGATACTTTTAAAAAGTAATTTTAGTGCTAGGCAAATGATACCAAAGGGCCACATATAGAGACAGGGCTTCCTAAAATGTTGGTTACCTATATATTTGGGGCCAGTTCCTAGTTAGAGGAGGCCTTGAGTTTCAAGAAGAGAGAAGGTTGGGCCTAACTTTACCTACCATGGGAAAGGTACTGGTAGTTTTATTCCAGTGGCAGCAAGTAGCCTCAAGGTTACTCTTTGGTTTTCATAATTCCTATTTTCCTATGCCCATAGCACTTAATCAATGATGTCAAATGCCAAATTGTGCTGTCCCACTTCATAGGATATGCCAATACAACTACAGTAGTTGACAGCTGGCATCAGTTCTAATTTGGTTCCAGTGCGTATGCTGTACTAGTTGTATTATATTTTGAATATTACTTTTTTACCTACAGCCACATCCCACTAGCCTGTTCCTCCCTTCCCACAGAGAAGTCAGCTGCTGCATACTTACTAACCAACAACTCCTCTGTCTTTGTCCTTTCCCTTACTTTCTTTTCCATTTTTCTCCTCTCAGGCTCTAAGCAGAAATGATGCAGTCGATGTTACATTTAGTCTTAAAGGGCTCTACGATGACACCAAAGCTTTCCTGGAAAAAAACTTGGTGAGTGGAGGGGGTTGGAACAAGGGAGGGCAAAGTATCCCATCTGAAGATGATCATGATCTATACTTGGTTCTAGGGAATTGGAAGACCTGGAGGAGCATTTTAGCCAGGTGCTTAGCTGGCAATCCCTGCTGCGTTATACTCACCCAAGGTTGTCATTAACTGTGTCACTTCATAGGTTATGCTAATCCACTGGACTGCCATATCCTTGAATAAAAGTCTCCCCTTCTCCTTTGGCAAATGTCTCCTGGATCTAGGCCAATAAAAAGTAGGTTGCTCCCATCATACCTAAAACAGCTTTAGTAGGAAAAGGTGAGCTCTTTCAAGCTGCTCTGTATCTCCCACATACCTCTCTCACAATGACAACAGTATGGAATAGTGGGAAAAGTTGGGAGACTCTAGGTTCAAACTCCAAATCTGCTCCTTACTAACTATATTAGTTTCCTAAGGTTGATGAAACAAAGTACTAAACTCTGGGTGACATAAAACAAGAGAAACTTATTGTCTCACAGTTCCGTAGGCTAGAAGCCTGAAATCAAGGTATCAACAGGGTCATATTCCCTCTGAAACCTGTACTGGAATCCTTCCTTGCCTCTTCCTACCTTCTAGTGACTTGCTAGCAATCTTTGTTGTTCCTTGTCTTATAGATGCATTAATCCAATCCTCCATCTTCATGTAGTGTTCTCCCTGTGTCTCTCTGTCTTCAAATGGCCATCTTCTTATAAGGATAGCAGTCATACTGGATCGGGGGCCTATCATATTGCAGTATGACCTCATCTTAAAAAATGAATTACATCATCAATTACCGTATTTCTAAACAAAGTCACATTCTGAGATACTGGAGTTAGAATTTCAATATAACTCTTTGTTTTGGCAGGGGAGGGGAGGGGAGGAGGGGGGAGAACACAATTGAATCCATAACACTAGCTGTGTGAAATAATTTCACCTCTCTGGATCTCAGTTTCCCTATCTACAAAATAGAAATGGTAATCTCTACCTTTCCAGGTTGTTGTGAGGATTAAGCCAATTATTGTAAAACATCAGTTTGATAGATGGTAAATTTTATTAGCCTTAGGGAAAATGGACTGAGGCTAAATTTTTGAGCTACAAAAATAATTGCATGTTTCACAGAAGGCAAAGCCCATAGGCACACATGGTGAGTGTGCTCTGATGAGTCAACTGATCATGATTACCTCACTTTTGGGTTGGCTGTTAGGGCAATGTGGCAGGTGCTGTTCTTGCTTATTATCTAATTATGGTTTATTTGAAGAGGGGCTTCTGAGTTGATATTCCAAGAAGTGCATCCACTTCCCCTTTTCCACTTGCACATCTAATTGGCACACTGCACAGGCAGTGGAGTGCCTAAGGCAATCAGGTCAGGTTGACCCAGAATCTGAACCCCAAGCTAGAGTCTTTCAGCCTTAGACAATAGCAACAGAAATACCTTCTATATATTCGCAGAATTCAATGGCCTTGCCAGTTTGGGCAGCAGGAAATATGGGAACTTGGACTTTCATTGCCACTCAAACTTTCTTGAGTCTCATGGCATGAATATTGGTTCCTGCTAGCCAACAACCCAAATTGAGCACACAGCATATTTAACATAAGGCCTGATAAGGACCCCCACATACATACACACATCCAAATGAGACCAGGGGTCAGGCAGAAGCTAACTAAGAATGACCAAGTATCTTCAGAAAGGCTGTTTCATAGAAGGAGCATGGAGATAAGACTTATTTCATTTATCCCTAGCTGGTTTGGCTCAGTGGACAGAGCATTGGCCTGTGGACCAAAGGGTCCCAAATTCTATTCTGGTCAAGGGCACATACCTTGGTTGCAGGCTCCTCCCCAGTCCGGGCTCTGGTCAGGGTTCGTGCAGGAGGCAACCAATCAATGTGTTCCTCTCACATCAATGTTTCTCTCTGTCTTTTCCTCTCTCTTCCATTCTCTCCAAAAATCAATGAGAAAATGTCCTCGGGCAAGGATTAACAAAAAAAGACTTATTTCATTTGGGTGTTGTTATTTCTCCCCTTGAAGGAGGATACTACAGAGCTCACTGTTGGCAGCTGGATATAGATTTATGATAAAGTAAATACCACCCAGGAACTCCCACTTTCCTTATTTGGCAACCTCATTTGTGTTGGGACAGGAACCAAGAAATAAGCACCTAAGTCCTCTAAGTCAGTTTGCACATCTACCTCAGAGAAGAGTCCTGGACAAGTTTTCCACTGGAGCCAGAAGGACAGGAAAATAGAGTATAAGACTCAGGCCCACCCACCTACTATTTTTCAGAGCCTGAGTCTCCAGATGCCAAATATGAAGTCATTAGGAAACCATTTTATTGCTTTACTATTATGATTAGGAATAATTTTCCAAGGCCTGAAATTCCTTTTTTTTCTATACCTTTGGGTTTGACTACCAAAGTGTTGTTAGTAGGTATGCCCCTAAGGACTCCCTGCCCCTTCCCTCTTTACCTTGAAGTGATGGCAATTTCTATCTGACACCCATTCTCTCCCATCCCACTGTCATGTGTACACAAATGTCCTATGCATCTGGGCTACTTTGTATTGTCCTAAATCATTAGCTGTAAAACAAAATCAAGAGGTATTTGTTTCTCTCATATCCCATTCTGAGTGGTCATAACCTCCAGCCTCATCCCTCACTCATTCCACCTGCCAATTATTTGTGACAGTTGGCAAGGTTCCACTATGGCTGGTACATCAAGTGCCCACTACAAGAAGCCACATAAGGGCCAGGTTGAAAGTTGAGTGTATGTCAGGGGGGAAAGATGAGGCCAACTTAGAAAAGTTGAGTGTATGTCAGAGGGGAAAGATGAGGCCAAGTTAGAAAAGTTGAGTGTATGTCAGGGGGCAAAGATGAGGCCAATCGTGTCCAGGGTGAAAATATCAGCATGTATCTATATTCCCAGCTCACTATTTACTGGAATATGAACAATTTCACCTATGTTGCTGGTCTAGAACTTGGTTTGTCTGAGTTGGAGATTGTCCCAGAAGAGTCCATTTTAAGTCTCCCATGGACTGAGTAGAGTTCATTCTATGGGTGCTGGGAGTCGCTAAGAAATACTTAAGCTGTGTTTCCTGAACCTGTGGGACAAGCATTCTGAAACTCATTTCTTACTAAGAGTGAATATATAGGGGCTAAAGCACAGCCTGAAGAGGCAGGCCCTCTTTGCCAGGAGGGGAAATTGAGCCAATCTCTCTCTAGGTCTCTCCTTACTTCACAAAGAAGCATTTAAATTACAGTAACTATGTAATAAAGATTCCTCCTAGCATCCAAGTCACCCCACATATCTTTTATGAAGGATAAAGTGTGGTATAGAGGATAGGCTATAGTGTTAAACTGATCTGGGTAAGTCTAGCCATATTCTTTTTTTCTTTTCTTTTTTAATCTTTATTGTTGAAAGTATTACATATGTCCCTTTTCTTCCCCCATTGACCTCTTCTAGCCCGCCCCTACCCCCTCTAACCCTTTTAAGAGGGTGCCTGCATTTCCAGCTATCTCTCCCTGGCAGGCAGCAACTCTACTGCTTTTCACAGCCAGATGTCACGGGGCACCTTTCTCTGTTCTGGTGCTCTGGGTTGGAGAGCCCAGCTTAGGGTTTAAAGCCCAGAATTCTCAGCGGGAAACCCTCCCCCACACACACACACACAGCTGTGATATCCCTCTGGAACTTCAGCTGCTGTTTGTGGGAGCCTGGCCAGCCCTTTTGCACTTCTGCACTTCCTACCACTCTCTATGCAATCTTCACTTTCCATCCTTGGTTATCAGGGTTCTCTCCAGCTAGTCTTCAGTTTATTTTTCAGGATGTTTTTCTTTTCTGTATTTTAGTTGTATTTCCAGTTTGGTCCTGGGAAAGTGTCAGCATAGCCTCTACTTACTCTGCTGTCGTTTTGGAAGCTAGCCATGTGATTTTGAACACTAAACTTCTTTGAGTCTGTTTTCTCACTTAGAAAATTAGAGCAGTAGTACTTTGCAAACTATTGAAAAGATGAAATGAAATTCTGAATGCACAGTTCCTGGCATATAATATGTGCTCAAAAGTTGGTAGCTGTTATTTATAGAGACCCTTGTCCTGGACCCTAAACTGTAGAGGTATAATTCAATATTAATTGATCCTGGTCAAAGGGCCTTTCTGCTTGCCAAACTGAACATCTCCAGCCCCAAGGAGAGCCCCATCATTTTTCAGGGTCTCCCTATTGAGAAAGAAAAGAGCTCACTACACTTTTCCATTACTCCACAGCTGAAAAAAAGATGCAAGTTGGCACCCTGTTGTCTCATGGCCACTAGCAGAGAATAGGAGTGGGGCGGGGGGAGGGGGGCAGGGGGAAAGGAAAGAGTCTATGACGCAGGGTGGTAGGCTTTGGACACTCACTCTTTTTCCTGTCTTCACCAGTTGAGAAATGCTGAGGATGAGGCCACACTGCAAATCACCCTGGATGCCATGAATGAGGAGTTTGAAAAGCTATCTGAGATCAACTGGATGAATTCAGTCCTTTTTCCAGAGGTGCGTGACCTGAGGATTGGGAAATAAATGGGAAGAAGGATTATTCCTTGGTGCTCTACCTTCCAGTATGGGCCAAGACAATGACTGATACAGCAGAGGGAATCTAATAGTAGATTTTGGCTTTAGCTTAATGAGCCTCGTCTTCCCATCCCTTCATCATAAATATACAGGACAAGACAGAAAGCACATTGAAAAATCATATGGCCATGGGAAAGTAACCAGAAAGAACTATTCTGTGGAAGGAGATGATTGGGAAAGAATAAGCAAGTTTGTTTTTCTCTGTGCTGTTCTCCTGGCCACAATTCCCCTTTCCTGCTGAGTACGTGCTGCCAGGACTGAATTTCATCTGGTACATACCATTTTGACCATACCAGTAGTTTACAGGCAACCTCTGTTCTAAATGGTTGGTTCCCAGATCTTACTGGTAGTTAACTCTTCCAATTATCACCAGTTCCTCCCCATCTGGAAGAATAGTAGGCTTTCCAGTGCTTTCCTCTGTAGGTGAGTTGCTTAAAAGTAAATCAAGCATGCCACTAATGGCTACAACATAAAGGAACACTGTCATTTTTTGACAACTCTGAGTACTTTCCTGAGAATGAAAAATAGTCCCATTTAATAAATCAAATGACCCCAAAATGCTCACCTATTACTAGGTAAATTATTCTCTTTATGGTCTGATATAGTTTTTTTTTTAAAATTTCTGCACCATAGAATGGCTCATTTCAAACTGTAGAAATCCCTGGTTCCCCTACTCATTATACCTGTTTCTGGCTTCATACACCAATTATATGTATGTTGTGAGCAAGCCACACATGCATGTTTGGACTTGTGCAACAATCAGGTTATTGTTTAAGAGAAAAAGCCACATAAAACTTTAGGTCTTAAAGGATTTAATAACTTTCTCATATGCCTTTGCTGATGATTTTGCTGCTTTGGGAGGGGAAAACATGTTGTTATGCAGAAAAGGAAGCAAACTATTGGAGAATCTTATTTCTCTTATTACTCAGTGCAGCTATATCTGACCAAGCTCCCAAACTAAGCAACTGGACTGGATACTGAGAGAAATGAGAAAGATTGTCCATGGTCTAAAGCAGGGGTGGGGAACATCTGGCCTGTGAGCTGTATAAGGCCAGAGAAATCATTTGGTCTTGCACTGCCAAGGCATTAGGGGTGAGTTAATTAAATGTTTGACCAAATATAGCAGGTCAATTTTTAAGCTGTCAATTTTGTATGGCCTGTGAAGGATGTCATAAATATCCAAATGGCCCTTAGCAGAAAATAGGTTCCCTACCCTGGTCTAAGGTCTCAGTATGTGAGTTGGTGTGGCCTAGGGTCATGGTCAGCAAACTACGGCTTGCGAACCACATGCAGCTTTTTGGCCTTTTGAGTGTGGCTCTTCCACAAAATACCACGGCCTGGACGAGTCTATTTTGAAGAAGTGGCGTTAGAAAAAGTTTAAGTTTAAAAAATTTGGCTCTCAAAAGAAATTTCAATCGTTGTACTGTTGATATTTGGCTCTGTTGACTAATGAGTTTGCCGACCACTGCCCTAGGGCATAATCTCTTTTCTGGATTTCAATATTACCATAAAGATGAAGAAGTAAGGCTCTAAAAAAGGGCAGAGTGGTTTGAAAGAAAGCCAGGAAGATGTTGCTCATTCATGTGACACTAATCTTGCTCACCTTCAGACCACAGAAGATTCAGATCCGTTTTGGTGAAAAAAGCAGGATGACATTCAGTTATTCATTGGGCTTTCCAAGGCTTTGGCTGAGAGGAAAGGTCTTGTGCCCGTCCTTTAGGTTACTTCTCAAAGACAATTCTGAAGGCCCTGTATAGAGCTTTAGAGGAGAAAGGGTAAGTAGGAGCCAGAGCAGGAAGAGGATGAGGTCAGGGATATACTCTTCTTTTAATGTAAGGGATCCGAGGCATACATAATATTGAAGAGAAGAAAATCTCCAAGTTTCTTGGATTGTGTTTGGCTGGACTTTCTGGCAACAAGGTTAACTTCAGGATATGTTTTGCTGAGACCAGTAGTAAAACAAACACAGGTTAGAAGGAGTGAGAGGACTGGAAAGCTACACTGGAATTAAATAGCCTGAATAATCTATACAGCAAATAACCCACACTCATAATTAACAGCTATGTGTAGAGAACCTTCTTTGCATTCCAGACATGGAAGTAGGTGGCCTACGAGGCAGGTTCTTCCTTATAGCAAGGTATTTACCCAAGGGAATGAGTTGGGGCTTACCAAACCATATGTCTAAAGGAAGGAGTGAGTTTTTCTAATTCATGCAGAGATGCCATGTGCGCCAGCAGTGGCCCTAGCAATCTCACCCTACTAATAGTTAGATGCATGACTTCAGGTGACATACTATACCTCTTTGAGCCTCTGCTTCCTCACTTCTATAAGGGTAATAGTAGCTACTTTATGAGATTGTTTTGGGGCTTATATGAGAGCATTTATTAAAGTATCTAGCAAGGCACCTGGCAGAAAATAAGTTCTTGATAAAGAAAAGTTGCCTTCCTAGGGCATAGGACTAGAGGTGTCTCCCACACCTGGATAAATAGCAGATCTGCCTGCTTTCTGCCACCATCCTTGTTCATCATCTTGCCAGGCCTCCAAGAATTATTTCTGAATGTTAGGCAACTAATATTTTGACCTTCATCTTGCTGTGGTTTCCCAGGAAAAATCTTCGGACACTGACAGTAGAAACCTCGGATTGAAAGTTAAGTTCTCCAAATCGAGAAAGAAGAAGCTGGAAGAGGAAGACAAGCCTAAATCAGGCCAAGGAGTCCAGGGTTTTATTGGTAAGTCTCTCGCATAGGGATAGGGGCCACAAAGACCTCCACAACAGTCCTTGTACCTCCCAGGGAGCTGAAGCTCCAATTAGAAATGTTCACGGTTATGATGGTGATGGAGGAGGCTGCCTGAGAGCCAACCTTAGGCAACACTAAGCGATCTATTGGGAAAGGTATGAGTTAGAAAGTGACATGGACATTGGCAGGGGAAGAACCTGAGAAGGAACCTTGTGATGTGATCTCTGTGATGTAGACAGCTGATGAGAAAAATGCTAAGAGGCAGTTACTTTTCTGCTTGCCCTGTTCCTGCTCTGGGTTGATAAGTATGGCAAAATAACCATACTTAGATCTCTCTCCTAGTCAGCTACAACTATAAGATTTTAGTCCTGTTCCAGAAAACAGTATTATTTGAAATGGGTCGGGGGTATCAGTGCTAGGCATCCACAGGGTCAGGAACAGGTTTCATGACATCCTATCTAATAATAGAGTAACATGTAAATTACCATCACTCCGCTATGCCCACAATTGGGCGGTGGGAGGCTGGGGGGCGGGACTCGGGGTGGCCTATCCGGCCATTGAGAGGCACGGATCTGCTGCCACTGAGGGGGGCTACCCTGCTGTTGAGAAGCGCAGGGGGCGGGACTCCCACCCCCTGTGCCTCTCAACGGCCAGATCCACGGCCTCTGAGGGGGCCTGCCGTGGACACCCAGCTGCGCCTCTCAACGGCAGGGTAGCCAGGTGTCCGCGGCAGTCCCCCTCAGCGGCCGCGGACCATCAAAAGTGGGGGAGCTGGGTGCCTGTCTGCCAGAGGCTTCTGAAAGGCCTGGTGCACCAGCGGACAGGCACCCAGCTCCACCGCGAAAAGCAAAAGCGTGTAGGGGACCCTACACGTGCATGATTCAATCATGCACTGGGCCTCTAGTATATAAATATTTTTATTCACTATCTCTTATAGTAAGTCCCTGTAAATACAACATTTCTATGTTGCATTATTTGAATTTTGGTTCCATCCCATCTTCAAAATTGAACTTATACATTATTGATATGTCAGTGAGGCTCAAAAGAGGTCCTCTTAAAGTTGTCAGTTATGCTAACTCTGATGTCAATGTTCTCACCTAAATTTTGGCCCTAGACAACCTAGATGCTTGAGAGATAAAGCAATAGTGGACATAGGGGAAAAGGGATGGAGGGTATCTGTTTGTTTCATTTTTAGGAAATGAGAGTTTGCACAAATGCCAAGAGAGAATCTCCTGGACCAAGCTGTATTTTCTAAAGTTTGGTCCAAGGTGTTTGATTTCCTAAGAATCTGCCTGTTGGGAGATAATGGTATTTAAGAGTCTGAAGTTCCATGGATTTTCACGTTCTGAGAACTCATCCCACTTGTGTTTGGCTTACATAGTGTCAGCTGGATTTTGTGTGTGTGTGTGTGTGTGTGTGTGTGTGTGTGTGTGTGTGTGTGTGTGTGTGATGGTTCAGAGATGGTGGGTACAATAGAAACAAACCAGTCTCTCTTCTTTGTTTGCTCTCTTTGTGATCCATACATTTGCACATCTGGCAATGTGCGAACCTCATTATTTCTATATTTGTGTGTTTTTTCTGAAGGAAATTTGTGGCATCGCAGAAATCGTGAAGATGAAGCAAAAAATGATGACCCCCCAACATCATCAAGATCTCAACTGTAGCCTTTAAAAGCTGGAAGGAGAACTCACAACATTTAGAATTTTACTAAAAAGCTCTCAAAACCTCAATACAGGCGAGACTAAATTATTTCAGAACAAACATGAGCACCACCAAGAAAGATCCTCCAATTCTTTATACTAATACACTTTTCCTGGACTCAATCAGGTCTCCTTAGAGGTTTACATCATTTCATTGGCCAAAGATTCCTATTCGAGTTGTCTTATTCAGTTCTCCTCTTTGTGCACATTGAGCAACTACAGTATTTAATTGGGATAAGTTCTTTATGAATGGCCTGGGATCTACAAAGGATTCAAGGTAGTTCACCTCTTCAGGGAGTTTGGGAATAGTTTTCTCTGACTAGCAGAGAAACTATTGATGCTGGGAATAAATGAAAGAAATACGCTCAGGGAGATGAGGAGAGGGGTCAGGGTAGCCAGGCCTGGTTGTGTTTCTCCCCCAGTCCTCCCTGTTGCAACTTCAGGAGGTCTGTTCTAGTTTGTTTATTAAGATGACAGCGAGGTCCTGGGAGCTTGTCCATTTGCCTATTACAATGATCATGTGAAATCTTTTCTTGTAAAAGTGGTGACTGCTCTCCGCAAATATTTTTTTGTTTTTTCCATGTGCGCATGTATGTCTTTGCACATGTACAGGTGGTGCTCTGGTGGCTGTGTGGGCCCATTGGCTGGAATTCATCCCTATGGCAACCATATAGACTCTCTTCCTACTGCCTTGATCCTAGCCTGCATGCTTCCATGGAGTGTTTGCCTGCATTCTTGCTGGATTTTTTAACTCAATATTTTGCCGCTGTGCTGCAGTATAGATTATATAGAGAGACATATAGATGTATATATTATATATTATATATATATTTTTAAGAGCTGAGAATACAACTCGACCTCTAAGTGACCCTATAATTTATTGTGCTAACCCAGGAATCCCTCCCCACCCTGATCCCATCACCCACCCCCATTACCCTACACAAATGCACACGCACACGCACACACACATACCTCTACCAACTGCCCGACTTCTTGGTGGAACTTCCAATCTTTTGGTGCATTTTCAAGCGTCTTTGAAGTGGCGGGGACCTACTTATAGCCCAGCTAATTCAGACGCTTCTTTAAAATTCTGAGCCAGGCCAGGAACAGGAGAACAAAACACCAATGCCCTAGAGAAGGGGGCTAAGCTGGCATGCTGCCTTTTTTCTCCGTTTGTCCTGGACTCTACATCAGCAACTGCCCCAACCTGTTCTCTCCCCTTCCCCAATAAAATGACCTTTTTAGAGAAACCAGGCCTAAGCTCTGTGACTTAGATGCCTGAGTTAGGGACTGCCTGACAATCCAGTAAGAGCCTAGGCCCTTCCTCACAAGCTCCATCTGGGCCTGCATCTGCTGGTCAAGCTGTTGGGTGAGTCCCCAAATCACCTTTGAATTTCCCATCTTGCTCTTTCTCTTGAGTACAGAGGGGCATTCAGAGTAACCAAAAAGAACATGGTCCTTGGGAAATGGAGGCTACTAGTCTCTGCTTCTCTAATGGTTCTTCCAAATTTCTCATGGAAACAAAGTGTGCCAAAATTGCTCCCAATCCCAATTAGCATTTTTTTTTCAATGCCCACTCCCAGTCAGGCAAACCTAATCAAACTCCAGTGTCCAGAGAGGTTCCCTCTGTTTGGCCTTGTATTCCACATCCCACCCTCAACTCACAACTTTAGGTAAGTGTCCCTTCCCACTGATCAAAAGAAAGCCAGAAAACTGGCCTCTCCCTACTTCTCAAACAAACTTAGCGTGCTCAATCACCTGACTCCATCCAGGCTGGTTCATCGAGGTGCACAATCCAGACTCCAACCACTGGTTCTCAGCTCTGGAATTCCACCAGCCTAGCCCACTTAAACCAGCCGCCTGTGTTTTACCTCTGCAGGGGTGAGGAGAAAAATACTAACAAGGGGATAGTCCCCAAATGTCTGATTACTGTGCCAAACAAATTAAGAAGTTCTAGCTCTACAACTTTAGAACATTAATGGAAACTTATTTAAACACGGAAAACTTATCTAAGCATCAGCATATGTTAACTTACTGTACATATTTCAGTGGGGGTGTGTGCTGTTGCTGTATCTTTGGCTTTCTCTGCATCATTCTTTCTTCCCAGGAGGAGGTATTAGATCAAATCAGACAAGATTGAGCGTGTTTAGGGTGGTATGGTCATAGACATGTATTAAATCAAATCAGGAAGGTCACCATTGCAGCCTGACTTGAGTTCTCTATGGCTGCACACATTGACACCTGCACACTTACTTACAGAGTTGGGAATCAAGTTGCATTTTTCTCAGAAGGACCTTTTCCAAAATGGAAATTTTCCAAATGAGCAAATTTAAGGAAGAAGAAGAAGTCCTAGAAGAGGGTAGCCTTATCTTGGCAGTGCCTAAGCATGGCTCTGTCTTCTAATTATTTTTATCGCTGATAATAGTAAACTATAATAAGACTCCATCTCTTGTACTTACTTTGCTGACTTACAATATGTCTTTGTATACTGTAGTGCTATTGTTGCTTTGTTGTACCATCTGGATTCCCTTTTACCCACTCTGAGCCAGAATGATATTGAACAAAACCACTTGGATTTGAGGCTGGAGTCAACTCATGGAGAATAACTGGTAGGTGATTAGGCCCAGGAGCAGGTGTGGTTTGCTAAATCGCTTAGTTATCTCCTAAATTGTTTAGTTACCAGTTGCTTCCTCAAAAGGAAGACAGCTTGCTAAGCACCTGTTCTTGCACGTACTAGCTTGCAAACAAAGAAAGGAATGGTAATCTCTTTCTCCAGGGAGCTGTTTATCCTCTGGATGCATAAGTTCCTTTCAGGACTTCAGTATTAACTATTTTCAGTAATACAATTGCTCGGGTGGTGGGACCAGACACCAAGTACCCATCTTAATTATGTTCAGAAATGCCATTAAGAGCCAATGTTCTGGGGTTTGTTTGCATCTTTGGTAGCACTTTCTGAGGGATTGAGCAGGCAATTCCTGGATAGAACAGTGGGGAAGGAGAACATCAAGAGACTTGGACTGCCACCAATTGCTTTCGGTGTCAATACTTCAGGTCAGCCCTCTCTCTAAAAAGGGCCTGCACTGTGTCCAAAAGGGCAGGGGAAGAATAAGAAAGAGATTTTCAATCTAATAAATTATGTTAAGGATTGATTAGAAGACACAGTTGTGGTCAACGTAATCTTCCCTCAGGACAGAAGTAGAATAATTTTGGTTTCATAAAAGACAGAAATGAATACCAAAGCAAACAAACCCATTAGCATCATTCCATCCTGTAAAGGACCTCAATTGGCAATATGGCTTGTGGAATTGTATTTGTATCTTTATCTGCTAATATGTAATCCATGCTGTTCTCTGTTCCATTATTTTTCTTTTTATCAAAGGCCCCTGCAAATCAGCAGGGCCAGGGGCTGGATGGGGAGGAAACTGGGGTAGTTGTGGGGTAACAGATAAAAGCAGAAAGAAAAGGTCCATAAAGTGAGCCTGTTCCTCCCCCCGCAAATAATGGAACACCAGTTTTCAAAGTTAATAGTTTTGCTTCTTAAAATATTTTAATAAATGTATAAACATAATAATACCAGTGGTTCATCATTTACTTCAGGATGGGGGGAGATGAATGGCAGTGATAATGGTGGATGAGCTTGGGTGGTATCCAACCTCTAAACAAACCACATGCATGTAGGGATGGCAGGTCAGGAAGGACAGCAGCAACACAAGCCAAGAATCTCCATCAGGGTGATCATAACATTGAAAGGGATGCCATAAAACGTTCTAAAACATAGCTGCAACTCGGGACAATTCTGTGGAAAAATACCTGCCACTGTAATTGTTCTAAAAGCCAATTCTCTGCAAGACCGAGATTTCAATGAAATGAACTGTAGAGGGAAAGTGATATAGAGAAGTACAGTCCTGACTGCTAAATAGATGCATAAATGCAAAATGCACACTATAGAACTTTTGACATTACAATCTGCCCACCTCACACATACATTACATACTCCTAACCCCTCCAGAAGGGTTTGAGGTAGGAAAGAGTAGTCTGTTTAGATGCAAAATTGGTGAGGCCTGGGATCAAAGATGGTTCAATTTATGCCCAACTAACAGAGACCCTAATCACATTTAATAGGTAGGCAAACTAGGCTATACTAGACCAGGATTCCACAAAACACTACACCTGGGTAAGGAGTTGGATCTTCTAAATCCTTGACTTACCAATACTAAAACTATCTCTTACTTAGAGATGAAACAGATGTGATCTTAAGGATTATATTTCAGTCTACCCCCATAAAAACTATATTCTTGGGCTTTCTGATGGAAAGAACCCTGTTTCTGAGGAGCTATCACCATGTTAAGAAATTTGTAATACATCCTGTAGGCTAGGGAAGTACCATCTGAATTGAATTTAAGTCTGCTTTTTAAATCATGGTACAATAAGATTGCCTTTTTTCTTTTGGTGTAAAAGTCAATTAATTTTAACACATGTAGATATTCTAGTAACCACCACCACTATCCAGGATACAGAATAGTTTTCACTGCCCCATAAATCTCCTTCACATCATCCTTTATAGCCACATCTTAACTCTACCTCTAACACTGACCTATTTTCCATCACAATAGTTGTTTTTTTTCTTTCAAGAATGTCATAGATTTATATATATTTTATTGATTTTTTACAGAGAGGAAGGGAGAGGGACAGAGAGTTAGAAACATCAATGAGAGAGAAACATCGATCAGCTGCCTCCTGAACACCCCCTACTGGGGATGTGCCTGCAACCAAGGTACATGCTCTTGACTGGAATTGAACCTGGGACCTTTCAGTCCGCAGGCCGACGCTCTATCCACCAAGCCAAACCAGTTAGGGCAAGAATGTCATAGATTTAAAAGGGAACCTACTGTATGGGAAAGCATATTTGCCCATAATCCATCTAATAAGGGTTTAATTTCCAAAATATACAAAGAATTCATGCAACTCAATACCATGAAGACCAACAATCCTTTAAAAAATGGGCAAAGGACCTGAATAGATACTTCTCCAAAGAAAACATACAGATGGCCAATAAACCTATGAAAACATGCTCAACATTATTAATCATCAGAGAAATGCAAATTAAAACTACAAGTGAGATAATACCTCATTCTTGTCCAAATGCCTATCTTACCTAATAATCTTACCTAATAATAGACAAACATGTAAAATGACTGTATCTCCGTGATGCTCACCAGCCAATCAGGAGTATGCAAATTAACCCACCAAAGATGGTGGGTTAATTTGCATAAGCAGGTGCTGAATGGCCCTGGCAGGGTGCTGGCCACCAAGCAGCCAGCAGGGCAGGACTCTGAGTAGGTGCCCAGCAGTGGGGGGTGGGGCGGGATGCCTGACTTCATGGCTAAGTGCCCTGATTGCTCTGGCCCAGAGGGCTGGGATGGGGGCATGCCCCCAGCCGCGCTATGGCTGCTGGGAACACGCCGCCAGCCCAGGGGACACAACACTGGGCTGCCAGGCTGGGGGCTGGACCTTCTGGATGCTGAAGCTGACCCAATGCAGACACTGCAGGGCGGAGCCCACAGGCACGCAGCCTGCAAACCTTCCCCCATGGCCTTGGCCGATCCCTCCCTCCTCCCACATCCCCCGTTCTAGGGCCAAGCCCCAACCCAGAACGGAATGTGCAGCCTCACCTCCCATTGTGCCCTCAGAGCATCCCCTCCATGTATGTGGCCCACCCACCCGTTTCCAAGCTGCTGCACCCAGCCTTCCTCCTGCCGGGACATTGTCCTTCACCTCCACTCTCCACTAGCACCCTGAGCATCAAAGCTGGCCGTGGACACCAGCCCTCTTCCCGCACCCCAGACTGAGGCCCCAGGAGTCTGAGCTGTGGGTCCCTGCCCTGCGTCTTTGTGCGACCACTGGGAGGCCTCTAACTCTCCCCCAGGGGCGCCAGCTCTCAGGGCTTCCAGCACATCCCAAGTCAGGTCTGTGGCCTAAAGGGGCCAGATGTGCAAAGCTGGGTCATGAGTGGCCCCCACTGTGCCGGTCCTGGGGATTTGAAAAGTGGACCAGAGGTGGTTCAGGAACTTCAGAGTTCGGCTCTAGACCTGAGAGGATGCTCTCTCTGCGTCCAGCATGCTGCCCTCCAAGGGCTACACCGCACTCCCCGGAGGCCTGAGGCTACCTGAGGGCCCTGAGCAGCCCTGACGCGTTTTCTCAGAAAGGGAAAGCCCGCCATGTGTGAGCCGATGTTCACCAAGGGAGCCGTAAGCCTCTAAATGTGACTTATATTTGTAGACTTTGTGTGTAAACACACTAGGAAATCCAGCAGCCACCAGGGGCTGATTTTCACTTTAAAAACAGAGACCCCATAATAAAAATTACTTCTAAAAATGGGCCTCTGTAGCACATGCCCATGCCAGGCACATAGCTGACACCGTTAGAGTGTATCTGTGTACATGTAACTCTCACACCACGTGCATTTGTAACCTTTGAGACTTACGAACTTTAGAAACTATAAAGATTCAAATACAAATCGGCCAGCGGTTCACTGGGTCCCCAGGACTAGAATCACCTGAAGGCTGGCAGGGAGGGTGCTGAGCCCATGTCTCCCGCCTGAGGCCAGAGGCCCGGACATACCTGCAGGAAGCTGGCTGGGGCTGCACTGGGGTGGGGGCGTCTGCACTGGGAAGCAGGGCCTGGCTCTGTGGGTACCTGCGCAGGAAGAAGAAAGAGACCTTTAAGGAAGGTGTCGGTGTGACCCCACTGGCACAGCCACAGTGGGGAGAGGACACACTGGGCTCATCAAAACGAAAACCGTCTGTGCATCAGAGGACACTGTCCACGGCGTGAAAATGCCCCAGAAGTGCCTGCAGGTCCCCCTTCTGTGAAGGGACCGACACCTGGGACCTGGGAGTGCTCCCCTCACTCAACCCCAGCACCAACCTGCCAGAACGTGGGCAAGGGCCTCGGAAGGACATTTCTCTAAAGAAAAGATGCAAATGGCCGATGAGCAGCTGAACAGATGCTCAACACTCACCTGCAGAGAAACACAGTCAAACGAGAGATGAGATGCCACTCGCACCCACTCCCTGGCTGTGATGAAGCCCCTCCCCTGAAACAACAGTGCTGGTGGGATGCAGAGAAACCGGCGTCTGCACCTCCGGTGGGAAGTTAAAGAGGGGAAGCCACTGTGCAAACAGCCTGGTGATTCCTTAAAAAGTGAAACATAGCCCAGCTGGTGTGCTCAGTGGTTATCATCCTGTGCACCCGGAGGTCATGGTTTGATGCCCAGTCGGGGCACATGCCTGGGATGCAGGCTCCATCCCCAGTGGGGGGCGTGCAGGAGGCAGCTGATCAATGATGTTTCTATCTCTCACTATTAATGTTTCTATCTCTTTCTCCCCCTCCCTCTCTGAAATCAAGAAAAAAAATCCTATCTAATAAATCCTTCCCCTGGTCACCAGGTCGCCTCCTGCCCCTGAGGGCTCCTGGACTGTGAGAGGGGGCAGGCTGGGCTGAGGGACGCCCTCTCCAGTGCATGAATTTTCATGCACCGGGCCTCTAGTCATCAATAAATCAACAAACAACCCTAGTGCACTGTTGATAGGAATGCAGACTGGTGCAGCCACTGTGGAAAACAGTATGCAGGTTCCTTAAAAAATTAAAAATGGAACTGCCATTTGACCCAGTGATCCCACTTCTAGGAATACCAGTATATCCTAAGAAACTCAAAACACCAATCAGAAAGAATATATGCACCCCTATGTTCATAGCAGCATTATTTATAATAAAGATATGAAAATAGCCCCAAGTGCCCATCAGTGGATGAGTGGATAAAAAAAAGCAGTGGTACATTTACACAATGAAATACTATGCAGCTTTAAAAAAGAAGGATCTCTTGCCCTTTGAGACTGCATGGAGAGAACTGGAGATGACTATGCTAAGCAAAATAAGCTAGTCAGAGAAAGATACATATCATATGATCTCACTTAAGTGTAGAATCTAATGAACAAAATTAACTAACATACAAAATAGACCCAGAGACATGAAAGCATGGAACAGACTGACAAATCTCGAAGGGAAGGGGAAGGGGGAGATGAGAAGAGAGTAACCAAAGAACTTATATGCATATAAATATAACCTATGAACACAGACAATAGTATGGGAAGGGCTGGGGTGGGGTGGGGGTTGAGTGAAAGGGGTCAAAAAGGGAGAAAATGAGAGTCATCTGTAATACTGTCAACAATTAAAAAGAGAATGGCAGCATAGGTAAACACCTGAACTTGCTGCCTCGCAAAACCACTTCAAAACTACAACTAAAAAGCAAAACAGACATCATCCAGAACCACAGGAAGGCTGGCTGAGTGGAAATTCTACAACTAGTAGGGAAGAGAAAAGCACACTGAAACTCAGAGGAGCTGCGGAAGTAAAATGCAGAGGTACGGAGGTGCGCAGGAGCATGGAAAGGGCTGGCAACTGAGTATGCGGCTATCTTTTTCAGATTCTTTCAAGTTGTCCTGCGAATCAATAATATGTTCCTTTGTATTGCTGAACAGTATTCTATCCTATGGATCCACCAGTTGATTTATTCATTCATCCATTGAAGAAACTTCATGAATAGAACTGCTATAAACATTCATATATAGATTATTGCATTCACTTCTCTAGGATAATTACTCAGGAGTGGGATTGCTGGGTTATGTAATAAACACAGGTTTAACATGGTAAGAAACTTCCAAACTGTTTTCCAGAGTGGTTGTACCATTTCGTATTCAAACTAGCAATATATGAGAGTTCCACATGCTCTACATCATCAGCTCTTAGAATCCATTAATTTTTTTAAATATATTTTTTATTGATTTCAGAGAGGAAGGGAGAGGGAGAGATAGAAACATCAATGATAAGAATCATTGATAGGCTGCCTCCTGCACGCCCCCCACCGGGGATCAAGCCCGCAGCCCAGGCATGTGCCCTTGACCAGAATTGAACCCAGGACCCTTCAGTCCATAGGCCAATGCTCTATCCACTGAGCAAAACCAGCTAGGCCCATTAATTTTTTTATTTTAGCCATTCTAATAGGTGTTTAATGGCATCTCATCATGGAAATCCCCTAACAGCAAATAATGTTCAACTTCTATTTATGTGCTTGTCATACTTAAATCCTCTTTGGTGAAGTATCTGTTCAAATTCTCTTCCACTTTTTGTAATTGTGTTTTTCATTTACACATTGTTGAGTTTTCAGAATCCTTTATATATCCTAGATCCAAGTTATTTGACAGATACATAGTTTACAAATATCTTCTGAAAGTCTGTAGTTTATCTTTTAATTCTCTTAATATCTTTCAGAGGAAAATTTTTACACTTTTGTAAAGAACGAGTCATCTTTTTTTATTTTACTTTATGGAGTGTGCTTTTTGTACCTTATCTAAGAACTCTTCCTCTAACTCAATTGTTTTTAACCATGGGTGACTTTGCCCCCTGGGAACACTGAGCAATATCTGGATACATTTTTGGTTGTCACAACTTGGGGAGGGCTCTAGATATCTAATTGGTAAAGATAATGGATGCTACTAAATATCTTACAATGACAGGACATTTCCCACAACAAAGAATTGTCTGGCTGAAAATGTCAATAGTGCTGCTGCTCAGAAACCCTGATTTAACCCCAGGTCACAAAGATTTTCTCTTATGTTGACTTCTACAGGTTTTATACTTTGTTTTAACTAGAGGCCTGGTGCACGAAATTCATGCATGAGGGGACGGTCCCTCAGCCTGGCCTGTACCCTCTCACAATCCGGGACCACTGGCTCCTAACCGCTTACCTGCCTGCCTGCCTGATCACCCCTAACCACTCTGCCTGGCTGCCTCATTTCCCCTAACCACCCACATGCCTGCCTGATCACCCCTAACTGTTCGCCTGCCTGCCTACCTGATTGCCTCTAACCACTCTGCCTGCCTGCCTGCCTGATCACCCTAACCACCCTGCCTGCCTGCCTGATTGCCCCTAACTGCTCACTTGCTTGCCTGATTACCCCTAACCGCCTCTGCCTGCCTGATCACCCCTAACTGCTCGCCTGCCTGCCTGATCGCCTCTAACCACTCTGCCTGCCTGTTCACTCCTAACCATCCTGTGTGCCTGCCTGATCAGCCCTAACTGCTTGCCTGCCTGCCTGAACACCCCTAACCACTTGCCTTCCTGCCTCATCACTCCTAACCACTCATCTGCCTGCCTGATTGCCCCTAACTGCTCACCTGCCTGCCTGATCACCCCTAACTGCTCACCTGCCTGCCTGATTGCCCCTAACTGCTCACCTGCCTGCCTGATCACTCTTAACCACCTCTGCCTCAGTCCCTGCCACTGCAGCTTCATCTGGAAGGACGTCTGGAATGATGTCTGGAAGGTCATTTGACTGTCCAGTCTTATTAGCATATTATGCTTTTATTATTATAGATTTTAAATCTGACTCAGTTTGAAGTAGTTTTTGTAAAACAAATGAGGTTTATTTTATTTATATCCTCACCCGAGGCTATTTTTCCATTGATCTTTTAGAGAAAGTGGAAAAGAGAGGGAAAGACAGAGAGAAACATCAATGTGAGAGAAATACATCAATTGGTTGCTTCTTACATGTGTCTTGACCATGGCCCAGGCCAGGGAGGAGCCTGCAACCAAGGTACATGCCCTTGACCAGAATCAAACCCCCTTTGGTCTGCAGGCCGAAGCTCTATCCACTGAGCCAAACTGTCTAGGGCATAAGTGAGGTTTAAATGAAGGTTCATTTTTTGGCATACAGATTGTTCCAACACCATGTATTAAAAAGACTGCTTCTATAAGATTCATAGAAGAAAGTGTAGGCAGATGAATATCAGACATCCCAACTAGCAGAATTTTCACTGATACATCACCTAGGGCAGTGGTCGGCAAACTCATTAGTCAACAGAGCCAAATATCAACAGTACAACAATTGAAATTTCTTTTGAGAGCCAAATTTTTTAAACTTAAACTTCTTATAATGCCACTTCTTCAAAATAGACTCGCCCAGGCCGTGGTATTTTGTGGAAGAGCCACATTTAATGGGCCAAAGAGCCGCATGTGGCTCGCGAGCCGCAGTTTGCCGACCACTGACCTAGGGCAATAGAAAGAAACAAAGGAAAGAATTAACAAATGGAACTACATCAAAATAATAAGCTTCCACACAGCAAAAGAAAATAGCATCAAAATGAAAATGGAGCCGAAACCGGTTTGGCTCAGTGGATAGAGCGTCGGTCTGCGGACTGAAAGGTCCCAGGTTCGATTCCGGTCAAGGGCATGTACATTGGTTGTGGGCACATCCCCGGTAGGGGGTGTGCAGGAGACAGCTGGTCAATGTTTCTCTCTCATTGATGTTTCTAGCTCTCTATCCCTCTCCTTTCCTCTCTGTAAAACATCAATAAAATATATTTTTTTTAAAAAAGAAAATGGAACCCACTGTGTGGAAGAACATATTTGCCAGTGATACATCTAATAAGGGGTTAACTTATAAAATATATAAAGTACTCCCATGGCTGCTTAGCTTCCCATGCCCAGCTCAAATCGGGACCCAGGTAACAGACAGAGACTTGGCCAACAGCAGCTGCCCTCTCACTGCAACAAGACTTGTTTGAGTTGTCTTGTACCCATGGTGTGGGAAAGTGGGTTTTTGATACCTAAATCCAACCTAGTACCAGGAATGCTCAGGGCCTACTCAAGAAGGCAAATAACCATTTCCACTAATATTTACAGGGTAAAATAAGATTGTTGTTAGAGTATTAAATTTGACAGTAAAATAGTAGTCAAGTTTTCAGGTTAATTTAAATTGGCTAATTGAAATAAGCAAATATTCTAGAAAAATTAATTGTACTGGACAAAAAGCTGTTCCTAAAGTGTTAACTAAAATTTTTATTGGTAGGTCATCTCATGGTAAAATTGCATAACATGTAATGAACCTAAAGCAGTCATATTTTAGTACAAAAAATTAAAATGTAAAAGCTATCAAGATTACATTATAAAATTTCCAAAAGCCTCCAAATATTTAAATCAAAAAAGGGGGGATAGTAGAAGAATATCATGTAAAGAAAAATTTCCTGTAAGTGAATTACATCTAGAAAAAGTTTACTTTAGAAAATTAACTTTCATGTGTGATGTTAACAGCAAGACACCCATGTAAAACATACATGGTGTCAAAACAAGCCAAAGGAAAATCATTTGGGCAAAAAATGAAAAAGGATCACAAGTCAAATTTTTAGAAAAGATTCCTTTATTAACTTTTGGTCGAGAATATGTTTGTATATTTTCAGAAAACAACTCCGAGACCATGTGGATTCCTGCAACAGAGAGGAATTGACAGGACTACTCCAGCCATGAAGACAGAAGAGAAACAGTCCAGAGATGGAAGACGCTGACGATGCCTTGCCATACTAGCAGTCAGCAGCTGTGCGTTGCTGCAGGTTGCCCAGGACCATAACAGAGAGGGTCGGACCTACATTACCAACATTTGTCCACCATCCAGAACTGAAATATCATTGCTGACATGTACACATAAGGAACTGTTTGACATTGAAATTGGAACTCAAAAGAACTGTTAGCCCAGAAATAAACTCACTACAGACTGATTCATTTGCCTCTCAGCATTACCATTATTGCTTGTCTCATTTTCGGTTCTTATAAGTGTATTTCTAGTAGCACATGATCTCACTCATCTAGGGGAAATGATGAACAACATAGACTGATGAACAAGAACAGACCCAGAGACAAGGAAGCATAGATCAGACTGTCGGACCTCAGAGGGAAGGTAGGGGAGGGTGGGGATAAGGGGGAGAGATCAACCAAAGGACTTGTGTGCATGCATATGAGCCTAACCAGTGGTCATGGACAACAGGGGGGTGGGGGCCTGTGTGTGGAGGTGTTTGGGATGGGAATTGGGGGGATAAGGACAAATATGTGATACCTTAATCAATAAAGACATTAAAAATATAAAAATAAAATAAAATATATAAAGTACTCATAAAACTCAACAAAAGGAAGACCAGCAATCCAATTTTTAAAATGGGCAGAGGACATACAAATGGCTGAGAGACATATGAAATAATGCTCAATGTCACTAATCATCAGAGAAATGCAAATTAAAATGACAATGAGATATCACCTCACACCTACCAGAATGGCTACCATCAATAATTCAACAAACAACAAGTGCTGGCAAGGATGTGGAGAAAAGTTAACCCTACTACACTGCTGGTGAGAATGCAGACTGGTGCAGCTACTATGGAAAACAGTATGGAGTTTCCTCAAAAAAACCCCACAAAAATGGAACTGCCATTTGACCCAACGATCCCATTTCTGGGAATATATCCTAAGAATCCTGAAACTCCAATCAGAAAGAATATATGCATCCATATTTCATAGCAGTGTTATTTATAATAGTTAAGATCTCAAAACAGCCCAAGTGCTCATCAGTAGATGAGTGGATACAAAAAGCTGTGGTACATCTACACAATGGAATACTATGTGGCTGTCTGAATTTCCTTGTGCATTGCCAGGATATAGAAATGTGCTTGATCTTTTTGTATGTGTGTGTTGACCTTGTGTTCTGTGACCTTGCTTAACAAACATATTAGTTCTAGGAGGATTTTTTTGTGGATTCTTTGAGATTTTCTACACATATAATCATACCATCTGCAAAAAAAAGTCAATTTTATTTCCTCCTTTGCAATCTGTATTCTATTTTTTTTTTTTTTTTGTCTCATTGCACTGGATAACTTCTAGTATAATGTTCATAGGGTTGTTGAGAGTAGACATCCTTGCTTTGTTCCTAATCTTATGGGAAAGTATTCAGTCTTTCACCATTAAATATGATGTTACATGAAAATTTTTGGTGACAGCCTTTATCAGGTTGAGGAAGTCTCTATTTTCAGTTTGTTGATCATTTTTGTCATGGATGAATGCTGAATTTTGTCAAATGCTTTTACTCCATCAATTAATAAGTGATCTTTCTTCTTTAAAATGTAAATATAGTTGATATCCTAGACGTTTTGAATATGACATTATGAAATTGCTTACGTAAATTGTATAGAAAACATTTATATTTTTACTTTAACCGTCAATCTGATTTTCAGGCCACAGGTTCTCACTATCTTTCTGTGGGCTGAAGGTTCAATGTCAGTTCAGTTTTTAAAGCCTTTGCAGTGTTATTTAGATCTGTCTGGTGTGTGTGTGTGTGTGTGTGTGTGTGTGTGTGTGTGTGTGTGAGAGAGAGACACTAAGCGGTTAGTCTGGAACCAGATGTGCTGTGTAACTTCCAGGACCTCTAAGTAATAAACCTTGTCTCTTTCAAAGTTTCCTACTGGTTATTGCTGAGAGTGTCTCTCAATCATAATAAAGAAACACAAAGGCCAGTCCAGCCACAACATTGGTTACTGATAGGCTGAGACTAGTACAAAACACATGATTAGAATATTTAATATGGTTAAGATGGCAATGATCTCCAAATTTATCTATAAATCCAATGCAATCTCTTTCAAAATCATAGCTTTCTTTTCAGAAATTAACTAGCTGATGCTAAAAAAAAAAAATCACATAAAAATGTGAGGGACCCAGAATAACCAAAATAATCTTGAAAAGGAGGAAGCTGGAGAACACACATTTCCTGATTTCAAAATTGATTACAAAGCCACAGTAATCAAAGTGGTGTGTTACTAGCATAGGATAGATATATGGGTAAATGGGATACAATTGAGAGTCCAGAAATGAGCTCTCAAATTTACAGTCAATTAATTTTCAATTAGGGCACTAAGATTTTTCAACAAATGATGGTGGGGCAACTGGATGTCTATCTACATGCAAGAAAATGAAGTTGGACCCCTATGTTACACCATATATAAAAATTAATTCAAAATAGATTTAAGGCCTAAATGTAAGAGCTAAACATATAAAACTACTAGACAAAAGCATGGGAGTAAACCTTCATTTCCTTTGATTATAACTGTTCTGATTAGCCCTAGAGGTCTTCTGCTGTGACAGACATTACTTGTTTCAGTGGCTAAATTGTGGGGCAGACCCAGAGGTCCTAGAGGCAGTGTTTCTCTATCAACTGGAACAGGATGTTCAAATCTTCTGTGAACAAATGAGATCGCTGTACCAGTACACATCACCCCAAAGACTAGATGATAGATAGATAGATAGATAGATAGATAGATAGATAGATAGATATAGATAGATGATAGATAGATAGATAGATAGATAGATAGATAGATAGATAGATAGATAGATAGATAGATAGATAGATAGATAGATAAATCCTCACCCGAGCATATGTTTCTATTGATTTTTAGAGAGAAACATCAATTCGTTGCCTCCCATATGCACCCTGACCGGGGATCAAATCCATAACCAAGGTATGTGCCCCGATCAGGTTTCAACCCACAACATTTTGTTATATGGGACAACGCTCCAACCAACCAAGCCACCTGGCCAGGACAGAAATTTCTCCTCTTGACAGAAGACAAAGGCCCTAAGATTTCAGCATGTCACTCCAAGCAGCTTTTTATTTTATTTTATTTAGACTCTACAAAACTGCCTAACTATGAAACTAGGGCTGCCTTGGGTTGCAAAATCCTGATCCCTGCCTTTTCATCATCTAGGAAGAAGGAAAGAAAACAAGCAATGTAAGATATGGATCAAAGGGTATTGGTCCAGATCTGAACACTGAGGCCTGTCTGCCAAGTTCTCCCTCCTTAGACTGGGCACTACCACCCAACCGCAGCCTCACTCCAATGATCCTCCTTCTACAGACTCATCCATCAATTCACACCGAAATCAACTCAATTCCTACACCCCTGAAGTGAAAGACTCCAACAGAGAAAGAAATTGGATAAGCTACACTCTGAGGCACAACCTTGACAAGGCAGGGGGCAAAAATCCTTGGCCTATGCAATAATATATAGAGAACAGACTGACAGCTGTCAGAGGGAAGGGGGTTGGGGACTGGGTAAGAAAGGTGAAGGGATTAAGCAAAGGAAATAAAGACTCATGGACACAGACAACAGTATGGTGATTGCCAAATGGAAGGATGGGGGGAGGTAGAAAAGGGTAGAGGGGTATAATTGGTGATGGAAGGAGACTTGACTTGTGGGAAATACACAATATAATATACAGATGATGTATTGTAGAATTGTATACCTGAAACCTATAGAATTTTATTAACCAATGTCGCCCAAATAAATTCAATTCAATTTTTTAATTTTTTTACATAAAAAGGAGAGGTGAGCCATTTTAGCAACAAATATTAATTTTTATTTTATTTCTAAATAAATACTACAATACTTTTTTTTTCTTTCATAAAAAAAACTTAAACATTTATAACATTCAGTTTTAGAAAAGACAAACAAAGAGTAAAAATGAAGAAAAGTGATCAAAAAAATTCAAGGACAGAATAAATATAGCCTAGTTATATGATGTCAGCGTTCTAGGCCCTCATTTCAGAATTAGCGGGAACTCAAAAGTTCCTCCAGCTTCAACTTGTCCAAGAGGGGGATTTTGGTGACTTCATAGAAGTTCCTGCAAAAGGAAGAGACATCTGCTCAGTATAAAATAGGCCAAAGCAAGCAGGTTTCATGGAATAAGTGGGATATAGGACCCTTGGTTCCCTATCTTACTTTAACCCTGGAGCAGAAAGCAAGGTAAAACGTACCTCAATCTTTCTTTTTCCTTAGGCAAAGCTAGTCTGGGCCTCCCCATGACTGAGCACAAACCCAACCTCATCAGGAGCTTGGTACTTACTCGTGAGAATACTTGAAACGCACAGCCTTGAACCTATCATTGTAAGGATACAAAGTCAGCAGCTTGTTAAGCTTTTTGACCAAGCGGGAAAGATCAGAGGGCTTGTAGCCAAAGTGATAATCCAGTAAATGAGCCTGAAAGAAGCAACATAAACAGTGACTTTTATGACAGGAAGCAGACCCTTCCTCTGTGTCTACTATCCCAAATCCAAACTTCCTATCCATGGTACAGAAAGGAAAGAGAGTGAAACATTTCAAAGACTCATACGTCATAAACACTAACCAATTATTATAGGAGAATAGGTTTCAGCCACAAACTAGTGGTGTGGCTATATTCATATGTACCAGCTGGATATTAGCCCTGGCCATAGATATTCAGGTATGCTGAAATCCACTATCAAAAAATCCAAGGAACATGACTGACTTTGTAATTTACTCACTTTCAGGTCAAGAGCCAATTGTCAGGCAAACCTCAGAACAAACTTGAGGTCCCAACTCAACAGCCAACAGAAACTTAAAGCTGTTCCTTCTCTCTGGATCTACCAGCTATCGTTACATGCATTCATTTTCTCATTCAACTTTAAGGATGCCTACTATGTGGCAGAAGCAATATAGCAACGTATTTAAGAGCAAATGTTCTGGAGGCAAACTACTGGGGTTCAAATTCTATTTTAACTAATAGTATGGCCTTAAATTGGTCATTTAACCTCTTGGTGCCTCATTTTACCAATGGGGGTCGTTACAGTAATTATATTGCATGATTAAATGAAGTAATATATACAAAGCACATGTAACAGTCTAGCATATAGTAAGTGCCTAAATAATGCTAGCTAGGATTAATAATATTGTCAAGCCCTGTATAGGATGCTGGGAATATAAAGATGACCAAAGCTCCTGTCCTTGAGGAATCTATAGTCTAGTGGAGGAGACAGGCATGCACAGAGAGAATTACAAAATGTGTGGGAAGTGCTATGAGAGCGCTGGAGACCCATGAACTTTGGCTAGGAGAGTAACAGAAAGCTTCATAGGAGAGGGAACATCTACAATGAGTACAGAAAGTCAAGTAGGAGCTCCACAGGTAGAGAAAGGAAGATTTATTCTATAATGCAGTGGTTTTCTAAAAATATCTTAAATTAGCCCGGCTGGCATGTCTCAGTGGTTGAGCCTCAACCTGTGAACTGGGAGCTCACAGTTCAATTCCCATTTGGGGCACATGCCTGGGTTGAGGGCTTGATCCCCAGTGTGGGGCATGCTGGAGGCAGCTTATCAATGATTCTCTCTCATCATTCATGTTTCTATCTCTCACTTTCCCTTCCTCTCTGAAAGTAATAAAAATATTTTTTAAAAAATAAAAATATCTTAAATTATTTCCCCAACTCCCCTTTTTAAAAATATCTTACCTGGAAACCCAAATATCTTACCTGGAATTGGAGGCAAAGGCTAAGAATCTCACTAATTTGAATCCCCTTATCTTTATATGGCCCCTGAGACACTTCTGCAGGAATCTCAGGGCTCTACTGAATACTGTTTGAAAACCACTGCCACAGGCAAAGGGTAGTCATTAGCATGCGGAACAGGGGAGTAACATGCAGTAACACATTATTCTATTTAGTGTGTTAAATAAGATTAGTGGCCCCATTGTCACTGCACCAGTTCAGTCCCCAAAGCTTCACCTTGACTATTACAAAAGCTGACTTGCCAATGTTGCACTTTTACACTCTACCACCTAGTATACCTCCTATACTACTCTCCCAGTACTATTTCCAAAACATACAAACAGGAACATGTCATTCCCCTGCCTCAAAAACTTCCAGTACCTTAGTATAAAATGGGTCTCTCAACATAACATCAAAGGTCTCATAATCTGAACACATCCTACCATTCTGGTCTCATCTCTCACCATTCCCTATTAATGTAGCCTTTGTTCTATCCACAGGAAATTCTTATTCTGCCCCCTATACATTACACTCTTTAATTGTTGCCTTCATGTCTTTTCAATTATTGTTCCCTCTACCTAGAATGCCTCCTCTCATGGGTTCCTTTCAAGAGCCAATTCAAAAGTCACCTTCTTTGTGAAACCTTTCTTACCTATAAAAGCAGGATATATAGCATAGAGGATTGTGGAATCTAGACTACCAGAATTCAGATCAGGGTTGACATTTAGCTGATACTCACTGATACAAGCATGCCATGTGTTTAAACATTGAAATATTTCCATACTGGTTGGCAAGAAATTTGTTGCCCTGAGCCATTCAATTTCCCCAGGATCCATGGGTCAAAGCCTGGCTCAGAATGGGTCCTCCAGGACCATGGCTCCAGAGCTATGGCCACACCCATTCTGATTATGCAGTACTGGTTGTACACCACTCCTAGTTCTGCCTCTCCCTAGCAAAACGTGTGAATGTATTTCTTATCTATAAAATAGGGATAATACTGATCTTGTGGGGTTATTGTGAAGATTAAATGAGTTCATACAAAGTGCTTAGATCACCAAGCACTCAACTTCTATAAACACAACTGTTTATAGAGTTCTTTCTCAGCACACAGAGGCTTTCCCATCAGTTGTGGCTCTAGGACCTCTAAGTTAGAGGGGCTCAGGGGTGGTTGGGAAGAGCATGCAAATTTGTCAGCATACTCTTTCTATTTGGATTGTATGTTACATATCAGTAAAAATTCATAGTTCTCTGAAGTTGCTTTTCATAATTTTTCATAAAATTTAGAAAACATCAAACATGAGTTTTATTTATATTTGGGAAGGAGGCTCTGGGGCCTTCCTCTTTAGAAAAGAAAAACACTATAATATACCTATAAGTCCCCTTTTACACATGGACAGTTGCTTTCACTACTCTGTTCTCTGGGTCAGTGCTTCAAATTCCATTCTAACAAGCTCCCTCAGAGAGTAACCTTGCTGAAGGGACTACAAGGGGCAGAGGTGAAATGGGGTCAGGTAGGAAGTGGGTTCACCCCAGCCCTGCTGCAACCAGAATAATTTCACATTAATTTGTTTTGTGATATTGCGTTTTCAGATAAGCTTTCCTTGGAACTGTGACTAAGAAAAATGGTACAAAATACTTCAAAACAATTGCTATAGAAACCCTGTAGGCAGCCAGGATCCTAAGATGTTGAGGTGTCAAAGAATTCAAAACTGTGGGTATATGGCAGTTTGGGCACTGAATCTCCTACAGCCTTAATTTACACCTTCCTTCTCAGCCAACCCTGTGCTTCTGAATCCCCACCCCGTGCCCCTGGTCAGTGTTTACCACGCTTTTAAGCTTCGTCATGTAGAGCGCCAAGAGAAAGGAAGCAGCAGCTAGCTCGGAACCCTTTTCCTGGATAAAGTCATATTCATGCAGGGTCAACTCACAGATGAATCGGGATAAGACCACTGTTTTTATGTCGACATGGATATTCTAAAGGGAGCAAAAAGAACATTTCAGCAAGCAATTCAGAAAACCAGCACTAAGCAGAAGACCCCTTTCACCTACTCTCTCCAGTTATCTCACCTAGGGCCTAAATGGCTCTCTGCCTGAACAATGTACTTCTCCTACCATCATGGTTCACACTAAGGCACTCTACCCTTGAAATCACAGAATCTTAAGCAGGGGGAAGGGAGGCAATTCTGAAATCAGCATTAGAATTCACTACCTTTATGTTTTGTAACCAAATTATCAAATGTACTTGTGGTACCTTCCCATCTACTCTTTCTGTACAAGTCATCCTTTGAAGAGCCAAAGCTTTCCAACTATAACTTTGCACCTGGTTCCACCCTAGGATGTATTCCATGCTCCAAAAGAACTCTCTCCCCTTTCTTATTTGTATCTTTTTTTATTATTATAACCTATAACACAGAGAGAGAGAAAGTACACAACATCCACTTGTAGAATGCAATGAGTAATTATGAAGTGACCTCCCCTGTAACCAATATTCACCTCCCCCAAAGTTCTCATATGTCCTTTCCTCATAAAAGAATCTTCTCTCCTTCTCCTACTCTGCCCTCACCTCAAAACTTTACAGGCATACTATACAAACCTCCAATTTTCTTCCTCCTAACACTTCATAAAGGTTACTAATCTAGGAGTGTTGGATTGAAGAAGAAATTCCTGTCCCCAATTGTCTCAGTCCCTTTACCTACCACTCAAGCAGTCACTCTTGGTATGGGGGAGACAAACCCAGCAGGAAGAAGGGAGATATGCTTTCTCTCTCTTACCATAGAATACATGCGCAGAAAATGATAGGCGACAGGAATGTTGACTTCATATTCGAGGGTTCTCAGGATGTTCATTTCCATGGCAAGCATCTCATGTCGCTGGTAAGCCTCTTTACGGGATTTCAGGAATTTTTCCAACTTAGGTTGGTAGGTCTCCTACAGGTGGAGAGAAGAAACAGTCACACCAGGCCAAGACAACCCACTCCTCTGCTTGGAGATGAAAAGCAGAGGGGAAGGGGCTAAAGGATAGAAGGTAATAACATTTCCTAGAATAAACCTTCAGGTTAGCTCTGAGAGCCAGCTTCTGGTTGATTTGAGTGGTCCATCTGAAACACAAAATCAGAAATACAAGAGAGATCTGCTACAAAACTGCACCACTAGAGAAAGGATGGTGCCTCTGGAGATGGATTCTTACAGCACTGGAAGCACATAATATGGCACAAGGGCTGGGAGCAGTGGTCTCTCTTTTAATGGGTGAGAGCCAGGAATGGGAAATCTAAGTCCTACTGTGGGGGAAGGAAAGAAAAGAGGCCACAAAAAGGGGAGTTAGAGATGGAAGATAAGTCCTCACTGTGTGTGCTAGTCTAAGGAATAAATAAGGATATTTGGGAGGAGGCACCACTGGAGTAATAAGCAGTGAGAGAGAGGCAGGCACAGAGGGAGCCTAAGCTGAAACTGAGGACTACAGGGGATCCAGGCCAGCCCAAGGGTGAGAAGAACCCTGTCTGGGAGCACCTTCCCACGTCCCACCCTCTGCAGACTGAACCTTGATTTTGGGGAGGCAGAAAGACCACTGAATTTTTTCTCTACAAGCATCCACCTGCCTACCCCAGCCTTTAATTCAAACTTTGCTCTCTCTCTCTAGTTTCAGATCACAAACTGGATTAACCTTCTGGTTTTTCAGACAGGAAATTGAAGCCCAGAGAGAAGTAACTTGCTCAAGTTCACAAAGCAACCTAGTTCTAAACCTCTTTGAACTCAGTAAAAGTAGCTACTACCTTTCTGCTCCCAAAACCTAAGGTTTCATACAACTAGCCTATCTAAAGGAAAAATGGGAATTGTACAAGATCATTTAAAATCTAAAGAAGAGGAAAGAATCAGAGAAATTGGGTGGATTATGGTTAAAAAGGAAAGCCCAGCTACTTGCTTTTATACTATCACTTCAAAACTAACTATTTCACTTAGACTCACTACCAGGCCATTTTCTCTTAAATGTCTCCAGCACCCAGGTTTGGAAACTCTTTCTTAATATACAGTTCAAGACTCCACTTGAAAGAGATGGAGTTGGTGGGAAGAAGAAAAGAGTGGGGGGGGGGGCAAAGAATCATTGGGCCACAATGAAGCTTTAAAAATAACAACCCATTAGAGAGGCACACTCCCACATACATATATCTTAGAGAAAATGGGAGAATCTTATTGATACCAGAAAACAAATACATCACCATTGCCAGTTAACACCAGCTTCCCTGCTGGGGAAAATAGATAAAAAATTAGTAGGAAATACTATTTTCATACAGACATAGGTACAAATATATGTACACATATACATATACACACATACATAGACATGTGGATATATATGACTTGGATAGAAATCTGATTGATTAGTTCTCTCCAGGTCCTATGAACTCAACCTCAAGTTTTGCTGCAATCAGAGAAGCAGCGGCACCAAGGAGTTGCATATTCTCTTTCTTGCATATTTTCTTCATAAGGTAGCGATCCACCAGCTTCACCGCCAAGTAGAGGCTCTCATGAATCAGATCACAGTTAATCTGGAGGAATACACAAACAGGGCAAAAATCTGCATATTATCCAGCTCCAAAATCACATTCAGATAAATCTAACTACCTGGTCTGTGGCATTGAGCACAGTAGAGCTACCAGACCTGGCCAGCTGAAATTCAACTATGATTATGGGAAATAGTTCAGGTAGATGTCTGACAATATATCCTGTGACTCTGAGAACTCTGGCATTATCTATCCCTAAATTTGGGTAGGTAACCAGTCTTATAAGTCAGAGAGAGACTCTGCCTTCTCTAGGAACACCCTGAGTGAACAGACCCTCTCTCCTTGATTTCCAATACATAATTGATACTCTTGCTTTCCATATTTGCTATCACCTTATATAATGAATTCCCAGAAGAGATCATGTTTACTTAGCTCTGAGGCACAGAGACTTGTTTTATTTATTAGTTTATTCATCCATTACTACCTATTAAAATGTATAGATTGGGAGCAAGTACCAATAGTACTATTTGGAAGTGAGTTGAGAAGCTGAAGAAGCCAGAATGAGGTTAAAGAATTAGTAGTATAACCCTCCTTCTCCTCTTTTATTTATCCTGCCCTCACCAATTCAAAAAAAAACCCAATATCTCTTATAAAAGTAGTCCCAGAGTTAGTGTTGGCATCTATATAGCATCTTTGTAAAAATTAGGGAAAAGATAACTTCTTTGGGTGAATGCAGCCCTGAAAGCATACATCTTATCAAGTAGACGATACCTTTATAGAAATTAGCAAAAGGTACCCCTGCCTCAGAGCATAGCATCCCCACGGCCAGAATGCACAGCTTGGCAAACAAGAGTATATAGCTGGATTCCATTGCCTGCTTTTGCCTTGACTACAGGCAATGTATAGCCACAATTTGCATTGTACACAGGGGTCCTACCCAATCCTCAATGATGCTTCTTCCTCACAATCCCTTGGGGCCTTAGGGTTTGAAAACAATAAGATCTATATTAGTCCAACAGCTCAACCAATGCTGAACCCTCTCTTTAATGTCTCCACCAAGTAGTTGTTCAGTTCCTGCCATAAAACCTCCAAATACAGCCCAATCTCTCCTTGAATAGTTTTAACAGAAAAATCTTCCTTATATTGAATTTAAAAAATCCTCCCTGTAAGTTTCACCTACTTCATTGGGATTCCTTTTATTTAGGCTACTCTTATTGATTAGAGCCTAGTTGACTACAAAGTAGGTCAATAAGAAGCTTTGGAGAAGTGGATGTATATTAGTATACATGAATGATTATCAGAAGATAGTTGGATACATTGATTCAGCAATAGAAATATTGAGTTTTTGAATAACAGAAATACCAAAAAAGCTATTCCTATTGTTCCTAGGATATGGCCTTGGATATTCTCAGAAATTGCCTTCCTTTCCTATTACTGCTATAATAAATTATTACACACTTAGTGGCTGAAAATAACACAAATCCATTATCTTACAGATCTGGAGTTCAGAAGGTCAAAATAGTACTCACTGGGTTAAAAAAAAAATCAAGGTGTTAGCAGAGCTATGTTTTTTTTCTAGAGGTTCTAAATTAAGAATCCTTTGTCTAGCTTCTAAAGGATTCCTGCACTCCTTGGTTTGGGGTCCCTTCCATCTTTAAAGCCAGCAATGGCCAACTGAGTCTTACTCACACTACATCACTTTCTGACTTCCTGTTCCACAATTAAGGACTCTTGTAATTACATTGGGCCCATTTGGATAATCAAGGGGAATCACCATCTTAAATTCAGCTGATTACAGTCCTAATGCCATAGTCTACTTAATTTCCCTTTGTGAGTATGCAAAACACAAAGTTTATTCTTACATTATTGTTTATTAATTATTGTATTATTTTCCATATGAACAACTGTAAACCTACTTTTGGCCAATCCTGTATTCACAGGCTTTGGGGATTAGGATGTGGACATTTTAACTGTCTACTACATCTTCCAAAGAAATGTCATTAAGAAAGGAAAGAGGAGAATTCATGCAGATGAAGGTTAATGACTACCACTTTAAATATCAAGAAATTTAGGTCAATTACAAAAAAGTAGAAATGGAAATCAGCAATTCTCTGAGGATAATGCCTCTGTGAACAAATGACAAAGTCAGTGCTTGTGTAGCCTCCTGCCAGTACTTAACAAAGGCACTTGGCCACCCATGCAGCAGGTTATCAAATGGAAACATCCAAAAGTGTGGGTAATACCTGAATGAATGGTTGAAATTTGGAGTCAATAAATATTTAATTCAGCAGCTGTGACAGTTACAGCAATCCTTCTTCCTTGACTGTAAGACATTCTAACATAATTCTTCTAATATAATTCTACTACTTGGGACTACAGACAGTCCTTGGGTTACATCTGACTTGACTTAAGTCGTTTCGTGGTTACATCGCCATCTCCCATTTATTTATAAAAAAAAAAAAGTTCCGTCATGTCAACGTATGTACATATGTGCTTTATGTTTTTTTATTATTTATTTACCACAAGTAAAGGTCAGGAATTGTTATCTTTCTTTTATTTTTTTTTTTTACTATTTCACTTCATTACTGCTGTGTATGTGCTCCATGTATGTGACGTAAGTGCTTATGTAGGTGAGTTCCGACTTATGGTGAAAATCACATTACATCGCGCCATAGGAACGGATCTCCAATGTAACCCGAGGACCTACTGTACATGAAATAAGCTAATCCTTCTTGTGACAACCCTTCAACTAGGGGGGCATCTGTGATAATGTCAACAATAAAAAATAAATTAAAAAAAGAAAACAGTTATTATGTCTCATATAAATCTCCATTCTAGACCAAATAGCTTGACTTCACATATGGTTTTCTGTCCCCTCAGCATCAGGATCCAAATGAAGAGCCTAACTTTGTGCCAGTTAGAGAAGAGCGGAAGTGCTCTCTCAAGCAGCTACAACAAATGTAGATAAGAAACCTTTTAGCACAATAGCAAGGTTCTCTTCCTTGTAACTGCATTTGGCTAGCATACCCTTTAAATTCTTCATAAAGACTATTCTTCTTATCTGGAGATGGGTAAGAAGAAAGAAAAGGGAAGTGATAAATAAAACTATAGAAAATATAAAAATTAATCTTAGTCTTGAACTAGAAGACAAATCTGACAAAATTCAACTTTCTAAAAATAATTCTTTATTGTTAAAAGTATTACATATGTCCCCCTCTTTCTCCATTGACCCCCTCCAGCCTGCCCCCCCCCTTTCCCGCCAGGCCTTCAGTACCCTATTGTCTGTGTCCATGGGTTATGCATATATGCATACAAGGTCTTTGGTTGGTTACCTGCCACCCACCTACCCTCTCTCACCTTTCCTCTGAGATTACACACTCTGTTCCATGCTTCTATCTGACAAAATTCATCTTAAATTCTAAAACTAAAAGATCATCTTAAATTCTAAAATCAAAAGTGATGAATAAACAGAGAAAATCAACCAGCTATATGAAAAATGACAAGTAATTTTTCAAGGAGAAATGTTCTGATTAGAGCAAATGTCTACTTATGACACCATTTTATTCCACAAAACTGAAATAAACTTTTAAAAATTATACTCTCAACAAGATCTGAGAGGATATTGAATCCATGAAAAGAGATCACTGGGATCCAGAATGTCTAGTTTCTGGTGAAAAAGCAATTACTTAATTTTAAAATATGATAAAGGCAGTGAACAGTATATTCATAATCATGACAACAAACAGATAAATGATTTCAAAGGAATTCTCCCAGAACTGAGAGGTAATGAGTGAAAACTTGAGACACAAAGAAAAACCTGAGATACAAAGAGAATAGATTCTGAAGACACTCACACTCTCACACACACAAACCATCAAAATGAAAGAAAAGGCAGAAGAGAAATAATAAAGACATAATAGATAATGTCTCTGAGCCACAGATAGACTGAACCTTTAGATTGAATGAACCAACAAAATTAAGTAAAACAGGTCTACATCTAGAAAATTAAAAAATAATTATTTATAGGGAAGATAATGTATTAAACAAGAATCTGGATCTAAAAGCCTAAAATTTTACTAACAATAAAAGAAGAAATAAATTAAAAGTATATGATGACATCTTACATGAGGGGCAATTAATAGATCAGATACATCAAAGGGGTAAATAACTAAATAATGTCTATCCTATCTAACAATAGACAAATATGCAAATTGACCATAACTCAGACACACCCACAAGCCACACCCACCATCCAATCAGAGAAAGTATGCAAATTAACCCAAAACAAGATGGCTACAGCCACAGAGAGCACAGTTTCCTAGGTAACAGAGGAAGCCAAGCTTTCCACCTGCCCTTGCCAGGCCTAAGCCTCCACTCAAGCTACAAAGTTTCAATTATAGAAGGTAAACAAATTCAAATAAATGGCGGCAGAATGGAGCTTGAGAGAGCAGGCCAGGGTTGCCGCTGGCAACAGGGGAAGCAAAGCTTTCCACAGACCCTGGCCGGGCCCACCTGCTTAAGGCAACAAAGTTTCAATTGTAACCCCAACACGAATGGCTACCAGCCTCGGAGGGAGCCCCAGGCTTGGCTGCGCTCCAGGCTACAAAGTTTCAATCGTAGAAGGAAAATAAATTCCAGATACCAGAGCCTCCGCTTGCATTGCCAGGGGGCGTGACCCGCCTGCAAACCACCACAGGCCCCTCACTCAGGCCGCCCCACACCCCAAGGGAACCCCCACCTGATCCGGGACCCCTTCAGGGCAAACCAGCTGGCCCCCACCCCTGTACCAGGCCTCTGTCCTATCTAATAAAAGACTAATATGCAGATTGATCATCACTGCAACACACAATATAGCTGCCCCCATGTGGTCAAAGATCCTGCCCCCATGTGGACACAAGATGGCCACCACAAGATGGCCAGCAGGGGAGGGCAGTTGGGAGGCACCCGGCCTGCAAGGGAGGGCAGTTGAGAAGGACCAGGCCTGCAAGGGAGGGCAGTTGGAGGTGATCAACCCTGCAGGAGGGGGCAGTTAGGGCTAACCAAGCCGGCAGAGGAGGGAAGTTGGGGGCAAACAGGCTGGCAGCAGAGTGGTTAGGGGGTGATCAGGATGGCAGGCAGAAGCGGTTAGGGGCAATCAGGAAGGCAGGCAGGCAAGCAGTTGGGAGTCAGCAGTCCTGGATTGTGAGAGGGATGTCTGACTGCCCGTTTAGGCCCAATCCCAGGGATCGGGCCTAAATGGGCAGTCAGACATCCTTTGAGGGGTCCCAGATTGGAGAGGGTACAGGCTGGGCTAAGGGGCAACCCCCCTCCGTGCACAAATTTCGTGCACCGAGCCTCTAGTCCTATATAATAAAAGGGTAATATGCAAATAGACCATATGGCAGAACAACCAAACAACCAATCAAAGCGTAATATGCTAATGATATCTAAAGCTGCTCAACCGCTCACTATGACATGCACTGACCACCAGGGTGCAGATGCTCCCACCGGTAGGTTAGCTTGCTGCTGGGGTCCGGCTGATCTGAGCGAGATGGGCTGGACATGCCCTGAAGCCCTCCAAGGTCCCTTCCTGACCTAATCATGCACCTGTGGGGTCCCTCAGCCTGGCCTGCACCCTCTCACAATCTGGGACCCCTCAGGGGATGTTGGAGAGTCAGTTTCAGTCCTATCCCACAGGCCACTCCCCTTGGGAGGGTGCCAGATGCAGGGCTCATGCTGGCGAGTGCTGCTGTGGCAGCAGGAGCCTCTCCCAAGCAGGACTGATTGGGACCAAGCCTGCGGCAGGCACAGTGGGGCCGGGATGAGCTGCAGGCAGTGTTGGACTGCCAATCCCTGCAGGCCACCCAGAGGGAACGCCACCCAGAGGGACCCACCCTTGCATGAATTTGTGCACCAGGCCTCTAGTCTCCACATAATAGAATATTATACAGCAGTTTAAAAGAATGAGGTAGATCTATATTTAAAAGCAACGATTATTAGGATTCATTCTTAAGAAAAAAGAGCAAGTTGCAGTGCAATATGTACAGCATGACTTATTCATATAAGAAAAATATCATAAAACCCACTCATTAAAGAGCTGTATTTTATATGTGCATATATGCATGTATGTGGATGCATCCTTTTATTACTCATATAATTTAAGACTTTAAAGAAAGGATAGTCAAATATTAATAAAAATGATAAGACATGCAAAAAGAGATTTGAAAGGATACACTCTAAACTATAGTTGTTACTTCTGAGGAATAAGAATAGAAGAAAAGAGTTGTCGACTTTATACACACACACACACACAAATATATATGAATACATGCATACATACTATAAACATGTTCATTTTGTAGTTTTTTTAAAAAGTATATTGGGCAGAGAAGTTAAGGTGAGATGGAGGGGGTGAAGAATTGCCAGAAAAAATTAACTAAACAACAATGATAGTGGGTGGTCCCCACATTGCTCTCAGACTTTTTGATAACTTAAGCAGAAGACAATAAATTATCATATACATTATATAAGAATTAAGCCAAAAGTAATTGATATAATGATTCTTTGTACCTATAGAGAATACATATTTTCTTCAAACATCAGTGATAAACCTCATTAACTTAAGAAAAGCAAAATTCATCATTCAGATCACATTCTTGATACACAAGGCAATAAATCTAAAACTTGGTAATAAAAAGATAAACCAAACAAGCCAATGAAAAACAAAGCATTATTTTTTTTTTGGGGGGGGGAGGAAGTAAGCACTATTTCTTTAAGAAAAAAACAAAATCTGAGTCAAAGAGGAAGTAAAATTGCAATTACAGTTTATTGAGAAAAAATAAGATAGCTACAACACTGTCTGTCAAAACTAATGGGGTGTAGTCAGAACTGTTACTTAGAAGAAAATGTACAGCTTTGGAGCTTTTATTATGAAGTAAGAAATAATTAAAATAGACTATGCATTCATTTCAAGAAGCTAGAGGAAAACAACAAAATAAATCTAAATAAAATATAAAGATGAAAACAGATGTTAATGAATTTCCTTTTTAATTTATTGATTTTAGAGAGATAGTAAGGGAGACAGAGACATACATAGATTTGCTATTCCACTTATTTATGCATTCACTGGTTGATTCTTGTATGTGCCCTGAATAGGGACTGAACCCGAAACCTTGGCCTATGGGGGTGACACTCTAACCAACTGAGCTATGTGGCCAGGGCTGAAATTTTTATTTTTATGTTTTCAAATTTTATATCTTAATTAATTAATTAATTAATTAAGTTAAATCTTTATTGTTGAAAGTATTACATATGTCCCTTTTTTTACCCATTGACCCTTTCTAGCCTGCCCTGTCCCCTGTCCCAGGCCTTCACCACCCTATTCAGGGCTAAAATATTTTAAAGAAAAATATACACATTTATCCATGAACTGGTTCTTTGACCACAGGACTGAACAAAACTTTTGTGAGGAAAGAGAGTGTGTACATACAACATTTTGAATGAGAAAAATAATTACAAAGGATAATAACAGAATACCATACACAATCTATGATAATAACTGTGAAATATCCATTAAATGAATGATTTTAAAGGGAAATATAAACTACAAAAATGACTCAAGATTAGGAATAAAACCTTAGTAGGCTAATAACCATCAATGTTATTAGAAAATGTTATCAAAAAAATGACACACACAAAGAGCATCATGTATCAATGGGCTCATGGGTAAGTTCTTCTAAAAAAAATAAACTTAGTAGTATAGAAAATTTTCCCTAATTATGTTAATAGCAATCCTTGTACTAAATTTAATAAAAAATTATATCCTCTACCACACTTATAAAGGAATCTCATTTGTGAATATAGAAGCAAATATATCCCAAGAAACCAGAAACACCAATCAGAAAGGATATATGCTCATAGCAGCACAATTTACAATAGCTAAGATTTGGAAACAGTCTAAGTGCCCATCAGCAGATGAGTGGATTAAAAAACTGTGGTACATCTACACAATGGAATACTACGCCGCTATAAAAAAAAAAAGAAGAAACTTTTACCATTTGCAACAGCATGGATGAAACTGGAGAGCATTATGCTAAGCGAAATAAGCCAGTTGTAGAAAGATAAATATCACATGATCTCACTCATATGTGGAATACATCATTTGATCAACATAATTTGATGAGCAAGAAAAAAATCAATCTAGAGACAAATGGTAGGGGAAGAGGGTTAGAGAGCAACTAAAGGACTTGTATGCATGCATATTAGCATAACCAATGGGCACAGATACTGGGGCTGTGGAGGCTTGCCCGGGGTGGGAATGGCTGGGGGAGGGTCAATTGGGGGAAAAGGAGACATATGTAAAACTTTAGACACTAAAAATAAATAAATAAATAAATAAATCAGAAAGATTTATTGAGGGGTCCGAGATTGGAGAGGGTACAGGCTGGGCTGAGGGACAACCCTCCTCCGTGCACGAATTTCGTGCACCGGGCCTCTAGTATAGGATAATAAAAAAATAAACAGACACAACCTAACTAGTTTGGAAAGTTCAATATTGTAAAATCTCCCTGAATTAATCCCAATGGACTATTTTTGAAGAATTGAAAAAATTATTCTATAGCTCATCTTGAAGAATTTAATGTGTAAGAGCCATGAATATTTTGTAAAAGGTAAATAAAGTGGCAATAAATGTCTTTCAAAGCTGTAACAATAAAAACAGCATACTACTGATGTTAGACTAGACAAACATAAAGAAACCCACCTATATGTGATTAAAGATGTCATTTCAAACCACTGGATGACTAAAACAAATACATGGTATTGGAATAACTAGATAATAATTGGATTGAGGTGTATAGATGCTGATATCAAACCAAAATAAATTCCAGATAAAGACGTAAATGTGAACATAAAGCTATAACTGTTCTAGAAAAAAATTCAAAGAAATCTTTATATACGAGAAATTATCACTAGAGAAGACTTTTCTAGGCAAGAAAGAAATTTTAAAACCATGAAGGAAAGAATACACCTGACTACTTAAATGCCAATGCTCCTATACATAAACCTAAAATAACATATTAAAATGTTTCACTTAGTAGATGGCAAAAAAATATAACACCCTATCCTATGTTGGTAAGATTATGAGAAAACAATCACTTTCGTTGAGTACTGGTAAAAGCACAAATAGGCATGACTCTTCCAAAGGACAGTTGCCTTTATGTACAAAAATTTGTAATGTGCATTGTTTTGATCTAATGCTTCTATTCCTAGTAATTTATTCCAGAAAAATAACAGTGCAGTTATGAACAATGCAAGTGTATGCATGTTCACTACAGGGATATTTCTAAGAGAAAATTTTGGAAATAAACTAAATGTCTAATAGGAGGTTGGGTAAATAATGACAGTTGAAGAACAGAATACTATACAGTCAACAAAACGAATGCAGAAATATGTCAATTTGACTAGAAGATGTTCACAATTACATGAACATTGTTATAGGAGAAAAAAAGGCAAGTCACAAAACACTATAAAGGGGACATAACAATCCTAAATGTGTATGTTCCTAACAACAGATTTTCAAAACACACAAAGCCAAAAAATGATAAATCTGAAAAGAGAAATAGACAAGTTCACAATTATAGTTGAAAACTTCAGTACTCCTCTCTTAGTAACATAATTAGTACACAGAAAATCAGCAAAAATAATGCATAAATTAATAACAACATCAACCAAATGGATCCAACTGACACAGAACACTCCATCCAACAGCTCATAGAATATTCCCAAAGACAGACCATATTCTGGGTAATAAACCTTTTAAAATTTTTAATGAATTAAAATCATACATAGTGTTTTATTTTATCATAATGGAATTAAGCTAGAAATAGATAACAAAAAAAATAATGGTGAAGACTCAAAACACTTGTAAATTAAACAACAGACTTCTAAATAGTGTAAGAATAAATAAAAAGGAAGTCTCCCCAAATTTGTAACATGCAGCTAAAGCAGTGCTTATGGAAAAATTTGTAGCAGTAAATGTTTATATTAAGAAAAAAGAACAGTCTGATATCAATAATCTAAGCTTCTATCTTAAGACATGAGAAAAAATCCAGTCTGTGTGGCTCACTGGTTGAGCATCGACATGTGAACCAGGAGGTCACTGATTCTGATCAGGGCACATACCCAGGTTGCGGGCTCAATTCCCAGTGTGGGGTGTGCAGGAGGCAGCCAATCAATGATTCTCTCTCATTGATGTTTCTCTCTCTCTCTCTCTCTCTCTCTCTCTCTCTCTCTCTCTCTCTCTCTCTCTTTCTCTATCTTCCTCTCTAAAATAAATAAAAATATATTTTTAAAAAATAAAATAAGAAGAAATGAAACTATAAAAATTAGAGCAGATATCAATAAAACTGAAAATACAAAAACTATAGAGAAAATGAATGAAATCAAAAGCTGATTCTTTAGGGAGGGGAGATCAATAAAACTGATAAACTTCTAGCAAGACTGATTAACAAAAATATAGAAAAACAAATCACCAAGTATCAGGAATGAAAGAGTAAGTAATACAGGGAATTCTATAAACAACTCTATGCACATAAATGCAACAACTTAAGATGAAACAGACCAATTATTTGAAAACTACAAACTACCAAAATTCATCTAAATGATATAGATAACTTTAATAATCTTATAACTATTAAAGAAATTATATTTTTAGTTAAAGTTGTTTGGTGAAAAGAAAAATACGTCAGACTCAGATAGTTTCACTTGCAAATTCTATAAACATGTAAAGAATAAATAACATCAACTCTACACATCTCTTCCCGAAATAGAAGAGGGGGGGTGGAGATAGTTTCCCAAATTGTTGTATGAAGCCAGTATCATTCTCATATCAAAAAAAAACAGACAAAGACAATAAAAAAAATTTTTGTAAAGAACACTACAAACCTACAGGCCAACATCCATCAGAAATATAGATACAAAAATTCTCAACAAAATACTAGCAAATAAAACCTAGCAGTATATAAAAAGAATAATATAACAGGACCAAGTGGTGTTTACCCTAGGAATATGAGGCTGGTTTAATATTGAAAATCAGTCAATGTAATCTACCATATTAATAATTATTATCAATAATCCAAGAAAAAATATAGCATTCATCTATGATAAATATACATCAGCAAACTAGGAATGGCAAGTAACTTTCTCAACCTGAACAAGGTATCTACAAAAACTCTAGAGTTAAGATCATACAAGTGGTGAAAGACTGCTTTCTTCCTCAGATTAGGAAGAAAGGCAATGTTGTGCACTCTTACTGCTCCTATTAAACATCATAATGGAAGTCCTACACAGCACAATAAAACATGAAATTAAATGCATGCAGATTGGAAAAAATAAAACTGTTTTCATTTACAAATGACAATTATCTATGTAGATAACATCAAGAAATCTATTTTTAAAAACTAAGAATCAATAAGTGAGTTTTAGCAAGGTTGCAGAATACGAATATCAAACACAAATATCAGTATTTCATAACAACAGTATAAATCTGGAAACCTAAATTTTAGAAAAATACCATTTACATTAGCTCCAGGAGAATAAAATATAAATAAGGTGCAAACCTAACAAGACAAGTACAGGATCTATATGGTAAAAAAAAAAATGAGATACATAATACATTCATGGGTTGAAAGATTCAACATAGAAAGTATATCAATCATTTTTAACTCCACCTATAGATATGTGTTGGGGGATCCTCAAGACCACATTCCTAGGAGGACTCCCGGGACTCAGTATATAGTCATATTCATGGCTATGATTTATTATAGCAAAAGGTAACAAGCAAAATTAGCAAATGGGAAAAAAGCATGGGCAAAGTTTGACAAAAAAAAACAAAAGCAAGTTTCTAAGAGTCCTGTCCCAGTAGAGTAGTTTAGGATGCACTTAATTCCTCCGGCAATGAGATGTGACAACACGTGTAAAGTATTGTCTACAGGGAAACTCATTAATGACTCAGTGCCTAAGATTTTATTGGGAGCTGGTCACGTAAACACTCTGTGCTTAGCATGTACCAAAATTCCAGTCTCCCAGAAGGAAAGCAGGTATTCAGAATAAACACATTGTTTGCACAGAGTTCAAGCACAGTTATCATTAAGGGAGGGTTTTATAGCAGTACAGGGAACTGTTTATCAGTCAAGTTCCCAGATGCCAGCCAAGGGCCAACATTGCAAACAGGCCTTTCTAAGGATAGCAGTACTAGGCCCATTATGTTAACTCTTTTCTGGACAAAATGTAACACAATTCCAATCAAACACAGCAGGATTTTTTTTATATATAAACAAACTGATTCTAAAATTTATAGAAAGGCAAAGGAATTAGAATAGCTAAAACAATTTTGGGGAAAAAGGCAGAACAGAGTTGAAAGAATCAAGCTACCTAGTTTTAAGAATTACTATAAAACTGCAGAAATAAAGACAGTGTAATATTGGCAAAGGGATAGATACAGAGATAATGGAATATGAGAGTATAGAAATAAGTATAAAATTAGACCCACACAAATAAGGCCAATTGATTTTTGGCAAAAGCACAAAAATAATTTAGTGAAGAAAGTTTTTTTCCCACAAATTGTGTTAGAATAATTAGACAAACATATGCAAAAAAAATGTACTTTGACTTCAAAAATCTTCATACCTTATACAAAAATTAACTCAGAAGGGATTATAGATTTAATGTTAAAACTATAAAACTGTTAAATAAAATATAGGAGAAAATATTCATGACCTAGGTTTAGTCAAAGAGTTCTTAGACATAACACAAAAGACATGATCCAAAAAGAAAACATTTTTAAAAACTAGGCTTTATCAAAATTAAAAACATATAATATTCGTGAAGTTAAAAAGTTATAAAGGTGGAGAATAAATTAGGAGTTTCTAGAGACAAGAAGGTGAGAGGATGGAGATGGCTATGGTTATAAAAGGGGATCCTTATAGTGATGAAATAATTCTGTATCTTAACTGTGGTGATGGTAGTGCTTACAAAATTCACATGTATGATGAAATTATATAGAATACACACACACAAGTACATGTAAAACTGATGAAATTTAAATAAGGCTTATAAAACCCTGATTGTGACACTATATTACATTTATGCAAAATGTTATCATTGAGAAAAAGGTAAAGGGTACATAGGACCTCTCTATACTACTTTTGCAATTTATTATAAGTCCATTATTTCGAATGTTAAAATTTCATAGAACTACATACCAAAATACTCAACTGTGATTCTCTATCAAAAAGATGTACATTAGCATCACTTGCAGAGCTTTATAAAAATAAGTGTACCTGAGCCACACCCCCACAATTCTGATTTGATAAATCTGGGATGGGACCTGGGCACCTGTGATTCTGTGATCTGCACACTGAAAATGCATCCCTATGGATTGCCACTACTTTAAAAGTGGAGGATGAGAAATACACACATTAACAGTGGTTGTGGGATCATAGGTAATTGTAATTTCCTACCCTGCTGTAATAAATGTGAAGTTTTGTACAATAAAAGTAACAAAAGCTGTTATAAAAAAGATTCAGTTCATCATTCTAGCTGGTAGATATATTTTATCTCTGTTATCCATTCAATTCCATTCATACAACAAATATTTATTGACACCCTTCTATGTGCCAGGTACTATTCTAGGCTATCTTTCTTTAGTGTAAAGTGATAATTAAATATTCATTGTAGTATTCCCTCAATAACCAACTCTAGACAAACAGCTACCCGCCACATTTGGTGCTACACTGTCCTTCCTATTATCTATCCCACCCAAACTTGAAAGACTTTGTCACTGACCCCTATCAAAATCACTAGATATACTTTTACAAAATTTTAAGAATTAAACTACCATATCACTTTCTCTTTTTTTTTTTAGAAATCATCTCTTCTTTCATTTGTTTCTCCAGTATCTAATTTATAACTTTCTTATGTACTTGGTGTATTCTACTATGTATTGTACTTATTTGTTTGCATGTCTTACCTTGACCTATCCAATATAATAAAAGGATAATATGCAAATTGACCAAATGGCAGAACGACTGGTCGCTCTGATGTGCACTGGCCACGAGGGGCCACTGAATGCAGGAGCTGCCCCCTGGTGGTCAGTGTGCTCCCACAGGGGGAGCACCGTTCAACCAGAAGCCAGGCTCAGGGCTGGTGAGCTCAGCAGCAGTGGTGGAAGCCTCTCCCACCTCCACGGCAGCACTAAGGATGTCTGACTGACAGCTTAAGCCTGCTCCCTGAGACATCCCTTGAGGGCTCCTGGACTGCAAGAAGACGCAGGCCAGGCTGAACCAAGTACACGAATTTCGTGCAATGGGCCTCTAGTATATCATAAGCTTTCCAAAGGCAGGAACCATGGCTTATTCAGCTTTGTAGACCCAGTAAATTTTTACCAAGTCTGAAACCTGGCACTGCTGAATAAATAATTGATAAACAGAATAGCAGTTCCTTAAAGCAGGGGTTGCCAGGCTCACCTGTATTTTCACCAACCAGTTCACAAGAAGGGCCCTCGTGTCACTGTTTATGTCAGTCTGACTGCTCATGTAATTTTTAAGTCTGAACTTTTCCTGGTGACAATAAGAAAGAAATGTTAATAAACTATTCTTATAGTTCAAAAGTTGTATCTGAGGAAAAAATATTTGCAATTAATATCTCAGAAAAAAAGTAATAACTTAACATAATTAACTTTTTCATGATTTAACTCATTTTCAGCTGGTATCTGATAAAGGCAGATCAAAGTATGCTTTCCCAGTTCTTTGGGAAATGGACACATATGATATTCAAGTATCACAGTGGATACTGAGGAATCCAGCGGAAAAACAGGTAGAAACATACCTATGACTATAGATGAATATCAAAAAGGTTCTGATTCCTTTTTGAAATTTAACTAAAAGCATAATACCATGCTATGTAGAGCAATGCTTCTCAAACTTTAACATGCATATATACCACTTGAGGATATGTAAAATTCACATTCTATTTAGAAGGTCTGGGGTGGGTCTAGGTTTCTGCATTTCTAACAAAATCCCAAGTGAAACCTATAGTGCTGAGCTAAGGCCTACACTTTTGGCATAGCAAAGTTTTCTCTTACTTCCTCTAAAAAATGTAGGCTCTGGAGTCAGTTAATCAAAAGCTATGCCTCTAGAGAGAATATGAGTTATTCATCCTCCCTCTCATGCATGGCCTGCTAAAATTCTAGTTGGCACATAATCTTGGTCCCATCTGTTCTATTAAAAAGAGACAGGAAAAAAAACTTGGAATTGATGACTATTAGTAAGTAGTAAAGGAGACTGGCAGATTTCAAAGGAGGAAGAAAATTTTGCCAGATTGGAGAGGTAAAACCATGGGTGTGATTTTATATATGATGCCAGAAACTTACATAGAAAAGGGAAAAGATTTCTAATAGCAGCTACTCAGAGGAGACTGCTTGACTATTTTTGTGTCTGAGACTGTCTCCTCGGCAATTAGAGGTGTAGGCTTATGTTCTTCTAGGTAATAATACTTTATTTCATATCCCAACTCTACCACATACTAGTAGTGTGACTATGGACAGTTTCCCCCATCTATAAAAAGGAGATAATAATACATACCATCATGAAATTAATGTGAGAATTAAACAAGATTATGTCTATAAATTCCTTAGCACAATGTATAACTCATAGTAAGATACCAGAAGATGCCAGTTGTTGCTCCCCTTTCAACTCATATTTGAAGGATGAAGTGATGAGGAAATGAGAACTAGAAATCATTCCCACCCCCCACCAGCCATTTACATACCTCTCTCTCCTTCATGTATTTGAAGATATCTTGGGTGTATGATAAGTTGAAAAATGGATCATAATGGGTCTGATCAATAATCTCCAGTATAGTTATCTGGTTAGAAATCACCAAAAAGTCATATTAGAAGAAATATTCGAAGGAAAGCTTAGCATATGCACATAAAGAATGACTTATTTATTCCCACTGTCATCTTTTGCTGAGGTTCCTCAAGCTTCATACATCCTGGACCATAACAGAGCACGCTTGCACCCTGAAATCCTCATGCTGCTGAGTGACCAAGAAATGCTTAGTATTCCTTGTACATGTATGCTCTACCCTAGAACCTGGAACCATTTTTACAGGTAAGCTCAAGATTCTTCAACAACACCATTATTTTACTATTTCATTTTATGTCACCTATCTTCTTAGGTTCCTTGTCCCAAAGCTTTGATCTGACCCAATTCATCTTCTTGGCAGCCTTTTCCATCATTCTACACTTTTTTTTTTAATATATTTTATTGATTTTTTACAGAGAGGAAGAGAGAGGGATAGAGAGTTAGAAACATTGATGAGAGAGAAACATCGATCAGCTGCTTCTTGCACACCCCCTACTGGGGATGTGCCCGCAACCAAGGTACATGCCCTTGACCGGAATCAAACCTGGGACCCTTGAGTCCGCAGGCCGACGCTCTATCCACTGAGCCAAACCGGTTTTGGCATCATTCTACACTTTTATTCAGGTTGTTTTTGCCTACAAAAGGGGTATTTCTCTTCCTACTTGCCAAATCTCATCCCTTTACCCTTTCAATTTACAACTTAAAAAGCATCTTCCTTAGGAGATGAACTTTATCCATCTTTGACTTCCTCCATAAACTTTACCCATCTTTGACTGAAGCCTACTTGAATTTAGATCGCAATTACTAAGAAAGGCAATTTCCCAAGAAGTAAACACTACTGCAAAGCCTATATACATTTATATACAGTATTACAGGCTCTTGTGGGTATTCCTAGAATAAATACTCTCTAATTGCTTAGGTGAATCACTATGCCAATCAGGAAGTCAAGAGTTCTACAAGGCCAACTTGATTTACTATAGCTTAAAATATATAGCTCAGTTGCTGTTTAAGAAAAAAAAAATCTCTTTGCTAGCAGCTACCTCTAGGACAACAAAGATCTTTTAATCTAATGTAAAAAGAGAGCAGAATACCTCCTTCTTTGATATACGGCGCCAATCGGAGACACGTTTTTTGGTACTGGGTTTACGAGCACTGTGCTTCCTTGAGGTACGATACTTGCTCACAATAGACAGGATGTCAGAGAGGGACATTGCTGTTCTGGATTCAGGGGGAGAGTTGAACACATGTGAGCTGATATTAACTGGGAGGATTGATACATCTTTAAGACTAGTGTCTTCCTTTTGGGTGGGATTATCTTGCAAGACCAATGGCTCCTTAAAGGACACCTTCTTCCCAGTGGTGGATTTCTCATTCAAGGATACCGTCTTTAAATTGAGTGAGTCATTGATGGCAAGCTTCCTCTGAAAAGTTAATTCTTCAATGATGGGGGATTCCTTCTCAATACTGGGCTTCTGCTGCAAGGACAATTGCTTCTTCAAGAGGAACACCTCCCCTTGAGCAGTGGACTTCTTCTTTAAAGATAATTGACTATCTGTGCTTATTATTGCCTCAGTGGAGAGTTTCTTCTTCAGAATCGATGGTTTCTTATAAAGGGAATCCTCTTCAGTTGTGCTTTTCTCCTGCAAAGTCAATAGCTTCTTCAAGGAGTCCTCTTTGGTATCAATGATATGCTTCTTTTTTAAAGATAACAGTGTCTTGGTATCAATTGTCTCCTCAGTTGAGGACTTCTTCCTAAATGGCCCTGGCTTCATAACAAAGGAATCCTTATCTTTGCCAATCATATTCTGCAAGTCCAACACTTCTTGGCAGATAGACGTCATTATTTGAGTGGTGTGCTTTTTCTTCTTTAAAGATAATGGCTCCTTGCTGGAGATTGCCTCATTTGTGGTATGTTTCTTCCTAAAGTAAACTGGCTCCATAAGAAATTCATCTTTACTGTGAATATTCTCCTGCAATGCCCAAGGCTTCTTCAAGAGGGCTACTTCCCCCTGCGTGGTGTGCTTCTCTGGCAACACAGATGATTCCTTGAAGAGGAACTCCTCCTCCATGGTAGGCTTCTTTTTAAAGGACAATGGCTCCTTAATGAGTGACTTCTCTTCAGAAATGGTCTGCAATACTAGTGGCTTCTTCAAGCAGGATAGCCTATCTTTAGCGGTACGTCTCTTTACAAACACTAGCACCTCCTTGGGGGTTGCCTCTTCAATGGTATGCTTCTTCTTAAAAACCAAAGGCTCCTTTAAAAGTGACTCCTCAGTTGGATTCTTTTGCAGGGTCAAGGGCTTCTTTATGACAGAAATGTCCCCCTCAGTGGTGTGCTTCTCTTGGAATGGCTCTTGGAAAAGGAACTCCTTAGTGGTAGACTTATTCTCAAAAGAAAATGGTTCCTCACTGAGCAACTTCTCTCTGGAGGTGGCCTTCTGCAATATTAGTGGCTTCCTCTTATAAGACACCTTCTCCTGAGTGGTACACTTATTTAAAGTTAATAGCCTCTCGGTAGTGGTTGACTTCTCAGTTTTAGGTTTCTTTCTAAAGTTCATTGGCTCCATAAAAGAATCCTTTTCAATGTTATTGTCCAGTGAGGTCAGTTCCTTCACACAGCATAACTCCTTAGTAGTAGACTTATTCTCAAAAGAAAATGGTTCCTCATTGAGCAACTCCTCTCTGGAGGTGGCCTTCTGCAATATTAGTGGCTTCCTCTTATAAGACACCTTCTCCTGAGTGGTACACTTATTTAAAGTTAATAGCCTCTCGGTGGTGGTTGACTCCTCAGTTTTAGGTTTCTTCCTAAAGTTCATTGGCTCCATAAAAGAATCCTTTTCAATGTTATTGTCCAGTGAGGTCAGTTCCTTCACACAGCATAACTCCTTAGTGGTAGACTTATTCTCAAAAGAAAATGGTTCCTCATTGAGCAACTTCTCTCTGGATGTGGCCTTCTGCAATATTAGTGGCTTCCTCTTATAAGACACCTTCTCCTGAGTGGTACACTTATTTAAAGTTAATAGCCTCTCGGTAGTGGTTGACTCCTCAGTTTTAGGTTTCTTTCTAAAGTTCATTGGCTCCATAAAAGAATCCTTTTCAATGTTATTGTCCAGTGAGGTCAGTTCCTTCACACAGCATAACTCCTTAGTGGTAGACTTATTCTCAAAAGAAAATGGTTCCTCATTGAGCAACTCCTCTCTGGAGGTGGCCTTCTGCAATATTAGTGGCTTCCTCTTATAAGACACCTTCTCCTGAGTGGTACACTTATTTAAAGTTAATAGCCTCTCGGTAGTGGTTGACTCCTCAGTTTTAGGTTTCTTTCTAAAGTTCATTGGCTCCATAAAAGAATCATTTTCAATGTTATTGTCCAGTGAGGTCAGTTCCTTCACACAGCATAACTCCTTAGTGGTAGACTTATTCTCAAAAGAAAATGGTTCCTCATTGAGCAACTCCTCTCTGGAGGTGGCCTTCTGCAATATTAGTGGCTTCCTCTTATAAGACACCTTCTCCTGAGTGGTACACTTATTTAAAGTTAATAGCCTCTCGGTGGTGGTTGACTCCTCAGTTTTAGGTTTCTTTCTAAAGGTCATTGGCTCCATAAAAGAATCATTTTCAATGTTATTGTCCAGTGAGGTCAGTTCCTTCACACAGCATAACTCCTTAGTGGTAGACTTATTCTCAAAAGAAAATGGTTCCTCATTGAGCAACTTCTCTCTGGAGGTGGCCTTCTGCAATATTAGTGGCTTCCTCTTATAAGACACCTTCTCCTGAGTAGTACACTTATTTAAAGTTAATAGCCTCTCGGTAGTGGTTGACTCCTCAGTTTTAGGTTTCTTTCTAAAGGTCATTGGCTCCATAAAAGAATCATTTTCAATGTTATTGTCCAGTGAGGTCAGTTCCTTCACACAGCATAACTCCTTAGTGGTAGACTTATTCTCAAAAGAAAATGGTTCCTCATTGAGCAACTTCTCTCTGGAGGTGGCCTTCTGCAATATTAGTGGCTTCCTCTTATAAGACACCTTCTCCTGAGTGGTACACTTATTTAAAGTTAATAGCCTCTCAGTAGTGGTTGACTCCTCAGTTTTAGGTTTCTTTCTAAAGTTCATTGGCTCCATAAAAGAATCCTTTTCAATGTTATTGTCCAGTGGGGTCAGTTCCTTCACACAGCATAACTCCTTAGTGGTAGACTTATTCTCAAAAGAAAATGGTTCCTCATTGAGCAACTCCTCTCTGGAGGTGGCCTTCTGCAATATTAGTGGCTTCCTCTTATAAGACACCTTCTCCTGAGTGGTACACTTATTTAAAGTTAATAGCCTCTCGGTGGTGGTTGACTCCTCAGTTTTAGGTTTCTTTCTAAAGTTCATTGGCTCCATAAAAGAATCCTTTTCAATGTTATTGTCCAGTGAGGTCAGTTCCTTCACACAGCATAACTCCTTAGCGGTAGACTTATTCTCAAAAGAAAATGGTTTCTCATTGAGCAACTTCTCTCTGGAGGTGGCCTTCTGCAATATTAGTGGCTTCCTCTTATAAGACACCTTCTCCTGAGTGGTACACTTATTTAAAGTTAATAGCCTCTCAGTAGTGGTTGACTCCTCAGTTTTAGGTTTTTTTCTAAAGTTCATTGGCTCCATAAAAGAATCATTTTCAATGTTATTGTCCAGTGAGGTCAGTTCCTTCACACAGCATAACTCCTTAGTGGTAGACTTATTCTCAAAAGAAAATGGTTCCTCATTGAGCAACTCCTCTCTGGAGGTGGCCTTCTGCAATATTAGTGGCTTCCTCTTATAAGACACCTTCTCCTGAGTGGTACACTTATTTAAAGTTAATAGCCTCTCGGTGGTGGTTGACTCCTCAGTTTTAGGTTTCTTTCTAAAGTTCATTGGCTCCATAAAAGAATCCTTTTCAATGTTATTGTCCAGTGAGGTCAGTTCCTTCACACAGCATAACTCCTTAGTGGTAGACTTATTCTCAAAAGAAAATGGTTCCTCATTGAGCAACTTCTCTCTGGAGGTGGCCTTCTGCAATATTAGTGGCTTCCTCTTATAAGACATCTTCTCCTGAGTGGTACACTTATTTAAAGTTAATATCCTCTCGGTGGTGGTAGACTCCTCAGTTTTAGGTTTCTTCCTAAAGTTCATTGGCTCCATAAAAGAATCATTTTCAATGTTATTGTCCAGTGAGATCAGTTCCTTCACACAGCAGAACTGCTTCCCTTGACTTATATACAACTTCGTGGATGGTAATGTGCTCTTAGGGAAAGTTGCCTCCTCAGTTTCATACTTATTCCCAAAAGTCACTGGCTCTGAAACAAACTCCAAATCACTCTCAGTCTCCTCCAACAAGGATAGTGGCTCCACAAATTCAGGTGTCTTATTCCAATTTATATCCTTCTTTAAAGATAATGACCTCTTCATGTAGATTGTGTCCCTAGTAGTGGGTTTCTCTTTTAAAACTAATGGCTTTTTTAAAAGAGATGCCTCTTCAGTAGTGGGTGCTTTAGAAATGGTAGATATATTCACAGTGAGTGGTTTCTCCACAGAGTTTAGTATCATGGTGGTAACTGCTGCTGATGAGGGTTCCAATTCATATCTGTAAAGAAAACAATATCTGGGTAAGAAGAATGTAATTCCTAGAATCTTCACCTACCATCTCATTTTGTTGCCCTATTTAATGAAGGTATGGAAGTGAAAAGGCCTTCAACTCCAGGAGACAGATTAGAGTGTAAAAATCAATGTGTAACATAGTGAATCAACTAAATAGCACAGTGTATAGTTTCTTTGGCCTACATCCCCTCAATTTTCTGAAAAATTTCTCCTGAAATCCATGCTATACTTTTAGCATATATGATTTATTACCTTTATTTATATGTAAAGGCTTTCATTGTAATACCACATTGTATGAGTTATCTGCTCACATATCAGTCTCCCTCACCAGCTGCAATTATTTGTCATTATCTATCAGAACCAGGCATCTGGTAAAATTCAGGTTGAAATTAATATTTTTGAAAGCTTATGAGAGGATTTTAAGAGAGAAGTATATAAGAGGCTCATGATGGCTTATAAGTGAAAGCTGGGCACTTAACATTGGTGGTATCTAACCATAGTCCCTTTACCCTAGACCAGTGGTCAGCAAACTGTGGCTCGTAAGCCACATGCGGCTCTTTGGCCCCTTGAGTATTCTAACGCCACTTCTTCAAAATAGACTCGCCCAGGCCAAAAACCGACTTCTGCGCATGGGCCACGAAGTTTCAATCGCACTGTACATGCGCACCCGCACGTGGTATTTTGTGGAAGAGCCACACTCAAGGGGCGAAAGAGCTGCATGTGGCTCGCGAGCCGTGGTTTGCCGACCACTGCCCTAGACTATTCACAAGATATTTTCTCAGTGGAGGACATGAATAAAAACAAAATAAACATTGTTCACATGTGTCAGATGCAAAGCTTTGTTTTGTATAGGATTTCATGTCCAATCATTGGTGCAACTAAATCAATGGATGACTAGAAATCAGAATAAGAAAGAAGATTAAAAACAAATACAATCATCAGTCTGAACAAGAGCAAGTACCTCCAAAAAACTATACATCATATGATTCCACTTATCTGAAACACCCAGAATAGACATATCCATAGAAGATATTCATAACAGAAAGTAGATTGGTGGTTGCCTGGGGCTGAGAAGGGGCGGGGGCTGTGAAGGGAAGGGTAGAAAGGAAGACTGAAAAGGGAAGGGACTGGTAATAGGTATGAGTTTCTTTTGGGGGTACAGAGTATTGGAAAAGTTCTAAAATTAGATAGTGGTGATGTGATGGCTATACAACTAACTCTATGAATATAACACAAAAAAGAAAACAACCAATGAATTATTTTTAAAAGGGAAGTACCAGCTGTATTATTAGAAATTTACAAGCTGATTCTAAAATTTATATGGAATTGCAAGTAACCCAGAATAGCCAAAACAATCTTGAAAAAAAGGACCACAGTTAGAGTCATACTTCCCAATTTCAAAATGCCTTACAGAGCAACAATAACCAAGATAGTTGTGGTACAAATATAATGACAGACATGTAGATCAATGGAATAAAATTAAAAGTTCAGAAATAAACACTTACCTTTAACAGTCTATTCATTTTTGACATGGTTGTCAAGACAATTAAGTGGAGAAAGATTAGTTTATTTAAGAAAAGAGTGCTAGAACAACTGGATATGTACATGCAAAACAATTAATTTAAACCCCTAATATACACCACCAACAAAAATTAACTTAAAAAAAAAACCTAAGAGCTAAAACTTTAAAACTCTTAAAAGAAAATCTTAAAAAGAAGCAATGTAAAAAAAACACATCATGGATATAGACCATAGTATGGTGATTACCAGAGGAAAAGGGGGGTGGGGGAGGTAGAAGAGATTAAAGGGGGATAAATAGTGATGGAAGGAGAATTTACTTGGGGTAGTGAACATACAATCTACACCAATAAAATAAGAATATTCAAATTGACCATACCTTCATTATGCCCACCAGCCAATCAGGAGTGAGTATGAAAATTAACCCAACAAAGATGCCGGGTTAATTTGCATACGCAGGTGCCGAGCGGCTGGGGGTGGGACGCTTGCGTCATTGCCATGGCAATGACACAGGCATTCCGCACCACCCTAGCCACTCAGGGCCTCTGGGCAGTGTGGGAAGGCAGGGCCAGAGCAGAAAAAGGTGGCTCTGGGGGCCGGAGCAGAAAAGCAGTGCTGGTAGTCACAATCCCGGACTGCTGGCTCCCACCTGCTTGCCTTCCTGATTGTCCCTAACCACTCTGCCTGCCAGCCTGATTGATGCCTAACTGCTCCCCTGCCAGCCTGATCACCCCTAACTGCCCTCCCCTGGAGGCCTGGTCACCCCTAACTGCCCTCACCTGCAGGCCTGGGTCCCCCCCCAACTGCCCTTCCCTGCAGCCCCAGTCACCCCCAACTTCCCTCCTCTGCTGACATGGTCACTCCTAACTGCCCTCCCTGCAGGCTTGATCGCCCTCAACTGCCCTCCCCTGCTGGCCATCTTGTCACTGCCATCTTGTGTCCACATGGGGGCAGCCATCTTGTGTGTTGGAGTAATGGTCAATTTGCATACTACTCTTTTATTAGATAGGACTAGAGGTACCCTCAGCCCAGCCTGCACCCTCTCCAATCTTGGACCCTTCGGGGGATATCTGACTGCCTATGGGCCTAAACCAGGAGTTGAATATCCCCCTCACAATCCTGGACCACTGGCTCCTAATCATTCACCTGCCTGCCTGCCTGGTCGCCCTTAACTGCCCCCCCCACCAGCCTGATCGCCCTTCACTGACAATGTGTGCCAGCCTGATCGCCCCCAACTGCCCCCTCTCTCCTGGCCTGGTTGCTCCTAACTGACCCTCCCACCAGCCTAGTCACCCCTTACTGTCGCCCCTGCTGGCCTGGTTGCCGCCAACTGCCCCCCACCAGCCTAGGTTGCCCCTCACTAACCCCCCTGCCAGCCCAATTGCCCCTAACTGCCCCCCCTGCCAGCCTGGTCACCCCTAACTTCCCCTCCACTGGCCCAGTCTCCTCCTACTGCCCCCCCCCCTGATAGCCTGGTCACCCACAACTGCCCCCCTGCCAACCTGGTCACCCCTCACGGCCCCCCCCACTGGCCTGGTCACCCCATGCAGCCTACTGTTCAGTCGTTTGGTTGTCCCTCACTAACACCCCTGCTGGCCTGGTTGCCCCATGCAGCCTGCTTGTTCAGTCGTTTGGTCGTCCCTCACTAACCCCCCTGTAGGCCTGGTCATAGGCAGCTATCTTGGGAGGCCATGACAGTCAATTTACATATTACCTTTTTATTATATAGGACTAGAGGCCCGGTGCACGGAATTCGTGCACGGAAGGGGGTTGTCCCTCAGCCCAGCCTGTACCCTCTCCAATATGGGACCCCTTGAGGGATGTCCGACTGCCCGTTTAGGCCCGATCTCACCGGGATCGGGCCTAAACGGGCAGTCGGACATCCCTCTCACAATCCAGGACTGCTGGCTTCCAACTGCTTGCCTGCCTGCCTTCCTGATTGCCCCTAACCACTTCTGCCTGCTAGCCTGATCACCCCCTAAACCACTCTGCTGCCAGCCTGTTTGCCCCCAACTTCCCTCCTCTGCCGGCCTGGTCACCCCTAATTGCCCTCTCCTGCAGGGTTGATCACCTCCAACTGCCCTCCCTTGCAGGCTCGGTCCCTCTCAACTGCCCTCCCTTGCAGGCCAGGTGCCTCACAACTGCCCTCTCCTGCTGGCCATCTTATGGTGGCCATATTGTGTCCACATGGGGGCAGGATCTTTGACCACATGGGGGCAGCTATATTGTGTGTTGCAGTGATGATCAATCTGCATATTACTCTTTTATTATATAGGATAGAGGCCTGGTACAGGGGTGGGGGCCATCTGGTTTGCCCTGAAGGGCGTCCCAGATCAGGTGGGGTTTCCCTTAGGGTGTGGGGCGGCCTGAGCGAGGGGCCTGTGGTGGTTTGCAGGCTGGCCACGCCCCCTAGCGACCCAAGCAGAGGCCATGGTATCTGGAATTTATTTTCCTTCTACAATTGAAACTTTGTAGCCTGGAGCAAAGCCAAGCCTGGGGCTCCCTCCGAGCCGGCCGGCAGCCATTTGTGTTGGGGTTATAATTGAAACTTTGTTGCCTTTAAGCGGGTGGGCCCGGCCAGGGTGTGCGAAAAGTTTTGCTTCCCCTGTTGCCGGCGGCAACCTTGGCCTGCTCTCTCAAGCTCCATTCTGCCGCCATTTGTTTGAATTTGTTTACCTTCTATAATTGAAACTTTGTAGCTTGAGTGGAGGCTTAGGCCTGGCTAGGGCAGGCCGAAAGCTTGGCTTCCTTTGTTACCTAGGAAACCTTGCTCTCTGTGGCTGTAGCCATCTTGGTTTGGGTTAATTTGCATACTCGCTCTGATTGGATGGTGGGGTGGCTTGTGGGCGTGGCTTGTGGGTGTGTCGGAGGTATGGTCAATTTGCATATTTGTCTATTATTAGAGAAGATGACACCAAAAAACATAAGCAACAAAAGAAAAATATAAATTGAATTCCTCAAAATTAAAAATGTTTGTGCCTCAAAGGACACCAACAGGAAAGTGAAAATACAACCCACAGAATGGATAAAAATATTTCCAAATAATTTATCTTATCAGGAACTTATATCTAGAGTATGTAAAGAACTCTTACAAATTCAATAATGAAAAGCTCAATGACTAAATTATAAAATGGGGACAAAGGATCTAAATAGATATTCTTCCAAAGAAGATATGCAAGTGGCCACTAAGCCTATGAAAGATGTTGAATGTCAGAGAAATACAATCTAAAGGAGATATTACTTCACACCCCCTAGGATGGCCATAATTTTTTTTAAGAAAAAAGATAGCAAGGGTTGACAGGGATATGGAAAATTAGAAACCTTCATATATTGCTTGTAAGACTGTAAAATAGTGCAACCATTGTAGAATATTGTTTGGCACTTCCTCAAAGAGTCCAACATGGAATTGCCATTTGACCTAGAAATTACATTCCTAGGAATATACAAAAAAGAATCCTGTATAATAAAAGCCTAATATGCTAAGTGTCCGGTCATCCGGTCATCTGTTCAACCAATCAAAGTGTAATATGCTATTGATATGCTAAGGCTGCTCAACCACTCACTTTAATGTGCACTGACCACCAGGGGGAAGACGCTCTGACGAGGTTAGCTTGCTGCTGGAGTCCAGCTGATCAGGACTGAGCGAGATGGGCCAGACACACCCTGGAGCCCTCCTGTGGTCCCTCCCCAACTGGCCAACCTCCTGCATCCCTGCCTGGCCCTGATCATCCACCAGTGGGGTCTCTGAGCCTGGCCTGTGCCCTCTTGCAATCCAGAACCCCTTGGAGGATGTTGGAGAGCCATTTTTGGCCCGATCCCACAGGCCAGGCTGAGGGACCCCACTGGTGCATGAATTTGTGCACCGGGCCTCTAGTCTATCCTATCTAATAAAGAGGGGAATATGCTAATTGACCATCACACCCTCACAAAGGTGGCAGCACCCACAGCCAATAAGGAGGGAATATGCTAATTGACTTCCATGCCCTCAAAGATGACAGCACCCACAGCCACAAGATGGTAGCACGCAGTCCTCTCAAACCCCCAGCCACCCAAGGCTAGCCCGAGGCAGCAGCAGAGGTGTGATGGGGGTGTTGCCTTCCCCTGATCACCAGGTTGCCTCCCACTCCTGAGGGCTCCCGGACTGTGAGAGGGGGCAGGCCTGGCTGAGGGACCCCCCGCTCCAGTGCATGAATTTTCATGTACCAGGCTTCTAGTATATATAAAAGTCTAAGCAACCGTTATGAACAAACATCCGGAACTACCGGTTGACCAATTGCTATGATGCACACTGACCACCAGGGGGCAGATGCTTAATGCAGGAGCTGCCCCCTGGTGGTCTGTGCACTCTCACAGGAGGATCACCGCTAAGCTAGAAGCCGGGCTCACAGCTGCCACGGCAGGAGCCTCTCCTGACACTGCAGCAATGCTACTGAGCAGTGGCAGCAGGTGCAGCAGGCTGGGATGAGCACAAGCAGCATGACACCAGCTCAGCTCGGGTAGGCTCCTGCCTGGCCACCTGCTGCTTGGCACACTGCTACATCCCTTGGGGGATGTCTGACTGTCTGGCATGGCCTGTGGGGATTGGACTAAAACAGCAGTCAGTCATCCCCTGAGGGGTCCCAGATTGCATGAGGGAGCAGGCCAGGCTGAGGGACCTCCCTCCCCATGCACAAATCCATCCACCACACCGGGCCTCTAGTTGAAAATAAGTGTTCAAAAAAAAAACTGGTATATGAATATTCATACGAGCACTATTCAGAATAACCAAAAGGTGGAAACAACCCAAATGTCCACCAACTGATGAATGGATAAACAAAATATGGTATAACCATCCATGGGATGGAATATTTGGAAATAAAAAGGAATGAAGTACTCATTCCTGCTACAACATTATGCTACACGAAAGCAGCTAGACACATAAGACCACAAATTATATAATTCCATTTTTTTAAAATATATTTTATTGATTTTTTACAGAGAGGAAGAGAGAGGGATAGAGAGTTAGAAACATCGATGAGAGAGAAACATCGATCAGCTGCCTCTTGCACACTCCCCACTGGGGATGTGCCCGCAACCAAGGTACATGCCCTTGACCGGAATCGAACCTGGGACCCTTGAGTCCGCAGGCCGACGCTCTATCCACTGAGCCAAACCGGTTTCGGCTATATAATTCCATTTATATGAAATGTCTAGAATAGGCAAATCTATAGAGATGGAAAATAGATTAGTTGTTGCTTAGAGCTCAGAAGGATGGTGGAATTGAGATATGACAGCTAAGGCACAGGATTTCTTTGGGGGCTGAGCGTAGATCTATGAACCAGGAGGTCACAGTTCAATTCCTAGTCAGGGCACAAACCTGGGTTTTGAGCTGGATCCCCAGTAGCGGGTGTGCAGGAGGCAGCCAATCAATGATTCTCTGTCATCATTGATGTTTCTATCTCTCTCTCCCTCTCCCTTCCTCTCTGAAATCAATAAAAATACATTTAAAAAATAAATCAAGTAGGGCTAACTGCTAATCTTCTGGTTTGATTGCTTTTAGTTAGGTAATTCACAGTATCCTGTGGACCTGGCATGTTAATTTTTTGAAGTTCCCCAACTTTCCCCCTTAACACTTGGAACCCTTGCTTAGCCCCATTATAGTTATCTATCTAACTTATTATATTCTTCCCTGAAGAAGTAATTCTCACTAGAATGATGAGAAGATATAGAAACATCTCACTCCACTCTCTAACTTCCAATAAAATTTTTCCTAAGGTTAAATCCTTTCTCTAATCCTAGATGGGAATACTTCTATCTACCGTATTTACAGAACTTATGAACAGTTCCCTGTAACATCTGGAAAACACATGTTTTTGGACCAGGGAAACAGTAATCTCTATCCAATAACAAGGGGAAAACCTCCCCTAAAGCTTCTAATGGACAAGCAGACTAGCAAGCTATCAAATAGCTGCTAAGAATTCTCTAAAAATTTAAGTTGCCCCCAAACTCTCAGGTACAGATAGTTCAAACAGGGACTGAACTACTAAAAGATACAAAAGGTGAACACGAGATCTTTTGGAAAATTCCCCAATGACAACAGCTCTTTCAATATGCAAACACCCCGTGGAAAAAGAGAGGGAGAAAAGAGGCCTGTAACATTTTAGCAACCACAGCTGAGCCCACCTCAGCAACCAAAGTTAATGTAGTAATCACCAACATGGCTTATTAAACATGTTTTCAATGTGGAAAAAAAGGAAGTCAAAAGGATGTTACACACTGTCCTTTACCATCTAAAACAATGCCATCTGTGTCACCTCTTACTTTTTATTTATCTCATTGTTTTTGGCCAACTCCAGAGCAGGTATGTTCCTGTTTATCTTCTTGGAAATGTCTTTAACAACCTCCTTATTGGCTTCCTTCTTGGGTTGGTCAGATGAACTCTGAGAAGCCTACAAAAAATAGGGGAGAGAAGGCAGCAAAGAAATTGAGAAAACAATAAATTACCCAACAGGTGGCTCTTCTAGGAAAGTCCTGATCCACATCCCCAACCTAGACACTTTGGTTGAGTGTTCCAGGAATAATCAAAATATCTCACAACCAGGATAGTACTGGTGTGGACTAATCACAGGGAAAGCTAGCAGAACAGTATAACTGGTAATTATTAGCTAAATAGCATCCCTAAATCAAGCATGTCAAACTCAAGGTCAGCAGGGCACATGCCTCATTTATTTAAATTATTCTAAGAAATAGACAAAACTGGTTTGGCTCAGTGGATAGAGCATCGGCCTGCAGACTCAAGGGTCCCAGGTTCGATTCCGGTCAAGGGCATGTACCTTGGTTGCGGGCACATCCCCAGTAGGGGGTGTGCAAGAGGCAACTGATCGATGTTTATCTCTCATCGATGTTTCTAACTCTCTATCCCTCTCTCTTCCTCTCTGTAAAAAATCAATAAATATAATAATAAATAAATAAATAAATAAATAAATAAATAAATAAATGATTCGAAGAAATATAGTAAGTAGTTCTTATCTCCATGTTAGGCATACCGGTTGGCAAATTCTCCAAAAGATGTTTTGCTAATATCACATTCCACTTTCACCCCAGAAGATGTTCAGAGGCGGGGGTGGGGGGGAGGCAATATAACTGGCTTTGCTGCCTGGGTATACTAAGGTAAACTAGGTTTTCAGGGTCAAGCTCTAACACAACACTACTTGTGATACATTTATTCCACTTCATTGAAGGGATATTTAATCCACCCCATACTCTAATCATGACTAATTGTATTAAACAGTAGGAGAGATCCTGGATCTACGAATAATGTCAGTAAAATTAAATTAATAAGTTATACCTTTAAAATGAAATAAATTTAACCTATGATATTACAAATAAATACCATAACCGTACTAAAGAAAAAAGAAAATATAAGAAACAATTAGCTTAAGTAAACACATTATTAGACTATACAGTATACCCTCAATATATACACCGTCAATCAGGGTAGATTTGTGGAGTGTCAGGGAATATTGCCAATAAATATGGACCTCTTTTTAGTAGGTTTATTTATTATGATGGTATAGATACAGTAATTCTGAAACTCTTTTAGAAATATTACAGAATTGAGTAAATGTGTTGATGTTCTTGGGAACCAGGATTCTTATTGTAGAATAAGAAACATAAAAGCATGGATCAGAAAATAAAAGAAGGAATCCTGTTTATTGGAATGAGGACTGTGTGAACTCATGATTTTTAAATATGGGTATCTATATATACATCTGAACATCTATAATAATAAAAGGGTAATATGCTAATTAGACTGGATGTCTTTCTGGATGACCTTTCAGACAAAGCTGCGGCAGCAGAGGCCAAGGCAGAGGCGCCTACCACAGTAGGTGGGGCCAAGGCACCTGCTGCCACAGGGGGGGCCATGCCCCTTGCACGAATTTCATGCATCGGGCCTCTAGTATAGAATATGTGTGTATCTGTGTGTATAGATATATGTGTATGTATTTTTATGTACATATATGCATGGATGTGTGTATACATGCAGATATTTCCTAGTTCTGTATATTGAAAAGTCAGAAAAATGAGACATCCCACTAACACACCTAGCACTGAGATCTTGATCTCTGGTACCATTCCAGAGCTGAGATAAAATAGGTACAAGATGAATCTGGAACATCCTGTTATGCTGGAAAGAAACTGCTAAAGAGTTTGCAGGAAAAAAGATGGCGACTAGCAGGAAGGTAGGGAGGGAGAGTGTGTGATCGAGTGAAGGAGTGACAGAGATGTGTGTGGACACGTGTGGGTGTGTGTGTGAGTGAAATAGGGACACTTAGACCCTGCAGTTCTTCCAGGGGGCTTCCAATCCGAGCAGTCTTAGACAACAAAACCCCGCAGCCACTGCAAACACTCTGGGGAGGACACCAGCGGCACAGAGACCATGCCATCTTGAAGAACAGAACTGCTTGAGACTAGAATCCTAGCCTTGCCACCACCCAGTCTGGTCTCGGAAGCAAACCAGGACACTACAGCCACTCTGATAGAAGACCTGCCACCCCAGCTGCAGACACATGGACCCTGGGACCTTCACTTCCAAAAGTGCGCCACTGAAAGCAGTAAGTACAACCTCCCCCTCCCAAGCACCGGAACTCAGGATTCACCACGTTCTGAGCCCCCTAGGTACCTAGGCACTCCACTACCCAGGCAGTGCTTGGGAACCACTAAGAGCCCCCGAGGGTGTGATTCTGCACAGACAAGTGTGCGGGGCCCTGCAGTACAAATTCTGAACTGATTCTTGCAAAATAACTGCCCACGGACACCCCGGCTGTGCAACTTCAGTGCCAGGGCCCCTCAGAGTGCGTCAGAGCTCTGCACAGGCAAACGCACCACCAGTTCACGCACACACTTCCAGAGCCAGCAAATTCATGGCCACAGACAAGGGAAGGCACCCTGCACCAATATATCTACAGGGTCCTCTGGGGAGCTGCTTGGAGCCCCTGCTGGGTGTGATTCTGTACAGGCAAGGACACGCTGCCCCACAGCAGAAACTCTGAACTCCTTTCTCCTGAATAACTTCCCACATTCACCCTAGCTGCTCAACCTCAGTGCAAGGACCCCTCAGAGCACATCAGAGCTCTGAGCTGGCAAACACACCTCTACAGACGCGCATTTCCAATAGGCAGGCACCCTGAGCCCATCTACACACAGGGCGCTAGTGGGAGCCACTGTGAGCTCCCCCAACAGACGGTTCCTGGGTGCCATTGTGAGTCCCCACTGGACACACGTGATTTCAACTAAGGGTGCAAGACAGCAAAAACTGGAACACTCTCCTCCATAGCTGCTGACTTCTAGACACCACAGTTGTGCCTCTCAAGCTTGCAGGCCTACATCAAGAGAACCCAAATAGCTCAAGTAGGGAGCTACACTAGATTACCAAGCCCAGGAGAACTGAGAGATTACACCAGTAGCACCATCCCCAAAAAAACCTGGGTAGCAAAGCAAGCGGATCTACAACTAAAACATTACAGGAAAACATGGGAAGACAAAAAAGCAATCCCCGAAGGAAAGAAAAAGAGGAATCTCTAGAAAGGGAGTTAAATGAATCCTAAGTTAGCAGCTTATCAGAGATAGAATTCAGAGTAATGGTTATAAGAATGTTTAAACGGCTGGAGGACAAATGCACACAACTCAGTGAGACCTATAAGGAGCTGAATGAGAATGTCACCAACATGAAAAAAAACCAAGAGGAGATGAAGAATGACATAGCTGCAATAAAAAAAAAAAAACACAATGGAAGGCTTAAAAACTAGACTAGAAGAGGCTGAGGACTGCATAAACGAAGTAGAAGACAAGATAGAAAAAAACACACAAACACAGCAGCAACTGGAAAGAAGACTTAAAAAGCAAGAGGAGAGCCTAAGGGAGCTTTGGGACAACACAAAATGAAATAACATTCGCTTAATAGGTATACCAGAAGGAGAGGAAGAGAAGCAAGGAATAGAAAACCTGTTTAAAGAAATAATGACAGAAAACTTCCCTGATATTGGCAAGAAAAAAACTATCCAAGTCCAAGAAGTACACAGAGTCCCAAACAAGTTGAACCCCAAAAGACCAACACCAAGACACATCATAATTAAATTGACGAACACCAACAACAAAGCAAGAATCTTAAAGGCTGCCAGAGAGAAACAGAAAGTTACCTACAAGGGATCTCCTATTAGAATATCAACTGATTTCTCAACAGAAACACACCAGGCCAGAAGGGAATGGAATGAAATATACAAAGTGATGCAAAGCGAGGGTCTGAATCCAAGAATACTATACCCAGCAAGGCTATCATTCAAAATTGAAGGTGGAATCAGGAGCTTCACAGACAAAAAAAAGGGCTAAAAGAGTTTATCACTACCAAGCCAGCAATGCAAGAAATGCTAAAGGGACTGTTGTAAAAAGAAGAAAAAGAAAGGCAAGAAGAAACACAAACACTAAGGAAAAATATGACAACAAACAGATACTTATCAATAATAACAGTAAACGTAAATGGATTAAATGCACCAATCAAAAGACATAGGGCAGCTGAATGGATAAGAAAACATGACCCATATATTTGCAGTCTACAAGAGACCCACCTCAGAGCAAAGGATTCCCACAGACTGAGAGTGAAGGGATGGAAAAATATTTTTCAGGCAAATGGAAATGAGAAAAAAGCTGGGGTTGCGATACTTATTGCTGATAAAATAGACCTCAAAGTAAAGACCATAATAAGAGATAAGAAAGGCCACAACACAATACTAAAGGGAGCAATTCAACAAGAAGATATAACTCTGGTAAACATATATGCACCCAATGCAGGAGCACCCAAATACATAAAAAATCTCCTGGAAGATATAAAGGGAGAGATCGACAACAATACAGTCATAGTAGGGGACTTTAATACACCACTGACATCACTGGATAAATCCTCTAGACAAAAAATCAGCAAAGAAACAGAAATTCTAAATGATACAATATATCAGTTGGACCTAATTGACATCTTCAGAGCATTTCACCCCAAAGCCATGGAATATACATTCTTCTCAAGTGCACATGGGACATTTTCAAAAATAGACCACATATAGGGTCACAAGCAAAGTCTTCTCAAATTCAAAAAGAATGAAATCATATCAAGCATTTTTTCAGACCACAATGGCATAATATTAGAAATACTGGGTCCGGGTGAGGCCGTGTGCCCCTGGATCCAGGAAAGGCTGGGTCCCGGGTCCGGGTGAGGCCGTGCACCCCTGGATCCGGGTGAGGCCACGTGACCAGGGGTCTGGGAGAGGTCATGCGCCCCTGGGTCCGGGTGAGGCCACGTGCCCCTGGGTCTAGGTGAAGCTAGATCCCGGGTTCGGGTGAGGCCGTGTGCCCCTGGATCTGGGTGAGGCTGGGTCCCGGGCCCGGGTGAGGCCATGTGCCCCTGGGTCTGGGTGAGGCCACATGCCCCTGGGTCCGGGTGAGGCCGTGTGCCCCTGGATCCGGGTGAGGCCACACGCCCCTGGGTCTGGGTGAGGCCATGTGTCCCTGGATCTGGGTGAGGCTGGGTCCCGGGTCCGGGTGAGGCCACGTGCCCCTGGGTCCGGGTGAGGCCATGTGTCCCTGGATCCGGGTGAGGCCTCGTGCACCTAGGACTGGCTGAGGCCATGCGCCCCCAGGTCCAGGTGAGGCCATGTGTCCCTGGATCCAGGTGAGGCTGGGTCCCGGGTCCGGGTGAGGCCTCGCGCACCTAGGTCCGGGTGAGGCCACGTGCCCCTGGGTCTGGGAGAGGCCACACGCCCCCGGGTCCGGGTGAGGCCATGTGTCCCTGGATCCGGGTGAGGCCACGCGCCCCTGGGTCTGGGAGAGGCCATGCGCCCCTGGGTCCGGGTGAGGCCACGCGCCCCTGGGTCCGGGTGAGGCTGGGTCCCTGGGCCCAGGTGAGGCCACGTGCCCCTGGGTCCGGGTGAGGCCGTGTGCCCCTGGATCCGGGTGAGGCTGGGTCCCGGGCCCGGGCGAGGCTACACGCCCCTGGGTCCGGGTGAGGCCACGCGCCCCTGGGTCTGGGTGAAGCTGGATCCCGGGTCCGGGTGAGGCCGTGTGCCCCTGGATCCGGGTGAGGCTGGGTCCCGGGCACGGGTGAGGCCATGTGCCCCTGGATCTGGGTGAGGCTGGGTCCCGGGTTCGGGTGAGGCCGCGCGCACCTAGGTCCAGGTGAGGCCACGTGCCCCTGGGTCTGGGAGAGGCCACGCACCCCTGGGTCCGGGGGAGGCCACGCACCCCTGGGTCCGGGTGAAGCTGGATCCCGGGTCTGTGTGAGGCCGTGTGCCCCTGGATCCGGGTGAGGCTGGGCCCCGGGCCCGGGTGACGCCACGTGCCCCTGGGTGCGGTTGAGGCCGTGTGCCCCTGGATCCGGGTGAGGCCACACGCCCCTGGGTCCGGGTGAGGCCACACACCTCTGGGTCCAGGTGAAGCCGGATCCCGGGTCCGGGTGAGGCCACGCGCACCTAGGTCCGGGTGAGGCCACGCGCCCCTGGGTCTGGGAGAGGCCATGTGCCCCTGGGTCCGAGTGAGGCCTTGCGCCCCTGGGTACGGGTGAAGCCAGATCCTGGGTCCGGGTGAGGCCGTGTGCCCCTGGATCCGGGTGAGGCTGGGTCCCGGGCCCGGGGGAGGCCACGCGCCCCCTGGGTCTGGGTGAGGCCACGTGCCCCTGAGTCTGGGTGAGGCCGTGCCCCTGGGTCCGGCCGAGACCAAACCAGAGGGAGTCGGACCTCCGTTACCACCATTTGTTCACCATCCAGAGCTGAGGGGTCAGTGCTGACATGTACACATAAGGAACTGGTGACATTGAAATTGGGTCTCGAAAGAACTGTTGGTCCAGAAAGAAACTCACTACAGACTGATTCATTTGCCTGTCAGCATAACTATTATTGCTCATCTCACATTCAGTTCTTATAAGTATATCTCTAGTGACACATGATCTCGCTCATCTAGGGGAAATGATGAACAACATAGACTGATGAACAAGTACAGAACCAGAAACAAGGAGGCATCGATCGGACTATCAGGCCTCAGAGGGAGGATAGGGAAGGGTGGGGGGAGGGGGAGAGATCAACCAAAAGACTTGTGTGCATGCATATGAGCCTATCCAATGGTTAAGTTCAACAGGGGGTTGGGGCATCTGTGGGGAGGGGTGTGGGATAGGAATGGGGGGATGAGGACAAATATGTGACACCTTAATCAATAAAGAAATTAAAAAAAGAAATTTAAACAAAAACTAAACAGTACACAGATGAAAAAAAAAGAGAAATAAACTACAATAAAAACATTCCAAAAAACCAAAACACTTGGAGGCTGAATAGCATGCTACTAAACAATGACTGGGTTATCAATGAGATCAAAGAAGAAATTAAAAACATCCTGGAGACTAATGACAATAATAACACAACATTGCAAATCCTATGGGACACAATGAAAGCAGTCCTGAGAGGGAAGTTTATAGCTCTACAGGCCTACCTCAAAAAAACAAGAAAAAATGTTAATAAATCATCTAACTCAACAACTCAAAGAATTAGAAAGGGAGCAACAAGAAAAGCCCACGGTGAGCAGAAGAAAGGAAATAATAAAGATCAGAGCAGAAATTAATGACATAGAGACCAAAAAAAACAACAACAATACAAAAGATCAACAAAACCAAGAGCTGGTTCTTTGAAAGGATAAACAAGATTGATGAACCTCTAGCCAGGCTCACCAAGAAGCAAAGAGAGAGGACCCAAATAAACAAAATCAGAAATGAAAGAGATGAAATAACAACAGACCCCACTGAAATACAAAAGATCGTTAAAAAATACTATGAACAACACTATTCCAAAAAACTAGATAACCTGGAGGAAATGGACACATTCCTAGAAAAATACAACCTTCCAAAACGTATTCAGGAAGATTCTGAAAATCTCAATAGGCTGATAACTATGGAAGAAACTGAAGCAGTCTTCAAAAAGCTTCCAGCAAACAAAAGCCCAGGGCAAGATGGCTTCACAGAAGAATTTTACAAAACATTCAAGGAAGAACTAAAACCTATCCTCCTCAGACTATTCCAAAAAATTCAAGAGGAAGGAACACTTCCAAGCTCCTTCTATGAAGCCAGCATCACCCTAATACCAAAACCAGAAAAGACAACACAATGAAAGAGAATTACAGGCCAATATCCCTCATGAACATAGATGCCAAAATCCTCAATAAAATTCTAGCAAATCGGATCCAGCAGTACATCAGAAAGATCATACACCATGACCTATTAGGATTTGTCCCAGGGATGCAAGGATGGTACAATATACGTAAATCAATAAACATGATACATCACATAAACAAATTGAGAGATAAAAATCATATAGTCATATCAATTGATGCAAAAAAAAGCATTTGACAAAATCCAACACCCTTTCTTGATAAAAACTCTCAGCAAGGTGGGGATAGAAGGATCATACCTCAACATAATAAAATCCATATATGACAAACCTACAGCAAACATCATACTCAATGGGCAAAAACTAAAACCATTTCCCCTAAGAACAGGAATAAGACAGGGATGCCCACTCTCACCACTCCTGTTCAACATAGTACTGGAAGTACTAGCCATTGCAATCAGACAACAAGAAGAAATAAAAGGCATCCAAATTGGAAAAGAAGAAGTAAAACTGTCCTTATTCCCAGATGACATGATACTATATATAGAAAACCCTAAAGAATCCATCAAAAAATTATTAGACTTAATAAATGAATTTGGCACTGTAGCAGGATACAAAATTAATGCCAAGAAATCTATGGCATTTCTAGACACCAATAGTGAACTTACAGAAATAGAGACAAAAAGAACAATCCCATTTACCATCGCACCAAAAAAAAATTAAGGTACCTAGGAATAAACTTAACTAAGGAGGTGAAAGACCTATATGCGGAAAACTACAGGACATTGAAAAAAGAGATAGAGGAAGACATAAACTGATGGAAGAACATACCATGTTCATGGATTGGTAGAATCAACATAATCAAAATGTCCATACTACCCAAAGCAATCTATAAATTCAATGCACTTCCCATTAAAATACCAATGGCATATTTCACAGACCTAGAACGAACTCTCCAAAAATTCATCTGGAATAAAAAAAGACCCCGAATAGCCGCAGCAATCCTGAGAAAGAACAAAGTAGGTGGGATCTCAATACCAGATTTCAAGCTGTATTACAAAGCCACTGTTCTTAAAACAGCCTGGTACTGGCACAAGAACAGACATATAGATCAATGGAATAGAATAGAGAATCCAGATATCAACCCAAACTAATATGCTCAATTAATATTTGACAAAGAAGGCATGAACATACAATGGAGTCAAGATATTCTCTTCAACAAATGGTTTTGGGAAAATTGGACAGATACGTGCAAAAAAAATGAAACTAGATCACCAACTTTCACCATACACAAAAATAAACTCAAAATGGATACAGGACTTAAACATAAGACGGGAAACCATAAAAATACTAGAGGAATCCGCAGGCAGCAAAATCTCAGACATATGCCAAAATCTTCACCGATACTGCCCCTAGGGCAATGGAAGCTAAAGAGAAAATAAATAAATGGGACTACATCAAAATAAAAAGCTTTTTTACAGCAAAAGAAACTATCAACAAAACAACAAGAAAGCCCACTGCATGGGAGAACATATTTGCCAATGGTATCACTGATAAAGGTTTAATCTCCAACATCTACAGGCAGCTTATACAACTTAATAAAAGGAAGATAAATGATCCAATAAAAACATGGGGAACGGACCTAAATAGAATCTTTTCAAAAGAAAACAGAAGGAAGGCCAAGAGACACATGAAAACATGCTCAAAGTCACTAATTATCGGAGAGATGAAAATCAAAACGACAATGTGATACCATCTCACACCGGCCAGAATGGCTATCATCAACAAATCAACAAACAACAAGTGTTGGCGAGGATGCGGAGAAAAAGGAACACTCATGCCCTGCTGGTGGGAATGTAGACTGGTGCAGGCACTGTGGAGAACAGTATGGAGTTTCCTCAAAAAACTGAAAATGGAACTCCCATTTGACTCAGTAATCCCACTCCTAGGAATATATCCCAAGAAACTGGAAACACCAATAATAAAGGATATATGCACCCCTATGTTCATAGCAGCACAATTTACAATAACAAAGATTTGGAAACAGCCTAGGTGCCAATCAGCAGATGACTGGATCAGAAAACTATGGTGTATCTACACAATGGAATACTATGCTGCCATAAAAAAGAAGGAATTCCTACCATTTGCAGCAACCTGGATGGAATTGGAGAACATCATGCTAAGTGAAATAAGCCAGTCCATGAAAGAAAAATACCACATGATCTCACTCATCTATGGATAATAAAGAAAATTATAAGCTGTTGAACAAAAAGATAGATACAGAGACAGTAAAGCATCAAACAGAATATCAAATTACAGCGGGAAGGTTAAGGAGAGGTGGGGGAGATAAGAGATCAACCGAAGGACTTGTATGCAAGCATATAAGCATAACCAATGGACAAAAAACTCTGGGGGTTGAGGGCATGTATGGGAGTGGGGTGGGGGTGGGGGCAATGGTAAGATATGTACACATATAATACCTTAATAAAAAAAGAGAAAAAAAAGAAATAATGGCAGAAAACTTCCCTAACCTGGTAAAGGAAAAAGCTACACTAGTTCAGGATGCACAGAGAACCCCAAACAAGAAGAATCCAAACAGGCCCACGCCCAGACACATAATAATTAAAATGCCAAAAATTAAAGACAAAGAAGGAATCTTAAATGCAGCAGTAGACAATAAAACTGTTTCCTACAAAGGAGTGCCCATAAGGCTGACACCAGATTTCTCATCTGAAACTCTACAGGTCAGAAGGGCATGGCATGAAGTACTCAAGGTAATGGAAAGCAAGGATCTGAGACCAAGATTATTATATCCAACAAGGCTATCATTCAAAATAGATGGTCAAATAAAGAGCTTCCCAGATTTAAAAAAAAAAAAAAGGCTAAAGGAGTACATCACCACCAAGCCAGCATTGTAAGAAATGCTAAAGGGATTGCTGTAATAAGAAGAAGAAACAGAGAGAGAAACCTAGCCATACAGAATTAAAATGGCAATAAATAAGTACCTATCAATAATAACCCTGCTGAAACTGGTTTGGCTCAGTGGATAGAGCATCGGCCTGCAGACTGGTTGTGGGCACATCCCCAGTAGGGGTTGGGCATGAGGCAGCTGATCGATGTCTCTATCATCGATGTTTCTAAATTTTTATCCCTCTCTCTTCCTCTCTGTAAAAAATCAATAAAATATATTTAAAAATAATAATAATAATAATAACCCTACCCCTGACCAGTTTGGCTCAGTAGATAGAGCATTGGCCTGCGGACTGAATGGTCACAGGTTTGATTCTGGCCAAGGGCATGTACCTTGGTTGCATGCACATCCCCAGTAGGGGGTGGGTAGGAAACAGCTGATCGATGTTTCTCTCTCATTGATGTTTTTCTCTATCCCTTCCTCTCTGTAAAAAAATCAATAAAATATATCTACACTAATGAAAGAGAAACATGCAAATTGACTGTACCTTTGCTATGCCCACCAGCCAATCAGGAGTGATTATGCAAATTAACCCAACAAAGATGGTGGGTTAATTTGCATACGAAGGTGCAGAGCAGCCAGGGGGCGGGGCGGGGCGGGACACTTGCATTGTCGCCATGGCAATGACGCAGGTGTTCTGCACCACCCCAATAGCTCTGGGCCTCTAGGCAGCATGGAAATGCAGAAAGGCGGCTCCGAGCCAGCGTGAAAGCAGTGCTGGCAGCCAGGGGAAGAAAGGCCCATTCTTGCACAAATTGTCATGCATTGGGCCTCTAGTTTAAAAATAACAATCTACACTAATAAAAGAGAAAGATTCAAATTGACCATCACTTCACATCGCCCACCAGCCAATTAGGAGTGAGTATGCAAATTAGCCTGACAAAAATGATGGGTTAATATGCATACGCAGGTGCAGAGCGGCTGGGGGTGGGGCAGCCATTTGCACGTGCACCAGCATCAAGCAGCCTGGGACCCAGGGACGGGCATCCTCGGGACCCAGGTTGCTCTGAGCCTGTAGGCCCATAGGCCTGAGCACCCAGGGTCCCAGAATGACCCCAGGCCACTCTGGGCCTATGCACACAGGTGCCAAGCAGCCGGGGGGAAGGCAGGAACATCCCCAGGACCCAGGCACTCTGAGCCAGCATGTGCACAAGCAGCCAGAGGCAGGGCGGGAACATCCCCCCCCAACACACACACATATATACATACATACTAGTGGCCCAGTGCACAAAATTTGTGCATGGCGGGAGGAGGGGTCCCTCAGCCCAGCCTGCACCTTCTCCAATCTGGGACCCCTTGGGGATGTCTGACTGATGGCCAGTAAGTACAACACAGATGAGTAAGAGCCTATAATCTGATAAATAAAATTATTGGGAGGTACTGTTTTGAGGTATTACTACATATTCCCACACATTCTCCTTTGTTTTCTCTTTTTCCTCTCTCCAAGATAAATAGTTGGTTCTGCCTTTATTGCTAATGGAGAAAGATTCAACAGAACATTCTGGATGGTGGCTACTTGGGTGTAGACATAGGTAAACATTTATTGAGCTGTACAATTGAGATTTCTGTATTTTACCTGGCATTTGGTTCTTGTGTTTGCATAAACATAAGCAGTGGCTTCTAACCCACAGGTTAGAATCATTCAGGGACACTTAAAATTTACTGTTGGCTGGATACTCTCCAAATCAGCAAAATCAGAATCTATGGAAATTGAACAGAATTGGAATACTAATTTCTGAAGGGATAGACTTGTTGTTTGGAATATTTTATACACACACACACACACACACACACACACACACACACACACATCCTCTTCAAGTAATTCCCATGAACAGCTATCATTGAAAATCAACCCCCAAGGGAATTTAGAGTCCTTGTAAAGGGGCAGAAGAATTCAGGCACAATAAATAGACAATTGTGTTGCTAGAAACAGCAGGAAATGTAGGCCTTCCCTCATGCCCTACAGCAGCCTAAAAAGCCTTGTGCTGCCCACCTGGACTCCCCGGGCCCCCAATAGAACGGGACTTTTCCTGCAGGGCCTGGCACTGCCTGTCCCGCCACCCGGGCCCCCTATGGACCTGGACCCCTCATATGGGGCCTGGTGCTGCCCGCCCCGCCTCCCCCGACCCCCGATGGGCCTGGACCCCACGGTTGGGGCCTCAAGCTGCCCGCCCCGCCTCCCCAGGCCCCCTATGAAACAGGACTTTTCGAGCAGGGACTGGCACTGCTCGCCCCACCTCCTCCGACTCCTGATGATACAGGACTTTGCAGGTGGGGACTGGAGCTGCTTGCCCCGCCTCCCCGGGTCTCCGATGAACCTGGACCCTCAGTTGGGGCCTGGTGCTGCCCGACCTGACTCCCCGGGCCCCTGATGAAACAGGACTTTGCAGGGCGGGGACTGGAGCTGCCCACCCCACCTCCCCTGGCTCCCCAATGGACTGGGACCCCACGGTTGGGGCTTGGCGCTGCCCACCCCTACTCCCCAGGCCCCGATGAAACAGGACTTTGCGGGCGGGCCCTGGCACTGCTCACCCCGCCTCCCTGGGCCCCCTTATGGAATGGGAGTTTGTGTGTGGGGCCTGGGGCTTCCCACCCCGCCTCCCCTGACCCCCAATGGACCGGGACCCGCGGTTGGGGCCTTGTGCTGGTTGGGTCCGCGATCGGGGCTTGGGTCAGTGCCTGCCAGCGGCAGAGGCGGGCCCTGACCCACGCCCCGCCTGCCCCGGTCTGTGATCAGGGCTTGGGTCAGTGATCGGGGCTTGGGTCCGCGATCGGGGCTTGGGTCAGTGCCCGCTGGCAGTGGCGGGCCCTGACCCACGCCCGCCTGCCCCGGTCTGCGATCGGGGCTTGGGTCCGCAATTGGGGCTTTGGTCAGCGCCCGCCAGCAGCAGCGGCGGGCCCTGACCCATGCCCCGCATGCCCCGGTCCGCGATCGGGGCTTGGGTCTGCGATCGGGGCTTGGGTCAGCACCCGCCGGCAGTGGTGGGCCCTGACCCACTCCCCGCCTGCCCTGGTCAGCAATCGGGGCTTGAGTCCCAACAGCTGTGACGGGCGCTGCCCCCTCCCCCCGCCATCTTTGCTGGGTTAATTTGCACAGCACCCCTGATTGGCTGTGGGTGTAGCAAAGGTGCAGTCAATTAGCATATTACTCTTTTATTAGGTAGGATATATATATACAATCTCCAACATAGGAGCACCTAAATATATTTTTAAAATATTCCAGAGGACTTTAATGGAGAGATTGACAACAATACAGTCATGGTAGGGGACTTCAATACCCCTCTGACTTCACTGGATAGATCTTCCAGACAAAAACTTAACAAGGAAACAGAGACTATAAAGGACACACTGGATCAGATGGATTTAATTGACATATATAGAACATTTCACCCCAATACAGCAGAATATACATTCTTCTCAAGTGCACTTGGATCATTCACAAAGATAGACTACATGTTAGCACACAAAACAAGTTTCTACAAGTTCAAGAATATTTAAATCATATCAAGCATCTTCTCAGATCACAGTGGAATGAAATTAGAAATCAACTACAGTAAAAACACCCAAAGTCATTCAAACACATGGAGGCTAAATAGTATATTACTAAACAATGAATGGGTTACCAATGAGATCAAGAACAAAATAAAAAAAGTTCATGGAAACAAATTAAAATGAATACACAACAATGCAAAATCTCTGGGACACAGCAAAAGCAGTCCTGAGAAGGAAGTTCATAACACTATATGCATACCTAAAAAAAAAATCAGCAATAAACTATTTAACCCTACAACTTTACAACTTAAAGAACTAGAAAGAGAACAAGAAAAGCCCAGAGTAAGTAGAAGGAAGTAAATAATAAATTAGAGCAGAAATAAAGAACGTAGAGACTAAAAACAATACAAAAAAATGAATGAAAATAAAAACAAGAGCTGGTTCTTGGAAAGGATAAACAAAATTGATGAACCATTAGCCAGACTCATCAAGAAACAAAGAGAGAGGACCCAAATAAAAATTTAAAAACAGAAACAAAAGTGGAGTAACCACTGACACCACAGAAATACAAAGGACTGTAAGAAAATACTATGCACAACTATATGCCAACTGCTGGACAATGTGTATGAAATAGACTACAAAAATATAATCTCACAAAACTGAATCAGGAGGAATCAGAAACCCTGAATAGGCCAATAACAACTGATGAAATAAAAGCAGTAATTAAAAAAAAAACTCCCACCAAACAAAAGCCTAAGTCCAGACAGCTTCACAGGGGAGTTTTACCAAACATTCAAAGACTAACACCTATACTCCTCAAACTATTTCAAAAAATTCCAAGAGGAAAGAACACTTCCAAACTCTTTTTATGAGGCCAGAATTATCCTAATTCCAAAACCAGATAAAGACACTACAAAGAAAGAGAGTTAAAGGCCAATATTCCTGATGAATATAGATGCTAAAATCCTCAACAAAATATTAGCAAATGGCATCCAGCAATGTATTAAAAAGATCATACACCATGATCAAGTGGGATTTATTCCAGGGATGCAAGGCTGGTACAATATTCACAAATCAATAAACATGATACATCACATATACAAACTGAAAGACAAAAATTACATGATCACATCAATAGACACAAAAAAAGCATTTGACATAATCCAAAACCCATTTTTTATAAAAATTCTCAGCAAGGTGGGAATAGAGGGAGCATATCTCAACATGATAAAGGCCATATATGACACACATTCAGCAATATCATACTCAATAGACAAAAAATAAAACCATTTCCCCTAAGAACAGAACAAGTCAGGGATGCCCAGTTTCACCATTCCTGTTCAACATAGTACTGGAAGTTCTATCCATAGTAATCAGACAAGAAAATGAAATAAAAAGCATCCAAATTGGAAAAGACTATCATTATTCACAGACACAAGATATTATACATAGAAAACCCCAAAGACTCCATCAAGAAACTACTAAATAAATGAATTCAGCAATGTAGCAAGATACAAAATTGATACTCAGAAATCTATGGCTTTTTTATACACTAACTAGTGGCCCAGTGCATGAAATTCATGCATGGGGGGCGGGGAAGGAGTGTCTCTCAGGCCAGCCTGCACCCTCTCCAATATGGGACCCCTGTGGGATCGGGCCTAAACCAGCAGTCGCACATCCCTCTCACAATCTGGGACTGCTGGTTCCTAACCGCTCACCTGCCTGCCTGTCTGATTGCCCCTAACCACTCTGCCTGCCGGCCTTCTCACCTCCAACTGCCCCTCCCCCGTCGACCTGATCACCCCAAACTGCCCGCCCCACTGGCCTGCTCACCGCAACGTCCCACCCTGCCAGCCTGCTCACCCCCAACTGCTCCCCTACTGTCCTGCTTGCCCCAAATGCCCCCTGCTGGCCTGATCACCCCCAACTACTCCTCCATGCTGGCCTGCTTGCCCCCAACTGCCCCCATTCCAGCCTGCTCACCCCCAACTGCCCTGCCTTCTAGCCGGATCACGCCCAACTACCCCCATCCTGGCCTGCTCGCCCCCAAATGCCCCCCATGCTGGCCTACTCACCCCAACCGCCCCTCTCCTGACCTGCTCATCACCAACTGTCCCTCCCTGCTGGCCTGCTTGCCCCCAACTGCCCCCCTTCCAGGCTGCTCACCCCCAACTGCCCCCTGCTGGCCTGCTTGTCCCCAACTGTCCCCACTGCTGGCCTGCTCGCCACGAACTGCCCCCTCTGCTGGCCTGCTCACCCCAACTGCCCTCCCTCCTGGCCTGCTCACACCCAACTGCCCCTCCATGCTGGCCTGCTCGCCCCCAACTGCCACCCTTCTGGCCAGATCACACCCAACTGCTCCCTTGCTGGCCTGCTCACCCCCAACTGCCCCACCCTGCTGGCCTGCTCACCCCCAATTGCCCCCCTGCTGGCCGGATCATTCCCAACTGACCACTTCTAAACTGCTTGCCCCCAACTGCCCTCCTGCCAGCCTGCTTGCCCCCATTGCCCTCCCGTGCTGGCCTGCTCGCCCCCAACTGCCCCCCCTGCTGGCCTGCTCACCCCCAACTGCCGCCCCTGCTGGCCTGCTCACCCCCAACTGTCCCCACTGCTGGCCTGCTCGCCACGAACTGCCCCCTCTGCTGGCCTGCTCACCCCAACTGCCCTCCCTCCTGGCCTGCTCACACCCAACTGCCCCTCCATGCTGGCCTGCTTGCCCCCAACTGCCACCCTTCTGGCCAGATCACACCCAACTGCTCCCTTGCTGGCCTGCTCACCCCCAACTGCCCCACCCTGCTGGCCTGCTCACCCCCAATTGCCCCCCTGCTGGCCGGATCATTCCCAACTGACCACTTCTAAACTGCTTGCCCCCAACTGCCCTCCTGCCAGCCTGCTTGCCCCCATTGCCCTCCCATGCTGGCCTGCTCGCCCCCAACTGCCGCCCCTGCTGGCCTGCTCACCCCCAACTGTCCCCACTGCTGGCCTGCTCACCCCCAACTGTCCCCACTGCTGGCCTGCTCGCCACGAACTGCCCCCTCTGCTGGCCTGCTCACCCCAACTGCCCTCCCTCCTGGCCTGCTCACACCGAACTGCCCCTCCATGCTGGCCTGCTTGCCCCCAACTGCCACCTTCTGGCCAGATCACACTCAACTGCTCCCTTGCTGACCTGCTCACCCCCAACTGCCCCACCCTACTGGCCTGCTCATCCCCAATTGCCCCCCTGCTGGCCGGATCATTCCCAACTGACCACTTCTAAACTGCTTGCCCCCAACTGCCCTCCTGCCAGCCTGCTTGCCCCCATTGCCCTCCCCTGCTGGCCTGCTCGCCCCCAACTGCCGCCCCTGCTGGCCTGCTCACCCCCAACTGTCCCCACTGCTGGCCTGCTCGCCACGAACTGCCCCCTCTGCTGGCCTATTCACCCCAACTGCCCTCCCTCCTGGCCTGCTCACACCCAACTGCCCTTCCATGCTGGCCTGCTCGCCCCCAACTGCCACGCTTCCGGCCAGATCACACCCAACTGCTCCCTTGCTGGCCTGCTCACCCCCAACTGCCCCACCCTGCTGGCCTGCTCACCCCAACTGCCCCCCTGCTGGCCTGATCACCCCCAACTGACCCCACTGCTGGCCTGCTCGCCACGAACTGCCCCCTCTGCTGGCCTGCTCACCCCCAACTGCCCTCCCTTCCTGGCCTGCTCACCCCCAACTGACCATTTCTAGACTGCTTGCCCCCAACTGCCCTCCTGCCAGCCTGCTTGCCCCCATTGCCCTCCCGTGCTGGCCTGCTCGCCCCCAACTGTCCCCACTGCTGGCCTGCTCGCCCCCAACTGTCCCCACTGCTGGCCTGCTCGCCACGAACTGCCCCCTCTGCTGGCCTGCTGGCCACGAACTGCCCCCGCTGCTGGCCTGCTCACCCCCAACTGCCCTCCCTCCTGGCCTGCTCACACCCAACTGCCCTCCCCTCCTGGCCGGCTCACCCCCAACTGCTCCCTTGCTGGCCTGCTCACCCCCAACTGCCCCCCCTACTGGCCTGCTCATCCCCAATTGCCCCCCTGCTGGCCGGATCATTCCCAACTGACCACTTCTAAACTGCTTGCCCCCAACTGCCCTCCTGCCAGCCTGCTTGCCCCAGTGCCCGCCCGTGCTGGCCTGCTCGCCCCCACCTGTCCCCCCCTGCTGGCCTGCTCACCCCCAACTGTCCCCACTGCTGGCCTGCTCGCCACGAACTGCCCCCTCTGCTGGCCTGCTCACCCCCAACTGCCCTCCCTCCTGGCCTGCTCACCCCCAACTGCCCTCCCTCCTGGCCTGCTCACACCCAACTGCCCATCCATGCTGGCCTGCTCACCACAAACTGACCCCTCTACTGGCCTGCTCGCCCCCAACTGCCCCCCTTCTGGCCAGATCACACCCAACTGCCCCGCTCCTGGCCTGCTCACCCCCAACTGCCCCCTTGCTGGCCTGCTCACCACCAACTGCCCCCCTACTCTCCTGCTTGCCCCAAATGCCCCCCTGCTGGCCTGCTCACCCCCAGCTGCCCTCCCCTCCTGGCCTGCTCACTGCCAACTGCTCCCTTGCTGGCCTGCTCACCCCCAACTGCCCCCTCCCAGCCTGCTCACCCCCAACTGCCCCCTCCCAGCCTGCTCACCCCCATTGCCCTCCTGCCAGCCTGCTTGCCCCCATTGCCCTTCCTTGCTGGCCTGCTCACCACCAACTGCCCCCCCTTCTGGCCTGCTCACCCCCAATTGCCCACCTGCTGGCTTGATCACCCCCCAATTCACCCTTTCTAGACTGCTTGCCCCCAACTTGCCCCCTACCAGCCTGCTCACCCCCAACTGCTCCCCTGCTGGCCTGCTCACCCCCAACTGTCCCCCCTGCTGGCCTGCTCACCCCCAACTCTCCCCACTGCTGGCCTGCTTGCCCCCAACTGCCCTCCTCCTGGCCAGATCACGACCACCTGCCCCCGCCTGGCCTTCTCACCCCAACTGCCCCCCCCTCCTGGCCTGCTCATCACCAACTGACGCTCCCTGCTGGCCTGCTCGCCCCCAACTGCCCCGCCTTCCAGCCTGATAACCCCCAACTGCCCCCCTCCCAGCCTGCTCACCCCCAACTGCCCCGCCTGCTGGCCTGATCGCCCCCAACTGACCACTTCTAGACTGCTCACCCCCAACTGTCCCGCCTTCCACCTGGATGATGCCCAACTTCCCCCCTACCAGTCTGCTCACCCCCAACTGCCCCCCTGCTGGCATGCTCACCCCCAACTGTCCCACTGCTGGCCTGCTCGCCCCCAAGTGCCCCCCCCCGCTGGCCTACTCACCCCCAACTGCCCCTCCATGCTGGCCTGCTCGCCCCCAACTGTCCTCCTTCTTGCCTAATCATGCCCAACTGTCCCCCTCCTGGCCTGCTCATCACCAACTGCCCCTCCCTGCTGGCCTGCTTGCCCCCAACTGCCCTGCCTTCCAGCCTGATCACCCCCAACTGCCCCCCTCCCAGCCTGCTTACCCCCAACTGCCCCCCACTGCTGGCCTGATCGCCCCCAACTGACCACTTCTAGACTGCTCACCCCCAACTGTCCCACCTTCCAGCCGGATCACGCCCAACTTCCCCCCTACCAGCCTGCTCACCCCCAACTGCCCCCCTGCTGGCCTGCTTGCCCCCAACTGCCCCCCCTGCCAGCCTGCTCACCCCCAACTGCCCCCCTGCTGGCCTGCTTGCCCCCAACTGCCCCCCTGCTGGCCTGCTCACCCCCAACTGACCACTTCTAGACTGCTTGCCCCCAACTTCCCCCCTACCAGCCTGCTCACCCCCAACTGCTCCCCTGCTGGCCTGCTCACCCTCAACTGCCCCCTTGCTGGCCTGCTCACCCCCAACTGACCCCCTGCTGGCCTGCTCACCCCCAACTGACCACTTCTAGACTGCTTGCCCCCAACTGCCCTCCTGCCAGCCTGCTTGCCCCCAATTGCCCTCCCCTGCTGGCCTGCTCGCCCCCAACTGCCCTCCCCTACTGGCCTGCTCGCCCCTAACTGCCCCCCTGCCAGCCTGCTCACCCCCAATTGCCCTCCCTGCTGGCCTGCTCACCCCCAACTGACCACTTCTAGACTGCTTGCCCCCAACTTCCCCCCTACCAGCCTGCTCACCCCCAACTGCTCCCCTGCTGGCCTGCTCACCCCCAACTGCTCCCCTGCTGGCCTGCTCACCCTCAACTGCCCCCTTGCTGGCCTGCTCACCCCCAACTGACCCCCTGCTGGCCTGCTCACCCCCAACTGACCACTTCTAGACTGCTTGCCCCCAACTGCCCTCCTGCCAGCCTGCTTGCCCCCAATTGCCCTCCCCTGCTGGCCTGCTCGCCCCCAACTGCCCTCCCCTCCTGGCCTGCTCGCCCCTAACTGCCCCCCTCCCAGCCTGCTCACCCCCAACTGCTCCCCTGCTAGCCTGCTCGCCCCCAACTGCCCCTCCATGCTGGCCTGCTCGCCCTCAACTGCCCTCCTTCTGGCCGGATCACGCCCAACTGCCCCCCTCCTGGCTTTCTCACCCCAACTGCCCCCCTCCTGGCCTGCTCCTCACCAACTGCCCCTCCCTGCTGGCCTGCTCGCCCCCAACTGCCCCACCTTCCAGCCTGATAACCCCCAACTGCCTCCCTCCCAGTCTGCTCACCCTCAACTGCCCCCCCTGCTGGCCTGCTCACCCCCAACTACCCCCTTGGTGGCCTGCTCACCCCCAACTGCCCCCCTGCTGGCCTGGTCACCCCCAACTGATCACTTCTAGACTGCTTGCCCCCAACTGCCCTCCTGCCAGCCTGCTTGCCCCCAATTGCCCTCCCCTGCTGGCCTGCTCGCCCCCAACTGCCCTCCCCTCCTGGCCTGCTCGCCCCCAACTGCCCCCCTCCCAGCCTGCTCACCCCCAACTGCCCCCCCTGCTGGCCTGATCACCCCCAACTGACCACTTCTAGACTGCTTGCCCCCAACTTCCCCCCTACCAGCCTGCTCACCCCCAACTGCTCCCCTGCTAGCCTGCTCGCCCCCAACTGCCCCTCCATGCTGGCCTGCTCGCCCTCAACTGCCCTCCTTCTGGCCGGATCACGCCCAACTGCCCCCCTCCTGGCTTTCTCACCCCAACTGCCCCCCTCCTGGCCTGCTCATCACCAACTGCCCCTCCCTGCTGGCCTGCTCGCCCCCAACTGCCCCACCTTCCAGCCTGATAACCCCCAACTGCCTCCCTCCCAGTCTGCTCACCCCCAACTGCCCCCCCTGCTGGCCTGCTCACCTCCAACTGCCCCCCTGCTGGCCTGCTCACTCCCAACTACCCCCTTGGTGGCCTGCTCACCCCCAACTGCCCCCCTGCTGGCCTGCTCACCCCCAACTGATCACTTCTAGACTGCTTGCCCCCAACTGCCCTCCTGCCAGCCTGCTTGCCCCCAATTGCCCTCCCCTGCTGGCCTGCTCGCCCCCAACTGCCCTCCCCGCCTGGCCTGCTCGCCCCTAACTGCCCCCCTCCCAGCCTGCTCACCCCCAACTGTCCCCCCTGCTGGCCTGATCACCCCCAACTGACCACTTCTAGACTGCTTGCCCCCAACTGCCCCCCTCCCAGCCTGCTCACCCCCAACTGCTCCCCTGCTAGCCTGCTCGCCCCCAACTGTCCCCCCTGCTGGCCTGCTCACCCCCAACTGCCCCTCCATGCTGGCCTGCTCGCCCTCAACTGCCCTCCTTCTGGCCGGATCATGCCCAACTGCCCCCTCCTGGCTTTCTCACCCCAACTGCCCCCCTCCTGGCCTGCTCATCACCAACTGCCCCTCCCTGCTGGCCTACTCGCCCCCAACTGCCCCACCTTCCAGCCTGATAACCCCCAACTGCCTCCCTCCCAGTCTGCTCACCCCCAACTGCCCCCCCTGCTGGCCTGCTCACCTCCAACTGCCCCCCTGCTGGCCTGCTCGCCCTCTACTGCCCCTCTTCTGGCCTGCTCACCCCCAACTACCCCCTTGGTGGCCTGCTCACCCCCAACTGCCCCCCTGCTGGCCTGGTCACCCCCAACTGATCACTTCTAGACTGCTTGCCCCCAACTGCCCTCCTGCCAGCCTGCTTGCCCCCAATTGCCCTCCCCTGATGGCCTGCTCACCCCCAACTGCCCTCCCTCCTGGCCTGCTCACCCGCAACTGCCCCTCCATGCTGCCTGCTTGCCCCCAACTGCCCCCCTTCTGGCCAGGTCACACCCAACTGCCCTCCTCCTGGCCTGCTCACCCCCAACTGCCCCCCTTCCGGACTTATTGCCCCCAACTGCCCCCTCCCAACCTGCTCACTGCTCACTCCCAACTGCCCTCCCCTTCTGGCTTGCTCACCCCCAACCATAAAAATCTTAGAAGAACCCATAGGTAGCAAAATATCAGACATATGTCGTAGCAATATCTTTACCGATACAGCTCCCAAGGTAATGGAAATTAAGGAGATAATAAACATATGAGACTGCTTCAAAATAAACAGCTTCTGCACAGCAAAAGAAACCATCAACCAAATAACAAGAAATCCCATTGCATGTGAAAACATATTTGCCAATGATATTTCAGATAAGTGTTTAATCTCTAAAATTTACAGGGAACTCATACAACTTAACAAAAGGAAGATAAACAATTGAATCAAAAAATGGGCAAAATACCTAGATGCTTTTCAAAAGTGGACATACAAAAGGCCAAGAGACATATAAAAATATGCTCAAAGTCACTAAACATCTGAGAGATGCAAATCAAAATGACAATGAGGTAATATCTCACACCTGTCAGAATGGCTGTCATCAACAAATCAACAAAGGACAAGTGCTGGAGAGGATGTGGAAAAAAAGGAACCCTCTTGCACTGCTGGTGGGAATACAGACTGGTGCAACCAATGTGGAAAACCATGTGGAGTTTCCTCAAAAAATTAAAAATGGAACTCCCATTTGACCCAGTCATCCCACTTCTAGGAATATACCCAAGAAATCAGAAACACCAATCAGAAAGGATATAGGCACCCCTATGTTCATAGCAGCATAATTTACAATAGGTAAAATTTTGAAACAGCCTAAGTGCCCATTAGGAGTGGATTAAAAAACTGTGGTACCAAGAAACTAGAAACACCAATCAGAAAGGATATATGCACCCCTATGTTCATAGAGGCACAATTCGCCATAGCTAAGATTTGGAAACAGCCTAAGTGCCCATCAGCAGATGAGCGGATTAAAAAACTATGGTACATCTACACAATGGAATACTATGCTGTGGTAAAAAAGAAGGAGTTCTTACTATTTGCAACAGCATGGATGGACCTGGAGAGCATTATGCTAAGTGAAATAAGCCGTCAGAGAAAGATAAATATCACACGATATCACTCATTTGTAGAATATAATAAACAACATAAACTGATGAACAAAAATAGATCCAGAGACAGAGAAACATTGATCAGACCATCAAACCTCAGAGGGAAGGTAGGGGAGGGTGGGGGTAAGGGAGAGAGATCAACCAAAGGACTTGTATGCATGCATATAAGCCTAACCCAGTGGTCGGCAAACCGCGGCTCTCGAGCCACATGCGGCTCTTTGGCCCCTTGAGTGTGGCTCTTCCACAAAATACCATGGCCTGGGCGAGTCTATTTTGAAGAAGTGGCGTTAGAAGAAGTTTACGTTTAAAAAATTGTCTCTCAAAAGAAATTTCAATCATTGTACTGTTGATATTTGGCTCTGTTGACTAATGAGTTTGCCGACAACTGGCCTAACCAATGGACACAGACAACAGGGGGGTGAGGGCATGAGTGCGGGGACAGGAGGTGTAATTGGGGAATAAAGACACATATGTAACACCTTAATCAATAAAGAAAAAATTTAAAAAAAACTGTGGTACATCTATACAATGGAATACTATGCTGCTTTAAAAAAGAAAGAACTCCTACTATTCACAATGGCACAGATGGGCATGAAGAGCATTATGCTAAGCGAAATAAGCCAGTCCGAGAAAAATAAATATCACATGATCTCACTCATTTGTGGAATATAATCAACAATATAAACTGATGAACAAAAATAGATCCAGAGATAGAAAAGCATCAAATAGTCAAACATCAGAGGGAAGGCAAGGGAGATGAGGTGGGGCAAGAGATCAACCAAAGGACTTATATGTATGCATATAAGCATAACCAATGGACACAGACACTAGGGGCGTGAGGGCATGTGCTTGGGGATGGGAGTGGCTGGGAAGAGGTCAACGGGAGAAAAAGAAGACATATGTAATACTTTAAACAAATAAAAATAAATAAAAAATAAAGATAAAGTGGGCAAAGAGGGTCAATATGCTGATGAATAGAAACTATACTTTTGATGGTGAGCATACTATAGTGTATACAGATATCAAATTATAATGTTGTACCTGAAAATTACATAATGTTATTAACCAATATTAGCTCGATAAAAGAGCCCTAGTTGGTTTTGCTCAGTGGATAGAGAGTCAGCATGCAGACTGAAGGGTCCCAGGTTTGATTCCGACCAAGGGCACATGCCCGGATTGTGGGCTCGATCCCCAGTAGGGGGCATGCAGGAGGCAGCCGATCAATGATTCTCTCTCATCATTGATGATTCTATCTCTCTATCCCCGTTCCTTCCTCTCTGAAATCAATAAAGAAATATATTTTAAATAAATAAATAAATAGAAATAAAAGGAAAATATTTCTCTTAAAAAAAGTTTCATTCAGAAGAAACTTGATACCTGTGACAGGATGACTTTACATTTCTATTTAAATTTATGTTAAATTTTGTTTAAATGAATTATAATATACTATACTCTTTTTTTTTCAATTTTTTTATTAAGGTATTATATGTGTACATATCTTACCATTGCCACCCCCACCCCACTCCCATATATGCCCTCACCCCCCAGAGTTTTGCATCCATTGGTTATGCTTATATGCATGCATACAAGTCCTTTGATTGATCTCTTATCTCCCCCGCCTCTCCCTAACTTTCCCCCTGTTAATATACTATACTCTTATTTGCTTTGATTTCAACCTGGAAATATGATATAAAATAAAAGTACATTTTTATATTAAAAATAATACTTAAGCACAATAATGAATAATAAACCACTGAAAAATAGGTGTTCATAAGTCCATATCCATAATAAAATAAACAGGGAAGAAGGGAAGGCTCATGCTTGTAGTAGAATATCCAGGTCAGTCTAATAAATGGGGAGTGAGTGCTAGAGTTGGAAAAATCATCATAAGGATTGATTTAGGGAAAAAAAATCATCAATGGATGCTAAATCTAGGGGACATTTTTGATGAAGAGCATGTTATTTGCAGGCTCTTAAGAGTGTGTCCCACAGATTGCCTATTTGTTGCAAGAGGAAAAAAAGAAACAGTAATTATACATTGGAGAAACCAGACAACAGCTTAACTCAGTGATCAAATTTAACATTATCAATGAGGGACAGATGGGCATTGTGTGTCTCCAGATGCGATAGCCTAAGAAGGACACAACATCACCTACACAGTACTCTAGCCAAGAATGTATAACACCAATCTAATCACATGGAAACATCAGATAAACATAAAATGAGGAATGTTCTATTTTTAAAAGGGGAAGTTGGGTGGGACTGTATTCTTCAAAAAGGGTACTGTCATAAAAAATAAAACAAAGAAAGGCTATGGAAATGTTCCAAATTAAAAGAAGCTAGAGAAATGACAAGCAAATGACCTTAAACTGAATCCTTTACTGGAGGAGGAAAAATGTTTATAGTGTTGATCTTATAAAGTTAACTGGAAAATTAGAATATGGACAATAGATTACAATATATCATAAAAATATTGTATCGATGTAATTTTATAAAGTTGTTATCTCTACTGTGGTTTCTCCAAGAAAATATACACTAAAGTACTTGGGACTAAAGGACCATGATGGGTGTAAGCAAATGCGATAAAAGAGTAACATAATACATGACTTTAGGTAAAGACTTTATGTGTATTCTTTGTACTGTTTTTTATTTTTGCATATTTGTATATTTGAAATTATTTCTAAATAAATTATTTTTAAAAGTGACACCTTTGTATCATGAGATCATAATAAGCAACTACAATCCAATAGGGAATTCTTTCTTAGGCACTCAAGTCATCCCCCTCTGCTCTTCAAAGAGCTTAGCACAGTTTTCATTTTAACTTTACTTGAAGATTTATTAACTCCTAATATATGCAATTGATATTCAGAATTGAAAAATAAAGTACATTCTTGGCAGGAAAGAGGTGGAGACCCTAACTCCCAGGGTGAAACTCTGTACTTGCCAAATGTAAAGGTTCGAAGCACAAATATTTTCAGATCTAAGCTCAAGGAGACCTTTAACTGTACTTCCCCATAATTCTTTCATCAAGACATAGGAAAATAGAGAAACCAAGATGGCGGCATAGGTGAAACACCTAACCTGCAGCCGGGCACAACAATTTCAAAGGCACAACTAGAGGTCAGAACGGACATCGTCCAGAACCACAGGAGAGCTGGCGGACTGAAATGCCCACAGCTGGGGGGAAGGAGAAGGCCACGGGGACAATCGGGGGAGCCGTAAAAGCCTGAGGTATGGAGAAACTGGCGGAGACACGAGCACGCGCGCCTGCGGGGAGGATGGAGCCAGAGAGGAAGGGGCGGCTGAAGGCCTGGCCGGCGTTCACTGGCAGGAAGGAGATAAAGGCTCCGGAGTGCGCTAAGCGCCGGCTCCGACTGCACTGAGCGCCAGTTCCGGGCGAAACCCTGGGAAGCCAGGCGCAGGCTGGGGGAATGAATCTGGGCTGTGGGGCGCAGGCACAGAGGAGCGGGGGAAGGCAGAGCTCCAGAGGCGCGCACGGGAAGGGGCGCAAAGGACGGACTGTTGCCTGCGCCACTGAACTGCCCTAGCGGGAAGGAGACATAAGCTCAGGACCGTGCTGAACCCCAGTTCCGACTGCACTGAACCCCAGTTCCGGGCGAAACCCTGGGAAGCCAGGCGCAGGCTGGGGGAATGAATCTGGGCTGTGGGGCGCAGGCACAGAGGAGCGGGGGAAGGCAGAGCTCCAGAGGCGCGCACGGGAAGGGGCGCAAAGGACGGACTGTTGCCTGCGCCACTGAACTGCCCTAGCGGGAAGGAGACATAAGCTCAGGACCGTGCTGAACCCCAGTTCCGACTGCACTGAACCCCAGTTCCGGGCGAAACCCTGGGAAGCCAGGCGCACGCTGGGGGAATGAATTTGGGCTGTGGTGGCGGAGGCACAGAGAAGCGGCGGCTCCAGATGCGCGCACTGGAAGGTGCGCAGAGGACGGACTTTTGCCTGCGCCACTGGGTGGCCCTGCTGGGAAGGAGACAGGGACGCCAGACTGCGCTGAGACCCAGTTCCAACTGCACTGAAACCCAGTTCCAGGCGAGAATCTGGGAGTCCAGATTCATTAGGGGAGGGACTGGACTGTTTGGCAGTGGGCGAAACTCCAGGGCGCGTTTCTCTCAGAGGTGTTTGCAAGGAATACAGAGGGACACAGACACAGGAGCCTCATAGGGCGGGGCTGACAGGAAGCCAAGGTTGTAGGCTCCACCCTGTAGCTCCGCCCCAGCCAAGCTGAGCAGAAGCTTTTTCCTGCTGAGTCCCTCAGGTAGTGGCTGACCCACACTGCATTGGAGACCCAGAAACGAGGGCATCTAGTGGTTGGTGGGAGATGACACCAGATTTCAATCACTTGCATAAGGGAGGCATTCTAGAGGCAGACTCAGTGAGCGCCAAGGCATTGCTGCATCAAGACCCGGCCCACAAACATGTCTCCTGCACAGCAACTCTTCCTATATGGACAAAGAGGGTCCTCACGGCCAATTGGCCTTGAGGACAATTCCTCCCAGTGACACCAACAACAATCAAGACTTAACTGTACAAAGGAGGACCAAGATGGAGACATAGGGCGGCAGCCTGATCGTTGCCTACCACAACAATATTGAGACTACGACGGGAGAGCAGAGCAGACACCAGCCAGAAAGACCGGGGGGCTGGCTGAGCAGATGCTCTACAACTAGAATAAAAGAGAGGGGTACGCAGGATGATGCTGATGCCGGTGACCCAAAGTCCACACTTTAAGAACTATGGCTCAGGCGACACAATGGTGGCCAGGAACGTGCTCGGCGCAGTTCCCCCGGCGGTCTCCGGCTGAGGGGACGGCTCCACTCGCTGCCGAGCACGGACAGACGAGCCCCTGGGAGACATGGGGTGGGAGACTCCGTGCTTGCTGACCTCCGAGTCCTTCAAGAATCTCAATGCCCCGAAGTGGCCAGGTGCGCACGCTCAGCGACCGGCCACCGTTGCAGACCCAAGGGCCGACGCAGCGACACCGGACCAGCCCACCGCCGGGCACCGGGCACACCGGAGCATTGCCGAGCCCGCCGCCCAACGAGTTCTGCGGCAGCCGCCCTGGAGCTCTGAGAAAATGACTGAAGGAATTGCTGAGAGGGAATTGACCAACAGGAATTGGGATCAAGAAGACGAAACCCCGCTGAGACCCGAGTCCAGGCGAGGCTGCGAGCCTCTGGGCTCAGATGTGGTCACACGCCTCTGGGTCTAGGTGAGGCCTCACGCCCCTGGGTTTGGGTGAGGCCACGCGCCCCTGGGTCCAGGTGAAGCTGGATTCCGGGTTCGGGTGAGGCCATGTGCCCCTGGGTCCGGGCGAATCTGAACCCTGGGTCCGGGTGAGGCCGTGGGCCCCTGGATCCGGGTAAGGCTGGGTCCCGAGTACGGGTGAGGCCGTGAGCCCCTGGATCCGGGTGAGACCACGCGACCAGGGGTCTGAGAGAGGTAACGCGCCCCTGGGTCCGGGTGGCTTCGTGCACCTAGGTCCAGGTGAGGCCACGTGCCCCTGGGTCTGAGAGAAGCCACGCACCCCTAGGTCCGGGCGAGACCAGGTGTCCCTGGATCCGGGTGGGGCCTCGTGCACCTAGGCCCGGGTGGGGCCGCGTGCGCCTGGGTCTGAGGGAGGCCAGGCATCCCTGGGTCCGGGTGAGACCATGTGTCCCTGGATCCGGGTGAGGCCTCGTGCGCCTAGGCCCGGGTGAGGCCACGTGCCCCTGGGTCTGGGGGAGGCCAGGCGTCCCTGGGTCCGGGTGAGACCGTGTGTCCCTGGATCCGGGTGAGGCCTCGTGCGCCTAGGCCCGGGTGAGGCCACGTGCCCCTGGGTCTGGGGGAGGCCAGGCGTCCCTGGGTCCGGGTGAGACCGTGTGTCCCTGGATCCGGGTGAGACCTCGTGCACCTAGCCATGGGTGAGGTCACGTGCCCCGGGGTCTGAGAGGCCAAGCGTCCCTGGGTCCGGGTGAGACCATGTGTCCCTGGATCCGGGTGAGGCCGCGTGCACCTAGACCCGGGTGAGGCCACGTGCCCCTGGGTCTGGGAGAGGCCAAGCGTCCCTGGGTCCGGGTGAGACCATGTGTCCCTGGATCCGGGTGAGGCCTCGTGCACCTAGGCCCGGGTGAGCCCAAGTGGCCCTGGGTCTGGAAGAGGCCAAGCGTCCCTGGGTCCGGGTGAGACCATGTGTCCCTGGATCCGGGTGAGGCCTCGTGCACCTAGGCCCGGGTGAGCCCAAGTGGCCCTGGGTCTGGGAGAGGCCAAGCGTCCCTGGGTCCGGGTGAGACCATGTGTCCCTGGATCCGGGTGAGGCCGCGTGCACCTAGGCCCGGGTGAGCCCAAGTGGCCCTGGGTCTGGGAGAGGCCAAGCGTCCCTGGGTCCGGGTGCGACCATGTGTCCCTGGATCCGGATGAGGCATCGTGCACCTAGGCCCGGGTGAGCCCAAGTGGCCCTGGGTCTGGGAGAGGCCAAGCGTCCCTCGGTCCGGGTGAGACCGTGTGTCCCTGGATCCGGGTGAGGCCTCGTGCACCTAGGCCCGGGTGAGCCCAAGTGGCCCTGGTTCTGGGAGAGGCCAAGCATCCCTGGGTCCGGGTGAGACCATGTGTCCCTGGATCCGGGTGAGGCCGCGTGCACCTAGGCCCGGGTGAGCCCAAGTGGCCCTGGGTCTGGGAGAGGCCAAGCGTCACTGGGTCCGGGTGCGACCATGTGTCCCTGGATCCGGATGAGGCCTCGTGCACCTAGGCCCGGGTGAGCCCAAGTGGCCCTGGGTCTGGGAGAGGCCAAGTGTCCCTCGGTCCGGGTGAGACCATGTGTCCCTGGATCCGGGTGAGGCCTCGTGCACCTAGGCCCGGGTGAGCCCATGTGGCCCTGGGTCTGGGAGAGGCCAAGCGTCCCTGGGTCCGGGTGCGACCATGTGTCCCTGGATCCGGGTGAGGCATCGTGCACCTAGGCCCGGGTGAGCCCAAGTGGCCCTGGGTCTGGGAGAGGCCAAGCGTCCCTGGGTCCGGGTGAGACCATGTGTCCCTGGATCCGGGTGAGGCCGCGTGCACCTAGGCCCGGGTGAGCCCAAGTGGCCCTGGGTCTGGGAGAGGCCAAGCGTCCCTGGGTCCGGGTGCGACCATGTGTCCCTGGATCCGGATGAGGCCTCGTGCACCTAGGCCCGGGTGAGCCCAAGTGGCCCTGGGTCTGGGAGAGGCCAAGCGTCCCTCGGTCCGGGTGAGACCATGTGTCCCTGGATCCGGGTGAGGCCTCGTGCACCTAGGCCCGGGTGAGCCCAAGTGGCCCTGGGTCTGGGAGAGGCCAAGCGTCCCTGGGTCCGGGTGAGACCATGTGTCCCTGGATCCGGGTGAGGCCGCGTGCACCTAGGCCCGGGTGAGCCCAAGTGGCCCTGGGTCTGGGAGAGGCCAAGCGTCCCTGGGTCCGGGTGCGACCATGTGTCCCTGGATCCGGATGAGGCCTCGTGCACCTAGGCCCGGGTGAGCCCAAGTGGCCCTGGGTCTGGGAGAGGCCAAGTGTCCCTGGGTCCGGGTGAGACCATGTGTCCCTGGATCCGGGTGAGGCCTCGTACACCTAGGCCCGGGTGAGCCCAAGTGGCCCTGGGTCTGGGAGAGGCCAAGCGTCCCTGGGTCCGGGTGCGACCATGTGTCCCAGGATCCGGATGAGGCCTCGTGCACCTAGGCCCGGGTGAGGCCACGTGCCCCTGGGTCTGGGAGAGGCCAAGCGTCCCTGGGTAGGGGTGAAGCCAGATCCTGGGTCCGGGTGAGGCCGTGCGCCCCTGGATCCATCCGGGTGAGGCTGGGTCCCAGGCCCGGGTGAGACCACGCGCCCCTTGGGTAGGGGTGAGGCCACGTGCCCCTTAGTCTGGGTGACGCCGTGCTCCTGGGTTCGGCCGAGACCAAACCAGAGGGAGTCGGACCTCCATTACCACCATTTGTCCACCATCCAGAGCTGAGGGGTCAGTGCTGACATGTACACATAAGGAACTACTGGACATTGAAATTGGGTCTCAAAAGAACTGTTGGTCCAGGGGGAAGCTCGCTACAGATTGATTCATTTGCCTGTCAGCATAACTATTATTGCTCGTCTCACATTCAGTTCTTATCAGTATATATCTAGTGACATATGATCTCGCTCATCTAGGGGAAATGGTGAACAACATAGACTGAGGAACAAGAACAGAACCAGAAGCAAGGAGGCATCGATCGGACTATCGGGCCTCAGAGGGAGGATAGGGGAGGGTAGGGGGAGGGTGGGGGGAGGGGGAGAGTTCAACCAAAGGACCTGTATGCATGCATATAAGCCTATCCAACGGTTAAGTTCAACAGGGGATTGGGGCATGCGGGGGGAGAGGGGTGGGATGGGAATGGGGGGATGAGGACAAATATGTGAAACCTTAATCAATAAAGAAATTTAAAAAAAAAAAAAAGACATAGGAAAATAGAGTTGAAAATCCTACTGGCACAAAATCATTTAGGTAAACGTGGATATGGACCCTATCTCCTTGTCTACTGGCTTAAGATCAGCTCTTACATATCAGAATCCTTCCCATGCCAGAATGACAAAGGAGAGGGGGAAAAAACTTACAGCGGATTAACCAATTAAAACAGGTCAAAACTTTTGGCAGGCTAGGACCTCACTATTGTGAATATTAAGGAGAAAACAGATATGGATATAGGGAGCCTATTAATGCTGATAGAAAGCAGAAAATAATCATATAGGGAACCCCAAAATTAATGGAAAAAGGAGCCCTAAACCCTCAAATAGATTAGCTCAGACATCTGCAAGTGCCCAACCCTCAGAATGGCTTAAGTACATTGTAATAATGTAAGGTTCTCTGGAAAGCACTGGTGACCAAAGTGAATCCTCAGAACTTGAATGCAAAATGTAAATGGGCTTCTGGAATTTGGAAAGCTAGAGGCAATGATGCAGCTCAGGGATACCTTTCTAACCCCATCCCCACCCTGAATGAGGATGTGGCCTAGTAGACGTTGAATTCAGTTAGAGTATCAGGAGGGTCCTGGATATCTGCATGTACTTATTATTAGTTTATTTGTGTTTATTCTTTATAAATAGCCATATAAACTTAATGAGAAAGGACTGAGACATAGCAAGCAATTTTCTCACATACTGTGAGACCTTGCTTTGCATACACTGTCACCGCACTCTCATCACAGACTCTGCAGGCCAAAGGAAGCTACACCAAGATGGGCTGCACCTACTCCTGATGTGTGTGACTTAGTTCAGCCAAGTTTCTAGATCCATGGTTAAATAACTCAGGAAACAAACCTAACCCAACAGATCTGTATGGAAGGGGTCTCTTTCAACCTTTCTATAGTAAATCTGAAATTAGGCAGAAAGCTATAACCTAATCATATATGTTGTAATCTCAATGGGGCAGAGACTATATTAGCACAAAGATGGTCACATAGCATCTAAAGAGCAGAGATCTAAAGGGGAGAACTTTATCAATGCTTATCCAATCCTGGCCAAGAGGATAAATATTATCTGGTAGAGACAAGTATTCAGGTAGCCACAGAAGGGCACTTTATTATAGATGGCAGGAATAGTTCACCAGGTTCTCTGTATCATAGCTGAAACAGACTTCAAAACAAACATTGGACAAGTCCTCATTTGTAAAGTGGAGATAATGATAGCATCTACCTCAAAGGCTTATATGAGGATCAAGTTGATACGGAAAAAGTGCTTAGAATAGTGTCTGGCAGATGGTAAGCACTCAGTAGGCATCAGTTACTATTATCTAAGGCCAAAGATTACCTTTAGCCCAATTATATATTCAATTAGGAACATTCCATTAATTCTGGGTTTTGCTGGTACTTACATAATACCAGAAGGGAGTAACTTGGAAGTGAACTCAAGAATTCTAGTCAAAATTGAGTTCCATAGTTGAAGATCAGATCATGGAGCTGTGGTGCCCAATGGTTCTATACATCAGGGTGCATTTTTTATTGTCACTATGACTGGGATGCTACTGGAACTTAAACCCTGGGGTCCAGGGATGTTGCCTGAGGTAATTCCTACACAACAACAACAATAATGTCCTGTCCCAATAGTGCTTGAGTTGATAAACATTGCCCTAGACTACAATGAATGCACCAAAGTACTTACCTCCAAAGCCGAGGCAACCTGTTGACCAACTTCTGTGCTTTATATAAATGTAAGATCCCACAGTTCTCATATTTATCTACAATTTCTTATCTAATAATCACTCTATCTACTACTTCAAGAGAACTCCAACAAATTAATCCAGATGCATGTGCCAGCAGAGGAGCCCCTCCAGTTTCTGAAATTGGGTCATTGATTCCAAATAAAATCAGCTCTCTACATTCCAGAAAGGGTCAGAGTCTGGTAAACTGGAAAGGTCCCTCAAGGAAGAGGTTGTCTAAACCTTATGCAACATCACAGCAGAGGATTGGACTAGCATACTCACATTAGTGAGATCGTCCAAAGCTGATCTCATTTTGAGCAGTCCCTGAGGTGAAGATGGAGATATCACTGCTTGGTACTCTTCCTCACTCTAAAAAAGTAAAAGAGGTAAATAATTATACCCAACTGTGAACAGTCTTTTTCAGAGTCATCTCTGGGGCTCAGAAGGAAACTCCAGAATCTCCAAGCAACTGCAGATGCATGATATAAACCCCAATAAACTACAATAAAAGGACATTTTGACATTCACTGCTGCTTAGAGAATCACTGAAAGAGGTAATCATTGATGATAGGGACAAGGCTGTGATGAGACAAGATGACAATCAGTGTAACTCTTCGAGTTAGGTGGATGAATGGATAACAAAACAAGGCCCTCACATATGTTGTCTACAAAAGACTCACTTCAGCCCTGGCCAGTGTTGGTCAGTGGTTAGAGTGTCAGTCCATGCACCAAAGGGTCCCAGGTTCAATTCCTGGTCAAGGGCATGTACTTGGGTTGCAGGTTCAATCCCTGGCCCAAGTTGCATTTGGAAAAATAACTACCACAAAAGAAAACTTACAATGGTAGAATCTAATCAGAAAATCCAATACAGACAAAAATCTGATAAATGTAGCAAATATTTCTTGCCAATTTATAAAGGAAAACATATTAATCCCCTAAATGAAAATCATTTTATTAAAATGAAAATGATTAGAAAATGTATATCTGTACTGAAAGGAAAGTAATCAAGGAAAATAAATTGGCCTAATGATGTTTGTTTTAGGAAATACTCTCTTAATGACAACTCATTAGTGTTAGTAAAATTCTTATTAAAATATGTATGATGATAAATGAATACAAAACAGCTCAGGACTGGAATGACTATGTCAAACTACCCCCAAGATCAAAACAGCAGAATCAAAATAGACCCATTCTTCTAATTAAATAGTTATAAAAAGCATGGTAATACATTTGTTGTATTATCTTCATAATCTACCCAGGATTTACCACGCAACCTCCTGGAAAGGTGCTTTGAGCATCTTAGGCAAAGTAGGAGTATGGATATGATCATTAATAAGAGGTGAATATTGTTTGCTTTGGAAGATTGGGGAGGGTGGCCTTCATTTCAGCCATGCATTTATGGGAAAGAAAAGTTCATATTTTCTCCCCAAGTTCTAATTTGCTGATCTTCTCCAACCACAGGGGCTCTTATTCCTTGCCCTCCTTCTTAAATGAAACCACACATAATCAGAAAGATTTAGGGGTGAGGATAGGGACTAAGCCAACAAAGGAAGAGGCTGCTTGAGACACTATTAGGAGAGACAGCTTGCTCTAACCTTTTCAGATTCGCCATCATCACTGGGCACAATTTTGTTGGACTGCGATTTCTTAGTCTCATGTGTGTCGCTTCCAAGTGGTGGTGTCATCTCTTACAGATTCAGCAGGGTTTATCCAAGGCAGGGCTGCAATCAGAAAGGGTCTCTTTAAAATACTACTCACCAGAAACATCACAGAATTATCTGGAGACTTTTGAGAAAACCCAGTCTCTCTATAGCATCCCTCGGAGGAAACAGACTTAGAGTTAGGCAGATCTTGGTTCTACCACAGTTAACCTTGGGTAAGTGACTGAAACTCCCTGGGCTCCAGATATCTCATCTATAAAATGGAGATAAATATACCTACCTCTGTAGGACACTGTTCAAATTAAATTAGATACTCTATGTAAAAAGCTTAGCATAATGCCTGCCATCCTCTGTGGGCACTGAAATTATGGCATAGCCCCAAGTTTAGGTCTGGGAACATTGGGAACAACTTATGTCATTTACATTGAAGACAATAAAAAATGTGACAGGTCATAGAGTATGGAGGCTAGTTAGTAAGAATAAGGTTCTTTAAAAGGCATGGGATCCTGGCCACGGAAATTATGTTACAAAGACAACACAAGAATGCACTGCACACACACATATGCACAATAGGCCAGAGAGTACTCAAAGGTTGCATTCAAGCAGAAGAAATTGTAATACAGTTCTAGACACCTGATAGGAACATTTTTTTTAAAAAAAAAATGAGCTAATAGCAGAAGAAAGTAACGTATTGGAAAATCATTTGATATAACAATTTAAAGTCATTAGAACTCTTAGAAGAATCCTACCTTCACCTCATCTCAGTATGGAACCCCATTCTATATTTCTTTTTTTAAAATCTTTATTGTTGAAAGTATTACGTAGGCCCTCCTTTTCCCTCCATTAACCTCTTCCAGCCTGTTCCCGTCCCCCTCCCTCCCCCCAGGCCATTCTATATTTCTTAAGGTTCTTGTAGTTTGTGAGTCCTCAATAGTTAGGATACACTTATGTGTCTTACAAGCAAATACATTATTAGGAGGAATTATTTTTTGGATACACAAGAGACTCTTCCCACTCAGATACAACTGACCTTTCAACCCCACTCATATTCAATCTCCAAGTTCAACTGCATTTGACAAACAACAGGCTTCCCTAAGAAAGACCCTAAAGGGAATATAACAAAGTTCCCACTATGTACCAGATACTTCAGGCAATAGAGATACAAACACAAATAAAACACAGATCTTATCCTAGACGTATTCCCATGCATAACTCTAACAGTAACATAAAAATGTAAAAAATGGGAGAGCGGTGGTGGTGGGGGGGGGGGAGGCGGGAAGAGGCTAGGAGGGAGATGTGGCCTGACTCTGCCACCTCCTCCACCACCTGCAGCCAACTCCCCTCCCTGTGGCTGCCAGGGCACACTTCTGGGTCTCCTGGCACCCATCATAGTCAATGGATTCTGCCCCCTGACCCCCTCAGACCAATGGCAGCCAGCCCCCACACTCTCTAAAATAACCAGCTCTCCCCTTACCTAGTACAGAGCCCTGTGTGGTTGACCCCCTGCAATAGGCCTAAGCTGGGATGCACCACTATGCAGCAGCAGCCTACCCATCAGCCTATGCCCCAGTGAACATAGCTTTTCCCCAGCAGCCTTCAGCCCTGCCCCAGCAGCAAAAAGAAGGCCTGAAGGCTACAACCTCTTATCTATTCCTCAGGAGTTTGGTGATGCAGAACTCATACAGGCACCCCTGTCATTTGGAGTTCTAGTCTCTGCCAAAGTCTTTGTGGATCAAGCCCCAACCAGAGCAAGTGTTTTGGGTTTGTTAGCTATGACAATCCAACCAGTGCCCAGACAGCTATTCAAGCCATGAATGACTTTCAAATTGCCATGAAGAGGCTCAAGGAACAGCTAAAGAGGCCCAAGGATGCCAACAGGCCTTACTGATCTGCTCTCAGTGACCATCCACAGAAAGATTCAGAAGAGTGAGAAGAAAGGGGAGGAAAAGAAGTGCTTAAGCAGACCTTCTTGAAGAAGCAGCTGGAGATGGAGATGGACTGGACCTAAGGCCAGTGCCTGGGGTTCAGGCCACTTTAAGGATTGTCTTCATCAAGTGGGTTGTTCTATGCCTGTGGCATAAAGCTCAGGCTGGCAAGGCAGCTGGGGCTGGCTGAAGATGGACTATGGAAGGGAACCAGGATAGGGCCTTGGGATTGCCAAGGGCTTCCTGGCAAGGGAAGCCCAGATTTACTTAGTTCAAAATCATATCATTCCTTAGAGTTTAGGGACCAAAGAACTATTGCTTTAAATATATATATATATATATATATATATATATATATATATATATATATTCAAAACAAGAAACACAAAAGAGCCCTAACTGGTTTGGCTCAGAGCGTTGGCCTGCCCAGGTTCCATTCCGGCCAAGGGCATGTACCTTGGTTGCAGGCACATCCCCAGTTAAGAGGTGTGCAGGAGGCAGCTGATCGATGTTTCTCTCTCATCGATGTCTCTAACTCTCTATCCTTCTCCCTTCCTCTCTGTAAAAAAAAAATTAATAAGATATATTTTTTTAAAAAAGAAACACAGCCGAAACCAGTGTGGCTCAGTGGATAGAGCGTCGGCCTGCGGACTGAAAGGTCCCGGGTTCGATTCCGGTCAAGGGCATGTACCTTGGTTGCGGGCACATCCCCAGTAGGGGGTGTGCAGGAGGCAGCTGGTCGATGTTTCTCTCTCATCGATGTTTCTAGCTCTCTATCTCTCTCTCTTCCTCACTGTGATAAAAAAAAAAGAAAGAAACACAAAAGACAGTATAGAATCTCATAAAGCTGCCTTTAAATATCCCTAGGAGACAGGGTGAAGGGGATCTTTAAAAAGACCCAGTCTACTTAAAGGGAGGCTGTGGAAAGATTGTTTTGTGTCTCATATTCTCTTAAACCATCTCCTCACCCTGCCTTTTTGAAATAATTAAGGACTTGAGGCCTAGGCTCAGATGCAGGTGACAAGAGAGTTATGGAAGCAGTGAACCCACAATACCCAAACACAGAGAGCATCACTGAAGAGGCCTCAGGAGGAACTCTGCCCTGCCCTGGCCTTTGCTACTAAGTGTAGGAACCTGCCTTTCTTTCCTGACATGTGGAACCATTGCTTCCCCAGGCTGGAAGAAGGAGGGAGTTTTGGTCATCCTAGCTTTTCCTTTCCCCCTCCATATAGGCAGAGGCCCTGACTTTGGCTGAGTAGAGACACCTTCTGTTTGCCCTCACCTTGAGCCAGCCCCAGTGTCCCCTTGTTCTGGGTCACCTTCTGTTTCTTTTTTTTTTTAAATATTTTATTGACTTTTTACAGAGAGGAAGAGAGAGGGATAGAGAGTTAGAAACATCAATGAGAGAGAAACATCGATCAGCTGCCTCCTGCACACCCCCTACTGGGGATGTGCCCGCAACCAAGGTACATGCCCCTGACCGGAATCGAACCTGGGACCCTTGAGTCCGCAGGCCGACGCTCTATCCACTGAGCCAAACCGGTTTCGGCCACCTTCTGTTTCTAAGTCTAAGTTTGCCCACCTGTAAAGTAGATTCGGGAGTGCAGAGGGCTGTGACAACAGATTTGGAAGGTTTGCTGCTGTATATACTGCCCTTGAGAAGGGAATAATTTTTAAATTAGCTTCAAAATGTAGAGGTCCCTCTTTACCCAGGACCTGGGAGAGTAGATGTTTTGCCAAAATACGTCTTCATTCCTTTAAAAAGTACATCTTTCTTGTGCAAAAAAAAAAAAAAGTGACAAATTATTTTTAAAAGTACTAGAGAAACATAATGGAAATATAGAGGAGGTTATATATGATCTGGACGTTCCCAAGTAAAATGGGGGGGCTTTCCAGGCAAAGAAAGCCTGAGCCCAGGCAGAGACTTGAACATGCAGAGAACAGAAGGTTCCAGGTATATCCAGGTTGTCTGAGTTCAAAGTACGTATAAAGAATGGGCTGGGGAGGAGTTATAAAGTGGTTGAAAGGTAGACTGGGGGTAGGCTGGTAACGGAGAAGTCTGCGGCTTGAGGGGAAGATTTAAGAAAGGGGAGAGGATTTGGGTTTTGCTTTGGATGGAGAAATATTACACATTTTGTTGATGAGGAAAAGTCAGTAAAAGTATGTGCCTTCACAGTTACTACATCAGTTGATTCTCACAACAAAACTGTTTCCATTTTATAGTCCCAAATGAGTTACATGACTTACTACACAGGACAAACTATTAAACAGTATACATCACCCAGCTCTTTCCAGGGTTCTTTCTAACAAAACATAAAATCTCTTTGATCACAGTAAAAAAAAAAAAAAAAAAAAAACACTTCAGAACAGTCCATGGTCCAAAACAAAAGGTCCTAGTTTAGTAGAGAGAGGAGGTAGAATTAGCAAAGGATTTTTTAAAAAGAAGCAATTGGACTTCTTAACCAGCCAAGTTAGCATCTTTGAGCCTCAACTTCCTCTTTTGCAAAAAGATACACTTGCAGAAGTATCCTGTAGTGCAAATGTAATTTTTTACATGAAAGCCTAAGCATGGCAGGCACTCAGAATAAATGGTGGGTATTACTCTCCTCTTCCTCAAAATTGAAAACTATTTTCCATCTCATCCTCAAAACTCATCCAAGCAGCAATAAAGCTAAATTGGGTGCACCTACCCCTAACTGCACTCTATGAAAACTACTTACCCCACTATTATCATTCACACCACATACAATTTTTTTATGGATGACCAAAGACTCATGTTCTGAAACATTTACCTTTCAAGGGAAAAAGAAAAAATATCAGATTGAAGCAAAGAAAAAAAAGTCTAAAAATTTTTCAGCTGAGTGTCATAGATCCCATTAAACCATTAAACCTCAGAGAAAACAAGGTTATTCATATGATGGTCATGCACCACCTTCACTATCCTGAACAATAATCACTTGCTTTGGGAGACACACACACTGACTCAAGTAGCTAATTTTCCTGCTACTAGGAGAGGGGAATGACTCCACTAAAAACATGCTTTCATAAAAGGACACTCTGCCAAACACTCTAGACTCCTACCACCTACAAAATGCTGAGCCTTACTTGGACAAGAAACTTAGAATCCTTTCCACTTCCCAGACTCTCCATGCCCCCTACATGTTGAAGACCTCATTGAGTATCCCAGAGCAGTACTGAAACCCACACAAGGGCAATTTGGCTCTTTTAAAAGCCCAATTGTTCAGACTCCAAAACTGTAGATCAAGACAGTATACAGGAAACAGTAGCAAGTTCGTTTTATACATAAAGGCAGGTTACAGACAACAAGACATTGGGGAGAGTAAGGGGCATGGTGTCAGTCAATGAAAGCAGCACTGGGCGGGAAAGTATGCCTAGGGTCTAGTTCTAACACTGCAGGTAGCTGGCGAGGTGACACTAGGCAAGTCCCTTTTCCCTCTGTAGGCTTCATTTCTCTACCTAATAAAATGAGGCGACGGGACCAAAGCCTCCATGTTATTCAAGCAGTGGTAAATGGACCAGCATCTTTAACAACACGTGTGAACTTTTAGCAATTTAAAATCTCAGGCCCCAAGCTAGGCCTTACTAAATAGGTACAGGCAAGTTAATATCCCCAGGTGATTTGTATGCACTTTATTTTGTTTTAAATTCTTTATTGATTAAGGTATTACATATGTGTCCTTATTCCCCCATTACCGCCCACCTCCCATTCATGCCCTCATCCCCTTGTTGTCTGTGTCCATTGGTTAGGCTTATATGCATGCATACAGGTCCTTTGGCTGATCTCTCCCCCTTACCCCCACCCTCCCCTACCTTCCCTCTGAGGTTTGACGGTCTGATGGATGCTTCTCTGATCGATGCTTCTCTGTCTCTGGCACTTTAAAGTTTAAGAAGCACGGTTCTAAGGTACCTTCGACATCTGGCCTTCCAGGAGTCTAATCACATAGCAGAGAGCAGTGGGCAAGCCAGGGTTGAAGAGTTGGAGGCAGAGACAGAAGAATGGAGATGTTAGAAGTTTAACAAGGGGGAAAGGACACATTTCCATTAACCTGTAGTTCAACACACATCCCTCAAATAGCATTCTCTGACTTAAATGCGTCATCTTGTGGCTGAAATTGATCCTGCATACTTTCACTTGTGAAAAGAATTTTGTAAATGTACTCTGATTCAGGCATGTGTACTGGATGCTCCATCTAAATGATGGGACCTAGTCCCATTTACTTTGTCAGTTCAACCTCTAATACACACTCCCTGTCCAACCTCGTATGGGGCTCACTTCACAGACTGCTGACTGGCAGGAGAACAAATTAAAGGTTTCAGGACAGGGACGCCGCGCACCCTGGCAAGAGAAGACAGCGTGTAACAAGGGACACTCCATGGCTAATACCGGACATTAGAGCGGGCAGTACAAAACCAAAGGCTCCTACCTCACATAGAAATTGGGGGCATAACAGGAAAGACCACGGACACACTCCTAAACCAGGAGTAGCCCCGATAAATTAATGGAGCACCAAGTCGCAGCGACCGGTGTGGGTCTCAGCCTGGCCTGTGTTCCCCCCAATCCATCCGCCAGCAGTGAATTTTTTAAATTACAGTCCTAAAGAAACTGCAGTGGTGATTGGCCAACAAGGACCAATCTGCGTGCAGAGTTGCGACGTGGGCTCGCCCAGCAAGGAGGGGCGGGGCTAGGGGAGGAATTGATTGAACTCCGGGTCAAATTGACTACATTGGGGCTTGGTGTCCCATACAATTGGTAGGAATATGCTGGTTTGACAGGCGGGAGTACTGGGTCTCTTTAAAGAGGCATTTTCCTTTAAATAACCCTGCTGGAGGAAGGGGAGAGCGGCTGTACAATTTAGGTTCAGACCAGTTAAGAATTCTTTGTAGAATCAAACATTAACTCCTGCTGGCTTCACAAGTGGCCTTGTGATGTGAAGCAGGGTAGAAATTATTGCCCCTATTTTATGGGTAAGTCCTGAAAGTGCACAGAGCTACTAATAGTAGTAGCTGACATTAATTCAGCGCGATAAGTGCCAAAACAAGGTGAAAATATAACTTCTAAAGATTTCAGAGGCTTATATAAGCCTAACCAATGGACATAGACAACAGGGGGGTGAGGGCATGAGTGGGGGGGTAGGGGGGTAATGGGGGAATAAGGACACATATGTAACACCTTAATCAATAAAGAAATTTTTTTGAAAAGATTTCAGAAGACACATGTTGTTCAGCACATCATTATTGCCAACCCAGTCACTGATGTCATACACCAGCATCACCAATAGTGATTAGTGAGTGTCTTAGGTACATGTGCCACTGTTAGGGTCTATACAGAGTTAGACAGACACTTCTTCCTTTGAACCTAACATACCTTCATGATGAGACAATTAAGGAAATATTGCATTAATATTATATGTATATTATCTGTATTATAAATATATTAAGTCAATAAATATAACAAACATAAAAATGCATTTAGGATGGAGAGTGATTATATGAGGGGGGAGGGAATCACCAAATTCCCTTTTGAGAAATACTTGGCAAAATGGATTTTTGTATGGGGTGATCGTTCACTGTCTGGAAACGTTTTCTAAGCAGCTGCGACCTCCTAGTGGCCACATGAACTCATTACCCCCATTTACCATCTAACTTTGAGAGCAACCCGCACAGAAGGGCTAAGCCTAACTGACATCCCCATCCCCGCGCAGGGCAACTACCTGACAAAGTTGAAGACTAAGCCAGTCTTCATCCCATTTTAATGCCCCTAAAACTAGGGGGATCCTTAAGTGTGTGTATAGAGGGGGAGGATGCCTATAAGTGCTATGAGGGAACCTGAAGAGGTTCATAATTTCAGAACCCCTTCCTCTCCTCTGTAGTCTTTGTTTAAAACATTTATTCACAAATAAAGATATTATCTGGAGGAAAGGAGAAAAACTATCACCAATTAATACTATATTTAAGTACTTTTCTGTCAGATGTTCGAGACAAATTTGTCTGACAGGAAAAAATATTCCGATTAACACCTTATTTTCCTCAGTCATATCTCCAGCTCTGACATAAAATAGTCAGACAAAAGAACCTTTAACAACCTATAAATGGGATTGGAACTAAAACTACGCATGGGAAAGGAGTTTCCCGCCAGTCAGAAACAGAAACAAAACAAAAATAGATGAGGGGCAGAGGGAGAGGGAACTAAAGGCCTCAGAATTATCGCCTTACAGAATTACCGCCTTAGAATTACCACCTCAGACCAACCGCCTCAGACCAACCGCCTCAGACCAACCGCCTCAGACCAACCGCCTCAGACCAACGGCTTCAGACTAATGGCTACCAACCGCCACTCGCTAACAGCCTCCAGCAAGCATGCGCACAGAGGAGGCGCGCCGACTGTACCATTCTAGCCAGAAGGGGGAGATAACGGATTGACCCTTTTTAGTCAGAATTGAAACCGCTAGATGGGGCCAAAAGATCATACTAGGTACCCTTTATACATTTTTTTCCCCTCAAGAAATTTCTTTTCTGCATCTTAGAACCCTAGAAGAAAGAAAACGCATGCTAATCTCTGAACGCACACACATAACACCCCTCCTCCAGGATGATGGAAGTGGCTAGTGCCAGAACTGGCTGCACCTTCAATCAAATGCCCTCTCTGGGCTCCCGTGAGCCATTAATAATAAAATAGTACCCGTATCATAAGTCTGTTTGAGAATTAAATGAGAGAGTGCATGTAAAACACAACACCAGGCAAATATTCAGACCTGAAGAATTAGATACTCTGGGATGGGGTCCAACTATAGTTTAATAAGCACTTCAGGTGATCCTAAGTCACGTCTAATGTGTAAGAATTGTTGCTCAATGAGGAAGGCTGCTCACTCAAATAGCTAACCAAGATATTTGTCATTATTTCAGATTCCATTACTTCTGCCTGAACTTCCAAAACCATCATTTGTTTCTTGACCCCAACTGTATGGCCAGTATCATGGTGGATACAATGAGAAAGAGACAGAGAACCTGCCCCGGGGCTTCAGTGTAGGTGATTCAGGAATAGGAAAAGTTAATTAAATCTACAAGGCCAGATCTAGTAAATGTCAAATGAATTATACGGACAATAAGCAAATGTTCTAGGAAATCAGAGGAGGGAGATTTTACAATTATAAGAGGGATGAGCCTGGTCACAAAGACCAGTGCCAAGCCACCCCTATCCCCCCCTCACACACACACACCAAATAGCTGTAATTTCTACAACAAGGCAATATAACAGACTTTAGCAGCCTAATTAAATCCCTGCCTCAAAGGAAACCCCAACATATCTGAGAGCCCGCTTTCCTTTAACAGCTGCCTCTTAAATAAAAATAATTAGAACGTTTATAGTTTTTAAAAGTCCTTTATTTTCTCCCTCCACTGTTTCAACCACTCATAGGAAAGGACAGATGGGTATGCAGACATAACATAAATACTTGATGGAAGTACAGATGATTGAATAAAGAAAATGTGGTGTATATATATATACAATGGTATACTAATCATCCATAGGAGAAGACAAAATACTGCCATTTATGACAACATGGTTGGATCCTGAGAATATCATACTAAGCAAAATAAATCAGATGGAAAAAGTCAAGAACCATATGATTTCACTCATATGTAGGATATTATACTGAAAGCAACAAATGAACAAAGACAAACAAACAAAAACTCATAGACACAGAAAACAGTATGGTGATTACAAGAGGGGAAGGGAATAGGGGGGTAGAGTGGGTAAAGGGGGGATAAATGGTGATTGAAGGAGACTTGACTTTGAGTGGTACAATATAATATATAGATGATGTGCTGTAGAATTGTACACTCAAAGCCTATATAATTTTAATAACCAACATCACCCAAATAAATTTAATAAAATTTAAAAATAATGGCTATCTAATTTTTCACTTTAGTATGGTTGTGGGGAGCTGATTTAAATGACATTGGGCATTCTCATGGCTGGGAAACAATTTAGGAGAAAAAGATATGGAGTTCCCATTTGCACTGGTCCATAATAAATAATGTCTGATAATCATTGGCATCACTTCCCATTTTCCAAACAGTCAGTGTCATCACATAAACTAAATTAGGTAGGCTAAATCTGAGGCTGAAAGGTACTTAGTGGAACTAACAGGCATACAGTAATTTCATGAAGACTGATAGTTCAGTTCACTTAAATTTCATTTTGCCATTATTCATAATAATTACAAACACAGGTTCCATTTTTTATTATCTTAATAGCTCTTTCAAACTAAATGGAAGCTGAAAGCATATTTAAAATGTAATTTGTATGATTACTCACAAGTTTGTATGAAAGAGAAGATGTTTGATAATAAATTAGGTTAGAAAATGGATGATAATGTTTAGGGGAAAAATGACAAAGCTTCTGTGTTTAACATCCCTATATTTGGCTCTTAAAGGCTAACCTAAGTGTATGATACGTGGCATATATTGACATTCTAATGTAGCATATTCCTTCTTCTGACACTTTGAACATCCCTTCTTCTCCATCTGTCCCTACCTCTGTTCAGTACAGAACACTCTGAGAGCCTCAGCAGCTTAAGAGAAAAGAAGAGGCAGTAAATATACTGTAACCTATGACTGAGCCTCCTTACATTTTCATTATTGGTTTCCCACCCAAATGCTGCTCTTGTTTGCTCCTGGTTAGCCTCCAGGATGACAGTATTGGGGTGCCATGGGTTAGGGCTCTAATCATCCATAATAGTTCTATGTCATTTAGAGGATTTGGTATGACATTTTCCAGGCCCAGATGACAGTTTTTTCCTTCTAGGCTGGGAGACATAGAGAGGTGTTTTTTGTTTGCTTGTTTGTTTGTTTGTTTGTTTGTTTTTAATCTTAGGAATATATATTATTGTACATGGAGAATAAATAAACATTTTCTTTCTTTACTTATCATTCCATAGACATGAGCCAGACACAGGAGCTCCAACTTAAATATCAAAAGTTCCCCTTGACAAAGGGGTGATAAAAGAAAAACAAGTCCTATATTGTGGATTTTAGCTCGTCACCATTGACAAAGACTCCCTCCTCAACCAAAATTAATGTTTTGTTGTTTTTTTTTAATATATTTTATTGAGTTTTTACAGAGAGGAAGGGAGAGGGATAGAGAGTTAGAAACATCGATCAGCTGCCTCCTGCACACTCCCTGCTGGGGATGTGCCCACAACCAAGGTACATGCCCTCGACCGGAATCGAACCTGGGACCCTTAAGTCCACAGGCCGATGCTCTATCCACTGAGCCAAACCGGTTAGGGCCCAAAATTAATGTTTTAATAAACATTACATGTATTTAAGATCTACAATATGATGATTTGATATAGCCAGGCTCCTCTTGAAACCTCTTTTCAACTAGGCCTCAATCTTGGCCTATAAAAATTTCAACTTTCAGCACAAAGAATTTCACCCACTCCATATATAATGAGACTTAAACAAACACTAGGATAGAAAAATAAGTTAAGATGTGAAAACTAATACTGTTTTGTTCATACAGACTGGCGGTAATTCTGTATGTGAAAAATACAGACCAAACTGGTAACTAATAGGATTGGATTGTTCTGGAAGTCCAGCAAGAAGAAGAAAGAGAAAGGAGGTTTCAAGGTGTTGTGATCTGGATAAAATGTGAAAGAATTATATGTACCTTCCTAGAAAGAATAGAAAAAGGTTGTCATACAGCAGACAGCCTGAGGTAGTTTTGATTTGAAGGGGTACTGAGTTTGCCAGCCTGCTACACCTTTACTACGGTTGCTATAGTTTCAGGCATTGTGACCTAACAAAGTATGGTGTCATACCCCAGGGTCATAAGCAGCAGAGAAAAGCCTTGGCCCATCAGTCTTGTCCAACATCTGACGGGGGTGGCAGCCAGCTGTGGGTGCCCAAGAACTTGGCACTGCCCAGATCCATCTAAAGGGGCATATCTCCCTTCTCGGTGGCACGTTTTCAGCGAAAAGAAGAAAACCAACTTCATTATCAAGGTAATGAGCTTATAAATTTCTTTTTTTTAACAGTTCTTTAGAATCTGTACAGGAGGGACTTCTATGCCTCCCTCTCTTTCTAGGCTAGTGATCTCTAGCTCTTGAAAAAAGAAACTACCCCTTTTGAGGGTGTCTGAAGCCTTTTTCTAAATCTTTGGGAGAGCCCTAAAAGATGTTCATGTGAGGCAGGGGTGGGAGTCGGGATAAAGGGTATGGATGTAGTGTTATTATGTGAAATGATAGCTGGGTATAAGAGAGAGAGAAAGAGAGAAAGTGAGAGCAAGAGAGAGAAGCTGGGTATGAGAGAGAGAGGGAGAAATTGGGTATGAGAGAGAGAGAGAGAGAGAGAGAGAGAGAGAGAGAGAGAGAGAGAAGCTGAGTATGAGGGAGAGAGAGAGAAGATGGGTATGAGAGAGAGGGGGGAGGGAGTGAGGGAGAAGCTGGGTATGAGAGAGAGAAGCTGGATGTGAGACAGAGAGGGAGAAACTGGGTATGAGAGACAGCAAAAGAAGGGAGGGTATAGAGAGGAAGCTGTGTATGAGAAAGAGAAGTGGGGGGGGGGAGACCCTAAGTATAGGGAGAGCGGGGATGGGGAGAGAGAGAAACTATGAATTATGCTAAAATGATCCTGATGATTTCAGAGTGTCCTTTCCCCCACTGCTCACCCCACCAGTTTCTAGTTTAAAGCAATATGAAATGCAGATGGGTTTCAGGGTCTTTTCTAAACTGAGCCAGTTCCTAAAAACCATATATAAACCTTTCAGATTAATTTTCTTTGTCTTTTCAGATGTGTGATCCTATTGACTGGCTACACAGCTCCAGGGGCGTGTGCAAGGTCGATCTCTATAGCCCAACAGAACGGAAAGAACAAGAACGCAAAGTGGTGAGATACAAAATTACTCCTACCAAAGTGTGGAAAGGATTAGCATATGGATACAGATATACTGGAACCCAGGATAGATTAATGAAGGGTGATAGTGTCGTTTTCAAGCAAGCAAGCTCAATAAAGTCTGTGGGGGACCAATATGCTTATACATTGCAAAGGGACAAATCAAGGGAAGGGCAAAATGAAGAGCGGTGAAGGAGCTGGGGAGGGAGGGCTAGGGAGAGACTTAGGAGAGGGAGGAGTGGTGGTTGCTTAGTTACCAGCCTCTATTACCTAACCTCTGAAGTCATAATATCACTAGCTACCATAAGTTGTACTAAAGTGGGACTCCCTAAGGAGGGCAAAATACTTCATGCTATTTCCCAAACTTTGAGTTATTTGTGTAGTATTTCACTTTTATCATGCTCAAGTACCACTCACACTATTACTTATTTAATATGTGTTTCTACAATGTTTTTAAAATTGACTTACATTTAAAAATTACCATCACCCTAACAATGGTATCCAGGTTTGATCTAGTATGTACTTTTCCTACTAAACAATAAAAAATACACTTATTAAACGCGGAAGTGTTTAACCATGTACCACCTAAAGTTTTCTATAGCCTCAATAGTAAAAATACCACTTTTGGGGAACACTAGTATAGTTGAAAGTGCTCTAAGCTGGGAGCTAGGGGAATTGAGATCTAAGTTCCACCTTTGAGTTTGTGTCAGTTAGGCAAGCCACCTCTCTTCTTACTTTTCTCAATAAATGTGGATATTTGGGGCCTCTCTGATAGGTAAGTTTTCTCATCTAGGAAATATAGTAATGACAAGATTCTGTCTGCCTAATAACACTTATTGAGTATTTACTATGTACAAGTACTCTGCTAAAAGCTTTCTTTACATGCACTATCTCAATCAATCTTCCCAAGAACCCTATACGGTAGGTGCTTTATCATCTCAAAGAGAAACTACAGTCTTTTCTCTAGAATTTTTCTAAATGCATCCTCTTAATTTGATGCAGATATGTTTTGTTGATGTGGCCACCCTGAATGTGGAAGATAAAGGTTCCAAGGTAGGTATTCCTGCTCCCCTCAAAGTTGGAATGGGTAGGAAACTTCGGAAAGGATTGTCGGTGATGACATAATAAAAGGGAAAGGCTGTGGCTGTGGGTGAAAAGGTGGAGGAGATTCAGGTGAGAAGCCATCATTCTTGTGAGCACAGGATCTCTGGTTGAGAATTTACTGTCACTCTTGATACCAAATCTCATTTTAGAAAGCACTTACATTGCTGGTAGGGCTGGAAGAACTAAAGCATGGAAGATATCATGTCAAAACAGTGAAAAAATGTCCAAAAGGTCGGTAATTAATGAAATGTGGTTCCTGAGATTGATTGCTTTGTGAATTCCTCTGGGGAAGGGTAGTAATTTGTGGAGAGAAAAGTATATCATTCTTCAAAGACTAGTTATCACTACAAGTCTACTTCTCCTCCTTCAAAAGTTAGAAAGATATGTCATTCATGTTTTGAAGGGCAGTAGGCAGAGAGGGAAGCCTAGAGAAGTTTCAAAAGGCAACTATTCATGAGAATCGCATCCCTTAATTCAATAGGATGCTGGTGGTTCCAGTTCAGGAGGTGACTTAACCCTGGAGCAGCTGGAAGATAAAGAAATTATTGTTATCAAGGATGTTGAGAAGAAAGACCAGTCCAAGGTATGCTTAGCCTCTGAGTCTACACTTTCTAATTCTCAGAGCCCAGTGCTGAGTCTGAGGACTCTGGTTCAGAGATGGTAAGAGAAATATTGTCAAACAGGCCCATAAATTTGACTACCATGACATTCTAGAGAACACAAGCCTAAGTTCAGAGTCACGGTAAGTTCAATGCCCAGGTATCTAAACATGGCACGCTCAGTATGCCCTTTTCTGATTTCAGGCAACTACTCAAAACAGAATCTTGCTATTCTTATCCTAACAAAGATATGGGTTTATAAGAAAGATCATATCGCTATCCTTATCCTAACAAAGATATGGGTTTATTAGAAAGATCCTTTGCTCTTTTTGTTGCCATGTAATGGGCTTGTGTGACCCACATTGCCCAGTGTCCAACAAAACAACAACAATAAGGATATATGGAGCAGAGAGACTCCACAACAACCAAGAATTGTAGTTACTTGGTCCCTAGGGACATATGGAGCAGAGAGACTCCATGACGACCAAGAACTGCAGTTGTCTGGTTACCAGGGATACCCAAGGATATATGGAACAGAGAGACTCCATGACAACCAAAACTGTAGTTGTCTGGTTCCCAAGGATACCCAAGGATATATTAAACAGAGAGACTCCATAACAACCAAGAACTGTAGTTGTTATGTGTATTGTCCTGCCAATAGTCCCCAACCCTGTTGTCTAAGAGATTACCCAGGCTGTTAGGTAGCATAAAGTTAGTAGCAATTAGACTTGCACACCACTGACACATACAGAATCTTCTTGTTTTTTATGTAACTACCCTAAATTATGTCTGTTTGACTCCTGGTTTGGGGTGGGCATTAGAGCTCATGGCAAGTCACCTTCACAGTCCTGCAAGCCCAGAGTAGCTGATACTGAAACAAGATATTTGGTTTTAGCTCAAAGGAGTCAAATATTTCCTGTTCTGTGTCCCTATGCTCATGTTATAACCATAAACAACATTTCTGACCTCAGACACATTTGGAGTGGTAAGAGTGGCCCTTAAGGAAGAAAAAAAAAACATTTACAAAATATTCTTTAAAGGGTTTTGGGTTCAGTTGGGAAGGCTCTATTTTGGAGTCTTAAGAAAGGGATAAATTATATCTAATGTTTATTTTTAAAAGTACAGATCTCCTTGATTATAACCTAAGCCTATTTTCAAAATGTTCAACTTATCATGACCTCACATTTCTAGGAATTCAGTGAAAAGAAAGGAGATGAAGCAATGGAAGGGGCAAAGAGGGCAATGGTACTTAGCATTGAGTAGAAGATGTATACAATACATGTACACATAAATTTACACAAAGTGGCACAAAGCAACACATATCGATATATACATTTATAGCCCTAGATGGTTCGGTTCAGCCATTAGAGCGCTGACCCGCAGACTGAAGGGTCTCGGGTTAGATTTTGATCAAGGGCAAATGCCTTGGTTGCAGGCTTGATCCCCGGCCTCAGGTCAAGGTTCATATGGGAGGCAACTAATCTATGTGTCTCTCTCACATTGATGTTTCTCTCTGTCTCTCCTCTTCCTTCCACTCTCTCTAAAAATCAATGGAAAAATATCCTTGGGTGAGGATTAACAACAACAACAACAACAACTATATGTGTGTGTATACATGTACACACACATATTTATATACATCAACAAAAAATCATTTGTACAAGCAATGACACACATGTGATAATGGTAAACACATACAAGCATTGCTCCAGCAAACATATAAACATCCATATTCACATCCATGCACACAATGTTAACACACACAGCCTTGATCAAAACACAGTGACCATACAGATTCAGGTATAAGCATAAACTCTTACACAGGATGGGGCAAAAGTAGGTTTACAGCAATAAGTACACAAAACAGAGTTTATTCTTGATTTATTATTAATTATTATATTATTTTCCATTGGAACAACTATAAACCTACTTTGCCCCACCTATAAATATACCTCATGTTGATACAAATACATACCAACTTAAAGTGATACATATTCACTAACACACATTTGTATGCATTGATACACACATTGACACAAAACAATAACATCCCTACTCATGTGTTTATACACATAGTCCAATATTCAGGATGTGTGCAACACTGACACACATTCTCAATCAGTAGCATTCTATCTAATAAAGAGGGAATATGCTAATTGTCCATCATGCAGTCACAAAGATGGCAGTGCCCACAGCCAATAAGAAGGGAATATGCTAATTGACTGCCACGCCCTCAAAGATGGCAATGCCCACAGCCACAAGATGGTGGCACCCAGTCCCCTCAGCCCCGCCGGGGCGGCAGGCCTGGGGGCGGGCCCAGCCATTCCGCGCGCCTGCCTCCGGAATTCCCCAGTACCTTCAGCCCCCCAGGCACCCAGGGTCACCTGAGGCTCAGGTAACCAGAGCCAGCTGAGGCTTGAGCTGCCAGCAGTGGCAGCAGCAGAGGTATGATGACACATCACCTTCCCCTGATCACTGGGTTGCTGAGGGCTCCCAGACTGTGAGAGGGGGCAGGCCAGGCTGAGGGAGCTCCCCTCCAGTGCATGAATTTTCATGCACCAGGCCTCTAGTAGCATATAAATATAACATAAACTGTACCTAAATTATTGACATACACAGTCATTATACAATCACCTATTAACACATGCATATTTTAACACATTTATTAATGTACACATTAATATATTCATGAGTATATATGTTGATATGTGAATTTATGCTTTAACATAAAATATATTTATAGCTTCATTATACATGCCATTGGATTTATATCATAAACATATATGCAGATCACTCAAATTGACTTGCTCATTTACATATTCAGAGACACACTGAAATACACACATATTTTTACATTTACAATATATGCACACTAATATGCACATGTTGGCCCCTATAGCAGACCTATAGAATATGTATTGATGTCAACACATTATTACACGTGCTTTCATATAGTCAGTCATACAGGTGCACTAAAATGCACACATGAACACACACACACTGATACATTTCCACACACTAACAACACAGATTGACATTCTCACATCTTCTTAGATGTTTACACATGAATTGCTATATTGTTATTCATACACACACGTAGACACATTTTTACACATATTGAGATAAGCACAACATATTCAGGTGAAATTGACAAACATATTGATAGCACTTGCATATAGATAAGTGTACAAACGTATACACTCTGAGCTTTTGTTGGTAGGACTTGTGCTTGGATGTGTGTTAATGGATATAATTGTATATTTTGTTTCCCGAATCCCTAATATGTGTGGTTTAGAAAGATATATATTCAAAATAAAATAAGGGGTGGGGGAAGTACTCTCCCCAAATTCTTAGGTGTTCTTCTTTTTTTAGACGGAGGGATCTATATGCCTTTTCAAACAAGCTCCCTCTGATCCTATAAGTGTTCTAAATTGGCTTCTCAATGATCTCCAGAAGTATGCCTTGGGTTTCCAACATGCACTAAGTCCCTCAGCTTCTAGCTGTAAACATAAAATAGGAGACACAGAGAATGACTATCACAGATACCCCCATGAAAACTGCTACAGCGTTTATGCCGATCAAGTGAACGTCGATTATATGGCCAACAGACCTCAAAACCTACGTCTAGAAATGACTGCAGCCAAAAATACCAACAATAACCAGAGTCCTTCCACCCCACCAGCAAAATCTCCTAGCACTCAGAGGGCAGTAATGTCTCCTGAGGGAGAATGTTCAATGGATGACCTTTCCTTCTATGTCAACCGACTATCTAATCTGGTAGTCCAAATGGCCCATAAGGAAATCAAAGAGAAGTTGGAAAATGGAAGCAAATGTTTTCATCATTCAATCTATCCAACCTCTGGGGACAAAGGGAAAAACAGCCCTCGCAGTGCTGTGAGCAAGATTGCTTCTGAAATGGTCCATGATGCTGTGGAAATGACCTCTGCAGAAATGCGGGGCACTGGAGAAGAGTGCAGGGAAGGTGGTCGGAAAACGTTTCTATATAGTGAATTATCCAACAAGAACAAGGGGGGAGACAAACAGCTATGCCAAAAAGACAGCAAAGAATTTGCAGATTCCATCAGTAAAGGGCTCATGGTTTATGCAAATCAAGTGGCATCTGACATGATGCTTTCTATTATGAAGACCTTGAAAGTTCATACCTCTGGGAAGCCAATTCCTGCCTGTGTTGTCCTGAAGAAGGTATTGTTAAAACACACCAAAGAAATTGTGTCCGATTTGATTGACTCCTGCTTGAAGAACTTGCATAATATCACTGGAGTCCTGATGACTGACTCTGACTTTGTCTCAGCTGTCAAGAGGAATCTGTTCAACCATGGAAGACAAAATGCTACAGATATCATGGAGGCCATGCTGAAGCGCCTGGTTAGTGCTCTGCTTGGAGAGAAGAAGGACTCTAAATCGCAGAGTCTGTTGTATGCATCTTTGAAAGCTGGGTCCCATGATCTCAAAAACAAGAACCAAGGTAAGAACCAAAGTCTTGAATTCTCGACCATGAAAGCTGAGATGAAGGGGAAGGACAAAGGCAAAATTAAACCAGATCAATGCAAGTCATTGACCAGTGCTGAAAGAGTCGGTGAACACATCCTCAAGGAGAGCCTGAACATATGGAACCAAAAACAAGGAGGAAGCCAAGGCAAAATGACTAGCAAAGCATGCACCAGTAGGGAAGAAAAAAGAGAAAAGATCAGCTCTTCCACAGATTCGCTGGCAAAGGACTTGATTGTCTCTGCTCTTAAGCTGATTCAGTACCACCTAACCCAGCAGGCCAAGGGCAAAGATTCAGTAGAAGACGACTGTCCTTCAACAACGAGCTATATGACTCAGAGTGCCCAATACGAAAAAAATTCATCTGGCCAAAGTGCCAAAGCTCTTTCAATGAAACATCTAGAGTCACGTGGAGCTCCTGGGCCATCTACCTGTCTAAAGGAGGCTCAACATGTAGACTGCCAGAAGTTGGATGTGTCAAACATTGTTCTATCACTGATTCAGAAACTGCTCAGTGAGAACACCTTCAACTGTGATGAGCTATCTGAAGGTGAGAACAAACCTACTGAGCTCAGGGCAAACAAAGCAACTTCCATGTCCAAAAGAGGGGAAGAACAATGCCAGGAAAATCCAGATCTTGACTTCACTGGGATGAAGCAAATGAACCGGCAATTCATTGATCAACTGGTAGAATCTGTGATGAAGCTGTGCCTTATCATGGCTAAGTATAGCAACAACGGGGAAGCCCTTGCTGAGTTGGAAGAACAAGCAGCCATGTCAAACAACTCTCATTACCAGGCTGGTGGCCCCAGATGTAGTCATGATGGTCCAATGAACTATGACGATTTTCCTGGGCCAGAAGTCATCGTCAATAATCAGTGCTCAACAAGTAGCTTGCAGAAGCAACTCCAAGCTGTCCTGCAGTGGATTGCAGCCTCCCAATTTAATGTGCCTATGCTCTATTTCATGGGAGATGATGATGGACAACTGGAGAAGGTAAGCAATGACAAAGCACAAGAAGAAAGAGGGTTGGAATGGGGAGGGGCATGGAGGCAACATTGTACTTAGAGTTCAAGAGCAGTCCAATTTTTTTCAAGTCCGCTCTTTACCATTTGCTTTATGAATTACTTTCACTTCATAAAAAGACACAAAAGTGTGAACCATTAAGTGAGGCTCTAACATCTCAGGGTCTGCACATTTCAGCTAAGAGAAGAGTAAGATTAGCTTTGTTTTATCAATGATCCTTTAAACGAAGTATTTGGTAAAACATTGAGGAGCAATTTTAAGTCTTATGTTTTGAATTTGAAGGCCCTCAAAATACTGCAGAGAGAAAAAGTTTGTTGGGTTTTTGTTTTGTTTTTTTCATTTTGATGTATGCCATTAGAGGAGGGTCAAGGGAAAAAGAGAGGAAAGCCAGTCTTGGATCTGTGGCCGCTTTTACTCTAATCTTAGAATTGTGAGTGGAAAGGTGGGTGAAGGGGTTAGTTCACTTTATCCATCTGGGTCTCTTCTCCAAAAATATCATGACTCATGCTATCTCTGCTCTTTCCACAGCTTCCTGAAGTTTCAGCTAAGGCAGCAGAGAAAGGCTATAGTGTAGGAGATCTCCTTCAAGAAGTCATGAAGTTTGCCAAGGAACGACAACTGGATGAAGCTGTGGGCAACATGGCTAGAAAACAACTGCTGGACTGGCTGCTCACTAACCTGTGAGCTAACAACGCCTTCAACATCACTCTAGTTACTCTCCTCCCTCCGCCCAGCAGCATTCCATGCCAGCTGGGCACCCCGTCCATTAGGCCGTTGAACAACATACTTCATGATTGTACTTCCCAATACATCTGAGCAGTTGGACTGTACAAGTATAAAGTGTTCAATAAGCTAGGTAACAGCATCAATAAAAAATTTAAAAAAATATGTGATCATTTTCTTGATCAGGTATATCTTAGGCAAGAGGGGAATGGGTCCAATTCCAAATATTGGTGATACAGTGTTAGACTTGGGTCCAAATCTCACCCTGATTTTTTTCTGAGAACCCAAGATATAAAGATATAACTCATGTCCAAGTCCCTAAGTAATCTGGTTTGTCCAAATAATCTGTTCACAAATCTAGAGGTTTTCCATCTGTGGACTCCCTGTTTCTGCCACCATTGCACATACAACTTGATAATCCACCTTCTAATCCCAAAGATAAGGCTTTCTTGGTCTCTGTTAAGAGTTTTAAAATGGGCTAGCTTAGACAAAAAGCAAACTGATGTAAGTATATTACTCATGGACATTGTGCCACCCCCCTCTCCCTACCTTACCACACACACACTCCCTCACTGTTTACTTTACATGGCTATTTAGTATTTACTATCCAGAACTACAATGGGATTGGATCCTCCCCCATGTGTGAATAAATATAAGTCATCTCCTTCACCTGATGAAATTTCTTTGTCTTCCATCATTCTGCAAGAAAATTTTTCTGAAAAGAAAGCTACAGAATGGTAAATTCCTCATAGCCACCCTATGTGAATCCCAATGTCTCCTTTTAGACTAGCACTGAATTATTAGATTTGTATGCTTCTCAGAAGTCAATCACAATGCTAGGATTCATTGCAAATCAGATCAAGACTCGTTTCAACCCTGTGGTCCTCTGTTAGCTAGTTTGTTGTGGCATATCTTGGCACCTCTGAGGTGCTTGTGACTTTGTAGAACAAGTACAGGATGTGGCATCCTTCTGGATTCAAAAGCCAAAGAGAGCTTTTTGCCTCTTACTAGCTGCATGGCTGTCCAGTCACCTAGACTCTGAGCCTGTTTCTTTGCCTGTGAATTGTAGCCCAAAATTAACCTCACTGTTTAGAGATTAAACTGGAGAAATTGATGTAATGCTTTACACAAGGTGAATCTTGTTACAGATGTAGAAATGTAAAAGAAGCTGTACTCTTAAAGCCCATCCTAACACATTTGCAAGTGTTCTTGAGACATTTTCAAACGGAAAGCAAGATTCTCTGACAATATAACCCAAAGAGGCACTCTGATGCTTTTAGAGGTAAACTTTGCCAATTTCTCAACAACGCCTGGACCAGTCAGGAGGAAAGGCAAGCCCCTTCAAAGTAGGACCTTTAAAACTCCCCAGCCCGAATTAAAGCTAATCGAACCTTTTCCAGACACACCCCACCCCATGAAAAGCTCTGGAGTTGAGCCACCACAGATCCTTCTCTTTGTCCTTGAAGAAAATCCTGAATAAACAAATCCTAGGACCAGGGCTGAATTTCTGATGACTTAATCCTTCATGAGCACAGCTGGGGCCCACTGTAGTTTACTTCCTTGATTAACTTAACTCTTGACTTGCTCCTGATTTTTATTATGAGGCAGCGTTGGGGATTCCTGGGAATATGGAAATACAGCACCGGAAGTTACATGTACCGTTAAATGAAAGGGGTTGGGCAAAATGGTCTCTAAGGGCCCTTCCAGTTCTGACATTTCAGGATTCTAAGAATTTTCATAATTTCTCAGAGAAACCTGTGTAGGTGAGGTAAGATCAGGGTGAGGAAACTTGATTTTTTCCAGAGCTAACTGACAGACTCCAGCAGAGAAAGGAATGCTTTGGGCCACAAAGGGCCCTGACAAGGGTCTGGAACAACTCAACAGTCCTTGGGGCTTATCCCTGGAGGGTGAGACCCTGGCCTTTCACCTCTCTAAAATGGAGAAGTGCTCCCATATACCCTATTAGCAATGTGGCCTTGCTCAATGCCAGCAGTTGGAAATTGACAAGAACTTCTGCTGAACTGAAAGCCCAACTTGTCATACAAATGGGAAGACAGGAGCAGAAGAAGGAACTCATGATTACCTCCTGCAGGTGGTGTAATTGGTTTGATATCTCTGAAAATTTTAGTGCTTCTGAACATCAGGCCTCCATTATAAAAAAAAAGTTGTGAGCAGAACTCAACTAGGGAGATACTTCCAGATCAGGACTAAGCTGAGGTGAGATGACAGAGCCACTTTCCTCAGGGGCAAATTTTCAGGGGGGACCAAAAAAACTTACTAATCAAGATAAAATTTTCATGCACTATTTTTAAAAATCAAAATTAATGCCAATAAGAAAAGACAAGTACCATATGATTTCACTCATATGTGGAATCTAATGAATAAAATAAACTAACAAACAAAATAGAAACAGAATCATAGATAGAGAACAGACTGACAGGTGTTGGGGGCTGAGTGAAAAAGGTGAAGGGATTAATAAAAAAAAAAACACTCATAGACACAGACAACACCATCGTGATTACCAGAGGGAAAGGCAGTGGTAGAAGAGAGTATAGGGGGAATAAATGGTGATGGAAGGAGACTTGACTTGAGGTGGTGAACATACAATACAATATACAGCTGATGTATTATAAAATTGTACACCTAAAACTGGTATAATTTTATTAACCAATGTCACCCCAATAAATTCAATTAGAAATTAATACAGCCTGGCCAGCATGGCTCAGTGGTTAAGCATTCACCTATGAACCAAGAGGTCATGGTTCAATTCCCGGTCAGGGCACGTGCCCGGGTTGCGGGCTCAATCCCCAGTAGGGGACATTCAGGAGGCAGCCAATCAATGATTCTCTCCCATCATTGATGTTTCTATCTCTCTCTCCCTCTCCCTTCCTCTCTGAAATCAACAAAAAATATTTTTTAAAAATTAATGCAAAAAAATTTCCATGATTGTAATACAGAGGATCAGTAGCAGTGCTCTGCAAAACCATAATGAAACTTGAGGCAAAAGGAAAGATTGGTAAGACATTATATATAAACTAGGGGCCCGGTGCACGAAATTTGTGCACTGCAGGTCAGGGGTCCCTCAGCCCAACCTGCCCCTTCTCACATACTGGGAGCCCTCAGGGGATGTCCTACTGACGGCTTAGGCCCGCACCCCACAGGGAGCGTACCTAAGCCGCAGTCTGGCCTCCCTTTGTGGGAGGCAACCAGGCTGGTCAGGGGAAGGCACCAGCCCCATCACCTCGCTGCTGGAGCCACTGCCAGTCACCACAGCCACCAAGGTGTTTTCATCGACACCATCTCCAGTCCCTTCACCAAGAAAAAATGACAACTTTCTTTAGGCATTTTCAAGATGTGTCTTTCATAGGATATGGATTTTTTTATTTTTTTATCCTCACCTGAGGGTATGTTTCCATTGACTTTTAGAGAATGTGGAAGAGAAAGGGAAAGACAGAGAGAAACACTTTGATTGGTTGCCTCCTGCATGAGCCCTGATCTGGGCCCCGGCCAGGGAGGAGCCTGCAACCTAGGTACATGCCTTTGATCAGAATCAAACCCAGACCCTGCTGTCTGCAGGCTGAGGCATTATCCACTGAGTCAAACCGGCTAGGGCAGGATATGACATTTCTTAGCCTTCCAGCTGCGGACCTTCATTTTTTTTATCCAGAAGTGTGGTGGAAAAACCCTAGATCACCTTTTTGGATTCTTATTACCCAAGTTACTAAGAATATTACCAGTGGCATACAGGGAGCTTAGCCAATGTGCAGTCAGAATAGGTGTTTCCTCTATAGTTCACACCAATGGAGGGCTGGGCCCTGCCCAGGCCTAAAGCCTTTGGCTGAAGCTTTAGGCCTGGGCAGGCCTCTCCAGCTCCCTCTGATCACCGGCTCAGCCCCTGCCCAAGCCTGCCAAGACCAAAAGCCTCTTGGGCAGGAGCGGACCTCCAGATCCCTACAATCAATGGCAGGGGGTCCGCTCCTGCCCAGGCTGAAAGCAGACCCCCAGCTCCCTGCCCAGGTGATCAATCGCAGGGGGTCCGCTGGTGTACCAGGCCGAAGAAACCCCCAGATCCCTGCAATCGATGGCAGGGGGTCCGCTGGTGCACCAGGCCAAAAGCCTCCACGGGGGCTTTTGGCCTGGTGCCAGAGCGGACACCCAGCTCCTCACTTTCCATGGCAGGGGAGCTGGACGTCCACTCATGGACCAGGCCAAAAGCCTCCGGCACCTCTCAACGGCCGGATAGGCCCGCCCTCCGCACCTCTCAACAGACGGATAGGCTACCCTGAGTCCCGCCCCCCAGCCTCCTGCCTGCCCAATCGTGGGCATAGAGGAGTGATGGTTATTTGCATATTACCCTTTTATTAGGTAGCAAGTAACATTTTATGGAAGATTGCCAAGGCAGTATTTAGAGAATGTCTTTTCTTGAAAGTTTATATCAGTACAAAAAAATCAACAATGAATTAAGTCCCTCAAAGAATTTAGGGAACAAATCAAACAAGTTTAGAAAAGGGGAAATAAAATTTGAAGCAAGGGAGAAAAACAGCAGTTTCACTTAAACCTTACAAATATCATGGCTAAGAAGAGGGTTGTTGCAGTGTTTTTTCTCTTGTTTAACAGAGTACATCATTCCAACAAAGCTCATATTAGATTAATTCTGTATAAAAACAGGAACAACACAAGATTGCCCCTGCTAAAATTCTACTTTATGTAGTTCTAATATTGAAAAAAGAAAGAAAAATGCTACTTTTGCAAATGATATATTTGTACATCATGAAAATCAAATCCCCAAATTCCAGAGGTAATAAATGAATTTTGCAAAGGTATAGAAGATACTAGTGAGATGTAAGAATTTGCCATCAACTAAAACAATTCCAGTTTCTTTCTCCCCAGTGTCTCAGAAACATGCAAAAGTTCAGCAGTATCCCTACACTAAAGTCTTGTGGTGTCAGAACATGAAAATCATCGAAAAATATATTGAGTTTCTATATCCTAGAGGCACCTAGCCAGAAAGAAGAGAGTCTAATTACCATAGTGACAATAATATTAAACACTTGAGTATTAAGGAAGGCATGAAATGACATTTAGAGAGCACTTAGCGCCAGACACTAGTAAGTGCTTTAATTCTTTCAAAAACCTCATGGTATGGTTTGTTATTAGCTATTTTTACATATGAGAAACTAGAGGCTCGAGTTTAAAGGCCTTTTTCAAGGTTATATGACCAGTAAGTGGGAGATTTGAGATTCAAATATAAATAAAACAAAACAACATTCTACGAAATACCTGATCAGAATGACTTCAAAGAGTCGCAAGGGAACATTTTAGTATTATGGAAACATCAACTATGTACCTTGATAATAGGGGAGGTATGTTTAACACAGGTTTATGTATACATTTCACAAGACTTACCTATACACTTAAAATTAGTGAATGTTAGTCCATCTTAAAGCTATTCTATCTAAATTATATCTCAATAAAGTTCCTTTTTAAACATAAACGTAATAAATACCTATTTAAAAATCCCTGTCCTTTATTTGCAAGTTTCTTTGCTCTTCTGCCTCTCCAGAAAATCTCTACTCTGACATTGGGCCCTGAGCCACCCTTAACTTGAAGCCCTCCCTCCTACTCCTTCCACTTTTCTGTGTGGATCAGATCTTGGAAGCTTCTCTTTATGATAACTTCTCTCCCAGATCCCGGCCACATATCCAAGATGAGAAGGTTTCCAGCTCAAATCTTCTTGTCATGAAAGCCATCTTCTCAGAAAAGCCTTCCTTCACCACCTGATCTCTCATAGTTAATCTTTATTTTATCACCCTGTTTTATTTTCATCACACTAATTGATATGTCCTTTATATTATTACTAGAGGCCCAGTGCACAAAATTCATGCACGGGGGGGGGGGGGGGGGAGTGTCCCACTGGGATTGGGCCTAAACGGGCAGTCAGACAGCCCTCTCACAATCCCTCGAGGGGTCCCAGATTGAAGAGGGTACAGGCTGGGCTGAGGGACAACCCCCTCTGTGCACGAATTTCGTGCACCGGGCCTCTAGTATAATCAATAAAAGATTGTATACCAACTGTACATAAATTAAAAATTAAATTCATCAAAACCTTAGTAATATGACTGAGTGAAGGAGTTATAGGTAATTTTACTTTCTTCACTATGATTTCCCATATTTTATTTTTTTACAATGATCCTATATTTCATAATAATAGAAATATTAACATTAGAGTTTTTTAAAAGACCATTGTTGCTTTTCATGTGTACCAATGTCATCTGTTGAGTAGTTGGGAATTCAGAGGGAGTTCTGATCTCTGGATTCTGATTGCTTTGCCTAAGGAAGATATATTAGTCTGTTCAGGCCATCATAACAAAATACCATAGAGCAGGTGGCTTAAAGAATCAAAATTTATTTTTTCACAGTTCTGGAGGCTAGAAGTATGAGATCGCAGTGCCAATAAAGTTGATGCCAATAACATGAATGGTCTTTCCTCAGTGAGTTTTGTTCAGAGGGAGAGGATGAGCTTTTTGTTGTCTCTTCATAAAGAGACACTAATCTTATTAGATCAGCGCTCCACCCTTATAACCTCATTTAACCTTAATTACTTCCTTACTCCAATTATAGCTACACTGGGGGTTAGGGCTTCAGTATATGAATTTTAGGGGGATACAAACATTCCATCCCTAAAAGAAATAAAGGGAAGGATCTACATATCTTCTTTATGCCAGTTTCACACATAATCTCATGAAATTCTGACAACCTTATAAGATAGGTGTTATTTTTCCTATTGTATATATAGTAATACCAATAGTATTTTTTTCTTTTTTTAATCTATTTTTATTGATTTCAGATAGGAAGGGAGAGGGAGAGAGAAATAGAAATATCAATGATGAGAGATAATCATTAATCAGCTGCCTCCTGCATGGCCCCACTGGGGATCGAGACCGCAACCTGGGCATGTGCCAGGACCAGGAATCAAACCATTACCTCCTGGTTCATAGGTTGATGCTCAACCACTGAGCCATGCTGGTTGGGCTCAATAGTAAAATTTATTAAGCATTTACCATGTGGCAGACACAAGACTACAGGGGGTCCTTGTTAAGTAGTGGAAGAAAGCTTATTGAAATTGTTACATGAAGTTAAGTGGAAAGTAGAGCATGTAAATAATGAACTTACTTATTTAATTAAGAAGACTTCTAAGCAAAGTGTTAAAGGTATGGCCTGTTTTTGGGGTTTTTTTTTCTTGCTGCTTATAGTAAAATGTGAGAGTAGAGAGATAAATTAAGGGAGGAACTATTAAAACAGAAAGAAATCAGTACTTTATGATTCTCAGCCTTTCCAGATGGCAGAAGATGATAAAATTAAGAAATAGCTTCATAGCACTGTTAAGAAAGCATGGTGTACAGAAAAGGCCAAGAGAGTGACTATACAACCTTTTGTAAAAATCTCAGAAAGATCAAAGGATCAGAGTGGTATTCAATCACACAAAGGGCCCTTTCAAGAGATTAAGGGGGTGCCTCATGGTAACTCTCAAATAATAGGGCCTCTAGGAATCTTAAGAGTTGCAAACCTAGCCAACTCAGGAGTTCAAGGTAAAGAAGGGCTTATCTAAAACAGAGATGTTTGAGTGTCTTTTTTCTAATAGAGAGAACCCCAGTTAAATCCACTGAAGACTCATTACAATTTTGAGAAAGTTATTTAGGCAGAAACAATGCCAGCTTGGACTGAACAATGTTAGCTGGACAGAGAATACAAAACTAAAGAAGGCTTTGGATCCCCCAAATTCAATGAACAGGAAGCAGGCTGATAAAAGTTTTCAGCTGCAAACATGTGCTACCTTTCATGAAAAAGGAACAATGATTCAGAGGGCAAAACCAAGGGACCAGAAAGGCTTTCTGAAAAATCCTTGTAACTAATCAAGGAGTATTAACATTTGCCCAGCTGGATATCAGAATAGCTATGGACTCTTTGATACCTCCCATGCACACTGTCTTCTCCCACTCTCTTTTCAAATGGAAATATCTATGTTGGCTTTCCTATGCCTCCTCACTATTTTATGTTGGTTGTATGAGGAAAAGAATACTTGTTGCTTTAGTTTTATAGGTCAGTAGATTGAGAGGTATACCTAAAGGACTATATCCACACATGGAACTGATTTAAATTATGAGATTCCAGACTTTGAGCGGATAATGTAATGGAATGAAACTTCTGAGAATGTTGGAAGGGAGTAAGTGATTTTGAATCACTTCTCGGCCTTTTGGCTAAGATCAAGTGTAAATACATTTTGAATGTGGGAAGGATGTGAATCATAGAAGTCAATGTGTAGACAGCAGCAGGAAGACTTTAACATGGCCCCCAGGATCTCCAACTCCTAGAATCCATACTGTTGTGTGATCTTCATCCCCTTGAGTATGGACAGGACTGGTGACTTTTTACTAAGTAACAATATGGCAATAGTGGCAAGATAGCACTTCTGTGATTATGTTACATAATCTTCCAAGGGATCTCCTGCTAGGGGACTTGCTTCCTTGCTGGCTTTGAAGAGAGCAAATGGTCATATTGGATAGGCCCATAATTAACAGTGTAATAGTTAATTTTATGTGTCAACTTGGCCAGGCCAAAATGCCCAGGTATTTGGCAGAACATTATTATGGACATTCCTATAAGGGTAGTTTTGAATGATATTAACATTTAAATTGATGGACTTTGAGTAAAGCAAACTGATCTCTATAATGTGGGTGGATTTCATCCAATCATTTGAAGTCCTGAATAGAACAAAAAGACTGACCTTCCCCAAATAAGAGGGAATTCTGCCAGAAGATGGGGAACGTTTGCATCATGGAGGTGCTGGAAGGAGAAGAGAGAAAGCAAGAAACTGAAAACCTATTTGAAAAAAATAATGAAAACTTCCCTTACCTGGTGAAAGAAATAGACATACAAGTCCAGGAAGATCAGAGAGTCCCAAACAAGATGAACCACAAGAGGCTCACACCAAGACACATCCTATCTAATAAAAGAGTAATATGCAAATTAACCATCACTCCGCTACATGCACAAGCCATGCCCACAAGCCAATGAGGATTGCATATGCAAATTAACCCAACCAAGATGGCTACAGCCACAGAGAGCAGGAGGGAGGCTTGGGTTTCCCCAGTGATGGAGGAAGCCAAGCTTTCTGCACACCCTGGCTGGCCCAGGCCTTCACTCAATGCTACAAAGTTTCAATTATAGAAGGTAAATAAATCCCAACAGAAATGGCGGCAGCCACGGAGCTAGAAGAGCAGGAGGCTAGGGTTGCCCCCGGCAATGGAGGAAGCCAAGTTTCTGCAGCCCTGGCCTGCCTTGGTCTCCACTCAAGGCTACAAAGTTTCAATTATAGAAGATAAATAAATTCCAACAGAAATAGCTGCAGCCATGGAGCAAGCAGGAGGCTTGGTTCCGCTCCAGGCTACAAAGTTTCAATTATAGAAGATAAATAAACCCCAGATACCAGGGTCTCCACTTGGGTCATCTGGGGAGGACATGGCCAGCCTGAAAACCACCACAGGCCCCTTGCTCAGGCCGCCCCACGCCCCAAGGGAACCCCCACCCTGATCTGGGACACCCAGCTGGGCAAACCAGCTGGCCCCCACCCATGCACCAGGCCTCTATCCTATCTAATAAAAGAGTAATATGCAGATTGACCATCACTCCAACACACAAGATGGCTGCCCCCATGTGGTCAAAGATCCTGCCCCCATGTGGACAAAAGATGGCCACCACAATATGGCCAGCAGGGGAGGGCAGTTGGGAGGGACCAGGCTTGCAAGGGAGGGCAGTTGGGGGCAATCAAGCCTGCAGAGGAGGGCAGTTAGGGATGACCAGGCCGGCAGAGGAGGGAAGTTGGGGGCAAACAGGCTGGCAGGGGAGCAGTTAGACATCAATCAGGCTGGCATGGGAGTGATTAGGGGGTGATCAGGCTGGCAGGCAGAAGCGGTTAGGGGCAATCAGGAAGGCAGGCAGGTGAGCAGTCGGGAGCCAGCAGTCCTGGATTGTGAGAGGGTTGTCTGATCACCCGTTTAGGCCCAATCCCACCGGGCAGTCGGACATCCCTTGAGGGGTCCCAGATTGGAGAGGGTGCAGGCTGGGCTGAGGGACAACCCCCCCTCCGTGCATGAATTTCGTGCACTGGGCCCCTCTAGTTATAATTAAAATTACAAAGAGAGTTACCTACAAAAGAGCGCTCAAAAGACTATTAGCTGATTTTAAGAATCTGATAATAGCAACAATAAAGGTAGTAATACTAGACATTAAAAAAAAAAAAAAGGACTACTAGATGATTTCTCAACAGAAACTTTGCAGGCCAGAAGGAAGTGGCAAGAAATATTCAAAGTGGTACTGGCCGGTTTGCTCAATGGTTAGAGCATTGGCCCTTGAACTGAAGGGTAGCAGGTTGGATTCCAGTCAAGGGTGCATACCTCAGTTGCAGGCTCAATCCCCAGCTCCTGGTGGGGTGTGTGCCAGAGGCAACCAATTAATGTGTCTCTCTCACATTGATGTTTCTCTCTCTCTCCCTTCCACCTTCTCTAAAAAAAAAATCAATGGAAAAAATATTGTCTCATGAGAATTAACAACAAAAAATATATTCAAAGTGATGAAAAGCAAGGACCTACAAGCTAGATTACTCTCCCCAGCAAAGATATCATTTAGAATTGAAGGTAAGAGAAAGAGCTTCACAGACACGAAAAAGCTAAAGGAGTTCATCACCGCCAAACCAGTATTATATGAAATGTTAAAAGGTCTTGTTTAAGAAGAATAAGAAAAAAAAAGATTAAAATATGAACAATAAAATGGTAGTAAATACATATCTATAAACAATTGAATCTAAACATCAAAATAAATAAACAATGAATTCAATGAACAAAATAAACTGATGAATAAAATAGAACCAGAGACATGGAAACATGTAAGAGACTGATGAATCTCAGAGATGGGGGAGAGGCAGGAAGAAATTAACCAAAGAACTTGTATGAATATAGGCATAACCCCTGGATGCAGAGAACAGGGTGGTGAAGGCCTAGGCAGGGTCTGGGTGGAGGCAGCAATGGGGGGAAAGGGAGAAATATTTGTAACACTCTCAACAATAGAGTTGTGTGTGTGTGTGTCTGTGTGTGTGTGTGTGTGTGTGTGTGTGTGTGTGTGTGTGTGTGTTTAATAATAAGATGTAGCAAAAGTGATGTTGCATTACTTTAGAGCAGTGATGGGCAACCTTTTGAGCTTGGTGTGTCAAACTTCGCCAAAAAACTGAGCATAACTTGGGTAGTGTGTCACTTTGAGGAAAAAACATTATTTCGCAAATGTTTCATCCTCGGCATGGGGCCGCCTCAGCGGCCGCATGTCATCAAAAATGGCTACACGTGTCAGTGCTGACACGCATGTCATAGGTTCGCCATCACTGCTTTAGAGGCTGGTTCAGGAAACAAGGAACTTCCCAATGGTTCCCTGGGCATGCTAGTGCTGGGGTAATTCAGCTGCCATGTTAGAAATGTAACAACCCTGAGGCCTCCATGTTTAAGATGACAGAGGCTCTGGTGGTTGAGCTGAGCTCTCAGTCTGTAACCAACATCACCTGCCAGCCATGTGAGGGAGCCAGATTGGATGCCAAGCTCATGGAATTTTCAGATTATTATAATAACCTCAAGTGGAGATCTAATAGCAACCACACAAAGTTTGCAGATGAAGACTGCCCAACCAAGCCCTCCTCAAATTCCTGATGTGACTCTAATATCGCAATTAAAATAAAATGGTTAATTCAAGTGAAAAATAGAATGAAACATCTAGTCTAAGATTCTGAGGCAGGAATAAACTGGGTGTGTGAGGAACTGAAAAAAAAAAGTGTGATGGGAGCATGTGAAAGAAGGGAGTGAGTGCTGAAATAAGATGTATTAATTAGTTTGCAAGGGCTGCCATAACAAAGCACCACAAACCAGATGGCTTAAACAACAGAAATGTATTGTCTCAGTTCTGAAGGCTAGAAGTCCAAGATCAAGATATCAGCATGGTTGGCTCATTCTAAGGTCTATGAAGGGGAATCTATTTGTGCCTCTCTTCTAACTTCTAATAGTGTTCTGGCAATCTCTGGTATTTTATGGCTTATGGAAGCATTACACTGATCTACACCTTCATCTTCACATGGTGTTCTCCCTGTGCATGTGCTTGTTTCCAAATTTTTCCATCTTATAAGGACATCAGTCATATTGAATTAGGGCCCACCCTACTCTAGTACAACCTCATCCTAACTTAACTAATCTCATCTGCAATGACCCTATTTCCAAATAAGGTCACATTTTGAGGTACTGACGATTATGATTTTAATATATGAACTTTAAGTGGACACAATTGAACACATAACCTAAGGTTAGTAAGATACACCAGATGAAGCTCATTAAAGGCCTCAGAGACGAGGGTAAGAGGTTTGATTTTACTTTAGATATAATGGGAAATCACCAAAGGGTTTAAAATCAGACAAGTGATGTAATCTGATTTGTGTTTAAAAAGGTTATTCTGGCTTCTGTGTTAGATTATGAAAGAAAACAGCCCTATGCCCACATGAGTCATAAGACTTCCCTGTTAGGGATGGGAATTCTCATCATAACAACCACTTACTAGATCTGAGGCCTGAGTTTTCATTGTTCACCATTAGTTTGCAGGAGAAAAACATTAGCTTCCAATCAATGAGATGAACACATCTTTATAACAATATATAAAAATACTGCCGAAACCGGTTGGGCTCAGTGGATAGAGCGTCGACCTGCGGACTGAAGGGTCCCGGGTTCGATTCTGGTCAAGGGCATGTGCCTTGGTTGCAGGCACATCCCCAGTGGGGGGTGTGCAGGAGGCAGCTGATCAGTGTTTCTCTCTTATCGATGTTTCTAACTCTCTATCCCTCTCCCTTGCTCTCTGTAAAAAAATCAATAAAATATATTTTAAAAAAATACTGTTTTCTTTCCTGAGTGTTTATTGCTACACACACACACACACACACACACACACACACACACACACACACATACTAGAGGGGCCAGTGCACTAAATTCATGCACAGGGGTGGGGGGTGTCCCTCAGCCCAGCCTGCACCCTCTCCAATCTGGGACCCCTCAAGGGATGTCCGACTGCCCATTTAGGCCCATTGGGCCTAAACAGGGAGTCGGACATCCCTCTCACAATCCAGGACTGCTGGCTCCCAACTGCTCACCTGCCTGCCTTCCTGATTGCCCCTAACCGCTTCTGCCTGCCAGCCTGATCACCCCCTAACCACTCCCCTGCCAGCCTGATTGATGTCTAACTGCTCCCCTGCCAGCCTGTTTGCCCCCAACTTCCCTCCTCTGCCGACCTGGTCACCCCTAACTGCCCTCCCCTGCAGGCTTGATTGCCCCCAACTGCCCTCCCTTGCAGGCCTGGTCCCTCCCAACTGCCCTTCCCTGCTGGCCATCTTGTGGTGGCCATCTTGTGCCCACATGGGGGCAGGATCTTTGACCACATGGGGGTAGCCATCTTGTGTGTTGGAGTGATGGTCAATCTGCATATTACTCTTTTATTAGATAGGATAGAGGCCTGGTGCATGGGTGGGGGCCAGCTGGTTTGCCCAGCTGGGTGTCCCAGATCAGGCTGGGGGTTCCCTTGGGGCGTGGGGCGGCCTGAGCAAGGGGCCTGTGGTGGTTTTCAGGCTGGCCATGCCCCGCCAGACGACCCAAGTGGAGACCCTGGTATCTGGGGTTTATTTATCTTCTATAATTGAAACTTTGTAGCCTGGAGTGGAGCCAAGCCTCTTGCTCGCTCCATGGCTGCAGCCATTTCTGTTGGAATTTATTTATCTTCTATAATTGAAACTTTGTAGCCTTGAGTGGAGACCAAGGCAGGCCAGGGCTACAGAAACTTGGCTTCCTCCATCGCCGGGGCAACCCTAGCCTCCTGCTCTTCTAGCTCTGTGGCTGCCGCCATTTCTGTTGGGATTTATTTACCTTCTATAATTGAAACTTTGTAGCATTGAGTGGAGGCCTGGGCCCACCAAGGTGTGCAGAAAGCTTGGCTTCCTCCATCACTGGGGAAAACCAAGCCTCCCCCCTGCTGTCTATGGCCACAGCCATCTTGGTTGGGTTAATTTGCATATGCGATCCTGATTGCCTTGTGGGCGTGGCTTGTGGGTGTAGTGCAGTGATGGTTAATTTGCATATTACTCTTTTATTAGATAGGATGGAGATACACACACACACACACACACACACACACACACACACATACACACTAGAGGCCTGGTACACGAAATTCGTGCACAGAGCGGAGTGTCCCTCAGCCCAGCCTGTACCCTCTCCAATCTGGGACCCCTCGAGGGATATCTGACTGCCTGTTTAGGCAGGCAGTCAGATATCCCTCTCACAATCCAGGACTGCTGGCTCCCAACTGCTTACCTGCCTGCCTTCCTGATTGCCCCTAACCGCTTCTGCCTGCCAGCCTGATCACCCCCTAACCACTCCCCTGCCAGCCTGATTGATGCCTAACTGCTTCCCTGCCAGCCTGTTTGCCCCTAACTGCCCTCCCCTGCAGGCCTGGTCACCCCTAACTGCCCTCCCCTGCAGGTCTGGTCACGCCTAACTGCCCTCCCCTGCAGGCCTGGTCCCCCCCAACTGCTCTTCACTGCAGGCCTGGGTCCCCCCCAACTGCCTTTCCCTGCAGGCCCAGTCACCCCCAACTTCCCTCCTCTGCCGGCCTGGTTACCCCTAACTGCCCTCCCCTGCTGGCCATCTTGTGGTGGCCATCTTGTGTCCACACGGGGGCAGGATCTTTGACCACATGGGGACAGCCATCTTGTGTGTTGGAGTGATGGTCAATATGCATATTACTCTTTTATTAAATAGGATAGAGGCCTGGTACAGGGGTAGGGGCCAGCTGGTTTGCCCTGAAGGGTGTCCCAGATCAGGGTGGGGTTCCCTTGGGGCATGGGGCGGCCTGGGTGAGGGGCCTGTGGTGGTTTGCAGGATGGCCACCCCCCTCAGCGACCCAAGCCGAGGCCCTGGTATCTGGGGTTTATTTATCTTCTACAATTGAAACTTAGTAGCCTGTAGTGAAGACAAGCCTCCTGCTTGCTCTATGGTGGCAGCCATTTCTGTTGGGATTTACGTATCTTCTATAATTGAAACTTTATAGCCTTAAGCGGAGGCCAAGGCAGGCCAGGGCTTCAGAAGCTTGGCTTCTTCTATCGCCAGGGGCAATCCTAGCTTCCTGCTCTTTCCAGCTCCGTGGCCATTTCTGTTTGGATTTACTTATCTTCTATCATTGAAACTTTGTAGCCTTGAGTGGAGGCCTGGGCCCACCAGGGTGTGCGGAAAGCTTGGCTTCCTCCATCGCTGGGGAAACCCAAGCCTCCCTCCTGTTCTCTGTGGCTTCAGCCATCTTGGTTGGGTTTATTTGCATATTCACTCCTGATTGGCTGGTGGGCGTGGCTTATGGGCATGGTTTGTGGGTGTATACTTTTATTAGATAGGATATACAGACACAAGCTCCTGGTAGAAACTTCTAATATAATACCAAGGGAAGTAAATTAGCAAATACAGGATCCCAGATACTACTCCCCCACTCCTATTTATTGCCACTTCTCACTTTTCTACACACATTTATTTTAAAAGCTTCTTTGGACAACCCCTTTCTAGAACTATTTCTATCACCTCTACACATCTCTATTCAGATTGATACCCACAATATACTTTTAACACTAGGCCAACTGTCCAACCAGGCAGGCGCTTATTACCCTCTTCCCATAAACTGGCCTGGAAACTTTCAGGATGAACAGGAGCAGTTAGCCCCAAGATTAATAGTAGAAAGATCACTAGACTTGTTGTCAAAACCACAAAGGTCCAGTTTCTGTCACAACACATTCTGCTAAGTCTCCATCTTAATCTTAGTTTCCTCATATTTTGCCTACTCATAGGGTTGTTGTAATATTGAAGGGTATTTGTGTAATAAAGCATTCCTAGCATATTGCTGTGAGTGTAGACAACCCTCCTCTCCACTGTCCATATACACACAGACATATCTGTTGGTATTCATCCACATACAAGAAAGTTTTGGTTTTGTAACTGGAATTAGAAAGAGGAGTATGCTGGAGGACAGGCAAGGAGGGAAAGGTACAACTGCCGTTGTCAGATTGGTTGATATCTGGGGTAAGGAAGGGTTGTCTGAGTGGCTTGACAGTCTTAAGATGTGGCCAGGTGGGAGTTGGAGCTGGATAGAAGAAAGCATGGCATCCCTCTTGAAAACCATAGCTGAAAGTTTGGTTTGAGTGTGCCTAGGATGCCCTGATTTAGTGGTATACTTCAGAGCTTTGGAGCCACAAATAATTGGAAAACACTTTATTCCCTACACTCTGGAATGTTAGCAGAATAAGGAGAGGAAAATAATTCTTCCACTAGAATAGACCTTTGGTTTATGCCATTCTGAATTGACTTTTTTGGATTGTCATCTAGAGAATGGGTCTGTGTTTTCCTTTCATTGAATTCTTACTGCCTACTGGTATGCAATAAATATTGGTTGGGTAAATTGACTATTCTCATACATTATCTACTTTATCCCTCAAGACCAATGGAATAAGAATGATGTGTGTATAGCCAATTTGTAAAGCCCAATTTCAATTCAACAATCCAATAAGGCAGGTTTTATGTCATTCCTACTTTACAGATTAGGCTACTGAGGTTGAAAGGTCAAATCACATACCTAAAATCACATGGCATATAAGTAGCAGAGGCTAAAATAAACATGCCCTCAGTCACATAAAAAGGGTTGTATAAGATGGTGGTTATCAGGTTGTAACTTACAAAATAAAAGACCTGGTTGTGAGTGGATACATGCGGTGTCCCTGAAAGGTGAAATATATGTAGGGAACAGACACATTTTCAGACAGGAAACAGGAATTAAGATGTCAAGCTTTCCATAGCCAGCCATTCCACTGATAATATATTTTCAGAGGTCCTACTCTGTGCTGGGTCCTGAATCTGATAATTGGGATACAAGAGTGAACAAGTGGGCCACACTGGTTTGACTCATTGGATAGAGTGTCAGCCTGCGGACTGAAGGCTCCCAGGTTTGATTCCAGTCAAGGGCATGTACCTTGGTTGTGGGCACATCCCCAGTTGGAGGTGTGCAAGAGGCAGCTGATTGATGTTTCTCTTTCATCGATGTTTCTAACTCTATCTCTCTCCCTTCCTCTCTGTAAAAAAAAAAACAATAAAATATATTTTTTAAAAAAGAGTGAACAAGTGGAACAATGAGTTCTACAAAGTCGTGCTAAGATGGAGCCCACCAAATAGGAGGCTGATAAGGCTTCAAGGCGGGATGAAGCCTGAAATACTCTGTATGGTTTTCCAAATAATAGTCTAAAATTTGGCACAAACCTCCAAAAATCTATATTTTAATACCCATTTCTGATTATTCTGATGCACACGCATGATCAGCCAGATGAGGTCATTGCACATCATGTTGACTCCCTTTTATTTTCCTTAAGCTTTTAGGTTAAAAATTCTACCTCCACCTCAACTTGTACAATAGACACACTTAGACCACCATATTAAAAAGGAATGATCTTCACCACATCCCAAGGCCAGTGACATAAACAGAAAAAATTGCCTCGACAGTAAGGAGAATCTTGTGGAACACAAAGCCATACTGTGAGGTCCAGAAGCCCCTTTTCAAGAGGAGACTCATCCTCCAAGGCTAATATTAGAAATCCTGAGTATTGTTTGATCAAGAAAGGTAGCAATTCCTTGGTGGGAATGCAGACTGGTGCAGCCATTATGAAAAACAGTATGGAGTTTCCTAAAAAAAAATTAAATATGGAGCTGTCATTTGACCCAGTAATCCCACTTCTAGGATAAATCCTAAGAGACCCAAAACACCAATCAGAAAGAATGTATATACCCCTATGTTCATAGCAATTCTATTTACAATAGCTAAGATCTGCAAACAGCCCAAATGCCCATCAGTAGATGAGTGGATAAAAAAGCTTTGGTATATTTTTACCACGGAATACTATGCAGCAGTAAAAAAAGAGGATCCCTTACCCTTTGAGACAGCATGGAGGGACCTGGAGAGTATAATGCTAAGTGAAATAAGTCAGTCAGAGAAAGACAAGTATCACATGATCTCACTCATGTGGAATCTAAGTAACAAAATAAACCAATGAACAAAATAGATCCAGAGACATGGAAACAGAACAGACTGTGGAATCTCAGAGGGAAGGCAGGGGAGGTTGGGCAGGTGGGAAGAGATCAGCCAAAGAACTTGTATGCATATATACATAACCCATGGACACAGACAATAGAATGGTGAAGAACTGGGGTGGGAGGTGGGAAGGCTAGAAGAGGTCAATGGGGTAAAAAGGTGACATATATAATACTTTCAATAATAATTTTTTTTTAAAAAAAGAAAGGTAGCAATTCCTTTACAGTAAGCCTTGAGTCCAGGTCCTCTGACTCCAAATCCTATACTTTTCTCCTTCTAACTGTCTTTTGTTCTATCTGTAGCCTTCTGAATCAAGATCCTAAAATATCTATTTAGAGACAGTGGCAGTGGACAATATATAAGAAATGAACCTTCTCAATCACCCAGTGTATGATAATTTGTTATAGCAGCTTGAATTTACTAAGACACCTAAAATAGTCCCAGTTTTGTGCCTGTTGTCCCTGGGTAATTATTAATATCACCATCCCACTGTCAAAAGAGACACAGTCATACAAAAAATTATGTGGCCATCCTAGTAAGGGAGAAACTGTAGTTGTTCTTTCCTCATTGGTTTTATCTGGGACACTGCTTTGAAAAAGAAGCTACAGCTTTCAGAATTAGGACAATAAGCTCCTTAAAGGCAATGACTGATAAGTGATTGCCTTTTTTAAATTAAAAAAAAAAAACATGAATTTTATTATATACATTAAAAATAGAAAGCTAGTAAACTAAAAAATAAATTTTGATTGAATTTTGTATGCCCAGCATCTAGCTGTATATATGAATTAATGCTTCTTGACCTGCCTTCCCTCACAGTTCTTTTCTGACCAAACCTTAGCTACATTAGTATCTCAATGATTGCACTGACATCTGGTGGTCATTTCTAGGTTTTATTCTGGGCAGCTCCTGTATAAGAGGATGAATTAATGTGTACCTCATACTCCATCAAAGCCACTTTTATCTGAGCCCTACAGTAACTAGACATGAAACTCTAGTTTGTAGCAAGTTGTTGATAGCTAGTAACAACTACATATATTGTTTTTTTCTCAAAAGGTATTTAGATCAGAGGCCGGATGGTGATAGTGTGAAAGGAGTCCAGTAAAATTATAAATAACATCAAAAAATGAAATTTATTTGTGACATTTTAGGCTTATGAGTGAGTTATCCTACCTAATAAAAGAGTAATATGCAAATTGACCCCAACTCCGCTACACCCACAAGCCACACCCACCAGCCACACCCACCAGCCAATCAGGAGCAGATATGCAAATAAACCCAACCAAGATGGCTACAGCCACAGAGAGCAAGGTTTCCCAGGCAACGGAGGAAGCCAAGCTTTCCACCTGCCCTTGCAGGCCTAAGCCTCCACTCAAGCTACAAAGTTTCAATTATAGAAGGTAAACAAATCCAAACAGAAATGGCGGCAGCCACAGAGCTGGAGAGAGCAGGCCAGGGTTGCCCCCAGCAATGGAGGAAGCAAAGCTTTCCGCACACCCTGGCTGGCCCAGGCCTCTGCTTAAGGCTACAAAGTTTTAATTATAGAAGGTGAATTAACCCCAACAGAAATGGCTGCCGGCCACGGAGCAAGCAGGAGGCTTGGCTCCGCTCCAGGCTACAAAGTTTCAATTGTAGAAGGTAAATAAATTCCAGATACCAGGGCCTCCGCTTGGGTCACCAGGGGGCGTGACCAGCCTGCAAACCACCACAGACCCCTCGCTCAGGCCGCCCCATGCCCCAGGGGAACCCCCACCCTGATCCGGGACACCCTTCAGGGCAAACCAGCTGCCCCCCACCCATGCACCAGGCCTCTATCCTATCTAATAAAAGAGTAATATGCAGATTGACCATCACTCTAACACACAAGATGGCTGCCCCCATGTGGTCAAAGATCCTGCCCCAATGTGGACACAAGATGGCCACCACAATATGGCCAGCAGGGGAGGGATGTTGGGAGGGACCAGGCCTGCAAGGGAGGGCAGTTAGGGGTGATCAGGCCAGCAGGGGAGGGCAGTTGGGGGTGACCAAGCCTGCAGGGGAGTGCAGTTAGGGGTGACCAGGCCGGCAGAGGAGGGAAGTTGGGGACAAATAGGCTGGCAGGGGAGCAGTTAGGCATCAATCAGGCTGGCAGGGGAGTGGTTAGGGGGTGATCAGGCTGGCAGACAGAAGTGGTTAGGGGCAATCAGGAAGGCAGGCAGTCGAGCAGTTGGGAGCCAGCAGTCCTGGATTGTGAGAGGGATGTCCGACTGCGTGTTTAAGTGGGATCGGGCCTAAAGGGGCAGTCGGACATCCCTCGAGGGGTCCCAGATTGGAGAGGTTACAGGCTGGGCTGAGGGACACCCCCCCCTCCGTGCACGAATTTCGTGCACCGGGCCTCTAGTTTTTACATAAGAGGTGTCCTTCTTTAAATGATACTATGTAAGCTGAAGGCATTAAAATTCTTGGTAGCAAAAAGATGTCAAGTCAACACCAGTAAAGATGTGATCAAATGTCAACTGAAGGAATTCTTTTTTTTTTTTGTCTTAAGTTTTACATATGTCCCCTTTATCCCCAATTGATCCCCTCCCCCACACCTTTCCAGCCTAGGCAAGCCCCCACTGCCCCAGTATCTGTGTCCATTGGTGATGTTAATATGCATGCATATAAGTCCTTTGGTTGCTCTCTAATCCCCCCTCCCCTACCATTTGTCTCTTGATCGATCTATTCTTGTTCATCAAATTATGTTGATCATTATATCCCATATATGAGTGAGATCATGTGATATTTATCTTTCTCTGACTGGCTTATTTCGTTTAGCATAATGCTCTCCAGTTCCATCTATGCTTTTGCAAATAGTAAAAGTTACTTCTTGTTAATAGCAGCATAGTATTCCATTGTGTAGATGTACCATAGTTTTTTAATCCACTCAAATCTTACCTTTTGTAAATTCTGCTGCTATGAACATAGGGGTGCATATATCCTTTCTGATTGGTGTTTCTGTTTTCTTGGGATATAGTCCTAGAAGTGGAATTACTGGATCAAATGGGAGTTCCATTTTTAACTTTTTTCAGGAAACTCCATACTGTTCTCCACAGTAGCTGCACCAGTCTGCATTCCCACCAGCAGTGCACCAGGGTTCCTTTTTCTCCGCATCCTCGCCAGCACTTGTTGTTGATTTGTGGATGATAGAGCCATTCTGACAGGTGTGAGATGGTACCCCATTGTTGTTTTGATTTGCATCTCAGATGATTAGTGACTTTGAGCATGTTTTCATGTCTCTGGGCCTTCTGTATGTTCTCTTTCGAAAAGTGTCTATTTAGGTCCTTTGCCCATTTTTTGATTGGATTGTTTATCTTCCTTTTGTTAAGTTGTATGAGTTCCCTGTAAATGTTAGAGATTAAACCCTTATCGGATATATCACTGCCAAATATGTTCTCCCATGCAATGGGCTTTCTTGTTGTTTTGTTGATGGTTTCTTTTGCTGTGCAGAAGCTTTTTATTTTGATGTAGTCCCATTTGTTTGTTTTCTCCTTAGTCTCCATTGCCCTAGGATCTGTGTCTGTAAAGATATTGATACGACATATGTCTGGAATTTTGCTGTCTATGGAGTCTTGAGGATTTTTATGGTTTCCTGTCTTACATTCAAGTCCTTTAGCCATTTTGAGTTTGTTTTTGTGTATGGTGTAAGTTGCTGATCTAGTTTCATTTTTTGCATGTATCTGTCCAATTTTCCCAACACTATTTATTGAAGAGACTGTCTTGACTCCATTGTATGTCTTGCCTCCTTTGTCAAATATTAATTGAGCATAATGGCTTGGGTCGATCTCTGGGTTCTCTGTTCTGTTCCATTGGTCTATATGTCTGTTCTTGTGCCAATACCAGGCAGTTTTGAGAAGAGTGGCTTTGTAGTATAGCTCAGTATCTGGTATTGTGATCCCTCAACTTTGTTCTTCTTTCTCAGGATTGCTGTGGCAACTCGGGGTCTTTTTTTTTTATTCCAGATGAATTTTTGGAGAGTTTGTTCTAAATATGCCATTGGTATTTTAATGGGGATTGCATTGAGTCTGTAGATTGCTTTGGGTAGTATGGACATTTAAATGATGTTGATTCTACCAATCCATGAACATGGTATGTTCTTCCATTTGTTTATGTCTTCCTCTATCTCTTTTTTCAATGCCTTGAAGTTTTCTGAATACAGGTCTTTTATGTCCTTAGTTAAGTTTATTCCTAGGTATCTTAATTTTTTTTGTTGCTATGGTAAATGGAATTATTTTTTTCGTTTCTCTTTCTGTGGGTTCATTATTAGTGTATAAAAAGGCCATAGATTTCTGGGTGTTCATTTTATATCCTGCTACATTGCCAAATTCATTTATTAGGTCTAGTAGGTTTATGATGGAGTCTTTGGGGTTTTCTATGTATAGTATCATGTCATCTGTGAATAAGGACAGTTTTACTTCTTCTTTTCCAATTTGGATGCTTTTTATATCTTCTTCTTGTCTGATCACTATGGCTAGCACTTCCAGTATTATGTCAAACAGGAGTGGTGAAAGTGGGCATCCTGTATTGTTCCTGTTCTTATGGAAAATGAGTTTAGATTTTGCCCATTGAGTATGATGTTGGCTGTAGGTTTGTCATATAAGGCTTTTATTATGTTGAGGTATGATCCCTCTATTCCCACTTTGCTGAGCATTTTTATCAGAAAAGGGTGTTAGATTTTGTCAAATGCCTTTTCTGCATCAATTGGTATGATTATGTGATTTTTGTCTCTCAGTTTGTTTATGTGATATATCACATTTATTGATTTGCAGATATTATACCATCCTTGCATCCCCAGAATAAATCCCACTTGGTCATAGTATATGATCTTTCTAATGTAATGCTGAATCGGATTTGCTAGAATTTTGTTGAGTATTTTAGCATCTATGTTCATCGAGGATATTGGCCTGTACTCTTTTTTTGTGATGTCTTTATCTGGTTTGGGGATTATAGTAATGATGGCTTCATAGAAAGAGCTTGGGAGTGTGCCTTCCTCTTGAATTTTTTGGAATAGTCTGAGGATAGGTTTTAGTTGTTCTTTGAATGCTTGGTAGAACTCCCCTGTAAAACTGACTGGATCAGGGCTTCTGTTTGCTGGAAGATTTTTTATTGCTGTTTCAATTGCTTCAGTAGTTATCGGCCTATTCAGGTTTTTTTTATTCTTCTTGAGTTTTTTTTTCCCATTTTTAAATTAAGGTATTACATGTGTACATATATTCCCATTGCCTCCCCACCCCACTCCCATACATGCCCTCACCCCCCAGTGTCTTGCGTCCATTGGTTATGCTTATATGCATGCATGCAAGTCCTTCGGTTGATCTCTTATCTCCCCCACCTCTCCCTAATCTTCCCGCTGTAATTTGACAGTCTGTTTGATGCTTTACTGCCTCTGAGTCTATCTTTTTGTTCATCAGTTTATAATGTTCCTTCAAGGTCTATAATGTTCTTTATTATCCACAAATGAGTGATATCATGTGGTATTTTTCTTTCATTGACTGGCTTATTTCACTTAGCATAATGCTCTCCAGTTCCATCCAGGTTTGATTGAGTTTTGGGAGCTTGTATTTTTCTAAGAATATGTCCTTTTCATCTAGGTTGTCCATTTTGTTGGACTAGAGTTGTTCACAGTATTTTTTCATAATCATTTGTATTTCTGTGGGATCTGTTGTTACTTCACCTCTTTCATTTCTGATTTGTTTATTTGGTTCCTCTCTCTTTGCTTCTTGGTGAGCCTGGCTAGAGGTTCATCAATCTGTTTATCCTTTCAAAGAACAAGCTCTTGGTTTTGTTGATTTTTTGTATTTTTTTTGGTCTCTATGTCATTTATTTATGCTCTGATCTTTATTATTTCCTTCCTTCTGCTTACATTGAGCTTTTTTTGTTGCTCTCTAACTCTTTGAGTTGTAGGGTTAGATAATTCATTACCATTGTTTCTTATAGAACTATTCCCCTTCTTTATGTATTCATTTACTATTGGAAAAAGGAGAATAGAGAGTAGCTAGGCCTGAGTTTGTGATTGTAATTCATTAAACTACTAATAGAAGAATAGAACAAGTGAGGAAAGGAATAACAGAAGCAAAAAACAGCAACAAAAACAAAGAACAACAAAAACAAATATTAACAAGCAATAAAAACCAAACTAATCAATAATCAAACATTAACAAGACAGAAAGAAAGAAAAAGGCAAACAATTAAAAAAGGAAAAAACAACACAAAACAACAAAAAAATGGAAGTAAAAGAAAATCTGGATAGTGAAGAAAGAGAAAACTGTGTATGGTCTTGAAGCAGGGGAGCAGAAATTAGATATGTGTATAAGATAAATTTTTTAAATTTATTTTTTAAAATATATATTTTATTGATTTTTTACAGAAAGGAAGGGAGAGGGAGAGAGAGTCAGAAACATCAATGAGAGAGAAACATTGATCAGCTGCCTCCTGCACACTCCCTACTGGGTATGTGCTCACAACCAAGGTACATGCCCTTGACCGGAATCGAACCCGGGACCCCTGAGTCCGCAGGCTGACGCTCTATCCACTGAGCCAAACCAGCCAGGGCATAAGATAAATTTTTAATGGGGAGTAAAAGGAAAGGATAGAGAAAAACTAAAGCAGGAACAGGGTAAGAGAAACAGGGCAAAAGGGGAACATGAGGAAGAGAATGATGGTATAAAGGAAAAACTGAGATAGAGTAAAATAATGCTACAGGAAAAAATAAAAATAGAGTGTAGAACACTAATCCCAAAATAAAATAAAGAAAAAATAAAATAAAACTTTTTAAAAAGGTAAAATAATAGTAGTAATAATAGTAATTATAAACAAAAATAGAATTTTAAAAAAAGGTAAAATCAAGTGAGAAAGAAAAAAAATTAGTTTCCCAAGTAAAAGATAAAAAAATAATAATGTGAAATAGTGAAGGTCGTTCACTTCCTCTACTGTTCTGTTTGGCAGGTCTGTTTCCTGTCAGGTAGACAGCCCAGTTTTGGAGTTCCCTGACTCCACAGCTCCTCTGTGTTGTAAGGCACAATCCTTTTTTCAAGCAGTCGGGTCTCTTTGTTTCTCAGCCTACCTTTAGTTGCATTCACACGAGTCAATTACTGATACAACCCCTGGGTGGCAGTGTTTCTGTATTGATATCCAAGGCTAAAAGGCTCCTCCCCTACCCAGTGTTTAGATGGCTTTCCCTGCTGCACTTAATGCTGGGTTAGAGGGATGGACTGCCCTAGAACTGGTTTTCTGTTCATTTCTCCACATTCTGTTCCCCAGGTTCCACAAAAACAGCTTTCCCCTGCAGTCTCGGCAAGTGTTTTTTAATTGGAAGATCCTATGTACTGGGCTTAGTAATCAGAACCAAGTATTTAAAAAGAAAAAGCCACAGGATGCGTGGTGTTTCCCTTGGCACTCCGCAGCCAGCGCACTGGCAGAACTCCAGACTGCCCTGCTGTGCCCAGCCCTGCCGTGGGTTAATTTCTATAGTCTCCTTCTGCCCCCAGCCCTGTGGACCCCTTTCAACATCCGAGGGCAACACTTACCCCAACAGCGCATATTTTGTGGGGCGCAATCTTCCTTTGAGACTGTAGTTCCTCCTGCGCACCTTTCAGGCACATTCATGTGCGTTTCTCCCTTCAGCCTGGACCCCAGATCTCACCTCTCCCTAGGCCAGTGGTCAGCAAACCGCGACTCGCGAGCCACCTGCGGCTCTTTGGCCCCTTGAGTGTTCTAACGCCACTTCTTCAAAATGGACTCACCCACGCCAAAAACCGACTTCTGCGCATGCGCCACGAAGTTTCAATCACACTGTATGTGCTTGCCTGCATGTGGTATTTTGTGGAAGAGCCACACTCAAGGGGCCAAAGAGCCGCATGTGGCTCGCGAGCCGCGGTTTGCCGACCACGGCCCTAGGCGAAAGCAGACCTTTCCATCCACGGATTTCCTTACCATCCACGGATTTCTCACCAGCTGTGTTTAATTCACGAGTTCCAGGTGGATATTAATCAATTCAGCTGTTCCTTCTCTCTGCTCTGTGAGAAGGCACAGGGGTCATCAGCGTACTTGCGCCGCTTTTTCTCCTCCTGGACAGACTTTCTAGGCTACCCGAGGTCAGAGAGGCTGGAGTCTTGGTATTCCTGAGGCAGCTTGTCCCTGGGGGTTGTGGTGGTAGAGTCCCGAGAGGTATCTGAGGTCTCCCCAGTTGAAGGTAAGGCTGGGCTCCATATCACCACCACTCTCCCCTTCTAGATGGCGCAGACTCTGCGCAGGGCCGCTCTGGGAGAGATTTCAGCAGCAGTAGAGGCTGCCCAGCCAGGGGAGTCTCGTCAGGCAGTCCCCAACAATTCCTTGGAATATAGCTCACAAATATAGACACTCCCTGCACATCCACTCATGCTCCTTTCTTTCTCTCACTCACACACTATCTTGCAGCCTACCGTGCTGTCAGCAGCCATCTTAGAATCTCTGAAGGAATTCTTAAATGAAAACTTGCACACATAGCAAACTGCCTTACTAGTGGTCTGGCTAACAGAGAGAGGGAAAGAGTGGGGGAAACAAATCAGATGCAGGGAAAATAGAGTGAGAAATTATGAAAACCATACTTCAAAGTATAGAAAGTCCTCACTTAATGTTGTTGATAGGTTCTGTGACTTTAAGTAAAATGATATACAACAAAACCAATTTACCTCAGGCTTATTTACATAAATTAGAGTTAAGCATCTCATCAATGTTATAACCAAGTGATGTTGAACAAAACAGTTATTTGAGGACCTGCTGTATAGCTTCTCTTTGCTTTCTAGAGAGGTGTATAAAGGAAATGTTTGTATATTCAAGTATCTCCCTGAAAAGTTCCCTCCTTGGTCACTTCAGAGGGTTTCCAACATATCGTAAAGAGGTTGGTACTAACCCTACTGTTCATTGAGGAACATTTCAATCACCCACCCTACTCCTTGTAAAAAGTGACAGTGCATAGGTAAGAGCCCTATCAAAGTCCATAATCTTACATAATTAAAAAATCAAAAAGAGAGAAAACTACAGCTCCCAGTTAATTCTCATGCCATCAGGAAAGTATCACCAATGTATGAGGCAAGAACATTTAAGTAGCCATAATGAATGAGGTATCTGGAATCTCCCAGAAAATTTTGTAAGCTGCCCCTCATTTGTCTCTTTATGGTAAAAGGTATTACTGAATCTCACCCAGTTGGCATGGCCCAGTGGTTGAGCATAGATCTATGAGCTAGGAGGTAATAGTTCGATTCCAGGTTGGGACACATGCCCGGGTTGTGGGCTTGATTCCCAGTGGGGGCATGCAGGAGATAACTGATCGATGATTCTCTTTCATCATTGATATTTCTCTCTATCCCTTCCTCTCTGAAATCAATAAAAATATATATTTTTTAAAAGTATTACTGAATCTGTAAATGTAAAAATAATCCTATCTAATAAAACAGTAATATGCAAATTGACCGTACCTTCGCTATGCCCACAGCCAATCAGAGCAAACAAGATGGTGGTTAATTTGCATATGCTAAGGGAGGGAGGAGTGAAGAAAGCAGAAACCATGGCGGCTGCGTGAGTGGGCCGTGGCGCAGCTGTGGAGCATGCGGCCATGGTGGCCTCTGAGGCGGTGGCGGGCAGTGTGAGCAGCTGCGACTCGACCACAGCGGTGGTGGCGGCGGCGGTGGGTGGGGCGCGCAGTGGAGGCGGCAGGTGGGGCTTGGCAGGTGGTGTGTGAGGCCTTGGTGGCCTTGGAGGCGGTGATGGCTGCGGGTGGGGCGTGGCGAGGCGGGTGTCGCATGGTGGGGCGCGCAGCAGCAGCAGCGTGCGGGGCTGAGGAGGCGGCGGCAGTGTGTGCGGTGGGTCGGGGTGATCAGAGGCAGTGGCAGTGCACGGCCACAGAGGCAGCTGCGTCAGCGGGTGCAGAGGGTGGGGAGTGCGGGATGAGGTGGGCTGGGTTGGGTGGGCGGGACGGGCGGGCGGCGCCCTGCCCGTTCGGCCCGCCCCGCCCCGCCTGCCGCAGCAGTGGTAGAGGTGGGGGGGCAAGAGGGAAGCCTGCTGCCAGAAGTCTTGCAGGAAATATTCCTGCAACGGGTCCCTAGTTAAGTAGTTAATAAATCTTTTTTAGAAGGGAGCTTGCTAGTAGGAATTTGCAGTTGCCTTTTATACTATCCTCCCCTGACCCTGATACACTGCTCCCCCGATTTTATTATTAGAAATCAATAGGTACAAAATTGCCCTAGCCGGCTTGGCTCAGTGGATAGAGCGTCAGCCTGCGGACCGAAGGGACCCAGGTTCGATTCCAGCCGAGGGCACATGCCTGAGTTGCAGGCTTGATCCCCAGTGGGGGGTGTGCAGGAGGCATCCCATCAATGATTCTCTCTCATCATTGATGTTTCTATCGCTCTCTCCTTCTCCCTTCCTCTCTGAAATCAATAAAGAAATATATATTTTTTAAAAAATAGGTACAAAATTGAAAGTCATCAAAAACACACAAGACACCAGGTTGGATAAGGCTGTGCTTTATTACATGCATAATTACAAATCTGTGCTAAGTGGAAATGTATAAAGCAATGGCAACCTGGGTTTAAGCCACACAGAGAAAGGACTAGACAATCCCATTAACCCTTCTGCCAATGTCCATTCCATTGCCTTTAACATGATTATTTCCATTTCATACAATTTGCATAGCACTTACTCATCAAAGTACTTTCCATTCATTGTCTCAATTTATCCTCACAACAACCCTGTGAGGTAGGTAGGGCAATTAACACTATCCCCATTTTACAGATGGGAACACTGAGGCACAGAACGGTTAAGATCTCGAGGCTAGTTAGTAGAAGCATAGGGAATACATAACTCCCCAGCCCATGTCTTCCTTTTTAGACTTGCTATGCATGACCAAGGAGCAGAATGAAGTGAGCAGTGACTCACAGCTTTGGTACAGGCTGTACCTATGAACAGGGACCAACATCTCTAAAAGTTAGAATAAAGCTAAGAAAGCATGACTATAAGGGTCGGCAACATTCAGATAAATAAACACTCTGAACAGCTCAGCTTCTTGTGGAAACTCAGGCTATATTAGCTTTGGTTGCCTAGTTGATGTCTATACATTAGCTTCAGCTAAACTTCTACCAACTCTTATGAACTAAAATGTTTAGTTAGACAGATTTTCTTTGGCTACCATAGCTGGAGCCTGTCCTATGAATGAGCTTATTACAGAGATATTCCTATAGTGGCCCATGGGCTAGAACCCTCTGATCCTTCTGGCCTCATTGGCTCACCCAAAGGGTGGTATTTCTCCCATAGCCAGAGATGAATGGATAGAGGTAAGAGCATGATGTTGGCCTTGGTCAAATGAAGAAGAGTCACCATCATGACATCAGTGTCATCCTTAAGTGATATGACCTGGGTGCTGTCTATCAGGCTCAACTCCTTTCTGGCCTGTACCTGGTTAGCAGCATAGCTTCAAAAGACAGTTTAAAAGAACAAAATATTAAGTACATCATTTTTTATCTAGAATGAAATTAATTCTTAATCATTACATAGTCCCAAAGGACCAAATATATAATAAAAACTAAATACTTATTTAAAAGCTAGTACTAAAAAGGCAGAACAACAGGAGAGAAAAGATGGATAAGGGATAAAGTAAAATGGAGGAGGGAAAAGGAACACTCTTAAATGTCAATATATTTTGAGGTACACTCAGTATGATAATGAGGCTGAAGATTCCTGCCTTGATAAAACCATCTCAGGCCACTCCCTTGTCCCCATTTTACCAGGTGGCATTTCACTTACCAAATCCTAGACTGCTTCTGACTTTCAAAAGATTTGGACTAGTATATAATAATAAGGTTAATCAATGAATACTTCATATATCTGCCTTCAGGATGCTAAAGCCCTTGACACTCCCAATAAATACCACTAGCTTTTGCCCCTGCAGTGGAGCAAAGCTCCATTCGCCCCATCAACTCAAAATTATCTTCTAGTCTCGGTTTTCAGAATGATCCTCTCCTTTCTCCAAGGTCCACATTTGAAACAATATGTAACAACTGAGAAAGTTTTGAACTTGAGGGAGGAAGGAGAGAAAGAGACAGAGTCAGGGGGAGAGGGTGGGATAAAAGGAAGAGAGAGAGGCAAAGATCACTTTTTTAAATCCTCATAATTTTGTAGTATCACATGCCTTTCTTTAAGCAAGGCATTCATTCAATGAGTGTGCAAACAGAGGCTGAAGACCCTTTGGCAGGAACATAGAGGTAGGAATTTATGACTGCAGGGTTGGGCTGAGTGACCCAATAAGCCCCATGCAAGAAACGCAAACTCTGCATATCGACTTCTTTCTTTCTCTTTCTTTCTTTCTTTCTTTCTTTCTTTCTTTTTTTCTTTCTTTCTTTCTTTCTTTCTTTCTTTCTTTCTTAGGTGACCTGGCAAAACCAGATAACACAGTGGAAAAACCAATTTTGTTCCCTATATCACTTGAAAACTTTACCCAGGACCAGATGTTATGAAATGAGACCCTGGCCAGCAAATGTTTGGGGAATAACCTGAATTTTCTAACACCTGCTATTCCAAGAACTTTTCTCCTCAGAGCAAACAACTGAAATTGAAGCAGAGCAAAAGTCCTATGGTCACCACAGGTATACTACACAGATTTCCTATCAAATTTACACAGCTCCCTGAGCTCTAATCTGAGAAACCCTCACCTTTTTCTTTCTAATATAAATAAGTACATACTGGGGAGGCTAAAAATATAGATTTAAAAATATTTTGTTATCAAAATTCAAGACAATCTCCCTAAAGCTTATCATTTAGGCAATGGCAGTAGTGGCTCCCCACCTTCAAGAGCAGATGTCTTGTCTTATGTCAGCCCTTTCCATAAAAATAGACTCACTTTAGCTAAATACTTTTGCTTGGAAGGCTTGGTCTTTGGGAGACTATTTGACTTTTTTTTCCCCTCGGGGCACATGATCAAACAGTTTATAAATGCCAAGATGTGTGGCTGGCCTTCCTTCCACCATCTTACATAAACTCATATTTTTTTCTTACTAGGGTTTTTCCACTGCCATAACTCTCCATTCCCTCTCCAAAGGGAATCCAGGCAATCTCAAGGTGGTTTTTTAAAAAAATCAAGGTTTTAAGATATTCAGAGTACATATATAGACATCTTTTTTTTAAAGGACTCAATAGTCAACCTCCCCTTTACTTTCTAAATTCCTAATTTTTCTCAGGGTTTTTAAGAGCTCAATACTCTGTGCACTGCCATGGCAGATGCTCTCCTACTTTCTCTGAACTGATGGATTGCATGTATTTGGCTCTGATCCAAAGCAGGTAAGTCGATTCTTCACAGTACAATGTGGTCAGTCATCAGTAAGTACTTTGGCAATATAAAACACACTGGTTGTTTCAAATTCTCGATATTGTCTTCACAATCATTAAAAACTCAGCTTCAAAAATTGCACTCCTTATGATTTTAAAAAGATACTGCAGGGTAACAAGTACACTTTCCTTCTTATCACCCAACAAAACAAACCAAGATCAAAACTCAAATGGGATAGGTAATTTAAATACTTAAAACATAGAGCAACAATTATGTTCCATGATGGACTCTATTATATACTAAGATTTTTTAAACATATTTGCTTCCCCCACACCTGAACAGGTTCATAACATGATTGAGAATTATTTCGCAGCCTTAGACCACACTAATTTTCCATTACTTTATCATTCTCATGTTTAAACACAATTGAAGGCTGGCTAGAGAAATTTATACTGTGCTCTGTTCTTTCTGTAAAGCGTTCAGATTCAGCCTTTGGTACCAAAACAATTGAAGTGCTTTGCAGTTAAATCAGCAAATTAATAATTTATTCTGCCAGCTGGCAAATCCAAAGTATTGTCAGTGTCATATTATATACCAGAGGATATCTGTTCTATGGACTAGTCCACCTCTGCTCCATAGCTGGGCTGAGCCAGAAGGAAGCCAGAGCCAGAAAAGAGCAAATTATCTGAACAAACTTCTAAATACAAATGATCTTGAGAGTGGCCATTATTTTGCGTTTTCATTCCCCTAATTCTTCCCTCTAATGGTATAACTAATCATCCATTAAGTGCTTGAGGTTCATTAATTTTTTACATTAAAGATCTGAAGATACAAAACATAGCAGACTTTTATAAATCTATAGACTCTCACTCCTTTCATGACTGGATATTATTCCTTGGAAAATCCTGAAGTACTTATTGGCATTTTTTTTTTTTTTTTGTAAATCATTCCCTTGTGTCGGGCAATTTCCTTTTGTTAATACCAAACTAGACTAATTTAAACTCATATTCATTTTTAAATCACCGATTATCTTGTCTTTTGCCATTGAGGTCTGTGGACATCTGACAGACCTCCCTAATTCAGCTTTGTTTGTTGGCTAAGTTGTCCAACTGCTGAATTAGCAATGTCAGAAAGAACATTTTCCTTTGCCTCAAGACAAGAAACTCTTGAGTGGTGAGGTGCTGAGTTAGCAGTCTAGCGGGGAACTCCAGCTGCAATTAGCCAAACTTTGAGCCAAACCATAGGATTTGACATATAATGCATACCATACACTATAGCTACTTCTAGCATATGAGTTACATGGATTCCTGAGAAGCTGAGGTTAATGGATGAAACTTATCAGGAGTGAGGTATCAAAGGAATATTATTCTCTGGAGGGCCAATCATTTCTTAGCATCTAGAAAGTTTACCTTGGCACAGTGTTATCTGATTTCTTGAATTTAGTCTCTGAAGTAGCACCTTAACACTGGCTCATCTGTCTAAAATTATAAACAGAGCCTAGAAGAAACACAAAGGCAAACTTAGAAATCCCTCCATATCGCTGCTGCACTACGAAATGCAACCAAATCTCTCATTGTCATCAAATACCATAAAAAACAACATTTCCTGTTTTGCAAACTTTAGTTGGGTAGCTAATAAGGTAAGTAATGATCCATAAATTTACAGATAAGAACTTTGATTTCTACACAATGTACCAGGGTAGTCAGGCAAAATAGCCACATCTCATGCAAGGGAATCAGTAACATGTAAGTGACAAAAGATGTCAAGTTGCTGAGTTATGACTATCATAAAATATATCTGAGGTTTTTTTCTTTTTCATTAAAATGCTAGAGTGATATACTTAAAATAAAAAACTTGGGACTGCTTTGATATTTTAAAGATAAAAGTAAAAATAAGCCTTGACTACCTAGTTCTGGATAATAACAATTTCAGATTTGGGAAAGATAAGAACTAAGGGTTTAAAAAAAGCTTAGACTCTGGGATCAGCAGCTTTAAAATGAGGTATGAAGTGTTTGGGGAAGGGAGGTGGAGGGATGGGAAGGATATGCTGAGTGACTGCTGATTCCAGGTTAGAAGGGTGGAGAGAAGTGCTGGGGAACAGACTTGTAAAATGCAAAAGGCTGAACTTTCACCCCTGGCAGTTAAGTCTCACTGCTGTGGGCATCGGTGTGGAAATTGAGGCATGGTAGCAGTAACTGGGTTATAGAACAGAGCCATGGTTGTGTGTTACCTATGGTCCACATGCCAAAAGATTACTGAGGCTTGGTTTATAATTTAACTAGCCCTGGGAATTATTTTTGTAATAGGAATGATTCAATCAGGACTGTGGAGTGGGAAGGGGCAAAGAATTGAGGGGGAACAACTACACGTGGGTAAAATTGTAGAAAGTGAAACAGTGATCGGAATGATGGTGGTGGCTCTGTAATTCCACCAGGTGTCCCTAGACTGTGATGTTTTCTACTGCAGTTAAGGTGGTAGGAAATTCAGACAGGCACCTTTTCAATTGGATGCAAGCACCTTTGGTGTTACCAGGCCTTATCCACACCCTGGGGTCTTAGGATGGTTCTGCATTTCATTCAGAATTCTAAGGAGCTGCAAGGGAGTCACAACTGCCTATTCTGTTTCAATGACTTGAATATATTTGAAAGTACCCGGAGCCTAAATTCATGTTCACAGGAACAATATTGACCTATTCTACATAATTCACACTGGGAGGAGGCATGGGTGTCCAGTTATTTTAGTACTGGTGGTCTTTATGAAGGAATGCATGAGAACGTAGATACAGTTCAGAATCTTCCCTAGTTTACCAGTATGCAGTCTAGACTTGGTTCCCTTTATTATCCTTATATATTCCAGAAGCCTAAAGCACCATCACTCATGGAGGTGGCATCTGGGTAAGAGGATGAGTTGGAACCTCACAAAATTTAAAGTTCCTAGTCATTGACTTTGCTTAGAACTTCACTAATCATTCATCTGGAGAAATCATTCCTTGCTACTAATAAATGCATGGCAAAGTCCTTGTCTACTAGCAAACAAATACCATCTAGAAAATTACCCTTCTTAGAGCAGACAAGGAGAAAGCTCTATAACTTATCTTTGCGCACTTCAAAAGAGTACCAGGAACAAGCAAGCCATTAAAATCAACCTCTCTAAATTCATTTAGAGAAGATTAACCAAAGCAGCATTGAATTATAATCAGATATTAAAATTAACATACACATACACACACAAACTAATAATGCTAAATATTGTAACAGGAGCAAGATAACATTTGAACTGAATTTTCACAGTCTGGAAAATGCCATTACTATTTTCCTTCTGGTTTTCTTCTCTGTGGTTGAAAAAGCAAAGCTCCTTAGTTTACACTTCATCTTCCACCAATGATAGTTAGAGTCCCAAAAAAGTGACTTTTTCATGAGTTTCCTGCAGGCTATCAGTTAGGACGGTCAACATTTTTCTTGCATAGTTTTCAGTGATTGCATATTGGCTAACAGTTGTTTTAAATTAAAAAAATATTTTTAAAAAAAGAAAAGTAAGTAAACCATCGCTATCTCGTTTACTCTTTCATGAAATCTTTGTAATGCAACATCACAGAAACCTAACTGCATTTTCTCCTAAAGAGATTAACTTTCAGAAATTATTATGTAGTGCAACTGGTTAACTTGTAGGAAAGAGACAACACACTAATATAACTTCACCATCCAGATATGGGAAATGTGTTTTAGGTACCCAGTTAATAAAATATATCCACGGTCTGCAATGTCCTTTCTGTTTTGAATCCAGCACAACCCTGTGATTCTAGTTGAAGAGAATGGAATCAGGATCTTGGTTCGCCATCTGTGCTATATGCTTTAACACATCCTTCTTGGTAATGATTCCAAGCAATCGCCTAAAAGACAATAAAACAAAAACAAAAAATCTGTAGTTAAAATAACATTCTCAAAGGGGATACTTTTCCTCTTCCGTTATATTTGCCAATGCTATCTCTGATAAGGGTTTAATCTCCAAATGTTACAGGGAACTCATACAACTTAACAAAAGGAAGATAAACAATCTAATAAAAAAAATGGGCAAAGGACCTAAATAGGCACTTTTCAAAAGAGGACATACAGAAGGCCAAGAGACATATGAAAATATGCTCAAAGTCACTAATTAACCAAGAGATGCAAATCAAAACAGCATTGAGGTACCATCTCACACCTGTCAGAATGGCTATCATCAACTAATCAACAAACAACAAGTGCTGGCAAGGATGTGGGGAAAAAGGAACCCTCATGCACTGCTGGTGGGAATGCAGACTGGTGCAGCCACTGTGGAGAACAGTATGGCGTTTCCTCAGAAAACTAAAAATGGAACTCCCATTTGACCCAGTGATCCCACTCCTAGGAATATATCCCAAGAAACTAGAAACACCAATCAGAAAGGATATATGCACCTCTATGTTCATAGCAGCACAATTTACAATAGCTAAGATTTGGAAACAGCCTAAGTGTCCATCAGCAGATGAGTGGATTAAAAAACAGTGGTACATCTACACAATGGAATACTATGCTGCAATAAAAAAAGAAGTAACTTTTACCATTTGCAACAGCATGGATGGACCTGGAGAACATTATGCTAGTCAGGGAAAGATAAATATCACATGATCTCACTCATTTGTGGAATATAATGAACAACATAAACTGATGAACAAAAATAGATCCAGAGACAAAGAAACACCGAACAGACTGTCCATCCTCAGAGGGACGGTAGGGGAGGGTGGAAGAGGGGGTAAGAGATCAACCAGAGGACTTGTATGCATGCATATTAGCATAACCAATGGATACGGACACTGGGGTGGTGGGGGAGGGTTGTTCTGGGGGGTGGGAGTGGCCGGGGAGGGGTTGATGGTGCGGGAGAGGAGACATATGTAATACTTTAAACAATAAAAAAAGAAATATCCAAGAAAGAAAGAGCCTTGGCCTTAGGAGTAGAAGATTTATGTTTAAAGCCTACCTGTACTATACACTGAGTGGCCAGATTATTATGATCTCTGAACACATAATAATCTGACCACTCAGTATATATATATATATTGAGTGGCCAGATTATTATGATCTGTACTATACACTGAGTGGCCAGATTATTATGTACTATACACTGAGTGGCCTGTACTATACAATGAGTGGCCAGATTATTATACATTCAGAGATCATAATAATCTGGCCACTCAGTGAATATTAACTGGGAGTGCTAGTATAAATCTTCCAACCTCATTGAAACTTGGTTTTCTCATCCTCATATAAGAATAACAAAGGTATTGTAAGGACCAAATACTATACATATACTATTTAATACCGTTATAATTTCATAAGAACACAGCTATTTATTTTGTGGGGAGGAACTGAGTTATATACAATATGCAACCTGCAGTTCACACCTGTCAAACCCACTTTCTTCCTCAAACTCCTTTTTTATAAATTATGACAATAAAAGAAACACATCCATCTTCATTTCAGAGCTGCTGAAAGGCCCATAAGTGCTACTAATGTTCATGTGAATTACGTTCTTTCTCTCTACAGTCTTTCTCCCACAATCCAATTCGCCTTCACCAAAGAACTCTCACCCATTGTGTGTAACCAGGCACTGTCGCAGTCCCAGCTTGCGGAAGATATCCACAACGATCTCCATGGGGGTAAGGTCAGTCACAGTGAAGGGGCTGAGATCCAGGATGTTCCGAAGCTTTAGAGTAGGTGGAGTGTATGGTGGCATTGGAGGAGAATGCTCAGTGAAATAAATGATGGATGTGCTCACAACTCCATCCTGTTTTTTACGAGCATTTTCTATTTGAAAAATAGAGAGATGTTGAAAATTAAACAGCTATTTCTGGCTCCTAACTAGTCCCCTCTTCCCTCTATCATCCCCCATTTTATGAATATTTATTTATTTCCACAGTGAATCCTATTATCCCTTTTCTGGAAGCCTTACCAATTGAAATAATGAGATCTCTTCGGAGGACAAAACCCACAAGCCTTTGGGACTCCCGGGACACCACTACTGGGAAGCCACTATAAGTGGTTTCGCTGATTACGGTCTCTACGTCTTCCACAGTCATACTGTCCTGAGTAAGGACAGTCAACAAAGGATCATTTCTCCGGGGTTTCATCACATCCATTGCCAGGGTCTTATGAGCAAACTCTTCTTTAGCTTCAAGAAAGGGGTATCCATTGAGACGGATGTGGGCATCATAGATGCCTTCCCGCCCAAGAGCATCTGCCACCCATTTGCTTGTCATTGCCGCAGCCATCAGAGGCACAATGTATTCCAAGCCACCAGTTAGTTCAAACATTATGACAACAAGAGAAACAGTCATTCGAGTCACTCCACCTGCAAAGAAATAGGCACAGGCTATTGAAGGTGGGAAGAGTATAGGATTCATCACAATTATTGACCTGCTACAGGCCCCACTCAGGAAAAGCTTACTTAACAGAAACACTGCTAAAAGGATGTCTCACTCACAACTGCTGACCCCAGCAATGCATTAAAGGAAGTTTACGATGGAAGTGAATCAGAGTTTTCAAAATAACATCTACAAAAGTATGAGATGCATTCTTGATTCTTCTTTTTGTTTTGTCTATTGTGCTCCCCCCACTATAAAAGTAGCTGTAGAAGACATCCATAATCTGTGTAACACTACAGAGGCCAGAAGTTCTCTGCAATGTGCAGGTCCATTGTGGAAAATTCAGAAAATAAAAAAAAAAGTATATCATTATCTACTAGTATAAGTTCACTGCCCAGAAGTAAGTAGAGTAAAAAACTTGAATGACTTTTTCAAGTTGTTTACTATGCCAAAATATGTTTTTCATGAGTAAAGTCATACTACATGTTTAATTCCCCACATGTTCTCCTCCACCCCCACTTTATGTTGGAAACATTTTGTATGTTATTACAAATTTATTTAACACTGTATTTAAATATGTTAAATATCAACATTCAATGGTTACATAGTATAACATTACATAGATGTGCCATAATTTATTTAACCAGTCCCTTACTGTGTACATTTAGGTTGATTCCAACTTTTTGCTATTATAAATAATATCATGATGAACATTCTTGTGCAGACATATTTGTATAAATTTCTGATCATTTCCTCAGTATAATGGATTTGAGAGTAGAATTACTCTTAAAGGGGAGGAATGTAGATATATGGTAAAGACTGTTTTCTTTTTTAAGTATTTAACAATTATTTAATAAAAGAGTATGCTATCATGAAATAGACAATTTGTAATAATATACAAATGTTCCCAACAGAAAGTGGGGGAGGGGGAGCATGTGAGGAATTAAACATATTATCTGAGCAGTCAGAGAACTACTCTCTGGGGAAAAACATTTAACATAAAATATGAAGGCTGAAAGGAACCAACTATGCTATAGCTAGGAGCATTCATAGAAAGGGCAGCAAGTACAAAGATAGGATGGAGGAATAAGCTTGACATATCTGAAAAAACTTAGGGTGGTATGGGGAAAGAAAACACACAACACTTTGGACAATCAATAATGCTTTCTTAAAGAAGTTGAAAAATGGCAAACCCAACAGAAAATAGTCACTTAAAAAATCTGCAGTCAATTGTATTTAATATCACTCTTCTTTTTTGTGTCAACCTGGGTAGCAACTTTGAAATCAATGCAAACACTACTCACCTAAGCAGGCTGCAGCCCCAACCATTGCATAAAGGCCAGGAGTGATACAATCAGCTCCTTGGCTACACCAGCTATTGAAGATGGCCCAGTCATGGTGGTAATAAGCCATTTGTTCCATTCCTACTCCTAAAAGTCGACCTGCTATAGCACCAACGGCCATGCTAGGGATAAAGAGACCAGAAGGGATCTACAAAGAGAAAGTAATAGATGGTTAGTAAGAAATAATGCCTGGTATATGTAAGGGTTAGAGGATTGACCCTCTGAGAAGCAAACAGGCCAATGACAATGTAACTATATACTATGCTAGTAAGTGGCTACAAATATTTGTGTAACTACAGAGACTAGGGGTTCTCCGGGATGTGCAGGCAAGTATGACTGCAAAAAATCTTACCCTGATTCGGGGTCCATCAGGCTAGAGCCTGAACTCTCCAGACCAACAAAGAACTGAAGGCAGAAATTAAGCCTTTCCCAAAGAAAAAGGAAAATAGATGGAATTTCTCATATATGAAGACATTTTCCCCCAAAACAATTATCCTTTATTGGCTATCTACTATATTCTATTCTGGATGCTCTAAAGATAAGACTTCAGGAGGTAGGTACTCTTATTCCCAAATCACAAAGAACCTAAGATTTAGAGAAATTAAGTAACTTACCCAAGGCCAAGATTTAGTAAATACTAGTGATGGGGTATAAATGCAATGCTCATACCCACTTAACCAACTGTTCACACAAAAAGAATGGCACATGAGGTTTCTGTTTATTTTGTGACAATACAAAGAAAGAATAAGTGGTTATTTTAAATCAGGGAGTGATTATGGTTGCCTGGCTATCTAGAAAAGGAACCCTCATCTGTCTCCCCACTCTTTTTTTTTTCTCCTATGATACTACAGTGAATTCTCAATTTTCTGAGCTAAGAGAGAGACATGATGACAAAGATAATCAAAACAGCAGATTATTTTAAATAGCTTGTGTTTGATTTTTGGAATGCTTTTGAATCTAGGAAGGTCTGGTGGTCTGGGGAAATGACTTTAAATTTTAAAAAATGAAGCCAGAGGTGAAAATTACTAGAGAAGCACTGCAAAACTTTTCAGGGTGTTGAGGAGGATGGACGATTTGATCTCAGAGATTTCAGTACTGTCTAAACTGAATTGCTGTCTCTAATTCCCTGGTTTGAATCTCCATTTCTCTAGAGAATAGAAGGCAATAACTTGGTAGTGGGGTGCTAAGGCACAAATAAAAACCAGGGAGGAGGGAAATATGTTAACAAATTTTCTTTTCTGGTTTCTTCTGAAACACGGAAAGAATAATGGGTACTAAAAGTAAAACTTGCTGTCTTGATGCCTCATTTTGACAGTTTAAATATTAATTGAGGATCAACTGTGAAGTCTTTGATAATTGGACATTGATACCAAATGTAAAAAATGCATTTACATAGTCCAGCCAGTGTGGCTAAGCGGTTGGACATCAACCTATGAACCAGGAGGTCATGGTTTGAATCCTGATCAGTTAGGGCACAGGTCTCGGTTGCAGACTCGACACCCAGTGTAGGGCGTGCAGGAGGCAGCTGATCAATTATTCTCTCTTATCATTGATGTTTCTATCTCCCTCTCCCTTCCCCTCTGAAATCAATAAAAATATATTTTAAACATATATTTACATATATATTGGGCTAAACTATATGAAATTGCTATTTTAGTGGTCAAAATGGTAGAATATTGGCAACTTCATTTGGTTCAACCTAATATTTTGCTTTACCAGTAAACTCTAAAGCCACCCTATAAGGACCAATACTATATTGAATAGATATCATTTTAATATACAATGCATAGAAATAAATACCTCACTATCCTTTTTGAGCGGCAAAATATTTTTTAACTAAAAAGAAGACAACATTTCTACTTAAAATCTCAGCACTGAGGTTTGTATTTGGTCAAGAACTAGGCTTGGATCATTTTAGATAGAGGTACAACTGTCTAGGAAGTTATAAGGGCATATGGAGGTAAAAAGGGCTTTTGGGGTTGAGTAATAACATAGGGTGAAGTTGGAAGTGCCACATGAGCTATGAGGATTGTGATATCTGGCTTTGCCCTCCAAACCCACAGCCACACATATACCCAGTGAGTACCAAAAGAATCTCCTCACCTTCATGCCAAAGGTGAATATAGTAATGACAATTTTCAATATGAGTGTCAAGGCCAGCTGCCACATGGCACTGTAGACTCCCGCACCAGCAGGTCTGTCAGGCAGGTCACCACCCTTGCTTGAGTTGAAATGGTTCTCATAATCACAGAGCTTAGAAGAGTCCAGAAGGCCACAGTCATTAAATAGTTCAGAAATTAGCTCACTTGTGCTCATTCGGGTGTACTCATTGGGGAAAGCCAGGATGGCAGTGATGGCTGTCACAACAAGTACCTCTATGACAGGATACTTGCCCAATTGGGTGGTCTTACGCTTCCGACACCAGGCAATGTTTGTGCGGATAAATAAAGCTCCCCACAGACCACCAAATATGCCCAGCAGAATGAATGGCACAAGCTCAAAGAGATGCCACGGGGTGTGAAACTCCACGTAAAACAGAACCAGACGGCTGTTCCCAAATGGATTGATGGAGCGTAGGGTAAATGCTGCCACCAAGGCAGCAAAGAACGAACGCCACAGTGTTTTGAGGGGAAAATAGTAGCTGACCTGTAAGAGAGAAGGGGGAAAGGCAAACTCAGTCAGTATGTAGAAACTGTTTCGGATAAAAAGTTGGTGCTGTAGGAATTAAGACCTGAGAATGAAAACTGCCCAGACATTTCTGGTCACATGATAAAGTACTGACTTATGCAAAGCACTTTGGGACTACCATGTACATAGATACTGGCCAGGATTCCCAACACAAAAGTATGCATATGTGCTACAAATAGTTAAAAGTATTACCTCTTCAAGGCTGAATAATACTCCTCCAATAGGTGCCCCAAAGGCGACAGACACACCAGCTGCTGCTGCAGCCGACAAGACCTACAACCCAAAAGTCAAAATTAACAATAGAATAATGCCACTTTCCTACCATCAATCACAGTTTTAAAAGGAGTGTTAGTGGCTACTAGACATTTTTTTTAAAACTTTACATGCTCCAAGCAGTTTATTTAAAAAATGAAGTCCAACTTATACTTTGAGAGCAAACTTTGTATTTGGATTTTGAACACATAGTTCACATGCTGGAATAAATAGAGGGTCTTTCATTTGTAATTAATTTAGGTATGCTTTATTCCAAATTATGCACCCATCTTCAATACACACAATTCCATAACTGAATTTGAGTCTGTATTCATCACCTAAATGAAGTACTTACAATGATGTGTTTACATAGCACTTTATTTGTAAAGGAATGCTTTTAAAATTAAATTTTAAGGAAGGCTCTAAGCACACAAAACTAAAGTTACAATTAGTTCACAGCTGTTCAGGGGCTGCAAATATTCATACAATAGATATCTAAGTTTTCCTATACTATGTGCCCCACTCCATGTCTAGTGACCTATGGAAAAAGAAATAGGGAGGTAACTAGAAGCAAGGTTGGGAATATATTTTGAAGGGAAGAGAAGACCTATGTATCTTTAGGTGTGGAAAGGTAAAGGGCTAAGAGGGAAGGGGAAAGCATGATAAACACAAGAAGTAATGGAAAGATAAAGTCCTGTCATCAGATTCTGGTTGCTGTGGAGTGATAATATGATTTGGGGTAGTAAGGACATATTTCAAAGAAAAGGTAGACAAAATTTAAGAGTATTTTTGTGGATGTGTTACCATTTCTTTTTTTAATTGTTGACAGTATTACAGATGTCCCCCACATTTTCCCCCTTTGTCCCCCCTCCACCCAGCACCTGTCCCACCCAGACCTTTACCACATGTCTGTGTCCATGGGTTATGCATATATGTTCTTTGGTTAATCTCTTTCCATCCCCCTTACCCCCCCCCACCTCCCCTGAGTTTTTTAAGAATGAAATGGTTCTTGGCAAAATAAGTAAACAGATTTCTCTGGGAGTATAGGATGACCAAGGGAAATGAAGGGGAGGAAAGAGTGAACTCTCTGGTGCTAGGTGGGGAGGACTTAGAAATTTATGGCTATAATGGTTTTCATCTGAGAAGAATGACAGTCAACATGGAACTTGAGAAAGGGGATTTTAGTGGCTGTTTAGGATGAATTATGTGGGAGAAAAATCGAGGTGGCTTGTTTGCTATAATTTTATGTTGTAGAGTGGAGTTTATCTATGCCCTTACTTTTCAAATCTTTATTTTATTCAACCATCTTCCCACTTTGACCAGGCCCTGGGACACAAAAGGGTTGCTGCCAATCAACAGGGGGGAAAAAACTGGAAAGTCTAAATAAGCAATAGGAAGTCAACTAAAACTTCAAATATTCATGAGTCCAGTTAGAGAAATATATGACATCTCTTCAGAGAAACAGCCAAATCAAATTCCCCTCATATTTTATATGAAATTATTTGAACAAAAAATTTTAATTTTATGGAATGAAAGTAATGAGCAGTCTACAGTTCCAAAGTCACCTCTACCTCTGCAAAACCAGCAACAATCAACATTTCACTCTTGTCGAAGTTGAAAAAACAGTTTGACATATAACATTATAACAACTTCACCAACTTAATACTACTTTTATATCCCTCTACCATTCAGATATATATGTCTCTCTCTAGCCTTTCTCTCCTTCCAGGAACTTTTCCCCCTTGAACTATCAAAATGTATTCTGTATTTAAAATTTCAACACCTTTGAGTTTCCTTCTAGGTCTTAATTTTTTCCTTTGTTTTCAAAATAAACCGCTAGGTTCCAATTTTATGAGAAACCTTTTATAATAGAATGGCCCTGGTCTTGACCCATTCCATATGTGATTTCAAGGAAAATAGAGCAAGAACCATTATTTTCTTAAATCTCTAATTATAACAGGAAAAAAATAAACAATGACTTAGAACACTTTTTTAAAAAAATGTTCTTCCTCCTCAAAATCCTAAAACATGAGAACTCCTACAGAGATGCTGTGGTGGAACTAATTTAGTGGGGTTGAAACAGAAGAGAGGGAGATCCAAGGCAGAGGGAGATCCAAGACACAGCTGAATTCCATTTGGTGTTAGGTAGAAATAAAACATGAAGAGTCTGGCATCTGAAACAAATGCTAAGTGTGTATTCTTTCATAGGAATAGACAACTTCTTTATTAAAATCGTCTATTTTTTAACTTAATTTATAATAGAAACTACACAGAATTGTATAGTATTATATATAATAAAAAGTTTAAGTCCTTACTTCACCATTACTGTCACCTCACTTCCCATTCACCAGAAGATATTTTTTAACAGTTTGAGGTAAAACCACTTTCCAGACATTTTCTCTCTAGGTGCACATACATACACCTTTTAAAAACATTAATTATCCCAGCCAGCGTGGCTCAGTGGTTAAGCATCAACCTATGAATCAGGAGGTCTCGGTTTGATTCCCCGTGTGGGACATGCAGGAGGCAGCCAATCAATGATTCTCTTTCATCATTGATGTTTTTATCTCTCTCTCCCTCTCCCTTCTTCTCTGAAATCAATAAAAATATATTTTAAAATAAATAATAAAATAAAAACACTATTTAAATTATACTACATACATTATTCTGAAATTATTTTTTTTAAGTCTAACAGTGCTCTCTGGTCATACTTTCATGTCAGTATATAAAGGGCTATCTTGGTCTTTTTAAAAGTTGCACAGTTTTCTATAGTATGGACATAAGATTGTTCAGTCAGTCCCCTGTTGTACACATTGTGATAATTTCAGTGTTTCACTATGTTGATAAATGCTGCATTGACTATCCCCATACATCTTTGAGCACACGCATGCTAGCAAATTCCTAGAAGTGGAACTTCTAGGTCAAAGGTCATTTGAATTAACATTGGTAGAATCCCCAAATTTTCATCCCTAAGAATTACCATTTATGTTCTCACCCAAAACAAACAAACAAAAACAAAAAGAGAGAGAGATTGTTAAGGCCATTTGTTATTACCTCTCTGCGTTTAGCTTCATTCTTCCTGTATTTGTTGAAGCAGTGGCACAGGATGTTCCCACAACAGCAAGCCACATGCACTAGAGGGCCCTCTTTGCCCAGGCTCAAACCAGAAGACACTGCCAGCACCAACGTGATGGTTTTGATAATCAGGGTCCACTTACCCAAGTAGCCCCTAATAATAAAACCACTCAAGATAGTTTTTATCTGCAGGTCAAACACAGGGAGATTGGATATAGACTAAGCAAGTAAACCAAGCTAAGAAGCAATAATCTGGACCTCATTATCGAAACTATATCTTTGGAACATATAAATGCTAGACCTACAGTGATCCTAGTTTGGGAGGGAGGCCAGGAACCCAAGAAAGTGAGAACTGTTCTTTAAGTTTTCATGTTTCTTGCTTCTTTTTTGGCCGTGGGATAGCTGGGCAAGGGAGTATTGTAAGTATGAGAGCGTGTACATGGAGAAGGGGAGGTGGAAACGGAAGGTATTTTCCTTACAGACTAATATAGCCTTGATTTCCTGCCAGAAAAAATTGTATCTGTGACTTGGTCAGGAAACAAGAGAAGGGCAAGGTCATCTAGGTAACCTTAAAATCTCAGTGGTTTCAATCACTGTCAAGCAATCTAAACCAAAAATAATTAGAAACAGGGTTTTAATCATTTTTTTCTAGCCCACATCAGATTGTAGGAAATACAGCCAAATAGTTTTATTTATTCTGCTGTAACAAAGTTGACAACACCACTACATTTTCAGGCCAGAATCTTGAGATCTACCCTGGGAAGCTTCTTGAGTAGGGAGTGGTAGAGGTCTTCAGGGGCTTAGCTCACCAGAAACCCACAGGAGGCTAGGAATCAACTCCTTTTAATGTCCAGGTGGCTCAGGTGAGGAGGAACACCTAGAAAGTCCCTAGATTGCCTCAAGATCTAACCTTATTTAATAGTCATATTGTTGTATACATATTAAAGGGTTTTTAAAAAAATAAAAATAAAGGGTTTTAACCAAAAAGGATTCATTATTGTTACCATTTATAAACCATTTTAGAGACTCACCTCAGGGATTCCGGAGCCACAGGCATAAGGTGCAAACACCTTGACAAGAGATACGGCAAGGAAGGCAAACAGTAGAGCCCAGAGGACATACATGAAATAATTGACTATGTAAGCAAAGGCTCCCTAGAACAGGGAAAAAAGAAAAGAAGTTTTGTTAGCTCAGACAGCCTCAGTAAGGCATGCAGCTCTTCTGAGTAATAGGTTTTCAGGAGAGGAAATCAGAGAAAAAACATAATATTAAATTGCTTAAGATGTTTCTTTCCCGATTATCAGCAAAGCTTCTACTAAAAACACTGTCAGCCCATTTGCTCTTTAAAATGAAGGGCTTGCTACACCCAAAGGAAACTGACAATGGCTTCTAAGGATAGACAAGAACAAGGGCAAACAAATTCCTGAAGCAAATTCACTTTCTATGTGAGTGGTTTGATAAATTTTGTAGTCAACGGTACAGTTGACCCTTAAGCAATGCTGGATTAAAGATACTGACCCCTGAGCAGTTGAAAATCCCCATATAACTTTTTTTTTTAATTTTTCAATTATAGTTTACATCAGTATTACTTTGTATTAGTTTCAGGTGTACAGCACAGCAGATAGACAACCATATACTCTATAAAGGGATCCCCCAATATTTCAATTACCCACCTGGCCCTATACATAGTTATTAGAATATTATTGACTATATTCTATATGCTGTAATTTCAATCCATGCAACTATTCTGAAATTACCAATTTGTATTTCTTAATCCCTTCACCTTTTTCACCCAGTGCACCACCCCCTCTGGAAACTAACACTCTGTTCTCTGTATCTATGAGTCTGTTTCTATTTTGTTCATTTATTTTGTTCTTTAGATTCCCCATATAACTTTTGACTCCCCCTAAACTTAACTGCAGTTGGCCCTTCACATCCATGGATTAAACCAATTGAAAATAAAAAACTATCTTTGATCTGCAGTTGGGAAACCACGATGGTAATATGTAAATACTGTGTTCCATTTGTGGTTGGTTGAATCCACGGAGGTTTGAATCCATGAAGGAAAACACAAAGGGCTGATTATATTTAGTAGTATTGAAAAAAATTCTGCATATAAGTGGACCCGCACAATTCAAAACTGTGTTACTCAAGGTCAACTGTAGCCCGGCCAGCCTGGCTCAGTGATTGAGCATCGATCTATGAACCAGGAGCTCAGGGTTCAATTCCTGGTCAGGGCACATGCCCAGGTTGCAGGCTCAATCCCCAGTAGGGGGCATGCAGAAGGCAGCCAATCAATGAATCTATCTCACCTTTGATGTTTCTCTCTCCCTCTCCTTTCCTCTCTGAAATCAATAAAAATATGTCTTTTTTTTTAAGTCAACTTTATTAAGATTAATAGCCCTTCTTTTCAAATGGCTGGACCTTGGCTACACATTGAAAGTTTGAGTTGGCTCTAAAGTTTCATTAAATTCACCTTTGGCAACCTACCTCGGTATCAAATTCTCATAGGAGGTTATAGTGTCTAAAATTCATGGGTGTTTTTCTTAAAATACACAATTATGTTCTGTAGAGAATGATCACATCGTTGAGAGAATTTTGCTACCACAGATTCAGCAACAAGTTTATGTAGTAGAAGTTCCAGACTCTGACCACAAAACCAAACCAGTAAAATGCCAGATATCCCAAAGAATAAAATGGCAATAGCAATTTTTTAAATGGAGAAATGAGAATAGAGATAATATACTTTTGAAAATACCCTATGATAATAAAGTCTGTGAGAAAATAAATCTAATTTTAACCACCAATAAGGAATTACCAACATTAAGGGCTTGCAAATAGTTATGTCCTATAAAAAAAAAACTATTTTGAACATAAGGAGATTATGCATGCTGATAGACACATTAGAAGTTGAAATTCAATCAAATTACACAAAACACAAAACTCAATGAACTTTTGACTTTTTAAAACATAATACAATTTAAAAATTTGCTGACCTAGACAAGGAGAACTAAAATGGACAGGTTTTTTCTGAATTATAATTTTGACACAAGGTTTCCATTATCTTACTCCCTCAGAGAAACATAAAATTGTTCTCTCTTTGCTTTTGGAATGTAGCTAGGGAAGAAGACTCCAGAAATTGGAAACAAAGAGGAAAGGGGGGAGAAAGGAAATGTAGCTGAAACTGGCTAGAGGCAGAGATCCGGAGGCCAAGTTCTTGGCAGGAGAACTCTTAAAACCCAGAAGACTTTTTTCCCCAAGCAAGGATTTTGTTCATAAAAAGGAGAGCCAGATACATTTTTCACTTGACAAATCTCAAGCTCCAGTTTGAAAGTTATAGTTGGAACACTTAAAAATATTCCCAGCTATAAAGGGGTAGCAGGGAAGGGTGATGCAACAATAGTTCCGTATCTTGATTGTGGTAGTGGTTACATAAATCTATACATGTAATAAAATTGCAGGGGACTACACACACACACACACACACACACACACACACACACTGAGTGGAGAGATTATTATGATCTTTGAATGCATAATAATCTGGCCCCTCAGAATATATATATATATATATATATATATATATATATATATATATATATATATTAAAGGCCTGGTGCATGAATTCGTGCATGGGTGGGGTAAGGCTAGCCTGACCCGGGGGAGGGAACATGGGCGATTGGATGGTCTGCCTGCTGGTTGAACTCCTGGTCGAGGGGACAATTTGCATATTATCCTTTTATTATATAGGATATACACAGAGTGGCCAGATTATTATGCGTTCAGAGATCATCATAATCTTGCCAGTGTATATCTATGCATGTAAAACAGAAGAAATAAGGTCTGTGGATAAGGGCTGGGTGAAAGGTAAGGGAGCCCTCCCTATATACTGTTTTGCAACTTCCTGTGAATCTATACTTCAAAAATAAGTTTTCTAAAGCAAGGGAATCATAAACACATAAGATACACACACACACACACACACACACACACACACACACACACACACACACTCACCTTAAATTCTAGGGCTTCTCAAATTTTTCTGCCCAAGTACTCCTAATCTAAGAAAGTAAATAGAGATTTCAGGGTAGGGGATGGGGGCATCCAGGAGCAGAGCTAAAATAGAGATTGTTTTATCTTAACAAACATGGGAATTTTGCATTTCTTTTTAATGATGGTTTACATTTAATTTTTGAGAAAAAAATTCTGCCAAATATTTAGGAAAGACTGATATTCTGGCAAGGCACATAACATTTATCCTGTGGTTTCACCTACTCTCTGACACAGTGACCCCAGTTTGAGAAGCTTACATTTAAACACTCTCATACATATACTATATATTTACCACTGTTATTGAACTGTTCCCCAAGCCAAAATATGCAGTCATATATACACACAAACACTGTTATTTATGACTTTATTATTCTCCTACCCTTTTTTCCCTTGATTGACTCTGTGTGTGTGTGTGTGTGTGCGCGCGCGCACCCCACTTCAAATGTGGACCAAAGTAGGTGGGGAGAAAGTATATGTAATACTTTCAACAATAAAGATTTGAAATAAAAATAAATAAAATGTTACATGAATCTTAAAAAATAAAATTTAAAAGTACAAACAGTCAGCCAGTGTGGCTCAGTGGTGGAGCATCGACCTATGAACCAGGAGGTCACGGTTCCATTCCCAGTCAGGGCACATGCCTGGGTTGTGGGCTCATCCCCCAGTAGAGGGTGTGCAGAAGGTGGCTGATCGATGATTCTCTCTCATCATTGATGTTTCTGTCTCTCTCTCCCTCTCCCTTCCTCTCTAAAGTCAACAAAAATATATTAAAAATAAATAAGTAAAATAAAAGTACAAACATATTTCCTAGTGTTATCCCCCTCACTTCACCAACAGAGCGGATGAGTAGTGAGCTAAGATAGTACCTGTTTTAATTGGTAGAAGTCAGAGTGAAATTGGGAATTGAGAGTTGCTTTGTTCAGTTTTATTTTCCATTTTTTTATTTTTAGTAGAAAAGATCTAACTTACAACCAAGTGGTAATAGAAAGGCAAGGAACTGCAAAACAAAGTTAATACTTCTTTGAAAAATATAGGCTAGCAGAGAAGGACAAATGAAAATATTGACAATCTCAAAATGGGACTGGGGCAAGTTTATTCCTGGTTTTCTGTTGTTTTGATATAGAATGTATTATAATTTTTTCATATTCAGAGTATAGGTTTTTACTTATACTAAGGATGTCATCAGCATTTTGAGCAAAGTGTACCATAGTTTTTTTAATGTTGTAATGTAATGCTCAGGAGAAAATTACTTTTGGAATCTACACAATAAACTTTTTTAACCCAGTCCATCCTTTGTTAGAAATTGTAGCTTTCCTGTTGGGTGGTTCTAACTTTTCTACTGAAATTATTAGAGAAAGATAGATTCAGTCACACTGTGCACTAAAACCAAGAAGAAACAATAAGCTTGTTTAAAACAAGCAAAAATGTTAAGTAATTGTGTAACCATCAAACGCTTCCACGTGCCAGAAGAGATGGAAATAGGACTGCACTTAAACCACAGAAAAAGGAAGCTGGCAGTGGTTCCCGTTTTCATGAAAAGGAAAACAAGGGGAGAGTCCACAGTTGCCATGAGTACAGTTAAGAAATGAAGGAAATGTAAGAATAAAAGTCAGTGTTTCCAATATCTTCACTACATGTTACCTCTTCTGTGCTGATGAGAAGCTGAGACCAGCTATTCCACTTTGGGCATTTGTCTTTGTCTTCAAAGGTGACCTGATCGGAGTCCCAGCAACAGTGTTCATGGTTAAACCACAATCCTTCTGTGCATATACCTTCTTTTAAGTCTGTCATCCAATGAGCAGAGATGTCTATCAAGCCAGCTAGGGAACCTGATTTGAGGGGAGGGAAGGAAGGGCCACAAATTTTAGAGCAAATGACAAAAAAGGGATAAAAATAATGGACAAACATATACCTTTCCCCATTCCATCTGCAACTTCTTTCTGATTCTCTGTTTGCTAGATTTTAACCTACTGTCTCTAATAGATTTCACCTATTATTAAATGCCTGTTTGAGAGGGAAAAACAAAACAAAACATTGTCTAAATTAAACACTGTGTCTAGAGAATTTCTACTAGTATATTGGGGAAACTTAAGGGAGAGAAAATAGGTTGGGTGGGAACAAGGAGAAAATGGATTTGACCTTCAGCTGATTTACATGGAAATATTCTGCTTTGGCCCTAGCTGGTTTGGTTCAGTGGATAGAGCGCCGGCCTTCGGACTGAAGGGTCCCGGGTTCGATTCTGACCAAGGGCACATGCCCAGGTTGCAGGCTCGATCCCCAGTTGGGGGCATCCATTAGACAACCAGTCAATGATTCTCTCTCATCATTCTCTCTCCCTCTCCCTTCTTCTCTGAAATCAATAAAAATATTTTTTAATAAAAGAATTATAGTTTTAAAAAAAGAAAGATTCTGCTTTGACTTAGAGTTAATGAATACTGTCAAGTTTATTAAAGATTATTTTATTCTCACTATATGCATAAGATTGAGAAAACTTGAATTGACCATATTAAAGAATATGATATGATGTTATTTGAGTTGGCTTGGGGGAGAGGAACCAATGAAGGCTATGGCCGAAGGACTCAGTCTTGATAGTGATTTTGTCCCATGGACAAGGGAATTTGAGCAATGGGCAGGAAGGCATTCTAGCCTAAGGGAACTAAATTTATAAAAGCACCCACATAGAAAGTTACATGAAGCTGTAGACATATTGAAGCTTCCTGAGCCTGGGACATAAACATTCTGAACTTTTCTTAGTGAGAGGAGCAAACAATATTATATACATAGAAAAATGTGAGAAAATAAATAGTGAATGGGAACTTAGGCACTATGGCTAATAGACTGATAGGGTTCAGATAGTTATAGTACTTTCAATTTGGGCCTTCTCATCATTTCTGTCACCCAGATGAAGAAATTATGGCATTCAAAAATTAAATGGTCTAGAATATAACTTTAGGGAAATAGGAAAGACATCATAAAATTCACAGCCCCTGAATCCCCAGACTGTTCCTGCATTCAGACACACTGCTTCTATTTTAGCTCCCTAATGCTTAAAAACAAAATACCCTGTGTGTATGAGGGAAAGAAAAATATTCACCTAGTGACAAGAAATACATAAAAAAGTTGAGGATATTACATTTACATTCCAACAGGCTGGAGGCCATGTCATGTGTATGTTTTGGTAGGTGCTAAAAGTGTTAACACAGGTTATTTACATACTTGAATAACCTAGTCAAATCTAAATAAAAGTTTGATACCTACTCTTGGCCACTCCAGTTCCCACCTTCTCTTCCTTCTAAATCTTACTGCCTGAATTCCAAAAACTAACATAATGTTATAGAGTTTGGCTTGTTCTCTAGTAGTTTCATGCATGCATGCCTTATCCTAACTAACACAGGTACCCTCAATGCTGTCTTCCCTTCTACTTCTCCTTCTTTTCCCAACCAGCTCCTTCTTCCCTGGTTACAAATTTCATAAAATGCTTTCCCTTGTCCTTCTTACCACTTCAAGCTTTTGTCCCTTCTCTACTTCCTATGAACACCAAATATTTCCAAAACTTTCATACTGCTTTCCTCCCCTTGAACTCTGGCCCCTAATATTTGCCTTAGTTGGTTTTTCAAGGTCATTGGTATTCTCTTAACTGCTAAACTATATAACCTTTTCTCAGTCCTCTTCCTTCTCTTCGGCATCTCTGCAACACTTGGGGCTACAGATCACTCAGTCTATCATTAGCCAGCTCTAAACTGGCCAGACCATGTTCTCTCTCCTGTGCAAGGTAGAAGGGGCACCATTAATACCCTAGACCACAGGGTGACAAATTATGGTCTGAGAGTCAAATCTGCCTCTGTGTTTGTAAATAAAGTTTTTCTTGGTCACAGCCTCACTCATTTGTTTACCTAATGTCTATGGCTGTTTTCATGCTACAGAAACCATTTGGCCCATAAGTCCTAAAATATTTACTATCTGATCCTTTAGAGAAAATGTTTGCTGACCACTGCCCTAGATCATCTTTGAAAAGCCAGCTATGGAAGAGACATTCCTCGCTGCAGCAATCATCTTATACTCCATGGCTTATGATTTATCTCTAGGTAACAGCAGAAGTACCATTAACAACCGGGCTATGTGCTGAGCGCTATATGTGTTCTATCTCATTTAATCTCCACAACAAATGAGTAATAATAGATACTCATTATCCACACTTTATAGATAAGTAAACTAAAGTTTCCAAGGGTTCAGAAACTTGCCAAAAGTCCCAAAACTAGCAAGTTCTGAGGCTTGGATTCAAATCTAGGCAGCCACAAACTAGAGCCTGTGCTGTTAATTGCTATTTCATCTCATCCATCTCCAGGTTTCCCACTTAACATTCATTTTAACTCAATATTCCAGATCTTTCCGCATCCATCTTTTAATGCCATAAGGCTACATCTCTTAGCATCTCTGCCAGGTATTCTTGACTTTCTGCTTCCCCCAGAGGGGGGGAAACCTGCTTGGGAACTTGCTTTAAAGCTGTATTTGCATAGCAAGTGTAATATTACAAGTTAAATTGTATATTAGTCGCAGTGGCTTGGGAGGTTGATGGAGATGACAGGGAAAGGTGGTAGCAGCCCACTTCTCAGCCACCATGAAAGAATGAGATGGTAAACTCCAGGATATGAGCCATGTCTTACATGCTTTTCTTTATCCCCAATTGAGAGAGTAGATTTTTAAGAAATAGCTACAAAAATGTCTCAGGAAGTCCTCTTCTACATCTTCTCTCCTAAACCCCATGTACTATGTATTTTTTTAAAAACTGATTGTTTTCAATAGAAGGGCTCTTCCTCAAGACAAGCACTGAAAGGCCATGCTAACAGCACCTTAAAATGAATACATTATTTTATGGTGTACACAAATGCATTTATATATAAAATTCCTCATTTAACATCATTTATTTACGGGAGATGCAGGTATTTGCATCTCCCGTAAATAAATGAGATATGAGATTTGGAAGCTCATATCCCCTTTACCATGGGGATATGAGCTTCCAAAAGATCCATCAGCAATTTATTTCATGTAGGAGAATTGTAAAGCACAGCACTCAACTCAGGTCATGACTTAGGGGGGGACGCATACCAAAATTTTGTGAGATTTATTTAGAAAACTAACAGAGTTTACCATACCTGATAAAAGCCCAATAAGTAGCATCAACAACCAGCCAGAAAAAGCATCACTCACACTGTGAATTAAGGCCCATGTTGATTCTTTGCTTTTATTGGTAATCTAAGGAGAAATGAGAAAACATTGGTACATTCTACATACACAGTTGCGTTTTCACCTCCAAATGTGCAATGGAGTAAATAAATGCAAAGACAAATATACTTATTGGGAATAGAAACCAATTTGGAGTTATTTCTCAAATAACCTTTGGCTGACCCAAAATAACCAAGAACTTAGAGGTTTATTGAACATTGACTACTGACCCCCACCACTGTCTTCTACAATATCAAAATGCCTACAAGTATCTTATTCAGGCCTTCCCCATTCAGCTGCTGATTTCTTAAAGCATCAATCTATTTTGCTTACTAAAGTGGTCTCTTTCCACCCTAGACATCAGGTATTTCAAGGATTGTCTCCTGACTCATAGCAAATAGTTTGATTGTTTTTCAAAGAATAAACAAACATAAGCTGCCGAAACCGGTTTGGCTCAGTGGATAGAGCGTCGGCCTGCGAACTGAGGGGTCCCGGGTTCGATTCCGGTTGGGGACATGTACTTTGGTTGCGGGCACATCCCCAGTGGGGGGTGTGCAGGAGGCAGCTGATCGATGTTTCTCTCTCATCGACGTTTCTAACTCTGTCCCTCTCTCTTCCTCTCTGTAAAAAAACCAATAAAATATATTTTTAAAAAAATTAAAAAAAACATAAGCTTATTTGAGTGCTGAAAGTACAATCTGAGGTGTACTATCCAGAGCTGTGCTTCAGGTCAGGCAAATCTTGATCAGGTCAGGCAAGACTTGGTCGTCCAAGCGCCTAACTGTAGGTTGATCATAGATACTAGATGATATTAAGAATGCATCTCTTTATTTTCAAAAACCTGCTGGGAATATCTGAGGCTATCAAGAGATACAGAAAGTTTTACCTTTGAGGCCCTAGCCTTGTCAATTTTACCTTTCAGTGTCCACATTTCAAAACCAAGCATTGTGACAGCTTTGTCGTTGGTACTTCCCCCTTCTCTGTACCTCTATTTCTTATCTTTGAAATTATGACTTAGCCACTCCATCTTTATCTATAGCAACATCACAAATAATTATAATAAATTATTATTTTAAAAACTTAAAGTAATTAAAATTTTCATTTTGACCTATAATTTCAAGTTTCCAGTTCAGTGGTGAAAGTAGGTGAGGTGACATTTTTCCCTGTGACAGTGTTTACATTTGAACATTTCATAAACAAATTTTAATTTATTTTGAATTATTGGCATAATTTGTCTCGGATGCAACCATTTTAACATAATGGGAAATATGCTCTTGTCATATCACAGATTACTTTTGCAATGTGAATAAGATTGAGTATGCAACTGTTGACAATTTGAAGTCTGAATTACAGAGAACAGAAATTCAAAAGCCATACAATTCCAAATTTTAAAGCCTACCTGATGAATTGATAAAATAAATAGAATACGTATGTGCTCCCAAATATCAGAAACCTTTTTTAAATTTTATCTTCATTGTTGAAAGTATTACAGATGTCTCCTTTCACCTCCCCCCCCCCATTGACCCTCTCTAGCTTGTACCTGCCCTCCACCCCAAGTCTCCACCACACTATTGTCTGTGTCCATGGGTTATGCATATATACATATATGTTCTTTGGTTTATAGAAATCGCCCTTTTAAGTTAGGATAAGAAAACTCCTATGGGAGTTTTCAGTGGGATAATCAGTGGGATTATCACAAATCCAAGGATTACAAAGGAATTTCTCAAAACCTGTACTTGGGACAACCTGACTCCTGGGTTCTGGTGGCCATGAGAACACCAATCAGGAACTGGGAAAGGCTTAAGAATGAAAAGTGGCCCCGCCGGCATGGCTCAGTAGTTGAGCGTCAACTTATGAACCAGGAGGTCATAGTTCGATTCCTGGTCAGGGCACATGTCCGGGTTGTGGGCTCAATCCCCAGTAGGGAGCATGCAGGAGGCAGCCAATCCATGATTCCATCTCATCATTGATGTTTCCATCTCTCTCTCTCTCCCTCTCCCTTCCTCTCTGAAATCACTTTAAAAAAAAAGAATGAAAAGTGATCTGCTTCGGAGATTTATTGAGAAAGAAATAATGAACTCGGGACAGAATGGGGTCATCTTAAAAATCAAAAATTAAATTCAGAGTCAAAGCATAAATAGTAAGAAGGAAAAAATAATTTTACCTACCGTTGGTTGAAGAAATGTCTCCCCAGAGGATCATCTACTGAATCAGGGTCACTGGGGCTGGGGCCCTACCTTAATAATAAGCTTTCCATGAGCTCCTGACACAAACTAGAAATTATGATTCCCTCATTTAAATGACACACATCAACAAGTTCAAGGCAAATGACCTTGCTGGACTGCTCTGAAAAGTTTTCATCATACTTTGAAAAGTGGAGAAATTCTCTTGTCATATTCACAAGAAGCTGTCCTAGCCATAAGTACCATCTATTACCTATCATGTTAAATCAATGCCCTTAATTTGAATTTGATTGGTCTTGTGGTTTTGTTTGAGCCCAATACATAAATTTATTTTGGTTTTATGGTTGTACAAGAGCTACGAGCACAAAATGTATATCTTGTATGCTTCAGTAAACACTAAAGCTCTGAGATTTTTTTCTTTTATTCCTTTAAAAGGAACCCATTTACTTTTCTTAGTTCTAAAAATCCTGCTTTAAGGGAAAACCATAAAAGGGAGATGAAATGAGAAAGGAGGATCTTTGAAATTTATTTTGGTCACTCCCACCAAGTTTGCATAGGTATTTATACCCATTTCAGGCTGCAAAGATCCTTCTCAACCACTTACTATAGAAAGAAAAATCATCATTAAATATAAATTCTTTTCAAAATCATATAAAAGCACATTAAAATAAAACTCTACATTGCCAATAGAAACCAGATTCAGCCACATCCAGGGCTGAAGGAATGACATATAAAGTATATCTTCAATTTCTTACCCTGGTGTTTCCTAACACTCATGTACCATTTTTCACCTTACCTCTCGATGCCTATCCCGGTCTCGAGACTTCTCTCTCACCCAATCAATTGTATTGAAATCATCATAGGTCCCCACACCAGGGATTGGCTCCTCCAAGAAATCCATCATCCTAGTTGAAGAACCTATTCCTCCACCATTGTATGACTTGTCCTCTATATTGAACAGGAAACAAGACATTAGTAATTCAGACATTCGTCATTTTTAATATCTCTTTTCTGGGCACCAATAGGTGAGCCCTTAAACTATCAGAAGACTACAGTTAGGGTGTGCTGACAAAGCAATAAAATTAATTGCTTGGTGAGAACTTCCATCACATTCAGGGGTTTCAATGGTCTAGGTACAAAATGAGTGTCTTCAGGCAGTGTAAATGGAAGGGGACAGATGAGAGTGGAAGTACAAAGGGAGAACTGACAGGAGTTGAAGTGCAGTGGGAAAGGATTTATGAAACAAAAGACGGAGCTTGGAGCAGCTGAAGTATTTCAGTTTCTGTTATGGAAGGGAGACAAAGGGGTCAAAGACCTCTGTAGACATATCACAGCAGAAAGCATTTTACATTTATGAGGCAATAATTCAATCGTGGGAGGTGGCTTCTGCCTGAATGGGGACTCCAAAGAAAGCATGTCAGCCTCTTCAAGCGTTAAGCTGGCTGGAATGTACATATTTTCTTTCAATAGGTAGAAGACTTTGATCCCTGATGTAACAGGCTTGTAGAAACTTTTACTGAGTATATCAGAACAATCTAAGATTTATAAGTAGAGATTTATAGAGCAGTGTAGGGCTCCATGATGATGTCCCTCCTTGGTCCTTCAATCGTTAAGAAACAAATCCAATTTTCCAACAATCACAGCCCTTTATCTGCTCTGCCTTTAGCATTTCTATTATAATTATTATGCAAATGCTTTATCTTCTTTTCTGGACTAGAAGCTCTTTGAAGGCAGCCCTAGATCTGACTCATCATTGCCTTCTCCAGCATATATCATCTGCCCAAGGCTTAATAAATATCAGCTAAACCAAAGTTTGTTTGATAAACAGTGGTGATAAGGGAGAAGTAGTCAAACTCAGAAGTAGTACTCATACAAGGTTACTTAGTACGGCTTAACAAACTTATTCAAAATATTTCCACAATCCTCTGGTGAAACAATATTTAGCTATTAAACACAAAATGTAAAATAGTACTCAGGTATTTATGTAAATGAACTCTGAGGAAAAATGCAGAGTAATGCCATAATTGAACTCAGCCGGAGCTCACATTTGCAGCATCAACCTAGGCAGATCCAAAGCTTTATCTAGACTATTTGGTGATGAATCCCTCTGCAGAGAAAGTCAAAGTGGGCCTGAACTGACCCCCCCACTCCTCCTATCCGCATCCCCATTTTGACTCTAAACTTCTAACAGACAACTTCAGCACTCTTCTGGGGTCAATTTGAATTAACACCCAAGCTATATCTGGTTTACAAATTTGAGTCTTCCAAATACCTAATTCAGCATATCTTTCACAAGCAACACAGATATTTGAAAGAAAAAACTCTGCAGAATCTAAATCATATTGAAGGTAAGGCTGGGGGTGGTGTTGGACTGGAGGAGGTGAACAAGTTAATCTTAAAACCCCTAATCAAAGTCCTTTCTCTATCTTCCAGCCTACCTGGCTGTAAAATGGTTGGCTGCTGAATCACCAGTCCAGCATTTCCTATCATGTTAGTGGCATACTGATAAAGATCAGTGTTGGTGTGCTGTTTGAGAGCTTAGAGGGAAATAGCCAGCTAGGAAATGAGGGCAGAAAGAGAATAAAGTATGTGAGGAGGGGGAAAAAGACAAGCTGTTTCAATTCTCAAGACAAATGCTGACATGAACACAGGACACCAAAAAATCAGAAATTTACTTTTTAAAGCAGGTTAATGCTTCAGTGGAATTTGCTCTGGTTTAAGAGTGTTCCTTTCAGGAGAAATTAAATAAGGATTTTGTGAAATTGATTTTTAAAAGCAATAGCTATCTAATGTTACACTATTATCAAATGAAGCCCCCCCCCCACCCAGCTCAAAGGATATTAAGACAACATGAAAATCTGCAACAGCTTCCTAACAGAAATGAAAGAATCCTCTTACATCACTAGGTAACATGAGCACTGCATCATCCTCCTTTGTAGATAGTCTCCTGTTATAAATGCAAATTGTCAGGCAGCTCTAAAAGAGCAGGCAGTCATTACAATCTGACAACAGACTGCTTGTGATTCTCCAGATTCCCTTCTCCCTGGGGTCACGCTTCTGTCCCTGGCCAGGCTCAAATCGGCTTACCTTCAATTATAGCTTTCTTTTTTTCTGCCTCAAGGAAGAAATAACCTTGGCAGCCCGCATTTGGTCATTTAGGTTGAGAAGCTTTTACAGAAGGAGCCCCGGCATAAACTGCTTTAGAGGGGCACTTGCTGCTTTCTCTGCCTTTCACAGGAACAAACACCACCTAAAGAATTACCAGTGTTCCCCGGCAGTCAGAGTGTGATGTCACTGTTGGAATCACGTGACCAGACCCTTGGACCAGCCTTGGAGAAAGGAAGATTTTTTAACCGAGCACAGCAGCCTTAAAGATGTAGTCTCATAAAACAAAAGCCATCAGAGTAGGGGCAGTCAGGGCAGTTCAGAAAACTAGGGTCCATTTCCATCTGACTTATTTCACTTAGTGTAATACCCTCAAGGAAGGACAAAAATCACATGATATCACTTATGTGTAGAATATAAAATAAAACAAAATAAATGAACACACAAAACAAAAACAAACTCATAGATACAGAGAACAGACTGCTGGTTACCAGAGGGGAGGGAAAGGGGGAGGGCAAAAATGGGTCAAGAGGGTCAAATATATGGTGATGGATGGAAACTAGGTTTTTGGTGTTGAGCAGGCAGTAGGGCATACAGCTATCGAATTATAATGTTGTGCACCTGAAACTTTTATAATGTTATAAACCATATTACCTCAATAAAAAAAATTTTTTTTAATGAAAACTGGGGACCTGACAAGTTTTAGTCTTCAGACCACATTTAGCAGAAAATCCAAGAAGGCAAAGTAGAAATCTCCAAAAGCATTTAGAGTTACAGGGATCCTAAGTAAAAAAGGAAGAGAGGCAAATACAGAAAAGGCTTTTTAAAAAAATGCACTGCATAGCAATAACCCGGATAAAATCTCACAAATATTAACACTGACTGAAAGTTCCCAGACCCAAAAGAGTACATAGCATGATTCTTTTCATACAAGCAATACCAGGCAAACCTAAATTATACTGTTTTTGTATAGGATACAAATGTAAGTAACTACATTACAAAGAGAAGCAAGAAAATGATGAAAGTAAAAACAGTGGCTACCCAGAGAAAGAGAGGGGGTTGTCATCTGGATGGAGCACATGGTAAGGGTGGAGCTTCTGGAATGCTTGTAATTTTTCTTTTTTTTTTTTAAGTTGACATCATTTATTGAGTGACTTCTAGTATGTATTATGTTAGCAGTTGCATTTAGCAGTTATTTAACATATTCTCTTCATCCATTTAATCAACAAACATTATGTAACTTACAGCCAGTTTATGGCCAAACTGAAAATTTTTCATGTTGGCTATTATCATTTTTTTAAAAATTATCTTTATTGTTGAAAGTATTGCAGATGTCCCCTTTTTCCCCCAATTGACCTCCCTTCTCCCCATTCCCATCCCCTCCCCAGGCCTTCACCCCACTATTGTCTGTGTCCATGGTTTATGCATATTTTCAAATAAGTTCTTTGATTGATCTCTCCCCCCTCTTTCCCTCTGAGGATCCTCAATCTGTTGCATGCTTCCATGTCTCTGGACCTATTTTGTTTGTCAGTTTATTTTGTTCATAAACTTGTCTTTCTCTGACTGGCTTACATATTTCACTTAGCATAATACTCTCTAGGTCCCTCCGTGTTGTCTCAGAGGGTAAGAGATCCCTCTTTTTTACAGCTGCATAGTATTCCATGGATCTGAGCAGTGATTACCTGAGTGCTGACATTATAATTATTCTTTACACTGTACACATATGTTTTATGCCTTTCTATGTAAACATCATAATTAGAGAAAAAAATAAAAAACGAACTGCACATGAACTGACTATACAAGATCAGTTCTTTAAAAGTACCTAATAACTTTAAGCCCTAGCTGGTTTGGCTCAGTGGATAGAGTGTGACCAGAGCCTGTGGACTGAAGGGTCCAGGTTCGATTCTGGTCAAGGGCACATGCCCTGGTTACAGGCTCGGTCCCCAAAGGGGGCACGCAGGAGGCAGCTGATCAATGATTCTCTCTCATCATTGATGTTTCTATCTTTTTCTCTCTCCCTCCTCTCTGAAATCAATAAAAACATATTTAAAATAAAATAAAATCACCTAACAACTTTGAAAACCCAGAATACAGTTAAGAAAATGAGTTGTTCCTTAGTATTAGTGCTCTAGACAGAAAGAAACATAAAATCAGAAGATCTCATTAATCCAAATTGGGTAAAAGTAGCTATTTTAGCCATGGAAATGAATTCACTAATACCTGTGCACTATTTTAAAGGCTTTCCCGCCCTAGCCTGTTTGGCTCAAAGGATAGAGCGTCAGCCTGCAAACCAAAGGGTCCCGAGTTCGATTCCACTCAAGGGCACGTACCTTGGTTGCAGGCTCCTCCCCAGACTGGGCCCTGGTTGGGACTCATGCAGGAGGCAACCAATTGATGTGTTTCTCTCACATAGATATTTCTCTCTTTCTTCCACTCTCCCTAAAAATCAATGGGAAAATATCTTCACGTGAGGATTAACAAAAAAGAGGGGGGGAAAAGGCTTTCCCTTCCTTGGCCTTATTCTGAGAGCTATTTTTAAGCAGGTCTTAATTAATTGTACAATAAGGCCAGGCCAGTAAAGAAGAATCAAATTGCCATTTCCCAACTTCCTAAGTGAATCCATAGGATGGCCACTGTTAAACATTAATCCAATTAGCGTGCTCCAATAATCAGACTTAAATTGAGGGCTTTAAATGTGGGGTTACTCTAATCAATTCTTAAAGTCCAATACATCCTGAAATGTTAATACAACAAAACCTTATGAAATGTAAGGAACTTAAGGAAACCTGTATCCTCCAAGTCTAGTCCATCATTATTATGACATCTCAGTTTCTTATTTTTTAATATATTTTTATTGATTTCAGAGAGGAAAGGAGGATAGAGAGACAGAAACATCAATGATGAGAGAGAGTCATTGATTGTCTGCCTCCTGCACACCCCTCCCCCCCCACCCACACACACACTGGGGATCAAGCCCACAACTCATGTGCCTTGACCAGGAATCAAACAATGACCTCCTGGTTCATAGGTGGATGCTCAACCACTAAGCCACACCAGCTGGGCAACATCTCACTTTCTTGATGAATTAATCTAGCTGACTGAGAAGAATTAAAATTAAATAGCAACTGATGGTATTGTGGCAATGAACTACAAAGCTTAAAAAGCAAAACTATTTATAGCCCAAGTGTGACTGTCTTATACAATTACACTTTTAGAAAAGTATATATTATATATATCTTACTTAAAGAGGATGGCATGCCCAACCTCACAATCTTCCTTCAAGGTCATTCTTTATTAAGTAGGATTCTACCTGTAGTATTTAAAAACCACTACAGAATTCACTTATATTATCTAGTAAGATTTACATTACCTTATTAGACTATAAGATGCTATTTGTTATAGTACCTAAAAAATGCCCTTCAACATATAGTGACTGGATTGCATAACTAGCACCATATCACTAACTTTTGATGCAAGAGCATGTGTTTTTCAAATGCTACACCAGTGCTTCTAGGGCAAGGACTTTTTGTTCCATGTAAATTTACTTCCTTTGAAAACTAGAAGGCTGGTAGCTATAATGCAGTCCTCATTCTAAAATGGGGTTTAATTACAATTCAGATAGCCTGGCCAGCATGGCTCAGTGGTTGAGTGTTAACCTATGAACCAGGAGGTCACGGTTCAATCCCCCATCAGGGCACATGCACAGGTTGTGGGCTCAGTCCCTAGTGTGGAGTGTGCAGGAGGCAGCTGTTATGATTCTCTCTCATCATTGATGTTTCTATCTCTCCCTCCCTCTCCTTTCCTCTCTGAAATCAATAAAAATATATTAAGAGAACACACAAAACAATTCAGTTAACTGAAGAACTTGTATATATATATACACTGAGTGTCCAGATTATTATGATCTTTGAATGCATAATAATCTGGCCACTCAGTGTATATCCTCTCTAATAAAAGAGTAATATGCAAATTAACCATCACTCCACTATATAAGCCATGCCTACCAGCCAAGCCACACCCACCAGCTAATCAGGGTGAGTATGCAAATTAACTCCAACCAAGATGGCTACCAGAAGGGAGGCTTGGGTTTCCCCGGCAACAGAGGAAGCCAAGCTTTCCACACACTCTGGCAGGCCCAGGCCTCCACTCAAGGATACAAAGTTTCAATTATAGAAGGTAAACAAATCCAAATGGCAGCAGCCACAGAGCTGGAAAGAGTGAGAGGCTTGGGTTTTCAGGCAATGGAGGAAGCTAAGCTTTCTGCACACCCTGGCCGGCCCAGGCCTCTGCTTAAGGCTACAAAGTTTCAATTATAGAAGATACATCAATCCTAAGAGAAATGGCTGCCGGCCCTGGAGCGAGCAGGAGGCTTGGTTCCGCTCCAGGCTACAAAGTTTCAATTGTAGAAGGTAAATAAATTCCAGATACCAGGGCCTCTGCTTGGGTCACCAGGGCCGTGGCCGGCCTGCAAACCACCACAGGCCCCTCGCTCAGGCCTCTCCATGCCCCAAGGGAACCCCACTCTGACCCAGGACACCATTCAGGGCAAACCAGCTGGCCCCCACCCATGCACCAGGCCGCTATCCTATTTAATAAAGGAGTAATATGCATATTGACCATCACTCCAACACACAAGATCAAGATAGCTGCCCCTATGTGGTCAAAGATCCTGCCCCTGTGGACACAAGATGGCCACCACAAGATGGCCAGTAGGGGAGGGTAGTTGGGAGGGACCAGGCCTGCAAGGGAAGGCAGTTGAGAGGGACCAGGCCTGCAAGGGAAGGCAGTTGAGAGGGACCAGGCCTGCAAGGGAGGGCAGTTGGAGGCAATCAACCCTGCAGAGGAGGGCAGTTAGGGGTGACCAGGCCAGCAGAGGAGGGAAGTTAGGGGTGACCAGGCAGGCAGAGGAGGGAAGTTGGGGGAAAACAGGCTGGCAGGGGAGCAGTTAGACATCAATCAGGCTGGCATGGGAGTGGTTAGGGGGTGATCAGGCTGGCAGGAAGAAGCAGTTAGGGGAAATCAGGAAGGCAGGCAGGCGAGCAGTTGGGAGCCAGCAGTCCTGGATTGTCAGAGGGATGTCCAGTGGGATCGGGCCTAAACGGGCAGTCGGACATCCCTCGAGAGGTCCCAGATTGGAGAGGGTGCAAGCTGGGCTGAGGGACAACCGCCCCCCCCGCCCCCGTGCACGAATTTCGTGCACCGGGCTTCTAGTCTATAATAATAAAAGTGTAATATGCTAATTAGACCGGATGTCCTTCCAGTGGAAGCTGGGGCTGCGAGGGAAATATGGGTCCCGGGTGCCAGAGGGAAGCTGGTGACAGCAGCCAGGGGAAGGAAGGCCTACTCTTGCACGAATTTTGTGCATCGGGGCCTCTAGTCCTATATAATAAAAGGCTAATATGCAAATTGTCCCTTCAACCAGGAGTTCGACCAGCAGGCAGGCCGGCCAACCACCCATGTCCCCTCGCCCTGGTCAGGCTGGCCGGACCCCACCCATGCACGAATTCATGCACCAGGCCTCTAATATATATATGTGTGTGTGTGTGTGTGTGTGTGTGTGTGTGTGTGTGTACCTTAGGCCAGATTATTATGCGTTCAGAGATCATACATATCCCATGGACACAGACAATAGTGTGGTGAAGGCCTGGGGTGGGGAGCAACTGCGGGGTAGAAGGGGTCAATGGGGAAAAAGGGAGACATCTGTAATACTTTCAACAATAAAGATAAAATTTTAAAAAAAGCAATGAGGTGCTGATATTCAAAGTTTAATATTATATTTCTTTTACTCTTTCCTATCTCGCCCCCAATTCGGTCTCTGCCACACTTGTGATATCTAGTATATGTTCATTATACCTACTGCCAGATGTAGGTCAATTGAAATTATTGTGAAAATGAAACAAGGAGATGCTTACCAATTATTAATGCATCCTATGCTAGATAAACAATAATATAGTTAATATTTGAGGACAAGCAGAGTTATCTTTTTGGAACACAGATCTGATCAGATCATTTTCTGATTTCCAAAATGTGAGTGACTCTGACAGCAATCTTTCATTTTATTTTATTGATTGTGAGAGAGAGAGCAAGAGAGAGAGAGAGAGAGATTTGTTGTTCCACTTATGTATGCATTCATTAGTTGCTTCTTGTTTGTGACCTGACCGGGGATCGAACCTGAAACATTGGCATATTGGGATGACGCTCTAACCAACTGAGCTACACAGCCAGGGCCTCCTACAACAATCTTTTAAAACTTTCAGCATATAGCCCTAGACAGTTTGGCTCAGTGGATAGACCGTTGGCCTGCAGACTAAAGAGTCCCATGTTCAATCCGGTCAAGGGCACATGCCCGGGTTGTGGACTCAATCCCCAGTAGGGGGCATGCAGGAGGCAGCCAATCAATGATTCTCTCTCATCATTAATGTTTCCATCTCTCTCTCCCTCTCCCTTCCTCTCTGAAATCAATAAAAAATATATTTTTTAATTAAAAAAATAAATTTTCAGCATATGAAGACCACTTAATGGGCACTTGACACAAGTGTGGACCAAGATTTTTAAAATATCTATCATAATGTTTAGAATGGGAAAAATAAAATATTTTAAAATGTATAATGATAATGATGACAATGATATTACTACTATTATAGGTTTCATCAATGAAAGGGATTAAATTATTGGCATTCTTTCATGGAGGTATCTATAATATCTGACTTGATGACAAAATAGCTTTAGCTGTGGGTCATAGTTTACACAATCCGTTGGTTTCCTGTTTTTAGAATTTTTATATTTAGTAAAAAGAAAGGGTAAATTCATAAGACTTAGTTGTCAAGAATGGTAGCAGAAATTACCTACCCATTCAGAACCAACTACTAAAGTAGAAAGAAAGTAATGCAATGCAAAAGCCTTTTCAAGAAATGGTGTATTGTCTAGCCAGTGTGGCTCAGTGGCTGAGCATCGACCTATGAACCAGGAGGTCACTGTTTGATTCCTGGTCAGGGCACATTCCTGGGTTGCAGGCTCGATCCCCAGTGTAGGGTGTGCAGGAGGCAGCCAATCAATGATTCTCTCTCATCATTGATGTTTCTCTCTCCCTCTCCCTTCCTTTCTGAAATCAATAAAAGTATATTTAAAAGAAAGAAAGAAGAAAAGAGAAGAGAAAAGAAAAGAAAAAAAGAAAAGGAAAGAAAAAGAAAAGAAAAGAAAAGGTGTATTAAGAGTTAAGCTTCTGCCCTGGCTGGTGTGGCTCAGTTGGTTGAGCATCGTCCCATGCACCAAAAGGTGCTGGTTCCCAGGATGTGGGTTTGATCCCTGGTTGGGGTGGGTGCAGGAGATATGTTTCTCTCTTTCCCTTTCTCTCTCTTTCTAAAAAATAAATAGAAACATTTAAAAAAAAAAAGAGTCAAACTTCTGGTGCGTAAAATACTCTGCCAAGGAAGGTAGAGAAAAATTATACAACCCCCCTAAAGGTCAAATTTAGGTACTTAGATAAGTCTAGATTTTTGTCTCTATACAAAAAAAAAGTAAAATTTAACTCAAGTTTTGAAGGCATAGTGTGCCCTAAATTTATATAAAAGAATCCACTGCTCTAACAGAAAAATGATTCAAGTACAATTAGATCTTGACTAAAAGAAGAAAAGTCCTCAAAAGACTAATGTGCATTACTTGAGTCCTTAAGTGGGGGAGTAGGAGTATTAGGGGAGAAAAAGAAACATTGAAACAGCTTTTCCAGTAGGCTAGTCTTAGGTCTAAAAACTTAACAATGGGTCTTTAGAAACACACAGCTTGAATGAGGAGGCATATAAATGAATGCATTTAGCTCCTTTCCCTTCATGGAAACCACTTTCTAATTTTTTTTCTAAAAATCCCATGATGCTTAAAACTAAAAAAAAACACACCCTTCAGATACAAGAAAATAAATTGCTACTTGAGAATAATGTTTCTTTTAATCCCTAACCAATATGCCATTAGAAATTTACCTGGGGGCTGAACAGTAACTGATTAAATGAACTAGTTAAACACTAACAAAAACACAAGGGGAAAGAGGATAGAAAGAAACCTCATGCACCACTCCTAAAGCCCTGCTTTAGTAATATCCAAGTTGTATGAGGGCGCACTTATTAGCAGCAGCCTAAAGAAAGAAATAAGTATTCAAAGAAATGGGCAGGGCTACAACAACTTTAAATAGTTCAATTTTTTAATATATTTCAGTTTTTACAGGGATATATTATATTTTTACAAGATTAAAACCACATCTAAACCCCCCAAAATCAATACTCTACCCAGCACACATCAGCAGAAATTCATCCTGTGGTCATTTAAATTTTACCTTTATTCTATAGCAAGTACTCAAATACTAAGAGCCTACGGTATGCCATTTCTCACTTCCATACCTGCTCTCCCTTCCATTATTTATTGGTTCATGCATTCTAGATCTCCCCATAAGTCACAAACCCTTTCACATTCCATTCACCTCTATATTTGAGAATATCTAATAGCTGAAGTCCCAATAATTAATCAACATTTTTGGGATCTTTCTATCAATGTGTGACTCCATTTTGCTTTCCCACTTACCCGAACCCAGTATCTGATAGACAAATGTTGGTGGAGTAGCCCTCCCAACTGAGCCCTGGATAGTATCATGAGACCATGTTATACTTTACTATATTACTTTAGTTTGGCCCCTGAAACACTTATTCAGGGCAACTATTTCATTGGTACATATCTGTACAGCCATGCTGGTTATTAAATACTGAAATACCTCTGTAACTATAGATAACCACTCTTCCCCGAGGACTCTCCTACCCTCCAACTGTTCCCTAGGTGGCTCCTGAATGTTCTCATGATGCAGCAGTAGGAACACCAAGAGTATTCAGGATACTGCTCAGCCCTATGTCTTACATCCAAGTCTATGTTGTTTTGAGTTTCCCCAAGCATTCATTTCATGTAGGGACTGACTGCTGTGGTTCCTGCTCACAGCAGTTTAAAATTTAGTTGTCTAAGAGCAAGAAGGACAACAAAGAGGAAAAGCTTTCTGAGAGCAAGACAATAAAAAGGATGATGACAGATGTGGGTAACAGAACTGCAGAAACTACAACCAAATTTCTGATGTATACTATTGAGATGAAATTTGAGAGCTCTAGAAGTATACAAGAAGGAGGTGAATAGCAGAAAGAGATGGAAAAAAGACTTTAGAGACAAGCATGAGTCTACAGTAGATTCTAACACCACCTTCTGACTCTCTGTTTCCTGTTGGATACAGTTCTATCCCCACTGGGTTGTAGTCATTTGCTTGGGGTGTATCTGCTATGTTTCCTACTCCCAATATCTGCTCTAATATGGAAGTTCCTGACCCAACCCACTTTCATTACTAGTGGAGCCGAGGTGCTAACTGCCAGAATCGCCATACTTAGGAAAAACTGCATGAGGGCTATGGCTTGGTATCTGCAGGCTCCCACTGGACTACAATGCCACAAAAATCTATAGAGAACTGGAAGGGACTGGATTTGATAAAGCTGCTGAATAGGTTGTCCATGTAAAGAAAATAGCCCTCGCCCTAGCCAATTTGGCTCAGTGGATAGAGCATTGGCCTGAAGGGTCCCGGGTTCGATTCCGGTCAAGGGCACATACCGAGTTGTAGGCTCCATCCCTAGTGGGGGGGGTGCAGGAGGCAGCCAATGAATGATTCTCATAATTGATGTTTCTATCTCTCCCTCTCCCTTTCTCTGAAATCAATAAAAATATATTTAAAAAATAAAAGAAAATAGCCCTCTGCTCCATTACTTGCTCTTCATTCCTTCCTTATCAAATTTACATGTTTATGGGATTGAAAACAGGATTAGGGAGTGTAATGGGTAGAAAGACAGTGCCTTAAAATGTACATTACATTCCACAGTGTTGGGAAACCCTTTGGTTAGCATGATCTTGTTTAATTACTTGTAATTATTGTTTTAGATGCAGCAATTCTCCAGTTCTTTCATACTGAGTCTCCATTGGTTTCTTTCTATTAATCTCAAAAAAAGTTGGGAACAAGAGATTAGCCATTATTCTTTGGTGGGGAAAACAACTTCAAGAGAAGTACCAATTAAGAGATTCTTATTGAATTCATGAGAATAGTGTGCTGTCATGGACAGAAAATGAGTTAAAAACATATTCATATGGCCGAAACCGGTGTGGCTCAGTGGATAGAGCGTCGGCCTGTGGACTGAAAGGTCCCAGGTTCGATTCCGGCCAGGGGCATGTACATTGGTTGCGGTACATCCCCAGTGGGGGGTGTGCAGGAGGCAGCTGGTCGATGTTTCTCTCTCATCGATGTTTCTAGCTCTCTATCCTTCTACCTTCCTCTCTGTAAAAAATCAATAAAATATATTTTTTTAAAAACACATATTCATATGAAATCAAGGAACTGCACACCAATGTATGCATGTTATTCATTGAAGCACTGTTAGTAGTAGCAAAAACCTGGAAATAATGAAAGAGTCCAGTGATGGGGGAATAATGCAAGGAAAGAAGTAGACTGATGAGTATTGAAATAGGAAAATCCCACAAACATATGTGAAAAAAACAAGTTACAAAATAATAAGTAGGATATGTTTTAAAATATATATCTGTGTGTTAACTGAATAGAAAATGAATTGAAAGAGTCATATTGAATTCTTTTGAGGGGTTATCTCTGGAGAGGGAAATAGAGGGGTGTTAAATTTTATATACTAGTAAATGTGTATTGTTTGAGTCTTTATAGTAAGGTATTTATGTGTTATATAAGTGGTTTTAAAAAGGAAAAAACAATGATAACACAGCTAGAAGAGAAGAGATGGGACAATGCAAAGGGCAGACTTCCATTCTGAGAAGACTAAATTCTTAGGTATTTAGAAACAAAGCAGATGACAGTTTCTGGAGAACACCAGGAGGAAAACACCAAGAGGAAGGCGGCTTACTTACTGAGTTTTTCAATGAAAGTCAATGGGAAGAAAGTGTTCCTAATCAGACCTATTGTCCAGCAGTGAGAGGATATGAATTTTAACCCTAGCTATACAACTCACTAGACGTGTCATGTTAGGCAATTGACTAAATTTCTGTGGGTTTCAAGTTCCTCATCTGTAAAATAAGGGGGTGGTTAGCATGTATGATTTTTAAAGTTCTTTCCAACTCTCATTTTAACAACGATTTTTTTGGTCATTCATACATTGTGGTGAATAACTTTAGAGTAGATCATAACTTTGAGGAATTCCAAATGGTATTTTGATTTCATAGTTATCTGAGAACACTCTCCTGGCAAGATCATAATATGGCACTCCCAATCTTTAAAAAAGAAAAGTAAGACTCAGCTCATCAATAAAGAACAGAATAACCTGGGACCCAGTGCTTCTGACATATTGTCAACTAGAGCTATGCCAATATAGATACAGTATCCTTGGAGTACCTGCTAGCCACGTACCCCAGAAACATTCAGCACACAATCCATAACATTATAGCAACTCTTTCCTCTAACCCAGGGATGAGGACCCTTTTTCCTGCCAAGGGCCATTTGGATATTTATAACATCATTCCTGGGCCATATAAAATTATCAGCTTAAAAATTATCCTGCTGTATTTGTCAAACATTTAATTAACTCACCCCTAATGCCTTGGCAGGGCCAGACCAAAGGATTTCGAGGGCCTTATGTGGCCGGGGGCTGGACATCCCCCACCCCTGCTAAAGCTGGTGCTACAAATTGGAATGAGTTTAAAAATAATCCACTCAGGATTTATATTACTGCCAAAGGGCCTCTAAAATATATAATTTTTTGTTTCAAGAAGAGACCAAAGTGGCTTCCCTAATTGAAAAAGAAATGGAGAGCTTCCAGATTCAGCTCTGACTAATAAAAAGCTTAGAAGTTTCACTCCCATCCTTACAATGAACTGAACTGAACAAATAAAAAAATCAATAACTTTTTTTGGGCCCTCCAGAGAGTTGAGGTTGCAGGGGAAACTGCAACCCCCAAATCTGAAGATACAGGCTTATCCAAAGAGGCACAGCTGAGATCTGCTTACCTAGAGTAGAAAACACTGGAACCACAATCTCCCGGGGACACTTAAATGGCAACTTTGACGAATTGCTGAAGGCTGAGTGTGGCTTTGAGTGGGAGTGAGAAACTCTTGTGGCCTACACTTTTGTGGGATCTACCTCCAGGTACTGCACCAAATTCTCAGTGAAGATTCAAGAAAGATCCTCTCCTGGCTCTGAGGAGGTAAAGAGTAACTACTGAAATATCCCAGAGTTCTCTATAACATAGGACTACGCTCCAGGGGAAAATTCTTTGGCTGAGCCTTATCCTAGCTGGGGGAAGGGCATTCCTCCCACTCCAGCACCCTCCCTTCTCAGCCTTCTTGTCTCATCTAAGAGGAAAAAAAAACACAGAGTCAACAGGGTCCTGGGCTTCCAGGAAATAGGTTGAGAAAGCTGAGGTCAGGGATAGGAGTAGTGGGGGCAGGGAGAACAAAAGCATATACCACTGGACTAAAAGTTGTGACAGTCAAAACCACAAAACACAGGCTCAACAGACACTGAAATTTAATCAGAAGCTTATAAAATGACCTTCTCCCCTGTACCTTACCACCACACCAACAGGGTTTTATTATAATAATAGTAAATTATAGCTGAAAGAGCTGCAAGACACAGAATCTCTATCAAGGATATCTACTGAAGGAAACTCAAAAGGGGGAAGAAAAACAAACATGCTGCAGGAATTTAACCCTTTGTACTGATAGTTACACCAAACATTAAACACTGCTCAACTCTCCTGGCAGAGTAGATTAGTTGGTTAGACAATCATTCCAATACTCCAAGGTTGTAGGTTTGATCCCTGGTCAGGGCTCATGCAAGAAGCAACCAATGAATGCACAACTAAGTGAAACAACAAATCAATGTTTCTCTCTCTCCCTTCCCCCCTCTCTCAAATCAATCAATAAAATTTTTTTTAAATATTAAACACAGGGAGATAGATCAACCAAAGGACTTGTGTGCTTGCATATGAGCCTAACCAGTGATCACAGACAACAGGGGGATGGGGGCATGCGTGTGTGGGGGGTTGGGATGGGAATGGGGGGGGCTGATGACAAATATGTGATACCTTAATCAATAAAGTAATTAAAAAAATAAAAATAAAATTAAACACAGCCTAGCTCCTAGCCAGTTTACCATAAATCCTAACACAATGGAATTAAGCTAGCAACCAATCACAAAAATATTGGCTGAAAAATACCCCAAATACCTGGAAATTAAACAACACAGTTCCAAATAACTCATGGGTCAAAAAAATCTCAAGAAAAATTTTAAAATATTTTACGTGAATGAAAATGAAAATACATGTCAAAATTTGTGGGATGCTACAAAAGCAGTGCTTACAGAGAAATTTATAGCATTAAATGCAAATATTAGAAAAGAAAAATCTAAAATCAAAAGATCTGAACTTCAGCAAAGAAGATATGCAGAAGACAAATACCAATAAAAAGATGTTCAACTTCACTTGTCATTAGAGTAATACAAATTAAAATGAATACATACCACTACATACCTATTAGAATGGCTAAAATCTGAAACATTGACAATACCAATTGCTCACAAGGATGCAGAATAACAGGAACTCTCATTAGCAGGTGAGAATGCAAAATGGTACACCCCTTTGGAAGACTGTTTGACAATGTCTTACAAAACTAAACATAGTCTTGTCCTGGCCAGTGTTGCTCAGTGAGTAGATCATTGGCCTGTGCACCAGAGAGTTTTGGGTTCGATTCCTGGTTAAAGGCACATACTTGGGTTGCAGGTTCGATTCCCCACCCAGGTAGGAGTGTATGTGGGAGGCAACCAATCGATGTCTCTCTCACATCAATGTTTCTCCCTCTCTCTCTCTCTCTCTCTCTCTCTCTCTCTCTCTCTCTCTCTTTCTCTCTCTCTCTCTCCCCTTCCCCTCCTTCCCCATCCCTTCTACTTTCTAAAAATCAATTTTTTTAATTCCTAAGATAGAATGCAGTATTTGACAAAAGAATCTATATTACAAATATGTGAAACAGCCTTTACTGAAGGGAATAAAGGAAAAAGGTGCTGACCTAAGTAACTGGAAATTAGTAGAGTCTGTAAGATCCAAGTAAAAAAAGAAATTATGTATAAACACTATACTCTAGTTGACAGAGTATATGTTAACAATTTGAAACCACCATATGCTAGAAGTGAACAATTAACTAATGGATGGTGGATGGTAGGAGCCAAGTTTCTCACTACCTAGAGTGGGAGGTTATAGATCAGCGGGAGGAAGAGGCTAGAATGATCCGTGTGATAATGGAGGAGAAATAGAGACATTAGCATGATCTCGGGTTTAGCTTAATGTAGATTCAGATGGCTACATGTAGATAATATATCTATTTATAGATATGAATATATACATGGGTCAATATACAGATATATAGTTCTTTACTGAGAGTCTGAGAGGGCCTAGAAGGAGCAATAGCCCAATAGACAGGAGCACTAGTGTCCAGATCTTGGTTTCTAATACCATTCTCCACTAAAAGAAACCAGGGCTCCTTGGAGAAATGGCTGATTCTAGGACTGAGGAAGGAAATATATACTAATAACATAGGTCTAGAGCATATTGTAGTGCCAGAAAGTAAGTCTCAAGAAAACCCATACGTCAGAGAGAAAGAGCCATTTGAAAGAGATCCAACCCGGCCAGTGTAGATCAGTGGTTGTGAGTTGACCTATGAACCAGCAAGTCATGGTTCGATTCCTGGTCAGTCGGAGCACAAGACTGGGATGTGGGCTCGATCATTGATTCTCTCTCATCATTGATGTTTCTATATCTCTCTCCCTCTCCCTTCCTCTCTGAAATCAATAAAAATATATTTTTAAAGGAGCTCCAAATGGCCAAAGCTGGAAAAGTTTGAACAAAACAAAAAGTAGTAATGTGCTGGGGCTGACCAGGAGCCCCTGAATGACAGATGAACAGATTGCTCCGACACAGTTTCAGTGTGGGGGCAAGAAGAAGCCAGGCCGCCATAATTGCCTGCCCCGTTAGGCCTTTACTGGAATTTTTATCTTTAGATATAATCAGCAGGGTGAGTAATGTTGGGAGGACATACATGTTTACATTGTCTCTAGGCAAGGACATCCAGGGATTAAGCATAAGGATTCTACTCAACACCCTGGGATCTGCATATGAACAGGCTTGTTTGGAAAGGTCAAGGAATAATTAAGGATACCGCCTTTGACACTCCCCTAAGTCAGAATTCCGATAAACAGGGCATGTGGCCTTCCACACACTTCCCTTTTATCAGAATGTCCTCCTTACAAACTTTCCAACCAAGTCTCATGCTTCCCAACAGTAATGCATTAAAACCTAAAGTATAAAACAAATATGAGTCCCTGCTGCTATAAATAAGTGATTTAATAAATAGGAGAGAAGAGACAAATCCTCCATGCAGAACAATTGAAATTAATTTCTATAGATACTTCACTCTCAAGGAGGTAGAGTCCAGTTCCCTAGTGTGGCCTATGCAGTGACTTCCTTCCAAAGAGTACATTATGGAAAGGATAAAGAAAGAGTACCTTTACAGTAGAGAAAACTGACAAACAGTAGCTCAGTTAGGTGATCAAAATCAACATCAGCAGTGACTAGTTAAGAGTGGCACTTTACCTCTAGTCTTATTCCAAGAAACGCATAACCCCAGCCTAATCATGGGAAAAAAATCAGAAAAATCTCAATTGAGAAACATTCTACAAAATTCCTGGCCAGTTCTCTTCAAACTGTCAAATTCATTAAAAACGAAGTCTAGTAAACCAATGCAGCCAAGAGGAACCTGAGGACACATGATGACTAAATGTAATGTGGTATCCTGGATGAGACATTAGGTAAAAACTAAATAAATCTGAACAATGCATGTACTGACAAAAATATAAATAAATGGGGGAGAGATTAGAGGGCATAAACTATAAAATATGACCAGATATTTTCCCATTAAGTAACCTAAATGAAGCATTTAAAGACTGTGTACATCATCACAGGCCTGATTGTAAAGGTTCAACGTATAAACCTGGAGTGTGGTTTAGCTTCTGATACAAGCTACTTTTTATCAAAAGCTCAAACAGCTGCAGATAAGTCATTGCTTTTTATATTCTTCTGCAAGTTATATAATTTATAAATCCTACCTATTTTGAGAATGAAAGATGCTTTTGAAGTGGGATTATTTATTTTTATTTTTAAAAATTATATTTTTATTGATTTCAGAGAGAGAAAGGGAAGGGGAGAGAGGGATAGAAACATAAATGATGAAAGAGAATCAACAATTGGCTGCCTCCTGCACGCCCCACACTGGGGATCTAGCCTGCAACCTGGGCATGTGCCCTGACTGGGAATCAAACTGTGACCTCCTGGTTCATGGGTCGATGCTCAACCACTGAGCCACACTAGCCAAGTGGGATTACGTATTTTTAATTTTTTGTTTCTATAGCATTTATTATAGAGATAGATAGATAGATAGATAGATAGATAGATAGATAGATAGATAGATAGATAGATAGATAGATAGATAGATAGATATTCAATAAAATATTATTGGTCTAATGGGAGGTGGGGGGAGAGCAGCAGCTACAATTTCCATTCTCCCAGGCTAAGTGTTTAGGGGAGTGTGATTATTATGAAGGTGATGGATTCTGAATTCCCTTTCGTTGTCCTCCCTGCCCCATCCACATAATTGCTTCAGACAGTTTGGGAGAGGCTAACTGAGGTGATGATGGTAGGTTTTTCCATGAGCTAGAGCCCAAGATGTTTTCCATTTCTCTCAGGAGATATAGTATGATCCTTTTTGATAGCGTGGCAGAACAAACAGAACTATTTCACAACTTAACTTGGTGGATTTCATGTACCAGCATAGTTTTCATTTCAAAACTGTTTTTCCTTCCCTGGGACGTTAGAAGGTTGTTGAAGCTCATGGGTGATCTAAGCACACCATCACATGTAGGGCGCCACGACTTGCTCTCATATTCCGCCTGGGCTTTGAAGTCACTCATGACTCTCTTCTAGTTTATTCCCCATATCTAATTGATCCTATCAAGTCCCCCTCTGAAATTTCTCCAGAACTTAGTCTTTCTTCTCCATTCCAGTTGTCTTAATTCAGGCCTTTTGATCTTTCATCTAGATTGTTTAAAAATATCAGTTTAACTGGTGTCCCAGTCTCCAACCTACTCTTTCCCCAACCCATCCTCCACACTGCCATAAATTTTCTAAAACACAAATCCAATCATATAATTCCTGTGTTTTTAAATAATTTGATGGCTTCTTGCTTACAAGAAAAAGTCCAAAAGCATACACTATCTGGACCCCATCTAGATTTCTAACTAGATCTCCCACCCTATCCCCTGCTTTCCTCCCTCCAGCTCCAACTGCCACCATCCCAACCCTGGGAGGCTTAGACTTCTGACTCGAAGACTCTGGTTTCTTGAATAGAAAAGACTATCCCATGCTGCTGTGCCTTTACCTCTGTTGCTCTCTGCCAGGAATGTCTCCTCATTCAACAGAAAGTAGTAGCAAGTCACACTAGGTAGAAAGACAAGGAGGTGAGGGAAAGAAGGGAATCAAGGAGCATTACTAAAACAACACAGTGCTGGGTTCATATCTGGGTTCCCCATAAATATTAAATGAATGAATGGATAAATGAATGAATGAATTGTTGACCTAGAGGTCTAGGCTGCTGAGGCAGGCAAGTGAGAACAGATGGAATATGAGAATAGCTCTGAGTTTTTTCCTGTTACTCAAACCCTTTTTCTATTTTTCTTTCTCTCCCCTTCTTTCAGATCTCCATGTTTATGTTTCTTCTAATTTACAGACTACTATAACACTACCTCAGATGCATTTAACCATGTCATGCATAATTTATTTATTCATTCCTCATAAATCAATCCCTCTAGTCATCTGGAAAACAAGAACCACTTCTACTGCCTTTCAAGCTCCTTTTAACTTATCTTTTTAGTATGTGCTATTGTGCCTGGTACAAAATGTAGTATTCTATGTGCAGTTTCACCACCAAATAGCAAAAACTTTATGACCTTTTTTGTTGTTTTTATAGGAAATCCCACGTGTGAACATCAAATAAAGTCAGAACAATTAAAAAGAAAAACAAGAAAGCTATATCACTGCAGAGTGACTGTACTGATTTTCATGGCTCATGGAAAACAGCATAATTCTTTTATGGTCAGATCTTGTAAACCACAAGCAGTCATTCTCCTATAAAGGCTAGTGAAAAATAGTGAAGGGCTACTCCCATAAAAACACACTCTACAATCACAAGCAATGTCAAAATTTTCTCTGCCTCAATTTTCTAGTCTATTATATGGGAACAAAGGGGTACACGCTTGCTCTAATCACCTACTGAGAGCACAGTGAACACACAAAAAGTAGTTTGGTGATTCAAATGCTATATGAAATCATTTTCTATTAGAAGCAATGCTGCCCTAGCCGGTTTGGCTCAGTGGATAGAGCCTCAGCTTGCAGACCAAATGGTCCTGGGTTTGATTCTGGTCAAGGGCATGTACCTTGGTTGCAGGCTCCTCCCTGGCCTGGGCCTTGGTCAGGGCACATGCAGGAGGTAAACCAATGGATGTGTTTCTCTCACATCAATGTTTCTCTCTGTCTTTCTCTCTCTCTCTCTCTTTCACTCTCTCAAAAAAAAAATCAATGGAAAAATATCCTCGGGTGAAGATTAAGCCCCTCCCCCCACACAAAAAAAAGAAGAAGCAATGCTGATACAACTAAGCTAAACTGCTCTGGTTTAGCCAGAAGGCTTAAGGAGAGGTAGACAGTTTGAGTTTATGGAAAACCTAACTGACCACTTTACTAGAGACAGTAATTGTTATAACTGACTCACTGTGGTTATAACTATACATAAGTGGAAGTGACTCACACACATTTGTCCCTTTTGTAGAAGTAGGCAAATATGAAAAATCACTCAATACCAAACCATGAGTACCTTTCTTTTATGAATTTTAAATTCAGGGGTTCTCTTCTGTAGCTTTCCTGAAATATCTTTACCAGGCAAATTTCTTATCACCCTTTTGAACCTGCAGGGTTTTGGGTTTTTTTTTTCCTATTTTTATTTTTATTGAATTTATTGGGGTTACATGGTTAATAAAATTATAAACGTTTCAGGTAAACAATTCTAAAATACATCATCAGTATATTGTATTGTGTGTTCAACACCCCAAGTCAAGTCTCCTTCCATCACCATTTTCCCCCTTTACTCACCTCTACCTCCCCCCCATCCCCTTTCCCTCTGGCAATCACCATACTGTTCTATGAGTTTGTCTGTTTTTGCTTAATCCCTTCACCTTTTTCACCCAACCCCCAATTCCCCTCCCCTCTGACAGCTGTCAGTCTGTTCTCTGTATCTATGAGTCTGTTTCTATTTTGTTTCTTACTTTGTTTTGTCATTAGATTCCATTATAAGTGAAACCTGACTGGCTTGCAGTTTTCATACCTTTCTAACTAGTGTTATTCACCAGTTATCTTCTATTGTCATTCTGTTTATTTTCATTCTAGTACTACTCATCACAATGGGTAATTAACAAGCTAATCTGTTTGTTTACTGATTTACCTAACTAGATCTAAATTCCAGGTCGGATTTTATCTAAATTAATTCCACCACTGTATCCCTGGTGCCTACAATAGTGCCTGGTTCATATAGGTCAGTGATGGTGAACCTATGACACGCGTGTCAGCACTGACACGCGTAGCCATTTCTGATGACACGCGGCCGCTGAGGTGGCCGCATGCCGAGGATGAAACATTTGCTGCTCCTGAGGATGAAACATTTGCGAAATAATGTTTTTTCCTCAAAGTGACACACTACCCAAGTTATGCTCAGTTTTTTGGCGAAGTTTGACACACCAAGCTCAAAAGGTTGCCCATCACTGATATAGGTGCTCAAAAAAATATTTGTTGGATGAATGGATGGAGAGTTTGTCCTCACAGTGACAGTGAAGTTAATTCAAACTTCTTAGCATGACATTCAAGGCCCCAACTTATTTGTTTGGCCTTATATTCTGCCCTTTTCATATCTCTGTATATTATGGCTGTTTATATCCCTGTAAAATCTTGCTTTCTGCCTGGAATGTTCTTCTTCCTACCATATAACTAATCTTTCAATTCCATTTTTAAATACATGAAATATTTTTAAATCTTCCACAGACAGACAGACACGCACACACACACGCACACACACACACACACACAAAACAGAATGCTGCTTCTACTAAGTTCTTTTAAGAGTTACAACACTTAGAGGGTTTTAATAGAAATTTAAAAATAATAAGAGCAATAACTAATATTTTATTTTGCATTAACTCAATGCCAGTCACAGTTATAAGCATTGTATATGTTATTAGCTCATTTAATCCTATAAAACTACTCTAAGAGGTAGGTACTCTCATAAGTCCTTAGGGGTCTGTTTAGCTAGCTAGAATTAAGGCAGGGATGGTTTCTTAAAGCCTTGCTAATTGCCAAACCTCGCAAAGAATCTACAATAACATATGTTCTTAGTACAAATTTGCTAAATAATGAATTCTGATAGTAGTTTCTGATTCCCTTTGAGAATGGCAATTTCAACCAGTTAAAAAAAACAGAGAGTAGTTTTAAGTAATTATACAAATTTAACCTAAAAGTAATTCAAGTCCTTTCTAATTACAACAAGAACTCAGAAGTGACCAAAGAAAAGGGTGATATACCTAGCTACATAAAATTTTAAAATATTTGTAGATTTTTTTGTTCATGGTAAGTAGATTATTTTACTTTCTTTTTAAATACTTTTTTATTTTTCGATTACAGTTGACATACAATATAATATTAGTTTTAAGTGTATAACCCAGTGATTGGACATTATACAACTTACAAAGTGTTCCCCCCCCCAAAATGTCCAGTACCCACCAGGCACTATACATAGTTATTACAATATTATTGACTACTAGAGGCCCAGTGCATGATTGAATCATGCACGTGTAGGGTCCCCTACACGCTTTCGCTTTCGATCATGGGGGAGCTGGGTGCCTGAGCAGACAGGCATCCAGCTCCCATGCTTTTGCTTTTGATCGCTGGTGCACCAGGCCTTTCAGAAGCCTTCAGCATGGCGGAGGCTTCTGAAAGGCCTGGTGCCTGAGTGGACAGGCACCCAGCTCCCACACTTTTGCTTTCGATCGCGGGGGAGCTGGGTGCCTGTCCGCTGGTGCACCAGGCCTTTCAGAAGCCTCTGGCGCGGCGGAGGCTTCTGAAAGGCCTGGTGCCTGAGCGGACAGGCACCCAGCTCCCATGCTTTTGCTTTTGATCACTGGTGCCTGAGCGGACAGGCACCCAGCTCCCCCGCTTTTGATGGTCCGCGGTGGGACGTGAGCTCGCTGCCCCAGAGGCCCCTTCTGTGCCGCAGCACAGCCATGGCGCAGACGCTGAGTTTGAGCCGCCGCTGGCGACGCGAGCTCAGCGTCCTGCCGGCCCAATCAGCCACCCTGAGTCCCGCCCCCCCACGCCTCCTGACCAATCGCGGGCATAGCGAAGGTACGGTCAATTTGCATATCTGTCTATTATTAGGTAGGATATTCCCAATGCTGTATTTTACATCCCTGTAACTATTCTGTAATTACCAATTTGTACTTCTTAATACCTTCACCTTTTTCACCCAGCCCCCCAACCCCCCTCCCATCTGGTAACCATCAGTCTGTTCTCTGTATCTATGAATCTGTTTCTGTTTATTTTGTTCATTTATTTGTTCTTTAGATTCCACATGTAAGTGAAATCATATGGTATTTGTCTTTCTTTTGACTGACTTATTTCACTGAACTTAACACTCTCCAGGTCCATCCACGCTGTCGCAAAGTGTAAAATTTCATTCTTTTGTATGAGTGGGTCATATTCCATCGTAAATATGCACCACAGCTTTTTTATCCACTCATCTATTGATGGGCATCTGGGTTGCTTCCATAGCTCGGCTATTGTACATAATGCTGCAATGAACATAGGCATGCATATATTCTTTTGAATTAGTGCTTTCGATTTCTTCAGATATATACGTAGAATTGGAATTGCTGAGTCATAATGCAGTCCCATTTTTAGTTTTTTGAGGAACCTCGGTACTGTTTTCCATAGTGGCTGCACAAACAGTGCAAAAGGGTTTCCTTTTCTCCACATCCTCACCAACACTTATCATTTGTGGATTTATTTACTTATGATAGCCATTCTGACTGGTATGAGGTGATACCTCATTGTGGTTTTAATTTGCATTTCTCTGACAATTAATGACATTGAGCATCTTTTCATATGTCTATTGACCTTCTCTATGTCCTCTTTGGAGAATTGTCTATTCAGGTCTTCTGCCCTTTTTAAAAATATATTTTTATTGATTTCAGAGAGGAAGGAAGAGGGAGAGAGAGAGAGAAACATCCACGATGAGAGAGAATCATGGATCGGCTGCCTGCTGCAAGTCACCCACTGGGGATTGAGCACACAACCCAGGCATGTGCCCTCGACTGGAATCGAACCTAGGACCTTTCGGTCCCCAGGCTGACGCTCTATCCACTGAGCCAAACCGGCTAGGGCTGCCCGTTTTTTAATTGGACTGTTTGGGTTGGGTTTTTGGGTTTTTTTGGTGCTGAGTAGTGTGAGTTCTTTATAAATTTTGGATATTAACCCCTTATCAGATGTATTATTGGCGAATATGTTCTCCTGTTTAGTAGGCTATTTATTTATTGATTTATTTTGCTGTGCAAAATCTTTTTAGTTTGATGTAGTCCCCTTGGTATATTTTTTCTTTTGTTTCCCTTGTCTGAGTATTTGTAAATTAAAAAATAAAGTTAACAAAAGCAAACCAGAAATGGAAAAAATATATTTAACCTATATTAGACAAAATATTAATAATATTATGTAAACAGAAAACTTCCAAAAAAAGAAATTTAAATGGTTAGTAAACATAAAAATATGCTCAACCTCATTAATTTAAAAAAGCAAAATTTAAATCAATAATGGGAATTTATTTATTTATTTTACTTATCATAACATATAAAGATGAAAAAATAATTATAATATTCAGCACCAGTAAGGTTGTGGAGAAATAAGCAGTCTTATACACTCATGGCACAGACACACTTTCATATACATAGAAGATATCTGTGCGCGCGTGCACACACACAAAGTTGTTCATTACAGCACTGTTTGTAATAGCAAAACATTGGAAACAACTGAAATATACATCAAAAGATCTTGGTTAAATAAACCATGATACAGCTATACTATGAAATTGTGTATAGCCATCGAAAAGAATGATGTTAATGGGTAGCCAGAGAATAGATGAGGGGAATTCTCATTTTATAAATGTATTCCAGATACTAAAAAACAAACAAATCCAATGATAAAAAAGGAGAAAGGACTTGGACACTTCATCAAAGAGGATATATAAGTTTAGCAAATAAGCACATAAAATGATGGTCAACATCATAAGCCATTAAGGATATTAAATTAAAGCCATGATGAGATAACACTACATATCTATTAGAATGGCTAAGATAAATAATTATGAAATATACCAAGCTGTTGAGGATGTTGAACAAATAGAACTATCATACATAGCTAGTTCAAATGCAAAATGGTATAGCCACTCTGGAAAATAGTTTGGCAGTTTCTTATAAAGCTCAACATACCCAGCAATCCCAGACCATGCTATACTACTCAGCCAGAAAAAGGAATGAACAAATTGAATGAATCTCCAAGGCATTAAGCTGAGTAAAGGAGGTCAGTCTCGAAAGGTAACATACGCCTGGCCAGCGTGGCTCAGTGGTTGAGCATCGATCTATGAATCAGGAGGTCATGGTTCAATTCCCAGTCAGGGGACATGCCCGGATTGCAGGCTCGATCCCCAGTAGGGGGCAGGCAGGAGGCAGCTGATCAATGATTCTCTCTCATCACTGATGTTTCTATCTCTCCCTCCTTCTCCCTTCCTCTCTGAAATCAATAAGATATATATATTTTTTTTTAAAAAAAAAAAAGAAAGGTAACATACTATGCAGCTCCATTTTTTTAAAATCCTCATCTGAGCCCCAGGGATCAAACTGCAACACAGGTACGTGCCCTTGACCAGAATTGAACCCACAACGCTTTGGTGGCTGGGTGGATGCCCTAACCACCGAGCCCACCAGCCATGGTTTATATGACATTCTTGAAAATGAAAAACCTTAAGGGAAGAGAATAGATCCGTGGTTACCAGGGGTTGGGAGTAGGGAGGTCTGGCTACAAAGGGAATGTTAAACTGTTCTGTACCTTGTTGATGGCGGTGGATACCAAAATCATGCATGGGTTATTTGACTATGCACCAGAAAATAAATTTTATTATATGTACATTAAAAATAATTTTAAAAAGATAACTTGTCATCAGCAATAATGATACCTTCTATTTCTCCATCTAAGGGAGGAACATCATCTCTGAGGGAGAAATTCATAGCTGTCCCGGGTATGTCCACCAAGTCCTCATCACTGGAGCTGCTCTGGAAGCTATTGAAACACCCCTGCTGAAAGCCTCTATTATCCATGGCTCCTGTGCAGAAAGAAAAACAGGCGGCTTATTATAATGACCTACAAACTCCTTAACATTTATTTTTTTTTTAAATTGTGGTAAATACACATAACATAAAATTTACCACTTGACCCATTTTTAAACTAGACAATGCAGCAGCATTAAGTATACTGACAATGTTGCATAATCATCATCACTAGCAATTTCCAGAAAATGTTCATCACCCCAAACAGAAACTCTGTATCCAGTAAATATAACTCCCCATCCTCACGCCAGCCCCATATAACCTCCATTCTCTTGTTGTCTCTATGATTGGTTGATTCTGGATATGTCATACAAATGTCATCATATAATATGTGGCCTTCTGAGTCTGGCTTCTTCCACTTCTCATGTTTTCAAGGCTTATTCATATTATAAGTATGTATCAGTACTTCATTCCTTTTTAGGACTGAATAATACCCATTGTATGGCTATACCACATTTTGATTAGCCATTCATCAGTTGATGGACACGTGGGTAGTTTTCACCTTTTGGGTTATATTTATTCTTAGGTATTTTTTTCATACTCTTCTTTTGACAATATAGACATGCAAACTACTTAGTATATTCAGCTTCCCTCTAAATGCAATGTACCTCTACCCTTACCATGTAGCTGAAAGCAGGCTTTTTTTTGAACAATGCAAACAAACACACCAAATGAGGACATATGTACAAAACTCACAGTAATTCACAAGTAATAAACTGAAGTAAAAACTACACATCAGTATTGAGAAATGTGGTGGCCATTTGGGAGTCAAGAAAGAGGCATTACCTTATGCCTCTGAGTCTTCCAGAGCTCCTAACACAACATAAATGCACAGAAATACTGGGAGAAAGAGGCATATTATGCTATTCAATGTTGTTCTCTGCTCATGAATTTAATATGAAAGATGAAACATTTTTGACATCCCAAGTGTAAACCTTCAAATATAAATTTTACTAAAAAAAATCTTAGTTTATCGATTTTTAAAAACCATAATTATAACCAACTTTACATTATCTACCCTTTTCCCCTGCATTTTGTTGTTGTTGTTAATCCTCACAAGAGGATACTTTTTCATTGACTTTTAGAGAGAATGGAAGAGAAACAGTGATGTGAGAGAAACACATTGATTGGTTGCCTCCTGCATGAGCTCCAACCAGGGTCTGGGCCAGGGAGGAGCCTACAACCAAGGTATGTGGCCTTGACCAGAATTGAACCCCAGACCCCTTGGTCTGCAGGCCGACACTCTATCCACTGAGCCAAACTGGCTAGGGCCCCTCCAATGTTTTAAAACGAAATCTTGATTGCGAATCATAGTCAGGAAAGTTCTATTGGATTAGGCAAATAATATTACTTTTGAGGTATTCCAACACTTTTAAAAAACTTCTTACTCTGGGTTATCAGAATCATGTGTGATGAATATTGTAAAAACTAAATAGGACAAATTAAGCAATAGGCCTGAAAAATTGGAATCATAACAGATAAATTCAATATTTTAAATACTGAGCATAAAGGAGAAAGAAATGACATTTACCAGGTGCTTATCAATTTTCAGGCTTATGTGCTTAAAGTGAACTCTTCCACTTAATTTTTCAAAGTCCTATGCTTTGGCATTATCACTCCTAGTGCAGATAAGGAAACTGAAGCTGAGAGGCTAAGTAACTTGCCCGGTTAGTGTTTAAAAAAAGTTAAAGTCTAAATCATGTTTTCAATTTCACAATACCTCACGGTAATAAAGAGACCAGCCTGACTGAAGTGTGAGTGACATTTAAGAACCACCTCCTATGTACAAATCACTGTGGGACAGTGGGACAGATACAACAGATACAACAATGATGCTGGTTAGGGTAGATGAGATGAAGATTGGAAGACAAAAGACATGGAAGTTTTCAACATCAAGGTGGAGGATAGTTGAAACCAAGAGAACATATTCCAAGGGAAACCTTCCATTCACTTGCAGATAAGGATGAATATAAATCAAATAAATACATTCCCAATATGCACAAATAACTTGAATTCTGTGCAGACATGAAATAAACAATAGGTTCCCACAGGAACATTACCATGCTGATGTGATCATAAAGGGAAGGTAGGGTCATTTACACAAAGGTATTTATAATGTACAAAATTACTGATCATCAAACCATTTCCTCAGCTACAAAGTCTCTATGCTATGTGGATCAAGTGAGTTCTAGGACACTAAGAATTCATGCTTTGTGATCTTAGAGTTCCTTCAGTGTTCCCCAATCCTTTTATCCTCACTGAACTCTTCCCCCACTTCTCTATTCTGCTTCCTTCACTCCCCTTCTCCAAGCCCTCCTGCAACAATGAACTTATACAAATTCCCTATCTCAACTGCACTTCTAGGGAACCTGAGGTTCCACAGGATCCTGAGCAGTTTTTCCCTATTACTAACAACACAAAAGAAATCCTGAATATCTGTTCCCGCCCCTTATCATCCAGGAAGAAGTATCTACTCTAGTTTTAAGGGAAAAAAATCTCTTCTACTTTGCTCTGGATCTGACTGAGATAACAGCTTCTTCCTTGATTTACAAAAGCCCCACTCCTTATCTATGGGGAATAAGTTCCAAGACCCCTAGTGGATTCCTGAAACCACAGATAATACCAAACCCTCATATACAGTATTTTTCCCTGTAAATAAAAGTTATAATAACATTTAATTTATATTAGGCATAGTAAGAAATTAACAACAACAATAATAATATAGAATAATTATAACAACATGCTGTAATAAAATTTATGTGAATATGTTCTCTCTCTCTCTCTCTCTCTCTCTCTCTCTCTCTCTCTCTCTCTCTCTCTCTCTCTCTCTTTCTCTCTCTCTCTCTCTCCCTCTCTCTCTCCCTCTCTCTCTCTCAACATATATGGCAACTGAGGTGGGCAGTAGATACAGCATGGGTATGCTGGACAAAGGGATGATTCACACCCAGGGTGGGATGGATGGAGCAAGACAGCACAGTATTTCATCATGGTACTCAGAATGGTGTGCAATTTTAAACTTATGAATTATTTATTTCTGGAAGTTTCCATTTAATATTTTTGAGCCACAGTTGACCATGGATAACTGAAATGCATAAAGTGAAACTGAATAAAGGGGGGACTACTGTATTTAATTTTACCCTTTAAGGAAATCTACTCTCTAGCTCTCACCTCTACCTCAACCTCCAGTCCTAAATTCCCAAGAACTCCACTTGACACTTTTGTAGCTACTTCAAACTTAACAGAATAATAACGGGGATGGGGAGGGGGACAGTGGAAATAACATTAACTTAAGCACAAAAAATTAAAATGCAAAGAAGGCATGTTCCCTGCCCTCACCCTCCACATCAACTTTCCTTTTAAAATGCAGGTGGCATTAGAGTCAATATTTGCAGCTAACATTTACTACATTCAATGAACCTACAAAAAGCACTTAATGTCAGGAATAGGTATTCCAGGTTTCTAGAAATCTTAGCTGAAAACAAGCACCATTTTAGCTGATGAGAATGAGTCGAACAGTGTAGCATACCTCAGGAGGTTTTCTTTTTGTTTAAATTTATTAAATGCCCATGAATCCCATATAGTAACTAGCACTGAAAGAAAGGAAAACTGTCGGAAGCTGCCCATGGCCTTCACCAGCAGAAAGAGATGGACAAGGAACCCGGAAGGCTGGTCAACCTTGAGGCTCTGGCAAGGGTCAGAGCCAACCACCCACTGTCTAGTTGAGACAAAGGGAGCTGAAGCAACCTCCACCTTTTGGTCTTATGTAAACCCTTGCTGATGGGCTATCACAGAGTTGTTACTGGAGTTGCCTGCCTAAGGGCCATAGGTGGATCCCAAACCTGAATAAAAGGGATGGCAAGGCCAGAGCAAAGTGTAGTCCTCCCTTGGGCTTCTGCCTGGCCCTCAATTCCCAAATTAATATTTTCTTGTCTTGTCTCTTTCATTTGTGTGCGGCCTCCTCCAGAGCCCGAACCCTGAACCCTAAGCCACGAACCACGCGGGACATGGGGGGGACGGACACTTGCAACTGGCAGCACAACGTGGGGCACTCGCAGAAAACAATTTGAAAAATAATGCATAATCTTTTCCCTTTCTCTCCACTGTTTACATGTCTCATTCAGGAAATGATTTAAAATACACAGTTCTAGCAACTCTACATGAGCCACACAAATCATAGAAAGAAAATGTATGGGGAATCCAAAAATAATTTATGTTTGGTTGTGGGACATGTCCTATAGTCATATTTTCAAATGAGTACAACTATTGTTCTGGGAATTCATTAAAACAAAATAATGATGATACAAGATGAAAATTCAACAAAGGGGAAGCTGGAAAACTCACCAGTTTCCCCATAGGGACCTTACACACTCCTTCCTGTAACCCACTGACACAGAACAATTCAGCTAAATTGAACTGCCTCATTCCAAACATTTCCTGGAGCAGCTATCTGGTTCACTATTTGGGTTATAAAGTACATAAGGGCTTCCTTAATAAGTACATAGAAATAAAGAGTCAACAAAAGAAAATTGGAAGAAGCAAGTAAATCAAGCAAAACAGATGTTATATATGGGAGTTCAACAAAGGAAATAAATACAATCAGTAAAACTCAAAGTGATATTTGGCCATGATAATTCATTCTATGAGGTTTTTTTAAAAATATATTCTTACTGATTTCAGAGAGGAAGGGAGAGGAAGAGAGATAGAAACATCAATGATAAGCGAGAATCATCCATCAGCTGCCTCCTGCATGCCCCCCACCGGGGATCGAACCCACAACCCAGGCATGTGCCCTTGACCAGAATCAAATCCAGGACCCTTCAGTCCTCAGGCCAATGCTCTATCCACTGAGCCAAATCAGCAGGGGCCAGCCTTTGGTTTTATTTTGAAGGTATTAAGAGCTTTAAGAGAAAAAGTTAAAGCATCAGAAAAATAAGGAAATCATTTAAAGTTCATTAAAGCTGAGATTTGAAATCGTATCTAGTTGAACTCTAAGTCCAGTGCTCTTTCTATGACAATTTGGTGCTTCATTATGACATGTCGTTCTAGAGAATGGCACATCTGGCATAAATCAAACCTCTAGATGGCCACAATCCTGGGGTCAGCCAGATTTTACAGTAGGCCAAGAACAAAGTAAGAGAATTTGATTTATTATCCCAACTGGTGGATTACAAATAGGGCTTGTCATATAATGGAGTCCTGGGGAAGAAAACAGTCAAGAAAAATGCTGTTTTGGTGGATGTGTTACATAGCTGACACTTTCAGCTTAAAGGAACTTTCAGTACCTTTTGTCACTTTCTTGCTTGAAATCATAAGCTGGTTCCTCATTGCCTATAGGGTCAAGTTTAAATTTTTATCATGGCATTCAGGGCCAAATCAAATATAGATCCCATCTACCCAGATAGACTTTTACCTCCTACTACAAATTTGTTATACTCCTCATAGGCCATGGACTTTTATGCCTCCTTGACTTTGCTTAGGCCACATACTCTATCAGGAATTTCATCCAGTCCCCTATCTTCTTTTCGGCCTCCTAAAACTCCATTCATTCCATCTAGGGCCAGTTCAAACAGGCTTTTCCTTCAACACCCGCTTTGTTCACACATCTATGTTGATTGCATAATCTCTTCCACTGAGTCTTGTGATTACATACATACACCATATCCTTCTCATTTCTGTTGTTACAGCAACTTTAGTGTTCCAGATTACATGTTCAATAAATGCTTATTGAGAAGAATTCCAGTCAGAGAGGAAGGGTTAACAGCTAATCAACAAATATACGGTATATGGCTGACACTTAAAATAGCTATGCCTGTTACTATGAAGGTAGGGAATTGGGGATACAAAAAAACATTTGTTACCTTTGTCACTACTCTCAAGGAATTTATGATCTAGTTGAGGAGAAAACTTCTACATAATGCACTTACACAACAGCTAAGTATTAAATTTTTAGAATAAATATGCAATCTACATTCAGAAAATGGAGAGGAGATTGTAAGCTAGAGAGGGCTTCAGAGAGGAGAGAGGGTATTCTAGGCCCAAGGGAAAAAATGGCCAAAGACTTAAGATGAGAATGGAGCTGACATATGTGCTTGATTAGAGGACAGGGTAGGTATCTCTGAGCAAATGGATGGAGATTGATCATGAAGGACCTGGGAAACCAATGGAATCACTGTGCTTTTTGAGAAGCAACATGATAAAAACATAATTTTAAGAGGTAAGTGTGGCAGGAGTGGGCTGGAAGGGAGAAAAAAGGAAAGAGCTAGGAGGCCAGTTTGTTACTTCCAGTTTCAATGCAGGTGATTTGGGAAGGAAGAAGAGTATATATATTCCCAACACTTGTATTGAAAGAGCCAGATCAGAGAATGATGCTAGTGACAGTAGCATGTGTTGATTCAAATAAATCAATATTTCCATCTCAACAAACCCATTTGGCAAAAACAAATGTATAAACCAATGGATGGGTTGATACAGAGGGCCTTTCAAAGAAAAATGTAAAGTATATCCCATATTCCAATGCTAGCAAGCACAAAGAAGCAATAAACTTTCCTATTCCTTGTTTTTGCTCCACAAAAATATTTGTTGACCTTCATATGGCATTCTGGGAAAGTAAAATATGCCAGATACTGCAGACACAGCAAAATAAAAATGCAAGAGGAAGAAAGGCTTAAGAGAGGCATTATAGAATTTATCAATGTATAAGTATTGCCATATCATCCTATCTAATAAAAGAGTAATATGCAAATTGACCATACCTCTGCTACACCCACAAGCCATGCCCACCAGCCAATCAGGAGCAAGTATGCAAATTAACCCAACCAAGATGGCTGCAGCTATGGAGCGAGCAGGAGGCTTGGGTTTCCCCGGCAATGGAATAATCCAAGCTTTCCGCACACCCTGGCCTGTCTTGGCCTCCGCTCAAGGCTACAAAGTTTCAATTATAGAAGATAAATAAATCCCAACAAAAAATGTCAGCAGCCATAGAGCTGGAGAGAAGGAGGCTTGAGTTGCCCCCGGTGATGGAGGAAGCCAAGCTTTCCGCACACCCTGGCCTGCCTTGGCCTCCACTCAAGGCTACAAAGTTTCAATTATAGAAGATAAACAAATCCCAGATACCAGGGCCTCCACTTGGGTTGCCAGGGGGCGTGGCCAGCCTGCAAACCACCACAGGCCCCTCACCCAGGCCACCCCATGCCCCAAGGGAAACCCCCCCGATCCAGGACACCCTTCAGGGCAAACCAGCTGGCCCCCACCCATGCACCAGGCCTCTATCCTATCTAATATAATAGTAATATGCAAATTGACCATCACTCCAACACAAGATGGCTGCCCCCATGTAGACACAAGATGGCCACCACAAGATGGCCAGCAGGGGAGGGAAGTTGGGAGGGACCAGGCCTGCAAGGGAGGGCAGTTGTGGGTGATCAGGTCAGCAGAGGAGGGCAGTTGGGAGGGACCAGGCCTACAAGGGAAGGCAGTTGGGGGCGATCAAGCCTGCAGGGGAGCACAGTTAGGGGTGACCAGGCTGGCAGAGGAAGGAAGTTGGGGGCGACCGGGCCTGCAGGGAAGGGCAGTTGGGGGGGGGGATCCAGGCCTGCAGGGGAGAGCAGTTGGTGGGGGACCAGGCCTGCAGGGGAGGGCAGTTAGGGGTGACCAGGCCTGCAGGGGAGGGCAGTTAGGGGCAAACAGACTGGCAGGGGAGTGGTTAGGGGGTGATCAGGCTGGCAGGCAGAAGCGGTTAGGGGCAATCAGGAAGGCAGGCAGGCGAGCAGTTGAGAGCCAGCAGTCCTGGATTGTGAGAGGGAGGATCGGGCCTAAACGGGCAGTCGGACATCCATTGAGGGGTCCCAGATTAGAGAGGGTGCAGGCTGGGCTGAGGGACACACACACCCCTGTGCACAAATTTTATGCAGTGGGCCTCTAGTTATAAATAAAACATGAAACCCAGCCAGTGTGGCTCAGTGGTTGAGCGTCGACCTATGAACAAGGAGGTCATGGTTCAATTCCCAGTCAAGGAACATGCCTGGGTTGCAGGCTCAATCCCCAGTAGGGGGCATGCAGGAGGCAGCCAATCGATGATTCTCTTTCAACACTGATGTTTCTGTCTCTCTCCCCCTCTCCTTTCTCTCTGAAATCAATAAAAATATTTTTAAAATAAAACAAAATATGAAGACAATCCTAAGTATAACATTGAAGATGATACGAACTGGTACACACATAAAATCACCTTTTGCCTACCCACTATACTTTGAACTAGTTGAGTAGAGGTGTTAAATCTGTGTCCCTAAGTGCCTGACACAATGGGATATCTCAGTAAATAATATATTTTATATTTCAATTCCAGTTTTAGTTACTTTGTTTAGAAAAGCAAAAATGAAATGTGAATCATCAAGTGTAACCTCTGAGATGACATAGAAGATGCTTATATAGAAGGTTTGGACCAATCCTTAACCCAGGGTACCTTCTCTACCTGTCAGAATTATGGATTAAAAGTCTTAGAAGGAAAAAATAGTGCTTCTTCTCAAAGCGTGGTCTTCATCTGTGAGTCATCCTCATAGATGAGTAGGGGTTATGAGAAAAGAAAGAAATCAAAGCAAGCATTAACTAACAGCAGTTCCCAAACTTTTTGGTCTCAGGATCTCTTTAGTCTTCAAAATTATTGAGGAGCCTAAAGACTTATTATTTATGTGAGTTCTATCTAAAGGTATTTACTCCTTTAGTAATTAAAACCCCAATGTTTAAAATGAATATGTATTAATGTATTTAAATATAACAATGATCAACCCACTATATGTTAATATTAACATTTTTAAAAATCCATATATTCTAAAACAAAACAAATTAGTGAGAGGCATTTTTCAAAATTTTTTTTCAAATTTTTTTAATGTCTGCAATAGAAGACAATTGGATTATGCTTCATATATTCCATTTGTCATCAGAGAAATGACATCATTACCTGTCACACAGCCTCTAGAAAACTCTACTGTATATTCATGAGAAAATGAAAGTGAATGAGGAATATAATTTCTTAATATTAATATGAAAACAGTTTAGATCTTGCAGATCCCAAAAGGGCTTCAGGAATCCCAGACAACACTTTGAGAGTTGTTGAAGTAGGGCAAGAACACAGAATGGAAAAACTATACTTGGGCAACACCCATGATTGGTGAGAAGAATGAAGAGAATAAACCAGTTAGAAGAGACCATGTTGACAGCTGTCAAAGTGAAGCAAATAACAAATATTTCACGTAAGTGTTGTTCCAAAGGAGTAATAGCCTTAATATATAAAGAAATAGTTCAGATCATTAAAATTGAATCCCAACAGATAAAAAGGCAAAAGACATCCTATATAATAAAGCAGTAATATGCAAATTAACCCTCACAAGATGGCTGCCTATGACCAGGCCGGCAGGGTGGTGAAGGATGACCAAACGACTGAATAGCAGGCTGTGTGGGGCAACCAGGCCAGCAGGGGGTGGGAGGGGGTGGGGAAGGGGTCATGAGAGGCAACTAGGTCATGGTGGGGGGCAGTTAGAGGTGACCAGGCCGGGGGGGGTGAGGGCAGTTAGGGACAACCAGGCCAGCGGGAGGGGGTGCAGTTGGGGCAACCAGGCCCAGGGGGGGCAGTTGCGGGTGACTAGGCCAGCAGGGGGGCAGTTAGGGGTGACCAGGCCGGCAGGGGGGGGCAGTTAGGGGCGACCAGGCTGGCAGGGGGGCAGTTAGGGGCGACCAGGCAGGTAGGTGAGCGATTAGGAGCCAGCAGTCCAGGATTGTGAGGTGGCAGTCAGACATCCCCCAAGGGGTCCTGGATTGGATAGGGTGCAAGCCAGGCTGAGGGACTCGCCCCCCCCCCCCCCGCCCCATGCATGAATTTCATGCACCGGGCTTCTAGTTAGTAGATAATTTGTTAAAGAAAAAAGGGCTGCAAAATTCAGACAAATTAAAACAATAATATGCTACCTTCTCTTAGCAGATCAGCTTTTCTTTAGTTTTATCTCAGAGATTTCTCAAATATGTTAACACCCTGTTATAAAAGTTTTCAAGGAACTGATAAATGAGATGGCTAGAGAAGTGTCATGAGGTTCAAGGACAAGGGTCTGTCAGGCATAACAAAGACAACATCGAAATTTATAACTATTTTCACCAGCAGCCTAGGGAGTGCACTAACCGGGTCCTCCAAATACTGGTGACACCAGCCTGCCAAGCTTGAGTCCAGCAGAAAGGACTGTTGGCTGCACCCAACAGGGACGTTTGGTGTGCTCTTTCTCTGGAGAAACAGAGAAATACAGACAGACAGTGAACCGTGAGGCTTTGGAACATGGGCCAATCTTCCCCACCACCTGCAGCCTCAGACAGCACCACACCCAATGGAAGACTGTCTTGATCTCTCTTCCCAAGTCCTGGTGGCCCTGCCCTACTGAGCTCAGTTCCTCAAGGGAAGGAAGGGCCTCCAAGAGCATGTCTCCCTCAGAGGCTCTGGTCCAGGCTCCAGTGGGTGCGGCCACACAGAGAAGGGCAGGCGTAAAGCTCTCTCTCCCTTTCCATGGGCTTTGCTGGTGCCACCCCCAACATAAGATTATCTTTTTAAAAAATATATTTTTATTGATTTCAGAGAGGAAGGGAGAGGGAGAGAGAGAGAGAGAAGCATCAATGATGAGAGAGAATCACTGATCAGCTGCCTTCCGCATACTCCACACTGGGAATTGAGCCTGCAACCCCAGGCATGTGCCCTGACTGGGAATCAAACCATGACCTCCTGGTTCATAGGTTGATGCTCAACCACTGAGCCATGGCAGCTGGACTAACCTAAGATTATTGTGATCTGTTTTTCCAAATCCCGGTGGCCCCACCCTGCTTATCTTGTTTCACCCTGCTGATCTTGCTCCTGAAGTTGGGAACAGCTGGCTGTACCCAACCTGAACCTGTGGTGCACTCCTCCTGGGGAGGTAGAGTTAGAGAATCTAGCAGACAATGAGTGGTATTGCTCTGGGCAGTTAGGCAGACATGAGCAGAGCAAGAGAAAGCCCCAGGTGCCTAGCAATGGACAATCAATTGCAGGGTGGGACCTCAACCCCAGGGTGACATTTCCTCCCCTAGCAGATCGCTGGTCCTGAGGTTTGGACCCCCTGATCTTTCCTCCATAGAGATAGCATCTAGGCCTCAGTTGTATTTCAGCTCCAGGCCCAAATATGCAGCAAAACCAGCCAGGGCTGGCATCAGGACCAGCTGCATGGAATAATGACCCACTACCCTGGTGCTGGCCAATCAATCAGTGGAGATCACAACCCTGAATGGACACACCTGGGAAACTGCTGAATATTCTATTAGGATCTTTCTCTGGGACTCCCCCAAAATCTCTGCCCTTAAAGCCCTTAGGATGGAAGACCCAGTGCGCTCTCCCTCCGGGGAGCATGATCCTGCCTTTCCCTTCCCTCTCTATTTCTTTTCCCTTTCCCCTCTCCCCCTCCCCAGGCACATTACCATTAGATTCCTCGCTCTCAAGCTCCAAGGGCCCTTCCTTTACCTCTAGAACTTGTTTGCTAAACGCATTTATTCTAGGAATTACTTTTTCTATCTCTGTGATTTACCCAATAAATTACAGTTTGGGCCTAGACTTTGAATTATTTCTTAGCCAGAACCCAAGTACCAAGGTTATTGAACCCATTAGTCAGACACCTGCTGCCATTCTCGCCTACAACAGTATGGTTCTGGAGTAGGGGCCACATCTCCCTATTGATTGCCTGGCCATGCCGCCCCTAAGAAGGGAACCCACTATCACCGTCCTCCTGACCCAGTCACCCCACCCAACTGAGCTTATGTCGACTGGAAGGGACAGTGGGCATGCCAGCTTGGGCCCACTCTACAGTCTTTCTTCAAAAGGCTCTGGAGGAAGTCCAGGCAACCTCAAGAGGTGGTGGAGTAGTCAACAGGTAGATGCCAACCTCAGAGAGCCTTGGACATTTTATTGATCTGTGCTCCGCTCACAGCTACAGGAAGCTGACCCTTGTACACAGCTTGGCTCTTCCCACACACATCCCGGCCCAGTAGACAGTCACAATCAGTGAATAGCACAGTGGTCCAGACAGATAGCCCAAGGCCAGTTACACACATCTTCTGACACTGACCTGCACCAAAGCCCCATCCAAGTGGCCCAGAACCAACACAACTAGTGCTGAGCTTCAAACCTCACCAGAGCTCAACCCAACTAGCCACACTAATGACACAGCCAAAGGGGAACAACTCTGCCTTGGGGGCGGGGGCAGTCTTTGAACAGCAACTCATACACAGTGAACTATGTCTGTCATTATATTCAACTAGTCTGAAGATTAACTCCACCCATGAATGGACCAACCCTAGTCAAGACTCAACTACAACAATAGGGGGCACATAACCCACACAAGAAATATTTCTGGAGCACCTAGCTCAGGTGATTTAGGAGATTGTGCCACTGAGACCCACAACGCACCTACATCAGAAAGCCCTCATGACAAGCCTGCGAGCCATAACAGATCTATCTAACATACAGAGTCAAACAGAAAAAGGCAGACAAAACGGGGAGACAAAGAAATATGCCCCAAATGAAAGAACAAGAGAAATCCCCAGAAAAGAACATAGAGCTCTGGCTGGTGTGCTCAGTGGTTAGAGCGTCGGATTGCACAACAAAGGGTCGTGGGTACATATCTGGTTGCAGGTTTGATCCCTGGCCTGGCTTGAAGCATGTGCAGCAGGCAATTTGCAGGACTGGAAGTTGCTCTGCGTGAGTCAGTGAGTTAATGGTGAGTGAATGTGAAGGCCTAGGACATTACTGGATACTACAGGGTCAGAAATAGGACATTGAAGCTGTCAGTGTTGCTCCATGAACAGAGATGTGGGCTGGATTGATTGGGAATATCAAGGGGAAACTGATTGGGTAAAGTGTAGATGGCCATAATAGTGACTGTCAGGAGGGAGTGAAAGGTGGTCTGAGGGTCAGTAGGAATATGAAATCAAGATGGAAAAGTAAAGGAACATAGCAGATTGTCATAGCATTATGGTTTGAGCTATTGCATGTTGGAGCAGGGGGTCAGAATAAGGAACTTTGTATTATTCATGAAAAATTAGGGTATTTAACATGTAGGATGTAGAACTGAGGACTCAATATTTTTACTCTGGAAATTTGTGTTTTGTTCCATTGACTATCTGGTACAAAGGGCTCTCTCTGGCATTTACCTGATAGAAGAAATTCTATGTTTTACAGCATTACAACCTGAAAATATTAAAAGAGTACAGGGACAGGCTGACTCCACCCTAACACAGAAAGTTTTTACTTAAGTGGCAATGGCCCTTAAGAGTTGTTAAAATAGATCTTGTGGACCTCTGTACATGTAGAATTTACAACAATGTACTCTAAAGAGCATTAAGCTAGATTAGAAGGACTATAGCACCTCTGAATATGGCAGGCTCCTCTGTAATGAAACAGGTCCGTGCCTGACTGATTGAAATATAATCTATGTACTCAAAATTGAGATGCTGTAAATGAGAAAGGGATATATTGCCAAGCGCCACAGATATTGCTTACACCACAGAAAAAAATTCCTTCTGAATCATACATCCTCCAATTCTTACAGGATATTCAGCTCTATTTTCATCTTATGGGACCATCATCGTATGTGGTCTGTCATTGATGGAAATGTTGTTATGTGGCACAGAACTTTATTTGAAGCAATAATGACTGAGAAGTTTCTAAAATTAATAACAGATACCAAGCTACAGGTCCAGAAAGCTCAGAGAATACTAAGAAGGTTAAACATATTTTTTAAAATCTATAACTAGGCACATGATATCCAAACTACAAAATCAAAGAAAAAAATATTGAAAGTAGCCAGAAGAAAATAACGCTTTGTCTATAGAGGAACAAGGATAAGAATTACATCAGATTTCTCTTCGGAAACAATGCAATCTAGAAGAGTGAAGAATAAAATATATGAAGGGTTAAAAAGAACCACCAATCAAAAATTCTGAGTCCTGAGAAACAATCCCTCAAAGCAGAATAAGAAATAAAGAATTTTCTCAGAAAAACAAAAATTAAGGGAAATTGCTGGCAACACACCTGTCTGGCGGAAAATGTTAAAAGAAATTCTTCAAAAGAAAAGTAAAATTATACAGGTCAGAAACTCAGATTTATATAAAGGAAGTGTGCTAGAGAAGCAATATATGAAGGTAAAATATTTTGTTTATTCGTTTTTTCCCACCTGCTTTTTTTAAATTGAGGTATAGTTGACATATAAAATTATGTTAGTTTGAGGTCTACAATGCAATGATTTCATATTTGTATTTGTTGTAAAATAATCACCATAACTCTAGTTAACATTTAATTATTTTTCCTATTTTAATTGATCTAACAGATAACAGTTTGTTTAAAATAATAATGGTAACAATGCATTCGGTGATGATACCTTACAGTTAAGTAAAATGAAAGAGTGATGTTATAAAAAACAGGAGAAAGGAAGTGAGAATATTATATTATATGGTACTTGCATTATCTATGAAGTAATACTGTGTTATTTGAAAGAAGACTTGGATTAGTTGTAAATGTATACTGCAAACACTAGGACAAGCACTAAAAAAGTTTTACAAAAAGAAATATAATTAATATGCTAAGAGAGTAGAAAAAAATAGAATCATACAAAATGCTCAATCAGCCCTAGCTGGTTTGGTTCAGTGGATATAGCATCAGCCTGCAGACTGAAGGGTCCTGGGTTTGATTCCGGTTAAGGGCACATGCCCGGGTTGTGGGCTCGATCCCCAGTAGGAGACGTGCAGGAGCAGCTGAAAAATTATTCTCTCTCATCATTGATGTTTCTGTCTCTCCCTCTCCCTTCCTCTCTGAAATTAACAAAAATATTTTAAATGCTCAATTAAAATCAGAGAAGGCAGAAAAAGGGAGGAAGAGAACATTTTTTAAAAACATGAACAATGAATAGGAAAGGGTATGAAATATGGCAAATAGTATGGACTCCACCACATTATATATCACTGTAAACATCAATGGTCTAAATATAACAGTTAAAAGACTGAAACTGTCAGAGTGGGTAAAAATACAATATTCAAATGTTTTCTGTAAGAAATATACCTTAAATATAAAGACAGAGCAAAAAGAAGGAGATGGGAAAAGATATAATATTCTAACACCAATCAAAAAGAAGCTAAAGTAGCTATATTAATTTTAGAAAAACAGATTTCAGAGCAAGAAAAATGATCAGGGATGAAGATGAGCATTACATAATGAAAAAGATGTCAATTCTTTAAGAAGTCATAACAATCCTTAACATATATGTGCCTAACAACAGAACATAAAAATACATTAGCAAAATCATGGAGAATGGCAAGGAGAAATAGATGAACCCACTGTTATAGTTGGAGACTTCAACATCCCTCTACTGGATACGGACAGATCCATCAGCAGAAAATCAGTAAGGATACAGTTAAGCTAAACAGAATCATCAATCAATTGGATCTAATTGATAGCTACTTCATCCAACAACATCATTAGAATGCATAGTCTTCTCAAGCTCACATGAAACATTCACTAAGCTAAATGACATTCTGGATCATGAAATACACCTTAACAAAAATTTTTAAATATATGTTTATTGATTTCAGAGAGGAAGGGAGAGGGAGAGAGAGATAGACACATCAATGATGACAGAGAATCATTAATCAGATGCCTCCTGCACGACCCACACGGGATCGAGCCCACAACCTAGGCATGTGCCCTGACCGAGAATCAAACCATGACCTCCTGGTTCATAGGTCAATGCTCAACCACCGAGCCACGCTGGCCAGGCATGCCTTAACCAATTTTTTAAAAATAGAAATCATACAGTCTGCTCTAAGATAACAAACAAGTTAGAAATCAATAAGCGAAAGATAGCTGGAAAACCCCCAAATACTTTAAGATTATACAACACAATTCTAAATAACATATGGGTTAAAGAAAAAGTTGCAAGAGAAATTAAAAAACACTTTGAATTAAATGAAAAAATAGCTTATCAAAATGTGTGGTATACAGCAAAACTAGTGCTTATAAGGAAATTTATAGCATTGAATATATATATTTACAATCAATCACCTAAGCTTCCACCTTCGGAAACTAGTAAAATACGAGCAAATTAAACCCAAACTAAGCAGGAGAAAACCAATAACAAAAATTATAGCAGAAATCAGTGAAATTGAAAACAGAAAATCAATAAAGAAAATCAAACAAACCAAAAGTTGGTTCTTTGAAAGGTTAATAAAATTAGCAAACCTCTAGCCAGGTTAACTAAGAAAAAGAGAGAAGATACAAATTACTAATATCAAATGTGAAATAAGAATCATTAGTGTTCATCACATGAACATTACAAAGATAATAAAAATATTATTAGCAATTTTATGCTCACAAATTTGATATCCTATATGAAGTAAATCAATTCCTTGAAAGACAGAATCGATGAAAACTCATACAAAGAGAAATAGGTCAGTGGAAATGCCTATATCTATTGAAAAAATTTGATTACTAAATAATAAACTTCCAAAAAAGAAAGCACCAGACCCAAATGGGTTCACATGAAGTTTACCAAATATTTAAAGAAGGAATTCTCTACTTTCTCTTTCAAAAAACAGAAGCAGAGATAAATGTCCTAATTCATTCTATGAGGCTAGAATTATCATAATAACAAAACAAGGACATTATAAAAAAGGAAAATTATAGACCAATGTTTCACAAACATAGTTGCAAAAAAATCCTCAACAAAATAATTGTTGATCAAATTCAACAATGTATAAAAACAATTATATACCATGACCAACTGTGATTTATTTTAGGCATGCAAGGCAAATCCAACATTTAAAAAAGTAATTAATGTGTCACATCAACAGGCTACAGAAAAAAAATTATGGGCATTTAAGTCAATACAAAAAAAGCACTTGACAAAATCCAACATCCATTCATCATTAAAAAAAAAATCTCAGCACACTAGAAATGAAAGGTAACTTTTTCAACTTGATAAAGAACATCTACAAAAAACCTAGAGCTAACATACTTAATGGTGAGAAATTAGATGCTTTCCTGCCAAGATCAAGGAGCAAGGCAAGGATGTCTGCACTCATCCTATTCAGGCTCTTCCTGGAAGTCCCAACTAATGCAAAAAGACAAGAAAGGGACACAAAAGATATATAGATCAGGAAGAAAGAAATAAAACTTTTTGTTCACAGAAGCTGTAAGTGTCTGTATAGAAAATCCCAAAGAATTAACCAAAATACTCTGAAAATAGTAATAAGCGACTATAGCAAGGTTGCAGGATACAAGGTTAACATATAAAAGCCAAATTCCTTCTTATAAATCAGCAATAAACAGTTGTAATTTGACATTTAAAACACAATTCCATTTACATTTTAGCTCCAAAAATGAGATAATCAAGTAAAAATCTAACAAAATGTGTACAAGATCTACATGAGGAAAATTACAAAACTGTGATGAAAGAAAGAAAAGATTTTTCCTGTCTTGTTCATTACTGTATCCTTAACGCTCAACATAGTGTCTAACATATTGTAGAAACTCCATACAAATTTGGCAAGGCAAGAAGACATAACAGCACTCAGTCCTGCCATCTGTAGGCAAGGCTCCCTCCCCTTGACAAAAGACAATACTTAAGATAGCATTCATCTAAGTTGAAGAACTGTTAGGGAGGGAGCAGATAGGAAGGCTCTGTTCCCTGCCCACCACCCTGTGTGTGGAGTCAGGAGGGGAATCAAGAAAAAATTCACTATCCTGCACTCTGGGCACCTGAGTACATAGACATTATTTGATAAGGACATTTCTTCTAGAACACAGACAAGCCCACCAGAGTGCCCCAAATCTTGCTGTCTGTGCTTATCAATACCAACCAGACACTCAAAAACTCTGACTAGGAAGGAAGAGAGGGAGAAGGAGAGAGGGGTAATGTATAAGCTCTGTCCTTAGTGCAGTCGAGCCCAACTTCTCTCAATCCTTGCCCAGGTGTGCTGCACTGAGACAGTACTAGCACCCAAATAGCAAGGATTACGGGGGGGCAGGGGGAGCAGAGCAGCAGACTCGGGACGTGCACACCACATGCAAGTCTGTGTGAAGACAAAAGGAGAAACTGGATTCCTGCACCCCGAGCCCATGTAGCTACAGGCATTGTCACGAGGAAGTTGACTCTCCAGAAACCTACTAAACCAAGCATGTCAAACTCGCTGTTTATTTAAATGAGGCACGTGGCCCACTGGCCATGCGTTTGACATGCTTGCAAGGATGACATCCCTATGGCTAGTTCACTGTGGCAACCTCAAACAGCAGGAACTCAGTAATTTTGTTAAATGGATGGATGAATGGACAGATAAATGCACACACAAAAAAGTGACTAAAAGAACAAGCAGAGGATGGAAGGGAAGTGCTGCACAGGCTCTGTCCTACACATAGACCAGGCTCAGGATCTTGTACTCTTGCATAAGACCACTGTACTGATAAGCCAACACTCATGCCTACATTTCAAGAACAGGGGAGGGAGGGCAAATATCACAGTCCAGGCATCTGCAACACCACACGTGCATTTGAGTGTGTGTGTGCAACAAGGAAATTCACACTTCTGCAGACAAGTATATATAAAGTCTCTCTCCTGCCTTTCAGTTTTGTGTGGAAATGTGGCTGTGTGTGTGTGTGTGTGTGTGTGTGTGTGTGTCCACGCGCAAGCATGGAAAATGTGGGTATGCATAAGAGAGTGAGAAGGCTCAATTCTTGGCACATTCTCCATGCCTGTTTTCAAGACCTGGGGAAGTTCATTCACCACACACCTCCACTAGAGATAGCGAGTCCTATAGAGAGGCTTTCTCTTATTCAGCAGAATACTACTAGCACCGTGCATGGCACATAAAAAGTGATTAAGCCTTGGCGGGTGTTGCTCAGTGGTTAGAGTGTCAGCCCACTTGCCAAAGGGCCACAGGTTGGATTCCTAATCAAGGACACATACCTGGGTTGCAGGATCAATCCCCAGCTCTGGTCAGGGCATGTGCAGGAGGCAACCAATTGATATATCTCTCTCACACTGATATGTCACTTTCTCTCTTTCTCACTCACTCTGTCTCTCTGTCTCTCTTCCCTCCTTCCCTCCATTCCACTCTCTCTAAAAATCAATGGAAAAATTATCCTCGGGTGAGGATTAACCAAAAAAACCTGATCAATAAATATGTACTGATTAAATTGTTTGGCAGAAGGTTCATGATGACAAGGCTCACCCTCCTGTAATCCATGCACACAGGAGGTGCTTTGAGAATTCACAACTCCGATATGCAATGGGTATGGGAGAAGGAGCAGTTCATTCTTCTGCACACCAGGTGCATGTGTGTGTAAGCATGTGTGCCTACAGTGTTAAGTGCATGCCCTGAAAAGTAATGATAAGGCTCTTCCTTGATAGAGTCTTGGTTGTGAGTTCACTTAACCCCTATGATATCCAAGTGTGTGGTTCTGGAGGAGGTGGGGAGAATAATGAGCCAATGTAATTTCTGCCACAGCTTGCAGGGACACAGCACTGGGAACGTGCATGAAAAATAAGGATGCTCATTCCTTTCCACCCTTTATAGGCTAAGTCCCTTGGGGGATGAGCCTCCACCTGACTTGCTTATTACTACGTCCCCAGCACTTAAACCAAACCAGTAATTCTGAAAGTTGAGTGAACATCAGAATCCGTGGGAAGGCTTGTTAGAATACAGACTGTTGTGGTTCGGGAATTAGTAGGTCAGGGGTGGGGTCCAAGAATTTGTATTTCTAAGAGGTTCACAGATGATATTGATGATGTTAGTCCAGTGAACACACATTGAGAACAAGCACCCTAAATGAACATTAAAGAAATGAAAGAATGGGAAGGTGATGTAAATACTCTCTGGTGTTTTAAACATGGATGAGATTCCCTCTCTTTGAATTTTTGTACAAGGGTAATGGGCTTGGCTAGCATTTGTACCCAAATACCAAGAATGAGAGGTAGGACCCTGAATAGAAGACTCAGGCGCCTTCAGATTGTGTGTGTGAAGGTGTGTGTGTGTGTGTGTGTGTGTGTGTGTGTGTGTACAAGAAACATCACTCTCCTGCTTACAGGTGATTTGTCCATGATTGTACAAAGTGAAGTGTCCTTTCTGCGTATGCAAAAGGGACCAATTTCATTCAAAATCTGGCTGTGGGAGGAGCATGTAGAAAGCTCCAGTGCCCTACACACTGGACATAGGTGAGACAACACTGCTAGTGACACGTCGTATCCTACACACACTGTGGATGCAGCTCTGTGTATAGGGAACACGCCTTCTGTGTGTGTATACCTGAATGCTGTGTGTGCTTACAGGGAAGGCGTACTTTTCTGCATATAGTGTGTTCACATGTGATTGATATGATTGTACAGAAAGGTAAATAGAAGGATTGTTCCCATACACAGCAGCATGGAGAGCAGCAGTAAGACCTCTCTCATTTAGTCCCTATCGATGGAAGGATTGGGAAAGTCCACTGGTCTACACACTGGGATGGGAATCTCTGCATGTAGATCCATGTCGCTGGGTGTGTCTGGGGGCATGAGGGGTGAAAATCTCTCGCAAAACCTACACATGTTTGTGTTTACAGAGCAGATAGCAAGGAACATAAAAATCTACTTCATTTTTCTGAACAGTAGCCTATTAGTCCACAGCATCCACCTGTCATAGTGTGTTGATTAGTGCCCGACCTGAATGTAAAGGTAGCAACCTTGTCCATTTTCATCCCTGCTATCTCTTCTGTGACTGGCATAGTACCTGGCATCTAGTAGACATTCAAATATGTGTGGAAGGAAGGAAAAGGGGGAGAGAGAGTTGCTGCCCAAGTTCTGTCTCTCTACATGTAGACAAGGCTCCTTCCCTTAAAGTTCTTGCACATGGGCAGCAATTCAGTGCAGCAATGGCACCTACAGTGAACAAAGGAGAATGATGCACCTGGTCAGGAGCCCACTCCATGTTACATGTCTGTGTGTGTGTACCCATTCGGGCCCTTCTGTACACATTGCATTTGTGTGCTGAGGTTTAGAAGATTCTCCTACACACATCTGTATGATCCCAGGAAGGGGGTCATGTCAAGTCCCAATGTGCAGTCTGCCTACCCTCAGGATATGCAGGCATAATGAATGAGGAGTCCATTCTGCAACCTGCAAGGAGGGACCAGATGTGGCTCATTTTCTTGTGAGTCAGCTGCCCAGCATGGCATCTGAAATAGAGTAGGAACTCAACAGGTAGTTGTAGAAAGGAGGGTAGGAAGATATAGAGGGGCTCTGTCCTATTCAAAGATGATGCTGCCCCTCTCAGAATCCTTGCCCAGGTGCATTGCATTCAGAAAGCACTCTCACCCAGGTAGCAAGGATTAGAGTGGGGGAGCCAGAGCAGAAGATTCTGGCACCTGCACTCCCTGAGTGTGTGTTTAACAAAACAGCTCATCTATGTATGATTAAACTAAAATGAAGACATTCTCCAGCGTGAGAACAGGAATGAGATGTATCATACTTGTGTGTAAGTTAGGGGGATAGATAAGAAGTCCCCTATGTGGTCCACTCCCCCTCAGTACATGAAGGAGGTGGTAAGTGATGACAAAGTCCATTTTCTTCACCGGACTGTAAGATCCAGGAAGGCAGGGACCAAGTGACCAGCACAGTGACCAATGAATATTGTTTTGGGAAAAAAGAATGAGTGACAAAGGAGAAGCAGGCATGCAGCAAACAGCTGAGAAAAGATGTACAAATCCTCTATCCTTCTCCACTCAGAGGAGGCTCACCCTCCAGAATACTTGCTCCAGTGCATTTGCATTCAGAAAGCACTCTCACCCAGATACAAAGGATGAGAGAAGAGGAGCAGAGCAGAAAGTTTGGGCACCCGCACCCTGTATGTGTGTGCATGTGCATATTAACTCTCTTGGTTCCTTTTCCTCAAAGCATCACTATGTGCATTTAATAACATTGATACATCTCTCCAGAGTGTGCATTATGTATTTGTCCCTGTGCATAAGGTCACAAGGCCATTCTCTCTCAGACAGAGTCTCTGAATATGTACTGGTCGCTGTAGAGTGGCATTTTTCTCAGATCACACATGAGAGTGCAAGGGTTGGCTATGTGTTTGTAGGATAACAAGAAGGCTGGGACAATCTGTGTATGCAGGCAAACATGTGTATGCATATGTTGGAGGATAGTACAATACGTACTTTATTCCCTTCTATTCCTCTGCTAAACTATAAATTCATTGAGGGCAACAACCGGTGGTGTCAGTCTCATCACCCAATGTATGTTCCCCCATTAGAATATCTGATAGTAAGCTGAAATAAAGAGAAAGCTCATGCCCTGACAGAAGGGTAAGCCTGCACAGAGGGAATGAAGTCCATCTTCCCATAGTTGTCCTCTAGAAAGCCCAGGGATGAGGACTCTGGGCCAGAGATCTTGTCTATCTTGTCTATCACCATTGTATCTCTAACACCCAGTGCAGGGCTGGCATCTCATAGCAAATATTTGAAAGAAGGTGTGAAGGTGAAAGAGGTGATGTACAGGTACCCAATCCTTCTACCTGCAGACAAGGCTCGGCCTCTTTGAACCCTTGAATAGGTGTGTTGCACTGAAATAGCACTCACACCTAGGTTCCAAGGATTCAAGAGGGGGAGCAGACAAGAAGGCTCAAGCACCCACCCCTGTGTGTGTGTGTGTGTGTGTGTGTGTGTGTGTGTGTGTGTGTGTATGGCAAAGAATTTTGTTGATATATATATAGTCATTTATGAGTGATTGTACAAAGGCAGAGAATGTTCTCTCCTGATATTTCTCTGTGGGATCAGAGAAGACTCGTGCTTTTGTGTATTTGTGGGTGACAGCCGCAATGAGAAATCCACTCTATGGCCTATTCACTCTTGGTTCATGTAGGTATAATGGCTGATGAAGAATTCCATTCTTCTCCCTCAAGTATAAGCAACATGAGGGAAAGGCCCAGGCATGTCTTATTTACTACGGTGTGCTCAATGTCCAATTTAGTGTTGCGTATATAAGAGGTGATCAATAAATATTTGTGGAATAGATGGAAGGAGCATGGGAAGGTTCTCTGTCCTAAATGAAGATGAAGCTCTCACTCTCGGAATCCTTGCCCAGGTGCATTGCATTCTGATAGCACTCTCACCCAGGTAGCAAGGATTAGAGAGGGGGAGCAGGGCAGAAGGTTCCTTGTGGGTTTAACAAGAGGGCTTACACTTTTTCACAGATACTGCTTACTTGTGACACTACAGAAGTAAAGAGAAGGTTCTTGAGCTTCACATTAAAGATGTATAGTTGAGCCCGGCTGGTGTGGCTCAATGGTTAAGTTTCAACCTATGAGCCAGGTCAGGCCACATGCCCGGGTTGGGGGCTTGATCCCAGTGGAGGGCATGCAGGAGGCAGCCTATCAATGATTCTCTCTCATCATTGATGTTTCTACCTCTCCCTCTCCCTTCCTTTCTGAAATCAATAAAAATATATTTTTAAAAAGATGTCTAGTTGAACACATATTTTGTCTTCTCTTGGATAACAACAAAAAATGTATAAATCTACAAGGACAAAGAGACTGGGAGGACAGAGGTGTGTGACTAAGAGGAAGAGAGAGAGAATAAATATGAGATATCACCAAGGCTCACTATCCCCCAAATCCTTTGTGTGAATGTGACCCAAAAAGCAGCATAGTTGAGTACAGTTGTTCTCAAACTTCAACATGCATCAGAATCATATGGAGAGCTTGGTAATATACAGACTACAGGGGTTCTCATAGGCCTGGGGTGAGACCCAAGAATTTGCATTCTTACAGGTTCCCAGGTGATGCTGCTGCTTGGGATGGCACTGGTGTAGTGGAAAAAACATGGACTCGGGTATCGTCAAATCCTGGTTCAAATGCAAGCTTTACTACAAATTAGCTTAGAGAATCAACCTGATTTTCTCAAGGTGAGGTTACAAGCCTACTTCTTAATGGTGCCAAGTAAATGAAATGGCATGACAAATAAACCAAGTGGAGCACAGCACTATCATTACGGGTATACCTCATTTCATGGAGCTTCACTTCATTGCACTTCACAGACCTTGTGTTTTTTACAAATTAAAGGCAATACCTTCCACCAGCAGGAGAGAACATGAGAGCACAAACTACTTTGTAATAGGGTTTGGACAGTTCATTGTTCAACAGGCAAGAATTCAACTGCAACATCAGAGGACTCAGAGGGTCTGTGCCTTTGGACTGGGGATGCATTCATGTATGTATTTTTTTTTATTTTGTTATTGATTTTGGAGAGAGAGCAAGGGATAGGGAGAAAGAGATAGACATCAATGTGAGAGAGAAACATCGATCCGTTGTCTCCCATTCGTGCCCTGACTGGGGATTCAACCTGCAACCTAGGCATGTGCCCTGACTAGGAATGGAACCTGCAACCTTTCAGTGCATGGTACAACGTTCAACCAACTGAGCCACATTGGCTAGGGCCACTCATGTATGTAGTTCTTGAGGTAGGTGAGACTTGCTCTCCTGTAAACCCTACATGTTGAAGGGAGGAATGTGAAAAGGAGCAGATGAGATGGCTTAATCTCCTGAATGTTTCATGTGCTTGACTGTATCAAGGAGTACCCAGAGAGAGGGAATGAAGAGAGGTGACAGCTGCTCTGTTCTCTGTGCTGTAGACATCCACCCTCTGTGAATCTTTGCCCAGGTGCATTGCACTCGGGAAAGCACGTACATCTGGGTACTTAGATTAGAGAGAATGGTACACAGCAAAAGCCTCAGACACACACACACACACACACACACACACACACACACACACACACACACTCAGTATTGGCACAGGTGTCCAACCCATACATGAAAAGAGGAAAGAGAAGGTTCAATCTCTGATTTCTCTTTCTCTCATACATCATATCCAATATATCAATAAATCCAACCAGCTCTAATTTTAAAATATATCCACATATGATCAGTTTTCACCACTACCAGCACTGCATGTAGAATGCACTAACAACTATGTAGTGAGGAGAAAATGAATGAATGAAAATGGGGGCATTTGCTCCTGTGAGTATGAAGCCAAAGTCTCCAGTGTCTCCTGTCTCTGAACACTCACCTACCGTATATGCTGCAACAACAAAGCATTGTTTTTGTTCTGGTTATTGAAGAAGCCTGAGAAGCAATCCTGAGGCAGTCCTCTAGCACCTTTGGTACCTAGAATGTGGTCTCTAAATAAAAGGAACCAAGGCTTATGGAAAACATGGTAGATTCCAGATCTGGGGAAAGAGATGTCTGACATGAGCCTGGAACATTATCTCAATCCAGAAAGTGGAGAAGCTACTGAATAACTACTGGGTCCATGACAAAATAACTCAGAAGCCAATTTAAAGAAGCTCCCTCTAAAAAATGTCTAAAAGATGGGACATTTGAGCTTCACTGAGGATAAGAATTGCAATGGCTTGAAAGATCAAATGTATTTAAACCCACGAGCTTATAATGTTTTTAAACCCTCTTTTGAGTAAGCTAGTGATCCAACTCATTATTTTGAGTGCTGAATAATAAAGAAAACCAAACATCATGCCTTTCCTATAAAAATTGCACCACTGGGTAATCAAAGAGTAGATAAGGGGAAGTTTTTCTTTATCGAAGTATTCCAGCTAATAAATGAAGAGAACATAATGAAATTAGAATATCATTATTTTGCAAACCTAATGAAATAAGGCTCTAGGAATTGAACATCAACAGTAACTAACATCACAGAAAGGGAGACAAAACCAGTCATTATGTGCCTCTTAATGGAAGTACTTCTGTCCCCTTCCTCAAAGTTAAGCCTGAATCTGATCAGGCTCCTCAAAACAACTATCAATTTACAGGAAATACAAACAAGGAAAACTGTACCACAGGGATGCAATCACAAAAATCCAGCCTGTGGGAAACTGCAGGACCAATGTCTACTTTATTAAAACAAAGAAATTATAAGCAGAGAAAAAATAAAGATGGAGGGGGACATTATAATCCAGAGACTACAATAACTATCAACCAAATGCAATGTTATGTACTTTATTTGGATCCTAGTTTATTATGTTTTTGAGACAACTGAAAATGTGAACAATATATATTTGATATTAATAAATTGTTGTTAATTATCAAGTGTGATAATTATGTTATGGTTGTGATTTTTTTAAGCAAGAGTTCTCACCATTTAGAGATCTATAACAATCATCAGCTTTCCCTTTCCTCCATCATATCTTGCTACTTCCAACCCCTCTGCTCCTGCCACTATGGCCTCTTTGTTGTTCATAAAACATAGTAGTCTTTTCTGATTGCCCTATTTGATCCTAAAACTTCACCACCATCTCCACTGCCCCACCCACTCCTTATCCCCCTTTCCTGCTTTATGATTCCTCAGAGCATTTATCACGAACTGGCACATTATGTATTTCACCTGATACTTTGTTTACTGCCTGTCTCCCCCTACTAGGGCAGGGGATTCTTGTCTTTTTATCATTGATATACCCCTAATGTGTAGAAGAGCACCCAGCACATAGTAGATACTCAGTCAGTAAGTATTGGTTGAATAAATAAATGACTCAGTGAATGAATCAGCTGCAAATCCTGGTCTGGGAAGAGAACAGAGAAAGCTCTCATGGGATAGTAAGGGAATCTCACTTCCTGCACCACATGTGCTTGCGTGCACAGATGTTCTTTAATTCCCTCACACATTGGGTTTGTCAGCATTAGCTAGAAGGCTCCTTTTTCCACCACACCCCGTTTATGGGAGTACTGATAAGGCTCTTCTTTTCCTCCCCGCTAGGTGCTGGCAAGGCAAGAACAGTTCCAAAGACTTACCTCCTTCTAGGTTGTCCTTGTCACTGTGAGGACCTGCACTTTGTACAAGAGAAAGGTAAGAGAAAACTTGCTCCCTTGCAAGAACTATTTAGGAATGAGATGAGAGAAAGGACACAGGGCAGTGGGTCATTCTCCTTTCTACCACTTGTGTGTTCTTATCTTTGTGAATGTGTCTGTACATGTATGCCCACATGCACAAGAGAGCAAAGAAAGCTGAGGCTCACCATCCTGCAAACCCTGCATGTGGGAGGGGTTTTCAGCAAGCGCACCCTCCACCATGCAAGGGATGTGAGAGAGGGAGCAGGACAGACTCTCTTGGCACAATGTGTGTTTATACTCTGGAAAGTAAGGTGGGTCAGCCTGGGGGTTGCCCACGGAAAGCAAGGGAGCCAGCCAAGGGAGGGGCTATTCTGGGTAAGCCAGGAGGGGCATACATGGAGTGAGACAGTCATTCAGAGTGGGGTTTGGTACGAGTGGTATATTTATATGTTCCACAACAGAACACATGAGGGAGGACATATGAGGCAGGGGCTATATCAAAATCTCAATCACCTTCCATGTGTATGTGTTTGTTCTCATGCTTGTGCACTGGAGAGGGAGGAGAAGGCTTGCCCTCCTGCAAGCCTTGGGTGTGGGAGGGTAATTAAGATGACAACGGTCCTACACTCAAGGCATGTAAGAGAGAAAGCAAGTCAGGAGATTTGCTCTCCTATACACTGTATGCATATGAGTAAATGAGAATGTGTGTGTGTGTGTGTGTGTGTGTGTGTGTGTGTGCACGCACCCCATGGCCAAGTTTGCATGTGACTGTGCCCCAGACATGCTGAAATGAGAAGGTATGTCTTCATGCTTGTTCACATATGTACCTTTAGAAATGTTCACTATATACTACCTGTTTTTTCCATTTTCCTTTTTTTTTAAATTCCAAACACCATTATGGTGTTTATTATTTATAGGACACTGTTCTAAGTGCTTTTCATGTGTTAGCTAATTAAATCATCATAAAATATCTACAAGGTAAATCATTACTGTCACTATTTTACAGATAAAAGAACAGCAGATCATGCATAGAGGACACATGATAAGAAACCTCAGAATCTTACATGCTGGTGTTTACACAGAGGACCCAACAAAGAATGCAAGAAGGCACAGTCTTCTGGAGAGAGAGAGAGAGAGAGAGAGAGAGAGAGAGAGAGAGAGAGAGGAAATACTAACCCATGCAAGAATACGAGAGTATCTCATTACCCCTTGTGCTTCATGGAGGGAAGGCATAAAAAATGATCGGGTCTATGTATGGGAAGACAGAGCACAAGAGTGTCAGAAGGACAGACAAGGTGTCAACTTGCTAAGTTTCACTTTGATGCCAAATCATAGGAGGGAGATTCAAAAAGTATAGCTTTTTAGGCCGTGTGCCCCAGGATCCGGGTGAGGCTGGGTCCCGGGTCCGGGTGAGACTGCACCCCTGGGTCCGGGAGAGGCCACGCGCCCCCGGGTCCGGTTGAGGCCACGCGCCCCTGGGTCCGGGCAAGACCAAACCAGAGGGAGTCGGACCTGCATTACCACCATTTGTCCACCATCCAGAGCTGAAAAGTCAGTGCCGACATGTACACATAAGGAACGGTGGACATTGAAATTGGGTCTCAAAAGAACTGTTGGTCCAGAAAGAAACTCACTACAGACTGATTCATTTGCCTGTCAGCATAACTATTATTGCTCGTCTCACATTCGGTTCTTATAAGTATATTTCTAGTAACACATGATCTCACTCATCTAGGGGAAATGATGAACAACATAGACTGATGAACAAGAACAGACCCAGAAACAAGGAGGCATCGATTGGACTATCGGGCCTCAGAGGGTGGGTAGGGGGAGGGTGGGGGGTAGGGGGGAGAGATCAACCAAAGGACTTGTGTGCATGCATATGAGCCTAATCAATGGTTAAGGACAACAGGGGGGTGGGGGCATCCGTGGGGAGGGGTGTGGGATGGGAATGGGGGGATGAGGACAAATATGTGACACCTTAATCAATAAAGAAATTAAAAAAACACACACAAAAAAAAATATAGCTTTTTTTAGGCATAAGATGTGAGAAAGAAAGAAAATCCAGTCATTTCCCCCCTTATTCACAGTTTTACTTTCAGCAGTTTCAGTTACCTGTGGTCAGGTGCAGTCTGAAAACATTAATGGAACTTCCAGAAGTAAACAACACCAACATATATAGTGTGGATACACTAGACAAAGGATGATTTATCCTGGGAAGGATGGAATAGGGTGGCAAAAAAAGATTTTATCAGGCTACTCAAGAACAGCGTGCAATTTAAAACTTTTAAAGTAGAACCGGTAAGAGTTGATTATGGCTTGAATTTAGAATGTGGAGAAAATATAAGTGTCAAGGATGAATGCAAAGACTTTAACATATTAAAAACCTACACATCTCTGGCCTGAGCAATTGGGGAATGTCATTTACTGAGCTGGAGAACACTGAGGGAGGGGAGAGGAAAGTGAGGACTTCAGTTTTGTTTGTGTTAAGGTTTGAGGTGCTTATTAGACATCCATAGACAGGTGTCAATTACACAGTTTGGACACAGGCATCTAGAATTCAGGAGGAAGGTCCAGTCTAGATATATAAATATGTAAGTTATCCACAGAGGATGGTATCTAGAGCCACAGGACAAGATGAGAACAGCTGAGGACTACTGAGAAGTAGAAAGAAGTTGTCCAAAGACTAAACCCTCTATCTCTCTAATGTTTAAAACAAAGGAAGAAGAGGTAGAGCCATCAAAAGAGACCGAAAAGAGAAGCTTGTGAAGTAAAAGGACAACTAAGGGAGTGGGGAATCCCAGAAACTAGGTAGAGTCTGAACACGGAGGTAATTAACAACTGTGTGTAGATCTATCAAGTAAGATGATGAAACTGCCCAACACATTGGGGTCCTTGAAAGGGGGGATTTTAATGCTGAGGTGAATATTAAAGCCTTAATTTGCACCAGGATTCCACCATAGGTAATCTGATTGCCAAGACAGTGGGCCTAACAACCAAACCCCAAGCTGTGTGTACCCATGTGTGTATGAGAACCAAAGGTAATAAGGACTCACTCTCTGGCACATCTGGGGCACACATGTATGGAAGAGGGTGGGGGAAATGAAAGAGCAAAGATAAGGAATGTATAATAGGAAGGCTGTCATAAATGTGTGTGTGTGTACGCACGCAGAGAAAGAAGCAATGAGGCTGACTATGTAGCACAACCAATGTGCTCGTTGGGAGGTTGTACTAACAAGGTTACATTTACTGTAGTGTAAGTGATGCATGGAGTAGGAAGGGGGCAGCACTAGAAGGCTTACAGTCCTGCCATGCTGGATGAAATGGGACAACTCAGATGTCTCTCTTACATGCACAACATGTGTATGTGTGCACATGAAAGAAAGAGGAATGCAAGATAAGAAAGGCAAGTGGGAAGGGACATGGAAAACACACACACTACAATAGACGGTGCATAAGAGAACACGTAACTTGGTTCAGTTGTGTGTGTGTGTGTTGTGTGTGTGTGTGTGTGTGTGTGTGTATTTGGGAAGCATGTTTTTAAAAAGCTCAAAGCGCCGAAACCGGTTTGGCTCAGTGGATAGAGCGTCGGCCTGCGGACTCCAGGGTCCCGGGTTCGATTCCGGTCAAGGGCATGTACCTTGGTTGCGGGCACATCCCCAGTGGGGGGTGTGCAGGAGGCAGCTGATCAATGTTTCTCTCTCATCGATGTTGCTAGCTCTCTATCCCTCTCTCTTCCTCTCTGTAAAAAATCAATAAAATATATTTTAAAAAAAATAAAAAATAAAAAAGCTCAAAGCCTTGCATGCATACTCAAAGTAGAAAAGATGGGACAGCTCAAGACGCTTGTACTCCTGCATAGACAGTGGGGGCATTTGTGGGGGAAGGAGTAGAGAACAGAAGCAGAGACGGAGCAAGTATTAGAAACATACTTACTGATGAACCCTATAAAAATGTTAAGACATCATAAATATTCACACTATTTTTATGATGTAAATAATTATAATTTGAACAATGTTCCAATACCTTTCAAACAATTAAAAAAGACAAAGGCTTTTCATGTACAGACTAAGCAAGCAAACTTATCAGCTATCAGATAATTCTCATATTGTTTTTGCTTACATGTCATTACTTGACAACACTAATTATAGTGTAAAGAACCAAATGAGTGTTCACCTTGACACATCTTCTTTAGTCTTCACTCTTGTTAGCCAACAGATTATAGCTTAGAAGTTGCCCACCATCCTTCAAGGATAAACTCCCGTTTTGCATCTTATTATTTTTCCCTAAGTTAAGAGGAACAGATAGTTTTTATTCCTCCATACACTCCACAATACAAGGCAAGCACTAATAGTCAGAAGGACTCTTCTCCCTCACTGTGTGTATGTATGTGTATACAACTGAATACATACATGCCTAGGAGTCTGAGCCATTTTTCTTAAAGTCCACTATCATACAAAGTGTGCTTGTGGGAAGGGTACTGAGAAGGCCTACTGCATTTAAGAGTCAGCACAGCTCAGAATACCTGCACACCTGTAACACTTGTGTGGGGGAGGGGACCTGAGACAGCTCACACCCCAACATATGAGACCAAAAAGGTCAGGAGTCACCTGCTCCTCCTCACAGAGAACATGCACAGACACAGGTACCAAGAGACATGAGGCCATAAGGAGCCTTATACTCTTACACGCCTGTGCACATCATCTATGGGCAGGGCAGGTATCACTGTGATAAAGCTGACTCTTGTTCACCAGACCTATAAGAAAGGCATTAAGAAATCTCAGTCCTACAGGCTGGGTGAAGGCTTACTCTCCTGCAAACTCCATAGGTGGGAGTGGGATTTGGAAAGTGTACTCTCCTCCAGTCAAGGCACATAAAAGGATGATGGGGTCAGAAGGTTCTTGTCTCTGTCATTCTGTGTGTGAGAGAGGAAGAAGAGACAAGGAAAGGCTCATTTGCCTGCAAACCTGTGTAGTGGGAGGAGGAGTGAGAAAATTCACACACTGACATATAAGTAAGGCATAAGGCCTGTGAGGTAGCAAGCAGGTCAGAAAGTGAGTGTGCTTCTGGGTCTGTGTGGTTGCTCATGAGAAGGTTCCCTCAGTAGCAAGCTATCTATCTGCATGGATATGCAAATGCCTTCACATTGGCAGGAGCAGAAAGGGTGGTGGGAGGGGAAGTAAGAAGTGTTAAGTGACTGGACATTGTAAGCATATATTGCTGTGTGTAAGAGCAGGAATATGCAATGGGGAGATGGGACTCTTGCTCCCACATACTTCCTGCACTGTGTTGTTTGCATGGTATAGTGTAGTCTCAGCCGTGGGACTCCTGTTTCTGCCATTAACAATTGTGTGTGACTGCCCTATGCCTGAATTTCCTCATCTATGAAGTGGGGACTGTAGTAGTACCTCATTCTTTGGGTTGTCATAAGGGTTGACCTAGACAACATGACAAGTGCTTCGCTTAGCACCTGGTACACTGCAAATACTAATGAAAATACTGATCGTCATCATTAGTATCAGTACCAGCAAAATGAAGCTTTGTAGAGAAATATCATTCAAAGATCCCCATAAGTGCCTATGACCTCAACTGTTCACCTTGTCCCTTGTCTGGGGCCAGAAAGAAGCTGCTAAAAGGTGGATAGTCCCAGACTTTACTCTGCTCAAAAACTGGGGCCAAGGGAGAGAGAAAGAAAGAACTGAGAGACAGATACAGAGATAGAATCCTTAACAAAATGTTCATTATTATAACTTTGAAGTAAAGGAGAAGGTGGCAAAATGAACTGAAGACCAAGATGACTATATGTATGTGTTTAGGAGGTGGGTGAGGAGGTATTGAAGTAAGGTGTAACGGGTAGACAGGGGCATGACACATTGAAGGCTAAATAATAAAGTTGTGACTTTGATACCTCTGGTGGAAAAACTGGTAATCATCAGGATAAGCTAGATAACAAGCTCCTGAAAAATCATGAGATAATGGTACACTTAATAACATCTAGAGCCCTAGCTGGTTTGCTCAGAGGATAGAGTGTTGGCCTGCAGACCAAAGGATCCTGGGTTCAATTCTGGCACATACCTCAGTTACGACTCCTCCCCAGCCCAAGCCCTTGTCGGGGCTCGTGAAGGAGACAACCTATAGATGTGTTTCTCTCACATTGATGTTTCTGTCTTTCCCTCTCTCTTCCACTCTCTCTAAAAATCAATGGAAAAATATCCTCAGGTGAGGATTAAAATAATAATAACATCCAGAGTCAAGAAAACTCTAAAAAGGATATGTACATTTGAGGCTTGATATATATATAGTGTGATTGCTGTCCTAAAGAGCTTGAAGTCTCTACACCAAGTAAGAGTCCTATGTAAAGTTCTCTTAGCTCCATCCCAACTCTGAGACTTTATGATGCTATGAGGACAGAATTCAGCCAGATAGAATGGATTTTGTTCATTAGATTCCACATATAAGTGAGATCATGTGATATCTGTCTTTCTCTGACTGGCTAATTTCGCTTATCATAATACTCTCCAGGTCCCTCCATGCTGTCTCAAAGAGTAAGAGATCCTTGTAGTTATACAAGGCAGTAGAATTGAAATGCAGGAATTTAGAGAGGAAGCACATTGCTGTAGACCAGATGAGTTAAAGAACTACCAAAGAGGATGGGAAAGATGTTGACAGGTCAAGAGGAAGAGGAGGTGGAGGAGGGTATTCCAGAAGGTAGGGAGGAGGATAGTAAAGGAGCTACCTATAAGGTCACAAATAAACCAATTAGCCTGGAGTAGAGAGTTCTGCCAGGAAGGGGGTGAATAAGGTCCCTAAATGCTGCAAGAATAATGAGTTAGACTATCAATGTGGTGAGCAAGCATTCTGGGGGGGCGGGATTTTATAGGTGGCCTATCGATGGTGTTTTTCTTAATGTGATTACTTGAGAGTGAAGACGAATAAACTAAAACTAACCCCAACTCATGTTTTATGAAGTTTATTTAAACAGCATTGCTATGAGCATAGGGGTGCATATTTTCTTTCTTGTTTGGTGTTTCAGGATTCTTAGGATATATTCCTAGAAGTGGGATTAAATGTACTGATTTAAAGAAAGACTACAAGTCCACATGGACATGAATATTATAAAGATGGTATGCAAACAACCAGGATGTCTGTGAAACACAGCTGCAGGCCATGGGCAGTAACCACAGTTTATAAATTGGAGAACAAAATGCTTCTTCGGGAAGTTTAGTCTAGCAGCAAGTGGAAATATAGATTGGCATTAGGGAGATCAATTTAAAAGATCAGCTCTCAAAACCAATAGATGAGAGAGATCAAGAGGGTCAGAACTGGGCTGATTAGAGGTGAGAATAGAAAGGAAGTGATGGGGGGGAGGAGTAGTAAGGAGGGGTTCAATAGATTTCAAGAGCAGGAATTGGCAACTCATTGTATGTGGTATTTTGTGAAGAAGAATCTTGTAACAGTGTTGGAAATAAGGCTTGAATGAGGTAGTAACTGAGCTAATATAAATGAGATGAGTGTGAGGAACATTTTAAGCAATCTACAAAACTTGGATTAAGCCAGGGCATGATTACATCATAAAATTCCAAGGATTCCAGCATTAACACAAAGATAATGGATTGGGCTAAGAATTAGGTATTTGGAGTCTTATCATCCTTCACTGGTCATGCTGCATTGCAAAGCAATAAGCAAAAGGATGCTGTGTGCTGCACAGATACCAAGGCATTTAATATATTTTTGCTACTCTTAATTCTGAGCAAGCTACCTATCCTATGCTGGTGTTCCCAACATGAAACACTTATCTCCCCCTCATTTCCCAACCCCTTATAGCTCATGCTAAAACTGGCAGTTGAGTGGATTTTACTTTATTGCTTGAGGGAAATTTAAACAAAAAACAACAACTTGGAAGGACTTATGAGCTCAAGTCCCCTCTAAAAATAGACACAGTTACACCATTCATTTGGTACATAAACTTATTACGTCTTGCAACTTGGAGGACTGGCAGAATGAATAGATTCATTATCTCTTCATTTATGCTTTTCTTAAGAGCTGTCAAGCCTTTGCACTCTACATTTCCTCCAAGAACCCACTCTAAGAAAGTTTCCCCTCTGAGTGGCTCATATAGCACTTACACACATCCTGCCTTGTGCTGGAGTTATTTGCATTGTGCCTTATCTCCTCCTAAGGGAAGAGACTGACTTTGACATTACTTGGGAGGCCTCAGACACAGGGTAGAAGTTCCTTAACTATCCGTGAAATAAATCTATCTGTTTTTAAGCTAAGTACAGTTGCTCCCATTTGAAGTATTGCCATTTCAAGGCCCCCAAAAAGTCTTACCAGCAGTTATTCAAATAATTTCCCCTTAGCCATTATTGTGCAAGAAGATATGGATAAAACGATTTACAAATTCAGGAAGATTTCAGGGTGTGCCAGGTTTTGGGACACACACACACTCAATCCTTCTGCCTAACCACCCACCCAAGGCGTGGTGACTACTAGCATGACAAATACTGCCTACACCTCTGTAATTCTAAAATGTAACCTTATGAGTAAGTCTTAATCTGAATTTAGGTCCAAGAGACAAGCTACATTGAGTTGAAGGTTAATCTTTATTCTCTCAATGAGCTGGAGAATAAAAAACATTAAACAATCTAGAGAACTGGATTCTAGCTCCAACCCTGTCTTTTAAAAAATAATTTCATTATTGATTTCAGAGAGAAAAGGAGAGGGAGAGAGAGATAGAAACATCAATGATGAGAGAGATTCATTGATTGGCTGCCTCCTGCACACCCCACACTGGGGATCGAGCACAAAACCCAAGCACGTGCCCTGACCAGGAATTGAACTGTGACCTCCTGGTTCACTCAACCACTGAGCCACGCCGGCCAGGTGCTAATTGTTATTTTGAGCTTACCAATTTAAAATGGTCATTATCTTTTGCTTCCTCCTACTATAACCCCTATATTTAATTGGTTACCAAGTCCAAACCTCCTGGTTTGCAGTATTTCATATTTATTCATTTACTTTTTATCCCCACCTTTCCCACTGTGTAGTCTGGCCCCAACTGCTTTACACCTTTCAATATCTGTTATTCCTCTCCCCAAGACTGTTCCCTATTATTGACCACACTCAAATTTCATATTCCCCCACCCTCCACAGTCTGCTTGCCCAGTCAAGCCAATTTTCTCATGATCAGCTGCCCACCTACCCTAACCAGATTTGTGTTACTAAGCCAGACAGGATTGTCACCCTTGTTTTCTACATGTCCAAATGTTAACAGTCTTTAAAGGCCCAGCTCAAGTCTCACTTCTTTTATGATACTCTGCTTTTCCTAAACTCTCATTAGACAACGGTACTCATTTTTTTATTATATGCTCATTCTCTACCTCCTTCGTTTTTCTTGGATAATAAGCACAAGAGAAACTGGGTTTGGGGCATTTTTCTTTGGTATCCTCCTCCATAGTGTTGGATGCATAATGGGTGTTCAAGAAATGCTTTTCACACTGGCTGTTTTGGCTGGGTGTTTAGAGGACTGGCCTTTGGACCAAAGGACCATGGGTTCAATTCCCGGTCAAGGGCATGTACCCAGTTGAAGGTTCGATCCCCGCCCAGTTAGGGTGGGTGCTGGAGGCAACTAGTACATGTGTCTCTCACATCGATGTTTCCCTCTCTTTCTCTCCCCCTCCTCCCTCTCTCCCACTCTCTCTAAAAGTCAAGGGGGTGGGGGGAATATCCTTGGGTGAGATTTAAAGAAAAGAAATGCTTTTTGATCATATAATGATTAATGTTCAAACTATATTATTTAATTTGAAAATTCTGTTTTTATTTTTCTCCTCAGTGATCACATATTGAATCTAAAAGAGCCCATTAGAATCACGACACTCTGGTCCCCCTCCCTACCCTTCTCTCCCCCTTTTGGAATTTAACACATGAATAACACACATCATGTGATACTAAAAATCTGCAATTTTAGAACTTTAATAACAAAAGACCACAAAATCCAACTAGATACTTCCCTTCAATATGAAAAACCATTTTCCCCTAGCAAGCATGTTAAACAAAGCTCTTAAATTAAAAAGCAAGAACAACCGGAAATACTTCCTCTTCAGGTCCCTGGGGAAATGCTGCTCTGAGGCTGACCCTGGTGGTGGAGAAGGCGGGTGTAGAGAGTAAATCTTTAATGCCTAGAATCTAGGGCTCAAGCCAAAGGAGGAAGAAATCCAAATCCATTGGGGCCCAGCACATCTTTTTCTATGCCAGAAGTTCAAAGAGGGGGAGGGGGGTGTCTCATTTCCTAAATTGTCTTATGTATTCTTAAATCTGTTTAAACTATTGTATTACTTATCCCATCACCCACCAGCCACCAAGTAACAAGCCCTTCCTAGTTAGTTCAAGGAAAACAACAGCACACCAAGTGTGCCCTATTGTCCTCTGCCTATGTGTAACTACGAGTTAGGTTTTTGTGGGCCAGCAGAATTTAATTAACTACCTTATAAACCAAGGAAAACTTATGGCTCCACATATATGCATACCTTTATAATTTCAATATATCCTTTAATTAATTATAAGGGCAAGCAAATAACAACCTGCACTAAAAACAATCTAAAAGAATTGCTGGCTTGCCACAAAGTTAATATATCATTGAGTTAAGATTATTACTGGGCGGATAATGAAGAAAACAATGTGCAGAACACTCAATATATTGTCCTGGCAAAGTGCTAGTTCTATTGCAATAGGCTTCAGCAGTGTGGCCAGTTTTCTCCTTGACAAAAAACACAATATTTATTTTTTCCCTTTCTTCCCTTTTATTCCTAAACAGAGGTCTTAGAGATTCTGCCAGTGATGCGCCTGGATAGTCACTGGGTATTTTAATGTAGGTACTAATTAAAATGTTAACCCTGCCCTAACCGGTTTGGCTCAGTGGATAGAGCGTCAGCCTGTGGACTGAAGGGTCCCAGGTTCGATTCCGATCAAGGGCATGTACCTTGGTTGCGGGCACATCCCCAGTAGGGAGTGTGCAGGAGGCAGCTGATGGATGTTTCTCTCTCATCGATGTTTTTAACTCTCTATCCCTCTCCCTTCCTCTCTGTAAAAAGTCAATAAAATATATTTTAAAAATAGAAATAAAATGCTAATCCTACAATCTACATAGAACCTTGACTTGAAGAAGGAAACAGGCAGGTTGCACAGCACAGGTACTTTATGAGGTTTGTGTCTAATCCTATGTAAGATGCCTAAGATAATATGTCAGACTTCATCCTTTGAAAGCCCAAAGAAAATGGGGAAATGAGGATATGGGAACCTTTCTGTAATTTTTCCAAGATAAAATTTCAGAAAGAAAAAAAAAAGAACAGAATGAAGGGAGAGACTGACCCCAAGACCCTTTTGCAGATTCTATGGTACATCAAGAAGATGTAGTCAGCCAGCTCATAAATTTGCCACTAACCACACTAAATATAATTCAAAACACCTGGAAAACTTCTTAAAAAGAATGAACTGAAAGACCCTACAGATTTGGGCAGTTATCAAAATTTGTGCAACCAGACAGATGGTGTCAATGCTCTCAGGACAATGTGACAAGTCAAAGTTTTAATTCACTCAACTAAGCACCTCTGTACATGGATTACAATTTACACTTCATAATGTACACTCCCACTAATGCCATATGTTTAAGAAACCATCATTGAGGTTGTGAAAGAAAGTTCCCAGTCAAATTCTCACCACCCTTGGTTATATGGGTGTGTTCACTTTGTGACAAACCACTGAGCTGTAACTTTGGAATTGCATGCTATTTTGTACGTGTGTTATATTTTAATAGAAAAATTTAAAATCTCAGCATCCTTTGGCTACACTTGTAGCATCATTAAACACCTTGTTGCAGAAATGCTTAAATGGCATAGTGTTCCAGTCATTTGGAGTAAATTCACTGTTTGAGATAGAAGCATAATTGCTTGTGGACTACTGGTGCATGGACAATAAGAACCAACCTTGCATCTAAATGCATATAAGGGGAAATTATTCATTGATTAAGGGGTGTGCAGACTGAGCCACTTAACCTGAAACAGGCTAATTCAAAAATTACCAAACTTGGGACAACTGTAATACTCTCAGTTTAAAGTTTCCTTTAATCTCTAAGGGTACAAAGCATTGCATGGTGTGCGTATGTGTGACAGAAATTAATAGAAACTGGATAAATATGAACCAATTTTCGATGTTTCACACATTCTTAACATTGATACTCCATGGAATCATAAAATCAGGGCCCCCAAAAACTGGTCAGAATCAGCAGAAAATGCCTATGAGAGGCAGGTCAACCAACCAAACCTGCGCCATAGTTATAACCCTACACAGTGGCCAAAAGATAATGTGACAGGGCAATATTGAAAAGTGAGTACTCTCTATATGCATAGACTATAATCAATTTAATATTCTTTAAAAGTACATGTTTTAATCAAATGCCTAGCATGTATTGTGGAAGACAAATTGGGGGGTGTTATTTTTATTTGGATAGAAAAAACATTCATTTTTTATTTAACCACTGTGTATTGAGAGACTTACATGGCTAAATGCCAGGATACAATATTTTATTTGGAAGACACATTTTATACTCTTTAGTAATTCACGCTACTTGGGAAGGCAGCAAGTGGATGGTACTAACAGAGATGGAACAATTAAAGAAACAAAATATGGTGTGTAAACAGTGCGGTATTAACAGAAGTTCAAGGAAGCTTAGAATAGCTGCAGAGGTGGGCACACAGTCTGGGCCTTCTAACATGGGCAGGTAAGATCAGTGATAAAGAGATAGGGCATTGCAAGCTACAGCAAGTAAGATCTAAGCACTGGGCAAGGCAGAGTGAATCAGCAGGAGGTAGAGCAGTGCTACTCAAAGTATGGTTCAAAGGCCTACTGCCAGTCCCCAACTTGTTCACTAAGACAAGTCCAGAAATTAATAAGCATTTAGAAACTTTTATAGCAATTTGACAGAGCAATTTTATGTCTCATAAATCTAATAATAAATATAAAGCTTATATTTTATATGTCTTGATAATTTCATTCTCCTAATGATCTTTGTTGCATTATACAAAAGTTTCAATCCATGATGGACTAGAAGTTAGAAAAAATAAAAACACAATTAGCTTGTCTCTTGGCACAGGCTCCTTTGAGAAACACCAGTTGAGAGTGATGGTACATCTGAGTCAAGGGGTGTGGAGGTGAGGTGGGGAATGAAGGATGGGTAAATGGGGTAAGGCAAGATAATAAAGGCCTTGAAACCCAAGCACATGTAGGAATTTATAGTGGAGACAATAAGTATTGGGAAGTGGTACTAGGTTCATGAATAAAGAATTGACATGAAGAAAGAAGTAGTTTTGTAGGGCAGAGTCTGGCAGCAGTTGATTGGATTTGATTGGAATGAGATCAACCACTCAGAAATTAAGAACACAACATCTGAAGGAAGAATATACTAGAAAGAATCAACAACAGTAAGTTAGATGAAGAAGAGGATTGAATCAGTGATTTTGAAGACAAGGTAGCAGAAAACACCCAATCAGAGCATCAAAAAGAGAATTTTAAAAATGAAAATAGCCCTAGCTGGTTTGGCTCAGTGGATAGAGCATGAGCCCTCAAAATGAATGGTCTCAGGTTCGATCCTCATCAAGGGCACGTACTTGGGTTGCAGGTTCGATCTTCTGTCCCGGTCTGGGTGTGTGCAGGAGGCAACCAATCAATGTGTCTCTCTCACATCAATGTTTCTCTCTGTCTCTCCCCATTTCTTCCACTCTCTATTTAAAAAAAAAATGGAAAAAATATCCTCGGGTGAGAATTAACAAAAAATAAAATTTAAAAAAGTGAGAGTAACAGAAGGGATCTTTGAGACCACATGAAGCATAACAACATCTGCATCATACAGGTGCCATAAGGAGAAGAGAGAGAGCAAGGAATTGTGAACTTTATTTGAAGAAATAATGACTGAAAATTTCCTTAACCTGCTGAAGGAAAAAGACACAAGCCTAGGAAGTGCAGAGAGTCCCAAAAAAGATGAACCCAAAGAGTCCCACACCAACACACATCATAATTAGAATGTCAAAGGTTAAAGACAAAAAGAGAATCTTAAAAGGGGAAAGATAGAAAGTTACCTACAAGGGATCCCCTATAAGGATTAGTGCTAATTTCTCCACAGAAACATTTCAGAACAGAAATACAAAATACTCAAAATATTCAAAGTGATAAAGACAGGACCCTACAATTAAGACTACTCTATCCAGCAAGGCTATCATTTAAAACTGAAAGAGAAATAAAGAACTTTGAAACAAGAAATCTAAAGGAGTTCATTACCACCAATCCATTATTAGTATAAGAAAGAACTTCTTTAAAATTAATAAAGAGCCCAGCCAGTGTGGCATAGTAGTTGAGCATCAACCTGTGAACCAGGCGGTCACGGTTCAGTTCCTGGTCAGGGCATATGCCCAGGTTGCAGGCTTGATTCCCAGCATGGGGAGTGCAGGAGGCAGCTGATCAATGATTTTCTCTAATCATTGATGTTTTTATCTCCTTCTCCCTTCCTCTTTAAAATCAATAAAAATATTGTTTTGAAAAAGAGAGAGACAAAGAGGAATATTACATAATGATAAAGGGACCAATCCAACAAGAGGATATAATCTCTATAAACATTTATGCACCCAACATAGGAGCAAATCCTAACATATAAAAACCCTGGGTCCATCATGACTAGAGGCTCGACCAACCAGAAGTCAGTCCTGCAGTCAGCCCTGGGTTGCTGCAGGCGTGGTGACCCAGCACTGACTGCTGAGGGGGCTGAGAATCAGGCCCAGAGAGAGGCCTGAAAAGAGAAGCAGGATCTGATCCATAGCCTGTGTTGCAGCTGTTGATCAGCACTTGCCTCTCTCTTTCTCTCCGGCCGGGCCAGCAGTTGCACCTCCATTTCTCTCCAGGCCTCCACCAGGGCTGCTGATCAGCCCCACCTTTCTGATCAGACCCCATTGATAGGCCCAGAGACACTAACTGGCATAGAAACCGACCAATCAGAACCAAATCTGGGTGAACTGTGAGGAGCCAATGGCTGCCTAGGAGGCAGAACTTTTGATGCTGACTTGGCATAGAAACCAACCAATCAGAACCAAATTGGCCGGTGGAGGAGGGCAGTTGGGGGCAAGATCAGGCCAGCAGGGGAGGGCAGTTAGGGATGATCAGGCAGGCAGAGGCAGTTAGGGGCGATCAGGCCAGCAGAGGAGGATAGTTGGGGGTGAGATAAGGCCAGCAGGGGAGGGAAGTTGGGGTGAGATCAGGTCAGCAGGCAAGGGCTGTTGGGGGCAAGATCAGGCTGGCAGGGGGAGGGCAGTTAGGGGTGATCAGGCAGGCAGAGGCAGTTGGGGGCAAGATCAGGCCAGCAGGGGAGAGCAGTTGGGGGCAAGATCAGGCCGACAGGGGAGGGCAGTTAGGGGCAATCAGGCAGGCAGACAGAGGCAGTTAGGGGTTATCAGGCAGGCAGGCAGGTGAGCGGTTAGAAGCCAGCAGTCCCAAATTGCGAGAGGAATATCTGATTGGAGAGGGTGCAGGCTGGGCTGAGGGAACCCCCCCTCTGTGCACGAATTTCGTGCACCAGGCCACTAATAAGTATATAAAGCAAATCTTAATGGACATAAAGAATGAGATCAACAGTAATACAGCCATAGTAGGAGATTTTAACACCCCATTAAATCAATGGATAGATCTTCCAGACTGAAAATCAACAAGGATACAGCAGCCTTCGATGACACGCTAGACCCGATTAATTTAATTGATATTTTCAAAGCATTTAACCCCAAAGCAGCAGAATATGCATTCCTTTCAAGTGCACATGGAACATTTGCTAGGATAGACCACATATTAGGGAAAAAAACAAGTCTTGTTAAATTTAAGAAGATTGAAATCATATCAAGCTTCTTCTAAACACAATAGTATAAAACGAGAAATCAATAACAAGAAAAATACTGAAAAACACACAAATACATGGAAACTAAGTAACATGTTACTAAACAATGAGTAGGTTAACAATGAGATCAAGGAAGAAATCAAAAGACACCTCTAGACAAATGAAAATGAAAACACAACAACCCAAAATCTATGGGACACAGCGAAAGCAGTCCTACATGGGAAATACAAGCCTACCTGAAGAAAGAATAAAAATGTGAAATAAACTATCTAACCTTACACCTAACGGAACTAGTAATACAACAAACACAGCCCAAAGTGAGTATAAGGAAGGAAATAATAAAGATCAGAGGGGAAATAAAATAATAGAGTCTGAAAAAAAACACAATATAAAAGATCAATGAAACCAAGAGCTGGTTCTTTGAAAAGATAAACAACATTGATAAACCTTTAACCAAATTCATCAAGAAAAAAAGAGAGAAGACTTAAATAAAATCAGAAATGAAAGAGAAGTTACAAGTGATACCACAGGAATACAAAGGATTATAAGAAAATATTACAGACAACTATAGGCCAACAAATCGTACAAGCTGGAAGAAATGGATAAATTTCTAGAAACATAAAATCTTCCAAAACTGAACCAAGAAGAAACAGAAAATCTGAACAGACTGTTTACAACTAATGAAATCAAAGCAGTAATCAAATTCCCAACAAAGTCCTCAAACAGATGGTTTCACAGGAGAATTTTACCAAACATTCAAAGAATTAGTACCAATCCTTCTTAAATTATTCCAAAAAATTCAAGAGGAGGGAAGACTCCAAAACTCATTTAATGAGGCAGCATTATCCTAATTCCAAAACCAGGTATAGACACTACAAAGAAAGAAAATTATAGGCCAATATCCCTGGTGAACAGAGATGCCAAAATCTTCAAAAAATATTAGCAAACTGAAATATTAGCAATACATTAAAAGATCATACACCGTGATTGAGTGGGATTTATTCCTGAGATGCAAGGTTCGTACAATATGAACAAATCAATTAACATGATACACCACATAAACAAAATGGATAGAAATCACATGATCATATCAATTGATGCAGAAAACATTTGACAAAATCCAGCAACCATTTATGATAAAAACTCTAAGTGAAGTGGGAATAGAGAAAATATACCTTAACATAATAAAGACCATATATGGCAAACCTACAGCTAACCTCATACTCAATGGGGAAAATCTAAAAGTGTTTCCCTTAAAATCAGCAACAAGACAAGGATGCCCACTTTCACCACCGTTTTCTAACATAATACTGGACATCCTAGCCACAGCAATCAGACAAGAAATAAAAGGCATACAGTTGGAAAGGAAGAAGTAACACTATCACTATTTGCAGATGACTTGATACTCTATATAGAGAACCCAAAAGATTTCACCAAAAAAACTACTAGAACTGATAAATGAATTCAGTAAAATACCAGGAAACAAAATCAATATTCAGAAATCTGTTGCATTTTTATACACCAATAATGAACTATCAAAAAGGGAAATTAAAAAACAATCCCATTTATAATTGCATTGAAAAAAAACACCTAAGAATAAATTTAACCAAGGAGGTAAAAGACCTGTATTCAGAATATTATAAGACACTGAAGAAAGAAACTGAAGATACAAATAAATGGGAGCATATATCCTGCTCATGGATAGGAAGAATTAACATCATTAAAATGTCCATATGATCCAAAGAAATCTACAGATTCAATGCAATTCCTATCAAAATACCAATGGTGTATTTCACAGAACTAGAATAAACATTCCAAAAATTTATATGGACCCATAAAAGATCCCAAATAGCAACAGCAATCTTGAGAAAGAAGAAAAAAGTTGGGGGTATCACACTACCTGACAACAAACTATACTACAAGGCTATAGTAATCAAAATAGCATGGTATTGGCATAAAAATAAATATATAGCTTAGTGGAACAAAATAGAGATACCAGAAATAAACTCATGACTTTATCGTCATTTGATATTTGACAAAGTAGCCAAGAACATACAATGGAGTAAAGAGAGTCTGTTCATTAAATGGTGTTGGGAAAAGTGGACAGATACATGCAAAAAAAATGAAACTAGACAAGCTTCATACACCATATAAAAGAATAAACTCAAAATGAACTAAAGACTTAAATGTAAGTCTCAAAACCATTAAACTCCTAGAAGAAAAGATAGGCAGTAAAATCTGTGACGTTTCTCATAGCAATATTTTTTCTGATACATCTCTTCAGGCAAGAGAAACAAAAAATAAAATAAATGAATGGGACTACATCAAACTAAAAAGGTTTTGCACGGCAAAGGAAACCAAAGACAATCTATTGAATAAAATATATTTGTCAATAAGACATCTGATAAGAATTTAATATCCCCCTAGCTGGTTTGGCTCAGTGGATAGAGCATTGGCCTGTGGACTGAAGGGTCCTGGGTTCAATTTTGATCAAGGGCATGTACCTCGGTTGCAGGCTCCTCCCTGGCCCAGGCCCTGGTCAGGGCACGTGCAGGAGGCAACAATCGATGTGTGTTTCTCTCACATCAATGTTTCTCTCTGTCTCTCCCTCTCTCTTCCACTCTCTCTAAAAATTAATGGAAAAATATCCTCGGGTGAAGATAAAAATAAAAAAGAAGTTAATATCCAAAAATCATAAAGACCTCATACAGCTAAACACACACACACACACACACACACACACACACACAGCCACAAACAATCCAATTAAAAAATGAGCAAAGGACCTGAATAGAGACTTCTCCAAAGAGGATAGACAGATGGCCAACAAACATATGAAAAGATGCTCAGAGTCACTAATCACCAGAGTAATGCAAATAAAAAACACAATGAGATATCACCTCACACATGTCAGAATGGTATCACCAATAAGTCAATAAACAACAAGTGCTGGCAAGGATGTGAAGAAAAGGGAACCTTTGTGCACTGCTGGTGGGAATGCAGACTGCTGCAGCCACTATTGAAAACAGTATGGCAGGTCCTCAAAAAATCACAATTGAATCTGCCTTATGACCCAGTAATTCCACTTCTGGATATATAGCCAAAGAAACCCAAAATTACAATAGCCAAGATATGGAAGCAACCCAAGTGTCCAGTAGGTGAGTGAATAAAAAAGTGTTTAGATATAATGAAATATTATTTGGCCATAAAAAATAATGAAATCTTACAATTTGCTACAGCATGGATGGACCTAGAGGTTATACTAAGTTAAATAAGTCAACCAGAGAAGGAAAAATACCATCTCACTTCACTTATATGTTGAATTTAAAGAACAATATAAATAAACAAACAAAACAGAAATAGACTCGTAGACACAGAGAACATACTGATGGTTGCCAGAGGCGAGGTTTGGTTGGGGGACTGGGTTAAAGAGATGAAGGGATTAAGAATACAAATTGGCATTTACAAAGCAGTCACAGGAATATAAACTGCAGCACAGAGAATATAGTCAATAGTATGGCAATAACTATGTATGGTGCCAAGTGGATACTGGAAATATTGGGGGAACACTTTGTAAAGTATATGACTGTCTAACCACTAAGCTGTACACCTAAAACTAATACAAAATAATACTGAATGTAAAGTGTAATTGAAAAAGAAATAAAGAAATACATTAGAGACATGGGGTAGGCTGGGGGTGCCTATGAGGATACGAATATGTCATTTCAAGAATGTGTTGGCAATATAAGATGGTTATCTCAACAGCACTCAAGCTTTTGGCATGTATTATGCCTGTGTGAACTGTTTCTGAATGTGCTATTTTTCCTCATAATATAATCTTATGTTTTTGGAAGATTATCAAGTCTAGCATCCTGTTCTGAATGAGTACAAATACATATTCCTTAGACCAGCATTTGCTAAACTGTGAATTATGGAATATTTGGTTCTACAAGATGTCACTATGTTCCTATTTTTAACATATTTTTATTGATTTCAGAGAGGAAAGGAGAGGGAGAGATATATAAAACATCAATGATGAGAATCATTGATCTGCCCTCCTTCATGCCCCCCACTGGGGATCGAGCCCACAACCTGGGCATGTGCCCTGACCAGGAATCGAAATATGACCTCCTTCCTGGTTCATAGGTTGACACTCAACCACTGAGCCACGACGGCTGGGCTGTTCCTTTTTTTTTTTTTTTTAAGTATTATTGTCCTATGTTCCAAAAAAAGTTTGGGAAAAACACAAACATTTTTAAAGCTCTGAGAAGTCCTGCAGTAAAGAAACGTATTAAACTTTTTATTTACCTCATCATTTTGGAAATGACCAGAAACCCTGCCCCCAGAATACATGTGAACTGCAAGGCAAACACTATGGTTTATGCAGTATTTTAAAATAAAAATTAAATGAAGTAGGTCACTAGAGGGAAAAAAGATTTGTATGAATTTTTTAGAAAAAAATATGTAATTACTATTACTGTATTTTTGTTAACTTTCCATTATGCTAACCAAAAATGAAATGTTTCAGATGCACTTGAATGAAGTAGAAAGTGTGTCAGGGATGATCTTATTTTAAAAGAGCAGATAATTTAAAAGTCATTCATATGAATTATTGAAATTCATTTCATATTTTAAAGTATATTTACTTTACCAGCTGTACTTGCCACACTTTTCATTTTGATTCCTAACAGTAGGGGATTGCATTTCCCAAAATATCAGATAGGTGGGAGGAGGAAAGCAGATAGGATATAAACTTAGCCACAAACTGTACATTCATAGATAGACTTGACTGAGGACATATTTTAAAACTTATAAATATATATTTATGATATTAGCATTGCATATGTATTTATATAATTTTATTTTAAAATATTAGGTTATAGCCTTAGCCGGTTTGGCTGAGTGGATAGAGTGCCAGCCTCCAGACTGAAGGGTCCCAGGTTCAATTCCAGTCAAGGACACATGCCCTGGTTGCAGGCTCAATCCCCAGTAGGGGGCATGCAGGAGGCAGCCAATTAATGATTCTCTCTCATCATTGATGTTTCTATCTCTCTCTCCTTTCCCTTCCTCTCTAAAATCAATAATAATATATTTTTAAAAAATATTAGGTTACAGAGAAACTAAACTGGAAAACAATACAGTCACTTTGCTTTTGGGGGAAAACTGCTCTATTTTGCTAAATTTTAAGACAGTTTATTAGATATGCTAGTGTAGAGAAGAAGGTAACTTTCCAAGTATTTTCTTCAATAAATGACTTCTTTTTCTAAATAAAAAAATAGAAATGATGGAAAATTAAACTATAAATGCAAAGGAAAACTTATCATTCTTAAATGTTTACCACATATGAGTCAGCTAAATATTACATCTGGTAACATACAGAAGACCCAAAGGATTTTTAAAATTTAAACAAACAAATCCTTTCATACGTTTGACTAATGGAAAAGAATTTATTTTCATGTTCTAGAAAATAAATTCCAGGTAGGTGTTTTTAAAACATACGGTTGTTAATAATAGAGAAAATGACTAACTAAAGCTGTAGAAGAAGCCAGACATCTGGCCAGATGGCAAAACAACAACTCTGTTGAAATTAAACATATCAGCAATAGCTGGTTTGGCTCAGTGGATAGAGCGTTGGCCTGCGGACTGAAGGGTCCCAGGTTCGATTCCGGCCAAGGGCACATGCCCGGGTTGCAGGCTCAATCCCCAGTACGGGGTGTGTGGAGGCAGCTGATCAATGATTCTCTCTCATCATTGATGTTTCTATCTCTCTCTCCCTCTTCCTTCCTCTCTGAAATCAATGAAATCAATAGCAATATATTTTTAAAAAGAAATTAAACATATCAACAATTTTTAAATCTCAAATAATAACAAGTATCCTATCTAATAAAAGAGTAATATGCAAATTGACCATCACTCCAACACACAAGATGGCTACCCCTATGTGGTCAAAGATGGCTGCCCCCATGTGGACACAAAATGGCCACCACAAGATGGCCAGCAGGGGAGGGCAGTGGGGAGGGACCAGGCCTGCAAGGGAGGGCAGTTGTGGGTGATCAGGCCAGCAGGGGAGGGCAGTTGGGAGGGACCAGGCCTGCAAGGGAGGGCAGTTAGGGGTGACCAAGCCTGCAGGAGAGGGCAGTTAGGGTGACCAGGCTGGCAGGAGAGGGAAGTTGGGGGCAACTGAGCCTGCAGGGAAAGGCAGTTGTGGGGGACCCAGGAATGCAGGGGAAGGCAGTTGGGGGGGACCAGGCCTGCAGGGGAGGGCAGTTATGGGCAATCAGGCTGGCAGGGGAGCAGTTAGGCATCAATCAGGCTGGCAGGGGAGTGGTTAGGGGGTAATCAGGCTGGCAAGCAGAAGGGGTTAGGGGCAATCAGGAAGGCAGGCAGGCGAGCAGTTGGGATCCAGCAGTCCTGGATTGTAAGAGGGATCCCAGATTGGAGAGGGTGCAGCCTGGGCTGAGGGACACATGCCCCCGTGCACAAATTTCGTGCACCGGGTCTCTAGTCTATATATATATATATATATATATATATATATATATATATACACACACACACACACATACACACACACACTAATAAAAGAGAAACATGCAAAAATAACCATCTCTCCGCTACACCCACCAGCCAATCAGGAGAGAGTATGCAAATTAACCCAACTAAGATGGCGGCCGCCATGGAGCTGGAGCAAGCAGGAGGCTTGGGTTGCCCCTGGTGATGGAGGAAGCCAAGCTTCCCGCCCACTCTGGCTGGCCCTGGCCTCCGCTCAAGGCTACAAAGTTTCAATTATAGAAGATAAATAAATCCCAGATAGCTGCTTCCAGCCGGCCCTGGCCTCTGCTCAAGGAGGCGCTGGAAAAAAAGAAAAAGAAAAACAGCCCCTTACCCAGGCTGGCCACACCCCCATGGGGTGAGGGTCCCTGCTGGGGGGCTTGGCCAGCCTGCAAACAGCCATCAGCCCTCACCCAGACTGGCCACACCCCCATGGGTGAGGGTCCCCGCTGGGGGGCTTGGCCAGCCTGAAAACAGCCATCAGCCCTTACCCAGGCTGGCCACACCCCCATGGGTGAGGGTCCCTGCTGGGGGGCTTGGCCAGCCTGCAAACAGCCATCAGCCCTCACCCAGGCTGGCCAGGCACCCCAGTGGAGACCACCACCCTGAAGGGGGTGTGGCCAGCCTGCAAACAGCCCTCAACCCCTCACCCAGGCTGGCCACACCAACATGGCCTGATCCCTGTAAACAGGCAGTTGAACATCCCTCGAGGGGTCCCAGAATGGAGAGGGTGCAGGCTGGGATGAGGGACAACCCTCCCTGTGCACGAATTTTGTGCACCAGGCCTCTAGTATATATATAAAAGCCTAAGTGACCAGCCGACCATTCAACTGGCCAACTGGCAGCTATGACATGCACTGACCACCAGGGGGCAGATGCTCAACGCAGGAGCAGAAAGCACAGACATGGAATCATGGAACAGACTGATGAATCTCAGAGGGAAGGGGGGTGGGGAGAGGGTGGGAAGAGCTTAAACAAAGATCTTGTATCCATACTAGAACCCCTCGGCTTGGCCTGCACCCTCTCACAATCCAGAACCCCTATGGAAATGTCAGAGAGCAAGTTTCGGCCTGATTCCGCAAGCCAAGCCGAGGGACCACACTGGCGCACAAATCCGTGTACCGGGCCTGTAGTTATTAATAAAATTAATCAGGATAGGACTCAATTACCATGATTTTTAAAAAGCAAACCAGGCCTGGCTGGAGTTGCTCAGTGGTTGAGTATTGACCCATGAACCAGGAGGTTATGGTTCAATTCTGGGTCAGGGCACATACCTAGGTTTTGGCTCCATCCCCAGTAGGGGGCATGCAGGAGGCAGCCAATCAATGATTCTGTCTCATCATTGATGTTCTATCTCTCTCTCCTCCTTTCCTCTCTGAAATCAATAAAAATATGTTACAAATAGACAAATAATGAAAGGGATAACTTTCTTGAAAAGAAAAAAAAAAGTTCAAGTACCCAAAGTGAAATAAGAATCTAAATACACCAAGAGAATTATCAATATTATCAAAAAACATCAAAATAAACAAAAATAGCACTTAAATGTTTAAATATTAAATTAATAATAATCCTATTACACACATGGTTTTTAAAAGTGTTCTAGAAAATTCATTTTCATGAGGTAAATGTCAGCTATATTGCTAAACCTGGCTTATATGGCTAAAATATCAAAAGGAAAATTATAGGTTGGTCTTATTTGTGAACACAGATGCAAAATTCTAAATGAAATTTTAGCAAATCATATACTAGCACTTCAAAGGAATTGTTCTTTATGGTAAGTCAGGTTTTAGCCTGAGGTTGCAAGGCTTATTTTAAGTAAGACCAATGATTCATAAGAAAAAAAACAGTAAGTTTATGATTTCCTGTCTTACATTCAAGTCCTTTAGCCATTTTAAGAGAGGAGAACCAAGAAGGCGGCAAAGTTAAACAAATGAACTGCGCCACGCACAGCAATTTCAAAAATACAACTGAGGACAGAGCGTCTGCCACCCAGAACCACAGGAGAGCTGGCTGAATGGTGAATTTACAGCTAAGAGGGAAGAGGAAAGAGCGAACTCAGAGGGGATAAGGTGCGGAGGCGCGTGGGTCGGGCTGGTGGCGGGGGAAGTGTCGTTCGGCTTTTTTTCCAACTCTAGGAGAGATTAGCTCCCCATCACCCTGAAATCCAGCTTCTGGGGACTTGCGGGAGACCCAGATGCCTGCGGGGAGAGGCTGGACTCTCGGCCTTCATGTCGGAGAGTGGGAGTAACTTCCTTGCGGAGGTGCGCCCAGCAATCAGTGTTTGCTGCGCTGGAGCTCAGGACGAGGGGACTTGGAAACGCGGAAAGGCAGAAAAAGCAGACTTGCAGCCGTTGCGGTTCGCCATGCCATGGCCTGGTGGCGCCCTGAGACCCCGCCCCGCCCTGAGACCCGCCCCGCCCTGGGACCCGCCCCGAATGTCTTGCAGACCCACCCCGCAAGTCTTGCAGGCCCACCTGGGCTCCAAGCAGAGGCTTTTGCATGTGGGTGGCCTGCCCTGTGGCAGCTTGACCAGATAAACTGCAGTTCTAGTTGGACTGCTCCAGGGCCGCTCAGACAGGAGGAGGAAACTGCAGTTTTTGCTGTAATCCCTGCTGAGTGGCCTCAGGCAGTAGCTGACCTACACTCCATTGGAGACCCAGAAATGAGGGCATCTAGTGGTCGGTATGAGATGACACCAGATTTCAACCACGTGCATAAGGGACACATTCAAGAGGCAGACTCAGTGAGCGCCAAAGCCTTGCTGCACCAAGACCCGGCCCATAAACGGGTCTCCTGCACAGCAACTCTTCCTTTATAGACAAAGAGGGTCCTCACGGCCAATTGGCCTGGAGGACAATTCCTCCCAGTGACACCAACAACAATCAAGACTTAACTATACAAAGGAGGACCAAGATGGAGGCATAGGGCGGAAGCCTGATTGTTGCCTACCACAACAATTTTGAGACTACGACGGGAGAGCAGAGCAGACACCATCCAGAACCACCAGAGGGCTGGCTGAGCAGATGCTCTACAACTAGAATAAAAGAGAGGGGTACGTGGGATGATGCTGATGCCGGTGACCCAAAGTCCACACTTTTTAAGAACTACGGCTTTGGCGACGCAATGGCGGCCTGGAACGTGCTCGGCGCAGTTCCCCCGGCGGTCTCCAGCCGAGGGGACGGCTCCACTCGCTGCCGAGCACGGACAGACGAGCCCCTGGGAGACATGGGGTGGGAGACCGCGCACTTGCTGACCCCGAGTCCTTCGAGAATCTCAGCACCATGGAAGCGGCCAGGTGCGCACGCCCGGTGACCGGCCAAGCTGCGGACCCGGGCGCTGATGCAGCGACCCCGGACCGGCCCACCGCCACGCACCGGGCACGCTGGAGCTTCGCTTAGCCCACTGCCTGGCGAGTTCCGCGGCAGCCACCCCGGAGCTTTGAGAAAATGGCCGGAGGAGTTGCTGGGAGGGAATTGACCGATGAGAGTTGGGATCAGGAAGACGGGGCCCCGCTGGGTCCTGGATCCGGGAGCGCTCGCCTGGCAACTGGTTGCCGCTGCAGACCCAAGTGCCGCCGTGGCGACCTCGGACCAGCCCGCCGCCACTCACCGGGCACGCCGGAGCTTCACCGAGCCCGCCGCCCAGCGAGTTCCACGGCAGCCGCCCCAGAGCTCTGAGAAAATGGCCGAAGGAATAGCTGAGAGGGAATTGGCCGACAGGAATTGGGATCAAGAGGACGAGGCCCCACTGGGTCCCGGGTCCGGGTGAGGCCGCGCGCCCCTGGGTCCGGGTGAGGCTGAGACCTGGGTCAGGGTGAGGCTGCGTGCCCCTGGGCTCGGGTGAGGTCTCACGCCCCTGGGTCTGGGTGAGGCCTCACGCCCCTGAGTCTGGGTAAGGCTGGGTCCTGGATCCGGGTGAGGCCACGCCCCTGGGTCCGGGTGAGGCTGGTTCCCGGGTCCGGGTGAGGCCGCTCGCCCCTGGGTCCAGGTGAGGCGGGGTCCCGTGCCCGGGTGAGGTCGCGCCCCTGGGTCCAGGAGAGGCCACGCACCCATGGGTCTGGATGAGGCTGGGTCCTGGGCCCGGGTGAGGCCACAAGCCCCCGGGTCTGGGTGAGGCTGCATGCCCCTGGGTCGGGGTGAGGCCATGTGGCCCTGAGTCCGGGTTTAGCTGGATCCCGGCGCGCAGCGGCGGGCCGGTCAGGGGTCGCTGCATCGGTGCCCGGGTCCGCAGCAGTGGCCGGTCACCGGGCGTGCCTCACCTGGGTGAGGCCGTGTGCCCCTGGATCTGGGTGAGGCTGGGTCCCGGGTCCGGGTGAGGCCACACGCCCCCGGGTCCGGGCAAGGCCGCACACCCCTGGGTCCAGGTGAAGCTGGATCCTGGGTGGGTGAGGCCGTGTGCCCCTGGATCCGGGTGAGGCTGGGTCCCGGGCCCGGGTGAGGCCGCGCGCCCCTGGGTCTGAGAGACCACGTGCCCCTGGATCCGGGTGAGGCTGGGTCCCGGGTCTGGGTGAGGTCGCCCCCCTGGGTCCGGGGGAGGCCATGCGCCCCTGGGTCTGGGTGAAGCTGGATCCCGGGTCCGGGTGAGGCCGTGTGACCCTGAATCCGGGTGAGGCTGGGTCCCGGGTCTGGGTGAGGCCGCGCGCCCCTGGGTCTGGGTGAGGCCACGTGCCCCTGAGTTCAGGTGAAGCCGTGCCCCTGAGTCCGGGCGGGACCAAACCAGAGGGAGTCGGACCTGCATTACCACCATTTGTCCACCATCCAGAGCTGAAAAGTCAGTGCCGACATGTACACATAAGGAACTGGTGGACATTGAAATTGGGTCTCAAAGGAACTGTTGGTCCAGAAAGAAACTCACTACAGACTGATTAATTTGCCTGTCAGCATAACTATTATTGCTCGTCTCACATTCGGTTCTTATAAGTATATTTCTAGTGACACATGATCTCGCTCATCTAGGAGAAATGATGAACAACATAGACTGATGAACAAGAACAGACCCAGAAACAAGGAGGCATTGATCGGACTGTCAGGCCTCAGAGGGAGGGGAGGGGAGGGTGGGGGTAGTGGGGAGAGATCAACCAAAGGACTTGTGTGCATGCATACGAGCCTAACCAATGGTTAAGGACAACAGGGGAGTGGGGGCGTGGGATGGGAATGGGGGGATGAGGACAAATATGTGACACCTTAATCAATAAAGAAATAAAAATAAAAATAAAACAAAACAAAAAATAAATAAATAAAACAGTAAAAATAAAACTAAAAAAATAAATACGGTTTGAAAATTCAACATTCATTTCTGATTTTGAAAATAGAAAGATTTTCTTTTAATATTATAAATATGATTATGTCTGAAAGGAGAACAACAATGCCAAATCATTTAGGCTTTCATTTCCACCTGGATAGTTGACAAATCCTGTCAATTTTACTTCTGTAATGTGACAATATAATGTACAAAAAACTTTCCACCTAAGTATAAATTTAATGTCCACTTTCCTCAGAACAAGAGGTTAGAGACGGATGGTTTCTATAACCAGAATGAATGACATGATCCACAAGTAAATGATTATTTAGTACCATAGCCACCCACTGTATTAGTAAAAATAAAGATAAAGATAAATAACTGTGGGATACTGGGATAAGACACTAAAGACACTGTTGACTATACTGCCACATAAACCCACTGTATGACTCAGTACTCTCAGTTCAGGAACAACTCCCCCCCAAAATTAGACCTGCTCTCTACCAAGTAAAAGGTTGCTTTGTACAAAAGATGTTTGTCACAGCTGTATTCATATTTTTTAATCTCAGAGGTGTGATTAAACCAAATCTGATACAAAATTTATTCCTCCTCATCAACTGATTGTTCATTTTGAGGGATATGCACATGAACAAAACATGCAGTCTCTGATCTCAAGGAACTTAGATTATATGATTTAATTTATCTACTAAATTATCATGCTACTTGTACAAATGTTAGCTGAATGTACAAAATTGTTAGCTGAAAAACTTTATCAATAACAAAAATTAAAAACCCTGCAAAACCAATGATAAAAGTAATGTAAAACATTTTCTCTATATAAACACAAATAGAAACAGAGACAAAAATTTTTAAGAGATGAACAATATAAATAGTTGGTATTTAAATCTGTGGAATCATTTTCCACACAACATACAAACTTGCACTGCAATTTCTGTGATGCTTTCAATAGCAAAGCTTGGAATTATGTAGTTGCTTTATTTAAAAATCTAGTTCCTATGTTTTTTAGAGGGGACCAGCCTTTATGTACATGGAACTCAGTGCATCCCTCCTTTTCCTTCTCCTCTGTTTCTTTTTTTATTGCCAATAACATAAAACCCAAGTACTTCTTGTAAATTACTTGCTGCATTTCCTGATTAGGGGGGATTATGTTCCCTTTTACTAATTTTAAAATCAGATGAATAGAACTTTTTATATTTCTCTAGTTTTTGTAAGACTTTTAAAAGTTGTGACCCTTAATTGAATTCTTTCATTTAGTCAATGGCCTTTGCTAGAAAAAAATTCCCCATCCTGCTTTATATGATGCTATTAGTTGGAATATAAAAAGATATCCTGAAAGTAAACATTATAAGTTTCCCACCAAGGGCAGGGGGCTCCTCTACATTTAGGCTACCCCTTGCCCTTTAAGACATTTAAAGGGATTTTTAAAATATATATTTTTATTGATTTCAGAGAAGAAAAGAGAGATAGAAACATCAATGAGAGAGAATCATTGATCCGCTGCCTCCTGCACACTCCCTACTGGGGATCAAGCCCACAACCCAGGCATGTGTCCTGACTGGGAATCAAACCCAGGACCCTTCAGTCCGAAGGCCTATGCTCTAGCCACTGAGCCAAACAGGCTAGGGATCAAAGGGATTATTAAATGTTTATTTTTACAACTTCCATCTGATTTTGGTCCTAAATGTGGCCTGCATTAAAAACAATGTTTTGTTTCTGTGCCCACTCTAAAACACAGCTGAAAATTAGGAGGCTAAAATCAAAAAGAAATGAGCATGGTGATAACGACAATCAAGGGAAGAGAGTAACTGCCACCAAAGCCAGGATGATTACCCCAGATTCCCTCCCATGCATAGCCCACTGGGTCACAGAGCCGTCAGACTCAGAGGCAAAGATCACTGGACCCTAAGACTTGGACTGATTTCCTTAATGATGCCATTGAGAGTTTGGTAAAATTAATCTGGAGGTTTATTATATTGGTTTAAGCATCATATTTAGCTTGGACACAATTAGTTGACTGTAGTCCAAATATATTCTTCTCAGTGTTCTTTTGCTAGTCTCCTAAAAGTCCAACAGCTGCTGTTTTCTGGCTTCTAATAATAGGAAGGAATACATTTAGTAATATTTGGATTTACACTTGAATCTTGAAAGACTTGACTTTTACACATACAAACTTCATTTAAAAATTAGTAAACAGAATAAAAACCTGCCAAGACTGAAACACAAAGCCTGATGCATGGAAAGGACATAAAATACCCATAGTGTATTTCAATGCAATTTCAAGATGCAGGGTTTTTTGTTTGTTTGTTTGTTTGTTTTTTCTTTCTTTGTTTTATCATTATTTTCTGATTAGGGTGTAGTATAAGGGTTGAGTTTCCAGATTAAAAAGTAGAAAAAGATGTATAATAGGCTCAGAGACAGAAGAATGTATTAACCATGAAATCTGAAATTAGAATAGGATTCAAGCAATTTCAACCATGTGGGAGTATGGATAGTGGAAAAAGAATTCACACCATGTCTTTGGATTATGGTGTGAGAAATGATGGCCCATTGGGGAAAGGAACTTTCAATAAATGCTTTTGGGGAAATGATTAAAATTCATTCCAGATGAGTCAAGGATCCAAACTTTTAATAGTGAAAAACTATAAGAAAATGGAATGGTACACTTATACGCAATGTGTGAATTAATATCTTGAAGCAACTTTATTTTTATAAATACTAATTAGTCACATTAAAAGTCTACTACTGTCTAATATATTTAGGAATTAAAATATAAAGATTCCTATGATTATTAGAATGTTGAATTAATTATATGTCTACATTTAATTTTTATTGAGATACAATTGTATCTCAATAACATTTTGTAAGTTTTGTTGATTTGATACATTTGTATATTGCTATATGATTACCACTGTAGCATTAGCTAACACATCTTATCATAAAATAACATTTACAACCTACTTAATATTTATAAAAGTAAAGTTGCTCCAAGATTGCTGGCTCAATTCCCTGTCAGGGCACAAGCACAGATTTTGGGCTCAACTCCCAGTTGGGGTGTGTGTGGGAGGTAGCCCATTGATATTTCTCTCTCACATTTATTTTCTTTCTCTCCCTCCATCTTTCTCTAGAAAAAAAATCAATAATACATATTTTTTAAAAGAAATTCAAGATCAAGAAAGCAGAGAATTAAACCAAGCACAAGGCCTTTCTGAATACCCAGGCCTTGGGACTGTACCAGTCGCATGACCATGAAGTTGACCCTGGGTGTACATTTAGTAAAAGTGGTAGAACTAGAAGCGTAAACCCACTTTCCTTGGATCTCAAAGTCCCAACACTTTTTTTATTGAATAAATTTGACATGTAACATTGTATAAGTTTAAGGTGTGAAGCATATTACTTTAATACATTTATGTTATGATTGCTGATGTAGTGATATTTATCTCATTACATAATTATAGTACAACTAGAGACCCAGTGCATGAAAATTCGTGCACTTGGGGGTGTCCCTCAGCCCAGCCTGCACCCTCTTGCAGCCATGGGGAGCCGGCCTAAGCCATTAGTTGGACATCCTTAGCACGGCCACAGAGCTGGCTTCTGGCTGAGCGGTGCTCCCCCTGTGGAAGCGCACTGACCACCAGGGGGCATCTCCTGCATTGAGCGTCTGCCCCCTGGTGGTCAGTGTGCGTCACAGCAACAGGTCTTTCTCAGTCATTCCGCCGTTGCGGTCAATTTGCATATTACCCTTTTATTATATAGGATATTACTGTCTATATTCATTACTACTTTAAAGTTTATACCTTTAAACACCATCACTCTTACCCACCCACCCCCAACCCCTGGTAACTACCACTTTACTCTTTTGTCTACAGGTGTTTTTTTTTTAAATTCCACATATAAGTGGTATCATATAGTACGTGTCTTTTTGTTTGACTTATCTTGCTTAGCATAATGTGCTCAAGGTCCATCCATGTTGTAGCAAGTGAAAGAATATCATCCTTTCTGATGGCTGAATAATGTTCCATTGTTATATGTACCACATTTTTATTCATTCATCATCCATTGATAGGCATTTGGGTCATTTTCATATCTTGGCTATTGTGAATAATGATGATATACATGAGAGTACATATATTTTGTCAAAATCCTGTTTTCATTTCCTTTGTGTCATACCCAGAAGTGGAACTATTGGATCATATGGTAGATCTATTTTAAATTTTTTTAGGAACCTCCACATTGTTTTCCATAGTTGTTCAACCAATTTATATTTCCACCCATAATGTAAGCAATTTCTTGAATAAAGTCCTTTCATTCAACATCATCTATATATATATAAAAGCCTAGTGACCGTTACGACACTTACAACAGGACAGCATGACACACACTGACCATTAGGGGGAAGATGCTCAAAGCAGAAGCTGCCCCCTGGTGGTCAGTGCGCTCCCACAGCCAATCTCCCGTGGCCAGCCAACCTCCCGTGGCCCCTCCCCCCTGCCCAACCTGACCTGATTGGCCAATCAGAACTGGGTGAGACGGCCCCAATCTGCCGGCTAGGCCCAGGGACTCTACCCATGCATGAATCCATGCACTGAGCCTCTAGTATCATTATAATGTTAAGGAGATGCCATAGAAACTTAATCTTGTTCATATCAATTAGCCTATGATAAAATTGGTTTCATTATAGGTCGTTTTGCTTAAAGACACTTGCTGTCTGTTGTCTTCTTGATAATAGCCATTTTAACAGGTGTGAGATGACATCTCACTGTGGGTTTGAATTGCATTTCCATGATGATTAGTGATGTTGAGCAAGGGAGCCAAGAACTCCCAATGGGGAAAGGATAGTCTTTTCAACAAACGGTACTGAGAAAACTGAGGAAACACATGCAGAACAATGAAGTTGGACCTCTATCTCACACCACTCACAAAAATTAACTCAAAATGGATCAAAAACTAAAAATAAATCCTGATACCATAAATCTCCTAGAAGAAAAGGTAGGAATAAAGCTCATAGATATTGGTATTGATGATTTCTTGAACATTATGCCAAAAGCACAAACAACAAAAGCAAAAATCAACAAATGGGACTACATCAAACAAAAGCTTCTGTATAGGAAGAGAAAGAACAAAATGAAAAGACAACCTACAGAATGGGAGAAAATTTTTTGCAAACCATATTTCAGATAAAAGGGTTACTATCCAAAATATGTAAAGAACTCTGTCAATTTAATAACAAAAACAAAGAAACAGTTCGATTTAAAAATGGGCATTTTTCCAAAAGGACATAGAAATGACCAACAGACACATAAAAAAAGGTCCAAAGCCCTACACTTAACCAGTGTTTTATTCTGTCTCCTGGGAAATTTAAAGGATCAGCTTACCCAAGATTACACCATTGGTTTGCAACAGAGGTACAATTTGAGCCCAGAAAGCTTGACACCAGTTGCCTATGGCCACAAAAGACCCTTCTGCGCCCTGTCCCTCTTCCAGGTGATTGAGATCAGCTAGTTATGGGCAACTGGAGAAGAGCAGCTGTCACCATCACAGCTGAATCAGCTTGGGGCTAGCTTGTCCAGCCCTGCCCACCACCTGCTCCACACACTAAAATCAGCCTTTGTACAGCCTGGCTTCTGGGAAAGAGGAGCTAGGAGGAAATGGGGGAAATGGTTCTTTTTTTTTCTGTCATCCTTCATAAATCCTCTTTGGGGAGAGTCTGGACACACATATTTTTAAAACCTCCCTTGTGGTTCTTATACAACCTTGGGTACTGACTTTAGTCTAACAAAAAGAGGTACAAAGACATCTCAGATACCTCTAGGAAACTGACCACTATGGCAACAATGTTACTGTGGAACTAACAGTAGACTTTCAGAAAACCATACCAGGGTTTAGAATTGTAGACCTGACACTTATTTGCTATCTGACTCTGGCCATGTCATTTCACTTCTTTGAACCTCAATTTCCTCATCTATAAACTGAGGATGCCACCATTAATTTCCCTGATTTGTGCCCTAGTCAGTTTGGCTCAGTGAATAGAGCGTCAGCCTGGGAACTGAAGGGTCCTGGGTTCAATTCTGGTCAAGGGCATGTACCTCAGTTCCAGGCTCCTCCTCAGCCCCAATCGATGTGTTTCTCTCACATTGATATTTCTCTCTGTCTTTCCCGCTCTCTAAAAATCAATGGAAAAATATCCTCGATTGAGGATTTAAAAAAAATTTTTTTTAATGTCCCTGACTTGTGAAGTGTGTATACGGATTCACTGTAGTGTGACTGACACATACAGAGGTGAGCAAAAGTAGGTTAATAATAACCCTATATAATAAAGAGGTAATATGCAAATTGACCATCACTCCAACACACAAGATGGCCACACCCATGTGGTCAAAGATGGCCGCCCCTATGTGGACAGAAGATGGCCGGCAGGGGAGGTTAGTTGGGGGCAACCAGGCCTGCAGGGGAGGGCAGTTAGGGGTGACCAGGCCAGCAGGGGAGGGCAGTTGGGGGCGACCAGGCCAACAGGGGAGGGCAGCTGGGGGCGACCAGGCCAGCAGGGGAGGGCAGCTGGGGGCGACCAGGCCAGCAGGGGAGGGCAGTTGGGGGCAACCAGGCCTGCAGGGAGAGCAGTTAGGGGTGACCAGGCTGGCAAGGGAGGGCAGTTAGGGATGACCAGGCCAGCAGGGGAGGGCAGTTATGGGCAATCAGGCCAGCAGGGGAGCAGTTAGGCATTGATCAGGCTGGCAGGAGAGAGATTAGGGGGTGATCAGGCTGGCAAGCAGAAGCAGTTAGGGGCAATCAGGCAGGCAGGCAGGTGAGCGGTTGGGAGCCAGCAGTCCCAGATTGTGAGAGGGATCCCAGATTGGAGAGGGTGCAGGCTGGGCTGAGGGACACCCGCCCCCCCCCCACCCCCATGCACGAATTTCGTGCACTGGGCCTCTAGTATTATAAATAATAAATGATAATATAAGAATAAACTCTGTTTTGTGTACTCAGAACTGTAAACCTACCTTTGCTCACCTCTGTATATTCATTTTAAAAAGGGTCCCCAAAAGAGAAAAGAAAAAAGGTCCTCTATGCAAAATAACTGCTTTTTAAAAATATATATATTCAATGTTAGGGAGCATTTCCCTAACATACTTCCATTTGTTAGGAAAACAAATCCCTAACCCCAGCACCTATTTTAACTCTCCCTCCTCCAAAATAGACAATGCTCTGAAATTCTTTTCTCCCTCCACCTCCACTCACTAAAAAGCTTCTTTAGAAAATGGTCCAATCCAAATAAAATATAGGAAAGTCTTTCCCCTTAAAGGAGTCCTTTTCTCTCTCATTGTCTTATCAATATCCTTGGCTTCCTTAATGAGGCTTAAGAAAAATTTCTGTTCTGAAGTTGGTAGTGTTTTCTTCCCAGAAAACCAAAATGAGTCTAAATACATTTCCGTAGCTTTTCCTAGGACCTCAAATTCCACCAAACCACCCTGCCCCCAAGCAGAACAAACTAACAATGGGATCAAGTTTACCTTTGTTTATTATGACAGCAGAACACTCCCCTATAAAAATAGTTATGTACATAGGCAAAGCCTGTTCTTCCTTCAAAAGAAGGAAACACAAAAAGAATAACAGCTGCTATGTTAGAGGAATGGCAGCACAGGCAAGTTGCTTTCACAAGTCTAACATTAAATCTACACTAATAAAAGAGAAATATGCAAATTGACCATACCTCCATGACGCCCACCAGCCAATCAGGCATGAGTATGCAAATTAAGCCAACAAAGATGGTGGGATAGTTTGCATACACAGGCACGGAGCAGCTGGGTGGGGCAGGACACCTAATATGTGAGGGAGGGCAGGGGGCAGAGGGAGCTACAGGAGCGGCGCTCTGGCTGGAGCAAAGACTGAAGGCTCTGGCCGGAGTGAAAACTCAGGCCGGAGCAAAGGCGGAAGGTGGCGGCCGGAGCAAAGGCCTGGGTCCTGGGTTCCAGAGGAAAACTGGTGCTGGCAGCCAGGGGAAGGAAGGCCTATTCTTACACGATTCTTCATGCAACAGGCCTCTAGTATAAATATAAAAAGCAGTTTTTGTACATATATAACTGCAAACTAAAAGCATTCAGGTTTCCCCTACTCAAACCTCCCTCCACCCTTTTTTTGTTTTGTTTTGTTTTTGTTAATCTTCACCTGAGGATATTTTTCCATTGATTTTTAGGGAGAGTGGAAAAGAGAGGAAAAGACAGAGAAACACACTGATTGGTTGCCTCCTGCATGAGTCTTGACCAGGACCCAGGCCAGGGAGAAGCCTGAAATTGAGGTATGTGGCCCTGATCAGAATCGAACCCAGGACCCTTCAGTCCAAGGCCGATGTTCTATCCACTGAACCAAACCGGCTAGGGCAACCCTAGTTCTGAAATTCATTTGTACTAGTATATACTTAAAATCATTGAATTGTATACTTTCAATGGGTGAGTTGATGGCTATAGAGAAAGTCTCTGGCACTGGCCATGACAAGAATTCATGGGCATTGTCACAGAGGTTCATAAAGAGATAATGACAGCCAGGTTTGAGTAGAAGTGAAGGGTTGATGCCCTAGAGCAGTGGTCAGCAAACTCATTAGTCAACAGAGCCAAATATCAACAGTACAACAATTGAAATTTCTTTTGAGAGCCAAATTTTTTAAACTTAAACTTCTTCTAACACCACTTCTTCAAAATAGACTCGCCCAGGCCGTGGTATTTTGTGGAAGAGCCACACTCAAGGGGCCAAAGAGCCGCATCTGGCTCGCGAGCCGCAGTTTGCTGACCACGGCCCTAGAGTAGTGCTTCTCAGACTTAAAGGTACACGTGCATCACCTTGGGATCTTGTTTTCACAGAGTTGGTATGGCTCTAAAATAAAAGAATGTGTTTAAATGCTTTGTAATCAGTAAAGTGTCATGTAAGTGTTGTTACGCAATCAAGTCAAACATTTTTGAGGATGTGGGGGGCGGGTACTTTGAGAGGAGGAAGGGAAATGGCAGTAAGATTCATTTTGTCCTACTTTGCTTATAGGAGGGTTTAGAAAACATAAGCCACTTAACCTCACTGAGCCATGATGTCTTCAAATCTATATGGTGGAAGCATCTGGCACAGGTTTTAAGACGATATGATCTTAAATTGCTTTAAAATTCAAAAAATATCAAAGTCACATGTAAACAGCTGGAAGCTTATTCAACAAAGTCACTTGGTATGGAAAGAGTACTGACTCTGGGTTCAAAAACCCTGGGGTTGAAGCCCAGGTCTAACACTTGCTAGGCTTTATATCTTCAGTGAATTCCTCGGTGTTTCTTCATTTTTGATAGGGGTGGGAAATATATATCTAGCCTGTTTCACAAGATAGAATTAGCTGAGCTGATATTTTCAAAGCGCTTGGTCAAACTCTGGACTGGCCACTTCGCAAATCTTTTTATTGCACATCTATCAGTAGAAAAACTTTAAGCATGTGCTCCCAGGTATGTACCGCTGTATTATTAGTATACACCACTGTATTAATAGTTTGCACAATATACAACAGACACAAAAACAGAGGATGCATGAGATAAAAATAGATTACAATTTCTCTGGTAGATTAGATAGATAATCAATATTAAATTTACTGAAATTGATCGTTATACTATGGTTATGTAAGAAATTATACTACAGTAGGTCCTCGGGTTATGTCTGAGATCTATTCCTACGGTGCAACGTAACGCGATTTTCGCCATAAGTCAGAACCCAACTACATAAGCACCTACGTCACTCACATGGAGCACAGACACAGCAGTAATGAAGTGAAAGAGTAAAAAAAAATTTTAAAGAAAGATAACAATTCCTGACCTTTACTTGTGGTAAATAAATAATAAAAAATGTAAAGTACAAAAAAAATGTAAAGTACGTATGTACATATGTCGAAATGACGGAACTTTTTTTATATATATAAATAAATGGGAGATGACGACATAACCACGAAACGACGTATGTTGAGTCTGACGTAACCCAAGGACTGCCTGTATTTCTAAGAAATACTTAATGATTTGGGGCAAAGGGCCAGATGTGTGTATGTATTTTACCCTTAACTGGCTCAGAAAACATGTATACATACACGCATGCACACCAGAACATGGAAATGGAATAAAATATTAACAATAGGTGAATCTGGATAGAGAGTGTATGCATGTTCTTTGTACTATTTTTTATAAATTTTCTGTAAGTTTGAAGTTATTTCCAAATAATTTTTTAATTGTAAGTTTTAATCAGTAAAGAGCTTAGCCCATTCTCTCCTCAGCAAAGCAACAATTTAACTGGTAAAAATTATTTTTAAAAGCAATCACTTAAAGTCTCTGGAAATTGTCCTAAGGGCATGTAGGAAATGGAAAAACATACATTAAAGAAAATCTATTAAATCTCAGCAAGAATAGCGAGACTAGATGGCATTTGAACTAAAACCTGCTTCCTTACCACCCCCCAGGTCTGTGTTACAGAAGCTCTACCTGGCGGCTCCTTCCCTTCTCAGCTCCCAGTCTGAGGTTACAGTGTCACCCCAGGAAGGGCAGGTTTCTGGTGTTTCTCATCCCCCACCCTGTGTTGCAGAAGTTGTATCCCAATAAGATGCAGCCAGTAAGACCTTCCCTCACCCAGCTCCCACTTGTAGGGCAGAAATTGTACTCCAGGCTCAGCAGGATAAGAATACAGGGCCCTGATCACCCTTACCCCAGGTCACTCCTAGGGCAGAGGCTGCAACATCCTTTTATGATAACACCATCAATAAACTAGGAATAGAAGAAAACCCCCTCACCCTGATTAAAGATCAGCTATGAAAAATTCAAAACTAACATCTTAACTAATGATGAAAGGCTGAATATTTTCCTCCTGAGATCAGGAAAAAGATGAAATGTACAATCTCACACCTTCTATTCAGTACTGTACTGGAAGTTCTAGCCAGGGCAATCAGGCTGGACAAAGTAAATAAATGGCATCCAAATTGGAAAGTAAGAAGTAAATCTATCTGTAAATACAGATGACATGATACTGTATATAGAAATCCTAGGAATTCACTAAAAAAAAAATTAGAAGTAGTAAATGAGTTCAGCAAGGCTGCAAGAAATAAGGCTAATATGTAAAAATCAATAGCATTTGTATACTACCAACAAGCCATCTGAAATAAAATTAAGAAAAGAGATGTATTTATAATACCATAAAAACAATAAAATACTTAGAATAAATTCAACAAACATACAAAATATATACTTTAAATCTCTAAAACATTCTTAAAGCAAATTAAACAAGACCTAAATAAATTGAAAGACATCCCATGACAGACAATAACAAGTGTTGGCAAGAATGTAAAGAAATTGAAACCCTCATACATTGCTGCTGGGAATGTAAAATGATGCAGCTGCTTTGGGGGAAAAATAGTTTTGCAGTTTCTCAAAACATTAAACACAGAGTTATGATATGACCCACTAATTTCACTCCTTGGCATATAGCCAAGAGAAATGAAAATATATAGCCACTCAAAAACTCATATATCAATGTTCATAGTAGCATTATTCATAATAGCCAAAAATGAAAGCAATCCAAAAGTCCATCAACTGATGAACAAAATGTGGCATATCTGCACAATGAAATGTTATTCAGCCAAGAAATGAAGTAGGGTGACATACTACAACATAAATGAACTTTTCAAATATTATGCTGAAAACAAAATATTATGCTGAAGAAGTCATTCACAAAAGATCACATATTGTATTATTTCATTTACAGGAAATTTCCAGAATAGGCAAATCTATAGACAGGAAGTAGATTAGTGGTGGCCAAGGACTGGGGTGAGGGAGTGAGATTGATTGCTAATGGATAAAGGGCTTCTTTCTGGGAGATCAATATTAAGTTTACTGAAATTGATAACTACTATGGTTATGTAAGAGAATATCTCTATTTCTAAGAAATACTGAATGATTTGGGGTAAAGGGCTAAGACGTATGTATGTATTTTACCCTCAACTGGCTCAGAAAATATGTATACATGCACACATGCACACCAGAATGTGGAAATGGAGTAAAATCTACTCTTTGTCTCTATAGATTTGCCTATTGTAGACATCACCAAAGGGATGCATTCCCTGTCAGGTTTTAAAATTAGATTGCGGTAACTGCTGCACAACTCTGAATATAATAAAAACCATTAAATTGTATACTTTAAATAGGTGAATTATATAGTATGTAAACTATATCTAAATAAAGCTGTTTTTAAATGTAAAGAGTCTAAACAAACCAATTAAAGGCAGAAATATATAGACTACATTTAAAAGGCAAAAACCTATGTACTGGAGAAAGGAAGATGGCAGTGTAGGTAAACGCCTGTACACGCCGCCTCTCACAACAAACATCAAAATTACAACTACAATACAGAACCAACATTATGGCTAAATGGAAGTCCTACAACTAGAGCAGTAAAGAAGAAAGCACACTGAAACTGGTAGGAGATGCAGAGGCGTGGAATGGGCTGATCCAGCACTCATATGTGCTGTTTTTTAATTGGGAGGGAGATGGTCTCTATATGGAAGCTGCCCAGAGGAGCAAGGGGTCCCAGCCCCACACCAGCCCCCCAGCCCATGGTCCCAGAGCTGGGAAGAGAAATCCCTACGGGCAGTAAGAACTACGGGCTGTAAAAACCAGTGCGGATTGGGGCTCAGTGACACAGAGGCTGCTGGAGACCCAGTTGTTCCTCTTAAAAGGCTGGCACCATGAACTGAACTTACAAGGTCCCACTTCTTCTGAACTCCAGTGCCAGGCGAGGCTCTGGGGGACCCAGACACATACAAGGAGAAACTGGACTGTCTGGCATTGGGGCAGGAACTTGGGATGGCTTTCTTCCAGAGAGAGATGCTCATAGTGGGCATTGTTCCTATGCTGGGACCTCCCTGGTCACAGGGCTGACTGGCAGCCATTTCTGTTTGCTCCACCCTGGTTATTCCCTAAGACCCCGCATCATCCAATTTACAGCCCCATCCAAGCTGTGTGCAGCCTCTTTTGCATATGAATCTCCTGTCCTTGCTCAGGCTAAAATCTCTCAAATGAGCTACAGCTGGATCCAGGAGCCCTAAACCTATCAATAAAAGGCCCAAGACCTGACACAAGCACCAGCCTGCCTTGCTTAATAGCTGGGCCTCATCTGGGCACCTCCAAACCTGATACAAAGAGGATAAATCTGCAGATCTCTCTATAGCTCCTGCTGGGTGGCCCCAGGAATGGCTGACTTTGCACCTCCCTGGAGACCCAAGAGCCAGTGTACCCACTGGTCAGTGTCAGACCATACCAGATTACAACTCTACACATCCATAAGGGACACACTCAAGGGGCAGACTCAGTGAGTACCAAAGCCCCACTGAAGCAAGTCCTGCTCCATAGGGGTGTCTCCTGCACAGCAGCTCTCCCACTGTAGTCACAGCTAGTCCTCACAACCAATTTGCCTGGAGATCAATTCCTCCCAGTGACACCAATAACAATCAAGTCTCAACTACAACAAGACTGTGCTCTCAGCCCAGTGCACCAAAGGGGTGCACCAAGAGTGCCAAGCTCAGGTGACTGGGGAGGCTGAGCCACTGGGCCCTATAGAACATGTACTACACAAGGCCACTCTACCAACTCAAGGAGACATAGCAGCTCTACTCAATACATAAAAACAAACACAGGGAAGTAGCTAAAATGCAGAGACAAAAAAAACATGTCACAAATGGACGAAAGCAAACTACTGGATATAGAGTTCAAAACCACAGTTATAAGGTTAGTCAAGAATCTTCTAGAAACCTCCCCCCCAAAATGGAAAAAGACCAGTCAGAAATTAAGCATACACTGACTGAAATAAAGAATAATATACAGGGATTCAAGGGTAGAGTAGAGAATTCTGAGAATCAAATCAACGATTTGAAATATAAGGAAGCAAAACACACCTAACCAGAAGAGCAAAAAGCAAAAAGAATCCAAAAATGTGAGGATGGTGTAAGGAGCCTCTGGGACAACTTTAAGCGTACCAACATTGGCACTGTGGGGGTGCCAGAAGAAGAGAGAGAGCAAGATATTGAAGACCTGTTTGAAGAAATAATGACAGAAAACTTCCTTTACCTGGAGAAAGAAATAGACTTATAAGTCCAGGAAGCACAGAGAACCCCAAACAAGAGGAACCCAAAGAGGACCACACCAAGACACATCATAATTAAAATGCCAAGGACTAAAGACAAAGAGAGAATCTTAAAGCAGCAAGAGAAAAACAGTTAGTTACCTACAAGGGAGTACCCATATGACTGTCAGCTGATTTCTCAACAGAAACTATGCAGACCAGAAGGAGTGGCAAGAAATATTCAAAGTGATGAATAGCAAGGATCTACAACCAAAATTACTCTACCCAGCAAAGCTATCATTTAGAACTGAAGGTCAGATAAAGAGCTTCACATACAAGAAAAAGCTAAAGGAGTTAATCACCACCAAACCAGTATTATATGAAATGTTGAAGGGTATTCTTGAAGAAGAAGAAGAAGAAGAAGAAGAAGAAGAAGAGGAAGAAGAAGAAGAAGAAGAAGAAGAAGAAGAGGAAGAAGAAGAAGAAGAAGAAGAAGAAGAAGAAGAAGAAGAAGAAGAAGAAGAAGAAGAAGAAGAAGAAGAAGAAGAACAACAACAAAACGGCAACAAATACATACCTATCAACAACTGAATCTAAAAATCACAATAAAGGAATAAGAAATCTAATGAACAGAACAAACTAGTGAATAAAATAGAATGAGAGGCATGGAAATGGAACAGACTGATGATTCTCAGAGGAAAGGGGGGTGGGGTGGGAAGAGATTAAACAAAGATCTTATATGCATATATGCATTACCTATGGACACAGACACTAGGGTGGTGAAGGCCTGGGGCGGGGCAGGAACTGGGTGGAGGGAGGCAATGGCGGGGGGGGGGGGAGGAACATCTGTAATAATTTCAACAATAAAGATAAAAAAGAACTATAAAAAAAAAGAACTATATGCTGCTTAAAGAAACCCACTTTAAATATGACACAAATAGGTAAAAAATAAGAGGCAACCTAAAGCTACAATAAGTTATACCTACATACCTATTAGAATAGCTAAAATTAAATACACTGACCATATCAACTATTGGCAAGTACAGGAGCAAGTAAAACTCATTGACTCTACCATTTTACATTCCCATCAGGAACCACTTCGGATAATAGGTTGGCATGTTCTTAAAAAGTTAAATATAAATCTACTGTATGATTCAGTCACTCCTATCATCATCAAAAACTAGTGAGATGGGCCCTGGCTGGTTTGGCTCAGTGGATAGAGTGTCAGCCTACGGACTGAAGGGCCCCAGGTTCGATTCCAGTCAAGGGCACATGCCAGGGGTTGCGGGCTCGATCCCCAGTAGGGGGTATGCAGGAGGCAGCCAATCGATTATCCTCTCTCATCATTGATTTTTCTATCTCTCTCTCCCTCTCCCTTCCTCTCTGAAATCAATAAAAATATTTTTTTTAAAAAAAGCTAGTGAGATGGCATCTGGCACTAGATCATAGAAAGCAGTAGAGTGCAGTCGTTAGAGAGAATTTGAAAGCCAGGCTGACCAGGGTTCAACTATCTGTGCTACCTCTTGTCATGTGATCTTGGTTAGGATACTTACCTTCTCTGAACCTTCACTGGTCCATCTGTAAAATGGGTATTAAAATACTTATTTCATTAAGCTGTTATGAAGATTAAAGTTTATAATGCATGTAAAGATCTATCACAGTGTATGGCACAGAGTAAGTAGCCAAAAGGTGGCCCACTATCATTATCATCATCATCATCATAATTTGTAGTAACAAATATTTTTCTTTTTAATCCTTACCCAAGAATTTTTTTCCCATTGATTTCTAGAAAGAGTGGGAGGAAGAGAATAGGGGGAGAGAGAGAAAAAAACATTGATATGAAAGAGACACATCGATTGGTTGCCTCCCACATGCGCCCCTACCAAGGCTGGGGAACCTGAAACAGGTACGTACCCTTGACTGGGAATTGAACCTGCAACCCTTCGGTCAGCTGGCCAAAACTTAAACCACTGAGCCAAACCGGCCAGGGCAAAAGGTGATATTTTCTTACAGAATTCAACAAATGAGATGGTGGAAACATGGTGAATAATGGTTGAGAGTAAAAGCAAAGAAAAAGAAGTAAAGCTGTTAGATTATGCAATGAACTTCCCTGAAACAGAAGAAAGGCATAGTATTGAATTCCATACCCTGTCCATCATACTTCTTTTCTCCACTAAACAAGCATGCGTAATCCTGTGTACACACACACACACACACACACACACACACACACACACACACACAGCTCCCCTTCTCTGTTTTCTGCATCTCAAGATATCCAATCTACCCAATCTGAATTTTGAAATCAATGCTGACCTATGATAAGTCAGTTTTTAGTAGAGGGAAGGGTTCACAAGCCAGAGTTCATGAATTGAAGACAAAGACGAGGAAGTATAGATGGCTTTTTCAAGAAATTTTCAGATAAAATGAAGGAAAAAGATGCCCCATTAGTAGGTGGTAATGATAGGATTAAAATATAATTTGGGGGAAGTAGGTGAAAGAGGGATTCTTGGATGTTTACAGGCAGAACAACAAGAACTTGTTTGAAAAAAAAAATACTAAAGATACAAGAGAAAGGAGAGATTAATATAACAAATTTTAAAGGAGGCATGGAGGATACTTAAAAAGAAAGACATGTTAGCTTTGGAAAAGTTGATACAAAAAGAATGAAGATAAAAGTAGCCATGGAGATAAATATTTTGAGGGAAATAGAAAGTTTGTGAGCAATGTTGCTCTATCTTTTCAGGAAAGTATGTAACCAGATTATCTCCTGAAGGGAGTTGGGAATCAGGAAGGCTAAATTAGGGAACCAAAGGGGTATGCTAATAAAATGGAACAGATGCTGTGGGAAATTGGAAAAGGAACCAATCAAGAATGTGTAAAAAAGGATTAAGTGAGCAGCCATTGAGGATCCAGCTGTGGTCAGAAATCACAGTCTGGTCATGGATATAATCGCTATGGTAATATTATTTTCCCAAGTACTACTTGGAAGCCTGGGAACAGGATAGAAGAAAACAGATGCTAAAGTCCATCTAGGTTTGGGGATTGGCAGGGCAGGTGCAGGGGAATAAGAGGGAATTGAGGATACTGGTGGCAAAATAAAATGGCTGGCAGGATTCACTGGGGGTGGGAAATGGTTGATTGAATGGGAAAGACCATAGAAGCAGCACAGGACTGAAATCAGAGAAGAGACTGAAAGTGCTGATGAGGTCAACGAGGTTCTGTGGGAGTAAGGGAATAGAGAATGTGAAAGGCTACAGGTATTAGTTGAAAAGCTGAATTTCAGAGTTTGAAATATCAGAAGTAGAACAGTTCCAAGCTGGTGACAAGGCCCAGAGTGTGGCCCATATAAAGAAGGTGCTGAAAGAGAGCAAAAACAAAGGTCATATTGTTAGAGGCCCAGGAAGTATTTTGCTGGAACATTTGATGACAAGTTCTAGGATGATGCCAGGAGTCAGGATAGCATAGAATACTAAGCTGGGTGCCAGAGGCCTCAAAGAATGTAAGTAGCCCAGAGACAGATCTATGCCAATAAAGAGAGTGGGTACACCACCCCACAGCATGCATATTAAGGAGTAAGTAAAAAAGAAAGTTGTTGAACAAGCTGGCACCAGCAGCTAGCTTTAAGATTGAGGAGTTACAGGGAAATGATCAGCTTCCTCTTAAGAGGGCAGTGAAGAAAATTGTGTCATCAAGCCAGAGAGTTCCAGAAGAATTGCTGAGAATATGTGGACATTTCTTGACCAAAGAACAGGTGTTCTGGAGAGCACAGGATATCTGAGAAGGAAATGTTAGCCAGGAAACAATATTTATATCAAAAGGGAAGAACTGTGCTAAAATTTCAACCTTTAGAATGCTGAGGAAGCAGTGAGAGGAACTACAATTCTGTGTATGTTTTACCAAGAAAGAAGAACTGATTGGTAAAAGTAGAAGTGAAAGAAAATTTAGGAAATATGGCCATGTCATCTGAAGTACTACTGGGTAATAACCAAGGACAAAAAAGTGATAGGTACAAAGATATTCCCCAGATTTTAGAAATGAAAATTTCTACAAGAGACCACAGTGACTCTTAAGTGAACTAATCTAAGAGGAATTTTTTAAAAAAAGATTTTTTTGGGGGGAAATTCTTATAATATCATCAATCCCCCATGATTTTGAAGGAGAAATGACTAAAGAACACAATGTAGCTACACAGAGAATACACTGGTAGGCTACAAGAACTAATGAAGCTATAGAAAGTTCAGATTTTTCAAGGTAAGATTGTCAACCCTAAGTAAAAGACATATGTGAACAGGTGACAAAGAGAGTGAGCAAGCAAGAACATCACTGGGATGACTCAGATTCTATTTCTATTCCCTCTTAAATGATAAGGGTACTTTTCAAATTGGAAATGGTAGCACAAATGTGAATAATAGTTTGTAAGAGCCCAATAGATACTGAAATATTGAGAATGGCAAGGAATTTAAAATGAATTTGGGTCTGTGGATGCACATAAATGACATCCTATGGTACCGAGGTAACCAATATTCCTTATTGAGGAGCCGCTGCTGGTATACTCTGAAAAATCAAGGAAGGAAGACTGTAGTTTGACAACTACAGCCCAATTTCTGAAACCCAAACATTTCTAAAACAGCTCAGAAATCAAGACTGCTAGTCTAATGGAAAAAACAACAACAGACTACAATGTAGTATTAAACTGATGGTTATAAGCAATGATCAGGTAGTAAGACTGGTAGATTGAGGTAATGCCAGTGACAAAGTATCATTGAGTTTTAGTAAGTCATTGAACATATTTTCCCTATCGAATACATTCACATGAGACAGTGAGATACAGGTAGGTTGATTGATGATTTATTCAATAGCCATACTTAAAAATAATGCTGCCCTGATCAATGTGGCTCAGTTGGTTGACTGTCATCCTGTGCACCAAAAGGTCATGGTTGAACTCCCAGTCAGAGCACATACCCAGGTTGAAGGTTCAATCCCCCGCTGGGGTGTGTATGGGAGGCAACCAAGCAATGTTTTTCTCTCACATTGATATTCTCTCCCTCTCCCTTCCTCTGTGCTAGTAGACATACAGTAATAAGTACTATACATTTATTATCTGATTTTAACATCACAACTATCCTGTCAGGTGGGTACCATTATCCCCATTTTACAGACGAGAGAACTAATGCAAAGAGGGGTTAAATAATCTGCCCAAGGCTATAACTACAGCTAGTCAAGTGTCAGGTTCAAGAAATCTCACTCCAGAACCACTACTTGTGGTAAAACTGGAATCTGGAATGATCACCCACTCAAGACCACTGCAGGGAGAGTGAACTGCCAGGCTGAGTCAGAGACTGGACTAGATCAAATGTAAGATAACAGGATTCTAGGAATCTTAGATGACAGGCTAGTTTGGACTGGAGACACATCTTCTGGAAGAAGTATGGCTCTCGTCCCCCAGTTGGTTAAGCATGTCCAATGCACCCAGAGGTCAATGTTTCCATTCCTAGTCAGGGCACTTGCCTGGGTTGTGGGCTTGATCCTTAGTAGGGGGCAGCCAATCAATGTTTCTCTCTCTCATTGATATTTCTCTCTCCCTCTCCCTTCCTCTAAAATCAATAAAAATATATTTTTTAAAAAAGTACCTGTGAACAATTTCCTCCATCAACCAATGCAGCATATATTAAAATCGCAAAGCTCACTATTCTTTGACAGTTTTATTTAAAAGGTTTTTTCTGCTTGAACGACATAAGTTGTGATTTCTAACTCAGGGGAAATAGAGTAGGACTTTCCTTCATTAAAGATTTAAAAAAAAAAGAAGAAGAAGAAGAAACCTGCCATCACAAAGGTTAATATAATAGTTTCTAGGTTGAACTATCTTTGGAGTATGCAGTACATGATTAAAAGTAGAAACAGAAGATAAAATATTGAGTCAAATCTAGATGAATTTCTGAAAAAATAGAGAAAAATAAACCAAGGTCAACATAATAAGCAACTTGTGTTCAGAAGCAGCCAAATTATCTCAGACTTTTACCAATGGCTATGCTTATGGTATCTCCAGAATGTTGGGGATGAGGTAACTGAACAGCTGGTAGAAGCCTTAAGAAAAAATACACCAACTCTGTAAAATAAAAGTGCTTTGTTGGGTTTCTACAGATATTTGCGTTCCCCTCTGCTGGGTTCTAGCTGAAGCTTGAGGAGCAAAGGTTGTGACAAAGAGCTATAGAGTTTTTACTTTTATAAACAGAGGCAACAGTCAGCCTGCAGCAGAGGATGAAGTCTAAACTGACCACAAGATGACAAGGTGCAAAACCTGGAAAGTGCAGCAAGCTGGCCGAAGAGTGGGGTACAGGGGTGGGGGGTGGGTAGGATTCCCTTATTTAATTAATCAGAGACCTGTCCTATATAACATGTTAAAGGCCAGTTAGCCCTAGTTGGTTTGGCTCAGTGGATAGAGCATCAGCCTTCAGACTGAAGGGTCCCGGGTTCAATTCTGTTCAAGGGCACATGCCCATGTTCAGGCTTGATCCCCAGTGGGGGACATGCAGGAGGCAGCCGACCAATGATTCTCTCTCATCATTGATGTTTCTATCTCTCTCTCTCTCTCCCTCTCCCTTCCTCTCTGAAATTAATTTAAAAAAAGGCCAGTTAGTACCAGATCCATGAGTCAAGCCTAGGTCTATCTGTCTAAAGGAATGAACACTAGTCTGTCAGTCCTAAGAGACAGTTCTCACACTACCTAGCCTGTGACTCTGGATAAATTATAACCTAAGGCTCAGTTTCCCCATCTACAAAATCAGAGAAGAGAAAGTTGATTTTGACCTCATATCTCTTCCCAAAGGAAATGCCAGATGTACTCAAATTTTAAATGTAATTAAAATAATAAATATTACTATGAAAAACACGTCCATCCCTGACATTTGCAAGGCCAGAGGCAAGAATATAAATGTAAACTCACAATCCCCCTCTTTCTTCCTCCTCCCTCCTCTGACCCCACTCCTTCCAAAGCAATTAGGGGCCTTGGGTATATACGTGTAGACTACTCAATCCACACACCCAAGCTCTATCCACACATTTTTCCCACCAAACAACCACCCCTTAGACCTAGGAGAGTTCAACCTGTGGCATAATCCACCCCCACTTAGGAGACTCAGAGAAGATGCCCTTGCAAGCCCTGGAGGCAGATTGAGCAGGGAATTCTCAGCTCCCAAGTACCTGGAGTATGGTCTAGAAGGAATATGCAGGAATTCTGGCACATCTCCTTGGCTCTTAGTACTCCCTGCCCTATGGTGAGATGCGTAAAGTATAAACTACTGCCCTGGATGGTTTGGCTCAGTGAATAGAGTATCGGCCTGTGGACCGGAGGGTCCCAGGTTCGATTCCAGTCAAGGGCACAGATGTTGGTTGCAGGCCCAGGCCCTGGTCAGGGCTCGTGCAAGAGGCAACCAATTGATGTGTTTCTCTCACATCCATGTTTCTCTCTGTATTTCCCTCTCTCTTCTACTCTCCCTAAAAATCAATGGGAAAATATCCTCCGGTGAGGATTAACAAAAATAAATAAAGTATAAACTATAAAGGAAAGGCTGGTACATTTGACCATATAAAAATAAAAATAAATCAATTATAAAACAAATATCAAAACTGAGAAGAAATATGTGCACCATCATGATAGAGTTACTATCCTTAATAATTAACTCTTAAATTAGTTAAAAAGTAACTAACCAATAAGGAATATCAATAATATAAGCATATGAAGAAAACACAACCTTATTTGGGATTAAAGGAATACATCACAACAAAAAGCTCTTTTTGACAACAAATTGACAAATATTTTCCAAATGATAATACACAGTATTGGCGAGAGTTTTTATCATTCATACTGAAGAAACTGTTAAGGATGTGACAAAGTGATGTTCACTGCAACACTAAAAACAAATGTCTCAAAATAGGATACTGGTTAAATAAATCATTGTACAGCATTACAATGGAGTAGTAGAACGTGTTATTGAGGAAGAGCTGATGATATAGAAATATGTCCATGATGTAAAGATGAAAAAAATGTAGTTTATAAAATGGTATAATTCATTTTATTGTTAAAGTTACATATAATCTAGAAAGTTATATACCATGGATTTTTCTTTTTCTTTTTTTTTAGATTCTTTATTGTTTAAAGTATTACATACAAATCCTTTTTCCCCCATTGATGTCTCCCCACTCATTCCCACCTTCCCCCCCTGCACATGCCCTCACCCCCTCTACTGACTGTGTCAATGGATTATGCTTTTATGCATGCATACAAAGGACCATGGATGTTTTAAATGTTCTTTTTTAAACTGGGAATGTTGAAGTTCTTTGTTCCTTATTTGTATTTTCTAAATTTAAAAACTGGTTGTAATAAAGACATATTAATTTTTAATAGTAAAGATAATCATCTTTAAAAGAATTAGTTACGACAAGAGTATCCCATTGTAGCTTTGACATTTTAGGGTTCTATGTAAGGAAAAACCAATGAACTGTATAGTATCCTTTCCAGAGAAGAGGAAGGAGTCGTTATAGCATCTTCTACATTAGTGGGGCAAAACTCTATTCAAATAAAACAATCAAACAACAAAACCCACTTGGAAGACAAAGGCCCTGCAAGTATAGGATGGAGAGTCTTCACTACTTAAGGCTATAAACTTCTATTCTTTTTGGATTTTATCTTGAAAGCAATATTCTTTTTTTTTTTTCAGTCTTCTCTTTTTAGTGCCAAATGACTTCCACACAAAACCAAACCAATCAATTTGATGAACAATTGGTAGGTGGAAGGAAAGAATAAATTTGAACACGGTGGTATTGAAGGGGGCTGAGTTGGGTTTTTTTTTTCACTTCTTCCTTTTAAGGTAGAGAAGCTACTATGAGAGTAATATTTCTGGCCTCTTTCTGCCCCCTTACTCCTCCCAATGGAGGGAGCTACAATTATTTGCTTCAGTGATTAGACAATTCATAAGAAGAATGTTATGTTAAATCTAAAGATCAAGGTTGGCCCATTGTAACTACAGTTTAAAAATAATTTATCTGCCTACCCATCCATCTGTACATACCTAAAAACATATGCACAGGCACAAGCTATGTGCTTAAGCAACACTTGCTGCCTGGCTGCACCAGGAGATCAGAAATCAAAAGACTTAGATAAGTAGTCTGGTCCCTGAGGTGAGTGTAAGTTTCTATGCCTATGCAAGAAGGGGTCCACAGAGGAAGGCATAGAAACACACACGGGTCCTTAAAATTTCCCCATTTGGATGTATCAAACCTCTCTCCATTTTGTGCTATACAGAGCTTCCATTTGGTGAGCAAAAATCTATTCCAGCTCAATGACCTGTACAGAAAAGGCCTCTATTAAAATCCTATCTTTCTCTAACCAGCTCAACTGTCACCTCCTTCCTAAACCTTCCCTCCTCCTTACCATAGCTGCAAATTACCTTTTGTGCTGTTAAGATTCTAAGCCCTTTTGTTTCTACCACTCGTTACATATGGTTTTATGTAAAGTAGTGTGTACACATATTATTTTACTAAATTATAAGCTCCTTGATGGCAAGTCCCTGATTTTTATCTGAGCCACAGTATCAACACAGTGTCTTACACAGTTATTCATTAGATGTCTATAGGACTAAAACTTTAGAACTTAAGTTTAAAGCATCCTCTCTCCTCATCCCTTAATGCAAACATTAGAGAACAGACCTAATATCCACCTTAGAGACTTCCTGGCAACAGCAACAAACTTTAGCCCAATGAATTTAATATATTTGCCTTCCTCAGCTTTTAGTCTCATGTACATAATAGGGTGAGAATCACCCACGCCCGGAGGAACTAGCTTGATAAAACTCTTCATTTAGCACTGCCATCTAACAGAAATTTAAAAATGCTAGCCACATACTATAACATTAAATTTCCTAGATGTTGTGTTAAGAAAAGCAAAAATTAATTTTAATAATAGATATTGTTTGGCCAATATATCCCACACAGTATCATTTCAACATTTAATCAATGTTTTTAAAATTGTTGAAATACTTTATATTAATTTTATCATACAATTTATTTAAAATCTGGTGTGTATTTTCCATTTATAGCATGTCTCAATTTATACCAGACACTACTTGTTAACTATGAAAACTAGTTACCTAACCTCTCTTTGCCTCAGTGTCATCAATTTTAAAATGTAAATAACAGTTATTTACCTTATAGAGTTTTACTGAAGTTTAATAATATAATATGTGTAAAGGGCTTAGAGCAGTACCTTGCAAATTGCAAGGGCTCAATAAATATTAACTGTCATTATCATTATCATCCTCCATTTACTATATGAAGAAACTGAGCATATGAAGAAACCAAGTGTATTTCCCTAATTCATAAAGGAAATCAATGCTGGTTCTATTCTCTCTTAGTTGTCTATTAAACTGTGCAGGGTAGCTGGGAGCAATGGAAAATCATATTTTTACCCTTCTAAAATTCCAAAGTGCTAGCCAAATGGAGTTCGGGAGTTGGTCTAAAAGGCAACATTCTTCAAAATGGTAGTTTAGAGAAATGCCATCCAGCTGTGTTATACTAAGGATTATTTCGCCCTACCACTTCCTTTAACCTCTGTACCCCATTTGCTATAATATTGTATCCATGTTAATAGGTGAAAAAGTAGAACTCATTAAGTTTTATTCTGCATTATTTTGGGTTATTTTTTTGTTTTGTTTTTTATAGATGACTGATGAGGTTGGATATTTTTGCAAAATTTGCAAAATGCCCAGCACCCAAGACCATCCAATCTTTGACATACTTAATTGTGCGTTTCAGAATACTCAAAGCAGAGAAGAATCAATACAGAAGTGATGGCAGAATCAAGAAACCTAATTTCTATTGGTAGTTACAGAATATTTACGGGGATGTAAAGTACAGCATAGGCAATACAGTCAATAACTATGCAATAACTATGTATGGTGCCAGGTGAGTACTATATCACTTCATAAGATATAAGTGTCTAACCACTATGCTGTATACCTGAAACTAATATAGTAATACTGAATGTCAACTGCAATTGAACAGTTAAATTTTTTTTAATCAAAAGAAAAAAATAAAGTCGATTTCTGTCCCGGGATGTATGATTAAATCACTATGTGCCCCTGGGCAACCCACTTAAACTCCTAAGCTATTTCTCAGTTTAAGATAAGGTTGCCTGCAATATTTAGGACTAAGAATTAAAATGCAGTACACCTTAGCAATAATAACTCAAGATAAAATTGCATCAGGTCTTAGCATTCTTGTTTATCTCTCCTTAAGTGTTCTTGGCAATAAGTTCCCCTTGGAAAAAAAAAAATGAGCATTGGCAAAGTTTGAGGATAATTTCCCTTCATATCCAGATAATTAGACTACTTAGAAAAGCAAATAAGATTCATCTGATATTTATACTGCTATCACTGAAATCCAGACAGTTATCATATCCTCCAAGGTTAAAAATTACAGGACATCAGCATAAACATAAAGGGGCATTAATGACCATCTCCACAGATCTCCACCTAACCCCAAATTCCCTGGAGCTGGATTACTCAGCTTCAGCACAGATGATATCATTGTTATGGGGGCTGTCCTGGGCAATATAGGATATTTAGCAGTTTCCCTAACTTATACCCACTAGAAACCAGTAACAACCTCCAAAAATGCCTCCATAGAAGCAATGCCCCGAGAGAAGCAAAATGGCCCCCTTTTGAGAACCACAACTATGGATCCTCAACCATGGCTACCTTAAATTCCTTTGGAATTAAGCTTACAGAGAGAAGTTCAATTTTCAGTGTGTCATTGCTTATGACACAACCTCATCAATGCAATATGGAGCGATCAACTTCCATTGGCAATCTGGATTCTCAAAAGGCATAACCTTCCTGATTAATTTACAGTTAATACCCATATAGTGGAAAATACTTTTGTAAAATGACTCATTACACTGAAGAGTTTATCCATATCTTTTTTTCAAAGCCCAAACAATGTTTTCACACAAATAGCTATTTCAATAGCTAATATTTTAGATTAAGATGTTGAAGTTTTAGCCTGGCTGGCGTGGTTCAATGGTTGAGTGCTGACATATGAACCAGGAGGTCATGGTTCAATGCCCGGGTTGCCAGCTCAATCCCCAGTGTGGGGCATGCAGGAGGCAGCCAATCAATGATCCTCTCTCATCATTGATGTTTCTATCTCTCTCTCCCTCTCCCTTCCTCTCGATTAAAAAAATAAAAGATGAAGTTTTAGAGCCTATGATACATTTCTTTAATATTGGCACCTTGGCTTTAATTTACTGATCAAAGTTTCCAATATACTACCCATCTACCACCTTATTCTCCTCTATCAAGTCCCCAGGATTCTCTTACTCACCTAACTGCTCATATGTCCAGTTTCCAATGACTGGGTCCTACACAGGTTTTGACAAAGGGATATTCTATTTCCTTGGGTCTATGCACATAAGCAAATTGGAAAGGAATATTAGCAAAAGCTTATTGGCCATAAAATAAAAGTATCAACCAAACATACAGCGACTATCTACTCTTTAATGCTATGGGGAATACAAAAAGAAATACCAAACATGAAGGAATCACAGAATAGAAACAAACACAGAAGCAATCACATCAACCACATGCCCAAAGTCATTAAGTTAGTGAATTTGACATGCTGATAGTGTAGCATTTGAGTAAGGGTATTCTGATTGCAGCTATACTAGAAAAACTAGAGTTTAGAGCTAAATTTATAGGCTTGGGACTCAACACATAGACGACAGGACACCAACATGATAATAGTGGTTACCTATGAGGAGGAAGTTGAAGGGGCACTTTCACCTTTTAGTCAAGATGCTTCTATATTTTTTAAGATGAACATGTAATCATGTGTTACTTCTATAATTAAAAGCCAACATAAGTAAAGTCAGAAGAGAAGGTGAAATCTGGGAAGGAGAGAGTATAAAGAGAGAAAAGGCAAAGAACTTGACACTCCCAAATATGGACATAATTAAGGGGCAGAAGGAAGCAAAAGCAAAGAAGCAGCAGTGGAGAGGCAGACAGAAGGAGAACTAGGAGAGTACAGCAAAGTTGTGGCCAAGGGAAAGAAGTTTCAAAAAGGAACGAAACTGACAACAGAACCAAAAAGGGAAAAGGGGAGAGGAATAAGACCCCAGAACAGAATTTAGCTCTGAAAGACGCTTCTTAAAAATCATAACCTTCTCCCTACATCATGCCCTTCAATCTTTGAGAAAATTGAGGCCTAGAAAGCTTAAGTGGCTGGCTAGATATGTATTGGTAGCTAGAGAGCACAGCAAAGGGAGACCACAAGTTTATGGACAGTCTAGTGAACGGGTCCAGTGGAAAGAAAAGAAAAGATACCAGAAGAAAAGGGGGTGAGGGGTTATTGGATAAGTAGTACCTGGAATAGACAGGAAGAGATGGGACTGAAGGCGGAAGCAAACAAAAATAATCTGACTTTTCCTCTGAGGCTAGATAATGTGTTTCCTTTTTCATTTGTGTTATTAGATAAGGTTAGGGGAACCACTTAGAGAGATTATCTGGGTTTCCTCAGGACTCCATCACTGACAGCTTTCTCCTCTCAAATTATACACACACCCTAGGCTCCATTTACCATCTATACATCAGGCAGGCAGAAGGAGATTCCCAAAGAGATTCCCAAATCTCTATTCCAGCCCAAACCCTCCCCTAAGCCCCAAACCAAGGGCAGATGAATATCCATTTAGATATCTATAATCATCCAAACTGAAATCTCAACCTCCACAATTCTACCCCTGGTCCAATGCTCTCTGTCTCCATGAAAGGCACATGACAGCTGTCCGGGGAGGGACGCAGGAGGTTGGACAGCCAGGGAGGGACTGCAGGAGGGCTTCAGGGCATGTCAGACCCATCTCCCTCAGGCCCAATTGGTTAGACCCCAGCAGCAAGCTAACCTACCAGTCGGAGCATCTGCCCCTGGTGGTCAGTACACATCATAGCGACTGGTTGACTGGTCGACTGTCTGCCCTCTGGAGGTCAGTGCACGTCATAGCGACTGGTCGACCAGTCAACTGTCTGTCCCCTGGTGGCATGTCAAAGCAAGGGGTTGAGCAGCCTTAGCATATCATTAGCATATTACGTTTTGATTGGTTGAACTGTCAACTGGTTGACTGGACATTTAGCATATTAGGCTTCTATTATATAGGATATTCATCTTACATAGCTCTAACCATGACATTCCCTGCTCAAAGCCCTTCAATTGCCCCCATTGCTTATAGAATTAAGCACAGATCTCTTAGTTTGGGAACTAGAGTTGGCTTTAAGTCCTCTCTCTACCAGTTCCTTGCCTTGTAACTTAGAGCCTCATTTTTCTCATTTGTGAAATGAGGATACTACCAACTGTCTCACATGTCCTGGTTTTCCTGGGTCAGTACCCCATCTGATTAGCACACCACTTCACTCACAAGTTCCATGGTTTTGATAATAAATCGTTTGGTCAATAAAGGGTTGTTATGAGGATTTAATGAGACAATGCACAAAAATATAATAGGCCTAGCATGATACTTTTCTTTTATCGTTCCCCTCAAATGTACCTTGTAAAAGTATCTGCTTCTGATAGTCCTCATAGTCCCACAAGTGGCACCTAGTAGTGTCTTCCACACAGAAGATACTAAATTATGTTCTTCAGTTTAGAAAGAATACAGAATTGTGGCCACAGAATTGCATTTCACTTATCCATCAGCTGTTTATTCAAGTATTCTGCTTTCTTACTCCCTTGAGATTATTTTACTTGCTCGTTAGTACCACAGCAAGAGTACTCTAATACAGGGGTCGCCAACAGGTGGTCTGTAGACCACTGGTGGTCCATGAGGTCTGAAAGGTTGGCGACCACTGCTCTAATAGGAAGTTTCCTTCTTTCACAACTGGCTACCACCCTGATTGCTCGAGGGTAGTGATAGAGGAGGAATTCTTGGAGTGATGGTTCTAGGAATACAGAGTAATCAAGAGCACAGGACCTAAAGCCAGACAGACTGTCTTGGATCCAGGCTCTATTAGTTACAAGCTCAAAATTCATGTAAAACACATGGGGAAAGCACACAGTAATTATCCAATAAATAATAGCTATTATTATCTACCCTCATCTCTTTCTCTACCTCAGTCAAATCAGAATGCTTTACTATGGAGTGGGGCCTCTCAGCAACATCCTCTACACAGGCAACCAAATGCTGGCTCTCAGCAGATATAAAATCCAGCCCACCTGAGGCTCAGGTCTTCTCTGTCCATCTTTCTAGGATATCCGGTTGCTTCTCCAAGTTCCATCTTCTTTAATGCCTAGTTCAAGCTGGGGCTAATTCTAACAGCTGCTGTGATCACCATCAAAAATTAGAATCCTGCCCTAGCCGGTTTGGCTCAGTGAAAAGAGCGTTGGCCTGTGGACTGAAGGGTCCCAGGTTCGATTCCAGTGAAGGGCATGTACCTTGGTTGCGGGCACATCCCCAGTAGGAGGTGTGCAGGAGGCAGCTGATCGATGTTTCTCTCTCATCGATGTTTCTAACTCTCTATCCCTCTAACTTCCTCTCTGTGAAAAATCAATAAAATATATTTTAAAAAATGAGAATCCTCCTTCTGGTTCTGTAAGCATAACTTCCAGGTCCAGGCTCCAGGTTCAATCTCAAACCACACTCTAGGTAGCTCCTCATGCTCTATGATTTCTACAACCAGAAAAATATCTCAAAAGTTGCATTCTTTATTATTTCAGTCTTTCTACACCTATCAACAGTCCAAAATTATTTAGCCTTTCTCCTTTCTCATAATTGTTCCCATCACTCCAGTCTCTGCTGCCTGCCCAATTATACATCTTATGCATACAATTATATATCCTAGAGTAAAGCCTGTCTTGTTTCTTGATCTATTGTTAAGTTTTCTACCACCCATCTCCTGACTAAAATTTCAAATATTAGAGAACCAGGGCCAGTTACGGCAGGCTACTGACTCTTTGTCTCTAAACACACAACTGAGTGAAAGAACTATTCATTAAACCAAATCAAGAGGACATTCAGCTGGACATTCCTTTTACTTCTTGTATCTCAGGCAAAAGCCTCCTTTTGGGGGGAGGAAGAGGGACTAAAATGATTTTGAAGCATTTGAGGATTTAATTTAATCAAGACATTATTATATAAATATCAGGGAACTTAAATCTCCACTTCAACATAAGACCATACCTGCAGTCCTCCTCAGGTCCTTAAGCAAAACGCTCAAGAAATTGTAGCCTAGCATTCACTTACAATATTTAAACAAGTTAAGCAAGAACAACTATTTATCCAGACAAAGACACTTAATTGTTTAATTGTGGCCTACAATACAATCACTATGTTACTTCGGTATTAACATACCCACAGACCAAAACCAATGACATAATTAAAGTTGCTTCATCAAAAAAAAAGCAAACAATGAAACCAAGCTTTTAACCTAATTTTATCTCACTTTCTTAGCATGAAGCCACAGTTTAACAAAGCCACATGCTCCTCCCCTAAGGCCCCTAGCCACTATAATTCCCTGGTAGCTTTCAGAGGCCCTTTATTTTCCCAGAATCGGCCTCCTGTGCTTCAGATCTGACCTCTCACTTGAATCACTATTACAGCTTTTATTTCTTAGTATAATAGTATCAAGAAAAGATTCAAGTGGGGTATGGGTGTTATTTAAATTTTATTCTCTAAAGGCATTATAGTTTGTTGTAAACAACTCAAGCAGTATAGAAAGGTGTCAAGTGGAAATGAAAAACCCCTAGTCCTGACAATCCTAATTTCCAAGGTAACAATAACTGTTTCTTGTGCATCATTCCAGAAGATGTGTATACATATGTAAATATACATATATACAAACTCATGCCTATCCTCTGCTCTCCCCTTCTTTCTGTTGTACAAATACCACTATGCACCCTTTTCCCCACTTAAAATGTATCCTGGACAGCATTCCCTATCATTTTATATACATCTACTTCACTCATTTAATGAAATGCATGGCATCCCATTGTGTGTATACACCACTGTTAATATAACCAGTCTCTCATAATAGACATCGATTCTTGATAGTGAAAAAAAATGGCAACAACAAGTCAACTAACATCCCCTACCAAGTGACTTTTGTGCAGTTCTTATTTAGTCTAAATTCACTGGGACAAAAGATATACAATTCCTACATTTTGATAAGGACATCAAGCTGTCCTCTAAATGTGCTCCAGCAATTTATATTGCCACCAACACTGCACAGAGGTGAACTTTTATATCAATCGCCTAAAGTTCCTGCAGCTCAAAAAGGGAACTAGATATTTAACACAAAAATAGCTACTTACTGGAGATTTTGTTACATCTTTTATTTTAACACAGTCTGAAAACCCAAATGCCACAGTTAGTGGCAGCCACACCTTGCTGTGATTAGCCCTGCCCCCATCCAAACGCAAATTCAGAAGGCACAATATACTCCTCAAAATTAATCCAGCTCTTTTAAAAATATATATATATATGAATTTATTGTTTGTCAATTATAGTTGCCATTCAATGTTATTTTATGTAGGTTTCAGGTGTACAGCATAGTCCATCTCTTGAATAATTAATTCCTTAGGTTTGGAGATTTTATGAGTGAATGCAGCACAGAAAAGAAACCTATACTCCTCCTGGCAACATACCCACAATTATCTCTAACACCAAGAGCGCTACATAGTGGTGTGATATAAGGTGTTTTGCACTCAGCCATACTATATAATAAAACCCTAATATACAAATCAACCGAACAGTGGAACAACCAGTCACTATGACGCACACTGACCACCAGGGGCAGACATTCAATGCAGGAGCTGCCCCCTAGTGGTCAGTGCGCTCCCACAGGGAGAGTGCTGCTCAGCCAGAAGCCGGGGTCATGGCTGGTGAGCACAGCAGCCATGGCGGGAGCCTCTCCCACCTCTACGGCAGTGCTAAGTAAGGACCCCTCCGCAGTTGGACATCCCCCAAGGGACTCCCATATCCCCAGTGCACGAATGTTGCACACCAGGCCTCTAGTAATTAGTTAAAGGCATTGGCAATTAAGACACATTTTAACTATGTAAGAACACAATACATCTGCATATTCATGGCATGAGATGATCTGATTGATTTTGCTAATTAAATGAAGAATCTGTTTTATTTTTTCCACTGATAATGAATGTCTGTAAGCATCACTGTATAGAATCTAGGGGGCCCTGGACAGGTGGCTCAGTTGGTTGAAGTGTTGTCCTATACACCAAAAGGTTGTGGACTCGATTCCCAGTCAGGGGACATACTTAGGTTGTGGGTTTGATCCCCAGTCAGGGCACATTCAGGAGGCAACCAATTAATGTTTCTCTATCTCTCTCTCCCTTCCTCAATCTCTAAAATCAATAAAAACATGTCCTTGGGTGAGAATTTTTTTAAAAAAGGAATGTAGTGAATCATATCTAGAATAACACTTGCTTAATATTTGATATTTTGCAAAGCACCTCAGTATACCATACCTCATTTAAACCCCATGGCAATTCTAGAGGAAGGTAAGGCAATTATTACTCATTAAGCAAAAGATCAATAGGATGTGCTGGACATTCTCTGTGGTATGCAAAGATGGACAAGACACTCCCCTCTCATTTACTGTCACTCTGCCCTAACCAATCTATCCACAAGCCTTCACATTGCACTCAGGGTATTTGGTAACATGACCTACACAACCCTGTGTGACCAGAGCCCTGCCCACCTGTCCAATTTCATCCCGTGCCCCTGTATACCTCATTCACTATGCCCAGCCATTTTTCAGTCTCAGCTGAACTTGTCACTTCCTCCCAGAACCCTCCTTCTAGTAAATTGTCTCATGTATTATTCTCTTTCACAGGACTTTACTTTGTAGCACTCACAGCACTTCATAATGAAATACTTGTGTGTTTATCTGTTTGTATTCCAACACCTTCACACAACAGCAAGACTTAGGAGGCAAGAATCATGACTTTCTTTAATTTATCTTTATTGTTGAAAGTATTACAGATGTCCCCGCCTCAGTGATCCCCACCACCTTACTCCCTTCCCCTCCCCAGGCATTATTGCCAGTCTTTGGGCTATGCTTATATGCTTGTAAGTTCATTGGTTAATCTCTCCCTGCTCCCTACCCCCTTCCCTCTGAGATTCATTAGTCTGTTGCATGCTTCAATGTCTCTGGATCTTTTTTTTCATCAGTTTATATTGTTCATTAGAAGAATCATGACTTTTGAGGTCACTGTTAAAACCCCAGCACTTAACCAATGTAGTGTCTGGCACACAGCCAGCATAAAAACAGAAGTATTAAACAAATACAGCTAATGCCGTCAATGGGCATACAATATAGTGGGGAAACACAAAAAAAGATTAAGGCAAATTTTACCAGAGGATGGCCAAGGTTTTAAGAAAGACTACAGAGAAGAGACAACTTTTCAGCTGATTACCAAAAGGGAGTAGGCATTTGCCAGAATGCAACAAAGGGAAATTATCTAGGTCACCAGGGATGGGCTACACATGGGGAAGAACAAGGACTGTATGGTGTCTCACAAAGTTTTGACTTGGATATCTGGGTGGATGGCAGTACAATTATTCGCTATAAAGAATGTAAGTGGAAGAGGCTCTGTTATTATTATCTACTAGAGGCCCGGTGCATGAAATTCGTGCACGGGGGTTGGGGTGTCCCTCAGCCCAGCCTGCACCCTCTCCAATCTGGGACCCCTCAAGGGATGTCCGACTGCCCGTTTAGGCCCAATACTCCTAAACGGGCAGTAGGACATCCCTCTCACAAGCCAGGACTGCTGGCTCCCAACTGGTCGCCTGCCTACCTTCCTGATTGCCCCTAACCACTCCCCTGCCAGCCTGATTGATGCCTAACTGCTCCCCTGCCAGCCTGATTGCCCCTAACTGCCTTCGCCTGGAGGCCTGGTCCCCCCCCAACTGCTCTCCCCTGCAGGCCTGGGTCCCCCCCAACTGCCCTTCCCTGCAGGCTTGATTGCCCCCAATTGCCCTCCCTTGCAGGCCTGGTCCCTCCCAACTGCCCTACCCTGCTGGCCTGATTACCCATAACTGCCCTCCCTTGCAGACCTGGTCCCTCCCAACTGCCCTCCCCTGCTGGCCATCTTGTGGCAGCCATCTTTGACCACATGGGGGCAGCCATCTTGTGTGTTAGTGATGGTCAATTTGCATATTACTCTTTTATTAGATAGGATAGAGGCCTGGTGCATGGGTGGGGGTCAGCTGGTTTGCCCTGAAGGGTGTCCCGGACCAGGGTGGGGATTCTCTTGAGGCATGAGGTGGCCTGGGCAAGGGGCCTGTGGTTGTTTGCAGGCCGGCCACACACCCGAGCGACCCAAGCGGAGGCCCTGGTATCTGGGATTTATTTATCTTCTATAATTGAAACTTTGTAGCCTTGAGCGGAGGCCAGGGCAGGCCAGGCCTGTGGGAAGCATGGCTTCCTCCATCACTGGGGAAACCCAAGCCTCCTGCTCTCTCCAGCTCCATGGCTGCCGCCATTTTGTTGGGATTTATTTATCTTCTATAATTGAAACTTTGTAGCCTTGAGCGGAGGCCAGGGCAGGCCAGGGCAGGCGGAAAGCTTGGCTTCCTCCATTGCCAGGGAAACCCAAGCCTCCTGCTCGCTCCATGGCCGTAGCCATCTTGGTTGGTTTAATTTGCATACTCGCTCCTGATTGGTGGTGGGCATGGCTTGTGGGTGTAGCAGAGGTATGGTCAATTTGCATATTACTCTTTTATTAGCTAAAATTACCAGTAGAGCCCAAGGAAAAGAAGGCCTTGGCAGAGGGAAATTTGGGTAGCAGCAATTCCTCTGCCCACCTGCCTCTCATCACTCTCAAGCTCAAGAGGCAAGATCATGATTGCAACCTGGAAATATTCAGTGCTGAGTTATTAGAAGACTTAGTACAGACAGGGCCAGGGGGGATTCTCTACTTATGAACTTTTTTTTTTTTTTTTTTTGTCCAGAAGATGTTAATGATATCTTTTTGGAGGGAGAGGGGCAGGGCAGAAAAAAAGAAAAATTCAATGCCCAGAGTATCCCACATACTTGGTAATATCCAGTTCATCTCCATTGAATAGTCCCTGTCCTGGATTTATTTCTAACTGCTCTGTGTTACAATTTCTGTGTTGCTCTTCATGGAAGTCGTCAGGGCAGAAATCCTAAATAAATATAATAAAATGCTACCTAGTACCTGAGTGGCATTGGGTTGAAAAATATTAAAATAGGTCACTACTACAGGGGTTACCTCATCCTATTAAGTCCTCAACAGTTTCTTTGGTCTGGCCACAGGTCTATAAATACCTGGTGTTAACAGAAGGTAGGAATAAGAAGAATCTGGCATGTGTGGCCACCTGTACTGAAACTTTCTAGTCCATCCTCCCCTCCTGCCCCACCACACACAGAACAGCCTTACATGAAACAGGAAACTTTGAATCATAATTTTGGTTAAAACCTATAGTTTATTTCAAAAATGCTAACAGAGTGACGGGAAGAGAAAACACACCCTGGAAGCCTCAATGACAAAACAATTGTTTGGGGCGGGAGGGGCACTGAGCTTGTAGCAATAAAGTGGAGTAGGGAAGGATTAACATCTAGCAGAAAATTATAAAATAGTCTAGCCTAGGAAGGCAGTATAATGCAATAGAGTGAAATAGGCAGAGACTGGCCTTGATTTCATCTTTCCAAGATGAGACATTTGCAATAGATTACCCTTAAAGACACTTTCCAGTTTGAAAACATCCGATTAAGAGCATATCAATTTGTTTTCCTGCTGCTACTGCAATTATTATACAATCACAGAACTAAGACAGGCTAGGCATTTTGGTGATTCTCATTCTCATGTACCACAGTGTTTAACAAGTGCCAGGCAATGTTGAAAGGCCGTATATGTGCATATTAACTCACTTTGTCTCCCAATAATCCTAAGTGTAGGTATGATTATTATTAACCCCATATTATTTTATTTTTTATTTTTGTTTATTAAGGTATTTATAGATGAAGAGGATGAGGCAAAAAGTCATGAAATAACTTGCCCACAGCTAGCAATGACCAAGCCAGGATTCAAACCTAGGGAGTCAGTCTCCAGATACCATGCTTCTCAGATGAGACAATTGAGGCCTTTGGAGTTTAGGTCACTTTGGCTACCAACTGGCTGAGCTGGATTCAGATACACGTGTATCTGATTCCAAGGCCCATGTTCCTTCCACAATTGTTTGCTTGGGAAGGAATAGCTGGCTCTTAGAGAAAAATTGTCTGAAAAATGGTTTTGTTCTGTGTTTTTTTTTATGTATTTTTATTGATTTCAGGGAGGAAGGGAGAGAAAGAGAGATGGAAACATCAATGATGAGAGAGAATCATTGATGGGCTGCCTCCTGAATGCCCCACACTGGGGATCGAGTCCACAACCCGGGCAAGTGCCCTGACTGGGAATCGAACCGTGACTTCCTGATTCATAGGTTGATGCTCAACCACTGAGCCATGCTGGCTGGGCTGTTTTGTTCTATTTTTAATCCTCACCCAAGGATATGTTTTTATTGATTGAGAGAGAGAGAGAGAGAGAGAGAGAGAGAGAGAGAGAGAGACATCAATGTGAGAGAGAAACCGATCATTTGCCTTCTGCATAGGCCCCAACCAGGGATCGAACCCACAACCTTTAGGTGTACAGGAGGATACTCCAACCAACTGAGCCGCCCAGCCAGGGCTGGAAAATTATTTTGGTTTGTCCCCTAACCAATGCTTTTTATCATAATCCATTCCCCACCTATCCTGCCCCACTGAGGAGTTGAGTTGTAGAAGAGCAATACTAGTAGTGCAGAAAAACAGCTCATTTCTGTATCGGCTGTAGGTGAGACACTGGGCCAGACAGACAAAAAAGTGGGGAGAGGGGCTCTGTTTCTTTACTCCTGCTCTAACAGCATAACTTTCGTTTGAGAGTTACACAGATACTAACATTTTGGTCAACAGGCAGGAACAGATGGCTTTTCCTAGGTGATAGCAGTCCAACTATCAAGCCACACAGCTGTCCAGATTTCACACTGAAGTTCTGTCATCAACTCACTGAACACTCTGTGATGCTCCCCTGGCCCCCATGTGTTAGCTAAATCACCAGTGTTTACAAATACACTGTGATGTGCTAAAAAAAAAAAAAAAAACACACACACACAAAAAACTGCAAGGTGGAAATACGCTTCCTTTGGATCTGAAGCCAACAGAACCTTTTCTTATTGCAACTATTTTATTAAAATTGTCCTCTGCTTTATTCATGCTTGCCCTGATATATTTCGCCACCTTGCCTTGTTATTTCATTCCCACACTGTCATCTCCCCATTTTTGTACAATCTCCCTGTCCCCACTCTCATTCCCCAAGAGTTTTTGGAGTCAAGAGGAGAGGCAGTCAAAAACTACAAGAGCACTTGAGAAAGTATTAATAGAAAAGAAAAAAAAAAACTGCTCTAACCAAACCCTCAGGGGCTTGGTTTCTTTTTTATTATTATTATTTTGGAGATAGAGAGGACACAGAATGGCTGAAGCAGCTGTCCAGAAGCCCACACAATTCACTCCTTGTGGGAGGCACTATTATTTCATATCACATTTTCAAATACTTGTTTTCTGATTATAAAAGTAATACATATACATTGCATAAAATTTGGAAAGTATTATAAAAGAAAAATAGTAAGTTAATCCTACTACCTGGAGATAGCCACTTTAACAACTTTGTTTCGTTTCCTTCCATTCTCTATTGATTGTTACATTCATAGGTGTGTATATAACATGAAACACAGAGATACACAAAAACCCATCTATAATAATAAAAGCATAATATGCAAATCAACCGAAAGACCAACCAGCAGAATGACCGTCAGAATGACCTTCCTGACAACCATGCTATGACATGCACTGGCACCAGGCCAGCCAAGACGGGTGCAATGCGATTGGTCGGGGGGGCCCCGCCATCGCCCCACAATCACCCCACAGAGGGAGGCCCAGGCTACTGGTCAGTGACGCTGTGGTGGGTGTGCAGGGCCGGCCAGCGATCACCCTGCAGAGAAAGGCCCAAGCCAGCCAAGCGATCACACCCCACACCTGTTGCCCGCAGAGGGAGGCGACCCATGGTGGGGGAAGGGGGAGCGCTGCACAGATGGCAAGCAGTGGCAGCTGCAGGGATGGGGCCAGCGGCCAGCAGCTGGAGGAAGGAAAGCCCCAATAGGCACTGATCACTTGCCAGGCCTAGGGACCCTACCTGAGCAGTCCTGGATTGCAAGAGGGCGCAGGCCAGGCTGAGGGACACTGCCCCCCCCCCTGGCCCACCCCACCCCACCCCCATGCACAATTTCATGCACCAGGCCTCTAGTGTTTAAATTAAAAAGCCAGTAATGGAATAATCCCATACTTTTCCATTATATCATGAAGATTTTCCCCAGCCTTACTTTTGATTTTTAATGGCCAGATAATTTACTCTATGGACCTACCATAATTTACTTACATTCCCCTTACTATGGAAACTGTGTCTTCAGTTTTTCACTATTATAAATACCTTAGTATATAAAGCTGTATGGCACACATATATCTGATATTTCCCTCAGAAATTATCCTTTTTTAAATCATCAAGGAATCCATGTTACTTACAGAAAAATTTACAAATAAGCAAAACCAAAGTTAACTATAATTTCGTTATAAATACTTTTGTCTATATCCCCTTAGACTTTTATTTATATTATACATACATGGACACAAGCACATATATTAAAATGGATCATACTATAAAAAATAAGTTACTGCCCAGCCAGTATGGTTAAGTGGTTAGGGCATCAGCCTGTGTACCTAAACAAAGGATTATAGGTTCGATCCCCAGCCCTGATCAGGGAGCATGTGGGAAGCAACCAATCAAATCGATGTGTGTCTCTCACATTGATGTTTCTCTCTCCCCGCTTCTCTCTCTCCTCCCTCTCTTTTCCACTCTCTAAAAATAATCAATGGAAAAAATATCCTCTAGTAAGGGTTAACCAAAAATAAGTAAGTCAATAAATAAAATAACAGTTACTAACAATAGTCACCATGAATTGAGTACTTACCACATGCCAGACACTGATATTTTCATTTAATCCTCCCAGCTACCCTATGTATTACTCAGCAGTTCCCAAACTTGTCTACACATTGGAGTTACTTAGGCGGGGGGGAGGGACGGGGGCTTCTAAAATCCTGTCCCCAGAGATTCTGACTTAATTGGACTAGGTAAGGCCTGAGCCTGGGTGGGTTTAAGAGATCCCCAGGGGATCCTAATGGGTGTGTACAAGTTGGGAACTATTAAGTTCTCTGCTGTTTTGCTGCTATTATATCCATCTTGAACTGATGTGGAAGTTGAAGAACACTAAAGTAAGTAACTTCCCAACATCATGCAGTTGATAAAGGTGGAATTTCAAACCAGCTGTAAGCTCAGAGCCCACACTTTCAACTATTGATCATTTGAGATCAGCCTCCCTCTGCCCCACCCTTTAACATCATATCAAGAACCTTGCCCTAACCGGTTTGGCTCAGTGGATAGAGCGTCGGCCTGTGGACTGAGGGGCCCCAGGTTCGATTCCGGTCAAGGGCATGTACCTTGGTTGTGGGCACATCCCCAGTGGGGAGTGTGCAGGAGGCAGCTGATCGATGTTTCTCTCTCATCGATGTTTCTAACTCTCTATCCCTCTCCCTCTCCTTCTCCCTTCCTCTCTGTAAAAAATCAATAAAATATATTAAAAAAAAAAAAAAAAAGAACCTAATAGAACGCTACATTATCATTTTAGCAACTATAGTATTCCATTGTATCAATGCATCAGAATCCAAGTGCCATCAATTTTCCCACTATAGAAAATGTTACAATCAATATCCTTATTGATACAGCTTTGTACACATCTTTCATTATTTCCTTAGGATAAATTCCAAGAAAGGGAAGTACTGGGTCAAAAGGTTTTGATAAATATTGCCAAATTGACATTCCCATCAGAAGTGTGTGAGAATGTCTTCACCAACACTGAGTTTTCTCATGCATTCTTTTTTACTCTTTGCAAATTTCGTTGGAGAAAGTGGTATACCAATTTACTTTTTTTTATTAAATGTATTGGGGTGACATTGGTTTATAAGATCATACTGCATCATGCACCCATCACCCCAAGCAAAGTCTCTTTCCATGACCATTTCCCCCCACCCTTTGCCCACCTCCCCCTACCCCAACCCCTTTCCCTCTATCACTACACTGTTGTCTGAGTCTATGTAGCTTAATCCTTCACCTTCTTTCATCCAGCCTTTAAACCCCCTCCCCTCTGACAGCTGTCTGTCTATTCTATGCATCCATGCCTCTGTTTCTATTTCGTTCATCAGTTTATTTTGTTCATCAGATTCAACATACAAGTGAGATCAGATGGTACTTTCTCTGACTGATGATACGCCAATTCTGATGCACCCCCTCCTTTATTAAGAAACTATTTTAATCCTTCTAAATTTATATTGGTATAATTTTTCCAAATCATTTCAATAATTTGAAATGCTACTTTTATCTTATTCGGTAAGCTCCATGAGAGCAGAGACCATACCTGTTTTTACTGACCATTACATATTGTACCTGGTGCACAACTGGTGCTTCCTAAATGTCTTTATTTGATTGATTGATTGATTGATTGATTGCTTTGAGAGAGAGAGAGAGAGAGAGAGAGAGAAGAGAGAGAGAGAGGAGACATCAATTTGTTGTTCCACTTATTTATGCATTCATTGTTTGATTCTTGTATGTGCCCTGGCCAGGTATCAAACCCACAACCTTGGTGTATGGGGTCAATGCTCTAACCAACTGAGTTACCTGGCCAGGGCCATTTTAATTCCCCTTTACTACTAAGAATATTTTTCATGTTTACTGGCAACTTAAATTTTCTTCTTTTATGTATTTTCTTATTCCCATCATTTGCTCATTTTCTAGTAAAATATTATTTTTTTTCTTACTGTTCTGTAAATCTTTATGTATTAAGAATAATGAGTCTTGTCTGGCTGGCACGGTTCAGTGGTTGAGCGTCACCCTGTGAACCAGGAGGTCACGGTTCGATTCCCAGTCAGGGCATATGTCTGGGTTGCAGGCTCGATCCCGAGAGTGGGGCACGCAGGAGGCAGCCAATCAATGATTCTCTCACCACTGATGTTTCTATCTCTCTCTCCCTTTCCCTTCCTCTCTGAAATCAATAAAATATATTTTTTAAAAAGAATGCGTCTTGTTGCAATTGTTTCTAGTTTCCTCATTAACTTTATTTATGATTTTGTGCAGAAATTTAAAGTTTTCATATACTTAATTATATTAATATTTTCTTTATTATTCTACCTTTGATATAATACATATAAATATCTTCCCTACCCCAAGATTATATATTCTCCTATATTTTTTAGTTCCTTTATCATGTCTTTATCTTTTTAAAAAATTTTAGATTCTTTAATGCAGCAGTTCCCAAACAGGATTACACATCAGAATTGCTTACAGAGCTTCTTTAAATGCTCATGTCTTAAGACTGAATCACAATTTTGGAAGGGGAGTGAAACCTGAACAGAAATATTGTTAAAAGGCACCACAGGCAATTCTGATGCACCCCCTCCTTTATTAAGAAACGATTTTAATCCTTCTAAATTTATATTGGTATAATTTTTCCAAATCATTTCAGCACATTTCAATAATTTGAAATGCTACTTTTATCTTATTCGGTAAGCTCCATGAGAGCAGAGACCATACCTGTTTTTACTGACCATTACATATTGTGCCTGGTGCATAACTGGTGCTTCCTAAATGTCTTTATTTGATTGATTGATTGATTGATTGATTGATTGCTTTGAGAGAGAGAGAGAGAGAGAGAGAGAGAGAGAGAGAGAGAGAGGGAGACATCAATTTGTTGTTCCACTTATTTATACATTCATTGTTTGATTCTTGTATGTGCCCTGGCCAGGTATCAAACCCACAACCTTGGTGTATGGGGTCAATGCTCTAACCAACTGAGTTACCTGGCCAGGGCCATAAATCTTAATTGAATAAATAAATAACAACTGACAACACAAGTCTCCAACCTTATCTCATCGCAAACTGGCTAGTCTTCTCTTCAACATTTCCTTAACTATTAGGCCAATAAAATTGATGTTATTAATAATGATCCTGAGTTAGCAAAAAATATTAAATTATGCCCAGTATACTCTGTTTAAAGTGGCCAGGAAATGTATTAGAGGGCTCCATCAAGAAGTCAAAATAATTACGTTGGCCATGTTTAAGAGGTATGGGAATTCTGATCCAGTTCTCCATGGAGGAACTGAACAGAGGTGACTTGAGAAACTAAGAAAACTTGGCTTCCTCTACCACTTAAGCTAGCTTCAGAGACTGACTCAGAGCTTCCATGAGCTGAAAGGCCCACACATCCCCTCTTCCATGAGCCCATGGAAAGAAAATTAGAATAAGGAATCAAGAGACCTGAGTCACTACTACCAACCTGTTTGATTATGGGCATGTCACTTAAGCTCTGGGGTTTGGGCTAGAGGTTTTCTAAGGATCTCTTCAGTTCTAAACCTCTAACTAAAGACCCAAACAGACTACCACAGGGTGGGACTTCCAAGAACAACATTAAATTGCCTGCAGGGAATAGTAGTAATAGAAGTATAATAGTAGAAACAACAGCTATTGCTAAGTTTTACTGAGCACTTATTATATGATACACAATATTCTAAATGTCTCAGTACTAGTAATAATGGCACACACCTTATAGGACACTTACTATGTTCCAAGTGCTTTGCATATATTAATTCAATCTTTACAACAACCCTATAAAGTGAGTCCTATTATTATCCCCATTTTACAAAGGTGAAAACTGAGACACAGAGGAGGTTAGGGGACTTGCCCAAGGTCTCACAACTATCAAATGATGGAACCAATTGAGTTGAACCCAGACCCATACTTTTAACTACTATACTATGCTGCCACCCAAACTACTATTGTATAATGCTTATCACTTCAGAGGTTGCCCAAAACAAGAAATGTGTTGTAGTTACTTAAGTGTCATACTCCCCTCTTCACTAATGCTAGAAAAATTAGGTTTTACTCCAATGTGATTTTAGACATATCAGATTCTAGGGCCTGAGATAGGAAAATATATTATTTATTAAGAAAATAATGGCCGAAACCGTTTTGGCTCAGTGGATAGAGCGTCAGCCTGCGGACTGAAAGGTCCCAGGTTCGATTCCGGTCAAGGGCATGTACCTTGGTTGCGGGCACATCCCCAGTGGGGGGTGTGCAGGAGGCAGCTGATCGATGTTTCTCTCTCATCGATGTTTCTAACTCTCTATCCCTCTCCCTTCCTCTCTGTAAAAAATCAATAAAATAAAAAATAAAATTTAAAAAAAAACAAAGTAAAAAACAAAAAAAAGAAAATAACGAATGACCTTTTTATTAAAATTGTTATCCATTAAAATATATGTATTATACAATAAATAAATCATTAACTACTAATGGCATTTCCATTAAACACAGAGAAAACACATGTGCTTTTTATGCATCATTTAGAACAATACTTCAGATCCTCACCCGCGCAAACTCCAGTCCCATATTTTCATAATTGGCTTTTAAACAGTAACCTGACAGCCCACAGGTGTCTCAAACAAAACAAGCCAAACGAAACAAGGTACAGGAAGTTCCTACCATCCATCCCCATGCCCCTCTCATAACTTCCCACATTCCCCATCTGAGTGAATAGCACCAATAGCTCCAGGCTCACTTCCTCCCACATCTGGTCACTGAACATTTCTAGAATTCATTCCATTCTCTCTATCTTTGTTGCTCCTGTTTCTGCTCAGACCTTTACCATCTCTTCCCTAAAGCAGTATACCAGAAACTCTCCAAATGGCTCTTGGCTTTCATTCTATCCAGCTCCCACCCCACTTCAACACTGCTGCCAAAGTCAACTTTCTTAAACAAAATCTGACCATGTTACTTCCATGTTTAGAATCTTTGTCTTCAGGATAAAAGTATAAAATCCTCCGTAGAACATACAAGGCTCTTTTTTATCTGGCCCCCCAACTACCTTCCCAGCTTCATCTGAGGTCATGCCCCACACATCTCACACGAGGCACACAGAGCAACTTAGAAGTTCCCAAACAGTGCTTCTCTGTCTGCCCAGAATGCAATTCTCTCATTTGCCCATCTGGCAAACTCCCACTCGTTTATTTAAACCGGCTCAAAACTCAGAGTTCATTATGCTTTCCTCTGGGCATCTATTGCATTTTGTACCTCTCCCTATTATAACACTTATTCAGCCTGACACAATTTTTGTTTATTTGTCTGTCTTTTCCATAAGACAAGGAACTGTCTAGTGTTCCGTGTATTATTCATCTCTGTATTCTGTTTGTTGAATGAATGAATATCTCAGGATTTAACAAGAATATTCAAACTGCTCCAGATAAATGCCCATTGTGTGAGTCAAAGCAGGCACACAGGCAGAATCCCATTTCAACAAATGTCTTTAACTTGACAACCCTCTTATATCAAAAAATAGTTGTTACATATGTGTGACTCCATACTTGAAGCCATAACCAACAGGATACAGTTTTAAAAGCTACATCAGACCACCAACAAACCTACCTGTTGAGTATTTATAAACATCTGAACTCTTCATTCTACCCCATCCTTAACCTTTTGTGGGTCATAGACCCATTTGAGTAGTTTACTCTATCAAGTCTTAAACCTACACTCGGCTTTGATAACATAAAAATCCCACGCACCCCTGAAGATTCTGATACTATCCCAAAGGGCCCAATCCTCAACCCCACTAAAAGTAAGAAATAACTTTGTGCCAGCAGCAATTCACAGCTTCACAAGAGATATAATCCAGCAGGCAATATATCAGTGAGCTTTGCTCTTGAGTAGTTCATAATATTAAACAGGCATTTTCCTTCTATCACCAAACATAAACATTGTAACATTAAATATGCTTTAAAGTTTTTACTGGGAAGAGGATGCCAGGAAGGTGTTGACATCTGTCTCCTTCACCTTTGAGAACCTTATGATAGAAAACTGCCAGAAACAAATGAAAAACACAAATATGAAAAAAAATATACTGTTTCCTCAATATAACCCTCACGAGCACATGTTCAAACAAAGGAAGTTTTTTGAAAATGCTTCTGGCACGACATTTTCCTTCTACTTCCCCCACCACTCCTCCATCCCCACTTTTAAATATTTTTAACTTCTAGCTATCGAACTACTTTTAAACACAAACGCTTTGTCCTTGTGAAGACAAAGGGTTAAATTAAAGAAACAGCTGGCTGCCTGCCACTAGCTGGGGTTGGGGGAACCAGGGATGGAAGATAGAGAAGGAGGAAAAACCAGTTAGAGGAAAGAGTGCTAATTTTCTTACCCTGCCACATGGCCATGTTGATCCTATCCACTCCCACGTTGAGGTCACAGGCTCAGAGTTTCCCAGAGCACCCCAGTTTTGTAGGGAGGTTTTAACGGGATATAGATGGAACAGCAGTGGTGTGGTCTTACTTTATGACAGATGTTCAAGCCCCAACCCTGAAAATGTAAATAAAAAATGGATACCTAAATTTAAAAAATATTTCAAATCCTTGAAAACTTTCTCCTGTCCCTCCCTAAATCTCTCTTTCAAAGATATGCAGACAGGCAGTATCAAGTTCGCCCTAAGCAGCAAGGGATCGCTGCAGACACATAAAATGGGGAGATCAAGAGTCAGTTCACATTGCCACTGAGTGCTGTCCAATTTTGTGTGAATCACGGGACCTTCAACAAACGGGATTTGGAATCTCAAAGGATGGGTGCTTGGATGAGATAATTGTTAAGCATCTTTCCTATCTTGATGTTCCATGCTTTGGGAAATAAAGAGCAGCATAATATCCAATGCCCTTCCCCAAACCCCTGACTTCACATTAAAAGAAATTGTAGAAGGGACAGCAAATTTTGTGACTACTTAAAGTTTAAAATAGATCTTATATAGGAAAAGAAAAGGAAGGAAGCATAATAAAAAGAGTGATCCTCTCTGGGTGGTTCTTCCTCTCTGCTTCATTATACTTTTCCACACTTAGCCAATGTCCTGTAGGGAGCATATGTTGCTTTTATAAAGGGGAAGGGGGTGGAGAAAGACCAAAGCAAAAATAAAGTACCATATTTTCCAGCGTATAAGACGACTTTTTAACCCAGGAAAATCTTCTCAAAAAGTTGGGGGTCGTCTTATACGCCGGGTGTCATCTTATAGGGCGGGTATATCCCAAACTCAATATTTTAACTGGAAAAGTTGGGGGTCGTCTTATATGCCCAGTCGCTTATACGCCAGAAAATACAATACTACTTTAAGTAAAGTCAAGTTAATCCAGCTCATTCCTATTTTTTAAATGTCAAATTCCACCTTAGGACAATACTATTTGCAAGGATATAAAAGATGCTAGGGCCCAGCCAGTGTTGGTCAGTAGTTGAGTGTCAAACCATGAACCAAGAGGTCACTGGTTCGATTCCTAGTCAGGGCACATGCCTGGGTCCCTGGGTTTTGAGCTTGATCCCCAGGAGGGAGCATATAGGAGGTAGTCAATTGGTGTTTCTCTCACATTGATATTTTTATGTTTCTATCCTCTCTCTCTCTAAAAAAGTCAATGAAAACATTTTTTTAAAAGGTGCTAGGAATGGGGGGGGGGGAATGAAAAGATTCGATTACTTTGATTTTGAGTTTTAATATATTGAACACTTTGCTTGTCCATTTAAACAAGTTCTTAGTTAATAAGTTGGTCTTCCTTACTTAGCATATGAGCCAACTTGCTTTTTTTAAAGAAAATGTTCTAACCTTTCTGACCTGGTCAACATCAAAGCACATTGTTATTTCCATAACTTTTTTAAAAATATATTTTGATCGGCCCTAGCCAGTTTTGGTTCAGTGGATAGAGCGTGGGCCTGAGGACTGAAGTGTCCCAGGTTCCATCCCCAGTAGGGGGTGGAAACCATAAAAATCTAACCTCCCCCATTCAAAATATATTTTTAATATATTTTTATTGATTTTAGAGAGAGGAAGGGAGAGGGAGAGAGAGATCGAAACATCAATGATGAGAGAGAATCAATGGTCAGCTGCCTCCTGCACGCCTCACACTGGGCATGGAGTCCGCAACCCGGGCACTTGCCCCGACAGGGAATCAAACCTCTCCTGGTTCATAGGTGAACGGGCTCAACCACTGAGCCACGCTGGCCGGGCTCCATAGCTTTTATACAAGCATCACCTCCACCATGAAATAAAAGCACTAGCACACACGTACTGAAGACGAACACAAAGTTGGGAGTGATCATTTTGGCCTTCATAATGGATGTTTCAAGGACAAAGCGCGAATGGTGTACACTAGTTCCAAAAACAACAACAGAGAAAAGACAATGCTTTGCATAAAGAAAGATCCACAAAGTCCTAGGATGGATTCGCCAGAAAAAAAAAGAAAAATAAAAAAGCGCTCCCAGGACTTACTTATCTGGAACCTGGAACGGTGTTTGGGTTTGCCTTCTTCTCCTCCACGCCCCCCCCCACCCCCTCCCCTTATTTCGGGTGCAGTTACATAGTACCGATCCGCGCTTGGTGGAAACAAGCAAAATTTAACATCTCTAAAGTCCAACCCAGATACTTGCTAATAAACGTATGGAGTTTATGTAAAGTAGATTCTTACTGGCTTTTATGCCCCACACTTCTGGATTTCCTTCACTTTAGTCGAGGTAGCTTACACAGACGTTATCAGGCGCACACGTACGGCTTCACTTGGCAGTCCAGGAAACTGATTTGCTCTGAAATGTAAGGTAAAGGCGCATCAATGTGAAAGGAAAGCCCTTCACGGTGAAGGCACTCAGGCGCAAGCCTGGACAATCTGGAGAGAACCGCCTTTCCGCTAAGTGGGAAAAGAAAAACTAGCAGCAACTAGTTTTCCGAGAGTTTGGACTCCACTTCTCTAAGACCCACACCACCCTGTGAGTCCAGAGCTGGAGGCAGGAGAACGGGGCCTTGACAGAGCTTTGCCAGCCGAAGCCACCCTGCTCCACTTCTGGAAAAGGGACGCCTTGCAGCTAACCTCCCCCTTTCAAAAGCGGGGCGGGCTTGGCGCCGCTCTGCGAGAAAACTTTGCTGGGACCCTAGCTCGGAGACTAGGGCTGGGCTCCCGAGAAGATGCCACCCTTCGCTGGCTAGAACTAGCCGGTCTAACTCCTTCAAGTGCCAGGCGGCGGCCAGGCGTGGGGAACCCCCATCTCCAGGGGGCCGAGCCAGCGGGGAGCGCTTCTCCCTGTCGCTGAACGCAGGGGGTGCTCGGGGGGGTGGGCCGGGAGGCAGCGGGCCGCGAAGGACCTGTTGGGGAAGGGACAGCTCAAATGTCTTTACCTGTCGCCGAGATCTGGAGTGGTGAAGCCCGTGTCCGCGGCTGGCGGGCCGAGCGCTCAGTTGGCTCTGGCGCCCAGAACACCAAGTTGAGCTAGCGCCCCACGTAGCCGGCTGAGCTTCATTCACAGCCCTGCCAGGAGGAGAGGGGCCGAGCGGGCGCGCGCTCACGTGACGGGCGCCTTGCCAAGTATCGGCCAAGCAGAGTTGACGTCTGCGCCTGCGCGCCCTGGCGGGGCCCTCTCCCCACACCTTGGGCAAGCGGGGAGGGGGCGATGCCAGCTCGGGTGGCGGCGGGACCTAAACTGCAGCTGAGATCGAGGAGCTGGGAGGGGTTTACGCTTGCGCAGCCGCAATAGGTAGCCCCCCCCCCTCGCTGCCATATTTAATGAGGACTGGGCAGGCCCTAAACCCACTGCTGGGCGTGTCCTTTGCTTTTGAAAGAGAAGTACTGCATTGTGTTCCACTGTGTAGAGCCTGCGGAACGATTTTTGGTTTTGTCCTTAGCATGAAACTGTTTATCCTGAGCCCACAGAGTAGTTACTACTAGAAATCGAATACTAATTCTATTAGCTCACACATTTTAAGACTCTAATAATATGCAAGACACTTTTCAATACCTTTATTATTTTCATATCATTTAATGCCCACAATAACCCATTGGTTCAGGGACTATTATTTCTTCACTTTTATTTATAAGAAAACAGAGACACACAAAGCTTAACTTGTCCTAACTTACGTAATGGAAGTAGGACTAGTGATCAAATATAGTGATGCTTGTAACAGCCAACTTGATTCTCATTGCACTGGGAAATCTACACGGCAGTTTTTAGTATTTTATCCATTTTAACAATTAAAATAGAAAGGGAGGCTCAGAAAAGCAAAAATCACACATCTTAGTAAGTGGTAGTAAGTGGGTCTACCAGACACCAAAACCCTTGCCCTAGTATTATAAGTCACAGCCCCTCCTTTTACAGAAGAAAAAAAGTCAATTGGATGCATTGACTTTTATGTAAGACTAGAGGCTGGGTGCACAAAATTTGTGCACAGGGTGGGGGGTGGAGTGTCCCTCAGCCTGTCCTGCACCCTCTGGCAATCCAGGACCCCTTGGGTAGGGTCTCTAGGCCTGGCTGACAATCAGGGCCTATCTGGGCTTTCCTTCCCCTGGCTGCCACTGCTTGCCATCTGTAGGACACTGGCTCCCTTCTCCTGCCACTGGTTGCCTCCCTCTGCAGGTGACAGGGGTGGGGTGTGATCACTTGACTGGCCTGGGCCTCCTCTGCGGGGTGATCACTGGCTGGCCCCACACACCTGCCACAGCATTGCTGGCCGGTGTCCTGGACCTCCCTCTGTGGGGTGATCAATCGCAGAGCCCCCCCATTGATCGCCCTGCAGAGGGTGGCCTGGGCCTCCCTCTGCAGGGAGATCTTGGGGCAATGGCAGGGGGCCCCCCCCCCCGACCAATCGCATCACACCCATCTTGGCTGGCCTGGCGCCAGTGCGTGTCATTGCATGGTCATCCGGAAGGTCGTCCAGATGGTCATTCTGTTTGGTCTTTCGGTTTATTTGCATATTATGCTTTTATTATTATAGATGATCCTGCTAACTAGCTATGGTGGAACTGAGACTAGAATCCATATAATCAATCCAGGTAATCTAACTAGAATCCCAGTACTCTAATTCAGAGCCTACTGTAGTGAGCAACTTTGGATGCCTACTTTGGGCAAGCTAAAGGGCCAGGGATACAAAACACCCAGTCGGTGCAAAGCCACCAAGGACAAATCTGTAATCCAAAAAGTCAGGCTTGCCCTGGCCGAGTAGCTCAGTTGGTTAGAGCATTGTCTGGATATGCCAAGGTTGTGGTTCAATCCCCAGATTCGATCCCATTCAGGACACATACAGAATCAGTTAATGGATACATGAATGAGTTGAACAAAGTATGATGGCTGTTTCTCTCTCTCTCCCTCTCTCCCTCTCTCCCCTCTCCCTCTCCCTCTCATCAATCAATAAAATTGTTTAAGTCAGGCTTTTTGACCCATTGCAATGAGGGAGACCCCACACCAGAAAAACTGTGGGACATCTCAACAAAGAAAAAAAGTCATTATAGGATTTAGGGGGAAGGGTGGAGTTTAGGTAGATTTTAAATGAAGCATTGTTTTGGTAAGCTCAAAACTCGGCTGTGTGAAGAGGTCAACATCAGGTCTGGGCCGTGAAGTGAATCCAGAGTCCTGTTTCCTTGGGGACCACAAAGCAAAGATAGATGTGAAATGTTGTGTCTAGATACCTCTTATCTGAAGCTCTGCACCTGGACTGGAAATCAAGGCTGCTTCTCTGAGTCAAAGAAACATGCCCTCTAGACAAATGTGGGATGTTTTATTCTCACTACTATGACTTCAAGCAGAAAAGTTTCTTATCATCTCTAATTGTAGAAAATAAATTTTCTCAATGAATAAAAAAAAGTGGTGTTCACTCCAATAAATAGGGTTGTTATCACTTTACAGCTGCATGTCTTTTGGATAAATACTGTTCCCTGTTAAGTTTGCAGCTGGCTTTATTAGTGTCTGTTATTGTAGCCTGATGACTGGCTGAATTTTTGCTTTCTCAGTCCAGGCTAATTTTTTACTTTCTCACCTGGTAATATTTAGTCTCTGCCTTCGGGCACTCGTAGTGCATGGGTGGGTGACGGGGGGACAAGTAACTAGAAAGAATTATAACTTAATAATAATTAATTAAAATAGGTTATGTTGAGTCTTCTGATAAAGGTAAATCCAAGTGGAGATAACATCTTGTGAGGAAAAAATATCACAAATGAGGACCTTTCAGGTTGAAGCTTATGGTGGGGAAGTTTAGGGAGGATTGTGGGAGACATAATCAGAAGGTAAATTGAGGCCCAATTTTCTTTTCTTTTTTTAATTTCTTTATTGATTAAGGTGTCACATATTTGTCCTCTTCCCCCCATTCCCATCCCACACCCCTCCCCACGGATGCCCCCACCCCCAGTTGAACTTAACCGTTGGATAGGCTCATATGCATGCACACAAGTCCTTTGGTTGATCTCTCCCCCCTCCTCCCAACCTCTCCTATCCTCCCTCTGAGGCCCGCTAGTCCGATCGATGCCTCCTTGTTTCTGGTTCTGTTCTTGTTCCTCAGTCTATGTTGTTCATCATTTCCCCTAGATGAGCGAGATCATGTGTCCCTAGAGATATACTTATAAGAACTGAATGTGAGACGAGCAATAATAGTTATGCTGACAGGCAAATGAATCAGTCTGTAGTGAGTTTCTTTCTGGACCAACAGTTCTTTAGAGACCCAGTTTCAATGTCCACCAGTTCCTTATGTGTACATGTCAGCACTGACCCCTCAGCTCTGGATGGTGGACAAATGGTGGTAACGTAGGTCCGACTCCCTCTGGTTTGGTCTTGGCCGGACCCAGGGGCACGGCTTCACCCGGACTCAGGGGCACGTGGCCTCACCCAGACCCAGGGGCGCGTGGCCTCTCCCAGACCCAGGGGCGCGTGGCCTGACCCGGACCTAGGTGCGCGAGACCTCACCCAGATCCAGGGACACATGGCCTCACCTAGCCCCGGGGGTGCGTGGCTTCTCCCAGACCCAGGGGCGCGTGGCCTCACCCGGATCCAGAGAGGCCCAATTTTCGAAGATCCTGAATGTTGGACTGAGATTTGTACTTCAAAAGGTGATTGAAAAAAATTAAGGCTTTTAAGCAAGGGAACCCCTTTATTGAAACTCTTTTTCAAGAAGGTGGATCTGGGGTGATTGGTCAAGGAGAGGTGAGTTTGTTTGTTTTGTCATTCCAGGATAGGAGAACTGGAGCTTATTTGTAGATTTAAAGGGAAGAGCCATTAGTGAAATGGAAATTGAAGAGGCAAGAAAAAAAGAGGATAAATAATGGAGTGAAATATGTGACAAGATGAAATGAGATGCAAAATACAAGCTAACCTTGGAAAGAAGCCCCTTTCTTTGAGAAAAGAAAAAAGACAGTTTGAAGGATGGCAATCTGGTTATAAGCAGATTTGTCATGAAGCTACCTCTATAGAGTGAGCATATTGGCTCTACTTGGAATAAAGTCATTTGGGAGAGCTTGGGCAGGAGTGATTTATGGAGAATATGAGATGGATGCAGTACACCCTTGTTACCACTTGGAGTCACCACTGACTGCTGACAACTTGGAGGGCTCCTGTTGGGATTTAGGAGTATATTTCAAAAAAGAACTTTTTATAATATGTATTTATATTGATTTCATAGAGGAAGGGAGAGGGAGAGAGAAAATATCAATGATGAAAGAGAATCATTGATCGGCTACCTTCTGCACACCCTCCAATCGAACCGGGACCTTCTGGTTCGTAGGTCAATGCTCAACCACTGAGCAACACCAACCAGGCTCAAAAAACATTTTCTCTTTTGTGAATTGCAAAACAAAACAGATTTGAGAGTAGGTTCTGGAGCCTAACTGCCTGAGCTCAAAACATCCAGGCTCAGACACTTAATAGCTATTTCACCTCATTCAAGTTACCTATTTTCACTCTTCTCTAAGTTTCTTATTTGTAAAATGGAATAATAGGGTAGATATAAAACATAAAAAAGATTAAGTGGTCAATAAGTGTTAGCTAGTATTAATATTGATGATATGATGATGATAATGATGAAGCCTTTGGAACCCCAAGATTTTCAGGAACTATTTATATAGTGAGTAACATCTGCCTATACAATACCTCCCCATGTGAAATGGCTAGAGTGTGGTGCTAACGAGGCAAAGTGAATAACTCAATCAAGAGTTATAGATTCTGTTAACTCTGTTCTTTTCCCCATGAGAACCTTAGCCAGGTGTCCCACAAGTGTGTGCACATGGTCACAAATGTGTCTGGCCAAGAGAGTGTAGATAAATCAACTTAAATGAGTACTCTGCTCACCTCCCCCATCCTTGGGAAAAGCTGGAAAAATGTTCCCGCCCCACCCCCGCAGTGGTCAACAGACTTTTGGTGAAGAGCCATTTCAGGTCTTACAAAGCAAAGAGTAAAGACAATGTGATCTTATAAGTTAATTATAAAGAAAGAATAAAGCAGTGCATTTCTCTGTTATAATAAAAGGTAGCACTTTAGAGTTGATTTTGCAAGAGAAAAACTTTCAGAGCAATAGATCATGGTGGCACCTGAACTGTCATGTCTAAAGCAGCTTTATCTTTCATTTTGAAGTTGTCATTGCAAATACTGACTGAAATAGTTATAGGAGTATATAGCTATGTAATGCAGGGAGTGAATGTTTCTTGTATTGTTCTTATTGATTTGTTCCATATTTTGTTTAAGCCCTTACTATTGTGCCAGGCACTGTGTTAGCCCCTAGAGATACTAGTTTTCAATAAAATGGGTGCCAAATAAATGTTTGGGATAATTCTACAAAAGTCCTACCTAATAAAAAGGTAATATGCAAATTGACCGCACCATTGACACACCCACAAGCCATGCCCACAAGCCACGCCCACAAGCCAATCAAAGCAAGTATGCAAATTAACCCAACCAAGATGGCTACAGCCACAGAGAGCAAGGTTTCCCAGGTAACAGAGCAAGCCAAGCTTTCCTCAAGCCGTTGCAGGCCTAAGCCTCCACTCAAGCTACAAAGTTTCAATTATAGAAGGTAAACAAATTCAAACAGAAATGGGAGCAGAACGGAGCTTGAGAGAGCAAGCCAGGGTTGCCGGCGGCAACAGGGGAAGCAAAGCTTTCCGCACACCCTGTCCAGGCTCAGCCTCTGCTTAAGGCTACAAAGTTTCAATTATAGCCCCAACAGAAATGGCTGCCAGCCGTGGAGGGAGCAGCAGGCTTGGCTCCGCTCCAGGCTACAAAGTTTCAATTGTAGAAGGAAAATAAATTCCAGATACCAAGGCCTCCGCTTGGGTTGCCAGGGGACATGGCCAGCCTGCAAACCACCACAGGCCCCTCGCTCAGGCCGCCCCATGCCCCAAGGGAACCCCACCCTGATCTGGGACACCCTTCAGGGCAAACCAGCTGGCCCCCACCCCTATACCAGGCCTCTATCCTATCTAATAAAAGAGTAATATGCAGATTGATCATCACTGCAACACACAATATAGCTGCCCCCATGTGGTCAAAGATCCTGCCCCCATGTGGACACAAGATGGCCACCACAAGATGGCCAGCAGGAGAAGGCAGTTGGGAGGCACCCGGCCTGCAAGGGAGGGCAGTTGAGAGGGACCAGGCCTGCAAGGGAGGGCAGTTGAGAGGGACCAGGCCTGCAAGGGAGGGCAGTTGGAGGTGATCAACCCTGCAGGAGAGGGCAGTTAGGGGTGACCAGGCCGGCAGAGGAGGGAAGTTGGGGGCAAACAGGCTGGCAGGGGAGCAGTTAAGTATCAACCAGGCTGGCAGCAGAGTGGTTAGGGGGTGATCAGGCTGGCAGGCAGAAGTGGTTAGGGGCAATCAGGAAGGCAGGCAGGCAAGCAGTTGGGAGCCAGCAGTTCTGGATTGTGAGAGGGATGTCCGACTGCCCACCGGGATCGGGCCTAAACAGGCAGTGGGACATCCCTCCAGGGGTCCCAGATTGGAGAGGGTACAGGCTGGGCTGAGGGACAACCCCAATCCGTGCACAAATTTCATGCACCGGGCTTCTAGTAGGACAGAATAAAAGACAATGTCCCTGGCTGGTTTGGCTCAATGGATAGAGCGTTGGCCTGAGGACTGAAGGGTCCCAGGTTGAGTCCAGTCAAGGGCACATGCTTGGATTGCGGGCTCCATCCCCAATAGGGGATGTGCAGGAGGCAGTCAATCGATTATTCTCTCTCACCATTGATGTTTCTATCTCTCTCTTCCTCTGCCTTCCTCTCTGAAATAAATAAAAATATATTTTAATAATAATAATAAACAATGGCACATAAACTGAGTGGCCAGATTATTATGATCTCTGAATGCATAATAATCTGGCCACTCAGTATGTGTATATATATATATATATATATATATATATATATATATATATATATAATATAAATATAAATATAAATAATATAAATATAAATAATATATATTTATATTTATATTTATATTTATATTTATATTTATATTTATATTTATATTTATATTTATATTTATATTTATATATATTAGAGGCCTGGTGCATGAATTCATGCATGGGTGGGGTCCGGCCAGCCTGGCCAGGGGGAGGGGACATGGGCAGTTGGCCGGCCTTCCTGCTGGTCGAACTCCTGGTCTAGGGGACAATTTGCATATTAGCCTTTTATTATATAGGATATACACTGAGTGGCCAGATTATTATGCGTTCAGAGATCATAATAATCTGGCCACTCAGTGAATACACAATGAAATACTACTCAGCAATACAAAAGAATAAAATCTTAAAAAAAGAAAATGAACAAAGTTCTTTAGCTCAGAGGATCTATAGAGACAGTAGGTTAGGAAACTCTGAAAACATAGTGATCTGGGATCATTTGTAATTGCTCTGTACCTGTACGCTGAGTATCAAAATGAACAAATGGCTTCTATGCCAATAATAGTAGCTAACATCATGATTGGAGAAATATTAATGAAAACTATAGTGAGATACCATTGGTAGAGTATTAAAATATTAGTAATACACTGTGTTGACAAAGGAGGGGGAGAGTGCTCTCATAAATTGTTGGTGGGAGTACAATTCGTCAATTAAGGGCAATTTTTCAAGAGTTATAAAAATTACAAATTTGAGACTTCGATTCCCAAATTCTATTTCTAAGAATTTCTCTTCCAGTTATGTGTACCTAGGTATAAACTGCTGTGTGTACAAGGCTATTCACTGTAGCATTGTTTGCAATAACAAAAAATGAGAAACAATCAGATGTCCATCAATAGGGACCTAATCTAATAAATAATGGTACATCTATCGAATGAGAAAGCTCTTTATGTAAAATTCTCTGTGGTATAGTATGTGAGAAAAGCAGGATGTGGAGTTGTGTACTTTCTCCATTTTTTGCTATTGAAGCGTACTACCCATTCAATTATATATCATAAAAAGTTATATGGAAAATTTTTTTAATAACCTGTCAAGGGTAGTGTTCAGATTGAAGAGCCAGTTAGTTAGCTTACTGCCAGCTGAAGAAAAACCCCATCAGCCCTGTTAGTGAGAATATACTAGAAAGTCTATGGTATGCAAAAACCCAGTCTTTATAGTTCTTTAATTGGGTCCATCATAATTTTTGACAGACAGTTATTATAAGAAATTTTACTTTTTAAAAATGCCATATCAGATTGTCCAATATTTGAGAGAAATCCAATTCTATCTACGTTAGTGCTACCAGTATGCTAACGGGGCAAATATAAGAGTTTGTTTAAGGAGTGCTTTTGAGGATTTGCAGGTCTCTAATCTGTTGAGTCCATCCAGATCTGTATAGCCTTCTGTTCCATGAATGACTGAAGCACATGGAACAATGTTAGTGGTTTCTCGGAACCATGTGGTACCCGTTCACCCCCTAGTGTGAGAGCTCCTTGAGGGCACGGTCCATGGCCTATACTTCCTTTATATTCATCACAGCAGTGCTTTTCAAACCATTTGTGGAGAATGACAATTTCCCCACAAATCCATCATGTACCAATGCTTTTATAAATTACAATAAAAATGAATTACTAGAAAAATGAAATCAAAACAGAGACATTCAAAATCCATGCCCAATTTTTTTAATGATTATATTCAACAAACAAAATTATTCTGTCAAATTGTTGTCAAGGTTTTGAAACATTTACTCTCAATTTCTTGTCTCAGACCAGTATTAAACAGTTTGTGGACTGGCACTGGCCCATGGATCACACTTTGAGTAGTATTGCCTTACACCACTACTACAGTGCCCAGTTTATGGTAGGCATTCAACAAATGCTGGGTTTAATACATTACTTTATAGTGTTTTCTACTTTGCAGGGTGTTTCACATCTCTTTCTCCATTCTATCCTCATACCACCTTCAGAATTAGGTGGAGAAGATTTAGTCATTCCCATTTGACAGAAGAGGAAGTTGAGGCACGCAGATTAAGTGATTTTCCTGGTCTAAAACAGCTCCTTAAGGGTCAGAGCCAAAATTAGTCTCTGACTCCAACTGCATTTTGTGGCAGCAGCACTAAGAAAACCCTCCACTCAGCGAGAGCTTCCCAAGAATTCCACCAATTAGAAATAAGAAGACCTGTCTTAGGCTTTCCAAATGACAGCAGGTTGACGACGTGGTGTAATAATCGGAGATCTAATTTGGAATCCAGGCTTATGCAAGAGATTTTACTTATGAACCTGTCTTCTTATCATTAAAGTAGGGATATTAACAGCTTCCCCACAAAGCTGCACTAGTACTAAATGGTGAAGGTAAAGAGCCAGGTATGTAATTCAGAAAGAATGTTTATTATTAATATTGGGCTCAGTTTAGGAGTGCATTGAGGGGCTTGCTCTGTAATCTAATAACGTGGAAAGGCGCGCCATCTAGTGGTAGAGCGAAGAACTGGCTCTGGGAAGAGACCATTGCTCTTGGAAGGCTGGGATAAGTGAATCATGCACTTCTTGCCTTGTTTTTGCATTGGCTACTAGAAAGCTCAGAGTCAAATGTTTGGTCCACCCCTAGCAAGCGAACAGGACTTTACATACTGTATTCTATGATAATCTCACCTCTTATTCCATTTTATTTTGCCTATCTGTACTTTCCCTTGGCTTAATTCTCACATTTTTATATATTTTGTCGGTCATTTTAAATACCCTTTAGAATATACAGAATGGTGATTTATTAAACTGGATAGGAATATAACAAGAATACATTCTATTTTGAGTTACTGTCGTTCCATTATCCTGGCAAAGTCCAGAACCTAACAATACAAGAACAGATAAGTTGACTCTAAGATGTAATGGAGATTAAAAATAATTCAAATTAAAAACAAAACTTTAAGACTCCAAGCTTATGAAAATTGAAATCGCCACTACCGATTAATTAGTACTAGGACACTACAACCTGCATTAGTGGCTTGTTAATTTATTTATACACTGGGTACTTCCCATGTGCCATATACTGTTTCAAGTACAGAAAATATAGCAGTGAAGAAAAAGACAAAAGTCCATGCCCTCACTGAGCTTACACTTTGTGTGTGTAAGAGGGGGTGAAGACAGATGATGAACAATATAAACATGAATATTATATGGTATATGTAGGAGGTAAGTGCTATGAAAAAAATAATTAAGCTGCAAAGGAATATAGCACAATCTGGAGGGTGACAATTTAAAATGGAGTGATCAGATATGGCTTTGAGAAAAGGTGACATTTAAGAAGGTGACACAAGAAGGAACTTGAAGGAATGAGAGAGTATGTCATGCTGGTACCTAGAGGAAGAGTATTTCACCCAGAGAGAAAGCAACTATTGTGAAGGCTCTTAGATGGGAGCATGCCTGGTGTGACTGGGAACAGTGAGGAGGCTGCTGTGGTGGAAACATTGTGAACAAGGAACAGAGTACTTGGTGATGAGGTCACAGAATTCACAGTGGGCCAGATCATGTGTTGATAATGTAAGGATTTTTTATTCTTGCTCGAGTCATGGCTTAGTAACCATGGGAGGGTTTCAGAAAGGGAGTGGTCTGATTGACTTTTCTTCAAAGGATTTCTCTGGTTACTGTGTTAAGTAGAAGGGACAAGCATAAGTTAGGAGGCTATATCAGCAATCTGTACAAGAGATAATGGCAGGTTGGACCAGGTTATAGTAGTGGGGTGATCAGAAGAGGTCAGATTATGTATTTATTTTCAAGGTAGCACCATCAGAATTTGCTGATGGATTGGCTGTGAGGTGTTACAGAAAGAGAAAAGTCAAGAATGATCCCAAGGTTTGTGGCCTAAGCAATTGCAAATAATGAAGGAAGAATGGGTTTGGAAAAGGTAGAGAGCAGAAAGTCAGTTTTAACATTTTAAAATTTGAAATATATATTAGATATCTAAGTGGAGATATTACTAGTAAATAGGCAGCTAAAAGTACAAGTTGTAGTTTAGGTATGGACTGCAGATACAAATTTGAAGGTTGACAGTAGATGGCGTTTAAAGCCAAGAGATCAGATGAGATGACCAAAAGAAGAGAACGGAAGAGAACAGGATAGACAGAACAAAACGGAACAAGACTGAGACTCAGAGCACTCCCATAAGAAATCAGGAAGCCAAGGAAGAACTGAAAACTAAGAAAGAGTGGCCATGTGACAGGAGAAAATCCAGAGCAGTGTGGTGTCCTGGAAACAAGTGAAGAAAGTGTTTTAAGAAGGAGGAAGTGCTTGGCTTGCGTGGCTCAGTGGTTGAGCAGAGACCTATGAACCAGAAGGTCACAGTTCAATTCCAGGTCAGGGCACATGCCCAGGTTTCGGGCTCGATTCTCAGTGTAGGGTGTGCAGGAGGCAGCTAATAAATGATTCTCTCTCAACATTGATGTTTCCATCTCTCTCTCCCTCTCCCTTCCTCTCTGAAATATATATATATATTATTATGATCTCTGAATGCATAATAATCTGGCCAGTTCACCAGATGAAGCGAATGTACTTATCCCTATTCTTCCTGCTAAGTACATTATGTATAAAACAAATATAAGAATATTTTGAAAGATGAAGAGAAGAAGGAAACCTGACTAGGGACCTTGGAACCTGAGGAATGACATACCGTACTTCCCAGTAGGCCTCCACTTACATAATAAAACTTTTGAAAACTCAAGACAAAGAAAAACTCTTGAAAGCACCAACTGAGAAATGACATCTTACTTGGTTGGGGGTGGGGGGTATTACTTAAATGAAGGCATATTTCTCATCTGAAACCATGGAGGCCTGCGGACTCAAGGGTCCCAGGTTCAATTCCTGTCAAGGGCATGTACCTTGGTTGCGGGCACATCCCCAGGAGGGGGTGTGCAAGAGGCAGTTGATCGATGTTTCTCTCTCATCGATGTTTCTAACTCTCTATCCCTCTCTCTTCCTCTCGGTAAAAAATCAATAAAATATATTTTTTAAAAGAAAAACTATGTTTCCTACATTTCTGGTGGAATGTAAAATCATAATCCATTCTAGAAAATAGTTCAGCAGTTTCTTTTTTTTTTTAATGGAAACATACTTTTGTGTGTGATATATATATATATATATATATATATATATATATATATATATTTGATTGATTTTTTACAGAGAGGAAGAGAGAGGGATAGAGAGTTAGAAACATTGATCAGCTGCCTCCTGCACCACCACCCCCACCACCACCACTGGGGATGTGCCTGCAACCAAGGTACATGCCCTTGACAGGAATCGAACCTGGGACCCTTCAGTCCGCAGGACGACGCTCTATCCACTGAGCCAAACCGGTTTTGGCATTCAGCAGTTTCTTAAACTACCGATATACTTACCATATGACTAAGAACAAGTTCAAGGTCCTGTATGAGAAGGAGCAGAAGGGGCCCTTAACCACCCTCTGTCACTGTGACTGCTAGCTGATGTAGGTCCTGTGGAACCTGGGGCCAGTGAGCTGCGGGACATGGCCTTCCTTGACACGCAGTTGTAGTTCCAACAGACGATTGGCATGAAACACTTCATCCTCATCACAGCCGTCATGAACAGCATCTCCCTGCTACACTACCAGGAGGGCAGCAAAATGCTGAGTCTCAGATACCAGGACACCAAGCCCCTCAAGGTGTACTGCCTGGACTTCACAGTGAACAACATCCAGCTGGGCTTCAGGGTGTCTCCCTGAGACCAAAAAGGTCATGATGTAAACCGAGGACAGTTTCCTGGATATGTGCTTGCTGTGCTGGGCAGACTTCCACATGGGTGCCTGCTGGGGCCTGATGCGGTGGGGATCTCCCTCTTCCGTGGCCAGCACGGAAAAGAGAGATGAAATGGGTTCTTGGTAGAGGCGGTCAGGGATTGAGAAATAATGAAATAAAGAGAGTTGACACAGAGATAGATTCAAGCTGGGTCCCGGGTGGGTCGCTGACCTCTTCTGCTGCAGGGACAGATGACTGCCCTGAGCCACGCAGCACATTTATTTATCCTCTAATATACAAGGGGGTTTCACCGGAAAACTTAAGATCAAAGGAGCTTGGGAGGGCCCAGGTCCATTTCATTTCCTCTTTTCCGGTGCTAGACTGGTTCCACATCTCAAAGCCCTCTTCCGGAACCTAGACAAAGGTAAGCCAGGAACTGACAACACCTCCGCACTCCTGGGGCGGGGTGCAACTGACATGACTCCGCCAATGTCTCGGGCTTAGTCAACAGCAATCTAAAGAATGTCCATGTGTCTTCTCAGGGGGCCCTCTACAGGTGCCCATGTGAACACATTCTGCAAGGTGTTGTGTGGTGGGCCACCTAGGGGCCCGGCAAAAATCAGTGATGTGGGAGAAAAGGCACATCACATGGTTCATCACACTGGACCACTGGCATCTGACTCCTGCTTCCCAAGCAGGAGAAGGCCTACCTTTGGCTGCTGCTGATGCAGAGCCCACCAACCAGTGTGCTGTGGGCCTCAACCCACCCTGGCACATGTGTCCTGTGTACCTGGCTTCTCAACCTCTGCTTTCACCTCAGCAACCATGGAGTGGCATGAGCTGATTAGTGGTTGCCAGGAGTTAAGGATGGTGGAGGGTGGGAGAGGGTGTGACTATCAAGAGGGTGTTGGAACAGTTCATATATCGATTGCAGTGGTGGTTACACAAATCTACACATGTGATAAAATGGCATTGAACTAATAACACATTTTGTACCAATGTCAATATCCTGGGTTAGAAATTATACTATAGTTTGTAACATGTAACTATGTAGGGGGTGGTATCTGTGTGAAGTTTACAAAGGGCCTCTCTAGTACTTTCACAACTTCCTGTGAATCTGTAATTATTTCAAAATAAAAAGTTTTTTTAAGGATGGGAAAAGAGGAATTGTAGATAGACATCAATAAAAACAATTCTAGTGAGGATTTTGCTGTAAAGAGGAACAAAGAAATGGGATGGGTGCCTATCTGGTGTGGCTCAGTGGTTGAGGATGGACCTAGGAAGCAGGAGGCAAAGTTTCAATTCCTGGTCAGGGCACATGCCCCTCATTGGGGTCTTGATCCCCAGTGTGGGGCTTGCAGGAAGCAACCAATCAATGATTCTCTCTCATCATTGATTTTTCTATCTCTCCCTCTCCCTTCCTCTCAGAAATCAATAAAAAATATAGTTTTTAAAGAAATAGGGCCCTAGTCAGTTTGGCTCAATGGATACAGCATTGGCCTATGGATCTAAGGGTCCTGGGTTCAATTCCACCCAGGCCCTGGTCAGGACCCATACAGGAGGCAGCCAATCCATGTCTTTCTCTCACATCAACATTTCTCTCACATCGTCTTTCCTTCATCTCTTCCACTCTCTCTAAAATCAATGGGAAAATATCCTCGGGTGAGGATTAAAAAAAAAAAGAGAGAGTGCATAGTGGGCTAGGGAAGGTGGCTCTTAAGAAGACTTCTTAAATTTTTTAATGGGAGCAATAATACTGTGGTTGAAAGTGATGGGAAAGAACCCATAGAGGCAAAAAGAAGAATTTATAATTGACTAGAGGCCCAGTGCACGGATTCATGCACCTGTAGGGTCCCTCAGCCTGGCCTGTGCCCTCTCACAATCCAGAACCTCTCAGAGGATGTCGGAGAGCCAGTTTCGGCCTGATCCCTACAGGCCAGGCTGAGGGACCCCACCGGTACACCATCGGGGCCAGGGAGGGACCATGGGAGGGTTCCAGGGCATGTCCAGCCTGTCTCACCCAGTCCCAATCATCCAGAACCCAGGTAACCTACTGGTCGGACCATCTGCCCCGTGGTGGTCAGTACATGTCATAGCAACTGGCCGAACAAAGGGTCAGACACTTAGCATATTATGCTTTTATTATATAGGATTATATAGGATGAGCAAGAGAGGAAAGAGTTGCCAGAGAAGATGGGATCTAGTAAACAAGTATGTGGTAGTGGGGAGGTGGCAAAGACAGTTTGTCCATAGTCATAGCAGAAAGGGTTAATTATATACATAGATTTAGGTAGGTGCATAGATGCAGTGGTAAAAATTTGTGGGCTTTGTTTTCTGATTACCTCTTTTCTAAGTGAAATCAGAAGCAAGATCATGAGCTGAGAGAGAAGACCAGTGCAGAGGTGTTAAAGGCTTGAAGGGAGAGGAGAAGATATGAAATAGTTGTCTAGGAAACCGGGAGAGTAAATGGACTGGGATAATATTATTTCCTGATGACATTAAGTGCCCACTTCAGGTTCGTGGTCTTGAATTTAAAGCAAAGAGTGTCATTTTGTGTTTTTCTCCAGCCTTGTTCAGCTACGTGGATATAGGAGTGGGTAGGAGTTATTAGTAATGACAAGATAGAGGCAAGGGACTGCAGTTAAGTGGAGAAAAAACTGGAAGAGAGGATTTCAAGGACCTGAGAGGCTAGGGTGTTAAAAGGATCAGATATTGAGATATTGAAATCATGAAGAATTAAAACATGAATAATTGGAGAGAGTAACAGTGAGACAAGGTAAAATCTTTGAGAAACTGCATGGGCACCTTATGGTCTATAGGTAACTACTACAAGTGCATAATATGTGCACTGGGGGGTGTGTCCCTCACCCCAGCCTGCACCCTCTCCAATCTGGGACCCCGTGAGGGATGTCTGACTGCCCGTTTAGGCCCGATCCCAGACATCCCTCTCACAATCCAGGACTGCTGGCTCTCAGCTGCTGGCCTGCCTGCTTGTCTGATTGCCCCTAACTGCTTCTGCCTGCCAGCCTGATCACCCCCAACCACTCCCCTGCTAGCCTGATCGACACCTAACTGGTCCCCTGACGGCTGAGTCTAGATACATATAATTTTGTATATTATATGTAATTATATTATATATAATATATCTTGTGACAGGGAATTCAAAGATGGAGATTTTTAGGGAAGAGAAAGGGAGGGTGATTTGGAAGTGGCATTGAGGGCCTCAATCTGTGGAAGAAAAAATAACCACTGCTTAAGAAGGCTGTAAGGCCCTTGGATAGATCCAGATTTCAGTCAGATCAAGAAAATGGGGCCAAAACCAGTTTGGCTCAGTGGATAGAGTGTCGTCCTGCGGTCTGAAGGGTCCCAGGTTCGATTCCGGTCAAGGGCATGTACCTTGGTTGCGGGCACATCCCCAGTAGGAGGTGTGCAGGAGGCAGCTGATTGATGTTTCTCTCTCATTGATGTTTCTAACTCTCTATCCCTCTCCCTTCCTCGCTGTAAAAAAATCAATAAAATATATTTTAAAAAAAGAAAAAGAAAATGGGGGAAGCAGTCAGCAAACAGGGAAAAGACATAGGGGATTTTAAAAAAATAAAATAAAACTTTTAAAAAGATATAGGGGATTTTGCTGGAGATTTTGCATTCTGGATAGGGTGACTATATAAATTTATCATCCAATCTGGGACACTTTTCAGAATGGCAAATGTTAAACTGGCCAGGACAGTAGCACACCATGCATAAACTGGACTTGTCTTGGGCAAACCAAGATTATGGTTCCAGAGGACATAGTAGAAGGATTTCAGGATCTGGAGAGGTCTAAGAAGTGGGGATAGATTAGGTAAATTCACAAAATTGTATGGGATTAGAACATGAGATGTGTAGGCAGTGACCAAGGAGTTCCAGGGTTCTTGTGATTACTGACATAAACAAAGTTGAAGGGCATAAGGAGCTTAGTTCTAGTGAATTTAAAGCAGATAGTGGTGGCAAGTCTGTGAATATTAATAGGGAGAAATGGGTAGGTGTTCAGGACTTGTCCTTCACTCCTGGCAATGGGGATGCAGAGTCCTGGAGAAGGGAATTCTATTCTGAGTCAACAAGGATAGCAACTCCATCCTAAGCTCCACTGAGGAAGATTTTGATATTTCTGAAACTCTTCATGCTTCCAGTATGAATTGTTTTGGGAACTGGGACTGGCCTGACTGCAGATGAGCATATCAATCAACCTACCTATGAGAAGCTAAGGATGGCAGAGACAAGGGGCATAGTGGTGTGTCCAACAAAAACTACAGGGAAACACACTGGCATTGACAAAAGGAGAAAATACCAAGCTGAACAGGGAAAAATACAGTCCACCACTTAGATCCAAAAACCTAATTGCACAAGGACAAAATGGACAAGATGATACTTAAGTACTCAAGGGCTCTTATTCCTCTTTTCTATATTCATTCCCCCTGTGAGTTCATCTAGTATCATGATTTTAATTACCATTAATATGCAGGTGACTTCTAAACTTATCACTCTAGACCTAATATATCCCCTCTATTCCAGATCATATACCAAACTGCCTCCTTGACATCTCAACTTAGATGTCTCAGACTTAATATGTTCAATGCTGAACCCCTGGTTTTTCCTTAGAAATTTGTTCCACCCCAGCATGCCCCATTTTAGTTGATGGAAAACTATTCTTCCAGTTACTCAAGCCAAAATACCTGGGCCATGACTTTAACCCTAATTTTACTTCTGATTCTCTTTGGTTTGTCTCTTTTTCTCACAACCCACATCTAACCTATTAGCAAATCCTTTTGGCTTCCTCTTCAAAATATACTCAGAATTGTACCCCGTCTTACCTTCTCCACCACCATCCCACTATTCCTAAACACCATGATCTCTCACCTGGGTTAATGTAATATTCTCCTAACTCATCTCCCTGGTTCTACCCTTGCCAGACTATATTCTATTCACAACACAGAAGTCAAAATGATCCTTTTATAACACAAATCAAATTATGTTACTCCTATGTTCAAAACCCAATGGCTTCCCCATCTTACTAAAAAAATCTATACATCTTATGATGTATAGGGGAGGACAGCTAGGGGCAACCAGGCTTTCAGAGGAGGGCAGTTAGAGGTGACCAGGCTGTCAGGGGAGGGCAGTTAAAGACAATCAGGCCGACAGGGGAGCAGTTAGGTGTCGATCAGGCTAGCAGGGGAGTGGTTGGGGGTGATCAGCTGGCAGGCAGAAGCAGTTAGGGGCAATCAGGCAAGCAGGCAGGCCAGCAGCTGGGAGCCAGCAGTCCTGGATTGTGAGAGGGATGTCTGGGATCGGGCCTAAATGGGCAGTCAGACATCCCTCAAGGGGTCCCAGATTGGAGAGGGTGCAGGCTGGGGTGAGGGACACCGCCCCCCCAAATTTCGTGCACTGGGCCTCTAGTTCTTGAAATAATTGAATAAAACCTTCTTGTTCATATTTTTTAAAAGCACACAGTAGGAAATAAACCTGCTTGTATCTTAGCTCAGTTTTCATTTCTGCTAACAATCTAGATTGGCTTATAAAAAAATTTTAATGCACTGTTTTGGTAAGGTTTGGGCATCAAGATTATTCTAACCTCAAAAAATAAGTTATGTTTTCCTGTTCATCACAAAAGTTGAGGTTATATGATTTTTGAAGGTTGGTTTAAAAAAAAACCTATGATGAAGTCATGTTAGTCATGCCTTTCTTTAAAGGGGTTTTTTAAAACTTTTAAATTTAGCCGAAACCGGTTTGGCTCAGTGGATAGAGCGTTGGCCTGCGGACTCAAGGGTCCCGGGTTCGATTCCGGTCAGGGGCGTGTACCTTGGTTGCGGGCACATCCCCAGTAGGGGGGTGTGCAAGAGGCGGCTGATCTATGTTTCTCTCTCATCGATGTTTCTGGCTTTCTGTCCCTCTCTCTTCCTCTCTGTGAAAAATCAATAAAATATATTTTTTAAAAAAAACTTTTAAATTTAATGGTTACTGGTCTATTCAGCTTTTGAAAGTTCTTTATATTTTTGTCCTACAAGTCCTTTGTTAAATATGGATCTGCAAATATTTATTCCAATCTGAGGCTTGTCTTTTCATTCTCTTAATAGCACCTTTCTAAGCACAGATTTAAATTTTTTGATGAGGCCCAATTTATCAATTTTTTACATAGTCTTTTTATTTCTTGACTCTGCCATTATTACAAAAGCAATATTTCCCCTTTATGACCGCCTACTCAGTATGGGTATTGTATCTGATCTGTTCCATATACAATTTAATTTAACCCCTATAGCAATCCCACAAGGTAGATTTCAATATTTCCTTTGTACTCTTAAGAGAACGGAGACTAAAGAATGGTAAGTAAAATATAAAGATCATTTGGTTGTTAAGATCCAACACTCAAACCTAGGACTTTATGTTTTCAGAGCCTACTCCCTGTCTCATAGTGCCACCCACAGCCACAACAGAGTGAGAGGACACCTAGAATTTTCAGTATTGGGATAAATCTACTTCTTGACTCTCATGAAATCCTTTTTAAAAGAAACATTTGATAAAGTGGTGATTATGACATCATCTTGCTATAACTCAAAAAGTGTGGTAAAGGAGGTAGAAAAGATGAAATACAAAAGAAAGTGCTACTACTTCCTAAATATGGTATTAAAAATAAGCATACTGAAAGGTAACAAAATGAAAGCTGTGCTATATAAACTTAGTATGCTAATCTTAGTATGTATACAGTGGTTTTACCAATTTTTTAAAATAAGTTTTTATTGATTTTAGAGAGGAAGGGAGAGGGATATAGAGATAGAAACACTGATGAGAGAGAGACATAGTTCAGCTGCCTCCTGCACGCATCCTACTGGAGATCAAGCCTGCAACCCAAGCATGTGCCCTGACCAGGAATCAAACCAGGGACAACTTGATTTGTGGGTTGATGTTCAAGCACTGAGCCATACCAGCTGGACAACAATTTTTTTATAAAACATGCTTTCAATATTATATGTCTATGAGAAAGATGTGTCTAACTCAATGTTAAAAACAAGATTTTCTACTATGTTTTCTTCCAGAAGTTTTATAGCTTTAGATTTTTCATTTAGATATATGACCATTTGAATTAATGTTTATAAATGAAAAGAGGAATGCATCAAAGCTTATTTTTGGCATATGGGTATCTAATTATTTGAGCACCATATGTTGAAAATACTATCCTTTCTCTAATGAATTGCCTGTGCATCTTTGTCAAAAATCAATTCTGCATGACTATTTTTGGACTCTCTATTCTTGTTACATTGATCTATTTACCTATATTCATGCCAATACCACACTGTCTTGATTACTGTACCTTTTTTAAATTTTATTGTTTAAAGTATTACAAATAGTAGTACATACACTGAGTGGCCAGATTATTATGATCTCTGAATGCATAATAATCTCGCCACTCAGTGTATATCCTATATAATAAAAGGCTAATATGCAAATTGTCCCCTTAACCAGGAGTTCAACCAGCAGGCAGGCTGGCCAACCACCCATGTCCCCTCCCCCTGGCCAGGCTGGCCGGACCCCACCCATGCATGAATTCATGCACTGGGTCTCTAATGTATATATGTATGTGTGTGTGTGTGTGTGTGTATATATATATATACTGAGTGGCCAGATTATTATGTGTTCAGAGATCATAATAAAATAATCTGGCCACTCAGTGTATGTCTCCTTTTTTTCCATTTGATAAGTCTTAAAGTCGGTTGTTGTGTTTCAACTTTATTCTCCTTTTCCAAATTGTATTTGAATATGTGTAGTAAATCATCACATTGCACATCTTAAACTTACATTTTGTTATGTCAATTATATCTCAACTAGAGGCCCGGTGCATGAAAATTCATGCACTGGAGGGGGTGTCCCTTAGCCCTGCCTGCTCCCTCTCACAGTCCGGGACCCCTCAGGGGCAGGAGGCGACCTGGCGATCAGGGGAAGGCAACACCCCATCACACCTCTGCTGCTGCCACTACTGGCAACGCAAGCATTGGCTGGCCCTGGTTACTTGAGCCTTGGGTGGCTCTGGGTGGCTGGGCAGCCACCATCTGAGGCTTGCCTGCACCTTGGGCCAGTCCTGGGCGGCTGGGGGGCTGGGGAGACTGGCAGACTCCAGAGGCAGGCGCGTGGAGTGGCCGGGCCTGCCGCCCAGGCAGGGCTGAGGGGACTGGGCACCACCATCTTGTGGCTGTGGGTGCTGCCATCTTTGAGGGTGGGGCAGTCAATTAGCATATTCCCTCCTTATTGGCTGTGGGTGCCACTATCTTTGAGGGTGGGAGAGTCAATTAGCATATTTCCTCCTTATTGGCTGTGGGCGCCACCATCTTTGCAACAGCATGAGGGTCAATTAGCATATTTCCTCTTTATTAGATAGGATAAAACTGGAAAAAATTAAGCAGTAATCAAAAAAATAGCAGTTTAATGCAGTACTTTAAAAAGTCAAAATTAAAGTAAAAATCCACATTGAACAAAATATAAAATTTTAAGTAAAGACAGGATCTGACCTTGCAATCAATCAACTAATCAATTGCTTATCCCTTAAAAGATTGCATTTGACTATTCTAGATTATTGGACTTAACATGAATTTTACAATCTGCTTATCAGTTTCTTTAAAAATTCTCATAGGATTTCAAATGAGAATGCATTGAGATAGTGAATACAAAATATAGTGTACAGATGATGTGCTGTAGAATTGTACATGTGAAACCTGCATAATTTTGTTAACAATTGTCACCTCAATAAATTCAATAAAAAAGAAAAAAGAGAGAATACATTGAATATTTAGATCAATTTAGGGACAACTGACATCCTAACAATATTGAATATTTAGATCCATGATCGTGATATACCTCTCAATTTAGTTAGGTCTTTTGTAATTTTTTTCAGCAATGTTTTCTAATGTCCAATGCACAGATCTTGCACATTTTTTGTTAGATATTTATCTCTAAGTATTTTATGGTATAGAGTTTTTTAAATTCAGTTTTCAATAGTTTACAGTTAGTATATAGAAATGCAATTGATTTTTGTATATTGATCTTGTATCCTGCAACATTGCTAAATTCATTTATTAATCCTCATAGCTTCTTTTGTGAATTCCTTAGCATTCTCTTCATATACTAAAATGTCATCCAAGTATAAAAACTTTTTTACCGCTTTCTTTCTACTCGCTATACCTTTTATTTCTTTGCCTTATTGTATTGACTAGGACCTCCAGTAGAATGATGACTATAAATGGAGAACAGATCTTTTTTTCCTTGTTCCTGATCTTAGGCTCAAAGTATTCCATCTTTCACTATAAGAATGATGTTACATATAGGGTTTTTTGGTGGGTGTCCTTTAACAGATTGAGGAATTTCTCTTTTTTTCCTAATTTGCTGTGAATTTTTATCATGAGGGATTGTTGGATTTTGTAAAATATTATTTTTAATGAATCTACTGAAGTTATTATATGGCTTATTATTTTTCATCTTTTAATATTTTAAATTACATTGGTTGGTTGTCAAATGCTAAAGCCTCCTTGTATTATTGGGATAAATCACCTGTTCATGATATACTAGATTATTTGCTAAACTTTTGTCAAGAATTTTTGCATCTATGCTCATGAAGAATATTGGTCTCTAATTTTCCTTTTTTTAATTTGTCTAATTTGGGTATCAGACTAATGCTGGCCAGATATCATTAGTTAGAAAGTGCTCTTCCCTCTTCTATATTCTGGCAGAGTTTGTATAGAATTTGTATTTTATTTCCATAAATGTTTGGTAGAAGTTATAAGTGAAGTCATCTGTGCCAGGAGTTTACTTTATGGGAAGGTTTGTATATAAAATGTACATTTCTTTATTAGTTATGGGTATGTGTACATTATTTATTTCTTCTAGAATGAGCTTTGGTAGTTTGTCTTTCAGATGATTTGTTCATTTTATACATGTTGTTGTATTTATTGGCATCAAATTATTCATAATATTCCTCCACTATCCTTTTAATATGTCTAGGATCTATAATAATGTGCCTGTGTTACATTTCTGATACCAGTAAATTGTATCCTCTTTTTTCTTCCTACTCAGTCTGAATAAAAAATTGTTAATTATAGTGATTTTTTTTTCAAAGAACCTGCTTTTTGGCTTCAATTTTTTCTACTTTATATTGTAGTGATTTCTGCTGTATTATTTATTATTTCTATTCTTCTGTTTAATGTTGTGTTGTGTTTTATTTGCTTCTCTTTTTCTAGTTTCTTAAGATGGAAGCTTGGGTCATTTATTTGAGATCTTTCCTTGTGTGTGTGTGTGTGTGTGTGTGTGTGTGTGTGTGTGTGTGTATGTTGTTGTTGTTGTTGATCTTCACCCAAGGATATTTTTCCACTGATTTTTAGAGATAGTGGAAAGGAGAGGGAGAGACAGAGAGCAACATTGATGTGAGAGAGACACATGGATTGGTTGCCTCCTGTACACTCTAATCAGGGCTGGGAAACCTGCAACCAACACACGTGCCATTGACAGGAATCAAACCGGGGACCCTTCAGCCCACAGTAGGACACTCTATCCACTGAGCCAAACCAGCTAGGGTTCTTTTTTCTAATGTAAGTGTTTGGTGCTATGAGATTTCCTCTAAGCACTGCTTTAGCCTTTGCCCTCATATTTTGGTAAGTCATATTTTCATTTTCATTCAGCTCAAAGTGCTTTCTAATTCCCTGTGATTTCTCTTCTCTGACCAATGGGTTTCTTTAAGTGCATTGATTACTTTGCAAATATTTTGGAATTTTTCTGATATCCTTCTCTTATTGATTTACAAATTAATTCCTTTGTGGTTAGAGAACATATTTCACATTGCTTGAATCCATTTAAATTTATTGAGATTTGCTTTATTGCTCAGAATTTGGTGACTTGGTAAATATTCTGCATAACCCTTGAAAAGAATGCATATTCTTCTATTTTTGGTGAACTTTTCTATAAATATTAATTAGGCTATGTTGATTGATAATTTTAAGTCTCCTGTATCTTTATTTTCTTTCTACTTTTTCTATCAATTATCAAGAAAGGGGCATTGAAATCTCATATTTGTGGATTTGTCTATTTCTCTTTGCAATCTATCAGGTTTTACCTCAGGCATTTTAAAGTTCAATTATTTGATAAATTGACCATTTAATCATTATGAAATGACACTCTATTTCTGGTAATATTTCTTGCTCTGAAATCTACTTTTTCCTATATTAACATAGCCACTTCAGCTTCCTTCTGATTAGCTGGAATACCTTACTCTATTCGTTCATTCCTAATCTATTTGTCTTTCTATATTTAAAGTGGATGTCTTATAGGCAGCATATAGTTGGGTCATGCTTTTTCATACATTTCTCTGTGGTATTTAGGCCACTCATCTTTAATGTGATTGTTAATATGGTCTCATTTATATCTGACATCTTGCTATTTATTTCTCTTATCTCATTTTTTCTTTATCCCCATTGCCTTCTTTTTAGATTAATGAGGTTTTTTTTATTCCAGATTATCTCCTTTTTGGTTTATTAGTTATAACTTTTGTTGTATTGCTTTAGTAATTGTTTTAGGATTTATAGTATACATCTCTAATTTATCACAACCAACCTTAAGGAAATATTATAACAGTTCGTGTATAGTATAAAAACCTTACAACAGTATCCTTCCACATTCCCTCCCCTTGCTTTTATGTGGTTGTTTTTATATATTTGTTTCTACATATGTTATAAACTCCATAATACATTGTATCCTTTTTGCTTTAAATAGTCAATTATCTATTCAAGATAATTTTAAAATAAGAAAAAAAACTGCAGCCAAAACCGGTTTGGCTCAATGGATAGAGCATCGGCCTGCGGACTCAAGGGTCCCAGGTTCAATTCCGGTCAAGGGCATGTACCTTGGTTATGGGCACATCCCCAGTAGGGGGTGTGCAGGAGGCAGCTGATCGATGTTTCTCTCTCATCGATGTTTCCAACTCTCTATCCCTCTCTCTTCCTCTCTGTAAAAAAAAACAACACAAAACTGTAGTTACTCACATAGTTTCCTTTTTCAATCTCTTCATCCTATCTAATAAAAGAGTAATATGCAAATTAGCCACCACTCTGCTACACCCACAAACCAATCAGGAGCGAATATGCAAATAAACCCAACCAAGATGGCTACGGCCACAGAGAGCAGGAGGGAGGCTTGGTTACCCCGGCAATGGAGGAAGCCAAGCTTTCCACCTGCCCTTGCTGGCCCAGGCCTCCACTCAAGGCTACAAAGTTTCAATTATAGAAGATACATAAATTCCAACAGAAATGGCAGCTGCAACGGAGCAAGCAGAAGGCTTGGCTCCACTCCAGGCTACAAAATTTCAATTGTAGAAGATAAATAAACCCCAGATACCAGGGCCTCCACTTGGGTCACCAGGGGGCATTGCCGGCCTGCAAACCACCACAGGCCCCTCGCCCAGGCCGCCCCATGCCCCAAGGGAACCCCCACCCTGATCTGGGACATCCTTCAGGGCAAACCAGCCAGCCCCCACCCATGCACCAGGCCCCTATCCTATCTATTAAAAGAGTAATATGCAGATTGACGATCACTCCAACACACAAGATTGCTGCCCCCATGTGGTCAAAGATCCTGTCCCCATGTGGACACAAGATGGCCACCACAAGATGGCCAGCAAGGGAGGGCGGTTGGGAGGGACCAGGCCTGCAAGGGAGGACAGTTGTGGGAGATCAGGCCAGCAGGGGAGTGCAGTTGGGAGGGACCAGGACTACAAGGGAGGGCAGTTGGGGGTGATCAAGCCTGCAGGGAAGGGTAGTTGGAGGGAACCCAGGCCTGCAGGGGAGAGCAGTTGGGGGGGACCAAGCCTGCAGAGGAGGGCAGTTATGGGTGACCAGACCTGCAGGGGAGGGCAGTTAGGGGCAAACAGGCTAGCAGGGGAGCAGTTAGGCATCAATCAGGCTGGCAGGGGAGTGGTTAGGGGGTGATCAGGCTGGCAGGCAGAAGCGGTTAGGGGCAATCAGGCAGGCAGGCAGGAGAGCAGTTGGGAGCCAGCAGTTCTGGATTGTGAGAGGGATGTCTGACTGCCCATTTAGGCCCGATCCCACCGGAGTCCCAGATTGAAGAGGTTGCAAGCTGGGCTGAGGGACAGCCCCCACCCCCCCATGCACGAATTTCGTGCACCAGGCCTCTAGTTTCTTTATATAGATCCAGGTTTCCACCTGGTATTTTCTTTCTGCCTGAAAGACTTCCCTTAACATTTCTTACAGTAATGATCTGTTAGTGATACATTACTTCAGCTTCTATGTATCTGCAAAAGACTGCATTTTTCCTTCTTTTTAACCTTTTGCACTTGGATGTCGAGTGTGACTCCACACGGTTAGCATCGGTAGCAGCTCTTTTTATACTCTTTGAATGTATCAATAATTTTAAATATTAAAAAATCCAAATAAATAATTTTGTATGAAAAGAAACTCCAGTTTTTTATTCTACTGTCGTGCTTTGTAAAATCTGGGGTATTTAAAAAATTAAATCCCGAGTAGAATAAAGTAATCGAGAAAAAAGCAAGCAAGTGCAAAGGGTTAAAAATATTTTTGCTGCATATAGAATTATAGATTGACAGTTTTTTCTGTCAGTCCTTTAAAAATGCTGCTTTACTGTTTTGTGACTTACTTGGTTTCTAATAAAAATATGTACCATTTTCATGTTTATTTCTCTGTATATAATGTCTTTTTTTCTAATCCCTTTTAGCTTTTCTTTTTCTTTGTCACTGTTTTTTGAGCAATTTGATTTTGACATGACTTGTAGTTTTCTTTTTGTTTCTTGTGCTTGGAGTACTTTGAGTGTTTTTTAGATTTGTGAGTTTATAAATTTATAATATTTGGGAAAATTTTAGCCATTGTTTCTCCTAATAATTTCTCTTTGTCCTCCTCTCTCTCCTCTTCTGGGAATCATACATATATGTATTAGGCTACTTGCAATAGTCCCATAACTCAGTAATGTTCTGTTCATTCATTTTCAGACTTTTTCTCTGTGTTTCTTTTTTAATAATTTTCATATGTCCTCAAATTCACTAATCTTTTTTTATTGACGTGACTAATCTGCTCTTAAAACCACCCAGTGTATTTTATATCACAAACATGTATTTTCATCTCTATAAATTCAATGTGAATCTTTATTTACATTTTCCATTTCTCTTCTTAACATACTCATGTTTGCCTCTACATGTATGAAATATACAGGGGTTGGCAAAAGTAGGTTTATAGTTGTGAGTACACAAAACACAGTTTATTCTTTATTAATTATTGTATTATTTTTATATGAACAATTATAAACCTACTTTTGCCCACCCCTGTATTTATAACAGTTTAATGGCCTTGTCTACTACCTCTATTAATCTGTTCAATTTCTAGGTCTTTTACTATTGATTATATTTTCCTGCTTTTTTGCATACCTAGTAATATTTTATTGGATGCCAAACATTGTGAATTTTATGTTGTTTGGCACTACATTTTTTTTATTTCTTTTAATACCTTTTAGCTGTTCCTGGGATGCAATTAAGTTACTTGGAAAGAGTTTGATCCTTTTGAAACTTGTTTATAATCTTTGTAAAGTAGAATCTGGAAAAATAAATAAAAATAAAATTGAACATTCCTCGTTACCAAAAAGGAAAGAGATCTTTTCTTTCTCCTGTGTCTTAGAGTATTTCCTTGAGAAACCTAGTATTATGAATCCTTCCTTTGTCCCTTTATATGTATGTAAATCTTTTCAAAGACTAAATAAGCTTCCTGCCAGCCTTATAACGCAGATTTTTTTTTCTTAAAGGTCTGGGAGCCATTCTTTGAAATGTAAACATCAAGGAAGATGTCATCCTAGGAGCTTAGCTTAGGTGCCTTGCTCTAAACTGAAAGCACCTGCTTATTGTAGAGATATGAGAAGTTTTATTTTTCCTTCACATAAAAGCAATTAACTAGAACAGATGGCTACTCCAATTACCAGGTGAACTTAGGATGAACTATGAAAGAATGTATAATAAACAATGTTTTAAGTCCTCTTACATAGAGACAACTTATCATTCATTTAGGATTTATTTCTGTCTTTGCAATCTCATTAGCAGATTGCCTGTAATGCATCAGTCTGGTTTAACGCTTATTCAATAATGAAACTCTTTTCTTTCTTTACTCCATTGATGGAGAGGATTTCCTGGATTGGCAAGTAATTTTATCTTTAATTTTCCCCCAACAGATCAGAGCAGCATTTTAATATTGTCCTCTACGGAAGCACTATTCTTCTGAATACTCTACCCAAAGCCCTGTGTATTTCAAGATTTCTCTATTCTGTGGGGGGAAGGGGAGGAAAGGGGAAGGGATTAAGATGTGCAAATTGCCAGTAATAAAAACAGTCATGGGGATGTAAAGTACAGCATAGGGAATATACTCAATAATATTGTAATAAGAATTTGTGGTACCAGGTGGGTACTAGATTTATCAGGGGATCACTTCATAAGGTATATAAATGTCTAATAACTACATTGTACATTTGAAACTAATACAATATTGTATGCCAACTGTAATTGAAAAATTAAAATTATGTTTAAAAATATTTCTGCAATCTGGATATTGGGGATATCAACTCTTCCCAGTCCTGTTTGAGCTCCAAAATTTGTTCTCCATGCTCACTTTTTATTATTTATTCCATGACATTGGGTAGTTTCCTCACATACATATGCTGATCAGTACTCAGCTGAAGACTCTAGGAGAACCCACACACACTACTGTGCCCTGTGAATCTAATCACCTTGTCCTTGAATTTTCAGCTCTGTCTTCTTGACTTAGGAATACTGTCAGGCTCTGTTTAGGTTTTCCCTGCTTGTGCTGTGACCAGAAAACTCTCCTCTAAAAGGGGAATTTTTAGCCATTGTTTCTCCTAATGATAGATAGAATAGAGAGTCCACCAATAGAACCACACCAATATGACCATCCCTAATCATAGGGCTCACTTTGTTTATTTTCTCTCAAGGATCATGTCCTTTGCTGCCTGATGTTCAATGCCTCAAAACTCCTGATTTATATAATTTATCCATCCTTTTAGTTGTTTAAGGCAAGAAGGTAAACCCAGACCAGAAGAGAATAATAGGAAGAGCTACAGATCAGGAGAAAATAGTTGTAATTCCCACATCTGATGAATGACTTGTATCCAAAAAATATAAAGAACCCTCACAACTTAACAGTAAGAAAATAAAAACTCCATTTAAAAATGGCCAAGAATGGAAAAAAATATCCTCAGGAGGGAGAAAAAATGGCAGCCGAATAGGCAGACGTGTCCCAAGCCTTATCCCAGAGCAGATAGAAGGAGCACCTAAATCAAATAACACCCACCCAGAATTGGTGAAGTAGACACAGCTGGTGAGATAATTCACAGATGGAAAGGGCAGAGGACGCCTGAAGAATGGTAGGATCGGGGATCTGGGCTAGAGAAAGTCACGAGACCACCGAGCTGAGAGGGTCAGAAGGAAGCTGCATGGCACCAAGTCTGCGTCCCTTGAAAACTGGCGTAACATCCAACTGTGGAAAGGAAGTCCACAGGGCTGCTGGTGGCAGGGGATTCTAGATCTAAGTCCACAGCCATGAGAAGCTGACTGGTACTGGCACAAGAACAGACATATAGACCAATGGAACAGAACAGAGAACCCAGAAATTGACCCAAGCCATTATGCTCAATTAATATTTGACAAAGGAGGCAAGAGCATACAATGGAGTCAAGACAGTCTCTTCAATAAATGGTGCTGGGAAAATTGGACAGATACATGCAAAATAAATGAAACTAGATCACCAACTTACACCATACACAAAACTAAACTCAAAATGGATAAAGGACTTAAATGTAAGATGGGAGGCCATAAAAATCATAGAAGAATCCATAGGCAGCAAAATCTCAGAAACATGTAGCAATATCTTTACCAATGCAGCTCCTAGGGCAATGGAAACTAAGGAGAAAATAAACATATGGGACTACATCAAAATAAAAAGCTTCTGCACAGCAAAATAAACCTCAACAAAACAAGAAAGCCCACTGCATGGGAGAATATATTTGCCAATGTTATCTCCAAGAACTGTTTAATCTCCAAAATTTACAGGGAACTCATACAACTTAACAAAAGGAAGATAAACAATCCAATCAAAAAATGTGCAAAGGACCTAAATAGACACTTTTCAAAAGAGGACATACAGAAGGCCAAGAGACATATGGAAACATGCTCAAAGTCACTAATCATCTGAGAGATGCATATCAAAAGGACAATGCAGTACCATCTCACACCTGTCAGAATAGCTATCATCAACAAATCAACAAACGACAAGTGCTGGCGAGAAGGCAGAGAAAAAGGAACCCCCGTGCACTGCTGGTGGGAATGCAGACTGGTGCAGCCACTGTGGAGAACAGTATGGAGTTTCCTCAAAAAAATAAAAATGGAACTCCCATTTGACCCAGTAATCCAACTTCTAGGAATATATCCCAAGAAATCAGAAACACCAATCAAAAAGGATATATGCACCCCTATGTTCATAGCAGCACCATTTACAATAGCTAAGATTTGGAAACAGCCTAAGTGCCCATCAGCAGATGACTGGATTAAAACACTGTGGTACATCTACACAATGGAATACTACGCTGCTGTACAAAAGGAGTGACTTTTACCATTTGCAACAGCATGGATGGAACTGGAGAGCATTATGCTAAGCGAAATAAGCCAGGCAGAGAAAGATAAATATCATATGATTTCACTCATTTGTGTAAGATAATGAACAACAAAAACTGATGAACAAAAATAGAGCCAAACTCATAGAAGCATCAGACCATCCAACCTAACGGGGAAGGCAGGGGGAAGGGGGGGTGGTGATCAGAGATCAACCAAAGAATTTGTATGCATGCGTATGAGTATAACCAATGAATGCAGACAGTAGTGGGGGTGAGGGCATGTGCTGTGGGGTGGGAGTGGCTGGGAGAGGTCAGTGGGGGGAAAAGTAGACATGTAATGCTTTAAACAATAAAGGTATTTTTTAAAAATGACCCAAAGACTTGAACAATCACATCAACAAACAGGATATATTGATGAAAATAAGCACATGAAAAGATTTTCAATATCATTAGCCATTAGCAAAGTACATATCGAAACCATAATGAGATACCACTACACATCTATTAGAATGGCTAAAATAGAAAAACTGACAATACCAATTGCTATCAAGGGTGCAGAACAACTGCAGCTCTTTTTTTTTTTTTTTATCCTCACCAGAGGATATTTTTCCATTGATTTTTAGAAGGGAGGGAACAGGGAGCGGGGGAAAGAGAGAGAGAGAGAGAGAGAGAGAGAGAGAGAGAGAGAGAGAGAGAGAGAGAGAGAGAGAGACATGAGACACATGGATTGGTTACCTCCTGCACCCGCCAAGTCCAGGGCCAGGGATTGAACCTGCAACCAAGGTACATGCCCTTGACTGGGAATCAAACCCCTGACCCTTTGGTCCTTGAGCCAAAGCTCTAAACACTGAACAAACCCAGCCAGGAGCAACTGCAACTCTTCCATTGTTCTTCAGAATGCAAAACGTTACAGCCATTTTGGAAAACATTTTTTAGTTTCTTATGTTAAACATAATTTTACCATATGATCCAGCAATCCCATTCCTGAGTATTTACAGAAATGTTCACATAAAACCTGTACACAAATGTTCATAGTAGCATTATTTGTAATAGCCCCAAAGTGGAAATAACCCAAATGTTCTTCAGCCGGTGAATGGATAAACAAACTGTAGTACTATTTGACAATAAAAAGAAATGAACTATTGATTCACTCAACAACTTGAAGAATCTCAGAGGCATTATGCTAAGGAAAGAAGCAAATCTCAAAAGGTTATATATTGTATTATTCCATTTATATGGCATTCTCAAAAAGATGTAACCATAGTGATGGAGAATGGATCAGTGGTTGTTGTGAGGGCTCCGGAGGGGGTGGGGGTGGAAGATACAACAAAGGGATAGCAAAAGGGAGTTTGGAGGATAACAGAACTGTTTTTTATTCTGGTTGTAGTTAATGTTACATGAACCTATACAAGTGCTAAAATTAATCAAACTGCGTGCCAACAAAGTCATTTTTACTCTATATTAATTTGAAAATAAAAATTAAAGAATATTGAACATCCTAAGGAGCTTTTATTTGGATTACATCGATCAATATTTGCCATAATAGAAGTTAAAAGTGATAAAATTTTTAAATATTAATTTGTTCATTTAAAATAACAGTACTGAAAACATATTACATAAAATCATACTTGTAATTAAAAATAACTATATATGTATATATTCCAAAATATGCAAAAAATGTAATCTCATTGCTTTCCATTTTTGCAAATCTCTTTAATGGCTGCCTTAATAGAAGACAGCTATATTTTCATATCACCTTCTGCATCTATCTGTTGCAATATCATAGGGCATGTAGCTTTGGGAAAACTCTGCTGTATACTTATAGAAAGAAGGACAAATCAGAGTGATAAATTCAAATAAAATCTCAGTACTATTGTGAAACCAGTTTGACTGTGTGGACCCCCAAGGGTCCCCAGACCTCCCTTTCATTATCCTACTAGAGAATGCCAGAATCTGATAACCTCTTAGGTCAGTTTTAGCTTCAACTCACTGATCTAACTTTGTCTTCCCTCTTTGTCTCTGGTGCTCAGTGATCTCCCTTTCTTGATTCTAAACATGGCTACATATGTTTTGTTCCGTATTTATGTATCTGAAGTGGGATGAAGGATTTTCACATCAGCTTCATCTACCTTATCGGCTGTAGGTCTCTCTATAGTCATGGTGCTATTGATCTTTTCCATTTTGTTTCATGTGATTTCCTTGAGCCTTTTCACAATCTTTCTATCTTTTCAGTTATGCGGTTGGTTTGCTTCTAATGTGGCTTTGTAATTTATTTTTCTTTGAGAAGTCAGCTGTCAGTCTAATTGCTGTTTCTATGATGTGATCTGTCACCTTTCACTGACTTTATTTTCTCTTTCTCTGTTTTTTTTTTTTGTTTTTGTTTGTTTGTTTGTTTGTTTGTTTGTTTGTTTGCAGAGTCTGGGTTAGATCTCTTTTTATCCTACTTAGGATTTGTTGGCCTTCTTGAGTGTGGTCTGACTTCCTTCATTAGGTCTAGAAAATTTTTCAGCCATTCTCTCTTCAATATTAACTCTGCCCCATTAATATTCATATTCATATTCCCTTTCTCTCACACTATTATCAAAAGTGTGCTGGATTTTCTCATTGCATCCTCCTCATCTTTTTTTTTCTCACCTGTTTTCTTTCCTATTTTTCCCCATTCTCCATACTGAGGGTTTAGATGCTAGCTCATTAACACTCTCTCCATGTATGTCCACATTTCTGCCAGATACATTCATTGAGCTGTTATCTTTCACTTCTATAAATTATTTTTTTCTCAATATGCTATGTCACTTTTTATAGATTTTTCTTCCCTCAGATATCTTCAAGTTAACAACTTGTTTCATTTTAAATGGTACACATAGTTGTTTCAAAATATGTGCATGGTAATCTATTATCTGAAATCTATTTGGGTCTGTTTGTGTTGTTTATCTCTGCTGTTTCAAATTCAAATTGCCTTGTTTCCTTATGTGCCTGACTATTTTAGTCTGCTTTCTGGTCATTGCTCTTGAAAATTTATTTGTGGGAGTTTCCTGAGGTCTACAATGGATAGAGTCTCCTCAAGAGGCTTTGTACTTGTTTTTACTGAGCCCCATGGGGTACTACCTGTCTGGGAAAACCAAGTTCACAACTTGAACTTGATTCAGGCCATGGATGATAAAGGTGAAAATCTGTTTTAGAACTGGAATGGAGCCTCATTTGCTCAGGAATGGATTTTTTTTTACCCTCTCTCCCCTTTTTTACATTTCCTTTTGAGCAAGCAAGCTCTGCTTGGTGCCAGGGCAGCCTTCTGTACAGTTCTCTGGGATTGTTGGGAACAGGGGCAGGCTTTGTTCTGGTTGGCCCTTATGCAGCTAATGTAGCCTTTTGGGATCTCAGGTTAATGCGGAGAGGGTCTCCTATTAAACTCCTACCTTGGGCTGGCCCTAAGCCTTAACTCTTCTCCCTCTAGCCCTGTGTGGCTACTGAATCAAAGTTCAGGTGGTCAATGGAGGCAAATGGCCTCAGAACAAATTGGTTTTACTGGTGGTGCGGGAACATTCTGTTTACCTTTCTGGTTACAAGCTTTCATCCAAAACTTGGCCTAGAAGCTTTTGCTGTCTTCTCAGCTCTTCAGTGCTTTTCAAAGATTTTGTCCAACATACTTCTTACTTCAACAGGAAAGTTGAATCAAATAACCAAGCTTGCTATTGCCAGAAACTGCATGTACTCTTCACTGGTTAAACATTCATACTTGACTTAACAAGATCCAAATTCAGGTAATATCCGTATCCTACCCCCAAACAATAAAAAGACCTTAGAATACTTTAAATATTAACAGTCTCCTTCTGTCTTACATGTATATGTGCTCCAATGTTTTTTTGCACCAGCTTGTTTTTAAAGTTCCATATTATTCAACATTATATACTTAATGCTTATTTAAATTTCCTTATGTTTACCAATGTTTGTTCACTGTTTCCTGCCTTCTACTCACCCCTGCTCTCTGATTTCCATTTCCTTCTTCCTGAAGTATAGCCTTCAGTAGTTATTTTAGTGAGTATATTATTGCTAAACTTTCCTTGGTTTGTTTTTCTGAAAATGTCCTTATTTCATTCTCAAAAGGAGGAGGAGTTCTCATCAGTGTTTCTACTAACTCTCTTTCTTATGGAAACTGCATGTTGTATCATTTCTTTGAAAGTAAAGTATTTTTATTGTTTCTGAGCACATCTTCAATGGATACTGTGTTTCTCTGTGGGGTTCCATGTACCATGGATTATAAAAATGTGCTTGCTTTTGCTGAGATTCTAGAGGTTTTATTGGTTCTGCTTCAATTTTTATTTTAATATTTCAGCATGTGGGTCCCATGACACACAGTAGAGTAAATTTATACCTTACATCCACATATAAAATGGGCCTGAGGGGTATTTCTTCAGGTGGCTCCAGAGAGAGCAAAAGCTCTTCACTGCTTACTTTCCAAACCCCTTTTCATGGACAGAGAAGCTACTAAATGCTTTATCCAGAGATTTAAGTTGCAGCTTCTCTGTCTCTGGTAAACTTTGAGGCTGGGTTGTCAGTACCTGCATGAGCATTAGGTTCCTAGCTCTAAGTCCTAGCACTCAAGGCCTGATATCTTAGACTAATACCACGTTGGGCCATTGCAAGGTCTGTTTACAATTACTAGGTTGGCTTTAATTTTTCTTTTAGTTTCTTCTTTTAATTTTTCTTTTAGTTTACTCTTTTGTTTCTTAAGCTCAGCTATAAATTAAAAATTTTGTTATAGCTTATCTAAAATTAATATGTGTGTGTAATTGGGGACATGTAATCTTAGTGTGCCATATTGCCAGAAAAAAATATACTTGGGATATATAATATTGCACCTTATTTATAATTAAGCATTTTCCTTATTAGTTTCTTCCTCATAAATAAACATTTCTTTATTTTTTTATAAACACTTCTTTAAGTTCCAAGGATATTAAGTTCCCCTCAGGACCATCTAGATTAAGGGCATATATGAGGCCAGGTCTCTGTAGCATGTTGGATTATTTTCCAGATATACCACCCATGTAGTTTAAATACTACATTCCCTTGGGATCTAAAAATTTCTTAGCATAGTGATTTTCAGCTTTTAAAAACTTTTTTTAGCAGAATCTTTACTTTAAATATCATTTGGAACCCCCAAACCCTTATTTGAGGATCTGCTGCAGTTGAAGTGGGGCTGAGTTCCTGATCTTCACCAATTTACCTTCCCCCTTGCTCCCCAAGGTGCTCCCCAGAGCATCTTCATAGACTCCATGGACTCCCAAGTACCATGGTGTGAAAACAAATTGAGTAGATGCGTTTTTCTCAAAGTGTGGTCCCTGAACCAGAAGCATGAGCATCACTTGGGAATGTGTTAGAAATGTAAATTTTCAAGCCCCTGTCCCAGATCTACTGAAATCAGAAATTCTGGAGGTGGGACCTAGCAACCTGTGTATTAGTAAGCCCTCCAGGTGATTGTGATACACATTTGACAACTTATTCAAACAGAGTATCCCATTCAGGATATGTTGGAACAGGGATGGGGTCCCAGATTACTGGACAGAATACAGCCGAAAATTGACATTTCTGGTTACTTAAATCATCCCATGCTTAACTGTAAGGCTCTTTTCCATTCACCATTTTCTTTTTTTAATTTATGGATTTCTTATTGAGTTGAATTTATTGGGGTGACATTGATTAATAAAATTATATTGGTTTCAAGTGTACAATGCTACAATACATCATCTGTATATTGTATTGTGTGTTCACCACCAAAGTCATGTTTCCTTCCATCACCATTTATACCCCTTTACCATCTTCTACCTCCCCTACCCCCTTCCCCTCTGGTTGTCTGTGTCTATGAATTTGTTAAAAACAAGCATCTATCTTTTTTTACTGTACCCGAGTGAGATTATAGACATTCTTAAAGTCCAGCTTTGCAATGACCTGGGTCCATTTGAATTGGTTCAGTACTAGTATGTCAGAAATCATTAGGAAAAGTAGGGGAACTTTTCATTCATTTGGCAGAATTAGTGATGCTCCTCATAATTTTTCTTGATAAAAAGACTTCATACCTGAACCTCATAAAATAATGCTGAGCAAAAGTTTAGGCATAAAAGTATACATACTGAACAATTTTATTCATAGAAGCCATAAAAAAAGGCAATGCTCATCTACAGAGGAAGAAGTCAGGATAGGAATTACCCTTTGGGATTATTAACTGGAAGGAGGCAGGAGGGGTACCTGACTTACATGTAGTGTTCTGTTTCTTGATCTGAATATTGTTTAAATGGATGTTTATTTTCTAGAAATTCATCAAGTTGTACCCTTATGATATGTGCATTTCCTATATACTATATTTGATATATTTCAATACAAGAGTTTGAAAATGGTATTGAGTCACCTGCAGAGGAAGGACACGCTGCTATGGATGCTGGGTTTCACACTCTCAGAGGACCTGGGCCTTCACATCTGGATGTGACTATATATTTGGTGCAAACACAGGTTCCTGGCACTAGTTCTATTGCATTATGACAATATGAACTATATGGGGGCCACTCTGTTTCTTGCTTGAAAAAGACCACTTTGTTGATGGCATCCCTGATCAGGATTTCCTATGGATGGGGAAGAAGTGAGGCAGTTACCTATGTGAACTGTGGGCCAGGGTAAGTTTAGCATCAGGCTACTCCAGGAAATGGGAGGTGGCAGAGTTCTGGATTTTCAATCTGGTTAGGCCAAGAAACCATATAAAGCATGTGTCATGGGTGAAAGGGACGTACCCTACTATTTGGTCTCTCATTCTGAGCTCCATAGGTGGTTAAGTCCCCAACTCGTGAGCACCCATCTTTTTCTTGTACCCTTCTGGGCCTAGATCATAAACCTACATGTAAACTTAGTTTCCCTGACCTTACCAGCTTGTGAAAGTAGATGGAGTCTCAGTTGAAGAATTAGCTTAAATTACACCAGCCCTTGCCCACATTTGGAATTCAAATAGAATTGCAACCATGTAAGCCCTAACCAGTTTGGCTCAGTGGATAGAGCATTGGCCTGCGGATTGAAGGGTCCCAGGTTCGATTCCGGTCAAGGGCATGTACCTTGGTTGCAGGCACATCCCCAGTAGGGAATGTGCAGGAGGCAGCTGATCGATGTTTCTCTCTCATCGATGTTTCTAACTCTCTATCTCTCTCTGTAAAAAATCAATAAAATATATTTAAAAATAAAAGAATTGCAACCATGTAAAATAGCCTAATTGTGTCTGAAAGTCCCCAGTAAGATCACAAACCAATCTATTTTTGGCATCTCCCATGTTCTCCCTTACTAATTCTAGACCCCATCTTCATTACTCTGCCCATAAAGCTGCTTAAGAAGTACTTACCCCTCCCCTGCTCCCATCCACTGAAACTGTGCCCACCATGGGATGTTGATAAAGTTGCCAAGAGAGGGGTAAGGGATTTAATTCTTGATCCCCCTAAAGGACCCAACCATAGAAGTGCTCACCCATGTGCCAAACATACTCAAACATGCCTAAATATCCATTTGAGCTCAAGGTAACACATACCTACTGAATACATAATGTCCTGTGTCCCACAGTGTTATGATCTGAAAGCAGGCTCTGGCTGCTTTTAGGTTCCATGGCTCAATTTGGGGGGTTGGTGATAGGTAGAGGCATAGGGCTGGGCTTGAATGGCTCCCCTGTTACTGAGGGACAATGAATGTTTTCCAGAGGTGTGTGCTTCAATCAGGAAGTGGCAGGAACAGCTGCTCCCTCTGGTGGTCTGTGCCCTCACCAGAAGGGGGCGGGGGTCAGCTTCAGCAGTTTTCTACCATTCATATCTCTTAGAACTATTCCTGAGTGCAGGGTATTTAAAAAACAGTTTCTGAATCAGACAAACCCCAAATGAGGAAGGTTCTGTTAAAAATGCTAATGTCATACAAGATGAAGAATGGTTGTGGAAATGTTCCAGATTAAAGGAGGCTAAAAAGACATGATAACTAAAAGCAATACCTCACTTTGGGGTGGTGAACACAAAATACAATATACAGATGATGTATTATAGAATTGTACCCCTGAAACCTATATAATTTTATTAACCAATGTCACCCCCAATAAATTCAATAAAAGCAATACCTCAACCTAGATCAGATTCTGCGATGGAGAAAGGGTATAAAGGACATTACTGTCTCAACTGACAAAATTGTACTACAAATGGTAAATTAGATAATATTGTATCAGTGTTAAATGTACTGAAGTTGTTAACAATGCTGCAATGTAGAGAATATGCCTATTCTTAGGAAATGCACACTGGAATACTTAGGCATGAAGGGCTATGATATATGTAATTTACCCTCATATGGTTCAAACACACACACACACACACACACACACACACCAGAGAGAGAGAGAGGGAGAGAGGGAGAGCGCATAAGGACAAAGTATAAAGTAAATGATGTAAAATGTTAGTAATTGATGAATCTGGTAAAAGGAATACAGATGTTCTTCATACTATTTTTATTTTTGAAACTTTCCTGTAAGTTTAAAATTATTTCCAAGTAAAAATGTTTTTAAAATGTAAAAGACCATTTCTGTACAAGCAGTCAAAATCTGGTGGCACGTGCCTGACTGAGCTCTTCCTTTGGCAGAGATGAGGAATGAGGGCTACTAGACACATCCCAAAAAGCAGTCAAATACTTGGCATTAAGCTGCCAAGTGGCATCCAAGGCCACTTATCTCTTGATTTCCCCTACCCTTTTAGATACCAAAAAATACCATTTTTATCATTTCTCCTGGGCCCTGGATGTTGGTGAAAACGTGGTTATGAAAGGAAGGTGTATTGGTTCCTTCATCCATCCAGTAAATGTTTTGAATATCTACTATGTGTCAGGAACTGTGCTAGGGGCTGAGGATGCAGCTCAGAGTACACGAGGAGACACGAGTCCTATCTTAAGAAAGCTTATGAGCTAGTTGAAGATGTACTTACTACCATTTAAATAAATGTATATTTCCAAATGAGTTGACTTGGAAAGCCCTGGGGGATCCCAGCCTTTTACCAGAGCCAGTAGATCAAGCCCCTTGAGTCTGATGCACATTTAGTTCCCCCCCTCCAGGATTTCCTAGGTTATAGATACTTTTGTACCTCACGTTAAGAAGAAAAGAAGGAGCCACTAGTGCTAACCCCAACCTGGGTGCAGCCCAACTGTTTTGGCTTAGCTCTCTGCAAGCTGCTCTGCCCTCTGAGAATCAGGGAAGAGGTCAACATGCCACTCCATGGATGTCCCCGGGCTGTTGGACCAGTCAGTTTTAGAGAACAGTCTTAATACTGATGTATGCCTGTAGATTAATGCTTGTGGAAGGTAAAAACCACCAAACACCTTTATGTGGAAACCTGGCAGGCTGGTGGCCCTATGAGTCCCATCACTGGGGTGCTGAGTCTTGAAAACAACACGACAGTCTTCTAAATGGACAGAATAATGACTTTTGAGGACAGTTTTGGTTCTCCCCAAATCCTGGGTATGGCACTGATTGTGATGCCCTCTACACAGGGACAATAGTGGAGTCCTTTGCCTTGGGGTTCTAAGTAGTCAATGTTGTGGAGGGAGTTATAAGCATGTGTGTGCGTGTGTGTAACTGCATGTAACACCATGTGTGCCCATTTTGTTCATGGGTCTCAGGTAGGACTGCCACTCACCTCTGATGCATTCTGGTCCTAGTCCAAAGAAGTTTTAGATCCAAGAAACGTTTGCTGAGCCCCTACAAAGTTCCAAGCCTTTTACTTTATACTTTGACACATTTTATATCATTTACTCTTTAACAATAACCCTTTAAGGTAGGAATTATCTGCATTGTACAGATGAGAAAACAATTGAAAAGAGGTTCATTGATTTGCTCAAGTATATCATACAGCTTTGTTAAAAAACACTCATTCACAATACTCTTAGCTGAGGACTGTCTGTGTTGGTTGCTTATCTTACAGTATTTCTTGTTTCCTCTACTCCTAGAGCCCTGGCTCTCCTTATAAAAGCCCCCTTCTTTCTTCTCTTTTCACTAGCCCTCGTGGGCTTTCTTTTTTTTTTTTTTAATACTGCATTTAATAGCACAAAAAATCACGAATACAAAATGAGATATCCCTGCCTCCTCCACTTTTCTGCTTTCATACCCATATATGTAATGGGCTACATTTGTATAAACTTTTCATTCCCCCCCCCCCCAAACATATAACTGTTATGATTGGTCAGTTGAAGCTGAAACACCCATGGAGAAAGATGTTTTACAGTTACAAGGGCACAAACCCCCCCACACCACCCCCCTCCCACCCCACACTTTCCCACACAATCTTTTGGAGGAATATAGGATATGTACCAGTGTCAGGATCTCCCTGCCTTCCTCACCAGAGCATTCCTGCCATTTAATTTTCTTTTCAGTGATTGTTTAGACTAGAGCCTCTTCTCCCGCCCCTCCTACTTCTTTTCCAATCAGGACCTCTTAAGACACTGGGTACTGTTCAGTTCTTACTCTGTCAGGCCCATGGGCCACGCAAGTAGTCCTTTCAATCTCGATGCCAGTTGTAGTATAGGTGTCGTCATCTTCCATTACAGGTAGATAGGTGTGTCACTTCAGTAGGCTTGTGTATTCATTTCTTTTACTTTTTCTGATTCATGTTCCAGGACCTGTTTGTGATAGAAGAGTAAATACCCTTCACTGTCTAGAACGTCCTTAATACTGGCCTTGGTGATAACAGCATCATCACACTTGAACCACTGGTCTTTGTGGTGCCGGATGAAGCTGGTGTAGTGGCCACTCTCCAAAGTTCCTTGGTGATTAACCACGGCAAACAAGGAATACTTATTCTCGTCGGTTCCACTACTGGCTGGCAGCTGCAACTGTCCATTCATCCTGCTCTCTTTACTCGAGGCCATAAAGGGTGTCATATCCAGCTCCAGAGGAAAGGATATGTATGTAGTGATCTTGCGTCTCTGTTTAGCCGAGTGTTCGAATCGTTTGAAATGAAAACAGGCAACAACAGGCAACTTATTCATCGTGAGCTGTTTGGTAGATTCCTGGTAACTTTGACAACTACCGCACTTGATTTTGGCACTGCTTCCTAGGTGCTCTGGCCTTGTAAACCTTCGCAAGCAGTCTGTGAGCGTGGTGGTTCCTGGTATGTGGCTTTCCCCATTCACACTGCTCTCCCTCCCTGGGCTCATGGGCCAGAAGGAGGTGCAAGAACCAGGCAAGTCCAAACTGATGTCCCAGCATGGGTCTATCGTGGTGGAGACACCATGGCAGGCTTGACAGGTGACATCAGACTGCAGGCCACCTGTGAAGATTTGGTCTATGATGCAGTTACAGTGGTTGGGATTGTTGGCAGCCTTCCCAACATCATCCCCTTTGCAGTGCCGGTGCAGGACATCGAGCGCCGCAATGAGAAACTCATGGGCATCCTGTTGCCTGTACCCTGCTAAATGACGTGCGTGTATCCACACCAGGTGCAGCAATTTATAGGGAACATGAGGAGAAGGGTTTCCAGAATACAACTCCCGAAAAAGTGAAGACATCTCACAGACCAGGCACAACTCCGGACTTGGCATTTCACATCTGTGCCTGTCAGAGAGGAAGAAATCTCTCAAGATCGGAGTGTGGGTAAGGGCCTGGACGATGCAGTTCATAAAGCACGTGTTGCCAAGATTGATTAGTCCTCGTAAACCGATGGTGAAGCTGGAGGTGATTCTTCTTCTCCTCGGGTTGTGTCCCAGCAGTTCCAACTCGGGTTTGGTCGTCTCCCAGGTTGGGTACTTCTCCCCGAGGCCAGGCAGTGAACACTGCTGGTAAGAAACCTCCGTTGAGGTGGAAGCTTGTAATTTCAAGGCTTCTCCTTGCTCTTCTTTGGCAATTTGCTCAATGTCTTTGTCATAGACATAGTCCTTGCACATAAAGCAGTATATACCTCCATAGTAAAGGTCTACAGCTAAGTTGTGCTGTTTTGCCTGGGCGTGCTCATGGATGTGTCTCTCCGTGAAGCAGCCAAAGAAGACACAGGAAAGGCAAGAGTGGAGTCTGTTCAGGTGGGTGCCACACACATGGCAGATGCACGACTTTGCCTTGCTTTTCCTGGTCTCCGGGGTTCTACACCACACGAAGCACTGGTAGATCACCCGCAATCCCTGCCTCCAGTTCTCTCCCACCTTAAAGCTGTTCACGTGGGAACAGCCTGGTGGACCCACAGCGAAATCCACATCCAAGCATCCGCCCCCAGGGCCGCGCCGGGGCCGGGGACGGGGCGGGGGCCGTGGCCTAGGCTGCGGTGGGGTACGAACTCGGGTCTGAGGCCGCGGCCGGGGTCGGCGGCGGGGGGCACGACTGCGCCTCGGAGAGGGATCGGGGGCCCGCGGGGGATCGGAGGGAAGGGAGGGGGGAGGAACCTCTTCGCTGTTGCCGCCGCCGCCGCTGCTCCGCGCTGGGTTCTCATCCTCCAGCTCCTGCTTCGGCTCCCCTTTCGGCTCCTGCTCTGCCTCCCGTACCGGCTCGGATTCGAGCTCCAGCTTGAGCTCAACCCGGCGGCCAGGACCCTCCTCCGGCTCCACCTTCCCGGTGGCGTCCACCTTCCCCGCTGCCTCCACCTTCCCGGTGGCGTCCACCTTCTCCACCGCCTCCACCTTCCCCTCCACCTTCGCTTCTGTCTCCACCTTTCTCTCCGCCTTCTCCGCCGCCGTCTCCGCCGTCTCCGCCTCTTCTACCTCCTCCGCCTCCACTGGCTGCGGCTCCTCCCCCTGATCGCTGGGTTCGGGCGGCCACTGGGCGTGGCGGCGCGGGGGCCACGCAGACCTGGGGTGTCCCCCGCCCGGCCTGAGGGTGCGTGGTGGCGGTGGCAGCTGGACCCAAAAGGGACTTTCACTGAAGGAGGCGGCGGCGGAAGCAGGCGACGCCTCCGGGATCCTCCCGCCGAAGCCCCCTAGCGGAGGCCGCTTCTGCAGCCAGGCCCGGTTTCCTTTAATTCAATATTTCCCAAACTTGCTTGTTCCCGAGAATCACGTGGGGAGTGTGTTAAAATTACAGATTCCTCGGCTCCACCGGCTAACCCACTGAATTAGAATCTCGAAGGGAGGTCTCCGAAACCTGTATCTTTAACTAGGGCCCGAGAGGATTCTTATGATCAGGCAAGTTTGGGAACACAGCTCTAATTCATTGAGGCTGGCGGGAAGGGGGGCGGGGACCGCGCAGTCTCTTTAAGGCGCTTCCAGTTCTTGGCTCCAATCGCTGCTCTGACCCCCTTCGTCGTCTCCTCCCCATTCCTCGTCCTACCCTCCGTCCGGGCGGCTTTCCTCACCACTGCGGGGCCGGGGACACGGAGATAACCAAGTTCAGAAATGTCTCTGGGGCTCTGAAATGTCCCCTCGGAGTCCAGGTCCCGAAGAGCGCAGTCGGGAGCTATGATAGAACATCATCTCTGTGACGAAGCCTGCCCCCTGAGCCAGTCCCAGGCTCTCTTTCCACCTCAGGTTCTGCCCACCCCCCCCCAACTCCCCCTCTGCCCAATGAAGCCCCAGATCCATTCTGGGACCGGCCTGGACCTTAGTCTCCCAAGGGCAGAGCTCCCAAGGCCGCTGGACCTGAAAAGGCACGTCCCTTTGCCCATTTATCGGCGCTCCGCAGAAGCTGTGCCTGCTCCTTGCCTCTTCCTCTGGACTCCCAAAGCAGCTGGACTTACGGCCCAACAGATGCTGAGCAGCGGGGAGGGGCGGGGGAGGGAGGAGGGGGCGCGGCATCAGGAGGGACCAGGCACAACAAGGCCATGCTTCCAGTTGGCACCTCGCTTATGGCTGAGAGAGAGGCCCGAACTACAGGACCACACCACAAGACCCTCAGGCACTAGCAGGTGGGAGTGGGGAGGGAGTAGGCCTGGGTCTGAGAGCTACTGCTGACAATGGGTAGCAGCACTAGCGGTCACACGAGAACTGAGCCCTGAACAGATGTCTCAGATCTTGGGCATGTTGGGGGATGTCATGGAGGGGCCACAGGTGCTGGACCCAGGGAGGGCAGGTCAAGACTGGCGTCAGGATGGGACTCAGAGGAGAAGTATTAACCATTGTTGGAGGATCAGGGGAGAGTGTGTTCCAGGAAGAGTCAGTCCCTGATTCCTGTACGCACTGCTGGGATTGTGGGGCTGTACTGCTGAACGATACCCTGGCAGAGTTCTTGGTTAGCATGGGATATCACCCCTCCACCTGGCCCATTCCTTCAGGGAGGAGAGGTGCTGAGGCCTCCAAGGGTTAGCAGTATGAATTGGTTGTCAGGCATCAGGAGCCCTTAAGGAGGATAGTATGCCTGGTTCCAATAGAGCAGAGGTCCCCAGAGCTGTCCTGGTGCCTCCCCTTCCTAAGCTAACTCTTGCTTCAATTCCTTGAAGCACCATAGCATCTTTCCAATAAGTCCTGCCCTTTGTGGCCTGCAACCAGAGGAACTGCAACTAGCTCAGCCACTGAAGGATTCCTGCTCCTGCTCTTGCTGCTAAAAATGACAAAGGTCATGGAGAGGTGGAGACCAGGAGGTACTCTCATCCCACTTCCACAGAAAAACAGACATCAAAGAGAACTAGATCTCTGTGTACCTGGGACTGTCCACTAATGAAAACACCATGGCAACCCAACTGCCTTACTGATCAACTTCCTGCAGCAGCCCTCTGGTCCAGCATGTTCTAGAAGGGGAGGGGGGACTCTACCATCATTCACTCAGCAAGTGTCTATTCAGCTCCACTGCAGAGCCAGGTGTTGTACTAGGAGCTGTGGCCACAGCACTGAAGGATACAAACTTGCCCAGGGCCAGAATCAGGGCTGGGAAGTATCTAGATCACCAGCAGAGAAGAGGCACCAAAAACAAAAGAATCAAGAAAGAATATCAGAAACAGTTTGATATTCTTTTTAAACAGTTTTCCTCCTTGGAAAAGTTAGAATTTTGTTGCGCTTCTTTACATTCCTTTCCGGATTGCATGTTGCTTTTGCTCTGAATCACATGTAGGGGTGTCAGCATAATCTTTTTTTCCCTTTCTCACTTCCTTTTTATTTTAACTACTAGAGGCCTGGTGCACAGATTTGTGCACCGGTGGGGTCCCTCAGCCTGGCCTGCACCCTCTCACAATCCAGGACCCCTCAGGGGATGTCAGAGGCCCGGTGCACAGATTCGGCCTGATACCCACAGGCCAGTCCGAGGGACCCCACCAGTGCACGAATCCATGCACCGGGCCTCTGATATGCATATAAGATCTTTGGTTAATCTCTTCCTGCCCTCCCCCGCCCCTCTTCCCTCTGAGATTCATCAGTCTGTTCCATGTTTCCATGCCTGTGCATTCAGCGTCTGCCCCCTAGTGGTCAGTGCATGTCATAGCTACCAGTTGAACGGTGGAACAGGAGCTGGTCACTTAGGCTTTTATATAGATCCAGTTCATTAACAAATTGTACAGAAATTTGTTAATGAACTGGATCTATATAAAAGCCTAAGTGAACTAGATCTCTGTGTACCTGGGACTGTCCACTGATGAAAACACCATGGCAACCCAACTGCCTTACTGATCAACTTCCTGCAGCAGCCCTCTGGTCCAGCATGTTCTAGAAGGGGAGGGGGGAACTCTATATACTAGTGGCCCAGTGCACGAAATTCATGCACGGGGGGGTGTCCTTCAGCCCGGCCTGCACCCTCTCCAATCTGGGACCCCTTGGGGGATGTCCAACTTTTGGGACCACTGGCTCCTAACTGCTCACCTGCCTGCCAGCCTGATCTCTCCCAAATGCCACCCCCCTGCCAGCCTAATCACCCCCAACTGCCCTCCCCTCCTGGCCTGATCACTCCTAACCGCCTCTGCCTTGGCCCCTGCCACCATGGCTTTGTCCAGAAGGATGTCTGGAAGGTCTCCCGGCCTAATTAGCATGTTACCCTTTTATTAGTATAGATAGATGGGTCTTGATTTGAAGACAATAAGTTTGATAGTTTCTAAAAGGGCACAATATAATATAATCAGGGAGTCAAATATATATGGTATGTAATTGACTGGACAATTCTGTAAGTTTCTGTACAATTTGTTAATGAACTGGATCTTAACCTTTTGCACTTGGATGTCAAGTGTGACTCAACACGGTTAGCATCGGTAGCAGCTCGAGAAAAAAGCAAGCGAGTGCAAAGGGTTAAAGATATGTGAGCCCAGCCAGTGTTGCTCAGTGGTTGAGCATCAACCTATGAACCAGGAAGGCATGATTTGATTCCCAGTCAGGACACATGCCCGGGTTGTGGGCTCAATCCCCAGGAGGGGTTGCAGGAGACAGCTGATCAATGATTCTCTCTCATCATTGATGTTTCTATCTCTCCCTTCCTCTCTGAAATCAATAAAATAATAAAATAATAAAAAATAAAGATATGTGAGTCATGAATATAATTTCAGGAATAATGGTTATTTAAACAATTGGTTGGTTTTTTTTTAATCTTTTATATGTATACTTTTTCATTTTGAGGAAGTAGATCTACTAATCCTGGAGCATTATCTAACAATTTTTTTGATGCCTAGTGCTTAAATGGGTCTGGATTCAGTCCTGGGCAAATGTCACCATCTCTATCTCACAAAGATTCAACCCAAGGCTAGCAGAAGGGGCTGCTCTAAGGTAAGACCCCTCCTCATTACAGTCACAGCACCTGGGATTGAATACAACTCTGACCACAAGGTGGCAAAAGAGTATATTATACTCCCTTGAATGTTTATTTTGTATATTTACATAAAACTACTGGCTTATATAAAAATACTCTCTAAATATTTTTTTAGCTCGGCTAGTGTGGTTCAGTGATTGAGGGTCAACCCATGAACCAAGAGTTTACCAGTTCAATCCCCTGTCAGGGCTTGATCCCCAGTAGGGGGCGTGCAGGAGACAGCCGATCAATGATTCTCATCATAGATGTTTCTATCTCTCTTCCTCTTTCTAAAATTAATAAAAACATATTTAAATTATTTATAAAAATATATTTTTAACATTGTGCTCTACACATGTGACATCTAAAATTTTGCATCAAAAATGTCAGTTAATTGGAAATAATGTGATTTCTGAAAAATATTAACATTCACAAACAAAACTGTCACATCACAATTTCACATGAAACCAATGAAACCTAAATATCTTAATGATTTGAGAGCCACCATCATCTGTTTTAAAAATTCATAGTTAAGCTCTTCTTTGATAGTTGGAAGTTGTACGTTTTTCCTTTTCTTCCTGAGTTCTTAATTCCATTCTATTCTAACAGAATTTTGTCCCAATAATATATTTTTTTCATTTGAAATTATTTTATTGATTTTCCTATTTCCCTACAGCAAAAAAAGATATATATATATATAACTTTTTTGCTATTTAAATTCTTTTCAATGTTCCTGTGATCCTAAAGCTCTAGGTAAGTGCTGTTTAAAAATTTACTCTTGCTTGCCCTGGTCAGTGTGGCTCAGTTGGTTGGAGTGTCATCCTGTACACCAAAAGGTAGTGGGTTCAATTCCCAGTCAGGGCATGTGCAGGGTTGGGGAGAGGCAACTGAATGATGTTTCTCTTTCCCCCTTCCTCTCTCTAAAATAAATAAATAAAAATTTAGTTTTGCTTGTGTTATCATGACAATTAGTATTAGAATATAATGGATCAAAATATTGTAAATACGTTACAAAATTTGAAAGGTAATTGCTAAACATCAAAGCAAAAGAATTATTAGAGATAGGTAAGTCTTTGTTTTAATTTAGTGGGTGTATACATGGATAAATATTGCCTATTGCTAGAATTAGACAAGATTCAGCATCAATACTCTTCCTACTTTTTGCTTTGTTAAACGTTAGCACACATAAACCTGATTTATATAAATAAGTCGATGGGAATGGACATTTTGTTTTAGCAATGTCACTCAAGTTTTTGAATTCCTTTGCAGATATATGGGGGAAATATTATAATATGGTATATCTTCAAAAAAATTTTTTCATGATTTATCAGCTGACAGCAACATGGGGTTCTCCTTCCATTTTATTGGAAGCCATCTAAGTTGCAAAAGGATTTGATCCCCCATTCATTTGTTAGAGCAATTTATTTCTTCATCATTGACAGCAGTGTTTGGAACTGTCTCTCTGACACCCTGAGGATTTTACACTGCAGGGCAGTGCACGCAGGAAACAGTGGAGATGAGTACAAGATATGCTTTTCTATTGAAAGTGCGAAAAGGACTGTTTTGAAAAGGGAGATGGAAAATAGAGAACCAGCTTGATTCCTCCACCACAATTGTGTTTTCTGGCAGATCAATTTTTTAGAAAATATAAAATACGAAATTTGAGGATGTAGAAATTGATTCCCTTAAAACTCTAAGTGCTTTATGTGCCTCGTGGAAAGTCTTCCTGTACCCCCTAGGTGATGCACACTCTACTTTTAAGATTGCTGGTTTATATTTATTATAAAAATAATGTGTATAATATTTGTGGTTTCAAAAATGGTATATAAGAGAGCACAACATGAAAAGTTAAAGCCCCTCTCTTCCCTGCCAATCACACTCAGTTCTATTCCCCTAAAATAATCACTTGTTAATAGTTTCTCACGAATCCTTTGAGAAATGTTCTAGCAAATACAAACATGTTTTTACCTGTATCCTTTTAAGAAATAGAAATGAGACTGTAATAAACAGATTGATCTACGATTTAGCAGTTATATATTGGATACCAGGCAGTGCTCTCTAAGTTGACCTACACATCCAGTGCAATGCCAATAAAAATTCCAATGACTTTTTGGAGGGTAGGGAATTTTACAAATTAACATGGAAGAATAAAAAGCATTTTCCCCATTCCTATTTTCTTTTTTTTTTTTTCTCACAGAAATGAGGATTTAATGGCTGTAGGTGAGTAGCCATCTTACAATCAAAAAATTATTGCCTCTAGACCTATTCTTACATGAGAGAAAAGTGCCATATTTTACATCTTGTCATGTTTCAACATCTCTGAAATCACTGGCGGACAGTTTAATGATTATATTTACAGCATCTTTTTCTTTCTTGGTAGTACATAAAATAATGGTGTGTCTTACAGGCAATAGTGTCTTAGGATCAGTATAAGACTGGAAACATCATCCTGTTTGAGTCTTTGTTATTTGGATTCCGGTTATATGTATCACTACCATGCCTAAGTGATAGCAGGCTTTCTATTTTACTCCTAGTGAAGTCCGAAGTCCTTTTCCTGGCCTTTAAAGCCCTACAGAATCTGACCTTGGTCTCTTAGACCTCATTTGTTATTAACTCAGCCTTGCCTCAAACAAACTAGATGTAGCACTGCTCCTTGAATAAGCTAAGCTAGCTCCCACTTCCAAGCCTATCCCTTTATTGTTTCCTCTGCTTGGAAAGCTCTTCCCTAGAAATTCTCATGATTTCCTCCCTCCAATCTTTAGATTGCTGCTTAAATGTCACCTTGTCACAGAGTACTTCCTTGGCCTCTGTATACAATAAGATTCCATCTGTGCTTTATTTTTCATCAAAACACTATCACTACACGATATACTAAATATGACACACGCATAAAAATTATTATAATGTAAATTCCATGAGAGTAAGGTGTTCACTATTCTATTCCCAATCAAAAGATTGAGCATCTGTGTCATCAAAGTTAGGAAGTGGAGGCCCTGTCAGGTGTGGCTCAGTTGGTTGGAACGTGGTCCTATACACCAAAAGGTGGCTAGCTTGATTCCCTCAGATAGGAGGAAAGCAATAGATGTTTCTCTTTCTCCCTTCCTCTCTCTAGAATCAATTTTGTAAAAGTTAGGAAAGGAGAGGAGTTAAAAAGTGGAGCTGAAAAAATATTCAAAGAAATAACGGCTGAAAATTTCCCAAATGACATAAACCTACAGATTTAAGAAGCTGAACAAACCCCAAACTGTATAAATAAAAAGAAATCCATGCTATATGAACATGCTTCTTCATTCACAAAAAAGTGATTTTTATAAATTATATATAACTCCCATGTCAGCTATCCTGGCTGGGACTCTGCTATTTCTTGGCCACCATGTGTTGTCCTGCTGGGACAATGCCTGATTGGCCAATGTTCTTCTTGGCCACTAAGAGCCATCCTGCTGGGAGGGATGAAATGGGAAACTGGTTTCATGAAGTCACACTGTAGATGAGCTCAGGCAAGGTGTTTAACCTGAATCTTACAACCTAGAGTTGAAAGCAGTAGAAAATTCAGGTGCTTCACTTTCTGTCTACCATCATATAGGCCTCTATGACTTATTAAAAAAATAAGAATTTCATTTCCCTAGTTATAAATTCATTCTTTTAAAAATTATTTTAGTTTTATTTTTCAATTACAGTTTGCATTCGACAAAAAAAAAAATATTATTTTTGAGTAGAAATGACAGCGACAACAGATCAGAATTAATCAGGCCTCAAGTCAGCAAATACAAGGTGGGGCAAAAGTAGGTTTACAGTTGTGAGTACATGAAACAGAGTTTATTCTTGTATTTTTTATTATTTATTAACTATTGTATTATTTTCCATATGAACTACTGTAAACCTACTTTTGCTCACCCCTGTATATTGGGAAGACCTCTGACATAATTGAAAAGACCTCTAGCATCTTCACATTGTCAGTATGCATTTGGGGAGCCATAACTATGGCAGAAAAATCTGCTACCAATAAATGTGACATGGAGGGAATCCACCATCCTGGGGGATTTTTGGAGAATATTTTACTAAGAGTGGATTTATCAACTGGGACGGGGTTTCTTAAGAAAGATTTGTTCCTGGGATGAGCTCACTTTACTTAACAATTAAGAAATATTGAGGAGGAGCCAAAACCAGTTTGGCTCAGTGGATAGAGCGTCGGTCTGCGGACTGAAAGGTCCCAGGTTCGATTCCGGTCAGGGGCATGTACCTTGGTTGCGGGCACATCCCCGGTAGGGGGTGTGCAGGAGGCAGCTGGTCGATGTTTCTCTCTCATCGATGTTTCTAGCTTTCTATCCCTCTCCCTTCCTCTCTGTAAAAAATCAATAAAATATATTTAAAAAAAAAAGAAATATTGAGGAGGAATGGGCAGAAGATTCTGGAACTACATTCTCGGGTGAAAACCATGTTATCCCTAGTGCAGCAGTGGGAAACCAGTAAGGTTAAAAACAAAGAGAAGGAGATTACATTACCAGTATTTGTGACAGTTTTCCCTTTTCAAGAAGTGGAAAGATAGAGCAGCAACAATCTAAAAAATGTGTGGTACAGTGCTGACCTGTTTTTCTGTGGACAGATGAAAGTGGAAGGCCAGTCCTAAAGGTTAAAGGGCAACAGCTCCAACAAATGGAAAACTGTGGAACGATGGAAAGATAGTCACAGTGACTCACTGAGGACTCTGCTTTAAGAAGTAAATGGAAAGAATCTGCCTGAAAGTGATAAAATATTTGAGGAGTGCCAAGGCAAGGGACAAGACCCTGTCATTAGGGTGCACCCACCGCCATTTGACCTTTACTAAGAGGGCAAGTCTGCACACGAGGTTGTTAAGATGACTCAAACAAGAAAGATGATTTGCAAGGCATAAAATAAACCTACAAGAAGGAGCTGGGACAAAGCAGCCTGGGGCAACAACAACAAAAACCTACCCTGCTCAGCCATCCACCCACCCTGAAGTGGAATGGCCATTTATCATGGAAAATCTTGAAGTCCAATGAGTCCAAGAATATTTTCAAGGCCATGATAATGTCATAAGAACTGAAAAGTTTTCCAAATGGCTAATGGAGGTGAGCTAAGGTAAGGGGCAACAGAACACTGGAGAGAAGAGGAAGCTGTAGGGGGCTTTGCTCAGACAGTTGATATGGAGATATGTAGGAGATCAGAAAACATACAGGGAGCATTTAAGAATTGAGTCAATTAGAAGGCAATGGGAGGGAGGAAGGGAGGAAGGGAGGGAGGGAGGGAGGGAGGGAGGGAGAGAGAGGGGGGGGAGGGTGTATCCTCATGAGAATCACGAGGAAGATATTTTGCTGGCCATCACTAAGGCTAGATGCCGGATAGTCATACCATTCAATTAGTGTGGAACCCCTGGGTTTCCCAGCCACATTAATGGCAACAAACACTCAAAAAACTTTGAGCCCTATCACCAGTTTTCCTCAGTGGATAGAGCATTGGCCTGCGAACCAAAGGGTCCTGGGTTCGATTCCAATCAAGGGCAGGTACCTCAGTTGTAGGCTCCTCCCCTGCCTGGGCCCTGGTCAGGGCATGTGCAGGAGGCAACTAATTGATGTGTTTCTCTCACATCAATATTTCTTTCTGGCCGAAACCGGTTTGGCTCAGTGGATAGAGCGTCGGCCTGCGGACTCAAGGGTCCCAGGTTCGATTCCGGTGAAGGGCATGTACGTTGGTTGCGGGCACATCCCCAGTAGGGGGTGTACAAGAGGCAGCTGATCGATGTTTCTCTCTCATCGATGTTTCTAACTCTCTATCCCTCTCTCTTCCTCTCTGTAAAAAAATCAATAAAATATATTTAAAATATATATATATATATATATATATATATATATATATATATATATTTCTGTCTTTCCCTCTCTCTTCTACTCATTCTAAAAATCAATGGAAAAATATTCCCGAGTGAGGATTAAAAAAAAAAAACTTGAAAATTCAGCACTTGGATCCTATAATGTGAAATATGGAAAGATTATATGACTTTCCAATTATTATAACCAAAAGAACTAGAAAGTCAGAACAAAATAGTTGAGGCTGAATACTTTCTAGAAACCATCTAGAAAACAAACTTTTGGTGGTGAACTAAAGGCTTGGGGATGGTGAGCCCCTGCAACAAACCAATAGTATTTACCTCTTCTTAGAGACATGGGCCAGTGGAATATTCAGTATTTGGTGAACTCTATTTGGCACCACCTGTGCTATCCTTCCTATTAGAGAAGAAGGAAGTCTGGCATAAGTTAGGGGCACAGACTCTGAAGCCATCATTGCCAGTATTCAAATCCTATCTCTGCCATTTCCTAGCTATGAGAACTTGGGCAGATTACTTAACATCTCTGTGTTTTAATTTCTTTATCTATGAAAATAGATATAGCAATAACAATTACTCCATTTTAGCATTGTTGTGAGTGGTGACTTTGTAAATGTAAAATGACTCATAACAAGCAATAGCTCTTATAAATATTATTTTTTTATTATTATTATTTTCATTTTCATTTTGCTAGAGGTCCAAAGTATAAAGTGGGTGGAGAAATAAGAATTGCGAACATTGGATGCCTTGGCCAAAGTGTGCAATAAGACTCTAAAACTATTAGGACTTTAGAACCAGAAACCTGAGCTGGATCCTCTTCTCTACATTTTTGTTCCCAGCCAATACAACTTGAAGGAGGGCCAGGAACATCCCTCTCTGATGGGTAGGTCCCAAGTTTCCCTTTTATATGTCAGAAAACTCCTGCCATAACTAACCTAATTCGGCATAGGGATCTGTATTAGTCTCCCAGGACTACAATAATGAATTGCCACAAACTGGATGGTTTTAAATAACAGAAATTTATTCTGTGTGAGTACTGGAGGATAGATGTTTAAAATCAAGGTGTCCGAAGTGCCATGCTTTCTCTGAGGGCACTAGAGGAGAATCTGTTTCATGCCTTTCTCTTAGCTTCTGGTGTTGCTGGCAATCCTTAGCATTCCTGGGTTTGTAGACACATCACTCCAAAATCTGCATTTGTTATTACATGGCATTCTCCCTATGTGTCTCTGTCTCTGTGTCTCTTCTTATAAGGAGAGCAGTCATATTGGATTAAGTGGCCACCCTAATGACCACATCTGCAAAGAGCCTATTTCCAAATAAGATTATATTCACAGATATTGGGGAGTAAAGTTTCAACCCTTGACAGGATCTAAGACAAGAAACATTTTAGTATACCTGATACCATGATGCTGTCACATATATTGGATGGTGGAAAGAAGTAAATGTTGAAGGGGAGGACTAGTTCCTACTTGCCTAGAATGCTCCCTGCAATGGTTCTAGACCAGCCACTCTAGGAATTTTTTTTTCAGAAGACTTCTAGTTGAGGGTATAACTTTAAGTAAACTTTGAAAAACACTGCTCAAGGTTGACTCTTCTCAATGGTAGTTCACAGCTACTCTTGTTGAACTGAGGCCATTCCAATTATGTAGGAAGATGTCCCCATCAATGGGAACCATCCAATTAAAATACTTTGCTGCTAAGGCAAGATGGGTACTTCCAACTAAGAAATGACATGGAAAATAGAAAACCTCACAGATATGAATGAGCAGTCACACATATCTAACATCCCCAACCCTGTGGACACTGTAGAGAGAATGAATCAGGTTTAAAGGTTGAACTGCCTAAGTGTCTGGTTTGGCTAAACCCCTTCCCTTTAAGGTTGACTAGCCTGAGGAAGCAAAAACCATACATATTAAGGCCTGACTGACAAGTTTTGTGGAGGCCTTAATACACTGGGGGTCCAAGAGTGAGAGTCAGATATAACACACAATTTGGCAAAGAGTTACAATAGTTAATTTGGGGTTTTAAGTTGTAAAACTATCAGCTATATGATAGAGTCCAGGTCAGAGCTCTACTCATGCCAAAGAGAAAGCCTGAAAATTAATTGAGAATTAGTCATGGCACATTTACAGGTTCCATTCCTGTTCCCAAACTTGAGTGAGGTGTGGAGGATGAGGGATCCATTCTCGATAATGTGTAAGTTCATACTGAATGTATGCAAGTAGGATAATAGGCCCTGGTATATCCATGCATTGCAGTTAAAGAGCCATGGGCAGAAGTCCTCAACCCTTCCCCTGGAGGGTTAAACCCAGAGACAAATGCAAGACTTACTCTTAGAATGCCACCTGTAATGGACATAAAAAATGTACCACTGAAATCTCCTGCTACAAGAAAGATAATTGGCTAATAGCCCCAGTTTCTACCTGACTTGGTCCACCACCATGTTTGTGCCAAGACCATGCTTTCCTCAGGCTACCAACAGCCATTGACTGAATATGGTGCAAATACTAGTGCTGATCCATCCTTGTGGGACACAATATTCCTTGAAGCCATGTACCTGGCTCAAACTTTCTTTGAACTGTCCTAGAACTCTTTTCTAGTCAATCCTTTCTTCCCCCTCTCCTTTCATAGGTGTCAGACCTGGATCATAGTCTGAAGGCTCCTTCGGCCTATTTCTGCTTCTTCTTCTTTATAACCATAGGCATTTCTCCCCATAAATTTCTTGCACATCTAATCCCATCTTGGCACCTGCTTCTTGGAGATTTTGAATAGACATGAATCGTACTGTTGATGGGATCCAAGAAACCAGATTATCAGGGAGAGTTTGGGGACTGGAATACTCTCCAACTGCTGAACAAAATGGATGTCATTTTGAGTTGTAGATGTGAACAGATATCCCTTTTCACAAGGTGGTGACCTAAATGCTGAAGATTTCACCAGTAGTGACCTGGGAAAATGCCTAGTAGAAGTGAATACCCTTGCAGGTATGATGATTCTTGCATTTGGAAGATAGGTCAGTAAAGTTGCCTGATTATTACTAATTTGTATTTATGTCCTACAAAGGGATAATGAGATTGAGGGCTGTTAACAAGCAATTATAAATATAATGACTAAGTATAAGAGCCAGAGGATCTTGTTGCTAGCTTATAAAGATGCCCCTTTCTCCTTCAGGAGAAGAGCAGACACATCAGTAAAGCAGACTCAGGATTTGATAGTAAGAAGCTCAAGACGGTTAAATGCTCATCTCAGGTAAGTCTATCACACTAAAGTTGGAGCTCTGGTGAAAAAACCCGAGACTTAAAAAATAGAATGGTGACATCTGGGTTGATACTCCTAAGATGTTGGCTCTGTAGATTTCCCTGGACTCACGGATATTGCAGAGGTAACCAACCATTCCCTAGTAAGACCTAGCACTTTTCTCATGCTAAAAGATGCCAGTGAGGCTTCACCCCACAAAGCAAATGGCTTCTCTTTCAGGAGCTGCCCTAATATTTTCTCCTAGCTGCCAGGCTAATAACCTGGATTAAATCCCAGCATCCAACTGAAGATATGCTGGACCTACTAAGGAAGGAAGTAGATTACATACTGAAGGGGCTGCAAGAATTAGCTAACACATAGTGGAATGAGCCAGGTGAGTACCCCTGGGGTTGGATTTTAAGGTACTTGATCATGGAAGCTAGAACATAACATTGAAGAAGCAAGACTTTATCAATTTGAGATAAAGTCTTGTGTGGTCTGTAAGTGCTAAAGGGATGCATCCTGGCCTGCTGAATTGTGTGGAGGATTTAGTTTGAATAGGATACAGAACTTGGGAAAGAACTGATAAAGTTTTAGACTAGAGGATGGCATTGTAAGGTTTGGATTTAACATTTGGGGATTGGGCAGATTCACTCCTAGGATAGCATAGGCCATGCTGAGTAAAGTGGAAATGCCTTCATTGCCTGGAGGATGGTGGAGGAAGGAATAAGGAGGCTGAAAGAATTGGACATGTTGGAATGGATATATCATGTGAGGTCAGAAACACTGTCAGATTATGTTCCATGGAAGGCCCAGAAAACTCATTGTTCACCAAAGCCATCAGTAATGTACTGGTAAGAGGGGCGCCAGGATTACTAAGAAATTCAGTGGTGGCTCTCACCTGCTGGCTAGGGCTAAGAGTAAGAGAAGTGATCACAGAGCTGGGCTCATTAATGTCCACAGGATCATGGAACCTTGAAGTAATAGAGGCTAGGTAGCAGCAATTAACTGCCAGAAACCAGGAGTTTGCAGGCACCATAATGACTGACAATACTTTAAGTCAGAAGAGGAGCCAATGGGGGCTTGGTATGTAGGGTGTTGTGGCATGCTTAGAGGCAAAATAGACGGGCAGCCAACAATGGTTCTGCTTAGCATCTACAACCAGAAAAAATAAGAATAAATAAAGAAGCTGAGAGCAGTTGCCCCAATAAAAACTGTGACTATAAAGGGATAGCTGGGTGATCTTTGTGGTGACAGAACACTTCTGTAACTTGATTGTGGTGCTGGTTATACAAATATATGCATTACTAAGAAATTCAGTGGTGGCTCTCACCTACTGGCTAGGGCTAAGAGTAAGAGAAGTTATCACAGAGCTGGGCTCATACAATGCTATTGAATGAGCTACAAATATAAAAAATAAACAAGTGCATGCTAAAAGGGTAAAATCAGAGTTAATATCTGTAGTCTAGTTAATTGTATTGTGCCAATTGATTTCCTGGTTTTGAGAATGCACTCTAAGTTATGTAAGATATCCCCATCAGGAGAAACTGGGTGATGAGCACGTAGGACCTCTCTGTACTATTTTTGCAATTTCTTAAGAGTCTAAAACTTTTTTTCAAAAGGTAAACATGAAGAGCTTTGGAACAAACTTCAACACTCAGAGGCATATCAGCGTACAGAGTAATGACAGCCCTCAGGCTGGAAATAGTGATCTGCGTAGCTGTGGTTTATTATGAAGCAATAGATACCTGAAACATGGGGAAATTGTTGCAATTCCACATTTTTTTAATGCCGAGCAACATCCAAGTGTATTTTGAGTCCAAAGCAAGGAAGAAATCTACAAGTAGCTGAAGCTTTATTATGTTTTGTTATTGAGATAACAGGATTGCTTTTCATAAGCCAAGCAAAAAGCCCATGTCAAAACTTGTAGCTTGATAAAAAATCACATGGACAGTAGTCACTCTTCTTAAAAATGCTGCATCACCAACAGTCTTGATAACAGAGGATAATATCATGTGGAAAAACATGAATTCCAACTCTGAGCTAAAAAGCGATTTAGAATAGTCAAGTTATAGATGTGAAGAAATTTTAGAAATACTTTAAGCAATTTATATTGCTTTTATATTTTAGGTACTCATAAGAGGGATATATGAAAAGATACTATGTCTATATAAGATTGAAATAACTCTTTCAATAAGAAAAATTAAAAATTATAAGCACAAAAACATTATGGTATGGTTTAATTGGCAGCCTTTTTACTTTCTTAGTGTAGTGATACATAATATAATGGTACATTTTGCATTTGATGGCATCTTAGATTTGATGAAATACAGTACCTGGGAATAGTCCCTAGCCAGATCTGGATGAACATCTTTGCCCATGACAGCCCAGCTCTGACCATGCGTTCATCTCTGCCCCTTACACCTTGATGATGCTCATGCCTACATTACGACCCACGTATCGGTCATTCCTGAAAGGAGGCAGCTCATCCCAGACAACCTTCACCTCACCATGATATAGTTCCATTCCAGACTAGAGCCCTGACTTCTGCTCCCTACAACATAAGGCACTTGCCCTCTTCAACCTGCTCCAACCCCTAGACCAGGGACTTCACCTTTTTCCATCAACATCCTACCCAATTACTTGAGCTTTTTGCCTGTACATGGAAGACATTCCCAACAAACTGAAGAATCTCCAAGTCACCTCCAGTAGCCAGCAAAAAAGGAAAAGGCTAAGGATGACCATCATCACCCAGCTGCAGAAGCTATCTGGGAGGGGAAGCAGGTAGGGTTTTCTTGATCTCGCACTGCCACAAGCTCTGGAAGAAGCTTCTGGTTCCATTTATGGAAAGAGAATGCTACTGAGGAGGGGAGCGCCCTAGGTCTGGTTGGGAACTGTGGGGGCTACTTTTGGTCCTCGCTGGCTGTGGGCAAAGGTAGGAGGAGCCAACCTAAGACCTTTGGTTTAGCAAAGTTGTTTCATGGTGTGAAAGGCGGAAGCGAGAGCCCTGATCTTTGTGTGGTCTGTGCTAAAGGGATGCCTCCTGGCCTACTCAGCAGCTGCGGAATTGTGTGGAGGATTTAGTTTGAATAGGATACAGAACTTGGGAAAGAATAAGTTTTAGAGGGTGGCATTGTACAATTTTGGAAAAAATTTTAATTGGTTTAAATGAAATGTTTATAATCAACAACTAGGATCTTTCAATAAGTTTACATGGCTTTGGGTTCTCTTTTCAAAGATTTTATGAGTCAAGTAAATGTGTTTTAGGTGTTTATGGAATTGCTTCCTTGTTGTGGTTCTTTTGATATTTTTGTTTTTATTTCCTTTTAAGGTAAGCAATGTTATTCTGTCTGTTCAGTTTCTGAAGTTTTCATAAACCTTTTAAGCTTGAAAATTGGCTGAAACCGAGTATTTCCCAGCAACAGTTTATACTTTGTAACAATTTACTGCACTCATTTTTAAACTATTTTAGGTTACTGTTCTAGCCACTTTTTTAGTTTGTGAATTCTTAAACATACATTTAAGGGCAAAGGGGGGATAAATGGTAATGGAAGGAGACTTGACTTGTGGTGATGAACATACAATACAATATACAGATGATGTAGTATTATAGAATTGTACACCTGAAACCTACATAATTTTATTAAGCAATGTCACCCTAATGAATTCACTTAAAAATAAAATAAAATGTTTTCATGATGTCTCTTTGTATATTCCTTTCATATTCAATAAACTTCATTTGCACAATTTTGATCAGACTCTCACATTATTTTGATACATTAACTGTTCTATCAGAATTGAGAATGTGAACATTCCTAGGTGTCCCATTTGGACATTTAATTAATTTTAAACCCTATGTGGCATTTTCTAAGCTTTTTACAAATTATATATTTGCATGTATTTCAGAATTTGGGGAGTGATTTATCTTTCTTTTAGCTTTTATATTTTATTTTTATGTTATTTTAATTGAGATGTAACCTCTATCATAAAAACCCTTTGGTTGTGACGCCACCACGGCAGAACAACCAAACACTGGTCACCAGGAGGCTGCATGTGCAGCGAGGCAAGCGCGGGTGGATGGGGAGTTGACTCTGGGTCCCAGGGCACGGCGGGACCTGACTCCGAGTCTTGTAGCATGGCAGGAGTCAGTCTGGGTCCTGCCGGCGCGGTGGGTCTGGGTTTCACGCGATTTCGCGCACTGGGCCTCTAGTTGACATATAACATTGTGTAAGTTAAAGGTGTACATGTTGATTTGATACATTTACACATAGTAATATGATTTCCATTGTAGAATTAGGTAACACCTCCATCTCATCACATATTTATCATTTCTTTTTATTTCTTTTTTTTAATCCTCACTTAAGGATATTTTCCCCATTGATTCTTTAGAGTGAAAGGGAGGGGGAGAGATACAGAGAGAGAAACATTGTTGTGAGAGAGATACATCGATTGGTTGCCTACCCTACACCCCCCAAGCAAGTGCCCCAACCAGGGCCAGGCATTCAACCTGCATCCAAGGTACATGCCCCAGAATCAAACTCCCGACCCTTTAGTCCATTGACCAATGCTCTAACCACTGAGATAACCTTCTAGGGCTATCTTTTTTTTTGGGGGGGGGGGTGGAAATAAGATCCAGTCTCTTAGCAAGTTCAGTGTTTATAATACAGTGTTGTTGTCTATAATCACTATACTCTGCATTAAATCTCCAAGTCATATTTATCTACTAGGTGCAAGTTTGTACCCTTAACCAACATCTCTCCAATTCCCCCTTCCCCTGCACTGTTTGGCAGTGTTTTCATGAAGTGTTCAGTTGCAAATTTATTTGAAATGCATTATTTCAATCACCAGTTAACACTTTTGGTAACTTTTATGTATCCTATTTAAATGTAAAATCAAGCCCTGGCTAGTGTGGCTCAGTTGGTTGAGTGTCATCCAAGACACCAAAGGGTTTCCAGTTTGATTCTGTCAGGGCAGTTTGGTCCCTGGTCGGGGTGCAATCAACCGATGTTTCCCTCTCACATCAATGCCTCTCTCTCTTTCTCTCTCAAATAAATAAAAAACGTATTAAGAAGTAAATGTTACAAAATCAGGAGTTGAACTATTTGTACCACACTTTTATCATCAGTCATGATGTACAGACTATTCTCTCTCTCTTTTTTTTCAGACTATTCTCTTTTCAATTTAATTTTATTTTTCTCCTCCAAAGTCCCTACTCATACAGACTCTCTCTCCATGACAGACACTCTAATGTACTTAAAATTTGTCCTTAATATGTTTGAATCTTTAAAAAATATGCAGTGTTGCTGGATGTCACAACTTTTTAATACATTTATTCTCAAAAATTATTTTTCAAGTTTAGTTTCTTTTCCAGATAGTAATAGTCACTTTATAGATCTAGCCCAGTGGTCAGCAAACTCATTAGTCAACAGAGCCAAATATCAACAGTACAACGATTGAAATTTCTTTTGAGAGCCAAATTTTTTAAACTTATACTTCTTCTAACGCCACTTCTTCAAAATAGACTTCACCCAGGCCATGGTATTTTGTGGAAGAGCCACACTCAAGGGGCCAAAGAGCCGCAGTTTGCTGACCACTGATCTAGCCTTGTTACATTTTTTATTGTCTGTATCATTTACATCAATGCAGGCTGTACACAGCAGAATGTTACTCAGCCCAATGACATTATATTGCACTTTTTTGCTTTCAGAATTGAAGCTTTTATCTAATTGGGCCTGTTTCATATTATGAAAGGCCAGTCTCAGAGTGTCAATGGCAGAATTGAGGGCTTTTTCCTGGGGAGGACGACTGACAGTAAACTCTATAGATTGCCTTGCTGAACATCTCTTCCAACCCCTCTCTAGTTCACCTTCCTTGATGACAGAGATTGAGAGCTAAAAGCTCTATTTTCTTACTCCCTTGAAACCAGGAAATAGATGTAATTTAGGTTCTGCTAATCAGGTATACTCATGTAAGAATCATCTTTGAAGATTTAGTCAAGCAGGAAAAGAGGTGGCAATATGAGAGGCCTCCATTATGCTGCTCTGGATCTAGCAGGCATGGAGTGGCTCTGGGACAACAGATATTGTTAGAAATGCTCATCGACAGTGTTGTGGGAATGAGACAAACACTTGAAACTGGATCGACAAGGCAAATTTACTTCTGCACAGAAGAATGCTATTGCCAGCTGGAAATCATGGGCAAAACACACCTAAGGATAAGTCCGTTTGGGTTTTATTTCCTATCATGGGTCTGTCCTGTCCCTCACTCTGAACTCTGACTTGGTTGGTCAGGGCTCAGAGCTCGGGTTCCCATTATTATGTGATTGGTTAATTCAGAGGAAGGGGAGGGGTAAGACAGAGCCCAAGATGGCGGCCCTCTGAGAATCTGAAGGTCAGATCAAAATGGCAGGACCTAAGATGGTAGTAAGCTCCTTTTTTTTGACAGAAAAGATCACTGGTTCACTCTCACAATATGATGGCAGCTTTCTGATCTCAGGAGCACAGCTAAGGTAGTATGTTCTGAGGCCCAATTAGATAAAAGCTTCAATTCTGAAAGCAAAAAAGTGCAATATAATGGCTGTGGTGGCAGATTCCTGATCCCAGGATTGTGGCTAAGGTGATGTGATCCTGAACCCAGCTGTCAGCAAAGAAACTTTCTTTTAATATGTTTTTATTGATTTCAGAGAGAAAGGAAGAGGGAGAAAGAGATAGAAACATAAATGATGAGAGAGCATCATGGATTGGCTGCCTCCTGCATGTTCCCACACTGGGGACTGAGCCCGCATGTGCCATGACTGGGAGTCAAACCATGACCTCCGGGTTTATAGGTCGATGCTCAACCACTGAGTCACACTGGTAGGGCAGCAAAGAAACTTTCTGATGCCCCAACTTCCTGACTGTGGCAGAGGTAGCAGTCTTCCTGGTTGGGCAATTGGTTTTATTGTTCTGGTAGTTATTCCTGGCAGCTGAGCCAACAGTTTGCTCCTTCGGGCCTTCCAATAATTGTAAGCTCATTATTCCTGATGTTAAATCCATATCTTGTTAAAATAGCTAGAGTGATTTCTGTTATGGGCAACTGAACTTCAACTAATACACATGATGATTAAGATAAAGTTCTTCCCATAATAACTCTCTTTACTAAGTAACAACTTGTTCTCATTTTTAGGTGTTCTCATTAAGGCATGTCAGGTACAGAGTCTCTCTCACCACCCACAAATCCCAGACTAATGACCAGATGAAAGGAGTCTATCATATGTTAGTGGAGAAACTACTTTCTCTGAGCAATAAGAACCCCTTGTCTTCAATTGAATTTACTTTTAATTACTGTGTCCCTCCTCTTCAAATAAATTAACTTAATACGGAAATGTCTCAGTCTTTTTTGCCCAGAATGTCTCACTCTTTTTTGCCCAAGACCCTGGCATCAGAGTTTTAGGTTCCAAAAGGGAGAAGATAAGGGGAGAAGAGTAGGATCTACAGATCATCTTTAGCAGAAAGAAAAAGAGCAACAATTGTAAGCTTCCAGGACTCCATTATGTGGGAGCTTGGCAGCCAGGCTCTGTGCATCTTACTGGGACCACCTGGAACTGCACCAAGCTCTGGAAGAGTCAACCTGCTGAGTACCTACAGGGTGACAGGCATCTGCTCTCTGCTTGACTTGCATCCTCACACCCCCAGATGTATCTCATCAATCTGAAAATGAGGAAGGGCCTACTCCGTGTATGCACAGTGCTTCCAGATGTTAAAGGCTGGGTGGATTGGGAGGGCCCTGGGAAGCCCAAAGAAAAATACACAGATAACTACACTAATGGTAGTTCCATCAAATTAGGTCCTAACCAGCTCTTCCCTACTTCTGCATTCATACCATCCCCACAAAGCTTTTGATACTTATCTTCCCTTTGTCTTTTTAAGCTTCACTTGTCCAGGCTGATACCCTTGTTTAACCTGCACTTTAAGTTTTCTACCCTTTGGCTGTATTTCCTAAGCTCCTATTAACCACATGCCTGTTAGCATTGTGTCTTTTCCAACTAATAAATTCCTAAACCGCTCCTTTGGAGCCCAATCTTGGGTCTTCTTGCGTGTGCCTTTTCCTGAAAGGCAACCCTGTTGGGACCTGGTCCGGATCAGACTGAGGACTTGCTAAAGAATACTACCACCATCATCACCCCAGGCATTATTTTTGTATGATTTTCCAAAATGTATTTCAGTTAGGGAGTTTAAAGGCAAAGTGCATTCCAAAGTCATGCTCCATGTATAAGACTGATGACTGACTGGATAAGTCCCTAATATCCCTTTCTATTGGTTAAAGTAATGCTAGCTAGTATTACACATAAACCCTGAAACAATTGCAGTGGCTTAACACAGTAGAAGTTTAATTCTTGCTCCATAAACCCAGCGAAGATGTTCTTGCTTGGTGGTACACTCCTATCTTGTGACCTTCCTCCCCTCTAGGGCACCAGTGTTCCCTCTATTTAGCTGGCAGATAATAAAAGAGACCATGGTGAAGGTACAACCTTTTATTTGGCCACATAGTAACTCTTATATTCCACTAGCAAGTACTAGACACCTGCATGGAGTTGGGGGTGGGATGGGGTGCTAAGAACTGTAATCTCCAACTGGGAAGTTGGTCCTAGCCATGATTCCATGCCATGGAAAGAGAGTGTCAATCTTTATTTTTTTTATTGTTTCTTTATTGTTGAAAGTATTACAGATGTCCCCTTTTTCCCCTCATTGACCCCTTCTAGCCCGCACCCACCCCCACCCCCACCCCAGAGCATGACTCAAGTGGCTGCAGAGCCATCTTGACCATGCCTTGCTTACTCCTTTTCAAACAATTAGCTTCTAAATAAATCATAGCTGGAGATATAATTTTAAATCTTCTAAAAAGGCAGTGACACAAAATTTTCTGAAAATAAATTAGAAATAAACCCTCTTAAGTGGTAAAGGCCTGGTGTGGAGGTTGGGGGCAGGCTGAAGGGGGTCAATAAAGAATTATTTTTAAAAAGGGAAAAAGGAAAGAAATAAACCCTCTTAGTATCTGACAATTGGCCCCAAATGTAAAAGTGCACACAAAAAGTTTTAAGACTTTTTCATGGTGCACAAAAATTAAAAAAATAACACCCTCGGTCTTTATTAACATTTAAAGAATTGGGTACAAAGCTTAAAGGTAAAAATTATTGAGTAAAAGTCCCCAAGCTCCTTCTTGACACACATATTTTTCAAGTATTTTTAAAACACTGGTAATGAAATGATTGTTGACTCTGTGGGGATTTTTTCCGACAGAATGTATGCTAATTCCTACTGATAAGCTGCTCTTCTGATCAGGCAAGACTGTCCCCATCAGGGGTCTGGAACTCCTGGGCAGCATACTTGAGGAACATAAAGCCCAGGCCTACTCCTGGGTGGTCAGCGAGAGAAGTTCCAGTATCCTGTAGGCTCAAATTTGAGGAGACTCCATCCTGTCCTTCCCATGCCTTTCAAGCCTGTGATCCTCAAGCTAGGCTAAATAAATACCCTGCACCCCAGCCTAAGCAGTGAGTGCTGAACACTAGGTCTTTCATGCAAAGATGTCTCTTCATTCACACAAGAGTGACTAGAAGCCACATGTCTGCTTCCCTCACCCACAAGTTCTCTTTTTCTCCATATCTAAATTTTGAAGCCAGATTTTGTTAGTATTTACCAAAGAGAATCCATTCCCATCGAACAGTGAGCATTGTAGAATTAAGGGAAATTTTCTTAGGAGGAGATAAGTTTGAGGGGTTGTCCGCACAGAATTTAGCTGGAAAATCCCCAGGAAACATTATTTCTTCTCTCAAATCTTTCCTTTTAGTCTCCAAAGATCAGATTCCCCCTCCTTCCTGCCACCTGCACCATCTCAGAACAGCCTTTCATTTTCCCTGGCTTTGTTCTCTCCCACAGGGATCTTGCCCAGATCCTCTTGATCTCTCCTTTTATTCTTTCAGGGAAATTTAAGTCTGTTCTAGCTTCTTGTACACTTCACTCATTACTAAAATCACCCCTCAAGTCTATGACAGGCAATTAATTATATTGAGGTTGATGACTTGGTCCCTAGCCTCCACCCCTTCAAATTCTTCTGTTAAGAGGGCCTACCCTCACCCTGGCTGGTATGGCTCAGTGGTGGAAACAGTATCCCATACACCAAAAGTTGTTGGGTTTCATCCCTGGTCAGGGCCCCTACAATCGATGTTTTTCTCTCAAATAGATTTCTCTCTCTCTCTCTTTCTCTCTCTCCTCCCTTCCTCCCTTCCTCCCTCCCTCCCTCCATTTTTCTCTCTAAAATTAATTTTTTTAAAAGAGGACCTACCCTCCTTAGAAAGTTGTGAATATTAAATCTAATTTTCTCTTATACTATCAGTACAAACTAAACCTCCTTGTATTGTCTAGCTGATTTATAGGGGATAAACTATATTTTGGGACACTATAACGGCAGAAGCCATTCACCTAAGTCCTAGAGGACAATGCCAGATATTGAGTGGGGAGGAAATACAAATTATGGACCAAGTAAAATGTAAAATATATACAGCATATTTTGACCAAAATCTGGTCAATGTGCCTATTCTTGTAAATTAAAATCACTGACTGACACTTGAAACCAACCAGTTTATAGGGAAATTCAAAACCTCACAGTGGTGTGTCTACTAAAGCTATCAGAATCAGACAAGTATACTGAAGTTCTATTAGATAAAGAAGTTGCATGGTGGCACAGATCACTAGTAATTTAAAATGATTAATTTAAAAACTGGTTGGTGACTAATATAAAAATACTAAAGTCATATACATGGTAAAACTGACTAAGAATATGAAAAACCATGACGAGGGGAGTGTGTTTGAGTTGGGTTATGTAAAAAAGATAAAAGAAGATAACTTTGAAAGAAAGACACTGTCTCAAATAGGACATTCACCTAGGTGATTCCTAGCTCCCAAGTCTCCCTTGGATCCTACGAAGGTCATGGGGTCCTGGTCCTGGGAAAGAACAACTAAGTATAGGAGCCAACCTATAAAGATGTGGGCTGGGCCTATACAACAGAGATTTATTTCCTCAGTTATATCCTTCCAGTCTGGGGAAACTGAAGGAGAGAAGAGCAGTCTTGAAAACTGACTTCCCCAAACTGCTAAAAAACATACAGGAGCTTGTTGGGACTGTCCACCATTGAGAAAAACCCATAAAGCTGCTCCTAGGGAAGGGATTAAGTTCTGTGCTAGAGTAGGCTCCATGAGTTTCTGAGAGTAGATTGTAGGCATCTCTTACCAACTCCACATTCTGTCCAAACACATGTCAATAGTTTGAAATCAGCCATAGTAGGAATATTTAAAGAATGGAAATAGGCAAAGGCTACAAATCAAGGGTTTTCTCACTCTGAGAGCTGCCTGCGGTTATGTGTCTAGGGAGGAGAAGGGCCTCCCCAGTGCAAGCCTCTTCGAATGCATAGTGTGTACCCACTCACAACCTAGAGTGAATATCTTCCATTGATATAGTCTGCCTGCTGCATCCCTACATGTCTTCCTTTTGGTAATAATACCCCCTGTTCTTTTCCTTGGTCCTGATTTTTTAATAAATTCTTGTTTTACTCTATAGATTTTCAGTGGGCCCTCTCATTCTTCATATGAAGGCAAGTGGAATATAACTATACAAACTAAATCCAAACTGACTAGTACATCAGAGCCTTTTACTGCAAAACAAGAAACGTTACAATAAAGATTAAAAGAAAAGAAAAAGGGAAAGTTATGGTTCTGTAACCTCCCATCTCCCTTATTAGCATAGGTTACAGCTACTGCGCACCTAGTGTGTGTAGGTGCTTTAAATGGAATTTCTCCCTCAATCTCCCATCCATTCTAGGAGCTATTATCACCCCCACTTTACCCCTGGGGTCACTGAGACTCAAACAGGCTTCTAAATGGATAGCTGAAGAACACACCAAGCCAGATCCAGAGCTAGAATTTGAACTCAGGTCTACGTGACTCTAAATCCCATGTTCATAATCATTTCATTGCTCTGCTCTTAACTCATCTATCAGGCACCATGGTACGAACACTGTGGGGGAAGGTAGAAAGAGCTCCAGCCTCAATCTCATTATACTTCAGACAGTGTGTAGTGAGAGTGCTAAGGAAAAGAGCCAGCTGACGCGTGGGATTGCCAAGCAACAGCTTATGAAACGAACTCAAACCATGGCAACCAAACACTGCGGACCTAGCAAAAGCCTCATTTCATTTACAAGAGTAAGAGGAGGGCTTTGTCAACAACCATGAGATAAATGAGAAGACTACAGGCTACGCAAGTACAAGGAATTATCATTATCGGCAGCATCATTCGTTTTAAAGCCCACGATACCAAATAATCTATGAAAAAGATTCCTTAAAAAATATAGGATTAAACACGTCATTATGACACATATAAACTATGTACACATACATTTTTTTTTAAAAAAAATATGTATCTCTGCTAGCCAAAATGTTAATCAATTGCTATTTATGTAATAGAGCTATTCATTTGGGGGTAGTAAGGAAGGCTAATACACAAATGCCCCCCATTTAAAAATCTAGTTATTTCTAATTAATTCCTCACATTAACTCTGTGTGCAAGGTATTGCTTTTCCCACTCCACAGGCAGGGAAAGCATGACGTGGAGATTGTAAATGAGTGTTCATAGGGTGCACAGTTAATAAAGCACAGATCCATGGTGCTGTCCTGCAAAACAGTCATCTCAGAACCCCCTGAGAATCTGATCACATCTACAGCCCCTCTCCCTTGAAAAATACACAGAAAGCTACTTGTACACTATAGTTTGCCTATTCAGACATACCTCATTTTACTGTGCTTTGCTTTATTGCACTTTACAGGTGTTGCATTTTTTTACAAATTGAAGGAAAGGCCCGCCATCAGCAAAAAATTACACCCAGCTTTATGGTGGTGGTCTAGAACCAAATCCACAATATCTCTGAGGTATGCCTGTGGTTCACTGGGACTCATGGTTCCCCCTGATGCACATCCACGCAATCCAGCTGGAGGAAAAATATTCATTTGCTCTTAACCATGATACACAGTGCTCACAGGGCATTTTTTTTTTATTTCTTTTCTTCAGTAGATACATAAAGCCTCCCCCAAATTCAGAGAATTGTTAAGCTAGAAGCCATGGAGGGTTAGTATTTACAGGCAGAAGGGACTAGACATCACTGAGTGGTTAACCATTTTAATCTGCCCCAATTTTAGTCCCTCAAAATTCCATCCTGGCATTATCCTTTGCTCACTTTCTTGGCCGGGCACATATCCACCAGAAATGGGAGAACAAACATTTCTCAACGAACAACTGAGCCCAGAGCAAGTGGCTCTGTCTCTGTCTGGGTGTGTTTTGTTCACTTGTTGTGACCTAGACATTGTCACCTCATGGATGTACTAGTAAGGGGAGGAACAGGGTTTTCATCTGATAGTGACTACCAAGCCAGTAGACCTCAGAGGACCTAAAGTGATTTGCTGTGGACCCACATCAGGCAAACTCTACATCTTTAATAATACAGGCTTTTAATTGCAAATCCCTGCTACACTGATAGCTGGTACTGAACGTCCTATGAACACAAGAGACTCTAGTCCTCTTTCTCAATCCTCAGGCCCAGACTAAAAGTTAATTGAGTGAACTTTTGGGTCCTACAGGTTGTACCACTGTGATATTTGGAGATGAGGGAACTCAAATACAGTAGAGAGGAAGAAAGGGAGGGAGAGAAGGAGGAAAAGGGAGAGAGAAAAAAAAACAAGAGAAAAAGAAAGAGAAGGTATGGAGTGTTTTTGTAAGGCCCAATGGAGTCTGAACTGAGGGTTGGCATCCCATGGCCTTGAATGTAATCAGTATCTCTTGGCCTCCCTTTTAGTCCTCCCTTCAGTCTGTGGGGGCTTTATCTAGTCTGGGATGACTCGAAATCCTTTGGACAGACCACATATTCTTTTATGCCTGTAGATAGGCCAGGTCCTTATCTCTTGGTATTCAAAAGACCCAAGGTCCTACAACTCAAAAAGCCTTTCTTTTAGTCCTTTTTTCCGCTGTGTAAATTTTCTGAAGACTCTTCTGTAACACAATAGCTGATCTTGGGCTCTTTGATTCTATTTGCATTTCTGCTAAAATAACTCTACCCTGGGGCAGAAGCCTTGGACCTGCTGTGTCTGAGACAGGGCCAGGAGTACAAGGGCAAGCTGAAGCTGGAGATGAAAAACAAAAGTTAATAATTCACAATGTCAAACTTTAACAGAAAGAGAAATAAGTTTGTCAATAAAGAGATAAGGGTTCAAGAGAGAAAAAAAAAAAGATCAAGGTGGATCCTCAAAGTGAGCCTCTGCCTCTTATTTCTCCCCCAAGAGGAAGCTCTATGTAGGAATAAGAGATTTTCATCTTGTTTTTGCTTCCATTGGGTGTTCCATCTCCTAACACACTAGCCATTATGATCTGGAAGGTATTGTCTTACACATGTGTTATGTGCATTCTCTCATTTAAATCTGTATGATAGTGGTGTTATACCTCTAAGAAGATGAGAATCAGAGAGAATAAGTAACTTGCTCTTGGTACATAGCTAAGAATTTGAAATGGAATACTTTCCGTCAAGCCTACTGCTAATAATCACCATGGCCTAACAGTTTCTTTTACCTTAGCTCCTATCATGGTTGAAAGTGGGGGGAAGACAGCCCTATGCAGCCCTTTCATCAGAGTGTGTCTGGCTGATTTATGGGCTGGGCCCTGGGTCCAGTTGTCTATGAAGTCCAAGATATTACAATAGCATATGGCCACATGCTATTAGAATCCTGATGTCACCTTTAGATATGCATGGGTGTGCAGAAAATAGTTAATATAGCATACCTATATTGTCTTTAGAAAGGCCTACTTTCGAGGTTGGCCTTTGGCTGGCATCTGGGAACTTGGCACTTTCAGGAAAAATACTGGCTGCCTAAAGATGTTCACATCCTGCCCTAGCCAGTTTGGCTTAGTGGACAGAGCGTCTGCCCACAGATTGAAGGGTCCCGGGTTCAATTCCAGTCAAGGGCACATACCTCGGTTGCAGGCTCGATCCCCAGCCCTGGTCAGGGCTCGTGTGGGAGGAAACCAATCAATGTGTCTCTCTCATATTAATCTTTCTCTCTGTGTGTCTCTCCCCCTCCCCTCCACTCTCTCTAAAAAATCAATGGAAAAATATCCTTGGTTGAAGATAGATGAAGGAAGGAAGGAAGGAAGGAAGGAAGGAAGGAAGGAAGGAAGGAAGGAAGGAAGGAAGGAAGGAAGATATTCACTTCCTAATCCCTGGAACCTATGAATAGGTTACTTTACATGGTAAAAGGGATTTTGCATATGTGGTTAAGGTTAAGGACTTTGAAATGAGATTATCCTGGATTATCCGGGTCAGTATAATCTAATCACATGAGTCCTTAAAAATGAGAAATGTTCCCAATTATAGCCATAGATGAGATGGTGGAAGAGGGGCTAGAGATATGAGACTTGGGAAAGTCGACTAACTGTTCTCACTTTGAAGATGGAAGAAGGGGCCACAAGCTAAGGAATGTACTGGCCTCTAGAAGCTAGGAACAACCCTCAGTTTATAGCCTGCAATAAAACATGGATCTCTGAACTGAATTCTGCCAACAACCTGAGGAAGCAGGACATGGATCCTCCCCTGTAGCCTCAAGAAAGGAATGCAACCCTGCCGATACCTGAATTTTAGCCAAATGAGACCTGTGCTGAACTTCTGACTTACAAAACTGTGAGATAAATTTGTATATTTAAACCTCTAAGTTTGTCACAGCAGTGATGGAAAACTAATACAGCACTTGACCTGTTCCCTAATTAATAAGGAAGGTTTTCTGTGTCTAACCTGTTTGTACAATGTCATTTATGCTAAACACCTGTTTTCCTTCTGCGAGTCTGGAATTTTGGTACGTGCTAGGTGGAGGGTTTCTAGTGACCATCCCCCAGTTGAAAAAAAAAGAAGTCCTCAGGTAAAGAATGAGTTTTGTTGGGCAAAAACATCACCCACATATTGTGCATTTGCACTGCTAGGAAAGAGTGTGCTTGACGTACCCCCTCACAAGAGGGCAAGCATAAGGAAGCCTGTGAGTGGATTTCTCCAGACCCCATCTGTGTATTTTATTCCTTGCTAATATTATTGTATATCCCATTGCTGTATAAACTTAATCCATAAATTCAATCATATACTGAGTCTCATGAGTCTTAGTGAATTTACTGAAGGTGTGTGTGGTCTTGGAGACCCCTGAAATGATGAGGGATGACAAGCCACATTTCGAGTGCTCAGTAAGTTCCAAAGTGCTTCTACTTTCCACATCTCAGGTGACTGGAGAGGCATAGTGCCCTGCACCACTGGCTTCCCTGTTGCTGAGTAACAGTGGTGTTTTCCAGAGCAGAGTTTGGGAGTGGGGTCCAACCTGGAAGTGTCACGACACACCTGCTCCCTCTGGTGGTCTTTGCCTTTCTAATAGTCATAACTGGAGATGGGGACTTGTCACTCACTGATGGGTAGAGCAAGTGTTGAAGCCACTGGCTGAGCCCATGGCTAGATGTAAAAGTTCAATTCCAATAGGCCTCCAGGCCCAAGAATCTTGAGCAATTCCACTGTCAGAATACTGCACGTAGACCTTCAGGAAATATGTGCTAAGCATAGAATGTTATTCAAGAAAGTATCTGGTTGGACAGTAAAATCTGCAGGCACATACTTGATTGCCCTTTCCATCTGAATGGAGATAACGAATCTGTGTTCTCAAACAGAACCCTTCTAGAGGGGAGTCAGAAACCCTACATGAAGTTGTAGCTTGGTATGAGTGCAACTACCTCTTTTCATTTCCCTTATTTAACAAGACAACCCCCAAATGGCACCTTAGGCTTCTCCTGATATTAGGGGCCCTAAGTCTAGGTGAAAATTTATAACTACATAAGGAAAGTGGCAAGCTTATTTTGTTTATTCCATCATTCCTTCACTCATGTATTGAAGTACCAAACTAACTGCTGGCAAACCAGACAGATATAGTCCCTGCCCACATGGAGAGCCCAGCCTAAAAGAACCCTCCCATCTGGTATTAACATGCTCTGCCCCCTAGATAATTGTTATGGAATTTGACTGCAGAATTAGACAGACCTGGATTCCCAGTAGTGCCTGGACCATAACTAGAACCAATTGCTAGTCAGGGACATGGGATTCTGAAGCACAGACACTCAATATCCTATCCCTAAGGACATGATGTTGTCCCTACTCTATCCAGCTGCTTTTGAATAACTTTTCTAAAAAAGTTTATTTTAATAAAAAAAAACCATTTTATTAAAAAAGTTTTTTTTTGGGGGGGGGTGGTCTCTGAATAATGAGTCCTGCCTCTCTAAGGTGGAAACCATAACTCAGCCTAGGGGAGAGGTGTGAGCCCTAGGCTCCACCAATCAGATGTTCCCCATCAAGATTTTGGGTCAGGAAACAGAAATAGGAGACAATTGTCCAGTGGAAGCAATACCTGGTAAAATGGTAGAGCATGGTCATGAGATACCAAGTTTTCACAGGCACCTGTACTAGATGTCCTAATGGCACAGACCTGGGTTCAATCTCAGCAGTGGTTTTCCCCAGAGGAAGTGGGATTGCACCAACTTGTGGCTGCTTGCCCCCAAGTCAGATTCTCTCACCTGTTGGAGATTTCTTTGTGCTCTACCTAATAGGCATTTTAAAAAATATCCTTTCTAAAAAATTTAATTTAAAAATATGATAAAAAAGAAATTATTTTCCACTTAAAGAAGCTATAATGGATTCTGTGCTTGCAACTAAGAAGCCTGATGGATAAAGAGAGACCCTAAAACAAGCAGAAACCAGTCAATATGTTGTTTCTCATTCACATTTTCAGGGCTGGGGATCCAGATCTGAAAGCAAAGATGATTACAATAGAGGACTATAAATCTTATCTAGCTACCTATTTATACTTACTTATTGTTTGTTTATACTCTTTTTTTATTTTAAAAGTCATAGGTCTTCCACCCCATAGGACCAGAATTCACATACTCACCTACACAGTGTTGAAAACATGCTTCTTATTGGCATTAATGTTCCTGCATGGCATATACTGACCACAAGATGGCAAAAGAGATTATCACATCAAGCCAGCCTATCTCTCTCCACACCATTCTTGCACTAAAGAGAACACTTATTAAGCACTTACTGTGTGCCAGGAACTGTCCCAAGGGCTTGAATGCATTAGGTAATTTGTCACAATAAAATCTTATGAAATAGGTGCCATTTCATCTGTGAAGAAATTGAGGCACAGAGATATCTGTGTCTGTCAGCCTGTCGCTAGCTCATCTTTATTTATATATCGTTTATCTATATCCATTTTCTGTCATCTACCTATCAGTTTATCATCTATATATTTTTATTTAAAGTTTCCATTATTATAAAAGTAATATGTGCACAGTAAAAATATTCAAATAATGATTGGTAAAAATAACGTCCCTTCTCCTCCCTGCCCATCATCCCAGCTCCACTGCCTAGTGATAATCACTGTTAACAGTTTCTTGTATAATCACCCATAAATTTTCATAAAAATGAAAATTGGGTATTCTTCCGTATTCATAGAATGTGAATATGCAAACATATTTTACATATCCCACACACTGTTCTACTACATGCATGTCTGCTAGGTATTTCATCTTGGACATCAGATGTAGGCTGGGACTACTCTTGCCTGAGAGTCTCATTTACAGACCTAGGGGATGACATTAGCTGCACTCATCTGTACAAAAGAGAGCAAGTAGGGTAGTCTGGTGCTGGAGCCCCAGGTAGCAATGAGTGTTGGAAAAGAAGGTTGACGAACTGGAGGGGTTAAGGAGATGGGACAGGGAGTAAGGTAAGTCAAGTGGCTGGCCCTAACATCCAGTGCATTCTGGACTCTAGCCCTGATCCCAGAGAAAATTCAGATGTGGATACAACCAACATTCAAAGTGCCTTTAGAAGAGGCCTACCTCTCAGCGATTTGGAAGACAAAATAGAAAAAAAACACCCAATCAGAAGAGCAAACAGAAAAAAGAATTTTAAAAAATGAGGATACTTTAAGGGATCTTTGGGACTACATGAAGCATAACAACATCTGCATCATAGGGGAACCAGAAGGAGAAGAGAGAGAGCAAGGGATTAGGAACTTATTTAAAGAAATAAGGACTAAAACTTCCCAAACCCAGTGAGGAAAAGGACACAAGTTCAGTAAGCACAAAGAGTCCCAAGCAAGATGAACCCAAAGAGGCCCACAATAAGACACATCCTAATTAAAATGGTAAAGGTTAAAGACAAAGACAGAATCTTAAAAGCAGCAAGAGAAAAGCAGTACCACCCAAGCCGGTTGGCTCAGTGGATAGAACGTCGGCCTGAGGACCAAAGGGGCCCGGTTCAATTCAGGTCAAGGGCATGTACCTTGCTTGCAGGCTTCTCCCTGGCGAGGGGCCTGGTCAGTGCTCCTGCAGGAGGCAACCAATCGATGTGTTTCTCTCACATCAATGTTTCTCTCTGTCTTTCCCTCTCTCTTCCACTCTCCCTAAAAATCAATGGAAAAATATCCTCAGGTGAGGATTAACAAAAAATAAAATAGAAAAGCAGTACCTATGAGGGAATTCCCCTAAGACTGTCAGCTGATTTCTCAACAGAAACATTTCAGGCCAGAAGGAATTGACATGAAATATCCAAAGTGATGAAAAGCAAGGACCTATAATCAGGATTACTTTACCCAGCAAGGCTATCATTTAAAATTAAAGGAGAAATAGAGTGTCCCAGACAATAAAAAGCTAAAGGAATTTGTTACCAGCAAACCAGTATTATAAGAAATGTTAAAGGGCCTTCTTTAAAAAGAATAAGAAGGAGAAGGAAAAGAGGAAGAGGAAGAGGAGGAAGAAGGGAGCAGGAGGAAGAGAAGGAAGAGGAAGATAGAGGAACATAATTAAAAGAATAAAAGATTAATAAATAAAATAAACTGACAAAACAGGTCCAAAAACATGGAAGCATGCAACAGATTACTAGTACAACTAGTGAAATTGAAGCAATCAAAATACTCCCAGCAAAGGGAAGTCCTGAACCCGGTAGCTTCACAGGTAAATTTTACCAAACATTCAAAGAACTAACACCTATCCTTCTCAAACTACTGAAAAAAATTCAAGAGGAAAAACTCCCAATCCTGTTGTCATGATGCACCTTCCCATCCACCTTGCACCTCTGTCCTGCCCTCAGATGACAGATGTGCAAACTGAACATGGTGTCCAGGTTGTACTAGATTTCTTTGCATATGCAGTAATCCAGTACCTGGTAATGGACTGAGAGGGGTGAAAACCTGAAGAAAGGCCTAGAGTCAGTGCTAGATTACCCTAAAGGCTGACTAAACAAGTGCTTAGGTAACCAGCAGGAAGGAGCCCCCAGCAGTTAAAAAAAAAAAAAGATCATTGGGGGAAAAAGATCATTGGAAATGTTTGATACTTAAATCTGATATTTAAAGAAACAACAAAATCAACATCATGGGAAAACAAAAGCTTTGCCATCAATATTTATCATGAAATATATATGGCAAGTGGATATAAATAATTGCACTAAAAAAGAATATGTATTCAGTTGCTGACGACAGAGTTCTATACACTGAGTGGCCAGATTATTATGAACACTTAATAATATGGCCACTCAGTGTATATCCTATATAATAAAAGGTTAATATGCAAATTGTCACCTCGACCAGTTCGACCAGCAGGCAGGCCGGCCAACCGCCCATGTCCCCTCCCCCTGGCCAGGCTGGCCAGATCCCACCCATGCACGAATTCATGCACCGGGCCTCTAACACACACACACACACACACACACACACACACACACACACACACACACAGAGTAGCCAGATTATTATGCATTCAGAGATCATAATAATCTGGCCACTCCATGTATATCTCCATTAAGTAAAATGTATTAATCATGATTTGCAAATCTTACATATCGTTACTGATTTTTTAAAAAATATATTTATTGATTTTTTACAGAGAGGAAGAGAGAGGGATAGAGAGTTAGAAACATCGATGAGAGAGTAACATCGATCAGCTGCCTCTTGCACACCCCCTACTGGGAATGTGCCTGCAACCAAGGTACATGCCCTTGACCGGAATCGAACCTGGGACCCTTGAGTCCCAAGGCCGACGCTCTATCCACTGAGCCAAACCGGTTTCGGCTCGTTACTGATTTTTGTCTGATTATTGTTACTAATTTATCCTTGTGGTTCTGACAATTTTTCCCATTACATTTTGAAGCCATGCTATTAGGTTCATAAAGTTGTTAAATCTTCCTGATGAAGTTTTCTACATGAGCTATTCTTTATTTCTACAATGCTTATCTTAAATCCTATTTTTGCTATTATGTGAAAAATCTCTTTTGTCCATCCTTTCACTCTCAACTCTTCTGAATTGTTTTAGCTGTATCTCTTGTAAACAGCTATATCAGTTATTTGTGCTGCATAACACAAAGATAGAAAGTGTTCAAATGTTCAAAAGTTAAGAAACACACCTAGAAGTAATCCATAAGCCAAATAACTCAGAATAAGAATCAGAAAATATTTTGAGTTGAATGACAAAAGTAATATATATCAAAACTTCTGGATGAAACTCAAGTCCTTTATAGAGAATGTTATAATTTAAAAGTGTACCTTAAAAAGGCTGAAACCTAATGAACTAAACATCTACCATAGTAGTTAGAAAAAGAACAGTAAATTAAACAGAAGAAATAATGCAGGTGAGAGATAAAATTAACAAAATATAAAACAAAAGTAAATAGATCAGAATAGCCAAAAGTTGGGTTTATTTTGAAAAGACTAATAAAATTGGTGAGACTGATTAAAATGCAATAGAGAAGATACAAATTATTAAATTAGTGCTAATAATGAAATTGGCAGCATCACTACAGATCCTGCAGACATTAAGAGAATAATGGGGGGGGCGGGAATAATGAGAGGGTATATAGGAAACTTTGTGTAATGAATTTTAGATAACATGGCCACAGTCCTATAAAAATAAAACTTAGCCCTAGCCGGTTTGGCCTGTAGAAGGGTCCCAGGTTAGATTCTGGTCAAGGGCACATGCCTGAGGGGTTGAGGGCTTAATCCCCAGTGGGGGATGTGCAGGAGGCAGCCAATCAATGATTCTCTCTCAACATTGATGTTTCTATCTCCCTCTTCCTTCCTCTCTGATATCAATAAAGATATATTTTTTTAAATAAAATAAAAACAAAAACTTATCCAAACTGAAGAATAGAAAAGAAGAGGTGGTGGGGAGATGGGTGAAAAATGTGAAGAGATTAAGAAGTACAAACTGCCAGTTATAAAGTTAGTGCCACAACACTTCTATAGACCAGCTCTAAATAGAACATGAAGTTTTTTTGTTTGTTTGTTTTTTTATTGAGGTATTATATGTGTACATATCTTACCATTACCCCCCCACCCCACACCCATACATGCCCTCACCCCCCAGAGTTTTGCGTCCATTGTTTATGCTTATATGCACGCATACAAGTCCTTCGTTTGATTTCATAACTCCCCCACCTCTCCCTAACTTTCCCCCTGTAATTTGAAAGTCTGTTTGATGCTTTACTGTCTCTGTATCTGTCTTTTTGAGAACATGAAGTTTTTTAAGATACCATTTACAATGGTATCAAGTTCCTAGAAATAGATTCAACAAAAGATGTGCATGACAAATGTAAAGCTTTATTGAGAGAATTGAACAAGCCATATTATCAATATAACAGCATGTGTGGCTTCGGCTTGTCTTCTTTTTAATGTCTCACTGGCCATCACCTAAAATATAAACATAACAGTTGTATAGATTATATAGCAGACTTTTACTTACATGATAATAAAGGCATACAAAGAATATGACACTTTTGGTTTTGTAAGATGAAACTAAAATCAGAACCCTAACCACTGCACACACTTCTATGCCAATATACCCTTACAGGCATATGAGCACAATTTTTTTAAATGCTTCACTTTTTGGTGGTAAGAAGAAACAGATTTCTCAAGCCCAGAAAATCAAATCCTATGAGTCTTTTTAAAGGTAACTTTTTGAATAAAGAGCAAAAACTGCCAATGATTATAGTTAAAATAAAATCAACCAAACAAAAACTCCAAGAAGCAAAACAAACAAGCAAACAGTATTATTCAAATGCATTGACTTGAAATATTCTCCTAATTATACACATTAGTTAAAATAATGATGTCATACTATTTAATTAAAAAGAGTACAAAGAAGAGCATTGCATTTGGTTTGTCTCTTTTGTGCAAACATACTTAATTGATCTAGATCAACCTTTATATGGCCTATTTATAGTAAGGTGGCCATTTATTTCACTTGCACCTGTTGTCCTGGTGTAAGTAGTCATGGCACCCCCTTTTAACTCTCAAGAGTGCCCTGGTTTGAATGATAAAAATTACATGGTCACACTAGTTTTAATGTCATCCTAGATGCCATTCAAATGTGGGGGGGAAAAAATAGTACCATTTCTCAGCCTGGCTCACAATTTAAAAAAAAAAACAACAAACCAACCTAGAAAAGTCAAAACATACAGCTCCATATTATTTTTTTGGTGTCTGTAAGATAAAGTGATTTTTGAGAAACAGATCTGGCAAATTAAAAAAATAATAATAATACTATTGTGTTGTTTAGATATCCAAATAGTACTAAGGCATGTTAAAATAATTTATATACTCTAAAAAGTAGCTGATCACCTGTCTTGCATTTTAAAGGACTTCTACTCCAAAGTAATAATACTTTCATGTTTTGTAATTTAACAACATGGCTGCGACTTCATTCACCGTTTTTCCTGACACCGTCTTTGAATCAAGTATTTGGTGCATGAACAACCTTTGAAGAAATCTTTGTATGTGGTGTTGTGTTACTAAAGTATAATAATATTGTAGAATAGAGCAACCCCATGACTTGTATTCTTAATGGATAACATACCTTTTGGAATCTTAGCAGGTGCCAGAATAGCTGGGATCTTCTCCTCCCCATCACTGCCATCTGCACACTCATCACGAGTCTCTCCCAGAGCCATTTTCTGGCTTTCACCTTCCAATTCAGGTTCATATATAAGAGAGTTATTAATATAAGTAGTAAACCGCACATTCATACTATTAAATAAAGCTCTATAGGTTAGTATTGTAATAAATGAGACACATAAGAAAGCAATGAGCATTAAAAGGTTTTCTGGTAGAAAATAACATTTTATTTCTCGTATTACCTCCTCTATGAAGTGTTTCTTTTTCTAAAACTGTTTTAAAATAACTTAGTTGTCACCTTTGTAAACCATATACACTTCTATTATTGCAAATATATCATTAGCTATTTGTTTACACAAATTTCTCTGACAAGATTGTGAGCCCAAGACAGAAATTCTCATTTCTATTTATATCCTCAGCACCTAGTACCTCACCTGCCACCAAGCAGGCCCCAACAAATGAGTGAAAAAAAAAGTCTTTTAAAAACAGTAAAATGAGCCCTAGTCAATTTGGCTTAGTGGATAGAACTTCGGCCTGAGGACTGAGGGGTCCAGGGTTCTATTCTGGTCAAGGGCAGGTACCTCAGTTGCAGGCTCCTCCCCACCCTGTCCCTGGTCGGGGCTCATACAGGAGGCAACCAATTGATGTGTTTCTCTCACATCGATCTTTCTCTCTCTCTCTCTCCTACTCTCCCTAAAAATCAATGGAAAAATATCCTTGGGTAAAGATTAATAAATAAATATAAATAAATAAATAAATAATAAATAAATAAATAAATAAAGTATGCCCTGGTCAGCATGCTCAATGGTTAGAGCATCAACCTGTTGTACTGGAGGGTCTCAGGTTCGGTTCCCCATCAAGGGCATATACCTGGGTTGCAGGTTCGATCCCAGCCACCTGCCAGTGCGAGTACAGGAAGCAACCATTCTCACGTCTGTTTCTCTCTGTGTCTCTCTCTCTGTCTCTCTGTCTCTCTCTCTGTCTCTCTCTCTCTCTCTCTCTCTCTCTCTCTCTCTCTCTCTCTTCCCCCTCTTTCCCTCCTCCCTTCTACTCTAAAAATCAATGGAAAAAATATCCTCATTCCTTGGATGAGGATTAAAAAATAACAATAAAAAAGAATATGTGACAATTAGGTTATGGCTCAGGATGAAAAAATATTGAACACTAAACAGCAACCAGAAAAGGATTTTTATTTCTCTACATTATGAAAAAAAATTTTAAATCACAATTTAAGAGTTAACCAAAATGTATCTAGGTTTGCTTAAACTTTTGATGCAATGACTTAAGCAGCCCCCAAAACAATATTTCAAGATGACCCTGTTTAATTATAGTGTATAATTTTGCCTAGATTTAATATTGCTTCATTTGATTTGTTGATATAGACCCTTGGCAAGGATTGTATTTTCCAGGCATACCAAATAATTTAAAATATGGGATGCATAAACTTACCAGAGGGAAAATTCTCAGAGAAAGGGACTACAGTTGCAAACTATACCTTTCCTTACCACATAGGTTTCCAGCCACTTTTCAGGCAACGCTTTATGTATTCCTGTTACTAGTCTAAAACATCATAAATTAAACACAAAATGTTCCTCCATCCCCTTTTCACCTTTAACCACAGGTGCTCCCTCTCCTCTCTTTTGTCCAGGTTCATTATTCGGACCCCCAACTGGTGGTTCCTCTTCAGTTTTTTTGTCACTTGGTTGCTGGGCCTTGTGGGAGAGTGCGTACAAATAAAAAGTATTCTTTTCACTACTATGACAATAGAAGGCACAAATATACATTGCATAACTCATCACAAATCTAAAGAGGTTTTCCCTATACTCTTCTCTGTAAGCACCCTTAATAAAGTTACTCTTCCTATATAAAAAATAAGGAAGGGGTTATCTGCAAGGAGTAAGAATTCTAAAAACCATTTTAATCTTTTCTGGCTGTGAGCTATTTATTAATAAACACAATAGGGAAGCTATAGGGATGATTTCTAGGCTCATATCAATATATATATGCAGGCAACATCAGATTATAAGTCTCCTTGCTCAACGTCTCATTCAAAACATTTAGTTTTCACCTGTTTCAGCCATGAGGTCCTTTATACAACAAATATGTATTGGTTCAACAAGTTTTTCAACTTTTTCCAGAAAAATTAAGTTTTCTGAATGGAAGTAAATGTTAAAGCACTCACAACCACAGGTTTAAATGGATCAAAAGACTCTTGACCATCCGGTCTTCCTCTAGATCTTGATCTCAGTCTTGCATTCATTTTTCACGCTGAAAGTAAGAAAATCATCAACCAAAGATGTGGTGAAGAATAATAATTATACTGGACTATTTACCTGACCAACTGGTGATCATAAATTCTCTTTTACATTTGGTTAATTTCCAAAATAAGTCTTGAATAAATAAGTGCCGTAAAAATAGTAATAATAATAATAACTGCCGTTTTCTAATCACATGGTATTCAAAGCAATTTCTCTCACCGCCAATTAGGCAGAGAGGGGACCCTTCAAGTACTTTTTAAAAAGTACGACGTTACTAAAGAGATTTAGTTTCACGACTAGACTCTCCAGTATAAACAGATTTTGTAATATATAGCCACGTCCAGCTCTCACTGACAGACACCGATTCTGCGCTCTGTAGGCAGTTTCAGGTGCCTCCAAGAGTCAGATACCTCCAACACCACCCCCCAAGAGTCGCCCCATCTCCATTAGACCCCCTGCCCCTCGGGGCCCACCAGCCCTCCTTGTCCTAGCCCTGCCACAACGGCCATGGCGGCCTTGATGCCCGTAAAGAGAAAGAGGACGGCCTCGAGGACTTTTCTCCTCAGAGGCCACAGAGCGAACCACCCCAACAAGCATGAGGCCGACTGGCTCTCTCCTCACACTTACACTCCTGGGAGGACTGACCTGTGAACCTACCAGTTGAGTCTTACTCAGCCCACGAGAAAGAAACTCGACCTTAAGACGCAAACCGCCGAACTCTGCGCACGGAACCTTGCACAACCGCCAAACCGATGACTCATAAGGCCCTGCACTGGGCATGCGCACTGCGTCTCGCGCCGCGCACTGCACTGCGTGGACTAGTATCCCCATCCCCCCTCACGGGCTCCATGGACGACTTCTGAGTTTGTCCTGTCCGCGGTTCCTGGGGACTCCAGGACTCAGACACCTCAAATAAAGCCCCTAAGACTCTCCACAGCCCACTGTCCTCCCTTGCCCTGGTCCAGCCACAAGGCCCATGGTGGCCGAGATACCTGAAAGGAGAAAGACCACAACCTAAAAGACTTTCTTCCTCTGAGGCCACGGAACGTGCTGCCCAGACCCACCTGAAGCCCGCTAATTCTCTCCTCACACGCACTCATTCACACCAATTCGCACTTACACTTGCCACCAGACAGCAGAGAGCCTCGTGGAGAATCAGAAAGGGAATGAAAATGGTAAGTACCTCCCAATGCCACCTGAACACAACCTCTGCTGGGTCAACTCCGCAAGCCAGTCCAAGCCGCAGTGGTATGCGTGAGGGCACCCACACTACTGCACAGCGATGTGTGTCACGTGGCCCGTGGTTCCAGCCCTCCCTCGATTGCAAGCTCCACCCCACTGGGAGTGGAAGGTTGCTTCCCAGTCCCAGAGGGAACTTTTCTTCTTTTCTCCCCCCCCTCCACAAAAAAAACTTTGTCTTTATCTAGGAACGTTCTCAATCCTGTATTTCACCTGCTGATTGCCCCTCCAAATCTTCTTCACAGTACAGATGCCTCAGTGGCCTTAAGAGAACCTGTAGTCTCCCCGAAGATGCGTGAAAGCTTTTTCTAGGGTCTGAAGAATTGCAAAGCTATTTAAAGCATAACAGATATCCAGAAAGGTAAAAAAAAGAATTGGTAAATCCAAACACATAAGCCTTCAAACTCGCACACATCCTGTGACTTGAGCATTTCTACTTCTAGAGTTTTATGTTAAGGAAACTGCCTTGCACGTGAAGAAAAAAAAAAAAAAAAGCAGATACATGGCACTTACAAAGCAGCTTAATTTATAAAAGCATGGTTCCAGATTTGCTATGTAAGTAAACTGTGACACATTATTTTCAATTACATTTTACATTCAATATTGTTTTGTATTAGTTTCAAGTATACAGCATAGTGGTTAGATAATCATATACTTTGCAAAATGTTCCAATATTTCCAGTACACACCTGACACCTACATAGTTATTACAATATTATTGATTTTGAACATTATTCCTATGCTGTACTTTACATCCCCATGACGATTTTTGTAACTACCAATCTGTATTTCTTAATCCCTTCACCTTTCTTCACCCAGTTCCCCAACCCCCATGCCCTCTGGTAACCATCAGTCCCATCTCTGTATCTATGACTTTGTTTCAATTTTTTCTTTGTTTATTTTGTTATTTAGATTCTACATGTACGTGAAATCAGATGCTATTTGTCTTTCTCTGACTGACTTATTTCACTTAATATAATTAACCTCGGTCACAAATGGTAAATTTTCCTTCTTTTAAAGGCAGAGTAATATTGTTTGCCTCCATTTCATTTCATTCTTTTTCTGGGGTTTTCTCCTGTTCTTTTGTTGGGGCATGTTTCTCTGTCTCCCCATTTTGACTGCCTCTCTGTGTTTCTGTGTATTAGGTATATCTGTTATGTCTCCCAGTCTTGGTAGGGTGGCCTTATGTAGTGGGTAGGTATCCCATGGGGCTCAGTGGTGCAGTCTCCCTGATCACCTGAGCTAGGTGCTCCAGGAATGCCCCTTGTGTGGGTTATGTGAGGCCTCCTGTTGATCCTCACCCAAGGATATTTTTCCATTGATTTTTTTAGGAAGAGAGAGGGAAAGACAGAAACATCGATGTGAGAAAGACACATCGACTGGTTGCTTCCCACACACACCCCAACCGGGGCCAGGGATGGAGCCTACACCCAAAGTACATGCCCTTGACTGGAATCCAACCCACAACCCTTCAGTCCTTGGGCCAACGCTCTAACCATTGAGATAACCAGTCAGAGCTGTAGATGAGTCTCATCTGTGGGTGGGGTTGACCCTTAGGCTGGCTGACAATGAGGATTGACCCTGACCACAGCATACGAGCTTTTGTACAGGGGCTGACCCTAAGAAGTGGAATTCATTCTCGGGTGCCAACTGAGATCTCCCTTTGGTTGTATCACCTGTGAAGCTAATTGGGTCGTGCTCTAATGTGGTCTGAAGCCCACCATTGAGTGTTTTCGTTCTGGGGCCTCTTAGGAGGGACTCCAGTGCAGGTCAATGTCAGACACTGCCTGTGACCAGACCTGAGCTACATGTTTGGAGGTACAAAGAGATCAACACTTTGTGGCTGCCTCTGCTGGGACTGGGTGCATGCGGGCGGGGCCAAGCTGCATATCAAGGCCAGCTTAGGGTTTGCTCATTTTTAAAGTAGTCATTTAGGATCTCAATGGTGTTATGAGTACTAAAGCCATTTCTAGAATATCTCTTTTTGAATCTGCCGTCAAATCCCAAAGCATACGTATTTCAAATATTTACAACTGTGGCAAAAGTGTGTTTGAATATGAACTTGCATGTTGTAAACTGTTCAGATGATATTTAGAATCAACATCTGGTCCACAAGGTAGGGAATGCAAAGGTAAAATACCGCTGGACCCTAAACAGGCTGAAGCTGAGTGGGACCAGAGCTGGTTTCTTTGTGTATTTCTGAAAACCAGGCCTAAAAGGGGAACAAAGGGAAAGCTTTATGGTCTGGGTACAGCTTCTGAAAATAAATGCAGCCTCTTTACCAGACCTACCAGGCAGGAAGGCACTTAGTGAAAATGAGAAACATCTAGGCATCAAGCAAAGAGCAACCCATTTGAAGCCCAGGAAACACGAGTTAGAATCCCATCCCCACTGCTTCCTCTCTGTGGGACCAAGAATGTTAGCTCAACATACATGAAACTCAATTTCCTCACCTGTAAATTGTGTTCAGTAATCTTATCTTTTAGGATTTTTAGGGAAAAAGAACACTCTGTGTAAATATTCAACTCAGTTTTTGGTCATAGCATACACTCAATAAATGATGTGTTATCATAAATACTATCATTACTATTATGGTCAAATTTTTCTAAAACTACCTGTACTTGGTTGGTAGTTATATTTTTATTGAGCTTGTGTTCTCCAAGAAAACAAAGGTTTTTGGCTAATACTAGTATTGGAGGCGCAAAAAGGTAAAGTAGATTTCTGGACAATTCCTTCTCCCCTCCCTTTTTTATCTGCTTCTTCCTCATAACTTTGCACACCATGTGCCTTCTTAATGATTACCACTTTCTCCATTTAGAGTGACCTCCTTTGTTTACAAGTGAAAAACTACAGCCAGAGCCTATTTTTCTTCGCCCAGGACCACACCCAAGTTAGATCCTGAGTGCATCCTCAAGGTATTGTCTGATTCCAAATGAAGTGATCTTGCCACTCTACCACCTGCTGCTTATCCTGCCAATGTATTTCAAAGAGCTAGCAGCCATTGAGAGCCTACTCTGTGTACTTAACCAAAGCTATTTCACTCTCACACTCATAACCCTAAAAAGGCAAAAACAATCACTATTCTCAATTTACAAATGAAAATGCTGATGTTCAGAAAGAGTAAGTAATTTGCCCAAGGACACACAGTGGCCATGTTATAAAAAACACTTGTCCAAACAGAAAAGCCTTCATAATTATGGGAATCAAAATACAAAGATGGGCCTGGCTGGCGTGGCTCTGTGGTTGAGCATTGACCTATGAACCAGGAGACCATGGTTCAATTCCCGGTCAGGGCACATGCTCAGGTTGTAGGCTTGATCCCCAGTGTAGGGTGTGCAGGAGGCAGCCAATCAATGATTCTCTTCCATCATTGATGTTTCTATCTCTCTCTCCCTCTTCCTCTCCCTCTCTGAAATCAATAAAAATATATATTTTAAAAAAATACAAAGATGCGCCCTGACCAGTTTGGTTCAGTGGATAGTGTCGGCCTGTGGACTGAAGGGTCCCAGGTTTGATTCCGGTCAAGGGCATGTACCTTGGTTGCGGGCACATCCCCAGTGGGGGATGTGCAGGAAACAGCTGATCGATGTTTCTCATCGATGTTTCTTGCTCTCTCTCTCTCCTTTCTTCTATGTAAAAAAATCAATAAAATATATTTTTAAAAAGTAAATAAAAATACAAAGATGGGATGGCATCTATGTCCACCTTTCTACCACTGACTTTCCAGCTGTAGTTGCATGGGCTCCTGTGTGCAGCTCTGAGTTCCTATCAGGAAAGCCCCCCTTTTGGCCTCTTCCTGAACCAGATATCTAGTCACAACTGGAGGGGGAGAGTCTCCAAAGAATGTGGAGACCCTGGGTTTAGTCAACAAAGTCTAAAGCCTGAGCTCTTTTTTTTTTTAATTTTCTCTCGATAGATAGATAGATAGATAGATAGATAGATAGATAGATAGATAGATGATAGATAGATAGATGATAGATAGATAGATATAGATAAATAGAGTTCAGAGAGGAAGGGAGAGAACGAAAGAGAAACATTAATGATAAGAGAGTATCATTGATTGGCTGCCTTTTGCACACCCTACACTGGGATCAAGCCTGCAACACAGACATATGCCCTGGCCAGGAATCAAATCGTGACCTCCTGGTTCATAGGTCGCCACTCAACCACTGAGCCATGCCAGCTGGGCTAAAGCCTGAACTCTTTCTGTGAGGGTTTGTTCCTCCAAGTCACAGAGTGTTCAGGATCAGATACCCTATATCCTGCACCAGGACACTTGGTGTCAGAGGCACCAAGATTTTTCAAAAGAGCTAAACGATCAGAAACTAGGTGCACGACTCTCCCCCTTTTAGGCTTTGGCTGGTTCTTCATTAAAGCAAGAGTTTAGACTAGAATCCAAAGGTCCCTCAGCTCTAACATAGAATAAATAATGCAGCTGGTCCTGACCGGTTTGGATCAGTGGATGGAGCCTCGGCCTGCGGTCTGAAGGGTCCCAGGTTCGATTCCAGTCAAGGTCATGTACCTTGGTTGCGGGCGCATCCCCAGTGGGGGGCGTGCAGGAGGCAGCTGACTGATGTTTCTCTCTCATCGATGTTTCTGACTCTCTGTCCCTCTCCCTTCCTCTCTGTAAAAAATCAATAAAATATATTTTAAAAAATAATAATAATGCAGCTGTATGTAGGGTGTTGAGACAGATAGTGGCTCTGAAATCAGACAGGCTTAATTGAGAAACTACTTTGCTGTGTTTTGGAGAAGTTACTTATGTTTTAAGCCCCAGTTTCCTCCTCTATAGAAGAGCGATTATGTGAACTAGTACACATAAAGCAATGCTAGCACATAGTAAGCATTTATAAATATTTGCTAATATACTATTTCAATTAAAATTTAAGGGACACTCAGGGATATATTTACCCCTAAAAAGTCTCTCCCACTTACTCCTTACATCAGTTTTCCTTTTGTACTTGATTCCTAGGCACTGGTGGACCACAGTGCTTTGATGTGGTCCTTGGGAGGCCCCAGAGAAATGTCACAATGACTATCCAACCTGCAATGACTGGTCCCACTGAACATCTCAGTCAGATTAAACTTCTATAAACACTACTTCCCTCATGTCACTCTTGTACCCCAAGTCATCCAACCTTTTCTGCCTGGCTTTTTGGATCTTCCACAGTCTTCTTTTTAGAAGACTACATCTTCTGTATGCTATATCTTTAAGCTTTTGAAGGCTAGGGACCATGCCCTATAAACCTATTTGCCATATACCAGCCAATACAGAATAAAGATTTCAGTGATTGAGTAACTAGTTGTTTTTCTCTCTCTGGCTTCAGTAATCTCATCTGTAAAATGTTAGGACTGTGAACAACATCTTCTAGCTTTGATACTCAAAAGATATATGAAAAAAGCCCCACAGTTTTATCAGAAAAAAGATAAAAAGTCTTGGCCGTTGGCATAAATTGAAAGGATCTTGTTCTGAGATACAATGTTGATGATTTCATAATAGTTCGCATGTTCCTGGAAACTCCAGAAAACTAAGATTTGCTGTTTCTCCCTCCACCCAAAGTAAGAAAGAGCAGAACCTCTGAGATGAAATATCATATCACCTAGTTGGGGGAAACAACCTCAGGAATTCAGTACCAACATGGCAAGTTTAATATTTTGCTAATGGCACATCATTGTTTTTCACACAATTAGTAATATAATCCTGAATCTCCTCTGAAAGAGGGACTGTCCCACTGCTTAAACTGTTTCAAAAGAAGTACTGTGCTGCTTCCTTATAGTTTCAATGTAGGGGACTGGAATTTCTTCCTAGAGTTTGAGGACACTTGTTTAAGAAAATGAAAAGAAAAAAGGCACCTTTCTTCTGCAGTGCACAATGTCTCCACTATCAGGTTGGACACAAAGCAAGTGCCTATAAAGTCTTGGCCACTGAGGGTAGAGAGAAGAGAACTGGCGATGGGCAGAGAGCATTGAGGAAGGGTCCAGAAGGCCAGAAAAAAAGTAACTTTCTTTCTTAACATTCGACTCAAAAGGGCTGCCTAACTTCAATCTATTTCCATCTGATCATTCAAATTTTGTGTTTTAGTCTAAGCATGAGAAGACATCAGACAAACCTAAATTGGGGTACATTCTACAAAATACCTGACCACTACTCTTCAAAAATATTAAGGTCATGAAAGACAAGGAAAGACTGAGGAACTGGCAGAGATGTGGTGCTTTGATGTGGTCCCTGGGAGGCCCCAAAGAAATGTCACAATGACTAATATTTAAAATATTTAGGAGGAGAGTGACTAAGGTGACAAATTCAATGTGAGTCCTGGAACAGAAAAGACTTCAGTGGAAAAACAGATGAAATCTGAATGAATTTTGTAGTTTGGTTAATAGTATTGTATCAAGGTTAATGACTTACTTTTGAGAAATATTCTGTGGTTATATAAGATATTAACATTAGGGGAAGCTGGTTAAAGAATTCTCTGTACTATTTTCACAGCCCTTTAAAGTCTAAAATTACCTCAAGATAAAAGTTAATAAGGGAAGCCTGAGACACCTTGTCCTCAACATCAAAAGACAAAGGTTTTCCTCCAGACCCCCACTTTCCTGCCAGCTTCTCATTTCCTCTGAGAACTTAACAGTGACTCTTAAAGGCCTCTAGCTGCGGTAACAGCAAGTCAGTCCAGCAATTTGAAGAAATGAGCTGGTTAGGCCTGCATTTTCCAAATAATTAAACTTTTTTTGAAGGCACTATTTTTAGGAAAGTAGTATCCATTTCTGTGCCTTCTTATGCAGAGAATGGAAAACGGTGCTTAATTTTTCATTGTCTACAAGTATTAGTACAAACATCTGCTTTTGTACAGTATATAAATAAGAGCTCTTGGGGCTGGCCAATGGGGAGAGCTAATTGTAGTGTTGGGTATTTTGATTCTGCTCCATGAACCTGCACTGTCTCCTCTTCCCTTATAAGGCTGCCCTGTTGGTTCTTTAGAGGGAGCAGGGAGCACATCAGATGAGTGACTCTGAGGTGGCAGCTGGGGGGCATCTGACACCCCAAAGAGTCCTCGTAAATCACTAGAGCACAAGTCATTTTCACCACTCTCTGGGTTTTCTGAAATGATGTCATCATTGTCATCATCAGTTTTCCGGTTGGTGACCAGAGCCCACCCTACAGAGGACAAATTTTCATAAAAAAAAAAAAGAACCAATGATGTGGCAACATCAAGGGCCAAAGAATCTATGATATACTGAGCTCCACCTGTATGTTTGTGTGTCACTGAAATTCAGGTATCGCTGGGGCCAAGGCTTCACGGGAAAAGCAGCCAGAGCACCATGACCCCTGTAGGGTGTCCCATTGGCATCCACAGATACCACATGCACTCTGGCCCTGTTCACATTTCTTTCTTGGACTTGGTAAATTTATTTGCCACTAAAAACAGGGCTGAATATTTAATCTTGAGGGTCACCTTCAGCTCTAACATTCTAGGGGTCTGCTCTTTGAGATATGATTTTCTCTTTTATATGAAATCCTCCAAAGCCATCAAATAATAATTATCACCCCTGAATGATGCAAATCTGTTTTACCAATTAGACACGATCCTCTCTTTTTTAAGTGCATTATCCCAGATCCCACTAGGCCACAGCTTAAAGAGCTTTATGTTGGGAGAAAGTGTCAGTGTAGATCAACACATAAATGAGTTGCCGTGCAACAAACCATTGGGCAACTCCAAAACCTCCTCTTGTAGAAGCATATATGAGCTAGTGCCCATCTACATACAGTAGGGAAGCTGGTGTCCATTCAATGAGTCCCAGAAGGAAATTTGCCCAAGCTGAAGATTTTTGAGAATGCTTGAAATTTTTCCACTGACTTTGTTCTTCCCTTTACAGAAGTCTTGACTTGCTTCATCATGATTCCATGAGTAACCCAAAGCCAGATGAAGAAATACAGAAATTCCTACATACAAGTTCTTCAACTTAAATGTCCAAGCTGAGTAAAACCAGACTGTACTAGGGTATTAAGGGAGCTTCAGAGAAAGGAGATCAAGCAGGACCTCAGCAGACAAGTTTGCTGAGGTCTAGAGCCCAGGCTGGGGAAGAGGGTACCCCTAACTCCACCCTACTACCAGGCACTAAGATCAGGAAAGCTTGGGGCTGTATTTCTCACCATCAGGCTGTCTTGACTTCTTTGCCCTGGCTTCAAGACCACTATGTTACTAACCCACATACTTGTTATCCTGAGGCAGAGGGATGGAGCACAAAGGGTGTGGGATTTGGACACAAATAGATCTGGGTCTGCATTTTAACTCTGCCATTTATGAGCTGTCGTACTTTATGCAAGATACTGAACAGCTCTGTGACTCAGTCTCCTCATTAAAAGTAAGATAATAGTTCTACTCTGCCACAGGGTCATTGGGAGGATTAGAGATAATGCACATAGAGCTCCTGATAGCAGTGCTTAGAACATGGTTGTCATGGCAACCAATAAATGGTAGCTGTTTTTCTCTATTCCACGTGAAAGAAGCCAGACACAAAAGGCCACATATTGTATGATTCCATTTGTATGAAATATCCAGAATGGGAAAATCCATAGAGACAGAAAGTAGATTAATGGTTGCCAAGGGCTGGGGGGAAGGAAAAATGGAGAGTGACTGCTAATGCATAAGGCTTTCTTTGAGGAATAATGAAAATGTTCTGGTGTACATAGTGGTGATAGTTGTACAACATAGTGGATATACTAAAAATTACTAAATTTTATATTTTAAAAGTATAAGTTTTATGGGACATGAGTTATATCTTAATTAAAAATTCTTAAAAATAAATTATCTGTACTTCAGTTTATGAATATGAATAGAAATGAATATTTATTAAATGTGGATAATAGTAGTACCCACCTCATAGGGTTTTGTGAAGATTAAATGAGTCAATTAATTTAAAATATTTAGACTAAACCTGAAATACTATTAAAAAACTCAATAAATGTCAGCTATAATTATTACTGTTATTGTTATTATCATGATCATCATCATTTTTATCATAGGTAGCATAGTCTAGTAGTCAATATCAATGGAGTTTAAGTCAAACAGACCTAGTTTAAAATCTGATTTCACACTTAGCTGCATATATTATAATGGTTCATGGTACAGCCACTGGATTCAGATTTTCTTAATATTTATCAGTTGTGTGACTTCAGGCAATTTTCCTATCCCTTCTGTTCCCTCTTATCTTCATCTGTAAAATGGAGGTAAAACTAGTTCATCCCTAATGAATTACCATGAGAATTAAATAATATATCCATTAGGATGCTTTTGGCTTTAAGTTTCAGAAAACTGGCTCAATTAGTTTTAAGACAGATAGATAGGAAAGAAAGAAGAGGTTTAATTTTCACCAGCCATTGGTTTTGGAATGCTTCTCAGAGATTTTCCTGCCCAAATTTTTCTCCTGGGTTGTTAAGATTGCTATTCCTATGTTTTTAATGTAAACTGTTTCAAATTTTGGTAATAGGCAGGAACTAAATAAAAAATACCACATATGCCTAGAAAGTATAAATCTCACTGAGAAGGCTGCAAAATGTTTTAATAATGTAACATTCATGCCCAATCAATGGTATCATTCAGAATGACACTTAGAATAGGCCAATATAATGCCAACATACACCCTACAAGGCAGTTAATGCAATAGGAAGCTATGAACAAAGCCTCAAATTGGGCCTCTCAAACCTAGCTTAAATTTTTCCATCAGCAAATTAGGAAATGAAAGCAGAATGCATTCTTCAATTGGCAGCCTAAGTATGGAAAAGCATCTTACCACTGTACTTACAATTATAGAATCACAAGATTGCATGGCTCTTTAGTAAAGATGAATTCATTCTCTGGAGTTGCTGATGGAGGCCTTGAGACTCAATGAGAGGAAGCCCTTGCCAAGGTCAGACCAGCTGTATTTCAACTGGATTGAACCTACGTTCCAGCTTTGTGTTTTTCTTTCCCTCTTTCTGTCCATCACAGCACCTGATATTCAGGTTGTCCCCAAAAAATATATACACACTTTAACAGCTGATAGCTCAATTTTTAAAATGAAATATATTTTGAATAAACACTACCTTTAGAATTATTCAATGTGTGTATGTACATTTTTGGGGGGGACACCCTATCCTATATAATAAAAGGCTAATATGCAAATTGTCCATTTAACCAGGAGTTTGACAAGGGGGTGAGGCCGGCCAGCCAACTGCTCACCGCCCCTCCCCTTGGCCGCCCCTGCCCTGAATCGCCCCGATCGGGGGTGGGCCAGCCGAACCCCACCCATGCACAAATTCATGCACCGGGCCCCCAGTGTGTGTGTGTGTGTGTGTGTGTGTGTGTGTGTGTGTATATAGTCAACGTTCTAACTGCTTTCATGGTATTGTTTCCAGGGCAGGCTCCAGCATCTACTCCATGGATTCTGTGCTCAGTCAGCCCCCCTGCCCCAGGAATCCAAGATTTTAGGGAAATTTTGTACCATTCAACCCAATCTAGACCTAAGTTTCTTCTCAGTGTTCAAACCACTAACAAATTTCCTTAGCCATTCTACTTTCTTTCCCCTGGTTGGGGCATGATTGTACTTACATCTATTATGAAATCATTGAGATTTCAAAGTACTCTTCAGTATTTCATATTGATTTGTCAATAATGAGTAAATCGCTAATAAAATGAGTACTTTTCCTCCTTGATGGTTTATGACTTTAGCTGATGGAATATATTGAAAAGTACTTAAATACTCACTGTATCCTCCACTATGAGCATACATACATATGTGTGTGTGTGTGTGCACGCACGCACACACACACACACACACACACACACACACAGGACTGTCATATATTTCCTGGATAAGGTTAAAACTCTAACCTTATCCAGGAAATATATGATTCCACCCAAGTAGAAATTCAAAGAGAAACCTGAGTTGTACCTCCCCAATCTTGTCCAAACATTTCTCTTTAACAAAAATGTTGGAAACTCATGTAAAGATTAGTTAAAGATGGCAAAATACATAACAGATCTACTTCTTGCTTATTAACAAGTAAGAGTTTGCTCCATTAAAAAGCATTGAATAGCCCTAAACAGTTTGGCTCAGTGGATAGAGCGTCGGCCTGCAGACTGAAGGGTCCCAGGTTCGATTCCGGTCAAGGGCATGTACCTTGGTTGCGGGCACATCCCCAGTAGGGGGTGTGCAGGAAGCAGCTGATCGATGTTTCTAACTCTCTATCCCTCTCCCTTCCTCTCTGTAAAAAATCAATAAAAATATATTTAAAAATAAAAATAAATAAATAAAATAAAAGGCATTGAATGGGAGCACATCCAGGCCAAGTACTACTCAGAGTTCTTTGCCAGAAAACAAGCTGGGTATTCTGCTCTTATTCCTGGCGTTTGGACAGAGGCCTCACTGGTAAGCTGCTCTGAGAGGGATGGACTGAATTATGTGTTAATCTGTCAGATAGGGTCACTCTGGAAAGTGGGTCCTTTAGCTTTGCTGAAGAGAGGAAGTGGGAAACACTGTTAAAATTTGTAGCCAAAACCGGTTTGGCTCAGTGGATGGAGCGTCGGCCTGCGGACTGAGAGGTCCCAGGTTCGATTCCGGTTGGGGGCATGTACCTTGGTTGCGGGCACATCCCCAGTAGGGGGTGTGCAGGAGGCAGCTGTTCGGTGATTCTCTCTCATCGATGTTTCTGGCTCTCTATCCCTCTCTCTTCCTCTCTGTAAAAAATCAATAAAATATATTTTAAAAAAAAATTTGTACACATTCCACTCCCTCTGCCTTCAAAGGAAACCTCAGAGCTAAGGTACCAAAGTGGCTTCCAGCTAACAGGAGAGCACAGACATCCCCTGCCTCTGTCACATTGCCTTTGGTGTGTAGATAATGAGTCACTGTGACAGACAGCAAGAAGCCCAGCTCTCTCCTTGTTGGTTCTTGCTATGGGGTGTCATAGGCATAAATCACTGTTTTGTGGGTCCACTGTACATTTTAGCACTTTTAGACGCTATATATTTCAAATAATTTTTTTCTAATGATGAGGGGTGGGGTAAGCAACTGCCTATGAGACAGGAGGTGTGAAGAGGTTGTCACCTCGAGTTCCCTCTGGCATGCACACGCACCCCCCACACACACACACACACACACACACATGCACATGCACGCACACACAGCACCGCAGGCACAGATACAAAGCTGTCCATGTGAGTCAGCGGGGCTTTGTTCTTATTTGTCCTCTTCTCAAAGTATGTAGACTTAGTACAGCAACCTTTCATTTGTTTCTGTAAGTCCTGGGGGGGAAATCATAAATCTATCTATTTATGAAAATTGGTAATGGCTTTCTATTTCAATTGACAGGCATAATGCATAAAAAGGAAATTCATATTGATCCTATTTCATCAAAACAATTTCAAGAAGTTTATTGGTCAAAGGAGAAAGTTGTCAGCTACTGCTTAGAACTGTGATAATTAGCAATTTGTTTTCCTGGAGAGATGTAATTACCACACCTGTCATTGTGCTTCAGGCCAGACCTTTCTGAGAGAATATTTATAGTGCCATGTGATTATTCTGCCTCTATGTGAAGAGGTGCATAGATGCCCCCCCCGCCGCAGGTAACACATCACATTCGGTAACTCCATCATGTGCAATCTGGGTATGGGTGGGACCATTCCTGTGCAGGTGCCAGCTCTGCCCAGAGCTGCGGAGAGAAACAAAATGGCTGCTGCAAGACTTCCTGCCTCTCCTGATGCTCACATCCAGATGGGAACACACTACAAAACATGGATGCCGCCAAAACCGGTTTGGCTCAGTGGATAGAGCGTCGGCCTGCGGACTGAAAGGTCCCAGGTTCAATTCTGGTCAAGGGCATGTACCTTGGTTGCGGGCACATCCCCAGTAGGGAGTGTGCAGGAGGCAGCTGATCGATGTTTCTCTCTCATCGATGTTTCTAACCCTCTATCCCTCTCCCTTCCTCTCTGTTAAAAAAAAAAAAGTGAAAACATGGATGCCAGTTTCTCTGGACTTGTCAGTGCATAAATAATTGTCCTTTATTCAGGCAGTGTATTAGTTCCCTGTGGCTATCATAACAAATTAACACAGCTTAAAACAACAGAAATGTATTCTCTCACAGTTCTGGAGGCCAGAAGTCTGAAATCAAGGTGTCATCAGGGTCATGCTCTCTCTATAGTAGAGGAGAATCCACCCGGCTCAGTGTTTGAGCATTGAGCTATGAACCAGGAGGTCAAGGTTCAATTCCCGTTCAGGGCACATGCACGGGTTGTGGGCTTGATCCCCAGTGCCCATGGGGTGTGCAGGAGGCAACTGATCAATAATTCTCTCTCATCATTAATGTTTCTATCTCTCTCTCCCTCTCCCTTCCTCTCTGAAATCAATAAAAAATAAATAAATTAGAGGAAAATCCGTCTTTGACTCTTCCAGCTTCAGTTGGCCCCAGACATTCCTTGGTTTGTAGCAACAAAACTCCAATCTCTGCCTGCATGTTCACAAGGCTTTCTCCTCTGTCTTTGTGTCTCTGTGTCTCAAACCACCCCCTCCTTTCTCTTATAAAAACACTAGGGTCCCTTGGCCTGGCCTGCGGGGATTGGGCTGAAACCAGCTCTCCAACATCCCCCGAGGGGTCCTATATTGGGAGAGGGAGGTTCTCAGGTGATGCACCTCAGGATCAGGCTCCCTCTTCTCTTCTCCCAATATTATGTCACTTTCTCTCGGTCTCACTTCTTTCATCTCACTTTATCCAAACTGACGACTTGTGGGCATTTAGCTGCAAAATGCAATTATTTTAGCAAACAGGATTTACTTAGCCTAGAATCTAGTCGGCCTAGGGCAGGACCCTTCCTCCCAGGCAGAGTCCTGTGGCGGCAGGAACCTCCTTCTTTCCACCTGAACTGCTCCTTCACCTCCTTCCCTTCCCCGGAGGTTGCCCATTGGCGCTACTGTCCGCCCAGAAGGAGGGAAGCTGCGGCTGGTTTCCCAGCCGAGAGTGGTAGCAGGAAAATTTGCTGCCTCCACTGGAAATCACTAGTCAGCGGATGGGCCGGCACAGGCACCAGACGTCTCCGGGCTGCAGCCAGTAGGTCCTGCACGTCTCATCATTTAGCTAATCCAGCCAAAACGTTTCCGTAAGGGCCAGACCCAAGACTTCTGCAATGGACTAGAGGCCTGGTGGGGATTCAGACCTGAAGTGGGGAGCCAATGAGCTAGAGGCCCAGTGCATGGTGGGGTCCCTCGGCCTGGCCTGCGGGGATCGAGCCAAAATTGTCTCTCCGACATTCTCCAAGGGGTCCTGGATTGGGAAAGGGCTTAGGCCAGGCCGAGGGACCTCACCGGTGCACGATGGGGGCTGGGGAGGAACGGAAGGAGGGCTCCAGGAAGGGTCCGGCCCATCTCGCTCAGTCCCAATCAGCCAGAACCCAGCAGCAAGCTAACTTACAGGTAGGAGCCTCTGCCCCCTGGCAGTCAGTGCAGGTCTTAGCGACTGGTCGAAAGATCAAACAATTGGTCGGACACTTATCATATTAGGCTTTTATTATATAGGATAAATAACTGGATTTAGAGCCCTAAATCCAGGATGATCTCATCTTAACTTAATAACCTCTACAAAGACCCTATGTCCATATAAGGTTGTGAACCACATCCAGCACGGCCAGGGGTGAACCTGAGGAGGGGCGGTGAGGGATTAAAGAATTCAGACAAGAGAATACAGTTGGGGCTAGGTAGGTTTACTTGTGCCTTGATGAGGACACAGTGACACAGCCTGTAAGCCAAAGCTTTATTTTATGGTCAGAGCACACAAAGCAAAACAAGGGAAGTGGTCAACATGCTTACAATGTTCTTGTGAGTTTCACCTTGATTTGGCAGCACTTGCTGCACCTCCCACAGCCCATTAGCTACCTAGGAAGGAACTAGGGAGGGCTGTAAGGTCAAGCTTAATTATGCTAAGAAGGCTCTGCCCTCCAAGCTGGGACTTGTTTGTGGCCCTGCCACAGGTCAGTCCAAGGCTTAACCCTATAACCGTTCCCTGCAAGGTTGCATTCACAGGTATTGAGGTTTAAACGTGAACATATCATTTGGGGGGTGGGGGGACACAATTCAACCCACTACAGGCAGCATATTCAAGATTTCTTGTGGCACATTGACTCATTACAAGTCCCACCTATTCCAAGCTCGCTTTTTTTCTTTCTCTCTCTCCTCTCTCCTCTCTCTCTCTCTCTCTCTCTCTCTCTCTCTCTCTCTCTCTCTCTCCCTCTTCCTCCCTCCCTTCCTTTCTTTTCTCTATTTTTTCCTTTCTTAATGCCTTAAAGACTAGGACTGAAGTCAGGAACTTCAATGAAAACATGGGCCATGCTCAGAGTGTTTGACTTAAAAACCAACAGAAAACGGAATTTGCAAAGCTCTACAATCTGGGCACTATGCTGGACTAAAAACTCCACACTTGCTTACATTTAGCCCTATAAAATATGGGTCACTGTGGCCAGACTGCAGATGAGGATACTGAGGCTCAAAATAATCCACCCAAGGTCTGCTAGCAATCTGTGGGCAGGACCACATCAGAGGCCATATGGCCTCATACACTGTGGGTATTGCACACACTGAGCAGTGAAGCCTCACTGATAGCTGACAAGTAGAACTGACTCATTATTCAGATGTACTGTTGGCTTTAGGTAGAGACAGAATAGATAGCAGTGATGTAACAGTCCTGGATGAGCTCTGAGGAGGACCCAGATCACTCCCTCCCTGAGCTGCCTCACCAGCTTATTAGTGCCTGCTTTACCACCACGACCCCTTTCAGTTCCTAAATACAGATAAAGATTCAAATGAAAATCTCCCAGAGAGCTGTAACACCCGCTAATATGTGCCAAAAGTAGACGTTTTCAGAAGCAAATTTGATCAGAAGAGGGAAAAGTAGAAGAGAGCAAGGGCTGGCTGCAGGTCCCCCTAAGAAGGAGATTGGAGATACTCTAAAGATGGAAATTGTCAACACTAGTTGCCTGCAGCAGCCAGCTTGTGCTGGCCCATCAATTCTGTGTAGCACGTGGCAGCTTGGTGATTCCGGATCAATCAACCACCTCTTTTTGCCTCAGATTCCCATCTATAAAGTGAGGATAAATATTTCCAAGGACCAAGGATCTAGAACAGCTTCTCTGGATGCTGGCTTGGGCAATGTTTTGCAGAAACACAGGCCCGATACATTGGTCCAAGAGACAAATTCAAGTTAAGCCACCAAAAAGACATCAGAAGGAGAATGGAGCTTTTTTTCCCACCAAAGCTTTTCATTTTTTTATTTTATTGAGAAATAATTCACATAACATAAAATTCACTATTTTAAAGTATACAACTCAGTAATTTTTAGTATATTCACTATGTTGTGCAATCACTGTCACTAATTCCAGGACACTTCCATTAGAAAAAGGAATATTTAGCCCTAGCCAGTTTGGCTCAGTGGATAGGGCGTCAGCTTTCGGACTGAAGGGTTCTGGGTTCGATTCTAGTCAAGGGCACATGCCCAGCTTGAGGGCTTGATCCCCAGTAGAGGACATGTAGGAGACAGTTGATCAATGATTCTCTCTCATCATTGATGTTTTTATTTCTCTCTTCCTCTCTGAAATCAATAAAAATGTACTTTTTTTTAAAGGGGATATTTTGAAAAAGAATTTAAACATGTAAATATTTTCTCTAAATAGAAGACTGATGAGCACAGAATATAGAGAAGATAATGCCAATTCTAGGCAATAAGTCAACATGTTCTTTAGGCAAAGCTAAGAAATCAGAGCAATATAGTTAGTCCCAGCACAAAAGGGTCTGAGACAATATTGATAAACCACTCCTTGACAAGAGAGTAACTGCACTTGGAAAAGCAAGGAAAAGTCTAAGGGAACTGGGACAAAGCAAACAAATCAAATAAAGCAAGAGGGATTGCAGTCAGGTATGCAGAAGAATTTTTTGATCATAAGGATAAAATGTTGATGCAAGGAGTTGTGAAACCCATTGCCCAGGGATATTCTGAAGCATGATATGTATTTCTATTTGATTCCCTCGTTGTGCAATAGAGTTTTCTATTCCTTAGAATCTTTTAAGAGAAAAATATTCTTTAATATATACCTGACCCCCCCCCAAATATATATTAACCCATGTTTACTTTTAATGGTTTTACATAGGTAATAATGATGGGTATTATTTTCCTAGTATTAGAGTAATAATTATACTGATTATTATTATACAGAAATACTAGTATTTGTAGAACATCTCTTAGGTGCCACATGCTTTTCACACATGAAAGCTCATAACCACCTGTAAAGTAATAAGGAGACTGAGATGCAGTGGGTTCAAGTGATTTATCATGTGTTTAATCAAGGTATGACAGGAATACAAGGCAATTTTGGCTCATTTCAAAACCCAAATTCTTTCCACTACACTAAACTGCCTGGAATTCCAAGGTCTGCATTTACAGATTATGTCTCTGAAGCATCCTGTGGGCTCCTGGAGGGCAGAAGCTCTGCATTTAACTTCTTTCTTTCCCACATCTGCCCCTCCTCCACATCTCATCATCCAGCCCATCTCGTTGACTTCTCCCCTAAAATATATTGACTACATTAATTTCTCTCCATCTTTGACCCTATTACCTTCTAGCAAGGAACCATCATCCTTCACAGGGGGCATAAAGACCACTAACTTCATTTCTCTGCTTCCAGGCTTGCCTTTCCATCGTCAATTTTCCACATTGAAGCTAGAGACAGCTTTCTAAAATGGAAATCGGATGAGATCCACTCTTCTCTACAACTCTTTGATGCCTTTGCACTGCCTCCCAGTGCCCTCTACACTCATAAGACAAGTCTAGGCCTTTCCACTGCTGTTCCCTCAGCCTGAAGTGACATGGCCTCTTTCTTCACCAGACTAATCTGTACCTGCTGTATGCAGTTTTCCTGGGTTCAGCTGAGATGCCACCTTCTCACCTGCATTTGGGACTCTTTCTCTAAACCTCTATCGCACCCTATTTAGTCACACTGTGTCACCCACATGGCTGTTGATTTGTTTTCTCTGTGACAGGACTAAAAGCTCTTCAAAGGCAATGACCTTGAACTTTTCATGAATGATTCCTCAGCGGATACTCATAAGCCATACAGCCCCAATAACTGTATGAATAGAAAAATGTATGGTAAAAGTCTGGACTCAAAATCAGTGCGTAATAAATGCTCACTAGCTAAATGAATGCATTGACGAAACTATAGGATCTTCTCCCTATTGATTGAAGATTCTGTTCTCTCTAGCCATGCAAACCTCACTTCAGACAGCAGAGAAGAAGCTCCCAAAAATAGAGGATGGAGAGTGTTATTCCTCTGCAAGCAGGAGAATAATGTTCCATGGCCACTAGGTAATTCTCCATGTTGTTGTTTATATCCAAGACTGCTTCTCTTAAACAAGTCAGGCTCTGGGTTAGTCACCATTAATGGTGCTGACTCCCTGAGACAACAGATTCATTTTGGTTTAAGGTTATGAATACAAAACAAGGAGTATTGGCACATAATGTGCACTTTAATAATTTCACTGTTCTTCTAAAGGAAAAAAAAATCATCTTAGGGTATCAACAACTTTCCTGGCATCTTCCCCTTCTGTTTTACTTTTCTTTGGCTCCTCTTGACCCTTGGGGAGGTGGGCATTTATAGTTTAAAGATGATTAGATGATGTCGGGAATGTAAGAGAGTTGGTGGAGGTGGGCAGAGGACAAGCAATACTTTTAAAAGGAAAAACAAAAGCATGTTCCCTGCCTTGATTTCATAAGTGTTTCAGGATGTGTCTTTAAGAAAAGGAAACAAATGGCAACTTGTATGGTCATTTAGATACTGCAATTAGCAGCCTTTGTGTATACACAAAGAGGTTTTGTGGAGGCAGAAGATGACTGAGAATCCAGCACAGCTCTCCACAGGACATTGTTTACTAATTGGTCTGAGGGACCCTTCAGTGATCCCTTATATGCTCCCTCACCTTACACTGGAAGCTCTGAAATCTTAGAAATTAGCAAGGTGAGTAGAACAGGAAGAAGAGGAGAGCCAGCATTCAGGACAGGGGCGACTTCAAATACAGCAGAGAAAGCATGAGGAGGAAAATATATGTCCAAGAATTAGCGAAGATTAAAAAGTAATTGAGCCGACACCGGTTTGGCTCAGTGGATAGAGCATCGGCCTGTGGACTGAAAGGTCCCAGGGTTCGATTCCGGTCAAGGGCACGTACCTTGGCTGCAGGCACATACCCAGTAGGGAGGTGTGCAGGAGGCAGCTGATCGATGTTTCTCTCTCATCGATGTTTCTCTCTCGTCGATGTTTCTAACTCTCTATCCCTCTCCCTTCCTCTCTGTGAAAAATCAATTTAAAAAAAAGAAAAGAATATTTTTTTAAAAAAGTAATTGAAGTACACACAAAAATGAAATGCTAGGAAATCAAAATTATTTACTAAAATTCATGACCAAGGTGTTCTGAGAGTCTTGTTAGGTCTTCAAGTAACACAAATCAACTCCGTTTCACTCTTTGCAAATTACATGGGACTATTATTCTTTTATGATGGTTTCTTGAAGGAGAAAAATAAAAGCCACCAATTTTCTTGGTCTCTGTAGCCCTAATCTAGCTAAAGTAACAATACGGCAATGATCTAAGAACTGGAGATTTTGCAGACAAGATTGAAGTGATCAGTCAGCAGCCATCCTTTATTGATGGAGTGAAAAGGACATTTAACTTAATGAGTCTTCAGGATGAAGGAAAAGCCAGTTTATGGAACGCTTTTTGCTGAAAGCTTAATGAAGAACTTTACTGGTAGATATAAACAACGGGGGGGAGGGGGCATTAAAAGCATTGTTTCACATTTTCACTTTGTCTAATCAGTTAAATGAGTGGAATTTTTTTAAATATATTTTATTGATTTTTTACAGAGAGGAAGAGAGAAGGATAGAGAGTTAGAAACATCGATCAGCTGCCTCTTGCACACCCCCTACTGAGGATGTGCCCACAACCAAGGTACATGCCCTTGACCGGAATCGAACCTGGGACCCTTGAGTCCACAGGCTGACGCTCTATCCACTTAGCCAAACCGGTTTCGGCTAAATGAGTGGAATTTAATTCATGACATGATGAGTATCATTGGCCTTCAATTTGGTGACATAACTTTATTGTCATAAACTCTCAGCCACTGGTGGCAATGAAGAGATAGAAGACTCATAAAAATGAAACATTGCCATACACCCTAATGCATATTTCTAAATGACCATCAAAAGTCTTGTCATTTTGCCCTGGCTGAGTGGTACCATACACCAAAAAGTTGTGGGTTTAATTCCCGGTCAGGGCACATACCTAAGTTGCGGGTTCAATGTTTCTCTCTCACATCAATGTTTCTCTCTCTCTCTCTCTCTCTCTCTCTCTCTCTCTCTCTCTCTCTCTCCCCCCCCCACCCCCCGCTTCCTCTCTCCCTAAAATCAGTAAAAACATATAAACATATTCTCTGGTGAGGATTTTTTTTAAGTCTTGTCCTTTTTACCCTATGGCAACTGCCATAGGAGAATCGTGGAAGGAGGAATGACAGCCACTCAAGACAGTATGATTTGAGTCTAACAGCCCCTACTCAAATTCATCTTTCATCTGGGGCCACAATATTTGAAGTTCTAAACATCAAGTGTCAGAGTCTTTCCACCTCTCTATGTCAGAAAGACTATTGATAAAGAAAGCACTTCCACAGAAAGATAATAACTCTTACCTAAAGCAAATGATTTGTTGTAAACTGCTTTTCACACTCTCTAGACATTAGGGAATCTAAAAATGACCTTAACTATAAGAATCTGATTTTAGCACAGCCTGGTTAAACATAGAGCTAAAAACTTCTAAATAGATTCTTTTAGGTCCTTCCCAAAGTCTGGATTTCCTCATTGCCCAACTCCAAGGAGTATGATTACACTGTAGTCTATGTGAATCGCGCCCCCTGGTGTCACATGATTTGAAACCTGCATGGCCAAATGTGGCAGCCCCTTCCAGATCTTGGTGAAAGAATGATGCTGACCAACCTGCTCTGGCGATTTCAAAAGAGAACCATTTTGAACCAGTGAAGGTGCCTCCTACATGGAGGTCTAGTCATATAGCCAATGAAGATGATAGGTAGCATTAGCAGGCCCTCTTGTTAGGGATTTTAACAGCATCTACAATCATCTTTGAGGTTTTCAGATCAATCCTTCAGGAAATGAGCTAACATTGCACCTAAGAAGACAAAGTAAAAATTACCACTACCAACACCACCCTGTTTTATACTATAATAGTGAAAATACGCCATTATATACTTGTCCAAACGCATAGAATGTACAACACCAAGAGTCAACCCTGATATAAACTGTGGACTTTGGGTGATTATGTGTTAGTTAGCAAAGGCTCAATTGTAACAAATGTACCATTCTGGTGGAGGATGTTGATAGTGGGGGAGGCTGAGTGTATGGGGGCGTCAGAGGATATATGGGAAATCTCAGTACCTTCCACTCAATTTTGCTGTGAGCAGAAAACTGCTCTAAAAAGTAGTCTAATGATTTTTGTTTGTTTGTTTAAATTACCACTGGCTCTGCCCTGGTCGGTGTGGCTCAGTTGGTTGAGTGTAGTTCTGTGCACTGAAAGGTTGCCAGTTTGATTCCAGGTCAGGGTCAGGACCCGTTGTGGACTTGATCTCTAGGGAGCATGCAGGAGGCAGCTGCATCGGTGTTTCTGCCTCTCACTTCCTCCCTCTCTAAAAATCAATCAAAATGTTTTTAAGATTACCCCTGGCCCTAACCAATGTTCTCAATCAGGAATTGTCTGGTATTTTTTTTCCCTTGAAAGCTTATTGAACAGCAAGCCACTGTTTTAATCACACATATTTCATTTATATATCATGTTAAATGTTATATTCTTTTTAAAAATATTTTGTATTGATTTCAGAGAGTAAGGGAGAGGGAGAGAGAGATAGAAACATCAATGATGAAAGAGAATCATCTATCGGTTGCCTCTGCATGCCCCTACTGGGGATCGAGCCTACAACCCAGGCATGTGCCCTGATCAGGAATCAAACCATGACCAGCTGGTTAATGGGTTGATGCTCAACCACTGGGCAACACCGGCCGGGCTATAAAGCTCTAGTAGCACAAGCAAAGGAATAATTCATTTGAGGTTTTCAGGCAATCAGATCCAATTGCACACTTTGTTTTCCTCCTTTATGGCAGGATGGATCTTAGTTTGAATTATCTGAATAATTGCTTTTGATGCCCAAGTTTCCTAAAATCCATCCTTTATTTCATGGGTATAGGCACTATAAAAAAGGGTATTTAACTTCCTGAGGGGGTGGGCGTAGAACACAGAAAATCTCAGACAATATCACACAGTTTCTCCAGAGAAAAGCTGAAAGATGGTCTCTGGGTCTCCAAACTTTCATTCCTCTCAGCACATTTAAAGAAAGCATTGCATGTTTCTTAAAACCATCTAGACTTTAAATAGAAATTTCAAATTTTGCAGCTGTGCATTTCTTCCTTTTTTGTAAAAAAAATGATGCTGATATAATAATGAGGTGGTCCTATGGTAAGAATTTTTAAGATGCCCATTCACCAAATGTCAGATATGCTCACATTTTTTTAAACCTTAGCTTTTTGTACCTAGGTAAAACAGAAAAACAAAACAAAAAGTCAAGACTATTTTTCTTTGCCAATGGATACTACTGGAGAGTCACAAATTCGTTCATTCATTCATTCAGACATTAAGCGTTTCTTAGGCCTCTCCTCTGTACAGAGTGCTGTGCTCCCTCAGGCTCTAATCAGGTAAGCTTTCTGGAGGAGGTGCTGCAGTGAGGCTCCATAAGGGGACTGGTACTAATGGGGTGAAGAAGCTGAGGAGAGATATGGAAGTGAAGACACCTGGCCTGCATATGTGACAAGAGTTATTATAGGAATTGTGTGAGATAATGGAGAAGGCACTACTTTGAGAAGAGCAGACTATACACATATATTAGTATAACCCAATAAGGAAAAAGAAATAAGACTTTGATCAGCATAAGGTTGTAAATGCTCTGCACCAAATTCACAGATTAGACGTAGGTCCTCTGTGAGGCTATAGAGGGGGAAATCACTCCACACCTTGGTAGTTGGTGAATAACCCACGTCAGAGCTGGGGCTACAGTGGGATCTTCCATTTCTGTTTGATCTTTAACCTTTGGGTCAAGGTGTATTATCCCAGAACATTCACTTTATAACCTATGATTTATTGAAGTATAAATAGGAAGAAAGGTATTAAATCCCCATTTTACATATGACAAAGTCAAGGTCAAAGGAGGTAAATTTGGTGACTTACTCAACATCACAAATCAAGCAAGTCCAGAAAGTGTTGAACCCATACAGCTGGCCAGTGGACCTGGAATGACTGCCAGCAATTATAAATGTAAAGATTAGAGAGAAGCTTTATTTGTACATCTTAGTTACTGATTTTGTAGAGGAGGATACAAAAAAAAAAATAGAAGTCTGCAAATTACCTGCAGAGTTTAGTCAACAGCTGAATGTCTCTTGTCCCATCCAAGTGATTGAGAATTCTTGGCACACCAAATTCTGTTCCAACGTTGAGGTACTGGGATGGTATTTCCTAATTCTAGAGTCCTATGGAAGGAACTAAGCACTAGGTTAGGAGTTGGGAGACCTCAGATCCATTCTTACTTTGGGACTCCAAATATTGTCTACTGCTATTCAAACACTGGAACACAGACTCTTGAGTGATTTCAGAGATCACATATCCTGAATATGGACTTGCCAAATACCTCAGACTCGATCCTTGGGGAAGAGATCCTCTAAAAGTTCAGAGACTTCATACCCTGGTCAGAGACCCCAATTGCCTCCAACTCAAACCTTGGGGCATAGAACTCCAATGAGATCACAGAACTCATACCCTAACTAGAGCATACTAAATACTTAAGACTTAAAACTTGATATACAGACCTCAAAAGTTTAGGGACCTCACACCCTGAACACAGACCACAAAAACCTGAGATTCAAATCTTTGAAAACAGACCCTCAAACATTTTCATAAATCTCATTCCTTGACCACAGACCTCCCAAACACCTCAGACTCAAATCTTGGAAAGCAAACCTTTGAGGATTTCAAGGATTCATACCCTTACCAGAGGAACATGAATACTTCAGTCCCAAATTATGGTACATGAATCCTCAAAGAGTTTAGAGACCTCACAACCCAATCAAAAAATGGGCAACTGACCTAAATAGATATTTTTTGAAAGAAGACAGAAAGAAAGCCAAGAGACATATGAAAACCTGCTCAAAGTCACTGATCATGCGAGAGATGCAAATCAAAACAGCAATGCAATACCATCACACACCTGTCAGAATGGCTATCATCAACAAATCAACAAATGACAAGTGCTGGCGAGGATGCGCAGAAAAAGGAACCCTCGTGCACTGCTGGTGGGAATGCAGACTGGTGCAGCCACTGTGGAGAATAGTATGGAGTTTCCTCAAAAAACTAAAAATGGAACTCCCATTTGACCCAGTGACCCCACTTCTAGGAATATATCCCAAGAAACTAGAAACACGAATCAGAAAGGATATATGCAGCCCTATGTTCATAGCAGCACAATTTACAATAGCTAAGATTTGGACACAGCCTAAGTGCACATCAGCAGATGAGTGGATTAAAAAACTGTGGTACATCTACACAATGAAATACTATGCTGTGGTAAAAAAGAAGGAATTCTTAGCATTTGCAACAGCATGGATGGAACCGGAGAGCATTATGCTAAGTGAAATAAGCCAGGCAGAGAAAGATAAATATCACATGATCTCACTCATTTATGGAAAATAATGAACAACATAAACTGATGAACAAAAACAGATCCAGAGGCAGAGAAACATCTATCAGAACCTCAAACCTCAGGGAAGGTAGGGGAGGGTGGGGGTAAGGGGGAGTGACCAACCAAAGGACTTATATGCATGCATATAAGCCTAACCAGTGGACACAGACACCAGGGGGTTAAGGGCATGAATGGGAGGGTTGGGGGGTAATGGGGGAATAAGGACACATATGTAATACCACAATCAATAAAGAAATTTAAAAAAAAGAATCCACTTACTGTACATCATGAACTAATACCCCTTCCCCCACATAACTAAGACAAACCTTGGGGCTCACATACTCAAATAATTTAGGGAACTCACCCAGAACACAGACATCTGAATACCTCAGAGTTAAACCTTGGAACACAGACCATCAAAGCATTTCGAAACCTTACACACTGAAAAAGACCCAAATATAACAGATTCAAGCCTTGGGAGAGAACCTCAAAGAGTTTGGAGACTTCACACCCTAAATATAGAGCTCCCCATCAAAACATTAGACTCAAACCTTGAGGCATGAAACCTCATTCAGTTCATTAACTTCACACCTGGAACAGAAACCTCAAACATATCAGATTCAAACCTTGGGAGCGAGCCTCCAAGAGTTCAGAAACTCACTTTCTGAAAGCAGACCCCAAATGCTTCAGACCCACACTTTGCACACAGACTATGTAAAATTTCTGAGACCTCATACCTTGAACAGAGACTCATAAATACCTCAGACTCAAACCTTGTGATGCAAACTCTTAATTATTCAGAGAAGAATTATTCACACCATGAACACAAACGTTTGAATACCTGAACCCCTACAATGGGACACAGTCTCAAGGGTTTGGAGATAGGAGGCCCTGAACACAGACTCCCAAATACCTCAGACATATACCTTGAAACACATACCCTCAAAGATTTCAGAGACCACATACCCTGAACACAAACACCACATACTCAAATTCAAACTTTGGGGCACAGTTACTCAGGGGGTTCAAGGACCTCCCACTCTAATCTCAGATATCAAATACCTCAGAACCAAATTTGGACCTACTCTCCAAAAGTTCTAAGACTTCAGATCCTAAACCCAGACCTCCTAAATAAATCAGACCTAAACCATGGAACACTGACTCTGAAGGATTTCAGTGACCACATACACTGAATACAGAGCTAATTACCTCAGACTCAAACCTTGGAACACAGACCATCAAAGGGTTTTAAAACCTCACACCCAGAAAAAGATTCCAAATACCTCAGAGTCATACCTTGGGATACAGACCCAAAAGATTTCAGAAACCCCACACCTGAATACAGACCAAAAATACATTACATATAAATCTTGGGATAGAGACTCTATATAAAGTGCTAAGAGCAGCATTATTCACAATAGCCAAAAGGCTGAAGCAACTCAAATGTCCATTGAGAGTAAATGGAGAAACAAAATGCAGTATATACATACTATGGAATATTATTCAGCCTTAAAAAGAAAGGAAATTCTGACAAATGCTACAACATGGATGAACCTTGAGGACATTATGCTAAGTGAAATGTGCCAGTCACAAAAGGACAAATACTATATGATTCCACTTATATGAGGTATTTAAAGTAGTCACATTCACAGACTTCAAGTAGAATGGTGGTTGCCAGGGGTGGAGGAAGGGGGAAATGGGAGAATTAGTGTTTAATGGGTATAGAGTTTCAGTTTGGGAAAATGAAAAAAATTCTGGAGATCTATTGCACAGCAAAGTGAATATACATACCACTACTGAACTGTACACTTAAAAATAGTTGGGGGGAAAAATAGCTGAGCCCTGGCCGGTTTGGCTCAGCCTGAGGATTGAAGGGTCGTGGGTTTGATTCTCAGTCAAGGGCAGGTACTTCAGTTTTCAGTTGCAGGTTCTATTCCCAGCCCTGGAGGCAGAGCCAATCCATGTGTCTCTCTCACATTGATGTTCTCTCTCTCTCTCTCTCTCTCTCTCTCTCTCTCTCTCTCTCTTATCTCTCTCTCTTTCTCCCTCTTCCTTTCCCTCTCCCTCTCCCTCTCTTCCCTCCCTTCCACTCTCTCTAGAAATCAATGGAAAGAATATCCTCGGGTGAGGATTTAAAAAAATAGTTGAGATAGTAAATTTTATGTTATGTGTATTTTACCACAATTAAAAATATAGGGATTGTGGATTTATCTGCTTGATCATTTACCTTGGACCAACCTTTAGCAGCTCACTGTCAAATTGCTTAGTCAACATCACTCAAAAGCATCATCTACTCCATAATATGAGATTTAGAATGCAAAGACACTAACATAATTGTGGAGAATCATCTGTATTATTGCCCCTTCCTTCAAGGCAAAGAACAGTAAGTAGTGACAGTGAGTAGACAGAGACACAAGAATGAGCATTTGTGGGAAAGAGTGAATCTTAAACTTTAGAATCTTTCCAGTCTCATCAGAAAAGTCATGTGGAAATACCATTTCTATTGCCTCTTTAATTGAGCTCAAATTCCTTTCTGTATATGGTCAAGATTTATTAATCTAGATACACAAATACCCAGAAAGATTTAAAATATTGTAATTATAATAGTAGCTCCCATCTGATTTGACACATATATAGTGCTTTACAATATTCAGAGCAGTTATGTGTGACTTAGTTCATTTAATTCTTGCAACTCTAACAAGACAAGACTGAGCCAAACAACACCTGGCTTAGGATCAGTGCTTATGCGGCATCTCTGGCTCCTGGGGTCATAAGGGCTGCCCTGTGACCTCCAAAACAACCTCTGGTAGTTGCCTGATCTGCCCTAATCTTCTGTCTGCTCCTCTTGACATTAACCCCTTATAGATTTGGTTTATAGTACCTAGTCCCTATAATCTATATTATTATAGTCCCTAAATATAGATTTGGTTTATAGTACCTAGTCCCTATAATCTATGATCCAACACAATGTTTTACAAAATTTACCTTAATAATCCATCTAGGGTCCATCTACTACTCTCAGGCCTCTATTAGCTCTCACTTTTGCTATTAGAACATCCTCCCAGGTAGTCCCTCTACCTTCATTTTGGCCCCTTGATTTAATTGGTTTCATGGCAACAAAAAAGATGGTTCATTCAAAATATTTACACTAAAGAGTAGAATTAATGGGCCATTCACAAAGGTTTTGGCAGAGTTAAAGGAACCAACTAAGGGGGGTGAGACACTGGAGAACAGCAACAGGAAGAAGCCATTACCATCCCTAGATGTGAAGAGGCAAGGGGAGGAAGCAATGTTACTGGAACCCAGTGAGAACTGGGGCAGTGGAAGAAAGGCCAGCAGACAGGAGCTGTGGCTGCAGGTAGTCATGATGGATCCACAGCCAGGCAGGGAGGGAGTGGGGGTGAACAGATAATACCTGCAAACTCTCATGTAATGCATGTAACCTTACTCTCTTAAGGTTGAGTGTCATGAGGATTTGGCTATTGGGAGATTATTTTTAAGTGGTAGTTAATTTTATTCTCCTATTGTTAAGATTCCTATCCAACTTAATATTTGAACTATTTCCTATTTATTTTTAAGCAGCAAGCTCTCTTTGTTTTGGTAGCAAGTTGATGAATCTGGAAATTTTGTTGTAAAGGGGAAAACATCTTCTAAAGTGCATTGCAGGGCATTGTGTATTGGCATTTTTATAATCATAATCTTTAAATATATATTAATCTAAGTGCATAACATTTTAATAAATGAAATATTATATTTTTAAATATCTGCAAACTCTCTAATCACACTCTGATCTGCTGGTGCCCACTTCTTCCCACCTACCTCCCCGCCACACATACATGCATTGTCCAAAGCCAAGCAGAAGTTAGAGGATATAGTGGTTTTAAAACATCTTCAAATTATTTTACAATCCTCTCATCATATGTGGAGTCTAATTCTCCTCCACTTACGTATGGGCTGGACTTAGTGATTCACCTCTAACAAATAGAATGTGGTAGAAGTAATGCTACGTAATTTCTAAGGCTAGGCCATAATAGGCACTACAGCTTCTGCCTGGCTCTGTCTCTTTGGATTCTTGCCCTTGGAACTCAGCCATGCTCAGAGGAAGCCCAAGCCTTTTGGCAAGGCCATGTATAGGCTGTTTCCTGGCAAAAGCCCCTGCAGGGTCCCAGCTAGCAGCCAGCACACCCACCATACTAGTGAGTGAGGAAGCCTTCAAGATGACTTCCAGCACCAGTCATCTGTCTGACTGAAATCACATGAGAGAGCCCCAACTAAGAACTCATACCTGAGTCCAGTCAGCCTCTAGATCTGTTAGAGATAATAGTAATAATAAATGATTGTGATTGTTTTATGTCACTAGGTTTGGAGTGGTTTGGTATATAGCTATAAATAACGAACTCTGAGAATGCAGTCTGTGAGAACTCAGCCTTTTGGGCATAGAACAAGGCATAGAAAGAGAAAAAAGTAGATGTAGGAGAGTACACAGAGGGTTACCAGCACAGCCCCCTCAAATACTTCATTGGCTAGAAGCGAAAGCCCAAGCCTGGCCTCACTACCCTTGCTTTCACCACCATCTCCAGAAATCCCCTGCTTCATGATTTATTTTAGTGGTTGGACTGGATCCTCTGTAGTTTTCTATATACTTCATGCTGTTTCTTCTTCCAAGATTTTATGACTTTTCCTCTAGAATCTCCTCTCCCTTTTTTTTAAACCTGTCAGTCTTGAGTGTCACCTCCTTTAGGAGCCTTGGCTGAAAATTCTATACATATTTTTTTAATTCAGACTTTACCTTAATGTAAGGAAATCATCTCTTTGTGGGTCTGGGTCTGTCATCCCTACAGGGGAAGCTACTGAAAAGCCAGAAGAAGCCTTTATTTATGTTTGTATCTCAGCACATAGCAACTGCCCATAGAGATGGCCTGATCAGAGGCCCAGGCTTTTATTTGTCTAGACTGTAAGCACTATGAAGGACAAGGACCATGTTGGTCTCATTCTCAACTCTAATCTCAATGCCTACCACAAAGATTGGCAAACAGGTGCTGAAAAAAATCACCCTTGAATGAATGCATAAAATTGAATCCCCCAAAAAGCTAGCATGGATGTAATCCCGCACTTAATTTTTCGGTAAATGCTACTTGTTTGGAACTTGAACCATTGTTGCTAATTCAAACAAGCAAGAGAATTTTGTAGAAATTGTTCTTTCTACACTGTAGTATATTTCTACGCTTTAGTGCTGGGAAGGCTCAATAAGCAAAGGCATAAAAAATAACAGCTTAAAAATAGCAAAATTTATTTCAACAAAATGATCTGCAAATGCAATTTGCCTAATAAAAAGATATGATAAGTTTTTATGATAAAAGGATTTTGAAGGAAGCTGAGACAGAAGTTAACTTTTAGGCTCTTAAAATCCTTTCTGTTAAAGAAAAAATTCTCAGAAAGAAGCCATTATTCTGACACTTGTTATTCAGGACTATTGCAATAGGTACATCAATGAGGAAAAACTTTTCCTCTGCCCTCTTAGCTTCAGTGCTTGAGAGCCTGAAAATTAAACTGACAAAAGACAGTGAACAGTAGCAGAATATGCCACCCCAGGTTGGGGGAGCCCCTGGGGAGAGGTCAATGGGGGGGAAAGGAGACATATGTAATACTTTCTAACAATAAAGATTTTAAATTTTTAAAAAAGAACATGCCACCCCAAAATATGCCACTTTGGCATAAGGATTATTTTGAGCTGAAGGCAATTGAAAAGAAGCAGATAGATATAAGAAAACTTCTCTGCATTCCTATTTTCCAAAAAGTGGACTAAAATTTGTAAAGGTATCTCCCCCCTCCCCACCCCCACCCCCAGTCCCCTCTCTACAGAAAGGAGAGAGGTTAATCACTAGAGACAATTCTAGACTCTTCTAGACTCTTCTCTGCCCAGAGAGGGCACCAGAGGAATCTACATAAACAAACTTAACTAACTAGCTTTTATCTTAGTTCCCCCGTATACAGTCGAACCTCAGTTCTCTTGGAATATCTCCCAAGTTGAACAATTTGGTTCTCAAACAAGTTGTATAGTGGGGAGGAGGGGGATGTCTTGGTTGTGGAACAAAACTTCTGTTTTCAAGGTGACAACACTTTCATGCTGATACCTCAGCATGACAAAAGCTGTCTCCCAAACAACAAACAAAGGAGAGAAAGCTTTTGACCATTAGCACAATTTTAAAACATAAAGAGACCATCAAGAGTGCTAATGTTGCTAAGGGTGTGAAAGGAACGATGATTACAGGCACTTGAAGAGGCAGGGAAACTTGTAGAATTGGATAAACTAAAAGCAGATAGCTGGTGACAGCATTTCGGAGGCAGTGATATGTGAAAAAGCGAAGATGCCGCATACTGACCTCCTGAAAGACACCCATGGAACGAGTGCTGAAAATGATTCAGTGTGATTATATATGAATATATATATAATGGAATATTACTCAACCATGAGAAAGAAGGAGATCCTGTCATTTGCAACAACATGGATGAAGCTTGAGGACATTATGCTGAGTGAGATAAGTCAGAGAAAGACAAATACTGAATGATCTCACACATATGTGGAATCTAAAAATCCAAACTCTTAGAAACAAAGAGTATAATGGTGGTTACCTGGAGCTGGGGGAGGGATAGCTGGAGAGAAAATGTCAAAGGGTACAAAGTTGCAATCATGTGGGATAAATAAGTTCTAGAGAACGAATGCACAGCATAATGATTATAGTAAAAAATACTGTATTATATACTTCAAAATTCTAAGGAACTAGATCTTAAATGTTCTTATCAAAATGATAATTATGTGATGGGATACAGGTGTTAGCTAACACTACAGTGGTAATCATATTGCAATATATAAATGTATTAAATCATCTTAAACTTGTACAATGTTATATGTCAATTTATCTCATTTTTTAAAATTATCCAATGAGTGTTCATGATTATCCCTTCAAATCCTAAAAACCTAAGATTTCTATGGGAATTCTATTATAGAAGAAATTATAAAGATTATTTTTAATAAAAAATATTTTCTAATAAAAAGTGAAAAAAAGATTCTTAGCCTTGACCTGACCAGTTTGGCTCAGTGGATAGAGCGTCGGCCTGCAGACTCAAAGGACCCAGGTTCGATTCCAGTCAAGGGCATGTACCTTGGTTGTGGGCACATACCCAGTGGGGAGTGTGCTGGAGGCAGCTGATCGATGTTTCTTTCTCATCGATGTTTCTGACTATCCCTCTCTTTTCCTCTCTGTAAAAAAATGAATAAAATATATATTTTTAAAAAGATTATTGGCCTTAATGAGGATCAAGACAAGCCACCCTGAAATATGGCACCTTGGCATATTGAATATTTTATGCTGAAGGAGTCTGAGAAAACAGCAGAAGCAGGAAGGTCTCTCTGACCTTCCCCCCCATTCTTCTCCCCTAACAGGTCATAAAACCCTCATGTGATAGGTGCTCTGCCTATACCCAGAGGAAAGGAACATCCTTATCTCCAAAGAAAAAGAGACAATGAGAAAAATCCTAACAAACAGGACTTGCTAAATTTCTCCCAGTTGGCTACACTTACCTCATACTCCTTGCTTATCATATTCCTCTACGTCTGTCCACTCTTCATGAAAATACTCAGGTCTGTTTCTTCAGGTCTTCACTTCCTTGTGAAGGATCTCGTGTCATGTGTTTTTTTAAAAAGAGATAAGCTCAAAATGGAGTCTCTTGTGCTAAACCCATATCATCAAACCAAGACTCAGTACCTAACCTAATTGCAATTTCAGCTTCTCCCAGGGATACAATCTTAAATCAGTCAATCTGCAATTTCCTGGTCAGCACTAATGAGGTAGGATAGACACCTTCCATCCCCCAAAGAAAGATAAGGTAGTAAGCTCTTGCCTGGTCCCTGGCCTCTTTTGCCTGTAAAAGCCTAATTATATATTCAAATTTACTTGGTTGAATTTTGTTTTTTAACACATGTAAAACATATATTAAATAAATTTGCATGCTTTTCTCCTATTAATCCGTCTTTGTCTGTTTAATTTTCAGACCCAGCCAGGGACCCTAAGAAGTTTGAGGAAAACTTTTTCCTCCCTTATAGCTGTGTTCAGGAAGGTTTTGAGCAAAATTAGCATGCGTACATTCTAGCAAGAGTGGAATTTTGGCTCCCATTTCCTGACTAAACCATTAGTTCTCTTGTCTTTTATGTCTCTTCCAACATTCCCACTGCCCTCCCCTAAGGTGCTTACCTATATTCCCATTCCTCCTCTTACCTATTTATGCCCCTTAGGGGCCCCACCTATGTAACTTGGTCCCTCTGTTTCAGCAGGTTTTTCCTGAAGCTCTGGCCACTCCTTTTGACTCATCAGAGCAAAGTTGTAGCCATTAAAATGATGAAGAAAAAGAATGTGCAGAGAGTATGCCATTTTCTCCTTTTTTTTAAAAAAAAAACAACTGTTCTGAGGGAAAATTTGAATAAGAGTAGAGTTATTTTTTCAAATAAAAGCCAATGCAGAAATATAAAATATACCAAATTTCTCATCTCCATCTTTCTTTCCCCATCCCTCCCCGCTCCTGCCCCACACATACACACTGATAATGAACAACTTCAGAGAAGACCTGGCTCAGTGAAAAGATCTGTATCCACGGGAACTAGAAGCAGCTAGATCACCTGATAGAAATCCTAAAGCCATTAGGATCAAATATGCACACACAGAAACTCCATGCATTAAAGATTTAGAGAATCTGAAATCAAACCTTTTCTTTCACCCTGAAAAAAAAAATCACTGCATCTCATGCCGATCATATTATAAGTTCAATCAATTGGGTTAACTTCTTTTTTTTTGTGACTCCCTCACTCTTCCTAAATTTCTACTCTTTAACTTCCCTGACTTTCACACCTCCATTCACCTTGCTAGAAGTTCCTTATAGAGAAATATTTGTGTTGCAGTGGAAAACTCTGTATCATCTATAGCATGTCCTTCTGGGCTCTAGCTACTTTTCAATTCTTTGTAAGCAGTAGGTAACTGATAGATATGTGAATTCTGTCTTGTTTGGTAGTATTTCTAAGTAACTTCCTCCCCCTTGTGGCAAAACCATTTTTGTGGATTTTTGCAATACATCTCAACATCCCTTTATTTCATAGAAATCTGTGCTGTTTTGAATTTTTCTTTAAAGCTGATATAACATTTGCCTGGTTCTCTTATATCATAGAAGTGACAAAGACTCTCTCCTCAACCAAACCTTAGCCAGGCTTCTGTGAGCCCTCTTCTCAACTAGGCCTTGACTTTGGCCCCATGTCCTTGGGGGGCCTGCCTAGCCCAGTTGTAGCAAGAATCCCTCACCCTTGATATCTGATCAGTTGGGCCTGACTTCAGCAAGGTTATCCCTACTGTTGATAGCTCCTCTTAGTAATTTTCCAACCATTGGCCCGCCTCTTTCTACTTCTAGGCTATAAATCCCCAACTATCTTTGTTGTATTTGGAATTGAGCTCAGTTTTATACTAAGATCTCTACCCTATGGATTCCAAGAAGAAAGATTCATTTGATGTGAACTCCAAGAAGGAATTTATCTGCTGAGATTGACTCCCCATGGTCAACCAAGGGCACAAATTTTATGAATAATGGGAGTCTAATGGCCATTTGCTGACAGGGGCTCATCATGTATTCTGTACATTGGAAAGAACCTCAGACTGAACTCTCAGCTTCCCACACTATGCCCTGTCTAAGTCAACCACTGCAGGCAAGCCCTGGTTCATCTTTCTACCAACAGACTGAGACCTAGCCTGTCCAATTAGAACTGCACAATTTGTATACCCAATTTACATAAAATAGACCTAATTGAGAACTTGGGTAGCCTCCCCTTTGTCTCAATGGAACACAAGTTAGTTGCTACATGAATCTGTCCCCTGGGCTACAGCTCCGTTTTGCTCAATAAAATGCTTTTTATTCTTTTTTTTTAACTATAGAGGAAGGAAAGGGTGGGGAGAGAGAGAGAGAAGAGACATACATTGATTGCCTACCTCTTGTATGCACCCGACCAGGAATCGAACCCTCAACCTAGGTATGTTCCCTGACCAAGAATTAAACCTGCAACCTTCCAGCACATAGGACAACACTCCAACCAACTGAGCCACACTGGCCAAGGTTGCTTTTTATTATTTATTACAGTCTAAAATTAATTTGGCTTACAAGCCCTAATACAAAAGTTCCTGAATAAAGTCTGTTTCTACTGTTTTAACTATTATCAGGCTCTGGCTCTCTTTAATAGCAGTAAAATTAATTCTTTAACATTTGTTCATTTTTATATCTGTACTAGAGGCCTGGTACCCAGATTCATGCACTGGCAGGGTCCCTCGGCCTGGCCTGTGGACATCCCTCAAGGGGTCCTGGATTGCAAGAGGGTGCAGGCCAGGCAGAGGGACCCCACCAGTGCACGATCGGGGCCAGAGAGGGACCGTGGGAGGGCTCCAGGGCATGTCCGGCCCATCTCGCCCAGTCCCAATCAGCTGGACCCCAGCAGCAAACTAACCTACTGGTCAGAGCATCTGCCCCCTGATGGTCAGTGCGTGTCATAGCGACTGGTCAAATGGTCGAACAAAGGGTCAGACACTTAGCATATTAGGCTTTTATTATATAGGATGAGAGTCATGATTTTACCTTTTTCTGCAAATAATATTTTAACAGCCTTCTCCTGTTCTCACCAAAGCATATCTGTCACTTCTTCGAAGGAAAATTAATTTCATACTATCTTTTCCAGAAAATCTTTTTTAAAATGCTTTTATTGATTTTTATTTTTCTTTAGAGACAGAGGAAGGGAGAGGGAGAGATAGAAGCATTGATGAGAGAGAAACATCATCCATCGGCTGCCTCCTGCATGCCCCCTACTGAGGATTGAGCTTACAACCCCAGGCATGTGCCCTGACTGGGAATCAAACCAGTGACCTCTTGGTTCCTAGGTCCACGCTCAACCAGTGTGCCACACCAGCCGGGCTTCAGTGCTGAACCACTTCATATGTGATGAATGTGTTGCTTTGCTCTTGGAGGAGGTTTTACTATACAAAATTAGATTGAGTTCCCAAGAATCAAGAGAGTCATGTGTTTCTTTAATATTCAGGGACCAGGACCTGGCACAAGACTCTGGTAGAATTTATGTTCACAGTGATGTCCTCCTGGGGTATCAGTCTGACACCCACTTCTACGAAGATGGGAGGCAGGAATTATCCAAACAAGGCAAGGGAGCTCAGAAACAGCCATTGACCCCGCCTATGCTCTAAAGCTGAACTATTCCATTGCCCTCGTTCAGACTTGGAATTCCTCCCCACACTTACTAACAAGCTTGTTTATCTAGTCACTTTCTACAACAGATTAGAAGCAATAACCTAAAAGTGGGCCCTTAGAAACAGGCATGGTGACAGGAGGATAAATAATAGCTACTATGGAACTATGGGAAGAGTTTTCTTTTTAAGGATTAAATCAAATTAAAATGAAAGAATATATTACTGGACAGTTTTAAAAATATAAGTATATACTCTGGTTTCTCTTCAGATTGTATATATCTTTCATCTTTTACTGAAAAAAATATGTAAGTCTATAGAAAAGGATTTGGAGCTGTTTTTTTTCCTCTTGCTAATCTGTCTTTTTTCAGTTTAATTCACAAGCTCCCTGATACTGAACTAAGAAGACAGAGAAAAGGTTTTTTCCTCCCCTATAACACTTTAGTAATGGTTTGTTAGTTTTATGCTTGGCTTGAAGTCTTCCCTTGCTAAAAGACTAATACTATGCTGGGAAAACAAAAGATGCCCAGCCGGTGTTGCTCAGTGGTTGAGTGTCGACCCATGAACCAGTAGATCACGGTTCGATTTCCCATCAGGGCACATGCCCAGGTTGCGGGCTTGATGTTCCCTCTCCCTTCTCTGAAATCAATAGAAACATATGTTTTAATATATTTTATTGATTTCAGAGAGGAAGGGAGAGGGAGAGAGAGATAGAAACATCAATGATGAGAGAGAATCATTAATAAGCTGCTTCCTGCATGCTCCCTACTGAGGATTGAGCCCACAACCTGAATCGAACCCAGGACCCTTCAGTCCGCAGGCCAATGCTCTATCCACTGAGCCAACCTGGCTAGGGCTGTAGAAACATATTTTTAAAAAATAATGATAGATTTTGTTCTTCTTACCTGGACAGTATAGTAGTCCCCCCTTATTTATAGCAGATATGTTCCAAGACCCCCAGTGGATGCCTGAAACCATGGATAGTACTGAATCCTGTATAATTATGCTTTTAATATACATAAATATCTATGATAAAGTTTAATTTCTAAATTAGGCACACTGAGAGGTTAATAGCAACTAATAACAAAATATACTGTAATAAAAGTTATATAAATGTGATTGGTTACTCATTTCAGGGGATCTTTCTGAAGTCCTCACATAGGCTCAATGCTTTCTGGCACAACACATTGTCATCAGTCGGAACACACTTTCTGTCATGTCTTCCACCCACTTATTGAATGCCTCTTTCATCATAACTAAGCACTTATCATGTACTGTGGATGTAACTTTTGCAGTCTGAGGTGCAGCAGCAAAACAGGCATGGATTTCTTTTTCCACCTTCACAATTTCTTGGATAAAAGATTTGTTCTTACTGTAGATCTTAGTAACCTCAGCATACATTTTTTTCTTTCCTTTATTAAGTTGAGAATTGTCACCTTTTCACTTAAAAGAGGCACTTTACCGCTTCTCTTGGGCATAACTAAATTGCCAGTATCACTATACTCTTTTGCTTTGGGGCCATTATTCAGTAAAATAAGGTTCACTTGAACACAAGCACTGTGATATCATGACAGTCGATCTGATAGCTGGCACACTACTAAGTGATATACTGTGTGGATTTCCTGGACAAAGGGATGATTCAGATCCTGGGTGGGCAGAGGAGAATGGCGCAAGATTTCATCAGGGTACTCAGAAGGGCACACAGTTTAAAAGTTATGAATTATTTATTTCTGGAATTTCCCATTTAATATTTTCAGATTCCGGTTGACCACAGGTAACTGAAACTGTAGGAAGCAACACTGCAAATAAGGGGGACTACTTATATTCATTACTCTCTATTGATAGATAATCTCACTTTACAGGTGAAATACTTAAGAAACTGTGTGAGGTACTTCCATTAAAACAAAAAATTTCTTGGTCATATTGACCCATAAAATTTTGGGAAAAAATGAATGGCCTAATTATCCTGTAAAATCCAAATCTATCCATTAACGTCTGGGAGAGGCCAAGCGTCCCTGGGTCCGGGTGAGACCATGTGTCCCTGGATCCGGGTGAGGCCTCGTGCACCTAGGCCCGGGTGAGCCCAAGTGGCCCTGGGTCGGGGAGAGGCCAAGCGTCCCTGGGTCCGGGTGAGACCATGTGTCCCTGGATCCGGATGAGGCCTCGTGCACCTAGGCCCGGGTGAGCCCAAGTGGCCCTGGGTCTGGGAGAGGCCAAGCGTCCCTGGGTCCGGGTGAGACCATGTGTCCCTGGATCCGGGTGAGGCCTCGTGCACCTAGGCCCGGGTGAGCCCAAGTGGCCCTGGGTCTGGGAGAGGCCAAGCGTCCCTGGGTCCGGGTGAGACCATGTGTCCCAGGATCCGGGTGAGGCCTCGTGTACCTAGGCCCAGGTGAGCCCAAGTGGCCCTGGGTCTGGGAGAGGCCAAGCGTCCCTGGGTCCGGGTGAGACCATGCGTCCCTGGATCCGGATGAGGCCTCGTGCACCTAGGCCCGGGTGAGCCCAAGAGGCCCTGGGTCTGGGAGAGGCCAAGCGTCCCTGGGTCCGGGTGAGACCATGTGTCCCTGGATCCGGATGAGGCCTCGTGCACCTAGGCCCGGGTGAGCCCAAGTGGCCCTGGGTCTGGGAGTGGCCAAACGTTCCTGGGTCTGGGTGTGACCATGTGTCCCTGGATCCGAGTGAGGCCTCGTGAACCTAGGACCGGGTGAGGCCACGTGCCCCTGGGTCTGGGAGAGGCCAAGCGTCCCTGGGTCCGGGTGAGACCATGCGTCCCTGGATCCGGATGAGGCCTCGTGCACCTAGGCCCGGGTGAGCCCAAGTGGCCCTGGGTCTGGGAGAGGCCAAGCCTCCCTGGGTCCGGGAGAGACCATGTGTCCCTGGATCCAGGTGAGGCCTTGTGCAACTAAGCCCGGGTGAGGCCACGTGCCCCTGGGTCTGGCAGAGGCCAAGTGTCCTTGGGTACGGGTGAAGCCAGATCCTGGGTCCGGGTGAGGCCGTGCGCCCCTGGATCCATCCGGGTGAGGCTGGGTCCCAGGCCCGGGTGAGACCACGCGCCCCTTGGGTATGGGTGAGGCCACGTGCCCCTTAGTCCAGGTGACGCCGTGCCCCTGGGATCGGCCGAGACCAAACCAGAGGGAGTCAGACCTCCATTACCACCATTTGTCCACCACCCAGAGCTGAGGGGTCAGTGCTGACATGTACACATAAGGAACTACTGGACATCGAAATTGGGTCTCAAAAGAACTGTTGGTCCAGGGGGAAGCTCGCTACAGATTGATTCATTTGCCTGTCAGCATAAATATTATTGCTCGTCTCACATTCAGTTCTTATTAGTATATATCTAGTGACATTTGATCTCGTTCATCTAGAGGAAATGATGAACAACATAGACTGAGGAACAAGAACAGAACCAGAAGCAAGGAGGCATCGATCGGACTATCGGGCCTCAGAGGGAGGATACGGGAGGGTAGGGGGAGGGTGGGGGGAGGGGGAGAGTTCAACCAAAGGACCTGTATGCATGCATATAAGCCTATCCAACGGTTAAGTTCAACAGGGGATTGGGGCATGCGTGGGGAGAGGGGTGGGATGGGAATGGGGGGATGAGACAAATATGTGACACCTTAATCAATAAAGAAATTAAAAAAAAAAAATCTATCCATTAACTCTAAACAATAATGTGATATTCATCTCAAAGTCCCCAGAGGCCCTCCTCATATAAAATGATTCCAGGAGGGCTGGTGAGACTGTAGTGACTCCTGCTCTATCAGGCTTTATCTTTTTAACACTTCAGACTTGTCAAATATTGTCAAGAATGACATCACATGCTCAGCAGGTGCAAGCCACATTCTCAAAGAGAATATCACCCAGCCTTTATGTGATTTGCAGTCAGGAGACTGAGGTTACTGGAAAGAGACACCAATGAAAGTCTTCCTTAGAATTGCACTGGAATGGACCATTTCAGGACCTTTTAACTACAAGTACTACATTTAAACTCCAGGGTGTACATCCATGAGTACATGAAAGCCAGTGTCAATGATAGCACAAACAACACATCTTTGCCTTTTCAATGTGCACACCTGGGATTGTATTTTGGTGTGATTAATCAAATGTATTTCCTATGCTTGCCACGTAAAAATATGCCATACATTTTGTGTTTAATCATTCAGCATCTCCAAGTATTCAAAACAGAACTTCCCAATGCTCATTTTGTTAATATTTTGACATGCTATCTTACCAGGAGGTATCCAAGACAGTATTTCACTAATGTGTGCAAGGATTTATACTCTGTCTAGGAGTTCCTGAACTACATCTTGTTATCCATAATTTATATCAGACTCTGGCTCAAATAGCAAAAGAAATAGCTCAAGCATTAGAATTACAACAAACAAGCATACATTTATCAGATAGAAATTTTAATTGCTTGCCAGCCAGGTTGGAATCTGGGCGATGTGTAACACATCTTATTGTTCCTGAATAAATACCTTAGGAGAAGTGGACCAATCAATCAATTAATTAAAAAGCCACTTGCTTACCTAATATTGATCAAACTAATTCTTGTGAATTGCTTTTCTAGTTGGGCTTAGACACTAAGAAATTGGACATGAAGTGGATCCAATATTTCTTATTATGATGATCCTTAGGTTCTTGCCCTCCTCCACAATCTAACATCCAGGTTCTTAAATAGTGGTACATAGTCATGATCCCAAAGCAACAGTTAGCTCGTGATCAGCCTCAGAAAGAACTTTCAGCCCTTGTTATTACCTAGTTTGGCTGCTGAGTGACTGAGAGAGGTAGTTGAGAAATTCTGGGAGAGTTGCTGGTGCAGGACTGGCAGAGTTGAGATGTAAGTACTAATTGAGGACAGTGACAGATGTAGCATAGACACAACCTGTCCTGCTTTACGCAGAATTAAACTCCCAAGGTCTTCTGAGGAATCCAGAAACAACTTAATTTGCTTTTCTTGAGGACACAGTCTTCTGCTTAAGGGTAGAACACCCAATTTGGCCAGTTGCTGGTTGCCTGCTCACCCAACAAGAGGAGAGCAAAATTTACCATTTCCAAATACGGCTGTGATTCTCCTTTCCTCATTCATCTTTCATGTAGATAAATCCTTTGTTAGATAAAATCAGTTACTATTCAAGTAAGTTAGTGTGATAATAATTTAAAAATATGTCTTTGGGTTATTCTCTGACACATTACCTAACCTCTATGGGCATTAGTTTTCTCATCTTGTTAAGTGGAAATGCACAATACAAAAGTAAGTGAAATCGCAAAGGTCCACTGCTCAGCACTGCATCAGGCACATATACAGAAAAGCTGCCTTCCAAGATGAAATTGATGATGAAGGCATTCAATCTCAGTCAACAAGCATTATAAGCATTACAAATAAGAAGGAACTTAAGTGAAATGCTTGGTGGACTCCTCATCATTCAATTAACCATGTGTGTGTTAGTTAAGCTCCCTGCTCTGAGGAATACAAAAGTAGAGACAAGATCCCTTCTAAGGAAACAGGAGATGAGCTGGGGATATAAAATCACACATGAACCAATACTTCAAGAACACAACCATGGTGGAATTTAACAATTTGAGTAAGCTGTGGAAAAGCAAAGGAGGGTACTTAATGAAAGAATGCAGGAAGATATGAAGAAGCAGTCAGACGGACCAGATAATAAAAAAAACCCATCTTAGCTCCTTCTGATGCCCAACAGAGTTCCTCAGCACCAGGTGTTATAGGCCAGTATCCTAGATTGAAACCTTGAGTTATAGAAACTTTTTAAAAATATATCTTTATTGATTTCAGAGAGGAAGAGGGAGAGATAGAAACATCCTATCTAATAAAAGAGAAACATGCAAATTGACCGCACCTCTGCTACAGCCACACCCACAAGCCAATCAGGAGTGAGTATGCAAATTAACCCAACCAAGATGGTGGTTAATTTGCATATCCAGAAGCAGAGCGAAGACTGCAGACAGCGTAGAAGGAAGCCAAGCGCTGCAGAAGGGAGCGAAGCTGCGGAGAAGCAAGCAAGTGGGGCAGCAGAGAAGGGAGGTAAGCAGGCGGGGCGGCGGAGACTGCCGCAGGAAGCCCTATTCTTGCAGGAATCTTCCTGCAATGGGCCTCTAGTCAATGATAAGAGAAAATCATTCATTGACTGCCTCCTGCACACCCCACACTGAGAATTGAGCTCGCAACCAGGCATGGGTCCTGACTGGGAATCAAACCATGACCGCCTGGTCAACGCACAACCACTGAGCCATGCTGGCTAGGCTATAGAAACTTTCTGTGCCTCAGTTTCCTCACCTGTAGAATAGAAATAATAATAATACCTAATTCAGAGACTTGTGTGCTTTAATGTAATAATGGGTGAAAAGTGCTTAACAAAGTGCCAATACAAAGCAGGCAATATGTGGTAGTTATCAATTGTGATTTTGGTTCTCTATCATTGACATTGCCTTTCTATTCTTCATTCTCTCTCAGCCCCTCTTGCAGCCATGTTGCAAAATACCACTTTGTTCACAGTTTCATAAACATTCTTTGCTCTTTCTGACTTATACCTTTGTTTACACTGAATGTACCATAGCTCCCTTCCCTAATTCATACCCCTCCCAAGCATATGCAGAACTCATCCACCTGTCACAGTTGTTCTCAGCTTTCAAGGTCTAGATTAAATCAGGAAAGTATTCCAGATTCATTCTCCCATTACTCAATTACATGTTCTTACCTTTATAAAACACTCTTCATGGACAGCATTGTGTTGTAATTGCTTTTGTAATCAAAAGCATCAAATTGGTTTATGAGGCAAGCACACTGCTTTTTTAACCTTTGAGTTCCCTTGGGCCAGCCAAAACAAGGTACATAGTAGGCTAGTTAGATCACAAAAGTCAGAAATTCTTGATGTAAGCTCTCCAAAGATAGAGGCCAAGTAGTTCCCCTGCTTTTAGAGTCTGCTTGGATTCTGCACTGCATGAATAGGCTATAAGAGGAACCGATCTAGGAATGAGAACCAACAATCTGACAATTTGTGTTAATTATAAGTCTTTACAGCATTTTGAACACTAAACATTTTTGGTGACTGAAACTCCTGACAATGGTAATGCATAATACCTGGATTGTAAGTGTTCTGCTGTGTGTGCAGGTGCACATGTGTATACGTCCAAACGCCACAAATCTCTGTATTGGTGACTTCCTGCATGTTTTTCAAGGTTTCACAATCTACACTAACTAGAACATATTCCGCTTTAGCCTAGGCCCATGGTCGGCAAACTGCGGCTTGCGAGCCACATGCAGTTCTTTGGCCCCTTGAGTGTGGCTCTTCCACAAAATACCACGGCCTGGGCGAGTCTATTTTGAAGAAGTGGCGTTAGAAGAAATTTAAGTTTAAAAAATTTGGCTCTCAAAAGAAATTTCAATCGTTGTACTGTTGATGTTTGGCTCTGTGGACTAATGAGTTTGCCGACCACTGTCCTAGGCTGATGTAAGAGCTTTCATTGTATGGGAATGTATAGGGATTACTTTTTAACAAAAGCCAAGTGTTCCCTTTGGATGAATTGAATTCCTCAGTCTCACAGTGAAATAATTACATTTGTCAGTTTTGATTTATTGATTCTTTGAACATCACATCTTCCTTTGCATGTTTATTAGTTTCATTAAAGATATTCTGCTCATCTTTTTCATGGTCACCTCCTTCAAGGCAAAGAAAGGCTCACCCAGGGGCCTTCAGAGCCCCCTGTAGAGTTTCCTTCCTCTCTGCTGAGTCCTGCCAGCTGCTACCCTTCCACCAACTGCACACACACACACACAAATTCCCAGCTTTTGTGATGGAGTTTAGAAAACATATATTAAATCTAATAACTTCAGTTATGACATCCAAGCAGTAGTCATGGTAAATGGCTTATCTTGCTGACAAACGTGCTTTGTGAAAAATCACCCCTTACCTTGGGCAACTGGGCAAGAAAAACAGGATAATCCAAAGACTCCTGTGCAGTCAAGGAACCTGGAGCCATCTGGTTAGGACAAAAATAAATCAGCAATGAAGCCTGCATGAATCTCCAAGGATTTGCACGACTGAATTAACATCACTCAGATTGAAGAGCAGAGGAAACTGGGAGCAGAGACCATTGAAACAACTCTAATTAACACACGTGGAGAAAGGGGCTTTTAGAATGAAATGCCTTGTATTATCCAGCACTAAAACCCACACAATAATTTGAAAGTTCTCCAGCTTGATAAAGACAAATCAAAGCATGTATTGATTGAAGGGTAAGCTCTGGTCCGGTACAAAAACACAACAAAACAAAATAAAAATGTCATTTAACGGGCACTTAACAAACCAGAGGCTTCAGCTAAGCAGAATTATTTGGTTGTGTTATGTTAAGAAAGCCAGTGTCTGATACCCCACTCTGAGAACTCTGTGTGAACTTACATTTTGACATGTGCTTAGGGTTCCAGACTTAGCAAATCACAATTATGCCATATTTGGAATACAGTTATACTAAAAATTGTTTGTTGTTTATCTGAAATGCAAATTTAGCTGGGCAGCCTATATTTTATCTGGCAACCCTCCTCTGGAAACAAAGACCACCCAAATGAGAACAAAAAGAGGCTATTTATTCAGAGCTTGTTATAACAAGGGAGTCATCAGCAGCCATCACTGTGTTTGGCAGCCATCCAAAGGCAGGCAGGGGAGTGGGAAAGCTTTATAGTGGGGGGGAAAAACAGAAGGCTGCAGGTGTGCCCTATGGAAATATACAAAGACCAAACAAATGAGAAAAACAAAGGCTATTCATTCTGAGCTTGCTATATAGCAAGAGAGTCAGCTACCATCACTTGTGTTTGACAGAGACTCAAAGGCAGGCATGGGAGAGGGAAAGCTTTATAGTGGGGAAAAAAAGGGAAGGCTTCAGGTGTTCCCTGATGGAGGCTGTTGACCTGGGGAAGCTGCAGGTGAGCTAATTACAAGCGGAGCATCCTATGTGACTGATTAAGGGAGTTGATTTGGCTTTCTCCTTTTGGTCCAAGGTGGAAGGAAGCAGGGACAAAAATTAGGGAAGCTGTCAGTTATTAATCAAGTTCTTGCCATTTGGGGCTGGTTGTCACAGAAGTTATGTTTAACTTCCTGGATTGTCACTAGAGTTCAATTTGGCTTTCTGCAAGTTTGACTTGCAGCAGTATACCTTCCTGGGATGTTTATTGTGGATAAGTGGTTGGTTTCCTGGGTAAGTTGCTGCAGGCGTTGGGTCAACGTTCTACTTTTATATGTGGTCTGGCCATTGTCCACATCTATATTCAATCTCTCAGGCCTGCTTAAAGGCTATTGGCAGGGGAATCTAGAGGTGAGCAAATTAAAAATGGTGACTGGTTTGGGAAGTAGATTTGTCTTCCTATGGACAATCAGGTTGGAAGCTGGGGTCAAAAAATAGGGAAGCTGATAGTCATCAATGAAGTCCGGATGGTTTGGGGCCAACTGATGCAGATGTTATGGTTTGGGGCCAACTGATGCAGATGTTATGGTTTGGCTTGCCCAGAAGGTTGCAACAGAAATGGTGATTTGGCAAAGGACCTGAATAGACATTTGTCCAAAGATATAAAAGTGGCCCAAAAGCACATGAGAAAGATATTCAACATTCTTTTTTAAAATGTTTGTATTATTTTGAGAGAGAGAAGAAGGGAGAGGGATAAAGATATAGTAATATTGATGAAAGAGACACATCAATCAGCTGCCTCCTGCATGCCCCCCAACCAGGGATTGAGCCTGCAACCTGGACATGTGCCCTGACCAGGAATCGAACCCGGGACCTCTCAGTTCATGGGTTCATGCTTAACAACTGAGCCACATCGGCCGGGCAATGTTCAACATTCTTAGTTATCAGAGAAAATGGAAATCAAAACCACAATGAGCTATTACTTCACACCCACTAGGATGGCTATAATTAAAAAGACAGAAAATAACAAGTGTTGATGAAGAGGCAGATAAATGGAAACCCTCCTACATTGCTGGTGGGAATGTAAAATGGTGCAGCTGCTGTGGAAAATGGTTTGGCAGTTCCTCCAAAAGTTAAACATAGTTACCATATGACCCAGCATTCCACTCCTAGCTATACACCCAAACCAACTGAAAACACATGTCAAAAAAAAAAAAAACTTGTACACAAATGCTCCCAGCTATTCACAGAGCAAAAAATGGAAGTAGCCTAAATGAATGTATAAACAAAAATGTGGTCTAGCTATACAATGAAATGCTATTTAGGCATAATAAAGAATGAGGTACTAATACATGGTACAACATGGTTGAACCTTGAAAACATTATGTAAAGTGAAAAAAGCCAAACACAAAAGACTACATATTGTACAATTCCAATTATAAGAAATGGCCAGAATAAGCAAATCCATAGAGGCAGAAAATAGATTGGTGGTTGCCAGAGCCTGGGAGGAGAGGAGAATGTGGAATGACTGCTAATGGGTACAGGTTTACTTTGGAGGATAGTAAAAATGTTCTAGAATTAGATAATAGTGATGGTTGCATAAATTTGTGAATATACTAAACCACTGAATTGTACACTTGTAAAATATGCTATGATTCTCTTTAGGAGAACATTTTCTAGTCACTTATTGTGATGATTGAGATATGTCTTCTAACTTTTACAACCTTCCTGAATGTACATCCTTCTGGACACCTGTGCAAAATGGACCTTCTTTCGGTCTCTTGTCATTGTCCCATGTTGTTCTGCAGACACAGCTTCAATATCTTCTATCCTGGTGTCTGAATCCATTAGTTATGACTGCCAAATGCTGATGGAGGCCCCAATAAAACACTTGAGAAAATATCACAGGCCACTTTGTATAATAAACTATTTCAAATGATATTGTAAGAACTACAAAATACATTAAATTTAGGATTTATATTTTCCTTCTTCCCTTCCCTTCCACTTTTATTCTCTCTACAGATTTAGAAAATATAATTGCTATAGACTCTGGTTAGTTTTAATCACATGAGGTAAACCCGGAAGGCCGTAAATTGCAGCTCTAATGCCCTTTAGCTCTCTCTGCTTCACCATCTACAAATGGTTAGCTTGTGTTTTATTTCTTTCAAGCAGGGCCTTCTAAAAGTGTCTGGCCTGGCCTGAGTGGCTCAGTGGTTGAGCGTAGGCCTATGAACCAGGAGGTCTCAGTTCAATTCCCAGTCAGGGCACATGCCCAGGTTGTGGGCTCAAGCCCCGGTGTGGGGCATGCAGGAGTCAGCCAATCAATTATTCTCTCTCATCATTAATGTTTCTATCTCTCTCTCCCTCCCTTCCTCTCTGAAATCAATAAAAATATATTTAAAAAATAGAAAAAAGTATATTTTATAAAATAAGTGTCTGATCTACCAATCTTCAATAAGCTGATTGACTTTAAAATGGTAAGAGCTTGCCCTAGCCAGTTTGGCTCAATGGATAGAGTGTCGGCCTGCAGACTGAAGGGTCCCAGGTTCAATTCTGGTCAAGGGCACATGCCCAGGTTGCAGGCTCAATCCCCAGTAGGCAGCCAGTCCATGATTCTCTCATCATTATGTTTCTATCTCTTTCTCTCTCTCCCTTCCTCTCTGAAATTTTCCTATGTGCCAAGGAAGAGATTTTTAGACAAATGCAACCCAGAGCTGAATCTAGTAAAAGGTGTCTAACTGGAGAAGAATACTCATACGGAAGGTGATTGACTTTTGACAATAAGGCAGCCTTCACTTACCCAAGTGACTCTCCCACAGGAAGATGTTAGTCATGTGGCTTTCTTTATAACCTGGTAGGAAAGACTGTTTCTCTAGGATCTGGTATCAGGAGCTCCAGGTTAATGGGCCCTTGTTTGCCATCTTACAGGACATGGCAGTATGAGTTCAATTAAGACAAGCTAGAGTCTAGAAGTAGACTCACCTAGCCCTTCTCACAAGGGAGCTGGCTCAACATCAGAGGTGGAGGTAGGGTGAATATAATGTCCTATAGGAACAAATGGCAGAGGACAGTCCAGGTCAGTAGTTAGGTGAGTTGGGTGAGGAGTCAGAGGAAACTCTAATTTGAAGTGCCAAGAATTCCAGCTAGCTCTTGGGGTATGGTGGCACGGTATCAAGGGGAAGGCTACACATCAATTGTAATTCTTGGAAGTCTAAGTAGGTTGGCAGTCAGCCCCAGGGGCATCTTGTAATAGGCAGCAAGACTAAAGATACTGGACTAGCTTTCAAAGCCAAAACTTGAGTCCATTGGTAGTCAGGTTGGGGAAAGGTGTTAGGATATACTGGAAAGATACAAGCACAGAGTTCTCATATGAGAGCATCGGGGAGGGGACGGTATTGTTATGACAGATACCAAGGCTCAAGAGCTATAAAGACCCAGAAACAATTTAGAAGCAAGTAGTCCTAACATTGAGCCCCAGAATGTTAAAACTGACGTTTAGTGAAATTTCACAGAAGTCACTTTATTCAGCAGGATCACAGAGCAGAGCTGCTTAGGCAAACAGTTTTCCAATAGTTGGTGCTTTTGCAATTAAATATTTTCTCATGTAGTGTAGTGAAAGCCAGAGGTGGGGGCAGGGGTGGAAGCAGGATGAATATAATGCCCAGCAGCTATGGGAACAAATGACAGAGGGCAGTCCAGGTCAGTAGTTAGGTGAGGGCTTAAAGGAAACTCCAATTTGAAGTGCCAAGAGTCTAATCTGAGAGCCTCTACAAGAAATGCTGTCTTTTCTTAGCAATATAGGACATACATGCACTCAAAAGGAGGCAGAGGCACCTGCTGGGCTTGTGACTGAGTTTTGGGTTGAATGGGGGACATGAGACTGCTCACACGAGATCAGGCCCCCATCACCGTGGCACGGAGTCTGGATTCGAAGCCTGTCTCCATCACTAAAGACCTGCCTCCACGGCACAGAACTCTGGCCAAGCAACCATGTGCCAGCGTTAAACCAGCAGCCAATAGGAGTTGGGCGCGCGTTTTGGGGTAAGCCTCTTCTGCGCGGAGGAAAAGCTTGGGAGAGGCGAAAGCTCACATTATCCAGTCAGATTCTAAAACAAGCCTTAAAGCCCGCCCCCCTCTCCTTGGATCCAATCGCTTGCCCCTGCACGCGCAAGCCACTGATTTAAAATCATAGAACCTTGAAGGGCAGAACTTGCGAAGCTGCAACTGAAGCCTAGGAGAGGTGGAGGCCACAGTCCAATAGTGAGTGCCTGCTTGGGACTCTAATTGAAACCGGGAGGATGGGTGGGGGCTGCACACGGTCAAGGTAATGCCATTCCTGCCCCATCAGGGGTTTGTGTGGAAACTCTCTTCCCAGGGGCGATAATACCCCTTAGTGTGCCCCCCAAACCCACACAATGATTTGTTCCAAAATAGACGCCCCCAACCCAGTGGTACCTCCCAGAGAGGGCTGCTCCCTCTCTGCCTCCTGCCGTGGTATAACCTGGGAAGGTGGGTCCATCCTATATCCTTCGTTCCCTAACTCCCATAGGCCCCCTAGTGGTGTGATTAAGGAAGCTTTGATGCAAATGCCCCGTGCACTTTTCCTTCTCAGGCTCCTCCCACTCCCTGGACCCTTCCATCCGCGTCTCTTCCCAGTCCACACCCAGTCCCAAATGGACCATCCCAGGCCTTGACCCTGAGATCTTGCAGAAAGCCAAGGTCAAGGAGTCCATCCACCTGCCTCATAATGCCCAGCAGATGCATCTGGTGGTCTCTGGTCCTCTTGAGGCCTTTGTCCTTGTAAGAGTGTAATTGTGTCCATTGTGCAGGTGAGCAGACAGGGCCAGGGAGGGCAGGAGCTGGGCCTGCAGCTCCACAGCAGGTGAGTGGGCAGATTGTGGGTTGGCTTTTTTTGCCCTATAGTCATATACACCCTCACACCACAGGGAGCTTTTCTTCTGCTTCCTTTTCTTGGCCCAGTGTCTTCCCCAGAACACCATCCCTGATGCATCTACTCATCCTAGGAAGGGGTTCTAGATGCAGCATTCAGGCCCTGGGAGGGGACTGGCTGGAGGCAGAGCTGGCAGCCATCTGGGTCTGAATGGGGTTTTGGTGGCCTTTTTAAAACTTCACACTCGGTTCAGACAGCTGCCAGTGCCTTCTCTCAGGACAGTCTGAGCTATAGCCTGTCTTGCCTTAGGTTTCTTTCCTCAGAGCCAGTCCATATTATGTAAAAGAGCCTATAATGCAACCTTTCAATGACAAGATTAAAATGAGCCCTTCCTTTTAACCATGGAAATGAGCTTCTGGTAAAAGGAACAAGCGCAGGAAAGGGAGGAAGGCCATTTGCAGAACACTCTGAACACCACTGACTAGGACCAGGGTCCTCCGGGACGAAGGGCAGAGCTGGCCCTGGTTGTCCCCAGCAGTCCACACACAGAGGGGATGGCTCTGATGAACACCAGGGATGGGGCTAAGGCACCCAGATTCTTGCGACCCCCTCAGGTGTAAATGTTTAAGGCTCTGTCCCTCCTCTGTCTTCTTTGAGGCCATCCCAGTCCTGGAGATGTGACGCCCCTGCTGACAAAGTATTGCTGTATCGTGGACAGTCCATAGCTGAGGTGTTCCTGGGGACACCAAGACCTCATCATGGGATCAAGACTTCAGTCAGGCTTCTCTGAATGAAAGGGAAAGGCAGTTTGGCTTATCAGAAAGCTTGGGTCTGGACCTGGACTCACCCTGGACCACAGACACTCAGAACTGGAATTGGGGGTGTTGTAGGATGTGGTCAGGTGACAGCCAGGCTGAGGGGGTAATAGTTGAGTACAGAGAGCAGAGACCATGGTGAGGTCAAAATACTGGGCCTACAACCAGGAGAACAAAGGAGAGGAAGATCAGGAAGGCCCTGCAAAGGACTTGGTGCATGAGCTGTGGAAAACATAAAATTCACCCAGGGCCTCATCTGTATACTGTTAATAAAAGTTGGTGGCCTAACCGGTTTGGCTCGGTGGATAGAGTGTTGGCCTGCGGACTGAAGGGTCCCAGGTTCTATTCCGGTCGAGGGCATGTACCTTGGTTGCGGGCACATCTCCAGTAGGGGGCGTGCAGGAGGCAGCTGATGGATGTTTCTCTCTCGATGTTTCTAACTCTCTCTCTCCCTTCCTCTCTGTAAAAAAAATCAATAAAATAAAATAATTTTTTAAGTGCAGTTGGTGGAATTGGTGTGAGAAAAACCTGATTCGTGTAAAGTGATCAGCCAGTGTCTAGCACAGAGTAACTCTAACGTAAATGCTGATAGTGTGCTATTGCTATTATTACAAGAACTAGAGGCCCAGTGCATGATTGAATCATGCACATGTAGGGTCCCCTACACGCTTTCGCTTTCGATCACGGGGGAGCTGGGTGCCTGTCCGCTGGTGCGCCAGGCCTTTCAGAAGCCTCCGGCTCGGAGGAGGCTTCTGAAAGACCTGTCCCGCAGCACAGCCATGGCGCAGACGCTGAGCTCGAGGAGCTCAGTGCCCCGCCGGCCCAATCAGCCACCCTGGCCACCCCAAGTCCCGCCCCCCCGCGCCTCCTGGCCAATCACGGGCATAGCGAAGGTACGGTCAATTTGCATATTTGTCTATTATTAGGTAGGATGATTCTATCTGAATTAACTGTTGACATACTGTTCTCCCCCACAGGGTAGATACCTTGTTCCCTTCAAGGTTAAGCCCCATCTATCCACTCCTGTGGCCCCAGTGTGGAGACAAAGGCAGTCACCACAGTGGTCTGGTAAGGAAGAGGGTGTTTGATAGACAGAATAATAGCCCCCAAAACATGTCCACATCCTAAGCCACAGAACCTAGAATATGTCACCTAACATGGCAAAAGGGACTTTGCAGATATGATTAAATTTGGTTTTTATTTTTTTATTTTTAGAGAGGCAGGGAGAGGGAAATAGAGAAACATTGATGTGAGAGCACAATATTGGGCTACCTCCTGCACAACCTCTAATGGGGATGGAGCCCACAATCCATATATATATATATATATATATATATATATATATATATGCCCTGAGAATCGAACCGGCAACCTTTTGGTGCACAGGGCAACACCCAACCAACTGAACAACACTGGCCAGGGCTAAATTTAAGCATTATGAGGTGGGAATATTATCCTGGATTATGTAGGTAGACCCAGTGTAATCACAAGGTTCTTTATAAGTGAAAGGAGGCAAGAAAGAGAGTGATTTGATGAGAGAAAGACTCAACTAGCTATTGCTGGCTTTGAAGATGGAGGAAAGGGGCACCAGCCAGGACTGTGGGAAGCCTCTAGAAGCTAGAAAATGCAAATGCATGATTTCTCCCCCAGAGCCTCTAGAACAGTGGTTCTCAACAGCAGCGGTTCTCAACCTGTGGGTCACAACCCATAGGTTGAGAACCGCTAGCAGGGTCGCCTAAGACCATCGGAAAACACAGATATTTACATTACGATTCATTAACAGTAGCAAAATTACAGTTATGAAGTAGCAACGAAAATAATTTTATGGTTGGGGGTCACCACAACATGAGGAACTGTATTAAAGGGTCGCGGCATTAGGAAGGTTGAGAACCACTGCTCTAGAAGAAACACAGCCCTGGTGACAGCTGGTTTTAAGCTACTAAGTTTATTATAAATTTGTTATATTATCAATATGAAACTACTAGAGGAGGGAACACATATCCTTCCAACTCACTTCCTTTCTCCCTCTCAGAAATGTCTAGTGCTATGACCCCTATGACATGGTGTCCCTGTCCCCTCCATCAGCCTCAGAGACAGGGGGAGACTGGTGAGGGTGTGTGGGGCCTAGCACTCTCAAGGGGGCAGGCTGGGAAGGGACCTGGGGTACAAGGAAGTCCCCCCTTGCACATTATCCAACACTATAATACATACACTTGAGTGAGGTGACAGGGTATTATGGCTGATAGTTATTATAAGAGTTCTGGGAACTGATGACAGCTGACATTGGCACATCTGGGTTTTCTATTTGTAGTTTTTAATATAGTTTAATATAGGTTTGAGCCTTTCATCACTCATGTTTCAATTATCTTCTCCCAACTTGTGTCCCAATTGCGGTCTTCACTCTTTATGGTGTTCTTTCATCAATAGTCATTTTTAATTTAATTAAATGTTTTACAATTTTCATTTATGATTTAGTGTTTTTGTGTCTTAAGAAAACTTTCTACCATGAGTATATGAAGGTATTCTTCCCTACTAAATTCTTAAAGTTCTCTAGGTTTTGAATCCACCTAGAATTATTTTTGTGATGTTGTGAGGTAGGGATACAATTTCATATGATTTCAATATGGATAACCAATGCTCCATTTACTTAAAGTCCAACTATGCCCCTCTGGTCTCACAGTACCTCCTCGGCTACCTATTCTGTGTCTCCATAAGAATGGGTCTGTTTCTGAGACCACTGGTCTTTCACTGGTCTATTTGTCAACCCTTGCAGCAATATTACACCATCTTAATTGCTATACTTTTATAATAAGTATGAGCATCCTGGCTAGTGGGCAATTAGACATAAATATAAGAATTAACTTGTTATAATACATACACAAAAATCTATTTGAATCACGACTGGATTTGCACTGAACTACAAAACAGTTTAAAGGGAACTAACAGTTGAACAACATTGACTCTTCCATTTGATGAACACATTTATTTATTGAGTCCTTTTTAATGTCTTTCAAGGCTTTTTTTTTTTTTAGGTTTTCTTTTTTCCAGAGATCTTGCACCCTAACCGGTTTGGCTCAGTGGATAGAGTGTGGGCCTATGGACTAAAGGGTCACGTGTTCAATTCTGATTGAAGGCTCAATCCCCAGTCCTGGTCCGGGCGGGTGCCAGAGGCAACCAACGGGAGGCAACAAACCAATATGCCTCTCTCACATTGATGTTTCTGTCTCTCACCCTTCCTTCCCCTCTCTCTAAAAAATCAATGGAAAAATATTTCTAGGATTAACCAAGAAAAACACAGAGATCTTACTCCCTTTTGTTAATTTCAGTTCATAAATGGTATTTGTATTAAAACTTCTTTGTTATTAGCATACAAAAGCAATGGATTTTTCTTATTTTTAAAAATATATATTTCTTTATTGATTTCAGAGAGGAAGGGAGAAGGAGAGAGCGATAGAAACATCAATGATGAGAGAGAATCATTGATCGGCTGCCTTCTGCACGCCCCCTACTGGGGATCGAGCCCACCACCCAGGCATGTGCCCTTGGCTGGAATGGAACCTGGGACCCTTCAGTCTGCAGGCTGACGCTCTATCCACTGAAACAAGCTGGCTAGGGCAGCAATGAATTTTTAAATATGGATTTTGTATAAAAAATCTCTCAAAATTCTTGCCCGAGTTGCAGGCTCGATCCCCAGTGTGGGGCATGCAGGAGGCAATGATTCTCATCACTGATGTTTCTATCTTTCTCTCTCTCCCCCTTCCTCTTTGACCAGGAAGTGAATCGTGACCTCCTGATTCATAGGTCGATGCTCAACCACTGAGCCACGCAGGCCGAGCAATAAAAAAAATTTTTTAATCTTTTAAAATTCTTAATAACGCTAATAATTTATCCATGGATTATTTTGGATTTCCTATAACACAGTGGTATCATCTAAAAATAATGACAATTCTGTTCATTTCCAATCATTAAATATTTTTTATATCTTTATTGATTTCAGAGAGGAAGGGAGAGGGAGAGAGAGATGATGAGAGAGAATCATTGATCAGTTCCTTCTCCCTGATTGGGGATTGAGCCCAAAACTTGGGCATATGCCCTGACCAGGAATCGAACTGTGACCTCCTGGTTCCTAGGTCAGCACTCAATCACTGAGCCACCACAGCTGGGCCATTAAATATTTTTAATATTTTTTTATTGATTTCAGAGAGAACGGGAGAGAAACATCAATGATGAGAGAAAATCATTGGTTGGCTGCCTCCTGCACACCCCCTACTGAGGATCGAACCTGCAACCCAGGCATGTGCTCTTGACCGGAATCAAATCCAGGAACCTTCAGTCTGCAGGTTGATGCTCTATCCACTGAGCCAAACTAGCTAGGGCAAACATTTTCTTTTTGACTTAATGTTCTTGCTAGGACCTCCAGTACAATGCTGAGTATAAATGGTGACAGCAGGCATGCTTGCTACATTCCAAAGGTCAAAGCTCTTAACATTTCACTTCTAAGTATGTAGTTTATTGTAAATCTTTGTAGTTACCCTTTATGTTAAATAAGTTTATTCAATGAACTTGCTAAGTCAGATTTTATCTAACTCTCTACATCAAACATGTCAAACTCGCGGCCCGCGGGCCACATGTGGCCCACAATGAATATTTTTGCGGCCCAGCCAATATAACGGTATGTAAGAAACGTTTTAATAAAAATTTCATACCTTAATTTTTACAATATCCTGTTATACATAATTATTAATAATGAACTACAACGTTTGCTAAGGACTGATTACTATAATCGTGTTGCATTCATTTCCTTTACCTGCCTTATGCGCAGGCGCACCATTTCTCTCCACTAATACTAGCAGTGAATATATTAGCAGCCAACTGCCATGTCATTAGTCTTGTACTGACTTGTGTGGTGTGCGCAACAGGAAATATTTTGCTTTCAGAGAACAAGAAAAATAGGTTTATTTGTGTTATGCTTATTAATTTGTGCAGTTATTCAGTGTTTGGTAAGTTAATATTCAAGAAAAAATATTTTTATTAAAATGTTCTATTTTATGTTAACGATGGCTCATTTATTTCAGCCCTTTGTATTCAGCATGTCTCTATCGAAATAAACCTATGTTTCTGTGAAAATTGAAGCTTTTGGTTTTTTGCGGCCCACATACACTTCAACCTTGTTTATTTGGCCCGTTAGCCTTTGAGTTTGACATGCTTGCTCTACATCTATTAAGATAATTGTGTTTTTTCTTGTTTAATTTGCTAATGGAGCAAATTATGCTGATTAAATTCAAATGTTAAATCACAGTGCAGTTTTGGAATAAATCCAACTTGGTCATATTATACTTTTTTAATATACAAATGGTCCCCGACTTATGATGGTTCAACTTAAAACTTTTTTGATTTTATGATGATGCGAAAGCAATACACATTCAGTAGAAACCGTGTTCAGATTTTGAATTTTGATCTTTCCCCAGGCTAGCAATATGCAGTATGATACTCTCTTGTGATGCTGGGCAGCAGTGAGCCAAAGCTCCCAGTCAGCTACAAAATGACAAGAATAAACTACCAATACTATACGTTGTTTGTATTACCATCATTTTTTGAATATTGTGTTTTGTGTTTTAACATCCCCTCATGTCCACAAAACAACCATCTGTGTCTTCTGCTTCTGGTGAGAAGAGGAAGGCAATTACTCAAGATAATTTCCCAACTGTATAGGCTAATATACACTGAGTGACCAGATGATGATGATCTCTGAACGCATAATAATCTGGCCACTCAGTGTATATCCTATATAATAAAAGGCTAATATGCAAATTGTCCCCTCGACCAGGAGTTTGACCAGCAGGCAGGCTGGCCAACCACCCATGTCCCCTCCCCCTGGCCAGACTGGCTGGACCCTACCCATGCACAAATTCATGCACCGGGCCTCTCTCAAATATATATATATTTATACTAGAGGCCTAATGCACGAAGATTCGTGCAAGAATAGGCCTTCCTTCCCCTGGCTGCCAGCACCGCCTTCACTCTGACCAGATGTGTCAATTTGCATATTCCCTCTTTATTGGCTGTGGGTGCTGCCATCTCTGTCGCGGAGTTACAATTTGTATATTCTGTCTTTATTATATATTTTTTATATAATATATATATATATATATATAAAACTGAGTGGCCAGATTATTATGTGTTCCAGGCACATTTAATGTAGGGTAGATTAAGCTGTGATGTTTGGTAGGGTAGGTATATTAAACACATTTTCAACTTACAACACTTTCAACTTATGATGGGTATATTGGGAAGGAACCCTATTATAAGTAAAAGAGCATCTGTATTGGACTTTGGTAGTGCTATAGACTGAATATTTCTGTCCCTTCAAAATTCATATTAAAACCTAATCCCCAATGTGATGGTATTAGGAGGTGAAGTCTTTGGGAGGTGATTAGGTCATGAGGGTGGAGCCCTCATGAATGGGATTAGTGCCTTTATAAAAGAGACTCCAGAGATTGATTTCATCCTCTCATTCTGTAAGGACACAGTGAGAAGACAGCTGTCTGTGAACCAACAAGTTGGCCCTCACAATACACCAAAACTGCTGGCACCATGATCTTGACTTCCCAGCCTTAGGAAGTGTGAGAAATAAATGTTGTTTATTAGCCACCTAGCCAGCCTGAACAGACTAAGACGGAATTATCACTTTGTTTAAAATATCTGCATCTATTTTCTTGAGATTGTTCTGTAATATTTGTTTTTCACTCATCAGGTTTTAGTATCAAGGTTATAAAATAATTAGGAATGCTCCCTCTTTTTCTACACTCTGGAATTGCTTTTGTTCTTTGTGGGCTTTTTAAAATATATTTTTATTGATTTCAGAGAGGAAGGGAGAGAGATAGAAACATTAATGAAGACAGAGAACCATTGACTGGCTGCCTCCTACATGCCCCACACTGGGGACCGAGCTGGCAACCCAGGCATATGCCCTGACTGGGAATCAAACCGTGACTTCCTGGTTCCTAGGTCAATAATAAACCACTGAGCCATACCAGGTGGGCTGCAATTGCTTTGTAAAATTGGAATTACTTATTCCTTGAGTGTTTCACCAGTGAACCCATCTGAGCCCAGAGTTTCTGTTAGAAAGACCTTTGTCTACAGGTTCTGTTACTTAATAGGGCTACCAAGAGTTTCCTTTTTTGAGACAGTTTTTGCAAGATATATGTCTGTAGTAATTTGTCCATTTTATCTAATTGTTCAATGTAATTGGCATAAAGTTGCCTTTTTGAACATTGATCAAATTACCACATTAATGGAAGGACACTAACACATGTCTGGATTTTGATATTTGACAAAGTCAGAATATCCTCATTGATATATGGGTGTGCTGATTTGTTTTCACTAGCTGTGTTCCACTTCCAGACTTCTTCAATGCCATTCCTTCTGACTGGACTGTCCTCTCTTACCCTTTATTACCTGGTGGATTCTTTCTCAATTTTTAAAATTCAATTCAGGCACCGTGTTCTCTAAGACTCCCAGAGTCCCCACACTAGGCTAAACATCTATCCTGTAGCCTCCACAGCCCACTTTACCCACCATTGTTAATGGACTAACCACACTCCACTGAAACTCTTTCTCTGTGCCTGTCTTCCCTGTACACTGTGAGCTCCTTCATCTGTCTTCAGTGCAGAGCAGTGGTGGCCAGTCAACACCTATGGAACTGAACTCAGCTTATAACCGATGAATGACCAAATAAGTTCTCTAGCCACCTGTCTATATTTCCCCACATGCATTAGCTTGTTCATTTATTTCATTGAGCATCTACTATGTGCCAAGAACTGTTCTAGAAGAATGGCTGGTGAGCAAAGAGGAAAAGTTGGCGAGTGTGGTGTCCTGGAAACCAAATGAAGAAAGGATTTCAAGGTTGAGATGATCAACTGTGTCAAATGCTGCCAGTAGGTCAAGTAAGATGAGGTCTGAAACTGGACCATTGATATAACAACCAGTGAACGGCACTTTTGCTGAAGTACTTGGGCAAAAAGTCTGATTGGGGCAGTCTCAGAAAAGCCCTGGAGCCCCGGAGGAGAATAACTAAAGAAAAGCTAGTATAAAGTTTTGCTGTGAAGGAAAGTAAATAAATATATGGTGTTTTATTTTGCTCTGCAGAGTTTTTAAATTGCATGTTGTAAATATATCTATCTAGCCATTGTTTCAAAGCTTCTGCGTTTCCTGTTTTGAGTTAGAAATACAATGTCTGTGGACAGCAACTCTGGAATGAATTTTTCACAGTACATTAACTCCTTTGTCCTTTCTGAGGCCTTCCCAATCTTTGGGGACCATAGGGGCTCCCTGCTGGTGTCAAAGGCTGTTGTTTTTTTTTTTAAGTAACTTCAAAATCTTGTGGCTGATTCACAACCGATATTCCCACATCCACAGCTGACCACATCCACTACTGCAACCACATGTGTGACATCAAACCCTCATGTGGCTGCCACTCTTCCTCCCTCCCTGACAGAATGTGGAAATGACCAAAGGACCTGTCCCCCAAAGACCACCAGACCACATGTATTAGGACAATAGGGTGAGACAACACAGGTCCTCAACGGCATGTTGAAGCAGAAGCAGCAGCAGCAGGCATGACCACGCCTCACATTCCACATGCCACTCCCCGCTATGTCACTCCCATATGATCACCCTGCACACTCATTCCCGAACAGGAGAACACTGCACAGCAAGACACATCATTTCTCATAGAGCTCTATTGTGGCATATAATAATAGGTACTCTATATAAATTAAATTAAAAATAAAGCTCCAGCAGGTTGCACAGGTTGGCTGTTAATAAATATATCTCTGGGTAATTGTGCCCCAAGACCAGCTCACGACCACTCTCCCTCATCCAGAGAATTATACAAAAATAAATACAGGCTCAGGGGGGTGGGAGGGGGAAAGGAGGACATGCCCACTGCCATTCTGCAAGTTCTCATTTCCGCTATCCACCCGTCCCGTTCCTCTCCACTGGTATCACCACAGGAGCCCTGTGCTGACTGGAGAGCTCAGGGACGGGAGGCCTCTCTGCAGTCAAGCATTCTCAGAAGTAAAGGATCCACTCACTGTACAGGCCACACATCCCATCTGAACCCTCTGGGGATGGTGTAGGGGCTGCCCCTCCCCAGACCCCAGAGAAGGGGACACTTGTTATTGCTGGTCCCACAAGCAGCTCCTACGAGAACCAGACCAGAGAGAGGCACAGCGCAAGCACCAGGAGGGACATACCACTGTTCAGAGCCACAGGGACCACTACCAGGCCAGCCAGGACCCCCAGAGTCTGGGTCAAGGGCCCCCAGAGCTGGGGAGACAAAACACACACACATTCTGCAGGGGCTGCTAAGGTGGGAGACCTCTTTGGGGACTCAAGGTTTAGGCCTGAACCCTCTTCATCCTGGAAACTCACATGGCACCTGGCCAGGCTGGAAGGACAGATTTCAGCCCCTGAAATGCCAAGGAGGGTGAGATTTTGACCCTGTGGGCCTGAAACAGCTGGCTCCTTGCCAGACACAGAAACCAAGCTGTCTGCCCATTCAGTGGACTCCATCCGGGCTTCTGTCCCTCCTGGGAACCCAGGCACCCCAGATATCACCCTATTCATGTGCAAAGAGTCAGTGTCCTTGCGCACCCCCTTCTCTGGCGCCCCATTGAACTGCCCCTCTGGACCCAGAACCACAGGGCTGTCACATGCCAAGCCCCCTGCCCATGGGAGCCACACATCTCCCATAGTGGCTACCATAGAACGGGCCCCAGAGAGGATTTCTGGAGGCGATTCCTTGGGGGTGCCCCCTTCTGGACTGGAAGGTATCGTGGAGAGCCCATCTTCGCCCTCCCCCTCCTCATCAGGGTCCTCAGTGTCCTTGATAAGCTCCACACCACGCCCCAGCCGGGCATAGTGCAGTGTGATCTCTTCCGCCAGGGCACTGTTCAGGGCCCGCTCAGGGCCAGGCCACTTCAAGATCAGGTCGCGGTCCGTGAATATGCCCAGGGGATGGCTAGGAGACACCCCCCCATCTGTGGAGCCCTCCCCGCCATTTCCCGCCCCACCTGCAGCCACAGCAGCCCGAAGGCGGCTCAGGTGGGACAGGTAGAGCTGCTCCAGCTCCTGGTCAATGGAGTCCTCGCTGAGCAGCTCCTCCAACCCACTCATGGCCTCCAAACCCCTGGGGGGCTCGTCCATAATAGCCCCTACCACGGGCTCCTTTCGGCCCCCTCCATTCTCGCTGGATACTTCCCACGCCGCCTGTTCCAGGAGAGGCCCAGCTGCCCCATCACTTGCATCAGGCCCTGAGGCCTGGTCCCTGGGCGAGCCACCCAGGCCACAGAGAAAGGAGGAGGGGGGGATCCTGATGGCTGGTGTCTGGTGGACCTCTGTGAAAGCCACAGATGCACTGTTGCTGGGGATGTCACCTTCCTCTGTGAGTCTGCCAGTCACTGTAACTTCAGAAACCTGGGGTGGGGGAGAAATGGAAGGAAATTAAGTAGAGGAGGGGATGGAACAAGCAGTGAAAACTGGTAACAGCCCACACCCAGACCCACAGGTACTTCTAGATAAAAACGCCTTAAAGGGCCTTCTATAATTCTCTAAATTCCAGACTATGTCATCTATATTAAAATAACAAAATCAGATGAAGTAAAGGAGGCTTCCTCCAGATCATATAGCTGAAGTGAATACTGCTGGTTGGCCTCCAAAACATATCCAGAACATTCACATGAATGTCTGTAATTTTTATTTAAAAAAATTATTTCCTAGCTCTTATCTCTTTTTTTTAATATATTTTTATTGATTTTTTTACAGAGAGGAAGGGAGAGGAATAGAGAGTTAGAAACATCAATCAACTGCCTCCTGCACACTCCATACTGGGGATGTGCCCGCAACCAAGGTACATGCCCTTGACTGGAATCAAACCTGGGACCCTTCAGTCTGCAGGCCGACGCTCTATCCACTGAACCAAACCGGTCAGGGCTAGCTCTTATCTTTTGACAAGGCCTAGAAACAATGACCAATCTAGTAGCAACGGGCATACCTAGTCCCCAAATCTATTTTTTAAAAATATATTTTATTATTATTTTAAAAATATATTTTATTGATTTTTCACAGAGAGAAAGGGAGAGGGATAGAGAGTTAGAAACATCGATGGGAGAGAAACATCGATCAGCTGCCTCCTGCACACCCTCCACTGGGGATGTGCCCGCAACCAAGTTACATGCCCCTGACCGGAATCGAACCTGGGACCCTTGAGTCCACAGGCCGACGCTCTATCCACTGAGCCAAACCGGTTTTGGCTATTGATTTTTTTACAGAGAGGAAGGGAGAGGGATAGAGAGTTAGAAACATCAATGAGAGAGAAACATTGATCAGCTGCCTCCTGCACACCCCCTACTGGGGATGTGCCCGCAACCAAGGTACATGCCCTTGACCGGAATCAAACCTGGGACCTTTCAGTTCGCAGGCTGACACTCCATCCACTGAGCCAAACCGGTTTCGGCTAGTCCCCAGATCTAAATAGCATTCTCCACTAAAAGGAATTAGGGCTCCTTAAATAAATGGCTATTTCCAGGTTTGGGGCAGGTAAAGTCCCATAATGTGAAGAAGTGCTCAAAGAATGATGGGTATGTGTCAAAAGGACTGTGGCACCAATCTAAATAAGCTTCCACTGGCCAGCGGCAGTTCAATGTAAGCATCAAAAACAAAAAAATAAGGGCAATGGATTGAAACTCATCAAATATGTTTAAAATTCATGAGTTAATAATGATATACTAAAACCAAAAATCCTTTATTTGGTCACCTTTGAAGAAGTTGATTTCTTCTGAAAATTGGTAAATAAGAAGGGAAAAATCAAGTATTTATATAGCTTTTTTTATACAAACTATATACCTTCAAGATTATACACTGTCAAGGTAGCCAGACAGTTGATGTGAGAAAGTTTTTCCTTAGAAAAAAATTCTGGCCAATAAACAAAGGGGAAATAAGAGAATTAAACAGAATCAATTCTATTTCAATTACTTTAATAATAATATATTTGTATTTAATAAAAGTAATAGTTTAGCCCTAGCCAATTTGGCTCAGTAGATAGAGTGTCAGCCTGTGGACTGAAGGGTCCTGGTTTTGATTCCAGTCAAGGGCACATGCCCGGGTTGTAGGCTCAATCCCCAGTGGGGGTTGTGCAGGAGGCACCCGATCAATGATTCTCTCTTATCATTGATGTTTCTCTCTCTCTCTCCCCTCTCCCTTCCTCTCTGAAATCAATAAAAATATATATTTTTAAAAGTAATACTTTAATAAATAGATTAAATTTAATAGATCCAAATAATTACATAGAATTAATAAATTAATAACAATTGAGTAAAAGCCCAACTGGTGTCGCTCAGTGGTTGAGCATCTACCTAAAAATTGAGTAAGAACTGTATTTCCACATGGATGCAATCAGCCAAATCCATGCTGTGAGAAATTCTGCAGGACAAACAAGGTTTCTTGAACAAATTGCAACAAAAGTGAGGGAGATTTAAAAAATCTAAAAGGATCCATCAACCAAATGCAATGTGTTGACCTTTTTGGATCCTAAAAACTTATGAGCTAAGGAAATTTGAACATTAACCAAATATTCAATGACAATAAGGAATTGTTGTTCATTTTCTGAAGTGTGATGATGGCACTGTGTATTTTTAAGAGTTATTAATTTTATGAGATATAAACTGAAGTATTTATGGATGGGATAATGTCTAGATTTTCCCCCAAAATAATTCCACAGAGAATAGGAGGGGAGGGAAAGGGTGGGGTGTAAAAAGGTAGGAATGGACATGTGTTGAAGTTTTTTGAAGCTGGGTAATGGGTATATGTGGGTTCATTATACTAGACTCTACTTATACTTGAAAAAAGTTATAATAAAAAGTTAACACACCCATTAACATACATCTCCTGAGTTTCTCCATCCCGCTGTCAGCACCGCCATTGCTCACCTGGACCACTGCAGTCGCCTCCTCTTCACAGTCCCCCTGCTTCTGCCTCACCCCTACAGTCTATTTCCCTCACAGCAGCCAGAGGGAGCCTGTTAAATCCTAGGTCAGGTCACGGCCCTTCTCAGCTGGTGACCCTCCATGGCTCATGAGGCCCTATACAATCTGTCCCTGTCAGCTCTCCAACCTCACCTCCCCCTGCTCCTCCTCATTCACTGTTCCTTGCTGTTCCTCACACACATTAGTCATTGCCCTGCTCTAGGACTTTGCACTTGCCTGGGATGTCCTTCCCTAGCTATCCACGTGGCTCACTCTCACCTTCTTCACATCTTTGCTCAAATCTCACTTCCCTAGCCACTCTAAAATCTAAAGTTGCAAACTTGTCCCCTCCCCATCCCGTTCTCTCTCTCTCCCCCCTCCCTTCCTTCCTCCTTTCCTCCCTCTCTCTCCTTATCCCTTTTTTCCCCCCTTAGCACTCATCCTATCTCATCATCCAAAACACTACATATTTATCTATTATTCTGTTATGTCTCACACCACTAAAATGTAAGTAAGCCCCAGGAAGACATCATTGCTGGTCACTACCATAGTCCCTAACAGTGCTTTGCACAGACCAAGCATTCAATAAACATTTGCTAAGTTACCGATTGACATTAAGATAAGCCGAGGTAAAAAACTGCATTCTACCCCTCCACCATCAGGTTACGATTTGGGGGATCTCCCTCCAACCTAGGGTGGACCCAGAGCAATTCAGCTCCACCACCCAGCCTCCCATTGGGCTGTCTTCCCAGCGGCTTCCAGGGCCTGCTTACCTGATGTGTCATCTGTGGCCATGGACGGAGAGGAGTGGGAGCCACCAGGGGACCCACTGACTCCTGGACATCAAGATGATCTGCTGGAGAGAAGAAAAGGGCAGCATTGGGGTGAGGCAGGCTTACAAGCAGGCCTGGTTTGGTTAAGAAAATCTGTCCTAGCTAATAGGCAGTTTTGCCTCTGAAGTTTTCTGTGACAGTCTAAGGTAGAGGTGCCTCTTAATTTGTATAGAAAGGAAAGGGGGAGGAAGAAAAAAAAATGACAAATATAAGCTAAAACTCCTACCACCTGCCAATTGCTTACCCACAGCAGGGGTATTATCATCCGAGCTCTTCATCCTCAGCTCTTCCTCGTTAGGCCTGTGGGGCAGAGGAGAGAACACATGGATCTGAGGCCTGAGAAGCCAGTTCTGCCATCCACCAGCCACTTCTGAGCCTCTGTGGTGGCCACCCTCACCTGACAGCTGCTGTTCTCTCTTCTGCTGCCTCCTTCCATCCCCTGATTATAAAAGCCCTACACACTCAATGTAAAAAATTTACAAAATACAGGGAAGCATAAAGCAATAAAAAGTGCCACATTAGCCAGAGGCAACCACCATTACCATTTTGGAAAATTTAATTCCAGACATTCTATGAAAGTGTTTAGATTTTGCAGATATACTTTTGCACTGGCTTTGTCCATTTAACAGTAAGAAGCACCATTCAATACTTCTGTAAACATTTGAAATAGCTGCTTACTACTCTCATATGGGCTTGCCATAAGGCATGTACCCATTCCCGTCCTACTGAGCAGCTAGTTGCTTCTTCCATTTTACACTCACAAAGCAGGCTTCAGCAGAAACGGTTGCCTATAGCTTTATGAGCAACTTGGACCATTTCTTTAGGATATCTTCCTAGCTATGCAGAAACCCATCTTTTCCAAGAAAGAGCAGGTGAGGACTAAGGGGCACCGGAAGCAGCAAAAGAGAGAAAGTGACTGGTGACCAGGAAAGAGGTCAGCAAAAAAAGGAAGTAACCTGGGGTCGTAGAGGCCTGGGTCCCACTGCCAACCCTCCTCCCATTGCCCTAACAGCCTAGCAAGGCACCTAACCTCCCTGAGCCTCACCCCCTCACCTTAAAATACAGCACAGGGTATCCAGGATGTGCACACCAAGCACAGGGCAGTCAAGAGAAATGAGGACATCAAGCCAGACGCCAGGCCTGGTACAGAATGGGGGCTGAATCAACCGTAGATGTTTGTTGGTCTTGATCTTCCTTCACCAGGCAAATCGGACCCCAAGGTCTGAGTGGCATAAGCCAGCTGTATTTCAGCCAGTCCCTGCCAGGTGTGAGGTCACAGGGCTCATGGGGAAATCACTGTTCTCATATGAGTATCAAGTGCTTACAGATTAAGGCAGCGAGGGAAGCATTAGCTAAAACATGTACAGAAATCTGACAGGAGCTGAGGCAATTGCTCAGACCTTTCGCTTCCTAGAGGTAATTTGATGATGTTGACATTTCTGAAAATGACTGCAATTTTTTTAAAACACGTAATCAATTACCTTTACAGAAACAGAATATCACTAGCTGACCCAAATACAGTAGTTACTATGGTGTTAGGCACATATAGTATAAATTAAATCCTCACAGCAACCCATGAGATAGGTACGTTTAATCCTCCGAAATAGGCAGTATTATCATCATCTTACAGATGATGAAATGGAAGCTGAGTACATGGCTCAAGGTCAGCAGTGAGGATCAAAACCTCTCAACCAGCAAACTGTTGCTACTTGGGTGAGGTAGACCAGGGTCTTACCCCAACCCCATCTTCAATCCTTTCCAGGAGTAGATCAAGGGAGACGGCAACAATAGACAAAATCCCTACCTCCTCCTTCATTCGGTCTTTTTTAAAAAACCTGCCTTTCACCCACCTATTCATTCCCAGCTTCCCTGCCTTCATGGGACATGTGGCTAGGAAACTACCAGACAGAGAAGTGGCTGCAAAAAACTTTTTATTAGCACCCTAGGGGAAAACGTGAACCATATATATGGATCTAGAGTCTGGAAGCTCCTGAAGGAATGTGTGTCTTTCTCCAGGAACTAGAGCTCACGTGTCCCGCCAGAGGTCTTTGGATGAGAATACAGTCAAACCTCGGTTCTCAAATGTCTCCCATCTCAAGCAATTCGTTTCTCAACCCCACAACCCTTTCATGCTGATACCTGTATGATCAGCCATGCATCTCTCAGGCGACAAACAAAGGAGAGAATGCATAAGTATGAGTCAGTTTACCGCTAAACCTCACATTATTAACATCTCAGGAAATTGTGCTGTGAATAATTTTGTGGGTTTTTTGTTGTTTTTTTTGTTTTTTTGCTTTTGTTGCTGCTTATCATTATTAAATTGTCATTTTTTACTGTTTTTTTTTTCATTTCCTTTTTGTTAAATTTTCATTTACATTTCATGTCCTTTTTGTTTTTCAAGTGTTTATAGGCCCTAACCGGTTTGGCTCAGTGGATAGAGTGTCGGCCTGCGGACTGAAAGGTCTCAGGTTCGATTCCTGGTCAAGGGCATGTACCTTGGTTGCGGGCACATCCCCAGTAGGAGGTGTGCAGGAGGCGGCTGATCGATGTTTCTCTCTCATCGATGTTTCTAACTATCCCTCTCCCTTCCTCTCTGTGAAAATCAATAAAATATATTTTAAAAAATAAATAAAGTGTTTATAGAACAAGCAGTATATTAAACATGTACTGTATACAAGAAAGATTAAAACAGGTAATCATTTGGGGGTCTGGAATGGATTAATTCCATTTACATTATTTCTAATGGGGAAAAATGATTCAGTTTTTGAACAGCTTTCTGGAATGAATTAAGTTTGAGAACTGAGGTTCCACTGTACTACAGGGCCTGGAGTGGGTGCCAAAAGCCCAGCCATCAACTCCTGCCCATCCCGAATAAGAAAGGGGCTTGGGAGCAAACAGACTTGGTCCTGCACTAGTCCTGCCAGTGGCTCTAAAATCCAGGTCTTTGGATTTGTGGCCTGACACGACTTCTGAGAACTTCTTTTGCTGGTGTAGTCAGTCCTTCATTAAAGAAAATGTCATCTTCCTAGGATCTTACAAAGCAAGCTTCTTCAAGAAGACCCACAGACAGACAGGAAGGGACAGGAACTAGGCAAGTTGTCCCCTATCATCTGGCCCAGAGCTAACATACACAAAACCAGGCTTGTAAAAGCACTCCAGAGTCCTTAGATGCATGTGAGAGAAGCGGGCAGGGGGCGGGGGGGAAGAAGGGGAGCAAAGGGGAATTCAGGACACAGACAACCAACAGGAAAATAAATCCACAGTTCAGTTGAAGAACGGAGAGCAAAAGCAAATACAAAACAAATCCTTCAGCCCCTAGAGCATCTCTTCCATAACTGAGGAGGGTGAGAAGAGGGGCAACATACAGAATTCAGGTCAAACAATTCAGCCAGCCCCACGATCCATGAAGTCAGCAAAAGTACACAGGACACTCCCTACCTCCAAAATCAGAGATGAAAGCAAAAGTCACCTCTATTGTTCACCTCCTCCACCTCAGACCCTTTTCACTGATAACACCAAGTCATTTGAAAACCTTCACATCTGTCCCTCAAGGCAACACCCTTCCCTTTTTACAAACATGGAAACTGAGGCTCAAGGAACTGTGTCTCTACATTCACGAACTACACACCACACTGATAACATCCAAAGAGGGCTCCGTTTTTAACAGTGTTTGAGACTGTGAACTTAAAAAGAAAAAAGGAAAATCTAAATATCCAGAACTGTCTTTCACAGTAAACATTTGAGGGCAGCTATGACTTTAATCAAAAGGCGGCTGGTGAGAGAAATGAAGTAACAGAGCCTCACTAATCAGTAACAGAGGGTTCCTAGAAAAATGGAGAGGGAAGAGAATAAGAACAAAACTGTACTTCCAGTGTGCTTACTACTTTTTGAGAAGGAAACCCACTCTGTTGGCACCAGCCCCACAAATGCCACTTGGTGGTCTCCTCAAGGGCAACCGGCAATAGTGGGCTGGAACACACAGGCCTAGGGACATCTTGGACACGCATCCCTTGGCTGCTCTTGAGAACTAGTCAAGACAGAATAGCCTAGAAGGGGCCTGCACGCCAGTCTCCTAGGTGTGAAAATTCTTCCCACCATCAGGAAATTCAATGGCTGCTGGCCTCAGATGGCATCCAGAGAAACCAGGGGGTGAGATTTCCGAAAGAGGTGCCATCAGCCCCAGTCTAGGCCAGCCAAGACAGAAAAAGTGAATCTCCAGGCAGAGTGAGTGAGCGAGCGATTGAGGGCTGACAGCCACCATGGGAAAGAGCAAAGCAGACTTTCAGAGCAGTCACATCGCTGGCATCACCACCGCCCAAGTCCTTCGTGAGCACCCCCAACGCTCATGTTTTCAAAGAACTTGGTCAGCCCAAAGTGGGTCACGCACTGAAACCCAAACGGGAAACTCAGCAGACCCCAGCTCAACCTGAAGATGAAGGCTGACTATCAGGGAGGAGGTGCGGGGGAGGTGGGGCACAGGTGGCTTCAGAATTTAGAAACCTGCCCTGTTATACTTGGAATCTGTCACCCTGAGCCATCTGCTTTCTGAAAAGCACAGGGTTTGAACACGGCTGTGAAAGCCACCAAGTTATGTGGGGCACTGCTCTCTTTCCCAGCTAGTCTGTGTCAGTGTCAACCTGGGACTTGGGGACAATCCATGGGGTGGAGAGAGGACAGCAGTTTTTTGTGTGTTTTTTTTTTGTGCTATGAGCTTCTTTTACAGCAGTAATCATTCATCTGGCCGTGACCCAAAGAAACACATTGTACATCATAGTCCAGCACACCGTATGCATATGTAAATATATATACATACATATAACTGAGAAACAACTTACCTTTAGTATGTTGTGATGCACTGATTATTTCCTATACTATTTTTTAAGTGTTGGTTGGAATCCAGTAAATTGATATCACAACTCAACAAAGGGTCATGACATGTCATTTGGAATGAACCCACTCTGCCACCAACCAGCTGTTACTGAACCTCTCTATGCCTCAGTTTCTTCATCTGTGAAGAGGGAATAATAGTAATACCTACCTCAGAGAGCTGGATTGAAGAACGATGAGGAAATTGTCTCTAAAGTGCTTAATAGTAATCCTCTCCACTTTCCCACTGAGGGAAACTGAGGCTTTGAAAAGGAGAGTAACTTGCCCACCATTTCCCAGCTGGTAAAACATGTCACCTCACCTGATACAGCAGTTCAAAACTGGGCCCACTAGAGCAGGACTGCCCCATTCTGCCACTTTCATAGCATGTAGCCTTAGCTAGGACTTCCTACCAGTTTTCTGTGGATGAAAAGAGGTCCACTTTCACACTAAGTTCTCACCCTCCCAACAACTAAGATGACCCCTGACCCATTTTGTTTCAACTATGGCTGATCTGGTTTCCCCTAAGGCTGCCAACTCGATAAGTAGATTGGGCTCCCATCCTTTCAGCTACAGGTGCGCCTGAAAATTAACTGAGGCCCTACTGTGCACCCGCCCAGTGACAGATCCTGGAGACACGATGGTGAGCAAACCCCACTAGGAAGCTTACAATTTACTGTGAAGACATAAAAAAAATACTCACACTCATTCTTTCAACAAACATTTATTGAGCACCTGTTAAGTGCCAGGCACCATGGCAGGCCCTGCAGGAATACAGAAGTAAATAAAAGCAGACCATGTCCCTACCCCTCATGGAGCTTACAGTCTAGCAGGGCAGAGAGGGTCATCCAATAATCCCCGAATGAAGGTCTAACCACAAACTGAGGTCATTTCCTTCAGAAAAGGAAAGAATGTGCTAGAACAAGGGGACCCTGGCCCAGACTACAGGTCAGGGAGAGCTTAGGATGTTTAGAAGGAAAACAAGCAAGGGCGGGGAGAAGAGTGAGAAACTGCTCAGAGCACTGTGCGGGAAGTAATGGATTCAATCTCGAACAAGGGGAGTTTGCGGCATCTTTGGGACATCAGGTAAGTGGAGACACCAAGTGTGAATATATGAGGCTAAAAGAAAGGGCAAGGACAAAGAGAAGCACCAGGGAGTTAAGAGGAAAAGCATCCAAGGCAAAGGAAGAAAGTGTTTTAAGTAGGAGTGCTCAACCACTTCAAGAAAACCAAAAACCCCCCTTCGGAATCTGACAGATGCAGGGGGGCAAAGAATGTGGAAAAACAAGTGCAAGCAACTCTTTAGAGGGGGGTCGGCAATGAAGGGGAGCGTGATTTAGGTACTGGCCAGCAGCAGTGTGGACAGAGGTGGGATCAAAGGACAGATTAAGACAGTAGAGATACTGGCATGTGTAACAGCTGATAGAGGACCAGGTGAGGAGAGCAGTGAAAAGCTGCTGGGAGAGAAAGAGAAACTGATTATGTCAGGTTCTGGAGCAAATGGAAGAAAACGGAACCCAGAGCATGAGTGCAAGAACTGGCCTGAGGGAAGATAGGGCCCCCTCTTCCCCCGTAACACAAAAGAGAGAAGTCAGAGCGCAGGCATGGGGAGTTCCAGTCTTATGGCTTCTATTTGGTTTTTTGAAGCAGGAAGTAAAGTCTCAAGGTAAAGAATTTGAAAGAATCACATCAGGGAGGAGACAAAAATGGATCCGAAAAATAGCACTGCCAGGCAGGGTGGGAAATGATCCTGAATTTGTGACGATGCTCATCTGCTCCACTACACAACATTCCCTAACAGGGCTTGCCTGCTTGGCTGATGGGTGCTATGGGAAAACCAGGGCCTGAAGAAGTTGGAACGAACAGGCTTTCCGGAGGAAGCACTCCTAGGACTGAAGTATCAAAACGAGGAGACTGCAAGGGGCACAGCACCAACATTCCTGGTGATGGAAACAGGATGGGCAGAGGCCCTGAGGCAGGAAGGGGCAAGGCACCTTGGGGAAACCATGGTGATTGCTCAGAAGGCAAAGGACGGTATGAGGTGAGACTAGTGGCCACGGAGGCCAGACTGGGGGAGAGGGCAGGGGATGCCTGAAGGCCACGCTTAGGCTTCCTCGGTCTTTGTTTTTAAGAGGAATAGGATAGCTCCTAAGGGTGTTAAATCAAGGTGGACCAGGAGGGCTCCTCTCCACACCAGCCCTGGGACGTTGGACTCTGGGAACCTCAGTTTGCTCATCTGGGAAAAGGGGATAAAACAGTCTATCTCACCAGGAACGTTGAAAGGATTAGATGACACTGCATGCAAATAGCCAAGTGCATAGACCTCGGCCAGGTTTCAAATGACAAGCCCTCTGTACCTGTCCCTTTCCACCCAGTTCCACCGCCAGCCCTCTGACATCTCGGTGCCAGTCTGTGTCTTTTTCCCTGTTTGAAACTAGCACTGTGCCCAGCACATAGTAGGCCTTCAATAAATGCTTGCTGCTGGATCATCTCTAAGCCTACGGTTTATCAAAAGCCTGATCTAGCAACTCAGGGAATGCAGCCTCTTCAGTTTCTAAGTGGTATCCCTTTGGCTACCATCGATTTTTCCCATGCTTGCACCAGATGTGGCTGCACCCGGTGCACAGTGGGCCTACAGCCAACACTGCCTGAATGGAAAGACCTATACAACAGGGACCCAGCAGGTTAAGGCTACCTCCTGAGATCCTCCATCATTTCCAAGAGGGCTGGGTCTCAGGGGGCAGCTGTTCTTCAACAGCGCTCCAAGTCACCGGCAGCACACAGGTTTTAAAACAATAATAAGTTGAAATGTACTCGCCAAGAAAACCACCAACCTAAAAAGAAAATCTTATCGCTGATCTTGCAATGAGCACCAACCTCCCCTTTGCAAGAGCTAAGATCACAAGATAAAGAAGCTATCAAAAAGCCATCTGCCCACTTAAAATAATATCACAAGTCATGTTAGGAACCACAGACCTGGGGCCAGATATCAAAACAATTGTCTGAACGGGCTGCTACAATTTCTCCTTAAAACCACCCCTGTATTTTAAAAGAAAAACACCTTCTCCACCCACATTGGCCCTGCAAGCTTCTGATTTCTCTGTTCCCTTCTTTCACACTCTAAAATGAGCAAAGTCCATTTATCCACACTGTTGCGTCTTCCAGACCGGCTCCCATGACAGCCGGCTGGAATGACGTCTTAGGAAAAGGTGATTCTGGGACACAAATAGCTCACTATCTTGGATCTGGATGATGGCTACATAAGGGCATAGATAGGTAAAAATCCATTGAGCCCTGTACTTAAGATCAGTCCACTTTATGTAGCTATCACCCAATAAAGAAAAAAAAAAAGAGCAAAGCATAAATAACATACTGGAGCAAAATTCAGAATTTGTCCTGAATCTTATCAGGCCTTCAAGAAGGAGCTATTTAAAAAAATTGCTCCTATGCCCTGGCCAGTGTGGCTGGCTCAGTTGGTTGAGCATCATCCATGCACCGAAAGGTTGTTCGTTTGATTCCTGGTCTGGGCACATGCCTGGGTTGCAGGCTCAATCCCCGGGGGGGCGGGGGGGACATGCAGGAGGCAGCCAATCAATGTTACATCAATGTTTCTCTCTTCTCCCTTTCTCTCACTGTAAAAATCAATAAACGATTCTTTTAAAAAATAATAAAATTCCCCCTAGCATCTCCTCCTTGGTCCTGTCACTCACTGAGCGAACTTGAGCAAGCGGGCTTACTCCCTGAGCTTCCTCTTTGCCCCTCTATTAAATGGGAATAATCAGAGCACCTCTAGCACACAGCATGCATGCACAGCAGGACTCAGGAGAGAACAGACTCGAAGCTCTTAGCACAGATATCAGAACATGCCAGCCACTGTTATCTTTTGCAGCTACCACCATGCTTCGGTTACCTTACCCATGTTTGCTGCGTCCAATCCAACCACACAAAGTGACTGTCATTCCCCTTAAGCAGATGAGAAAACTGAGGCAAGGTCAGACAGCTGGCGACAGGCAGAGCAGCGTTTGGGAAGAGAATCCACAGAACTGTATGGGTGACTCCCTAAGTACTAACACTGGCTAACACCTATATGGCACTGCTATGAGCCAGGCTAGGGGCTGAGGGCTTTTGCTTGTCTCCTGTGAAGTAGGTATTATGATTACCTGTTTAACAGATGAGGGTACTGAGGCATAATGCAGTTGGCCAAGGTTACAAGGCCAATATAGGTGGCAGATCTGGGATCTGAACCTAGGCACTTGATGCCAGAATCCATGCTCTGCACACTGTAAAGAAAGTCATGTTGCCTGCCCCCTTAGACTAAGCCTCAGGTTACTATGGGGCTCACAGGTCAGTAAGTGGGTGCCTGCCTGCTGGTTCAAGTCCCCAAGGCACATCTGCCCACCAACTGAGTTAGGCTATTCTGAACCACTCGCGGCCTAAGGCCTTGCCAGGATCACAAACATCTTGCCGCAGCCAGAGGCTTCTGATCCAACATATACAAGGTCCAAAAAGCCCTTTCCCATTCCCATTTCCAGTCCCCTCGCGACCAGGGAAATGTATTTCCCATGCATGGAGAATCTGCCTATCCCATACTAGACTGAGGTGAGCCCAAAAAGAATCAGGCCCATCTGCTACCCTTGAAAAACTAAGCTGACAGAAAAAAAACCTAGGAGAATCTTGTCTCGGGGCCTCGAGGGGTTCACTGGTTCTTTCTCCCAGGCCCTGAACAGTCACAGGTGTTATGGCAAAAACACAGGACAAGAGCTTCCGGTACAGGCCCGTCTGATTCTGCCTCTGCCAGAGCCAATGCTTCCCTGTGAGAGCATGGGGTCGGCCACTCACCCCTGCAGACCTCAGACTAGTAGAGCATAACAGTAAAGAGAGTTGCACAGGCTTCAAGGTTAGTCATGGCCAAAGTGGAGAAGCCAGGCGCTATCACTTCCTTAACCAATTGCTCGCTCTGGAACTCTGGTTTCCTGCTCTGTCAAATAGGGATCAGCTTCCCCACCCCCCCACCCCCCCAGCCCCCACACTACCATGTCACTGCAGTTCTCTCCACTCTAACACTGCCTATCCTTCCCACCAAGCTCATTCCCACCTCAGGACTTTTGCACTTGCTGTTCTCTCTGCCTAGAACACCGCTGTTCCCATATGTGGGCGTAACCGCCCCTCTTGATCATCCAGGACTCAGTTTAAATGGCACCTCCTCGTTCAAGTCCTCCCTGTTTCCTTTTCTACAAACTCTCTTCCTCCATATCTCCGCATAATTCTACTTAACATCATCCAGGACTCAGCTCCTCAAAGGCCTTCTTCCCTGAACACCCTGGCTAAACCAGGTATTCCCTCCCAAACTTTCTCCCCTTACTCAATTTTACTTTCCCCTCAACAGCTCCCTGTTTCTCATCTGCTCATTTGTTGTTGTTTTCCAACTGTCTCCCCTAGGAGCCTGTATGACCCTTGAGGGCAGGAAAGATGTCTGTCTTGTTGAGGGCTTTACAGTAGAATTCAATGAATGAATGACTAAAACCCCAGTAACGCAGAGCCTAGCACATGTTTGGCCTCCATTACTCTTTGGCTAACTGACTGAATGTGCCCTCCTCCCTGTCCTGGAGAGCAGGCCTGGGGGCTTCCTGGATCAGGATGCTTGTCCTCCATCCTAGACACAGCCCTGCGTTGGTTGGCGGAGGCGGCGCTGGCAGACATTACCTGCGCCTCACCGGCTTCATGCAGCTCTTCAGCTGCCTGGCCTCAGCCTCCACGGTACCCTGGCACTCGGGCTGTGGCTCCAGCTGCGGCAGCTGCTGCTGCTGGGGCAGCCCTTCAGCGTCAGTGGGTGAGGGAGCGGGTGAGATCCGGAGCAGAACCGTGTAGTTGCGGCCGTGGTTGTTGGCCCAGAAAATGCCCTCGGGGGTCTCATAGCGCACCACGAAGTCCAGGCGCGCCCCATCGCCCGCGCCCTCCGCAAAGGGCAGCTGGAAGGCAAAGCGGTCAGTGCGGCCACCGTCGTCGGGCGAGGAGGCGTACACCTGGCCGGACACCAGGCCAAGGCCTGGATCCAGGAGGGGGTCTCCGGCTCCTGGTCCTCCCGTTCCTGCCACCGGCGGGCTGCGCGGGACGTAGCGCGCTGGGTGGTCGCAGAAGGAAGCCCAGCCGTCGTGTGAGGCCCGCACGTGCACCGCCTTCTCGAAGGAGCGGTTCAGCACGCGCACCAACCCGCGCAGCACCGGCGGGCGCCCCCCAGGCACCCACACCCCGGAAACCCCGGGGACCGCTCCGGGAGGCGGCAGCAGCGCCTCCAGCTCCACCATGACGCGCCCCAAGCGCTCCAGACGGCCCGGCGCAGGCGGCAGCGAAAATGTGGGCACCACGTAAAACCCCCCGCCGGCGGGGACGGGGCACAGTGGCGAGGGCTCCGGGCAAGCCTCCTCTTCCTCCTCCTCCTCCCCTTCATCCCCATCCTCGCCATCGTCGTCCTCGTCGGCCCCGCCGCCGTCGCCATCTTGCCCGGCCACCTCCGCCATCTTGCCCGCCCCGGGCCCGCCCCACGGCCGGTAGCAGCGCAGCTGCGCCAGCGGCAGCCCCAGGGCCTCGTCGGCAAAGAGCACCCTCCGCGGGGCCGCCGCTGCCTCGACAGAGGTGCGGGGCTCACCCGCGGCCGGCGAGGGGGGCGCAGGAGGCCGCAGCGGGGGCTCCACAGGGGCCGTGCGCGCCATATCGGCGGCGGCACCGACGGCACCGGCGGCGGGACCGGCGGGGGCCGGGCCTGAAGGGGCGAGCAGCCAATGGGAAGGCCCGCGCGGGGGGCGGGGAGGGGGTCCAGCTCACGGAGGCCGTAGGCGTGAGACGCAGACAGGTGTATCAGCCAGCCAATGGGGAGCCACGCACGGGTGACGTAGACGGCGAATCGAGCGCAGGAGACGCACGCAGCCAATGGGGACGTCCGAGAGTGGGCGGTGGAAGAGGCAGGGTGATCGGTGAATCAATGGGGAGACCTGAATGGGGGTGGTGGAGGGTCTGGGATGGAGAGAGAAGCAGGACAGCTAATGGGGAAGCATGAGCGGGATTGGCATATGGGCGGCGGGGGAAATGGAATGGCTACAGGCGATGGGGGCAGCAGGCAGCGGACCGAGAGGCCTGAAAAGTAGGAGATCCCAGGGTTGCGTAGGTAGGTGGTTGGAAGCTAGAGACAGTGAACAGCCAATGGGGAGCCACGCGCCGGGTGTCGTAGAGGAGGGGTGACGATAATGACTGCAGCGAGCCAACGGGGAGTCTGTGAGCCTGCTTGAAGCCTTCAAGGGGCGGTGCCAGGGCGGAACTAGTCCTTACGGAGGCCAGGAGGAGCCCGAGAGGCGGTGTGTGAGTGCCTCGGAGGCGGGACTGCAGGGACAGAGCCAATGGGGATGGGGATGAAGGCGGGAGCAAGGAAGAGAGATGGCAGATAGCCAATGGGGGAGCCAGAGCTAAATGGAGCCCTCAAAGGGTAGTGCAATGGGACTTAGAAGCGACAAATGAAAGAGCGGAGCCTACGGGACGTTATAGGTGGTGTGTAGGAGGGAATAAAGAGCCAATAAGGAAGCAGGAGGAGAGGACAGTGCGTAGGCAGTCTGGGCTATGGGGTGGTCAAGTAACAGTACCATAAAATGCCTCTGTTGAATGGATTTACCTGCTCCCTAACCCTCCGTGACTCCCCATTGCCCCCGAGCTGTGAATCCCCAGAGCCCCTCAAGACCTAGACTGCACCCTCGTGCGAAACCTAAGAAAGCAAAATGAACTCTCCTGTCGCAGTTACTGGATCTCCTCTGCCCACCTCCGAGCCTTTGCTCGAGTGCGACTAGGCAAGGATGCCTCTGATTGTCATCCTCAGCATTCTCCAAGACGTGGCACCATTACTGAATGAATGGCCAAATGAAAAATTTTACTTTTTTGGAAGGTTAGCTTTTTCTAACCAGCTCAGCAAAACACTAAGCTTAACTATGCCTCCAAGAGTTGATTAGGCATGTTGGCAGACACTGGCTAACATAATCACAAATCCAAACCCTGTTCTTCTTGCCCCGCTCAGCCCTCCACATCCCACAATGGCCTCACCTCCTTTCTATCTGCCTCCATCTCTTCTACTGTTCCCTCTCCCAAGAGAGCTGCTCTTTCTGCTTCCTCCATCTAGTCAACTCCTTTCACTCTCCCTTTGAGGTCTCACCTATGGGAACCAAATTGAAGCTCTTGTCCACTGAGCATGTCCATTCATACATTTCTCCTCCATCCTAGGAAGATTTACTGAACATCTACTGTGTGCAAGGTTTTGCTCAAAGCATCCCTATGAGGAAGGTGGTCCCCCCAGCAGCTACCTCCTCTCCCTCTCATGTCTCAATGCCCAGGGGTCATGGGTCAGAAAGGAATATGTTCAGCTGCAAGTAACAGAAAAATCATGAAATAATGGAAACTTAAATAAGAAAGAACTTTGTTTTTGTAGCACCTAAAAGTCCAAGCTGGTGAGTAGTCCAGGGACTCCTTCCTACCTTCCCAGTTAGGGCATTGTCTGTGTCCAAGTCTAGACCCCAGACTCTCATCCTTTAACAGATCCTATCAGCTCTCTTTTTACAATATTTCCCAAATAAACCCTTTTCTCAGCCCCTCCACTGCCAACACCATCACCAGTCTCCTGAACTATTGCAGTAGCCTCTCTCTCATTGCCCCCCCCCTGCTTCTACCCTTATTCCTACAGTCAGTTCTACACTCAATAATCAGAGGGATACTGTTAAATCTCAAGACAGTTCACGTCTCTCATCTGCTCACAATTCTCCTGTAACCTCCTCCTACCATGTCCTGCATTGGCTAACCAACCCTCTTGTCCATTCTCTGACCTCACCTCCAACCCCTCCCCCTCTTTCTCACACTATTATAACCTTATGACCTCCTTAGCAGACCTTGAGCAAATCAGACACACGCCCACATCAGGGCCTTTGCACTGGCTGTTTCCTCTGGAATTACTCAGATGTCTACATGGCTCCCTCCCTCACTTCCCTTCAAGTCTTTGTCAAAGGCCCCCTTCTCTGGGGATTTTCACCCACCTCTTTGTTTTTTTGTGGGGGGGTTGTTTTTGTTTGTTTTTATATTTTTTTTATTGATTTCAGAAAGGAAGAGAAAGAGAGATGGAAACATCAATGGTGAGAGAGAATCATTGATCAGCTGCCTGCTGCACACCCCCTACTGAGGATGGAGCCCACAACCCGGGCATGTGCCCTGACAGGGAATTAAACCGTGACCTCCTGGTTCATAGGTCAACGTTCAACCAACTGAGCCATGCCAGCCGGCACCACCTCTTTGTTTAATTCTGCCCACTGTCCCCCAGAAGCCTTCATTGGAGAGTATATAGTCCAGTACAGAGAAGAGGTGATGAACTCTGTCCCTCTCTGCCTACCTGACCCCCAGTTCTCACTCTGCAAGGGTCCTGGCTCTCAGCAGCAGCAGCCTCCCCCTCCCACACACATACTCTGAGCCCCACTAATGTAGCCTCCTGGGAATCTTCGGGCCACCACTCTCAGTTTTCCTCCTCTTTCTCTGGCCACTCCTCTGACAGTAAGGGAGAGATGGTCTGGGAAGACATAAGGGAGGTTCAGCCCATACCTCTAAACCCTGAAAGAGAAAACCAGCCCCTTCTTTCAGGAAGAACAAGACCTGGGACAGGGGATGAGGCCTCAGCTTCTAGAACTGGCCTGGTTAATAGTTACTCAGCAAGTATAAGAAATGTTCAGGCCCAAGTCCATGGGGAGCAAGGGGTCATTAACCTTGGGGAGATCCCTAAAGTCAGCTTCCCAGGACTCCTTCTTGACAAGTACACTAATCCTCCCCCGCCCCCTTGCTCCCAGCCATATGCCACGACTGTTAAGCCCCTGCTGTACACAGGGTTCCTACAGGTCCCAACCTGAGAACCTTACCCCACCTTGGTGCATCCCCTGGATGCCTGGCACACAGGCCATATTTGGGTCCCAGACATGTCCCACCAACTCAGCAGCTTCAACCAGTGAAAGTTTTGTTTTGACCTAATGGTAGGGAGGGTTGGGTTTTGTTGTTTTTTTTCAATTGTCGTTGTTGGCTGGTTTTTCTAGGTCTTTTTTTTTTTTTTTCCTATTCACCTTTTTTTCTTATCTTCACAAAGCCAGGCCATCAGGCCCCCTCTGGGCTTTTCCAGAAAGGTGAGGAAAGAGGCTCTCCTCTTTTTGAGAGGGGAGGAAAAGAGGCAAAGGGGTAAAGGGGTGGGTCTTGGGCACAAGGTTTGTACCATGTGAATAAAACGCTGTTTCCAATTTCTCTTCCCCAGGCCTGAAACCAGTCTTGCGGACAGTTTGGAGTGAACATTGGATGACATAATCCTGGGCCATGCATGGCGCTGGGGAGCCGGAGACTGGAAGTCTCAACCATGGTCTGTCAGGAGAAGCCCCTGGATGCTGGTCTCCCCTGTTGAGCATTGATTGGAGGAGGTGCTCGCTGAGGCGAGGAAATGCAGCCACCAATTCTTGGACAACCTTAACACCGCACAACCTTCAAGCACCCCAGAAGAACCTGAGAACCTCCCTGTCATTGCATCCTAGTATTTAAAACCTGAGACTGTTGGTCTCAAGGAAACTTGGGGGTTTCAAAGTCTAGCACCAAAAGGCATGGCTCCCACTTGCCAGCTCTGTGATCCGGGACAAGTTTCTTGACTACTTCGCGTCTCCATTTTGTCCACCTGTGTAATGGCCATGATGTCAAGATGGACCTCAACGGGCTTTGGTGAGGATTGAATGTGACCATTTTTGTTGTTGTTGTTGTTAACTCTCACCAGAGGATATTTTTGCACTGATTTTTAGAGAGAGTGGAATGGAGGAGGAGAGACAGAGAGAGAGAAACATCGATGTGAGAGAGACACATCAATTGGTTGTCTCCCCCATGCGCCCCAACCGGGGCTGGGGATCGAGCCTGCAACCAAGGTACGTGCCCTTGACCAGAATCGAACCCGGGACCCTTCAGTCCGAGGGCCAGTGCTCTATCCACTGAGTCAAGCAGGCTAGGGCGTGAATGTGACCATTTGTGAAGAAATGTTCAGCACTATGTCTGGCACATGGAGAATTTGAGATAAATGTCGGGGGATGTTGGCAGAGATTTGGAATCCTAAAGCCTTGGAAATGGGGATTTTTCTAAATAGAAAGTTGCAAAGGCTGAGGCAGAAGCATGAGGCCATGATATCCCTGACTACGAGTGGGCTGGGCTTCGTGAGGATGGATGCATTAATACTGGGGTCCTGGTCAGGGCCTTCCCCACAAGGTGGCCTCCAGGTCAGAGCTCTCCGGCCATGATGAAATGAGACTTTTCTCCTTGTCCTTACTCAGTGATGCTCAGTGGATTCTGGGAGCCAGTGATTCTCAGATTCTTCCATTCTGGGAATTGTGGGGCGTGGGGAGGACTCCCTGATTTTTTTCTCCTTCTAGTAATTTCCCTCACCCTCTGTGGGAAGATGGGTTGCAAGGATGTCCAGAGCTCCCCCTCCCTGGCCAGTAAGAACAGTGATGACCATAGCAATGCCACCTAAGGGGGAACTGAGGCCGGAAGCAGGGCAAAGCCTCTGGAAACCCAGCCCTATTCCATTTCTTTCCCTGGTGTTTCCCATCCACACATAAGGGTTTAGTGCCTCTATTTCTTTTCCCGGAGACCCTCAAATAGCCTCTCACTCACAGAGTAGCGTCTATGAACGCCGAGGGCGCCCTGTGATTTATTTGAGTTCTTTTCCTTTGTTGTTTTTCCTAACTCTACACACTTTTGTTTAAAAAAAAAAAACCTGTGGTTTCTCATGAGTCCTGTTATCTCATTGATACCTCTCACCTCTGTGGTGAGGGGAAGAAATCATATTTTCAGATGACTTGTAAAGGGCAAAGAGAAAAACCAAAATTTCAAAATTTCCGTTTAAGTCTCATAATCAAGAAGAGGAGAAACAGAGAGAGAGAGAGAGAGAGAGAGAGAGAGAACTATAGAACTATGAGAGCCTCCCCCCCACCCAGTGATAATAAGTGCACACAGTCATCGAAAAAAAATTGGATTATTAGAAGAGAGAGGTGGCTTCCACACTGTGGGTTTTCTTCTCGGTATAAAAGCAAAGTTGTTTTTGATATATGACAGTTTCCCACAAGGCGGGCTGATCTTTTTCTGTCAGTCCACTGCACCAAGGTGAGTGTCCCCGCTCTTCCCCACCAGATGCGGGTCCAGTGGAAGAGATGGCAATGAGGTAGGCACTGGAGGGTCAGGAGTCCTCCATATAGTCCAAACGCATGCGGCTACTGTGGTCCTGGTCAGGTAAGGTATTTTTTACAATAATAATAAAAATAATAAATGCCAGAAGGCTGATAGGTAAAGTACTTAATCTATGCTTGGGTGGAGGCAAAGATAATTAAATTGATATGTAGATGGGTAGGACTTTTTAAATATGTCAACTACCAATCTTTATGAATTTCACATCTTTAAACAACTTGAAATGCTGTTCAGGTATAACTGGAAATTTCAATTACATCTCTCACCTCTCTTCGTCTCTTCTTTCTCAATATCACCCATCCTTCTGTTTCTGTTCACCCTGTCTCACTTATTCCGTGTTTATCTGACCCACACTTTCTCTGTCTGTTGCCCTGGCACTCAGAATCTCCATCCTTCTGTCTTTATCTGCTCTGACCATTTTTCCTGTCTGTGTCCTCCGTCTTGACCACACTCCGTCTGATTCCTTTCCTCAGTCTTTCTCCCACCATCTCACCTGCTCTCTTGTCTTGCCTTCCCACCCAGCATACAGCATAGAACTGTATACACAGTTGGCACTCAATAACAGTGTGTTGAGTAATGCTGATGAGGACATTTACATTTTATAAGAATGATCATCAATTCGGTGTACTCCAATCAAAGGAGGACCATGAGCTGTCGGGTCAGGTTGTGGACTTAACTGAACTTGTTCTTGTGTAAAAGGAGACCCTTCTGGAAGGCCCTTTATGCCATTGTCAACCGTGGTTTAACTGTGTGGTCCTAATCCCATGACCTTGTGTGTGTGTGTGTCCAGAGTCCATGTCCAGGAACAGAACAGGCTGTTCAAGGCTGGGATGAGTTCATCTCTGCAGGCTTAGCAAGCGCTCACTAAAGTTTTAGCTGTTAGTATTTTTTAACTAGATTAGAATCACACTATTTATTGGCTTTGTTCCTGCTTTATTCAATTAATAGGAGCATTTTTGTCGATCACTAAACATTGTTTCAACGTATGATCTTTCACAGCTGTCAAAACTGACCTCACATTGGCATGAACCATGATTGATTCAACCAAATGCCCATCACTGGACATTTGGGTTGTTTCTCATTTCCCCCCATAATCATCCCTGATTAGTTCCTTGGATTCCTGAAAATAGAGTTCTTATGGCAAAGGGTGTGTGCATTTTTAAGGTTTCTGACCCTCTCTGCAAACTGTTCTTCCAAAGGTTGTGCTGTTTTATGCTCTCTCTACTCAATCTAACCCTGGGTGGATATTGTCATTTTTAAATCCTTTCTCAACAGGTAAGAAAAAAAATTACCACATTGTTGAAATTTACATTCTTTGATTACTTAACTCTTTATTGACTATTTGTGTTTTGGGGGGGTCTGGTGTCCTTCATCCTAATAAGGCGTTCATCTTTTTTTCTTATTGATTTACCATAGCTCTTTATTTAAAAGGATATTAACCTTCCATCAGCCCTACATATATAGGAAATATTCTCTTTTTCTATTTGTTCACAGTGTTTTGTGAACTTGTGATGTTTTTATATAGTCCAATAGATTAGCCTTTTCTTCTGTGGCTACTGTCTTTGGTTTTGTGCTTAGAAAGTCCTTTCCCAGTTGAAAATGAGATGTGTTCACATGTGTTGGAGTCAGACTGTCTGTGACAAACCCAGCCTCACCCCAAGCCATCTGTGTGATTTTTAGCCAGGCATTTAAACTCTCTGTACCTCCATTTCCTCATACATACTGTGATAGTAATAATAGTACCTACCCCAAAGGTGGTTGTGAGAATTAAATCCTACCCATCTACATATCAATAAGCTGGCTGCCCAGCCCAGCCCGCCCGTACCCCACCACCAGACAGACCATACCCATGGCCCCTTTCTCAGACTGTATCTCTGCTTCCCTGAGTCAGGCCATTCCACATGTGTTTGGGGAGGAGAATTCTTATAAGCTCTGGTCCCATGTTAGGTTCTTAACATAGGGCCTGGAATACAATAATCCCAAGATCCATATTAGATATTATTATTTATCTTTTTAATGGATCTGGAATTTATTTTAGGTTATATGATGATGCTGATATTTCAAACAGGGCAGGGAGGGGTTAGTGGGAAAATGGACTAATTATTCATTCAATCATTTTATTTTTCCCTTAATTATCCCAGGAACATTTGTTAAACCATGTGTCCTACACCATCTCCCAGTTTGGGCAGTCATTACAAACTCCATTCCCTGTAGTCATGGGTCTCTGTTTGGGCTTTCTATTCTGTTCTGTTCTTCAGTGTCTGATCTTATACCAGAACTGCACCACTTTGCTGATTATTCCTTTGCAACACAATGCAATACCCAGCCCTAGGTGTAGCCCCCATGTTGCCCTGTTATTCCTCATCATTTCAGGCACCATCCAGAGGCCAGCAACTGTTCTTATTTGGGGCATTCTCTCTCTCTCTCTCTCTCTCTCTCTCTCTCTCTCTCTATATATATATATATATATATATATATATATATATACACACACACACACACACACACACACACACAAATACTATGTTTCTGCTCTCAGAATCTCTCACTCTATCTCTGTCCCACCTCAGGTCTCTCCATCTCTCTCTGTATCTCTTGTTCTCTGTGTCTCTCTCTTCCCCTATGTCTGTCTCTTTGTTTCCGACTCTCTTTGTTTCTATGAGTCTCTATGTATCCCTGTCTCTCAGTCCCCTGGATAGAGGAGCAGTTGTCAACTTGAAGCTCTACACCTAACAACTCACCCTGAGAGCCCTGGCCCTCACCTACTCCACACCTATCCCCTCCCCAGTGTCTAAGAGGAGCAGATTGAAGCCCAGAAATGGGTGAGAGGGCCTCTCCCAAGTCCTCACACAAATACATTGGCAGAGTTGAGACCCTAGCTCAGCTCTTAAGACTCTCAGTGGAACCATTGCTCTGTCTCTCTCCCCCACTGTGAGCCTCAGTTTACCTCTCAGCACCCATGAGGGGGCAAGGGGACATGGGTTGCCCCCCATCTGCTGCTGTTCCTCATCCTGTCTTCTCACAGGTGAGGCCCTCACTAAGGCAGGAGGATCCATGGTCACAGTGTGGGGCTTAACCTCCCAAGAGCTAGCTAGGTGGGTCCCGGGGCCCCATGGGAAAGGAGGCCTCGTGGGCAGAGGGTGGTGTTACTAGGAGGACATCAGTCAGTGTGTCTGGCTATGGACAGAGCTCAGCCATGTCCCGAGTTGGCACTGGTTCCCAGCGCCTTTTCAGAGAGGCTGGTGGTGGAATCTCTACTAGCAAAGGCCAGGGCTTTTCCTGCTTCCCGCCACAAGGCCCTCACCAAAGGTGCGCCAGCCTCAACCTCCCCTGTCTTCCTTCCCCATCTCCGGCAGAGTGTCTGTGAGTCTGGAACATTGTCCCAGAATGGACAGGGAGACCGAGGTCCTGCAGTGTCCATTCATCGATCACTGACATTTTGCTAAGCATTTCATGGAAGATGGGGATTGTTATTGTCCCGATTCACAGAGGAGCCTGAGGAGAATTGTAGCTAGTTAGTAGCAGAGCCTGGCCCCAGGCTGGGGAAAGGAGAGGGGATAATACTGACTCTCCTGCTTTCACAGAACTTGGGAGGGAGACTGGGGGAGAGGGGTATTGCAATTCCAGGCCTGGTAGGTGAAAGACCCAATGAAGTAGTGAGCTTTCTGTCCTTCGGGGAGTTTCAGTATGTTTGGATACCAGGAACATTGGTTTTCACATACTAAGAAGTTGGACCCATGGACCCCATAGAGTCTGTGGGTTTGAGATTCTGGGATCCTTTTAATCTAAGAAATGATGTTCCGTGACTCTGGGGCTCTGGTGTAATACCATTTGAAGACCCTGAGGGTCCCAGTATCTGTGGGATCTGCATGGCACTCCTCAAGCTTCAAATCTTGGGCCTATTCTTGCCTGAGAAGGGCCAGGTCTACAGGGCCCGGGGCTTGTCATGGTGGCCAGATGGATGTCACTCACCACATCCGCCAGCACCCTCATCACCCCACCTGGGCCACACCAGCTGCAGGATGGGCCAGCCAATTCTCGGAACGAAACCTGTGGGGTGGGGTGTCTGCCCCTTTGTCTTCCTCCTTGGTGCCGATGAAGCCCAGCGCATCCGGCCGCTGTGACGTCAATGGCGGAAAAATCTGGGGAAGTTGGAGGCTCTGACAACAGGGCCCAGATGCAGACCCCGATATGAAAACACAATCTATGTCCCAGAAACATCCTCCATGCGTCTTCTGAGAAATAGTCAGAAAGGGACGCCCCATCAGACAGCGCAGGAAGCTGGCTGCCCAGCCCAGCCCTCCCATACCCCACCACCAGACAGACCATACCCATGTCCCCTTTCTCGGAATGTATCTCTGCTTCCCTGAGTCAGGCCATTCCACATGTGTTTGGGGAGGAGATTTCTTATAAGCTCTGGCCAAGTGTCCAGGCAGCTTCAGAAGTGACCGCAGGAAGCTGTGTGGACCACGCCAGGGTAATGGAAAACATCCACTCACTAGTCTGCTCCACTTCTGTAACAAAGTACCACAAACCGGGTGACTTAGCAGAAATGTATTGTCTTGGTTCTGGAGGCCTGAAGTCCTAGATCAAGGTGATGGCAGGATTCGCTCCTTCTAGAGTAGTGAGAGAGAAAGTGTCCAGGCCTCCCTCCTAGCTTCCCATGGTTTCCTGGTAATTTTTGGCATTCCCTGGCTTGTGGAAGCATCACCCTGATCTCCACCTTCATTCATCCGCTCATTCCTTCATGCACCTCCTTGTTGTCGCTGAGGTTCGCTCAGGCTCTTATCCTGAGCCTCCAGAGGCCCAGGCTCCTGTTTCTCACACAGCAATGTTCTAACCTCCAGGGGAGACCTCCCTCAGCACCACAGCTCTGACAACCCCCATGGCTGACAGCAAAGAAAGGAAGGAGCAAGCACTCCCCCAGAACCCTCCTTATACTCCCTCAGGCTGTTCTCGGCAGCTGTGTGCCCCACCCTATACTGTTGGGTGATGCCGGAGACACACACAGCCCCACAGCAGGGGGCCTGTGAAATGTGGACACACACACACACACACACACACACACACACACACACACACACACAACCTTTCTGGAGAAAGAAGTGGAGCTCCCAAGTCACCACGGGACCGTGGAATGCTGCACCTGGGTGTCCTCTTTAGTAACATGGAGGTTGGACTGGGCAGTCCCTTCTAGCTCTGACTTCCTCTCGGATTGGGATTACAGGATTCTGGGAAACCAAAGGCCTGCCTGTTGGGAAGTGTAGGGTTCTAGAGCCACTATGAAGGGCTTTCTGGATTGGCCTTGGACAGGGGAAGAGGAGGAAGAGTGGGCATTCCAGGCAAGCCAAACGGCATGAGCACAAAGGCTTTGGGGCAGGCTGGGGTAGATTCTGATGGGGACTGAATTGAGGCGCTCCCACAGGCTCTCCTTGCTCAAGAGAGCCTGTCTCTCCTCCTGTCTGCCACCTACCATATCAGTTCTGTGCAGGGCAGAGCCCAGAGATGACCAGACTCCTGTACTCAGCTGCCCATTCAGCATTTCCACTAGTATGTCTAATGCCAGACCCTTCATGTTCATCCACACCTGGATCATCACCCCCCTACTTTGCTTCCCCCATCTCCCTCATCCCAGGTCACATCAGCTCTGTCCCTACAGCTGCTTGGTCACCTTGACTCTCCCTCTCTCTCAACCCCAGATCCAAGCTACCAGAAAGGTCTCTGACTCCACAAACATGCTCGGAATCCACCCACTTCTCACCATCTCTACGGTCACCATCCTGGTCTGTGCTACCATCGTCACTTACTGGGACTGTTGCAGTACCTTCCTCACTAGTCCTCTGTTTCTGCCTTCACCTTCCTAGAGTCTGTCCCTTCACAGCAACCAGCAGGATCTTTTGAGTCCACGTCCCCTGCCACTCCCAGATATGCCCGTCACTGGGGTAAAGTTATGCTCCCAGAAGAAAATCAGAGACCAGTCCCAGTGGGATCAGCAAAGGTTGTGTGACCGATGCCAGGTTCAGGGAGGACCAGAGGGCTGAGGCCTGAATTCAAGGCCTCAAGTGATGAGGGAAGGAGCTGAGACCTACCCTGACTGAGGCCCCACAAACCACCACAAACCCCAACTGCCCTCTGGAGAACACATCCCCACCAGGGCTGTGCCAGCATGTGCAGGCAAGCCACATGCTGAATGGTGCAAGTCTGCACATGGGACATGTGTGCAAACAAACACACACACACCCATGTTCCTGACACCAATGTGTGTGTATGTGTGCATGCACCCATGATCAGAGCTGGGGTCTAGTTTTGGGGTCCTTTGGGACATGTCCCCGCCAATGACTGCTCTGACCAGAGGGGGTGTTCACATGGTTCAGGTGGTTGAGTATTTTGCACACTGCCAGCACATGTATAACTCTTTCCCCTATGTGTCCACAGCCTGACCTTGGACAAGGACCCAATGCCCAACCCCAGGCCAACCAAGCCCTTGGCCCCTTCCTTGGTGCTCAGCCCATCCCCAGGAGTCTCGTCCAGCTGGAGGGCTGCACCCAAGACCTCAGACCTGCTGGGGGCCAAGGGCCCGGGGGCAACCTTCCAGGGACGGGACCTCCGAGGTGGGGCCCATGCCTCCTCCTCCTTCTTGAATCCCATGCCACCATCACAACTGCAGGTGAGGCCCGGGGCCCAGGATGGAGCGATCAGGGTGGAGTACCTGGGCCTACAGGTGCCGACCTTTACTGTGGCACCGGGCGGGGGGCCCGGCTGAGGCACAGGAAGTGGTTTTCTGGGTCCCAGGCAAGTCTGTGACTTATGCAGATGTCACGGGGCCAAGAAAATCCCCACTTAGCAGGTCTCAGAGACCCGAGGCTCTCCCCAAACTCCCAATCCCTCTCAGGAGAGGAAACTATCATGGTCCCACAGGTATGGCCATGTGTCCCCATCCCCATGTGACAGAAGAGAGGATGGGGCCCTAGGACATGAGATGACAGAGTTGAGGCCCATTCTGCCACTTATTAGTTGGTTGATCTTTAGAAAGTCACTCAATCTCCCTGAGCCTGAGTTTTTACATATGTATAAAGGGGATGGGCCTAGTACCTACCACGTGGGGTTGTGGTGAGGAGCATATGAATTCGACATTTAGAACAGTGAGGATGAGGATGGCATCTATCCTGCCTGCCTTCTCCCCCCAGGTGCCCACAGTGCCCCTAGTCATGGTGGCACCTTCTGGAACACGGCTGGGTCCTTCGCCCCACTTGCAGGCACTCCTCCAAGACAGGCCACACTTCATGCACCAGGTATGGACCGTGACTTGGCAGGGAGGAGGGAGGAGGTGGGGGAATTGGGAGGAGGCCAGGTGGAACCATAGTCCATATGTGCCCCCAGCTCTCAACAGTGGATGCCCATGCCCGGACCCCCGTGCTGCAGGTGCACCCACTGGACAGACCAGCTATGATCAGCCTCCCGCCACCCACTGCTGCCACTGGGGTCTTCTCTCTCAAGGCCCGGCCTGGCCTGCCACCTGGTAATACCACACCCCACAGCCCCCACAGAATCCCAGAGCCCCCAAGTCCTTGACTGTGAGCAGTGTAGGCTGCTGAATTGTGGCCCTCAAGTGTTAGGTGTCAGGTTTTATCATCTCGGAAACCCCAACCTCCGAAAAATGTCAGGCTCAGAACCTGAAAGGTGCAGAACATCAAAATCACGGAACCAGATCTTTGCAGAGTTCATCGAAATGTCAGCACTTGCGAATGGCAGTCTTTGAGCTGCTCCGCCAAAAGCCTTGGGCATTAGGGACACCAGAGGTTCAGGAGGTGGGAAGCTCAAAAGGAGAGGCCTTGTGGGCCAAGCTCCAGAGCCCAGCTCATAGCCTCCATCTCCAGAGGTGCCCTGTCCCCACCCGCAGGGATCAACATGACCAGCCTGGAGTGGGTGTCCAGGGAACCAACATTGCTCTGCACCTTCCCAAGCCCTGGTGCACCCAAGAAAGACAGGTCAGTGGGCAAAGCTGGGAAGGACCCTTGCCTTGGTATTCCCTCCCCTGACACCATCTGTCCCCCCAGCACCCTCTCGACCGTGCCCCAGGGCTCGTACTCACTGCTGGCAAATGGTGTCTGCAAGTGGCCCGGATGTGAGAAGGTCTTTGAGGAGCCAGAGGACTTCCTCAAGTGAGTGGCCCAGGCCTAATCCAGTCCAGGGCGGTCCCGTTTGTGGGAGGAGGTCTGGAGTGCAGGTCTGGAGCTCAGGCCTCACCCTGGTAGGTAGTAATTTGATAAAAGAGGCAAAAGCTCAGCCCTGGCTGCTGTGGCTCAGTGGTTGGAGCATCAGCCTGCATACCAAAGGGTTGTGGGTTTAATTCCTGGTCAAGGGTGCATACCTACAATCCCTGGCCACAGTCCAGGCTCGTGCAGGAGGCAACCAATCCATGTGTCTCTTTCACATCTCTCTCTCTCTCTCTCTCTCTCTCTCTCTCTCTCACTCTCACTCTCACTCTCACACTCCCCCCCTTCCACTCTCTCTAAAAATCTATGGAAAATATATCCTCGGGTAAGGATTAAAAAAAAAAAAAAGAGGCAAAAGCTGAGACTGAGAATTAAAATCCAGGCTCCGTCCATCACTGGCTATAAGATCTTGGGCAAGTTGCTTAGCTTCCCTGGGCCTTGGTTTTCTCATCTATATATGGGGCACAATACTAGTAATGTGTACTATTATTTACCTGTACTATTATTTTAGAGACAAAGAAACAGGCCAAAGAGGTTCAGTGTGTTGATTGAGATTACCCAGTTCCTGAGTGACAGAGCTGGGATTTGAACCCAGGCAGCCAGGTTCCAGAATCCACACTCCTACCTGCTTTGCCCTTCTACCTGTCATGCCAACACACCAGGCTGATTTTATTGATCCCCAAGTCCCAGCTCCTCAAAATGGTTTTTGCTGCCTCTTCTTAGCTTCATCACAACCAGATACCCCCAGATACCAAACACACACACACACACACACACACACACACACACACACACACACACACTTTCTCCAACCCTACCCAACTATCACTGACATCTCAATGTATCCCGTCCTCTTCACCACCAGGCTTTCCCTCCACCTGGAACGCCTTTCCTGCTCTCACCTACCTGGCTGCTCCCAGCTTACCTCCTTCTAAGTCATCTCCAACACCCTGGCCAGGCTCAAGTGGCCAGCTCAGGCCTAGCACAAAGGAGATACCAAGTAGCATGTGTTGAAGGAATGAAGGGTGTGAGAGGGAGACTGAGGTAGAGGGATTAGAGGCTGAGCCCTCCCCATTGAAAACATTGAGCCACGAGGCCAGGTCTGCCATGGTCACCTGCATGGACTCTTCCCCCTCCCCAGGCACTGCCAGGCAGACCATCTCCTGGATGAGAAGGGCAGGGCGCAGTGTCTCCTCCAGAGGGAGGTGGTGCAATCTCTGGAGCAGCAGGTGACGTGGGGCTGGGGGTGATGGTGGGGGGATGGTGGGCACACCTTATGTCCATCCACCCTGTGCCAGAGGCTGAGCTCACCCAGGATGGAGACTAACATAAAGGAAGAAACGGGGAAGGGCACTCCCAGGGAAGAACATAGCCTGGGCAAAAACATGGTGGAAAGAGACCAGGTTGAGGCTTCACTGTGTGCCTGTCCTCACAGCTGGTGCTGGAGAAGGAGAAGCTGGGTGCTATGCAGGCCCACTTGGCTGGGAAGATGGCCCTGACCAAGCCTCCATCCGTGGTAAGTCACCCCAGGCCTCATGGCAGCACAGACTGCTGGTGGAAGGGGGCAGGGAAGGGCCCTGCAGTGTGCAGGGGACCTATCCTTACATCCGGGCCCTGGGATCTGTGGGCCCCTGTTCCCAACTCCAAACATGCCCAGATCTGAGAATCTACGCCCCTCCACTTACAACCCCTCTGACCCTAAGCTCTTGAAATATCATAACCTTGTTTTCAAAGCCACATCAAGAGGCTAGACACTTAACCTTTTGCACTCGGATGTCGAGATTAAAATTACTCTTTGAATGTATCAATAATCTGAAATATAAAAAAAATCCAAATAAATACGTTTGTATGAAAAGAAACTCCAGTTTTCTATTCTACTGCCGCGCTTTGTAAAGTCTGGGGTATTTAAAAAATTAAATCCCGAGTAGAATAAAGGAATCGAGAAAAAAGCAAGCGAGTGCAAAGGGTTAATGAATGCAGACTGTGTGTCACTGGCAGGACTGGCTGTATAACTCTCAGGGCCCAGAGCAAAATTAAAATGCAGGCCTTGGATTTCAAGATGGCAGCCACAGAGCATTAAACAAAGGGAGGGACCTGTATGGCTATACAGGTCACATGCCCATGAGGTGGGCCCTGGGTGATGCGTCACAGGCACTGCTTCTGATCCCTTTGCTAGTGTGAACTTACTCAGTCCTCATGATGCCACTGTAATGTAGGCACTGCTATCATCCCTAACCCCCAGATGAGGGAAATTGAGGCCAGGCAGACATAAGTGACTTGGGTAATAGAGGAGCCCAATTCAACCCCAGCTCACGGCCCCAGCATTGATGAGCTACACACACGAGTGCCCACACCACAGTCTGATAAACACAGCTCATGCTGCTTTGTGGGAAAACATACCAGACTGGTGTTAAAAAGAGAGCACCCTTGCTTTTAAGTGTGTTTTTTTTATTGATGAGAGAGAGGGAAAGAGAGACGTGAGAGAGAAACGATCAGTTGTCTCCTGTACATACCTCTACAATGGACAGAACCTGCAACCTGGGCATGTGCCCTGACCAGGAATCGAACCGGTGACCTTTTAGGACAATGCTCAACCAACTGAGCCACACTGGCCAGGGCAGGGCGCCCTTAGTTTTAAAAACACTCACTTATTTAAAATTCAAGTGGAAAGTTTCAGCCTCTGGGTCACCAGCCTCTCCCTCGCCACACCCAGGTGTCATCTGACAAGGGCTCCTGCTGCATTGTAGCTGCTGGCACCCCAGGCACCACCGTTCCGGCCTGGCCTGGCCCCCAGGAGGGCCCCAATGGCCTGTTTGCTGTGCGGAGGCACCTCTGGGGCAGCCATGGACATAGTACATTCCCAGGTAAGAATAGTCTGTGCCCTGCATGGTGTCCCTGAAACCCTGACCCCCAGACTGGCATGCGATGGAGTGGGGCTCCATACTGCTCTTTCCCACCACCACCACCTTTGGACAAGCACATCTGCTTGCAAAGCTTCCTCTCCGGGTGTCCGTGGCCTGTAAGCTCCCATTAGGATCTCAGATGTCTAGCCCTATCTCCCCTGGGCATTGGGGCTTCAGCTATTCCATTTGGTCGTCAGAAAGGAGAAGGGAGGGAACTACCTATGTCATTTCCAGGGGCTCTCCCTCTCCCCCTCAAGGGAAATTAGGGTGATTTGCCCAAGTTCACCAATCCCCTACTACCCAAAAGGCCTGGGCTGTGGGTTTAACAGGGATCAGGGCTCTTGAGTGTCATCCTGGTTCTACCACTTAACCAGTTACGTCCTTCTTTTAAACCTCAGAGAGGTTACACCCCATTTTGGTGGGAGTGGTACCGAGTAAGTGACACAAGTTACATCCAGTGCTCAGCCAATAGTAACTGATCATGGGAAGAGTGGAGGATAGGAGAGGGAGTGAGGAGGTTTAGGGGGGGCCTGACTCCTCTCCCCCCTTGGACAGAGTTCTTCCACAACATGGACTACTTCAAGTTCCATAACATGCGGCCCCCGTTCACCTATGCCACTCTCATCCGCTGGGTAAGCAGGACAGCGCAGGCCAAGGAGGAAGAGAAAGACGGGATGGGGACCTGCCTCCCAAACTCCAGCCTCCCTCTGAACACCCCCAGGGAGGGCTCCTGCATGGAAAAAAAAACAACTACACCTCAGATGTGATTCCCCATGCGAGCTTCACCTCAGACCTGCCCCCACACCCAATCCTAAACCATCGCCCATGCCAGGGCAGGCCAAATGCTGGCCTTAAACCCACTCCTTTCCTGCTGTCCATATCTATCCCCAGCCTGAGTCTAACCAACCCCTTCCCTGACCTTTAGCTCTGCCTGGCCCTTTATATCTTCCAAGCCCTTAACTTGACCCCACCCCTGGCCCTTAATCTTCCCAAACCTTGAAACCTCACCCCACTCCAACCCCATCCCAGACCTTTAACCTAACTCCAGCCCTAACCCTGAGCTGGACTCTACTCTAAATTCAGCTTGTGATCCTTATCCTGGTCCATTCTCACCCCACGTCTAACCCTGTCTCTGATCCATCACCTCCACACCATTGCCCTCCCTCCCTTCTCCTGCCCCATGTCAGATGCCCCTCAGCCCAACTTTGGGGGAGCACATGCCCTTACCCCCACCCCCACCCCTGAATTCCAGGCCATCCTGGAGGCTCCTGAGAAGCAGCGGACGCTCAGTGAGATCTATCACTGGTTCATACGCATGTTCGCCTTCTTCCGAAACCACCCTGCCACCTGGAAGGTGAGCACCTCTGGAGGTGGCAGGGCCAGGATGATCTCAAATGCCACCAGTGCTGGGCCAAGCCTGGGGCTGGGCTTGCAAACATGATGGGCAGGGGCAGGAGGCTGGTTTGTGGTAGAGACTGCTGATGTCAGGGGATGACTGCCTACCCGCTGCCTCCACCCCGGCCTCACTGGCTGCTCCTCCTTCCACAGAATGCCATCCGCCACAACCTGAGCCTGCACAAGTGCTTTGTGCGGGTGGAGAGCGAAAAGGGGGCCGTGTGGACCGTGGATGAGTTTGAATTCCGCAAGAAGAGGAGCCAGAAGCCCAGCAGGCGCTTCAACCCCCTAGCCAGCCCCTGACTGCACAGCCAAGGAAAGGAAGGACAGGGGCCAAAATGTGGGGCAAAAGTAGCTTGGGGGCAGGGGTGACAGGCCCGGACATACGCGCAGCGACCAAGAAGTGTGTGCACTGTCTTGCCTGCCAGGGACCCTACTACCAAGCTGACTACCCCCCTGGATCATATGCTCTGCACCAAGGCTGCTCAGAGGGACCTCAACCCCGCACCCCCATCAGAGCCTCCCACAACAGGCTCTCCAGGCAAACAGTCTTCACAATTGACCACACACACAGCCTGCCTTGGGCACTCACAGGCAACCTAGGGTGGAAAAAACAGAGTCACAATCCTGTCCCTTGGACTTCATACAAACCCCCAAACAAAGAGCCTGTCTCAGTACACTCACACAACCTCAAATCTGCAGTCACACAGACAATCGCACCTGAGTACGCCTGTCAACCCACATACCCCAAAGCACACCCCACAGCCAGCCTCCAGGCCCCTATCCCAGTGGTCAGCAAACTCATTAGTCAACAGAGCCAGATATCAACAGTACAACAACTGAAATTTCTTTTGAGAGCCAAATTTTTTAAACTTAAACTTCTTCTAACGCCACTTCTTCAACATAGACTCGCCCAGGCCGTGGTATTTTGTGGAAGAGCCACACTCAAGGGGCCAAAGAGCCGCATGGGGCTCACGAGCCGCAGTTTGCCGACCACGGGGCTAGGTGCACTGTCACAGGGGGGATGCCTACACACCCACACAGAAGCAGCCTTAGTGCCTTCAGGGTCTCAGGTCCTAGAAAGCCACATGGACACATACCAGTCACACACAGTCTCACGCAGCTCCTACCACTTACGCTTGGTCACACAGTCCATTAGAACTCACCTGCATACCACGCACCCACACGCACACCCACACAGCGCCCCAGTGGGTCTCTTGAGTCCCACACGACACACATGGTCACATACACCGACTCGCCAAAACATGCCCTGGGTCTCACCTGCCACCCACGCCCTGCCCCGCCCTGAGCCCTGTGCCCCCATCCATGCCTCAGCTTAGACTGCAGACAGAGCCCCTCATTTATTTGGTATCGAAGACCCTAACCCCCAGTACTGTCCCCAATAAAGTGCAGCCAAGCTCCCAGTGTCTGGATGTTCACCCCAAATAAGGGTTGGGGTCCGGTTGGCAGGTGTCACCACAGCAGGAGGGACTGGACAGCAAACACCGGGGACAGCTAGGGCAAGCGCTTGGCCATCACTTCCAACACCCCAAATCCCTGCTGAAGCCTGGGGTGAGGGAGATCTCTGCCTGCGGCCCCTCAGGTCTCACGGACCCGCCCCAGGAGGCCAGCGTTCTCCTGGCGAAGGGCCCGGTAGTCCTCTTGGATCTTCTCCAGGTTGCTGAGGGTCTTCTTGCCCATCTCCGTCTCGATCTAGGCAACATGAATGACGTCCCTTCAGCAAGCAGGCCTTCTTTCCCAGCTCCTGCTTGCCACCCCTCCATCACAGCCACTCGGGGCCCTTCCTGGGCTCCTCCCACCCCCAACAAAGTCTTCTCTGTCCCACTGCCAGGCCTCTTTGTGTGTCAGCCCTACGTGGCAGGATTACCCAGCACATACTCAAGCTGAAGCCTCTGCCAACGCCCCTGGGAGGCAGGCATGGGGGCCTTTGGGGGGGAAGCTGGAGCTCAGAGCAGGTCACTGGCCTGTTCCAGGTCAAGTGCATGGCTAAGGGGCAGGGCAGAGACTCCAGCCGTAAGCTGTGTCTGCCTCCATAGCCTGTCTTGGGACAAACTGAGGAGCTGTCCCCTGGCCTGCCTTGGTTTCCCCTCTCACCCCCAGGCCTCACCTGCTCCTCCAGGTCTCGAACCTCACGCATGATGGTGCCTGTGTCCTCAATGGTCTGGATGAGCTGGCTGCAGTTCTGGGGACAGCAGGAAGACAAGGCTTACGCCCCAACCCGGCCCCTCCCCAGCCAGCCCGAGGCGTGCTTCTCCCCTCACCTCATGCAGGGCAGCTAGATACTTGTAGGCCTTCCGAACAGCATCATCCTTCTTGGCATCCTGAGCAGACAGAAAGCACCTCAAAGGTATCAGTGGGCTGCCCCACCACACACCACCTCCAGGACCCCACCCTCGCCCACCCCCATGACTTCATCCTCCATGGAGCAAAGCCAGGCCTGAGCATCAGTGTACCTGCAAGGCTCACACAGGGCCTAGGCCCAAGGCAGCCCCTGAGCACATGGGCAGGCAGCAGCTCAGCCCCACGCCCCCCCTCCAGCCGCCCCCGCCTGCCCCACACCTTGAACACAAGCTCATCAGTCACCGCAAACGTCCGGTCCAGCTTCCCAGACAGGGAGTTGATTTCCTTCTGAAGCTCCTTTGTATCAGACAAGATCTGGCAGAGACCGGGGCCGTGAGCCTATGTCTGGGGTGGGCAGCTGACCAGCTAAAGGCTTTCCTGCGCATGAGCTCACATCCAGACAGGGCCTGTGTCACTGTGCCAGTGGGAACTGGAGTGTACCGTGTGGGACTGCTTTGGGTCATGGGGTGGCTCTGCCCATCAGAGAGTGTGGAATCCCTGTGCGGCCACACAACACGCATTTGCCCTTTGGGCAGGTCTGCCCATAGGACCCACCCTCCATGGCCGTGGCAGCGCACCTTAGTGATCTCTTCCTTTTGCTTCCGGATGTTGCCCACAATCTCCAGGATGCGCTGGGTATAGGCCAGCCGGGACACGTCTCTGGGCAGGGTCTCCAGCTCGGACACCTAAGCAGAGATCCAGCAGGCATCCCACCCCCCAGGACCCACCCCCACCCACTCTGAGCCCCCCAGGGCTCCGGCATGGGCCTTACCAGCTGCTTATAGACCTCTTCCTTCCTGCGAGCCTCCTCAGCAGCTGCCCGAACACTCTGGTGCAGCTCCTGGATCTCTGCCAGCCGTCGAGAAGATTCCAGCTGTCAAGAGCCCACAGGTAGAGGGCAGTAAGCAGAGCATGGGGATGGCCTCCTAGGCAAATACCAAACCTGTCCCACCTACAGCCCAGGACCCCACCACCTACCTCTCTGCAATCCTGGAGCTTTCGGAGGTGGCGGTACTCAGCAAGGAGCGGGACCCGGTGCTTTTCCCACTGGCCCGCCAAATGGATGACCCGCTGGGCACTGCTCTCTACCACAAGCTGGGAAGGGCGGTAGGAGGGTAGATGTTACACAGTCTGGGCACTTCCACCTCTGACCCTCCTGGTCCAGCCTCAGCCCCAACCCCAGCCCCAGCCCTACCTGCAGCTTGGCGAGGTTGGCAGCCCCGTCTGGCAGCAGCTCCACCGCCCGGCTCTTCAGGCGCAGGGCCTGCTCCCTCTCGGCCATGCTGAGCTCAGTCTGCCGACACTCGGTCTCCACCTGGTACCCCAGGACTCCCAATCCCAGTCAGTGGGGGAGTTCGAACACACACCACAGGCTCCCAGCCCACACTGAGCCTGGGAGGCCCTGACCCAGCCTGAGCCCCCACAGATAACGCCACACCCCTCCAGCCCCTATGGACCCCTTGGCCCCCTCCTGAGAGCAACAGAGACCTATATGCAGAAATGGGTACCCACAGGCCCCTGTGACTCCTCCACCTCCACGCTGACCCCCAGAAGCCCTGACAAGCCCCTAAACCTCCTGCCCGTGTAGACCAACCATGCCCCACAGATGCCCAGTGATGCCCACACATCTCCTGATTCTCACAGACACTCGCAAGGCCTGACTAATGCTCACAGGCACTCTCACCCCTACAGGTCCACCAAGCCCTGAACCATGCATCCCCCTCTCACCCCCGACGATTCTCCTGAACCCTCAAGAGCCCACACATCCCTAAAGGCCCCTATAAATCCTTCTGATACTTGCAGACCTCTACGGAGTACCTCTCATCCCGCTCAAGCCCCTCCCCCACCCAAGCTCTCTAGCCCAGACTTGTGACTGGACCCTAGACAGCAGCCCCATCCGCACCTGCACAAGGCCGATTCCCAGCGTCTTCATGCTGGCTCCAATCTCTTCAATGTTGCGGTTCACTCCCTCTAGCTGCTCTTGAAGGGCTTCCAGCTCCTGCTCTTGAGCTGCCCACGTGTCCTGGGAGGAACAGGCCAGTCAGGGTGGGGGTGTCAGGCCCAGTAGACAGGCAAGGGGCCAGGACACGCCGCACTGCTCTGCTCACCTGTTCAGGCCACCGGGAGGTGGATAGCACCTCTGACACCTGGGCTGCCTGGGCCTCGGGCTCCTGGGGGAGGGAGAAGGAGCATCTCACTGTCAAGGAAGGCCTTGCCCCTCACAGCCCAGCTTCAACAACCCCCACAATCACCTTCCCATTGAACAGCTGATGACCAATAGTCATACCCATGCCCACTTAGCAGCTGATGACTATCAGACTGTGACCATATGAGGATCAAGGCATTCTCTGCGGCCTCAGACCAGGGTGTTTGCTCACAAAGAAACCTCCCTGATCCTGACAGCTCCTGCTCACCTGCCCTATCTCTGAAGCCCCAACTGCACACGAGAAGGATGAGTGCCCAGAGGAAACTTCCTGGGGAAGCCTGGAGTTTGCACAAAGAACACCCTTCCAGCCCTAACCGGTCTGGCTCAGTGGATAGAGCGTCGGCCTGTGGACTGAAAGGTCCCAGGTTCGATTCCGGACAAGGGCATGTACCTTGGTTGCGGGCACATCCCCAGTGGGGGGTGTGCAGGAGGCACCTGATCGATTTCTCTCTCGTCGATGTTTCTAACTCTCTATCCCTCTCCCTTCCTCTCTGTAAAAAATAATCCATAAAAATGTATTTAAAAAATCAAAAAGAACAGCCCTGACCAGTTTGGCTCAGTGGATAGAGCGTCGGACTGTGGACTGAAGGGTCCCGGGTTCGATTCCGGTCAAGGGCATGTACCTTGGTTGCAGGCACATCCCCAGTGGGGGGCGTTCAGGAGGCAGCTGATCGATGTGTCTCTCTCATCGATGTTTCTAACTCTCTCTTCCTCTCCCTTCCTCTCTGTAAAAAATCAATAAAATATATATTTTTTAAAAAGAACACCCTTCCATCCTTATATGGTTCCCACCCCTCCACCCTTTCTCCACTGAAGTCCTCGAGAAGCCAGGGGACTCCTCAGTACTAGCCCCTAGTTTGGAGAGGCCACACCTGGTGGGGAACACAGGCACCTGTGTGGATAAGGTATGGTGTTTGTACACAAAGCAACCATCCACGCCAGTCTTGGCCCCATCCGCATGCCCACTGTCCACTCGGGCCCACCCACCAGATGGAAGGTGAACTTCTCTGAATGTGTGAAGCGGGAGCCCTTGGGAGCACCAGTCTTGGTCCCAGCACCCCAGGCCTGCAGCAGCTCTCCCAAGTCTCGGGCTTGCGGGGATGGCCCCAGCTGGCCCCAGATCTGACGCAGATGTTCAGCCAGGTGCTTCTGCAGCCGCTGCCGCTGAGCCCGAGTATCGTCCTGAAAGCAAGGAGGCAAAAGGGAGAGCGTGGGGCAAACGGGACAGTGTAGAGGCCTCCTGTTCACCCGAGGCCCTGCCTCTTCCAGGAGCCACCTGACAGGGTGCAACTGACAAATCACTCCCTCCAGCCACTCCCACTGAGGGGGCTCCCAGCCTGCTTTCCTGGCCCACGGGTCTGGGAGGTCTCCTCTTCCTCACAGCCACACTTCTCTCCACCTACTCACTCTTCACACTGGAGGAAAATGTGGGAAGGTGGTGAAGAAAGCCTGCAGGCCCCAAATCAGAGAGAGACACGGAAAGGATATGTGGGGACAGAGCAGAGACAGAGTCAGAGGTGCTGGGCAAAGAAGGGGGTGGAGGCAGAGAGAGAAAGATAAGAACAGGGGTAGTTTTGCCCTGGCCAGTTTGGCTCAGTGGATAGTGTCAGCCTGTAGAAACAGAGGGTGGGGCAAATGAGACAGTGTAGAGTCCCGGGTTCGATTCTGGTCAAGGGCACGTACCTTGGTTACAAGTTCCCTGGGCCTGGTCAGGGTACATGCAGGAGGCAACCGATCGCAATATGTCTCTCTCACATCAATGTTTCTCTTTGTCTCTCCCTCTCCCTTCCACTCTCTCTAAAAATCAATGGAAAAATATCCTCGAGTGAGGCTTAACAACAACAAAAGAATAGGGGTAGTTTTGCCCAGCCAGCATGGCTCAGTGGTTGAGCATCAATCTATGAACCAGGAGGTCACTGTTCGATTCCTGGTCAGGACACATGCCCAGGTCGTGGGCTCAATCCCCAGTGGGGGGCGTGCAAGAGGCAGCCAATCAATGATTCCCTCTCATCATTGATGTTTCTATCTCTCTCTCCCTCTCCCTTCCTCTCTGAAATCAATAAAAAATATTTTTTTTAAAAAAAGAACAGGGACAGTTTTGAGACAACTGAGGAAATCTGATTGTGAACGGTATTAAAAGATCATTGTGGCCCTGGCCGGTTTGGCTCAGTGGATAGAGCGTCGGCCTGCGGACTGAAGGCTCCCGGGTTCGATTCCGGTCAAGGGCATGTACATTGGTTGCGGGCACATCCCCAGTAGGGGGTGTGCAGGAGGCAGCTGATCAATGTTTCTCTCTCATTGATGTTTCTAACTCTCTATCCCTCTCCCTTCCTCTCTGTAAGAAATCAATAAAATATATTTAAAAAAAAAAGATCATTGTGCCCTAGCTGGTGTGGCTCAGTGGAGAGAGTGTCTGCCTGTGGACTGAAGGGTCCTGGGTTCAATTCCAGTCAAGGGCACATGCCCGGGTTGTGGGCTCAATCCCCAGTAAGGGGCATGAAGGAGGCAGCCAATCAATGATTTTCTCTCATCATTGATGTTTCTATCTCTCTCTCCCTCTCCCTTCTTCACTGAAATCAATAAAAATATATATTTAGAAAAGAGAGAGAGATCATTGTTAATTTTTGTTAGGTGTGAAATGGCACAGGGGTTACATTAAAAAGTGAATGCCCTTATGAGTTAAGGCATATACTTAAGTATTTAGAGTTAAAATGATATGTCTGGGATTTACTGGAAATTAATATAGAAGAAATGTTGGAGAAACTAGATGAAGAAAGATTGGCAAAATGCTTGCAGTTGAAGGTGAATGACAGGTACATAGGATTCATTAGAACATTCTCTCTACTTCTGTGTTTGAAATTTTCTGTAAGTTTCAAAAAGACAGATAAAGATGGGACACATGGCAATGCGGGGAGACAGAAAGAGAATGTTGCATCTGGGGGGGCGGGAACCGGGTGGAGGGGGGCAATGGGGGGGGGAAGGGGGGAACATCTGTAATACTCTCAACAATAAAAATCTTTAAAAAGAAAGAGACCATTACCGCCCAGCCAGTGTGGCTCAATGGTTGAGCATCAATACATTCACTGAGAGGTAGCCTGTTAAATTCCTGGTCAGGGCACATTCCCAGGTTGTGAGCTCCATCCCCAGTGGTGGGGGGGGGGGGGGGGGGGGGGCGGCATGCAGGAGGCAGCCAATTCATGTTTCTCTCTCATCGATGTATCTCTCTCTCTCTCTCTCTCTCCTCTCTCTCTCTCTCTCTCAAGAAAAAAGAAGAAGAAGAGGCTGTTGTAGAGGTGGGCAGAGAGGAGCGGGGACAGATCCAGGTGGACAGAGTGGGAGAGACGGCACAGAAATGAGGAGAAAGAAGGGCAGCAAAACTACAGAATGAGAAAGTGACCAGAAGAGGTAACGCAGAGACCTTGAGACAGAGGAAATGAGCATCGCTGACAATGGCAGAGACAGAGACAGAGTGAGAGCCTCCGGCGTAGGACGAAGGTGGTAGAAGCAGGGAGGACAGAGAAGATCCTGACTGTTCTGGTTGCTAGAAACTCATGCTCGTTTTTCAGTGAAACGCAGAGCACTATCACCACCCGTGTCTTAAAACAGCAAATCGAGACTCTGAGCAAGGATACTGACTTCTCCCCAATCCACAGCCTTTCTGACTTCAGGGTTCTTGCAGTGGGGGGAGCCAGGCAGATGCACACAGAGGGGAGACGATGAAAGAGAGGGGCAAAGTGGGAAAGAAGAGGGGCAGAAAACCAATGGGAGATAAAATAGGAGCAATGATGAGCAGGACCTTCTGCAGCAGGAAGTTAAGCATTGGGCAGTACCTGGGTGGGGTGGCGGGATGCCCGGTGGACCCAATCCTTGTCCCCGGGGTGGTCCTGGCCTGTGTGCTGGCAGAGCTGGATGGCATGGCATTCGAGGAGCGAGGCTACCCTCCCCGCAGGCTGAGGCACCTGGGTGGGGGCCGGTAGTAACAGGGAACTTGCCTGGAACTCCCGGGACTCTGGAAGCAGGAACAGAGTCAGCCAGGCCCACCTCTACCGTTCTCCCCAGAACCTCCCCAGAGTCTCATGCTCACCTCCTTTGGAACTCATTTCAGGCATGACGAGCCTACTGGCATGGAAAGGATTCTGGGGGGCCGAGCCCTGGTGGGAGAGCAGAATCAGAGCCTCTAAGATGAACCGTGATGGAGCGCACTGGTGAGAGGGGGCCAACAATTCGAGCACCCAGATGGGGACAAGGAAAGCCAGGCAGGGACAAGCAAAGATCGACCTGAGTTGGGGGGTCCCACCTGGAGGCGCTGCAGCTTAGGAGTGCGAAGGAGGGGTGGAACCCAGGGCAGGGCCAGCTGGTCCCGAATTTGGCTTCCAATGGCCCGGGGGAGGATAGCTGAGTCTCCTAAGGGGGTAGGGAGGGAATGTCAATCAGGTGACAATGCCACAACTGCAAAAATACAGACCATGGGAAAATAGCCATCGATCCCTGACACCCCCCCCCCCCCAAGAGATGCATTCCTATCTAGCTCTCAAACTCACACTCAGTCATTCAACAAATACTTACTGAGTACCTACTATGTACCAGCCACTAACCTTGAGACTCTCAGGCTCTCAGTGAACACGAGGAGATCATAACTAAGGTCATAAGGAGGGTACAGAAAACTGTCAGATGGTGATCAGGAAAGGAAGATAGTACTATTGAGAGGACGATGTCATTTTAAACGAGGCAGTCTGCGACTGGCCTCCCTGATGTGACATGATCAGAAATCAAGAGGCTATCTGGCCCAGCCGGCGTGGCTCAGTGGTTGAACGTCAACATATGAACCGGGAGGTCACGGTTCAATTCCTGGTCAGGGCACATGCCTGGGTTGTGGGCTCGATCCCCAGTAGAGGGACATGCAGGAGGCAGCTGGTGAATGATTCTCTCTCATCATTGATGTTTCTATCTCTCTCACCCTCTCCCTTTCTCTCTGAAATCAATAAAAAGACATATATATAATTTTAAAGGCTATCTGGGGGGACAATAATCCAACTGATTCAAAGGCCCTGAGGCTGCAGTGCACCTGGCATATGTGAAAGGCATCAAGGAGGCCAATGGGGTTAGAATGAGGGGAAGCAAGGCAGGAGGTGAGGCAGGGAAGCCCCTCCCAGCACCAACTCACCTGGTTCAGCCCAAGTCCTAGCCCCTTCCGCCTGCCCTGTATCCCTTCTCCCAGCCCTAATCCTAGTTCTCCCAAAGACACATATCCCCACCCCCTCTTTGGCAACCTCTTTACTATCTCCACCTTTCTCAGCCCCTATAACACCCAAGAATGCCACCCTCTCCCCTCACCCGCATTATGCCCCAGGTACCCCATACCTGCAGGCTGGTCTGCATCCTCAGAGGCATCCGTAGGTAGACGCTCAGCCAAGAAGAGAAGCAGGTCCCGGAGGTCAGGTTCACTGGGGTAAAGGAAGTTCTGATAGCCAAGCTCCAAAGGATAGCCCAGGTCCTAAGGGTTGAGGAGAGGGTCCCTATCAACCAGGCAGGCAGGCTCCTCCTGCCCTGGGAGCGCTGAGCCTTGACCCTAAATGCTCCCACTCTCTCACCAACCATCAGCCTCTGACCCTCTCTTTGGCTCCCCGAGGTCTCTAGGTTTCTGTGGGAGGAGCCATTGAGTGATTCTTGTCAATGTTCCAGAGAGCAAGAAATAAAATTAAAGCTCTAGCTTTTCTAACTATGGCTCAAAATCCAGAGACCATAAAAGAGAAGATGGGTATTTCTGTATACATGAAAAGAAGTAAAAAAAATTTTAAAGGAAAAATACAATAATCCAAGTCAAAAGAGTAATGACATGCTGGAAAAAAGTATTTGGAACTCATATCAGAGGAAATAAAAAGCACCTAAAACTAAAGCAAAAAGACCAGCAATGCAACAGAAAAATGCACAACAGGCAAGAACAAACAGTTTACCAGAAAAGAAAGGAAAATATCCCTTAGGAAGCTGGTGAAATGAGGGAGGATGGATCTTGGCACCATTGTACATGGTATGCATGATGCTTCCATCTCAAGGATGAGCCAGCGCTGGGTTTTGTGCCTAGGTAAGCCATAGCTTTCAAGAACTCTGAGTTCCATCCATGTGAGGAGCACAGCATCTATGGGACACAAAATTGACTTTGGGGTTCAGGATCTCTGGCACCCTGGGGTTAACTGAGTCTCCCGTGGACCAAGGAGAGAGGCCTGGAACAAATGTTTCCTCATGGCCTCAGAGGTAGTCAACCCTGCTGAAACCTTGCTTTTGGACTCCTAGCTTCTAGAACTGTGAGACAATACATTTCTGTTTTTTAAGCCAAAAACAAATCCCTTAAACACAGGATAATATGTTCAACCTTGCTTATAAGAGATATGAATAGAAGGCACACTGAGAGACTTCACACGAGCATCACCGATCGGGACAACCTGACGCTCCATTCTCCTGTGGTGCGCACTGAGAGGGATACACTATCACCAGGGCAGTGTTCCTACCCCAAACTTGAATCTACTCATTAGAAAACACTCAGAGCAATTCAGACTGTGGGGCATCCCAAACAACCAGCCTGGACGCTTCAAATACATTTGTCATTAAAAAAAAATTAAAAAAAAAAAGATCCAAAAGCAAAAGAAGGCAGTTCAACACTTAAGATTAGAGATGTAACAATGAATCAAAATGTAATTCTTGACTAGACTCTTTGAAGTTTAAAAAACTATAAAGGATACTTTTGTAACAACTGGGGAAATCTAATCTAGAACTTAGATACTATTACATTTCATGGCTGTGATCATGGTATTGTGGTTATGCTGGAGAAAGTCTTTTTGCTTAGGAGAAACACATTCTCTTTTAGGTATGAAATGTCATGATGAGAGCCACTTTCAAATGGTTCAGCGAAGAAGTGTGCATTTAGGTGTGTAAAAGAATGGAGCAAGCCCTAACCGGTTTGGCTCAGTGGATAGATCGTTGGCCTGCGGACTGAAGGGTCCCAGGTTCGATTCCGGTCAAGGGCATGTACCTTGGTTGCGGGCACATCCCCAGCAGGAGGCAGCTGATCGATGTTTCTCTCTCATTGATGTTTCTGACTCTATATCCCTCTCCCTTCCTCTCTGTAAAAAAATCAATAAAATATATTTTTATAAAAAAGAATGGAGCAAAATGTTCCAATGTAGGAAGCTAGGAGAAGGGTATACAGGTACTCATTGTTCTATTTTCATTTTTCTTTAAATTTGAAAAAAAAATTTAAGGTACAAAGCTGGGCTGGAGGAACTACACTGAGATACCATGTCTTACCTATTGAAAGGGGGGATCTAAAAATCCGACAATACACCTAGAGGGAGAGGCTATGGGGAAACAGGCTGGTGGGAATGCAAAATGAAAATCCCAGTGAGGGCAACTGGCCAAATCTAACCAAACTACACATGCATTTACCATTCCACCTAGCAATCCTACCCAAGAAGTAGATATGCCTCCAACAATTCAAGAATATATATGCACAAGATTGTTCAGTGCAATATTCTTTGCAGAATATTGGAAACTCCCTAAATGTCCAAGCATAGAGAGTGGTTGAATCAATCATGGTTCATAGTTACGATGGACTACTTTTCAGCTACAGAAAGTGGGAAAATATTAAGATCTCTACTATTTGATATGAAATGATTTCCAGGATATACCGTTAGATTAAAAAAAGCTAAGAAACTAAATATATGTTTCCTTTTGTGTAAGAAAGGGGGAAATAGAATATATATTTATATTTGCTTATATCTGCATTTTAAAAAACTGGAAAGATACACGAGAAACTAAGCAAACAGGTAGGGGTAATGGGGTGAATGCTTGGGATGTAAGATGCCTCAAGGTATCACACTACCTCGGTCACACCTTGGCGATCTCTTCTACAGTTTCAGTACTTAACCACCTCTGACCTATTTCACAGTTTTTTTATATTATGATATTTCTGTTCAAATTGCTGGGGTTTCTGTCTCCGGACTGGATCTTTATTAACAAAATAACCTACTCAAAACAATAAATAATTTTTTTAAAAAGACACTACAAGCTTTGGTGTAAAAAAAAAGATTGGGGTTGAAACCCAGCCTGTGCTACTTACTGGCTGTAAGGCCTTGAACTGGTTATGAACACCTAGAAGCTCAGATTTCTAGCTGTAAAATAGAGCTGATAGTGCTTTCCCTAGGTGGCTGCTTTGAGAGATAAAAGGCCCACCAGGGTTCTGGGTAGGGACTGAAAGAAAGCCTTTTTCTTCCAGAGTTGCTGTTGGTCTGGAGCTGCCTAGACTCTGAAATCAGACTTTCCTGAATTCATGTCTAAGTTCTGCCTCTTACCAACTGTGTGACCTCAGGCAAATCACTTAACCTCTCTGTGCTTCACTTTCCTCATCTGAAAAAAAAAAAGGGATACCAACAGTGCCCACCTCAGAAAGTTGTCATGAGAATTAAATGAGTTAACACCATGTTACCACAGTGCCTGGCACAGAGCACACATTCAGAAAAAAAAAATCATTATCATAAGCACATGTACAGTGTACTGGGTCACACCGTGAGATATATTTATTTTGGAGGGTCACGGTCAAAAAACGTGTGAAAACCACTGGCTTTTAAGCTACTTGACTTTGGGTTTTTTCCGACACCTGCAATCAAAGAGTTGTGACTAATAGAGAAACTCATTCCAGGAGTGGGGTGTGTGAAGTGACAGACACCAAAATATGGAGGTGGCTGAGTCGTAGAAAGTGGTGGCAGGAGTAGGGCATGTGAAGAGGCAGACACCAGAAGGCGGCAGTGCTGAGCCAAGGTGGGCCCCCGGGGCAGCACAGCTGGATTAAGAGACACCTCTGTCTGCTGCGGAAGCACTGAGGTTCAGGGGCCAGACAGTCACATGAAACTCTCGATCACTGAAAAAGCCATACTCTCGGCCCCACTCTAAATATAGTGTGAGCAAAAGTAGGTCAACATCAAATCCAGTGGGAGGCAGCACTGAGAGAAGAGAGGAACAGAGACCTGGGGAAGACTTACCGCTCCCTCCCTCCCCCCATACACACTCACACATGCCTCAATATCTCCCGCTATGCATTCTCCTTGCCAAACAGAGAACATAACTTCCCCCTTACCAAGTGCCATCCTTGAGAATACAGCCCCAGGCCAGGGGACAGAGTGCCTGCCTTGTACTGCCACCAAGACCCCCAGCCAGAACCTAAGAACCCCTGAGAGCTACGTGAACCTGAGAGATAAGGGATGGGCAGAGCTCTGAGGCCTGTTGCTAAGAGACAGACACTGCACAGGCAAGGTCCAAATTCAAGAAACCTGACCACCTTGTCTCCCGGATCTAAATGGAAGTGTTCACTGTAGTTACTCTATTGACCCTCTACCACCACACACTGGGCATGCTAGATGTATTTACATTCATTATGTAGCCACAGGTTGCTGGAATGCAAGCAGCCAAGCCAGGCCTACCCAATAATACTAATACCACTTATACAAAGCTTATTATAATCCAGCTCTTCATAGATCAACTCATTTTTAATCCTAACAGCAGCTCTGTGTGGTAGGTACAATTCTCACAGCCACTTTACACATGAGAAAACTTAGGCCCAAAGAAATTAAGAGCCCTAGCCGGTTTGGCTCAGTGGATAGAGCATTGGCCCGTGGACTGAAGGGACCCAGGTTCAATTCCAGTCAAAGGCATGTACCTCAGTTGCAGGCTCGATCCCCGGCCCTGGTTGGGGCACGTGTGGGAGGCAACCAACCAATGTGTCTCTCTCACATCGATATTTCTCTCTCTGTGTCTTTCCCCCTCCCTTCCACTCTCTCTAAAAGTCAATGGAAGCCCAGCCAGCGTGGCTCAGTGGTTGAGAGTCAAGGTTCAATTCCCATTCAGGGCACATGCCCAGGTTACAGCCTTGATCCCCACTAGGGGGTGTGCAGGAGGCAGCCAATCAATGATTCTCTCTCATCATTGATGTTCTTTACTCTCTCTCCCTCTGCCTTTCTCTCTGAAATCAATAAAAATGGAACATTTATATATATATAAATCAATGGGGGGAAAAATATCCTTGGGTGAGGATTAACAAACAAAGAAATTAAGAGACTGGCCCAAAGTCACAGCTAGTGAACCAGGGATATGACATTACTGGGAGCCCTTGGAATACTAACTGGGCACAGGTCTGTACTGCAAAGGCATGGATGCTTGATCAGAAGGCACATCACCCAGGTAGAGACAGATTTGGAGTTATTCTCATGACAGGCAGGTTGTGTGCGGCTGCCACAGGGAAGAGTGCAGTGTTAGTGCAGAAACACTGTTTTCAGTTAACATATATCTGCCTTTGGGTACCATCCCAACTCCATGTGATCCTGAAGCAGCCAATCACAGCGCCTTATGAATGACCACGTCAGCCACCTGGGCCAATCTCAATACACAGTGGTTCATTCAGGAATGAGCATGGGAATCAAGCAGGGCCTTTTCGGAAACTGGTAAATGGATACTACAGGGGGGCAATTCTTGGTGCTAAGCTGAAAATGCAGGGGCCAGGGGCAGCCCAGGCCCAAACTAGATCAACTCTTTTAATGCTCATAACGACCCACATTTTATCATCTTGATTTCACACTTAAGGAAACTAAGACTCAGAAGGCTTAGGGTCACACAGCAAGTGGTGCAGTGAGGGTCAGAACTACTCAGGCAGTTTCACCAGAGAGCCAGCAGCCTTAATGCTAAGCCACAGAGGGAGCTGACAAAGAGGAAAGGCAAGAGTTTCAAGGAGCTTGGTGACTTTGTGAAGGAGGAAGGAAGAGTCTGTGTGTATTGGGAGGAGGGAACTCACCATGCAGGCCTGAGCCAGGCTCATGGCCAGGCGGAAACGGGCAGACATGGCGAGAGGCAGCAGGGGGCTGAGGCTGGAGCCCACAGCAGGGTTGATCACACGCAGGCAACGGACAACAGCTTCCACAACCAGCTCAGTGGTAAAGGCTCGCAGGGTCTGCACTTCCGGAGGAACAGCCCTGAAGAAAAATGGGGGCAGGCTCGATGTGGGGAGCAGTCAGAAAACAAATCAGGCTGGGCGGTGCTGCCTTCTGGAAGCCCTAGTATTGGAGCGGGGGTGAAGAGGATGGCCATGGTTCAGACAGGTCCTGGGTGATGATGAAGGTGATTTCCATTTGGAAAACTAAGAACTGAGGATGGCCCTAGCCAGTTTGGCTCAGTGGATAGAGCGTGGGCCCTGGAACTGAAGGGTCCCAGGTTCGATTCCAGTCAAGGACATGTACCTCAGTTGCAGGCTCCATCCCCAGGTCAGGGTACATGCAGGAGGCAACCAATCAATGTGTCTCTCTCACATCAACATTCCTCTCTCTGTGCCTCTCCCCCTCCTTCCCCTCCCTCTAAAAAATCAATGGAAAAACATCCTTGGGTGAGGATTAACAACAACAAAACAGAGGATGTCCTCAGCTCCTAAGAACTTGCTGCAGGAGAAGCGTGGATGGAAGGGATCTGAGTTGAGAAAATCTCCAATTTCCCTATGCTTAAAAGCCCCAAATTACTGGGGTCTGGGAAGGGCAAGGGGCCTATGTGGTATGATCTCCGGGTTTCTGGTCCCCAGATATCATGTTCTCTAAATGTCAGAGGCTCCTGGATATTGAGCTGCTTGAGTTTTGAGACTATATGTGGGGAGGCTGGAGTTTCCAGAAGTTCCAAATGTCAGGATCCCTGAATTCAAGCAATCCAGAAATCAGGCTCCTTACATGATGGCATCCTGGGTTTTTACGGCCCCCGAATGTAGGAGTCCTGTGTGTCCGGGTCACCAGGCCTTGAGGCCGCCAGAATTTAGGCTCCTGGAATTTTAAAAGCCCCAGGTGCTGGGAAACAGGGTTTTAAGGTTCCCACGTATCCATTCCCAGAGTTTTGGGAATCCCTGAGTGGGAGGGTGCTGGGGTTTTAAAGTTCCCTGGTTCTCAGGAGACAGGTGCCTTAGAATCTCCAGGTATCAGGATCCCAGGATAGTGATCTTAAGATCACAGATTTCAGGGTCCCAGGTCTTGAGGTTCCAACGTTTTAATGTTTTAAGGTGTCTGGGTCCTTGATTTGGGGGTTTAACAAGTGTCGGGCTTGAGAGGCTCCTGAGCGTGCGTGTGTGTGTGTGTGTAAGGGGAAAGGGTTTTAGGATCCTGGAAGTTAGAGCCCTGGATACCAAGGACCAGGGTTTTAAGGTTCCCGGGTGACTGGGTCCGGAGTTTTGGAGTCCCGGATATATGCATGCCGGGGTGGGCGGGGGCTGTGTCCTTACGTGCCGGCCTGGCGCAGGGAATGGATGAGGATTCGGTCTGCCTCCTCCATGGTGAAGCTGTGTCCGAGTCTGGGGCTGGGTCCAGGGCCGGGTCCAAGAAACGAACAAGAGAGGCGAGCTGTTGAAACCCAGCCCCGCGCCCGCGGTCCAAGGAGTGTCACGGGCTGCCCCAGGCGAGCTGGGTAGTGTAGTTTCAACAGCGCCTGCAGCTCAAGTGAGCGCCCTGGGGCGGATGTGAGCGCGGGGTTGAACGAACAGTGGCTGCCGGGAGTTGTAGTTCTTCCGCCTACACTCCAGTGGGCTCTCCCAAGTGTGCAAAAAAGAGTGAATCTTGTGTATGTGCGCGCGCGTTTTGTGTCTGAGCGCGCTCGAGAGCGTCTTGGTGTGCGCGCGCGCGGTGCGTGTGCGTGCGTGCGCGCGCGTGTTGGGAGGGCGGGGCGGAGAGTGACTTCTTGACTCCTTCGTTTAGGGTGGCATTCATCTTCTAGGGGCTTAATCACAAGGAACAACAACAGCCTGTAATTATTGGAATGGAGAGTCTAGTGTACGAGGGCAGGGGCTTGAGCACAAAGGGTCTAGGGTCGAGTCTCAGCTCTTTAGCTCAGATCTTCAGCTCAACTTGCTAAATGTGCAATCGTGGGTAGGTTACATAACTTCCCTATCTTAGTGTCCTCATCTGTAAAATGGACTACAGTATTCTCCCTACCCCCGGGCCCGGTTCCGCTTTCTGCTGTTTCCCGAGATTAATCGCCATCTGAAAATATTAAGCGGAAATTTCCAGAAATAAATCACTCGTAAGTTTCTAAATTGCACGCCATTCTGAGGAGCGTGATGAAATCTCGGGCCACCCGGCTCCGTTCCCCCCCACCCCACCCCCCACCCCGTCCCCCAACGTGAATCATCCCTTTGTCGCTGTATATGCTACCTGCCAATTAGTCACTCAGTAGCCTTCTCATGATCAGAAACACTGTGACAATATTGCAGTGCTTCTGTTCAAGGAACCCTTATTTTACTTAAGAATGGCCCCAAAGTGCAAGAGTGGTGATGCTGGCAATCCAGATATGCCAAAGAGAACCATAAAGTGCTTCCTTTAAGAGAAAAGTTATGTATACATAGCAGAGAGGGGAAACATAGTATATCCAGGGTTCAGTACTATGGCTCTTTCAGGCATCCACTGGGGGACTTGATAGATAAGCGGGAGACTATTGTACCTGCTTCCTATGATTAAAACAAAATTAATTCATGTAAAGCACGTTGTACTATGTACTTGACACATAATAAAATAAGAAAAGAGTATGTACATTGTAGTTATGAAGTAACCATGCATTTAATAAATGCTTTAATATGTTATGTGTATACAATCCAACGACTGATTATGCAGTAAACATCTATATAACCACCATTCATTAAAAAGATCACCCTAATGCAGTCCTGGCACATCTGATCTGTACTTCAATAAAAGATGTTTGCTTTGCAAAAAAAAAAAAAAAAAGCAACAACTCTGTCTTCATTGCTCAGTAGTGCCATGTATGTCATAAAGCATGAGTACATATATGTAGGACTCAGGTTTGGAACTTTATTCTATTTTTAATTACTGCAGCTCTATAACAAGCCTTGATATATTATATGGCATCTTGTACTTTTTCAAAGGATTTTGGCTTTTCCAGGTCCTTTCTATACCGATATACATTTTAGAGCCATCTTGTCAAATTCCATGGAAAAACTTTTGAGACTTTGTTTGGGACTGCATTAAATCTCTAGATCATTTTGAAAAGAATTGACATCTTCCCAGTTTTTACTATTTCAATTAGTTAATTTAATATATACTAGTATGTCCATTTATTTTGGTCCCCTTTAATCACTTGATAATATTTGATAATTTTTTTTGCATGGAGATCTCACACATATATTATGTTAGATCTATTCCTATGCACTTGAAATTTCAGATACTGCTGGAAAAAATATCATTTTTCTTATTTTAATTTCTGACTGGTGCTGGTCTATATTTTGTAAAAATATTTTTTTAGCCCGACTAGCATGGCTCAGTGGTTGAGCATCGACCTATGAACCTGGAGGTCAAGGTTCAATTCTTGGTCAGGGCACATGCCTGGGTTGCCAGCTCCATCCCCCGTGTGGGGCCCGCAGGAGGCAGCCAATCAATGATTCTCTCTCATCACTGATGTTTCTATCTCTCTCTCCCTCTCCCTTCTTCTCTGAAATCAATAAAAATGTTTTTTAAATATTTTTTTAGTCAGTGCCTTTTCTGTTACCAGGCTCTGGCCCACAAATGTCCCATCTTCGACCCTGCTCACCCTCCAATCCAACCCTGTTATGGCCCCGCCCAGTGACCTTAATCTCTCCAAAGCTGGGGGAAGAGAGGGGGGCTGTTTGCAGATGGCTCTTCAACCTTGAAAGGAGGATGTCGGCATCTGAAGGCGGGAAAGGTGAGAGCAGCCTTCCACCCCTGCAGACCCTTTGAGCAACCCTAGGCTCTGCTCTACCCCTGGCCCCTCTGACTCACCCACTGCCCACCAGGACCCCACCCCTGGTGAATCACCAGGTGACCAGAATCATCCCGTTCCCATCCCAGCCAACCCTAAACACAGCCTTACCTCCAACTAAGCCATGAAGCTCAGCGTGACCCAGACACTGCTCTCTACGACCTCCCTTCCCCATCCACAGCCATAGTTACCAGCTGAAACCCAACCCCAATCCTGGCTTTGACCCCTATCCTAGTGCCCACCCATCTTCAACTCCACGGCCAGCCCCAGGGTTAACCCTAACACAAACCATACCAACCAGAGATCAAATCCCTGTTCGAGTCCAAACCCCAACACAGATACAGACCTTACCACAAGCTCTAAAGTCACCTAACCTCAACCCCAGCCCCTGGATGTCAATACTGTTAGCAAGTGGTTCTCTGGCTTTCCAGAAAGAGCGCAGATCCATTTTTAAGGGGAAAAATAGAAATAGAGAATACACACAATGATGGTAGTAAGTTGTGAGAGCTTGCTGTCAGAGTCTACCTGGATTTGACTCCCAATTCAACCACTTCATCAAATCACTTAACCCCTCTTTTTGCATCAATTTCCTCACCTGAAAAATGGGAACAATATTATGTGCCAGACAATCTTCTAAATGTTGAACTAATTTAATCCTCACAACAACCCTATAATGTAGGTTCTCTTACTATCATCCCATTATACAGATAAGGAAATTGAGTCTCAGAGGGGTTATGTAAGTTGCTCAAGGCCACATGCTGCTATCAGGTGGCAAAGTCAGGATTGAAACTCAGCTTCTTTCCTCCAAAGCTGGGGCTCTTAACCAGGTCAATCTACTGCCCCTCAGAGGCTGAAACAAGGCCATGGGGATTGGGAATGACCTTAGCTGAAAACCCCAATGCAAAACTCAGATCCCATCCTTAACTTCAGCTCCAACCTTGATCCTAATTCTAATCCCAGCTCACTCAAATACCCAGTCCTAACCCTAAATCATAACTCAAGCACACTCCGCTCCCACCTGTATTTAAACCCAACTCAAACATCCACCACTTGAATTTACCCTAAATCTGCCTCCAGCTATAAACTTAATGGTACCCCATGGCAATTTAAACTCTACCCCAAGTCTAACACCAAACCCTACTTCACTTGGAAACGTAACCTCACCTTCACTCCTCTATAAACTCCCCCTCTATCCCCAATCAATTCCAAAACCAACTCTTACCACCCCAATCCTTAACTCAGGTACCCCTAACTTTTCCTAATTTTACATTTTTTTTTCCTTCCCTCAGACAGAGGGATGGAATCAGGTAGGTGGCAGCTATGATTGCCCCCAATATCCTGTCACTCCTGACTTGATTTCTCCACACAGACATCACCCCAGAGCCCAGTCCAGCCAATGGGGCAGGCCCTGGTCCTGAATGGGGGCTGTGCCCTGGGCCCCCAGAATCAGGAGGTGAAATCAGTGGGGCATCAGGCCTGGGGACCCCTAAGCGAAGGACTCAGCACAGTAAGCACAAGACGGTGGCAGTGGCCAGCATTCAGCGGTCACCCCGGGCGCTCTTCTGCCTCACCCTGGCCAACCCTCTGCGGCAGTCCTGCATCAGCATCGTGGAATGGAAGCATCCTGGAAGTCCAGGGGCAGGCTTCAGGGGGTGAGGTCACTAGAGTTCCAAGAGTGAAGGATTTGGGTCAGGATTAGCACGGCTCAAGGGTCAAGCACTGGCTTCAGGGGGAATTTGAGAAAAGTGAAGGTCATTTACCAGGGAGTCAAGAGTCAAGGACTAAACCACAGCAAGAGTTTCAGATGGCTATCCAGGGGAATCAGAGTCAAGGCCTTGGTCAGGGTAGGGGCTGGGAATGTGAGGGCTGGTCACCTTGGGGTCAAGGGTGAGCATTGGGTGGGGAGGATCCCAAGGGAATGTTGGGGTTCTAAGGCTGCTTTGCCTGGGTCCTTGACTGTGTCCACCTGAGGCCATTTGACATCCTCATCCTGCTGACCATCTTTGCCAACTGCGTGGCCCTGGGGGTCTACATTCCCTTCCCAGAAGACGACTCCAACACTGCCAACCACAACCTAGTGAGTTTTGCTTCACCATGCCCGCCCTGTCAGATACAGCCCCAGTAGAACTACACCTCAAGCCTTCCAGCCAGGCCCTCCCCTCTCTGATCCATATCACTCACCTCTGCCCAGCCCTCCGTCCTGGCTACGCCCTTTTCCCCTGCCCCCATCAACCCCCAACCCAAATAACTCCCGGATCTCCGGCTCCATCCTCAGGAGCAGGTGGAGTACGTATTTCTGGTGATTTTCACTGTGGAGACGGTGCTCAAGATCGTGGCCTATGGGCTGGTGCTCCATCCCAGCGCCTACATCCGCAATGGCTGGAACCTACTGGACTTCATCATCGTTGTGGTTGGGTGCGCGTCTGCGGGGCACACCCCCACCCTAGTTCAACTTTCCATCCCAAACCCCGCCCCCCCCTCCCCGAATTCAGGGCTCAGGGAAGCAACTACTTTAAGTTGCTCCCATTTGGCAGCCAGAATCAGGAATAATTTAAGCCCATTTGCATTTCCGATTACAGAGACTTGTGCTTTTCTCCGGAGAGGAGAGGGATGGGAAGGGGTGCCAAAGCCTGACACCCGCCCTCGCCTCATACCTTGCTCACCCATCAGGTTGTTCAGCGTGCTGCTGGAGCAGGGCCCCGGACGGCCTGGAGATGCTCCGCATACTGGAGGGAAGCCGGGGGGCTTCGATGTGAAGGCGTTGCGGGCATTTCGGGTGTTGAGGCCACTGAGGCTCGTGTCTGGGGTCCCGAGTGAGTGTAACGCCTCCCGGGGTTGAAGGTAGGGAAGGGGAGCGGGAGGAGGACTGAACGGACCCCGCCCCTACTTCACCCAGCCCTCGCTTCCCGCAGGCCTGCACATAGTGCTCAATTCCATCATGAAGGCGCTGGTGCCGCTGCTGCACATCGCTCTGCTCGTGCTCTTCGTCATCATTATTTATGCCATCATCGGACTCGAGCTGTTCCTCGGACGCATGCACAAAACGTGCTACTTCCTGGGATCTGGTCAGCCAGCCTGCCCCTCCAGGGACAGGACGCGTCCCTCCACTGCCTCCTAGGCCAGACCCCGTTCTCAAGGAAACCCTAATTCACAAGACTCCGCCCCCAGACTCAGGCTCCAACCGCGATAGACAAGCCTTACCCATACATGCGAGACTCCGCCCTCAATCTCAGACTACAATCGCCCACTTGCTAATAGCTCTGCCCTATCACAAGACTCCATCCTCTAGCCACTCAAGACTCCATCCTGCACAACTAGTCTCAGATATTCAGGCCCTTCATCCGGACCCCAACCCAAGCCTTGCCTCCACCCTTCTTTTAAGAAACCCTCCAAAATTCACAAGACTCCGCCCCCAGATTGATTACCTCACTTTTATTTATAAAATTCTACCCCAAGATTTACAGTCCCACTCCCCAGATCCCTGTGGTTGGGACTCAGCTTCCCAGCGGTTCAGAATCCTGACCTGGCAGTGTCAGGATCTAAGGGTTGTCCTTGATTTAGAAAAATCTAGGACCCTGAGTTGAACTTCCTAGGTGGGCGGAGATACAGGGTGGCAGAGAGTGCGGGTGGGTGTGGTTCAGAGCCCAGAGCCCAGACCCTGTGTCCCAGCAGAGATGGAAGCGGAGGAGGACCCGTCGCCCTGTGCGTCTTCAGGCTCCGGAGGCTCTGGGCGTGTGTGCACGCTGAACCAGACCGAGTGCCGCGGGCGCTGGGCAGGGCCCAACGGAGGCATCACTAACTTCGACAACTTCTTCTTCGCCATGCTGACGGTCTTCCAGTGTGTCACCATGGAAGGATGGACGGATGTGCTCTACTGGGTGAGGTGGAAGGAGGGCACACAGTTCAGAGGCTGTGCCTGCCTTTTCTCCGTGAGCTCAGAGGCAGGAATGTCTGCATGCCCTGAGGGATGCATGTCCTCTCTCTCCCCAGATGCAGGATGCCATGGGGTATGAGCTGCCCTGGGTGTATTTCGTGAGTCTCGTCATCTTTGGGTCCTTCTTCGTCCTCAACCTTGTACTTGGCGTCCTGAGTGGGTGAGGAGCCTAGACACTCCCCTCATCCTGCCCCTCAGACTCTGTCTCTTTTTTTCTTCCTGGTAAACTCCTAGGCAACCTTCAAAACCCATCTGAAATACCCCACCATTCATTCAGTCAATACTGAGCATCTAAAATGCAAAGCACCATTTGAGGAATGGAACAAGAGACGAAAATCCCTGCCTTTCCAAATAATTCATTTGGGAGTTAGGGGGAAGATAGACTATAGCAACACATACAATAAATAACATATATGTAGTGTTTTATATGGAATATGTCCTATGAAAAGAAAAGAAGACTAAAAATAGGAATAGGAAGGCTTCTGGCCAATTTGGAAGAATAGGGAAAAACACTTGCCTATCAATTTTGATCAAATCTACAGTACAGTTTGGATTTGTCACATTTGCAAAAATTGCACTTGAAGGTACATTAATTGGTCTCATGCCTTTTTTAAAGTATGTATTATTGTGGATAATGAAGACATGTTTGCAAGGCCAAAAAAAAAAATAGGAATGGGCTATCTTGCAGTTATAAATAGGGACAGTCAGGACAGGCCTCCTTGAGAAGGTATTACTGAGTAAAAATGTGAAAGCGATGAGGGAATGACTCATGTGGCTCTGAGGAAAGTGTCCCAAGCAAAGGGAACACTCTGTGCAAAGGCTGCAAAGCACGAATGTGCTTGGCATATTCAAAGAACAGCAAGGATGCCAGTGTGGCTGGAATGGGGAAGGCGAGGGGGCCAAGGTGGTTCCTCCACCTCACCCTCTATCCTCCACCCTCAGGGAATTCTCCAAGGAGAGGGAGAAGGCAAAAGCACGAGGGGACTTCCAGAAGCTGCGGGAGAAGCAGCAGTTGGAGGAGGACCTGCGGGGCTACCTGGACTGGATCATGCAGGCAGAGGAGCTGGACATGGAAGACCCCTCAGCTGATGGCAACTTTGGTTCTGTGGCCGAAGAGGGCAGGGCTGGCCACCGTAGGCAACCCCAATCTGGCCCATTCCCTGCTCCATGTGGGCTGCCCTCCTGAGGCCCAGATCTCACCTGCAACAACTCTAGGCCCAGCCCTCATATGTGACCTAGGAAACAGAACCTAGATCCAGATTCAGATCCACCTCCCAACTGCACCCAGAACAAATTCCAAATAACCCACCTCCCCCACACACAGCCCTTACCCTGCCTCAGGCCATGGTCCTCAACTGTCCTCCCTACCCCTGCAGGACCACAACTGGCAGAGCTGACCAATAGGAGACGTGGACATCTGCGCTGGTTCAGTCACTCCACCCGCTCCACACACTCCACCAGCAGCCATGGTGGGCGTCCATCCTGGTTGGGGAGGGGGCAGGATGGGTAGATGGAGGAGAAAGCCAAGGATGGAAACTTGGGGTCTTTATGTGCTGACCTCTGTTCCCACCCTGCCCATAGCCAGCCTGCCAGCCAGTGACACTGGTTCCATGGCAGAGACTCCAGGCGATGAGGAAGAGGAGGAGGGGGCTCTGGCCAGTTGTACACGCTGCCTGTGAGGGCCCCAACCCCTTGACCCCTGACCCAGCCCAGAACTCAGTCCAGACCCTGACCCCAGTGCTTACTTTAGTTTCCAACCTTGACCTCAGCCCCTGCCTTCTGATCCTAGCCACTGACTGCCCCTCAGCCCTTTATGACACTCACCTCCCATCAACCTCTTTTGCAGAAACAAGATCATGACAACCAGGGTCTGGTAAGTTGAGGAAGTTATGTGACTCCTGGACCCCATGACTCTGTGATCCTCACCTGAGTCCCACAGGGCAGGCTGAGGTAGGTGATCTCAGCCAATGGGTTCTCCTTTCTGCCCAGCCGCCGCCTCCGTCGAGCCAACCAGGGTCTCCGGGCATGCTGCCGGCGAGCTGTGAAGTCCAACGCCTGCTACTGGGCTGTGCTGCTGCTTGTCTTCCTCAACACGCTCACCATCGCTTCAGAGCACCACGGGCAGCCCGTGTGGCTCACTCAGACCCAGGGTGTGCCTCCCAGCCTGCCGGCCCTCTCCCCCAGCCTCCAATTCCCTTCATCCCAGAAGCTCCAATTCAGGATCCCTCAGGTGTCTCAGACCCCCAAACACTGCCTTCCCCACAAGTAAATGCAGAAATCTTAGCCTGTTCCATCCCACTTGTAGCCTACACTTCTGTAGCTCATTATTATTATTATTATTATTATTATTATTATTATTATTGTCTAAAGTCTTACATATGTCTTCTTTTATCCCAATTGACACTCCCCCACAAGCCATTCCCACCCCCCCCCCACCACCCCAGCATCTGTGTCCATTGGTTATGCTAATATCCATGCATACAAGTCCTTTGGTTGCTCTCTAACCCCCCCCCCCGCCCCGTCCCCTACCATTTGTCTCTGGATCTATTCTTGTTCATCATCTTTTTTATTATTATTATTGATTTCAGAGAGGAAGGGAGAGGGAGAGAGAGATAGAAACATCAATGATGAGAATCATTGATTGGCTGCCTCCTGCACACTGCACACCCCCTACTGGGGATTGAGCCTGCAACAGGCATGTGCCCTTGGCCGGAATTGAACCTGGGACCCTTCAGTCTTCAGGCCAACGCTCTAACCACTGAGCAACCGGCTAGGGCAGAGTCCAGGCTCTTAACACCACACTGGACAAGTTAACCCCTCTGTGCTTCAATTTCCCCATCTACAAAATGAGATAGTTATAGTATTCACTTTATGGGGTGGGTAGGAGGATTAAATTAAAGTGAAAAGTGCTTAGCACATTGCCTGGCCCACATAAAGCTAACACGTTATAAGTGATAGCTTTTACAAGAATTCATTTTCATCTCAACCCCAACCTTAATACTGAGCACTCTTCTAACCCCAAACTTCAAACCAGCCCCAGTCCTAACTAAAACCCAGACTCTAACTCTACCCTTGAATTGGAGCTTTTCTGGACTCATAGAGGCTGATTGATGCCCCACCCCAACTCTGCCCTTCACCCCAACTCTAAGCCCCTCATCCACTCTGACCTACAAATTCATCCCAATTCCTAACCTTAATCCCACCCCCAGCCTGTGCCTGGCCTGATAGCAGCTACCCAGGATCATCCCATGGCCCTACCTCCTCACATGTCACCATGGAAACTGGCCAGCCCTCCCCCTTTCCCCACAGAGTATGCCAACAAAGTGTTGCTCTGTCTGTTCACGGTGGAGATGCTTCTCAAGTTGTATGGTCTGGGCCCCTCTGCCTACGTTTCCTCCTTCTTCAACCGTTTTGACTGCTTTGTGGTCTGTGGGGGCATCCTGGAGACCACACTGGTGGAAGTGGGCGCCATGCAGTCCCTGGGCATCTCAGTGCTCCGATGTGTGCGCCTCCTCAGGATCTTTAAAGTCACCAGGTATGTGTGTGGGGCGGGGGAAGAGGGGACTGAAGCCATAAACACAGCCCCAACAGCCCCCACCCCAGTCCCAATGATAATATATATATATTTCACCATCTAATTTGCAAATATCCATTGAGTGCCTGCTGTGTACCAGGCACCATTCCAGGCCTTAGGGAAATACCAGGAATCAAAGCAGACACAAGTTCCTGCCTTCGTGGAGATTCAAATTCTGTGGGAAGAGTGTCTACTCCATTTCCATCTTCTTCCTCAACCTCAACCCTGCCTCTGAGCTCAACTACACACTCATGTCCAACCCAAACCCCATCCCAACCCTCAACTACAACACCATCTCTAGCACAACCCCCAACCACTCATCATCCATAAGCCCATTTACAACCCCAACATCCAATCCAACCCCATCTCCAACATCGTTCCTAACTCACAGCCTCATCCCCATCACTAACCACAACACCCCCATTCCTAGCTCCTAACCATCAGTTAATCTCCAACCACAACCCTATTCCCAGCCCCAATCTTATCCCCAACTCAGTCATCTACAACTCCAAATACTCCCCAATCCCTAACCTCAACATTGACCCCAGTATGCAATTTCAAACTCCAACCCTAGTCCTGGTCCCAACCTGAAACCCAATTCTAGTTCCATCATTTTCCATTTACCCTCCATCCTAACCTCATCTCCCATTATTCCCCTAACGCTTAACCCCAATCTCAACCTTCCCCTCACTTCTTATCCTTGCCTCACCCCAGCTCCAAAATCACTTCTGACCCTGATACCAAAGGCCATTTTAACCCAGCCCGCCCCAATGAACCTCAAGCTGGAATTCCTGACTCACAACTGGACATGTCAACCCTGCCCCCTCCATCTCTGCTGCAGGCACTGGGCATCTCTAAGCAATTTGGTGGCATCCCTGCTCAATTCAATGAAATCCATTGCATCCTTGCTGCTTCTCCTCTTCCTCTTTATCATCATCTTCTCCCTACTTGGCATGCAGCTGTTTGGGGGCAAGTTCAACTTTGACCAGACACACACCAAGCGAAGCACCTTCGACACCTTCCCCCAGGCCCTCCTCACTGTCTTTCAGGTGGGGCCCGGAGATGATGGGATGGGTGGGTCAGGGGCACCCTAGGGTGCAGGGAAGGTCCCAAGAGATTCATGGTGAATTCCCGCACCCCCCCCCCCCAGATCCTGACAGGTGAGGACTGGAACGTGGTCATGTATGATGGTATCATGGCTTACGGTGGCCCCTTCTTCCCAGGGATGCTGGTGTGCATCTATTTCATCATTCTCTTCATCTGCGGCAACTGTATCCTCAAAACCTTGGGGGGGCTGGATGGTGGCAGGTGGGGTGGATAGAGGGGTCTGGGTGGTCCACAAGCAGGCTGCTTCTCCATCCTTTGTAGCCTGAGCTCACCCCAGACATCCTGTTGAATGTGTTTCTTGCCATTGCTGTGGACAACCTAGCCAGCGGAGATACAGGCACTGCCAAGAACAAGGGCAGGTGATGTCTGGCTCCAGCCCTACCACATTCTCCCCCTGGATCCCTGCCTGGGAATCCACACACACATCCCACAACTCACAAATGCCTCAGTCACTCTGGCAATCCCCATCCCCACATCCAACCTGCCAGTTCTCATTCATTCAACACGCATTTATTGAGCACCTACTTTGTGCCAGGTCCTGTTCTAGATACTGAGGAAATACCAGGGTCAAGGTAAACAGAATCCTCTTCTTCAAGGAGCTGACATTTGAGTTGGGGAAGCAAGAAAAATACATTAAAAATGAATATATAATATACTTTAAATATATGTTAATATGTAACAAAGAAAAAGAAAGTGAAATAAAAGAATAGATAGAAATAAAGATTGCTATTTTGGTTAGAGTAGTCAAGGAAGGTCTCTATATGGAGGTGACAGTTGAACAGAGAATTGAAAAAACCGAGGGAGTGAGCCATTCAAATATCTGGGGGAAGAATGTTCAAGGCAAGGGACAGCAAATCAAAGGTCCTGAGGTGATGATAGTCTTAGCACATTCAAAAAAAAACAACAAAAAAACACCAAGGAGACCAGTGAGCAAAGGAGAGAGTGGTAGGAGGTGAGCTCAAATGGGGAAATAGCAAGGCCAGATTTAGGGTGTTCTGGGCCACAGTGAAGACTTTGGTTTTTGCTCTGAGTGGGAACCATGGGAGGGGTGTGAGCAGAGGAGCGATGTGCCAGACTTAGGATTTAACAGGATCCTTCTGGCTACTGTGGGAAGAACAGACTGTGGGGATGAGGGCGGAAGGAGGCAAGTTCTGTGGGGTCTAAGAAAGGTCTGTTCTGACTGCAATGTTCCCCCCGCATCCTCACCCGTCTGCTGCAATCCTTAGCAATCACACACACCCCCATTTTCTCACACAGGGAGAAGAGCACTGAAGGGAAACACCCACAGGAGAATGGAGCGTTAGTGAGTTAGAAACCTGGGCACTGTCTACACCTCATACTACCATCAACGCCTATCTATGTGTTTGTGTTTTTAACCACCAACCTCTGCCTCTTCAATCCTTCATTACTGCATCCCTTCTGTGCCTCCCTATGTCCATTTCCTGATGTCTCCCCCACCACTGATGACCCCTATCTTACTATCTCCAGGTGCCTGGTGGGGAGAATGAGAAAGAGGAGGGTGCAAAGAATGAAGGAGCAGGCAAGTGACCAGAGCCAGGTGGAGGAGGTGTGGGAACCTAGGGACAGCACCCAGGCAGAGCTCTTGACCCCTGAGACCCTCCTGTTTAGGGAGCAGCCTTTTCCAAGATCATCTTGAAAATAATGGGCATGGTTTTTGGCCATCAACATTTGGGACATTGAGATTAAAGAAGATTAACAGATGTTTTGTTTTACTGATGAACTTCTCAGAGCCTTTATTTTATAACTAGAGGCCTGGTGCACAAAATTCGTGCATGGATGTGGCCAGAGATTAAAGCATGAGTGTCTGCCTGGAAGGGCAGGTCCCAGCTGACCTCTAGGCCCTGGGCAGCACCTGGGCCCCTGGGCTCCCACATGCCCCCTTCTGCCTGAGGCATCAGGCCTTGCCCAGCTCCCTCAGTGCCTGGGAGCTGGGCAGCGGCCCCACCCCCTGCCACCACTGCTGGTTGCCATCTACAGGGTAATCAGCAGGGTGATCAGGCCCTGTTAACACCCACCTTGGCCTAGCACTGCCCACTCACCTACTCCACCATCCTGCTTCGGTACCGCTTTTATCGGGGCCCATCGGGGCCAGCAGTGCCTCCACTGCCACCTGCTGCCAGCGCCACATCACTGGCACCCACCATGTTCCAAGCCACCCCCTGGTGGTCAGCACATGTCATAGCGAGCGGTCAAGGTCCCGGTTCAGGGGACAATTTGCATATTAGGCTTTGTTATATAGGATAGCATGTATATGACTGCAAGGATGGCAGTGTTCATTCAACACACATTTACTGAGCTCTTACTGTGTCCCAGACACTGTTCTAAGTGCTGGGGACACAACAGTAAACAAAACAAACTAAAATCCCTTCTCTGAGGAGCTGACATTCTAGCAAAAAAAAAATGAGAATTTACCATGTGACAAGCACTGTTCTAGGTGCTTTACATACATTTTCTCAATTAATTTCCTCTCTTCTGATCTTGTGATGCCAGGCATGGAGGAAGAGGAGGAGGAGGAAGAAGAGGAGGAGGAAGAAGAGGGTGCAGGACGTGTGGAACTCCTACAGGAAGTTGTTCCCAAGGAGAAGGTGATGCCCATCCCTGAGGGCAGCGCCTTCTTCTGCCTCAGCCAAACCAACCCGTGAGTGCTGGGGTAGAGAGCGATAGTGTGGCAGGAGGGACTGGGGCAGTCGGAGGGCCAGGGGGCAGCCAAGGCTCAGTGGGGCAGTGTACACAGCCTGATACAACAGGCCTGAGCTGCATCCCTTGGGCTCTCCCAATCAACTCTGGGTTCTGACCACAGCCCATTCCCCATTCACCAGAATGAGGAAGGCTTGCCACACCCTCATCCACCATCATGTCTTCACCAATCTTATTCTGGTATTCATCATCCTCAGCAGTGTGTCCTTGGCCGCTGAAGACCCCATCCGAGTCCACTCCTTCCGCAACCACGTGAGCCTTTGGGGGGCACTCCCAGGAATGTCCTACTGGGCACTATCCAGGCCAGTGTGCAGACAGGGAGAAGACCCCTATAAGGGCAGAAAGAGAAGGGCAAGAATGGCAGCCTTACTATGTGTGTAGCGCACTATGGAAGCTCCAGGGAGGAGATCAGTATACAGCTGAAGAAGAAGCTGTGCTCAAAGAGGTTGAACAGGCCAAGGACACCCATGTAGCTGGGTAGAGGTAGAGAAGCCCAAATTTGAACCCTAGTCTTTCTGATGGCCAAGCCTTTTGCCTTGTAGAGAAGTTCTTAATGATCATAAGAAAGAGAGGGGAGGAGGGAGAGATAGCAATGCTTACATAGAGAGGTACAAGTGCGTGTGCGCACGCGCGCGCACACACACACACACACACACACACACACACACACCTAGGATATCCCACAGCCATGATTCAGTGACTTTCCCTCTTTCTCATCCCCCAGATTCTGGGGTACTTTGATTATGCCTTCACCTCCATTTTCACTGTGGAGATTCTACTAAAGGTAACTAATGGGTCCCCAATCATACACCCAGTTGCCCCAACCCACCCCCACAACCCACCTCTCCTGTTTCCATCCCCTTCTACCCCTTCTATTCCCAAATCTGGGGTCTAACCTGATGACCTCTATCCCCCACCCCAGATGACGGTGTTTGGGGCCTTCTTGCACCAAGGCTCCTTCTGCCGCAGTTGGTTCAATTTGTTGGATCTGCTGGTGGTCAGTGTGTCCCTCATCTCTTTTGGCATCCAGTAAGTGACCCTTCACCCACCCCATTCCTCCAGAGCTGAGGCAAGGCCTGAGCCAGGGCCTGAGGACTGCCCCCTCCGCAGCTCCAGCGCAATCTCGGTAGTAAAGATTCTGCGAGTACTCCGAGTACTTCGGCCCCTTAGAGCCATCAACCGGGCCAAGGGACTCAAGGTAACCCCACCCCACCCAAGTCCACAGGAACCAAGCCTTGCCCCAGGGGCCAAAGTCACTTATCAGATTGACCGTTTGCATGATGCATGACCACATGTAACTACTCATGCCTGACCATTGGCCATGTGGCCAGACCCATATTCCTTAACCAATGACCACATTTTTCTGATCTGAGTCCCTGGCATGTGGCCACATATCCTGTCTGGTAAACACTTATTCCTGGTTGGTGCCCACACATCCCTGGCCCACATCACTGTCCCTTAACCACGTGTTCCTGACCACACATCCTTGACTCACAATAACATGTCCCTGACCCAAGTCCCTGAGCTCCATCCATGCCCAGAATCCCCGCCCCATGGCTGCTCTGGCCTGCACTGTCCATTAGTCATATTTGTGGGTACCTGCAGCACGTGGTGCAGTGTGTCTTCGTGGCCATCCGGACCATCGGGAATATCATGATCGTAACCACACTTCTGCAATTCATGTTTGCTTGCATCGGTGTGCAGCTCTTCAAGGTGAGAAGAAACACTAGAGGGAGGCCCAGGCATGAGTCAAGGTGGGGTTGAAGGGTGCACCTGCTTGACAAATATCTTCCCTACAGGGGAAATTCTACAGTTGCACTGATGAGGCCAAACACACCCCCAAAGAATGCAAGTAAGTAGCCAAGACCCTGCCCTCACTGGGCCCAGGACCCTTCCCAAAAGCCACAGAGGCCCCTAGAGCTCACCAAGGCCCCTGAAACCCTTAGAGTTTCCTCCCAAGAATTTCAGAGACCCTGCAGATTTTATCAAGGCTCCCAGAACTCCCCAAGCCTCCAAGATACACCACCAGAATTCTCCCAAGAACTGCAAAGGCCCTCAGATCTCACCAAACTCTAAGAGGCTCCTCAGTACCTCCCCAAACCCCTCTCCACCTCCCAGAATTACCTATATTTTATTATGGACTTCCCAGCCATCCCCAAACACCATGACACCCATGCACCACTCAATACTCAACTTCCATCCTGTAGAGGGTAGAGGTTAGAAGCATGGACTTTGAAATCAAAAATTCCTGGTTCAAATCATCCCATGAGACTTTCCTTAACCTTGTAATTTCTTACATTTCTTAACCTTGCTGAATCCCATTTTCTTTAACTGAAGAATGGGGATTTTTTAAAAATGTGACTCTCACCGATTTTTTGTGAGGAGTAAATGAGTTATTACATGGAGTGTACTACAATGTAAAGTTACTAGGTATAAAGCCTAGCACCATGCCTGGCATAAACTTAGTGCTGAACAGGTTGACTATTATTTGTATTACCTTTTTCTGGGTGGTAATGATAATGATGATAACGGTGATGAGAGCTAACATACAGGGATTGGTAAAAGTAGGTTTACAGTTGTAATACAAATAATACTACAAGAATAAACTCTGTATCTCATGCACTCACAACTCTAAACCTACTTTTGCTCCACCCTGTATGTGGTGCCAACTATGTGCCACACACTATTCTCATTATTGACTTAATTATACATGTGACAAGAAAGTAAATACATTATTCTTATTTTTATTTCATGGATAGGGAAAACTGAAGCACAGAGAGGTTAAATGCCCAAGGTCACCCAGCCAGTAAATGGAGGGGCAGGATTTGAACCCAGGCTATCCAGCTCCACCATGACGCCCTGCTGCCTCCATGCTGGAAACCTCAGTCCCCTTTCCACAGCTCTCCACCCCTCCTCACCCACTCAGACTGTCTACAACATCTACAGGGGCTCCTTCCTGGTCTATCCTGATGGAGATGTGTCACGGCCCCTGGTCCGGGAGAGGCTCTGGGTCAACAGCGATTTCAACTTTGACAATGTCCTTTCAGCCATGATGGCTCTGTTCACTGTCTCCACCTTCGAAGGCTGGCCTGCGTGAGGAGAAGGGCCCCGGGGATGAGCAAGGGACAGGGAAGGAGCATCTAGGGGACTGGCTTGGAATCTACTGAAGGATGGGTGGGAGGGTATCTTGAAGTGTGATCAAAGTCTCGAAACTGGATAGGGTTTTCTGGGGACTGGTGGGCATATAATAAGACTGGGTGGGGGTGTCTCCCAGTAGCTGGCTGGGGTGCTTTGGGGACCCAGGTGGTTGGGGTATCCAGGAATTGGGTAGAGATCTCTGAGGGATAAGGTAGAAGTCTAGAGAGGACTGGGTAGGATTTAGGGGGGACCAGGTAGATGCCTGGAGAGACTGGTTGGGGGTCTCAGAGGAGATGGAATGGGGGATTCAAGGGTTTCCAGAGAGTTGTGCAAGTCTTCAGGGTAGTAGTTGGAGATCACTAGGGAGTGGAGAAGGGAATTCAAGTTGATGGTATTTAGCAATATTTGGGGATTGGTGGGGGAGTTCTGGGTAACTGCATGGGGATTACAGGTGGATGGAGAAGGGGATTTGGGGTGTCTGTGGGAGCTTAAGGGATTTGGGAGTCTTTCAGGGCCTAGTGGATGTCTCTTGGAGTATGTATGGAGGTCCCAGGTGATTAGGTCAAGGGATCTAGGGGTCTTTGGGGTACCAAGCAGGAGATTCCGAGGTGTCTATGATAAGTGGTCTGGGGGAAGGTCTGAGGGGACTGGGATATCACCTCACCTGCCTCCACTGGCTCCACAGGCTGCTATATAAGGCCATTGATGCACATGCAGAGGACCAGGGACCCATCTATAATTACCATGTGGAGATTTCAGTGTTCTTTATTGTCTATATCATCATCATCGCATTCTTCATGATGAACATCTTTGTGGGCTTCGTCATCATCACCTTCCGTGCCCAAGGGGAGCAGGAATACCAAAACTGTGAGCTGGACAAGAACCAGGTGACCTCTGACCCCTGATACATGACCATCAACCCCCCATATACATCTCTTTGCCTTGGGACCTCACTGCTCACTCATGCCCTGCACCCATATGCAGCGCCAGTGTGTGGAGTACGCCCTCAAGGCCCAGCCACTCCGCCGCTACATCCCCAAGAACCCGCATCAGTATCGTGTGTGGGCCACTGTGAACTCTGCTGCCTTTGAGTACCTCATGTTTCTGCTCATCCTGCTCAACACGGTTGCTCTAGCCATGCAGGTCTGAGCTCCCCACCCTGACCCCTGCCAGATACCCTATCCTGTCTACACAATCCCTTGGGAACCATTAGGCATGCTTTAGGCTGCAAGTAACAAAACCCCCAACTGACAGAGATTTAAGCTATAAAGATATTTGCCACATCTCTTCACATCTAAGGCTAATAATTATAAGTTGCATCCTGATTTCAGAAATCGAAGAATGTGAAAAAGAAATGGCAGATAGCAATTGTAAGTTGCCATTGATTATAAAACACACCCCAATTTCAGAGATTCTAAAATGTGAAAAAATGTACATAACAAGAAATGTAGAGGTAGGCTGTTTGCTCATTGCTCATAAAAGACCCAGGCTCTGTCTTCTTACTCCACTATTTTTCTTAATATGTTTTTATTGACTTCAGAGAGGAAGGGAGAGGGAGAGAGAGATAGGAACATCAATCACGAAAGAGAATAATTGATCGGCTGCCTCCCACAAGCCCCACACTGGGGATCCAGCCTGCAACTCAGGCATGTGCCCTGACTGGGAATCTAACCGCAACCTCCTGGTTCATAGGTCGATGCTCAACCACTGAGCCGTGCTGCTCTGCTCTTTTTAGTGAATTGGTTTTCATTCTCATGATTGTTGCTTCATAGTCACAAAATGTCTGCCACAGCTCCAGGCATCAACACTACATTCAGGGCAGAAAAAGGGAGAGAAGGTTGCACCAGGGGACGCTCCTTATTTGAGCCTTTTATTAGAAAGCAAAAATAACCCTAGCTGGTTTTGCTCAGTGGATAGAGCGTCAGTCTGTGGACAGAAGGGGCCCAGGTGTGATTCCAGTCAAGGGCATGTACCTCAGTTGTAGGCTCCTCCCGGGCCCGGGCCCTGACCAGGGTCCATGCAGGAGGCAACCAATGTGTTTCTCTCACATAAATATTTCTCTGTCTTTCCCTCTCTCTTCCATTCTCTCTCTCAAAAAAAAAAGGCAAAAATATTTTTCACAGAAGCTACCCAACCAGAAGCAGACTTATGTTTCTATGTCAGTCAGAACTAGCTGCAAAGAAATGAAATCTTACCATTTGCTGCAACACAGATGAACCTACAGGGTATTATGCTAAGTGAAATAAGACAAAGAAATACAAATTCCATATGATTTCACTTATATGTAGGATCTAATGAACAAACAAAACAGAAACAGACTCATAAATACTGAGAACAAACTGACAGTTGCCAGATGGGAGGGGAGTCAGGGGGATAGGTGAAAGGATTAAGAAGTACAAATTGATAGTTATAAAATAGTCACAGGGCTATAAAGTACACCATAGAGAATACAGTCAATAATATTGTAATAACTATGCATGGTTCCAGGTGGGTACTAGACTTACTGAGGTGATCACTTTGTAAATTATATAAATGTCTAACCACTATATTATACACCTGAAACTAATTTAAAAATATTGAATGTCAACTGTAGTTGACAAGTAAAAGAAAGAGTTGGTCTCCCCCAATATCCATAATGGAGGGAGATAATGTGAGGGGTTAGGCCAACCCATTGTGCTATACCACATCCTCAGACTCCCCTCACTCCTAGCCAGAGAACTCCTAGGGGTGGGGGATTCTCTGCTTCAGGTGCTGTCCTCACACCTGATTTTCTCCTCCAGCACTATGAGCAGACTGCTCCCTTCAACTATGCCATGGACATCCTCAACATGGTCTTCACTGGCCTCTTTACTGTTGAGATGGTGCTCAAAATCATCGCCTTCAAACCTAAGGTGTGCCCCACCTGCAGTGGGTGAATTCCTTGGGGTGGAGCTCATTGCAGTGCTCTCAGGAGGTCAGCAACCAGGGAGTCATGAGACTAGGGAATGAGAGGGATCCAGATGCAGGGCCATCGTGTGGTCTAAGCTGGGCTCTGTCTCCCCAATTTCCCCACCGTACTGGCCCCCTACCCTAGCTTCCTAGATATGAGAAGACAGGGTTCTGCTTTCCTCCTGCCTCCAGCATTACTTTGCCGACGCCTGGAACACATTTGATGCTCTTATTGTGGTGGGCAGCGTAGTGGACATTGCTGTCACTGAAGTCAACGTGAGTACTGGCCTCTCCACTAACCCACTCTCCCCCTGCTAATCTTTCCTCACCTCAACCCCAGGGCTTTCTTTCAAATGGGTAGAGGAGATGATACACTCCCATCCACCCCACTCATGGAGACTCAGTGCTCCTCATTCTAGCTCTATCCCTTCTGAGTCCCTGTTGGATTCAGCCAAAATCCCCCTCCACCATCTCCCTCATTCCATTTGCAGCCCATCCTCTGGAGTCTGGACCCACCATCACCTAACATGACTTTGTTATTTCTATTATTTCCTTCATTGTTTCTACATCCACCTCCATTGGCTCCATCATCTCTTCTGGTTTCTTCATTGACTCCATTCCCTCCACTGACTCTCCAACGCTGGGTCTTTCACGTCTCTGTCATTACCGCTGACTGCATGGTTGGCTCCATAATCTCCTCCATTCGGTATTGTATGGTACTGTGACATCTATTGACAATGCTGCTGCTTCCATACCTCCATCACTGGCTTGGCTTCTCCAATGGGTCTCCCCATGGGTTCTCTCATATCCATCATCTCCATAAAACAACTGGCTCCATCATTTCCTCCATTGGCTCCAATATCTCTCCTCCATAATCTCCTGTACCCTCTCCTCTCCTTCACCCCCATTACCAACTTTTCCCACAACCATCTTGATCCACTACCATATAACCTTCCCCATTGGACCTTGCATAATGATTGTACCATCCATTATCCCCTATAACTGTTCAATCATTTCTCCCCTTGTTCACTTGGACCTGTGATCACATCATCTCCTTTATCTCCTCTGTCTTGACCATATCTCCCTCCAGAATGGTGGCCATCTTGGCGAGGTAGCCCCCTATCATCAACAGGGACTCTCTGTTTTTCCCCCCACCCACCCTCTCTTCCTTTTTACCTTAAGAGACCTTATAAATGCTCCCTGACCACCCTGGGACCTGAATTCTGACAGATTTAGGGGCTGGGAGGGCCAAAGATTGAAGCAGGGAGGTGGCTGGGGGAAATGTGGGCTGAGCATACCCACCATACCCCCAACCCCAGAGCTCTGAGGACAGTTCCCGCATTTCCATCACCTTCTTTCGCCTCTTCCGAGTCATGCGACTGGTCAAGCTTCTCAGTAAGGGTGAAGGGATCCGCACACTGCTCTGGACATTCATCAAGTCCTTCCAGGTAACCCCCCATCCCTTTGATCACCCCTTACCCCCACCTTACCTCTCAGCCTGCTGTTTTACCACCCTCAGAACTATATCTCCTAGGGTGCCACACCCACCTGCAACTTACCATTTTCAGTTTTCTCTCTTTTCTAGGCTCTCAATTCCCAGCATGTCTTGGCTTCACTGACTTTAGTCTATTGTATTTAATACTGTGTCCACATTTGGGATATACTGGTAGTCATCACATGGGCACTTGGGGGATGGACCACATCTCTCATCAGGTCCAGGCTTGAGGGAGCAGTGCATTCTACGGATTATAGTTCTCTGCCTGGACCTGAGTATCTATCTTCCTCTCCACCCCATAGGCCTTGCCCTATGTTGCTCTTCTCATCGCAATGATATTCTTCATTTATGCAGTCATTGGAATGCAGGTGAGTGGGGATCCTAGGGAACATCCCTCAGGCACTTCTCTGCTGAGGGAGGTTGGTTAGGAAGAGCCTGAAATTGGGATTTGTGGGTGGAAAGACAGACACACTGGATGACCCTGAGACAGTCCACATGTCTGTGAAATGGAATCAGCGGTGCCTGCTTGTCAGGGTTGTAAGGACCCTTTGGGTATTAGGAGTTGTGAAATGGGTGGCAGCCTATGGGGGCATGGGTTCACCCCTCTGACACAGCCCCTGTGTGCTCACAGATGTTCGGCAAGGTGGCCCTTCAGGATGGCACACAGATCAACCGAAACAACAACTTTCAGACTTTTCCACAGGCTGTACTGCTTCTGTTCAGGTGACATCTACTCCTCTCTCTGCCACATCAGTCCCCAGCATACCCTTTTGGGTCCCAGACTGTCTGAGCTGTGGAAATAACAGGGCAGCATGGGGTTCCATGTTGCCTGGGACCTTTCCTGGCTGTGACCTGAGTATTTGAGAATATTCTAGCCTCAGCCATCCTTTTTCTGGCTGTAAGATGTATCCCCTTCTTTGGCCTCAGTGTCCTATCTGTAAAATGTGAATATGACCATCATAAACATGGCATGTCAGCTTTTTAAATGCAGAAATGCTATTTGTGCCAGATGTAGCCCCTGGCAGGAAGTGGGTCATCCCCTAACCTTTCCAGTCCCCATAATACCATTTGCCATGACTTCATAGCCTTCCCTCTAGGATGACACCCCCATGTGATCCCCAGGTGTGCCACTGGTGAGGCATGGCAGGAGATAATGCTTGCCACCCTTCCCGGGAATCGATGTGACCCTGAGTCTGACTTCGGCCCTGGCGAGGAGTTTACCTGTGGTAGCAATTTTGCCATCGCCTATTTTATTAGCTTCTTCATGCTCTGTGCCTTCCTGGTGAGTACCTTTTCCTCATAACCACCATCACTGCCATAGGGGCTGGCCCTGAAGGGTCTGGGGATGTCAAATGAGGTGGGGAGCCCAGATCTTCAGAGTAGGTGAAAGGGCTGGCCTGGTTCAGGAATTTGTAACCCAGCGACCATATAATCTTACCTCAGCCTCCCACCAACCCCCTACTTCCTACTCTGCCCTTAACCTAACCGCCCCGCTCACTGGTCCACAGATTATAAATCTCTTTGTGGCTGTGATAATGGACAACTTTGATTACTTAACCAGAGATTGGTCCATCCTGGGCCCCCATCACCTGGATGAATTCAAGAGGATCTGGTCTGAATATGATCCTGGGGCCAAGTATGCCCTCTAACCTCTAACCCCATACCTGGTATCCCAGGGGACAGTGCACTGCCCCACACTCTCCCAGCCCCAGAACCTCTAACCTACTCCTCCCGTTACCCGGTCAGTAGATGCCCCAGGGTCCCCTGACCCTGTCTTCTGCCCCCCACCCTCACCCGCCCCCCCACAATGACTGCCCTTCAATTCTGCCCTGGCAGACCCTGGGGTGTTGTTGGGGAGAGGTAGTGATGAGCTGGTGGGTCCTTGAGAAAGGATTAGAGGGGGTATCTCCAATCCAGTGGTGCCTCCCACCCACCCCCACCTGCCCAAGGGGCCGCATCAAGCACCTGGATGTGGTTGCCCTGCTGAGACGAATCCAGCCACCACTGGGATTTGGGAAGCTGTGCCCACACCGAGTGGCCTGCAAGGTCTGTGCACCTGCCCACCCCCGCCTTGCCTCTGAGAGAGCTGTCCACCATTTGGCAGGGGTGGGCAGAAACTTTGCCTTGGGTGAGGAGGGGGTGTTTGGTTGCATCTTCAAAGGTTTCTGTCCCTGGACATTCAGGCCTGCATCTCAGGCATTTGCCCAAAGTGGGTTTTGTGTCCCTGGTGTGCAGAGACTTGTGGCGATGAACATGCCCCTCAACTCAGATGGGACAGTGACATTCAATGCCACGCTGTTTGCCCTGGTTCGGACATCCCTGAAGATCAAGACAGAAGGTGTGTGGGGGGTGGGGGACAGGAGTGGAAGATCCCTGGGGAGGTTGCAGGGAGCAAACTGAGTGCTGGGTCCCACTCTTAGTTCTGAACCTCAAAATAGGTGACTGTTTTCTCCAGGCCCATTTCCCCACCTGTCCAATAGGGGCGGTGATGCATGACTGCAGTGGAAGCTTGTGAAGCCCCTCCAACAGTGAGGGAGTGGCTGTGAAGGATTCTTCCTATTGGCTCATGCCCGCCCCCCTCCCCCATCCTCTCCTGGAGCAGGGAACCTGGAGCAAGCCAATCAGGAGCTTCGGATTGTCATCAAAAAGATCTGGAAGCGGATGAAGCAGAAGCTGCTAGATGAAGTCATCCCCCCTGCTGACGGTGAGCTATCCTCACCCCAATTCTTGATCCAGCCTCTGAATGTCAGATGATTGCTCACCAGTACTGGCTGGGGGAGGGGGAATTTATGCTGTGGGCAGGGTGGGAGGCACAGAGGACCCCTATGTGACCTTGCCTCCTCTCCCTTGCCCCCAGAGGAAGAGGTCACCGTGGGCAAATTCTATGCTACATTTCTGATCCAGGACTATTTCCGCAAATTCCGGCGAAGGAAAGAAAAGGGGCTACTAGGGACTGAGGCCCCCCCAAGCACCTTCTATGTCCTTCAGGTCTTCAGAGTGGAGCCTGGGTGGGTGGGGTCATGTGGGAGCACTGTGGCAGAGGTTAACTGCCCTCTTGATTTCATGGAGCCCATGTCACAGATTTGGAAACTGAGGTCCTAGGACCCACAGAGGGTCAGAGGTGGTTGAGGGGACTCCTTCCCCCACCCCACACTCCTGCATGGGAAGCAGGCTTAATGAAAGGGGAGTTTAGACCCTGAGCTATCCCACTTCCCCATTTTTCCACCCTCACAGGCTGGTCTGAGGAGCCTACAGGACTTGGTTCCTGAGATCCGACAGGCCCTCACCTGTGACATAGATGAAGAGGAAGAGGAAGAGGGGCAGGGTAGAGAGGAGGAGGAAGATGAAAAGGACCCAGAAACATACCAAGTGAGGACCACAAGTTCCACTCCCCCAGGATTGTAAAGTATCCCTCAATCCCCTGAGTAACTTCCACACTGCCTCTAAGGAGAAGCCCACCCACCCACCGTGGCAATAGACAAGTGTTTATTTGGTACCTACCATCCACTGTTGGAGGCCAAGACCCAGATACAGCCAGTCCCTGGGGTGCTCACTAGAGACACACCATATGACCAAGTGACTTAGACATAACATGGATGCAACACTGTCTTGTGACTCCCACAGGCTCCAATGGGCTCCCTGCCCCCATCCCGTAAGAGCTCCCTGATTTCTGTGTCTCTGCCGACTGGGGACAAACTGCCAGATTCACTCTCCCTTGGGCCCAGTGATGATGATATGGGGGCTCCCAACTCCAGACAGTCCATTGTGCCCCAGGCTGGATCCCATGCTCACAGGTATGGTCAGGAGTCTGGGGGGAAGATTGTGAGGGAAGGCAGGGACTAGCCACTGTATGGGGATAACTCAGGGGGCATAGGAGTAAGGCCTTCTAATGGAAATTTTGGAAAGATGAGAGGGATTCAAGGGCTCAGGTGGGAATAAAGGATAATAAGATTCATGTGAGAAAGGCAATGCAAAGGTTTAATGCAAAAAGCACATGATGTGGGACTAAATGGGTTTAAGTTCAAATCCTGTATCTGCCATTTGCTAAGTGACCTTGGGCTACTCACTTAGTTTTCATGGTCCTCAATTTCCTCACCTGTAAAAGGGGGATAATAATAGCACCTTACTTCATAAAGACAGTGGAAGGATGAAATAGCCCTAGCCGGTTTGGCTCAGTGGATGGAGCGTCAGTCTGCGGACTGAAGGGTCCCAGGTTCGATTCCGGTCAAGGGCATGTACTTTGGTTGCGGGCACATCCCCAGTAGGGGGTTGTGCAGGAGGCAGCTGATCGATGTTTCTCTCTCAACAATGTTTCTAACTCTCTATCCCTCTCCCTTCCTCTCTGTAAAAAATCAATAAAATATATTAAAAAAAAGATAGTGGAAGGATGAAATAAGGTCACTCCTAGCTTTTACACCCCAGCACACCCCCAATTCTTATTTGAAGTTGTCTCTTTAACAGGCCAACTTTAATTTTTTTTTTAAATGTTGAGTCTTTCCAATGAGAAAAATGTCTCTTAAAAGAAAGCCCATGTTTACTTTTAAATAACAGGTTAATTTTATGTTATGTTAATTTTATTTTCCCCCCATTAAAAAAGAAATTTAGAAGCACAGTGTTTCTGTAAGGGAGAGGGAACCAGGGGCCCAGGACCACATACCGGTATTTGGGGATCTGATCTGCCGAACTTGTCTCACTTTCCCCAGGAGAAGCTCTGGGGCTCTCATTTTCACCATTCCGGAAGAAGGAAGTTTTCAGCCCAAGGGAACTGAAGGGCAGGAGAAACAGTATGAGGAAGAGGAAGTCCCGGGCCAGTATTCTGGCCACAACAAGTAGGATGAGCCCATGTTAGGGGGGGAAGGACTGATAGCACCCCATCACCCATGCCCAGGCCTGAGCTCACCCCCAGCCTGCCCTCCTTCCCATTCAGGGGCTCCTACTTAGATGAGCAGGCCAGGACTCCCTCGTGCCCCATCCTTTTGCCACCTCACAGACCCCAGAGATACGTGGATGGCCACTACGCACCACGCCGCCGTCTGCTGCCCCCAACACCTGCAGGTGAGAGTGTGAGAGTGTGCGTGGGTCATAGGGCCCCCGAGGGCCAGCAGGGCAGAAGGGTGGGGAAGCACTGACATTCCCCCCCTAGTACCACCTACCATCCTCACCCCCAGGTCGGAAGCCCTCCTTCACCATCCAGTGTCTGCGGCGCCAGGGAAGTTGTGAAGATTTACCCATCCCAGGCACCTATCATCGTGGGCGAAACTCAGGGCCCAGCAGGGCACAGGTGAGGTGAGGTGGGGGCAGCCTAGGTTAAAATTTGTTAATGTGTTTTTATTTAGTTTAGATAGAGAGGAAGGGAGAGAGAAAGAGAAACATCGATGAGAAACATTGATCAGCTGTCTCCTCCACACCCTCTACTGGGGACTGAGCCTGCAACCTGGGCACGTGCCCTGACCTCCTGGTTCATGGGTCAACACTCAACCACTGAGCCACACCAGCTGGGCAGCCTAGGTTGAATTTATCAGACACATTACATGTCAAGACCTTCTGAAGAACAGGGCACATACTGTATGAACTCAAATATTCTCACTGTACCTGTAAGGTGGGTACTGTTATTAGCCCCAGTTTACAGATGAGGAAACTGAGGCCCAGAGAGGCTTACCCAAGATCACACAGCTAGTAAGTGTCAGAGCTGAGATTTAAACTAAGGTCTTCTGTGCTCTTAAATAAACTCACGTGTAATTTACACACATTCAGTTTGACTACAGTTGTGCTTAGGGGTAAGAGGTAGGCACAGAAATGAGTCCTATACCCTCACACTCTACCCATCAATCACTGTCCCTCTGATGTTTATTCTGGTCCAGGGTTCCTGGGCAACCCCTCCTCAGAGGGGTCGGCTCCTGTATGCCCCACTGTTCTTGGTGGAGGAGGGTGCAGCAGGCGAGAGATACCTCGGCAAATCCAGCGGTCCGCTTTGCACCTTCACTTGTCTGCAAGTGCCTGGAACCCACTCAGTCCCCAGTCATGGCAAGAGGGGCAGTGCTGACAGCCTGGTGGAGGCTGTGAGTTCATAAGGGGCATGGGCAAGAGGGATGGGGGAGAACAAGAGGAGGAGGGAGCTTGGGAAGAAGGGTCCCCAGTCTCTGTGCTGTGCATGTAGCTTTCCCTTTGCTCTGCGACTTCTACTCAGCATGATGTGTGTACCGCTGTCCCCCGTTGACTTCCCTGCATATCCTCAAGGGTGCATCACTTATCCACGCTGACCTCTCTGTGCATGCTGCTTCAACTCCATGCTGTGCCTTCTGTCAACTCTGATCCTATCTGTGGCCCCAGGTGCTCATCTCTGAGGGCCTGGACCTCTTTGCCCGAGACCCGCGCTTTGTGGCCCTGGCCAAGCAGGAGATCGCAGATGCATGTCGCCTGACACTGGATGAGATGGACAGTGCTGCCAGTGACCTGCTGGCACAGAGAACCAGCTCACTTTATAGTGACGAGGAGTCCATCCTCTCTCGCTTCGATGAAGAGGACCTGGGAGATGAGATGGCCTGTGTCCATGCCCTCTAAATTCCCACCCCTACCCCACTGCTCAATAAACCTCCTGCCCTCCCTTCCCCAGAGGGAGACAGGCATAGACCACACTCTTGGAGTTTAATGTCTCTGCACTTGGAGACTAGGGCTGCCTGGAAGCCCCCATCCATCCATCCACCCATCCATCCATCCTGGTTCAGTGCTGAGCCACTGCCCACACATGGGTATTTCCGGAAACCAGGACAGCCAGGTCTGATTACTCAGCGTCAGTGAAGGAGGGAGGAGGAGGAGGAGGAAGAGACAGCAGCCAAAAAAAGCTGGAGGCAGAGTGGAGGTGGTGGGGGAGGGGTCAGAATTGGACAGAAATGGAGGAAAGGAGAGGCCACTAGGTGAAGCGTGTGGTAAAGTCAGAGACCCCCCCAGGGTCAATCAGGTCAGACTGAGGAAGGACACATAGATGAGAAGAAAAGGATAAGAAAACCAGAGGAGAGTCCTGCCTGTAGAAAGGCCTAGAGGTTAGAATTAGCCTAGTATGGCCTAGTTGGCATGGCTCAGTGGTTGAGCATCAACCTATGAACCAGGAGGTCACGGTTCAATTCCCAGTCAGGGCACATACATGGGTTGTGGGCTCAACCCATAGTAGGGGGTGTGCAGGAGGCAGCCGATCAATGATTCTCTCATCATTCATGTTTCTATCTCTCCCTCTCCCTTCCTCTCTGAAATCAATAAAAATAAATTAAAAATATATTTAAAAAAGAATTAGCCCGGTATGTGTTATGTCAGGCAGAGAGGTCCTCTGACGGCTTCAGGGATTTCAGGGGGGCTAAATTGTTATCACCCTGTCTCCCACATTCCACCTTCTGCCTGAGAAAAAAGAAAACCTAATTCCATTGCCAGAAGAGATGGGCGACAGCAAAGGATGGGACTCCATTCCCAGGAAGTCCCACTCAGGGCCCAACAAGCTTTTCTGAGACCAGCTAAGAGTAACCCACTCTCCTCTCACACAGATCCCAGAGCTCCCCTTTCTGCTTTTTGCCCTACCTTTAGTCATTGCCCAACCTCTGGGATCTCATTCATTCAGTGAAAGTTTACCAAGCATTTATTTTGTATCAGGCACTGTTCTGGGTTTCCCTCAGAGGAAACTGAGCTGGCTTAGACATGTCACATGACTTGTCCAAAGTGGTAGTCAGCCCCACTCCAAAGGAACTGAAGGCAGTGCTGGGAGTGGCATGGGATGGGGTCACCACTAGGCCCCTAGGATCTCCTCCCAGCTCTCAGAGCAGGGGTTTCTCATTTGTAAAATTTGTGTCAATTGAGCCAGTACTGAAATTTGATGAAAGCCAAAATTGGAGACTGGGACTCAGAATATACACTTAGTGGCCAGATTATTATGATCTCTGAACGCATAATAATCTGGCCACTCAGTGTATATCCTATATAATAAAAGGCTAATATGCAAATTGTCCCCTCGACCAGGAGTTCGACCAGCAGGCAGGCTGCCCAACTGCCCATGTCCCCTCCCCCTGGCCAGGCTGGCCGGACCCCACCCATGCACGAATTCATGCACCAGGCCTCTAATATATATGTATATGTATATACTGAGTGGCCAGATTATTATGCGTTCAGAGATCATAATAATCTGGCCACTCAGTGTAGAGTGGTTGGGCTGGTGTATTGTGGGAACAGTAAGTCATAGGCAGGAAGTAGAGAGTGAAAAGCTGTTAAAGGATGAGGTAGGGAAGGCCACCTGAGGCCAGATGAGGCAGAGCCTTTCAATGCCAGGCCCCAAACCCTGGGACTTTTCCTAAAAGCAGTGGGGAGCCATGGAAGGGATTTGAGCTGGATAGTGACATAGTTAACTTTGCATTTTAAATAGATGCTCGGATGACTGTGCTGAAAACAGAAGGGAAGGAAATAAGACCAAAGATGCTAAATTGGCAGGAACAATGGTTGTCTTAGCCAGGGAAGGTGGCAGAGGAGATGGTGAGAAGTAAGTGGATTCCAGAGATGTGTAGGAGGTAAAATGAAGCATTTATTTGGCCCTGTGCAAAACGCATTACAATGATTATCTTGTTTAACCAGTGCAACGACCTTATAAGTATAATTTTAAACATCTTACATGTCCAAAGTCATACAGAATATTAGAGCTTGGATTTAAATTCAAGCAACTGAATGTCAAGACCCATGCTCTTCTCCCCGCCACCCCTGTAAGACAATAATTGAGAAGTATCCATTACATATTTGTGTGAATTTGTGTGTGTGTGTGTGTGTGTGTGTGTGTGTTTAAAAAATAGGTATACATTCAGACGATTCAAAATTCAAAAGGTACAAAAGAATATACAATGAAAAATCCCTCTTCCCTCTGGAGGCAACCAGCATTCTTTTATTTATTTTTGTAATTACTTTATTGATTATCAGGTATCTTTTATACATGTGTAGGATTCTGTATCTATAAGTTAGTGGCTAAGAGAAACAGATACTAGGGCCAGACTTCCTGGGTTCAAATCCTAGTTTTACCATTTACCAGCTGTGTGACCTTAGGAAAATTCTTTCACCTCTCTGCACTTTAGTTTATTCACCTGTAAAATGAATATAGTAGTAGCACCTGCCTCATAGGGTTGCTGTGAGGATTTAAATGAGTGATATAACTAAAGCTCTCAGAACAGTGCTTGACACAGAATAGACACAATTTAAAATGTTAGTTATTCTCTTTTTTAAAACAAATATTTATTTCAGAGAGGGAGAGAGAGGAGGAGAGCAATAGAAACATCAATAATGAGAGAGAATCATTGATCAGCTGCCTCCTGCACTTCCTACACTGGGGATCAAGCCTGCAACCTTGGCATGTGCCCTGACCAGGAACCAAACCATGACCTCCTGGTTCATAGGTCGATGTTCAACCACTGAGCAACGCCGGCCAGGCAGTTGTTCTCTTTATAATTATGATATAATCCTTCCCTTCTCTTTGTACACAATCTCCACACAGTTTGGCATGTTGCATGCCTCAACTAATTATCTCGGCGACCATCCTATATCACCACATTGAGGGTTTTTTGTTTTGTTTTGTATTATTATTATTGTTGTTATTATTATTATTTAATCCTTACCAAGGATATTTTCCACTGATTTTTAGAGAGAGTGGAAGAGATAGGGAAAGATAGAGAGAAATATTGATGTGAGAGAAACACATCGATTGGTTGCCTCCTACACGTGCCCCAACCAGGGCCGGGTTGGGGAGGAGACTTGACCAGAATCGAACCTAGGACTCTCATTCCACAGGCCAACACTCTATCCACTGAGCCAAACCAGAGAGGGCTCCATATTGTTGTTTTTTATTGATGAGAGAGAGAGAGAGAGAGAGAGAAGCGGGGGGGAGTGAGAGAAACACTGATTTGTTGTTCCACTCACTTATGCCTTCATTGGTTAATTCTTGTATGTGCCCTGACCAGGGATGGAACTAGCAATCTTGGCATAGGGATGATGCTCTAACCAACTGAGCTACCCAGCCAGGGCCCATATCTCTATACTGTTAATGATAGTTGTATAGTACTCCATTTTGTCGTTGTATCAGGGTTTATTTGAATGGGCCACCAGTAATGAGCACTTTGGGAGTGTCCACTCTTATTATAAACATGCTGCAATATATCATCTTATACATACATCTTTTAGCACATATATGAATCTATCTGTGTAAATTCCTATAAGTATAAATGCTGAGCCAAGCAGTATAAGGATTTGTCAGTTTGATAGATTTTGCCAAATTACCCTCCCCCTTCAGAGGTTATGCCAACTTAACTTCCACTATCAACTGATGAGAATGTCTGTTTCTGGGCAACCTGCCAATATTGAGCATTATTGAACTTGTTTATATTCACCACCCTCAAAGATGAAAAACAGTATCTTAGGAGTTTTTATAGGTATTTCTTTTGTATGAGTGAGGTTGAGCATCTTAAATTCCAACTGTATTTGTCCATTGGATGTTGTTACATGGCAATCACCATTGCCTTTGGTGGGCCTAGTGTTAGTAGCACAAAGGAGGGGTATTCCAATTAAGAGTGGGCTGGGGAATAAACAGGATGTGAAGTGTAGAATTAGAGTAGGCAAGAATTTTAAGAGGAAGAGAGAAATAGGGAAGATGGTTGGAAGGGGGAAGGGTTTTAAGATGTGCTTAAAATGCAGATGAGAAGAAACCCTCAAGACCTTGAACTATGTTTAAATTTCAGGGACTTTGGGCACTGCCAATTACTAGCTGGACAACCTTGTGCAAGTCACTGAACCTCTCTGGGGGCTCGTTCTCATCTGTAAAAATGGAGCTAATAGTCCCTACCACATACATAGGGCTGTTGTAAGGATTAAATGAGTGAACACATTTAACAAACTCAATAAAAGGCCTGGTAAAATGTGATACTGCAGGACCTAACGGTCCTCCTCTCCCCAGACCTCTACCTGTGTTTTCAGACATAGATAGATCTTCCTTAAGCATTCACAAGGTTCCAGCCTCGGGGCTGGAATGGTCGCCAACTACTTCAGCTTGGCTGATATGCACATGCGCAGGTGGCCAATGACGTGGGGGCATGAGGGGAGGAGCTGTGGCTGTCTGGGCTGTTCTGACGATTGCGCGTACCCCCTCCCCCGCTGCACCCGCCCTTGCTAGCAGGCTCCTCCCGCCCCCTGCATTGCTGAAGCTGCTGCTGGCCGACATGGACGTGGTGAATCAGGTACGCGTTCCAGCACCGCGGACAGAGCCCGCTGCAGCCGGGCCTCCCCCGCCTGGGTTGCAGAGGATCCACCGACTTTGAGAGGTGGTGACCAGGGTCCTGGCAGCAGACACCCAGCCCCCGATGCTGGGACTGGGGTCTGCAGCAGACGAGGGGAGGAAGAGGGAGGTGGAGAAAAAGAGTGCGCCCTTTGCCGCAGTGAGGGCTGTCCTCACTGCCGCAGCGGGGGGCCTCCACTAGGTTCCTTGCAGGAGGAAAACGGCGTCTTGGGGCTAGGGTACAACAAGGGGGAGGGGAGGGGAGAATAGAAGGAAGATGGGGGTGCTGCGGATGAGCCAGGGAATAGAGCGACAGAAGGCGTGAGGGCGGGGGGTTGGGGGGAGGGCTGACAGCTGCCCCTCCCAAACAGAGACGTTACCCCGGTAGAGAACCACTCCTTCCCCCAGACCAGACCAAGGAGGTCAATCTCGTTTTGCCTGTCCAAAAACCCTAGTCTCCCGCCCCCGCGCCCCCCGAATATATCCAGTGAAGCCATGTCCCAGCCCCCCCATCTTAACCAGCCTAGACCCTTTGCCATCTCACTCTTCTTCAACACATTAGAACCTCGCCCCTCTCTAACCAGTACCAACCCCTCCCCATCCTCATCACCTCAGACCCCCCATTACCACCATCTGACTCATGTTTACCGCAGCAGACCCCTCCCCCACCCTAGCCAACCTGACTCTCTCTCTCTGTTATGACTCACCTTCACCACTCAGGACCCCCTCCCCCACTCTAACGAACCCCGACTCTTTCCTCACTCACTCCACCCTATCCCTTTCTCCATCTGACTCACCTTTACCATTTCAGACCTTCTCCCCTTCACTAACTCATCCTGACTTTACCCCATCTTCCTTACCCAACCCCCTCTGCCATCTATCTCCCCATCTCCCCAGGGTCTTCTCTCAGAGAAGGTGTGCCCACACTTTCCCTGAAGTGTCACTTTCTCCTTCTCACCCCCTCTCCAAACAAATGTCCTCAATCCCTCTTGGAGGTCACATGCCCTATCCCCAGGGGTCACCACCTGGTGGCACCCCTCACCTCCCTCTCCATCCCCAACAACCCCATCCCCTCCCCACCGTTTCTCTCCTCAGCTGGTGGCTGGGGGCCAGTTCCAGGTGGTCAAGGAGCCCCTTGGCTTTGTGAAAGTGCTGCAATGGGTGAGTGTGGTCTGGGCCATGGGGAGAGAGAGGGAGGCAGGTAGTGGGATATGGAAGAGCAGGGGTGCAGTTGGGGTGGGGAGCAACAAATGGATGGTTGGATTGGGGGTAGAAGGGGATAGTGGTATTGGACTCCAGGGTAAAGTCCCTGGGGCTTGAGGCCAGAGAATGGATGGGCTGTGAAGTGATGTCACACAAGGCCAAGGGTACCCCCGTTGTGAAGTGGAAGACTGTGACGTCCTATCTCCTCTCCTGAGGTGAGAGAGAGGCAGGGGGAGGTGGAGCTTGAAGCCGGTTGCTGTGGGAAAGATGCAAAGCCAGGAGAAAACCCGAGACAGTGAAAAAGCTAGAGAATGAGAGATAGGGAGTGATGGAGATAGAGACTGAAATTCTGAGAAAAAAGAGATACAGAGAGAGGAGACAAACAGAAAGAGACAGAAAAGAGAGACAGAAAGATGCACAGAGAACAGAGATGCAAAGAGAAATAGACACAAGAAGAGAGGCGGAGACTGAAAATGGGGTGGGGGAGAGAAAGAGACAGAAAAAGAGATAGAGAAAGGAGAAAAAGAGAGGTTAATACATAGAGAAAGAGAGGCACAAGGGAGACAGAGAGAACACTATACAGAGACTGAGAGAGAGACAGCAGGGAGATATAGACAGACTGAGAAACAGAAAGACGTATAGAGAGACATGCATTCACGCACAGAGAAGGGGGAAGACAGAGACAGAGATACTGGAGCGGCAGAGAAACAGAGATACAAAAAGACATCTGAGAAAGACAAAAACACATAAAGAGAGAGAGAGATACCGAGAGAAATAGAGACGGAGAGAAATAGAGACGAAGAGAACAGAGACAGATAGAAATACAGAGAGAGACATAGAAATAGAGAGACTGAGACAGAAGAGAGAAAGAAGGAGGGGGTCATAGCATTGAGAGGTACAGACAGACAGAGACATCAGGGGAAAGACAGGAAGAGACAACCACACCCCTCTAATCAGCTTGTCCTTGGGTCTGATGAGCCCTGATTAGGGGGTGGGGGCGGGGACCGGTCCATCTGCTGTTGCCTGTGCTGGGCCCTGATCTGTCCAGACGAGGGCACCCCCATCCCAGGTGCACACAGGCTCACCATGGCTATCCCCATCCCTGCTGCCCAAGGTCTTTGCCATCTTCGCCTTTGCCACATGCGGCAGTTACAGTGGGGAGCTCCAGCTGAGCGTGGATTGTGCCAACAAGACCCACAGTCTCCTCAACATCGAGGTTGAATTCGAGTACCCCTTCAGGTGTGCCCCCACCCTAGCCCCTCCCTGGGACCCCAACAGACCTGGGAGAGGGTGGGGGTGGGGTGGGACCTGCCAACATCTCCTCCCCAGTGGCTCCTACCCAGACCCTACCTCAGGACACTGTACCCGGTCAGGTCACTACACATGCACTGAGCACCTACCTTGTGCCAGGCACTGCTCTAGGCCTCTATGACATGTGGTGAGCAAGGCAGACATAGGCTTCTCTGCCTGTAGAGTAGCCTCCTCTCCGTCCCACTGTCACTTAAAAAACAAAAGACAGGCATAGGCTGTTGCCCTCTGACTCTGCTCTAGTGAAAGGGAGCAGGAGACGGGCAATAAAAAAGGTTCAAAAGCAAAAGTATCCATAGCCTTAACACAGTACGTACTCAACTAATGTTAGCTGCCATTCATTCCCATCCCTTCATCTCATACACATGTTTCCGAGAATCTGATCTATGCCAGGTACTGATCAAAGTGCTGGGGACATAACAGTGAACAAAACAGACAAAGCTCCCTACCCTCATGGAGCCAAGAGTAGAACAAATTAATTAATAAAGAGAATAATTGCAGATTGCGAGAAATTCAAGCAAAGGATCCGCATGCAGGGTTTTAGGATAGAGAATAATGAGGGGGTGCTGTTTAGCTCCAGGGAATGATTCAACTCCATTAAACAATTCTGATATTTATTGAGCTCAAGGAAATGTTTACCTCCTGACTGGCAGGGAGACAGAGACCCAGAGACACAATTTCAATAGAGGCTTCAGAGGCTTTCCTCCACTACTTGGACAAATCACATAACTGCTCTGGATCTCAATGTCCTCATCTCTAAAATGGGATAATAATCACAGGATTATGATGAACATTAAATGAATTAATACTTATAGAGTGATTAGCACAGTGCCAGGCACACAATCAGCACTCCATATGTATTTGCTAACAGAAGGAAAATAAATACGTTCAAGGGACTCAGGAAAGAGGTCATTCATTGAGTTGGAAATTGGAGGGGGGTGAGCACTCAAACGGAGGCTCAGGAGATCACCCAGGGTGAGAGGACAGGAAAGCCTAGCAAAGGCCCTGCGCAATGGTGGAAAGAAAAGGAGGTGCCAGGGAGGTGTGGCCTGAGAGTCTGGGGAGCAACCAAGGATCCAACAGTCCACAGAAGCCAAGGAAGAAATTTTGGGAAAGGAGGGGGACTTGGCAGCATGGATAGTGCTGAGCGCAGGCCCTTTGAGAAGTCAGAAGACCACAAAAATCTGCAGTCACTCCCCCAACACCTCCCATGCCTAGGACCTCAGGTCCTGAGGATCTGCCCTTTACCCACAAGTCTCCCAGGAAAAATTCTGTGCCATGGGTCCCCCTGACCAGCTCACCACCATCCCAATACCCCCCCAAGGGCCTTTCATTCCCCCTTGGACATGCCCACTCCCAACCCAGCATACTAGAAACCCAGCAACCCAAACCCAGATTTAACTCCTAGTTCCCAACATCTAGCAGCTGCACAATCTTGAGCAAGTGACTTAACCTTGCTGAACCTCTGTTTGTTCATCTGTAAAATGGGTATAATAATGCCTGCTTTAGCGAACTGCAGGAGGAGGACCATCAGATGAGGCATTTATGCAAAATAGTAGGGGATCAATAAGTGTAAGCCTTGGGACCTGTGCTACACAAGGACACTGGCACAATTGGCTCAGTCTCAGGATCCTGCATCCCAGCTGAAGTGAGAGCTCTGTGACCTCACCACCACACACATGTCTCCCTATGACCCCCTCCTCCATCACACCACAAGAAAGGCCTTAGCCTCATACCCTCCCAATCAGCCCCTCCCTCCCTCAAATACACACATCATGTTCCAGGATCCCTTCTACCCTCCTGTCAGTCTGTCTCTTCCTATTTTGCAGTCTCTGAAGAAATGTAATGCATACATTTCTTTCTCTTGGGGACCTGAAGTAGGATGGAGAGAAGAATCAATATGATGTAGGGGGAAAATAAATGGTTCAGATCACAACTCTGCTATTCCCTCGCCAGCTGTGTGCCTTTAGTTAAGTTAATGTACTACACTGAGCCTCTGTACATTTCATTAAATAGCCACTGATTGAACACCTAGTATGTGACAGTTTCAGGCCCTGGAGACACAGCAGTGAACAAAACAAAGGGAAAATCCCAGCCTTCTTGTAATTACAGAAAAAAAAAAAGAGAAAAATGGTATGTCAGTTGGGGTATCACTGCTACAGTGAAAAAAAATGGAGCAAAGAAGGGGGCTAAGGAGTGCTGGGAGGGAAGAGTTGAATTTAATTTTAAATTGTAAGATGAGGGAAGGATTCACTGAAAGGGAACAACTGAGCAAAGCTTGAAGGAGATGAAGGGAGTAAGACATAAAGCTATCTAGAAGAGCATTCCAGTGCAAAGATCCTGGAACGGGAGGGTGCCTTGAATGTTCTCTGAGTAACCAAGTGGCCAAGGTGTCTCTGTTAAAATGAGAGATGCATAAAGCTTATTTCACGGGATGCTATGAGCAACCAATGAAATGTGACTGGTACACAGTAGGTGCTCTGTGAATGCTTATATCCTCCTCTTCCGGGGACCTTGTCAATAGTGGGGACTCATGACTAGGCAGTGGGGAGAGAATTCTTAAAGTCTGGGCCACACCTGCTACCTTTCTCTGCAGGCTGCACCAAGTGTACTTTGATGCACCCGACTGCAGAGGGGGCACCTCCAAAGTCTTCCTACTAGGGGACTACTCTTCATCAGCGGAATTCTTTGTCACCGTGGCCGTGTTTGCCTTCCTCTACTCCATGGGGGCTCTGGCCACCTACATCTTTCTGCAGAACAAGTACCGAGAGAACAACAAAGGGCCCGTGCTGGTGAGCCCCCACACCCACTTGTATGCAGGAGCCAGGGGACACAGAGCCTCGGGGAGCCAGTCGTGTTCATGGGTCACACCAAATCCCAGACAGGCCCACATGCAAGCAGCCACCATAACAGCCACACATGCGACTGCTGCTGGTGCTGAACACTAAATCACAGAGTGACAGAGACACACTCACAGCCCACACAGCATCCCAGACAGGCCTACACCTGAAACCTGCTACCTCTCACACAACCACACAGTCTAGATCAAAGGAAGGAGCACACAGAGGCTCACTGTGACAGTCGTGCTTGTCATGCCACACAGACACACTGATTCCTACACAGCCGTACTCATATACCCTCATCCCAGACACAAAATGACACATATTCCCACATTCAGACGAAAGTGGACACAGTACTTTTCACAGATTCGACAACCATCCTCCAGAATTCCCCCACACCCATACCCACATATCAGCAATCACACTCCCACATCCTCTGTGTCACCCACAAGCCCAAGCTAGGAGGGCCACCTTCAAGTTTGTGCTGGGGAAAAGGCAGAGGAGAGACAGACCTCTTCTGGGGGACCCCCCCCCAAGAAAGTCTGTGATCTGAGGAGGCCCCACAACCCAGCATGAAGCAGCCCACTCACATGTGCCATCTTCCTCTCCCCTGCCCATCCTAGGACTTCCTGGCCACGGCAGTGTTTGCCTTCATGTGGCTGGTTTGCTCATCGGCATGGGCCAAGGGGCTGTCGGATGTGAAGATGGCCACGGACCCAGAGACCATTATCAAGGAGATACCTAGCTGCCGCCAGAAGGAGAATATATGCAAGGAGATAAGAGACCCTGTGACCTCTGGCCTCAACACCTCCGTGGTGAGCCCTGGGAAGCTGGCTAAGTTGGCTGGGGAGGGAGGCTAGGTCACTTATAGTCTGGCATGGGATGTGGTGGAGAGAGAGAATAAGAGAATTCAGATACCCAGAGAAGGCATACCAACAACAGAGCCTTGAAGGATTAGATAGCAACTGTAACTACTGTGACACCACAAACTGTCCTCAAGAGGGGAACATGAGATCTTCTGTACAATTAAGTTTGGGAGACCTGGATCTCAGCCCCAGCCTCATCATGTAAAATCTCCAGCAACTCAGTACCTTCTGGAACCTTTTTTCTTTTTTAAGAAAAATTTTTTTATTGATTTCAGAGAGGAAGGCAGAGGGAGAGAGAGATAGAAACATCAATGATGAGAATCATTGATTGGCTGCCTCCTACACCTACACGTCCCACACTAGAGGTTGAGCCCGCAACCTGAGCATGTGCCCTGACAAGGAATCCAACCATGACCTCCTGGTTCATAGGTCCACGCTTAACCACTGAGTCATGCTGGCTGGGCAACATGTATTTGTTTTAACATAAAAGTATGTTTACATACTTTATAAATGTGCAGTTATACATATATTTGTGTATACATATATATGCGCACTTACCCATTTATTAGTGGTACATTTACATATTTAATTGAAGTTTATGCTTAATATTTTACTATATCACAAATTTAGATTTTACTATATTTTATACATATACTAGAGGCCTGATGCACAAAATTCGTGCAAGAGTAGGCCTTCCTTCCCCCAGCTGCTGGCACCTGGACAGGGCTTCCGTCACAGCCCCGGCTTCGTCCAGAAGGTTGTCCAGCCTAATTAGCATATTACGCTTTTATTATTATAATTATAGATAAACGTGCATGTGTAACAGGTAAATATGCAAATATATAAACAAATGTATGCAATATTACTAGATCTCAAAATCCCAGGAATCTGAATTCTTTTTTAAATATGTTTTTATTGATTGCAGATAGGAAGGGAGAGGGAGAAAGAGAGAGAAACATCAATGAGAGAGATTCATTGATTGGCTTCCTCCTGCACACCCCCCACTGGGGATCCAGCCCGTAACCGGGCATGTGCCCTGACTGGGAATTGAACCGTGATCTTCTGGTTCCTAGGTCGATGCCCAACCACTGAGCCATGCTGGTGGGCCCAGGAATCTGAATTCTAACACGCCCTACTCTCCCCGACCCCCAAGGTGGTTTTTCTGCACATTGACGTCCATGCACTGGGACTCGGTGGTCTGGGTTTCTGAAACCACCACCCTTCAGAAGCCCGAGGATCCATGCCTGAAGCACGCTGCCTCGAAGTTACCTGGGGCCGCCAAGGCAACGGGAGTGTGACGACAACCTGGCTTTATCTCCCCGCAGGTGTTCGGCTTCCTGAACCTGGTGCTCTGGTTCGGCAACCTATGGTTTGTGTTCAAGGAGACAGGCTGGTCCGCCCCATTCCTACGCGCACCTCCTGGTGCCCCCGAGAAGCAACCGGCGCCCGGGGACGCCTATGGCGAGGCCGGCTATGGGCAGGGCCCTGGCGGGTACGGGCCCCAGGATTCCTACGGGCCTCAGGGCGGCTACCAGCCCGACTACGGGCAGCCCGCCGGGGGCACCGTTGGTGGCTATGGGCCTCAGGGCGACTACGGGCAGCAAGGCTATGGCCCTCAGGGTGCGCCCACCTCCTTCTCCAATCAAATGTAGTCTGGTGAGTGACGGGCGGGCGGTGCGACCAAGGAGGGTACCTGAAAGGAGATGGGCGGGTCAGGGAACCAATAAGAGTCCGTAGTAAATGGTACGTGAGACGCAGGCCAGACCAGTGAGGGTGGGAGTTACAAGCGAAGAGCGGAAAACCTATCCAATGAATGGAAAGGAGGAGAGTGATGTTTGAAGATGGGAAGAATGAAGAGCCAATGGGAGAGGTAGAAGTGCAGCTCCGAGGGAAGGGAGGGGACAGAGAAACAGGCATAGCAACCAAAGAAAGTAGGGAATAGCAGAGGGATTAGCATAGTGGAGAATTAGCGGAGCATAGGAGCCGATCAGAGAAAAGGAAATTGTCTTAGAAATTATTGATAAGGCCAATAGATGGTGAGAGTAAACTGGCTTGAATCATGACGGGAGGAGGTGATTCATCTGCCACCTCTCCCCAACTCTTCAGGTGGGGGAGGTGGTGAGGAATTCCAAAAAAGGAAAAAGGGGATGGAGTGGGGTCATTGGAAAGGTTTGCTGGCCTTCTTGCCCAACCTGAAAAGAAAAGTGAGATTTCCCTCATACATGAGGAGGGGAAGAAGGGGAGAAGAGGCAGGGTGGATGTCATGAGAGGGGAAAGGCAAGGAGGTGGCAACACGTGGAGGAGGTAGCTTCTGGCACTTGTCCAGAATGGAAAGGGCAGGAAGCAGTTTCTTACGCATCCCACATTTAATTTCATCAAAAAAATCCTGTTGGCTCTACCTTCAAAATATAATCTATAATCTTCCCACTACTCACTGTCATCGCCCCCAGACATCTTACGTTTCCACCCCCATTCCCGTTCTGTTCTATTCACAGCATTGGGAGAGATCCCATTAAATCTTAAGTCAAGCCCTAGCTGATTTGGCTCAGTGGATAGAGCATCACCCTGTAGACGGAAGGGTCCCAGGTTCAATTCTGGTCAAGGGCACATGCCCTGGTTACGGGCTCGATCCCTGGTGGAGCGCATGTAGGAGGCAGCCAATCAATGATTCTCTCTCCTCATAGAGATATTTCCATCTCTCTCTCCCTCTCCCTTCCTCTCTGAAATCAATAAAAATATTTTTTAAAAAGTCAGGCCACCTTCCTCCTGTGCTCAGAGCTCTACCCGGGCTCCAATATCACTCAGATTGAAAGCCAAAGGCTTCACAGGGACCTACACAATCTAGCCCCTCCCCTCATTTCTCTGACCTCTCACCTCTTACCCCCCATCCCCCCCCCCCCCCCCACACACACACACACACACTGTTCCAGCCACACTGGTCACCTCCATGTTCCAGGCACAACCCAACTTCAGGGCCTTACCTTGGTACTTGCTTTCCTATTGGAGTTTCACAACCACACACACTGATAACCTCACCTGGCCAGGTCCTTACAAGTCCCATTTCTTACCTCTCTCATAGGACCCTGTGCTTTTCTTTACCACAGTTTGTAATTATTAGTTTGTATATATTTTATTAATTTGAAAGAGAGAGAGAGGGAGGGAGGGAGGGAGAAAAAGAGAGAGAGACATCCATTTGTTGTTCCACTCATTTATGCATTCATTGGTTGACTCTTGTATATGCCCTGATCTGGGATCAAACCTGAAACCTTGGCATATCAGGATGACATTCTAACCAACTGAGCTCCCCAACCAGGGCTTAGTTTATACCTTTTTTGGCTGTCTCTTCCACTGGACTAGGGAATGTAACCAAGACATATTCATGCTGTGCACATACCACTTACAGCACTACTAATGTTAAGACACATTTATTGAGAAAATAATAGCAACAACATAGAATGTCTTTTTATTCTTCTCTGTTCAGAATCTTCCCATGACTTACACCTCATCCAGAGTTAAAGCTGATGTCCTCACAACCTAGTCCTATGAGACCCCATTACCTACCTCTCTGACATCACCTCCCACCACTCTCCCTTGCTCATTTCAGTCAGGCCCCATTGACTTCCTTGCTGTACCTCAAAAACACTAAATGTAGCCCCACCCCAGGACCTTTCCACTCCCAGTACCCGCTGCTTGGGAATGCTCTCCCACCCCCTAGTTATCTGCATGGCTCATTCCTTCACCTCCTTAACTTCTTATTCCAATGTTACTTCTGTGGTCTTCTCTGACTACCCTACTTACTACAGCAACCTTCCTTCCCTTACTGGCACTCCTAAACCCCTCAGCCTGGTCTACATTTTGTTTTTCCATTTCACTTATCACCTTATGTTATACTAGATAACTATTTTATTTTAAATATATTTTTATTGATTTCAGAGGGGAAGGGAGAGGGAGGGAGAGCTAGAAACATCAATGATGAAAGAGAATCATTGATCAGGTGCTTCCTGTAAGCCCTCTACTGGGGATCAAACCCGAAACCCAAGCATGTGCCCTTGACTGGAATCAAACCCAGGACCCTTCAGTCCGCAGGCCAACACCCTATCCACTGAGCCAAACCAGCTAGGGCTATACTAGATAACTTGATACATTACTAGAGGCCTAGTGCACGAAATTCGTGCACTGGGGGGGGGGGGGCTCCCTCAGCCCAGCCTGCGCCCTCTCGCAGCCCCAGAGCCCTCGGGGGATGTCCAACTGATGGCCTAGGCCCCACGGGAGCGGGCCTAAGCTGGCAGTCGGACATCCTTAGTGCTGCCACTGAGGCAGGAGAGGCTTCCACCACCGCCGCTGCATTCACCAGCCATGAACCCAGCTTCTGGCTGAGTGGCGCTCCCCCTGTGGGAGCACACTGACCACCAGGGGGCAGCTCCTACATTGAGTGTCTGCCCCCTGGGTGGGCAGTGAGCATCATAGTGACCGGTAGTTCTGCATTTTGGTCTATTTGCATACTAGCCTTTTATTATATAGGATGTTTATTGCTTAAAGTCTGTCTCCCCTGCTACAATGTAAGCTCCACAAAGATGAGAATCTTGGTTTGGCTCAATATAGATTATAACCAATATAGATGATAACAGTTCCCGTTAATGAACATCTTTGGGTTAGGGGAATGAGGACCATAATTTCTTTGGTGCCTTACCTAGTAGGGAAAAATATACCTTCCCAGTAGGAGCAGCTGGGATGAAACTGACTACAGGACTCTGAGTGAGAGAAAAAGGAAGAAAAGGCATGTCAGACAGATGGTAAAGCCAGGGCGAAGGCATACCAGCCCAGCCCCTCCTGAAGGGCACCACCTGTGTCTGGACCCCTTCTCCTTTCTGTGTCTTTTGTCTCTACAGGTCAGTGCAGCCCAGGAGGACCCCATGGGTGGGCAAGAGCTCAGGAGAAGGCCTGCCCTCCCTGCTCACCCCTATATCCCAGGTCTCTGCCCCTCAAGCCAGGAGACCCTTAATTGTCTATATATATATATATATATATATATATATATATATGAAACATATAGATATCTATTTGTCTGTCTGAGCTCTGCCCCCACTCTGCTCCCCTTATACATTAGGGCCCCAATCTTTAGTGGGCCCCTCTCTTATCCTTAGCCCTTTCCTTGCATCTCTTGACCCCTCTCTGTGCCCTGGCCCTGTGCCCTGAGGTTGAGGAGGATTCTGAAAGAGGGACAGGGAAGAGACAGACCTTGGCTGTATGGGTAGGGTGGGCTTGACTTCAGAGTGTCTCCCTTCTCTCCCTCCCCTCCTCCCAACTCTGGCCTTGATTTCTCCAGCAATGTTTGAACAACGGCCATTACAGAAAATTCAACCCTGATTTGGGGGAGAAGGAAGATATTGGAGGGCTTGGGACTCAAGGTAGTCTTGGAGAGGAGCTCTGGGATGGAGGGGACTAGTAAGCAGGGAGGTTGGGTTCCAGACATACTAGAAGTGGAGTCCATAGGAGAGGGGTGCCCTAGAGCATTCTGGTAAGGAGCTTGGAAGGAGGCTGAGGGTGAGTTTCTACAAAGATCGCAGCATTGAGTGAAGCAGTGGGTGGGCCCCTGTGTGGTCAGGGCTTGTAGTAGGACTTGGTTCTATGGAAGGGGTGTGACTTGGGGGCCTGGGGACAGGGTTTGGAAGAATGCTGAGAGTTCTAGAGGGGGTGTGGCTTGAACCAGGCAGTGGGTGAAGCTCCAGAGTGGGTGGGTCTTGGATTGGGACCAGAGTCTACGGAAGGAGTGTGGCTTGGAGCATTCAGGAGACTGAGTTCGACTCTAAAGCAGGAAGGCTGAAAGGGTGATTTAGTAATGGGCCACCCTTGGGGTGAGGGGCGTGGCCAGGGTTCTAGATAGGGTGGGGCTTAGAATGGGGCACGCATGGTGGTTTCAGAGGGGACAGCCTGCCCCATCACCCCACAATGGAACAGTAAAGAATATATGTTTTAAAGTTGGGCAGGTTTGGTAGTGGCTAGGGCCTAAGGGATGTGTTTTGTTAGGGGTGGGGGGCAATATCCCTCGCTAAGGCTAGGCCTGAGGGGGCCTAGGGAGAGCTGAGAGGTATGGCTTGAAGGGTAAGGGGTGGGATCCAGAGAGAGGCACCCACACATACCCTTCCTTGCCCACCTCCACGACAGCACAGTTAGGTAATCAGAGGACAGAGCTAATGGGCTTGTGGGGCCAGCCTACCCCTCTCCCCCTTTCTCCTACCTCCTCCCTCCCTCCACACCCCACCCGTCCTGGGATGGTTGGAGATCCGGTCTGGAGCCCCTATCCTACACCTTCTGCTGTGTCTGTGATGTCGGTAGTGCCTGTGACCGTGTGTTGCCATTTTGTCTGGCTGTGGCCCTTCTCCCTCCCCTTCGAACCTCCACCCTTTCCCTTGCCCTTCGGTATTGTTTGAAGACTCCCTCCCAGAGGAAGAACACATATGATTCATCATCCTTCCGAAATAAACTCCTCAACCACCTAGTACTCCTGGCTCAGACTTCTCAGTGTGTGTCTTTTTTAAAAATATGTTTTGAGTTTAGAGAGAGAAAGGGAGAGGGGGAGACAGATAGAAACATTGATAAGAGAGGAAGCTTGATCAGCTGCCCCCTGCACGCTCCCCACTGGGGATTGAGCTCACAACCCAGGCATATGCTGATTAGGAATCAAACATGCCACCTCCTGGTACATGGGACAATGCTCAACCACGCCCACCGGGCCTCAGTGTGTCTTTTTAGGAGGACACAAAGGAAGAGATGGAAAGGAGGTGAGAGGAAGCTTCACCACTACTGACCTGCTGGATGAGGTTCAAGTCACCTCACCATTTTAGGCCCCCCTAACAGCATTTGGCCAAGGGATGCCTCGCCTGCAGATCATTCTAGGTCATGCTCGGAGTGGCCCTGTGCAATGCCCCACTACTGGCCACAGAAAGTTGTCTTTCAAGGGCTCAGTTATATCTCTGGTCCCTTAGCCACGTGCCTTCCCCACCTTGTTCTCAAATCCTCAAGAGGCTCCAATAGAACCCCATACTTCACAGGGAGACTTCCCTCTACTCATATCCTCGAATTTTTCAGAACCTGCTGTCCCTTCATTTCCTTGCCTCCCCTACCCCGCAGCTGGAAAACCGGGAGACCAGGTAGGCTGCAAGACAGGGGGGGCGGGGAGCCATTCATTCATCCCCTTTAACCCCTCCCTGGAGCCAGAAGAGGCGGGAAGTGACAGAGATGTGCGGAATGGGGCGGGATGGGGCCTGGAAATCCCTGGAGCCTGCGATGAAGATGAAAGGCCCAGCTGACCGCCGCCTCCGCCAGGCCTAATTAGAGACCCCAGCCCAGCCGGGCGCCCAAGTTCTGATTGCTGGCTGCGGACCCCCTCCTCCCAGCCCCGAGGCACCGCAAAGCTGTAGAACATGAAGAAGAGACTCCCAGCTCTGCGACTGAGCTCAAGGAAAAGGATATCTAACTGGAGAGAGAAAAATGGGAGCAGGGGAGGAAAGGCTATTAGACCTTCCCAGGATTTAGGGGGCATGACAGCTGGGCCTGTAAGAATGGGGGGGGGGGCAGGGCATGGGAACCTGGCCAGTAACTTTAACCTCCTCCTCATAAATCTCAAATAATCCTGGTTCTGAAGGGATGAGAGCAGGGATGTGTGGGGGGTGTATAAGATCTAGCTAGGGCTGCGATGGAGCTGGGGACCATTCTTGCAGCATTCATACAAGGGAAAGAGTCCTTCGGAACATCACTAGTGGGGAAGAGGCCAAGAGGTGGCTTTAACCCCTCCTCCAAATAAGGATCGAAGACAAATGGACACGAAGGGCCAATACAAACCCTATTGCCCCACTCCTTACAGTCAGATCGCCACTACCAAGTCTCCCTCCTCCACTACAGAGCTTTCAAGCCCTAAAATATCCTGTGAGAGGCCACGTGGCACCTCGGGTTTCTGGGGCGCGTGGCAACAGGGCAGGGGAGCTCTCCCGCACAGCGTTCCTGGGATGCGTGCCCTTCACCTCTAGGCAGGGGGCGCCTGGGCCCGGGAGAGACAGCAGGCCCAGGGGCGGGCGCTGCGGGGCGCGCTCCTCCCCTGGCCGGTGTCAGGTTTACGGAACAGAGCTTCCAGGCAGGACGCGCGGTGGCCTGACGGACGCGAGAATTCCTTTCGCCTGACCCGGCCCGTCCTGACCCTGCCCGGGCGCGCCATGTTCGCGCGTGGGTCCCGGAGGCGCCGCTCTGGGCGCGCGGTGAGCGAGACTCAGGGCAGCGGCGGGGGGGGGGGGGGGTCAGGGGTAAACTGAGGCCCAGGAGAGGGGGCAGGGGATAGGGGTAGCGAGGAGGCGCTCCATGGAGGGTTTGGGAATCCCCATCCCCAGAATTCCCAGACCGGAGGGGCTGAAGGAAGATGGAAATCTGGTGGCCCACGCTCCCCAATCACCTCCCCGCACACCTTTAAGACCTGGTGTGTTTCCCTGTCGCGTGAATTATGGGAGGGGTCTCTGAGGGCCAAAAGACTGGGTCTTGCGTTCCTGGATCGAGCAGGGACCTTTTGAGCTTCTGAGGAAAGGAACCTCGCCCTGTACCTTGGCGGAAGGTGAACTGAAGAGGGAGGTCCTGCACTCCAGGGGTGCCGGATACTGAGAGTCCAGGGATTGGGATTTGGGGTAAGAAGGCTTACAGGCTTCCACTTGAGCAGAGAGCCTTTGACTTCCTAGATAGGAGGGTCCCTCTCTTCCTTTGGCGGGGGGAGGGGGGGTGTCTCTAGGTGGGGCCTGGATTTGGTGGTCCAGAGGAGAGAATAGCCCTAGGATATGAGGGGTAAGAGCCAAGGCTTCTTGAGGGTTTCTGAATGGATCGGGGGGGTGCCTCCTGTTCCATTGCAGGAGGGTCTCCAGGTCCTTGGGTGAAACCAGGGTTTGGGGAGGGGGGGGGTTCCTGTGTAGATCCCAGGTAAGGATGATGTCTCAGACTTCTACCCTATGGAACTGGAGTGCTGCTGGCCTCGTGGGTGGAGAAAGGGCCTAGATGAAGCCTGGGGTAGACACCCAGGTTAGGGACTCTGCCCTGAGTGGGGCGAGTACGCTGAGTTCTGGAGGAGGTGTTTAAGGCCTGGAGGAGTCAGAGGCTGCGGGGGAGGTGTCCCGGCTGGGTGTGAGGAGTTGGAGGCTGGCCTGGGGAGGGGAATTCCCTGAAAAGGAGGCATAGAGGGAGGTGGCCTCAGCTGTCCCGCCTCTGTCTCTGTTGTGTCCTCCTCCCCCGAGCTCCGGGTGCTGTCCCAGCCTGCCCAGCGCTACCCAGGTAGGACAGGCCCCAGCGTGCGGTCTCCAGCCTTGGAGTGGAAAGGCGGGCCCTAACTTCTCCCTCCCCGCCCCCGCGCCCGGCGGGGTCCCGCGTCTGCCCCCGCCCACTACAGCCTCCCGAGGCAGAGGACCCAGACCGTGGCCAGCCCTGCAACTCCTGCAGGGAGCAGTGCCCTGGCTTTCTGCTGCATGGCTGGAGGTAGGTGACCATCCCAGGGCCTTGCCTTTGTCAGGGCTCCACCCTCAGGAGGGAAATCCTCAGAGACTTAAGCCACGCCCTTGGCTTGACCACTGTCCACAGAGGAAGCTCAATCACGGAAAAAGCCTCACGCTCTGATTCACAGCCCCGCCCCCTGACTCATTCCCTATTGTCTAGTTCCCAGGAGAGCTCCACCCACGAGACAGACCCCGCCCCAGAAGTGTCCTTCCTCAAGCCTGACTCTATCCCTAAGGAGATCTTTGGTCCTCCACACCTCTTTCTTGAGTCAGGAACTCCTCTCCCAGACCCCTGTGCCCTATCTCCTGGAGCTCGATACCTAAAACAATCCATAACGTACTACAGACAGAGAGCCCTATCCGAAAGTTCTGCGGCTCAATACAGGCTAGAGCCCACCTCCAGGGAAAGTTCCCCCAAAATGTCCAGAGCCTCTCCTGATGGGAAGCCCCTAGATGTATAACTCCAATCTCAGACTCAGAACCCCAGCCCTACTCAGGCCCAAGTCCCAGAGCTGAAAGTCAGGGCTGGCCTTGAGACCCCACAGCTCCATCTCTTCACCTCCTCCACCCAGGCTCACAGCCCCACCCCCAGGTCCAGAGTCCTTTGGTGGTGATCATCTGCATGTCCCTGCCCCTCAGTTGGACTTTCTTGGGCTGTCAAGGGATCCAAGTGGGCTACCCTTAGTAATTGACCCCCATCCTGGCCTCCTCAGAAAGATCTGCCAGCACTGCAAATGCCCTCGGGAGGAGCATGCCGTGCACGCAGTGCCTGTGGACCTGGAACGCATCATGTGTCGGCTAATCTCAGACTTCCAGCGCCACTCCATCTCCGATGATGACTCGGGATGTGCCTCAGAGGAGTATGCCTGGGTGCCCCCTGGTCTCAAGCCGGAGCAGGTGACCAGAAGGCACCATCCACTGTTGCTCTCCAGTGGGTGCACACACACTCAAGTAGAAACCTATTTCTGGGGCAACACTAGGGTGTGTGGTCAGACTGTGCCTGTCTTTCTGACCCCTCTGAGATCTAGAGGTGATCAGCCCCCTAAAACTTGAAGGGAACTCTGAGCGATCACTGGGCCAGTTCCTTGGGCCTGTTCACCCATTCCTGTTCTACCCCTTACCTCAGGGCTTATCCTAGCACTTCATTCACATTCCATTGATTAACCCATTCAACAGTTATTGAGCACCGACTGCATGTCAGACACTATTCTAGGTGCTGTGAGGACACAGCAGTGAACAAAATACACCATATACACTGAGTGGCCAGATTATTATGATCTCTGAACGCATAATAATCTGGCCACTCAGTGTATATGTATATACTAGAGGCTCGGTGCACGAAATTCATGCACAGGAGTGTGTGTCCCTCAGCCCAGCCTGCACCCTCTCCAATCTGGGACCCTTCGAGGGATGTCCGACTGCCCGTTTAGGCTCGATCCTGGCTCCGAACTGCTTGCCTGCCTGCCTTCTTGATTGCCCCTAACCACTTCTGCCTGCCAGCCTGATCACCACCTAACCACTCCCCTGCCAGCCTGATTGATGCCTAACTGCTCCCCTGCCAGCCTGTTTGCCTCTAACTGCCCTCCCCTGCAGGCCTGGTCACCCCTAACTGCCCTCCCCTAAAGACCTTTTCACCCCTAACTGCCCTCCCCTAAAGACCTTGTCACCCCTAACTGCCCTCCCCTGCAGGCCTGGTCACCCCTAACTGCCCTCCCCTGCAGGCCTGGTCACCCCTAACTGCCCTCCCCTGCAGGCCTAGTCCTCCCCAACTTCCCTCCTCTGCAGGCCTGGTCCCTCCCAACTGCCCTCCCCTGCTGGCCATCTTGTGGTGGTCATCTTGTGTCCACATGGGGGCATCCATCTTTGACCACATGGGGGCAGCCATCTTGTGTGTTGGTGTGATGGTCAATTTGCATATTACTATTTTATTAGATATGATTAGAGGCCCGGTGCATGAATTTTTGCATGGGTGGGGTCCAGCCAGCCTGGCCAGGGGGAGGGGACATGGGTGGTTGGCCAGCCTGCCTACTAGTCGAATTCCTGGTCGAAGGGACAATTTGCACATTAGCCTTTTATTATATAGGATATACACTGAGTGGCCAGATTATTATGCGTTCAGAGATCATAATAATCTGGCCACTCAATATATATATATATATATATATATATATATATATATATATATCCATATAGAGGTTATTGGCTCCTGAAGGGAGCCAATAATGTCATATGGTGTAAGGTCTGTGGGTTAAAGAAAAGCAGGGAAGTAAGTTGGGGGGTGGAGAGAGATGTTAGGATTGTAAATAGGGTGTCCAGGTAAGCCTTTGTGAGAATATGATGTTTGAGCTTCCTGAAGGACATGAGAGTGAACCATGCAGAAATACTAGGTTAGAGAGATCTAGGAAAATGGAATAGCTAATGCAAAGGTCCTGAGGCAGGAGTGTTCTTGGCATGTGTGAGGAACAGTGAGAATATCAGTACACTGGAGCAAAGTGAGCAACAAGGCGAGTGATGAGGTGGAGGTGGGGTCAGAGAGGTGGCGGGGACATGGAGAGGACTTGGACTTCTACTCTGAATGAGGGAGAAGCCACAAGAGATTTGTGAACAGAGAAGGGATATGATTTGTCTTAGGATTTAACGGGATCCCTCTGGCTACTGGGTGTAGAACAGACTGTAGGAGTGAGGGTGGAAGCAGGGTACCAATGAAAGTGAGAGCACTTCAATAGCATAGGTGGCTGATGATGGTGCTGGCAGTAGAAGGAGTAAGTGTTGGTCAGATTCCAGTTATAATTTGAAAGTAAAGCTGAGAGATTTGTTTGTGGGTGTGAGAGAGAAAGGAGTCAAAGATGACCTTAAAGGTGGGTGGATCAGACCAAGGCAGGAGCATGTTGGAGGTCTAAGAGCATACGTTAAGTTTGGGCATCTGGAATTTGAGGTACCCATTAGACATCTGAATGGCCACTTTGTTTGGAACTCAAGGGAGAGATATAGAGCCGGAGGCATGCATTCGTGAGGCCTTAGCCATGAGGTGGACTTATGGTAGTCATGAGGTCCCAAGGGAGTGAAGGGAGACAGAGGCAAGAGGACCAAGGATTGAGACTGAGGACCCTCCCACATTTAAGGGTCAGTTAGTTGAAGAACCAAAAGAAGAACAGAGGAGTGGCCAATAGGTTTCCTTTTGGTAAGAGGAAACCCAGGACGGTGTGATGTCCTGGAAGCCAAGGGAACACAGTGTTTCCAGGAAGTCATTAACTATGTCAAGTGTTACTGATGGGTCAAGTTGGATGAGAACTGAGACCTGAACAATTACTTTAACAGTGTGAACGTCATCAATGACCCTGACAGGAGCAGCTTTAGAGGAAGGGCAGGGAAGGCTGACTGGAGTGGGGTCTAGAGAGACTGGGAGGAGGGGAAGTGGAAACAATGAGTGCACACAGCTCTTTTGAGGAATTTTGCTGTAAGGGAAGGAGAAAAGTAGACTCAGTAGCAGGAAGGAAAAGTGGGGTCAAGACAAGAGTGAATTCTTGGCATGTTTGGGAGGTGACAGAAATGATCCAGCCCATAGGAAGAAGAGATGGAGGGAGTCAGTAAACATTTCCTTCTGATGATTTTAATTTTCTCAGAGAAGTAGGGATCACCATCCCACTGCATTCCAATCACCCCTCACCGCAGTTGTTTTCTTCCATCCCCCATGTCCTCCCAGGTATACCAATTTTTCAGCTGCCTCCCAGAGGACAAGGTCCCCTACGTCAACAGCCCCGGGGAAAAATACAGGATCAAGCAGCTGCTGCACCAGCTTCCCCCACACGACAGTGAGGTGAGGAGAGAGAAGACAGGAAGGGCATGTCAGGTAGGGGGCACAGCCTGGGCAAATGCCTCACAGCTGGAAAGAAATGGGCAGGATCAGAGGTGAGCTGATCTGAGGTGAAAGGTCTGAAGGGCAGGGGACATTCCTTGGCAAAACCACACGTGGGACTTGGGAGAGGAGGTCAGGGATGGTTCTTTCATCAGGAAGCACCATCTATACAGAGGCATTGAAGTCAACTTTTTGAGCATGGCAGAAATTTGAAAGAGGGTGGGTGGGGGCAGATAACAGGGGAGGAGCCTGTTTGACCCTCACTACCTCAGGCACAGTACTGCACGGCACTGGTAGAGGAAGAGAAGAAAGAGCTCAGAGCCTTCAGCCAGCAGCGGAAACGGGAGAACCTGGGGCGTGGCACTGTGCGCATCTTCCCAGTGACCATCACTGGGGCCATCTGTGAGGAGGTGAGCCATGGAAGGCCTCAGGGAGTGAGTGGTGCCTTTGCTCCAAGCCCTGGCTTGCAGGACCCATATCCCTATCCCACTGTTAGGCAGGGGCCGCCTCTAAGGCCTTCCTGGCCAGCGATGTCTGTGTGTAGGGCTCCCTGGTGGATGGGACTTGTTCCTCAGATCCCTCTGTTGGGTTGGGTCTGTCTCTAAGGAGACCCCAATGGACCTTCTCTATTCGTTTGCTGCCCTCCACACACCTCTCTGGTCCTCTTGTGGTGGAGACTTGTCCTTAAGAACCCACCCACAGTGGTAGGGCCTGTCTCTAGAGCCAGGTGGTGGGTGGAATTTCTCTCTAAAGCACCCTCCCCTCAGTGGTTGGAGCCTGACCTCACATCCTACTGTTAGGTGAGGTCTGTTGCTAAGGCTCCCCCTGGGTCTGGCCTGGCTCTATGGTTTCACCAGCCCTGCAAAATCAAGACCTCCTTTAAGGCCACCCACAATGAGTAGGGTCTGTCTCTAAGGTTTCCCACAGACACAGGGTCAGTTTCTAAGGCACTTTCCTCCTCCCATGTAGGCAGGGCCTTTCTCAAAGTTACCCCATAGGTAAAGCGAGTCACAAAGGTCGAGCATGGGGAAGGCCCAAGTATGATACACACCTTGGCTGATCCCCCATCTAACCATGTTGGTGAGGGTGACAGTGCCTATCTGTCACCTGGCAGTGCGGGAAGCAGATCGGAGGTGGAGACATCGCAGTGTTTGCCAGCCGAGCAGGCCTGGGTGCCTGCTGGCACCCTCAGTGCTTTGTGTGCTCCACGTGCCGGGAGCTGCTGGTGGACCTCATCTACTTCTACCATGCTGGCAAGGTCTACTGTGGTCGCCACCATGCGGAACGCCTGCGTCCGCGCTGCCAAGCCTGCGACGAGGTGATGCCTTACTGCCCAGGGGAGGGAGTGGAGGGCGGGCAGGGCCAGGGAAGGCCCTGCTGACGGCCACAGATGGCCTGCGTCCCCCCCCCCCCAGATCATCTTCTCCCCTGAGTGCACGGAGGCCGAGGGCCGGCACTGGCATATGGGTCACTTCTGCTGCTTCGAGTGTGAAGCATCCCTAGGAGGGCAGCGCTACGTCATGCGTCAGAGCCGTCCCCACTGCTGCGCCTGCTACGAGGCCCGCCATGCGGAGTACTGTGACGGCTGTGGGGAGCACATCGGTGGGTGAACATGGCATTGGAAAGGGGGATGGATGAACATCTAGGCCACAACCCCCTGCCCCCTCCATTCTTTCTGTCCTCCAGGCCCCGCCCACCATTATCCCCGTACTTTCAATCTAGTCCAAGCACCATAACCCTATACCAGTGGTCGGCAAACCGCGGCTCGCGATCCACATGCAGCTCTTTGGCCCCTTGAGTGTGGCTCTTCCACAAAATACCATGGCCTGGGCGAGTCTATTTTGAAGAAGTGGCATAAGAAGAAGTTTAAGTTTAAAAAATTTGGCTCTCAAAAGAAATTTCAATCATTGTACTGTCGATATTTGGCTCTGTTGACTAATGAGTTTGCCAACCACTGCCCTATACCTTTCACTGCAGGTCCCATCACCGATATCCCTCATCCAGCCATACTTTCTAAATCTTCCTACACAATACGAGGCACCACTACACATCTGGGCCCACTTCCAGAGTGCCCTCTAATTCCCAGTACCCCATGGCTACCCTGTCAGCCTAGCTCCTATGCTCCTAAGCTGTACCCTATTCTCGAAGACTCTCCATAAACCTAGCTGAGTGATTTTCAACTCGTGTGCTGCAAGAATTTTTAAAACATGCAATGCCTGACTAATTAGTCAGGGGCACTGACCTCTTTTCCCTTAGATTGTCAAGTAAAAAAGGACAACAGCCAACACAGCAATAGCCGTCTGGTGTGAATGAATCAAAATTATACCTATTTTGTTGTCAGATCAGCAAAGCATATATTTGTGGTGTGCTGCGGAAGTTTAGTCATTAGTTTATGAGTGCCATGAGATGAAAAAGGTTGAAAATCGCTGGCCTAGGTACATCATACTTTCTACCACACCCTGCTCTCTAAGATTCACTTCTTTCCCACCAAGGCCACGCCCTACCACGCCCTGTCCACACCACCCAGGCCTCTTTAAATCCACTGTCCTTCCATCTGAAGCCACCTTACTGTCTAAGCCTGACCCACATCTTAGAGTCCAGTGCCCAGCCCCCACTCTGGGAGGGAGGATCCTGGGAAAGAAAGAGTAGGGAAGAAGATGTTAATCAGCCAGTTTGAGGTACCCTGTGGTGAGGACCAAACCTCGGATTTCCTGCTTTCTCCAAAGAAGGGCGCCATTTTGGAGAGGTGGAGGGGGTAGGAGTCTTGGGGTACCCTGCTTCAGATTACTGCTCTCTTCAGAAGGGCCCCATTTGAGCAGGGTGGGACATGCCGGGGGGGGCGGGGGCCTCTGCCTTAGTTTCCTCCCCTCCCGATGTCCCCCCAGGCCTGGACCAGGGCCAGATGGCTTATGAGGGCCAGCATTGGCACGCCTCAGACCGCTGCTTCTGCTGTAGTCGCTGCGGGCGAGCCCTGCTGGGTCGCCCCTTTCTGCCACGCCGGGGCCTAATCTTCTGCTCTCGAGCCTGCAGCCTGGGGTCCGAGCCCACGGCCTCGGGGCCTGGCCGCCGCAGCTGGAGCGCGAGCACCGTCTCCACACCGCTCACAGCCCCCACAGCCCCTTTCTCTCCTGTGGAGGGGCCATCCGAGACCGCCACCAAAGGCACCAGCACTGCGGCAGAGCCTGGTGAGTCAACCCTGGAGTCCTGCCCAGCCCCTCCGAGGCCCTCCCCCGCCAACCCCTGGTCCCTGGGGTGACTCGCCCCGTCCCTTCACCTGCTGTACACCTGGCCCCACCCCCAAATCATCCCAGGCCTGGGCTGCACCCAAACTACACCTCCTCGTGAACCCTGTCCGCTCCCTTCTAGACAAGGCCCTCCCCTACCTCAACTGGTACCTGCCTCAGCCCAAGTTCCTCCTCCTTTTCTCCGAACCCTGGACCCTCCACCCTACGGAAAACCTAATCACCTCCAGCCTGTGCCACGCCCCTTCCACCAGAAGCCACGCCCCCTCTCACCTATCCAGTCCTGCTCCTTCTGCATTCCAACCTCCCTCCGCTCCACCCAGAGCCGGTCCCAGGCCTCCTATTTCCCGGACTCCCCACTTCGCTGCCCTCTCCGACCCCTGTCCCCTGTCCCCGTCCCGCCCCCCCTCCGCCTTTCCCAGTCCTGATGGAAAGAGGAAAGGAGAAGGGCCTTCCTCAGGGCTCCTCTGGGAGAAGGAAGATGCATACAGGGACTCCCTCCATCTCTCCTTCCAGCTGCAGGCCCCGAGGAGCCCACCCGCTTTCGGAGAGGGGCCCCTCACCGCCACTCCATGCCTGAGCTGGGGCTCCGCAGCGCCCCCGAGCCACCCCCAGGGACCCCCGGCCATTTGGACCCTGAAGATGATTCTTTCAATCGCCAAAGTGCCCCTCGAGTCAGCTTCCGGGACCCTCTGGTGTCTGACGGAGGCCCTCGGCGGACCCTGAGTGCGCCTCCAGCCCAGCGCCGCAGGCCTCGCAGTCCCCCTCCCAGGGCCCCCACACGTCGCCGCCACCATCACCAACACCGCAGACGCCGGTCTGGCAGACTTCACCACCAATGTAACTTGGGATCGGACTCCGAATCTTGCTCCAGCTCCCCCTCCAGCTCCAGTTCAGAGTCCTCGGAGGATGATGGCTTCTTCCTGGGAGAACGCATCCCCCTGCCCCCGCACCTGACCAGGCCCCTGTCTGCTCAGGACACTGCAACAAAGACCCCCAACTCTCCATCTCCAGTGGCCCCCGAGAACTCGGGCCCAGGGACGCCTCGCCAGGCCAGAGACAAGAACTGCATAGTGGCTTGAAGGCGAGGCTGTCCTGGAGGGCTCCATTTCTCCACACTCAAGACTTGAGAATAAATCCCCTCCCTTTCTACCTCTGTTTGTACCATTGAAGTGTCTTAATAGTTGGTGTAAAACAGGCCTGGCTTCTTCGCCTCTTTGCTCAGCTGCCTCCCTTCCCTATTTTGCCCCTCCTGATGCTTGAGATATCCCCATTTGATCAAAGGATTAACTTATTCATTACCATATATTCTAACCATCTGTTTATTATTTATTCATATGTATCCCTCCACAGAACCACCTCCCACACTGAGGTGATTTGCAGTGTGTCACAACCTGGGGAGTCTGAAACTGAGGCACCCTCTCCCTCATTTTGCGGCTTAGGTGGGGGCATAGCTCGGGCAGAACTGGTGTCTGCTTCTAGATGCTTCAGAAGGGGAACCGAGGCACACCCATAGAGGTGGCCACACCCAGGAGGGTTGATTGGCAGGCTGGAAGACACATTCTTCAGATAAAGGCACTTTTACCTCAATAGGAGGCTGGGAGTTGGCTAGGAGTGTTTGTAGGGGTGGGGAGCAGTGATTTCGATGGAAGTTATTTGCAGGTTGCAGAGAGAAATCAAGGTAGTTCACCTACACCGGGCCATCTGTAGGGTCTGCAAGTGAGGAAAAGAGAGAAAGCAGTTTGGATCCATATGCCCACTTTACAAACAAGAATACTGAAGCTTATGGTACTTGTTGATACTAAAGCCGTAAGTAGCAATAAAGGACAGAGCTGGCATTCATGCCCTTTCCTTCTCTCCTCAACCTCCTCAACAACACCCCCCTACACACACACACACACACACACACACACTTACTTACCCGTAGGGGCTGCTGTGTGTCTTTGCTGCCTCAAGGGGAAAGTGAAATAGGCATCAAAGCCAAAGAGGCATGCGGCGATTAGGCCCATCACCTGGAAGTGGGGATGAGAGTGAGGGGCTTTGGATTAGGCTGGTCAGCCTACTCAGCCTCTTACCTTCTTGTATCTACTACCTCCAGTGACTGCCCCATGAAGGGATGGCGACTAAAGCCCCAGGTTGGGAAGCCAGAGAGCTCCAGGAAAAGGTCAGGAAACTGGACTCCACCCGAACTCTCCCTTCTCCTAGTACTGCTCGACTCAGGAGAGCCACGTGGTGGCCCCCCGTCTAAGTGGCACCATTCCCAGTGTACATGTGAAACCAAGTTCTAGCAGATGGCAGTCTAGTGTGTTGACAAAGATCCTGGGTCAGGCCAGGGATGGCCCTTTACAGCAAATGATGATCTTGGGAGGAATCAAGGCTCTGGCCAGACTTGCCTGCAGACCCTGAGGACAAGGGTGGCCTGTTGTGGATTATACACTTTCTGCCAGAAGCAGAGACAGAAATGGCCCCTAGATCCTCAACTCTTCCTCTCTCTCTCTCTCTATCTATCTATCTATCTATCTATCTATCTCTATCTCTCTCTGCTTTGGAGCTGCCTCTGAAGTCTTTACCCCGGCGATGATTTTGGAGCTGTTTCCTTTCTCCACGAGCACAATGATGGAGATGATCAGGTAGAGGATGGATGCTATGAGGGTTCGGAAGAAATCCTGTAAGGAGTAGAGAGAGGAGGGAAGTCAGCATCCAGAGTTCCCAGGACAATCCCAACTGCTGAGGCCCCTCCCTAGTCTAGCCACTTCTGTCCCCTTTCTCACACTCCAAGGCCAGTTGATGATCCTTATCCTGGTGTTCAGGTCACACATGTAGATGACAAAGAAGACAGCAGCAAGGATCATCTCAACCACTGACAGAGAGAAGTATGCTGATGTGGAAGCGATGAAGCAGATCAGAATCACCAGGCACAGTATCTGGAAGGATGACATGAGGAAGGGGACCTCCATCAACTCCCTGGGCTGAGGGGATGGGTTAAAATCAGGGGTCTCTTGGCCCAACTGGCATGGCTCAGTGATTGAGCATCGACCTATGAACCAGGAGGAGGTCACAGTTTGATTCCCATTCAGGGCACATGCCCCAGTTGCAGGCTCAATGCCCAGTGTGGGGCGTGCTGGAGGCAGCCGATCAATGATTCTCTCTCATCATTGATGTTTCTCTCTTTCTCCCTCTCCTTTCTACTCTGAAATCAGTACAAATATATATATATTTTAAATCAGGGGTCTCAAACTCAGGTGCCTACCAGGACTGGGAAGATGACAAATAATCATAGCTAAACACTTATTGTGCTCTCATTGTGTTCCCAACATTGTTCTACGAGCTGTACAAGTATTAACTCACTTAATCATCCCTGCAACCCAATAAACTGGGTACTGTTATTAGTATCTTTATTTTATAGATAAGAAACGTGAGACACAGAGACATTAAGTGACTTGCCCAGGGTCACCCAGCTAGGAAGGGTAGAGTTGGGTGCCTCAGTTTCCCTCTTTCCCTTCTAAGATAGGGGCGGCCTGCTGGGAGTGGCCCTGCCAGGTGTTTTGTGAGCAGTGCTGGAGCCAGCTTGGGGCGGGCGGGACGTGCAGTTCCCCAGGCAACCCCTTTGGGAAGCAGTGAGAGTGTCACCAGAGGGGCAGGGCTCTGGTTAAAGGCACCGCACCCCTTTTACAAGTGACTCAAAGGCGGCGTCCACTTTGAGGGGAGGGGGCGGGAAACGGAGGCTCCAAAACAGCGAAGGACCTCCCGCCCCACCACCGAAGGGCCAGAAAGAACCAGGGAACGGCTGGGCGCCCAACCCGGAGGACTAGCACGGGGCTCCACCCCAACAGGCCCCGCCCCTGGGCGCCCCGCCAGCCCGCCCGACAGCGCTCAGGCCGCGCCACGCCCTGCCACGGGAGGTCCCCCACCTCCCAGCCCCCTGGAACCCCATCCTTGAGCCCACGGATGAGTCCACGCGGTCTCCGTCCAGTGCGTTCCCCAGATGCCCCATGGACCCCTGGCCTCACCCCTTGGCCCAGCAACTCCCGACCACCCTCTCCAAACCCCGTCGACTCGCCCTGCGCCCCTGGTTTCGGGCCTCGGCCACGAACCCACTTCCCCCGTCCCTCTGCCCAGCACCCGCGGCCACGCGCCTTCCTCGGCGTGCGTGTGTGTGTGTGTGTGTGTGTGTGTGCGTGCGATCCAGCCACTCCACCCCGCCCTTGCCCACCCGCCAGCCCCGGGACGCTCACAATCTCAGCAAACAGCAGAATCCCCTTGAGGGTGCGCGCGAAGTTGGTGCAGGCGGCCCAGCAGCCGGGGGCCGAGAAGCGATCGGAGTCCGCCATGGCGTGGGCCGGAGTCCCCGGGGGCGCGGACGATCTGCTCGGTTTCTCGTGGGCTCGTGGACACTGCACACCCAGCCGTCTTGCCCTCCGTGTGGCCGGGAAGGGGGCCCTGGGGCGAAGGAGGGAGTGAATCACCAAGCCCAGCAGCAGCGGGCGGGGCCTGAGGGGGCCGGGCCAGGTGGCTGCCGCCCCGGAAGCCCCCTGGCCCCGCCCGCCCAGGATCGTCCCCACCCGGAACGCAGCCACCCGGGGCGCCCCATCTCCAGAGGTGCCAGCCTTTGAGACTTGGCACTTCGGGGTACCTGGAACGGTAATGGCCAAACCCTTTGCCCTTTTAGAATGCAAATATTGCCAGGGCTGCCTCAACTCAGAGCCCAGGAGAGCTTGCCTTTGGGAAGGACTGACTGGGTTTCCTGAGCTGTAAACAAACAAACAAACAAACAAACAAACGGTGGAGGCCCTGGTGAAACCTAGGTATATTGCCAGAATTCGGAATATTTCAAATTTTGGAAAATTTTCCCAGTGCAGCCCTAGCTGGATTGGCTCAGTGGATAGAGTGTCAGCCTGTGGACTGAAGGGTCCCAGGTTCAATTCCCATCAAGGGCAGGTGACCCTATTGCGGGCTTGATCCCTAGTAGGGGCATGCAGGAAGCAGCCAATCAGTGATTCTCTCTCATCATTGATATTTCTCTCTCTCTCTCTCTCTCTCTCTCTCTCTCTCTCTCTCTCCCTCTCTCTCTTTCTCTCTCCCTCTCCCTTCCTCTCTGAAATCAATATATTTTTTAAAATTTTCCCAGTGCATAGATGGTGTATTACTTAACATTCAGTGGTGGGTGAGACTGCCCATTTTGTGTGTGTGTGTGTGTGTGTGTGTGTGTGTGTGTGTGTGTTAAGCATGTTAAAATATTTCCTCAAGCAAAGGCGTGGATGTTCACTATAAGTGGAATAAAGTAGGACAGAAAATTGTGCCTCATTGAGCCAGATCAGGTTTTGCAACAAATGGTTCCAAATTGTGGGGAAACTCTCAGTTTCCAGAGCTGTGGGGACTTGGGAATTTCGGATAAAGGATCTCGGACGTGGAAAAAACCTCTTGGCAGTGATGGGAATCGGACTGCAGTGGCGCACAGGCCGAGAGAGAACAGGGCCTGGTGAGCATCTGCTCAGTAAACGGGGGCAAACACTATGAATAGTGTTCGAGCTCAGGGTGTATCTGATACTCTGTTCTGCAATCCTAGGGAAGTCCGCTTTTCTGGTTCTGAGGCAAGGGGCTGTCAGCCCGGCCCTCCATGAGGAATGGAAAAGGAACAGGAGTTTTATTGCTGGGAGCTTGGCAAGATGGGGGGAAGCTTCTTGGGGTGCCAGGCTGGGTGACAAGGCTGACAGCATTTGGAGAGTGTGTTGCCCTGAGCAAGTAATTTCTCCTGACTCGGGCTGGATTTCTGCATGTGAGACAGGCACCTGGTTAGGTGTGCTGGGAGCACACTCTCTAGATTGGACATTGGTTTTATTCTCAGCTCATTTGAGGAGAGAGTTGTGGCTGGAAGGCCAGGATAGTTCAACCGAAGGGCTTTCACGCTCTCCATCCCTTAGGCTCTGGCCCCTCAAAACCAAAGAGGGGACTCCCCTCTTTCAGCCCAGTGAAAGAGTGATTGGATAGTGGAAGGGATGAAGCCTACTTTCCTAGGGCTCAGTGTGTGCTTTCCAACTGTGTGAAGACTGAAAACGTGCTTGCGTTTCTAGAGCATAACATACTCTGCTCTTCATCGGGGCCTTTGCACCTGATTTTCCTGCTGCTGTCAATGTACTTCTCCCAGTTCTTTATACATCTCGCTTCTGGTCATTCAGGTCTCAGCTCAAGTGTTATGTCTTCAAAGAGGCCAGCAACCCACCATAATTACCTTCCCCAATATAACCTCCTTTTGCTGTCTTTATAACTCTCACTTTTTTAAATTTATTTATTGATTAAGGTATTACATGTGTCCTTATTCCCCCATTACCGCCCACCTCCCATTCATGCCCCCACCCCCCTGTTGTCTGTGTCCATTGATTAGGCTCATATGCATGCATATAAGTCCTTTGGTTGATCTCTCTCCCTTACGCCCATCCTCCCCTACCTTCCCTCTGAGGTTTGACATTCTGATTGATGTTTCTCTGTTTCTGGATCTATTTTTGTTCATCAGTTTATGTTGTTCATTATATCCCACAAATGAGTGAGATCATGTGATATTTATCTTTCTCTGCCTGGCTTATTTCACTTAGCATAATGTTCTCCATCTCCATCCATGTTGTTGCAAATGGTAAGAACTCCCTTTTTCCTGCAGCGTAGTATTCCATTGTGTAGATGTACCACAGTCTCACTTCTGATATTATTCATTTTCCTGTCTGTTCTGACATGTCTACCCCCAGCACAACAACTACACAGGGATAGAAGTTTTTGTTTTTCCCCCAGCATCTCACCAGCGCCTATCACACACAGGACAAGGTAAACAGTTGGCGTCAATTAGCAGTTGTCAAATACAGGTGAAATTAAGGCTTGGGAATCAGGCCTGGATTAGATCTAGTTTCGACAACCCCTCCCCCAGCTAGACTAGGTATATAGTCTTTGGGCCTCACTTCCCTCCTCTATGAAATGGGCGTATCATATAGATGTGTAACCTGATGGATACAGCGCAGGTGAAGCCAGTAGCAGGGTTACTATTATTAGTCTCAGGAAGCCTTTCCTTACTTCTGTAGAGCCATACCTACCCAAGCTCTGAGTCAGGGGCGGCCCACGCCCCCACAATGTCTACAGTGCTCACCATTCAAGGGTTTGCATCTTCACCGCTTTATACCCCAACTCCCAGCCTGGCTTTGCGGGTCCTTCCCTCCTCCCCAGCTTCCCTCTTTGTTGGGGAGATGGGGCCACGTGTTCAGGATGTGGTAACAGCGAAGGTGACTGGCCATTTCTGGCCTCAACGAGCGCCGGCTTCCGGGCTACCCAGCCACGAGTCCCGCTGGCCATGTAAGCCTGGGCTTGAGGGCTCTGTTCCCAGGATGGAGCAACTGGCCTCTCCCAGGCCCGGGAACGCCCAATGTGTGGCATGTGCACACAAGCCCGGCTGCAGCTCGTCGCCATCTAGGGAAGAGGGGGGCGCGGCGCAAGGGTTCTAACAGCTTTTTTTAGCTGGGCCCGCTGACTCACACCTTCCCTGCCCCGCCCCGCCCCAAAGGGGCCCAGGGCCCAGCCCTTGCTCTGAAAGTGTCAGGCCGGAAGTGAGAGACCGCAGGTCCCAGTGAAGGGAGCCACCCGGCTCCTAGCCCTGCTATCCAGCCCGCCTTGGAGAGGATTCAGAGCCAGGGCTGTGGCTAGACTGGTGTACTCTCGCCGCAACAGGCCCACCTCTGCATTCCCCACGCCACGCGCAATAATTATCGGAGCCCTGAACACCTCCAAGAAGGTGACATCAATGAGTGGCTTAAGAAGCAGGAGTTGGCGAAGGGAAATGGAGTGGGGAGAACCCAGCCGGGCTGGGCAGAGACTTCTCTAGAAGCATGAAAGGAACAGTACTTGTCAGTGGTTGCAAGAAGAGGCCCTTCTCACATCCGGATTGTCCCTCCCCCTCCTTTACCGGGTGGACTGGGGAGCCCCACCCCGCCTAGAGCACCTGGCAAGTCAAGACGGAGCGGACCGATTTATTACCTCCCCCGCCCGAAACAAGAAGCGCAGGCGGGCGGGAGAGAGGGCCATACCACTGACACCGCGAGGGGAACTCAGGCTGGCCGACTGAACAGCAGCGGGAGGGGGGACCAGGCCAAGTGGCAGTTCTGCTGGCGAGGCTAATGCGAGGCGCACGGAGCCCGCGGGGTCCAGGTGGGGCAGTACAAGTGAGCACCCAGCCGTCAGATATGCTCAGTGCCTCCGCCTTCCAGCTGCCATCTCCAGGGCCAGCTGCGTGGTCGCCGGGACACCTAGGGCCCGCGAGAGCCGTTCCTCGCTGGGCACCAGCCAGGGCCCCGGGGAACCCGGGGATCGGTCGTCTGGGTCCTGCGTGCGGCGCTCCGGAGGAACCCCAAGGCCGTCTGCTGCCCCCTCTGGGGTGGGCTCCAGGCTGGGCCGGGTCTTGGGCGTCGTACGGGATTGAGGGGGATGAAGTGGGGAAGCGCTGGCGCTAGGAGACCTCGTTGCCTCTGGTCCCCCAGGATCTGGGCTGCGATCTGGGAATGGTAGGAACGCAGGTTAGATTGGGGGAGTTGTATAGAGAGCTGGCCCCTTGTCCAAAGGTGGCCAGAAGACGCCAAGTGCTGAGACAGAGACTCCGCCCTTTGTAGAAACCTTCCATCAAGGCCTGGACAGGTCCTTCAGGAACAGACACTACCCCTCAGAACACCCAGCACCTCCTTTCCAGAGACCCTGCCCCTCCTGGATCCAGAACCGCTCAACCCTCAGAAATCATTTCCCACAACCCCCAAAGGAAATCAAACCCCTCCCATCTAAGTCCCTAAAGTCTCCCATTGCACAAGCCACCTCCCTCTACTCCCAACCCTTCCCCTTATGAGCCCTTGTCTTTAGGAACTAGGTCCCCTACCCTCTGCATCGCCTTCCCACCCCCTTCCCACTCACCCCACTCAGCCTTCCCCTCCAAGGGCCACGCTTCCTTCCCAACACCCGTTTTCACCCAGACCCCTTCCTTCTTCCCCCCTCTCAGTACCTTCTCATGCTGAGACCCTCCCCACCTCACCCCCACTTTTGAGGATGCCATGACCCCCTCACAGATACCAAACTCCCAACCTTCCCCACTGAGACCACCAAACCCTTCTCACCCAGTACCCCAGCCTCTCTATTCTGTGACCCTCTCCTTCCCTTTACAGATCCCAGATCCTTCTCCCCCGGGGAAACCCACCATCTCCTTTCTGGGGTCCGCCCCCCCTCTCAGGCTTGCTGGGGTGGGTCTCAAGAGGCCTGCTCAGCACCAGGTGCAGCCGGGGGCCACCCCTGCGAATCCGCTCCACGACCTGGGCGTGGGTGAGACCCTGAGTTGACTCTCCATTGACTTGAAGCACCAGGTCACCAGCCTGTGGGAGTACAAGGCGAGGGGTGTTGTAGGAAGGGCAGGTGGAGAGCACCCTGACCGAGGAAGAGGGCAGGCTCACCTGCAAGCAACCGCTGCGCTGTGCTGGCCCGTCCTTCAGCAGCCCCCGCACCGCCAGGGGGGTGTCCCTGGCCTCATCTCGGCCTCCACTCAGTGTGAGGCCAAAGCCTGCAGACCCTCGCACCAGCTCCACACAGAACGGACCAGAGGCCTGAGGTGGCTTTGAAGCATAACGTGGCTTCATCTGAGTCACTTGGGGCGGCACAGTGCGTGTCCCCAAGGTCTCTGACCGACGATGCTAGAGTAAGGACAGGAGTGTACATACATTGCCAGTCTCGAGGCAGGTGCCCTGGATTAGGAGGACTAGGTGGTACCTGGGGCCGGTGTTCCACGAAAGTGGGATTAGGCAGGCGACTGTCCGTGACCTCTATGTCCGCAGAATGCAGCTCGCTAATGGCTGGGGGATGAGTGGAGGGAATCCAGGGTTGACCTCCATGTAAACTGCCTAGGTCCTGCCCCGTGAGTTGCCATTCTAGCCTCATCTCATGGACTTGCCTCTAGACTGCACAGACAGAATTGCCTGCCCGTTGAACTAGTCTCCACACACTCAAATGACGGTCCTGATCCCGATTTAATAATCCCAGCCCTGGCTCTTTGAATCATTCCCCACACCTTCCTACCTCCTTCTAATTACACTGGGACCTTGCACCTCAAATAAACCACAGGCCCACCTTGGAGAGTGCAACTCCAGGATTTGACTCCGGAACATTCCAGGCCCCACCCTCTAATAGCCTATAAATCTCAACCAATTCCTGACATTTTGAGATCCCAGCCACAATGCATTTATAGGCTCCACCCTCCAGGCCCGCCCTTAACTCAGTGCTCGCTCTGCACATTTTCCAGGCCCGGCTTCCTCAGGAGTGACATTCAAAGCCTCCCTGCTGGGGATCCTCGCACCCTCAACCAATCTTCCAACACTCACCTACTGCCATAACCCTCCAGGTGTCACCTCCTAGGAATATTCTAGGATAACCCAAGGCCCCCCGCCCTCGAATCTCCCTCCAAGCCCTGTCCTCCTAACTCACACCCTGGGAGCCCAGCTCCAGTCCGCCCCCGCTCCCGCTCACCCCCCACGCCCCCGCACTCACCATCTTTGGGGCGTAGACCCAATGTGGCCCCCGCCCTGCGTACCAGCGCCGCCACATCGGCCGCGGCTCTGGCCGCCAGGGGGCGCGCGTCCAGCCGCGCCAGAAGCTGCCTAGCGCTGGGGCCCACTGGCTGGGGAGCGCGGCGGCCTGTTCCGGACGGATGGGGGAGAATGGTTCAGCGAAACCCCGACCTCGGCGAACCCCCACACTCCCCGACGTCCAAAGACCTAGAAGGCCCCTCAGGATCTCCGGAGCCCCTCCCACTCCCGCGGGAGTTCCGGAGGTCGCTGACTGTCCCTCTCATCCTCTGTGAATCCCAGCCTTCGCGGGTACGCGTGTGGACACCCTCCTCTCCCCCCCCCCCCCCGGCCTCCACGACATCCCTGGGGACAGCTGTTTGGCCCAGTGTTCCTGCACCCTCCGAAGGCCCCGTGGCTGTCTCTGCAACTCTCCGAATGCCCCTTCCTCACCCTCATTCCAAACTCTTACCCCCCAATACGAGAGGGACCCCGACTTCCCCAGATGTCCCACGAGAACACGGTCTCTCCCGTTCCCCACCCCCCCGGGGCCCGGGACTCCCGACTCCCCCTCCAGATGCCCTGGGCAATGCCCCAGGCCCACGTCCTGGCCCCGGATTGCCCCTCAGCTTATCCCCACGGGCCCGCATCTACGCCCCCGAAATTCATCAAAGACCCAGTGACCCTGGGCAGGCCCCTCCCGCAATCCCCCCCCCCAGAGGCTCCTGAGAGCCCCCCAACTCCTAAGCTGGCGCGCAGCCCCGTGGCAGGCAGGGGGTAGGGGGCCTCGAGCTCAGCCCGGGTCGCTGGGCCCCTGCCTGCCGCCGCCGCCCGGGTACCAGGCTGCTGTTTACCACCTGTCAGAAGGCACGGCAAGGAGCGCACAGGCGGGGCGGGGTGTGCGGGAGACGCGCCTACCCTCCCCCCTCCCCCCCCTGCCACCGCCGTACCTCCTCTGCTCCCCCTAGGGTCCGTGGCGCCCCTCGTGCGCGCCTCCATGACCCAGAGTCGCCCCGGTGGCCACACAGCCTCCCGCGACGCGTTCGGAGCGCCCGCGCGCACTCACCTGGCTGCCCGCCCGGCCTGGCCGAGGTGAGGCCGGCCTGTTCCGTGCCTAGCGCCCCAGCCGGCGGGGTGACCTACCTGGCGGCAGGCAAGGAGGCCTGGCTGTGGGCGCCAGCGCTTGGCCTCGCTCTGCCTTCTGTCTGAACCCAACCTTGCCAGCATTCTCTGGGACCCGAGCACCGCTCGCTCAGCCCTAATCCTTGTTCCTTTCCCCAGGTTTGCAGCCCTGGTGGCATGCCTCTCTGAGAACCCTTGCCCATCTCCAGGGCCCCTGCCCCTACAATTCATCCCTGAGACTGTCCTTGTACACCCCATTCCTTCACAAAATCCCCAGGACTAACCATCTTCGTTGAAGAAATTCCCCACCTGCAGACCCTTGAGCACCCACCCAATTGGCAAGCTCCCCGTCCCATCTCTTTTTTTTTTCTTCTTTTTTTAAAAATATATTTTATTGATTTTTTACAGAGAGGAAGGGAGTGGGTTAGAGAGTTAGAAACATCCATCAGCTGCCCACACTCCCTACCGGGGATGTGCCCACAACCAAGGTACATGCCCTTGACTGGAATCGAACCTGGGACCCTTAAGTCTGCAGGCCGACGCTCTATCCACTGAGCCACACCGGTCAGGGCTCCCCGTCCCATTTCTGAAGCATTGAGGCTTCCCGTGCTTGGCAGCCTGCCCTCATCATCCATGCATTCTGGCCTTTCAATAATGCCCCAGTTTGCAAGTCTATCCCACTGAGGGATCTACAGAGCCTCAATCTCCCGTTCCCCAACCTGTAAGGACCTCCCTACCCTATCCACCAGTTCAGGAAACCCCCAGCACAGGAATGGAAGCTGCCCTCTGCACCTTTAGAGCTGGGAATATTGAGAGTGGGGTAGAGCAGTGAAGGAGGTTCAGTGTGTCCCCACTCCACTCGGGGGCTGAGCTTGAGGCCCCTTGAGCAATCTGGGGCCATGGCTTGGGTCTTGAGGATTGCCTAGGCCCTAGAGCCGTGGTTGGGAAACCGCGGCTCTCGAGCCACATGCGGCTCTTTGGCCCCTTGAGTGTGGCTCTTCCACAAAACACCACGGCCTGGGCGAGTCTATTTTGAAGAAGTGGTGTTAGAAGAAGTTTAAGTTTAAAAAATTTGGCTCTCAAAAGAAATGTCAATCGTTGTCCTGTTGATATTTGGCTGTGTTGACTAATGAGTTTGCCGACCACTGGGCTAGGGTATCTGGTCAGGTCAGAGGTGGGGGAGGCAGGGGACCACAGGAGGAATGAAAGCAGAGACCATGCAGCCCCGGTCACCTATGACAGCACTGGGACCAAGAAAGGTGGATGAGAGAGGTTGCCCAGCCAGCCAGAATGGACATCAGGACACCGTGCATCCACAGCCTATAGTGAAACAGTCAGGGACCAAGTGAATGCTGGGGATGAGTTGCCTGAAGCTGGTGCTGTTGTCACCTGGCTGCTGGGCCCTGGGCAGGTGCCCAAGCCCCTGCAGCCCTGCTTCTTCCTCCATGAAGTGGTAGTCACAGGCTGTCTCTCACTGTCCCCATTTCTCCTTCCACTACAGTAGCTCTGCGCCCAATTGCTCCCCCTCTCGGGCCTCTGTCCCCAGACATCCCACACCTTTTCAAATCCGGAAAGAGCTTCATTTCTCCCCTCTCATTGGCTGGTGTCCCCTCCCACCAAGGTGCCTTCAAAGCGTCCTCAAGTCCAGGACCCAACTGCCTCTCGACTCTCCAGGGGACCTGCCCTTCCCCGGTTTTTGAGCCCCCAACCCTACCAGGCTCAGGGTCCTAAGCCCTCCCATGGCCCCAAAGGTTCCAAGGGCAGCCCCTCCCCAGCCCACTAGTTCCTCAGTAGGGACTGGCTTAGGCAGATATTCACTGCACAGTTACTGAGTGCCTACTTGTGCTGAGCTGGCATGGCCATGGGTGAACCTGAGAGGGGGTGGTGAAGGATGGAGAAAAGACAGACAAGAGAATAAAGCTGGGGCTAGGTGGGACGCTCCTCTCTGATGGAGAGACAGCCTACAGCCTGCAAGCCCAGTCTTTATTTTATAGCCAGATTCCAGGAGGCAAAGTAAGGGCGTGGTCAAGATGTTTACAATGTTCTGGGGGGGGTGGAATCTACTCAATTACATGCACCTGATCAAGCTTTGTTTACTTGCTGCACCTCCCACAGCCCATGTCACTTAGCGAAGTGGGACCACGGGTTCGGACCATAAGGATAAGCTTACAACTATAGCCTTTGGCTATAATTGTGCTGGGACTTGCACATCGCTTTGCCACAAGAGGATCGTGACCTCTCACTAGTCCCAGGCTTGAACCTGTCCAAACGCTGTAGCTGCTCTCCACACCTACTATGTGCAAAGCTCTGTTGGAGGCTGCAGAGTTCCCAGGTAACTTGGGCTCCAGTTCTGCATCTCATTTTTAGGTGTTAGGTCTGGGCACGGAGTCTAACTTCTCTGCACTCGACTTCCCGACTTCCCCTTCTTACATGTGGAATAACAACGTTCCCTGGGTGGAAGAAGGGCCCCAGCCCAGGGTCCAGGGATAAGAGAGGCACGCCAGGGTAGAGCGAGGCCTAGCGCTGTTGCCCACAGCCAGGCCTCCTTGCAGAACGCCAGGTAGGTCACCCAGCCCGGCTGAGGCGCCAGACAGAGAACAGGCCGGCCCCACCAGGTCCAGGCCAGAGCGGGCGGGCAGGTGAGTGCGCTCCAAATGCGTCCTTGGCGGCTGTGCGTCCACCTGGGTGACTGGGTCATAGAGGCCCGCACCGGGGAGAGAGGGCGGGCGCGTCTCCCGCACACCTCGCCCCGCCTGTGTGCTCCTTCCTGTGCCTTCTGATAGGTGATACACAGGCAGCCCGGTCCCAGCGACCCGGGCTGAGCTTGAGGCCCCCTACCGCACCCGCGCCACGGGACTGCCCGCCAGCTTAGGAGGAGGGGGGACTCTCAGGAGCCTCTGGGGGATGTGCGGGAGGGGCCTGCCCAGGGTCACTGGGTCTTTGATGAATTTCGGGGGCTTAGATGCGGGCCCGTGGGGATAAGCTGAGGGGCAATCCGGGGCCAGGACGTGGGCCTGGGGCATTGCCCAGGGCATCTGGAGGGGGAGTCGGGAGTCCCGGGCCACGGGGGTGGGGAACGGGAGAGACCGTGTTCTCGTGGGACATCTGGGGAAGTCGGGGTCCCTCTCGTATTGCGGGGTAAGAGTTTGGAATGAGGGTGAGGAAGGGGCATTCGGAGAGTTGCAGAGACAGTCACGGGGCCTTCGGAGGGTGCAGGAATACTGGGCCAAACAGCTGTCCTCAGGGATGTCGTGGAGACGGGGGGGGGGGGGGGGTCCACACGCGTACCCGCGAAGGCTGGGGTTCACAGAGGATGAGAGGGACAGTCAGCGACCTCCGGAACTCCCGCGGGAGTGGGAGGGGCTCCGGGGATCCTGAGAGGCCTTCTAGGTCTTTGGACGTCGGGGAGTGTGGGGGTTCGCCGAGCTCGGGGTTTTTCTGACCCGTTCTCCCCCACCCTCCCGGAGCAGGCCGCCATGCTCCCCAGCCAGTGGGGCCCAGCGCCAGTCAGCTCCTGGCGCCCCCTGGCGGCAAGAGCCGCGGTCGACGTGGTGGCGCTGGTACGCAGGGCGGGGGCCCCAATGGGCCTGCGCCCCAAGGATTTGCGTGTCATTGTTCCCTACTGGACTATAAGCCTCTAAAGAGGAGGAGGTCTATTTTATTTATTTTTTTTTTAATTATTATTTTATATTTTTATTGATTTCAGAGAGGAAGGGAGAGGGAGAGGGAGCGGAAGACAGAAACATCAATGATGAGAGAGAATCATTGATTGGCCGCCTCCTGCCCATCCCCTACTAGGGATGGAGCCTGCAACCAGGGCATGTGCCCTTGACTGGGAATCAAACCCGCGAACCTTCTTTGCGCAGGCCGACGCTCTAACCACCGGTCGGGGCTGTTTTATTAATATTTGAACCTAAAGCTTGTCAAGTATTAAATCTTGCATCGGTGGGCATTATTTACATGTCTATTTTGTATTATTTTACAAATACAACTGGTATTCACAGATTCCCTCCCCCCTTAATTATTTATCTTACCTACACTTTCCACACCAATAGGGCACAGTAACATGTACACAGTAGGCGATCAATAAATACTTGCAAGATACCTACACGAAGAAATGAATGCAGGGCAAGAATGACACCACCTCTTATCACGCCTACCTCCCGGAGGAATTACATTTCCCAGCATGCTTGGCGCTAAGTGCGTCTCTGAAGTAAAAGCGGCAATTACTTCCCACGGCCCCTGATTCGTCTTCACGGGTAGATGCCGCGGTGCTTCATGGGAAATGTAGTTCACGCGCCCGTCCTCCGGCCCCCGGCAAACTGAGCCCAAACTAAACTTCCCAGCAAGCAGCGCGCGGTCCTGGGAAGAGGAGCAAGATGGCGGACTCTGAAGAAGGTGTTTCGCGGCCCGTGGGACCCTCTACTGCCCCAATTTCGTTTAGCTTCAGTCGTACGGTTGCCCGAAGACGGCTGGCCGACCGGGGAGAAGACCGGGGTACGGCTGCGGAAGAGAAGGATTTCTTGAAGACCGTGGAAGGGAGGAAGCTGCAGAGGTGAAGCGCTGGTTCTTTCAACCCTTGGAAATCGGTGCGGTGGGTGCAAGGGGGAGGGTGCAGTCTGAGTTGGCTGTCTCGGTGCCAGTGGCCTGGGAAGCCTGAGTACCGCGTGAGGAAATTCGTGGAGGAGAGAAGGCGGGAGTTTGTAGGACAGGAAGAACTGAGCCTGATGGCCCTGGGGATTGACGAGAGGGAATACATCCTGAGAGGGGGGTGTCTTTAGGATTTGGGAGCCCTGAGGTGTGTGCGTTCTGAAAGAAGAAAAGGAGAGAATGACAGGACCCTAGTGTCTTAACTGAAATGGTGGGGCTTCTCCGATATGGGAACGGAATGAAGCGGCAGATTGAGGTTGGGGGAGGCCATCCACGGCCTAATTTGGAAAGGCGGGTGTGGAGCCTGGAGCTCTGGAGAGAGTCTGGACTGAAGATGGTGATTTGTGGGTCATTGTGGAAGCCATTGACTGAGGACTGATTACTGAAAGGCACAGGTAATTGTTGGGGGTGGAAGAGGGGATCCAAAGAAGGTTCTCTGGTTCTATCCAGAGATGTAACTGAAGAACCAGACAGAGCCTGGTCCGTGGGCCTGTGGGTGAGTTTGGCTCTGTGTTTCCTCTGAATGAAGGGTTGTGGCTCAGCACCACTGACCAGGCTACTCTTCCGACTTAATCCCTCTGTGTTTACATCAGCGTGAGTCCCTCAGAAGCCCCCAAGGAGCTCGTCATCCCTTTGATCCAGAATGACCTTCGAAGGCAGCCACTAACCCAGGCCCCTGGCCTATCCACAGATATTGAGGTCACTGGGGATGGGGTGCTGACCCAGGCTGTGAAGGAGCTCATTGAGGGTGAGTGATCCCTCTTTGCCTTGCCCCGGTGAAGGAAGAACACTAGAAAAGTGGAAGGGTATGGTGGGACCTCATTGCTCCCTCCCATTCTTCCTTAGAATCCAAGAAGTCTCTGGAGGAAAGAGAGAATGCGGGTGTCGACCCCACGCTCGCTATCCCCATGATCCAGAAAAGATGCACCCCCAACGAGGAAGGGGCAGGCAGCGAGCCCCGGGCTGAGACAGTGAGCTGGCCCCTCACCCCCCTCCTGCCCCAGCCGCTCTTTTCCCTATCTGCCAGGCCTTCCCTGCACAGAGCAGGGAAAGTCTGTGTGTGTAGTAGAGGCCTGCTGCCTACCCCTTCCTCCTTCCATCCTTTGGAGTGTTTGAGGAACACCAAGGAGATTGATGTAACGGGATTGGAATGAGTGAAGGGGAGGGGTAGTAAATGAGGTCAGAAATGGTAGCTACATCAAGCAGGCCCTTGTGGGCTATGGTGACGGCTTTGGATTTACTCTGAATGGGATGAGAGCCATGAGAGGGCCCTGAGCAGAGAAGGGACAAGGCATGATTTCTCTGGCTGCTGCGAGCAGAACAGACTAGTAAGCAGATGGAAGCAAGGAAACCTACTGGCTACAGATGATGGAGACTGAGACAAGAATCGTAGGAGGGAGACTTGGAAGGACAGCTAGGGTTTAGTGAGAAAAAGAAGAGCAGGGTGAGTACTCCTAATGGCAGCAGCAACCCAGACAATGGCATTTTGGCAGGAAATCTATGTGATAACGTATCCAACATGGAGGCAACTTGTGTGTCTGGAGTGAGTATAAAGAATTGAGGGAGCCCGGCCAGCGTGGCTCAGTGGTTCAGTGTCAACCTATGAACCAGGAGGTCACGGTTTCGATTCCCGGTCAGGGCACATGCTCGGGTTGCAGGCTCGATCCCCAGTGTGGGGCGGGCAGGAGGCAGCCGATCAATGATTCTCTCTCATCATTGATGTTTCTATCTCTCTCTCTCCCTCTCCCTTCCTCTCTGAAATCAATAAAAATATATTTAAAAAAAAAGAATTGAGGGAGTGATGATGAGAGGTAAGACCATGAGAGGTGAGGGTTGTGTCTACAGAAGGAACCAAGTCTGTCTTTCATACCCAGAGACCTACATTTTACCTGTTTACTCACAGTTTTTTGCAGTGCCTTTTGTTGTTTTGTTCTGAAATTTTTATTTATTGGTTTTAGAGAGGAAGGGAGAAAGAAAGAAACATTGAGTTGTTATTCCACTTACTTATGCATTCATTGGTTGATTCTTTATGTGTCCTGACTGGGGATTGAACCCACAACTTTAGCATAGCAGGATGATGCTCTAACCCAGTGGTCGGCAAACTCATTAGTCAGCAGAGCCAAATGTCAACAGTACAACGATTGAAATTTCTTTTGAGAGCCAAATTTTTTAAACTTAAATTTCTTCTAATGCCACTTCTTCAACATAGACTCGCCCAGGCCATGGTATTTTGTGGAAGAGCCACACTCAAGGGGCCAAAGAGCCGCATGTGGCTCGCGAGCTGCAGTTTGCTGACCACGGCTCTAACCAACTGAGCTACTCGGCCAGGGCTGCAGTGCTTCTTTGAAGCCTAGTTTTCTTTTCTTCTTTCTTTCTTTCTTTCTTTCTTTCTTTCTTTCTTTCTTCTTTCTTTCTTTGTTTTAATGCTCACCTGAGGATATTTTTCTACTAATTTTTAGAGAGAGTAGGAGGAAGAGGGAGAGAGAGAAACATCAATGTGAGAGGGACACATTGATTGGTTGTATTCCCACACTCCCCAACCAAGGCTGGGGATTGAGTCTGCAACCCAGGTACATGCCCTTGACCGGAATCAAACCTGGGACCCTTCAGTCTGCAGGCTGACACTCTTTCCACTGAGCCAAACCAGCTAGGGCTGGAGCCTAGTTTTCTTACAGCCCCAGACCACCATCTCTTTTGACTGAACTGCTCTCATCAGCCTTCAGATGTCTTCTGGTTTCTCTCATCATAAAAAACAAAATACTTTCACTTCACTCTCCATCCTGTTCTAGCTTTGGCCTCATTTCTCTCATTTTCCCTCCTCTTGCAGTTTCATCCATCCTTCCTCTCACTCAGCCTAGAAACCTTATCATCACCTTTAACTCCCCTCTTTATTTCATACCCTGTATACAATCTGTCAGCAGAATCCTATCATGTCCCTTTTCAAAATACATCTAGAATCTGACCACTTCTCCCCATCCACTACTGGCATGCTGGTCTGAACCACTAGCATCTCTCATCTGATCTATTATAGTTACTCACTAGCTGGTCCCCCTTGGGGCTGCCACCCTCTTGTGACTCCTGACCAGCTCTCTTAATTAATTTCTTGCCAGCCCTCTCTGCCTCTGCATCTCTGTTTCAGTCAGGTTGACTTACTTTCATGATGGTTTACCCACCTACCAGATCTTATCTGCCTCAGGGCCTTTGCATCTTCCTTCTCACATCCTCATGGCTCCCTGTTATCTCCGTCTGGTCTCTCCTCAGAATGTCAACTCAGTGACACCCCCTTCTTCATCTTTCTCATCTCCTTAACCTGCTTTCCTTTCCTTCATATACCTTATCACCACCTGACATACCATGTTTTATGTATTTTACTTCTTCTGTGTCCTACAATTAGAACATAAGCCCCACAAGGTCAGGATTTTTGTGTGTGTCTGTTTTGTTCATTGCCTTATCCCCAGCACCTAGAACAGTACCTGGCACTGAATAGGTGCTTTGTAAATATCTGCTGAAGGACTGAACTAGAGGCGTAAAGTGAGGGATGGCAAGAGTCAATCAAAAGTTACCCTTAAGCTGATTGGAAAAGAAGCATTGAGGGTTACCCAGTAGGGGGTAGCAAATGCACTTCAGAGGCCTGCTACTGTGAGCAAAGTCTGACTGTCCTTCTTCCTCCTGAACCCGCAGGTGCCCAAGGAGGCCGATTACGAGGCAGTCCCTGTGGAGGCGTATGGGCTGGCCATGTTGCGGGGCATGGGCTGGAAACCTGGCCAGGGCATCGGTCGCACCTTCAGTCAGTGAGTTCTGGGGTAGGGCCATGGGGACAACAGACAGAATAGTAAACGAGACCCCCCTGTGCTTACTGCCCACCCAGAACCATCTAGGCATGGGAAGGGCACATTACCACCCTAACCAATTCAGGAGTCTCTCCCACTGCTGTTTCAAACTCCTATTTGCCCTTTGAAACTCCATGATTGGATCCCACTTATGGAAAGATTGCCTCTCTGGGCATCAGCTTCCTTGTCTGAAAAACGGGCATAATAACAGCATTGACCTCCCGGGTCTGTTGTGAGAAATAAGTGAACTTATACATGTAAAGCACTCGCAGGAGGTCCTGGCCCCAAATAAGCATAGACTAGACACTTGCTACTACCACACAGTCTTACAATCCCTCTCCACAGTTCTAAACTCCAAAACAATTCTGAAAACCAAACTTTTTTTCATAAATGTTTTGGCAGCCAAATGTGACCTGAATTGACATTGTTTTGTAGTGTATTTCTCCTGCTTGGTATGAATATTTGTATGATTTCCCCTGTACAAATATTAGTGTATTTGGTTATACTATGGATCTTATGTAATGGGTGGCATATGTTAACATGTTACTGGGTTGAATCTAATGAAATTGCCATTTCTGTAGGTCACAGTGCTCCTACCATGAGATGGGGATGTACACTCTTAAACATTTTGAAAGGGTGGGATTTGGGTAGGGGTTGGGGGGGGGGAATGGAGCATTGAAGACCTTTACATACCCCACCAAGCCTATATTTTGTGCTCTCTACAGAGTGGTGAAGCCCCCTGTCAACTCACTGAGACCTAAAGGGTTAGGACTGGGCGCCAACCTGGCTGAGGTCCAGGCCCTGGCCCCCTCCGGCCCCCACCGCCCGCCGAGGCCAGGTGAGGAGCAAGAGAAGGATAAGGAAGACCAACCTCAAGGACTGGTAGCAGGAGGAGCTGTGGTGGTTCTTTCTGGCCCTTACCGAGGCCTCTATGGGAAGGTAAGGAACCGAGATGTGCCAGGAGCCAAAGACGGGCAGCAGGAAAGATTGATGTGAGGGTCAGGACGGAGAAGAATTGGGTTTGGGATAGAAAGGCTGGGAGTCCTTGTCGTTTAGGCCTTATTTGCCTTATTTGGTATCTTGCGGCCACTTGCTGGGCCTTTCTGAGCCTCAGTTTCTAACTAATGGGGAGAGAATGCCATATGCCACAAGTGCGTAAGGATTAAATGCTTAAAATATGTCCCAAGCCCCACCGTCTGGTGGGGGGAACACAGGGACTAGGCCTGGTCCAAGCCCTCAGGGGTCACAGTCTGGTGGAGGAGACACAGGGACCAGTCCCAGACCTCAGGGTCAAAGTCAGCCTTCAGATGTCAATGGCCATCCGTCAGACTCCCCTTCCAGGACTTGGCCTGGACCAAACTTGGTCCCCACTCTCAGGGGTCACAGTCTGCTGGGGGAGACACGGGTCAGGCCGATTAGAGGTAAGGGTGGAAAGCTTGGTCCTAGGAACGTAGGTCGAGTCCACTCAACCTTTGCCTAACTACTTCTTCCCAACACTGTAGGTGGAAGGCCTGGATCCTGACAATGCCCGGGTCATGGTTCGCTTGGCCATGGGGAGCCGCATGGTGACTGTTAGTGAGTACTGCCTACGGCCTGTCTCCCAGCAGGAATTTGGCAAGAACTCTAAGAACTCCTTGGATCCCAGTGAGTGAGCCTCTTACCTAGCTGGGGATGAGAGGGCTTGTCTTGGGCTCGCATGGGGTGTGTGTGTGTGTGTGTGTGTGTGTGTGTGTGTGTGTGTGGTGTGGAAACCATTTCCTACCCTCGGGAGGTCTATTTAGGGTGGTGAACCTCTCTTTTGGTAGGGGGTGAGAGCAGCTAGGATTATGGCATAACCGGGGAGGAAGGCATTTTAGGCATGTCGGCAGAATGGGGCAGTTTGGCAGATGGCCGATGGGTGCCAGCGGAGCTCCCCGGGACTCCTAGCCCACACTAGGCAGGCGGCTCGGGCAGGCGCTGTCGGCACAGGTTGTGGCGGTTGGGAAAGGCTTCCTGAAGGGGGCCAAGACAGTTGAGAGGAAGGGGAGAGCGTTCTAATAGTCCAGGCAAAGGCATGCTTGGAAGAAGGCACACTTTGGCAGACGGGAGGTGGTCTGAGGCTGAGGTGAGACATTGAAGGTCTTTCCTGGTTCTCCCCCTTGAACAGGCAAAACTTCCTCAGGGCAGCATAACGGAACAGCCTCGTTGCGGAAGGGTTCAGAACTTCCCACCCGGCAGGGAGCAGAAGAGAAGCGGAAACACCTTCCAGACCGGTGGGGCCCTGGGCATCTGGGGTGACAGAGGAAGGTAGGGGTGTGGGGAGGCTCCGGCAGTCAGAGAAGGCTTCCAAAGGCAGGTGCATAGAAGGAACTAGAAACGGTACTGCGGGTGGGTTTTACAGCATCAGCAAAGGTGGGGCGGCCAGAACACACATCTGACCAAGCCTGGTGTCTGCCCTGTCTCCACAGACAAGATGAGCCTCCAGCCAAGAGTGAGAAAGCAGCCTCGAGGAGGCAGCACTGGTTGCACAGGGACCTGCGTGTGCGCTTTGTGGACAAACTGCACAAGCGCGGCCAGTATTACAACACCAAGGTAGGCACCCGCAGCCTAGGTCCCCTTCCTCCCCCAGGGACTGGGCCCCCTTCACCCGCTAACATTCTCATGTCCCCTGACCCTCTCCCCAGATGATAATCGAAGATGTCCTCAGCCCAGATACTTGTGTGTGTCGGACAGATGAAGGCCAGGTCCTAGATGGTGAGTCTGAGGGATGGCCACTGGGTCATCATCCTGGAGGCTGATCAAGAAGGCTGTCTTAGCCCTAGCCAGTTTGGCTCAGTGGCTAGAGCATCAACCTATGAAGTGAAGGGTCCCAGGTTTGATTCTGGTCAAGGGCACATGCCTGGGTTATGGGCTCGATCCCCAGTAGGGGGCATGCAGGAAGCCACCAATCAATGATTCTCTCTCATCATTGATGTTTCTCTCTCTCCCCCTCCCTCTCTCTCTCTCTCTCTCTCTCTCTCTCGCTCTCTCGCTCTCTCGCTCTCTCGCTCTCTCGCTCTCTCGCTCTCTCGCTCTCTCGCTCTCTCTCTCCCCCCCTCTCCCCCTCCTCTCCCTCCCTCCCTCCCTCCCTCCCTCCCTCCCTCCCTCCCTCCCTTCCTCTCTGAAATCAATAAAAAAAATACATACACACACACACACACACACACACAAAAAGAAGGCTGTCTTAGCCTGGCTGCCGTGGCTCAGTGGTTGAGCATCAACCTACGAACCAAGAGGTCACGGTTCGATTCCTGGTCAGGGCACATGCCCGGGTTGTGGGTTGTGGGCTCGATTTCCATTGGGGAGCATGCCCGAGGCAGCTGATCAATGATTTTCTCTTATCATTGATGTTCCCCCCCCCCCCTTTTTCTCTTTCTCTCTCTTTCTCTCTCTCCCCCCCCCTTCCTCTCTGAAATCAATAAAAATGTATTCTTTTAAAAAGGCTGTCTTAGTCCAAAAGCCTGTCCAGGCGAAAGCTGGGAGGTTGGGCAGAGTTGAAGTTTTTTGCAAGGCCCAGCATCCTCTAACACGGTGTTAGATACTTATCTGAGCCCCGCTTTCCACATCTGCAAAAGTAGCCTGGAAATGACCCATTTCTTCCTATTGTGACTGATGCCTTATGTGGGTGTGTGTTGAACTCCCCATGCAGGGCAGGGCTTAAACATGGTCATAGTAGGCAATGTCTTGTTACCACCACCACCCATCATCATTGTATGTAAATGCTCCCTTTGGTACAACTATTGCTAGGAACTGCTCCTTAGGTTTCCTCGTCTGTGAAATGGGTGTAGTAGGACTCCCATCGGTCAACAGGGTACAGGTGGCTCCAGGGAATACATGAAAGACCCTTCTGGCCCTTGGCTGCCGACCTCACTCCCCTTTCCTTCTCTGCAGGCATCAGGGAAGACATGCTCGAGACCCTCATCCCCAAGGTCCAGGGCAAACGGGTGATGGTGGTCCTGGGGCCACAGGCTGGAAGGGTGAGTCCCAGACCTGGGAACGGGCAGTGGGAGCATGCAAGGGATGTCCCAGGGTCTGGGTTGGCCTGGCTGACTTCAACTCTCCCTACTCTAGGTGGGCCATCTGCTGAGCTGGGACAGAGAGAAGAGCCAGGCTGTGGTGCAGCTGCGGAGAGAGAATCAGCTGCTGGAGCTTCACTATGATGCTGTTTGCGAGTACATAGGCCCCACTGACTCAGATGAAGACTGACCCGTGGACCCATTCCATTCCCCAGTTGCCACTTACTGTTTGGTGGTGGTGTTGTTTTCAGTTACCAGTTCTGTACATTGTCAAAAGCCTGCCTTGTCACTGCTCTGTCCTGCACTTGCAATTCAGCCCTGGGACAGGGACTGGGCATGAAATGGATGGACCAGAAGGGAGGCCGGAAACAAACGTAGTATTTATCAGCAGTTTGTATAAAATAAAAAGCATTTCAAATACTTAGATGAAGAGCTCATAAATGGTATGCTGAGCTGTGAGTGGAGGTGGGAGGTGCGCCGAGGTGGGAACCACTTCATTTTTCAGCCCTACTGCCCTGCTTGGGCTACCAGACCATTTAAAGGATCCATTCCCTCACAAACTCACTCAGAACACGGAAGCTATGAAATCTGTCCCCTAAGCAGATACTATGGAGTCTGGAACACCACATCTCTGGACAATTTTCTGAGCAAGAATCCTAGCAATGGCTCTGCTTCTCATCTTGGTTCAGAGCATAACTTGAGTCCAATGATGGCAGTGAAGAGGAATGGAAGCATCTACCCATGAATGGGATATGTTAGCACTCCTTTCCAAAGGAGCCAGTTATTTTCATGGACCCCATTTTAGCCCCAAAACTTTGGCTTGAAGGTAAAAAATCTTTTGCCTTGTGGCTAGGTAGCTCAGTTGATTAGAGTCATCCCAATAGGCCAAGGTTTTGGGTTTCATCCTTGGTTAGGGCACATAAAAGAATCAACCAGTGAATACATACATAAGTGGAACAACAAATAGATGCTTCTCTCTCCCTTATGTTCTCTCTAAAAAAAAATAAAAACTGAGAAGGGCTCTGTCTCAGGTAGAATTTGGTTGCTCCAGGTAACTGGATTCTCAAAAAGGTTATTGTTAAAGAATCCTCAAACTTTTCTGTTTAATGGTCTGAGATACAAAATCAACAAGGGAAGTCGGAGTTTAGGCACAATTGCTTTTTTTCTTTTTTTTTTCTTTTTTTAAATATATTTTATTGATTTTTTACAGAGAGGAAGAGAGAGGGATAGAGAGTTAGAAACATCGATGAGAGAGAAACATCGATCAGCTGCCTCCTGCACACCCCCTACTGGGGATGTGCCCGCAACCAAGGTACATGCCCTTGACCGGAATCGAACCTGGGACCCTTGAGTCCGCAGGCCGACGCTCTATCCACTGAGCCAAACCGGTTTCGGCACTTTTTTTTTCTTTTTTTAAAATTGTTATTGAGCCCTAGCCGGTTTTGCTCAGTGGATAGAGCATCGGCCTGCGAACTGAAAGGTCCCAGGTTCCATTCCGGTCAAGGGCACTGCCCAGGTTGAGGGCTCCATCCCCAGTGGGAGACTTGCAGGAGGCAGCTGATCCATGATTCTCTCTCATCATGGATGTTTCTATCTCTCCCTCTTCCTTCCTCTCTGAAATAAATATATATTTAAAAAATTGTTGATTTTAGAGAGAAAGAAACATCAATTTGTTATTCCATGTATTTGATTGATATATGTGCCCTGAGCAGGGATGAAACCCAAAACCTTGGCCTATCAGGATGACTCTAACCAACTGAGCTACCCAGCCAGGGTGGCACAATTGTTCCTAAATCATCCCCAGTCACTAAGTCATAGATGTAATAAGTAGGATTTGAGTTAGATCTAGGCCACTGGTACAAAGTCCTGATGGGTCAGAATGCGGCACAGTGCTAGAGAACTTAAAACACGCCTAGAGCAGGATAGTAAAGATAAGTTGCTGTCCCCACTGCCAAGCAGGGGCAGACTGCTGTTTAGAGCCACAATGAGAATAGCCATGTGCTCCTAAGGTAAGCGATGATTATGGAACCTTCCAATATTGACTAACCCCAACATGAAGTACACTTGCACAGACTGACTTTTTTGCCATTCCCTAATTCCAGAACTCATCTGTTTTCAAGATTGACCAAACAGGCTTGTTAAGGGAGATAGCAGGCACAAACCCTACTCCTAGTTCACCTATATCCAGTCATTGTGAGTGCATACACTACCCTTGGGATTCCAGGCTTGGTAGTATTTTTTTTTAATTTCTTTATTGATTAAGGTGTCACATATTTGTCCTCATCCCCCCATTTCCATCCCCCATCCCCCTGTTGTCCTTAACCATTGGTTAGGCTCGTATGCATGCACACAAGTCCTTTGGTTGATCTCTCCCCCCTTACCCCCACCCTCTCCTACCCTCCCTCTGAGGCCCGACAGTCTGATCGATGCCTCCTTGTTTCTGGGTCTGTTCTTGTTCATCAGTCTATGTTGTTCATCATTTCCCCTAGATGAGTGAGATTATGTGTTACTAGAAATATAAGAACCGAATGTGAGACGAGCAATAATAGTTATGCTGACAGGCAAATGAATCAGTCTGTAGTAAGTTTCTTTCTGGACCAACAGTTCTTTTGAGACCCAATTTCAATGTCCACCAGTTCCTTATGTGTACATGTCGGCACTGACTTTTCAGCTCTGGATGGTGGACAAATGGTGGTAATGCAGGTCCGACTCCCTCTGGTTTGGTCTCGCCCGACGCAGGGGCACGGCTTCACCTGGACTCAGGGGCGAGCGGCCTCACCCGGACCTGGGACCTAGCATCACCCAGGCCCCGGGGCGCGTGGCCTCACCCGGACCCAGGTATGCGCGGCCTCACCCGGACCCAGGGGCACATGGCCTCACCCGGACCCAGGGGCGCGTGGCCTCTCCTGGACCCAGGGGCGCGGCCTCACCCAGACCCGGGACCTAGCCTCACCCAGATCCAGGGGCACACAGCCTCACCTGGACCCAGGATTCAGCTACACCCGGACCCAAGGGCGCGTGCCCTCACCCGGACCCAGGGGCACGTGGTCTCTCCCGGACCCAGGGGCGCGGCCTCACCCGGACCCGGGATCCAGCTTCACCTGGACCCAGGGGCGCGTGGCCTCACCCGGACCCCGGGGCACGTGGCCTCTCCCAGACCCAGGGGTGCACGGCCTCACCCGGAATGTTTGGTAGTATTTTTAATCCGGGGGAAGGGTTGGGATTCTAGAGTTTGAGGATTCTTTGACAATAACCTTTTTGAGAATCCAGTTACCTGGAGCAACCAAATTCTACCTGAGACAGAGCCCTTCTCAGTTTTTAATAATCTTGGCATAGCCACACAGTGCTCTAACCAAAGGCCCTACCCAGCCAGGGCTTCAGAGCTTTTCAAATACCCCTCTGGACATTCTATTCCCTAGCTCTGACTTTCATGTTTATTGGTCAACCTCTTGTTTGCTCTAACTCTTATCACCAATTTGGCATGTCCAGTACTCAGCTTCCTCTGCTGTGTGTGCTTCACGCAGTCAAGAAGGCCTACTCCTTTCTCCAAATCATAATAAATCCATCTTGGTAACACCCTTGAGAAGGGCTCAGAGCTCCCTGGGGAAGGGCACCAGTCCCCTGTGTCTGCCCTGCAACATGGCATAACCTGGGAGTTGTGGACAATCCCTCCAACTCCTCCATGGACCATGATACTTAAAATAGATCTTTCATCAGATTCTGATTTCCTGAAGTTAACATTTCTCCCAAGCCTGCCTTTGAAAACGGGGCCTAAAGTTAGTGAGTACTGCCTTATGTCCAGAATGCCTAGCCTACTCTGCCTCAGCCTTCACTCTTGCTCTCACAGAGCCTCAAGGTTACACAGAGGTGAGAGCCTAGGGCCACCTCAGTTCTTTTCTGGGTCTGCTTACAGCCTTGCACATGAACCTACATCTGTCCTTCCAGATCCCCAGGAATATGTCAGAACTTTTCTCTTTTTAAAAATTTTATGTATTGAATAGAGAGAGGAAAAACATCGATATGTTGTTCCACCTATTTTTGCATTCATTGGTTGATTTCTTGTATGTGCCCTGACTGGGGATCGAACCCATAATCTTGGCATAGCTGGACAGTGCTCTAACCAAAGGCCCTACCCAGCCAGGGCTTCAGAGCTTTTCAAATCCCCCTCTGGACATTCTATTCTTTGGCTCTTACTTCCACGTTTATTGGTCAACCTCTTGTTTGCTCTAACTCTTATCAACACTACAGGCAACTGTGGAGTTAAACAATGACCACCAACTGTTTTGAAATGGCTATGCAAACAGTTCTGAGTCAGGTCAAACAAAGATGAGCTCTGTAAGGGGAAGTGTCTCAGGAACTGCCATACAGGTGACAATTATCTGGGTCTCACACCCACTAGGATGGCTTCTATTTTAAAAAAAGAGAAGTGTTGATGAGGATGTGAGAAATTGGAACCTTTATGACTATTGGTCGGAATATAAAATGGTGCAGCTGCTATGGAAAATAGTATGGCATTTCCCCCCAAAATTAAAAAAACAGAATTACTATTTAATCCATCAATTCCACTTCTGGATATATAGCCAGAAGAATTGATTTTGCACACCCATGCTCATAGCAGCATTATTCACAATAGCCAAAAGGTGGAAGCAATCCAGTGTCCATCAGTGAATAAGCGAAGTGTGGCATCTATATATATAAAAGCCTAAGCGGCCGAAACTGGTTTGGCTCAGTGGATAGAGCGTCGGCCTGCAGACTGAAGGGTCCCAGGTTCGATTCCGGTCAAGGGCATGTACCTTGGTTGCGGGCACATCCCCAGTAGGGGTTGTGCAAGAGGCAGCTGATCGATGTTTCTCTCTCATCGATGTTTCTAACTCTCTATCCCTCTCTCTTCCTCTCTGTAAAAAATCAATAAAATATATTAAAAAAAAAAAAAAAGCCTAAGCGACCAGAATAACTGGAATGATAGGTCGCTATGAAGCACACTGACCACCAGGGGGCAGATGCTCAATGCAGGAGCTGCCCCCTGGTGGTCAGTGCGCTCCCACAGCCAATATCCCCGAGGCCGGCTAACCTCCCACAGTTCCTCTCCCCTGCCAGCAGGCCTCACCAGCAGCTGACAGGAACGCCCCAGCCTGCAGCTGAAAGGCCCTGATCGGCCCTGATCACCAGCCAAGCCTAAGGATCCACCCATGCACGAATTTCGTGCACAGGGCCTCTAGTATACAAAATAAACAAAAAAAGGGGGAAATGTGGTAGTGCATGCAATGTTATTTACCTTTTAAAAGGAAGGAAACTCCAACACATGCTGCAACACAGATGAACCTTGAAGATATTTTGCTAAGTGGCATAAGCCAGTCACCAAAAGACAAATTTTGTGGTATCTAGAGTAGTCAAATTCACAAAAATGTAGAGGGTTCCGGTGGCAGTGACTGCAGCACATGGCGACCCTAGGACATCCTGCTCAGGAGACACCAGCGGCCCCAGCCCCAGGATACCCCATGTGCACTGACACCTCCAGGGTGAAGGCAACGCAGCATCTAGGAAGCAAAAGAAGAAGAAAAGCCAGATCGGGGCCTTTGTGTCAAATGGAACCCGGAAGGCCTGCTAAAAGCCAGCCCCAGAGGAATCCCCTCCAAGCCTGGAGGCCCAGGCGAAGCAGCTGGCTCGGGAACTGGCCTGGTGCGTGGAGTAGCTGGAACTGGGCCTCAAGATGCAGAGACCAGGCCTGAAACAGAAAGAGCAGGCTATTGGGGCAATCCAAACCCTGCACAGCTAAAGAATCCCTCTGCCCAGGAAGAGGCAGCTGATGCGCTCCTTGTTTGGGGATTACAGGGCGCAGATGGAAGCCGAGTGGCGCGAAGCCCTGTGGGCTCTCAAGACAGCAGCCCACTCAGCCCACGTGCAGCCTGTAGGTGAGGCCTCCAGAAAGAAGAGCTGAAGGGTCTGTAGGCCCCACCTAGAAAGGGGAACCAAGGCCACCCTGGACATTCCAAATGAAGAGTTTAGGTTCCATTTCTTTTAGTCTCTCCTCCCATCCTGCAACTGCCCCCTTGCCCTCCAGGGTGTAGGGATTTGCCTGGAGTGCACTTAGAAGGAGGGATGTGGGGTTGGTCTGTGCGTGGAGGGTCAGTTAACCTGGTACCATGGCTGCTGGGCAGATGTGAGGCCAGCATATTGAATACTGTCTGACAAGCACAAGACCCCATGTGTAGGTTTTCAGATGAATGGTTCCTGCTGCTAGAAGAAGATTGTCCATTTAAAGGGCTTCTGCAGTCAACTGAAGTGTCAGCATGTGACAGGAATGTCTTGCTCAGGTTTCAGGGTTAGACTTTGTGGCTGAGGGTGAGGGGGAAGCTGCATAATTGCACATTGGTGCTCACTTAGGAAAGGCATGCTGTTACACCGGATGGTGCTTAAGTAAAGAAAAAAAATAGTAAAAACAGAAACAGAAAGAAACAAAACAGTAACAGTGTAAAGTAGAATGATGGTTGCCAGGAGTTAGGGGAGAGGGAAATGGGAGTTGTTTAATGGGTATAGAGTTTTGCAAGATGAAGTTCTGGAGATTGGAAGTAGAACAATGTACCTGGTAAATATCCTTAACAATACTGCCTAGCTGGTTTGGCTTGGTGCATAGAGCGTTGGCCTGCGGACTGAAGGGTCCCAGATTCGATTCCGGTCGGGGGCATGTGCCTTGGTTGCGGGCACATCCCCAGTGGGGAGTGTGCAGGAGGCTGTTGATCCATGTTCCTCTCTGATCGATGTTTCTAGCTCTCTATCCCTCTCCCTTCCTCTCTGTAAAAAATCAATAAAATATATTTTAAAAATATATATCCTTAACACTACTGAACTGTACTCTTAAAAATAGTTAAGATGGTAAATTTTATGTAATGTGTATTTCATTACAATTAAAAGTACATGCCCTAACCGGTTTGGCTCAGTGGATAGAGCATCGGCCTGTGAGCTCAAGGGTCCCAGGTTCGATTCCAGTCAAGGGCATGTACCTTGGTTGCGGACACATCCCCAGTGCGGGGTGTGCAGGAGGCAGCTGATTGATGTTTCTCTCTCATTGATGTTTCTAACTCTCTCTCCCTCTCCCTTCCTCTCTGTAAAAAATCAATAAAATATATATATATTTTAAAAGTACATGAGCCTAGTCAGTGTTGCTCAGTGGTTGAACATTACCGATGAACCAAGTGATTTCCGGTATGATTCATGGTCAAGGCACATGCCTGGGTTGCAGACTTTATCCCCAGTGGGGGGCATGCAGGAGGCAGCTGATCAATGATTCTCTTTCATCATTGAGATTTCTTTTTTTTAAATATATATTTCATTGATTTTTTACAGAGAGGAAGGGAGAGGGATAGAGTTAGAAACATTGATGAGAGAAAAACATCGATCTGCTGCCTCCTGCACACTCCCTACTGGGTATGTGCCCACAACCAAGGTACATGCCCTTGACCGGAATCAAACCTGGGACCCTTCAGTCCGCAGGCCGACGCTCTATCCACTGAGCCAAACCAGTTAGGGATCGGCTCATCATTGAGATTTCTATCTCTCTCTCCCTCTCCCTTCCTCTCTGAAACCAATAAAAATCTTTAAAAAAAATAAAAAGTGTACAATTAAGTGTTTTTTTAGTATACTTACAGAGTTATACAAACATCACCACAATCAGTTTTAGAACACTTTCATAACCCTGTTAACATAAAAAACCATTGAAACCTGTAAAGAATTTTTGTGAGTTTATTTGAGCCAAACTGTCGACATAGGCCGGGAAGCAGAACCTCAACGAATTGAGATAATGCTCCGGAGAATGGCAGGTTACATTTGTATTTACCATATTTTCCAGTGTATAAGACAACTGGGCATATAGAAGATTTTCCTGAGTTAAAAAGTCATCTTATACACTGGAAAATATGGTTTACATTGCAATCAAAGGAGGGACAGAGGTGGGTTACATGAAATCCATTGGTGATAGATTAAGGAGGTGGGATGAAACAAATTGGGGGGCGGGCTGGGATTGGATAAAAAGTAAAATGATGGATACATACTTAGGTGGGTGAAGGAGCAAATAACAAGATAATGAAGGAATTTGTGGCATCTTTCTTGGGACCCATCACAGTTGGTTGTGCCCCAGGGGCTCCAGAAAAAGGGAAGTTACACCAGGGGCTCCAGAAAAAGGGAAGTTACAAGTTACCTAGACATTTCAAGGGTATCTTATCATAGATGCAAAAAGACAGGCTCAATTAAGGTAAAGGTTGACCTTGTCAGGGAAGATACTGGCCTAGGATGTAACTTCCCACCATAACTGCACTGAGTTAAAGTTTAATTTCAGACCATCCTTTGTGGTTACTTTAGGTTTCTGAGTTTGCAAGACTGCTATGCAGGCCTCCCCTGAGCTTGTCAGGTCAGCATGTGGCCCCTTTCGTCCACAACCCTCAAAAGAAACCCCATACCTCTTTTCAATCATTGCCCTTTTTCTTCCTCCTCCTACCTCAGCCCCAGACAACCACTAATCTACTTTTTGTCTCTATGGATTTGCCTATTCTGCACACTTCATACAAATGGAGTCATACATGTGAGGTTCGAGGGGCAGGGAACAAAGACAGAGAGTCCAGGCCAGTCAAAAGGAAGTTTAATCTTGCACTCCCGGGAGAGGCTCACCGGTCCTGAGGGTAGGGCCGGGGAAGTCGCGCTGGGCAGGAGCTGAGGCACTTTTTTTATACACGTGTTCAGTGAGGGTGGAGGACCACGAGCTGAGGGCGGACGGAATTTCCGCCTCGGGCAGGGGTTCCAGGAATGGAGCCAATATCTGTGCCACCATTTGCCTGGAGCACTGGTCCATCACGGGTTCCAGGAAGGGACCAGCATTTGTGTCGCCATCTGTCTGGTGCACTAGTTTGTTATCTGCCTCACCACCAGTTGCATGCATGGCTTCTGGAATTCCTCTGACCTAACAATACAATATGCAAGTGGTCCTTTGTGACTGGCTTCTTTCACTTAGCATACTGTTTTCAAGGCTCTTGCCATTGGTTGAGATGACAGAGACAGGAGGGTATTTGAGCCAGGGAAATTCCAGAGATCTGTTTGGATGGTCTACATTTGAGAGGCCTTGAGACATCCATGTAAACATGTCCAACAGGCCATAGCATATATGAGTCTACTGTTCAGGAGAGGTCTGGCATAGAGGCCTAAATTAGTGGATCTCCCCCCAAAATTGCAATAATTAAGGCTATGATACAAGATGAAGTCACTTCAGGAGACAATATTGTCTACAAAATTAAGGGGGCCAGGATCATCCCAAGGATACTCTAATATTTGGAAACTGGATAAAGATGATTAGCCAGAGATGTCGGAGAAACCCAAGAGAGTTGAGAGCAAGAGACTGTGGAATGTGCTGGGCAATCACAGGAGATGATATGGAAGTAAATGCTGCTTTGGCAAGATTATTACTCATCAGTGATCTGGTTGAGCCGTCTCAGAGATATGGGAGTGACAGAAGCCAAACTGAATTAAGTTAAATATGATCTGGGACACGAAGAAATGTAGGATGAAGAAGGCTAGAAGCCTGGCTTTGTTGAGGAGCATAGCAATGGAGTCCTCCATGATGTTGACAACACAGTACATGAAAGCATTTGGCCACAAGTAGGGTAACAGCTGAACACTGCTACATTTATTCCATGGAATGCCATGAATCAGCTTAAAAGGATAAATAAAACAGATGTCCACTATATATAAATAACTTTTGAAAGAGACAGACACATTGACTTGTTGTTCCACTTATTTATGCACTCATTGGTTGATTCTCGTATGTGCCCTAAACCGGGACTGAACCCGTAACCTTAGTGTAATGGGAGGACGCTATAACCAACTGAGCTACCTGGGGAAGGCAAAACACCATTTTCACTTTGTAAATAAAGAGCTGGGTGGGATAATTCCACCCAAGGTTTCTCACAGCCAAGGGTGGATAGTATCAGCTTTCAAGGTCTCCAAGACCGCCCACCTCCGCCCGAGGGTTCCCACCCTGTCTTCTCTCTAGGAGTCTGGGAGAACAAGGTATTAACAGAGCGCGGCCCCTCTAGCCCACTTCGGAGGTCCAAGTCTCGTTTGCCCAGAAAGTTAACTCCTCTAGCTCTCCAAGCTGAACCAAGTGGGAAATCCTCGGCCCTTTCCCGCTTAGCCAGGGGAAGGCTCCCTCGCCCACCCCTCTTCATTTCCCTCAAACACTCATGACCATGCGAAGCTTCCTCCACTCTCTGCGCCCTCTAAGAAGAACGCAGCTTTCATTCGCGTTGCTCCAAAACCGGAACAAGGAGGGCTGGGGCCTCACCTTCTAGCCAGGATGTGTCATTTCCGGTGCCAGGCTCCCGCCCCCGGAAGTGAGACCTGATGTAAACAAGGGAGCCGGGTGTCAAGGCCCTGGAGGTCAGAAAGCTGTGCCGCGGGCGGCACCCAGACCTGGGCCTAGGATCGGGAGGCGGGAGCGGAGGTCAGGTCAGTACAGGTGGCGGGGAGCTGGGACATAACTCCAGAACTGGTCGGAGTTTGGGGGGTGGGCTGGGAGGCCTTTTGAGCAAGGGTCTTGGTGGTTGAGGGGATCTGTGACAGCGATCTTGAATGGGTGCTGGTGGTGGAAGGAGTATGAGTGCTATCTTGGACATGAAGAAATGCTGGGGAGGAGGGGTCATTGTGCGAGGCATCCCTGGGCAAGGTTCTTGGGTGGTTCGGATCTTTGGAATGGGAGTCCAAAAAAAAGTGTGGTCCTGGAAGGTGGGGCTGTCAAAAGAATGGGTCTTTGGGGAGTGAGGTGGTACGGGGCAAGAAAGGAGGTTTGAGCTCTTGGAGGATGAAGAAGGGTATGCCTGGGCAAAGTTCCTGGGGAGATCAGGGTTTGAAGGGAGTATGGGAGCTCTAGGATGGGAAACTTAAGGAAGTCCGGGGCAGGAGCGGGGGCGGGGGTAGGGGTTTTGGGAGGTGTGTCCTGGACAATGTTCTTAAAGGGGTAGAGGTGCTCTGGGGCAGGATCATGGGGAGAGGATAAGGGGTATGGAGGAAGAGTCTGTCGACAGAAGAAACGTCCAGACCTGTTGAATTTTTATTTTACCTAATCCAAAACTGACTGCAATTGCCAGGACACAAGATCTCAAATGTTTTGGAGAATAACAGTTTGCAGTTTCTTTCATGCATTTGAGATTCAGGCAAGAACAAAAGGAAGATTACATGAAGGTGGGAGAAAGCAAGGTGGAGTTCGGATTAGAAGGAGGGAGGGGTCTGAAAGGTGGCATTTCAAAGGTATGTTATCCTAAATTAGCAGAAACAATGGACAGGGCTTGCTTAAGACAAAGATAAGCCTTTTACTAAAGAAGTTATATGCCTGTGTTGTGACTTCCCACCATGACCTGCCCAGTTAGGAATTTATAATCAGATTACCCTGTGGGGTTACTTTCTGTAGAGCCCCTTTTTTGTCCACAAAGCATAGGGGGACAGGATTCCTGGGGGTAGGTCCAAGTCAACCCATGTTGGAGTCATGGACAGTAGAGCACATGGAAGAAGCTGTCCTCCAGGGGTAGGGGACTTGGGGGACAAGTGATAGGGGATTCTGAGGTAAGGTCTTTAGGGCATAAGAGGATCTAGGGAAACATCCAGGCTAGTCCTGGTGGGAGGAAGTTAGCATGGGATGAGAAGGGGTCATCTGGAGGTAGGCTGGGATCCTGAAGGAGTTTGCGGAAGCCTGTGAGGAGGGAAGGTGTGAGAACACTGTAGAGTGGTGGAATAGGTTGCAGGGGTTCTGGACAGTGGACCAAACATACTTGGTCTCAGGCCCAGGTCATGGAGGTGCAGGAAGAGATGGATGTTCTAACCCCCTTTTCCCATTTGTTGACTTGTGGAGTCGGGTGCTAGGTTCAGGTGTGAAGATGGGAAATGGGTGGAGGGTGGATTCCAGGCCATGGTTGGGTATTGGGGCCAGGATTGCCTGGGTATAGGGAGGAGATATCGCTGGGGAAATTACTTTCTTATTACTTTCTGACAAGAAGCTTGTGAGGGCTGGGGGAATAAGAAGGAGGTAAAAGGTCCAGGTCAGGGTAGCCAAATGTGAGAGGTTCCTGGCCATGCTGTTTGGGGTCTTGGGAGCTTAGAGTGGAGACCCCAGGACTCTCTGCCCCGCTTTTGTCTTCTTTGCAGTCATGCTGTGGTTAGTTGGTAGCAGAGTGGGAGGAGAAAGAAAAAAATTAATTAGGGAAAGGAGTTCTAAGACTTGGAGGGCAGACCCCAGGACTCTTTCCAACCCTATCCCCATTTGTGTCCAGGGAAGCAATCCTGAATCATGACTCAGCAACCACTTCGAGGGGTGACCAGCCTGCGTTTCAACCAAGACCAAAGTGAGAGACTCGTACCTGTAACCTTGTGGGAGGGAGGGAGGAAGGGATAGAATGGTTAGAGGTGGGTGTTAAGCAACCTGTCCTAGTTTCCCACGTGGGCATCCTTTGAGGCAGCCTGGATTCCTCCTATTCCCCAGGCTGCTTTTGCTGTGCCATGGAGACAGGCGTACGCATCTACAACGTGGAGCCATTGATGGAGAAGGGACACCTGGGTGAGCCATCGGTGGGGAAGAGGCAGTGGGTAGAAGGGATGGACTGGGCATTAGCTTTCACCCTTGCTGACACCCTGGTCCTTGTCCAGACCATGAGCAGGTGGGCAGCATGGGCCTGGTGGAAATGCTGTACCGCTCCAACCTGCTGGCCCTGGTGGGCGGTGGTAGCAGTCCCAAGTTCTCAGAGATCTCAGGTAAGTGCCCTTATCTCATCTGCCCTTGGCCCAGATTCCCTGGAATCATGGCCCCCTCCAGGAACCCCAAGGCACTTGAAGATGAAGACATCAGAGCACCTGAAAGTCTAACAGTGAGGCCTACAGCTTAGAAGTCATGACTCTTATAGCTTAAGAAGCTTTATGTTTTGTCTTAATTTAACAAACATTAATTGAATGTCTCCTGTACACCATGTCTTTACCTATAGGGTACTTGTTGTGAGCCTGGTACTGTTCTAAGCACTTTATGTGTATTAACTCATTTAACTCTCACTGTAACTCTATATGGTAGGAAGTATCAATATCCCATTTCTACAGATGAAGAAACTGAGGACCAGAGAGATTGAATGACCTATCTAACCAATAGGTTTTAACATAATTTTTATGTATATGTTTTTATTTATTTTTAGAGAGAGGAAAGAAGAGGGATAGATAGAAACATCAATGAGAGAGAAACATCATTGATTGGCTGCCTCCCGCATGCCCCCTACTGGTGATTGAGCCCACAACCCGGGCATGTGTCCTGACTGGGAATCGAATTGGTGACCTCTTGGTTTCTGAGTCAGTGCTCAACCACTGAGCCACACTGGTCAGGCTAGGTCTGACTATCTTGAAGCTGTCTCCCCAATGCTCACTTGTCTTGAGTCTCAAGTGCCATCTTGTTTTCAAGTTTTCTTGTTGTTGATCCCATTGGAACATGGCAAGAGACTTGCCCTAGGCAAGTCAGGGAGTCTAGGATTTCTCACAAATCTCGGGAGTATAGGGACTAGGACCCTGGAGGCAGAAATAGTGACAGGATTAAGTCCCTGCTTGCTTGCTGATGGGCCGTGAGGTCCTTGAGTGAATACTCAATCCCTTCAAGCCTCAGTTTCCTCACTTGTGAATGGGTATAACAGTTCTCATGCTGTGTGAGGCTCACATCGGATGTTAGTGAAAGGTTAAACAAGTGGGTGGAAGTCCCATGGGGAGTAGGGTGGGTTTTGTATCAGCAGGGCTGTCCATCAGCTTAAACCTTGGCCCCCATAATGCGCCCAACTTCCCAGCAGTGCTGATCTGGGATGATGCCCGGGAGGGCAAGGACTCCAAGGATAAGCTGGTGCTGGAGTTCACCTTCACCAAGGCAGTGCTGGCTGTGCGCATGCGCCATGACAAGTGAGCCTGAGGAGGACTGGGGGTGGGGGAGGTAGGAGGTCCCCTTGGCAGATGAGAGGGTTAGTTCTGCCTGAACATCTGCCCTCCCCTCATGGCTGTTGTGTGTTATGTGATGCCTACAGAATTGTGATTGTGCTGAAGAACCGCATCTATGTGTACTCCTTCCCTGACAATCCCCGGAAGTTGTTTGAGTTTGACACCCGGGACAACCCAAAGGGTAAGAAGACCCAGATATGCAGGAGTAAGGGCAGGAGGCAGGGGATGAGGTGGAGGGGGAGAAATGAAGAGAACATGGGAGGGGTACACAGAGAGAAGCGGGGAAAAAAGAGGCATGGAGAGTCTTTGCACGGAGATACTCAGATGGCCTGGGATGCACATACAGGGGTGGGCAAAAGTAGGTTTACAGTTGTTCATATGAGAAAAGACATGCAAGTTCTGATAAGTACAAGAGACAGGATTCCTCAAAAAAATGTCACAATGCAGCTATAAACCTCCTTTTGTTGCCAACCCCTGTACTCCCCATCTATTCATCTTCCCATCCCTTAGCCAGTTCTCTCTCCCAACCCTTAGCCCTGCCCCACTCATGTGCTCCAGATGGCAGAGCAAACATACCTAGTAAGCACGTGGATGGGTGGGTCAGGGATCCTTGGGCCTCCTGGGGCTGCCACAGCTGCGTAGGAAAGAAGGGGATCTGGTGGCGATCACAGCTGAGGACAGCACCCTGAGGGTTATACAGATAACATGTATCATGGAAGGTTCAAGTCCAGCTCTGTCCATTCTGAGACCCTGCCTGGCCACTGCCTCCCCTTCACCAGCCCCTCCCCCTACTTCATCCTCACACCCTAGGGCTCTGTGACCTCTGCCCCAGCCTGGAGAAACAGCTGCTAGTGTTCCCAGGACACAAGTGCGGGAGTCTGCAACTTGTGGTGAGTTGTCCAGTGGGCTGAAGTGAGTAGGTGGGTAGGCTAGTTCTGCCTGTAGACTCTGGGACCCTTCCCTCCACACTCTACCCCAAGCACAAACTGCTCCTTCCCATCATAGGACCTGGCAAGCACAAAGCCAGGCACTTCATCTGCGCCATTTACCATCAACGCACATCAGAGCGACGTGGCCTGTGTGTCCCTGAACCAGCCAGGCACCGTAGTGGCCTCGGCCTCCCAGAAGGGCACCCTTATTCGCCTTTTTGACACACAGTCCAAGGAAAAACTGGTGGAACTACGCCGAGGCACTGACCCTGCCACCCTCTACTGGTGAGCACAGGGTATGCATGGTGGGCCAGCGACTCCACGCCATATGACAGGTAGGCATAATGGCTGGTTTCTCTTCCAGCATCAACTTCAGCCATGACTCTTCCTTCCTGTGCGCTTCCAGTGATAAGGGCACGGTCCATATCTTTGCCCTCAAGGATACCCGCCTCAACCGCCGCTCTGCGTGAGTACCCCCTGCCCCACCCTGCCATGTACCCATACCCCTGCCCATGTACCATACCTGGGCTTAGTCAGTACTGCCTGCAGGCTAGCTCGAGTGGGCAAAGTCGGGCCTATGATTGGACAATACGTGGACTCTCAGTGGAGCCTGGCGAGTTTCACAGTGCCTGCTGAGTCGGCCTGCATCTGCGCCTTCGGTCGCAACACTTCCAAGAATGTCAATTCTGTCATTGGTAAGTGGGACGAACCCTTGACTGGGGGTATTGCATGGGCAAAGGCCTGCAGGTTGGACCTGAAAGAATTTTAGGGAATAGGAAGCCTAAAGAAGCTAGAATGGGTGGTTCAATTCCATTATCAGTGAGGGGAGTGGCATGCGGGCAAAAGCCTGGAAGGAGATTTGTAAGCCATGGGATGCCTGTATTCAAGTGTGTGGCTTTGGCAGCCTCTAACTTTTTTACTGATCTTCCCCCCCCTCCTCCAGCCATCTGTGTAGATGGGACCTTCCACAAATATGTCTTCACTCCTGATGGAAACTGCAACAGAGAGGCTTTCGATGTGTACCTTGACATCTGTGATGATGATGACTTTTAAGGACCCCGTGGGTTGTGCTAGGGACCTGCAGTGGCAAAGTGCAAAGCATTTATGGGAGTGAGAGTGCTGAAAGCCACCAAGCCAGCAAGCACTAATGGGGCAGGTGCACACTTTCCACTCCTCAGAGCAATGCCTAAAAAGCTCATTTCTCCCAAGCACTTCTTGATTGTGTCCTTAAGGACTGTGTGCGCACAGGGCCAGGCCAGAGACCCAGAGGGGCAGCAGATGCGCTGGGGCTCCCAACCTGAAGAGTACTAGGTCCCCAGAGGAAGTGCCCTAATCCAACCTGTGGGGATAAAAAAAAATTTTCCCAGAAAGAGCCAATCAATGATATATGATGAATTTGAATAAAAATTAATAGTATTTATGGCTGGACCTCGGGGGTGGGGCCTGGAGGAGATGAGGCTGAAAGGCACTGCAGAAGTGTCCAGGAAAGGTGTGACCTACTTGGACAGGAAGGAGGAGGGATCCTGCTCCGGTCCTTCTGACAGTCCCTGCCCTCATCCCTGCTTAGTCCGGATGTCTGGCTGCGGTTGCGTTGCCGGCACCTCCCAGAACAGGGCCCCTTGGCGCCCCCACCTGGGAGTGGATGGGAATGCCACGCTACGCTGCCTATATTTAGTTTCATGGCAGTTCCGGTTTTGGCGTTTGCATTTCCGGTCACGTGTTTTGCGCCTGCGCCGTCCACCGGGGTGGATAGGGTAGCAGAAGCCCCGCCCAGACTCCATTTCCCAGTGTCCGCCGCGGTGGCGTGGGGTGTAACGGGTGTTGTAGTTCGGCTGCTCTCCTGGCTGGTCCAGCTACATCGACTAGCAGGATGTCGGAGGTGCGGCTGCCACCGCTACGCGCTCTGGATGACTTCGTTTTGGGGTCGGCGCGTCTAGCGGCCCCGGATCCATGCGACCCGCAGCGATGGTGCCACCGTGTCATCAACAACCTCCTCTACTACCAAACCAACTACCTTGTCTGCTTCGGCTTCGGTCTTGCCCTGGCTGGGTGAGGGAGGGAGGGAGGGAGGGAGGCGCCACTTGGCCGGGGACGCCTGCAGGGCATGGAGGGTGGGCCCGCGGGATTCTGAGAACCGGGAAGGGTAACCTGGGGTGGGGTGGCTGCAAGGCACGGAAGGGCAAATTCAGCAGAGAGAAAGCCTGAGGGCCTTGGGAGTGGGGACTTGGAGGGAGTGGGACCTAAGTTATAAGGAGACCCCGGGGCTGGTTACAGCCTAGCCGAAGGGGTTAGTGGGACTGGAAGGAAGACCTGGGGAGGATGGAGAATGTGGAGCTGAAGGGGAAACGCCTGGAAGGTGGACCTGAAGATAAGGAGGACTTGAAAGTGGGACGTGAGTGTGTCTGGGATGGTGGGGTTATGTGAGTGACAAGGCTGGAGGCCTCAGGGCAGGGACAGGGATCCCTGTAGGAGCAGATACTTGGGGAATTTGGGCCAAGAGGGAGGATCCAGGGACTGAAGGCCTGAGACCAGACGGGGTTGGAGAGCCTGGAGGAGGGACTTGGGTGGGGATGTAAGATGAGAGCAGGACCTAAATCCTGGAAGAGGGTCCTGGAAGGACCCAGGGCCTGGGAAGAGGGAAATGTGTGGACACAGAAGGCCTGGAAAAAAATCTGCAAGGGTTGTGTTCCAAGGGTGGGTTTGGGGGCAGGATGGGGTGGAGTACTGGAGGGGGAGGGCCTGGAGGGACAGAAGGAAGGAGCCTATCTGGATGGGAGTGCCTGGAGCTCAAAAAGATGGGGCTGTAGGATTGAAAAGAAAGGGTCCAGGGCTCCTGGGAGTCGGAAGTCCTGGAGGGTGGACTTGCAGACAGGGCTGGCCAGAGCATTTCTCCGGCTGGCAGGGTCCGGAAAGGGGGGACCAAAGCTCTAAGGACCTGGAATCTGGTGCACGGTGGTCTGGGAGGCTTGGAGGCCGGGCGGCCCTCTCCCAACTGGGTGACTAGCTTAGTTCTATTGTCCCCGCAGGTACGTGCGCCCGCTGCACACTCTCCTAAGCGCGCTGGTAGTGGCAGTGGCCCTCGGGGTGCTGGTGTGGGCAGCTGAGAGTCGCGCAGCCGTGCGCCGCTGTCGCCGCAGTCACCCCGCCGCCTGCCTGGCCGCAGTGCTTGCCGTTGGCCTCCTGGTTCTCTGGGCGGTGGGCGGCGCTTGCACCTTCCTGTTCAGCATTGCCGGGCCAGTCCTTCGTGAGTCTCCCCTACCCGGAGATACCCGGGAACAAGGCCAGCGCGTGCGCGTGGCGCCAGGCCGGCCCTGCCCTGGTTCTTGGCGGGGGGGAGAGGGGGCTGGGAGACTCAGCGGGCATGGCCACACCCCTTTACAAAGCACCTTCCTTGGCTATGTTCTCCTCTTGGGGGGGGAGGGACGACTCTTAATACCGCCTTTCCGGGCCTCCTGGTGTTAAGTGCCTTCCACCAACCACGTCCCTGTTCCCGCCAGCCCTCCCCAGGCCACAACCCTGTTACAAAGTGTTCCTCAGCCACAGTTTCAGGATCAGAGGTGTCCTGTCCGCTGACCATTCTATTGGCCTGACTACTCCAGTTCTCCTCTGTGGGCCCCCATTGGCTAAAGGCTGATGTCCCATTCCACTGACCCCACTCCTTTTGGTATTGCCCACAGTGATCCTGGTGCACGCCTCGCTGCGCCTGCGCAACCTCAAGAACAAGATAGAGAACAAGATCGAGAGCATTGGTCTCAAGCGGACACCAATGGGGCTGCTACTGGAAGCGCTGGGACAAGAGCAGGAGGCTGGATCCTAGGGCCTTGGGATCTGTACCCAAGACCTGGAGAATCCCAACCCCAACCCATAACCGGGATTTAGAGCCTTTTCCCAGTCCTTAAAATAGGAGCCCCTTTTGCCCAGTTAAAAAAGCAGGGCATCTGCAATGCTCCCCCCACCCCACCCCTAGATCCAAAACTGGGATATCCCTCATACCCAGTCCCCATGGACTAGGGGAACTTGGGACACAGAGCCACTCACATCCAGCCCAGAAGTGGGGCTTAGAGATTGGAGTATCCAGGGCCAATATCAAATTCTGCATGGAGACACTCCCACAAACGGAATCTGGGACCCACTTGTCTCCCATGCTCAGTCCTGAAGCTGGGGTGTGGGACTGAGACATTCTCAAATCTTGAGTCTTAGATCAAGACTTTTCCAGACCACACCCCAGCTTTGAACCCAGAACAAGGCATTGCCAAATCTTGACCCCAGGACCAAAGTGTTCTACGTCCCCCGCCTCTGGGTAGAAGTCAGGTATCCTGATCCTATTGAACCCTTGGTCCCCAGTAACCCCAACACTCACCAGTCCCATTTGCCTCCCTTCAGCTCTGCTTAGGGATTCTGGCCCTCATCCCCCGCCTTCCCCCCACATACACAAGTTCCACAGTGGTGAGGACCGTGGGGTGGGGGTAGCCCTGACCTGGAATGAGGCATATATATCAGTGTTGTTGCAACAATAAAAGCTGTTACATCGCTCAAGCCAATTGGGCCTATCGTAGTGGCCTCTGCTTTTCAATTCTGCTAGATTCTTTATGACTGGGTCGGTCTCTGTCATATATGTGGGCTGATGGGGTGATCTCTCCTTCCAGGAATTTGTTGATCTCTGGCATTAACACAGGTAGTTGAGGGCATGCAGTGCTCCCATTTCCATTTGTATTACTAAGGGCTCTGGTTCAGGGTTGACTAGCAATCTGACCACGGACAGGCAAAGAAGTTGCCCCACATCACAAAACCAGTAAAGCCAAAGCAGATGACATTATCACAGGCTGTTTCCATGGTGTTCTATTTTTCATAACATGGTGTTATAAAAACATATCTGGTCTTAACTATGGGTGTGGGCCCCAAGGCAAGGCAGGGGGAAGAGCAACACGTGGGTTCGGTTTACACATTTATTCTAAAAATCCTCTTCCAGTGTGGATAGTGTCTTGGGTCCAGATCAGTTGATACAAAAAGAAAAGTTTTAACACCAGGTAAAGGGGGTATGGGGACCTCCCCCCCCCAGCTCCAGAAAATCACAGACAGGTATCATAGAAAACACAGTTTGTGTGGATTTCTTTAAAAAGTGGTGGATGGAAGGAAAGTCAAGGAAGATGTGACGCAGCCTGTGGCCAGGCGTCACCTGAGGATTTTACTGGCATCGATCTATCAGGTGCCAGGTTCCACCCCGGAAGCATCCCAGGACACAGCACACCTGGTGGTTCTGTCCTCGGACCCTCCTGTGGAGCCCCCAGAGTGGGGATAGGGTAGAGGCTGCCACCAAAGGCTGGGTCATCTCACCCTGGGGACAGAGGAAGCGGGCACAGACAGGCAGACAGGGACTGGGGCTCCTTCCTACACCCCTGGGGTGGGAAGATGAACCCAAGCCCCCCCCCACCAGATGTGGGCAGAGAGCGCACCTCCCCAAGAACTACCCTGGTGGGGGATGGCAGAGAGTTCTGTTCACACCAGAGTCCCTAGCTGCCCCATACAGGGCCATGTGACTATACGGTCCAGTTCATGGAAGGGGTTCCTGAATGGAACAGGCTGGGCAAGGGACAGGAATGAACCCAACCAGACAAGATCACAGTTTCCCTTTTATAAAACGTCTAGTGTTGGGGAAAGACAGCGAAAACCTAAATCACAACTGTAAACAAATGGAGGAAGGGGCTTGGAGCCCCCATTACACCATCCCCCACTTTTAAGCTGGCTGAGGGCCCCCAGTTCTCAGCACAGTATGAGAGGAGAAGCGGGGTGTCAGACACCTTCATGGGTCCACAGGGAGCTGGGGGCCTTGGAAGATCAGGTTGGCGCCCCCCTGCCCAGGACTAAGAGCAACCGTGCCCCAGGGCTCAGCGAGGTCAGCATGTGCTCCCCAGACTGGAGTCATGCCCAGGCCAACAAGGAGCATATCGGAAGGGGTCAGACCAGTGTCCCCGGGGTCTGAGGGTCAGAACTGGAGGACTGCTCCCCCTCTAGCGTCAGGTCACTTAAACGAGCGCTCAGCTCCGGGGGGTACAGGAAGTCCGCGTAGTATCTTTGGAAGGGGTAGCAGGAATCCGGAGGACAGGGTGGGAAGACAGAGAAGAGAGGAAAAGACATACAAGACACGGAAAGAGAGGAAAAGAGGCTCGTTAAAGAGGTGGAGAGAGGCACAGGACAGCACCTTGAGGCTCGCAAGCAGGGGGCGCGGTTAAAAGAGGAAGAGAAAGGCCAGGGCACAGGATGTCCCTTCCTCCCAGCACCCTGGTTCCAAGGTCCACTTTCAGCTGACATGCACTGCTAGTTAAAATAGTCAAATGCGTCTACAGCTTGGCAAGGAACTGCTGCTCCCAGGGCCCAAGATACCCCTCCACCGAGACCCCGTGGACTAATGTAGGTCAGGCAGGGCCCAGAGACCCTGTGCTAAGGCTGAAGCTAGCGCTCATGGTCCAAGTCATTGGCGCTCACCCCCTTAGCCTGGACACCTTCGCCCTCTACCTGAAGAGACCCCCTACCCATCAGTAAAAGCACCCCCCATACCTGCCGGAAACAGGGGGCGCCGTGAAACTCCTCGAATGCGGGAGGGGTGCCTGGCTGGGGGCCCCGTACAGCGCCTGGCCCACCTCATAGCAGCGGGCGTGGAGGAACGGCGGGTGTTGCGGGCCCATGTGGGACAGCACAGGCCGGCGCTGGGGCCCCGAGGCCAGTCCAGAGTTCCGGATGTACCAGTCCCGTAGCCCCTCCAGGGCAAGGTTCTTGTGGCCACTGCGCTCACCAGCTGGAGGGAGACGGGTGGGTGGGGGCATCCACAGCAGGGGGTTTGGATGCACCTCTGGACCCTCTGCGGCATCCAGGGGCAGGCCACAGGGCTTGGTGCGGGTGGCCCGGGTGTGGGGGTCCTTGCTGCGGAGGAGGGGGCTGCTGCCGTCAGCTGCATACACGGGTGGTGGGCCTGGGAACATGGCGAGGAGCCCATCCCGGCGGGAGAAGGGTCCTGGGACCTCAGCTGCAGGCAGCAGCTCCCCCCAGCCTGGCCCACCAAAGCCTCGGGGCAGGCCCCGGTCCAGGGAATAGTCCAAGAGGAAGTCCCCGCACACAGGTGGGAGCCGGGGGGCCCCACGGGAGGCAGGGGCAGCTGAGCTCGGCCGGGCAGCCCGGGGAGGATCTGGGGGGCCAGCTGTGCGGGAAGAGAAGGCAGGGACTGGTTGGGGGCGCTCATACAGCACCTCACTGCTCTTGCAGACTGGGGGACCAGGGGCAGGGGGAGCCAGAGGCACAGGTGGGGAGCCAGCGCCCCCCGCGGCTGCCCGGTCCACTAGCAGGGCCTCAGAACTGTTGCTGCGGCGGGTGCGAGCTGCAAAGAGCGAGGCGCGGTGGTCCGAGGCCGGGTCCACCCGGGGGAAGCCCATCTGGGAGTCCTGGCTGCCAGACCACTGGCGTGAATGGAGGCCTTCAGGTCTGAGGGAGGAAAGTCGGGGGGGAGGGGGATGGGAGGAAGGTCAGACATAGGCAGATGGGCTGAGCGCCCTAGGTCTGTATCATGCTTCTCTCTGAGCCATCACTTCTCCATCCCCCAAGCGGACCCTGGACTAGAAATTGTGTGTATGAAGGTGTTTGGTAGAGGCATGTAAAGGGCAGAAGAGGTTCTGTCCCAGACTGAAGGAAGATGAATTAAAAATGTATGGGGCGCCGAATCCAGTTTGGCTCAGTGGATAGAGCGTCAGTCTGCGGACTGAAGGGTCCCAGGTTCGATTCCGGTCAAGGGCATGTACCTTGGTTGCGGGCACATCCCCAGTGGGGGTGTGCAGGAGGCGGCTGATCAATGTTTCTCTCTCATCGATGTTTCTAACTCTCTATCCCTCTCCCTTCCTCTCTGTAAAAAATCAATAAAATATATTTAAAAAAATGTATGGGGCCCAGGGCTGTTGGCTCCAAGGGAGATGCACGTGCGTGCAGGGCTAGAGAGGAAATGCTGGCAGGGGAACGCCCAGACGAGGGCTCTTTCGAGCACATCTGACCAGCACCCCTTGCTAAGGCGATTCTCATGGCTCCCCACTTCCTCCACAATGAGGTACTAATCCTTAGGCCTCAACTTCAAGGCCCTTCCTAAATTCTCTGCTCTCCCCACCCCCATGTGTAATGAACCACCCAAAACTATCAGCCCACTAGCCACCGTCACCACATGCAAGTACCATGAGGACCCGGACTTGGCTTTGCCTGAGAGAAGCAGGCACTGCGTACTTAAGAATTGGTAGGGGACAGTGGTTAAAAGCACGGACTCTAGAGTCAAGTTTTGGGTTGAAATACCAGGCCTTTGGTTTGCTAACAAGTCACCTAGCTTCTCTGTGCCTCAGTTTCCTCATCTATAAAATGGGAAATGAGTTGCCACCAGGCAATACACTGATCCCTAGCAGACACTCAGTACTCAGTACAAGTTAACCAGAACTTGGTATGCCCACATCAAAGGCAGATATTAGTATTCCCATTTCACAAATGAGGAGACCAAGATTCAGAGATGGGAAATGATATGTTTTTTAAATTGATTTTAGAGAAAGGAAGGGAGAGAGAGAGAGAGAGAGAGAGAGAGAGAGAGAGAGAAACATTGATCCACTGCCTCCTGTACGCCCCCTACTGGGGATCAAGACTGAAATCCGGGCATGTGTCCTGACTGGGAATCGAACCAGTGACCTCCCGGTCCATAGGACGACGCTCAATCCACTGAACGACACTGGCCAGGCAGGAAATGACTTGTCCAAAATACATAGAAAAGCCCACACTCAATCGCTGGGGCTTCTGCCTTCGAATCCTCACCCCCTTCTTCTCTACCAAGCAATTCCTATTCGCCTTTCAAAGCCCAGCCTCTCATGTCCCACACCCTTTGGGAATGCTATCCCACTTAAGCTAATGGTTCCCTCCTCTGGTCCTCAAACCCATCTCCCAAGCCCCCTTACTTGCAGAGCTGGGGGCCAGCGCCCCGGGTGAGGACAGGGGTGGCAGGCACACTTCGCCCCTCAAAACTGGAGGCACTCCTGGGCAGCGAGCGTGTAGGGCTAGACAGAGACAGGCAATCCCGGGTAGGGGTCCACGTTAGAGACTGTTCCCGCCAGCAGGCCCTCCTGCCAGCCCAGGCTCAGGACCCTACTCCCAGCTCACGGGGAAAGGAGGGAAGGGGCTCATCCTCACCTGGTGGGGCTGGCCACGGAGTTCCTTCGGCTCTTCAGGTCGCCATAAAGATCTGACTGGGGTGGTTTCCATGGGGTTCGCCGCTCAGGGCTGCCCCCAGATACCGCCCGCAGCTGGTCCCAGGTCTTGGGCGGCGAGGGGCGCTCAGCCAGAGGGAAGCAGCTACGAGGATCCTCTGGGGAGAAGAAAGAAAGTGGGGGAGAATTCAATGAGAGGGGCCAGATCGGTTGTGTGTAAAGCAACGGGCAGGGGCTAGGGAGACAGGAGGGGAAGAGGGCTGGGCAGGGCTGAGCAGGCTGAAAGTGAAGAGGGGAGCCCCACTGGAGGATGGGACGTGGCTAAGGAGAAGCTGGAGAGGAAGGGGAGGAGCTGAACATGAAAGGGTGGTGGGTTTGGGTGAGGGAGTCCTCACCATTATCGTGGCTGGCCCCAGACTCTGAGAGGGAGCTGCTCTCTGAGTGGAGAACTACATCCTCTACAGGCGAGAAGGGAGAGACCCAGCCCATCAATGCCAGGCCCGAGGCCATCCCCTTATACCACTGGCCGGTCTCCGCACCACCCTGCACCCTCCCTAAGAACCCACCTTTACCTAAATCCCAGACCACCAGAGTCCTGGCTCCAAACTTTCCTGGGGCCTATGGGTCAGTTCCCAATCCCCGCCCCCCCTGCCCGGAGCCAGATTACCACCACTCCTCTCACCGTTCAGGTCCCTCAGGTCCTGCCTGGCGCCCACTTTTCCCTAGCTGTTCCCCCCACCGCCACCACCGCTAGCCAATGCCCATTCCCCTGCTTTCACTGGGCAGGTGCCCAGAGCCTGGCTCACCTTGGCTGAGCTGAGCGAGGCGTGTGCCCAGGCAGACACCCTGGGCTGTGATGACTGCCCCCGTGGACAGCGGGAGCATGGGGAGACCGAGGCGGGCTCGGAGGTCCCCGAGCTGCTCCTCCAGCTCATGCAGCCTCCGGAGAGCATCTGCCTGGACCTGGCGCCGGCGCCGCCGCTGCTCGGCACTCAGCTCAGGGGCCAAGGCCAGGCGGCGGGCGGCGGCCGCGATCTGCTGCTGCACCGACACCTCCCGCTCCAGAGCCTCGAGGGCCAGCTCCTGCGGGGCCCACCGGGATGGTGGGATACAACCAAATGTTGGAAATTGCCAAGCACAGGAAGGAGGCGCTGGCAGAGCCCATCTACACTGGAGGCGGGGCCTGTTCTTCCTGGGGATGGAGCTCATTCCCTGGGCAGGTACAGCCTGTCTTGATTAGAGTCTGGGCCTATCCATCTTCCAAAGGCTAAGAGGCTCTTCCCCACCGGTGGGGACCAGCATCCTCTCTCAGACCAGGAACCCACCCGCCTCCTTCAGGGCCCGTCCCTTTTCATTCTGGCCTCTCCTGCCCCTGGACACAACCCTACTCCTAGTCCAGGCTCCTCCTCCCCTGTATCTGTCTCACCCCCAACCTGTCCTCTCTGGCCATCTGCTCACCTCAGGAGAGCACAAGGAGTGATGCACTGGGTTGGGGGGTGGTGGCGGGTAGGATCGGGCTGCAGGGGGCCGCCGTCGGACCAACTGCGGCCGTTCGCCAGGCTCCAGCGGGCACTCAGGGGGCAGCTGGCCAGTTAGCTCCTGAGGGGGCAGGCAGCAGGGGTCAGAGACTATCAAGGGTTAGTTGCGGGGAGGGGACAAAGCAGTCAGGACTCCGGAAGCTACAGAAGTCCTACTAGGAGCCCAGTCCTGCTCAGCATCGCTTGCCTGTTATTTCTCTTCCTTTTCCCAATTCTCCACCTGGCAGGTGTGCAGCCTGGACTCTCACCCCTTGACCCAAATCCCAGGCAGTGGGCATGGGAGGCAGGGAGACTTGCTTTGGAATCCAGAATTTCTGAGTTTTTATGAAGACACACAGTCTAGCCCTGGCCAGGTGCTCAGTGGTTAGAGCGTCGACCCACTCACTGAAGGGTCTAGGGTTCAATTCCCGGTCAAGGGCATATACCTGGGTTGCAGGTTCCATCCCCAGCCTGGGCCCTGGCCAGCAACCAATCTCTCTCTCTCTCTCTTTTTCTCCCGCCCCGCCCCTTCCCTTTCACTCTATCAAAAAATCAATGGAGAAAATGTCTTCAGGTGAGCATTAACAGCAACAACAACAAAAAAGACCCACAGTCTACACTGAGTGGCCAGATGATGATGATCTCTGAACGCATGATAATCTGGCCACTCAGTGTATATCCTATATAATAAAAGGATAATATGCAAATTGTCCCCTAGACCAGGAGTTCAACCAGCAGGCAGGCCGGCCAACCGCCCATGTCCCCGCCCCCTGGCCAGGCTGGTCGGACCCCACCCATGCACGAATTCATGCACCGGGCCTCTGATATATATATACTGAGTGGCCAGATTATTATGATCTCTGAACGCATAATAATCTGGCCACTCAGTGTATATCCTATATAATAAAAGGCTAATATGCAAATTGTCCCCTCAACCAGGAGTTTGACCAGCAGGCAGGCCGGCCAACCACCCATGTCCCCTCCCCCTGGCCAGGCTGGCTGGACCCCACCCATGCACGAATTCATGCACCAGGCCTCTAATATTATATATACTGAGTGGCCAGATTATTATGCGTTCAGAGATCATAATAATCTGGCCACTCAGTGTAAATCCTGTGCATTACAGAACACTCCTTCAGGGCCTGGTGCTGTATGCTCTGACCTGCATTATTATGTCGGGCAGACTGTGTGCACATTCACACCAAGAGGGAATAACCACTTTAAATCACCCGGTGTCAGGTCAGGTTTTACTGCCAAATTTTGGAACTAAAGATTGTTTTGCATTTTATTGAACTTCAAATTGTTGATGGGGGGTGGGCCCCCATTGCCATATTTCATTGATTCTAAGATATCTAAGCTGAGCTGGAGGGTGACAGGGAATTGGTAGCTCAGATAGATGTCTCAGCAATGGCCACCCCAGTCTGCCTACCTAGGGGCCCTGGATTCTCCACCCCCTCCCGCACCCGACACTCTTAGGGCCAGGCTCTCACCGCCTCTTGGAGGCACACTTTGCGTAGCTCCTGAAGTTTCAGGCTCAGGGCCTCCTGTAGAGCCCGCTGCCGGTCAAGCAGTCCCCGCAGACGCTCTGACTTCACCTGGGGAGCGGCCTCCCCAAACAGGGCAGCTAGACACAGAGGGAGCAAAGATCAGTGGGGCAGCCACGCATCCTACATTCTGTATGGCCAGAGACCAACCCTTCCCAAGTGGGCGGGCAGGTGGTGACTCAGAGCAGGGGAGGAGGCAGCAGGAGGGAGAGCCAGATACCGACCTGAGGCATTGAAAGTGGGAGAGGTGATCAGCTGACCTTTGACTTCCATCCTGGTGTTGTCAAGAGGCCGGGGCCGTGGCTTATGGTGGGATAAGGCCTGGTAGTGATGCATGGGAACCATGAAGGAAGCACATGTGTGGTCCCTCACCCAGCTTCCCACACCCCAGGAAGAAGGGGTACCCTGACCCCACCCACCTGCTTGACCTGCCCTCTCAGAATCTGTGTCAATATCTGGCCTCCACCAGGCCCTCATACCTTGGTTCCCTTCCCATTGAGTGGGAGCACAGCAAGTGGGGAGCTGGGCAGACTTATGATGCCTCCTCAGAGGCCCATGGGCCACAGTCAGGAATCTCACCTGGAGGGGGAGAATTAATGTCACAGATTCAACCAACTAGAACAACGTGGGCATTGAATTAAGCACCTGAGTGCCTGGAAGAATTACCTTATATGCCACTTTCAATCTTCACAACCATGGCAGTTCTATAATTATCACTACCCCCAGTTTATTATTTATTTTTAAAAATATATTGTTATTGATTTCAGAGAGGAAGGGAGAGGGGGAGAGAGATAGAAACATCAATGATGAAAGAGAATCCTGCACATCCCACACTGGGGATGGAGCCCACAACCCAGGCATGCGCCCTGACTGGGAATCAAACCATGACCTCCTGGTTCATAGATCGACATTCAACCACTGAGCCACACTGGCCGGGCCACTACCCCTGCCCCCCCCCCCCCCCCCCCCGTTTAGAGATAAGGAGAGGAAGACACAGAGGTGAAGAAACTTGCCTCTGGCTAAGGATAGAGCCCAGGCCAACCCTTTGGTCCAACAATCTCCATCACTAGAGCTGCTCCAACCCCACCAATTCCTCATAAGGTCACAGCCGATCTGACCTCAGGGCCTTTGCCCAGGCTATTATGGCTGCTGTCTGGAGTGCTCTTTTCACCTATCACCAGACCCTGGTTCTCACATGCTGGGGCTTAAATGTCACCTCCATAGTTGGGCCTCCACATTACATCCCCTCACAACTGCTGTCCAACAAGAGACTGTCCCTCATACATTCGGGAGGACAGGGAATGTGTCTGTCTTGTTTTCATCAGTGTCTCTGGCACTCAGAGCGATTCTGTGTGCACAGCAAGTGCTCACAGCTGGATCTGCTGGGTGAATGAAAAGATGACGAGCTCTAGCTGGTTTAGCTCAGTGGATGGAGCGTCAGCCTGTGTACTGAAGGGTCCTGGGTTCAATTCTAGTCCAGGGCACATGCCTGGGTTGCGGGCTCGATCCCCAGTAGGGGGCATGCAGGAGGCAGCCAATCAATGATTCTCTCTCATCATTGATGTTTCTGTCTATCTCTTCTTCTCCCTTCCTCTCTGGAATCAATAAAAATTTAAAATATATAAAAAATTAAATTAAGTTAAAAAAGGGTGACGAGGCAGCTGGCCCAGGGATTGAGCCTAGATCTGGAGGTTGCTACTCGTCCCAACTCTATCCTGAAGCTGGGAGGGAGAAGAGTGTCCACTTGGCTCCAGGACCCCTCCAGCCCCTCTGCCCATCCCAGTCTGTCCCACACCCAGCAGAGGGAAGTCACCCTGCTGGGATTTTGAACAGTGAAGTCCACAACTACAGATAACAAGCCGACTGCCTCCTGCATTTCTCTCTGGCCCAAGCTGCCCTAGCTGACCATAGGGCCTGCTTTGGCAGGCTATCAGCCCTGCCCTCATTCCCTCCTCTGGAGTTTGCTCCCTCCCTCCCACATCCTGCTCAGTCCCCAGCAGGGCAACCAGGTGACATCACCTGCCACCATCTGGCCTGACCTCAGTGGCAGGCAGCTGGGAGGGCCTCATGAGGTCACAGACGTCCCATCCCCATCTACCTCGAACCTACCAGCTTGTTATGAAATGCTGGCTGGGTGTGGAGAAGACCCAGGCAACTGAGCAAGCAAGGGTTCAAGCCCCCTCCCCATCCATACATTGGGAGATGTGGCCAAGCCTCGGCAGTCCTCCTACCCGCCCCATAGGATCTGGCCCCTCCTGTGGTTCCCTGTCTTCAACATCAGGGGCAGGGATCACAACCTAAAGCCCTTCCGCATACCCAGGCAGCAGCGTGTGCTTTGCAGAGGCGCTCACATGTCCATCCTCTGAGGTCTGACATTGCTCAGCACAACGGGGTTTCCTGGAGGCCCCAGCCCAGCCCCTCTGTCCCTTGGCTCTTGGGGGTCCTTCTACCCAGCCTTCATTTGGGTTTGAGGAACCCTCCAAAGGCTCCCCTAAACCTTCCTTCGCCCTCACAGAAACCTCCACTCCTCGCCGGTGGTCCCATTGGCCAGGACTGGTCCTACATCTCATACGAAGCTGTCTCAAGCCAAGCCATCCTTCCCTTGGAGCTCACGGCATCTTGGAAGTCAACACGGGGTCCAGAAAGGAACCCCGACTCCACCCTGTCAGCCTGACCTTGGGGACATAGCTAAGGCCTGAGTCATGGGGTCACTGGGCAGGCTAGACACAGGGTCCACGCCCCACACCCCCACACCTGGCTCCCAAACCTCTGCCTCTGCATGTCTGCCCTGGGCACATTTGCCTTGGGGCCCGCGGTTGCCAGGTGCCCGCCCAGAGATGATAAGGGGATCCCAGCAGCCCCCTCCCCAACATCCTTCCACACCAGCCCCCGGGTTTCCCCATGGTGGGCCTGTGCTGTCCCAAGATGGGCTGCGGAAGGAGAGTTGCAGAGAACACTCCCACACCCAGAGGCGGGCCCAGCAGGTTTTTCAGGTCTGCCCTTCTGACACCACAACCAAGAAATTCCTGGCTATAATGACTGTTTACAACCAAGACACCTCACCTGGGTGGCACCCCAACACCTTCAGTAGGACCCCCATTTCCACATCCTGCCACCATGGGAGCAAATAAACTCTCAGTGTCTAGACTGTTCACGCTATCCTAAGGGCCCCCTGCCCCAGGTGAACAGATGCGGTAGGGGGGGTGCGGGGGGGAGGCGGGTTCTGGGCTTTCCTGAGAGGCTGGGCCCCAGGTTAAGGGAGGGCAGAGGCTATTCCCACAGAGAAGGAAGGGGGAAGAGGAAGTTGGGGGAGTGGAGAAGGAGAACTCTGGCTTCTCTTCTCCCTGATCCCTTCCCTTCCTCCATTTCCGGCAAGGGATCAGCTTCATGCCAGGAAAGGAAATTGGACATTTTGGGCTTCACCCATCTACTCAGGCCCTCCGTTGCTGTCCTCTTGTGCAGATCTAACTCTTTCCCGCAGAAAACATTAGCACACCCCATACCCTCCTCACCCCAACCTGTGGGCCCATGTTCCCAGGTGCTCACCAATACCAGATAGGTACTGTGGGGTGGCTTCAGGTACCTGAAAAAATAGTTGTCTCCACCAGGCCCGGCTCCCTCTGGTAGTGGCGGTGAGCAGTGAGTGCAGTGGCAGCTGCCTAGACCGCCTCCCACTAGGCAATGGCCCAGCCTACCTGGCCAGGGACTGGGCCGGCCCATACCTTTTAACCCTTGCTTGCCTGCCACCGAGGCTCGGGTCACTCTTAGAGGCAGTCTCAGGGTCAGGTACCCTCAGGGTGTCCAGCACAGCCAAGAAGAGAGCCTAGACCTTCCTCCTCACCCCATACCCCCAGCAGAGAACTGGGGAAGAAGGGCTAAGGATGATGGCAGTGGTAGCTGCCTCTGGGGCTGCCCAGTTTCCCAGATGAGACCCTGCTCAGCCCTGGGAGCTGGGGGATGAAGGTCTGGTGAGGCCCAGAGTGTAAATCAATGTGTGTGTGTCTCTTGGCAGTCCTCATCACATTCCTGAGGCCCCTACCCTTCCCGCATCCGCCCCCCCCTTCCCCCCCCCCGGCCCCGGGGCAAGCCATTGGTATGGGAAGGCCTTAGAGCAAGTCCTCCCCTCACTGAAGTAACAGTGGCCCAGTTGGGGAGAGAGGTTAACTTTTCTAAGGAGAGACCAGACCTCAAGACACTCCCACCTTCTGCAGCTCCAGGAGAAATCATCCCAGCAAACATATGCTTTAACCCCTTCCGGTCCCTACAAACCTGGGTGGATGGTGCAGACCCAGCTCCTCATAGCCAGCTTGTAGATGTGGAAGTGGGGGCTTGGAGAGGTGATGAGGCCTGATTCTGATCACAGAGGCATGAGAGCAGGCCGCATCAGATCTTGGGAGGCTGGGTCCTGGGTCAGAGGCCAACAGAGGCTACTCCTGCAAGGGAGGAGTGGGAAAGGGGACTCATGCTGCTTCACACCCATGCTGCCCACTCCCCCCACCCCCATTTTTCCTCCTTGGGCAAGTCAAGGAAATTGAGGGCTCTGAGTCCCTGAGATGTACTGTTTCCCCCACACCACTGCCTGGGCTCTGGGCCTGCACCAGCACGCACCACACCTCCTGCATTCCTCTTGGGACCATCTGTCTGTGACCTCGGGGCCCAAGCCCAGCTCAGGCCCCTGCAGCAGTCCATGCTGTGAGATGAAAGGGCAGCTTACGGCAAGTTCCCTGCCTGCTTGGCAGGTGGGCCAAGCCTGGAGAGGAGTTCTCTCTGTTCAGCAACACCCCACATACATGCCTCCTGCCACCCTGACCACCTTTCTTCCTGGGTAAGAGATTTCCGGCACAGAACACAAAGGCCCATTTCATCTCCCCCTTCTTACCCCTCCACCCCCACCCCAGGCTGCCTGGGTGTAGCTGGATGTTGGTGGGGAGTGTCCTCTCAGCCATGGCCTCTCCTGTCTCTTGTGGGACACCAAGGATGTTGAGAAGAGGGATGTTTATAGAATCAGACATGAGAGGGACAAGGGTATCTGGCTGACAATGCGGATTGAGTCTCAAGACTTAGGTTTCTTCATCTGAAAAATGGGTAACTGGTGCTTACAGAGCCAAGAGAGGTCAAAGACACTTTAAAAGGCATTTCACAGTGCAAGGTCACTCACACCATGTCATTAATGACTGTCAATAACAACAACAATAACCTCACGTAAAGGTGCAGGAGTAAGGAGGAGAGAAAAGGTAACTGGGCCTCTTGGGTCAGTCAGACAGTCAGGGCAGAGTCACATACACACACACACACACATACACACACACACACACATCATTGCCCTGGTACACAACTTTTAACAGCCTGGAAGCTGGCCAACCTCTAAGCTCCGCCACAATTGGCACTTGAGCCTCAGGTGGCCTCATGAAGGGGTAACAAGTGGTAGACCTGGGTTCAACCCAGCTCTGCCACTAACTGGCTGTGAGACTGCTTGGACAAGTCCCTTAACCTCTCTGGTCCTCAGTGTTATCAACAATAAAATGGGAGCAATGATGAAGAGGGTTGTTGTGAGCATGACTTGAGTTAATACGTTCAAAGCTTGCTTAGGATAGTGCCTGGCCTGAGCTAAGTGCTCTATATGTACTAGGTGTCACAATTACAAGTATTCCTCCCAACCCAAAGTCAGAAATCAAAATATATCAACATATATATCTGATAGGGCTGATATCCCTCCGCCTCACCTGATAAATTCGAAACAGAGCTGTTTTCCCTCGAATAACTTGTCCGAACTCAGGAACTAAATATAATCAGGTGAATTTCTGAGACAGAGCTAGTATCCCTCAGCATCAAAACCCTCCCTACTTGCTACTCAGATCTGGATCCCTCCCTACTTGCCAAATCAGACATATTTGAAACAGAGCTGTTTTCCTTCATTGTCTAACCTCTCCCTACTCAACAGAAAAAATGCAGGAAACAAATATATTTACACAACACAGTATCTTTACTATCCCAATTCTTGCCACTGGAGCTCAGGAAAATGAAAAGATTTGAATAAGTTTTTGAGTTAGAACTGATATTCCTCATTATCTGAACTCTTTCTACTCACTATATAAAATGCAAACATTTATCAACATACCACCAGATCCGTGTGACAAAGAGAAAGAGCAAAAGAGCTGGCAGAGCCTGGCCAGCGTGGCTCAGTGGTTGTGTTGACCTATGAACCAGGAGGTCATGGTTTGATTCCTGGTCAGGCTACATGCCTAGGTTGCAGGCTCAATCCCCAGTGGGGGCTTGTGGGGGGCAGCCACTCAATGGTTCTCTCTCATCATTGATGTTTCTGTCTCTTTCTCCCCCTCCCTTCCTCTCTGAAATCAATAAAATATATATATATTTTTTAAAAAGCTGGCAGAAAACCACTGTATATACATGGTGTCCCAAAAAATGTATACACACTTTAACAGCTGATAGTTCAATTGATGTTTCGTTCTTTTCAGACTTAACCTATTGGAGTTAATAACAGGTTAAAAGTATATACTGTAAAACCAAAATACCTTTAGATAACTTGGGGGTCTTTCACTGTCTGAACTATCCAAACTCTCCCTCTCATAACTCAGGTACCAAATAGATTGGGACAGCGAGGGATGCTTGTGCTGTTATTAACAGGTTTGGATAAATGTTTTAGGTAAATGAGATGGGTATGGTATCTCGTTCCTCAAACTCTTACTACTCTCTATGAGAAATGCAGAACAAAACATAAATGAAGAACACATTACCTGCTCACTATCCAAATTCTCTCTGACTGTCCCCCGAATCAAGAAGATTCTTACAGCAAGGGAACCTGGCTGTTGTTATTGTTACTATTGGATGGGCCTGATTCTAACACTTGATGAAGAGGGTGTTAGACCACCCAGTGACCACCCTCCCCAGACCTGCCCACAGAGGTTAGATGGACTTAGCACAAAATACACTTACTGCTAAGAGAAGGGGGATAAGCCCCTGTCCCATCCTACCCCTACCAAGCCTTGAAGTCTCTGCCTGGAATGGATTTTTTTTTCAGGCCAGGAAAGCAGGGATCATGTACCCAGGGTCAAAATCAGGAGATGGGGGTGACATGACCTAGAAGAGTAACACATACCCTTGAGTTTCCCACCCCCACATATTTACTCAGCCCCATGGGGCAGTCCCCAACCTAACAAGGCTGGAAATCTGACCCAGACCTCACAGACTCCCAGAGAGTCACTGAATAATTTAGGGTGTTCTTCCACACTTAGGGAGGGTGGGGAGCAGAGGAACAGTTCTATGCCCTCCTAGGGCAGGGAGAGAAATGCAAGCTCTGTGTGAGATCACTGGGTGGGGGTGGGGGAAATCACATGCAAAAACCACTTTGGCCACACGAGGCCCAAAAGGCTGCTTGTTCTTGTTCATGCTAAGAGAAGCGTTTGGGATGAACTTCAGAGACAACGGGGTCAGCGGAACCTCCTGGTTCAGGGCAGGGTATAATGGGACCCCTTTCCTTCTGGCTCAGAGGAGATGGAAAGTGGGTGTTAAGAAAGAGGGAGATGAACAGGGTAGGGGAGTATGGAGAGGGGTAGACAGGGGTCTGGGGTTGAGACAGGGTGAAGGGACAGGACAGGAAGGAATGTAAGGAACAAAACAAAATCAGTTATTGTAGGATGGAGGTCAGGAGGTTGGACAGAGAAGGAGCCAGGACACTGGCCAGGACATAGGATGGAGTGAGGCTCAGGACAAGGGTTAGAGAAAAAAAGTAGGGGACAAAAGAGCAGAGCAGGGATCAGGGTCAGTATAGAACAGTAATCAGAAGACATGATGGGGGACACATCAAAACAGATTAAAGGAAGGGATAGAAAAAAGGGCAAGTGCAAGATGGAGGTAAGAAACAGGAAAAGACTGGTGTGGAATGAGAATAGGAATGAGGACAGCAATGGGACAAGAGAAGACAGGGGAAAACAGTACAGGTTTGGGGGCAGGGATAGGGCAGGAGACAAAGGGATGGTCTAAAGGTGGTTAGCCAGGATGGAGATTAGGAGTCAGGAGAGGGACCAGGGGGTTAGTACAGGGTGGGGAGAAAGTACAGAAGTCAGATGTCAGGAATCTACACAGACATGGATCCAATTGGGGTTAGAGAGACAGGATAGGACTGGAAGGGGTTCAGAGACTGGATAAGAGTTTAGGGAACAGGCAGGTCGAGCCTCGGGACAGAAACGGGGGTGATCAAGACAAGGCAAGATGAGCTTCATCGATAGAACAGGGTCAGGCGGAGGATCAGGGCAAGGATCCTGGGAACTGGATGGGCTTTGGGGTCAGGACTAAGTTTAGGGTGACAAAACAGGGGTGGCGGATGACGCCAGGCTAGAATATGGCTAGGTCCGGGGTCAGACCGGAGGTCCTCGGGTCAAAACTGGCCCGGGTTCGAGATTTTTAAAAGATGCAGTCAGGTTCGGCAAGGGTCCAGAGTGAGACCACGAGGTCAGAGGTGGAGGGGGAGAGCGGGCGTAAGTACATCCCCGGTTGGCCCTCACCCCGCCCAGTCTCCTCCCTTTCTTTCCCAGCGGGCGTTACTCACCCAAGGTCCTCGCCCGGCGGCATAGGCGGGGTCGATGTGGGCCGGGAGGGATGGTGGGCGCGCCCCTTCCCTCGCCGCCTCCCGCTCTTCCCACAGCTCGTGCCCGCTCCTCTTCCGCGCCCTGCGGTGGGCCGCGTTTGGTCGCGCCACTGGTAGCCTTGGGGGGCCAGATGGAGGTTACGGGGAGGGTGGGAGAGCAGCGCCGGCTCCGACGCGGGCGGGGGACCCCGGCCCCCCTACAGGTAACTCGGGTCGGTCCGCTCCTGGCTGCACCGCCGTTGGTCTCCAGCCTGCGGGGAGGAGGGGTGGCGGCTGACAGGGGGCGGGGTGCAAGACCACAGGCGGGGTGCGAGACCACAGCAGCGGCGGAGATCGATTGCGCAGGCGCCAGTTCAGGTCTCAGAGCCTGGGAGCACCGGGAGCGATCCAGCTGGGAGCGCGTGCGCACATGCTTTCTCGAGGGCGGCTGAGCTCTCCCCCTCCCCTGGCCACGCCCCCTCAGTGATCAGACTGGCGCCCCTCACCCCAAGTCAACCCCTAACGAACCACCAAGCAGTACCTTAAACTGCCTTCTATGAGACACCACCACACCTCCAAACTCCCCCAATACCTTCCGTGCCCCGAATGCACCTCAAACCACCCCTTATCATCTCCTAAGTTGTATCCCCAAACTGCTATCCATTGATCCGAAGCAATACTTCCAGTCCGCCCTCCATGGACACCCAAGCTGTGCAAACTGCTCTCCACTACCCCCAAGTTGTTCCCCCAAATGATCTGCAATAGGCCCTGAAACCATTAACCTCCCAAAAGCACTTTCAAATCATCCTCCATCTACCCTCAATACACACCCCAAACACCCTCCATTGACCCCAAGTTGCTCTCCATGTACCCTCCTAACCACACTCTACACCCTCAACACCACCCCAAGCATTGTCAGCTACCTTTGGTGTGGCCCCCACTTGCACCCCAAATCAATTTCAACCGTCACCGACCGGTTCCACCTCCAAACCATGTTCCATGAACCCCCACCAACCTTTTTTTAAAAAAAATATATACTTCTTTGTTGATTTCAGAGAGGAAGGGAGAAGGAAAGAGAGATAGAAACACCAATGATGAGAGAGAATCATTGATCAGCTGCCTCCAGCACGCCCCCTACTGGGGATCAAGCCCGCAACCCAGCCATGTGCCCTTGGCCGGAATCGAACCTGGGACCCTTCAGTCCGCAGGCTGATGCTCTATCCACTGAGCCAAGCCGGCCAGAGCACCACCAACCTTTCATTGACCAACCCTATACCCTGCAAAACCACCTTCCAACAGCCCCTGTCACTATCCCATATACTCCCAAGTACTCAACGTGATCCTCTAACTGCACTTCACACTACTTTCCACCAGCCTCTCCGCGTCCAAACTCCACTCCACTGATCCAAACTCCACCCCCAAAGCACTTCCCAATAGTCCCCAAGTACCTCCAAATAAATGCCAATTTTCTCTCTGGAGTTACCCAATCAGACCCCCCAAATCATACATCAGTGACCCAAATATATTAAAAAGCACTCTCCAATGATCTTTCCTCAATTGAGGTATATTTTACATACATAAAAATTGCCCACTTTAAGCATGCAATTCAGTTATTATAGTAAATTTACTCAAGTGTGCAAAAATCACCACAATCCACTTTTAGAGCATTTTTATTATTCCAATGAGATATCTCATGCTTGGGAGCATTTGAGACCCTGATTCTCAACAATGTTGTCAGTTTGGCTCAAATAAACTCATAAAAATTATCTAAAAAAAAATCTCTCTGGGGCAGGTTGGAGGGGATGGGAGAAGAAGGGGGACATGTGTAATACTTTCAACAATAAAGAATTATTTTTAAAAATAAAAAATAATCTCACACCCTAGCCGGTTTGGCTCAATAGAGTGTCAGCCTGCAGACTGAAGGGTCCTGGGCACATGCCCAGGTTGCAGGCTTGATCCCCAGTAGGGGGCGTGCAGGAAGCAGACAATCCATGATTCTCTCTCATCATTCATGTTTCTATCTCTCTCTCTCTCTCCCCCCTCTTCCTTCCTCTCGGAAATCAATAAAGATATTTTTTAAAATATCTCTCATGCCTGAATACAGTTAATCTCCATTCCCATTCTCATTCCCAGTCCCAGGGAACCTCTAATCTACTTTCTATCTCTATAGATTTGATTTTTATAAACATTTCATCTAAATGCAATATGTAGATTTTGGGTGTTTGACTTCTTTCACTTAGCATAATGTTTTTGAGGTTCATGTTGTAGCATTATCAGTGGTTTGTTCCTTTTATTGCTGAATATATTTCATACAATAATCTTTAATGGCTCCCCAAACCACCTACTAATAGCTCCCCAACTACAACTCATGATAGCCCTCTGATATCCAGGTCCCCAAATAGCATCTGAGACGGTACCCACCAGCCCTCAACTATATCCCCAAACCACACTACTGACCCTCAAACTTCATCACTAAACTATCCTCACAAAGCCTCATATTCACCCCAAATCTCCTTCCAATAGATAGTCCCCACTCTACCATCAAACTGCTCTGTAACTCCCCAAAGCATATCCCCAAAGTGCCCTTTCAATAATACCCAACTCTAACCCCAAACTACTCTCCAACGATTATAAACTTCGTCCCTAAAATTCTCCTTCCAAGAGCCCCCAAATCCACTTCTAAATATCCCTTAACTACCTTCCCTTGGCCCCAAACAATACCCCCAAACCACTCTTTAATGATCACTATACCCAATCTTGTCTTAAATTACATGCAGCTACACCCACAAAACATCTTTGAATTTTTCCCAATCATACACCCTAACCACCTTCCAAGAACTCTCAAACTACAACCTAAACCAGCAATTTTCAACCCTTTTCATCTCATGGCACACATAAACTAAGCATTTGCCCTAGCAGGTTTGGCTCAGTGGGTAGAGCGTTGGCCTGCAGACTGAAGGGTCCCCAGATTCGATTCTGGTCAAAGGCACATGCTCCGGTTTCGGGCTCAATCCCCAGGGTGGGGCGTATAGGAGGCAGTTGATCAATGGCTCTCTCTCATCATTGATGTTTCTCTCTCTCTCTCCCTCTCCCTTGCTCTCTGAAATCAATAAAATATATTAAAAATAAATAAATACACTAATTATTAAAATTTTGTGGTACACCAAAAAAATATTATACTTTTTGGTGATCTGACAAAAAAAATAGATATAATTTTGATTCATTCACACCGGATGGCTACTGTTGTGTTGGCTGTTGTCATTTTTTTGTTTGACAAGCTAAGGGAAAAGAGATTAGTGCTCCTGACTAAATAGTCAGTTATTGGATGTTTTTTTTAAAATATTTGTATTGATTTCAGAGAGGAAGGGAGAGGAAGAGAGAGATAGAAACATCAATGAAGAGAGAGAATTATTGATTGGCTGCCTCCTGCATGCCCCCTATTGGGGATTGAGCCCCTAACCCGGGCATGTGCCCTTGACCAAACCTGGGTCCTTTCAGTCCACAGGCCAATGCTCTATCCACTGAGCCAAACCGGCCAGGGCGGTATTGCATGTTTTAAAAATCCTTTCACACACCAGTGTGCTGTGGCAGGCAGATTGAAAATCACTGCTCTAAACTTTCCTGTAATACCCCAATACTATTTGAAAACATCCCCCATTTATCTTCCCAATCTCCCAACTATTCCTCCAGACCATCCTCCAGTGACCTACCACCCCCACCTCAATCTTGCCTTTGATGGCTCCAACTGAACCCAAACATTTTCCAATGGCCCCTAATTATACTCTTAAACTGCCCTCAATAAACCCCAAGCATACCCCTAAGTCCCTCCAACAACACCAAATTTACCCTCAAGCCATTTGTGGCTGCTATAACAAATTACCACAAACTTGATGGCTTAAGACATAAGAAATTTATTCTCTCACAGTTCTGGGGGACAGAAGATCAGAATCAAGGTGCCAGCGCATGCTCCCTCCAGAGGCTCTAGGAGAGAATCTGTTGCCCCTTCCTCTCTTGGTGGCTGTCAGCATTTCTTGGCTTGTGTCTGCATCACTACAGTCTCTGCCTTGTTTTTTTCTTTCTGTCAAATCTGCCTCTGCCTCCCTCTTTTTTTGTTTTTTATTTTTTAATATATTTTTAATTGATTTTAGAGAGGAAGGTAGAGGGAGAGATAGAAACATCAATGATGAGAGGGAATCATTGATTGGCTGTCTCCTGCACGCCCCCTACTGGAGATCGAGCCTGCAACCCAGGCAGGTGCCCTTAGCCAGAATCTAACCTGGGACCCCTCAGTCCGTAGGCGGATGCTCTATCCATTGAGCCAAACCAGTTAGGGTCCTCTTTTTTTTTTTTTTTTAATCCTCACCTGAGGATATGTTTTATTGATTTTGGGAGAGAGAGAGAAACATTGATGTGAGCAAGAAACATCCATCCATCAGTTGCCTCCTAAACTCACCCCAACTGGGGATCAAACCTCTAATTGACTGGGAATTGAATCCACCACCTTCTGGTGTATGGGAAGATGCTCCAAACAACTGAGCCACACTGGCCAGGGTCACCAGCAGCACCATTAACGTTCATATTTCTACCAACACTCTGCTTATGATGCTATATATATTCTCCAAGGCAATATATGCTTTTCTACTGTGCGCCTCCCCTTCTGAGCCGTCACCAGGAGTGCTTTTAATATTCGTATTTCTACTAACAGTCTGTTCAAGGCAATTTAGGCTTTTTCTTTTTCTTTTTCTATTTTCTCCTTCTTCTAGGCTTTTTTCTTTGCTTTTTTGGTTAATCCTCACTGGAGGATACTTTTTTTTCCCATTGATTTTTTTTTTAAGTGAACATATCAAGATTTTATTGTCATATTATAAAACAAAACATGAAGCTTAGAACTGGATCACTTGACCCTTACTCCTCTTCTCTCCTTCCATCCTTCCAGTTCAAAATGCTTGCATCTCTTAACAGCCAGCATTCTCTTATATCGGCAGTTGGGCTCAACGCATTCAAGCCTCAGCACAACCTTCTTTGTCGTTTTAGCCTTTTTTTTTTTTTCTTTTTTTTTTTTTTTGGAAAATCGGCTTAGGCCTAAACCGGTTTGGCTCAGTGGATAGAGTGTCGGCCTTCGGACTGGGGGGTCCCGGGTTCAATTCCGGTCACAGGCACGTCCCCAGTGGGGTGTGTGCAGGAGGCAGCTGATCGATGTTTCTCTCTCATCGATGTTTCTAGCTCTCTCTCTCTCTTCCTTCCTCTCTGTAAGAAATCAATAAAAAAATTTTTATTTTTTTAATATATATATTTTATTGATTTTAGAGAGGAAGGGAGAGGGAGAGAGATAGAAACATCAATGATGAGAGAGAATCATTGATTGGCTGCCTCTTGCACACCCCCTACTGGGGATTGAGCCCACAACCCAGGCATGTGCCCTTGGCCGGAATCGAACCTGGGACCCTTCAGTCCGCAGGCTGACGCTCTATCCATTGAGCCAAACCAGCTAGGGCTATTTTTTTAAAAAAAGAAACTTGGCTTAGTCTGCCCACAGTAGCCACTCTGCTTCCTATCAAAACACCGCTTTCCCTGCGCACACAGAGAATCCTTGGCCTTCTTGTACTGTGTTACTTTGTGGGGTTGATGCTTGCCACACTTCTCACAGAAAGTTCAGCGGGTTTTACGAACGTTCACCATGTTTGCGAGCGCTATCAGCAGGGGGGGAAAGCTCCCATTGATTTTTTAGAGAGAGGGAAAGACAGAGAGAAACATCGATGTGAGAGAAACACATCGATTGATTGCCTCCTTCGCGCACCCGGACCAGGGTCTGGGCCAGGAAGGAGCCTGCTGCCAAGGTACGTGCCCTGGACCCTATTCAAACCCGGGACCCTTTGGTCCGAAGGCCTATGCTCTATCCACTGAATTAAACAGGCTAGGGCTAGGCTTTTTCTTTTGTTGTTGTTGTTTTGTGTTTTTGTTGTTGTTAATCCTCACTGGAGTATGTTTTTCCATTGATTTTTAGAGGGAGTGGAAGGGAGGGAGAGAGACACATTGATTGGGTGCCTCCCACATGCACCTTGACTGGAATCGAACCCAAGAGCCATCAGTCCGAGAGTCAATGCTTTATCCACTGAGCAAAACTGACTGGGGCTAGTCTAGGCTTTTTCTATCATGTGCCTCAAAATTCTTCCAGCTTCTACCCACTATCCATTTCCAAAGCCATTTCAATGTTTTTAGGTATTTGTTACAACATGTTATAAACTGAATTATGTCCCCCCCAAATCCATATGTTGAAGCTTTAACCCCCAATATGACTATATTATGAAATAGCACCTGTAAGGAGGTGATTACAGTTAAATGAGGTCATAAGGGTGGGGCCCTAATGCAATAGAACTGGTGTCCTTATAAGAAAAGGAAGAGACAGCAGGAGTGCATGTGCCCAAAGGAAAGGCCATGTGAGGACACAGCAAGGGCAGCCATCTTCAAGTCAGGAAGACAACCCTCATCAGAAACCAACCCAGATGGCACGCTGAACTATGACAAAATACATTTATGTTGTTTAATTCACCCAGTATGTAGTATTTTGTTATGACAGCCCAATCAGGCTAAGACACAGCAGCATCTCACACCTAGGTACCAAAATCTATATTAATTTCCTGTGGTTGCTGTAACTAATTGCTACAAATTTAGTGGCTTAAAATATAAGAAATCTGCCCTAGCCGGTTTGGCTCAATAGATTAAGCGTCAGCCTTCGGACTGAAGGGTCCCAGGTTCGAATCTGATCAAGGGCACATGCCCAGGTTGCGGGCTCGATCCCCAGTAGGAGGCATGCAAGAGGCAGCCTATCAATGATTCTCTCTCATCATTGATGTTTCATCTCTCCCTCTCCCTTCCTCTCTGAAATCAATAAAAATATATATTTTTAAAAAGAAATCTGTTCTTTCCCAGTTCTGGAAGCGAGAAATCCCAAATCAGTTTCATTGGGTCAAAATGAAGGTATCCGCAGGGGCATACTCTCCCTAGAACAGTGATGGGCAACCTTTTGAGCTCGGTGTGTCAAACTTCGCCAAAAAAACCGAGCATAACTCGGGTAGTGTGTCCCTTTGAGGAAAAAACATTATTTCGTGATATTTATAGTTTAAATAACATAAATGTTTCATCCTCGGCATGCGGCCACCTCAGCGGCCGTGTGTCATCAGAAATGGCACTGACACGCGTGTCAGAGGTTCGCCATCACTGCCCTAGAAAATTGAGGGGGAGAATCTGTTTGTTGCCTCTTTCAGCCTCTGGTGGCTGCTGGCATTTCTTGGCCTGTGGCATCACTACAATCTCTGCCTTCAAGGTCGCATTGCCTTCTCCCTTTCTGCCTGTCATATTTGCCTCTGCTTTCCTCTTATAAAGAAACTTGTGATTACAATTAGATTCCATTCAGATAATCCAGGATAATATCCCCATCTCAAAACCCTTAATTTAATCACACCTGCAATCCATATAAAGTAACATTCACAGGTTCCAGAGACTTGGACATGGGCATTTTAAAAAAGAATTTTCTTGTATTATTATTTTTTAAAATATTTTTATTGATTTTTTTTACAGAGAGGAAGGGAGAGGGATAGAGAGTTAGAAACATCGATGAGAGAGAAACATCGATCAGATGCCTCCTGCACACACCCCACTGGGGATGTGCCCTCAACCACGGTACATGCCCTTGACCGGAATCGAACCTGGGACCCCCCAGTCCACAGGCCGACGCTCTATCCACTGAGCCAAACCAGTTAGGGCTATTTTTTTTTAATTTATTGATTTGAGAGAGAGAGAGAAAGGGAGAGAGAGAGAGAGAGAGAGAGAGAGAGAGAGAGAGAGAGAGAGATTTGTTGTTCCATTTATGCATTCATTGGTTGATTTTTGTATGTGCCCTGACCCGGATCAAACCAGCAACCTTGGCATATGGAGATGATGTTCTAACCAACTGAGCTGCCTAGCTAGGGCAGAAGACATGGACATCTTTTGGAGAGGCATTAGTCAGCCTACCATACCATCCTACGACAGTTAACAGCTCTACTCCTTAAACTCCTTTACAGAAGACCAAACTCTATCTTTAAACACTCACTGTCTTGCTATAGTCCCTCCAATTGCACCCCAAACCATCTTCCAATCCCAACTCTATTTCCAATTTGCCCTCCAATAGCTACCATCTGCATGCTTAAACGGTCCTCTAGCAGTCCCATTCCTCCTGAAGACCTTCACATGATCATTTAGTTGCATGAAAACTGTCCTGTGGTAGCCCCCGACCTTACCCCAAGCCACCCTCACCACTCACATCTATCCCTAAATATCCCAGCGTCACCATCCAATTGCCCTCTTTCTTTCCTCCATATCTCCCAATCGCCCCACCCTGCTGTTGTCTCTTTTATTTTTAATATATTTTATTGATTTTTTTACAGAGAGGAAAGGAGAGGGATAGAGAGTTAGAAACATGGATGAGAGAGAAACACCATCAGCTGCCTCCTGCACGCCCCCTACTGGGGATGTGCCCTCAACCAAGGTACATGCCCTTGACCGGAATCGAACCTGGGACCTTTCAGTCTGCAGGCTGACGCTCTATCCACTGAGCTAAACCGGTTTCGGCCTGCTGTTGTCTCTTAATGAAACCCCAGCTGCACAAGAAAAGGAGGGAGAGAGGGAAGAAAGGAGAGAGAGAGGGAGGGAGGGAAAGAGGGAGGGAGGGAGGGAGGGAAAGAAAGGGAGAGAAGTGTTCAAAAAAGTTGTGAGCGAGTAAGAGTTTAAGAGAGAGGGGCTGACCAAGAAACTAGAAACACCAATCAGAAAGGACATATGCACCCCTATGTTCATAGAGGCACAATTCACCATAGCTAAGATTTGGAAACAGCCTAGGTGCCCATCAGCAGATGAGTGGATTAAAAAACTGTGGTACATCTACACAATGCAATACTAAGCTGCGGTAAAAAAGAAGGAATTCTTACCATTTGCAACAGCATGGGTGGAACTGGAGAGCATTATGCTAAGTGAAATAAGCCAGTCAGAGAAAGATAAATATCACATGATCTCATTCATTTGTGGAATATAATGAACAACATAAACTGATGAACCAAAACAGATCCAGTGACAGAGGAGTGTTGATCAGACCATCAAACTTCAGTGGGAAGGCAGGGGAGGGTGGGGGTAAGCGGGAGAGATCAACCAAGGGACTTGTGTGCATGCATATGAGCCTAATCAATGGACACAGACAACAGGGGGGTGGGGCATTAGTGGGGGGTGGGGGGTAATGGGGGAATAAGGACACATATGTAAAAAAAATTAAAATTAAATAAATAAATAAATAAATAAAAAGAATGAAGAAAAAAAGAGGGGCTGAGAGAAATGGAGGATGGGTTTATTGTGCAGGATATGTGATGGGGGAAGCACTAATGGAAACATTTTGGATGTGTATATGAAGCTCATGTTTATAGGATTGAGGTGTGTTACAGGATAATTAACCTGTGGATCTAATGCTGTAATTTTCCCTCCCACTTTGCCACACGTCTTTTTTTAAAAAATATTTTTTTAATTGATTTCAGAGAGGAAGGGAGAGGGGAGAGAGAGAGATAGAAACATCAATGGTGACAGAGAATCATTGATTGGCTGCCTCCTACATGCCCTCTACTGGGGATCAAGCAGGAAACCTGGGTATGTGCCCTTGACTGGAATCGAACCTGGGACCCTTCAGTCCACAGGTTGACGCTCTATCCACTGAGCAAAACCAGCCAGGGCGAGAGAGAATTATTGATCGGCTGCTTCCTGCACACCTCCTACTGAGGACTGAGCCCACAACCCTGGCATGTGCCCTGACTGGTAATCCAACCATGACCTCTTGGTTCATGGGTGGATGCTCAACCACTGAGCCACACCAGCTAGGCTACGAGTTCCATTTGGAATTTTTTTTCTTTATTGATTAAGGTATTACATATGTGTCCTTATCCCCCCCCCACTCATGCCCTCACCCCCCTGGTGTCTGTGTCCGTTGGTTAGGCTTATAAGCATGCATGCAAGTCCTTTGGTTGATCTCTCCTCCTTACCCCCACCCTCCTCTGCCTTCCCTCTGAGGTTGGATAGTCTGATCGACATTTCTCAGTCTCTGGATCTGTTTTTGTTCATCAGTTTATGTTGTTCATTATATTCCTACAAATGAGTGAGATCATGTGATATTTATCTTTCTCTGCCTGGCTTATTTCACTTAGCATAATACTCTCCAGCTCCACCCATGCTGTTGCAAATGGTAAGAATTCCTTCTTTTTTACAGCAGTGTAGTATTCCATTGTGTAGATGTACCACAGTTTTGTAATCCACTCATCTGCTGATGGGCACTTAGGCTGTTTCCAAATCTTAGCTATAGTGAATTGTGCTGCTATGAACATAGGGGTGCATATATCCTTTCTGATTGGTGTTTCTAGTTTCTTAGGATATATTCCTAGAAGTGGGATCACTGAGTCAAATGGGAGTTCTATTTTTAGTTTTTTGAGGAAACTCCATACTGTTCTCCACAGTGGATGGCTGCACCAGTCTGCATTCCCACCAGCAGTGCATGAGGGTTGTGCTGGTGAGGATGCAGAGAAAAAGAAACCCTCGTGCATTTTGGAATTTTTATTGGTAATGTATTAATTTTTCAAAAGTTTATTTATGGAGGAATTGTCTTTATTATGTGGATAATAATTTTTAAAATATATTTTACTGATTTTTACAGAGAGGAAGGGAGAGGGATACAGAGTTAGAAACATCAAAGAGAGACAATCATCCATCGATCGGATGCCTCCTGCACACCCCCTATTGGGGATGTGCCTGCAACCAAGGTACATGCCCTTGACCGGAATCGAACCTGGGACCCCCCAGTCCACAGGCCGACGCTCTATCCACTGAGCCAAACCGGCTAGGGCTGTGGATAATAATTTTGTGTGAGCCTGTAGGAATGTTCGTGTTGACCAAGTCAACTTGGCATGTAAGGGTGCCAATACCAAAAGGTGCAAGACAAGTAGGAGCTCAGTGAAGTTCCCAGAGGTCCCGCTGATGGACAGGATCTTGGGATATTGGAAAGAAGGAAGGGAAGGTTGTAGATCCAGGGGTTCTGTGAGCTGACTGTGCACCTGAAGGTATGGGTGGAACCCTTCGCTGTGTGCAAGCTGGCTTGCATGTATGTGGCACACAAAGGAGCTCAACAAATGTTTGTTGAATCTGTGCACAATCAAATGAATCAAATTATTTTTTGGAGAGCCTATTGTATGTCAAACAACCTGCTAGTACTTTACATAAATTCTCTCTAATCCTTATAACAACTCTGCCAGACAGTTACCATGACTCCAGTTTAATAGGTCAGGAAAGCGGTGGCTCAGAGAGGCGAAGTCCCTTGTCCATATCCAAACCCTGGTCTTTAGATTCCAGTAGTCATTCCCCAAAAGGATCAGATCTAATTTCCACCCTTCCACTCATTCATCCATGTGTCAAGGATTTATTAAGCACCTATTGTGTAGCCCAACGACCTCGTACAACAAGTGCTCCAGTGCCATAGAGTAGGCAGCGCACTCACAGGAAGACGGGCTGAGCGGCTGGACGGTGGGTACCGAAAGGGCGGGGTTTCTGGTGCATATCTCTAGGGTATGTAGCTGCCTAGGGCTAGGCCAAGTAGTTATTATGGCTTTGGCTAGATCGAGGTTAAAGCGAGGTCTAGGAAGCCGATGTTAGGCACATTGGCCGACAGGGGGCGCAGTTCCGCAGCTAGAAATGTGGCCTGAAAATCTGGGCACCTACTGGCCATCCATGCGCAGGCGCAGAAAACCCAAGGAGCGGCTTATTGGCCAACCGAGGGATACTTTCAGAAGAGAAGGCGTGGCTTGATTAATTACCTCTCGTTGATTTGCTTCGATCTCTGAGGGCGCGGCCTCGGCTCCCTTCTCTGAATGAGGGCCGGCCAATCTAGTTTTCCCTTCGCATCAGAGGCGTGTTTTAGGGCGGGATCTTGAAGCAGCCCTTGATGATTGGCCGCCTCCATCAGAGGGCAGAGCCGGGAGAGCTGTCCATCTTACTTGCGCTCACTTCCTGTGGAGTTTCCCCAGCTCAGGGAGGAGGGGGAAAAGGACGAGGGGGAGGAGGGCGGTCGTCCGGGGTTAGGTTCTGAGGTTGGGGGGGGGGGGTGGTGTTGGTCCGTTCAGGGCGGGGGATGACTCACAGCCCAGCCCATCTCCCCGACGTCGCCCGCCCGCGCAGAGCTCGCTCCATGGCTTAGCGGGGGAGGCGGTGGCGAGCAGGGGGAGGGGGACTCTTATTTTGTTAGGGGGACCGGGCTGAAGCCCGACCGGCCTGGCAGGGCTCGCCCGGGGCCGGGCGTCATGTCTCATGTGGCCGAGCCAGCTCGGGACGGCGGCGTAGAGGCCAGCGCGGAGGGCCCTCGAGCCGTGTTCGTGCTGTTGGAGGAGCGCAGGCCGGCCGACTCAGCCCAGCTGCTCAGGTGCGGGGCCGCTTGGGGCCAGTAGTGCTGACTGGGGTTCCCGGGAGGCTGATTTGGGTGCAGTAGGGGCCCTGGTCTGGGATGGGAGGGCCTCGGCCTAGGGTTGGAGGACGTCGGGGCGCCCGTCTTGGGGGGGCACCTAAGGAATCCGGCGGTGGCCTGCTTGAACTGAAGCTTAAAAAGAGTCCTGGAAGTGCATTAAGGGAAGCCTGGTTCAGATTTGGAGGTGGGGGGGGGGGGAGTTGACTGGGTCTCTAGAGGGACTTATTCTGATGTGTCCAGAAACAGGTCCAGGGTAGCTGAACTTGGGCGACTGAGGCTCTCATTAGAGGCTGAATTTGGGGTCCTTGAGTCGGGCATGAGGGGGGATGAAGTTGAGGGGGCACTCTGTAGGGGAGGCACTGCTTTTAAGGGACTCTTAGCTCAGTGTCAGAGAAGGGTTTGGGGGGACAGAGGTGCTATCTTGGGAGCTTGGTGATTCTCAATGGCTGGTTGCTGGAGGCTGTGTTTGGGGATCATATGAGTCTGGTAGGATTTGGGGGTGTCTCAGATAATGCTGCGTGAGACCAGCCTTGTGAGTGTGTGTGAGCTAGAGAAGCAACATTCATCAAGACTTGACCAGAATAATCTCTTCACTCCTTACTATCGACCCAACTGGATCAGATCCCAAGGAGAGTGAAAAAACATCCCCTCTCCGCGCCCCCCCCCCCCCGGGCTTCATTGGGGCTTGAATGGGAGACAGGCAGACAGAGGTGATGGAGATGGTGCTACCTCTTAGCTCAGTGAAGAAGGCTTCAGACTTTTGATTTGGGAACCCAGAGGAGGGTCTTGTTCCTATTGCCACTTGCCCTAGCCTCTTAGCAAGCCAACCTCTGCTCACTCCACACACACACACACACACGCACACACGCACACACGCACACACACACACACACACACGTTCTTTTTATCTCACCCTCCTAGTCTATCTCTCAGACCCTGGGGATAATCTTGAATCTGTCACCAGAGCTGGAATGAGCACCAATTGCTCCATCCCTATCCGGGTGGGTCCTATCATCAGCGGCCTTGGAAGCCCCAGCCCCCGTTTCTCCCAAGTTCTGTGCAATGGGTGTGTAAGCACGGGAGGGGGCCTTGAGCTACTTTCTGCCTGGAATTGTGCTGAGCTCCGCGGATCCTGGAGCTTCCTCTTCCCAACTTCCTGGGTGGTTTTAGGGCCCCGTCTGAGGGTGAGGAAAGGAAGGAAGACAGATCTTTGGGGAGGGCAGAAAATTCTTGCCAAGTGAAGTCACCCACAATCTCAGAATTCTGAATCTTTGACTAAATTCAAGGACGCATATCCATCTGCGTGCACGATTCGGTCCCCTGCACCCTAGGGTCTTACTCCCAGCATGGAGGCCTGAGCAAGGAGCCTTTGCGTATCTTCTGATGCCTTTATAACAACGTAGATCATCACAGTAGTTGAAAGGGAGGGGTGTACATGACTTGTGTGCCAGTGGGTGTTGGTATTGGAGGCGTGTGCCTTTTGATCTATTCCCCAAAAACTGGAGAGCGGTGGGCCGGCTCATCAGGCCAAGAAAAGAAAGCTCACGGAAAGTGGATCTCCCACCCAAATGCTCCCTCTTGTAAATCCAGATTGTTGCTCCCAGGGCAGCCTTTGATGTTTCCATTTTGGATTTGGGTACGCGTTGGCACCCCATGAACTCTGGCTGGGGAGGGGGGCAACTCATTTGCAAAGTGGCGGATCCTTCTATAAAAGCGAATCATTGACCCCGGTTCTCTTTGTGATGCATTCAGTTGGTGTCACAATGGGCTGTTATACTGAGGGATGCCCCTACCGTGCTGCATGTGTGTGGACAACGTGGGCTCACATTCAGCAGCCTGAAAAACAGGAGGGGGTGTGGGGGGCTGGGAGAGCTCTGAATGCAAAGTCAGGAGGCCCGCAAAGTGAATCTGGCCTTCCCAAATTCTTCGTTGGCATTTTCCTCAAGCCCAGGTTGTGGTAACACGTCTGTGTTCGAGCACGCTGTTGGGATCCAGGCACTCTTATTGTTTCCAATCTTAAGGGACTGTGGGTAACACAGCAAAAAGATAATGGGGAGGAGGAGGAGAGGGCGTGGGAATTGCTGGTGGTGCTACCCAGCGCCGTGGCTGAATGTTAGAGATACACTGTTTTCCTTCTTATCTCCCCCTCTCTCTTTCTCTTTCTCTTTCTCTTTCTTGGAGGGGATTGAGGTCTCCATACAATAACTGACCACCACCCCTACCTCACCCTCACCCTCAGCCTGAACTCTTTGCTTCCGGAATCCGGGATTGTTGCTGACATCGAATTAGAAAACGTCCTTGATCCGGACAGCTTTTACGAGCTCAAAAGCCAGCCCCTATCGCTACACTCAAGGTAATGTCTCCTCTGACGCCTCTCCCAATTCCTCAGGGCCCTCCATTCCCTCTTGGTGGGCAGGGGCCCTCAGTGCCAGCCCAACCCATTCCCTCTCTCCACCAGTTTGTTATTTTCCAGTCAGTAAAATAAGGGGCCAGAAAAAGCATGTTATGTGAAAGCAGGTGGCCAAGCTAGGATTCTGGTATCTCGGACTAGACCTCAGCTGCCTTCCCCCGACCCCACCTGCACACCCATTCATTCACAAATATGGCTGCAGCAGCATCCCTCGAGTGCCCAGAGACTGGGTGTGGCTTGCTCTAGCTCAGTGCCCAGATAGGCCGAGCCATACCCACAACCCCTGCTCACCCCTCCCCCACTCAACAAACTCCCCCACCCCCAGCCCTTGAGGAACCCCTGCTGGTCTCTTCTTTCCCCAAGCTGGGGAAGTCTAAATGTGCTGAGTCATGGGCTTGGGCTCTAAGCGAGGGGAGGGGACCTGGAAGAGGGGCAGGAAGAGAGGATTGTGAAATTTCTGAGATTTTCAAGACTGAGTAGCTCCTGGGACTAGAGGCCCAGGCAGGGGAGGAAGAAGGTACTGCGATTGTCCTGCAGCCTGATGCCCAACCCCAGGAGCTAAGGAAGCATCTCCAGCCCCAAAATTGAGCTGTTTCTGTTGCCACAGCCTCCCTTAAATAGGGTAAAGCCCCTTGCCCAGAGCCAAGCAGTGGCATCTCTGCTCAATATAGGAACAGACCCAAATTGAGGCTTCACCGTAAGGAATGAAGGCTAAAATTCCCCCCCACCAGACTGACCCCTGAGGGCTGCTACCAGGCCTGGCTCCTGTGCTTACTCCATCACATTAGGTTTGGGACGAGACTTTTAGCTTACTTGTGGCCCCATATTTCCCATTCCACAGCCTCCCAATATCACTGCAGGCCACACCAGCCACCCCAGCTACACTGTCTGCATCATCTTCTGCAGGGGGCTCCAGGACCCCTGCCATGTCCTCTTCTTCTTCATCGCGGGTCCTGCTGCGGCAGCAGCTCATGCGGGCCCAAGCCCAGGAGCAGGAGAGGCGTGAGCGTCGGGAACAGGCTGCAGCCTCTCCCTTCCCCAGTCCTGCACCTGCCTCTCCTGCCATCTCTGTGGTTGGTGTCTCTACTGGGGGCCACACGTTGGGCCGTCCTCCCCCTGCTCAGGTGCCCAGGGAGGTGCTCAAGGTAAGGTCCAGAGTCCCTGGGGAGTGGTCCTGGTGACTTTTAGCCGAGGTCCTAGAGCCCTAAGGAAGGTCTTTAGGTGCTGTTAAAGTAGGCTTTGCCAGTGTCCCATTGTGTTTCGGGGTTCTGCGATTTTCTTGTGGAATTGTGAGGGGCTCTTAGGGGCCACAGGATGTCTTGGTGGACCATGGAGGGTAGTGAGTGCCCCCAAGTGGGCCCTAGGGTCTGTGGAGTGGCTTTGGAGGAAGAGCTGCATATGTATGTGGTGCATTAGGAGTTCTGTGGCTTTTGGATGTCTTGGGAAGCAATATGTAGTTCCTGGGTATCAGAGACAAGGGTGGAGTCTTGGGGACTGTGACAGAGGGGGCTCCAGAAACCGAGGGGTTCAACCATCCATGGATGGATCCTAGTGGCTGTGAGGGGTGTCCAAGAAAGGGAATTTGGGTGCTGGGAGAGACTTACCAGTATTTGGGGGCGGGGTTCTCAGATTCTGGGCCCGGTTTACCCACAGGTACCTCTCTGAGTCCTGTTCTACCTTGTCCCCTCCTGTCCCTCCTTCCCCTCATCCCACAGGTGCAGACCCATCTAGAGAACCCGACACGCTACCACCTGCAGCAGGCCCGCCGGCAGCAGGTCAAACAGTACCTGTCCACCACTCTTGGGCCCAAGCTGGCTTCCCAGGCACTCACCCCACCACCGGGGGCTGCGAGTGCCCAGCCGCTCCCTGCCCCTGAGGCCGCCCATGCTACTGGCCCTACAGGCAGCGCCCCTAACAGCCCCATGGCACTACTCACCATCGGGTCCAGCTCAGAGAAGGAGGTATGTGGCTGCAGACAACCCTCCGGTGCTCCACCCTCCGACTTCTGCTAACCCTCCTCCATATTTGCTTCTGTCCCCAGATTGATGATGTCATTGATGAGATCATCAGCCTGGAGTCCAGTTACAACGATGAGATGCTCAGCTATCTACCTGGAGGCACTGCGGGGCTGCAGCTCCCCAGCACGGTAAGGCCCCGAGATGGGAAGTTGGTTTAACAACTTAGCGCATCCCTGTGTCACTGAGACTACATCAGGATTGGCTATGTGTATAAGAGACCATGACCGTCACCTTGGATTGTATTAAGATAGAGAAGGAGACTATATGTTGATAATGGGGCATAGCAATGCCCTGAGACCTTTAGTTGGATTGCATGGAAAGGTAGACCTTGTAGATTTTTTTTTTGTAGAGTGGGAGGGCGAGAAAGAGTGAGAGAGAGAAACATCAATGTGAGAGAGACACATCAATTGGTTGCCTCTGCTCCCACCCAACTGGGGCAGGGATCGAACCCCCAACCCTTGGTGCATGGGCTGATGCTCTAACCTCTTAAACACAGTGTCCAGGGAAACCTTGTAGATTTTGATACATACAGGATGGGGACTTCCTGTATGTATAGAACTATTGGGACATAATAAGCTGCTCGCTTGAACTTCAATGTAGGAGGGATCAAGAGATGGGACTTACTTATTTATTTATTACTTTTTTATTAATCCTCACCTGAGGATATTTTTCCGTTGCTTTTCAGAGAGAGTGGGAGGGAGGAAGGGAAGGAGGGCGGGGGAGAGAGACAGAGGAGAGAGAGAAAAATCAACTGGTTGCCTCCCGCACACCCCCCCCCAACCAGGCTGGGGATGGAACCTGCAACCTAGGTTCGTGCCCTTGACTAGGAATCTAATCCGTGACCCTTCAGTGTGCGGACCCCCTAACAGCTGAGCCACACCAGCCAGGGCAAGATAGGGGGGTCTTTTAGCCTTTTGAATGTACCAAGAGACTGAAACACATCAAAAGTCTCAAAACTTAGCATGGTTGGACCTTGAAGTGATTCCAGGTACTACGTCTCTTTGCAGCGAACCGTGCCAAGAGGCGGGGGCCTCGCAGAGAGTGGATGAAACCAACACATTGTAACATTCTGGTTCTCAAACATTCCCGAGTCCTATAACTTGTTTCAGGGCATACCAAGAGGCTGTTGTTTTGTTTCTTTCCGACTTACCAAGAGGGTAGAGGCATATATAAAATTTATACCAGTTTATTAGAACTCTGTGTTGATTTGGACACAGCTAGAGATTAGAGTCTTATACTAGATGGATCCAGCAGATTGGTGAGGGTTTCAAGAGATGAAATCCTATCGAGAGATGGGACTAATTACTTACAGATTAGGATGTTGCCCTAGGGAGTATCCAGGAGAGTGCAAAGGGGAGAAAACAACGTAGGCGGACATAAAAGCAGTGCTAGTTGTGTAGTTGGACAGGAAATCCTGGGAGGTCAGAATATACAAGAAGATACTTGAATCAGAGCGTTGGTGCATGGCAGCTGGAGACTATGTATGTAAGGTGGTGCAACGCAGTCACAGCAAAAGACTGGAGATTGGGCTGGAACTCTCCAGAAGGCCAGATTTGGGGTGGAACGTTGCCATGACAATTTCCCAAGGTCTGAGAAGATTGGGTTGGAGTGTTCCAAGAATGCTGGATTGGAATGTCGTGCTGGGACAGGGAGGGGTTGGGGGGGCTGATGGACTGAAATGTTCCATCGGAGTCTACAACGACCTGAGAAGGGTGGCTTTGCATTTCTTCTCTCAGAGCCAGCCCCAGGTTCGGGAGAGGCGCTTCAGAGCTCACGGGGGCATTGATTTGAGGGGCTGCAGGGGCATGATGAACAGGCCAGGCAGGCTCGAGTCCCCAGCAAAGCGGGGTAGGTCCATTTGATCCTGTCCTCCCTTATTTTTTTAAATATTCATCCTTTTTTAAAAAAATATTTTTATTGATTTCAGAGAGGAAAAGAGGGGGAGAGAAGATATAGAAACATCAGTGATGAGAGAGAATCATTGATTGGCTGCCTCCTGCACGCCTCCCACTGGGGATGGAGCCCACAACCCGGGCATGAATGGAAATTGAATGGTGACCTCCTAGTTCATAGGTTGACGCTCAGCCACTGCACCACACCAGCCTTATTGAGTCACCATGTGAAATTCCCTTGAAAGAGAAGATTCCTGTACTGAGTCAGCCAATCCTCGCATTAAGAGGCGTGTCTTTGGGGATGTGTGGAGGGTCAGGAGCCTGGTTCTAAGATGGGGCTGAGCCTGAGTTTGTTGCTAATCATCCTTTCTCTGCCATGCCTGCCCGCAGCTGCCTGTGTCAGGGAATCTGCTTGATGTGTACAGTAGTCAGGGTGTGGCGACACCTGCCATCACTGTCAGCAACTCCTGCCCAGCTGAGCTGCCCAACATCAAACGGGAGATCTCTGGTAAGGGCCAGGCTTAGCCCCATGTCTGCCAGGTGTGAGGGTGGGCCTGGTTCCGGGGGAAGGGGTTTAAGTAGACAGAAAAGGGAACTCGTTGCCCTCTTTTTCCACATGGCCCATGGTGCTACTCTCACCCCACTGCCTCTCATCTTGGGTTTAACAAATGGCCCATCACCATGGCTTCTTGAAAAATAGTAAGAAAAAGTGGCATTTTTTAAAAAATATATATTTTTATTGATTTTTTAAAGAGAGGAAGGGAGAGAGATAGTTAGAAACATCGATGAGAAAGAAACATCGATCAGCTGCCCCCTGCACACCCCCTACTGGGGATGTGCCCGCAACCAAGGTACATGCCCCCGATCGGAATCGAACCTGGGACCCTTCAGTCCGCAGGCCGACACTCTATCCACTGAGCCAAACCGGTTTCGGCAAAAAGTGGCATTTTTTGTTAATTCTTACCTAGGGATATTTTTTTCCATTGATTTTTAGAGAGTGTGTATGGAAGGGAAGAAGAGAGAGAGAAAGAGAGAGAGAAAACATTGATGTGAAAGAGACACGTTAATTGGTTGCCTCCTGCATGCACCCTGACTGGAGCCGGGATCAAATCTGCAACCCAGGCACTTGCCCTTAACCAGGAATCAAACCCACGCCCGTCAGGCCAACGCTCTAACCACTGAGCACACTGGCTAGGGCAAGAGTGGCATTTTTTAAAAATATATTTTTACTGATTTCAGAGAGGAAGAGATAGATAGAAACATCAATGATGAGAGTGAATCATTGATCGGCTGCCTCCTGCAAGCCCCCTACTGGGGATTGAGACCGCAACCTGGGCATGTGCCCTTGACCGGAATCAAACCCGGGACCCTTCAGTCTGCAGGCTGGCACTCTCTCCACTGAGCCACACCAGCTAGGGCCAGAGTGGCATTTTTAAAAAGGTCATTTCCCCTGCATGTGCCCACCAAAGCCTACCTCAGCAACACACACTACCCTCCTTCTTTCCCATGCCCAGAGGCCCTGACTACCTCCACTCTCTTCCAGAGACAGAGGCCAAGGCCCTTTTGAAGGAACGGCAGAAGAAGGACAATCACAACCTAAGTGAGTGAGAGCATATGCCCTTGCCACCATGCTCTGCAGCCCTGCCTCGCTCTGTGCCCCAGCCTGCCTTGGGGGTCCCAACGCCCCAATTTCTCCTCTTCGCTCCTTGGCCTATTGATGACTCTTTCCCACTTCTATCTCCCCCTCCTCCAAAGTTGAACGTCGCAGGCGCTTCAACATTAACGACAGGATCAAGGAGCTGGGCACCCTCATCCCCAAGTCCAGTGACCCGTGAGTCTGGGCTGGGAGCCCCAGGCGCTAAGAAGATGGGGTGGGGGACCCTGCTCTCCTAAAGTCATTCCCAAGGGGTCCTACCCAGGGTGGGAACCACCCAGCAGCTCTGCTCCTCTGGCCCCTTCCCACTCATCTCTTTTCACCCTGAGCCAGCTCCTCACCATGTCTCCACCTACAATTTGAGGTGCGTGATCTTAGGGTCCGTATGCCTCATCAGGTCCCTTGCAGGACAAAGGCGCTTAGTTTCCTGTTTATTTCGTGCTTCCTGTATTTATTCAGAAAACATTGAGCTTCTGCTTTGGACCAGGTACCCAGCTAGGCCCTGAGGCGGCCAGAGGGAATGAAACAGACCAAAATCCCTGACCTCATGGAACTGGTCATTTAGTGGGGGGCAGCCAGACAGCAAACAAGATAAATAAGTAAAGTTCATCCAATTCTGATGAATGTTGTGGAGAAGAATAAAGAATGGGAGGACGATGGGGGGATTGGGGGGAGGGTTACAATTTGAGGTGAGGACCGAGGGGACAGAACAGGCCTCCACGAACAAGAACCATTTGAATAAGCAGCCAGAGGAGGAGAGGCAGGAGGTGCCTGGGGGAAGAGTGGTCAAGGAAGAGAGCAGAGCTGGGCTGATAGCCCTGCGGTGGGAATGCGATTTCCATGCCCTGGGAGCGCTGGGAAGCCAGAGCAGCTGTAGTGAGATGAATCCGGGTCAGGGGTGAGAGGAGCAGTAAAGGGACAGGTCAGAGATGGCTTCAGGGCTTGGAAGGTTCCAGGCAGGGGATGAGCATCCCATACCCTTGATGTACCCCCACCTCAAGTTCTAGGCATGGGGTGGGGTGCTCCATCTACCTGGTGCAGCAATCCAAGATCCCAAGAGACTCCGCGCACAGCTCTCCCTTCTTTCCTTCCCCTCGACCGCACAGGGAGATGCGCTGGAACAAGGGCACCATCCTCAAAGCCTCTGTGGATTATATCCGCAAGTTGCAGAAGGAGCAGCAGCGCTCCAAAGACCTAGAGAGCCGGCAGCGATCCCTGGAGCAAGCCAACCGCAGCCTGCAGCTCCGAATTCAGGTCTGGAAGGGGAGGAGGTGGTGGCAGGGGTGAGGGGGCTTCCTGCAAGCAGAGGCAGAGGAAGAGCAGGCCACAATTTCCCCTCCTGGAATACTTGGGAGATCCCAGGGCTTCCCGACTCCCAAGATGATGATGATGATGATGATGATGATGATGATGGTGGTGGTGATAAGTAGTAATCATAACATTAAAAAGAATAATGATGGATATTGGCTAGTGTGCATTGCGTTTATCTTGTGCCATGCACTGTGACAAGAGCCTTATCTCCATTTACTAAGTGAATCGTCACAAGAGCCCAGTGAGGCAGGGACCATTGTTATACCCATTTTACAGATTGGGACGCTGAAGCTCAAATTTGAGGCAACTTGCCTAAAGTTACGTAACTAGTGAGTGGTAGAGGTTGAATGTGAACCCAGACAACCTGCCCTCCTAACTGTGACATCCTCTGCCTCTGAGGGGCTCTGAACTCCATCTTATCCCACACCTACCCCCTACTTTTTGCAGGAGCTCGAACTGCAGGCCCAGATCCATGGTCTGCCGGTCCCTCCCACCCCAGGGCTCATCTCCCTGGCCACGACTTCGGCCTCTGACAGCCTCAAGCCAGAGCAGCTGGATGTTGAGGAGGAGGGCAGGCCGGGCGTAGCAACGTTTCATGCAGGGGCGGCCCCTGCCCAGGGTGCTCCCCATCAGCAGCCCCCAGTGCCACCCTCAGATACCCTTCTGGACCTGCACTTTCCCAGCGACCACCTGGGGGACCTGGGAGACCCCTTCCACCTGGGCCTGACGGACATTCTGATGGAGGAGGAGGAAGGGGTGTTGGGGGGACTGTCGGGGGGCGCCCTGTCCCCATTGCGGGCTGCCTCTGACCCCCTGCTCTCTTCCGTGTCCCCCACTGTCTCCAAGGCCAGCAGTCGCCGAAGCAGCTTCAGCATGGAGGAGGAGTCCTGATCAGGCCTCACCCCTCCTCTGGGGTTTCCCCACCCAGAAAAGGAGGACAAGTCGAGATGAGGCCCTGCCTTTCCCTCCCCCTCCCATGAGACTGCCCTGCCCAGGTGTTCTGGGGGAAGCGATGAGGCCCCCACCCCTATAACCAGGCAAGGAGGAGGAGTCCGGCACGCCCCACCCCTTTCCCACAGGCCCAGCCAGCACCATGACATCAGGGCCTGTCTCCTGGAGATCACAGTATCTCCTTTGCCCAGTGGGACCCACCCTCGCCCAGGTGAGGGAAGGAGACAGGATGAGGTCTGTCGCTGTCCTCTGGGACTGTCCTAGCCAGGTCTGGGATAAGGGTGTGTCAGGATACCGTTCCATCCCTTCTCTTATAGTGGCCAGTCTACTCCATCCTGGCAAGGAAGAGGAGTCCAAATGATGGAGTTCCCACCCTGGGGCTTAAGCCCTCCCCTTTCACCATGATCCCTGCCCTGCCCAGGCCAGGAACAGAATGAGGATGAGAGCCGAACCCTTTACCTGGGAACTCGGGTCATGGCCTAGCAGTGGAAGAGCCAGTCTATGCCCCTTCCCTATAGGAGCAGCCCAGCACCAGTATTTCAGGCATGGAAAAGTCTGCAAGATCAGGCCACCATGTGGAGATCACAGCCCTTACTCCTCAGCAGCATCCCAGCCAAGCATTCCACTGGAGGGAGGAGGGTACTTAGGCTCCCTGCCTTAACCTGAGAGAGAACAGCTCGGAGCCGACCTTGCCCTTGGGAAAGGGGATCGATTTTGAAATCTTACGGGTTGACATTCCAGACCTAGATCAGAAGTGAGAGTTAGACCCCCTACCCTTGGGCAGAGTCCTGCCTCCTTCCTTGAAGGGCAGTTTGGGGAGGTGATGGGGAGTAGGGGATACTGAGTCCAAGTCCCAGAACCAGCACCCATTCCTTTTTTCACCACATAGAGGAACAGGACGAAGGAAGGGATCCTTCTGGGGATCTCCCCAGGCCAAGAAAAAGAAGCCTCTCCCACCTAGGTGGAGGCTTGGGGGAAGGGCTGTTAAATCCTGTATCCTTCTTTTGTTTATCTGATTTTTTACTGACCCCCCCCCCTCAGAAGTTGATCACCCCAACCTCTGGCCTCTACCCAGTTCTCCATTTGGAGGACTCTTCCCCATTTCAGAGTTATCAACAGACACTCCCCACCCATCCTCACCCCTCCTATTATGTATATTCAAGATTGTCAGCTTTGGATTACTGGGGCCGAGTCCCAAGGATGGTGTACTGAGGGGTCTGTAGGTTTGTGATTAATAAATGCTAGGCGTGTTTGATGCGCTTTTAACTTTGGCAAAGAGTCTCCTGTCCTTGCTTTTGACTGTGCAGCGAGCATGGCTCATGCAGGCCAGGAGGAAGAAAGGTTCTTGGGAGAAATCGATTGAAGAGAAATGGATGAAGGAATTTAACTAGAAATAAGGGCTGGAGGGAAACCTGCAAACAAAAGCAATCAATCCATAGCTAACCTGTCAGACACTCCTTACTGCTGTCAAGAGCTTCACCTAATTTATTCTAAGGAATATTCAAGAAAGTGCTGATTCCTTTTTTTAAAATATATTTTTATTGATTTCAGAGAGGGAGGGAGATATAGAAACATCAGTGATGAGAGAGAATCATTGATTGACTGCCTCCTGCACATCCCACACTGGGGATCAAGCCCGCAACCCAGGTATGTGCCCTGACCGGGAATCAAACCATGACTTCCTGGTTCACAGGTCGACACTCAACCACTGAGCCACACCAGTTGGGTGAAAGTGCTGATTCTTTATATACATTGACTTCAGAGAGGAAGGCAGAGGGGGAGAGAGGTAAGAAACATCAATGATGAGAGAGAATCATTGGTCAGTTGCCTCTTGCACCCCCCACACTGAGGATCGATCCCAAAACCCTGGCATGTGCCCTGAATGGGAATTGAACCATGACCTCCTGATTTTTGCTTCAACCACTGAGCCACACCGACTGGGCATAAAAGTAATGATTCTTATTTATTTTTTCTTCTACCTACCCCCCTGATTTCCATTTATGTTTAAAAACACGAAAGAATAGAATTTAAGTAACTATCTGAAGATATGCCACTGGTAAATGGATGAAGGAAACAGTAAAGTTAGGTGAGTGAGGGCTCTGGTTTGAAAAATGTCACTGAGGGCAGAGGAGGCAAAGATTTTCTTGCAAGTTCACTGTTGAAACTGATAAGGAAGTGTGAAGATATCTGATGGCAGAGAGCAGAGGCATTCCATGGGGTAAAGGGCAAAGACAAGGCATAAAAATCAGGAACAGGCAAGAAATTCCATTTTGGAACAGATGTTGACATTTTGGGGGTATTTTATAAAAAGAGGTGAACAGACACATCTTGAAGGCTAGGAAAAAAATATTCCTGGAATTCCTCAACCAGACTCTGATTCCCAGAACAGGCATTAATTAGGTCCTGTGTCTCCCCAGCAGAGAACCCCTGATCGCCAGAACCCAATCTGGTCCTTTGTCTTCCCCAGAAGACTGATCATACTACTTTCTAGCCTATCATCACACTGTGACTCCTAATGCCTGGTTGTTGAATCTACTACCAGACTGGTGACTCCCTGACACCTTTTCTCCTTAAATTTGCTCTTTATTTTATCTTTTTAAAGAAGTTTGTTGATTTTGAGAGAGAGAGAGAGAGAGAGATGAATGGACAGGGAGAGAGAAAGAGAGAGAGAAACATTGATGTTAGAGCACAATATTTACCGGCTGCCTCCTGCACACCCCCTACTGGGGATTGAGCCTGTAACCAGGGCATGTGCCCTTGACCTGGAATCAAACCAGCAGCCTCCCAGTGCACGGCACAATGCCCAACCAATTGAGCCACACTGGCCAGGGGTATACTCGCTTTATAAAAACGACATAAGGCCCAGAAGTGTTATTTTTAAAGTTTGTATTCTGAAATAATTTTAGATTTATAGAAGAGTTGCAAAAACATTAGAGGGAATTTCCATATCCCTCATTCAGCTCCCCCTAATGTTAACATCTTACATAAACATGGCACATTTATTGATGTGAAGAAAATAACATTGGCACAGTACTAGACACTCAATTTAAGACTTTATTTAGATGTTATTCTTTTTCCATGAAGATATGCCACTGGTAAATGGATGAAGAAAACAGTAAAGTTAGGTGAGTGAGGGCTCTGGTTTGAAAAATGTCACTGAGGGCAGAGGAGGCAAAGATTTTCTTGCAAGTTCACTGGGAACTTGTGTTTTTTCTGTTCTAGGATCCAAGTTAGGATATTCTATTTGTGATCTCTTTCTGTGGAATAGATTATCGCAATATTAGTGGCTAAAAAACATGCATTCATTAACTCCCAGTTTTTGTGGGTCAGGAATCCAGACTGGCTTAGCTCTATCCTTTACTCAAGTGGCTCTGACCAAGGTGCAATCAAGGAAGATGTTGGGTAGGATTAAGGACTCATCTGAACGTGGGACTGGGGAAGGATCTTTTCTGAGCTACCATGGTTTATGAGGATCTTTTCTGAGCTACCAATGGTATTCCATTATCTCCAGTCTGTTGAACTGTGAGCCTCAGTACCTTGCTGTATGTCATCCTGACATACCCTCAGTCATTGCCACATGTGCCTTTTCTTTCAAGAGCCAGCTTACAGCATGGTAGCTTGCTTCATCAAAGCCAGCAAGTGAGAGAGGGAGCAAAACAAGGTACAATCTCATGTAATCTAATCATGGAAGTGACATCCCCTTGATGCTCAAGCATTCTGTTGGTTAGAATCAAATTACTCAAGGGGAGGAGATTACAGAAGACTATGAATATTAGGCAGGGGTCAGTGAGAGGTCATCTTAGAAGCTCCCTACCACAAATACCATATTGCATTTAGCTGTCATACCTTCTTGGTCTCTGACAGTTCTAGTCTGTCCACTGAGACGGCCTAGACATTGTGTGAACGCAGAAGCCACGAGCACATCTAAGTACCCAGATCTTGGTTTCTAAATGCTATTACCTAATAAAAGGAATCGGGGCTCCTTGGAGAAATGGCTGATTTTAAGGCCAGGGTAGGAAAATACAATATGAGCCGGGAACATTGTGTAGTGCCAGAAAGTAAGAAAGTACACACACACACACAAAAAGATGGGAGCATGTCATTCATAAGGCTACAGGAGCCAACTTGAAAGAGCTCCCAATGGCCAAAGCTAGAACAACTTGAGCAACAACAAAAATGATAGTATTGGATTATAGTCTAAAAAAAAAGCAAAGAAATATCCATGATTTCATGATGTATAAACAAGTGATATGGTTGAATAAATAAATGTTGGAGATGGGACAACTCTTTCTTATGTAAGACTTCCAAATGATAAATATAGAAGGAATGAGGGAAATAGAAAATTGCCATTAGAATACCACAGTAATAATTGTTGCAGATCTAATCCACTAAATGCTAAAAATTGTGGATAACACTTTAAGGTGAACACACTAGTTGCACAGCCTTAAAGTAGCACCTCTAAAATAGTTATTAAATACAGGCATACCTCGGAGATATTACAGGGCTGGTTCCAGACCACTGCAATAAAGAGTCTTAATATTTTTGCTGGGGGAGGGTCTTGCTTTGAATTTGTAAAAAAAAAAAAAAAAATGCAATAAAGTGAAGTACAATAAAACAAGGTATGCCTGTGTCTGATTCTCTTCCCTCTAAGAGTTGGGTTTAATTCCCATTCTTTTTTCTTTTTTAAATAATATTTTTATTGATTTCAGAGAGAAAAGGAGAGAAAGAGAGAGACACACACATCAATGATGAGAGAGAATCGTCAATCGGCTGCCTCCTGCACACCCCTCACTGGGATCGAGCCCGCAACCTTGGCATGTGCCCTGACTGGGAATCAAGCCATTACCTCCTGGTTCATAGGTCGATGGTCAACCACTGAGCCACGCCAGCTATGCCCCTCTTCTCTTGAATATGAGCTGGATTCAGTGACTTGCTTCTAATAACAAGAGCATGGAAAGGGCAATAGTAACTTCACAATGGAGAAATCTGGCAGACAACATTAACCAAGAGATGAATGTTAACATCACCAGTAATAAGACATGGCACTTATGTACCCTCTGATGTGATGCAATGAATAGGACACTTCACTTTCAGAGTATTCTTCCCCCAATTGAGGGACATCCTATAAAATATTCAACCAATATTCTTCAAAAGTGTCAAAATTAGCCCGGCCAGTGTGCCTCAGTGGTTGAGCGTTGTTCCATGCAGCAGGAGGTCACTGGTTCAATTCTGGTCAGGGCACATGGCCAGGTTTCAGGCTCAAACCCCAAAAGAGGGCATGCAGGAGGCAGCTGATGAATGTTTCTCTCTCATCGATGTTTATATCTCTCCCTCTCCCTTTCTCTCTCTGAAATCAATAAAACACTGTTTTTTAAAAGTTTCAAGATCAGCCGAAACCGGTTTGGCTCAGTGGATAGAGCGCCGGCCTGCGGACTCAAGGGTCCCAGGTTCAATTCCGGTCAGGGGCATGTACCTTGGTTGCGGGCGCATCCCCAGTAGGGAGTGTGCAGGAGGCAGCTGATCGATGTTTCTAACTCTCTATCCATCTCCCTTCCTCTCTGTAAAAATAATAAAAATTAAAAATAAAGAAAGAAAGAAGAAAAAAATAAATAAAAACATGCCTCCAAAGGATCAAGAGGAATTGTGGGATTTACAATGCATATACTAGATATTATATACATAACCATAACGCAAAGGACAGGATTTTAGAGAGAAAACTATAGTGTTGCAAGGTTTTTTCATCTCATATGAAATGGTACGATGTTAACTTTCAGTTGACTGTGATAAGTTAAGGATGGATTTTGTAATCACCAAGGAAATCTCTAAAGAAAATAATGAAAACAGGTACAGCTGAAAAACCAGGAGGGGAATAACAATTGAATATTAAACTATATTTGGTTAACTTAAAAGAAGGTGAGAAAGGAAGAGCAGAGGATAAAAAAAAACAAAAAACAAAAAAAAAAAACAGAAGAAACAATACCTGGCAGGGGAGATACCATGATCACGAAGGTGGTTTTCCCCAGGGCGAGGCTTATCCATTGCACTCCGGATGCGCTGACCCCTGCGATTTCCCCAAAGGTGGGAAACTCTACTGCATAATTTGTGGTAGTGGGGGACTGCGTTAAAAAAGAAGATGAGGAGGAGGAGGAGGAGGAGGGGGAGGAGGAGGGGGAGGAGGAGGTAGAAACAGCCCTAACCAGTTTGGCTCAGTGGATAGAGCGTCAGCCTGCAGACTCAAGGGTCCCAGGTTCGATTCTGGTCAAGGGCATGTACCTTGGTTGCGGGCACATACCCAGTAGGGAGTGTGCAGGAGGCAGCTGATTGATGTTTCTCTCTCATCGATGTTTCTAACTCTCTATCCCTCTCCCTTTCTCTCTATAAAAAATTAATAAAATATATCTTTTAAAAAAAAAACAGAAGAAAAAAAATAAAAAAACAGAAGAAACAAATAGAAAAGATAACAATGATAGAGCTTAATCTGGCCATATCAATAATTTCACAAAATATAAATACGCTAAAAGGTCCCATAAAAGGCAAGGATTTTAAGACCAGAAAAAAACAAAACAAACAAACAAAACACAAGACCTAACCAGAGCTGGGATTAGGGTAAAGCAAGTGAGGCACTTTCCTAGGGTGCAAAATTTAAAGAGATGCCAGAAAATGCAGTAATCAGGTTAAATATTCTAAGAAATATTGATAATACAGTCTTTTTAAAAAATGTTTCTATTGATGTTTAGAGAGAGATGAAGTGAGAGGGATAGAGAGATAGAAACATCAATGAGAGAGAAACATCACTGATAGGCTGCCTCCTGCACGCCCCCTACTGGGGATCGAGCCCAAAACCGTGGCATGTGCCCTGACCAGGAATGGAATCAACGACCTCTTGGTTCATGGGTCCATGCTCAACCACTGAGCCACACTGGCTGGATGGTAATAGACTTAAACCATATTTTGTCTTATTAATATAGCCATTCCAGCTTTCTTTTCTTTGTGTTTTTTCCCAGCAGAATGATATGCTAAAATCTTTTAAATTTTGTTCTAGATTTTAAATTATTTTCTTTTTTAAAACATATTTTTTATTTCAGAGAGGAAGGAAGAGGGTGAGAGAGATAGAAACATTAATGATGAGTGAAAATCATTGATCAGCTGCTTCCTGCATGCCCCGCACTGGGGATTGAGCCCACAAACTGGGCATGTGCCCTTGACCTGAATTGAACCCATGACCCTTCAGTCCATAGGCCGACCCTCTATCTACTGAGCCAAACCAGCTAGGGTTAAATTATTTTCTTTTTTAACAGCTTTATTGAGATGTAATTCACATCCCATTAAACTCACCTTTTAAAGTGTATGATTCAATGTGGTATTCTGTATAATAAAAGTCTAATATGCTAAGTGTCTGAACGTTCGACTGTTCGACCAGTCGCTATGATGCACACTGACCACCAGGGGGCAGATGCTCCAACCGGTAAGTTAGCTTGCTGCTGGGGTCTGGCAACTGGGACTGGGTGAGATGGGCCGGACACGCCCTGGAGCCCTCTCATGGTCCCTCCCAGGCCTTGATCGTGCACCGGTGGGGACCCTCGACCTGGCTTGCGCCCTCTTGCAATCCGGGACCCCTCGGGGGATGTCAGAGAGCCAGTTTCAGCCCAATTCCCACAGGCCAGGCCGAGGGACCCCACCAGTACACAACCGGGCCTCTAGTCTAGATATATAAAAGGCTAATATGCTAAGTGTCCATCCAACTGGTAGCTATGATGTGCACTGACCACCAGGGGGCAGACAACACAGGAGCTGCTGAGCTGCAGTGACTTGACAGTGGCAGTTCTCGGGTGACGCACCCCAAAACCAGAGAGGAAGGAGCCAGATTCCTCCCAGGGCTGCGTGATTTCACCTTTGGCCATGTGTTGTTGCTGGGGCACTGTCGGCCCTGAATCTGGTTAACTGCACACTTGTGTTTGCCTTCCACACCCTGTACGACAGCAACTTTATAGAGTGCCCTCTTGCACTCCAGAACCCCTTGGGGGATGTTGGAGAGCCAGTTTCGGCCTGATCCCCACAAGCCAGGCCAAGGGACCCCACCTACTGGAGGGACCCCACTCTCTTCCCAGACGCTGGGCAGGGACTGCAGGAGGTTGGCTCCAGGGTGTGTCTGACTCATCTCGCCCAGTCCTGCCCCGCTGGACACCCCTTCTAATTAATTCCCTTTCTTTTTAAAAAAAATATATTTTATTGATTTTTTACAGATCAGAAGGGAGAGGGATAGAGAGTTAGAAACATTGATGAGAAAGAAACATCGATCAGCCGCCTCTCGCACGCCTCCCACTGGGGACGTGCCCGCAACCAAGGTACATGCCCCTGACTGGAATCGAACCTGGGACCCCTCAGTTCGCAGGCCGACACTCTATCCACTAAGCCAAACCAGCCAGGGCTAATTAATTTCCTTTCAATGTGCACGAATCTGTGCACCAGGTCACTAGTATTGAATATAATGGAATCCTATCTAATAAAAGAGTAATATGCAAATTATTCACCACTCCACTACACCCACAAGCCATACCCACAAGCCACGTCCACAAGCCAATCAGAGTGAATATGCAAATTAACCCCAACCAAGATGGCTGCAGCCACAGAGAGCAGGAAGGAGGCTTGGGTTTCCCTGGCAATGGAGGAAGCCAAGCTTTCCGCACACCCTGGCGGGGCCCAGGCCTCCACTTAAGGGTACAAAGTTTCAATGATAGAAGGTAAATAAATTCCAACAGAAATGGCAGCAGCCACGGAGCTGGAAGAGCAGGAGGCTAGGGTTGCCCTGGGCGATGGAGGAAGCCAAGCTTCTGCAGCCCTGGCCGGCTCAGGCCTTCACTCCAGGCTACAAAGTTTCAATTATAGAAGATACATAAATTCCAACAGAAATGGCGGCAGCCACGGAGCGAGCAGGCTTGGCTCTGCTCTAGGCTACAAAGTTTCAATTGTAGAAGGTAAATAAATTCCAGATACCAGGGCCTCCACTTGGGTTGCCAGGGGGCATGGCTGGCCTGCAAACCATCACAGGCCCCTCACTCAGGCCTCCCCACTCCCCAAGGGAACCCCCACCCTGATCCGGGACACCCTTCAGGGCAAACCAGCTGGCCCCCACCCATGCACCAGGCCTCTATTCTATGTAATAAAAGAGTAATATGCAGATTGACCATCACTCCAACACACAAGATGGCTGCCCCCATGTGGTCAAAGATCCTGCCCCCATGTGGACACAAGATGGCCACCACAAGATGGCCAGCAGTGGAGGGCAGTTGGGAGGGACCAGGCCTGCAAGGGAGGGCAGTTGAGAGGGACCAGGCCTGCAAGGGAGGGCAGTTGGGGGCGATCAACCCTGCAGGGGAGGGCAGTTAGTGGTGCCCAGGCTGGCAGAGGAGGGAAGTTGGCGGCAAACAGGCTGGCAGGGGAGCAATTAGACATCAATCAGGCTGGCATGGGAGTGGTTAGGGAGTGATCAGGCTGGCAGGCAGAAGCAGTTAGGGGCAATCAGGAAGGCAGGCAAGCGAGCAGTTGGGAGCCAGCAGTCCTGGATTGTGAGAGGGATGTCCGACTGCCCGTTTAGGCCCAATCCCACTGGACAGTCGGACATCCCTCGAGGGGTCCCAGATTGGAGAGGGTGCAGGCTGAGCTGAGGGACACCCCCGCCCCCGTGCACGAATTTCATGCACTGGGCTTCTAGTTCAGCAATCAAAAGGAATGAAGTACTGATACATACTACAGCATAGATGAACTTTGAAAACATTATGCCAAGAGAATAAAGCCAGTCACAAAAGACCACATGTTGTATGATTTTATATGACATGTCCAGAAAAGGCAAACCTATAGAAATAAAAAGTGGTTACCTACAATTGGAAAGGAGTAGAAAATGACTGCTAATGGGTACAGAGTTTCTTTGGGGGATGATGAAAATGTCCTAAAATTGTGGTGATGCTCACATAACTCTGTGAATATACTAAGAAAATATTGAATCATACACTTTTTATTTATTTTTTAATATATTTTTATTGATTTCTTACAGAGAGGGAGAGAGATAGAAAGTTAGAAACATCGATCAGCTGCCTCTTGCACACCCTGCACTGGGGATGTGCCCACAACCAAGGTACATGCCCTTGACCGGAATCGAACCTGGGACCCCTCAGTCCACAGGCTGACGCTCTATCCACTGAGCCAAACTGGTTTCGGCTGAATCATACACTTTTTTAAAAATATGTATTGATTTAAGAGAGGAAGGGAGAGGGAGAGAGAGATAGAAACTTCAATGATGAGCCCTAGCTGGTTTGGCTTAGTGGATAGAGCATTGGCCTGTGGACTGAAAGGTCCCAGTTTCAATTCTGGCCAGGGGCGTATGACCAGGTAATCATGGTGGATCGGCTGCCTCTTGGGGATCGAGCCCACAACCCAGGCATGTGCCCTTGACTGGAATCAAACCTGGGACCTTTCAGTTCACTGAGCAAAACCGGCTCAGGCTCCTCCATTGATTTTTTAGAGAGAGTGGAAGAGAAGGAGGGGGAAAAAGAGAGAGAGAGAGAGAGAGAGAAAGAGAGAGAGAAGAGAGAGAGAGAGAGAGAGAGAGAGAGAGAGAGAACCCTTGATGTGAGAGACCAGGGCCAGGGTTTAAACCTGCAATCCAGCCTGGCTGGTGTTGCTCAGTGGTTGAGCATAGACCTATGAGCTAGGTCACTGGTTCGATTCCTGGTCAGGGCACATGCCTGAGTTATGGGCTCGATGCCCAATATGGGGTGAGCAGGAGGCAGCTGATCAGTGATTCTCTCTCATCATTGATGTTTCTACCTCTCCCTCTTCCTTCCTCTCTGAAATCAATAAAAATATATTTTAAAAAAAAACAAACCTGCAATCCAGGATTGTGCCCTTCACTGGGAATTGAACTCAAGACCTTTCGGTGTGCAGGTCAACACTCTAACCATTGAGCAATGCTGGCCAGAGCATGTTCTCATGACTTTAAATAAGACAGAGAAAGGTAATTCTGTGTATGAGTGTGTGCTTGCATGTATTTCCCATTTCTATTCACTGAGAAGGCCTAGAAATAGATGACCAATGAGCTCACATAGGATACAGATTTGATTTCATTTTCTATTTTTAAATATTTTTTTGAAATAATTTCAGATTTACAGAAAAGTTGCAAAATAATAATATCCTTCATTCAGATGCTTCTTATGTTAACACTAGAGGCCCAGTGCATGAAATGTGTGCACTCGGGGGGAGGGGGTCCCTCAGCCCAGCCTACACCCTCTTGCAGTCCATGAGCCCTTGGGGGGTGTCTAACTGATGGCTTAGGCCCACTTCCAGCAGGAAGCAGGCCAGAGCTGTCAGTAGGACATTCTTAGTGCTGCCACAGAGGCAGGAGAGGCTCCTGCCACCACCACTGCACTCACCAGTCATGAGCCTGGCTTCTGGCTGAGTGGCGCTCCCCCTGTGGGAGCACACTGACCACCAGGGGGCAGCTCCTGCATTGAGCGTCTACCCCTTGGTGGTCAGTGCGCCTCATAGTGACTGGTCATTCTGCTGTTCCGTCTATTTGCATATTAGCCTTTTATTATATGGGATTTTGCCACTTTTCCTCTATCATTCTGTCTTTGTCTCTTTTTCTGTCTCTATCTAGGTCTCTCTCTAGGTCTCTCTCTCTCCTTCTCTCTGTATTCATGTTAGGAGTCCCCAAGACCATGCACAAGTTTGGTGATTCAGTAGGAGGACTTACAGGATTCAGCATATAGTTGTACTCAACTAATCTTTATCACTGAAAGGATAAATGCAAGATAGGAGCAACAAGATAAAAAGGACACAGGTGGAATGTGGAGAAATCCATGCACATTCCACAAGACTTTCTTATGTTATCCTTCTCCTTTGTGCAAAGGAAACAGGCACATAGGACAAAGTCTGGAGGAAACCAGGCACAAGCTTTCAAGAGTCACCTCCCAGTGGAGTCACACAAGATACATTTAGTTCCTCCAGCAAAGAGTTGTGACAACGTGTCTAATGTGTTGTATATCAGGGAAGTTCATTAGAGACTCACTGCCCGAGGTTTTCACTGGAAGCTGGTCACGAGGCACCCTCTACCTAGCTTGTACCAAAATTCCAGACTACCTGAAGGAATGCAGGTGCTCCACATAAATCACACTGTTTATACAAACTGGTTAAGCCCAGTGAACCACTCTCATAATTTAGAAAAGGTTTTATAACAGTGTAGGGAATTGTTTACCAGCCAAGTTTCCAGATGCTAGTCAAGGGCCATCCTTGCAATGAAGTCTCTATAAGGCTAGGCAGTCTCAGGCCTATTACGTTAAGTCTTTCCTGTGCAAAGACATATGAGAAAGGCATTTTCTTATATAATCACAGTATTCTTATCTTATCAAAATCAGGGAATTATACTGATACACTATTATCATCTATTTTACTGACATTATTCGAAGTTTGCCAGTTGCCCCACTGGCATCCTATATAATAAAAGCCTAATATGCTAAGTGTCTAGTTGTCCAGTCGGCCATTCAACCAATCAAAGCATAATATGCTAATGATATGCTAAGGCTGCTCAACTGCTCGCTATGACTTGCACTGATCATCAGGGGGCAGACACTCTGACTGGGAGGTTAGCTTGCTGCTGGGGTTCAGCTGATCAGGACTGAGCGAGATAGGCAGGACATGCCCTGAGCCCTCGCTCAGTCCCTCCCTAGCTGGCCAACCTCCCATGTCCCTCACACCGGTGGGGTCCCTCAGCCTGGCCTGCACTCTCTGGCAATCTGGGACCCCTCAGGGGATATTGGACATCTGGTTTTGACCCCATCCTGCAGGTCAGGCCAAGGGACCCCACTGGTGCATGAATTCGTGCACCAGGCCTTTAGTCCTTTATAATAAAACAAATTTTTTTTGCCTGGTACAGGATTAAATCCAGGATCACATGTTACATTTAGCTGTCATGTTTCTTTAGTCTCCTTGAAACTGGATCACTTCCTCACGTTTTTTGTTTTTGTTTTTATGACTTTGATGGTTTTTTTTAAAATATATTTTACTGATTTTTCACAGAGAAGAAGGGAGAGGGATAGAGAGAAACATCGATGAAAGAGAAACATCGATCAGCTGCCTCTTGCACACACGCTACTGGGGATGTGCCTGCAACCAAGGTACATGCCCTTGACCGGAATCGAACCTGGGACCCTTCAGTCCGCAGGCCGTCCTCTATCCACTGAGCCAAACTGGTTAGGGCTGTTTTTTTAATTTTAATTTTATTTTTTTTGTTAATCCTCATCTGAGGATTTTTTCCGATTGATATTTAGAGTGAGTGGAAGGGAGGGAGGGAGGGAGGGAGGAGGGATATATATATATATATAGAGAGAGAGAGAGAGAGAGAGAAACATCAATGTGAGAGAGACACATTGATTGGTTACCTCTCCCATGTGCCCCAACTAGGGCCAGGGAGTGAACCTGCAAACCAGGTAATGCCCTTGACAGGGAATCAAACCCGTGACCCTTTGGTGCATGGGCCTACACTCTATCCATTGAGTCTCACAAGCCAGGGCATGTCTTTGATATTTTTGAAGAGCACAACCCTATTATTTTGTAAAATGTCCCTCAGTTGGGGTTTGCCTGATATTTTCTCATGATTCAGACTCGGGATATGGATTTTTGGCAGAAACACCACAGAAGTAATGTGTCTTTGTCAGTAAGTCATATCCGGAAGCAGGAAATATCAGTTTGTTCCCATATTGTTTGTGTTAATGTTGTCCACTTGCTTAAGGTGGTGTCCACTGTCTCCATTGTAAAGTTATCCTTTTTCCCACTATAATTAAGAGGTAATTTGTGGGGCAATCCCTTTGATACTATGTAAATATAGTGTTCTTCATCACATTTTTACCCACTATTGTTAGCACCCACTGATGATTGTTGCCTGAAATAATTATTGCAGAAGTGGTTGTTAAACAGTAATTTTTAAATTCCATAATTTCTTCTATATTTATTTGTTGGTGTTCCTCTATAAGGAATAGTTTCCCCTTGTCCTCCACTTATTTATTTACATTGGTTTGGACTTAAGGATCCTTTTTAGATGCAAATTTATTTAATGGATGGTAAAGCACGATGCTCCAGGCTCATCTTGTACTTTCCCTGCCTCAGCCCTGGCATCAGATGTCAACAAGAAGCCCTGGTTGCTGTTAGTGAAAAGTGGTGATTAGAGGAGAGAAATCAATGAGAGGCACATGAATTAGAAAAGAATAAAGTTATCTCTGTTTCCAGAGATATGATTTTATACCTGGGAAACGCTGGAGAATCAATGGTAAATGAACTCTAACAAGAAAAGTATTCACCAAAGCGACAGGATATAAAATTAACAAAGAGAAATCAATGGCCTTTTATATATATATATACACAAATAATAACCAGTTAGAGGATATAATAATAGAGAACCCCTTATTCATAATAGCAACAAAGAAGATAACATACCTTAAGAAGAAACCTAAAAGGGAATGTGGGGGAAAATCTATGTGCGGAAAACTTTAAAATGTATTTGTCAAAACCCACCTTTACAGCACACGCACACAAATGTATTGTATAATAAGTTTAACAAAATCAACCAGGAGGTCAGGGAATCCCATAATAGAATGAAGGCTGTGACAACATAATCTAACTGTGTTATAAATTACCTCACTGAAGGACGTGGGAAGAAGACATGCGGGCCTAAGTAACCTTGGAAAATGATATTTTACTGGAAACTCCAAGGCTAAAGACAAAAGGAACCATAGAAAGGCAGTTAAGCTCAATTTTGATAACGTTGTTTCCCATGGGGTACAGGCTAACAATTCTGATATTGCCACACAAGCCTACTGGGACCGAGCGATTAAGTAAATGGGTGGTGGATGGCTGGAGCCAACTTTCTCATGGTTGGAGTGGGAGGCTACAGAGAGCAAAAAGGGAAGGCTAGAATGAACCATGTGATACTGGTATGAATTCATGTTTATCTTAAAATATATAGATGTGAAAATAATTATATATATATATATATATATATATATATATATATATATATGACTTAGCATACATACATCTATTTCCTAGCTCCTAGGAGCATAAACATGGTAAAAAATAAATAAATAACTGACACACCTACCTCTCCCTTAACTGCCTAAAAGAATTTAGATAGGGAGCCTGACCCAGGAAGAGAACTATTACCAGAGATAACTTTTTATCTGAAAGACTTACCTTCATGGCAGGGCCAACATCTGATTACCAAACACCTGTTCTTCTCCTTTTCCTGTGAATTGCCCTCCTTAGTTCAGGATGGCATATAAGTTTCAATTGCTTGACTTCCTTTGGGTCTCATATTTTCATGGGGTTCTCATTTGTACCAAATTAAATTTGTTGTTCTCTTATTAATCTGTCTTATGTCAATTTAAATTTTTAGACCAGCCAATGAACCTAGTATATTTGACATCTGAAAACATTTTCCCATGGCAGGCAAATCACTTACACTTATGAAAATGAGAAAACTACAATGAGATGCCATTTCTTACCTCTCAGATCAGAGAAAGAATTTAAATATGACAACACAGTCTGTGAGAAGCTGAGGGGAAACAGGTGCTCAAATACATTGCTGGTGGGAATGAAATTGGAACAGCCCTTTTGTGAAGGAACTTGGAAATACCTAACTTTTATACTTTTTAAAAAATATATTTTTTTATTGATTTCAGAAAGGAAGGGAGAGGGAGAGAAAGATAGGAATATCAATGATAAGCTTGCACACCCCCTACTGGGGATCAAGCCCTCAACCGAAGGCATGTGCCCTTGACCGGAATCAAACCCCGGGACCCTCAGTCCCTAGCTGATGCTCTATCCACTCAGCAAAACCAGCTAGGGCAAAACTTTTATACTCTTTTGATGCACCAATCCTATTTCTATGAATTTACCCTGAAGATACACCTCAGATAATATGAAAATACATATATGGACGAAGGTATTCTTTTTGGCATTGTTTATAATTGTAAAATATTGGCAACTACCTACATGGGCAAACATAGGAGAGTGGTTAAATTATGATACATCTACAAAATAGGGTACTACATAGAAGAGAGAGATTATCAAATAGACAATGCAAGTATTCTATTCTTCATGTAGGATAAATAAGATAATATACATGTATCTGCTCATTTGTGCCAAAAACACAGAAAGGAAAAACCAGAAAGTAAATAGATTGGTTACCTCAACAAAGGTGGGAAGTGCAAAATGGAATTCCAACAAAAACAAAGAAACTCAACTATATTTCAAATGAATCACCCAGCTTCATTGAAGGGGGCGGGGAGGGGGAGAACTAACTCAAGTAATTTTTTAATACATTATTTTAACTAACATCAGGTCAAAGACAAAAGGAACTGCATCAAGTATTGAAGCTATAGTAGGCTTGTTAAACACAATATTTGAGTGTGTTTAACATAATATAGACCACCATGAGCCTAAAGACAAACGCAACTGTATTGCCCTCTAAATGGTAGATTTGTTTTTGTTTTTTTTATTAATGTCAGAGAGGAAGGGAGAGGGAGAGAGAGATAGAAACATCCATGCTGAGAGGGAATCATGCATCCGCTGCCTCCTGCACGCCCCCTACTGGGGATGGAGCCCTGGTACCCTTCAGTCCGCAGGCTGATGCTCTATCCACTGAGCCAAACCGGCGAGGGCTAAATGGTAGATTTGTTTGTCACAGTCTTATGAGCTAGCATTTCCGGTTATTTAATGTGTATTATATGATTACCCAAATAAGTAAATTTATTGTGGCTAATAGGAGACAGGTTTCTGTTGAAAAGGGGATTTATAATACTATGGACAGTGAGAAAACTAGAATGACCCTTGTGCTATTGGTTGAAATGGAAGATATTAGTAATGAAATTGTGTTTTATTATTTTAAAAATATATTTTATTGATTTTTTACAGAGAGGTAGGGAGAGGCATAGAGAGTTAGAAATATCGATGAGAGAGAAACATCGATCAGCTGCCTCCTGCACACCTCCAACTGGGGATGTGCCCGCAACCAAGATACGTGCCCTTGACTGGAATCGAACCTGGGACCTTTCAGTCAGCAGGCTGACGCTCTATCCACTGAGCCAAACCGGTTTTGGCGAAATTGTGTTTTATTTTATTTTTAATATAATTTTATTGATTTCAGACAGGAAGGGAGAGGGAGTGAGAGATAGAAACATCAGTGATGAGAGAGAATCATTGATTGGCTGCCTCCTGCAGGCCCCCTACTGGGGATTGATCCCACAACCCAAGCATGTGCCCTTGACCGGAATTGAACCTGGGACCCTTCAGTCCCAGGCCAGTGGTCTATCCACTGAGCCAAACCAGCTAGGGCATGAATTTATGTTTTAAAAATATGTACACCCATACCAAAATATAAAAATAGATATAGATGTGTGTACACATGAATTAGAATACACACATACATTTCATAGCTCTGTACACTGAGAGGGCCTAGAAACAATTACATTCTAGTAGCAATGAGGGCTGGAAAAAATGTGTCTGGAGCATCTTGTAGTGACAGAAAAAAAATGATATGGGCAAGTCAAAGGGACACAGAACTCAATTTGAAGGAACTCCCACTGGCTAAATCTGGGACAATTTGAGGGTCAAAGGAAATAATTATAGTAACTGATTATGATTCATTGAATAAAATAAGAATATGAGTGTATAGAGATAAGTACATACATAAATAGGGGAGAAGAGAAAGCACTTCCTTATAGTAGAACAGCAACTAATAAATATCAAAGGAATGTTGGTGTTAGGCAATCATCAACCAATGCTGAAGTGCATGGTTCAAAACTTTTATAGAGAGGTAATGATAAAGCAAATTTGGCAAAATGTAAACAATGGACTGATCTGGATAAAGTGTACATGGAATTTCTTTGTACCATTCTTGCTTTACTGTACGTTTAAAATTTATCAAAATTAAGTTCCCTCTCCCCTGAAAAATAAAGAAAATAGTGTCCTAGTACTGACATGTTGTTGCTAACCATACTACTTTTATTTCCCAAATAAAAACTACTGTTGGCTAGTGGGGGGTTGCAGAGAGGGGCCGGAAAGCGCAAGAGATGCTTTCTTTCAAAAACTGATTTTAAAGAGAGGCAGGGAGAGAACCATCCATTCGTTGTTCCACCCATTCATGCATTCATTGGTTGATTCTCTTGTGTACCCTGACCAGGGATCCAACCGGAAACAGTTGTTCCACCCATTCATGCATTCATTGGTGAATACTTTTGTGTGCCCTGAGCAGGGACCCAACCGGCAACCTTGGTGTATGGGAATGACGCTCTAACCAGAGCTCCCCGGGCAGGGCCCACCAGAGGGCCTTATAATGCACTTTAATACTTAAATTTGAATATTCCTGGTGTTTCGCCATCCTGTTTTTGTTCTTGTTTTGTTTTGGTTTTTAAATGAAGCTTTTTCGTTTGATTCACTGCTATTCTTTCTTCTCGGGTATTTTAAATTTATTGGTAGTGGGGTCTTTTACTTAACAGGATGTACATCATCATGTTAAGAAAATCAGCATCAAATCTTAAAAAAAAAAAAAGAAAGAAAGAAAAAGAAAAAGGACAAGGGCTTCATAGGAGGCGGGATTCCCCTTTCAAGTCACCCGGGGGTGGGCGGGAACAAGACGGGGCAGAGCTTCCGCTTTCATTTCTCAGGTTATTAAGTCAACCATTCTCATTAAAGGAGAACCGTGGAAGGGTGATTTTTCTGTCGGCAAAAACTTCCTTCCCGACGAGTCCACCCATGACACAGGGAGGCCATAGTGTAACATCAAAATGAATACTCTATGAGAGCTTGAAAGCCAGACCAGATGACCTAGCGTCCGGGAAAACATTAAATTACAATTAATCAGACCTATCAGTTTCATTCTTTTCTCTCCGTCTCCAAAACCCTGAACTTCCGGAATCGATTCCTCCCCCTCAATTCCTGGCCAGTGGTTTGGTCCCACCCTCATTATGACAGTCGAAGGAGCTGCGTCTGCGCAGAAAGCTGTTGGGGGGGGGAGGGGGGAGGAACATGGCGCAAGCTCTGTCCGAGGAGGAGTTTCAACGGATGCAGGTGCTGCTCGCCGGGGAAAAGACCACCGGGCTGGGCTACTGGGGGCGGAGTAGAGAGAGATCAGGCCACAGGCTCTGAGATGGGGTTGGTTGGGATGGACCTTGAGTCTAAGGGGATGGTCCGGAGAAGGGCAACTGAGGCTCTGAGTGGTGAGGCTATGGGATTCCGAGATACTATTGGGCTCTAAGGGGTTGAATTCTGTGAGCCCTCTGGGCAGAGGAAAGAGTCCTGGAGTGTGGGATACCTTATTCAGACTTGGAGGGGATGAGACCTTTGGCCTGTGCGGGGGGGACACCACGGGTAGATGATGATAACGTTAGGGTTCGAGGGAAGGAGATCCTGAGAGGGAGAAACCATTTTGTCTGGAGAGGAAGTGGGCGTTGGGTCATTTACGTCATAATGGGGGGAGCCCTTGAGAGGGCAATAACATAACCCGCTGGGAGGTGGACATTTTTGTGGGAGATACCACTGTGCCAGGGGGTTGGGGAAAGACCCCACATGTTATTGTTCCTGGGAGGGGGAGATCCTGTGTGTGGTGCTGGTAGTGGACCCCAAGAGGGGGCAGGTACCACTGGATGATTAGGGGTAATTAGGCCTGGGGTAAAGAAGTCCCTGAATGAGTAATACCATTAATTCTTGTTAGAGGACCAGAGGAATGATACTTTGGACCACAAGAAGTGGAGATCACTGGGGCTTTGGGGAGTGATACTCTTAACCGGACTGGGTACTCTTAACCACTTGATTATATATTTTTTGGAGGGTAGAGGCTCTGAGATGGGCTGAAAGACCAGAGTGGGCCATGGCTGAGAGAGTTCTTTACTGGGAAAGACCATTTGGTTCTGGGGGGGGGGGGTTCTGAAAGTGGAAAACCCTGAGTAGGGTCCTGTGGGAGGAGAGGAGGAACTCTGAGGACAGGTCTTTGAATGAGGGAAACCAGTTATCCCTGTGTGAGGGACCCTGCGGGTGAAAGGTTGAGGTCATTGGACCATGAAAGGGGAAGACCCCTGTAGCTTGTACAGGGGATTCTGGGTAAGAGCAATGCAACTGGCCCACCCAAAACCTTGTGGAGGAAAATCTCTGAAGGCTGTAGGGCCATCCCATTGGATCATGACTGGGGAGATCTTGAGGGGGGTGGGGACCCTTGGGTGAGGAAGACTGATTTCAGTAGGACATGAGTGAGGGGAAAATCCTTGGGCTCTGATGGATAGGAATTCTAGGTGGGTGCCAAGGCTATGCCAATTGGATTAGACTGTGGGAGACAGATCACTGGGTCAGGGAGAGGACAGAGGCAGGCAAGATTCTGCAGAGGCCAAGCCCTCTGACCTTTAGCACAGAAACAGGTGGGTGGAGGCTGGTGCATGGGAGGGAAAGATCCTGGTGGAGTAAGGGAGACTGGTTCTGGGAAAGACTGGCATCAAGGTCCTACAAGGCTCGTAGGTAGCTGAATGCTGTTTGACATGGTTCATACTTTACTTTCCCTCAATTCTTGAAAGGGGACTGGGCATATTTTGAGAGTCTTTGGGGGTGGGGACCCTGACAAGCCCTTTTTACTCAGTGAAATTGGTCAAGAGACTACCAGGCCCTCTCCCCTTGGGGAAGAAGAAGGAAGGCAAGCCCCTGCCCCCTGCTCTGGCCAAGAGGATAGATACACTCACTCCTGACAGAAAGACAGTCAGAACAATGTTTAGTGTGTGACAAGGTCAGCCAGGAGGAGGAGGAGGCACTTTATCCTATGGGCATGGAGAGCCATGGAACACACATAAGCAAGAGCCTGACTAGGTCAGTGCATAGTGAATTGGAAGAGGAGAGATGGAAGCAGCAGGGAGATGGAGAGGTTCAGCTGGCTGTGATTATAAATAGAACTGGAGAAGGTGGGGTAGGGGCTGAGAGTCTGGAAGCTCTTTTAGGATGCGGATGCACAGGTCTTAAGGAGCAACTAAAGAGGCAGAAGAAGGGCAGCAGGGTCTGTGGGGCTCATGGGATTGGTACCCTCATGGTGAGGTTAGGGGCACATTCCTGACCAAACCATTTCCCTTCTCTGCTTCCCTACTCAAGGCTCAGCTTCTGGAACTCCGAACAAACAACTACCAGCTTTCAGATGAACTACGCAAGAATGGTGTTGGTGAGCCAGAGGGTCTCATTAGAGGGGGGTGGATTTGGGGGACAGAGGCTAAGGGAGAACACCTCAGAGGCCTGGTGGGAAGACCTTTCAACTCCTGGCCACTGACTGTGGCTGAGACACCCTGCTTTACCCACACCAGAACTCACCAGTCTTCGACAGAAGGTCGCCTACCTGGATAAGGAGTTCAACAAAGCTCAGAAGGTAGTTCCCTCCACCACTCACCCTGTAGCCATCTGACTCATTCATCGCTCCAGTGAGCCCCGCCGTGAACCAAATCTAATGTTACATGCTGTCATTAGTCATGCAAAACATTCTCATGGAATCTCTTTAGTTTGCTAATTTCATCTAATCCTGCTTCATTTATTGATTAATTTTAATTTACTCTTAATTCATTTTTAATTTCAATTACTTGTTCTCATTCACAAACACTTAACTAATGAGTCAAATCTAGTGGTAAATCTGCTTTGAATCTTCCTCCTCTTCTCCACTCTCCTGCCTTTTGCTCCTACTTTCCATCCTTGTTCTGGTCCTCTTGGTAAAGTGACACTGAACCTACCTCTCCAGTGCTCTGAAGATGAGATAGCATATGAGCTATTGTGGCCCCTCAAGGCATTCAAGGCCCTCCTTTGTCTCTTCACTGCTCTGTCTCGATGCATACCACATTGGTATACATAATGTGTGCTCCAGAAATACACGTTAGATGAAGGAATACAGAATGTAGAAAGTCTGGCAGCCAGGAAGCTGGGCTTTTCTTTGTCCCCACCTAACAATGCCCTCAGCTGTTCAGCAGTGGAACAGCAGTTTCCCTGGTGCATGGCAGGGATCCACATAGACCTGTTTGGACAATGTAGCAATACAGCCACAATGTCTAAACATGGTGACCCAGCCCATGAAGGGTTAAATACTAAGACCCATGAGCTTAGAGGAAAGAATGTAACCAGGATGCCACTCACTTGCATCATTCTTGTAGGCTACAAATTGTCATGCAAGCTACCATCCCCCAACCCCTGTTGACATTATCCCCCCTTGACACTTATACCTCCCTGTTTACCTTTTCTCTCTCTCCCCCCCCCCCAACCCCCGTCACCTTTAGGCACTGAGCAAGAGCAAGAAAGCTCAGGTAAGGGGACCCATGATGGGTGAATGTGTCTGGGAGACTGTCTTAGCAGGGATATTGTTGTATGCTGGGATCTCCTACTACTGGCCTTTCTCTGTGTGTACACTTGCATCAGTGACTATCCATTTCACTGCCATATGTTACTTTGTCTGTCTGTGTTTACCTGTCTTCATTCACCTTTCACCCTGTGCTTCTCTCTGTGAGTCTTTCCTTCTCCCCTTCTTTTTATCCTTCTCTCTGTCTTCCTTTCCTCTCTCTCCAACTCTTGTTTCTCTCCCCAACCTTCTCTTTGTTTCTCCCCACCTGTACCTATCTCTGCCATTATTTCTCTTTTCTTTCTCTCTCTTTCTGACTCCTTGTTTCTCTCTCTCACATTCCTCTCTCTTCCTCACTCATTTCTTTCCCTGACTCCCTCTGTCCCCTCTCTCTCTGTTCTGTTCTCCTTCTCTTGGTCTGTCTGGTCTTATCTCTCTGTTTCCTTTTTTTTTCCTTTCTCTCCATCCCTCTCTTCTTCCCTATCTATCCCCTTTCCCCATCTCTCTCTACCTCCTCTCTCCCCTATTTCTATCTACCTCTCCCTTTCCTCCCTTTTTGACTCATGTCCCTCTCTCCCTCCCCATCTTCCCTTCGCTCTACCCCTTATACCTGTTTGTCTCCCTGTCTCCTCTTTTATCCCCTCTGGCATCTCTTTCTCCCTGTATCTCCTGATTTCGCCTGTCTCATTCTCTGTACTCTATCTTCTCCCCACCCATGTCATTTTCTCCCTCTCTCTATTCCTTTGCCCTACTTCCCCATCCTTTCTGCCCCTGTTGGAGACCTGGTCCATTTCTGCCACTACAGGAAGTCGAGGGGCTGCTGAGCGAAAATGAAATGCTGCAAGCAAAGCTGCACAGCCAAGAGGAGGACTTCCGCTTGCAGAACAGCACGCTTATGGCTGAGTTCAGCAAGGTGCCTGGGATAGCCGAGGGGGGGTCTGAGGGGTTGGAGCCACCTGGACCGAAGCTGGAAGGCAGCTGAGGACTGTTGAACAGGGGCTTGTCCTGGACCACTGTCCATGGTGCTGAAACAAGTCCTAACTTGCTGTTTGGGGGGCAGTGGTTTGACAGATGGGGCTACTTACTGGGCTGTGATTAGAAGATTCCAAGCCCTGAGGTCAGCTGGTTCCTGACCAAGTCATTCCTTTTCTCTGAGTTTCAATCTCCTTGTGTATGTTTTGGGGCTGATGCTATGGAACTCCAGAATGTTGGTGGGTAAAGTTCTTACGTTTAACATAGGCTGGACAGATGTTCGTGCTAATTCCCTTTTCTCTTGCTGACATGAGCCTGGTGTTCTAGTTTTACATAATTCATCCTGGATTGGATAATTCTGTCTTCTCAGTGATTTTACAGTCCTGGCTATATCGAAACTTACTAGGCAATTGAAGACAATATATTTTATTCCTTGTCTATTCTGTATTCATGCTCAATGATTTCCTAAGTTTTTTTTTTCTAAAATATATTTTATTGATTTTTTACAGAGAGGAAGAGAGAGGGATAGAGAGTTAGAAACATCGATGAGAGAGAAACATCGATCAGCTGCCTCCTGCACACCTCCCACTGGGGATGTGCCTGCAACCAAGGTACATGCCCTTGACCGGAATCGAACATGGGACCCTTGAGTCCGTAGGCCGACGCTCTATCCACTGAGCCAAACCGGTTTCGGCGATTTCCTAAGTTTTTAGTGTGTTTTAAGGAAAAATGTATCATGACAACAAAATGGCATTTCCAAGGCTCCACGTGAGACTGTAGTGCTTAAGACCTTAACATACAAATAAAACACACCAACCTGTAAGGAGGTACAATTCCAGGAGAGGTGATTTAGCAAAGAGTAGTTAAGAGCCAGGAGGCCCAGATTAAACTCTTGGCTCTCCCTTTTACTAACTGCAACCTTGAGCGTGACACTTGATCCGCCTGTTTCTTGGCTCCCAAATGTTTAATATGGAAATGATGATAATGACAGTACCTACCGTGCAGGGCTTTTGTGAGGATAGAATGGGTGAATGTCTGTAAACCACTTAGAACACAGCCTTGCACATTGAGGCAGAGGCAGGTGTTCCTCCATAAATCCAGCTCATGTTCCGCAGCACCTGCCCTGGGCTAGGCCCTGGACCAGGTAGAGAACCTTCTTCACACTTGGAAGTGCTGGAAGTGCTCACAGAGACACCTGTGCTCCAGGCTTGCCTCTCTTCACTTACTTGCCAAGATATTTCAGCTCAGTTGTTCCTTCGACAAATCGTTATTTAGCATCTGCTGTGTGCTCTGTGTTATGGAAATAGTTGTGCGAGGCATAAAATGGTCCCCACTCTTGGGGAGCTTACATTCTGGGGGTAAGATGGGGAGAAAGAGTATAACATAGTAAACAAATAATAGCAGTACTGATAGCTGACAGTTATATAGTGTTTACTGTATACCAGGTCCTGTTTGATGTGCTTTACTAGTATCCCTATTTAACAGATGAGGAAAACTGAGCCCCAGATAGAGGAAACAATGTGTCCTAAGTTCACACAGCTAATAAATGGCAGAGTAGCAATTCACATTCAAGCAGTGTGGTTTCAGAATCTGTGCTTCAGCCCTATATTACCAAAGAAAATGTAATTGTCAATTAAAATTTATGATCCAGAATTTTTCAGAGCTTTAAGAAATTAAAAACATTAGTTAAATTTAGGTGTGATCAGTGCAGATAAGAAAGAAATTAACAGAGTACTGTGCTAGAGAGTATTGGAATTTCTGTGTTAGGGGATACCACTTGAAAGGTGACATTTGATCAGAGCACTGAAAGATACAAGCCAGTCCTAAAGAACTGGATTAAAGGAATAATGTTCTGGGGAGAAAGTATCCCAGGCAATGGGGCGTGCAGGAGGCAGCCAATCAATGATTCTCTCTCATTATTGATGTTTCTAGCTCTCTCTCCCTTTTCCTTCCTCTCCGAAGTCAATAAAAATATACAAAAAGAAAGAAAGTATCCCAGGCAATAAAATAAAAATTCTCTGTGGGTCTCAGTATTCTCATCTGAAAATGGGACAAAGGATCTTGTCAGATCAGCTGTGAGAAATGTATTTTAGTCAGGAGTTAAGGGGCGGGCTTAGTTTTATTTGCATTGTACACCTCTCCAAGACCAAGGGCTGACGATACGGGGCTAGGGGCAGTGCTGGCCCCGGAAATGCCCTAAAAGCTGTCTGTGGTGCCTAGGCTCCCAGACACAGACCCTTCCACAGAAGAGGGATGGCGGTGGGGCTCTCCGTGATGCAGACATCTTGGACCAGCAACTTCCAGAGGAGCCTGAGGTCTTGGATTACGACTGTGAGGTTGGAGTGGGCAAGCAGAAAATTGTCCTCAGTAGTCTCAAACTTCTGTGGCTGCCACTTAACAGATGTGTGAATTTGAAAGTCGTTTAACATCTGTGCCTCAGTGTTCTTATCTGTGAAGTGGGGATAATGAATAATGAGAGCAGTACATCACAGGAGTGTTATGGGAATGAAATGAATTGGAAAGTGCATGGGCCAAGTGCTTTGTATGTTTCAGCCAATATTCTGATTCTCTGCCTTTCCACTCCCTCGCTCTTCCCCTGCTCAGCTCTGCAGCCAGATGGAACAGCTGGAGCTGGAGAACCAGCAGTTGAAGGATGAGGCTTCCAGGGCAGGAGCTGCCCAGGCCGGAAGCGCTGTGGATGGGGAGCTGCTGAGACTGCAAGCGGAAAATACAGCCTTGCAGAAGAATGTGGCAGGTGTGTGGAAGCCCTCCTGGGGATGTGTGGGACCTTGGGGCTTGAGTAGGGTGTTTTCATCCTGGGAAAAGGTGGAAAGGCTTCAGAACCCCAGTGTATGACTTTGGACAAGCCATTTCACCTCTCTGAGCCAAAGCTTCCTCATTTACAAAGTGTGTATAATGATGTCTATCCCCTGGGCGACTGTAGTAGAGATAAGAGGTGGTACATTTCTGATTTTTCTGAGTTTAGTTCAGTGCCTGATGCCTAGCAGATTTTACAGATTAGCAAATTGAGCCTCAGAAAGGAGATGTTTGCTAAACCGAGAAGGGGAATGAAGGAACGTTGGGAAGATCTAAGCCTAGATTGTCAGTGGGGTCTGAGATCAAAGCTGAGAGCAAACTTGATAGAATGTGGGAGGGTTCTGATGTGTGGATTTTTGGAGAGCAGCTGGGGATTGTGGGGTAGTGGGTGGTAGTTTGGTGACCAGGAGGGAGACTGTAGAATGTGACTGGGGATCAGGAGTTCATAGGAAAAAATCAGCTCTAAGTGGGCAGTGGAGGATTGTGGGCATGACCTTGGAGGGCTATGGGCAGGGCTTGGGAAACAAACTTGATCTAATTTGATGGTAGACAGGATTTCAGTAGTTGCGGGCGGGGGGGGGGGCGCTTAAAAGATTTGTGATTTGTGTGGATGGGGCTGAACCTTGGTTTTGTAGGCTTGTGGTCTTTGGGGCAGGGTCTCTGCAGCCTGAGGGGTTAAAGCTCCATTCACCCTCTATTTGACACATAGCAAGGGTCTTCGAAGATCACCTCATGAATCATATATCTCTGTTCTACCCACTAGCTCTGCAGGAGCGCTATGGGAAAGAGGCTGGGAAGTCCACAGCTTCCAGTGAAGGCCAAGGGGACCATCCAGAGGGCCAAGCCCCTGCCATCGTGTCCCCCATGCCACTGGCAGAGGTGGAGCTAAAGTGGGAAATGGAGAAGGAGGAGAAGAAATTGCTCTGGGAGCAACTACAAGGCTTGGAGGTGAGCTTGGGTTTGTTGGGGTTGGGATGCCAGGTGGTGGGCAGATGCCCTAGCTCTGCCCGTGACGCCATAAAGATGGTTGTGACATCACAGTCTCATGGGCTGATAGATTAGGGAGGCAAGAGGGCAGGGGAAGGCACGCAGGAGGGCAGGGGAAGGCACAGGCCTAACCTCCCTTTTGCTTATAGCAACCCCTCCCCTTTTCCTTCCCTATAGAGCTCAAAGCAAGCCGAAACATCCAGGCTACAGGAAGAACTTGCTAAGGTAGGACTGCCAAGCTTTCCCTGGCCTTTGCCTTATCTTCTTTCCCACCTGCCATGCTTCCCCCAGCAAGACAAAAGCTGGCTGAGGACTCTCTCAGAGCCTCAGTTTTGTTGTCTGAAATAGACTCAAGCTCAACTCTCAGAGTTGCTTTCAATATGGAGTGGGCTAATGTGGTCCCACTATGTCCTGTACATGGTGGGCCCCATTCCTTTATTCTGTGTCCTCCCAGCTCTGCTTGGTCATCCATCTATCCATCAATCTATCCATCCATCCATCCATCCATCCATCCATCCATCCAAGAACTTATAGACTGCAGGCTCTTATCTTAGGAAATGGAGACCCAGTGTTGTGTAAGGCAATCATGACCCTGCTTTTCAGGCCTTCCAGCCTAGCCATTCTGTTATGTAGCCATTGGTCAATATGTTGGGGATGTAAATGCTGGGAGATCATATTGTTGCTGCTGACCAGCTGGGCAGCCAAATGACTGAACCCTTCTGGGACTCAGTTTCCATGAGATAACCTAGGTAAATTCAGCTTCCAAAAAGAACTTAGAAGTATCTGTGAATGTTAAGTGTATTTTTGTCTTTACTAATATTATGGTTGTTGTCATTTGTTTATACCCCCTTCTCCACCCTAGCTCTCAGAGAAACTGAAAAAGAAGCAAGAAAGGTAAATTTCTTTTTTTCCAGAAGCGGGGGAAGGGATTTGGTGGGACTAGGGAGGACTGACTTATGGCCCTGACTCATTTATGTCTGTCTGTATGTGTCTAGTTTTTGCCGTCTGCAGACAGAAAAGGAGACACTATTCAATGATAGCCGGTAACTACCAGGGTTGGAGGGATTGGTGGACAGCAGGGACAGTGCCCATCAGAATGAACTGAGGACCACAGGGGCAGAGCTGGGAGATTGGGCCTTAGATCATGGTCAGTGTGCCCCTTCCCATCACCCTTAGGAACAAGATTGAGGAATTACAACAGCGGAAGGAAGCCGATCTCAAAGCTCAGTTGGCTAGAACTCAGAAGCTGCAGCAGGAGCTCGAGGCTGCCAACCAGGTGAGGGGCTGGGTTCTGAGGTCACTAGGATAAGGGACCAGGGCTGGGAGGTCTAGGGAGCTCTGGGTCTAGGGATCTTTGGGTCTAGGGAGACTAGTTGGGAAGTCTTAAGATTTCTTGTGTTGGAAATATAGGGACTGGATGGGTCCTGGGCCTCCCAAGAGCTAGGAAATATAGGTGAAACTCTAGTCTCTGAGGGCTGAGTGTGTCTGAGAATCCGGGGGCCTCCAAACTGGAATCTGGGTAAGTGTGAGCAACCTTTCACAGATGGGGCCTTTCACAGAGTGAGTTTGAAATCACCAAGACCCTAGATGTTTTCTGAGGTGCTTGGAACTGGGATATAGGGGTATCTGAGGCCTCTGGGGATAATGACCTAGAGTCTGGGTGAACCTGAGATCTCTGGTGGCTGGGTATTTTAGGACGCCTAAGTGCTGGGAACATGCTTTCAGGTGGTCAAAAAGAGAGTCTGTGTAGTTCTGTGTACCCCAGAGGAGGCTGAGATCTACAATGGCCTCCCCTGATCTGGTCCCTACAGAGCTTGGCAGAGCTAAGAGATCAGCGACAGGGGGAACGCCTGGAACATGCAGCAGCTCTGCGAGCTCTACAAGATCAGGTACATCATACTGGTGGGCTCAGCGAGATGGGGGCAAGGGCGGCACGGTACCAGTGGGTATTGTACAGGCAGGCAAGGCCCCAGGGCTTCTGCTTTTTCTGGTTGTGGTTCTTCTGTGTGTGTGTGTGTGTGTGTGTGTGTGTGTGTGTGTGTGTGTGTCCGTGTCTTTTCTTGCCTGTCCTCCTATTCTGGACCCGCTCTCACCTGTTGTGGGCGTGGGACCAGGTGTCCATCAAGAGTGCGGATGCAAAGGAACAAGTAAAAAGACTTTTGGCTGAGAAAAGGGCCTTGAGGATTAACCTGGCTGCCCTGGAGCAGGTACAGGACAGTTGAGAGCCCTTGCTGATCCTTTCCCAGTTCCCCATCTCCCTCTGCTTCTGATTCATGTTGCGGCAGTGTAGTCCTGACCTCATGCAGTTCTCCCACCTCTGTTTCTGTTTCATTCTCAGCTTCTTTCTGTTGGCTTCCCACCCTCTTCTCTCTCACCATCTACCCCTACTTCTCTTGCATTCTAGTTTCTCTCCAGCGCAGTACAAGACATGGACTAGTCTCAAGTGTACACTCTGAATCATGTCTATCTGCCTATCTATTATCTATCTATCTATCTATCTATCTATCTATCTATTATCTATCTATCTATCTATCTATCTATCTATCTATCTATCATTTATCTATCTCCATATAGCCACCACCCAGATCAAGACACAGAACATTTCTGTTTTTTCTTTTTCATTTTTTGGACACAGCATTTCTGCACACCAGAGATCCCTTCTGCCCTTCCCTATCTATACTTCCTCCAAAGTAACCACTCCTCTGACCCCTAGCAACATAGATTAGTTTTGTTTGTCCTTTAACTTTATGTAAATGGAATTATACACCCACTTTTTGTGTCTGGCCTCCATCTTGCAGCATTATATCTGTGAGATTTATCCCTATGTAGCGCTGGTTTGTTCCTTTATCTCTGTGTACTATCCCATCGTCTGAATATACCACGTTTATCCATTCCCCTGTTGATCTTCCTCCCACTGTTTTTCTCTTGGAAATTCTTCCTCTCCTGGCTCTCTTTCCTCTTCCCTCCCTGTCTCCCTGGAACTGGGAGGCTCACACTCTGTGACTGGCCCCCAAAAGCACGTTTTACTCTACTTCCCATCACCACTACTTTCTCTAGATCCAAACAGCAAAGACCCAAGAGCTGAATATGCTCCGGGAACAGACTTCTCAGCTGACAGCTGAGTTGCAGCTTCGGCAGACTGAGTATGAGCACCTCATGGGACAGAAAGATGACCTCAACTCCCAGCTTCAGGTGACACCTCTGGCCGTGACCTGCCTTCTCCTAGTTCCCTTTTGCCTTGCTGGCTCAGCGGAGTTTGCAGTGAGATGCAGTGGGAAGACTGTGCAGTCAGGAGGACCTGGTTTCCAGTGTGGCTCTCTTAACATATTAGCACATGTGTGTTCCAGACCAAGTTGTTTCCCTTCTCTGAGACTAAACATCTTCAGTTAGGAAAGCCATTCTGATTCCATAATAGACAGTAGAACAATAGTGGTTTCTACCGAATAAGATAGAAGTTTAGTTCTCTCTCATGTAAGAGTCTAGGTAGGTTGCTCAGGGATGGGACAATGGCTTCTGATCCATCACTAATGACCCAGGTTCTGTCTACATTGATGTTCTGCCACCTTTGACACAAGACTATCTCGGCATCCAAGATGCTTGCTCAAGCTCCCCTGCCATCATGTTTGTATTTCATCTGAAAGGAAGGAGGAAAGGGAGAAGGGCCCAGCATGCCCCTTCCCTTTACAAACTATATTATACTCACCATTGTTGACTCTGTGACTGCACCTCATTGTGAGGGAGGCAGGGAAATATCAGCTAGATCACCATGTGCCCAACCAGAAAGTCTACTGTTAGGGACGTAAGGGCGAATGAACACTGAAAAGCAGCTAGCAGTCTGTCCTGTTTCTCATGCAGAAATGCAGAGGACAGTGCTCACTTTACAGGGTTTAGGAAGATGTTCTACTGGAAGTGTCTACCTCTTGGGGGCTCTTTATCAAACTCACCCCCTTTGCCCCACATTAGGAGTCATTACGGGCCAATAGTCGGCTGCTGGAACAACTTCAAGAAATGAGTCAGGAGAAGGAACAATTGACCCAGGAGCTACAGGACGCTCGGAAGGTGGGCACCTCGGGGAAAACTGCAAGAGGCGGGATTAGCCTGGTTCATGGGGAAGGGGCAGGTGATGTGGCCCAACTCATGGGGAAAGGAAGGGATGGAAAGTGACCAGTTCCACGAGGATGGGTGAGTAACAGCCAGTTCTGTGGGGCTGGGGGAGAGGTGGAGTTTGGCTTGTTCCTTGAGCCTGAGGAGCGGTTAGTGGGCCTTCTTGGGGAGGGTGTTGACTGACATCCTCCTGCTCCACCTTCCTGGTCCCCAGAGTGCTGAGAAGCGGAAGGCCATGCTGGATGAGCTAGCAATGGAGACGCTGCAGGAGAAGTCCCAGCACAAGGAAGAGCTAGGAGCTGTCCGACTTCGGCATGAGAAGGAGGTGCTGGGGGTGCGTGCCCGCTATGAGCGTGAGCTCCGTGAGCTGCATGAGGACAAGAAGCGGCAGGAGGAGGAGCTCCGTGCCCAGATCCGCGAGGAGAAGGTGAGTAGGTAGATGATGATGCGCGTCCACCTTTCAAACAGGAGGAGCACAGCACTGCTGATGGGCCAGGGGATGGTGCCCACTCCTCCACCTGCCTGGCCCATGACAGTCTGTCCTCTCCCAGGCCCGCACACGGGAACTGGAGAGTCTCCAGCAGACAGTGGAAGAGCTTCAAGCTCAGGTACACTCTATGGATGGAGCCAAGGGCTGGTTTGAACGGCGCCTGAAGGAGGCTGAGGTGAGTTGGGGTCTGGTGAGTGAGGCACAGGGCCTGGTCAGGGGACATGAGAAACCAGGGGACAAGGAGTGGTCAGGCCTTGGAACTTTCTGAGATGCCCTGGCTCACTAGCACAGCCTAGTGGAGAGCATCAGGCAATGGCCATCAATAAGGCAGAATGTCACCCTAGCTGGTTTGGCTCAGTGGATAGAGTGTCAGCCTGAAGACTGAAGGGTCCCAGGTCTGATTCTGGTCAGGGCACATGCCTGGGTTGCGGGCACATCCCCAGTAGGGAGCGTGCAGGAGGCAGCTGATCAGTGATTATCTCTCATCATTGATGTTTCTTTCTATCTCTCCCTCTCCTTTCCTTTCTGAAATCAATACAAATATATACTAAAAAAAAAAAAAGAATAGAAATATATTTTTTAAAATATAGGGCAGAATGTCAAATCTGCACATTTGAAAAGGCGCCTCTTTCTTCTGAAATCATACTTCTGTCAGGAAATTATTGTAATATACTCATTTTGTTCAAACAAAAACTTTTACTGCCATTTTCTGGCAAACTCATCACAATACATGAGCAACAGTGTCACAGAGCCGGGAGGAGCAAAAATGCTGGAGCCAGTCATTGGCCTGGGATTGAGTCCGGGCCGGGCCACTTTCTAGATGTGTGACCTTGGCCAAGTTTTCTGACTTCTTTGTGGCCGGTATTCATCATCAGTAAAAAAAAAAAAAAAGGATAACAATAACACCTACTAAGTATTCTGGGGGGGGTATATATAATGAGTTAACATATGTAAAATCCTTCTAACATTCCTGGCTTGCAGTAATGCTGTGTTGGGGTGTGTGTGTGTGTGTGTGTGTGTGTGTGTGTGTTTGTTTTTATTTCAGAGAGAGGAAGGGAGAAGGAGAAAGAGATAGAAACATCAGTGATGAGAATCATAGCTTGGCTGGCTCCTGCACGCCCCCTAGTGGGGATCTAGCCCATAAACTCGGGCATGTGCACTGACTGGGAATCGAAATGTGACTTCCTGGTTCATGGGTCCATGCTCAACCACTGAACCACACCAGCCAGGCTTATTAAATAAAATGTAAATGCAAATGTCAGTCTTGGATGTGAACAGTACAGCTCTAGACATGACACTTCTATGTACTGCCTAAAGGCACTCAGTGTTCCCTGCAGGAGTGTCTTTTCTGTGTACGTGGGGCTCCCTGCTGTAGTCCCTCACCGGTGTCACCGGGTGTGATGGTCTCTGGAGTTCACAGCCAGCCCTGGGACTTGTCTTGTAGGAATCCCTGCAGCAGCAACAGCAGGAACAAGAGGACGCCCTGAAGCAGTGTCAGGAGGAGCACGCTAAGGAGCTGAAGGTGCCTATGGCATTCCTCTCCGGGGAGGGAGAGGCTCTGGGACTGTCGCCCAGGTTGAGGCCTGAGCTGCTCTCTGCTTTACAGAGCAAGGAAGAGGAACTCCAGGGTGTTCTGGATCAGCTCCAGCAGGCCCAGGAGGAGCGTGACTCCCACCTGAAGACCATCAGCAACCTGAAGCAGGTGGCTGTTTCCTCCGTGGTCCCCAGATGCACCCCAGGCCTCAGCTTGCAGTAACGGGGCAGGGAGGGAGCACAGCGCATGCAGCCATCCCGGCATCACTAGCCATACTTTGTCTATCACGCAGGAGGTGAAGGACACAGTGGATGGGCAGCGCATCCTGGAGAAGAAAGGCAGTGCCGCGGTATGATGGGGAGGTGTCCCAGCACAGCCCCTCCTGCTGTGCACCCCCCCACCTGTGGCCCTGCTGGGCCTCAACCCCCCATCTTCCCCCCTGTCCCCCCCAAAGCTCAAGGACCTCAAACGGCAGCTGCACCTGGAGAGGAAACGGGCGGACAAGCTGCAGGAGCGGCTGCAGGACATCCTTACCAACAGCAAGAACCGTTCCGGTGAGGGGAGGTGCACCCGGGAGGCTGAGGCCAGGGAGGCAGGGCTTGGGCCTGAAGGCCGAGCTGCTTCTCATTCCTCACTCTTGAACTTGGTCTGTTTTCCCTCTGCTCTGCGCCTGCCTCTCTGTGTTGATCTTTCTCTGCATGATCTCTTTCTGTAGTCTCCATCTCTCTCTTTGCTGTATCTCGTCTCTGTTTCTGTCTCTCTGCCTCCTCGCGTCATCTCTCTATCTGCCTCTCTCTCTCTGCTTTCTTTTTCTAGTTCTCTCCTTTTCTCCTCCCGCCTTGTTCTTTTTTGTCTCCCTTTATCTCTTTGTCTCTCTCTGTCTTCTTTCTCTCTTTTTGTCTATATCTCTCTCAGTCACCCCACTCCCCCCACATGTGCACTCCCGCACCTCACCCAGTGTCTCTAAATCACTTATATGCATCCTCTCATCTATAAATATGGACTGCCCGGCCGGCGTGGTTCAGTGGTTGAGCAATGACCTATGAACCAAGAGGTGGTTCTATTCCCAGTCAGAGCACACGCCCGGGTTGCGGGCTCAATCCCCGGGTGGGGGGGGTGGGGGGCGTGCCAGAGACAGCCAATATATGATTCTCTGTCATCATTGATGTTTCTATCTCTCTCTCTCCCTCTCTTTTCCTCTCTGAAATCAATAAAAATGTATGTATAAATATGGACTGAGCCTCCAAGCCCATGATCAGGGTCCCCGATGGAAAAGCTGCAAGTCTTGATCCTCCAGGAACTCCAAACTGAGCTAAGGGGACAGGGGGACAGACTCACAATCAGGCAGCAACACTGTGGTGTGATCATTATGCAGCTGAAGTCCATGTTATTTCTGCCACTTAAGCCAGAAGGTGCATCAACAAAAAATAATTTGAGTTGCTTTGGACTTTTTTTTTTAAGGCCTATAAATATGTTTAAATAAGTAAGATGCATTCATAGCTCTGGTGCAGCTCCCATATCAGAGGCTCGGAGAAAACTGGCTCCCTGTCCCCTCACAGCCATCCTGCTCTTGCTGGGGATCCTGGGGGTATGGCATCAGCCCCCCCATCCTGATACCTTGCAGCAGCTGCAGGCTGGAGGCCTAAGCACAGTGGCCCTGTTTTCAGTGACGTAGCAAAAATGAGTGTATCTCACACTAAATCAATGTCTCTCCGAGACACACTGTCTCCGGAAGTAACCTCTTTTTATAGAAGAGGAGTTTGCTTTCTGTTTTGTTACAGATTAATGTATGAATCAACAAACATTCCGAGCGTGTGCTATGCATTCTCCTGGTTTGTTAGATGGAATTCAGACTTAGATGCCTGGCTACGGGAATTCTCTCCATCTTTTCCTCTGTTTCTGCTCTGATTCGTGTTCTTATCCAGGGTCTCTGCCTCTCTCATCTTCTCCAGCTTGCGGTCTCTGAGGTTTTCTCTCTGCATGTGGGTGTTCCCCTGTGCCCTCTCCAGCTGTCTGCACCCTGAGTCTGAGTGCGCATGCCACTTTTATGCCTGTGCCACATCACTATCTTCCTCCCCATTTTTTAAAAAATATACATTTTTTTTTTATTTCAGAGAGAGGGAGAGAGAGAGACAGAAACATCAATGATGAGAGAGAACCATGGATCGGCTGCCTCCTGCACGCCCCACACTGGGGATCGAGCCCACAACCCAGGCCTGTGCCCTGACCGGAAATCGAACTCGGACCTCCTGGTTGACGCTCAGGGCTTTCTCCCCATTTCTTCACCTCTGTTTCTGGTGTGTGTGGCTTTGCCAAGAGAGGCAACTCCCTTTTCTGATTCCGCCTCTCCTTATCCTTCTGTCTGCCTGAGTGTCTTTTTGCCTTTTTCCATCTCGTCAAATCGATTTCTGCCTCTTCCTGCCAGTCGCTGCCCTGGGGACCTGGGGGATTGGAGCTCAGGTTTCTCTTCCTTCTCTGCCCAGGCCTCGAGGAGCTAGTTCTCTCAGAAATGAACTCACCAAGCCGAACCCAGACTGGGGACAGCAGTAGCGTCTCCTCCTTCAGTTACCGGGAGATCTTGCGTGAGAAGGAGAGCGCGACCATTCCAGCCCGGGTAAGGGGCAAGGAAGAGCCTACAGCTCCAGCTGCTCCTCCTCAAATTCTGGGGTCCTCTCCCTCCCCCCCCCCCACTGCAACCACCTCTTACTCTGGGCCCAGCACATACGTTTCCTTGTCAACCTTTCCCCAAGCTCACCAAGTTTATTCAGATTGCTAAGTAGGGGACAAGCAGATTATTCTCTTTAAGGCCCTGCTCCATCTTCTGTGAGTTCATGTTGCCTTTCCTGGTGCCATTAACATAAGCGGTTCATAGTAGGTGCATCATCCATGTAGCAAGTCCCTTTTTCCTATTCATAATTATCACTTGTTACTGTTGTCTATTATGTCAGCTTCCTTGCCAGCTACTTTTATTTGGAAATATTTTTTATTATTATTCCATATGTGTGCATAATAGAAAAGAATTTAAAACGCACAAGCAATTTTTTTATCTTTATTAAATATATTTTTAGCCCTAACCGGTTTGGCTCAGTGGATAGATCATCGGCCTGCGGACTGAAGGGTCCCAGGTTGGATTCCGGTCAAGGGCATGTACCTTGGTTGCGGGCACATCCCCAGTGGGGGGTGTGCAAGAGGCAGCTGATCGATGTTTCTCTCTCATCGATGTTTCTAACTCTCTATCCCTCTCCCTTCCTCTCTGTAAAAAATTAATAAAATATATTAAAATGTATATATATATTTTTTTATTGATTTCAGAGAGGAAGGAAAAAGGAGAGAAACATCAATGATGAGAGAGAAGCATTGATTGACTGCCTCCTGCATGCCCCCTAGTGGGGAATCAGCCTGCAACCCAGACATGTGCCCTGATGGGGATTCCAACCGTGACCTCCTAGTTCATAGGTCGATGCTCAACCACTGAGCCACATCAGCTAGGCACAAGCAATATTTTTATTTATTTATTTTTCACAAGCAATATTTAAAAAAATAAATCCAAAGCAATTACATCTTCAACCCAGAGACCACCACTATAAATCCTTAGTTCATACCCTTCCGGGCCTCTTTCTCTTTTTTTAAAGCCTAAATGAGATTATAAGTAACCTGTTTTTGTTCAGCTGGTCTCTAACCCTCCCAATTCGGTAAATGTTTCATCTCATCGAATATTTTGCCCTTAATCAGATTTCTCTAGTTGGCTCCAAAGCGTCCTTTATTGCTGGTTTTCTGTAAACCAGCGTTTTGTTTCAGAGCACATGTTGCATCTGGTTGCTTTCTGTGCCTTAAGTCTCTTGAATTTAGTCTGGTCCCTTTTTGTGACGCCAACCTGTAGAAGAGAGACCAGCCCAGGTGATCTGCAGAAAGTGTTGCGCCTTTTGCATTTTCCTGCTGGCTTTCTGGTGACAGCATTCTACCGGTTCCTCTCTCCCCTGGGTGTCCTGTCCGCTGGAATTTAGGTGACAGGTGCTACAGGTTCTGCCTTCACGCTCTCCATAAGGCTATGATGTGGCGGTTCCATCTCCCCTTCAGGCCAGAGGGGCAGCCAGAATCTCTGAGGGTGCCGAGGCTTGCCTACAGCCCTGGGTGCAGGAAACCCCCACCTCCACACACACATACCCCCCTGACCCTGGGCTTGGTTCTCATGCTCAGCCCTGAGTCTGTCTGGGGCGCGGTACTAAGCCCAGGCTGTCCTCTCCTCTCCTCTTCCTTGCAGTCCTTATCCAGCAGCCCTCAGGCCCAGCCCCCCAGACCAGCGGAGCTGTCAGATGAGGAAGTGGCTGAGCTCTTTCAGCGCCTGGCAGAAACACAGCAGGAGAAATGGATGCTAGAGGAGAAGGTACTGCCTGCCTGCTTGTTCCCACATGGCCAGCAGGCCGGGGCAGGGTGGTTGATGTTTGGCCGGCCCCTCCTCATGTGGGAACATGCGCAGTCCAGGGTCTGAGGTGGGTGGGGTCCCCCCACAGGTGAAGCACCTGGAGGTGAGCAGCGCCTCTATGGCAGAGGACCTCTGCAGGAAGAGCGCCATCATTGAGACCTACGTCATGGACAGCCGGATCGGTCAGTGCCCCCTCCCCAGCCCTCCCCACTCATCCAGCCTTTCACCTGCTCCCTCCTTCCCCACGATCCAGTGCCCAGGCTTCTGTTCTCTCCTCTTGGAACCAAGCAAAGTCCTGACAAGACCACAGCCGGCGGAGGGGAGAGCAGGGCAGGCCCGTACCTGTGTGTTTTTCTTTCTGTTCGCTTAATCTTGGCTCCTCCCTCTCCTCTGGGTCTCTGTCATCTCTCCACTCTCCTTTCTCTAGTGTGTCTCTGCCTTTTTCTCCTTTCTTTTCCGTGTGTCTCTTGCTCTTCTCTCTCTCTCCCTTCTCTCTTCTTTGTGCCCCATTTCCCCTTCATCTTGTCACACCGTTCCTGTCTGTATTGTCCCATCTCCAGAAATTTCCTTTCTCTGTATGTGGATCACTTTGGGGTCCTGATCTCTTCCTCACCTTTCTCCTTCTTCTCTCCTCTTCCTCCCCTCTCTCCTCTTCTCTTTCTCCCCCCTCTTGTTTCTTTTGCCCCTTTCTTTCAAACCTTCTTCTCTCCCGTGGTTTTTCTTTTTTCTTATGAATTGGAATAATACCGACTGACATGTGCCGAGAGCGAACTGTGCTCTGTGCTTTACATGGAGTCATATACATTTTCCCAGCTCCATGACTTAGTTGTTATCCCCATTTCCCAGGGCTGTGCAGTTAGTGACAGCCAGGGTTCACGTGGCTAAGCCTCTGCCCCCTACACGGTATGGCTTTTCCCCTCTCCCCCCCCCCCCCCCCCCCCCCCCCGCCGCTCTCTGTTTCCCTCTTTTCTGCTCTGGCCATTTCTCCTCTGGCTCTGCTGAGGGGGCGGCTCTCAGCCTGGGCCCTTGCAGATGTGTCCGTGGCAGCAGGCCACACAGACCGCAGCGGCCTGGGCAGTGTCCTGAGAGACCTAGTGAAGCCAGGCGACGAGAACCTTCGTGAGATGAATAAGAAGCTACAGAACATGTTGGAGGAGCAGCTCACCAAGAATATGCATCTGCATAAGGCGAGTGGCCTACAGCCTGCCCATCTGTCCATGCAGCCACCCAACTCCCTAGGGCAGTGGTCGGCAAACTCATTAGTCCACAGAGCCAAATATCAACGGTACAACGATTGAAATTTCTTTGGAGAGCCAAATTTTTTAAACTTAAACTTCTTCTAACGCCACTTCTTCAACATAGACTCACCCAGGCCGTGGTATTTTGTGGAAGAGCCACCCTCAAGGGGCCAAAGAGCCGCATGTGGCTCTCGAGCCGCAGTTTGCCGACCACGGCCCTAGGTCATCTGCCAGTCCCCCCCCCCCCCGCCCGCCCATCCACCAACCATTCCTTCATCCTCATCTTCCCATCGTCCAGTCAACTTGTTATTGTCAGTTTATTTGTTCACTCTTCCCTCTGACCTTGCATCCATTCACTCATCCATTCGTACACACAGTCAACTAACTCTCCCAGCGATCCCCCTGCTCTTTGTTCATCTGCTTCCAATTCATCTAATCATCAGCCCCATGTCTTTGCACCCATTTCCTGACTTACTGCTCTCTTTCTTGCCTGCTCATCAATCACCCCTTATCTTGGCTTTTACCCACACACCCAGCAACCTGCCTGCCTACCTGTTGTCCTCCATCTGTCCTTTGAATAGTTCATTTGTCCTATTGGATGGCCATGGATCCCCCATGTGTCTACCTACATGTCCACGTGCCCATCCTACCACCCAAATACTTACTCCATCTCTGGGGAAGTCAAAAGGAATGCAGACCTGGCACCTGCTTCTGAGAAGCAAGCTCATCATTTACTAGAAAGAAGGTGGCCAGGGTGGGGGTCCTGTTCTCCAGTACACCATGCACAGCAGGCGATCCATTCCCATATCCAGACCCCAGCTCCAGGGGCTTCCACACCCTCACACATCCACCTTTTCTGTCCCAGGCATTGCTTAATGAGGTAAGAAGGATGACACCCCAGGCTTCCCCTGCCACCTTCTCTGGCCCCTGATGGCTTGTTTGTTTCTTAGGACATGGAAGTTCTGTCGCAGGAAATTGTGCGGCTCAGCAAGGAGTGCGTGGGGTCCCCTGAGCCAGACCTACCACCAGGAGAATCCAGCTAAAGACCTGCGGGCTGCCTCCCCTCCCTCCCCTCCCCATCCCCTGAACACTATTCCTTTGGGCTGAAGTGGGGAAATGGGGGCTGGCACCAAAATCAAATAGGTTGGGACACTGGACATTAAAGGGGTTGGAGGCCTTATGGCTGGTTGTTAGTGACCCTGTCTTAGGACAGTGGTCCCTGGGGAGTGAGGATCCTGAGGGGAGGGGCAGGGATTTCTCATCCTCCTTGGGCCTGGTTCCCAGGGGCATTTGCCTTCATCTCTGCATGAGTTCTCCCTCCCAGAGACCAACTGTTTTTTATTTTATTTTATTTTTAATTTATGTCTGGAAGCCTGGCTACTCTGCATTTGGGATTGGGGATGTTGGGTGGGGTGTGGTCCATGTCAACATTCTAGCAACATATATGTATGTGTGGGGTGTGTGTGTGTGTGTGTGTGTGTGTGTGTGTGTGTGTAAAGGTTGTGCAGCCAAAATACCATCTGGCCAGACGGGCCCATCCACTGACTGTCTGCTCTCATTCTTTCCAACCAGTAGGAGGGATATACTGGGTGGGGGTGGGGGGGTCACACCACCAGAATGGGGGGGGGGAAGTCTCTGGCCACAACTTTACTCTCCTTCCCCCACCCTCACCCAGCCTGTCTCCAGTTACTGTGGACTAGCCCCTCAAACTGAGTGGAACAGAAATATCTGCAGATGTATATGTGAATAGATGTGTATGGCATGTAGGTCTGGATGAGTAGACAGATGGGAGGATGGATAAGTAGATGAACTGATGGATAAATTAGAAGGTTGCATGGATTGATGATGGATAGACTGGGAAGTAAATGGACAGATGGATAAATAGGTGATTGGGTGAATAAATGGATAAATGGATTGGTAGGTGAATAGGTAGAAGATGGGCATGTGGGGATGTAAGTGGACAGATGGATGGCTAGGGGAATAACTGGATGGGCGAGTGGGCAGATCGATGGATGAGCTAATGAATGGGAAGAGAAAGTAGGTGAATAAATAATGTGGGAGCAGGGGATTACATATGGATAGTTTGGTGAGTCATTAGGTAGTTGGAGTAAATATACAAATGCATGGGTGGGTGGAGGGATAGAGAAATGGACAAATCAGGAGTGTGATGAGCTAGGAAGTGGAGGTAAATTGAAAGGCTAAAATTGGCCCTGCATCTCTGCTCCCCAGCACCACACACCTTTAGTTACTAAAAATGAGGCCTCCGTGTGCCATGCCCTGAGCATCCCCCTTTCACATCACGCCATTAATGGTCCCAACAATGTCGAGTTGGGGCAACTCCATCTGACGGCTGAGGAAACAATGCAAGTCACTTGCTCAAGGACACAGCAAGTCAGCAAAGCTGGGGGTTTGAACCCCTCCTGCCAGAGGCACCTGATATACCTAGTGCTCTAGCCACAGCAGCAGAGCCCTCTAAGGGAGGAGGCGTGATCTGAGGCTCCTGGATGTGGACAGATGGACACTGCCCCTCAGAGTGGGCCTGCCTGGGAAAGAAGCTGGTATGGGGTGGGACTTCACACTTGTCCCCATCTGCACTCTTCTCTCCCCGCCCCCCCATGTGACATTCAAAACCAGGAGGATGGTGCTCCGGTCCCAGCAGTCTTGGTTAGAGTTGGCTTTAACCCATGCCCCCCCCCCCCCTCAGCAGCTTTGGGGGTCTGGCGATCTGGAGAAACGCTCCCCACCAGTCCTCCATCCACACCACCTCCAGCCTTGGGGGGCAGGGACGGGACAGCGCTGCATCATTCCCCGTGGCACTCCGCTCTAAGGCCATTAACAGACGCCTCCCCATCGATCGCATCTGCTAAGTGCTGCTGATTCAGACGGGTGGGGGTGGGGTCCCCTAGGGGCAGAGGGGTAGGAGCTGGGCAAGGAGAGGGGGAGTCCAGGAAGGAGGTGGGGAGAACTGGCAAAGCTCCCTACCACCCCCATTTTCCAGATGACGCGACTGAGGCCCAACCAGCTTTATAGGAGGCGGAGTCTCCCCAGGGTCCCTCTCAGGCGGTCCTAGGGGAGGGGGCTCTGGGAGCCACGAGGCCCCTCCCTGCTTCGCCATCTCCCGGCAAGCTCAGAGGGGCGGGGAGAGAGAGCCAGAGAAGGAGGAGAACTCGGGCAGCTCTGCAGAGGGGGGCAGGAGCTCCGGTGTTTGGTACCCCCAGCCCCTCCGCTGTTGCCGTTTGCTGCAGTGGGGACACAGGTGAGGTCGGCCCTGTGGGTAATGGGAGGGGGCCGCTAACAGCGCTGTCCTTGCCCTTCCCTGGTCCAGCTCCCACGCCCTAGCCCATCCTGGGACAGTCCCCCTGGGTCCTGCTGGACCTTGTCCTTGCAGAGCCTCCTCCCAGGGACCCAGCCCCCTCCCCTGTCCGTGCTGCCTTCTCTCCCAGGCCCGGCTGTGGCTGCTTCTCCTCCTGCAGCCGCTGCTGCTGCTACTGCTGCTGCCCAGCGCGCACCACCAGCCCCTCGGGGTGTGGTTTCCCCAGACCAGCCCCCAGTAGTGGGACACAGCCTTATCTTGGCTTCCCTCATCAGCCTCCTGCCAGGCCCAGCAGCCCCCCTTCCTGGAGACACACCCAACTCCCTTTCAACGTCCCACTCCAATTTCCGACCCATTTTGAGGAGAACCCCCTTTTCCTCTTAGTCTTTTTCAATCCTCTGGGTGTGTGTCCCCAACTTCCTTCCAATTGAGCCCAGCCCCCTTGGGTTCCCCAGGCCCCTTCCCTGTCCCTGGAACTCCTGAGAGTGGAGCAGGCTTTCTCAGCCCCCCAAGATACCCCTCTCCCCCAGACACCTCTCAGCCTCTGGAAAATAACCTCGCCCTTGCTCTACCCCGTTCGACACCCCACTCCCTTCTCCAGCCCCACCTCTCCTTCCTTCCCCAAACTCCTGTAGAATGTAGACACCGCCCCAGGCTATTCTTGGCAGCTCTAGGCACTCCCAGGACACCTCTCAGCCTCTTTACAACCTCCTGGCTCTATAGACATCCCCTAGGTGGTGCACCAACCCCTTTCCTAGATCCAAGAAGGGATTCCAACCCCCTTATCTTTTCCCAGAAGTCTTCAGGGTGTGGACCACCCTCCTCACCTTTCTCACCACCACCACCCCTAGCCTAGAACTCCCCTCCAGACACTGATCTCAGCCTCTTCAAACCCTTCTGGTCCCATTTCTACCCCCGGGATGCCCCAATCCCCTCTCCAACGCAGCTAAATCTAGTCCCTTCTTCCATCAGAACTCCCGAGTGTAGACAGCTCCCATGTTTCTTGCCCCCACTAGATACCCTCAGATATCTCAGGCGCACGCTGACCCCTCTAGAATCATCTGTCCCTAAAGGCTCCCTCGGATCCTTCTCTGTCCCTCCAGACGCCCCCTCTCTGCTCCTTTCCATGTCCCCTAGCCCCTTCTCAGTCCCTCAAGCCACCTGTCTGGTCCCTCCCAGGCCCTCTAAATGCCCTCCAAGCCCCTGCCCCTGCCTCTAGTTCCTCCTCCAGTTTCCTCTTGGCCTCTCTAGACATCCCCAGTTTCCTCGTGTGAGTGGCCCAGGGCCCCTCCCAGCCCCCACCATCCTGGAGACAGCCACATTCTCCTAAAGGCCACCCCCCCCCAAGTCTCCGAGGGGCCTGGGGCGCGGCAGGATGGCGGCAGGCGTGGCCACGTGGCTGCCCTTTGCGCGGGCGGCTGCGGTGGGCTGGCTGCCCCTGGCCCAGCAGCCCCTGCCCCCGGCGCCAGGGGTGAAGGCCTCCCGAGCGGACGAGGTTCTGGTGGTGAACGTGAGCGGGCGGCGCTTCGAGACGTGGAAGAACACGCTGGACCGGTACCCGGACACCCTGCTGGGCAGCTCGGAGAAGGAGTTCTTCTACGATGCCGACTCGGGCGAGTACTTCTTCGATCGCGACCCGGACATGTTCCGACACGTGCTCAACTTCTACCGCACCGGCCGCCTGCACTGCCCGCGGCAGGAGTGCATCCAGGCCTTCGACGAAGAGCTGGCCTTCTACGGCCTGGTGCCCGAGCTGGTGGGCGACTGCTGCCTGGAGGAGTACCGGGATCGGAAGAAGGAGAACGCCGAGCGCCTGGCGGAGGACGAGGAGGCCGAGCAGGCCGCCGAGGGGCCAGCCCTGCGGGCCGGCAGCTCCCTGCGCCAGAGGCTCTGGCGGGCCTTCGAGAACCCGCACACCAGCACGGCGGCCCTCGTGTTCTACTACGTGACCGGCTTCTTCATCGCCGTGTCGGTCATCGCCAACGTGGTGGAGACCATCCCGTGCCGGAGCCTGGCGCGGCGGCCCCCCCGGGAGCAGCCGTGCGGGGACCGCTTCCCCACGGCCTTCTTCTGCATGGACACGGCCTGCGTGCTCATCTTCACCGGGGAGTACCTCCTGCGCCTCTTCGCCGCCCCCAGCCGCTGCCGCTTCCTGCGCAGCGTCATGAGCCTCATCGACGTGGTGGCCATCCTGCCCTACTACATCGGCCTTTTCGTGCCCAAGAACGAGGATGTGTCCGGCGCCTTCGTCACCCTCCGCGTGTTCCGCGTGTTCCGCATCTTCAAGTTTTCGCGGCACTCGCAGGGCTTGCGAATTCTGGGCTACACACTCAAGAGCTGTGCTTCCGAGCTGGGCTTCCTCCTCTTCTCCCTCACCATGGCCATCATCATCTTCGCCACGGTCATGTTCTACGCCGAGAAGGGCACAAAGAAGACGAACTTTACCAGCATCCCCGCAGCCTTCTGGTATACCATTGTCACCATGACCACGCTTGGGTGAGTTGCAGACCCTGTGCGGGGGAGCTGCCCGATCCGTCCGCTACACTCACCCTTTCTGTAAAAGGTTAGGCACACGAGCTCTGTTTGAGCTGCAGTTTGCTCATCTGTAAAAACGGAGGGAGTTGGACGAATCTGCAAATCCCACCCAAGCTTTGACAATGACTTGGGTTCAAGGATTGTCTTAGCTGTGTTCTTCCTGTTGACCGTGTGTTCTCTGGGCCTGTTTCCCCTCTGTAACATGAGAAGATGATCCCTTTTTGAGGGGCTTTAGTGACATCGTGGTTGTGAAAGTTTCTGGTACAGGATAAATAGGTATTGGTTTTATATCACCCCCTTTTCCATCTTTTTTTAAAATATATATATATATATGTATTTTTTAATTGATTTCAGAGAGGGAGAGAGACAGAAACATCAATGATGAGAATCATCCATCGGCTGCCTCCTGCATGCCCTCCACTGGGGATCAAGCCTGCAACCCAGGCATGTGCCCTTGACCGGAATCGAACGAACCTGGGACCCCTCAGTCCACAGGCTGACGCTCTATCCACTGAGCCAAACTAGCCAGGGCCCCCTTTTCCATCTTGAGGACCCACAACTCCCAACCCTCTACAAGCATAGTGTGGGGCACTACCTCTGTGGCTCTCCAGAATAAGATACTTTCAGCAGTATCTTTTTTGCTGATAATCCTTGAAAGAAAATAGTTGGGATAAAAACATCAAATGGAAGCACCAAACTCATGTTGTTCTTGAAGACACTGTCTAGGGCAGACACAGGGTGTCTTCAAGAACAACATGAGTTTAAATAAAAATACCTAATTTCTGTCACCAGGATTAGGTATACACAGTATCTGTTGAAGGGATGGATTGAGCTTGCTCAGAGATTTAATAGAGGTATAGAAAAGTTGATTTGAGGTTTCTAAAGTGTAGAAATTAATTCTGGTTGGAGGTTCAGGATTAGGTCGACAAACAAATACTGAGCCTTGAAAATGGATTGGAACTGAGTATTTTGATGCCTTTTACCCTAGTTAGTCTTTTGGGTTTTTTTTTTTTTACCCTATTTAGTCTTCACAACAACCCTGGGTGGGTGGGCAGCTGCCCATGTCTCCTAGTTGAGGATCCAGTCTTTTGTGGAGGGCGTCCGATTGGTCCTGTGGTTAGGACGAAAGGATGCTGTGTGATCTTGAGCAAGTCGGTTATGGAACCTCCCTGACTTTGGTTTGCACTCCCTCTGTGAGACAAGGTGGTGAGATTGGCTCTGCTCCATCTCCATGGGTAGGGGATGGCATGGAGAAACACGTGAGGACAGTTTTGGGGTTTCCCTGGGGGAACAGGAAGGGGTCCTACCTAGAGAAGGTAAGACAGATTTAAGCAGGGATTCAGAGCCCTTCAGCTGGCTGGCAGTGGTGGAACTCTCTCTCTCCATGAGGCCATGTTTACTGCCTATAACTTCCTCTTTCTCCCCCATGCTGGGTATTAATAGATTTCCAGCTGAGTCAGATGCCTGCACAGATCGCAAGGGGGCAGCAGATGGCAGGGGCTGAGGGCCCATTCTCATTTGACCCCCGCTGGTGACCAGAAATGTCATCCATCCCTCACATTTTGCAGAGCAAGAAACTGAGGCTCAGAGAGTTTGAGTGCCTGGCCAGGGTCACAGAATGAGTTGGATTGAATGGGATGCAGTGGGGGACTGAGGGGTGGGCGGGCACTTTTCTTGACCTTGCCTTACCTCCTCTGGCCCCAGATACGGAGACATGGTGCCCAGCACCATTGCTGGCAAGATTTTCGGATCCATCTGCTCACTCAGTGGGGTCCTGGTCATCGCTCTGCCTGTGCCAGTCATTGTTTCTAACTTCAGCCGCATCTACCACCAGAACCAGCGCGCTGACAAGCGCCGAGCACAGCAGGTAGATGCCCCTTCCATCTCCTGTTCCCCCCACCCCAAGCCAGTCAGTCACCTCCTGTGTTCACCCACCTGACTCGTTCTCTCCTCTCTGTAGAAGGTGCGCTTAGCAAGGATCCGGTTGGCAAAGAGTGGGACCACCAACGCCTTCCTGCAGTACAAGCAGAACAGGGGCCTTGAGGTGGGCAGGTCCCAGATCGGGGTTGGTCGTGAGCAGTGATGGGAGGAGGAAGGTGCTGACCTCATTTGTCTGCTCCATCCGCTCCAGGACAGCGGCAGTGGGGAGGAACAGGCCCTGTGTGTCAGGAACCGGTCCGCTTTTGAGAAACAACATCACCACTTGCTGCACTGTCTCGAGAAGACAACGGTGAGGCCTAAGGAGAAGGGGCATGGCAGAGGGAAGGGGGTCTCTCTGCGACCAAGCCAGCTCTCCCCTGTGGACTTGGAGGCTCACGCAGGGCTTCCTAGAAGAGGCCTGATAGAGCCGAGCCTTGAAGGGTGGGCAAGGGAAGGAAAGAGGGAGCCACTTCCGGAAAGGAAGGCAGGGCATGAGCAAAGGCCTGGTGGCGGTGGCAGCCCTGATGTGGCGCCTTGTGACCGTGCCTCCCTTCTTCCCACAGTGCCATGAGTTCACCGATGAGCTAACCTTCAACGAGGCCCTGGGTGCCGTCTCGCTGGGTGGCCGCACCAGCCGCAGCACCTCTGTGTCCTCCCAGCCAGTGGGGCCTGGCAGCCTTCTATCCTCTTGCTGCCCCCGCCGGGCCAAGCGCCGTGCCATCCGCCTTGCCAACTCCACTGCCTCGGTCAGCCGTGGCAGCATGCAGGAGTTGGACACTCTGGCGGGGCTGCGGAGGAGCCCTGTCCCTCAGAGGTAAGAAACCCCCACCCCCTGGCCATCCCTGAGGAAGCTCAGAGCTTAGACCAGAGGGGTCTGAGATTTCATGACTTCAGGCCTAGCAAGTCAAGCTCCAACCCAAACTCCTCCATGCTGGGAGCTTGGGCTTATCTTGTCCGGAATTCCTTGCTCTTCATTCAATCTCTTGCCGTTTATTGAGCACCTACTATATGCCAGGCAGAGCTTTAGGCACTTTGGAGTTCAGTTCAGGCAGAAATCCCTGACCTTCTGGAACTTACATTCTAGTGGGATGTGACCGTTAATAAACAAATACACAGATGATGCAGTGTGTTAAGTGCCAAGGAGAAAAATAAATCAGGGATGGGGGACAGAGAGAGTAGAACAGTGTATGACGTAGTTTTATCCGTGTGGTTAGGGAGAGCTTTGCTGAGGTGATATCTGAGCCAAGACCTGAAGGAGGTGAAGGGGTGAGTCATGTGATATCTAGAGGAAGAGCTTTGCAGGCAGAGAAAACAGCCTGTGCAAAGACCCCGAGGCAGGACTAGGTCTGTATGTCTCTAATAAGGAACCAGAAAGCTACTGTGAGTAGAGTGGAGTGAGGGAGGGAGAGAGTGGTGGGAGGTAACATCAGAAAGATCAGGGACAAGATTACATAGCTCTCTTACTGTACACTATTATGAGGACTTAGGATTGTAAGGAATCTATCATAATAGATGTTTTGTGTCTGTACGCCCATTTGCTCCAGGCACTATTCTGAGCACTCTGTATCATTTATTATCTCAATTAATCTTCACAAGAACCCTGTGAGGTAGCAATACAGCAGGTTCTTGAATAACATCATTTTGTTCAATATCGTTTTATTTTATTTTTTTGTGTTTGTTCTTTATAAATTACCATTTACATTCAGTATTCTTTGTATTAGTTTTAGGTATACGGCATAGTGGTTAGACCATCATACTTTATAAAGTGTTCCCACCAATATTTCCAGTACCCACCTGGCCCCATACATAGTTATTAGAATATTATTGACTATATTCCCTATGCTGTACATCAGGGGTCCTCAAACTTTTTAAACAGGGGGCCAGTTCACTGTCCCTCAGACCGTTGGAGGGCCGGACTATAGTTTAAAAAAAACTATGAACAAATTCCTATGCACACTGCACATATCTTATTTTGAAGTAAAAAAACAAAACGGCAAAAACACCCGCATGTGGCCCGCGGGCTGTAGTTTGAGGACGCCTGCTGTACATTCATCCCCATGACTATTTCGTAACTACTAATCTGTACTTCTCAATCCCTTCACCTTTCTTCACCCAGTCCCACAGCTCCCCTGCCCTCGGGCAACCACCAGTCTGTTCTCTGTATCTCTGAGTCTATTTCAGTTTTGTTTTTTCAAGTTTGTTCTTCTTTAGATTCCACATATAAGTGAAATCATATGATATTTGTCTTTTTTGTTGTTGTTATTAATACTCACCTGAGTATATTTTTCCATTGATTTTTACAGAGTGGAAGGGAGGGGGAAAGACAGAGAGAGAAACATTGATGTGAGAGAGACATCGATTGGTGGCCTCCCCCATGTGCCAGACCAGGGCCGGGGAGAGAGCCTGCAACCTAGGTATGTGCCCTTGACCAGAATCAAATCCTGGACCCTTCAGTCCATGGGCTGACTATCCACTGAGCAAAGCCAGCTAGGGCTGGTATTTGTCTTTCTCTGTCTGATTTATTTTACTTAGCATAATACCCTCTAGGTCAGTGGTTCTCAACCATTTTAATGCCGCGACCCTTTAATACAGTTCCTCATGTTGTGGTGACCCCCAACCATAAAATTATTTTCGTTGCTACTTCATAACTGTAATTTTGCTCCTGTTATGAATTGTAATGTAAATACCTTGTGTTTTCCGATGGTCTTAGGCTCCACAGCAGCGGTTCTCAACCTGTGGGTCAACCTGAAAACCGCTGCTGTAGAGCCTAAGACCATCGGAAAACACAGATATTTACATTACGACTCATTAACAGTAGCAACATTACATTTATGAAGTAGCAACGAAAATAATTTTATGGTTGGGGGTCACCACAACATGAGGAAGTGTATTAAAGGGTCGCGGCATTAGAAAGGTTGAGAACCACTGCCCTAGGTCCATCCATGCTGTCACAGCTGGTAAGATTTCATCCTTTTTTATGACTAATATTCCCAATGCCATTTTGTTATAACATTGGTGAAATGACTAGAAACTTAACCCTTGTTTTTATTAATTAGCCTGTGGTAAAATTTGGGTGTACATCATTTCACTTAAAGTCACAGAATTCATTAACGATGTTAAGTTTGGACTTACTGTATTATTATTATTAATACTTACTGTATTATTATTATTCACATGAGAGAAAAGAGAGGTTTAGAGTAGTAAAATTGGGATCAGGATTCGAACCCAGGGCTGCCTAACTTCAGAGCCCTCACAGTGATTGGGGGTGCAGGGGAACCGTTTAGTGCCAGGGATCCAGTAGATGCTCAATAAATGTCAAGAGTGCCGTAGCAAGTATTAAGATGACTTTTTAAGAACCTTCTGTCTTCCCACCCTTATCCACAGCCGCTCAAGCCTCAATGCCAAGCTCCACGACAACCTTGACCTGAACTGCGACAGCCGGGACTTTGTGGCTGCCATCATCAGTATCCCTACCCCTCCTGCCAACACCCCAGATGAGAGCCAACCTTCCTCCCCTGGCGGCGGTGGCGGGGCCAGCAGCACCCTCAGGAACTCTAGCCTGGGTACCCCTTGCCTCCTCCCTGAGACTGTGAAGATCTCTTCCCTGTGAGGGTTGGGCCCCACCATCCAGAGGGCCCTCTTGATTCTTGGGGACTCCTTTCCAAAGCCATATTTTTTGGGGGACAGACAGGGGCAGGCTTGGGGAATGCCCCCCCCCCCATTGAGAACTATGCAATGGAGTTTCATGGAATGGCCTACCTTGTGGGGATATAGCCAGGGAATGGGACACCTCCCCCACCCCAGACAGATTTCCTGGTGGGAGCTGAATTGCTAGGCTTCCTCAGGCCCCAGCACACTGGGACCAGACCCTCCCCCCAGCTGGCCTCCTGCATGCTCCTCCCCTTGGGCCCTCAGGCTCCCACCTGACATCTGAGCTCTAGCCTGAGAAGAGGTGAGACTTCCTCTTCTCTCTGTCAGGGGGCTGTGGAGGTTTGGGGATTCTGGGAAGAGAACCATCCCCTCTGCTCTGGCCTCCAAGAGAGGTCCCCACCCTCCACCAGGCCCAACAACACCTAAATTCCAAAGCTTGGAATGCAACCACAGGCTTCATGGGCTGTGGCCTCAGCAGTGACCTTCCACCCCCAGGCCTTGCCTCAGGGGTCAGGCTGCCTCTCCCAACACACACAGATAGCACAAACACTAGCCCCCTTCTCTGGCTGCTGGAAATGGGTCCTTGCAACTCCATCCTCTGCTGGGCCCCCAGCAAACTCTAGCAATAGCAGCTGCTGCTGTGACATTATGCAAAGCCTCTGCCCAGTTTGCTGCATTTACATCTGCCCTAATCAGAGGGGCCACCTCTAATACTCCTCCTCCTCTCCCCTCTGGTTTGCTTCTTTCCTGGGTTGGGCCGGAGTCTGGACCGGCTGAGATAAGCACCTGGCAACCAACAAGGGTTGGGCTGGGTTTTGGAGATCATGAGCTGATTCCTCGTACTTGGGCAGGCGTCCAGAAGCGCCAGGAGCTGAGGCCTGGGTTGTTCTTGAACTCTTGGGAGTTGTAGGAGGCAGAAGGAACTTCTCTACTCGTCCCACAATACCTTTCCACATATTCCTCTCTCTTCTCCCTCTTGGGTCACCTTCCGGAACTCTGTTTGCTCTCAGGCTGATTTATCTGGCATCATCTCAGGTTCCCTGTCCCCAGCACTGCCCCTGTGGAGCTGGTGGCTGACAAAGATGGAGTTTTCATCAGTCAATAAAACCTGAGAGGAGAGATGAGGATGAACACCTCCTGGCTCAGTGGCTTTGGGGGCTGGGGAGGGCTGGGGAGTTAAAAGTACTCTGATTTAAATTCCTTTCAACTAGTAGAAGGGCTAGTGTGGGTAAAGGTATGGGAGGTAGATGGTTGGTGATGTGTTCTGGAAGATGAGGGTCTAGGAGAAATGAAAACGCGGGGCTTGAAGAGTTGGCTCTCCAGCCAGTGAGGCAGGCTAGGAGGGGTCCTGAGACATGCGGACATCATCTGCGCCAGCTTCCTCACTCACAGATGAGGAAACTGAGACCCAGAGCAGCACATGCTTGGTTTGGGGGAGACTTAAACCCCGGTTTCCTGACAGAAAATGGCTCTGAATTGAACCCTGATGAAAAGCATCGCTCAGTGTGGCCACCCCCCCTTTCTTGTGGATGCCCCTACAATTCCTCCTTTGGACTACTGGGTAGATGAGGCTACTGTGTGACTGAGCTCCGTGGAGCACTGAGAAGACAGACCTTGGATTCAGGTCAACCTGAATTCCAATCCCTGGGAAAGAGAATGACTTAACTTTTCTTGCCCCAGGCTGCTATTCTGGGAAACAGAGATAATCCTTTCTTTTGTTCACCAAATATTTATTAACTGGATATCATGTGCTAGCCCTAGGGGTACAGAGATGAGAAAAGGAGAGATCATTTCTGTCTACAGAGGTGAACATGGAAGGCAGCTAAGCAATTACAAGATAGTGCAGGAGAACTAAGATCGATGGATTACAGAAGCATGTAGAGAATCTAACCTGGCCGGCACAGGAAGAATGAGGGGCAGTTCGCCAGGTAAAGACAAAAGGGTAAAAATGTTTCAGGCAGAGAAAACAGCGTGTGCAAAGGCCTGGAGGTTAGAGAGCGAGCTTGGGGCCTTTGGGGAACTCAGATTAGTTGAGTAGAGCTGGGAAACAGAGCGTGAGGCTACGATGAGGGTGAGAACGCAGAGGTAAGCCAGATCACAAAAGGCCTTTGAAGCTAGGATACAGATTTTGGACTTCATCCTAAGGATAATGGGGACCTCTAAAGGCTTACAAACAAAGTCATCATGAGGTTTGTGCTTCAGAATGATCATTCTGGTTGTGGAGAGTGGATTCGAGAGAAACACTCCTGGAGGAAGAGCAGTGAGGAGGCGGCTTTTGTAGTGGCCAACACAACAGGCCCAGGAAACCTGAGTCCTCTCCCATTAAGGGGAGCCCTGTCCGGGTAGTGGCAGTAAGAGTTGGACAGGCAAAATTTTCGAGAGGTAGAATTGGCAGGGCTTGGGATGGACGGGCATCTGGGAGTTGAGGAAGAGGCAAGGCTGACTCCTAGGTTTTCTGGTTTGGGCAAAGGCTGGGGGTGCCATACACTGTCCAAGGTAACATCAAAGCTGTTAGCACATAGTTCCAGGCACACAGTAAGTGCTTGGTGATGACTAGCTACACTTTTGTAAGTTCCGTTTTAGATGTGTGGTGCTAGACAAATAGCCAGTAGGGAGTGGGATATATGGGTCGAGGGACATGGTCATGAAAAGACTCAATGTGATAATGTGCATAGGCATTAAGCGCAGTGCCCTGAACACAATAGGCCCAGTAAACTTGAATCCTCTCCCATTAAGTCTCATGAAAAGAAAACACAATAGCACATTTATTACGGATACCCTTCAGGGAAGACTTCAACTAGGGTTGGCATCTGAAGGAAGTTTAGATGGCACTCAGAAGAGCTTTTTGATGGTCTCTCTTTCAGTCAATCTATTGTATGACTTGGCTCCTAAGATACAGCAAGCCCCCACCTCTCACAACAGCTTCTTGGTTTATGAGCTCAATGGAACCCCACAACTCCCTGAGGTAGTCTGGGCAGGCATTATCATTCCCATTTTACACACGGGTTTAAGCTCAAATTTGAGACACAGTGACTTGCTCAGGGTCCTACAGTTGGTAATGGGCCATCCATGTCTGGAACTGAGGTCTTCCTGACTCCAAAGCCTGGGATCCTTGCCTGTGCACCATCATGCTAATTTATTGAGCCCTTACTAAGTGCCAGGAACACTATCAGACCCTTTATGAGTCTGACCCTTAAACTGGAAACATCATTGCCATTTTATAGAGAAGTAGAAATTGAGCTTGGGTGGATGTTAAATGACTTGGCCAGAGATCACACAGACAAGAGGAGAAGAGCTAGATTAGCTTGTAACTCTCCAGCTACTCAGTAGCAGAGATCTTACTAACCCCATCGTGAGACGCTGATAGTGACAGAGATGGATACATAAAGTTTGGCTCAAGCCAGGTAAAGACAGTTGCAGAAACAAGTAAATAAAAGGCGGCTCTGCGGCGCCTGCGCACTAGCCACAGGGGCGGGGAGGTCAACGCGGGGGCGAACGTGAGGTAGCGCCAAAGAGGGCGTGTCTGCTTCCCAAACACCCACAGTCCCCACGGTGCCTGTCTGTCCCTTGATTGGCTCGTCGGACTCGAGTGACCGCGCCTCTTAACCAATCACCGCAGTCCTCAGCCTTTTACAGCGGGAAGCACCGCCCGCCAGTCCCCGGGTGTGGATTTACAGGTGGGTGGGACCGGAACTGACGCTACAGGGGATTGCTATGCTCTGGGAGTGTTGATATTTTCCTGTCAGTCCCACTGACAGCGGCCAAGTTGGAAGCCCGGAAGGGAGGCGCTTGGAAAAACTGTCGTGCGCGGGGCAGGTCAAGCTGTCCTGCCCGTCGCTGTGCCGCCGCCGGCGAGCCAAAGCCTCAGGGAAAGAAGTCAAGAGCAGGACGGCGCGGCCAGAAGAAAGGCCAAGAAGCCGGGCGCCGACTGCGAGTGAAATCTGAGCCGGAGGGCACGGGAGGGCGATCGCTCACCTCTGATTGGCCCTTGGGCGTCAGCGAGGACCCACGCAGCCACTTCGATAGGTTGGTGCCCGCGATTGTTGTGGCGGCGGCGAGGATTTTGCCCACGTACTTCCGAGCCAGAGGCGGGGCTGTGCTCTGGCGCGCTTGCGCGGCGCCCCTGGACCCCACCCGGTAGTTCAAGAACCTGCGAGGGGGCGGGGCGAAGAGGTGCTTGTTTTGGTTCAGTTTCCCTTGAACGGGAAGGCCGGAAAGAGCGTAACAATCAACTTGCCGAACTCCGAGAGCAGGCGACGACGCTCGTCGCGCTGCCTTCACCTTCGACTTCACATCCGGGTTCTTCCGTCGCGTGACCTGCGCGTCGCCTCCGGCTCTCTCGAACCGGTGCCTCGATCTCTTTATCCAGGCCCGCCGATCCCGTGGTGCTCCGCGCACCAGTTTAGCCCCTCATCCGGGTTCTGTCCCGGCGTGCCGCGCGCCGGGTTTGCTGGGGGGTACTCGGCGGGGCCGCCATGACTATTCTCCCCAAAAAGAAGCCGCCGCCTCCCGACGCCGACCCCACCAACGAGTCGCCGCCGCCCGGGCCGCTGCCCCCGGCGCCGCGCCGCGGCGGGGGTGTGGGCGTGGGCGGTGGCGGCTCGGGCGTGGGCAGCAGCGACCGCGACCGTGAGTCGGGTGTCGTGGGGCCCCGACAGCGGGCCTCGCCGCCGCCCCAGGGCCAGCTGCAGGGGCCACCGGGGGCACTTCACCGCTGGGCGCTGGCTGTGCCGCCCGGCGCCGTGCCGGGTCCCCGGCCCCAGCAGGGCTCCCCTCCACCTTGCGGGGGCCCGGGCGGTCCTGGCGGCGTTCCGGGCGACGCGCACGGTGCAGCGGCAGCAGGTGTAGGCGCGGCTGGCGTGGTGGTGGGCGTGGGCGGCTCGGTGGGCGTGGGCAACTGCTGCTCGGGGCCCGGCCACAGCAAGCGGCGGCGCCAAGCCCCCGGGGTTGGCACGGTTGGCGGGGCCAGTCCGGAGCGCGAGGACGTCGGCGCAGGTTACAACAGTGAGGATGAGTACGAAGCGGCTGCAGCGCGCATCGAGGCCATGGACCCTGCCACTGTTGAGCAGGTATGGGCTGGAAATGACAGGTGAGCGGGTATGGCGGATGGTATCCCCAGGGGACTTGCACGTCACCTCCCGGAGCCTGTCACTGTTTTTCTCTGGTGCTAGGGGCATGAGACACCATGTTTACCTGCCCCCTTGCCCCAAGGACTTGAGGCTAGAGGCCCGAGATAAGAGGAAGGGCGTAAGGATGGTGTTGGTGGTCTCTTCTGGGTGCTGGGACCTCACCTTGAAGGGCCTGTAGGTGGGGACGCCCCGGGAGACACAGGCAGAGTGAAATGCCTCCTGGGAGGGGCGTCTCATGACTCTCCAAGGGACCTTGGTCTGTGTTCGGTGGCTTGAGATTTGTTTTTCTCTTGAGACACGAGTAAGGTTGAGACCTCAGAGATGTTTGAGTGATCCCCAAATATCTAAACCCTTTCAGGGGTGTGAGACACTCTGTATAGGACAACCCCTCCTTCCTTCTCCGGGGGGACACAGCACAGGACCCTCAGCAGCGGGGTCTGACAATTCCTCAGGGGTCCTAAGCCTGCCGTCAGTGGCTTGAGACTCTTCTAAAAATCAAGGGCCTGAGACACACATATGCATCCCCTTCGGGGAGAGGGATCTTCTGAGCTTTCCTCCAGGGATATGACTTTTCTTGGGGAGAGAAGAGTCCCTTCCCCTTGGGGACAAGAGCCAAAACCAATAGCCAGGGACCAGAAACTCGACTGGGGTACAGGAGACGCATTCTCTTAATTGACTAGGGTCTGTGCTTCCTCTCGGTAGTCTGAGACCTCCTTGGGCAAAAAGAGTCGGAATCTCTCTGCAGGAGCTAAAACTTCTTTTAAGGGATAGACCTTTGGCCCCTCTCCCCCACCCCCACCCCCACCCCCACCAGGCCTGAGGCTTTCTTCAAGAAAATGAGACTCAATGTTTTGGTTACTGGAGCCTAAGATTCCCCCTGCTTAAGGAGTTAGGCTTTCAGAGACTGGGGGTGAGGCCTCTTCAGATAGCACCCCTCAGAGATCCTAGGCAAAGCAAATTCTTTAGGGGACCTTTCTGCTCAGGGCCTGGTGTCTGAGTGTTTTTCTTGGGGGCCTGAGACACCCCCCCCCCCCCTGTCCACACAGAGATCTATGGGCTCCTTCTACCCAGTTATGAAGGACTAAAACACATCTTGGGGATGTAATAGCTCCCCCTCCCCCCTGTAACAGAGATCTAAGTACCCCCCCCCCTGTCAGGGATGTTAAGATTTCTGCCTTGGGAACTCAATCCTGAGATCCAGGCAGCATGGAGTCCCAGAGATGGAGTCTGAGGCCTTCCCACAGACCTAAGCCTGCCTTCAGGGGCCTGAGACCCACTGTGCCAAGGACACTTGAGCTTTCCCTCAAGGACAGGAGGCCCTTACTTACCCCCAGTGACTGCTGTGTCTCTACAGATGAGATCTGAGCTCAGGAATAGAACCTACCACCAGAATTAATTCCTGAGACCCTTCCCTTGGGGGCATAGGTACAGAGTTCCTGGGGAATAGGGTCCTGAGTCTTACCCCCCCTCAAGAATTTGAACTTGCCCGCATGTACATGAGACACCTCCCCTGCCTTAGGACCTGAGATATGGGTCCACCCTGATAGCATTGACTATGACCTCACTTCAGACAGCACACGTACACCTGAGTCATGGCGGCCTTTTAGGGACATGAGATTTCCTGTCTGGGGACTTGAGCCTAAGACCACCCTCCACTTGTGAACTAAGTCCTGAGAACTGCCCTCCCCGCTTGGGGACAGAGGTATGGTGGGATTCTGAGGAAGAGAATCTGAGCCTCCTCCCGGGGGCCTAAGCTTCCCCTTAGGGACAAGAGCGCCTTCACTTCAGGGAGTGGTCTGGGCCCTGTCCTGCCATGGGGGTGAAGCCTCCCACAGCCAGGCAGTCTTTTATCACCAGGAAGAAGGACCTGAGGTCCTCCCCATGGGGCCTGAGGCTTTCCCCCCCCACCCCCTGCACAGAAGTACCTAGGCGCTCTTAGCTTCCGCCAGGAACGTCTCCTTGCTTTCTCTCAGAAGATGTCAGTGCCTGGGGCCAGGGGACTGAGGCCTCCCCTTAAGAACTAGCAGATATTCAGAGACTCAGCCTGACCCAGCTCTGCTTGCTTCTCCTCTCCAGGATCAGGGAAATATTCTGAGCTTCCTGAATCGCTTCCAACAAGCTTTTTTCTTCCCAGAGATGGGGAAAGAGGTCTGGGGCATCCCCACTCCAAGGAGATTCTCCACTCATATCCCTGTCTCCCCCTCCCCCCGCTTGGCTCAAATAAATCTTTCTGTACTTCCCAGGGGCCTGGGCCTCGTCGAGCCCCCTTTGTTGCCTTCCCACCCTTACTCCAAGCCGGATAAATCATCTCGGGATCCACTGAGTCAGGATCAAGAGTTGTTTCTTCTCTCCCTGGTTTGGGGTCAAGTCTGCCTTTTTTCCTTCACAGGATAGGGAGAGATACATCCCTGGTCCCGAGAACAGAGAGGAAGCATGTCACATGTTGCCATGGTGACTGGAATGACGCCTCCATACACCCCCTTTGCATCTCGTAGGCTGGGTGTTCCTCCGTTGTTCTTGTCCCCATAAGAACTTGGGAGTAAAAGCTCTGGGGTTGCAGGGTATCTTCCCTTCCCAACTACAGAGCGGAGGCTTCCTGTCCTCACACTGCTTGGGGTAAAAGGAGGAAGATGCTTCTCCCTGCCACACCTGATCCAACTTGGGGGGACCCTCCGGGGACGACAAGAGGGGGGACTATCTTCCTGCTGCCCCAGGCTTGGTCCTGAACTGTCACTGGGGCATGTGTAGCCTGGAGGCCAATTCGATCCCTTGGAAAGGGGAGTTGTGGAGAGGGAGCCCACGTGGCGAATCTGGTCCTTGTTCTGGCTACTCAGACTTCCTGTTTGTCCCGATGCTATGACTGTGCCTCTGTTGCCTGTAGGAACCCCTTAGGCAACTTAGGGTCAGGGGTTTCCTTCCCCAGGCGCGGCCGCCTTACTGAGAGTCTACTGTGTGAAAAGAACGGCTTCAGAGCGTCCTCGGCTTGACGACCCCACAGAGCATTCCGAGGACGGGGCATGCACACCCAGGTGGAGGGAGAGGCTGGGGCTGGCAGGGTAGGCAGGGTGCCTGGGTTCCCATTCAGGCTCTGCTGGGGCTTTGCTGGGTGAACCAGACTAGTTCTGCCTCTGTTCTCCGGGCCTCTTTCCGTCTTGGCCAGGTAAGGAGCTGGTGGGGGTCATTTAGGTTCAGGATCTTAGAGAGCTCACACCAAAGCCCTCTGGACCTGGAGGTGACAGCAAATGGGGGGTGTCTTTTGAGAAAGAACTGGGTTTCTCCGAGGTTGGCGGGCAGGACAAGCAGCCTATTTGGCGTGAGGCTCAGGGCTTGGTTTTTTGGTCACCTGTGCTGTGGTGAAGAAACTCGGGGTTGCCTGTCAGGGGGCCTATTGGATGATGTGGAGGTAAGGCTGTGTGGGGGGAGAATTGGGCCTTTTGAACTGGGTAGGCCCAGAGGCTCCTGCATAGCTACTTGATAGCTTTGGGCAAATTCTCTTCTCAGCTGCCTCTTTTTTTTTTTTTTTTTGCAAAAGTCCACCCATGCCTAGTGATTGAGTGTGTGAATACCTGGCTGACTCACTTCAGACCTTGGCTGGTGCTTCTCTTGCCGTTTCCCAGGATCACTTAGGTTCTTCCTAGGAGCCTTTGTAACCTGCCCGCTCCTCTCGTGGGGAGGCAGAGTGGGATAGCAGAAAGTGGTCCCTGTCCGGGTTTGAGTCCTGTGTTTTTTGGCAGTTCTCTTTTTTGGGGATTCAATGTTCTGAAGCTCGTGGTAATGTCTTCTCGAATTCCCTATTCCCTACTCCCCGCACCCAGTGGTCGGCAAACTCATTAGTCAACCGAGCGGCAACCGCGGCTGGCGAGCCGCAGTTTGCCGACCACTGCCCTAACCCGTGGCGAAAGTTTTGAGTGGAGCCTCTTAGCTTTTGGTGGGGGCATGCTACGAAGTTTCAGGCAATGTTCCACTTCCTTCGCCCTGGCCTATCGGTTCTTGGGTCATTGTTGTTGTTGTTGTTGTTGTTGATTTTTACAGCTTTACTGAGACATAATTCACATACCATGCAATTCATGAGCTGAAAGCGGTTTTTCGTCTGCTCACAGAGTTGTGCATCCATACTTTTCTGTAAATGTGTTTTTATTAATTTTTGGAGAGAGAGGAAGGGAGAGACAGAAACATCAATAAGAAACATCTGCATTGGCTGCCTCCCGCACGCCCCCTGCTGGGGATTGAGCCCCACCGGGGGCATGTGCCCTGGCTGGGAATTGAACCAGTGGACCTCCCCTCCAGGTGCATAGATTGATGCTCAATCACTGACCACACTGGCCCGGCAACCAGTAATCTACTTTGTGCCTTGATTGATTTGTCTCTTCTGGATGGTTCATAGAAATGGAATCATATCATATGCTGTCCTTTGTGACTGCTTCTTTCACTCAGTATAGGCTCACCCGTGTTGTAGCATGGAACAGTACTTCATTTCTTTTTGTTGCATAATGATAGAATCTTCTCTTTTTTTAATATATTTTATTGATTTTTTTTACAGAGAGGAAGGGAGAGGGATAGAGAGCTAGAAACATCGATGAGAGAGAAACATCGACCAGCTGCCTCCTGCACAACCCCCACTGGGGATGTGCCCGCAACCAAGGTACATGCCCTTGACCGGAATCGAACCTGGGACCCTTCAGTCCGCAGACCGACGCTCTATCCACTGAGCCAAACCGGTTTTGGCGAATCTTCTTTTTTTTTTTTAAATCCCTTCCCCTGCCCCCAGTGGCCTGGCGTTAGGTTTTAGGGCCTTGCTCTTTCCTATCCCTCTGCCCTGGAGAGCTTGTGTTGGTCCTTAGAGAGCAGTGCATCTGCCTGTGTTTCTCGTTGGATGGGTTGCTTGTGTTTTGCACATGGAGCTGAGCCAGTGTTGCTGGGCGTTTTGGGGGAGAGAGGGGCAGAGCTGTGAAGCCCAGAATACTGAACCCCTCTTTGCCATGGGCTCTGGGAAGACATCTGTCCATAAGCTGTCATTGCTGCTAACATCTTCTCCCGCTCCCTACCCCCTTCAGTGACAGCTCCTTTATTGATGAGTAGGGTCAGCAGCTTCCCAGGCTGTAGGGGGAGTCCAGGCCCCTGCTGCTTTAATTCTAACCCTCCCCCTGGGAGGTGGGTGCTGGAGAGGTGGATCCTGCTAGCTGATAGCCACATGACATTGCCTCACAGCTTACAGGAGTGCTACCGGGCGGGGGGGGGGGTGTATTATTTTCCTGTGGCTGCTGTGACAAATTACCACAAACTAGAGGGCTGAAAACAACAGACACGTATTCTCTCTCAGTTCTGGAGGCCACCAGTCCAAAGTCAGTTTCACTGGTCCAAAATCAAGGTGCTGTCAAGGCTGCACTCCTTTCAGAGGCTTTAGAGGGGAGCCCAGTCCTTTTCCAGCTTCTGGGGGGCTGCTGACATTCCTTGGTTTGTGAACGCATCACTCTGCTCTCCACCTGTTTTCACATCATCGTCTCTGTGTATGTGGTCTCCTCTTCTCTCTGTATCAGATCCCCCTCGACTGTTCTAAGGCCATTTGTGGTTGTGTCTAGGTCCCATCAAGATGCTGTTAAGGTGATCTCTGCATCTCACGATCCTTAACTTAATTACACCTGCAAGTACCCTTTTTCCTTATAAAGTGACATTTACAGGTTCCAGGGATTAGGGCCTGATATGTTTGGGCGGCTCTTAATTCAGCCTACTACAGGGGGGTTCTTTTTCCCTTCCAGGGAGGGGATAGGAACGAATTAAGTGCTCTCCTACTGGACCGAGTCCTGTAATATTTGAGTCTCCCCAGTATCCCTGTTATTGGGAGACTTGTTATCCCATGTCACAGATTGGAAAACTGGCTCAGAGCAGGTCATCACATGGCTAATAGTTGGAGCTGGATCGGAACCCGAGTCAGTTGGGTCCCACAGTCTTTTGCAACTTGGGTCTTTGTGGCAGTAGGTTGCAGAGCCTTACACCTGGGATCCCCTGTTGTCAGAGGGCTTTGCCCAGCCCCTTTGTGGAGGCTCAGAGATGTGGATGGACTTGCCCACTGGCTCATTAGTGGGCTTGCAAGATTGAGGGTCTGGACTTGACTTCCTTGGGCCAGGACATTAATGTAGTGTAAACTTCTCTGTGGCTGGGCCAGCCCCCGCCCCCTGCTCCTCACTCCCTCCAGCCTGTCCTTCCCAGTCCATTTTCCTAAGCAACTTCCAAATTGACACCTATTTTTTGGAGGCTCCTGTCCAGCTGGGATAAGGAACAGACTGTGCTACGAGCTCCTGGGACTGTATAAACTCTTTCTAGAACTCAGGACCAGGGTCTCCCTATTTTATCTCCCCACAGGGGGAGAGAGAAAAGGGTTTCAGCCAGAGCCCAGCATCTTCAGGCTGCCGGTGCCCAAGCCAGTGGGTGGTTCGTGGCTCGGCCTCCACATCCAGGCACAGATGCCACACTGGCTGCCTCGGACTAAAGCCCTGCTTGTGCCACGGGAATGCTCAGGCCTCCTTCATGTTTAGGGGTAAACCAGGCTTTCCCCGGCATGGCCTGCTAAGTTTGTCTCCATGCTATGGCTCATGAGGCCTCCCCTGTTGCTTCTATACTAGGCCTTGTTGGTGCCCAAACCCCAGCTCTTTCCTGCCCTCATAAAACGAGGATAATGCTTCCTGCCATCTGAGCTGTGGTGCAATTAAGAGGTCACCTTTTGCATCTGGCACCTGGCATGAGGCAGGCATTTGGCTAATAGGAGTCCATCTTTCTTCCTGGCCCTGCCCCGCTCACCTTCATATCCCTACCCAGGACGTGAGCTCTGCTGGACTCATTGCTGGCCTGGGGCCTCCCTGGTGCTTTGTGGCAGAAGTGATTTCTTACCCAGTTCACCAGCTTTTCTGGAGGGCTTGGTGTTTTAATCCTTTGCTCAGGTGGAACCTCCTCTCGGGCGCCAGTATTTTTTTTTTAATATATTTTATTGATTTTTACAGAGAGAAAGGGAGAGGGATAGAGAGTTAGAAACATCAATGAGAGAGACTCATTGATCGGATGCCTCCTGCACACCCCCTATTGGGGATGTGCCCGCAACCAAGGTACATGCCCTTGACCGGAATCGAACCTGGGACCCTTCAGTCCGCAGGCCGACGCTCTATCCACTGAGCCACACCGGTTAGGGCTCGGGCGCCAGTCTCAATGACTGGCCAGGGCCCTTCCTCCGTGCTCTCCAGCACCCCTGTGTTCCTCTCTTTCACGGTCCTGCTCACACTTGTGTGTAGTCACTGCCTGTTTCCCCGCCCCTCGCGCAGTTTGTGAGCTGATGGAGGGTAGAGAGCACATCTGATTCACTTCTCTGGCCTCATTGCCAGCCCAAGGTCTGACTTAGTAGCTGCCTGGTCACCCTTTACTGGATACATAAGGAGGAGGCCCTCTCGTCCCCCTTGATCTCCTTTCCCCCCACACTTAGGGCAGGAGGTTGCTGGGTGCCTTTCTTTGTTAGGACCTCGGTCCAGTCCAGTCTCAGCCTATAGCCATAGTTGCAGCTGCACTGCTGGAGACCCCCAGCTGGGAGATGGCTGACCCCGTTTGGCAGGGATGGGTTTGGGGGAAATGCTCATCCACGGCCTCTGGGGCAGGAGGGGCACCTGGACTGCTGGAATGTTGTGCACAAACAGGAGTCTGTGGGCTTCCCATGGAAGCCCATTAAGGGCTTCCCAGTGCCTTTGTCATCTCTGGAAAGCCAGCCAGCCATACCTTCCCGGGGTGTGGGTATTCCCTTGTCCCCTCCCCCTTCAGCCCCTCCTGTCCAGCCACTCACCTGGGACTTTCTGAGGGTCCCTCAGTTGTATGTCTCTGTCTGTGTTGGTCTCACCCCTTCTTCTGACTGGTGACCACCTCCCCAGTGTATGGTACAATGTTTACAAAGCCTTTTCTGGCTCTGAAGCTCCTTGGATCGTCTTGACAGCTCTTTCAGGTATATCCCATATCCCCCATTTGATAGGAAACTGAGGCTTGGAGTGTTCAGGGAGCTTACCCAAAATCCTGCAGCGAGTGAGTGACAGAGCTGGGGTTGGACCCAGAGCTTTTGGCATCCAAACCTCGTGCTTCCTATTTTGCAAGGAATTTCTCTCACCTGAGCTGGGGGGAAAAGGCCTGCAGAGAGGTGCTCCCCTCTGGTTGGCAATTGTCTGGATCCTATAAATCTCTAGGCAGGGTGGTGTCCCCAAGGAGCAGGCGTGGGATTTTTGGTCCCTAGTCCTGATACTGGATCAGGCTGGCTTCTCCTGATGGCCAGCAGAGGGCGTGAGAGGCCTGGGAAAGGTGTTGCTTTTGGTTTGTTTGGTTTTGAAATGGAAAATATGTTTGAAGTGACACGTGGACATTCTACTTTTTTTAAATTGACTTTATTTTTTTTAGAGCAGTTTTAGATTGACAGCAAAATTGAGCAGAAGGTACAGAGAGTTTCCCTATACTTCCTGTCCCCACACATACATAGCCTCCTCTCCTATCAACATGCCCTATCAAAATGATACATTTATTACAATTGATGTACCTACATTGACACATCACACTCACCCAAAGTCCTGGATTCTGGTAACCCTGGGCCATTTCTGTAAACAACTTCCAAATGTTTCATTGGGCCTCACTCTTGATTACATTCTAGAAGTTAGGACAAATGTATCCACTGTCATAGTACACAGAGTGTCTTCATTGCCTTAGCAATGCTCTGTGTTCTGTCTACTCATCTCTGCATTATTTTAAAAAACACCTTTGTACAAGTTCACTTAATCTGAACCTTTGGGGCCAAATGTGCTTTGGAAATGGAGAAATCTTTCAGAATTTAGAGAACTCACCTGGTGTCTGCTGTTTCTGTAACACCTCCAGTGGGGTCTGTGGCAGGCCTCGTAAACAAACGCCCGAATGTTTGTGCATGGAAATGTTTCAGTATTCATCTCCAAGTGGGGTAAGTGGGTGCCCCTCAGCTCAGGTCAGGTAGTGATGCCAAGTAAGTTAGATCAAGTCTTGGTTTTCAAAGCTTTTTGAGTTAGGGAATTTTGGATGAGCGATAGCATATCTCTTATAAAGAAGGAGGTGAAGTAAAGTCACCTGCAATGGCAACACTTAGGGATAATATTTTGTTACATAGCCTTCCCAACTTTGTATGCATATGTGTTTGTATACATATGCATATACATATATGCTAAATGTGTTCACTCACAAGTAAAATCATATTTTGCATACATTTTGCCTTATACAAGATCTTGGCATTCCCTAGCTATACGTGGGATTCAAGATCTTACCAATCACTCCCTTCTCAACATCTCTCCTCCCCTAGAGTAGCTAGAGGGTCCCCAGGTGAAACTACTTGAGGTAGAGCCAGGTTCCTCCCCCCAGCTCCCCATTCTTGCCAGCCCTGGGCCTCTGGCTGCCTGTGGGAAGGTCCAGCATTGGATTCCCAGCATGGTCAGCAGGAGGCAGAAGGCAGCTGGGGCTCCTCTGGGAGCAAGTCTTCTGCTCACACAGTGCCTGGCTCCTTAAAAGAAGGTCTCCTCCTGCTCCGCATGCACGGAATGGTCAAACAGGGCTGAGAACTTGACCCTGCCCAGTGTCCTCTCAGCCCATCAGCTGGGCCCCTCAGGAGCTCGAGGGCAGAGCTCTGGGGAGGGGGTGCAGGCCTTTCCTGTTGCTGACCCCCACACCTCTTCCCTGCAGCAGGAACACTGGTTTGAAAAGGCCCTGCGAGACAAGAAGGGCTTCATCATCAAGCAAATGAAGGAGGACGGCGCCTGTCTCTTCCGGGCTGTGGGTGAGTCTCTGCCTCAGCCTTCAAGGGCCTAGGGCTGCCCCTGAGTGTCCCAGTGGTCAGGAGCAACCCCTGAGACAGGGTTGGGGACAGAGTGAACTGGTCTTTTACGGACTCCGGGCCACAGCCTCAAATGTATCTGGCCTCTAGTCCTTCGTCATTAGGCAGTGTGGTGGTGTGAGAGTAAGAATAGCAATAACAGTGATAAGGAAAATAACATTGGTTAGGGACAGATTGCTCTGTCAGGCACTACAGGAAACCCTTGCAATTCTTCCCTAAGCTGGGGGAGTGTCGGGACCATTGCTTCCATTTGTCAGACGAGGAAAGCAGCTCAGAGATGGAGAGTGGCTTGCCAGGGTCAGGTAGTACATGGTAGGTTAGTCCGAGGGCTCTTAACTACAGCATACTACTCTCACTTTGGGATAATAGACCTTTTTTTTTTTAACTTACACGAAAGTAGAGACAATAGTGAGCCTTCATGTACCCATCATTCATCTTCCAATTAGTCATCAACACATGGCCAGCCCTGTTTCATCACTACCCTGCCCACTCCTTCTTACTCTCCTGAAATGAGTATTTTTTTAACTCTTTAAAAAATTTTTAATTAATTGATTTTGAGAGCGAGAGAGAGAGAGAGAGACAGACATTGATTTGTGTTTCCACTTATTTATACATTTGTTGGTTGATTCTTGTATGTGCCCTGACTGGGGATCAAACCCGAAACTTGGCATATCGGGATGATGCTCTAACCAACTGAGCTACCAGGCCAGAGCTGAAACAAGTATTGTTTGTTGTTGTTAATCTTCACCTGAGGATATTTTTTCCATTGCTTTTTCAGAGAGAGTGGAAGGGAGGGAGAGAGAGAGAAAGAAAAACATGGATGTGAGAGAGACAAATCAACAGGTTGCCTCCCGCACACTCCCCGGATCAGGGACAAATCCACAACCCAGGTTCCATGCCCTTGACTGGAATCCAGCCTGTGACCCTTCGGTGTAAGGGTTGATGATCTAGCCACTGATAACACTGGCCAGGGTGAAACGAATATTTTTTTGTAGTAAGTTTTTTTTTTTTATTTTAGAGAGAGAGAAAGGGAGAGAGAAAAGCATCAATGTGAGAGAGAAATATTGATTGGCTGCCTCCTGCACACCCCCTACTGGGAATCTAGCCGGCAACCTGGGCATGTGCCCTGATTGGGAATTGAACTGGTGACCTTTCGATGCATGGGACAATGTCAGCCACACCAGCCAGGGCTGAAATGGGTATGTTTAAAACAAAACCCCAACATTAGGTTATTTCATTCATAAATATTTCTGTATGTTTCTCTGACAGATAAAGTCCCAGTTTCTTCCTCTTTCTCTCTCCCTCCCTCTCTCTCTCTCTCTCTCTCTCTCTCTCTCTCTCTCTCTCTCTCAACATAACCAAAATGCCATTGTCGTACCTAACAAAATTAATAATTCCTTAATACCATTTACTCTCCACTCTAAACCCAACAAGCAGTCCTGAGGTCCTGTGCTAGCTTCCAGGGGAAGCTGGGAGTATGATCCCATCCTCCCTTTGGGGTTCCTCTATCTTCCATAAAAAGTGCTCTTGATGGGAGATTTGAGCTGGGAGTCCGAAGCCCTGTCTTCCTGTTCTGCCCTCACTCTGAACTGTCATTGTCCCATCTGTGAAGTAGTATTGATTCTGAAGGGCCAATCCCTTCTGGATGCACCCCCTTCCCCTGTGCCTGCTGGGGGGCTGGGCTGACCCAGGCTCCACTCCAGGCTGGGCCACTGATTGTTCGTGTGACCTTGGGCAAGCAGCTTTTATTTTTTTATATATCTTGAGCCTGTTACAACCTAGTAACAGTTAAATGAGATTCCAGTAAATCCCTTTAGTGCCTGAGAGCATAGTAGCCCCTCATGGAACAGTAGCACTGATAAAACCTGAATGCTCTTCTCAGTGGCGCCGCAGAGTCACAGATGTTTGTTGAGTGGATGAAAGAAAGAAGTTTAGGTGGGGTCAGGGGTCGACTCCCCCTTTCTACTAAACAGGAGGTTTGGGCAATGGCCTCTGCTGGGCTGGAAAATCCCAACCTCCCAGCCCTGGGGTGTATGCCTGTGTCCTCCCTGGGATGTTTCCTAGAGAAAGAGTTTAGGTTTAGAGTCATTGGAGCAACGAAAGAATAGGCGGGGGTCTGTTCTGAGACCTCAGGCTGGTTGCTGGGTAAGCAGAGCTTCTGGTGGAGTGAGGAGCAGAGAATGCAGCTGGGCAGCTGGGTCTTGAACGGTCTTTGAGGCAGACCTTGGCGCTAGCGATAACCTGGCTTGTGCAGTAACCCATATGAAGAGCAATATTTGCACATGTGTCCATTTAGCTGTTTTCCCCACACATCCTCTGACCCTTCCCCCTATTGGGGCCTTCCAGTAAGAGGCTGGCGCTTACAGGAAGCGCTGACCATGGCAGGTTGAAGGCCTTTTCTTATCAGCACTATGGCTATACATTTCCCCTGACTGAGCTGCCCTTGGCTTTTTTCCATAAAACCTCCGAAGCCCCGTGGTCTGGCCTCTGAAGTACATGGCCCCTGGGTCTCTAGGCCTCGTATGGAATTTTCCCTGGGGCAGAGTGCACACGACCCGTGCAGACCAGACCTGTGCGTGGGAAGGGGACTTTGCCCTCTGGCTTTCTGCTGCCAGCCGAGCTTGGACAGGGACAGGTGGCAATTGCTCTGGGCTCTGGTGAGAGGGCTGCAGATTCTAACGTCCTGCCACACGTTGAACAGTCGAAGGAGCACATAACTGAGGGTGGGAGTTGGAGGGGGGATTGCAGACCTAGGGGACACTCGGTCACTCCTTGACCCTGACTTTTTGCTAGGCATTCAGCCGGATGCTCCAGGTTCATCTGTAAAGTTGGGATTCTTATCCCACGAGACAGTTGGGAAGGTTGAGGCTCAAGAAAGGAAATGACATGCTCAGGTCCTTAGTGGCAGAGCTGGCATGGGAACCCAGAGGTGCCAAAGGACACATTCTTTCCACGGCCCTAGGAAAGCCCTAGCTTTTTGGTTTAGCTCTCAACTGGCTGGTGACCTCAGCTGTAGTCCTTGATCTCTCTGGGCCTTACTGACTCCAACGAGGAGCCTGGGGCCCTCCACTGTTGGGAATTCTGAAGCAGGTGGCTCTCTACCCTGTGTTTTGCCTCGGAGGTCTGGGTGTCCCCAGTGTGAACCACTATCCACTGCCTGTGCCCAGTTCTCTCCCACCACCCCGACTGGGGACTTGTGAGCATCAGCGAAGGCTTGGGTGGAATGGAAGTGGGAGCCCGAGTTCCAGAGGTATCCTGTGGCCCACCCTGCCCCTGCTGTGCTCAGATAGCCTCCTCCTGGAAATGTGAGTCTGCATCTCTCCTCCTTCCCGCGCCGCCTATGCTTGGACTCAGCAACCCCTCCGGCCTGGCTTCTGTGGGCCCAGTGGAGGCCGCAGTGTGTGTGTCTGCGTGGGCCATCAGCCTTGGAGGGATGAATCCTGGGTCAGTGTAGACTGTTTTATAAATGGGGAAACGGGGGCCTCAAGAAAAAGCCAGGGCCCTATTATCTAGGTCACACAGGCAGGGGTCAGCACAGTGGTGTTGGAGGCTGAAGAACCAGGCCAGAAGGAGAAGGTCTCCATGCCAGAGTCCATTGGTCTTTGCCCTGCCTCCATCAGTCTTTCCACCATGCCATGGGAGGCCGTGAGTAGAAGAGCAGGCATTCCAGAGACCAGGCTATTGAGAGGCTAGGGTTCCGCTGTCCTCCCCACTGAGGCTGCGACCTTTGGGGGAGTTGGAGCCACTGTCCAGGCGAGGCTTTTTCCCCCGACCCGTCTCCTCAGTGGGGCTGGGGTTGCCACTGGGCCAGGAGGGAAGTGGGAACGAACCAGGTCCCTGTCTCCCTGGGCTGCTGTGTGTACACATTTGTGTGGTTTGTTTTTAGATTTCCTGCAGACACCAAGCTTCCTTTTCTATTCTCAGCGGAACTTGCTGGGGCTCTCTTAGCAGGCGGCAGGCAGGCAGGCAGGAGCCTGGCAGGGAGACACTCGTCAGGTGCCTCTAACCAATGGTAGGGCCCTGTGCGGCAGCTCCTTTAGATAGTCCGGGCTCTCCTGCCTGGCTTCTCCACACAACTGCCCGGCAAATAGTGACTACATTTTAGGGAACCTGAGGAGGTTTAGAGACCTTCTGCAGCCGTGGAGGGAGGTTGTGGCAAGTCTGTTCGTGCTATTGGCTCTTCTCCCCTCCCCCCAACCCCTGGCAAAGGCTAGGAAGGAGGGGGCAGGGTCCGCAGTTTGCACAGCCTTGCATCTTGTCCAGCATCTTGGTGGCAAGGGCATCTGCTGGTGGAATATGATGGTTCTCTGGAGTTGCGAGGGTTGTCGTGTGGGAATTCGGCCTCGGGGAACATCTTTGGCAGGATCTGCCAGCTGTGTGTATGTGCGCATGGACATTTCTAGGCTGGTGACTGTAGGCTCAGAGAGAGGACAGAAGGGGGGGCGGGTCCTGAGGAGGTGAGGTTCATGCTGACCTCTGTGGCCTTAGTGAGGGGTAGAGCCCCTGATATTTGTAATCTCTGCCCACTCCCAGGCCTTTCCAGCTGATTCCTGCTTGTGCTGGTGGGGAAACTGAGGTAGACAGGATCAGGCCTGGCCCCTGAGTCAGGTGGTTAAGGTGATAGCGGGATTGGAGTGGTGGTAATGTCTTTTTGGGTATGAGTGCTTGAAGTCCGTCCTTGAGAGCCTGGCCTCCCCTTCACCCTCCCAAACGTGTGACCTTGGGCCAGCTGTGCCACATTTCTGTACCTCAGTATCCCCCCTGTGTACAGTCAGGTTTTGTGGGGTGAGGATAGAATGAGTTGGAATGTAAAAAGGCTTTGGGGGAACCAATTATAGTGCTGTGTTGAGGGTTTCCGAGTTCTGTTTGGGTTGGGGACAGAGGTGAGGTAGTGGGGAACCCTCTTCCAGCTGGACTCTGGGAGGGGAGAGCAGGTGCGGACTGCCCGCAAATGCAGCGTCAGCAAGAGGGGGAGTTTCGGTTTCTATCAAAACAAGTTCTCTGAATTCCCCTACCTCTGCAAGTCCATTGGGCCCTTTCTCCCACCTTGGCCCCCATAGGGAAGTCCGGCCCAGTCCCTAGCCTCTGTGACAACCTTCTGAGAGGAGGAGGGCGGAGGCGGGACTAGCAAAGTCAGGCAAGAGCCTCCTCAGTGAGGACTTCCTGTGTTCTTCGGCAGCTCGGGGCATTTCCCACCTCATATCATCACAAAGATCCTTCTACTCTTCCTTGTCGGGGAGGTACTATTGCTTTCTGTCCTTGGTCCTGAGGAGCGTATATTCTTCCGCAGTACTGATCCCTAAACTAGGGTGCATCTTCTAATCAGTGAGCTTGGTAATTTCCCTCCTGCAGCTGTGATTAAATACATGTATTATATCACCTATCAGTGCAGCTTAGGGTCCAGGAGAAAAGGTTATGTTTTGCATGTGATTGCTAAGTAGAGAAGGTCAGACTTTGCCCACATTTAAGGACCCTGTTCTGTGAAGCCTATACTATTGATTTGACATTAATCTGGTTACTAAAGATTTACAGTACAATTACAGAAGGTGGGTCTGTGGCCCTTTGGCGTCACAAAGGTCGAGTGCCGGTCCTGCGTACACGTAGGACAGCCTATCCTAGACTCTGGGTTTGGGGCTTCCCTCTGGCTGAGGAAGTCCAACAGAAATGAGGAAGGGCTTAAGTGGTTCCGGTGACATTCTAGCTGACTTGCGGGTAGCTAGCTACCTGAAGGCGTCATCATCTTCCTCATGACACATGGAGCCCCGGCTCTTGAACACCTACTAGGCCTCAGATGTTTGGCAAACCATCCCCTGTAGTCTTTGCAGCGCCCCTGAGAGGAAGAGGAGTTCCTCTCTCCGCCTATGGACGAGGATACTGCAGCCCAGAGAGTTTAAGGGCCTAGTCCAGTACCACACAGCCAGGAGGCAGCAGAGCCTTTCTGCCAAGGCAGAGGGGTCAGTGGCAGGGAAATGCGGGGACCCTCAAGGGGTTCTCCCCCAACTCCCTTCCCTGTCCCCCAGTCGCCCTCGTTCCTCTGTTTTCTTGCATCCAGCATGTAGCTCAGGTCCGATGTATCTCTTAGGCCCGGAAATGCCGATTGACCCTTCCCTAGAAACAGCTCAGCCATCTCCCTGAGCCTGGCAGGCCAGTCTCCGTTTAACCCCTTCACTCCCATCTCAGTTCCTGTTTACTGCAGCTGCCCACAGCACTGCCGCCTCCGCACCCAGGCCCATTCTACAGAAATAGCTTATCAAGCAGCTCTGGCAGGCAGGCAGCCACAGTGGGCTCTGTGGTACTGGCTTCTAAGAAAGGCAGCAGCCGGGGGGCCCCAGCCTGTGCACAGGACATGTGACTTGCTGGAAGTGCCACTGGGGGGCGGGGCAGAGTGTAGCCACAGAACCCACATCCTTGTTTACATCAGTGATGGGGCTATCCCTTCCCGCCTTCACGCCCCATCCTCCCCCTCACCCTCCCCCTCAGGTCCCTGCACACCTCCAGGAAGACTTGAGAACAGACATGGGCCCCTGTATTCTATCTCAGAGCAGCCTTTCTCTCCTGTCTCCCAGAACCCTCCAGGGAGGGCAGGGGAGGGCAGCGAAGGCGTTCTTCTGGTGATTCTTCACTTAGGTAGACGGGCTGTCATGGAAGAATTCTGTCCCTGCCCCAAGGAGATCCCATCAGAGCAGTGGTCCTCTGGGGAGACAAAATTCCCCCTTCATGTTAGCCAGTGGGTGAAATGTGGGCCTCATCTTCAAGCCCACCTTCATTTCCCCGGGAGAAGACCCACTGGCTCCCTGAGTTTGTTCGTGCACTTAGCAAACTTCCCAGTTTCCCGCACTGTATTGGGCCCTGAGCTGGGGGTAGACTTGGATGTGAATTGCCCTCAGTAGGAGCCCAGTGTGATCAGGCAGATGACCTCTGTACACATGTTGGGTAAGCCTGGTGATAGAGGTGTCCAGGAGGGTGGGGAGCTATTAAAGAACATATTGGTGTGGGATAAGTAGGCAATCCAGCAGGATGGAAGGAATGTCCTGAAATGAGGGAAGGAATGTGTGAAGATCCTCAAGTCAGGCAGAGGGGAGCCTGTGTCTTAATTTGACTAAAACTCCATGATGCCTGAACCATTTGGGCCACAGGCTGCCCTTAGGTGCGTATGTATCTTCTCTCTCTTACTAGACTATGTGCTGCTTGTGGGCAGGGGCAGGATTTTACTAAGCTCTGTCACCCTCATAGTACCCCACGTTTAGGCCCTGGGGAAGGGGACTCTGATTTACTGAGTGACTGCTCTGTCTCAAGCCCAGTGCTGGTCATGTTACACCCATTATCTCATTAATCTCACAAGAAGTCCTGCCAAGGAGTTATCCAGCTTGTTCCTGTTTTACACGTGAGGCAGGTGAGGCTCAGAACACCTGGGTCACTTGCCTCTGGTCATTTAGCACTAGTACTTGGCAGGACTGGGCTTAGAGCCCAGCTGTTTTCCTTTTCCTTTTTTTTTTTTTTTTAAACCTCCAAAGGCCATGCTGACTCCAGGAAGTTAGGTACACTACTGAATTCTAGACTTGAATTGGTCGCACGCTGACTTTCTGTGTGAACTTGGTCAAGCCACAAACTCTCCCTGAGCCTGTTTCCTCATGTGAAGAGTGAAGGCGGGGGTATGGAGTCGATAGTGCTTCGGGCCACTTATGGGACTTAAATGTTTGTTGACTGGTCTGAGTAGCCATCCAAGCCCTCGACAAAGTCATCGGCGCGAGAGGCCTGTGGTTGTGTCCCTCTCACCTGTACTCTTGTTCAAAACTGTCCCTGTTTGCCTTTTGTTCCGTGATTCCGTTCCAGCCCACAAGGCCACGAGCTCTCCAGGCCCTGGGGTAGGAAAGGAAGTTTCCCTGGCCCCGAGCTCTTCACCCCAAGGATGTTCTGTGACTTAGAACTCTTCTCTGCTGCCAGTTCTAATCCTAGCTTCTCCTTCCTTCTGCCTCCACAGCTGACCAGGTGTATGGAGACCAGGACATGCATGAGGTTGTACGAAAGCACTGCATGGACTATCTGGTGAGACTTTGTGGAGACCTTGGGATAGGGGCAGAGTGGGAGGATCTCCTCCCCACACTGACCTCGACCCTCTGATCTGTTGTGCAGATGAAGAATGCAGACTACTTCTCCAACTACGTCACAGAGGACTTCACCACCTACATCAACCGGAAACGGAAAAACAACTGCCATGGCAACCACATTGAGATGCAGGCCATGGCGGAGATGTACAACCGGCCTGTGGAGGTGTATCAGTATAGCACAGGTACTTCTGTGGTGGGTAGGTGAGCGACTGATCGCACCTGGTCTGAGCCTGCCCCGCCCCACCCACTGTGGATGCTACTTCCTTCTCTTTTCTGCAGAACCCATCAACACATTCCATGGGATCCACCAAAATGAGGACGAACCCATCCGTGTCAGCTACCATCGGAATATCCACTACAATTCAGTGGTGAATCCCAACAAGGCCACCATTGGTGTGGGGCTGGGCCTGCCATCATTCAAACCGGGGGTAAGCATGTCACCTAGCCCAAGATGGCTGTTGGATTTAGAGGCCAGAAACCTTTGTTTGGGTCTCAGTTTTACACCTAGCCCACAGAAATGTCCTGCCCCCTCTCTGAGGTCTCACCTCTGTGAAATCAGGGAGTCACCCAAGGAGCTCTCTCAGGGCTCATTCTGTGGTCTCAGTTTGTCTGTCTGAGCTGGCTCACCCATCTTGGTGGCTATGGAGAGTTGGCATGTTGAGATATGGAGTCCTATTGGGAACCACGAGCTAGGGCTTGGTGTGGGTGTCTAGGTCCCCACATGGATCCTCCTCTGAAACTCAGCAGCTAGAGACATCTGTGGTTCCAGAGACGTGGAGTTCAGGCCTGGTCTCAACACTTACTGGCTGTTGGTCCTAGGGCAGGATTCACAAGTAATTCGGGCTGGCAGCTTGGCTGATTCAGACATCGCTTAGCACTGGGCCTGCTGCCTAGTAGGTGCTCAGATGGTGGCAGTACACTTTCCCAGCACACACTGGCAGATTCTCATTCTCTTTCATAAATATTCGCCTGCTGGGGGTTTTGATATCTTCTCTTCAGGTTTCACTTCCTACAAACAGAAAGTGCTCCTGCCTCATTTTAGGAAACACACACCCTAACACCAACACACCCTCCAACATTAGGGGTTTTTTTTTGGGTTTGGGTTTTTAAATAAACTTTTCATTTTAGAACACTTTTAGATTTTAGCAGAATTATTACGCTTAGAGAATTCCCATATACCCAACTCTGATTACCACCTTATTAGCATAGTACATGTGTCACAGTTCATGAGCCAATATTGCTATATTAACTACAGACCATACTTTATACAGAATACCTCCGTTTTTCCCTGATGATCTTACCTGTTCTAGGAGCCCAGCCAGGATCATAGTACGTTTAGTTGTTGTCCTGTCTCCTTCGGCTCCTCTTGACTGTGACAGTTTCTCTGGATTTCCTGATTTTTGTTTTCCATCTGTTTACAGACTCTGTCATTTCACCTTTTCTAGAATGTCATCTAATTGGAATCAGACAGTATATAGTTTTTTCAATGTCTTGTTTCCCATAACACTACATTTAAGATTTTTTAAATTTGATGGCTTTTTTTTTCCTTTAAAAAAAAATGTGAATGTCTTAAGCCAGTGGTTGGCAAACTCATTAGCCAACAGAGCGGCAAACGGCGGCTTGCGAAGCCACATGCGGCTCGCGAGCCGCGGTTTGCCGACCACTGCCTTAAGCTTACAGAAAAACTAAGGAAGATAGTTCAGAGTTCCCTGCATCTCTCCTCCCTTCCCACACAGTTTTGTTACTAACCTACCATGACTGTGATTCATTTGTTACAATATGTGAACCAATATTGGCACATTATTAACTAAAGTCATCATGTCTCTTTAGGCTCCTTTGTCTGTGAAGGTTTCTCACATCATGTTTTTGATGGCCTTGACAGTTTTGAGGAGTACTGGTCAGGTATAATGTAGGATGTTGGTCTTTTGGAATTTGTTGTTTTTCTCATGATTAGACTGGGGTTACGGGTTGTAGAAAGGAAGATCACAATAGCAAAGTGCCATTCTCATCACATCATATCAACAGTATGTACTGTGAACATGATTTGTGATTTGTTCTTGCCAGAAGTAGTGTTTGTTTTCTCCACTATAAAATCACTCCTCCCCTTCCTTCACTCCCTTTTCTACCTTGTACTGTTTGGAAGGAAGTCATTGTATGCAAACCACACTTAAGAAGGGGGTGTTGCCCTGGCCAGGCAGCTCAGTTGATTAGAGCATCTGCCTGATAGGCCAAGGTTGCACGGCCGATCCCTGGTCAGGACACATACAGGAGAAAGCCAATGAATGCATAAATAAGATGTTTCTCTCTCCCTCTCTCTCTAAAATCAATAAATTAAAATTTTTTTATATATTTTATTGATTTTTACAGGGAGGAAGGGAGAGGGATAGAGAGCTAGAAATGTCGATGAGAGAGAAACATCGACCAGCTGCCTCTTGCACACCCCCCACTGGGGATGTGCCCGCAACCAAGGTACATACCCTTGACCGGAATCGAACCTGGGACCTTCCAGTCCGCAGGCCAACGCTCTATCCACTGAGCCAAACCGGTTTCGGCTAAAAATATTTTTTAAAGAAAAAAAAAGAAGTGGCTGTTGTGCTCCATCTCCTTGAGGGCAGTATATTCACATAAATTACTTGGAATTCTTGCAAGGGAGATTTGTCTCTTGTCCTCCATTTATTCATCCATTTGTTTATATCAATATGACTCAGATATTTATTTTATACTTTGGGTTATAATCCAATGCTCTTTTTATTTTGATGCTCAAATTGTTTCAGTTTTGGCTATTGGAAGCTCTTAGTTGGTTCCTGTGTCTCTTTAACATACTCCCATCATTGTGATGGTGTGTGTGTGTGTGTGTGTTATTTTTTTGGGTTTTTTTTGTTGTTTTGTTTTGTTTTTAGCACTTCCTTACTTTCTGGTACTAAAAGTGTTCTAGGCTCAGCTTGTATATTTCCTTCCCTGGTCTTAGAACCAGCCATTTCTCCCAGGGGCCCTGGTTCCATTTATTGGAATGTTATTAGAAGGCACGATGTGGGTGCTGAGTGTGCTCCTCGGTACTAGGGTGTCCTTCCTTCTAGGCCCTTTCAGCTGACTAAGGAGATATATATGTGTATACTAACCTGTGTGTATACACATATCCAGAAATATTTCTATGTATAACTATCCATATCTGTATAAAACTACCAGCTGATAGGTACTGCTTTGTTTTAATTTTCAATTTTCTAATGACAAATGGTGTTGAGCATCTTTGCCTGTGCATATGAAATTGTGTGTTAAGATTTTTTGCCCATTTTTAAATTGTCTTATTCTAATGAAGAATTTCAGATACTTTTTGGACTATTATCCATAGGTAAAAAATTATATTTTATATCATTACTTTGTGCACACAGACATTGGTGTGCAGTATATGTCTTATTAAAATAGTGTTAGAATTTTGCTGAACAATACTCACGTTTACTCCCTGGGATATGCTCTGATATTTTTTATTATTTTGGTTTTTAAAATGCAGTTGTATCTCACAGTCTAACAAAGAGCACTCATACAGTGCCCCACAACTCGTAGCACCTCACGTCATGCTAATACTGCTCCTCGTCCCCTTAAATACCTGACTACTCCCTCCACCCTGTGCACATACAGCTAACTTCTCAGGTGATCTTTTCTCCTTGTGCCATCTGAGCATAGATGAGGAAGGCCTCAGCATTGTGAAACTGTCATCACTGGGTAAGGCTTCTTTAAACTCCAGCCGAGGCTGGAGGGCACCTGGTTGCCCCAGACTCAGTACTTCACTTGAGTTGTCTTGGGGTTGGGAGCAGGGCTTCTGAGTGTAGGAGTTTGGAACTACTAGTCCCACCACCCAAGCCTGCTTTTCCCCAGTCCCTGATGAATAGGCAGCCTGCCCAGGGGGGTGCTTAGTAAGAGTACTTGCCTTCCTCTCTCCTCTTTCTGGGCCTGTGGGCCTACCTCCCTGGGCCAGATCCAGCTGTTGGCCAGAGTTCAGAGTGTCACCTCATTTCCTTGTTCCTCCCACCTTTGCAGTTTGCAGAGCAGTCCCTGATGAAGAGTGCCATAAAGACATCAGAGGAGTCATGGATCGAACAGCAGATGCTAGAAGACAAGAAGCGAGCCACAGACTGGGAGGCCACAAACGAGGCTATTGAAGAGCAGGTGGCTCGAGAGTCCTACCTGCAATGGCTGCGGGATCAGGAAAAACAGGCCCGCCAGGTCCGCAGCTCCAGCCAGGTAGGTCCTAGGCTCTGTCACTGGCCTGGCCAAGAAGCCATTTTTTTTTCCCCTCCAGATCTGCCCCAAACAGGCAGAAAAATTAAGCAGTTTTGACATCTGGGAGAAAAGGAAGCTCCCAACCCTCTCTGAACCTCATCTTGGCCTTAGCTTTTGTTGAATTGTCCTTGTGTGCCAGGCTCTGTGCTGAGAATATAAAATCAGGTCTAGCCCGCTCCGCCCTCAGTGGTCCCCTGAGGGAAACAGAGGCATCAGTGGGGCCCTTGACCGTGGGTAGTAGACCAGTGGAGATGGGAGCTCTAGTTAGTATTCACACAGGAGGGTTGAAAATTTTAGGGCAGGGACAGGACAGGATATATAGACATTTGAGGAATCACAAGGAGTTTAGCGTGATTGTAGATGTTGGCAAGCGCTGAGTAAGTTGTTGAACAAATATTTATTGTAGGTCTATGCCCATACTGTCCTAGGTATACAGGGTACATTGGTGAGCCAGGCAGGCCCAGATCCTGTCCTTGTGATGCTTGCATTGTTGCAAGAGTGGAACAAAATAAACAGTAAACATAATGAATAAATTGATTTAGAGGTGGTATGGATGAAAAAAACAGAGAGAAGAGTAAAGGGAATAAGTGGGGCTGGGAGTTCACAGTATTAAATAGTGTGGGCATAGTGGGCCTCAGAGCAAAAACTAGCCATAGTGAGGGAGGCAGCTAAGGGCATGTGCCGAAGCAGAGAGGGGACCAGCTGGAGCAAAGGCCCTGCGGTGGCACACTCCTGCTGGCATTCAGGAGCGGCCAGAGGCCAGTGTGGCAGAACCGAAGTCAGAGAGGCAGTGGGGCCACATTGGGAAGGGACCCGTGGGCCGTGATGAGGACTTTGGCTTTTATTCTGAGTGAAGCAGACTCATTGGAGGGTTGTGAGCAAAGGCGGAATAGCATCTGACTTAGGGTTTAACAGGTTGCAGAATGCAGTCTGAGTGGCAAGGGTGGAACAGGGGACCAGTGAGGAGGAGGCTGCTACAGTAGTTCAGGTTGCCACTGGTGGCGCAGGCCAGGGGGAGGGGGAGAGTTGGGAGGCACTCTGGATCTAATTTGAAGGTGGAGGTTTCCTATCAGTCGGCTGTGAGGGTGTGAGGAGGGTTAAGGAGCTTACCTTCATCCTTTGGTCCATTGTGTGACTGGGAGTGATGGTGACCTGTGTAGAAGCTGTGCCACAACCAGGACTCCCGGGGACGGGACAGAGGAAGATTGAGGCTGTTGTAGGTTCTTACCTCTTACTCCTTTCCCACAGCAGCCCCGGAAAGCCAGTGCCACATGCACTTCCGCCACAGCAGCCGCCTCCAGTGGCCTGGAGGAGTGGACTAGCCGGTCCCCGCGGCAGCGGTCACCTGAGCACCCTGAACTGCATGCCGAGCTGGGCATGAAGCCCCCTTCCCCAAGCACTGTCTTAGCTCTTGCCAAACCTCCTTCACCCTGTGCACCAGGTCAGTGACTTGCTGACAGGGAGCATGCAGGGCTTAGGAGGTGCCGCCTAGGTCCTGGGCCCTGTCTCTGACTGTCCATCTGCCCCAGGTACAAGCAGCCAGTTCTCAACAGGGGCCGACCCAGCGACTTCCCCCCTCGTGTCCCTCTACCCTGCTCTGGAGTGCCGGGCCCTCATTCAGCAGATGTCCCCCTCTGCCTTTGGTAAGCCTCCTGTGTCTAGGAACCAGGGCCCAGCCGGGAGCTGGGGAGAGATGGAAGAAGCAGTCTGTCTCTGGGGGGTGGCTCTGGAGCCTCTGGCCATCTCCGCAAGAAAAGGGAATCCTTTCGGCCCAAGAGATCTGTCCCAGAGGGGTTCTAAGTGGGTTTTATAGGCCCAGGGGAGCCTTCTAATAGGAGTTCGAGGGGCCTGGATGGGATATTTGCAGAGTCGGGGGTCAGTGAATGGCGAAGAAAAGGCAGGCTCCATCATTCTTTCCCCTTCTTCTTGACCAACAGGTCTGAACGACTGGGATGACGATGAGATCCTGGCTTCGGTGCTGGCAGTGTCCCAACAAGAATACCTAGACAGTATGAAGAAAAACAAAGTGCACAGAGATCCGCCGCCAGACAAGAGTTGATGGAGACCCAGAGACTGGAGACCGTCTCCCAACCCCACCACTCCTGCCCTCCGGTGCCGCCTCACCTTTGGCTTTCTTCCTTCTTGCCGTCTTCCTCCCCCTTCTTGCCTCCTTTTCCTCCTCCCCACCTCCCTCTTGCCGGCCCATCCCTGCACCCCCTCTCATCGCTGCCGCCACCACCACCATCATTTGTCTCTTCCCCAGCTGACGTGCCCTGTTGCCCCCTGCACAGCACCATCCCTGCAATCCACAGGGGACTCGGGCAAGGGTGCCGAAGGTAGGCGAGAGGCACAGAGACAAAGCAACTGGCAGCCAGGCCGCCCCTGAGGAGAGACATTCAGACAAAGGAAAGCCTCCCTGGCCCCCATTCCTCCCAAGTTCAGAAAACCTTGTCACCCCACCTCTACAACTATGCCAGGGAAGTGGGAGGAAGAAGTGGGGGATTCCCCTTCCCAGAACCCTAAGAATGTCTGAGCCTTCAATGTTGAATTTTTTTCTTTATTAAAATGTACTTTTATCTTATAAAATTAACCAATCAAAAATGACATAGTTAACAGCATTGACTCTATGAAGGTGGCATCTCTCTGGTTTGGGGGCAGGCAGGCAGGCAGGGGGGCCCAGAGGGTGCACAGAGACGTGCTGCTGTCTCTGGCCTCCAGCTCTGTGGAGATGGGCAGGGTCTAGCGTATGAGCCAGGGCGGAGTAGGGGGCCAAGGGTAGCAGGTGTCCCATGGGCTTCGGACAACGAACCTCTGACCTCACTGCATTCCTATTGCTTCCACCACCACCAGTCTCTGTGATCTTGGGCTGGGGGCACCTTTGAGGATTATAGCCGCCACTCAGGATTTGAGTGTGGGGAGTGGGAGCAGCCTTGGCAGATTGGGCACTTGTGCCCCGCAGGTGTTGACAAGATCCGCCATCTGTAATGTCCTTGGCACAATAAAACCAAATGTCAGTTTCCCTGGAGCGCCTCTATTCTGTGTGGGGCAGAGTGTGTGTGTGGTGGCGGGGGGTGGTCTCTGGGCAGAGACAGCGAGGATACAGGCTTTGGCTTGACCTCTGAGGGCTGCATGCTCTCCGGGAGGGTCTCTCTGGGGCCCCGTTTGTCCCTATTTGACTCACTGCTTACTAATCCACCTCTGGACCGGTTACCACCAAGAAAGCTCCATCCTCGCGGGCGGCCCCTGCCTCAGCACTGGCACAGGATGTAGCCTCTGCCCACCTTATTTCCTGGGGGAGAGGGGGGGTTTGGGAGCAGAGGACTGAGCTGAGGGCAGGGACTGAACTTCCAACTTCTCTGCCTGCCTCTTTCGCCATAAATGTTTGCTCTTGTGATCGTTTGATGAGGAAACACTTCGGAAAGTACAGTAGATGCTTCCCATGAGTTCAGTGGAAGGGACCAGCCGGACCGCCCCCACGGGGTTTTAGAAGCTGAGGAATGGCCAAACCCTTTTTTGTCACGTCCCCCAGTTCTCTGACAGTCCTGTGTCCCGACCTTCCTAGGGGTAAAGCCAAGGCAGGGAAGGATGGCTGGCCCCAGGTGTTGTCAAGGGTCTTTTGTGCTGTGCCTCAATAATGGGGCCCCTGTGGAAGGATGCGTGCCCAACCCTACAGGTGAGGGCGTGGCTGGTTGAGTGGCCGTCGGAGGGATGTCTGAAATCATTGGTCAGGCGTGTGTGTGCTGGAGAGTTGGTTTGAAAACTTCCTCAGCTTTTTCTTGCCATTTGGCCTTGGTCATATCACAGGCCCCGAGTTTCAAGTGGCCCATTTGTACAACAGGGGTGATTAATGTCTACTCTCTCACACTCTGGTTGTGAGCATTGAGAGAGAATGCATATGGTCAACATAATGAATGATGGCACAGTGCCTAGCACATTCCAAAAGCTCAAATGTTAGTAGATATTTATTCTACTGTTGAAATGTAAGCACCATTTGCCCCTGCCTACTTCTTTTTGCCTCCAGTTACCTTGGGCCTATGCCTAGAATTTGCCCTTCTCCTGTCCCGAGCCCCAGACCTTGTCTTTCAAGATGTGTAGAGGGTCTCTTCTGAGAAGCTCTGTGTTACCTCATCCACTTTCTCCCATCTATTTTCAAATATGTCTTTTTTAAATATGTTTTTTATTGATTTCACAGAGAGGAAGGGAAAGGGAGAGGGAGAGGGAGAGAGAAAAACATCAATGATGAGAGAGAATCATTGATCGGCTGCCTCCTGCATGCCCCCTACTGGGGATCAAGCCTGCATCCCCGGCATGTGCCCTTGACCAGGAATCAAACCATGACCTCCTGGTTCATGGGTCGACACTCAACCACTGAGCCACACTGGTCGGGCCAAATATGTCTTTACCCCTTCCCCAATAACTGTACTATCAACTTCCTGGGTAAGGGCTATGATGCCTGACTTATCTATCTCTAATATCTGCACTCCCACCAGGGCCTGGTAGGCTTACAGTAGACCCCTAATAAATGGCAGGTGAATAAAGGAGAGTACATGTGTGTATTTGCTTTTTGGGTGTTGTCTGTGTATACGTTACTGTAGTGAGTTCAAGTCTTTATGCGCATCTCACGGAGTGTTTATAGTTGTGTGTGTGATGAGGGCTTGTTTCCAGGTGTGCCAGATGATGACAGTTTGTGTCTGTTTCTGAGACTGAGTGCATGTTTGTGTGGTTCTGTCTGTGATAGCGCATCTGTGGTTCTTTCTGATGGGGTGGATGTCCATTTGTGTCCCTGTGATGGATTCTGGGCAGCTGTTTCTGAACGATGTCATTGCGTGTATGCCTGTGGGTATATGCGTGTCTGTGACTGGATCTATCTGTGTCTGTTTTGTGGCACTGCCTATCTATGTGGTTCGATCACATATATATGTTTGCCTTTGCAGCAGTGCATGTGTGTCTCGAGCATCTGTGTGGCTTCCTGTGACAGACTCTGGGACAGTACAAGTCTTTATGTGACAGTGCACATTTGACGGTGCCAGTTCCTTTGTGACAAGTTCTGGTGGTGTGTCTGATGGACATTTCTGTGTCATTGTCACATGGTAATGTTGGTCTACGTGAATCTCTCCGGAGTGCCTGTCTTCCTGTGACTGTATCTGTGTCATTCTGGGACATGACTCTCTGGCAGCATGCCTGCCTGACAGTGGATGTAGCTCTTTGTGACAGTGCACGTCTGCATGTGTGTCTAGGACAAGTTTACACGAATGTGATGATACGTATTTGTGTATATCTCATATGGTACTTCCATGTGTGTCTCTTTGGAGTGCATGTCTGTCTTCCTGCAGAATGAGGCCCGACTCTGTTTTTCTCAAATTTGTGACTAAGGGTATTTTACCACCTCTCAGCCCCTGTCTCTCACCTGGAGCACACCCCTAAGCCACCACCACTCTGGCTTGCTCCCCCATCTCAAGAACCGCCCCCCCTCCCCCGCCCGCCCTTCCAGATTCTGGACCTGCTGACTGGGCTCAGAGATGGCTGGGTTTAACCAGGTCTAAGTTAACTCCAAAAACACCCCCACAGGCCGCCTCTCTGTGATGCTGCCTTTGACCAGCATGCTCTTGTTGTAGTGGTCCCGGGGTTACCCTCCCTGGCAGCTGAACAGGATCTCCCAGGATCCCTGGCTTCAGTTTCAGGGCAGAGGCCATGGGTCGCCTAGGACCCTTGTCCATGGTGAGGAGCACCCTTCCGAGACGGGGTTCTGGATAGCCACTGGCCCAGATTCTTAGAAGCTGGGCCTGGCGTTATCTCCGTGCTAATCTTGAGGCAGCAGCAAACCAACTTCCTAGGAAAGGAGGGGGTGCAGCTTTTTTTTTAAGTTTTTATCTATATATACTTATACGCACATATATAAAAACAACCAAAACAAATGCAGTTGCTGCAAAGGGATTCCCAGAACCGGTTTCCTCTTCGCGCGCGCCCCCTCATTTGCATAGCAGACCCCGCCCCCACGGAAGATCCGGGCGCGTATTTGCATAAGGGGGTACTTGAGACCTGGAGGGTGGTATGCAAATAAGGGCAGGCTCCGATTGGCTGGGGTACAGCAGGTGCCGCGTCCGGATTGATCAAAGCCAAGTGGGCGGGGCCGTCGCTCTGAGCGACTCTCTCGGGAGGCGCGTGCCCCGGCTCAGTAGCGTTGGGGCTGGCGAGCGCGACGAATCAGAGCATTGCGCCGTCTGTGGGCGCTTCTGGGCCACCGGCTTCTCCGCCTTCCACCCTGGCGCCCCCAAGTCCTGGCTCCCCATCCTCGCTGCCCAGGGCGTCGACGCCCTGCGGGCTCAGCGGGCTCAATCTGCGCAGCGCCTCCTCCATGTTGAGCAAACCTCTCCAGGGGCTTGCGGTGGCCCCCGTGACCCCCACACCGCCGCCAGGTGAGCGAGGCTTCTTTACCGCTACCAGGCCGGGCGGGCTGAGACGATGGAGGGCGACCCGGGGTGGGAAGAAGGGGGGAGGGTCGCGGCGGGGGCTTAGCACGCGGCCACCCTGACTTCCTCGCCTCTGCCTGCGTAGGAGGCAAGGATCGGGAAGCGTTCGAGGCCGAGTACCGACTTGGCCCCCTGCTGGGAAAGGGGGGCTTTGGCACAGTCTTCGCAGGACATCGCATCTCAGACCGGCTCCAGGTATCCGCCACGAGGATCTGGGGAGGGTCAGGTGTGCGTGTGGCGGGGGCGGGAGGCCCGCGGCTGGGCTTCTGATTGACTGGGAACGATCCCACAATATGTGTAAGGTCAGGTCCGAAGAGCCGGCACCCGGCTTTGCAGGGGGCGTTCGAACGCGCGCCGGTGTGAGTGCGTGTGTGGCGACTCAGGTGGGCGTGTGGGGGAGGGGCCGGGATTCGGGAGGGCCGGAGAGTGAAACAGGGAGCGGGGGTTCCTAAGGACCCTAGACCCCGGGATCCAGGGGACGAGTACATGTGTGTGAAGGTGGGGACCCAGAGCTGAGATTTGGGGGATTGGGGAGGCAAGGTCTCCAGCATGGAATCTTGAGGACCAGGACCCCGGGACACAGTCGGGCATCTTGGGGCTGGATTTGGAAGATGGAGCGCTTGGGTGTGATGAAATTTGGAGCTCGGAACCTGGGCTGCGAGGTTCTGGGCTTGAGAACGGAGCCCGGAGCCAAGGGCTGAGGGCGGTGGGAGAGGTGAACTTGGTCCTGGGGACTTGGCGGGCCAGGGAGAAGTCCCCGGCTCCTTGGGGGTCGTGGTGTGGGGTGGTTGGGGCCACAAAGACTAGGATGAGGCTCAGGACTGAGCAGGAAGGACCTGGGGGTCATCTTCCAGCCCCTTAACCCCAGCCCGCTTCTCCAGGTGGCCATCAAAGTGATCCCCCGGAATCGCGTGCTGGGCTGGTCCACCCTGGTGAGTATCTTCGGAGCCCTGCCTGACCTGGTGGCGCCATAGCTGACGATGGGCTCACTCGCCCCCTTGCCTCTCTATGGCTTGTTCGCCTCCCTGGGCCCTGCTACTGACGAGATCACTCCTCCCAGCCCGTGTTTACTCCCCTGCAGTGACATCTACACCTCCACACAATTCTGACTCACCCTGGTTCCCCCAGAGCCCTGGATTCTCCCCTCCAGCCCCCCTCTCTCGTCCTCCCTCCAAATGCTGCCTCAGGGGCTGCCCGCAGGGCATGCTGGTGGGAAAAGGGGGGGCAGAGGTCACTGGTTGCCATAGTGACGGTGGCTGCTTCTGTGCCGTTAGCGCGCTAACGGACGGCAGGGCGGGTCTGGGCCAGTTGTAAATGCGGGAGCGCCCCCTGGCGGGGTCTGGGGAGGCGCGCCTGCGCAGTAGCGGCATTTTCATCGCCGTGAGAAAACCTGTCTGCAGCTGTGCAAGTCGGTGGCGTGGCCAGCAGAGGGCCCCATCTCGGGCAGAAAGGCTGCTTCTGAAGGTCCTTGCGCCCACGTGGGTTTTCTAGAGGGGCGGCTTTTGTGGCCAGTAACATTGATGCCCTGTATTGAGTACCAAGATATGCCCCAGGTTTTGCTTCATCATAAAAAGCTTACTGTATTCCAAGTCCCACTAATCACTTTCATTCAACCTGGTTCTAGATGCTTGGTAACAGTAAAAAAATATATATATATATACCGTGATAACATTGAGTTCTTAATTTGTGCCTGTTCCTTTACAATCGCTTACTTTCAGCTATTTAACAAAAGTATATTATTGAGTACCTGCTATGTCCCAGGCACAAGTCTAGGCACTAGGGAAAATGTTACCTTTATTGAAAGCTCGGTTTGTGGTAGCTTTTCTACTAATTGCTTTCACCTATTGAACACATACTATGTATTGAGCCCTACCCTGTTACCAGGCACTGTGCTAGTGCTTGAGCTATGTCAGTGAGCAAAACAGAAACCATTACACAGTAATGGTATTTATTTAGTGCTAACTCGGGGCCAGATGCTATGCTGTAAAGTGCTTTCATCTCTTTCACACTTACTGAGCACCTACTGTGCATAGGGTACTGTTCTAAACTCTTTGGAGATGTCCGTGAACAAAGCAGATAAAATATTCCATAATATAGTCTTTCTTTATGAACCACTTTTACCCCTGGCCAATTTGGCTCCGTGGTTACAGTTTCCGCCGGTGGACCAGAGGGTCTCGGGGTTTGATTCCCGGTCAAGGGCACTGTACCTCAGTTGCAGGTTCAATCCCCGGCCCCTGTTGTGAGTGGCAGGTGACCAATCTGTGTGTCTAATGTTAATGTTTCTCCCCCATCCCTCCACTCTTAAAAAAAAGTCAATGGGAAAATACCCTCGGACGAGGATTTAAAAAGAAACACTTTTTAAGTTCAGGTCCGAAGTCAGCCTCAGAGCTACTGGCCTAATGCCTGTGTCCCCTTCTCTCTCCCTGTTTCCTCCCACAGTCAGAGTCGGTCACGTGCCCACTGGAAGTAGCGCTGCTATGGAAGGTGGGTGCAGGTGGTGGACACCCTGGTGTGATCCGCCTGCTTGACTGGTTTGAGACCCCGGAGGGCTTCATGCTGGTCCTGGAGCGGCCTTTGCCTGCCCAGGATCTCTTCGACTACATCACAGAGCAGGGCCCGCTGGGGGAAGAACGGAGCCGCTGCCTCTTCGCCCAGGTAGTGGCAGCAGTTCGGCACTGCCACACCCGGGGGGTTGTTCATCGTGACATCAAGGATGAGAACATCCTGATAGACCTCCGCCGAGTCTCTATCAAACTCATTGATTTTGGTTCTGGCGCCCTGCTTCATGATGAACCCTACACTGACTTTGATGGTAAGGCTTTTCCAAATCTCAGTGGGGGGATTTTTTTTTTTTTACCTTTTTATGGACTCTTGACCTTTGATCTCCAGTGCTGGGGTATAACCCTTTACCTACATTGTAACTATAAGGTTCTTACTTTTAACCCTTTGCACTCGCTTGCTTTTTTCTCGATTCCTTTATTCTACTCGGGATTTAATTTTTTAAATACCCCAGATTTTACAAAGCGCGGCAGTAGAATAAAAAACTGGAGTTTCTTTTCATACAAACGTATTTATTTGGATTTTTTTATATTTCACATGATTGATACATTCAAAGAGTAATTTTAATCTCGACATCCGAGTGCAAAAGGTTAAGTGCTTTTGTTCTGTGAGGGGACTCTGTTGTCTTTAGTGCTCTTACTCTGGTGATGAGACCCTGCTGCTATATTTAAAGAGCCCCTACTGTGGTGACAGGACTAGACTTCCTGGGTGGGGATGGGGGGTGGAAATCAGGGCATTATCCAAGAATGGTCTAACCTCTGGCTTACACGCAGGGACGAGGGTATACAGCCCCCCGGAGTGGATCTCTCGTCACCAGTACCATGCCCTCCCGGCCACTGTCTGGTCACTGGGTATCCTTCTCTATGACATGGTATGCGGGGACATTCCCTTCGAGAGGGACCAGGAGATTTTGGAGGCTGAGCTCCACTTCCCTGACCATGTGTCCCCAGGTGAGGCCCTCACTAGCCCTAGCCCAGTGGACTCCATACCTCCCAGGGACTGGTGACCCCAACTAACTGCCAATTTCCTGTGTGTTTCCGACCTGCAGACTGTTGTGCCCTAATCCGCCGGTGCCTGGACCCTAAACCTTCTGCTCGACCCTCATTGGAGGAGATCCTGGTGGATCCCTGGATGCAGACACCAGCTGAGGATGCACCCCCTGACACCCCTAAAGGGGGTTCTGCCCCTTTGGCCTGGTCCCTGCTGCCCTAGTTGGGTTGTGTCCCATGGTCATGCCACAGGGATAGAAGGACATCTGTTGATCTGGTTTTACAGGTCATTAAAAATCCAGTGTTACTAGGGTCAGAGATTGGGGATCAGGGGTCAGAAAACAAGCCAAGTCTGCCCAGTCCCCATCCCAAATCCTGTTAAGGAGCCTTCCCCCCCAGAATTTGTGGTTTCTTATTCTGGAGGTGGGGGGGGGGACTTCCTTGCTTCTCATTTTACTAAGTAATGTTTGTTTGAAGTTAATTCCATTCTGAGCCCCAGGAATCTGTTACAGCCCTTACACTGGCACCTCCTGCCTGCTACACCACACAGACTTAGTTGAAATGCTCTAACTTGGGCACAAGGGTGCTTTTGTTGGATACCCCAGCAGCTCTTATTTTAGTAAAGGGACTGTTTCTTCTAGCTTAGGTTAAGGTTCCATGTTCAGTCAAGCTGTTTGCCTACCTCAGCCCAGGGTTGATTATTCTGGGGGAGGTAATGCCCTATTGTTATTCTAGGGCTTTTTTTTTTCTTTCTTTTTATTTTTCTTTTTTTTTGGTGAAGGGACCCTACTCTGTTATTCCAAGTGCTCTTATTCTGGTGAGGAGAAAACCCTCCTTCCAAGATTTGGGAAGGAATGGGAGATGGACACCACCAGAGTCCACTAGGATGGGTTGGATGGTTTTTTTGGGGGGGATAGGGTGGGGGAATTAAGTCTTGTTGTTTGTTCTCCTAGGGCCTCCCCCTCCACCTTTTTTGGATTCTTGCTGCCTCCTTCTGAGCCAGGATTGTCCAGTTGCTGAAATGTAAATACTTATGTATTCGGAGGAAGGGAGCTCCAACTGTGTCATCCTCTCCCTTCCCCACATGCCTGGATTATTTAAAAAGCCATGTGTGGAAACCCACTATTTAATAAACGTAATAGAATCACAAGTGACTGGCCGGTTGTGGTTGCAGTGTGAGGCGTCTGTGGAGCATGTGCGGCGTGCTGAGCCCAGAGGGAGGTGGAGTGGACCTCACCTCTGCCCTCAGGGAGCCTGTGTTGTGGTGCCATCCTAAAGATCTCTCCCGGACTCACCCAAAACTATTGACAGCGCCCCTTCCCCAGCTCTTACATAATGACCACTATGTGCGGGAGGGCTCCATTGGACACAGATACTGAAGATGTTGGGAACACCTCCCTGATTAAAGATGGCTAGCTTATGGGCAGGACAAAATGTCCTCCCTCTCATCCAATCTCATGGGAAAAGAAAAGCCCTTTCAGGGTGAGGGCGGGGCTAGATTTGAGGGCAGAGTGGATCTTACCAGCCCTTGATTTCTAACACCTGTTTGGCCCTTACCTTTTCCCCCTCTCCCTTTTACCCTTCAGTGCTCATCTATCTCCCTTAATTCTTGACTTCCCTTCCCTAGTCTATCTTGTTTTCACTTGTTCACGCAGCTGTACCTTCTCTTGCCCTGCTCTCAAAAGCTCACCTGTAAGCCCCTCGCCTGCAGGCTTACCGGTCCACGTAGTTCCTTCTCCATCTCAATGTTGGCTTCCTTTCCCCCCCTTCTCTGGCTCCAGTAAATTCTGTGCCTTTTCACTTGGATATTCTCAACTGCCCTGATTAGATTACCTGGCTGACCTGCACCTGCCCCGCCTCCTCAAACATCCTTTTGCTCCCAAAAAGCCCGAAGGCGCACAGGGGGGGTGGGTCCTCTCTCTGAGAGGGGAAAGAGAAACCAGTCCAACCAGGAAAGACCTGGTTTTGGTTTGGAAAGCGCCGTGCCATCCGAAGACCATGCCAAATAAAGAACCGAGCTAGAAGCGGGGCAACCGAACCAATGAGAGGAGGAGCCGGGATGGGCGGGTGATCTGGAAAGCGCGATCAATGAAGAGGGCGGGTGTGGTAACGGGAAGAGGGGGGGCTGAGCTGGCCGCACGCGCGATCTCCCTGTCACGTGGAACCCGGGTCCTGAGGCTTCAAAACTGGGCGATCAGGACCAGACGAGGAAAACCACTGCTCCGGCCGGCCCGTCCCTCGTCCTAGCTTACCCTAAACGCCCGGAAGCGGAAGTGCCAGACACGGAAGTGGCCTGCTGTTGCCGAGGGGACGGGCCAGGCAGATGCCAACATGGCAGCGGTCGGGTCTGGCTGTTCCACCGCGGCGGCCGGGCCAGGGGTGGTCTCCGCGGGGGCCTTGGAGCCCGGGACCATGAGCGCGGGTGAGGCAGGCCGTGGCCAAGCGATCGGCGGCGGGGCAGGGGCAGGATCGCTGGGGGATGTCAGGAAGGTGCATGGCAGAAGCGAGAGGGAGCATCCCATATGGACCGAGCAATGTGTGCAGCGGGGGTGAGGATGGGTGGGGAGGGAAGGAGGAGCAGACCATTGTGAGTGTGTTGGGAGGGTGGGAGCCATCAATCCCGAGGGTGATGAGGGGAGTTCCTTCTGCACAGGGAGAGCAGAGGCTATGTTGAGTCTAGGGGGGATATTTCCTCGTGGGGAGGCTAAGACCATTCTGAGTGTGTGTGTGGGTCCTTCCTTATGGAAAGGAGAGACCATTGCGAGGGTGGGAGAGTTTCTTCTTCATAGAAGAGACAGGCTATTCTGGGTGGAGGTTCTTCCTTATAAAAGGACAGGGGCTATAGTGAGTTAGGGTGGGGCAGGTCCTTATGTGATTTAGAGAGTCCATTTTGAGGATGGGGATGTCCTCCATTATATGGGGAGCAGACCATCTGGGGGTCCCCTCCCAACGGAGGTTTATTATATGTTGGAGTGGGGGGGGGCAGTCCTTCCTTATCTGGCAGAGAACGGACGTTCTGAGGGTGCCAGGCCCTTCCTTATAGCCAGGATTGTTCATTGTGTGAGTAAAACAAGGACTAATTCTCGGCCGGAGGTAGAGGAATGCAGTGGTTGGAGGACTGGACCATGTGGAGTAAGGGGAAATGTCCTTATATCATTGAAGGAACCAGACCATTTTTGGTGAAGTAATCCTTGATTATTTGGGGCTCAATCCTTGGGACAGTGTGGGAATCAGATCTTATTTGTTCAATTATTTGGGGTCAGAAAGAATCTGTCCTCATAGGAGGGAGGGGTTGGAGAGACCCTTCTGAGTGTGGCAGAATAAAATCATTTCTTAGTTGGGAGAAAGGCTGTTTCTTAGGCAGCGAACCTGCTTTATACAGTGGTCTCATTCCCTGTATTAGAGTATCATTCTTTACATGGAACAGCCCTTCATTAAATAGAAGCAACATGCCATAGAAATCTTCAGTTAGCTCATCCATAAAATGGGAATCCTCATAGTTCCTTCAGAGATCAGAGCAACATTGGGGTCTGTTGTAATCCATATAAATCCCTTAGCCCAGTGATAGGCACACAGTAAGCACTCCATAAATGTTGAGACTGGAGTTGCTATTTTTTTTCTGGGGGAGAGTTGCTTCTCAGGGGAAGCGGGGTGTCCATTTCCTAACACCTCCAGAAGGATTCCAGGTATGGGCCTGACCCACTTCTACCTTTCTGGATCTTCTTCCTGTGACCCTCCTCGGGTTAGGATGGGCAGGCAGAGGGAGGAGAAAGCAATGGTGGCCAGGAGGATGCCGGTTGAAAGGGGGGAGGGGAGGGGGGTGGTATGGCTAGGCCCCAAGCAGCTCCTGACACCTTCTTCACCTTTGCTCCTTCCATTCCCCACAGCTCACCGGCGCCTCAAATACATATCCCTAGCCGTGCTGGTGGTCCAGAATGCCTCCCTCATCCTCAGCATCCGCTACACCCGCACGCTGCCTGGCGACCGCTTCTTTGCCACCACTGCTGTGGTGATGGCCGAGGTGCTCAAAGGTCTCACCTGCCTGCTGCTACTCTTCGCACAGAAGAGGGGTATGAGCCAGGGAGGGGGGCTGTACCGGAGTTGTCCGGTAGGATTCTGCCTGTGTGTGTGTGTGTGTGTGTGTGTGTGTGTGTGTGTGTGTGTGTAGACCTACGCCCACATGGAGGGTTTGCTGGGGTAATACCTCTGACTCTGTAGAACTGCCTGGGAAGTGTGTAAGTACAGCTATGAGTAGCTCCGTCTACACTTTTGTACCCCAAACCCTGTATGAGGGAGCCAGTCTGTACCCATCAATGGCAGGTGACCCTCACATGATGATTTAGTTAGTTCTCTCTAACTTTTTATTACGAGGAGCTTCAAACACAAGACCAGAGAGAATGATAAAATAGGAAAATATCCCTGTACCCATCACCCAGATTCAACAATTATCAACTGGTAGCCACTCTGCTATTAAACAGTGGTAGTGAGCCCTAGCCGGTTTGGCTCAGTGGATAGAGAGCATCGGCCCTCGGACTGAAGGGTCCTAGGTTCGATTCAGGTCAAGGGCATGTACCTCAGTTGCAGGCTCCATCCCAGGGAGGCAACCAGCCAGTGTGTCTCCCTCACACTGATGTTTCTCTGTCTCTCCCCCTCCCTTTCCACTCTCTCTAAAAGCAATGAGAAAATATCCTCAGGTGAGGATTACTAAAAGACAAAACAAAAAAACAATCAGCGTCAGTGATTATCCCCTCACTGCCAATCTATGTGTCTGCCTACCTGTGCCCCCCACCTTATTATATTGAACTACAGTAACTCCTCACTTAATGTCATCAGTAGGTTCAGCAACTTTAAATGAAACAATGTATAACGAAACCAGTTTTACCACAGGCTAATTGATACAAATGAGTTAAGTTCATAGGCATTTCAATAGTTATAACACAATAACATTAAAGAAAACAATGTTATTTGAGGGCCTGCCCTATGTCCCACATGAAGTATTTTTTTAAATAAGTATTTTTTTTGTTGATTTCAGAGAGGGAGAGAGAGATAGAAACATCAATGATGAGAGAGAATCATGGATCGGCTGCCTCCTGCGTGCCCCCTACTGGGGATCAAGCCCGAAACCCGGGCATGTGCCCTTGACTGGAATCAAACCTGGAACCCTTCAGTCCACAGGCCGACGCTCTATCCACTGAGCCAAACCAGCTAGGGCGTCATAAACATTTTTAAAAATGTATTTGAGTCAAGTTTTTTTATTGAATTTATTGGGGTGACATCGGTTAATAAAATTATATAGGTTTAAGGGGTACAACAATTCTGTATTACATCATCTGTATATTGTCTATTCACCACCCCAAGTCAACGTCTCTTTCCATCACCATTTATCCCCCCTTTACCATCTCCAACCTCTCCCCACCCCCCCTTTTCCTCTGGTAGTCATCATACTATTGTTTGTCTAGACCCGCAGTCGGCAAACTGTGGCTCTCGAGCCACATGCAGCTCTTTGGCCCCTTGAGTGTGGCTCTTCCACAAAATACCACGGCCTGGGAGAGTCTATGTTGAAGAAGTGGCGTTAGAAGAAGTTTAAGTTTAAAATTTGGCTCTCCAAAGAAATTTCAATCGTTGGACTGTTGACATTTGACTCTGTTGACTAATGAGTTTGCCGACCACTGGGCTAGAGTCTAGATGGTGTTTTTGTTTGTTTGTGTTTTTATTAATCCTTCACCTTTTTCACCCAGCTGCCCACCACCCTCCCCTCTGACAGCTGTCAGTCTGTTTTCTGTATGAGTGTTTGAGTCAAGTTTATACCAAGATCAGTGTCTTGTACTTGGTTAATGTCTTCTGAGTTTGTTAACCTCTAGATTTCCCTCCAATTCTTTTTTTTTCTCTCTCTCTCTAGTTAATTTGTTGAAGAAACCAGGTCATTTTTCTTGTAGACTTTGGGTAACCTAGATTTTGCTGACTGCCTCCCAGTAGTTCTATCCTCTGTATTTAACATGTTCTTCTATCCTCTGTATTTCCTATAAGGTAGCTTTATCTCCTAATTTAACCCCCCCCCCCTCCCAAAGGCCTTCTTTAAAATGTTGCCAAGTCATTTCTCTATAAAGGCCTTGCATGTGGCTCTGCCCTCAGCACTTACATTGAACAAGACATTCTTACCCACTTCGTTAGCTCCGGGGCCCTGGGAGACAGCAGTTTAGGGACCTACCTGCTCTGCTCCTGATTCTCAGACACTTTCTAGCGAACACTGCCTGGCAGGCCTTGCTGTGGCTGTGGAGGTGGGGTGTTAGCAGCGCAGACTTGCATCTTGCCCTCATGGGGCTGATCCATTAGATGGGGAGAAACAAATAGCTGCAGACTTAGTCATAGGCTTTCATGTCTTACCTACAGTTTCACACACACACACCCCGCTTTTCTTTTTTCTTTTCTTTTTTTTAATATTTTTTGATTTTTTACAGAGAGGAAGGGAGAGGGATAGAGAGTTAGAAACATGGATGAGAGAGAAACATTAATCAGCTGCCTCCTGCACACTCCCTACTGGGGATGTGCCTGGAACCAAGGTACATGCCCTTGACCGGAATCGAACCTGGGACCCTTCAGTCCGCAGGCCGACTCTCTATCCACTGAGCCAAACTGGTTAGGGCTTCCCCACTTTCCTTTTCTCTGAATTTGGGGGTAAAGCTGGGCCTGATCTGATGTGGGGCTATTGATATATTTGTGTGTTTTTCTTTTTCTCATGTGGTGGGACTATGAATGTGCTTGATGATGGTGTGTAGCCCATTCATGTGGGGTGTGTTATATGAAGTATATAGCATTTTGACCATGTTACCTTTCTAACACCTGGAAATTTTTAAACACCCAAACACCTGGGCCCAGGAAATTCGGGTAAGGGGTTAGACATTGATCATTACTCCTGGGGTTAATGCTATGAAAGGCAAGGACGGGGAGTGTGAGTGAGCATCGACAGGTCCCGTGATGATCTTGTGTAGTGGTTGGGTTTTCCCTGAGGAGTGACACTGAACTGCAAAAAAAGTGGGACGAGCTTGGCAAAGGCCTTATCATATAGGAAAATATCCCCATTGATTGATTGGAGCACGTCCCAACCAGACTTTTCTGCTGAACAGTCCAGCGTGCGTATTTCCACGTGTCGGGGGTAACTGCTTGGTGTGTGTAGGGCTGACAGAAAGATGCAGCCAAGTGGGAGATGGCCCCTCGGGCAGCGTGCAGGCCAGTAAGGAGCTAGGTTAAGCCTACGGGTGGAGTGTAAAATCATCCCTATTTGATAAACAGCCTTCCGCCTACACTCCTTGGGCTTCTGCTTCCCACTATCCTACTTCATGCTGATGAGTTCGTTGTGCAGATGTGTATGGAGTGCTTGCCCTGAATGGGGCTTTGCGCCAGGGAGGTAGGCTCTGAGAGGAGTGAGATATGGCCTGTGGTTCTCAGACACAGTGTTACGTCCAGCGTTAATGGACTGCTGTATTTATCCAACTGAGTATCCGAAAGGCCTACTGGAGACGTGCTTCTTCTGTAGGGAAAGTGAGAGCACGGACTCATTCTAGTCCTCAGGGAGGCGGTGGGGGGGGGAGACACGGGACCAGGCCTAGTCCCAGCGCGCAGAGGATCCCTGTCTTTGGTAGTCCGTGCTCAAAGGCTCTCCTCGCCCTAACCGGTGTGGCTCAGTGGATAGAGCGTCGGCCTGCGGACTGGAGGGTCCCAGGTTCGATTCCGGTCAAGGGCATGTACCTTGGTTGCAGGCACATCCCCAATGGGAGGTGTGCAGGAGGCAGCTGATCGATGTTTTTGGCTCTCTATCCCTCTCCTTTCTTCTCTGTAAAAAAAAATCAATAAAATATATATTTAAAAAAATAAAAATAATTTAAAAAAATAAAAGACTCTCCTCCATCCACCAAGGTAACGTGAAGCATCTGGTCCTCTTCCTCCACGAGGCTGTCCTGGTCCAGTACGTGGACACCTTCAAGCTCGCCGTGCCCTCCCTCATCTACACCTTGCAGAACAACCTCCAGTATGTTGCCATCTCCAACCTGCCAGCTGCCACGTTCCAGGTGAGCCCCGAGCCCAGCCCGGCCCTGGAGGAACCGGCTGGGGTGGGGGTGGGGACGGGGGTGGGGCTGCAGAGAGCTGGATCTCTTATCACCTTTGGAATATCCGGGCAACTCCCTTGACGTCTGTTTCCTCATCCGTGAGAAATGGGCATGGAAATGGTAATAGCTACTCACTGGGATGCTGGGATGTTTAAAAGATATAATGCCCACCCGGGAAGAGCCCTTGGTTGGTGATAGATAAGCTTCAGGCTATTTTTTCAGGCAGCCTTATGAAATGGTGAAAGAGCCTGGATTCAGGGGCCAGGTTGTCCAGGTTCAAATCCCAGCTCGATTTTCTAGCTGTGTGATGTGTGGTATTGGGTGAGTCACTTAAAATCCCTGGTCCTTAGTTTGCCCATCTTTATTTTTTATTTTTATTTTATTTTTTTAAATATATTTTATTAATTTTTTACAGAGAGGAAGGGAGAGGGATAGAGTTAGAAACATCGATCAGCTGCCTCCTGCACACTCCCTACTGGGGATGTGCCCGCAACCAAGGTACGTGCCCTTGACCGGAATCGAACCCGGGACCCTTCAGTCCGCAGGCCGACGCTCTATCCACTGAGCCAAACCGGTTTCGGCTGCCCATCTTTATTTTTTTTAATACCTATTTTTATTGATTTCAGAGAGGAAGAGAGAGGGAAAGACAGATAGAAACATCAATGATGAGAATCATTGATCGGCTGCCTCCTGCACGCCCCCTAACTGGAAATCGAGCCTGCAACCCGGGCATGTGCCCTTGCCGGGAATGGAACCTGGGACCCTTCAGTCCGCAGGATGATGCTCTTTCGGCTGAGCCAAACCAGCTAGGGCAGTTTTCTCGTCTTTAAATTAGACATTACAGTAGCACACACTTCATACATGAGGATCAAACGAATGAAGTGCTTACACCCACACCCAGCACATAATTTGCTAATATTGTGTGGCGGACTCATTTGTATCAACAGGTATTGATCAAGACCTCCGTCCTCAAGACCTCTACCATTCACTCATTCCTTTCTGTGTGAGGCGTTTGACATACACCAGCCATATTTGACAGCAGATGTCAGGGCTCAGACAGGGCAAGTGCTTTCTCCCTCATTACACAGCCAGGAAATGGGGTTGGGATGTGGGCTTGGGTGTGGCCGGGGACTTGTTGCACAGTCAACCTCCTGTGTACCTTCTGGGAGGAACCTCAGAGCAATTTAGCCATAACTGTCCGTGGGCAACAGCTGGGAATGTTTGCTGTTTTTATTGTCATCTACCCTGTCCCCCCATTGTGCCCGGGGGCCCACAGGCACAATGGGGGACAGGACACCTTCAGCCACAGGTGTCTGTCCTGTCTCATGTGCTGTCCCCCATGTGCACATGTCGGGGGTCAGCCGCAGCTCTCAGTACCTTCCCACGTGCCACTCGCAGGTGACGTACCAGCTGAAGATCCTGACCACGGCCCTGTTCTCCGTGCTCATGTTGAACCGCAGCCTTTCCCGGCTGCAGTGGGCTTCCCTCCTGCTCCTCTTCACGGGTGTCGCCATCGTCCAGGCGCAGCAAGCCGGCGGCGGGGGCCCCCGGCCCCTGGACCAGAACCCCGGGGTGGGCCTCGCAGCTGTCGTGGCCTCCTGTCTCTCCTCGGGCTTTGCAGGTGTCTACTTTGAGAAGATCCTCAAAGGCAGCTCCGGCTCCGTGTGGCTGCGCAACCTGCAGCTGGGCCTCTTCGGCACGCTGCTGGGCCTGCTGGGCCTCTGGTGGGCCGAGGGCGCCGCCGTGGCCCACCGGGGCTTCTTCTTCGGCTACACGCCTGCTGTCTGGGGCGTGGTGCTCAACCAGGCCTTTGGCGGGCTGCTGGTGGCTGTCGTTGTCAAGTACGCTGACAACATCCTCAAGGGCTTTGCCACCTCCCTGTCCATCGTGCTGTCCACCGTTGCCTCCATCCGCCTCTTCGGCTTCCACGTGGACCCGCTGTTTGCCCTGGGCGCCGGGCTGGTCATCGGCGCCGTCTACCTCTACAGCCTTCCCCGAGGTGCCGCCAAAGCCATGGCTTCCGCTCCCGCCGCGGCCTCTGGGCCCTGCACGCACCAGCAGCCTCCGGGGCAGCCGCCGCCACCGCAGCTGTCTGCCCACCGTGGGGACCTCAGCACGGAGCCCTTTCTGCCCAAGTCAGTGCTGGTGAAGTGAGGGCTGGCCACGGTGTGGGGACACGGGGAGGGGGACTGGGTGGAGGGTGTTGGGCATCTGCAGGACCCCACGTTGCCCCTGGGGCCTGGCCCCTCGGGGGTCTAAGGACTTTTATCCCAGGTCCTTGAGACTTTGGGAGGGGCTTGGGGCTGGGCGGGCGTTACATGAAGCCTTCCTTGTCCGCTGAAACCCCCCCTCCCATGGAGGGGTGTTTAGAGCCACCTCCTCTGTCCCAGTCTTAACCCCTTTGAGGACCAGGTTGGGGAGGGTTATTGTCATTGAAGGTCTTTTTACCGGCCTCCCTCCTTCAGCCAGAGGTGTCCTGTCTCATGCCTGGGGAGAGTCCCTCCCAGTCGTCCCTCTACCTTTGTAAGGACAAATTGGACAAAAAAAATCCTCCAGCTCTTTAAATAATGACTGATGCCTGCCTGTGGCGGTTCATTTCCCATAGCTCCAGGCCTGCTCTCCTTCACCCCCACGCTGGATCATGTTAGCAGCTCTCTTTGCAGCCTTCAGGCAGCTTCCCTGACACCGAGACCCCTGAGAGTGGGTCTCTTGTGGGACAGGTTGGGGTGAGAGCTGAGGGGTTGCATCCGCCTGGTCCAGAAATTGGGACTAGGTGGTTTTTAGTGGTTTGGGGGGATTGGGGTAATCCGATCATTGATGATCCAGGGTATGGGAAAAGCAGGGAGGTCGGTCCCTGAAATGACTGAATCAAAGAAATACCGTCAGTTGCCAGATGCAGGGTTGTTTTCTGAGAGAAAAAAAAAATGAAGCTGCCAACCATACTCTTTGCTACCCCACTGGCTGAATGAGGCATCCTGAATTCATGTGTGTGTGTGGGGGGTGGGGGGGTGTGTGTGTCTTAAAGTTGCTGAAATATGGAACTTGCCCCATGCGCTCCTCAAAGCTTATTAACCCCTTAACTGTCTCCCGGGTGTGTGTGTGTGTGTGTGTGTGTGTGTATGTGTGTGTGTGTGGGGGGAGGGGGGTGTCTGTGCCCATGCGCACGCTTGGGAGATGCCTGGGCTGTCTTTGCTATGTGTAAATAGGGCCGTTGGACCTTTATTTTTGATTAACTTGTTCTGATTTTGTTTTCTAAGGAACTGTAATGAATCAATGTCAGAATACCTAATGCCAAATAAAGATGTTGTATTTATTTAGTCCACGTGTAGCTTTCTGACCCAGGGGACCTGCTCTCTACACATGCGCTCCATTACTAACCCCAGGATTACCAGCCTCATTGCTGTCACCCTCGCTTGCTCAGGATGCCTGCCTGCCTGCCTGCCCGCCCGCCCCACCCCAGCTTTCTGTGTTTTTCTTTCCTTCCCATTTCCACCACAGGTTGCTCACCAAGGTGAAGGGTTCGTAGCTGCTGGGACTGAAGACGCTGGCCTGGCCTCGTCCTCCCTTCTTGCCCTGGCACAGCCGGGACCAAACTCTGATCAGTATTAGGGGTGGGGGGAGACGGACACCGATCCCCCCTGTCCCCGCCGCCCCCACCCCCACCCCCACACAGGGCTGACACACCTAAACTGTCTGATAAGGAGGGTCCAGATAGGAACCACCTCAGCCTCTAGCCCCTGCTGCCCCCATATGTCCCTGCCACCCGCCCCCCACAGTATTTCTTAGGTGAGTTTTTGCAAATAAACTGCTTTGCGTCTTGCCACCCTGGGTTGGAAAGCCTCAGAAATGCAAGAGAAGGAAAGCACTCTGGCCTGGTGGGTTCGAGCCACTGTAAAGCTTTAATTAAAAAAACCACGAGGGTTCGGTTCAGCCCTGCTGCCTGGGTTCGGTTCAGTCCTGCTGCTTGGTTCGGGAGGCCTCGGCGTTGGCCCGGAGCACAGCCCCTGGGGACGGGTAGGGACGCTGCTGGAAGAGGGGCCCGGCGGCCGTCGTGTCTGCCCCCGTCTTAGCCTCGTTCCGCTTGGGGAGTCCTGTTGACCAGGTGCCCCTGGGGCCGACAAGAGGGTCAGGCGGATGGGAGTGTGGGAGGTGGCCGGCAACCCCCCCCCCCAAATAACCGATGAGTCAGGGAAGGAGAGAGAGAGGCAGAGAGGAAGTGCAGGGCGTCCATGTCACTTACCGGGGCGCATCTGAGTATGCGCTGGGGTCCATTGGGTCTAACTCTTCATCCTTCCGGCTTGACACTGTGGAAGGAGGTGGCAGAACAAGGTCTTCGATGGAGGCACAAAGGACCTCTGATCACTGAGCTTCCCCCATTGCAAGAACAAATGGATCCCCAGCGGCCATGGCTGCAGGACCTTCTCCCAAGCCCCCCCCCCCGATTCAGGCACGCGCATAAGGGGGAGTAAGGGCTTCTGTACGTGCTGCGCCCCTGTGCCCGCAGCCTTCCCCAGGCCTAGCCCTGCTCAGCTTACCCTTCTTGCTCTTGGGGTAGGGAGCCAGCTCTTCCCGGCGATGGTGGCGCCGTTCTTTGGCCTCTTCTCGGTCCACCTTGTCGTACCCACGGTCACGGTCACGGTCACGGTCCCGGTCCCTGTCCCGGTCCCTGTCCCGATCCCTGTCCCGCTCTCTTTCTCTGTCCACCTTGTCATAGCCACGTTCTCGGTCTCTGTCCGACTTCTCGTGGCCCCGGTCCGACTTCTCGTGGCCCCGGTCCGACTTCTCGTGGCCCCGGTCCGACTTCTCGTGGCTCCGGTCCGACTTCTCGTGGCTCCGGTCCAACTTCTCCTCAGCATCTGGGGACACAAAAGCCTTGAAGTGACCTCCTTCCTCCCACCTCAGAACCCGGCAGCTGTGGCCTTTGCCAGCCTCTCTCTTTTTTTTAAAAAAATATATTTTTATTGATTTTTCACAGAGAGGAAGGGAGAGGGATAGAGAGTTAGAAACATCGATGAGAGAGAAACATCGATCAGCTGCCTCTTGCACACCCCCCTACTGGGGATGTGCCCGCAACCAAGGTACATGCCCTTGACCGGAATCGAACCTGGGACCCTTGAGTCCGCAGGCCGACGCTCTATCCACTGAGCCAAACCGGTTTCGGCTTGCCAGCCTCTCTTACCTGGGGCTGGGCTGGCCTGTCTCCCCTGTCCCTCCTGGACCCACTAGCATTTACTGAGCCCTTTCTTTCTTTTTTTTTTTTAAAAATATATTTTATTGATTTTTTACAGAGAGGAAGGGAGAGGGATAGAGAGCTAGAAACATCGATGATAGAGAAACATCGACCAGCTGCCTCCTGCACACCCCCTACCAGGGATGTGCCCACAACCAATGTACATGCCCTTGACCGGAATCGAACCTGGGACCTTTCAGTCCGCAGGCCGACGCTCTATCCACTGAGCCAAACCGGTTTCGGCATACTGAGCCCTTTCTGAGAAAATGCTCGAAGTGCTTGAGGCACCCTGGGACCTGCCAACTCACCTGCATTGCTGTTCCTGAGCTTCTTAGCCGACTTGGTAACGATGGAGTTGGAGTCGTGGGGGGAGAGCCAGGATACCAGGTCTGTGTCCACGTTCCAGTAGTAAGGGAGCCCGCTGCAGGGCAGTGGGAGGGAGGGAAGAAGTGTCAGTATGGATGCCCTCCCCTTGTAGCCTCAGCTGCTTCCCAATCTCTACCTACACCTACCCCATGTCACGACCCTCCAGATCCCTTCCCTTGTGTCCCCCCATCTCCCCAAGGCCAGGGACAGCACAGGAAGGGTAAAATCAGACGTTCTCTTCCCCACCCCCCCCCCCCGAAGGTCCCCAGGCTTACCAGGAAGGGTCAAACACCTTGTACCAGCTGGGTGGCAGGCCCTCCAACCGGGTGGCCTCATAGTCCACGGGATCATCATCGTAGTCCTCAGCAATGATCTCTTCCTCTGGTTCTGCCAGGACAGGCAGAGGAGGAGAGCAGTAAGTATCGGGGCTCCTCATCCTACAGTTTGGGCCTGGAGAGACGCTCACATTCACACGGACACGTGTGCGTGTGCCAGCTCTCACCAGCCATGGCACACAGCGCTCACAGCCCAAGTCCTGGCATCTAAATAGCCAACTCCGAGCTCTCCTTCCCGCCTGCGCCTATCCCTTCCCCTCCCCTTTCCCCCAGGCGCGTCACCGTCACCTTCCTCGCTCCCAAGCTCCAAGGGCCATTCCTGAGTCCATTTCCTCAATCAATTACTTCTACCTCTATGGTTTTTTCCACATACATGTTCTCTTCGAGTTTGAAAAACAATAAACAAATAAATAAATAGCGAACTTACCAAAACATGTACGTACCTAAATCTGTCCTGTTCCTGGGCTCAGATAAGACAGGGGTGGGGACCCTTTTTCCTACCAAGGGCCATTTGGATATTTATAACATCATTCACGGGCCACACAAAATTATCAACTCAAAAATTAGCCTGCTGTGTTTGGTCAAACATTTCATTAACTCACTCCTAATGCCTAGGCAGGGCCAGACCACATGATTTCACGGCTCTTATATGGTGTTCCCCACCCCTGATATAAGATACACTGTTACCCAAGCCTATGTGGCTTCAGAGGTTAGGTAGGGATTTATGCACATTCTTTCAGTTCCTGAGCTCAAGGAGTACATTGTAGCACACTACCAAAATCGATTTGGATGAAACGAATTGAAACAGCAACAAGTTTCTCTAAAAATGTCCAAATCTATTCCGCTCCCAAGCTTGGGAAGTCGAGGATTCCTGACTCCTGTATTTTTTAGCAGCAAGCATTTGGATAGCCAGGGGTTTATTCAAACACTGCTCTGAGTCCATTCAGTTCCTGAGGCCTGACGCATACTGTTGTCAGTGAACATCAGGAGAATAAAAAAGGTGTATTAGGCCCTCAGTAGGCCTGTCATGGACTTCAGTTGTGGATATAAATAATGATGAATTGTGTATTTCAGCAATGGCATAGTGCCTGTCACTGTAGGCCCAAAAGAGATGTCATCTATAATCACCAGTATTATTAATAAGGTATATACCATCAGAAAAAAAATTAGGTGCACAGGGCCTGGCAACGAATAGAGATAACATAATGTGTATCCAGGCACTTAGTACAACCAAAACACATACTGATATGGTGAACAATAATCTATATACCACCAGCATAGTGCCTGGCACCACAGTAGGTCTGAAAAAATGTTATCATTATGGTAAAGCACACAGTATCAGCATCCTGCCACTGTCCTTGAGGTACAGGAGACTGCAGTACATGACAGCTATCCTAATAGATACTCTGTAATCACTTCCATGGATGGACTGAATCCGGCATACAGTAGGCCCAAATAGGTATCAGCTGTCAATATGAAGGATGAAACGTCTACCTTCCCCGGGTTCCCACCCCCACCCCATACTTGGCACCCAGTAGGAATGGGTATCAGGAATCCGTAGGGTTAACAAAAAAAATGCCTGCCACCCCACAGCTTGACGCACAGTAGGCCCATGTATCATACAAGTGGAAGTATCAAGGACAAAGTGCGTGCCTGTCAAGCCGGGCACATGGTAGGCCCCTCTGCTCTTAGCGCTCTCACCGGGCTCTAGATGTTTGAGGATGCCTCTCTTCGCCAAGCGGGTCTGCAGGGCAACGGGCAGCGGCATAGCGGGTAGCAGGCAGATCTGGGGACGGATGGACAGATTAAAAACCAGCTCCGGAGAAAATATGAATCGACCCTATAAGCAAGCGCCCCCCGTCCCCAGTGTGTGCTCATCTGGACCCCCACCACCTCACCAGTAGCTGGGCAGACGAAACTGCGCTCAAAAGTGGCAGAGATAGGTTACAATATTACCAAAACTCTCACCAACCCTTTTTTTTTCAGGCCCGGTGCTCCAGAAACCAGTTCCTCTCCTAGGCCCAGGGCCCGCCCATTGCCGTAGGGGTAGGGGTCGAACGCGGCTCCCCCACGCCACAGAAATGGTCTCACCTAACGTCCCCCAAAGACTGCCGGGTGGGAGGAACCAAAGAGCTCGGATGGAGGTGCACAGGGGGGGAGCACCTCCTCCGGCTTCAAAATATGCACGTCCCTCGACGTTACTAATAAGAGTCACGCGGGTAGTGGCAAGCTGTCAGACGGGCGGCGTCGCTGGGGTCGCCGCTAGAATCCCCAGGACCACGCGACTCTTCCCTCCCAAAGCCCAGAGCCAGACCGTCTCTCCCCGCGACTGGAAATGAACTCGGCGAAGCTCAGGCTGCGAAAAAGATGACACCTCCGGGCAGCCAATGAGAGCGCGCCGTTGGCCTGACGTGGGACGCAGCCACCTAATTGCGGCCCCGGGATTGGTGGAAGCTCGGGCGTCTGTGTGCGTGTACCGAGGGGGCGTGGCACAGCCGGGGCTTAGCGGGACTGCGCGGCGGGACGCCGGCGCCATGGAGGAGTACGCTCGGGAGCCCTGGTACGGCGACGGCTACAGGCCTCGGGACTGTTCTGGCGACCCCGCGCCCAGCTGGGGGAGGCGGGCGGGGGAGGCGCAGGCCCCACAGCGCCACGGCCCAGGCTCCGGAGACGCTGAGCTGGCTCTTTTCGTCCCCTCACTTGGTCCCTCGCACTCGGGTTCCGTTAAGAGGGGCCACCACGGTCCTGGAGAAGGTGCGGTTCAGGACGAACCTCTCCTCTGACTCCGTCTCTCTCTTCTTGTTAGAAAAGAGACGCGCTGGTCAAATCCATCCCCGCCAGGGGTGGCGCGGTGTTGAGTGGAAATCCCCGGCTACCGCGCGTGTTCTCCCCCGGGTTGCTATAGGGAATGGGGGCGGGGCCTAGGTGAGCCTATTGTGAGCACGGAGGTGGTGCGGGACCCTCCCCACAGCCCGCTCCTGGTGTTTCCAGTTGCGCGAGGTTAAAACGGGGGAAGAGCCCCGACCGGTGTGCCTCAGTGGATACAGCATCGGCCTGCGGACTGAAGGGTCCCAGGTTCGGTTCCGGTCAAGGGCATCTACCTCGGTTGCGGGCACATCCCCAGTAGGGGGTGTGTGTGCAGGAGGCAGCTGATCGATGTTTCTAACTCTATCCCTCTCCCTTCCTCTCTGTGGAAAATCAATAAAATATATTTTAAAAAATAAAAATAAAAGAGAGGGGAAGAGAGCGGGCCTTTGGTTGGACACACTCATTTTCGGAGAAGGGGATGCGACAACACCAGCCAGTTAATGACACTACTAGCCCCTTAACACTTCTATAGTGTTCTCTTCAAACAGGCCAACTCTTAGCGTATATCAGTTCATTTCATCTTTGATAGTAAAGCGGTTGGCTCATTCCTGAGTTAACTGCAAAAGGAGGGGAGGGTGGAGAGGGCAAAGCACTATTTATTTATTTACTTATTTATTTTGCTTAAATGGGAGGGGGAAATAATCTTCTTATCTGAAATGCTACTTCCCATTCAAACGACTTGGTTTCTCCCAGCAGGAAAGAGTCCTTGTGGCCTGGCCTAGGGGGAGGGCTCACATTAACCCCATCCTCCCCTTGACACTTGCAGCCCATGGCGAATTGTGGATGATTGCGGTGGAGCCTTCACTATGGGCGTCATCGGCGGTGGAGTCTTCCAGGCCATCAAGGGCTTCCGCAATGCCCCTGTCGTGAGTCAGTTACATGCACTTCCATCATTCCGGTGCCTGCTTGCCTACCATGTGCCAGGCCTGACTCCAGAATCTGGGGTTTGGGGAAACTGCAAACATGGCCTCATTCCCTCACCCCAACCCAACTGTAGCATCTCTGTGAAAGTGCTGCGCTGGGAAAATGGTCACCACTGTCGCCGTAAGAAGGTGCAAAGCTGTAGGAAAATTTTATAAAGCTTCATTAGAGCTTATTTGAGCCATATAGAGGACACGGCTGGAAGCAAGGTCTCAACAGATGGAGAAAAATGCTTCCCATGATGACAGTTTGCGGTTTTGTACATTTGGAATTAAGGAGGGAACATAGGGAGGATTACATGAACTAGGGAGAAAGTAAAACAGGGACATCTCTGATTGGATTATAAGATAGTTAAGATTATGTGATCTCTGAGGGTGGTTCCGATTCTGAGGGGTTTGAAAAAGAGGCATTTCAGAGGTGTGTTAACCTAGATGCACAGAAACAATGGACAGAGCTTGCTTACGGCAAGGATAACCTTCTTACTAGGGAAGTTATAGGCCTGAGACAAGACTGCCCACCATGACCTCTAGTTAGGAATTTATGATCAGATCACCTTGTGATTTTATTACAGAGCCCCCTTTTCATCCACATCACCAAATTCTCTGTGTATGCTGAGCCAGGCAGATTTTACCTAGAGGCAGATTCTGGGTCAAAAACCTGGCCAGAGGGAAGTGACAAGAGTTTAACTGGCAGATGGAAGACAGCCTTAAATTTAAGAAAATGTTTTTAGCCCTAGCTGATTTGGCTCAGTGAATAGAGCCTGCGGACTGAAGGGTCCCGGGTTCGATTCCAGTCAAGGGCACATGCCGGGTTGTGGGCTTGATTTCCAGTGGGGGGCATGCAGGAGGCAGCGGATCAATGATTCTCTCTCATCATTGATGTTTCTATCTCTCTCTCCATTCCTCTCTGAAATCAATAAAAATATATTTTAAAAAAATGTTTTTAATTTATCATAAAAAATTCTGTCCCTTTCTCTGACACCCCCTCCTGGAGATCTAATCAAATGTCATACTTTGCCATCCATTTGCCAAGGTCTCTGCAATTTATGTCTCTCTCCCCATCCCCTCAGCTCCTGTAACGCCTGGATCTTTACCCAAGTTTCTCCCTCTCATTCTGAGTCTCAGCACAGGTGCCCCTTCCTTAAAGAGGTCTTTTCTTGTCCTTCAGCTGCTATCATCTCTCTTTATCCTGTTTCCTCTAGGGTACATATTGCTGCTGAAACTGACTTGCTTACCTGTACCCTTGCTCAGGGTCTGTCTCATTAGAATGTGAGCTATGAGAGGGAAGGGACCAGTCTGCCTTGTCCACTGCTCTGTTCCTGCATACAGCGTGGTGCCTGGCACAGGCGCTCAGAAATCATGAACTGGATAGATGGATGAGAACTTCTCAAGCCAGCTTTGAGAATACTTCTGTTGTGCCCGGCTGGTGTGGCTCAGTGGTTGAGCATCCGCCTATGAACCAGGAGGTCACGGTTCCATTCCCGGTCAGGGCACATGCCTGGGTTGCAGGCTTGATCTCCAGTGGGGGTGTGCAGGAGGCAGCCAATTCATGATTCACTCTCATCCTTGATTTTTCTCTCTCTCCCTTCCTGTGAAATCAACAAACATATTTTTAAAAGGGAATACTTGTGTTGGGGTGCTCCCCAGTCCCCTAGTCCTTAGCTGCCTCTCCACATCTCTACCACTGAATGCCCCTGAATCCCCTTGGCTCTGAAAAGCTGAAAACCCTGTCTGCCTGGGGCCTCAGCCCTGCTCTGATTCTCATCTCACTTTCCCCAGGGAATTCGGCACCGATTGAGAGGTAGTGCCAATGCTGTGAGGATCCGAGCCCCTCAGATTGGAGGTGAGAGGCCTGGGGACACAGGAGAGGTTGTGGCAGAGTTGGCAGTGGTGGTTGCTTTGGGTCTAGTCCTCAAGTTGGAGGTCCGCACGTGAGCCCCAACTCTGCCTGGGACTTCCTGGAAGAGGGGCATTTCCCAACAGTCTAATCTGGGTGAGTTCTGGAGTTTAAGTCTAGACCCTGGTTCTTGCCCGATGTGTGACCTCGGGACAGTGGCTTAGCCTCAACCTCATCTGTAACATGGGGATGACAAGGGCAGTAACCACCCCAGTCACTTTGTCATTTATGTAATTTACATAGCATTTACTAAGTGCCAGTTGCTCTGCTAAGCACTTCAATAATAACTAATTTAAAGTTAGAAGTCAAATAACCCACAGTACCTAGATCGGGTCCCAGGACACAATAAGGCCTCAGTAAACATCTTAACTACCAGATGGTTAACTGGCTTTCCTAACCTGTTTCCTTCTCACTAAAACCAAGAGCAGAATTCCAATTCTATGTGGTGGTTTACGGAGATCAGAGTTGCTCTGTTTAAAGCCACATAGAAGGTAAATGTGCTTATAAACTTGTCACCTCCCTATGAAGGAGAAGGGAGTGTCGATTACAATTAGAGACAGCTGGAAGATGTAGCTCCCACAAGGACAGATGTGGGGAATACCCCCTAGGCCAGTGGTCGGCAAACTCATTAGTCAACAGAGCCAAATATCAACAGGACAACGATTGAAATCTCTTTGGAGAGCCACATTTTTTACACTTAAACTTCTTCTAACGCCACTTCTTCAACATAGACTCGCCCAGGCCATGGTATTTTGTGGAAGAGCCACACTCAAGGGGCCAAAGAGCCTCATGTGGCTCTCGAGCCGCAGTTTGCCGACCACGGCCCTAGGCGTTTGCTATCTCTTTGCGTCTGGGTTTGTCTCCCCTTTGCCAGAGCATTCAGCCTCGGAAGTCCCCAGTCCCTGAGCCGTGGATTCTTGGGATTCCCCAGGAACACTAATTGGGCCTCTGTCCCCTTGCAGGTAGCTTCGCAGTGTGGGGGGGCCTGTTCTCCACCATCGACTGTGGCCTGGTGCGTGTGCGGGGCAAGGAGGATCCCTGGAATTCCATCACCAGCGGAGCGCTGACTGGGGCCGTGCTGGCCGCCCGCAGTGAGTGCCCCCAGCCCTGGCCCCGGCTCCGGCCCCTTCCACCCTGTTCTGCCAGCACTCACCTCTCTCCCTGCCTCCTTGCTCCTCCAGGTGGCCCATTGGCCATGGTGGGCTCGGCAATGATGGGGGGCATCCTGTTGGCCCTCATCGAGGGTGTTGGCATCCTCCTCACTCGCTACACTGCCCAGCAGTTCCGCAACGGTGAGTGCCTGCCTGGTGGAGCTGGCCAGGGAGAGGTGGGTAATGCTCTGCCTAGCCACCCTTGTTCACCTTGACTGGATTCTCCCCTCTCCAGCACCCCCGTTCCTGGAGGATCCCAGCCAGCTGCCCTCTAAGGAGGGGACCCCAGGCTCGGGCTACCACGGCTACCACTGAGGAAGTGACCGCCTGTCCCCACCATCGTGGGAGCTCCTCTTTGTTTTCCTCCCCGATGATCTACCTCGAAGGGAGGGCTGGCTCCCAGTTGGCCCTGGGACCCTCCAGAGAGGGCCTCTACTCTCTGTTCCCTCGTCCCAGGGTGGGGTGGGGCACCCCAGCTGCCCTTCTCTCAGGGCACCCCAGCCCCACCCCATACTCACATGTAACAAGCTCTTACCCCAGACCCTTCCTGTTCGCCCTGATGAGTATTTAAAACCAGTTTTGAAATGCCTGTGTGTGTACTCATTGAGCTACCTATGGGAGCGCCTCTTGAGACAGTAGGCACAGCCTCTCCAGGGACACAGAAGCCCTAGGATTTGGAGTCCCACAGAGAGCGGGCCTTAGTGGACGTCTGTAGAATGAATGAGCAGGAGGGGGAATGAATCAAGATGTTACTAGGTACATGAGTAAGCATGTGTGGGAGCCAGGTGGTGAATCATATGTACATAGAGGAATAGGCTTGGGAAAGAAGTGAGGAAACAGGGATTGCTGGCGTGTTGGGGGGTGGTTCTGACCCCTCCCTCCCAGGCCCCCATTGCCAAGTCTGGGAAATCTGACCTCACGGTGAACTCTGGCATTCTGGATACCAGTCACCCCATTGGTGTGAAAATAATCCCCCTCCAATCTGGCATCACCATGGACCTGGGAAGAAGTAAGGGTCAGGGAGACCCGGCTTCCTTGAAGAAGGCGCCCTGCCTCAGTCTCCTCTAATGCACCACCGATACTTCTGCTCTGCGATGCTCAGTGCTGTCAGTATCTTTTTTTAAGGGGAACCACAAAATCATGCGAAGTGAGCTTTCATTTTGGGCCAGGGCGTTATGGGAAAGATTTTTCTGAATGGACATCGGCCCCAAAAGCTGTCTCTTCCGTGTAAAGCCCTCCATGGGTGATGCAGACATCTCCACGGGGGTGCAAGTGCTCCTGTGCAAATGGCCTCATGGGAGACATAAAAGCTGGCCCTTTCGTGCAAGCCATGGCAGAGGTAGGCATGCCCTCTCATACAACGTTGTGCACTCCCTGAGGTGCAACTGCTGAGTCCCCGGCCCCTCCCCCAAGGCTTCAGCAGGGACTTGGTGACCCTCAATGGTAGAACTGCAACACTGCCTGCTTGACCTACTCATTGCCTGGCAGAGCCCAGCCGGCCCAGCCGGGGAGAGCAGGGTGATGGTGGCGGGCACTGTGCACGCAGCTCTCAGGGCCTCAGTAGGGCCCCAGCCTCAAACCCAGTTGCACAGTCCGACCCAGGCTATCCCAGACTGCAACCCTTGTATTTCTGGGCCACTTCCTTTGTTCCTGCCCCTTCTGTGTACCTAGGTCCCACCCTTCCTTGGCTCCAGGTCAACCCCTTCCCCGCCCCCTGTATTTCCAGATCCCACCCTGATCATATCAAACACCCGTCCCATTAGCTTTTGGGGGGTCTTTGCCTTCCAGGAATCCTCAGGTTCCACCTCCTCCCCCAAAAGCTGCTGTGGTTCTCCCAGCCCCTGGTGTCTTCAGGCACCACCCCCTTCCTACCTTTCAAACTGCCCTGGAAGGTTCCTACAGGCCCTACTATATATCAGCCCAGCCTCCTCTGAGGCCCAGTCCCTACTGTACCTCCCTGGTCCCCTCCCAGTGGGCCCCGCCCCCACAGCCCCTTAGATCTGCAGCCTCCCTGCCCTCAGCCTCTAGACCTCTGCATCTTCAGGCCCCGCCCCTTCAGGTACCCCTAAAGCCCAGACGCCCCAGCCTTGGGCTGGGTTCACCTCCCGGGATCTTTAAGGTGGCTGGGCCCCCGGAGCAATGGAGCGGTTCATGGGGAAGTGCAGGGCCTTCAGCTCCGGCTCCTTGAGCCACTGGCTGGGCGGGGGGGGGGGGGGAGACCAGCACGGGGTTTAGAACCCCACCCTACAGGCGGACATCAGGTGAGAGATGGAGAGTGGCATCGGGCTGGGGGTGTGCTCTGTGGGGGGACTAGTCCCGGGTGTCACCCAGCTCCTAGTCGGGCCTGGGGGCGACCCGGTCCTCAGACCCCGACCCCTGACCAAATAGGTGGCCCACTTCACTTCCCCAAAGAAGGAGATGCGGTCTCAGATCCCTGGTGGGTTCCAGGGGCAGGGACTGCAGAGAACGGGAGAAGGCGGGAGTGAAGCAGAAACTGATGAAGTGAGAGAAATAAAAACAGAGACATACACATAGGGAGATAGACGCTCTAATGGAGATGTACAAAGAGATGCAGGCAGAGACATACAAGAAATGAATGAAAAGAGGGACAAGACAAAGAACAGAGAAAGAGGAAGAAGGTGAGGGTCAGAAATGCAGGCACAGACGCAGGAAGAACTTCAGCATCAGATGGAGGTGGCACTTAGAGCTGGAGTGAGGGGCTGGACCGCCAGAAGGCTCTCAGGCCTCTGCCCACCTGACTTCTAGCTGAGCGTCTTCAGAGAGATGCCCACCTGCACTCTTGCATTTCTCCACTCTTTTTAAAAAATATTTTTTATTGATTTCAAAGAGAAAGGGAGAGAGAGAGAAACATCCATGATGAAAGAGAATCATTGATCGGCTGCCTCCTGCACACCTCACACTGGGGATCGAGCCTGCAACCCGGGCATGTGCCCTGACGGGGAATCTAGCCAGCACCCTCTTGGTGCATGGGTCCACGCTCAACCAACTGAGCCACACCGGCTGGGCTGGTAGCTCTTTTTCCCTGTGGCCTCTGGTTTTGCCATCCACCTGTCTGCATGGTTGTGGGGGGATATTTGGTGAGTTACAGAGATAGACAGAACCGGGGAAGAGCAGGGGATCCAACCTGGACGGTGAAGAGGGCGGATCACTATCCACTTCCTCAGAAGCCCTGAGAGGATGAGGAGAGAGACATGGGGAAATCAGACAGACAGACAGACACAAAGACACCAAGAGAGAGAAATGTCTGCGTTGACAGAGGCGTCAAAGGAGAGACAGATGCAAAGAAACACCAAGAAACAGAAAAAGCAGTACAACAACTGAACAAGGAAAACGAGAATGAAAGTGAGGAGATGGAGACCGAAATTGGGAGAGTCAGAGAGACCAAAAAAATAAAATAAAATAAATGGACGGGCAGAGAGTTTCAGAGCAAGACAAGCAAAAGAGTTGAGCAGAGAGAGAGACAAAGTAAGAGAGACAAAAGAGTCGGGCGCACATACCTTACCCTGAGTCTGGGAGTTGCTGGTCCGAGTGTTCTTACGAACTTTGTTCTCTTAGTGGCAGTTGGAGAGCAGGGCCTGACTGAGCAGAACAGCTCTGAAGTCCCCTCCCCAGCCACCCAGCTCATGGAGATGAGCGGGAGGGGCGGCCTCTCCTGGTGATATGTCTTTAGAGATCTGTGCCCTGGATGTTGGGAACTGGGAGCCATCTCAAGAAGTCCATTTAGGGTCAACCTCTGGAGCGGACCAACGGGGAGTCTACAGCTTCACCTGACCGCCTGCGATCGTGTGGAAGAAGAAGGGTGTGCACTGGTCACTTGTGGGGTTTTTTTTTTTTAATATATTTTATTGATTTTTTACAGAGAGGAAGAGAGAGGGATAGAGAGTTAGAAACATCGATGAGAGAGAATCATCGATCAGCTGCCTCCTGCACACCTCCCACTGGGGATGTGCCCACAACCAAGGTACATGCCTTTGACCGGAATCGAACCTGGGACCCTTGAGTCCACAGGCTGACGCTCTATCCACTGAGCCAAACCGGTTTTGGCCACTTGTGTTTTTAATTGAAGTTATTGGGATGATACTGGTTAATGAAATTATACAGGTTTCAGGTGTACAATGCTATGACACATCATCTATATATTGGATTGTGTTCCACACTCCAAGTGCAATGATCACTTCTGAGGTGACGGAGAAACTTGACTGTGTCCCCCTCATTATACATACGAGGAAAGCAACTTACCCACAGTTATACTGCCTGAGAGAGACAAGGCTGGGCTTCATATCCTTATTTATTGCGCTTAGTGTTTCAGAGATGTCATTTGCAACGTAATCTCCAGGACCACACGTTATCAGTCATGATTACGGGTGTCATTGGAAGGTTTTCTCAGGCCATCGCCACAATTTCTTAGCCTCCTTAACGTAATCACTTCAAGGACAGACTTCTCTTTTTTTAAACTTTATTTGAGAGAGAGAGAGAGAGAGAGGACGTCAATTTGTTCTTCCACTTATTTATGCATTTGTTGGTTGACTCCTGCATGTGTCCTGACGTGGGATCAAACCCACAACCTTGGCGTATGGGACGATACTCAAACCAACTGAGCTGGTTGGACAGGGCCAAGGACAGATGTGTCTTAATCAAGGTCAAGTCAGCAACAATTCTGGGCATTCACACAGGGCTCTGTGTTCAAACTCAAGACACAGTTTCTCACTTGACCACCTCACCAAATCAGATGGTATGAACTAGATGGTACAGAATGTAAGCTCTCCCTTGACAGCCCAGAGAGGGGGGCATCGCCTTTCCTCAGATTTCTTTAGTTAATTATGAGGACTCTTGTAAGACTGGGCTCTGAAGTTTTATTTAGGGAGCATTAGAAAGAAAACACAGGCCTGTGAAGCTAAATTTTTAAAAATATTTTTTATTGATTTCAGAGAGGAAGGGAGAAGGAGAGATAGAAACATCGATGATGAGAGAGAATCATTGATCGGCTGCCTCCTGCACACCCCACAATGGGATCAAGCCCGCAACCCTGGGCATGTGCCCTTGACTGGAATCGAACCTGGGACCCTTCAGTCTGCAGGCTGACACTCTATCCACTGAGCCAAATTGGCTAGGACAGGATGAGGAAAATTGTTTACAAAAGAGGAAGCCCAAATGGCCAATAATGTATGAAAATATAGTAGCCCTAGCCGGCTTGGCTCAGTGGATAGAGCATGGGCCTGTGGACTGAAGGGTCCTGGGTTCGATTCCGGCCAAGGGCACATGCCTGGGTTGCGGACTTGATCCCCAGTAGGGGGTGTGCAGGAGGCAGCCGATCAATGATTCTCTCTCATCATCGATGTTTCTATCTCTTCTCCCTTCCTCTCTGAAATCAATAAAGAAATATATATTTTTTTAAAAAAGAAAATATAGTAAATCAGGGAGCTGTGTATTAAGACAAAAAATATTGCCGAAACCGGTTTGGCTCAGTGGATAGAGCGTCAGCCTACGGACTGAAAGGTCCCAGGTTCGATTCCAGTCAAGGGCACGTACCTTGGTTTCGGGCACATCCCCAGGTGTGCAGGAGGCAGCTGATCAATGTTTCTCTCTCATCGATGTTTCTAACTCTCTATCCCTCTCCCTTCCTCTCTGTAAAAAATCAATACAATATATATTTTTTAAAAAGACAAAAAATATTATTTCATATCAATCAGATGGCAAAAAAAAATTAAATCTGGTAACACCAAGTGTTGCTAAGGAATTCTAAAAACAAGGTGTCTCATTCACAGCTTATGAGAGTATAAATGGGGACAATTATTTTCGAAAACTGGCAGTATCTGCTAGAGCTGCATATATACACACTCATTATCCAGTGATACCATCTCTAGGTATATAGCTAACAGAAATGTTCGAAGCTTAGCCAAAGACATGTACAAGAATGTTTATAGAGCGATGTGCTGGAGCCAAGTCTCCGTGGAATGCTCATTTCCTACGTGGGCCAGGCCTTCTGAGCAAAGGGCATGTTTGAAAAGCAGTTTTGAAAGTTAGAGCTAGTGTAGCTCTCTGGAGAGATTTAGAGACTAGTTTGGAAAATAAACCTAGACATGGCCCTCCCACATCCCCAACCAGTTGTTTATACTCCCGGGTAACTAATAATCTCCATCCAAGGGGGGGAGGATGGTCAGGTGTTTCTGCAGCTTCCTAACAGCTCAGGCTCCTCAGCACGGAGGGACCTGGAGAGCTTTATGCTAAGCCGGATAGGCCAGTCAGAGAAAGCAGAGAAAGACAAACATCACATGACCTCACTTATAGGTGGAATCTAGGGAGCAAAATAAACTGACAAACAAAATAGGTCCAGAGGCATCGATACAAGGAACTGAATAACACATCTCAGCGGGGGGAGGCGGGAGGGGGAAGGAGGCGACAGGAAGAGATTAAGCAAAGAACATATATGCATATATGCATAGCCCAGGGATAGAGACAAATAGTATGGGGGAAGGCCTGGGGTGGGGTGGGGGTTGGGTGGAAGGGGGCAAAAAGGGAAAAAATAGGGGATGTCTGTAACACTGTCAACAATAAAATAAAATAAAAAACTGGGAGCAGGGGGGGGGGGGACGCTCAGTCTCCTAATTTCAGGTGCTCGCCTGCAGTGTGACCCATGGCATGGGACGCAAACATCTGGCCACCTGCAAATTGGGGCGTGAGGAACTGCTCTGACCGGTGCTTTTTGCTGTGAATAATAAATAGCCTATTTTTCTGACACACAGGTCTTGTGGCACCTGTGTGTGTGTGTGTGTGTGTGTGTGTGTGTAAAACTGCGACAGGCGAACTTGTTAGCTTGTGCACAGAATAGAACCATGAAAATGAACAATTATAATTCTATATGTGTAACATGGATGAATCTCCCAATGTTGGACAAAAGAAGCTGTTAGACATTAACGAGTGCATACCATATGATTGTCTTGATACAACGTTTAAAAATCAGGCTAACTTAAAGCATGCCGTTATAAGTCAAGATTGTGGTTATTGCCCTAGCCCCGTGGTCGGCAAACTGCGGCTCTCGAGCCACATGGGGCTCTTTGGCCCCTTGAGTGTGGCTCTTCCACAAAATACCACGGCCTGGGCGAATCTATTTTGAAGACGTGGCGTTAGAAGAAGTTTAAGTTTAAAAATTGTGGCTCTCAAAAGAAATTTCAGTCGTTGTACTGTTGATATTTGGCTCTGTTGACCAATGAGTTTGCCGACCACTGCTCTAGCCAGTTTGGCTCAGTGGACAGAGCATTGGCCTGCTGACCGAAGGGTCCCAGGTTCAATTCTGGCCAAGGGCATATATGCCTGGGTTGCAGGCTCGATCCCCAGTGTGGGGTGTGCAGGAGGCAGCCAATCAATGATTCTCCCTCATTGCTGGTGTTTCTATCTCTCTCTTCCTCTCCCTTCCTCTCTGAAATCAATAAAAATATATTTTAAAAAAACGATTGTGGTTGTTACCATGTGGAAGACAGTGACTGGAACCAGGCAAAAGGGAGCCCATGGGGTGACATACTGGTCACGATCTGTTTCTTTTTTTTTAAGTGTTTGTTTGTTTTTTGTTTGTTTGTTTTTAATCCTCATCGGAGGATATTTTTAAAAAATATATTTTTATTGCTCTGGCCAGTTTGCTCAGTGGATCAGCCTGCGGACTGAAGGGTCCCAGGTTCGATTCAGATCAAGGGCACGTGCCCGGATTGTGGGCTCCATCCGCAGTAGGGGGCATGCAGGAGGCAGCTGGTCAGTGATTATCTCTCATCATGGATGTTTTTCTCTCTCTGCCTCTCCCTCTCTGAAATCAATAAAAATATATTTTTAAAAATATGGGTATGCACCCTGACCAGAATGGAACATGCCACCTTTTTGGAGCACAGAACTGTGTTCAGCCAACTGAGCCACCTGGCCAGGCACGTCCTGTTTCTTGATCGGTTGCCGGGTACACGTGTCTGTGTATTCAGTTTGTGGACATTTTTCAGGCTGTACCCTTCTGATGTGCACTTTTCTGTATGTACATCATAGCTCACTGAAGAGTTAGCTATGTACCAGAGCCATGTGTACCCACATGGATAATTCTCAAACCTACAATGTGAACACAGAAGAAAGAAAGTTGAAGACTGCTATATACAGTATATTTGTTGGAAACAAATTTTTTGTTGTTAATTCTCACCTGAGGATATTTTCCCATTGATTATTAGAGAGAGAGGAAATGGGGGCGGGGGGGGAGAGAGAGAGAAAGAGACACATCAATTGGTTTCTTCCACAGGATTCCCAACCAGGGCTGGGGATCAAGCCTGCAACCAAGGTACATGCTCTTGACCAGAATCGAACCCGAGGGCTGATGTTCTATCTACTGAGCCAAACCAGCTAGGGCTAAACAAATTTTTTAAAACATGCAAATAACATATGCTGTTTTGGGATCCCAAATCACATAATAAAAATCATAAAAACATGAAGGGAATGATAGATAATAAATTAAAATGCAGTTACCTCAGCCCTAGCTGGTTTGGCTTAATGGATAGAGCGTCAGCCTGTGGACTGAAGGGTCCCAGGTTCAATTCCAGCCAAGGGCACATGCCTGAGTTGTGGGCTCGATCCCCAGTAGCGGGCATGCAGTAGGCAGCCAATCGATGATTCTCTCTCATCATTGATGTTTCTATCTCTCTCTCCCCTCTCCCTTCTTCTCTAAAATCAATAAAATATATATTTTAAAAAAATGCAGTTACCTCAGAGGAAGGAGGGAGAGATATAGAGTTGGGTAGGGAAGCTATTTGATAGGTTTCAGCTAGAGCTGAAATACTTTGTTTCTTTTCTTTTCTGTTTTTATTGATTTCAAAGAGAGGAAGGGAGAGGGAGAGAGGGATAGAAACATCAATGACAGGAATCAAACCTTGACCTCCTGATGGCAGGTCACTTTGTTTCTTAAAGAAAAAGACTTGCCGAAACCGGTTTGGCTCAGTGGATGGAGCGTCGGTCTGCGGACTGAGGGGTCCCGGGTTCGATTCCGGTCAAGGGCATGTGCATTGGTTGCGGGCGCGTCCCCAGTGGGGGGTGTGCGGGAGGCGGCTAGTCGATGTTTCTGGCTCTCTATCCCTCTCCCTTCCTCTCTGTAAAAAAATCAATAAAATATATTTTTTTAAAAAAGAAAGAAAAGAAAAAGACTTGAGGCAAATTACAAAATGTTGAGATCTGTTGGGAGAAGAGTCCCCAGGTATTCATTATATTATTATCTTCCACAGATTATTGTGCGTTTGAAATATTTCATAATTTAGCCCTGGCTGGTTTTGCACAGTGGATAGAGCGTCGGCCTGCGGACAGAAGGGTCCTGGGTTTGATTCAGGTCAAGGGCACATGCCCGGGTTGCGGGCTAGATCCCCAGTAGGGGGTGTGCAGAAGGCAGCCAATCAATGATTCGCTCTCATCCTTCATGTTTCTATTTTTCTCCCTCTCCCTTCCTCTCTGAAATCAATAGAAATATATTTTTAATAAATAAATACATATGTATATATTAAAAAAGAAATTTTTCATAACTTAGAAGAGTAAAAAGAATCCTGCTGGTGTTAACTTGATTTCATAGATTAATTTGGGGACACATTTATCCAATGTTGATTCTTCATGCCTAGAACATTATATGTCTATTTATTTAGGTCACTTTTTCTTATCTGTAAAAATGTATAGAGCTTATACTTTACTTGCTCAATCTGTTCACAGGAAGTTGATGAATTTTGTTATCATGATGAACAATGTCATTTTCTGTTATGTTTTCTAATTTTGTATCACTAAAGGGAAGCTACTCAATTTCTTGTTCAACCTTATTTCTAGGCACCTTGCTTACTTGCTTCTCTTATTAGGTCTAATATAATTCTCTTGAATTTTCTAAGCAAATAATATCAATGGACTTCAGCCAAAGGCCAACAGGTGAACAAAGTAGGGTTTATTAGTTCATCATAACAAGGGAGAAAGCGCATCATGGAAAATTCTGGGGCATCTTAGTAAGAGGGGGTTCAGAAAAGACATGACAGGATGTGGGTTTGTGTTAGATGATCTCAGGGAGGGTTAAAGAAGCAGGACTTGCCCTGACCAGTTTGGCTCAGTGGATAGAGCGTCGGCCTGCGGACTCAAGGGTCCCAGGTTCGGTTCTGGTCAAGGGCATGTACCTTGGTTGCGGGCACATCTCCAGTAGGGAGTGTCCAGGAGGCAGCTAATTGATGTTTCTCTCTCATCGATGCTTCTGACTCTCTAACCCTCTCCCTTCCTCTCTGTAAAAAATCAATAAAAAATATATATATTTTTTAAAAAAGAAGCAGGACTTGCCCTAGCTCCGTGATCAGCAAACTGCGTCTTGCGAGCCACATGCGGCTCTTTGGCTCCTTGAGTGTGGCTCTTCCACAAAATACCACGGCCTGGGCATTAGAAGAATTTTACGTTTAAAAAATTTGGCTCTCAAAAGAAATTTCAATCATTGTACTGTTGCTATTTGGCTCTGTTGACTAATGAGTTTGCCGACCACTGCTAGCTGGTTTGGCTCAGTGGGTAGAGCATCAGCCTGCGGACTGAAGGGTCCTGGTTCAATTCCAGTCAAGGGCACATGCCCGGGTTGCAAACTTGATCCCTAGTAGGGGCCGTGCAGGAGGCAGCTGATCGAGGATTGTCATCATTGATGTTTCTCTCTCTCTCCCCCTCTCCCTTCCTCTCTGAAATCAATAAAAAATATATATATTTAAAAAATAAAAAACCCTCACCTCAGGATATGTTTAAAAAAAGAAGCAGGACCTCACTGTGGATTTGGCTACTAGCAGAAAGTACAGGTAATTCTATGGTGGAGTATCTGAGTCATTCATACCTAGAAGACAAAAGGAATGGAGCCGTAACCAGTAAGGAGGCAGCAGCCACTCAGACAGGACAGAGGGTGTTTGGTCCTTTTGTGGTTTGGACGATGTTCATGTTTTTGTCTGTACCCAGACTTGATTATAGAGTGGCCTGATTTTTGTCTTGATCCATCATGGTGACAGAGTGACCTTGTCTGACGTTGATATTTTGTGCGCTCGTTCTTGTTCAACAGGAGAGCACCAAGGCCTACATGTGAGGGCCAAGCCAGCCCCTCGACACACCAAGGCCTGGGAGTTAGCATCAGGCCCGCTCCAGGATGTCATTTCTCTTTTTCAGGATCCTTTTTGTCCAAGTCAGTGTTGTGATCGCCCTGCAGAGACAGACGGACCCCCCCGCCCCTCCCCACACCCCCCCAAAATTTAGTTCGCAGGTTAAGCCACACACACAGGCACAACGAAGGTATGAAATGGTTTCTTATAGAATGAGGCTTTCTGGAGAGAGCAGAAAAAGGAGACTGGTTTGGGATTTAAAATTTTTTTTTTAAATAAATTTTTTTAAAAATATTTTTTATTGATTTCAGAGAGGAAGGGAGAGAGAGAGAGAAACATCATGGTTTAGCATCCATCTATGAACCTGGAGGCCTCAGTTGGGGCACATGCCCTGGGTTTCGGGCTCAATCTCCAGTGTGGGGCATGCAGGAGGCAGCCAATCAAATGCTTCTCTCATTATTGATGTTTTTCTCTCCCTCTCCTTCTCCCTTCCTCTCTATAATCAATAAAAATATATTAAATAAAAAAGAAACATCAGTAATGAGAGAGAATCATTTGATCAGCCACCTCCTGCATGCCCCCCACTGGGAATGGAGCCAGCAACCCAGGCATATGCCCTGACCTGGAATCAAACCCTGACCTTCCGGTTTCTAGGTTGATGCTCAACCACTGAGCCACGCCAGCAGGGCTGGTCTGGGATTTTATTGTGGTTAGGGGATGGAGCCAGGGTGAGGGATCCCACACACAACCAAATTTTGGGGTGGTTTGAACTTCCTGCCGGTGCCAAAGGAAGGAGCACCGAGTCTTTCTTATAGCTTGCCTAGATACGGGGGAAAGGGGGAGAGGGAGGGCATGAACCTTAAAAGCTGTCACCAGTCAAAGAAAACAAAAAAAAAAAAAAAGGAGGGACAGATTCTTTATTATAGTCAGATGAAGTCAGGACACGCATCTGTGTATTCTGGTCTCCACCATTGCCGAGATTTTGCCAATCTGGAGGTGGCTCACAGCGAGTTGCTTCTAGTAGGACCGGGGCCAGTCCCTCCGCTCCTTCTGTTGCAGACGGAGCCGCGGACTCCTCTGATGTGACAAGGGCTGCGCTGTGGCATTTGAATGCACCACAGCCAGTTCCAGAAATGATAGTGATCGGTCCTCAGAATAGACCCTGGAGACAAGGGCCTAGTTGACCCAACGCACCCAGGCCATGGAAACATGTCCCAAAGTCCAATTGGTGTCTTGGAGACAGTCAGGTGGCTTTTTCTTTTAGCCTCATCAGAAATTATTCTACCTGACCGATACTATTTAGGTAAGTACAGCAAGAAGAGTTTGCTAAAGCATAGGTGCCCCATTGGCAGGCCAAAGGAAATCAAGGGTTATGAGCTTGCTCATGACAACTCTGGTAATGAATTCATTCATTCATTCATTCATTCACTCATTTTCCTTCTCAGTAGGGGACACTACCGAGTAATTTTTGTTTATCCAGTCTTCTGTCGGACAGACTGTGTAGAATCCGCTTCTTCCCATAGATCCTGAGCTCCCATAGCCCATTATCTAATCTAGATGGGCTGTTCCGTAGACATTGCTTTATTATTTTCTAGCATTCGATGTTGCTGACAGATGTCTGATGTCAGTGTGATTTTCATTCCTTTCTGAGTAATCTGATTTGTATAAATGAACAAGAATTTATCCATGCCCTTCAATCTCCCTTCATTCATTCATTTTCCTTCTGCTTTCTTTTCTTTTTTATTTTTATTGATTTTTTACAGAGAGGAAGAGAGAGGGATAGAGAGTTAGAAACATCGATGAGAGAGAAACATCGATCAGCTGACTCTTGCACACCTCCTACTGGGGATGTGCCCGCAACCAAGGTACATGCCCTTGATGGGAATCGAACCTGGGACCCTTCAGTCCGCAGGCGGACGCTCTATCCACTGAGCTAAACCGGTTAGGGCTGCTTTCTTTTTTTTTTTTTTTTTTAAAAAAACTTTATTGTTGAAAGCATTACCTATGTCCCCTTTTTCCTTCATTGACACCCCTTTTAGCAGCCCCCTCTCTACCCCCCTCACCTCCCCCCTACCCTAGGCCTTCACCACTGCATTGTCTGTGTCCATGGGTTATGCATATATGCATACAAGGTCTTTGGTTAATCTCTTCCCACCCACCCACCCTCCCCCGCCTTCCCTCTGAGATTCCACAGTCTGTTTGTTGCTTCTTTTGTCTCTGGATCTATTTTGTTCATCAGTTTATTTTGTTCCTTAGATTCCACATATGAGTGAGATCACGTGATACTTGTCTTTCACTTATTTCACTTAGCATGATACTCTCCGGGTGCCTCCCATGTAAATTGGTTTGTCGAACTTCGAGAGTAGCCGTTGTGTCATCTGTGAGAGACTGTTCCCACGTGAGAACTGCAGTTCACTTGAAGAGGAAGTCAGCTCCCCCTACTGGCAGTTCTGAGGAGCCTGTGCTGGTCTCATTTTCGGAGCTCTGAAAATCCGCAGGGCACCTGGCCCACAGGAGGAACGTAAATCTAAATATTTGAATGTCTGCAATGATTTTCCTGAATACACAGAGCAAGTTAGTGTGCCGCGGGCAGGGCAGGTGTAAGCCTCATGTATCCTTGTGGAGCACAGACTGTATTGGGAGTAGATATATCATTTATTTTTCAAATCTATTTTTCCATTACAGTTAATATACAATATTACATTAGTTAAAAATATTATATTAGTTTAAGGTGGACCACAGAGGATGAAAAAGGCAATTTGTATGCCTCAAGAGGGACATATTTGTGTGGGGGGGTGTTTTGTTAATCCTCACCTGAGAATATATTTTTTAAAATATATTTTATTGATTCTTCACAGAGAGGAAGAGAGAGGGATAGAGAGTTAGAAACATAGATCAGCTGCCTCTTGCACACCCCCTACTGGGGATGTGCCCGCAACCAAGGTACATGCCCTTGACCGGAATCGAACCTGGGACCCTTCAGTCCGCAGGCCGACGCTCCATCCACTGAGCCGAACCAGTTTCGGCTGAGAATATTTTTTCATTGATTTTTAGAGAGAGTGGGAAAGGGAAAGACCAAGAGAAACATCGATGTGAGAGAGACACATTGATTGGTTGCCTCCTGCACGCACCCCAACCAGGGCCCCGGGCCAGGGAGGAGCCTGCAACTGAGGTACGTGCCCTTGACCTGACTGGAATCGAACCCTTCAGTCCTCAGGCCGATGCTCTATTCCCTGAGCCAAACCGACTAGGGCAAGAGGGACGTGTTTCTTGAGTGAAGTTCAACAGGAGCAAAACAGGTTGGAGTGTCTCCGAAGAGAACAAAGTGCCCCCGGGTTAGGTCCCAGTTCTGAAGGGCGAGGTCATGCTGACTTAGTTGTAATGACTTCAGCAGAAACAGTCTGGGAGACCACTGTCCAAATTTTACAAGGTCAAGGTTTGAGAGTAATGTTAAGTACCAGAAGGGGCTTATAGGAGCAAAGTTCCCTTCTGAGGTAATGAAAAGAACAGCATTATTAATTTTTTTATCAGTTGCAGGTGTGTGTGTGTGTGTGTGTGTGAGAGAGAGAGAGAGAGAGAGATTTAGCAATCAAATTCAGAGTTTCAGCCAGTCTAAGAAAACACACAAGAGAGTTGTTTTTTTTTTTTCTTAAATGGTAGAGGAGACCATAGGAGATCAAAGAATAAGGGAGATCATACTGAGAGAGATATATATTTTTAATATATTTTTTATTGATTTCAGAGAGGAAGGGAGAGGGAGGAAGAGAGATAGAAACATCAAAGATGAGAGAGAATCATTGATCGGCTACCTCCTGCACACCCCCACACTGGGGATCAAGCCTGCAACCTGGGCATGTGCCCCTAACCGGAATCGAACCCGGGACCCTTCAGTCTGCAGCTCTATCCACTGATCCATACCAACTAGGGATATTTTATTTGCTTACTAGATAGTGTCAAAGTACAATAATAGTTAAAATGAATAGTGGAATACAAAGAAAAAATACTGAAGAATCAAAATTAATTTATTAATCTATTTTTGTATTTATTCATTTTAAATCCTTACCTGAGGATATTTTTCCATTGATTTTTTTAAAGAGAGAGTGGAAGGGAGAGGGAGAGACAGAGAGAGAAAAACATCGATGTGAGAGAGACACTTTGCTCTATCCACTCAGCCAAACTGGCTAGGGCAAGAGATAGAGACACTTTGATTGGTTGCGTCCCACATGCACCCCGACCAGGGCTGGGAACATGCAACCAAGGTACGTGCCCTTGACCAGAATGTGCCCTTGATTGGAATCGAACCTGGGACCCTTCAGTCTGCAGGCCTATGTTCTATCCACTGAGCCAAAACAGGTAGGGCTGCCAAAACCGGTTTGGCTCAGTGGATAGAGCGTCGGCCTGCGGACTCAGGGGTCCCAGGTTCAATTCCGGTCAAGGGCATGTATGTACCTTGGTTGTAGGCACATCCCCGGTGGGAGGTGTGCAGGAGGCAGCTGATCGATGTTTCTCTCTCATCGATGTTTCTAACTCTATCCCTCTCCCTTCCTCTCTGTAAAAAATCAATAAAATATATTAAAAACAAAACAGGTAGGGCTATTAATCTATTTTTGAATTACATTTGGCATACAGTATTATATTAGTTTCAGGTATACAACATAGTGATTAGACATTTATGTACCTTACAAAAGGATCACGCAGATAAGTCTAGCACCCATCTAACAACATACACAGTTATTACAATATTATTATTTAAAAATTTTTAAAAATATATGTCTTTATTGATTTCAGAGAGGAAGGGAGAGGGAGAGAGAGATAGAAACATCAATGATAAGAGAGAATCATTGATTGGCTGCCTCCTGCATGCCCCTCACTGGGAATCGAGCCCGCAACCCGGGCATGTGCCCTTGACTGGAATCGAACCTGGGACCCTTCATTCCGCAGGCCAACACTGTATCCACTGAGTCAAACCAGCTAGGGCTATTATTTTTAATTTTAAAAATACATATATATTTTTAACAACGTATGTTTTAATTTATTTTTTAAATATATTTTTATTGATTTCAGAGAGGAAGGGAGAGGAAGAGAGAGAGAGAAACATCAATGATGAGAGAGAATCATTGATCAGCTGCCCCCTGCAAACCCCTGACTGGGGATCTAGCCCACAACCGAGGCATGTGCTCTTGACTGGAATCGAACCCAGGACTCTTCAGTCCACAGGCTGACACTCTATCCACTGAGCCAAACCAGCTAGGGCATTTTTAATTTTTTTTTTTATTTTAGAGAAAGAGAGGAAGGGAGACAGACAGACAGAGAGAGAGAAGCATCAAGTTGTTGTTTGATTTATTTATGCATTCATTGGTTGATGTGCCCTGACCTGGGATTGTGCCCTGACCCGGGATTGAACCCGAAACCTTGGTGGGTGGGGACGATGCTCCAACCAACGGAGCTCCCCAGCCAGGGCAGAATAATATTGACTATATCCCAAGGGAGATTTTCTGATATAGTCAGTATCAGAGAGACACATTGATTGGCTGATTCTTGTATGTGCCCTGATGGGGGATCAAACCCACAATGTCTCTCCGGTACTTAACATTAATCTATGATGCGCACTGACCACTTGCACTAAAATGTGGCTCAGTGGTCTCGGGCAGAAGCTGAACACTTCCGTAGCCATCAGCTTCTGGAGAATTCCTCAGAACCCGCCCTTGACTGTTTTCCATTGCTGCCCCAGGGCGGTTTTCCCTTTGATCATGCCGGCTTTGTTTAGGTGGGTGCCTCGCAAACGCAGACACCTGGAGGCGTCATCGGAGACTCCAGTTGTATTAAATCACATCGGTCTGGAAAGGCGTAGACCCTAGGATTCCAAGTGAAATGACAAAACACGGCGGGTAGTCTGTTATTAACCTTATTAACCGAGAAGTAGCTGAGGAGAGGTGGTCCCTGGGGGAAATTCGATCTGATTGCCATCCGGGCTAATGGCAACACCTCAGTCCTTGGCAGGCTGAGGCTTTCTCAGGATTTGGTTAATTTTGTTTTTAGAATTTCGTTTGGTCTCTCTATACTTTTTCTGAAAATTAGGAATGATAATGGCTGTGGAGTTTCTGAGGGTTAAAACTATACAGAGTTTTTGACATACAGAAGGCCAAGAGACACATGAAAACATGCTCAAAGTCACTAATCATCCGAGAGATGCAAATCAAAACGACAATGAGGTACCATCTCACACCTGTCAGAATGGCTGTCATCAACAGATCAACAAATGACAAGTGCTGGCGAGGATGTGGAGAAAAAGGAACCCTCGTGCACTGCTGGTGGGAATGCAGACTGGTGCAGCCACTGTGGAGAACAGTATGGAGCTTCCTCAAAAAATTAAAAATGGGCCGAAACCGGTTTGGCTCAGTGGCTAGAGCGTCGGCCTGTGGACTGAAAGGTCCTAGGTTCGATTCCGGTCAGGGGCATGTACCTTGGTTGCGGGCACATCCCCAGTGGGGGGTGTGCAGGAGGCAGCTGATCGATGTTTCTCTCTCATCGATGTTTCTAACTCTCTATCCCTCTCTCTTCCTCTCTGTAAAAAATCAACAAAATATATTTTTAAAAAATTAAAAATGGAACTCCCATTTGACCCAGTGATCCCACTTCTAGGAATATATCCAAAGAAACTAGAAACATCAATCAGAAAGGATATATGCACCCCTATGTTCATAGCAGCACAATTTGCCATAGCTAAGATTTGGAAACAGCCTAAGTGTCCATCAGCAGATGAGTGGATTAAAAAACTGTGGTACATCTACACAATGGAATACTACGCTGCTATAAAAAGGAAGGAACTCCTACCATTTGCAACAGCATGGATGGACCTGGAGAGCATTATGCTACACGAAATAAGCCAGTCAGAGAAAGATAAACATCACATGATCTCACTCATTTGTGGAATATAATGAACAACATAAACTGATGAACAAAAATAGAGCCAGAGAAAAAAATATTTTAGAATATAATAGAAGTAATCCTGCTATTTGCAGATTTTTAAAAAAATATATTTTATTGATTTTTTACAGAGAGGAAGAGAGAGGGATAGAGAGTTAGAAACATCGATGAGAGAGAAACATAGATCAGCTGCCTCCTGCACACCTCCCACTGGGGATGTGCCCGCAACCAAGTTACATGCCCTTGACCAGAATCGAACCTGGGACCTTTCAGGCCGCAGGCCGACGCTCTATCCACTGAGCCAAACCGGTTAGGGCTATTTGCAGATTTTTAATATTTCCTACAACTTTTGTGATATTATACTGTTAGTACAGTTTTGGTGATATTATATTTAAAATCTTTCTTTTGAAATATTAATGTTTATTGCATGTAAATGGCTAATTATTTTGTATCTACAATCTGGTAATAGATTTACTTTGTATATTGTAAAAAAATAAAAAATAAAGCTACTATAAAGCATAAAAAACTATACAGAGTTTTAAAATAACAGAGTTATTTTTTAAATATATTTTTTATTTTAAAGAGGAAAGGAGAGGGAGAGAGAGCGACAGAAACATCAATGATGAGAGAGGATCATTGGTCAGCTGCTTCCTGCATGCCATACACTGGGGATAAAACTCATAACCAGGCATGTGCCCTGACCTGGAATTGAACCAGGGCCTCCTGGTTCATAGGTTGATGCTCAACCACTGAACCGCCAGCTGAGCAATTATAGAGTTATTTAAATATGTGCAATGCGTGTCCCTGTTATTGGAAAGATGAGACACCCCGTCAGGAATACAAAAGGGAGCCATCTCCCCTATCATTTCAGGAGAAGCTTAATTCACCTGGAAAAGAAACCACAGAATATGCTCATGGCCCCTTTGGAAGTGTTTAAAAGGGCCTTGAGTCTTTGGTTCCTATCCACATCCTGCCTTTACAGTCTTTGCCAACCTGTATAATAACACCCTAATATGCAAATCAACCGAACGGCAGAATGACCAGTCACTATGATGCGTACTGACCACCAGGGGGCAGCCACTCAATGCAGGAGCTGCCCCCTGGTGGTCAGTGCGCTCCCACAGGGGGAGAGCCACTCAGCCAGAAGCTGGGCTCACGGCTGGCGAGCACAGTGGTGGTGGCTGGAGCCTCTCCCGCCTCCACTGCAGGCGGGTGGTAAGGAGCGAGGGGTCCCAGACTGCGAGAGGGTGCAGGCTGGGCTGAGGGACCCCCCAATGCATGAAATTTCGTGCACCAAGCCTCTAGTGATTACATATTGGAGGTATGACATTCAAGGGTACTTTCCCAGTGAGACCCTTAAAGTTACCCTATCACCCGACCAGGTGGCTAAATTGGTTGGAGGGCAGTCCCATACACCAAAAGGTAGCGGGTTCAATTCCTGGTCAGGGCACATATCAATTGGTTGCACCCACCACAACTGGGGACTAAACCGGCAACCCAGGCATATGTGTGAGACAACACTCCAACCAACGGGGCCACACTGGTCAAGACTGTTTATTGACCTATTGATGATAGCCATTCTGACAGGTGTAAGGTGATATTTCCCCTTCTGCAGAATTGATGTAGCTATTCATAGACCTTTATTTTTGTTGTTGTTAATCCTTATCCGTGGCTATTCTTTCTTTTTTCAAATTTCTTTATTGATTAAGGTATTAAAAATGTGTCCTTATCCCCCCCCATTGACCCCCCATCCCCCCACTCATGCCCTCACCCCCCCCCGCCACCCCGTGGATATTCGTTCCATTGATTTTTTTTAGGAAGAGTGGAAGGAGGAGGAGGAGAAAGGAGAGAGACAGAGAGAAACATCAATGTGAGAGAGACACATTTATTGGTTGATTCTTGTATGTGCCCTGATGGGGGATCAAACCCACAACCTTGGTGCATCAGGATAATGCTGTAACCAACTGAGCTACCTGGCCAGGGCCAAAGGCCTGAGGGCTTTAATTTCTTTTCTTTTTTTTTTTTCTTTAAATATATTTTATTGATTTTTTACAGAGAGGAAGGGAGAGGGATAAAGAGTGAGAAACATCGATGAGAGAGACACATCCATCAGCTGCCTCTTGCACACCCCCTACTGGGGATGTACCCGCAACCAAGGTACATGCCCTTGACCGGAATCGAACCTGGGACCCTTGAGTCCACAGGCCGACGCTCTATCCACTGAGCCAAACCGGTCAGGGCAGGGCTTTAATTTCTTGCTGGCTATGCCCTGGAGGCCACTGTCAGCTCTTAGAGGCCATCCTCAGTTCCTTACTGCACGAGGTTCCCCAAAGTGGCCACTTGCTTCATCAGAGCCAGCAAGGGAGTGAAAGTCTCCTCCCTTGAAATGACAAGATGGTTGTCTCAAACTCATCTATATATATAAAAGCCTAAGTGACCGTTTGACCGTTCCTCCAATAGCTATGATGGGCACTGACCACCAGGGGGCAGACACTCCGATTGGTAGGTTAACTTGCTGCTGGAGTCCGGCTGATTGAGACTGGACGAGACAGGCCGGACATGTCCTGGACCCCTCTCGCAGTCCCTCTCCAGCCGTCCAGCCTAATAGGGGTCCCTTGGCCTGTCCTGCGCCCTCTCGCAATCCAGGACCCCTCAGGAGATGTCGGAGAGCCACAGGCCAGGCCAAGGGACCCCACGGGTGCACAAATCCACACACCGGGCCTCTAGTTTTTAACATAATTAAATACATGTAAGCATATACTTCTGGTCACCTTAGTCATGCACACACTCAAGGGGAGGGTATTACACAAGAATGTGAATGCCAGGAGGCAAGGATCATGGGAGCCACCTTAAGCGTGTGTCCATTATACCAGCCTTGGGTATTTAATCTTCAGCTCCATAAGGAGATGCATATAATGATTTTCATTGTAAAGTTGTTTGTAATACTGAGGAGATGGAGGCAGTTAGAATCAATGGATTAGATAAACTCATAGCAACATAAATGGATCTTTCTTTTCTTCGCTTTTAATTTATGCCATGTTACCATACTTCATTTTAACTCCAAAATACAAATATCTTTATCTGATTATAACAGTAATATGTACTTATTGCAACATTTTTTTCAGACAACAGAGAAAAGTGTGAAGAAGAAAGTGACAGCCGAAACCGGTGTGGCTCAGTGGATAGAGCGTCGGCCTGCGGACTGAAGGGTCCCAGGTTCGATTCCGGTCAAGGGCATGTACATCCCTGGTGGGGGGTGTGCAGGAGGCAGCTGGTCGATGATTCTCTCTCATTGATGTTTCTAGCTCTCTATCCCTCTCCCTTCCTCTCTGTAAAAAAATCAACAAAATATATATATTTTTTTAAAAAGAAGAAAGTGACAAATCATTAGTTATCTCCCCACCCATACATCACCACTAACATTTCCTTCCCATGGATACAGTTTTACCAAGATTTTTTCCCTTTGATGTGCCATTTTAAGTGGCTTGAAATACTCTCTGGAACAAATGAATGGGTAAAACCTACCTATCTATGTATTTATATAAAAACAAATAAATACAGACAGTAAAATAAAGACAGAGGCAGTAGGAGGGTTGGAAAGAGAAAGAGAGAGGAAGAGAGGCAGGGAGAGACAGATGGCAGAGGAAGACAGTTACCACTGTGGGCACAGCAGGACAAAGAGAACCACGGAGAGCCATAGAGAGGGATGAAGATACTAGCAAAGAAATAAGGACAAGGATGGAAAGGCGCCTGTATTGAGCTCCTACTGAGTGTCATTCTTATTACAACTTTGAAGTCACTATGAGAGGCAGTTAGTAGTAACCCCTTTATGCAGGTGATGAGGCGAGCCTTAGAATGGTGGACTGACTTGTCCATGGTCGCATCAGCCGAATTGAATGAACCCAATGCCCCATAAAGGGCTTGGTCCACAGAGGCGTTCTGCAACTGTCCATCCAGGAAACAAAGTCATATATCTGCTCCTCAAGGCAGAAGAGGTGGGGACCAGACCCCCATTCCACTCATCTGAGTCCATTTTTCCAGTCTGTTTGTTAAGGCGACAGCAAGGTCTGTTGCCTGGGCAACTGCCCTCCAAGTGCCATGGCAACCGCCATCACTGTCTCCAGCTCTCCACCTTGCCCCTTGGGCATCTCCATGGAGACGGGCCGGATGGAAAGGTTGCAGGGGGAGCTCGGAGGATCGGAGGATGCGCCTGCGTCTAGTGGCGGGAGGGGGTGGGCAGGAGATGGCAGGTCCCCCCCCCCAACCCTCCACCCCGGAGTGCGCAGTCGCAGAGCACCGCAGCCTGGCCCGCTAGCCCAGGCGCTGCGCATTTGCCAGCCAGTCCGCCCGTCCGGAGCCCGGCTCGCTGGGGCAGCATGGCGGGGTCGCCACTGCTCGGCGGGCCGCGGGCCGGGGGCGTCGGCCTTCTGGTCCTGCTGCTGCTGGGCTTACTTCGGCCGCCCGCCGCTCTCTGCGCCCGGCCCGTAAAGGTGCGACCCCGGGGCGGGCAGTGGGGGTGGGGAGGATGCTACCCCAGCCTCGCTGGCCCCGGCTCCCCGGATGTGCGGAGACATCTGTGAGGGTGGCCCGGGGTCCGGCCGCCAGGGCCAGGCTGGGTCCCTGGGGATTCGTGGGGGGATGGGGGGGGGGGGCGGCAGTCTCTTGGGCTCAGCCCGCAGCCGCGCCCTGCCCATCCCTCCCCGCCCGGCGCCCGTGGCGCTGTCCATGGGACCAGCACCTATTACGGGAAGGGATGCGCGCATGGATGTGTGTGCGCGTGTGATGTGATGACAGGCGGTGAGGTGTGGGGTCCTTGTGTGTGTCCTTTGATGTGAGCGCTTCCGAGGGCCCACACAAAGGTGTCGTTCATGCGTCCGGGTGTGCAGTGCGCGGGAATGGTGCCTGCCGGGGGTGCTTCTGTGTGCCTTTTCTTAGTCACACCCTGTGTATGTTTGCGAATCCTACAGCAATGACGTGACCTTTGGGCGTGTCTGTGTTTGTGTGTGTGTGTGTGTGTGCGCGCGCGCGCACGCGTGTGTGATTTCGGTTTTGCTCGGGAGGGCGTGATCTTCGCATCCCCGTGTCCATTTCGGTTCTGTTAGACCGAGTGACTAAGATGTTGGGCGTGTGTTCGTTTTCTGCCCGTGTCTTTGTGCAGCTATGTCGTTGCGGAAAGAGGGGTCATGTCTCTGCTGCATTGTGTCTTTGGGGGGGGGTGTGTCCTTGCATCTGGATAGCTTGGCCATTGTCACAGCATGAGCAGCCATGCGTGAATGCGTGCAGTTCTTTTCCCGTGCATGTGGCAGTGCTGCATTGCATATGTGACATCTCAAGGCCTGCCAGTCCATGTGTGTGTGTGTGAGGCTGTGATTGCTGCTGATTGTGATTCCTTGGCGGCTGAGGGGTGGTGGATGCCAAGGGCACTTGGGTCACAGCCTCCTCTAACTCTTCAGAGCTGGAGGATTTCAAAAACTAATCAATATTGTATCTATGACATAATATAATTAACATATATGTTCAATGGAAGGAATAACGAGAAAATAACCCCCATGGGTATCTACCACTCAGGTTAAGAAACAGAACGTGACCAAAGAAGCCCCTCTCTTCCATAGTAACGATCCAACATTTCCTGTTCTTTGATCCCTTACTTTTGTGTGTATCTTATGACATATGCAATATCTTGTTTAGTTTTTCCTCATGGAAATGGAATCATAGCGGTTCTGGTCTCTGGTCATCACTAGGAAGTCATTAGGTGACTTAGACTTAGGTATCTCCAGGGGAATTCGTTTTCTCTCTCTACACTGGTTGTGAGATAACCTCCACATTGAAGTGTGTGGCTCTAATTCATTTTTAATCCTTTTTATTTATTGATTTTAGAGAGAGGGAGGGAGGAGGGAGAGAGAGAAAGAGAGAGTCATTGATTTGCCCTAACCCGCAACCTTGGCATATTGGGATGCTGCTCTAACCAGGGTCTATAATTCATTGTTTATTGCTGCATAATATTCTCTCCTATGAGTATATCATTAGTATATGAGTGCCTTGGCCAGGTCGATCAGTTGGTTAGAGCGTTGTCCTGCTACACCAAGGTTTCGGGTTCAATCCCTGCTCAGAGCACACATGAGAATTAACCAACGAATGCATAAAGAAATGGAGCAACAGATCCCTCTCTCTGAAAAATCAATAAACAGAAAAATTTGAAAAGCATATGAGTATACCATGGCTTATGGATGCATGCTACGCTGGAGTGTAATACCCCAGGAGCGGGTCAGAGGAGACGTACATCATTTTAGACATTGCCGAAATGCTCTTCGAAGTTATTTTGGCAATTGATTGCCAACCAGCAACGTATGAGAGTTTCCATTTTTTTTTTTGCACGTCCATGCCAACGTTGGGCATTATTAGACTTTTAGCCTTTTTAAAATATATATATTTTATTGACTTTTTACAGAGAGGAAGGAAGAGGGATAGAAAGCTAGAAACATTGATGAGAGAGAAACATCAACCAGCCGCCTCCTGCACACCCCCCACTGGGGATGTGCCCACAACCAAGGTACATGCCCCTGACCGGAATTGAACCTGGGACCCTCCAGTCTGCAGGCTGATGCTCTATCCACTGAGCCAAACCGGTTAGGGCAAGACTTTTTGCCTTTTTAGCAACTTTTTGGCTGTGTTATGCATCATATCTCACTGGTATTTTAATTTGCACTTTCCTGATTACTACTTAAGTTTACTATGTTTCATATGTTTAGTGACTGTTTTTGTTTCCTTTGTGAAATACTTGATCATGAGTTTTGCCTGCTTCTTATTGCTTTTAAATGTTCTTTGAATATTGGATACTAACCTTTTATTTGGTTTGTGTTGCAGGCATCTTCTCCCACTCTGGCTTACTTTCGGTTCTTCTTCTTCTTTTTTTTAAATATATATATTTTATTGATTTCAGAGAGGAAGGAGAGGGAGAGAGAGATAGAAACATCAATGACGAGAGAGAATTATTGATCGGCTGCCTCCAGCATGCCCCCTACTGGGGATCAAGCCCACAACCCGGGCATGTGCCCTTGGCCGGAATCGAACCTGGGACCCCTCAGTCCGCAGGCTGACGCTCTATCCATTGAGCCAAACCAGCCAGGGCATGGTTCTTATTTTTACAGTTAACTTTATTTTATTGTATTGATTTTAGAGTGAGAGACAGAAACGTCGACATGAGAGAGAAACAGGGATGGGCTGTCTACTGCATGCGCCAGAGTGGGAATTGAACCCGCTACCTTTTGGTGTACTGGACGATGCTCCAACCAACACAGCCACTGGCCAGGGCTACTTCTCATTCTTTTTACGGTGTCTTCAGACAAAAAGAAAATCTCAATTTTAATGTAGTCAAATTTCTTTCTTTTCCGTTTTCTCAAATTTGGGTCAGTTGTTCCTGCATGCTTTATTGCAGAAGTCTGAGCTGTCCCCGCTGCCCTGCAGTGCCACCTCTGTCATGCAGCATGTGTCAGTATGTGTGCATCTGTGTCTATGCTCTCTTCAGCCCTCTTGTTTCCTGTGCTGTGTCTAATCTTCTGTTTCCGTTTAGTTGTTTAGTTTTTAATTTGATTTAAAATATATCCTGAGATGTTCTAGAACCTGGATCTTTATTTCTCAAATCTTCATTCATAGCCAGTTTGATGTCCTGGCTCGTACTTGCGATACCCTCTTTTATTTCTTTAAACTGATTGAAATTATATCAAAACTGAACTGCAAATTCGTCACCTGGATAATTTATTCTACAGATAGACTTGCATACATGCCAAATGATATATGAACACCATTATTCGTTCCAGCATCATTTATAAGACAGCAAAAGATTGGAAACACCCCAAATGTTCATCCATTGAAGACTGGTTAAATATTGTACATCCACACAAAATGGATTCAATGCAGAAGGTGGGGGGAGGGCGGGGAGACAAAAAAGAAAAAAGAAAAAAGAAAGAAAGGATGTTTTTAAGGGACTGATGTAGATCCAGATTCCCAAAAGCAAGGTGTGAAGTCTGCTACCTTTTGGGTAAAACAAGTGGATAATGGGAGCCTATAAAATGCAAATATAGGTTCCCATTGTCCCCAATATTAACATAGAAAAGTCTATAGCTGTTTTATCTGCCATTTTTCCAGAAGCCCTGGGGCAAGTTCTGAATCACTAGGAAATTGCTATGTGTGTGTGTGTGTGTGTTGGGGGGGGGGGGGATCTAGGGGTCTTTTGTGGTCTTAAGTGTGCCTGGAGATATTTGGGGGTCTCCAGTGGCTTTAGGGGTGCCTGGGTATATTTGAGGAGCCACGGTGCCTTTGGAGACCCCCGGGTTTGGGGTCCCTGGCCTGATGGGCGCCCTTTGTCTTTCCGCAGGAGCCCCGCGGCCTGGGCGCAGCCTCGGCGCCCTTGGGTGAGGCCGGGGTCCCCAGGCGCTTCCGACGGGCGGCGGCTCGGGGCGAGGCGGCGGAGGCGGTGCAGGAGCTGGCCCGGGTGCTGGCGCACCTGCTGGAGGCCGAACGGCAGGAGCGGGCGCGGGCCGAGGCGCAGGAAGCCGAGGACCAGCAGGCGCGCGTCCTGGCGCAGCTGTTGCGCCTGTGGGGCGCCCCCCGCACCCCCGACCCGGCCGCGGGCCTGGAGGACGATCCGGACGCGCCCGCCGCGCAGCTGGCCCGCGCCCTGCTCCGCGCGCGCCTGGACCCCGCCGCCCTGGCCGCGCAGCTGGCTCCCGCCCCCGTCCCTGCCGCGGCGCTCCGACCCCGGCCCCCGATCTACGACGATGGCCCCGCGGGCCCCGAGGCTGAGGACGACGGGGACGACACGTCTGATGTGGACCCTGAACTGCTGAGGTAGCGGGCGCGGGGATGGGCGGGCGCCTGCATCCCGGGCGAACACGTGGGTTCTGGGACCCTGGGAGGGAGGAAGGCCCTGGACCAGGGTGTGGGTATAGAGATAGATGTCTGGCTGGGGACTTCGAAGCCTGGTGTTTTTTTTTTTTTTGGGGGGGGGACAGTATGGGGTTGCAGGGCCGTCTGGGTCCTAGGGCCGGGGCGTTGATAAGCCCACACACCCGTCCGTCCTGCTCCCCTGCAGGTACCTGCTGGGGCGGATCCTCACGGGAAGCCCGGATTCCGATGGTGTGGCTGCCCAGCGCCGCCGCCTCCGCCGCGCCGCCGCCGACCAGGACCTGGGCCCCGATGTGCCACCTGATGGGGTGCTGGGGGCCCTGCTGCGCGTGAAGCGCCTGGAGACCCCCGCGCCCCAGGCGCGCCGCCTCTTGCCGCCCTGAGCACCGCCGGGGATCCTGCTCGCCCTCGGGTCCAGGGCCACCCCTCACCCCGCCCCCGACACCCCAACTCCTCAAAGGCGTGACTGCTCCCCCCCGCCAGCGAGGGCCCTTGACCACCCCTCCCCCGACACCCGACTGCTGCCCGCTCCTCCCCCAACACCCTGATGGCTCCTCAGCCGCTGGCTGGGCTGCTGCTCCGCCAGCGAGGACCCATGGCCGCCCCTCCCCCGACACCCGCAGGTCCGCGGCCCCCCCCCCCCCAGCCGTAGTTACTGCCCTCAGAACGCCCCAAGATAGCCACCCCGGGCCCCACAATAAATAAGATCTAAAGCAGCTATGCATTGTCTCAGTGGCAGTTTCTAGGGGTTGGTAATGGCCGCTCTTTTTTCTTTTTCTTTTTTTTTGATGGCCCCCTCGCCTTGGTCTGACTCTTTAGAGACCCCTTCTTTGGTCTGTGCCCCATTTCTAGGCCTCACTCGGGCTTTGGTGCCACTTTCCAGCTACCAGCATAAGAGAAAGGGAGTGGGCTGCAAAGCCAGGGCTCAGCCCTCCCCACCCATTCACATGCTGGCACTGAGCAGTACCAGAAATGGGTCAAGGTAGAATGATAGGACATAGCTTACATTTGTTAGCTTGACTTGTAATGTTTACATATTTCCATTGTATCGAACCCACCCTATCTGTATTGCCTGGTTCTGGAGATCCTGGGAGTCGGTGTTGGTAGCTGGTCTGTGGTCATGGCCTTTGCCTTGGCTATTTCCTCTGCCCCTAGTTATCTGCGAGTTTGTGCTTAAATGTCACCTACTCAATAAGGCTTTCCTTGACCTCCCTGTCATGCTTTATCCCTTCATCCGCCTTTAATACATAGCCGTATGTCATACAAGGGCAGGGATTGTGTGTGTGTGTGTGTGTGTGTGTGTGTGTGTGTGTGTGTGTGCCTCTACATCCTTTGCACCCAAAGCCAGGCCTGGCACAGAGCGGGCTCCCCCACATTTCTTGAATGAAAGAGCTCTCACAATTCAACTACCATTCTAACCAGTTTCACACCCACCCACATAATGCTTGGCATGGAGGCAGCTTTGAAACCTGAGAGAGAACACCATTTATTTCATTTTCCACAAAATCTCTGAACTTGACAAGACATAACCAACAGTATGTTCCACATTACCAAAAAGCCCACCACCGAACGAAAACCGCCCCAGAAGAGGGGTCCATCTATCCTAAATACACCCGGTGTCCCACACAGCTAGTCTTGGGGTTCTCCTAGCAAGGAAGCATCCCCCCCTGGCCTGGGGGATGGTCCATGTTTCTTGATCAAGACCTTCAGGCCACAGAGCAGCCGCAGTGGCACGTGGTCTTCTGCTGGCGGGACTTAGTCTCAGCCTCCTTTGCCACGGCCTCCTGAACCTTCTGGATCTCGTGGATGAGCAGGGCGAAGGCCTCCTCTACGCCTTGCCGCGTTTTGGCTGAGGTCTCCACGAAGGGGGCCCCCCAGCTCTTGGCCAGAGCTACGGCCGCAGCATGAGCATCTCCAGCGGTGGTCACAAGGTCGCACTTGTTGCCCACGAGGACCAGGGGCCGGGTATAGTGAGGGCCCCAGGTGGCCCGCATCTGCTGCAGCTGGGTTAGAGATGACGGGTCATCCAGGGCGAAGACACCCAACACACCATCCCCAACAGCCAGGCACTGGTCACGCAGGGCCTTGTGAGTGGGCTGCCCGGCTGTATCCAGCACATTCAGAATGTAGCCGCCGTGGTCCAGGGTCACCTCCTTCCAGTAGGAATCCTGGATCGTGGGGTCGTGGTCTTCCACAAAGCACTGGTGGTTCAGCTGGATGGTCAGTGCACTCTTGCCCACCCCACTCGCGCCCACCACCACCGCCTTGTACTCGGGCAGCTGCTGGCCCCTGGAAGGTGCCGGAGCCTTGCGACTCTCCTCCTGGGTGCCAGGGCTCCAGGTGCCCAGGCCCAGATCAAGCATGCTAGGCTTTTTGGGGCGCGCCATGCTCAGGGAAGAGATGCAGACAGAAGGCCCTGCGACTGGGAAGAGAAGAAAGACAATAGGGGGGGGGCGGGGGCCAGGCAGTAGCAGTTTAGGTGAGGAGACCATGGGGGCCAGGGGCAGCTGGGGTCACTGAGTCAACATTTGCTGCGTGCCCAGTGTGTGCTAATCACCTTCTAGTATGCTATACACATTATTTATATTATTTTCTTCCATTCCCTTCTACTACATAAGCTCTGTGAAGGCAGGGGTTTTCGAAACAGCTTTGTTGAGATAGTTTATATACCATAAAGTTAACCTAGTTAAAGTGTACAATCAATGACTCAGTATATTCACGGAGTTGGGCAACCATCAGCAATCTAATTTTAGAACATTTTCTTCACCCCAAAAGGGACCCCCCCCCCCCCGGCCCGTTAGCTGTCCTGCCGCACTCCAGAGGGATGGATGGCAGGGATTTCGTTGGCTTGGTTTTGAGTTTTTAACTGTTGAACCCCAGCCCAGCACAATGCCTGTCATACAGTAAGAGCTGAGCAATATTCCTGCCTCCCGCCCCCCCCCTCCCCCGGGAGTATATGTTCTAAAAGGTGGGGACAATGAACCAAATAAATAAGCAAATTATGAGGTCTGTAAGCCATTGTCTAAAATTCAGTCTTTATTACCTATTCAACATACCGCTACCAGGAACCTACTGTGTGGCAAAGTGGGGGGAAATTCATTAACAAACCTTGGCCCTCAAAAATGTGACGATGTAGTCAGGAAGCCAGAAAACAACAAAGATATGTCAGCAACAGGTGGTAAGCATGCAGAGGTGCTTGGTTAATGTTAGCATGTTTGTTATGATTCAATTTTCATTCATTACTTCGAGAAGCTCCTGGCATACCGGGCATGGCGACGGACGTGGGAATGGGGGTAGTGGGAGGTGTGGGGGTGGGTATGGGGCAGTGAACAAAATAAAGTCCCTGCCCTTGGGAGGATTAGATTCTAAAAGTGAGAAAGAGACCGTAAAGAAGATAAGCAAGTAAATCACCAAGCAATTAGAAGAGCATGGGCACACAGCAGGCGCTCAGTGAAATGAGTGTTATCTATTAACAGCAAGTCACCATTAACTCATTCAATACACATCGTGATCTCAGTTCAGTGTGTGGCCGCAGGAAATGCATCTTAATGGCTGCTCTCCCAGGAAACCCAGGAGCAATGGCAGTTTGGGGGTAGATGTGTGTGTGGGGGGGTTCTGTTGAGTTTCGGAGCCAGAGGTCAGTAAGGTCCAGCTGTGTGGTCCTCAGCCCAGCCAGAGAGATCCCTGAACAGTTATTGGATGCGCTCACCCGGAAAGGGGGGCATGGTGAGGAAAGAGTTAAACAGGACAGAGGTCTGGGGGTCCCCAACGTTGGGGAGACAGAAAGAGGGAGAAGATTTAGCTCCGAGGACAAACTGGGAGGAGCGGGTGAGGGCGGTGGATGTGGCAAGGAGAGGTCGGATTCTGGTATATTCCGAAGGTGGAATTAACTGGCAGGTGAAATTCAGAGGCAGGGGAGGGGGTCAAGGATGACTCCTCAGCTTGGGGCCTGGGCAGATGGAAATCTGAGGGTTCCATTATTTGAGGGTGGGGCCATTTGGGATGGGCTCTTCCCGCTTGGCAAGTCGCCATGGCTGTGACTATGATCCTAAAAGCCTAGGTATTATTTACGGAGACCCCATCTACCTGCCGGCCATGCCAACACCCAGGCCTCCTGACACCCTGGTGAGGAGGGGGCGATCATCAGCGCAGCCACTCTCTCCGTGAGGAGCCTGAGGTCCCACAGCCCATCAGAGATCACCAGAAGACAGGTCTCACCTTCGCAACCACTTGCTGCGCCAAGTGCTATTGGAGTGTCATTATGGGGTTCTGGAGACCCGGAGACCCCCCTCCCCCACCCCATCGCACCCCACCCCCATCCCCGCTGCCAGGACCGCATCCTTTGTGTGTCCTTTGTGTTCGCCTAACTACCTGTGGGGGGTGGGTTGGGGGTGGCAGATTCGGGGAGAGTGGGGGGTGGGGGGACCACCCCAATGGGAGCCCTTACAAGCCCCCTTAAAGGGCTAGTGCGGGACAGCCTCCACCGTCCTTCCCCGCGACTAAGCCAGGTGCAGTGGGAAGTTTGGGGCAGGGAGGAGTGACTCCCCAATTTGACCCTAAAGCCCTGACCTGGTGCTCAGCCTGGACCATCTCGGCCAGTTTGTCCTTAGGCGGGCCAGGCTAGGGCACGGACCCCTCGCCCTGAGGCTGGGGCTGCGGGTTCGCAGCCCCGTTCCCGCCGGCACGGCCCCGGCCCAGCTCGGCCTCCACAAAGCCGGAGGCCGGAGGGGCTGGGATGTGGGGGCTGGCCCCCTGAGGAGAAGCGGCAGGAGAGGAAGGGTCCCCGTAAAGACCACCTACAGCCCTAGGTGGAGAGCCCTCCCAGGTCGGGGCTGGGCTTGGTTGAGGGCCCGGCCAGCGGCTCACCTCAGTCCGGGAGAGGAGTTGGCGCTGGGACCCGAACTCGCTGCAGCTCTGACAGGACCAACAGTGGAAGAGGTGCAGCACTAACCCCGGAGCAGAGAGCGGGGGGCGGGGGATACGCATGCGCCTGGCCCGCCCTCAGGCCCCTCCACCGGCAGCTCCCCTCCCCTCGCCTCGCCCCCCGCCCGGAGTGAGAGGGTGAGCGCAGGTCTTGCCCCGGCCGGCTGGTGCCGCCAAGGAAGTCTGGTTGGGGTGCGCTGCCTGAGGCCAGACCTCCGCGCGCGCGTGTACCCTCTGCGTGGGGCTGCGCCTCGCCCTTACCTTGCCCCGATTAGGGCTGCGGTTTTGGGTTTTTAGTGTATTTGGGATGTCGGGTTTTTGACTTGAGTGGCTAGACTTTGGGAAATGTTTGGGGAGGGCCTCTTTGAGGCCATGGAGCCTGCTCTGTCACAAGCAGGCTTTTTTGGTAGCTTGGGAGAGGGTTGTCTGTTCCTGGAGGGAAAGAGGTGCCACAGAGCGTCATGTCCGTTCCTGGAGGGAAAGAGTGGCAGAGGAGTGGTTATTCTGTCAGGGCATAAAGAACCTGGTATGAGGTGGACATGTGCCAAGGCTAAAACATTCCCCAGACTCCCTTGCAGCTATCATAGTCAGTTCTGACCAATGAGATATAAGCAGGGGTTACTGGAGGGGGCATCCAAAATGTTCCTTAAAGGAAGGACTGAGCTAGCCACAGCTCCCTTCCCCTTCCCCATTCTTCTTGACTGGGTGGGGCTCTGGTGATCATTTTGGGGCCATAATGTGGCCCTGAAGAAAAGTCCAGAAAACCTCAGCCTTGGACTTTTGCCAAATTCTCATGTGGGAGAAATAAAACCTCCAAATTATCCTCCAATTCCCAGCCCTTGGTTCATAGTAGGTATTCCTTCCCCCAAGAAGCTACTACCCATGATTACAAAATTCAAGTATGTTAAACCTGGACACACCCCTCATCCAAATCAGGACAAAAAGACAGGTGGGGAGACTGAGGCCTGCTGAGGACACTTCCTGATAGTTTTCTTGCCTTCTCAGCCCAGGGTGTAGCTGGGACTGGCTGTGAGGCTCCTATTTCTAAGGCACTTGTTTCCTCACGGATTCTACCATTTAATCTATAGTGGAGCCAGTCAAACTGCTCTATTTCCAGTTAGCTTTTTGGGTGCTGGCTGGGCAGGGGGTTGACCTGACAAACACCCATGCCTTCATTTCCTCTATACTCATCAGCCCCGTTGGCCAGGAGTGTGGGTTCTCCTCTCACTCATGATTAAAAGGCTTTCTCCAGCCCTGGTCGGTGTGGCTCAGTTGGTTGAGCATCGTCCTGTGTACTGAAAGGTTGCGGGTTCAATTCCTGGTCGGGGCATATGACTGGGTTGTGTGCTTGATACCCCACAGGGGGCATGCAGGAGGCATCCGATCGATGTTTCTCTCTCCCCCTTCCTTGTTCTCTAAAAATCAATAAGAATACTTAATAAAAAAGGCTTCCTCCAGGTTTTGTAACAGCTTGTACTTTATTACATATGCAACCCCACTATACCTGCCAGTTGCTCCCCACTCCCTCCAAAGTATCATCTTCTTGATATCAGCCCCCTCTTGAGGCAACTAAGCTATCCCATTCTTTCTGGGGCAGAACAGATGGGAGTCCCTAGGGCAGTCAGTGGGCAGGGGGAGAGCTACAATTAATCATCATAGTCCTCTTACATGTATTTAAACTTAAATCAGCACCCTTGGGGGGTTGCAAAGGGTTTTCAGGAAGGATGGATGAAGCTGCCCCTCGTCCAAGGTACAGGTTGGAATGAACTAATGCTGGTCTATCTTGGGCCTCAGAAGGTGGAGCAGAGGAGCACATCCTGGGAGTTAGTGTGAGTGGGGCATGTCTTGCCCAAACTTGTTCTGGTGGGCGACGTTCTTCACATCTAGGAGAGTCTGAGGAGGAGGCAAGAGAGGGTTGGGAAGAGAGAGTGAGGACCCCCTCTACCTCAGCCAGGAGGCTGCCCCCACTCCAGCCCTCAACCGCCCTATCTCCTGGACTAGCCCACATGCAGAAGGGCCTCCATTTCCCCCTTATCTGATCAGAGAAGGGGGGGGGGTGTGGCGGGAGTGAGTGTGTATACATTAGAGGCTCCTGCCTAGGGCTCACCTGGTGGTGAACATAGGCCTGACATGGGTAACACCAGGTAGACAGGTCAGTGTAGCTGAGGACCAGTGGGTGTCCCGAGCTTTCATGGTGCCGGACCATATGGGCATTGATGTAACGGCTGCAGTAGACCTGAGGTTAGGGAGTGAATGTTGGGCAGGGATCAGGATCAGCACCCACCTGTGGTTGGTTCCTGGGCCAACCTCAGCCCCATCCCCATTCTCTGTTGCATACCTCATAGCAAGACAGACACACCCAATTCTCCTGAAGTGCTCCACAGTCCTGACAAGGTTGGCTCACATCCAAGCCTGCTTCAGGAATGGGGCGTACTGCCTCCAGATGGGGACACCAGAGGAGTGGTGTCACAGCATAAAACGTGGCCTGGGGGGGGGGAGGGAACATAGCCCAGGTGGGTAAAACGGAGTAAGCTAGGGACTTATCTCCCCATTATATGTCCCTGCATCATATGCTCCTACCTGGAGGCACAAATGGGTAAAAGAAGGAAGCCACAGTTCCATCCACTCCCTGAGCTCACCTGGTCAATGTCCCCAAAGGCCTGCATTGGCATCGAATCATCTATGTCTTGACCCCCAGCTGCCTCTGGTAGCCCCTCCTCTTCTGGGATCTCAGACTCTGGGGCCTCCTGGATACACAGAGGCAAGAGATGTATCTGAGAGTCCTGATTCTTGCCCCCTTCTTCTCCCCTACCTGGGTGTGCTGGTGGGCCTTACCTGAGCCTCGTTGTCTAGTTCCAAGGTCCTGAGATTCCCAATCAGTGTACTGAGGGATATCTGGGATGTGGCTCCTTGCACAGGTGAGGTAGGAGGAGTCTGGTTGTCAGTGCTTGAGGCTTGAGGGGTTTGGATCAGCTTGGCTCCTCCCACAGCCTCCTCTGTGGTGGTCTGGTCCAGCGTGGCTCCCCCCGCGGCTGCCTCTGAGGTAGTCTGGTTCAGTGTGGCTGCCTCCGAGGTGGTATGGTCCAGCATAGCTTCCCCCGTGGCTGCCTCTGAGGGCTGGTCCTGAGTGAGCTCCACAACAGCTGGAGTGGACTCTTGCACAGATGATGCTGATGTGGCCTTCCCCAGGCTTTCATCCAGAATATTCTCTTCTAGCGCGGTCAGCTTCTTAGCTGACCCAGGATTGGCTGGTTGGGGTGTCTCCTTGGTGATCGGCTTAGAACTGAAGGGTTCTTCCTTGTCTTCGATCTCTGAAACCATGGGGGGGGGAGATCCTTGAGTATGGGTGCTATCCCCTCTCCTGCCTCTAATCCCTGCCCTCCCGAGCCCCCCATTGTCCCCAATTCCCCATGCCCACTCACTCGTGGTCCGCAAGCTGCGCCAGTATCTGCGATGGACTTGGATGGTATCAGTGATTGATTCCAGGGCCCCTAACAGTGGGGGCCGAGACAGGGTCAGCAGGGGTGGCGGGTCCCCAAGGAGGGTGCGGGTACAGGAAGCCATGGACTCGGAGATGGATGCCAGGTTATAGCCACCCTTTTTAAGGAGAAAGAGAGTGAAAGGTATGATGGAGTGTCCTCAGGGAATTTGGGAGGCAAGATGTCCTGCTTCCCAATCCTGCCTCAGGGCCCTGCAAGCCTAGAAGGTGGCAACTGGGGACAAGTGAATAGAACCCACATTTGTCAGATGGCAGTACCCCTTGTGTGAGGCAGTTGTTGAGGGGGATAAACTGTGATGTGAAGTGCAAGATAATAACAACCACTATAACAATAATGCTGAGTAACATCAGTAATAGCTGCTGTTCATTAAGTACTTGCTGTATGCTAGGCCCTATTCTAAGGATCTTATGCTATTAACTCAGTCCTCAAACCACACATGCTCAATCTGTGTAGGAATGTGTCTTCACAGTACAGGAACCCACAGATGCCCCTGCCTCAAACCTAGCACAGGAACAACTGGTCTTTCTCCCCACATGAACCCCTGTCCTGACCTGGTATGGGACCCCCTTTTCTCACACTCTATAGGAAACCCAGTCTCTGCTGTTATTACAGATAAAGAAATGGAGGCTCAGAGTGGTTACATGACTTGTCTGAGGTCCTAACAGCTGAGAAAAGGCAGCGCTGGGCTCAGAGCCTATGCTGTCTGATGAAAGAGTCCATGTTCTTAACCCTCACTCTGCAGTGCCACAAGCAGTCTGGGCACACTGTGAGACTTTTTACTAGCCGATCAATCTCTCTGGGACTTACTGTCTTCATCTGTGAAGTAGTGAAAACAAGCACATAAGATTGCTAGTGTATTAACAGTGCATAATAATCAGAAGCTTTAGCACTTCTACAGTGCTTACCGTATGCCAGGCACTCGTCCACGATTAGCCAGCCCCATCTTACAGATGAGGAGACTGAGGCCCAGGGCGTGGGAACACGGAATAATTTACAAAAAGTCAGTGAATTTATTTTATCTCAGGAACTTGATAGAGATAGTTTAAGTAGTGGTGAAAAGGATAGGCTCTGGGGTCAGGCTGCCACTATTAAATGTGTGGCTTCTGGCTAGTCACTATCTCTCTCTGTGCCTCAGTTCCCCTGCTCTTGAGAGAGGAAAATGATGAGGTCAGTGGACCTCACCTCAGAAGGCTGCTTTGTCAATGAATTTATAATGCCTGTCAAGTGTCAGAAGAGTGTCTGCACATAATGAGCGCTCAATGGAAGTGGTCAATGCTGGTGTTATTATTAATGCCCAGTGTGTGCCAACAATCCCAGGTGGGGACACTCAAAGAAGATTTTAGGAAATCGCCCCCAGTGCTGCAGCCAGCTGGCAGAAAGGGCAGGATTCCAAGTCTTCCCAACCACCCCCCCGCAGTGGAAAGAGGGACCAAAGGAGTTACCTCTAGGATTAGGATAATTCGGCCACTGGCAAGGCCCATCAGCAGGTGAGTGAGGTGGGCATAGCCCTCAGGTGACAGATGGCAGCCCCCCAGCGGGTCTCCCCATGCCGCATCAAAGCCAGCTGAGACCAGCACCAGTTCTGGATTAAACTGGGGTAGGGAGAGAAGAAATGCATGGACGTGAGAGGAGGCGGGCTTGGGTATATAGTAGGTGAGGTAGATCCAGAGACACTGAGACATGAGAGTTGGAGGCTGGGAAACAAGAGATCAGAGCCCTGAAACCAGGAAGGGAAGACGTAGAGACACAAGACAGAGAGTCATGGAGAAGATGGACAGTTAAGGACACATCAGACACAGATTTAGAGACATGAAACACTAGAAATGGGCAGATGGGGCCTAGAGGCAGAGTCCTGAGACGTGAAGATTCAGCCATCAAGAAATGATGACATGAAACACAGAGAGACAGAGATATGTCCTCACACACATGCCCAAGGGTGAGAGAAAGAGATACATGCTCCTCTCCCTGGGTCAAACATGTGAGACATGTGCAGAAGTTACAAGGTTTTATATATATGGTGCCAAAGAGAAGTGCACACATACTTCCATCACAGAAAATGACAATCAAATGCCACACACAGAAGATGGTCACCTTTGGATGGGACTGCACGTCCTACTAGTCATGCACACACAGTTTCTCATAGAGGGGACAGTAATCCAGTCACCCCTGCACAGACACAATTGTACATGTGCCATCACTACATGGTAACAACAGTCACACACACACACACACACACACACACACACACACGCACGCGCACACACACAGTTGGTCACTTACACACATAGTCACACACGATTTCAGTTACACACACAGAAGGTAGTCACAGCCACTGTGCATCAGACACATGCACACATCTGAACATGTGCATCTGCACAGAGGTCAGAGATGACGCATGTATCAGCCTTCTGAGTTAGCCACACACATACAATCTGCCACAGACAGACACATACAGTTTACACATGGAGAAGGTGGTTACCTACAGCCACTCATGCAGAACCAGGCAAATATATACAGGCCACCCCCAGTCAGAGACAGACACACACAAACAGCCAGAAAGCTGACTGTCACACACAGCCTTCCACGTGCAGAAAGTCACAAACCGGCTGTCACAGAAAGAGCACCCATGCCACAGAAATGGTAGAAACAGCCGCTTGTGCAGTAGCTCACATACACTCAAACCCCTCCCCAGTTTGCACATGCAGCCCCACAGAGACAGCAGTCACCTGGGGCCACCGTCACATACAGAGAGCCACTGGTGATGGTGTACACACAGGACACACAGCTGGGAACACGAAGACCACCCCCGCACACCAGGAAGTCCCTCACAGTTGCACACAGAGAAGGCAGTCGCATAGGCAAAGGCCATCACAGCCACTCCCCCTCCCCTTTGCTGTTTGTCCCACAGGATCAGTCACCCAGAAGTCAGACACATGTGCACGCACTGCTGCCCACACAGCTGTGTCACATCCATCCTGAAGCGTACCTCATAGGCAATGGGCAGCACCAGACGATGCCAGGCAGCCAGGTACTCAGAGTCCCCCATGCGAGGCCCATTCCAGGCCACGTTGACGGTGAAGCCTGTGCCTGCGGCCCGGCCCACCTGGTTGGGGGCGCCCTCATCCCCCATGGGAAAGAAGGTGCCATAATCATAGCGGTGCAGGGAAATGTAGAGCACACTGCCAGAGACAGGATGGGGAGGGGTCCATGCCTGGTTAGCAGCCTGGCACCCCTGAAGCATGGCGCACCCACCTCCCTGGCCGCACCTACTCCCTGGCCGCGCCCCTCACCTGGGGTCCTCCTCAAATATGTGCTGAGTTCCATTGCCATGATGGACATCCCAGTCTACAATCAGGATCCTGAGGACCGAGAGCTTGTCAGTTACCCAGGACACCGGCCCCCTGGGAGAAGGCAGAGGCCAGACCCCTGGGACCTGTCTGCAGGGGCATATATTGTGGGTGGCCAGACTGCGTCCCCAGGGAAAGTGTTGGGTGGCAAGTTCGTGGTTCCTATCGAAGTAAGGATGACAGCCGAGGCTGGGTCCCGAACAAGTACTCAGGGCCAGAGCCAGGCCCTATGTAGGTCAGCACTGGGGGCTTGGACCCTGGGTTCTGTTGGGATAGTCGTCAGGGGCCAGAAATGCTGGGAAGGGACCCTGGATCCTGTTTCATATCACCTGGATATCACAATGTTGGAGTCTTCTCCAAGTAAGCACTGAGAGGCTAGACCCTTGGATATTTCTGGGTAAGTCCTGGGGGCTGTACTAGGGGGCCTGCTGAGTAAGCACTGAGCTGGGGCGGGGGGGTCAGGGAGCCCTCACCGCAGTGGATGCCCACTGATGGCCTGGGCATGGCGAGCAGCCACAGCCACAGAGTTGAAAAAGCAGAAACCGCAAGCAGCATCCTGCTCTGCGTGGTGTCCTGGAGGACGCACCAGGGCAACACCATTCAAAACCTGGAGGGAGGAGCAGGGAGCCAAGATCAAACCACCGCCCTCACTGCTTTCCTGCTCCTTGTCCCCTTGCTTGTTCTCGCCCCTCCCTCCCACTACCAGCTGCCAGGGGGGCCCGGTCCTGCAGCCACATCCCCATGGCTGCACTTCCCGGTGAGCAAGGCCTCGGGTGAGCAGGGCTCTCCTCCTCACCCCCCCTTTCTCAGGCCCTGCCCAACTTTCTCAGAGTAGCCTCTCTCTCTCCCCCAGGACCGCCTCTCCCAGCCAGAGCCCCACCCCAAAGCAGCCATACCTCTCCTGCCAGCACAGCCTCCACAAGGCAGCATGTGGCACCAGTGGCCAACTGGGCACTGGCAAAGGTGCTGGGGCAGATGTAGATGGAGTCAAAGCTGGCACTCTCACGGTACAGCTCCCGGGTTCTCATTTTCTCTGTGGCCCGTAGACGAGCCACGTACTCAGCACTGGAGGCACAGAGCGGGCATCAGGAATAGACACGTGGTTCTGTCCCCTCCAAGGCCCCTCTTGCGACCCCCAGCAGCAACTCATACCCAGGCTCCAGCTCCCAGGTGGCATGTGTGCACCGAAGCCCCATCCCACCCCCAGGCACGAGAGTCTGACCTATGGCAGGTGAGCAGCTCAGCGTCTGTGGCAGGACGTGCGGGCAGCGTGAGACAGCGCCCCGCAAGGCCCAGCTCCTCCAGACGGCTCATGATCCGTGAGACACGCTGGGGCACCTCGGGGTGTTGGCTGGGAAGTGGGGACACAGAGGCAGGGCTTAATGCTTGAGGAGGGGAAAAACCCCTGCCCACTTACACTTAGCCGAGTGCTCCCGTCGCATACTTGTCCCACATGTTGTAGTGATCCATCATCCGTTGGTCATAGACCAGCCCTGTGCGAGTCTGAAATATTGGCCACATTGGTATTGGGAGCGCAGGGGGTGGCCACGATCCCTCCTCTTCCTCCTCCTCATTGTCTCCATCCTCGTCCTCGTCCAGGGAGTCACCTGCAAGGGGAGACCACACTCATCCTACTCCCCGAGCCTGGGTCATGTAATACTCAGTAACTCAGTTTACTCAAATGTAACAAGGGGTGGGAGGCCTGAAACCAGGGCCCAGTGAGAGAGGGGGACTGACCCTCTCCCACCAAGGCAGCCCAGGAAAGTCAGAGTAGGTTCTAGAAGACAGTCTTGCCTCACGGCTCATTCCATCCCTGAACCCCCGCCCCCCATTAAACCTGCTCCCTGCCTCCTACCTGATCTCACAAGGATCTCCCAGAAGGGCGCCAGAGCTTCCAGAGTGCAGGACAGGGATGACTGGGCACTGGAGGGCAGGGGAAGGGAAAGAGTGACCAAACGGCCCCAAGGTGGGCAGTGAGGGTCCCACTTTCTCCCTCTACCACCCGAGCTTACCTCCGGCAGGGGGCCCCGGGGGACTCCAGCATGGGGCAGGGGTCACCCAGAAGGGTGTGGAGTGAGGCGCTGACTCCCTCAGCCAGGGAGCGAAGATTGTAGCCACCCTGGGAGAATAGGGTGAGGGGGTTAGGGAAGAACCAGATGTTACCAGGGAAGAGTAGTAGTAACATGAGCACTAGGGTGCTGACTACATGTTGAGCAACAAAGAATTTAGAAGGTGACTTCCTTTCACTCAATGAACAGTGCTATGACATGACTACTACTAGTATCACACAAGTCCAGTGACTTAGGCGAGGCCGTCCAGTTAGGAAGCGGAAATGCTGGGACAGGAACTCATGCTGGACTTGCAAGCTTTGTTATTATGTCCTCTAGGATTTACGGGCTCAGAGATGAAGTGAGTCACTCACCTCCAGAGACAGGATCAGCCTGCCTCCTGCCAGACCCATGAGCAGATGGGTGAGCTGGGCAAACCCTGCTGGAGTGGCGGCCATTTCACCCTGGGGAGACACGGAGGGTCAGTCTGGCTCCAAGTAGCCTCCCTCTGCCTACCTGCCATTCCAGAGAGCCCGCCTTACCTTGGGGTCCCCTTGGAGGGCATCAAATCCAGCGGCCACCAGGACCAGCTGGGGCTGGAACTGAGGGGGGAAAGGACTACATGAGGCCACCTGTCCTCATGGCCCACCCCTCACTGTCACCCTGCACCAAATCATCCCAGACCCCCGGACCTCAAGGGCGACCGGCAGCAGGATTTGCAGGAAAGCAGCAATGTAGTCGGCATCTCGCATCCCAATCTGCAGACAGAGGCACACGATGGTGAGATGGGACGCTCTGCCCTCTGCCTTGAACCACTGAAGGGCAGGGGTGAGCTTCACTCTGGGGGCAACAGGTGGACAGACACTGACCTGGTTCCAAGGCACATTGATGGTATATCCCTGGCCTTGGCCAAAACCGGTGGTGGACCAGTTAGAGGCCTTCAGGTGGGGCCAGAACCGACCCTGCTCATAGCGGTGGATGGAAAAATAGAGCACACTGCGGGCAGAGAGAAAAAAGAGATTGGGGGATTGAGGAGTCAATGCACCAGACACTCCCAAAATACAGCTACCACAGTTGGTTCAACCACTCATTCATTTTCTCATTATTTTCCCTATTAAATCTTTAATTCAAACAGTCATTCATTTTTTTCATGTTTACCTATTACATCACTCACTCATTCATTTCATCTCTTCCTGGAACTCCTCCCTCGGCAAACACTGCTGCCCCCTCAATGCCCACCCAGGTCTTGCTCAGAGATCCTGAGAGTGAGTGGATCTATCTCAGCCCCTGAGAGCTCCTTACCCCATGGGGACACTAGATCATGCCCACCCACCCACCTGTCCCTGTGTCCAAGGTGGTAACAGTAGGACAAACCCAGTGAGTTTGGGAGGCCCACATGGGGCTTTCCATTGGTGGGAGCCAGCTAAGGCTGCCCAGAGCATCAGGCCAGGCTGGGGAGCTTGGTGTTTCTCCTAAATAAAGTGAGAGACTGGGAAGTTGGAGTTAGGAGCTGGTTCTGTGTGTGGAACTGGAGTGGGGGTGCTGGCTAGGGCTCCATGAGGCCAGTGAGGGGACAATTCCTTCCTCACAATACCTTTCGACCACCTCTAGTACTTCTTTTATTATGTAGGTGAGAAACAGAGCACTCAGAGCAGTGAGGGGGATTGACACACAGAACAGATATTGAAAAGACACAATGGTCCCTCCAGCGGGCCGTGGGAGGGCTTAATCCTGACTGAGGCAATCCAAATGAATAATCTCTTATCCATCCATCCATCGGTTCATCGCTCCCTGCCTTGTTCCAGGAAGGATTTAAGGCAGCTTTCTTCCCTTTTTAGGGAAATGCATGACAGTCCCATTTTAATGAATGTTAACAATGTAGTTGTACAATTTAATAAAATTGACAAAAAAAGATTTATGAAATCCAGAAAAATGTATTGGGATTAGGGAAATTTATGTGAAAGCTCTGGTATTGAGTAGGTGGGGAAATGATTGGGTTTTATTTTATTTTTACTCTGATAGGTAAACACCAGTTCTAAACTTTTTTTTACTAAGTTAGCCATTAAAGGGAGAGGAATAGCCCATAGAACATGAAGATTATTATCAGGGGGAGAAACTAACGAAAGAAAAGATGTGAAGAAAGGCAACCCCACAAGAGAGCCACCAGAATTAAGAGAACTAACACTCAGTAAACGAAGCTTATGAAGCAAACAGAAGGAAGTTTTAAAATAAGTTTGACTGGCGCTGGCCGGGTAGCTCGGTTGTTTAGAGCATCATCCGGATATGCCAAGGTTGCGGGTTCAATCCCCAGTTAGTGCACATACAAGAATCAACTAATGAATGCATATGTAAGTGGAATAACAGATCAATATTTCTTTCTCTCCCCTCCTTCCTCTCTCTCTAAAAGTCAATAAATAAAAAAGAATCAAGCAATGAATGCATAAATAAGTGGAACAACAAATCAATGTCTCTCTTTCCCTACCCACTCCTCTCTCTCTTCAAATAAATAAATAAAAATTAAAATATTGATGTCATCACTACAACTTCAACATATCTCTGCCCCTCCATCAGGGAACGGGCTTGTTTTGCAGAAATTAACACACTAAATTAAAAAGAACAACATTATCTTGTTTGCCATTGAGTCAACAAGGCCTTAATAAAATTAATTTTGGACTAATTTTTGAATAAATCACCATTTTATTAGTTATATTATATGTCCTCATACTTAGATATGCAAAAGATGTAAATCCAAAGGAAAGTAAAACAATTGCGAAATAGGTAGTTAGGTCATTATTACAAAATTAAATCTATCTATGGGTTTAATGCCAATTCTTTGTAAAACAACTAAAAGAACATCAAGAAAGCTATTTTGTAATTCAGAGTGGAAAGATATACAATACAACACCGAAAACATTTGTTTTTGTTAATTAGAGCCACCAGGTGACAAAGAGTGCTTCTAGAGACATGGGGTTGGGGTGGGTAATTGATTTGGCATAACTCTAGATTACTGCCAGAAGAATGTCTAACTTTATCTCCTCCAAATAAATTAAAAATATATGTTTAAAAAAGAAAAAAAAAAAAAATTAAAATAAAGAAAGAAAATAAGTCTCACTTCCAGTGAAGGAATGATGAACTGATAGCACAGGTTTACCTCCCCACTCTGCTACGATCCCAGGCAAAAGACATTAAAGGAATGTTAAACAAGTATCCACCCAGAAAGACAGAATGGGAGAAAGGCTTCAGACAATAAGAGACTTCAACAAATCCCTGGAAAGTACTTTGAGGCTCCGGGGGCCCAAGGGATGACCTGGGGTTTCCCTTCTGGAGAAATCAAGCACAGTTCCAGGTCACTGCACACAAAATCAGTCCTGAATAACCAGCTCACCCAATGGCCCATTCACTAAGTTTACTTCTTTCTTTTAACTACTTTGCTTTAATTTTCCTTGTCTTCATAATAGTCTTTTAAGGACCGTCCAGCTTGTCTCCACCCCAAAACCCTGCTGTTGGAGTTAAGAGACAGAGAGATGGGGAGAAGGGAGATTGAAGGGCATGGATAAATTCTTGTTCATTTATACAAACCAGATTACTCAGAAAGGAATGAAAATCACACTGACATCAGACATCTGTCAGCAACATCGAATGCTAGAAAATAATAAAGCAATGTCTACGGAACAGCCCATCTAGATTAGATAATGGGCTATGGGAGCTCGGGATCTATGGGAAGAAGCGGATTCTACACAGTCTGTCCGACAGAAGACTGGATAAACAAAAATTACTCAGTAGCGTCTCCTACTGAGGACTAGTTCAATCACTTTCTGCTGAAAGGGTAAGCTGCTGCTCTTTCTGGAGGAAATCCGGCAGCAGATCCCAGACTTTAAAGCATGCCAACCCTCTGACCCAGTAATCCATGACTGGAAATTCATCCTATAGATATACTCAGAGAAGTGTGAAATTAAATATTTACCGTACTATTCACTGTAGAGTTGTAATAGCAAAACCTGGGAAGCATCGTAAATGTCCTGGAGTTAAATGACCAGAGGTATAGCCATACAATGGAACACTGTACAGCCCTTACAAAGGAGGTACTTTTTAGAAGTATTAACATGGAGCAGTGTCTACCACATGCTGTTAAATGCAAAAAGCAAATTGCCACAGATCATGTAGAGCAGGCATGTCAAACTCGCAGCCCACAGGCTGCATGCAGCCCACCATGAATATTTTTGCGGCACAGCCAATATAACAGTATGTAAGAAACGTTTTAATAAAAATTTCGTAGCTTATTAACAATATCCTGTTATACATAGTTATTAATAATGAACTACAATGTTCGCTAATGACTGGTTACTATAATCGTATTGCATTCTTTTCCCTTATGTGCAGGCGCACCATTTCTCTCCACTAATACTAACAAGCGAATATTTTAGCAGCCGGTTGCCACATCATTAGTCTTGTACTGACTTGTGTGGTGTGCACAACAGGAAATATTTCGCTTTCGGAGAACAAGAAAAATAGTTTTATTTGCGTTACGCTTATTAATTTGTGCAGTTATTCAGTGTCAGGTAAGTTAATGTTCAAGAAAAAATATTAATTTTTATTAAAATGTTCTATTATTTTATGTTAATGATGACTCATTTATTTCAGCCCTTTGTATTCAGCATGTCTCTATAGAAATAAACCTACATTTCTATGAAAATTGAAGCTTTTGTTTTGTAAACCTAAACCTTGTTTATTTGGCCTGTGTTAGCCTTTGAATCTGACACGCTTGATGTAGAGGATTACCCCATTAGGCAGTGTATTAATAATGATAATGAATATTTATACATCTATATGAAAAATTCCGTAAGGATATAACATAAACTATCAACAATTATTTTTGAAGTGATAGGGATTATAGGAGAGTCACTGCTATAGACAGTTCTGTATTATTTTTTATAAAATTTTCAAATTGATTTTAGAGAGAGAAAGGAAGAGATAGAGAAATACCAATGTGAGAAATATCAATTGGCTGCCTCCCGCATGCACCCTGACCAGGGGTATGTGGCCTGACCAGGAATCAAACCCACGCCCCTTTGGTGCATGGAACGATGCTCCAACCGAGCCACACCAGCCAGGGCCTCTTTAATTTTTTTAAAATTGTATTTTATTGGTTTTAGAGAGAGAGGAAGGGAGAGAGATAGAGACTGAAACATCGATCAGCTGCCTCCTGCAACCCAGGCATGTGCCCTGACTGGGGATCAAACTAGTGACCTCTTGGTTCATGGGTCAATGCTAAACCACTCAGTCACACCAGCTGGGCTTATTTAATTTTTTAAATAAATAATTTGTAGTAATCATAATTACAAAAAAATGATGTAGTAATTTGAGGTTCACTCCAGCTCCAGGGTAAATTGGTAAGCAAGATCTCTAAATGTTTGTGGAAGCAAATTTCATCTCTTCCCATTCTTCTCTGTGTGAACCTGTAAGCCTCAGTTCACCCATCTGTAAAATGGGGAACTCAACAGTCCCTGCCTCAGTGAAATTAAGAGCTCAGACACGCAGAGAGCAGCACAGAACCTGGTCCCAGGGCAGGCCCAATGTAATGTGAATGCCTTCCCTTCCCTCCTGGCCCCTTCTGGTTGGGCCTCTAAGGGTGGGGGGTGGCTGGGAATCTAGCATCTGAGGTGGCATGTGGGGGCATACCTGGGGTCCTGGTCAAAGGTAAACTGTGTTCCTTGACCATGGTGCACATCCCAATCCACGATAAGGACCCTGTGAGCGGAAGAGAGGGGGGCGCTGTATAAGGTAATCCAGGTGCACCTGGGGGAAATGCCCACACCAGGCTACCCCACCTGTGCCACCCCCCATCACCGTTGCCCTGCTATTTGCTGCTGACCTCTGAATGCCATGCTTCTGTTGAGCATAGCGAGCAGCCACGGCCACATGGTTGAACATGCAATATCCATCCATAAGACTGTGCTGGGCGTGGTGTCCAGGAGGCCTAGGCAGGACAGGGAAAGCCACAGATTGGGGGCTCCTCCTCTGCAGAGGAGGAACAGAATCTCCCCTGCTCTCTAATCCTGTTAGACCACCAACTCCCCCAGTGCTGATGCCTGCCAATCTGCCAGGAACTGAGTAACTGGAGCCCTTAGACTCTCACCCCCAGTTTACTGCTCTCTCTTTGAAGGAAACTTGATAATGTTCCTTGAAATGATCAGTGTATACACCCTCACACCCAGTCATTTTGCTCCTGGGGACTTAGCCCACAGCCTATATAGCAAAAAGGGTAAAATCACCTGTTTATAAATGGACAACAATATTTGTGCAGCATTTTTTGGAAACAGTAAATGATTGGGGAGAACCAAAATGCCCAACAGTAGGGAGCCGGTTAACTTACTGTTGCACAGTGGCGTTCTACGTGGGTCTAAGCTGTACAGTTAGAGAATAGCTTTTTGAAATGTCTAAGTGGAAAATGCATGGTATGGAAGGGAGCATCTTGAATGCTGGAGCCCTCCCCTAAAATAGGGGAGGAAGGAGAAAGGCTCCATCTTCTGCCTTTCATCAGTTCTTGGGGTGCCAACAATGATAAGATGTACTGTGATTTTTACATGCCAACAACAAAGCAGAAAATGCTGCCAACTGAATTCTAAGATGTCACTGTTTACAAGATGCATCTGAATTTCAAGATGTTACCAATATGAAAAATATGCATCTTAGAATCAACGAAATATGGTATTTACTCCATGAAAACGCAGACTATTTCTGGGGCACACATGAGTTACTGGTTACAGTGACTACCTCCAGGAGAGGAAGCATGTGTCTGGGGGACGGAGTGGGAGGGAGACTTTTTCTTGTACGCCCATTTGCATTTTAAGCACATAAATACCCTACCCATTACAAATATACTACCCATTATCAATACATTTTACACTTGACGGAAGAAAGCGTAGAAACCCAAATGCTGGCAGGTCCTACCTGACAATAGCCATGCCATTCCTGATTTCAGCCCCCAGGACCGCATCCACCAGCCTGAGGACAGAGCCTGAGGCCAGGCAGGCACAGGTGTATGAGTTCTGGAGAGACAGTGGGGAGCCAGAGAGGGAGTGAGGGAGAGATCAGCCCTGTCCACTCAGCTGCTTCCCCTAGGGTGGGGGAGGTGTGGGGATGGGCATCCCCAGGATTGCTACCACCCTCTGCCCTCACAGTTCTCATCCCTACCGGATGCAGATAAACTGAGTCATAGGTGTCTGCTAGGCCTCGGAGTTCTCCCTCATTCATGTATTGGGTTGTCTCCATCAGATCTATATATTCTAGGCTGGGGATACAGACAGGGAAGATGAGATTCAAGGGCCTGCCTCCCTCCTTGGCCCTGAGCCGGGGCCCTGTTTCCTCCCCAGCTAAGCCCTTTATGCACCAGACCCCTGGACAAGCCAGACTTCCTCAATAACAAGTTGTTTACATACCAGATGGTAATAAGAACAATAGCTCATCAGGCTGATGGTATGTCAGGCACCATTCTAAGCACCCAACATATATCAAACCCTCCCGAGGAACTTGTATTTACTAGTCCCCCAGTTATTGGCAATGACAATGAGATTCAGAGAAGTTCAGCAACTTGCCCAAAGCCACAGAGCCCATGAGCTTCCTTCCCAAAGCATCCAGTCTGCCCTGGTGGGCCCAGGGTAGCCTCCTCCCTGTCCCTACAAGGTTACCAAGAATTCACCTGTGAACCAACATCAGCTCTTCCTTTTCAGCAAACCGGGCCTGAGGAGACACAAGGAACAAAGGGCTAAGGTGCGGGCCAAAACCAGCTCCTGCCAGCTCCTGCCCTCCACCCAAGGTGCTGGCCAGGGAACTCACCTGAAAGGACACGCAGCGGTCCAGGAGGCCCTCCTGGATCAGCTGCTCCTTGATGGCATGGAGCCGCTCAGGGCATTCAGGGAAGCTGGGTTGACAGAGATAAGTCACATGAACACACAGACATACACAGGGACACTGGTGAGCAACACAGCTGGTCCTGCATTCTTCTCCATCCAACAGTGCACACCAGAAACTTCGAAGTTACCCCTGATACCTGTTGGCTCCGTTCTCACAACATATCCAGAGCCTGTCCCTCTCCTCATCACCCCCACTGCTGCTACCATAATCTCCCACCTGGGCTCCTACAGTCAGCTCCTCATTGTCCTTCCTACTTCTGCCCTCACTCCCCCAACAGTCCTTTCTCCCCACAGTAGCCAGACACTGGTTAAAATCCAAATCAGATCATGTCCCACCTAAACTCAAAACTTTTTTTGTTTTTTTTTTAGCAATACCAAAGATAAATATTTATTCTCAAAACTTTCTCATGGTTCCCATCTCATCACGCCACATACTTTCCTGCTAGCTTCCCCTCCTGCCTAGACACTGTTTCCACATTATCTTCATGGCTCACTCCCTCACCTCCTTCCGATATCAGTGAGGCACTCCTTGGCCATCCTTTTCCAAACTGAAGAGTTCCCTCCATTGTTCTTTCTGCTACTCTCCCTCCTGCTTCAGTGTTCCTGCGCATCACAGAACTTTTGTTTCTAACCCACTGTATCATTTACTTTGTTTTACTATCTGTGTTCTCCCTCAAAACTGTAATCTCCACAAACACTAGGGTTTCTTTGTTTTGTCTACTGCCATGTCCCTGAAGTCCTTTGCCACTCTGAGTCTTCCATTGGGATAGGGGAGATAGATACTTGAACTGGTAAAACATAGTACATATAATGAGCAAACAATGACATGAGCTAGGAAGATCTCAAAGATTAAGTGTAAGAGCCGGGGGGCGGGGGGGGGAGTAGCCAGGCACAGTCCTCTCTGAGAGTCTCCTTGAGATGGGAATGTTAACTGGAAGAAGAGAAGGCAGAAACGGATCTCTGGAAAAGGGATTGGCCAAGGCGAAGACCTGGAATTGAGGGAATGCCTGGCATGTTGGAAGAGCAGCAAGGGGCCCAGTGTGAGTGCAGTGAAGTGAAACGAATGAGGAAGAGGGACTGGCTGATGAAGTCACCAAGGTGATGTGGCGCCAGGTCACGTGGAACCTAAGAGGCCAAAATGAAGAGTTTGAACTTTACCTTGAAGGTAATGATCTGTCCTTGAAAGATTTTAAGAAAGAGAACATCATCTCGCACATGTTTTTTTAGGCTGCTGTGTGGAAAACAGACAGCATGGATGAGAGTGGAAACAGGAAACAAGTGAGGGGGGGGGGGCCTCTGCAAGTTTAGGTGAGTGATGACGGTGGTGGCAGTGAGAAGTCAGATACGGGATACATTGTGCACACAGAGACAAAAGAATGTGTTGATGGATCACATGTGTGAGCAAATGGAAGGTGTAATTCTTCCGCTTCAGCACAAACGTCTCCTTTTCAAGGATACCTTCTGGGAACCCTGGACGCTAGTCTAAAATCCTTACTAAACACTTTTGAAGACCCTGGTCCTAAGTCCTCCCTCCCGTATTAAACACTTCATTCTGCTGTTGGCTGTTTAATGATCTGCTCTCCTACTCACCTATCAGCTCCTTGAGAAGGGACTCTGTCTGTCTTGTCCAACACATTTGTATCACCAACTCCTGGCACACAGCAGGCACTTAATAAATGTTTGCTGGCTAAATGAAAAGAACCCCTTCAAACCTGAGCCCCACCTCCCTAAGTCATCTGCCGCCAGTCTCTAGGCTAGCGCAAGAAAGGATCGGTTCTTGCTAATGGCTCAGCGTGTGCATATTTGTGTGGTTTGGGGACAGCGGGGGGAGTCAAGTCTCACCTGTCATCCCAAAGGCAGTGGAAGTCATTTAGCTGCTCATCAAACACCAAGCCAGTACCGGAGAGTGTCTTGGCCTCAAGGGTCAGATCCTGCAGGGGAACAAAATGGGAGACACTGATCCATTTAGGGTCTGAGGCCGAGGTAACATCCCGTAATGTCCAAGATGGAGGACCTCAGGGTTGTGACGGTCACAGAAGGCTAAATTATGGCCAGGCCTCTCTCACCAGCCCTTGCATCCCCTCGACTAGGTCTTGCTCTGCTGCTTGGCTGAGCTTCTTCATTCTGCCTTTCTTCTTCACCTCTGCTAGCCTGGGGCTGGGGCGGAGTCCAGTACCCTTCTTAACACCTGGCTTCTGCCAAACAGAGAGAAAGGTCAGAATCCACTGCACGGCCCACTGCTCCCCTTCCCCCTCATCAGGACGGGTCTGGGGCCTCACCGAGATGATGCTGGCGTCCTGGGGGGGCGTCTGGGGGCTGTGTATGCTCCTTCGCTGCCTAGTTGTGGCGGAATCCTGGCCGGTGGAGGTCATGGTCGGGGAGACTTCACCCCTGACGCGGTTCTAGGGGGTGCGGTGGAGGTGACTGAAGGGACTCGGGTATCCTGAGGACCCTACACCCCAGCCTCTTCCCAGGCCCCGCCCCTTATGCTATCCTATCACCCACTGCCGTCCAAAACTCCCTCTCTCTCAAGGCTCTCTCCCTCCACTGGGATGTCCATTCCACCTGGCCCCGCCCATTCCACTAGACTCCACCCCTTTAACACTATTCTTTCTTCTTTCAAAGTTTTGCCCTTTCAAAAAGCAATTACCCTGCCCCCCCTAGATTCAGTCTATTCGAGGGCCCGATCGTTCCAACAAATCACGCCGCTTCCGCTCTACCAAACCATTCCCAGATTCTTTCCTTCCTCTCAGCCTCGCCCGGACCCCACCTCTTCGCAGACTTGCCCTTTCCACCCAATCCCCCGGGAAAATCACCCACCCTTTCAGTCAGCCGGCCCCGGCCCCACTCCACCCCGACCGATCCACCTAACCCCACCCCTTCCCCGCCGCCGGGCACCTTCCACTAGGCCAGATTCCGTCCCTAACGTTTCAACCAGCACCGCTCCTCAGGGGGACGGCCCCTTTCCCCCACCAAACCCCACCCCCCGCCCAAACCCTCCCCCCGACGTTTTCCCAAACCCCTTCGGCCAGATTCCAGCCACCGCCCGCCAACCCCCGCCCCCTCCGTCGACGCCAACCAATCCCTTTGGCTCCGCACAGACGGCCCAGCGCGGCCCAGGCCTCAAACCCCGCCCGGGACTGGCGCCGCCCAACTCCCCGCCACCTGTGAGAGGCTGCCGGGGCCGAGGCCCGCGTCTCCATTGGGCCGGTTCCCTCTACTGACCGCCCCGCTCCCGCCCACACCCTGAGGGCCGCGCTCCCTGAGAGCTCCGCCTCCCGCGAGCTCGCCAACGGCCGGCGGGGACGTCATCATCGCGCGCCGCGGGCCGTGCCGCGCATGCGCGGAGCGCGCGCGCCCGCGGTTCCACACGACGCCGAGGCTCCCGTCCGCCCCGCCCCCAACCGCCGCCGCCTTTGTCCCCGCTGCCCTGGCCGCCGTCCCTCCGCACGCGTCCAGTCACCTTAGGAGCCCTCCGGACCCACGACAACTGTGCCTTGAGGTGACTCAAGAGAGCAAACGGGCAAGCGAACGAGGGAGTTAGGCGAAGGCGGCTTCTCTGCCGCGAGCGGCTTTCCCGCGCTGCGCGCGCTGATGACGTGGCGCGGGCGGGCCGGGGCCTGGTGGAAACTGGAAGGTGGCTGGTGGCCGTCCAGTGGGAGTGGTGATGATGCTAAATGTGGTGAAGATTTTTCTTTTTTAAAATATATATTTTGATTGGTTTCAGGGAGGAAGGGAGAGCGAGAGACAGAAACGTCCATGATGAGAGGGAATCATGGATCAGCTGCCTCCTGCACGCCCCACACTGGGGGTGTGCTCTGACCGGGAATCAAACGGATGCTCGGCCACTGAAACCACACCTGTCGGGCACGTGGTGAAGATCTTCTGAATCCATGTTCACCAGGGTGTGTGGTGAGCAAGGGAACATCCCCGAAAGGAATCACTCACACGTGATTGTGTCTTTCCACAATGCCGGGCTTATCAAGGGGGACTGCCCCCATAAGTAAGCCAATAGATGGACACGCAGGTGACACGCAGGAAGGGAGAGCTTAAGCCATAGAGCAGCGGAGCAAGCCCCACGAAGCCCCAGTCACCCGTGGCCTCCAGGGTTAGAGAGGCGCACGCTGGTCCCAAACCAGGCGTCTACAGCGGCTTCCAGGGGCTGGGGGAACCAAGGTCCTGTTGGGCTCCGAGCTGACACGAGGTACAGCCAAGCTGCCTCGTGGAATGGTCGAAGCTCTGAGTTTTTATAGCCCGCAATGGGCGGCGGCCCCACTCATCTCGGTGTCCAGATGGAGTCCTTATCAGAGTCCCATCCCAAGCGCATTCCGTTACCCCATTGCCTCAGTCTTGGGCATATCGCCACTTGACCTAGCTGTCATGGCTGACAGAGACTCCATATTGGTCTGTCAAACATTGCCCAGAAAGTCTGTTCTGCTCTCCATCTAGACGAGGTGGTGCTCACCACGTGTTACTAACATTCTGCTGCAGAAATGGTGGCGCGGAAGGAGTCTTAATAGGGCAAATAACTGTAATGATAGCAAGTATTAATGTGTCAGGCATTGTTGTAAGCCGCGATTCTGGGAGGTAGTTCCCATTATGAAGGCCGCCCTGCAGATAAGGAAACTGAGGTTACGTGACTTAGCCATGTGACCTTGGGCAAGTTACTGAACAGCTCCGCGCTTCAGTTTCCTCATCTGGAAAATGGTGATAAAATAGTGCCCAGGCCCAGAATGTTCTTGAACAGCAGCTCTCCTGGTCAGCCTCCACCCAGCAACCTCTGCTTCCCAGTGTGTGCCTAGGGGCAGGGGGAGTTAGGTGCCCCTTTGCGGGATGGGGGCGGGGGCGGGGGAGAGGGACAATTCCCTCCCACCCCGGGTCTAAATAGCCCCGCAGGAGGCGGGTTTGTCCTCCTAATCTCCCTTTCTCATTCTTCACCATTTCCTACCGGGCTGTAGGCTGGGGCCGGAAAGATAAGCGGTCTGGGGTTCAGCTTCGCTGACTAACAAACAGATTGACAGCCCCACCACCCACTAGCCGGGCCCTCTAACCCTCCTGAAAACCCTAGTTTCAGCCGCCTTTTCCCTTCCACTCTCTTACTGCCTGAACAAGTCTTTTGTCCCAGTGGAAGAGAGCCACAGCCCTTAAGACCTTTAAACCCCCCCACGTACACCAAAGAACACACAATGATACAATACACCCCGAAGAACCCTCTGAGGTTGTGATGCCTGCAAAGTAATAGAGTAGGGAGTCTTGTAAGGGTCAAGGCCCATTTTTCTGTATAGTCAAAAGAGAGCAGAGGTCGGCAAACTTTTTCTACGAAGGACCAGATAGTAAATATTTTAGGCTTCGTAGGCCACATAGAGCCTCTGGTACCTTCTTCTTTCTTTCCCTTTAAAAAGACAAAAAAGTGGCTGTGGTCTGGCTTGGGCCTGAAGGCTCTAGTTTGCTGATCCCTGCAATCGAGTGTCGGTCTTTGGTTCCCTTCTAGGGACTAAGGGCAGAAGTTCCATGCTTCCTGAGCAGAGGTGTTCCTTTTGTGTGAGGTGTGAGGACAGATTCATGGACAGGGTCCCATCACTTCTGGTGTTTTCCTACTGGGTCAAGTAAATGTCCCTGTACAGCCCTAACCGGTTTGGCTCAGTGGATAGAGCATCGGCCTGCGGACTCAGGGGTCCCAGGTTCGATTCCGGTCAAGGGCATGTACCTTGGTTGCGGGCACATCCCCATTAGGAGGTGTGCAAGAGGCGGCTGATTGATGTTTCTCTCTCATCGATGTTTCGAATTCTCTCTCCTTCTCCCTTCCTCTCTATAAAAAAATCAATAAAATATATTTAAAATAAATAAATAAATGTTCCTGTACAGAGTGAGGCTAGGGATTCCTACAGTTTCTGTAATGTTCTTCTGAACCAAGCAGGGGTTTCTAGACAGGACAAGACGGATGTTTTTAGAAAGCTCCAGACTATGGGTTCCCATAAACATTCAGGATGGGGCTTCTTAGACTGCATTATGACAGGTTCATATGACTGGTTGGTGCAGTTCAGGCTCAGTACAGGTGTTTCTGTACAGCTCCAGAGCTGTGTTCATATAGAACGTAAGATCAGGTATTCATGTCCAGATTCAGTCAAAAGATTATTATTAATTGAGCTGAATTAGGCTACCTGTTGTAACAAACAAACCCAGAATCTCAGGGGCTTAACAAGTAAATGTTTCTTGCTCATACAAAATCCAATGTGAATATTTACTACTGGTTATTCATGGACCCAAGCAACTTCCATTTTGTGGCTCTGCTCTCCTTTGAGTCCTTGGAGTTATCGCTGTTCAGCTGGTAGATGAGAAAGGGAGGATTCCATGAGAGGTTTTTTTGTTTTTGTTAATTCTCACCAGACAATATTTTTCCATTGATTCTTAGAGAGAGTGGAAGGGAGGGAGGGAGGGAGGGAGGGAGGGAGGGAAAGATTAATGTGTGTGTGAGAGAAACATCGATGTGAAAGATACACATCAATGTGAAAGATACACATCAATCCCTTGCCTCCTGTAACTGGGGCCGAGGGTCAATCCTGTAACCCAGGTATGTGCCCTTGACTGGGAATTGAACCCGAGACCCTTTGGTGCACAGGCCCATGCTCTAACCACTGAGCACACCAGCCAGGGCCCATGAGAAGTTCCTATGGGCCAGGCCTGGAAGTCGTGTATGTCACTCTGCTCACTCCATTGACCAGAACTGTCACATGTCCACCTGTCATTGTAAGGGAGGCTGGGAAAGGGAGTGAGTCAGGAAGAAAGGGGGACAGGGTTGATGAGCCTATAGCAGTGTCTGCTTCAGGATTCTGTAGACTCCCCAGAGCTACGCTGTTTCATGTGGTAGCCACTAGCCACAGTCAGGACAGTGGCTCCTGTACAAGGTGAGGGCAAGGCTTCTAGAACAAGGCTGTCAGAGAGAGTCACATCAGGGCTCCTAGACAGGGTCAGGAGAGTGTTTCCAGTGTACGGGCAGGGGGACCTGTTCCAGGTGAGGCCATAGGTGCCCGTATAGGATGAGGTCTGGACTTAAAGCAGGGGGTCAGGACAGGCGCCCCACCACAGGTTCAGGAAAGGATTTTCCATGTAAGTTCAAGACAGGTTCATGTTGAGAGTTGGATCACGGGTTCCTGTGGACTCTGTGGGGTGGGGCGTGAGGTAGGGATTGTTGTGCAGAGTGACGTCAGGACTCATTGTCAACAATGGAAGCAAGGCTCCTGAACTCAATTGGGGTTCCCAAAGAGTTTACAGATGGGGATTTCTTTAAAAAACACACATATTTTTATTGATTTCGGAGAGGAAGGGAGAGGGAGAGAGAGATAGAAACATCAGCGATGAGAGAGAATCATGGATCGGCTGCCTCCTACATGCACCTCACTGGGGTTCCAGCCTGCAACCTGGGCATGTGCCCTGACCAAGAATCCAACCTTGTCTTCCTGGTTCATAGGTGGATGCTCAACCACTGAGCCACACTGGCCGGACTAGATGTTTTTTCAGGTGTTCATGAACGAAAGCAGCTGAGCCTTCCAGCTGTTGTGGTGCACAGTGAGCACCCAGGAGACGGTGCTGCTTGCGGTGAGGAGCCTCTGGGCGGTGTGGAGGCAAAGCCCCGGAGCCTGGCTCAGCCCTGTGCCACCAGCTGTGTGGCCCCGGGAGAGCCACTTAACCTGTCTGGGTTGGGATGTCACCTGACTCTGTGCATGTCCGATGTGAGGGCTTGTTCCATGGGAGAACAGATTCCACTTTAGGGGGAGCAGTTCACCCAGGTGGGTAGGTGTGTTGGGGAGGGAGTTGGCACTGTGGGGAGCTCCCCGCCTGTGGGGTCTAAATGTCCCCCCTGGAGATTATTTTGTCTCCTAATCTCCCCCCTCCTCCTCTACCATTTCCCACAGGGCTGCAGGCCGAGCTGGGCTGAGAGAGAGAAGAGATGAGGGACAGGAGGGCCCATGGACAACCCCAGGGTCTCAGATTGGCCTTCTGCCCTTCTTGCTGGCTGCCATTCCAGCCCCTCTTTCCTCCCATTGCTGTCCTGAACATGTCTTCTGTCCCTTGGAGGTGGGTCCCTAGCTTACAGACTGAAACTATATGTATTGATGCCTCCACAAACACATGTACAGAGCTGCTCACGCTGTCAGCCACTCAGAGGCACCGTGACAGGGCACATGACATGGGATACGCTCACATACACATGCTGTCGCACAAGCACTGCCCTTACCAGACCCACAAAGCTCTCCTGACATGCTGCTAGGTCTCCACATACCATCTACACAGTCCCTGCTCAGCATTCCAGAAATGTTTGTTTATCCAATGCTGAGCCTGGTACACATGCTGTGCCTGGTACACCGTCTCAGAACCACCCTGCGTGGTGCACAGTCACATGAGCACAACCTCACATGTTGCCTCAGCACACCCCGTTACACACATACCCCCACGTCCTCTCACACAGTCATTGTGCCCCGTTCCTCACAGTCGCCTGGTGTCAGGCACACCATCTCTCACAACCTCACCCCCATGGTCACCACCTCACAGAGCAATCAGCCACCACACACTGTCTCTGCCCATGATGTGGGCATGTACACGCCATATCATACACCCTGGTTGCTGTCACAAGCGGTTTCACACACACATCATGTTATACTTGCACATCCCAACCCACTATCATGAAGGGCCACGGGTGCTGTCTCCCAGCCTCACGCCATCACCAGAGAGCCATGGGCACCGTGGCACACCCCCTACCACGGCTCTTTATTCAGTCCCACTCAGACCCACACCTCCAACTTCAGGACATGGGTGCTTTATTTTACAAATCTTTGATGGTCCAGACCAAGGGGTTTGGGGGGCCCAGAGGGTTGGGTTGTAGAGGGACTGTGGAGCGGGACCCCACCCTTGCTCTGAGGCCATGCTCTGTGTCCTCATGAGCTGAGTGGCGCCACCACAGTGCTGCTGGTGGTGGGAGGCATGGGGCCTGTGGGGAAGGAGCCTGTGGGTGAACCCAACAGGGGCCCGGGGAAAGGCATGAGGTGGCTGACAGGCCCTGACAGCACCACGGGGCCCAGGCCTTGGTAGAGATGGGCAGTGCCAGGCGGGCCCAATGCCAAGCCTGAGGCCACTTCCCCAAAATTCCCACCATCGCTGCCCCCAGCCACCACCATGAAGCCACCCGCTGGCCCATCAGCTGGTCCTGCGCCTCCCAGACTCGACCCTCGTTTCTTTTTTCCTTTTCCTGATGCCTTGCGGTTTCTGGTCTGGATACCATCCTTCCGCATGGTCAGTGGTCGGTTCACCTGATGAAAGAGAGGCCATGAGTGTTTCCTAATCTCAGACTTTGGCCTCTGCGTCTCCACCAGGGACACCCTTTCCACCCCATTCCTTAAGAGTAGGGAACTGGGTCAGGACTAGGGGAGCAGGCCCCACCTGTGGCACAGATAATGCCCCAAGGAATCATGAGCTTGTGAGGCCCTAAGCTGGGGAAAGGCTGGCGGAGCCTCTAGCCATAGGACTAGCTCAGTGGTCGGCAAACTGCGGCTCACGAGCCACATGCGGCTCTTGAGCCACGGTTTGCCGCTCTGTTGACTAATGAGTTTGCTGACCACTGGACTAGCTGATGGCTGGAGGGGAGGAGGAAGGAGCTGAGAAATGGAGGAGAGAGAAGGGAGCAGGAGGGAAAAGAAAGTCAGGAAGAAGATGGAGGTGCAGAGAAGAGGGATGAGGGGGAAGGAGGAGGGAGGAGAATAACGGACAAGAGAGGAAGGGGATGAAGAAGAGAGGGAAGGGAGATAGGAAGAATACAAGAAAGGAAAAGGAGAAGGAAGGGAGGGTTGGTGGAACGGGGGAGGGGGCAGGTTCCAAGAGGCAGGGCACACCTGGTGTAATTTGTAGTAGAGTCCGCAGGCATTGCACACAGGGTCCCCGCTGGCATTTCTCCGCCACAGTGTTGTGGTGGTTGTCTGGCAGTTGGTGCACTGGGTACCTGCCCGCTTGCTGACGATCTGGGGGCAGCAAGAATGTGAGGGTCAGTGCACTGGGGGTGGGTGGGTGGGGGACCCAGGAGGTGAGGGTCAAGGTGAAGGCAGGGCTTCCTGGACAAGGCGTAGACTGAGGGTTCTCTAAGGGGCGAGGACATGGCCTCCTGTCCCGGGGCTTTCCAGATGGTGTGGGGGACTGCATCAGTGGTTCTCAACGTTGGCGGACATTGGACTCACTTGGGGAGTCGGAACCAATCCTGATGCCCAGGCAGCGCCCCAGACCAAGTAAATCAACACATCTAGGGAGGGCCCCATGGTGACCCCAGTGTGCAGCCAAGTATGAAAACTGCTGGGCAGGGAGTGGACAGCGTTCCTGCTTGCAGCCTGAGGGTGGGCTGAGGGTAGACACTCCTGTACAGAGCTGGGTCCCTGAGTCGATGGGGCAGGGGGGGATCGGGGTTCTCATAGAGTGTGAGGACAGAGATCCTGCACGGAGTGGGAACAGTAGTACCTGGGTGAGGGGTGGCAGGCCTGGGGTCTTACCAGGCGCTTTTTGGGTCGGATGAGGGGCCTGTTTTGCCCATTCATCTTGTGATAGAGGCCACAGGCATTGCACAGGTAGTGGCCTGTCCTGTCTCGCCGCCACAGCGGAGTGGCCGTCGCTCCGCAGTTCACACACTCCCTGGCCTCTGGAGAGGTGGACAGGGGGGAAGAGGGACCAGGCTCAGCCCAACTTTGCCTTGGACCCCATCCCCCTCCTGAACCCCCCTGTCCCTTTTGGGGAACCTCACCACAGGTGGCCAGGGGCAGGGTTCCACGAAGCTTGGGGGAGGAATAGGCTGCTGGATTGAGGGGGCTTCCGGTGGGAGAAAAGAAGTTATTGGGAAAGTCAGGGCCCCCGTAGGCACTGCTGGGGACAGGGATGGAGGAAGGCACTGCAGGTCCCAGTGTCAGCAGGTCCGGACTCAGTCGCTCTGTCTTTAACGTTTCTAGGAAACTGCCTTTTCCATCCGGGTCTTCTGAGGCCTGGGGTGGGGAGTCCTCGCGGGTGGCGCACACAGTGGAGGGAGGGTAGAGCCCCGTCTTGCCATAGGCCCAGCTGGTGTATGGTGAGCCCCCTGGGATCCCTTCCATACAGTTGAGCAATGGGTATACCTGGAAGACTGTTAGGGGGTGGGTATGGGAAGGAAGAAAGAAGGGGACAGAAGGTCTGACGCCATCCTGCTTTCAGGATGCAGTGGTGCCCAACAGCCCCAGCATGGTGGCCAACCTTCCCCCCTCCCACCTTCCCCCCTTCCCATAGGTTGCCAGAACAGCTGCTGGCCCTGAAGGACTCCTGGATCTGAGCCCCACTGGTCACCCTGGCAGCTGTAGTCACCTGCAGCCATTTCCCAATGGGCTTTGAGCATAACTGTGTGGAGCCCCATGGGCCACTCACAACTAGGGCCACCCCCACCTACTTACAACATTCATTCCTGATGTGGCCTTCTGGGGATGTACATTCCCAGGCCTGCACATACGTAGACAATGTGGTCCACATAGCCTCGTGAAGGCTTCCGGCCCTTTCCAAGATGGCCTCTTTGTTGGGTTCTACCCTAGCCAATGGTCTCCATGGCAACCCCAACAGCATGGAACCCATGCCATAAAAAACACCCAAAGGAGTTACCTGGGGAGTGTCTGTAGGCCTCAGCATCCCTGTAGTAGGCCAGTGCAGCAGCTGCAGCCGAGGCGGTGCTTGGGGCAGTGGAGGAAGCTGCTGCATCCAAGCCTTCAGGCCCAGAGGGGAAGAAGACCCCTGACTCTGGTAGTGAGGACACTAGGGCAGGGTCCACAAACTGGGGCAGGGGCTCAGAGGCCCCCAGGGCCCCCAGGCCAGGGAACTCCATGGGTCCTCTGAGGTTTGACCTGTGAGGACAGGAGGGGTCCTCAGACACTGAAATCATTCCCCTCCACTCTTCTCCACACCCTCTTTCCTCCTTTCTCCCCCCACTCCATCCACTCCATCTTTACATCCCTCCTTCCCATCTCTGTAGGTCCCTTCTCCCCTCCCCTCCTCTCTTTCTTCCCTTACCACTCCTACCTCATCTCTCCCTACTCTTCTACTCTATCTTCTAACTCCCCGTCCTCCTCTCCTTTCCCATTCTCCTCCCCTTCTTGCCTCATTTGTTTTTTCTTCTTCCCTCTTCCTCTCCCTCCTACACCCCTTCTCTTCCTTCCTCTCCTCTTCCTCCCTCCCTTTCCTTCTCTTCTTCCTCCTCCTCCACCCTTTCTTCTCTTTCCTCTCCCTCTTCACTCCCTCCCATCTCTTCTTTTCCCACCTCTCACTCAACTTCCCTTCTTTCTTCTCTCCTCTCTTCCCTCTTCCTTCTCTTTCCACTCCTCCTTCTTCCTCCTCACTCTCCCCCCACCCTTCCCCTTCCCTTACCCCCTCATCCTCTCTCCCTGGTCCCCTTTCTCTTCTCTTCTATCTCTTCCTTCTTCTCTCCTCTCCTCCCCCTGAGCCACCTTCTATCCCTTCCCCCCTTTCTACATCTGCTCCTCTCCTCTCTCCTCTCCTCCTTTTTCTTCATCCTTCTCTCCCTCTCTTTCTGCTCATCTTTCTCTCTGCTCATTTTTCCCTCCTGTCCTCCTCTTCCTCTTCCTCTTCTTTTCCTGCCCCCATCTTCCCTTCCCTCCCCCTCTAGAGGAGTCTGGGTTGGGTGGGATGGAGTGTAGAATTAGAGTCCCATGAACCCTTTGGTCACCCCCTTGGACCTGGGGGTTCACCCTCTTCTGTTCCCCAGTTTCATCCCTATCTGCTGCATCTTGCCTTCTGACTTTCTCAGAAACCCCAAGGTTTCCGGCTTGACTCCCCCTCCCCCACCTCAGTTGGGTCTGCAGACAGAGTTCCTCCCTCATCCATGGTGGGGGGGTCAGTACCCCCCACTGCTTATCTCTGCCATCCCCGCCCAACTTTTGAAATCACCCCAAGGCCACTGGCTTCCTCTGAGAAGGGGGACAGGTGGGAGGTGTTCCCTTTACCCCTACCCACTTCCCTGGGGAGGCTGGCCATAGTTCTGCTTTCTGCTTCCTTCAGCCCCCACCATCCCCAGGCCTCAGTTTCCCCATTTGCCAGATAGGAGGTGGTGGCAGGGCCAAGCTAAGACCTGTGAGATGGCAGCTTGGTCTATGTCCCTTTGCCACTACTCTGTGTGTATCACTGTCTCCCTGGGTCTTTTTCTCTAACACTGTTCCTTTCCTCTCTGTATTTCATATCATTTCTATGTGACCATGATATATATTGCTCTCCCTCTTTCTCTACTTTTATAAATGTCTAGTGGTTTTCTCTCGCTTTGTCTGTCTTTCCATGTCTCTATCTCTATGATTGTTCCTCTCCATCTTTATCTCTCTGTCTTTTTAAAAAATTCTTTATTGTTGAAAGTTTTACATATGTCTCCTTTTCCCCCCATTGACCACTCCCCGCCCGCTCCCGCCCCCAGCACATGCTCTCATCCCCCTACTGTCTGTGTCCATTGGTCATGCTCATATGCATGGATACAAGTCCTTTGGTTGATCTCTTACTGCCCCCTCCCCTGCCTTCCCTCTGAGGTTTGATGTATCTCTCTGTCTTTTTAGAAAGTATGTTTTTATTGATGAGAGAGAGAAGAGAGAGAGAGAGAGAGAGAGAGAGAGAGAGAGAGAAGTGAAGGAAAAAAAAAAACATTGTCTGGGGAATTGAACCGGCAACCCCTCAGTACATGGGACAACACTCAACCAACTGCGCCACACCAGCCAGGGCTATCTCTCTGCCTTTTTATCTCTTTTTGTTTCTCCTTTTCTTCGTTTCCTTTATATCCTTTATATCCTTTTCTCTTTCTCTTCTCTCTCCCTCTCTACTCATATCGACATCTTTCACATTCTGTCTCATTCTGCTTGTTTGTCTCTAACTGCTTTCTCTCCCTCTGGGCCCTCTGGCCTTATTTCCAAATCTGTTTAATATCCCCATATCCTGGACCAGACCCCACTGCACATAGCTCCAGATGAAGACCCAGGAAACGTACCCCTGACTTGTCCTGTGACCCTAAAGGCCTCCGTGTCCCTGTCTGTAGGATAGAGTGATGGAGATAGAATGGAAGGCCCCTTGCTGATGTTAAGGGTTGGGCCCGGGGTTGGGGGTTATGCTGGTAAAAAGATGGCCCTGTGGATGTGCCTACAACCAACCTAGACTCCAGGGTCTCTCCCCAGGGAAGGGGTCTTGTCTCCTCATCTCATCCTCCATCTCTTTCATCTCTGTCCCTCCACGATTCTAGTTGTGAGTCTTTCTCCATCCCCCTACCCCCGTTCTTGTCTCACTCTCATTTCTGTTTCTGGGTCTCCAGCTCTCCTGCTGTCTCTCTATCTCATTCTGAGTCTCTGTTTCTCCTTTCTCTCTCTGCATATCTGTCTCTTGCTCTTTTTTTCTCTATTTTTCTCCTCATCTCTCTTTGTTTCTTCCTCCCTTCTCTCTTTGTCTCCCTGTGTGTCTTGCTTTTTGCCTCTGTCACCACTGTTCCCTTATCCCCTCATCCTCACCTTATTCTCCCATAACCTCCCTCCAACCCCCTCTGACCCGCCTGCATCTGACACCTTGGTGGGTCTAGGGCTGCCCACCCCTCTCCTGGCAGGGGCCCAGCCCCCCCCTGCCCAGTTATCACTCTTCAGACAGAGATAAAGTTTATCTCAAGGCTGGGGGATATGAAAGCTCCTTATCAGCTGCCCCACTAGAGTAAGTGCTGCCCCAACGGGCAGCAGGCAGCAGGCCGGCACCCTCAACTCTCCCTCGGCCCAGCCCCTCGCCCAGTCCCTCACCCCAGGTAACGTCCCTATTCCAGCCATTAAGGGAGGGTCCCTCAGGACTAAAGGGAATAGAGATGGGGTCTGAGGGCAGATGGAGTCTTGGGAGGGATTGAGGGTCAGATAGGGGCTGAGGAGTCAGAGAGGTTTGGGGTATAGCTATGGGGCCTTGGAAAGCAGGCACGGGGTTTGAGGAGAAGAGACAACCTTGAAAGGTCACATTTTGGGATCATAAATAGGTTGGGGAGCAGAGACAAGGTTGAGGATCAGGGTGAAGTTTGAGAGTCAGAGAGAAAGTTGAGAAGTTAGAGATGTAGTTTGGGGGTCAGAGATGGATTCTGAGTGTCATGGAAATAAGTTTGGGGATCCAAGAGTTTTAATAGAGCAGAGATGAAGTTTAGGGGGTCAAAGATGGGTTTGGTCAGGCAGAAATGTGTCTGATGATTAGAGATGGGTTATGGGAGCATAGGAGGAGTTTCAGAACTGAGATAGAATTGGAGTAGAGAAAGATTTGGGGCCAGAGAGACCTGTCGGACAGACATTTGGGGGCTGAGATGGGGTTTAGGGAAGGCAGACACAAGAATTAATGCGACAGTACAGACTTGGAGAAGTAGACTTGGTGTTTGGGGTGGCAAAGGCATTTTGATGAGCAGGCAAGGATTTGGGGGAGACATGGTTTTGGGGGATCAGAGAGAAGTCACTGGGAACAAATACAAGGTTTGAGAGTCAGAGATGGGAGTAAGAGGATGGAGCTAGGGTTTGGCAGGCCAGAGATAGGTATGGGGGTCAAAGGGAGAAATTAGGGCAGAGGCAAGGATGTTGTAGAGCAGATAGGGTTTGGGGAGCAAAAATAGTTGGGGTCGGAGAGTGAATTTTGGGGGAGAATTTATAGACAGAGACAAGTTCAAGTGAGGAAAATCAGATTTGGGGCAGAAGTAGGATTTGGGGGATAAAAACATGTTTTAGGGGCAGAGATGAGGTATGGGGCGCATTAAGGGATCAGAGGAACGTAGATATTTTGGAAGGTGTAGATGGGAGTCAGGGCAGAGAGTAGGGTAGGGGGGTAGGTTTGGGATAGGAATGGGGGCTGGAAAGGCAGAGGTGGTCTGGAGGATCTACCAAGGGATTCAGGGGTGGTAGACACTGTGGGGGCCAGGGGTAGGTTGGGGAACCTGAAGCAGGCTAGGGGGATAGCCTTGAGGTAAGAGGCAGCAGGCCCGGAGTTTGCCTTGCTGGGGACTCTCGGGGGGCTGAGACTGACCTGGGCTGGTTGGTGCAGAGGGTTCAGCTGCTTTGGGGATGTGGCGAGCTCAGTGTGATCCCAGGGGGTGTCCTGCCTGGCCTTGGCCTTTGAGGCTCCCTTCCTCCTTCTCTCCCTCCCTCCCCTCTCCCTCCTCCCTCCTCCCCAGGGAGTGGCTGGTGCAGCAGTGGGTGGGGCAAACCAGGGGAGGGGGTGGGCCTCCTGCTGGTGGGGTACCTCTTCGGCAGTGGGGACCCTCCTCCATCCCATCTGCCCACCCCATGGATTCTTGGACCCTGTTTGACTTGGGCTCCCATGGACTTCAGTGTCCAACCAAACAATATGGGCTGAAGCCAAGATAAAATGAAAATAGCAGATGTGGTTTCATGACTCTGCTCGGCTTTCCAGTGGGTGTTGGTAAAACCCCTACTATGTGCTGGGCCAGGTGTGGGCTGGGCACTTATGTATGTGAGTCTTACTGGCCATAGCAATAGGAGGGGAGTGACTGTACCCATTTTGCAGGCAAGAAGAATGAGATTCAGAAAGGTTAAGTAGGATTTAAACCAGAGCCCATGGGACATTTTGACGACCCAGGCCCAGCCCAGGGGCCAGGCCCGGGCTGGTGGGAGGCAGGGGCACACTCGCTCAGCACCCCACTGGGGCTTACGCCAGCTCTGGCCTGTCTTGGGGCAGCAGATAAGTCTTATCAGATGGAGGCCACGGTGGCTGTTGGCTCCGCGGTAACAGGCTGACTTGGGATGGGGGGCGGAGCCGGGGGGCACCCAGGGACAGCGGCCTCAACTTCTTGCCCGCCATGCTGCTCTGGTGGCGGGAAACAGGTGGAACCAGGGGTTAGTTCCTCTGCCAGTCCTTGAGGAGTGGGATGGGGTGGGGGAAGGAAAGGAGAAATTGGAGGGATAAAGAAGAGTGAGACACAGAAAGAGAAAGATGGAAATTGGGAGACTCAGAGAAATAAAGAAAGAAACAGAGCTGGAAGGAGGCACAGAAAGAGGAGAGACAGAGGGAGAGAGACGCACAGAGAGAGCCAGAGACCGTTAAAAACAAATACACAAGCCAAGAGAACGAGAGACAGAGATGGACTGAAGGGAAAGATAAAGCCTGGAAACGACAGAGGCCAACAACAGGTGGAGAAACAGGAGGGAGACAAAGTGGATGCTATAGAGAGGGGGACAGAGACAGACAGAGATTCAGAGACAGCCAGCTTGAGAAGAAGTCCATGAGGTCCCACGTGGCAGCCGGGTATTCCCTGGGCAGGTGGTGCTGAGGGTGGTGGGACAGGGGAAGGTGGACTGATGTGGTCTCATGTGGCCTGTGGCTCTGCCCTCCACCTGCTGAGAGGGACCCTCAGAGAATCGCTGGGCCTCTGCACCTCAATCCCCACCTTCTTGCCCTGTCCTACTTCCCCCCGAATGGTAACAGCAGTGACAACAACCAGTGTCTCATGCTATCATAGACTCATGCCTGGCCTGTTCTGAGCGCTTTCTCTGTATGAAAACATTGGGCGCATGTGCACAGTCCACAAAGTAGGTGTCCAACTTGGGTCCCCATAGGGAAGGAGGTAAGACTACCCAGTCATGGCCCCAGAACTCCATGGGACAGGGAGCTCTCCTGACCACTCATTCTACAGATGGGGAGACCGAGACCCACTGAGGGCAGAGGGCAAGGATGGAGCCCTGGGTCAGTGGGGTCTGCTCACCCATGGACCCACCCCAGAGGGAGTTTCCCATCCTCATCTTGTCCCTCTGGCCTCAGTGTTCTCATATGCAAAATGGGAGTTTTAAGGAGGAAAGAGAGCAAGGCCACTACTACGAATTTATTGAGCTACTGCTATGTGCCACGCCCATGTTGAGCCCTCATTGGTAGGAATGAAGACCCAATGACCTAAGTGAAAATGGTTTCAGGAATCCACTCTGGAGCCAGCCCACCCTCATTTATAGACCGCCCTGCCACCGACTGGCCGTGCGGCCTTGGGTGACTTGCTATCTGCTCTGGACCTCAGTTCCTCATCTGTAAAGATGGGGTAATAATAGTGGCTACTCCATAGGGTGACGGGGCCACTAAACAAGATTGAATCCATTAAATGATTTTAACTCACTTGAATCTGAAATCTCAATAACTGTTAAGTATTCTTATTTATTTATTGAGTACCTACTGTATATGAGGGATAGTACTTGGACCTTTTTTACTAGAATTACTACTAATTCTTTTTTTTAAAAAAAATATATTTTAATTGATTTTTTACAGAGAGGAAGGGAGAGGGATAGAGAGTTAGGAACATCGATGACAGAGAAACATCGACCAGCTGCCTCCTGCACACCCCCCACTGGGGATGTGCCCGCAACCAAGGTACATGCCCTTGACCGGAATCGAACCTGGGACCCTTCAGTCCGCAGGCCGACGCTCTATCCACTGAGCCAAACCGGCTTTGGCATACTACTAATTCTAATATTGATGCTAATAATATGCTGATGCCAATACCAATTCTAATTACTAGTACTAATTCTAATATTGATACTAGCACTAAGACTAATTTTAATAATATAGTAATACTAATGCTACTTCCAATTTAGCAGTAATACTATTGTTAATACTATTTCTAAAACTAATAATTATTATTCATCCTAATTCTACCAACAACAATAATGATAATAATACTGATCTGGATACTTTTCTTAGCACTAATATAATAATAACAACAACAGCAACAATGCTTGCCAAGCCTCCCCAGGCACTGTGCTAGGTGCCTTCCCTGCATCATATTATCTATCCCATTCTCACCAGGTCCTTGTGTGTAAGGGCATATAATTGCCCCCATCTTCCAGACTGGAGTAGGCACAGAGAAATGCAGATGTTCGTCCAAGCCCTAGGTTCTTGTCTCAGTTCTGACACTGATTTGCTCATGATTCCTGGGCAAGCCACACTCTGAACCCAGTTCCTTCACCTGGAAAATGGGCGCAATCAGAGAATCCCCATCAAATATTGTTGAGGTGCCACTCAACACAGGGCCTGCCTGGCACACCATCAACAGTGAGCTCTGTAAAGGTAACTCTCCTCAGTGTTAGCATTAGAAACAGCAGTTGCAGGGTAGGGCGAGAGGTAGGGAAATCTGTCCTCCAGGGGAAGGGCAGGCTGGAGGCACATCTCACATAAGGATTTGGCTGCTAGACTCATGGCCCATTTCTTCACAACTGGAGGGAGAAGGGGCTCAGGAAGGGAAGTGAAGGGTGGGAAATGGGGGCCTCAGAGCCCTGCCTTCATCAAGAGCTAGAAACTCTAAGGCTCTGAGGCCAGGCCTCACCCTATTCCCTCCCCCATCCCTGTGGAGGGGGCACAGGCCCAGAAGTCTGCGGCTACAGTTCAGCCAGCAGGGAGGCAGCTGGGAGTGGGCAGATAAGGGAATCAGTGGGGCCAGGCCAGGCTTTGGGGGAGACCCACGAGGGCGGGAGGTGGGGGTGAGGGTGGGGGTGGAGTGTCCCAGCCAAGCATCCACTTTGTCATTTGAGACCAGCCCCAACGTCCTCTCTTCCTTGAAGTCTTCCCTGACTGGTTCCTCCTCTCCTGGCATCTTTCAGGGTTCTAGAGCTTGGTGCCAGCCCAGGGCATTTGGACTACTCATGCCTCTTGCAGATTGTGGAGTCCACCAGGATGGGGACAGACCCCCGCCTTACTTACTTCAGATGCTTTTAAAAAGAAACGCTATTACAGATACAGTTGAAGTCCTTGCACCAATTCCATCTCCCTTTCTCCTTCCACTGCCTTGAGTTCGGTACTTCTCTTCCTCATGAAGCTTTTTATTCCATTAGTACATATGTATAAACAATATGGGATACTGGGGCTTGGGGGCTTGTTTTTGAACTTCATATAAATGGAATCATACACTATGTGCTGCTTTTGCTCAGCATAATGGCTGTGACATTCATCCAGATTGTTGTGTGTATCCATAGTTCATTCTTTTTTATTAAGATGTAATTCATATACCATAAAATTCACCCTTGTAAAGTATATATATCAGTGATTAGTCTATTCACATAGAATTGTGCAATTATCAACACTATCAATTCTAGAACACTTTCATCACCCCCAAAAGAAGCCCTGTACCCCATTAGCAGTTATTTCCCATTCCATTTCTGCTTCCCCCAAGTCCCTGGCGATACTAATCTAATTTCTGTCATGGATTTGCCTGTTCTGGACATTTCATATAAATGGAATCATACAATATGAGGAACAGAATGGCAGGTAATTCTGTTTAACTTTTTGAGGAACTACAAAAGTGTTCTCCACCGAAGCTGTAGGAGGGCTCCAATTTATCCACATCCTTTCCAACACTTGATATTATCCTGCTTTTTTTAAAAAATATATTTTTATTGATTTCAGAGAGGAAGGGAGAGGGGGAGAGAGATAGAAACATCAATGATAAAATAGAATCAGCAATTGGCTGCCTCCTGCACACCCCCTACTGGGGACTGAGTCAGCAACCCGCACTTGCTCAGCACTCAACCACTGAGCCACACCAGCGGGGCTCAATATAGTTTTGATTTGCATTTTCCTCATGACTTATGATGTTGAGCTCTTTTTTATGTGGTTGTTCACCATTTGCACATCTTCTTTAGAGAAATGTCTGTTCAAATTCTTTGCCCATTTTTAATTGGGTTGTCTTTCTATTGTTGAGTTCTAAAAGTTCTTTGTATATTCTGGATGCTAGACTCTTATAGATATGATTTGCAAGTATTTTTTCTTATTTGTGGGTTGCCTTTTCATTTTCTTGAGAGTTACATTTGAAGCACAAAAGTTTTTCATTTTAACAAAGCTCAATTTATTTACATTTTCTTTGATTGCTTATGTTTTAGGTATCATATTTAAGAAACCATTGCCTAACGCAAGGTCACAAAGATTTATGCCTAAGTTTTCTTTTTTTAAAAATATATTTTATTGATTTTTTACAGAGAGGAAGGGAGAGGGACAGAGAGCTAGAAACATCGATGAGAGAGAAACATCGGCCAGCTGCCTCCTGCACACCCCCTACTGGGGATGTGCCCGCAACCAACGTACATGCCCTTGACCGGAATCGAACCTGGGACCTTTCAGTCCGCAGACCTACGCTCTATCCACTGAGCCAAACTGGTTTTGGCTATGCCTAAGTTTTCTTATAAAAGTTTTATAGTTTTAGGTCTTATATTTAGGTCTTTGATTCATTTTTAAAATTTTATTTTTTATATAAGTTTATTTTCTTAAAAAATTTTAAAATATATTTTTATAGATTTCAGAGAGGAAGGGAGAGGAAAGAGAAACATCAATGATGAGAAAGAATCATTGATCAGCTGCATGCCTCCTACTGGGGACTGAGCCCACAAGTGGGGCCTGTGCCCTGAATCAAACTATGATCTCCTCACCACTGAGCCAGACTGGCTAGGCCTTTGATTAATTTTGAGTTAATTTTTGTATCTGGTGTGAGTAGGGGATCCAAATTTATTCTTTCATTTATGGATAAGCTGTCCCAGCACCATTTGTTGAAAAGACTGTTTTTTCTCCATTGGCTTGTCTTGACATACTTGTCAAAAATCAATTGCCCATATATATTATTTCTGACTCTCGATTCTATTTTATTGATCTATATATCTTTTTTTATGCCTGTACCACACACTCTTGATTACTGTAGGTATGTAGTAAGCTTTTAAATTGGGATGTGTGAGTCCTCCAACTGTGTTCTTGTTTTTCAAGACTGTTGTAGCCTGTCAGTGGCTCAGTTGGCTGGGCTTAGTCCCATGCACCAGGAGGTTGCTGGTTAGATTTCATCAGAGCACATGCCCGGGTTGTGGGCTTGATCCCCAGTAGGAGGCATGCAGGAGGCAGCCAATTGATGTTTCTCATCAATGTTTCTATCTCTCTCTTCCTCTCCCTTCCTCTCTCTGAAATCAATAAAAACATTTAAAAAAATAAGATTGTTGTAACCATTCTGGGTCCCTAGCATTTCCACATGAATTTTAGGATTAGTTTTTCAATTTCTGCAAAGCAGCAAGATGAGATTCTGATAAGGATTGCATGAAATCTGTAGATCAATTGGGGGAGTATTGCCATCTTAACACTATAAACTTGTTTATCTGTAAACATGTGATGTCTTTCCATTTATTTAGGTATCCTTTAATTTCTTTCAGCAATGTTTTGTAGTTTTCAGTGTATAACTCTTGCCCACCTTTTGTTCAATTTATTACTAATTGTTTTATTGGTTTTGATGTTATTGTAAATGAAATTGTTTTCTCAATTTCACTTTTGGATTATTCATTGCTAATGCATAGAAATATGATTAAGTTTTGTGTGATCTTAAATCCTGTAACCTTGGTGAGTTCATATGTGTATATACAGTATGTATATACATGTACGTGTATATGCATATGGTATATATCATGGTTTTGTTGTAGGTTCCTTAAGATTTTCTGTGTACAAAAATGTCATCTGCAAATAGAGATAGTTTTACTTCTTTTTTCCAATATGAATGACTTTTCTTTTTTTCTTACCTAATTGCCTTGACTAGAACCTCCAGTACAACGTTGAATAGAAGTGGTGAGAGGAAGCATCCTGGACTTGTTCCTGATCTTTGGGAGAAAGCTTTCTGTCTTTCACCATTAAGTATGAGGTTAGCTGTAGGCTTTTGATAGATGCCCTTTGTCAGGTTGAGGAAGTTATCTTATATTCCTAGTTTGTTGAGTGTTTTTATCATGAAAGGGTGTTGAATTTTATCAAAAAAAATTTTTCTGCATCTATTAAGATTATGTAGTTTTTGTACCTTATTCTATTAATCTGGTGTATTTACCTTGATTGATTTATAACCAATCTTGCATTCCTGGTTATGTTGTATTATCCTTTTATATGTTACTGAATTCTATTTACTAGTATTTTATTAAAGACTAGAGGCCCGGTGCATGAAATTCGTGCATGGGGGGGGTGTCCCTCAGCCTGACCTGCACCCTCTCCAATCTGGGAGCCCTCAGGGGATGTCCTACTGATGGCTTAGGCCCGCTCCCTGGGGTTCTCTGCTCTCTCTGGGGCCTGCCTGCTCCACACCGTGGTGACTGCCAAGCAGGCCATGCTGTGTTGTGCCTGCGGGCCGCACTTGCCTGATCCTTGGCTGCCGCAGCGATGGCCAAGAAGGCCATGCTGGGAGCTGCCTGCGGGCTGCTCCTGCCTGCTCCTGAGTCACTGCGGTGATGGGCAAACAGGCCATGCTGGGAGCTGCCTCTTCCCTGCTGTCAGTCTCCACGGAGGTGATGAGGTTAGTTTGCATACTCACTCCTGATTGGCTGGTGGGCTTTGTGAAGTGATGGTCAATTTGCATATTTCTCTTTTATTAGTGTAGATTTTTGCATTTATATTCATGAGATATTGGTCTGTAGTTTTCTTGTTATGTCTTTGTCTGGTTTTAATATCAGGTCAGTGCTGGCCTCATGAGATTATTCCCTTTTATTACTGAGGAGTAGTTCATGGAATGGATATACCATGGTTTGTTAAACAATTCATCTGCTGATGGACATTTGGATTGTTTCTAGTTTTTCCCCTATTACAGCAAATCTGGAATTTACAAAATCATATTCTTCTTTCTAAGCACAAACATGTGAAAGAGTTTCTCCAGGGGTGGGGGATATCAGTTCATCTATCCGTCCATCTACCCACCCACCCAACTATCCATCTACCCACCCAGCTAAACATTCAGTCATCCACCATCTGCTGCCCACCTCTCCCTCCTTTCTCTCCCTCCCTGCCTCCCTTCCTTCCCTCCCTTCCTCTTCCTTCCTTCCTTCCTTCCTTCCTTCCTTCCTTCCTTCCTTCCTTCCTTCCTTCCTTCCATAAATCATCTATCTCCAGGCACATAACATCTGGATTCAAAGTAAGCTGTCTTTTAAAAATAGGCAGGAAACCTGCTACAGCTTTTGGCAAAACCTTTCATGTGCAAAAGCACACATCCTTACACATCCTCTCTTCCCAGCATTTTTGGGGCTCCCTGAGGGTTCACTCATCTGGGTGGGGACTGTTTAGACACCAAAGTCCACAAGACTAGGGACTCCCTCACCTCAAATAGACTCTCATACATGCTCCTTTATCCATCACTCGTTCATTCAAGAAGCCATACTCTTCCCTTCCCTCTGTGCCTACCTCATGTGCTGGTTCTTCCCCTTGTTTCTGAACTCTGAATGTCTCTAGACCTCTTCTCTAGTTGACATTTTCTCTCTTGGGGAACTCATCCAGTCTGTCACACGTGGCTCCCTCTTCCTCCTCACTAGTCTCCTGCTGTTACCCCCCCACACACCGGGCACCTTCATGCTTTAGGGCCTTTTCACTGGCTTTTCTCTGCCTGGTATGCTCTTCTTCCAGCCGTCAGTGCAGCTTCCCCCTCATCTCTGCAGGTCTATGCTCAGATGTCTCCTTCTTAGTGAGCTTTCCCCTGACCGTCCTATTACACATTGGAAACTGCCACAGTGATGCTTATCTCAGGTCCCTTTTTTCCATGTTTTCTTTTCCTCCAAAGTATTTATCATCCTATAACATACTTAGTATTTTCCTTGCTTAATTTTATGTATTTTGTATCTCTCCCACTAGAACGGTAGCTCTACAAACAAAGGTTTGCTTATCTCTTCTGTTCAGTGCTGTCTCTCCAAAGCCTGGAACAGGGCCAAGCACCCGGAGGTGCTCAATATATGTCAGGAGCTGAGCCTCAACTGAGATGAGTTCGGACTTGCTAGATCCAAAGATAGAAAGTTCCACATCCCCTGGGGGTGAGATCAGATAAGGCACACCAAGAGGAGGTAGTATCTGGGATGCTCCTTGAAGGTCCCATCATAGAGATCTTGGGGTTCAGTGAGGCTTCTGAGGTGGAAACATCAGGCATCACCTGGAAGGAGTGAGATGAGTCTAAAAGGATAAAAAAAGATAGGTTCATGGGCAAGGAGAAATCTGTCGGAGACCTTGAATCCCAAGGGCCTGACTCTGGATTTGGTTGTCAAGAGATGTCATACCCTAGTCTCTGATCCCCAAACAGCTCAGAGGCCTTATGCGCTAGACAAACACCCATATGTAAGGCGAGACAATAATAACAAAGAGCTTATATTAATTGAGAGGTTATTAATTTATTGGGGCAGCTTGGAAGGAGAACATTCAGTCATGTAGGTTTGGTCCCAAACCCATCTCAGGTTCCCCAGCAGGATGTGTGAAGTGCCTAAGTCATCAGTTCTTGGAGGCCTCTGGGTCTGGTGAGGGTCTTGGGGAAGAAAACGGGCAACACTCCAGGGAACAAAATGGAGGAGGCGAGCTTCAATCATGGGGAAATATAGTTGGACACCTCAATCAGGTTTCCGTCAGGGTCTCGGAAGTAGATGGACATAATGGGCCCTTTTGCCCCAGTTCTGGGAACTGGACCCTCCTCAATAGGGACATCACAAGCCTGAAGTAGGAAGAAAAGACAAAAGTCATTCATTCTATTCCATGTGTGAGACCAAAATTTAATTCTTTATAGTGGCCTAGAAGAGCCCTGTATCTTTCTTTCTTTCTTTTTAAAATATTTTTTATTGATTGTTTACAGAGAGGAAGGGAGAGGGATAGAGAGTCAGAAACATCGATGAGAGAGAAACATCGATCAGCTGCCTCCTGCACACCTCCTACTGGGGATGTGCCCGCAACCAAGGTACATGCCCTTGACCGGAATCGAACCCGGGACCCTTCAGTCCGCAGGCTGATGCTCTATCCACTGAGCCAAACCAGTTGGCATACCCCTGTATCTTTCTGACCTCATCTACCATTCTCGCTCTGCTCCAGCCACATTCCAGCTCTATGGCCTTGGGCAGATAAATGCTCTGTACCTCAGTTTCCTCATCTGTGAAATGGGGATGATGATAATAATGTCTAGTATTAGTTAGTAAGTGGTAGAGTCAGAATTTAAACCCAGGCAGTCTAGGCCAAAGTTCATACTCTTTACCCCTATGCTTGCGCTACTTTACTTTCAAACAAAACTTTTTCACTGATATTTTCCCAAAAAGAGTCCAGGATATTTGCACAGAATACATTTAAGACCTTGATCTGTTTTCCCCAACAGGAGAACCAATGCCCCCTTTACATGAAATAATTTTAAGTGTTACAGGGACACCAACATTAAATAATAGCAAATTACAAATGATTCCTTCTTCAGTCCTTTTGATTAGAGCAAGAAGAAAGACTCCGCTGGATGCTAACAAGTCCTTAGCACCTCCTTAGCCACTTGCCAGATCTCCATTTGGAATGTCAGGCCTGGAGCGTTCAGGGGATGGAAACAGATAGAATGGAATGACATTGTGATGCTTTCATAACTATTTGTTTTTACAGTTACCTTCCTTTTGTGCCAAGATATAATGAGTTTTTCATTTATTTGGTTGAACATTTTCTTTTTACATAAATGTATTTATAGAAAGATCATTTAGGTATACTTTTTTACAAGGGTAATGTAAAGTTTCCTTTTAAAATGCATTTGTTTAAGTGAAAAAAAGATGTCAATAAAAATAATGAGTAAACAATTGTGCGCAGGCATTATCTGGATTCAAGGAAACATCTTATGCCTGAAGTTTGAGGAAGACCTCCCTGGGTCATGCTTCTGTTTTCCCTGCATCTGCAGCAGCTTTCTCGAAAAGAATGGAAGTCTGACTCACCTTGAGGTGCTGGGCCATTTCATTCAAAGGTACCTCTGTGATCAGACATATGTCCAGAGAGCCAGGAACTGGGTGAGCAGCTTTGGGTTCAAATTCTTTTCCCACTTCGTGAAGGTTAAATTTCTGGTCTCCAAAACACAATGCTTTCCTGTCTCCCTATTGGGGGAGAGAAAGCAACCTAGAGTTACACCACCAAGGTGAGTGAGGCAAAGCCCCTTTGCCTCCCCCAACAAGGTTTAAAAAATGTAGAACAGGGCCCAGCTGGCTTGGCTCAGTGGTTGAGCATCAACCTATGAATTAGGAGGTCACGGTTCGATTCCCAGTATCAACTGATGATTTTCTCTCATTATTGATGTTTCCCTTTCTCTCTCCTTTCCTCTCTGAAATCAATAAAATACATTTTTTAAATGTAGGAAAGGGCTATTTAATGGAAAAACACACACAACAACAACCCTGTGCCCCACCCCAGTCTCATTCCCTACAGTGAAAACAGAAGCATGACCCAGGGAGGTCTTACTCAAACTTCAGGCATGAGGTTTCCTCAAATCCAGGCTTTTAACGTGTGTGTGTGTTTATTTCTTCTGGAAATTATTTCCTTATCTCCAAATGTGTTTATACTATCCATCACAGAAACAGCAGTTTGTCAACTTAATATAAATTTTCCCTTTTTTCTTATAAACACAACCCAAATTATATCAGCAGAGGTTGTGTGTGGGGCTTCTGGGAACCTCCCAGCCTCACAGAGCTGGAACTTTTTGCCCATTCACTTCCTCCTTCTTCCCAGCCAAGGCCCAAGCCCTGACTGCCTGCCTCTCCAGTGGTTGTTAAATGAGAGAAAAAGAAAATTCTGTCTTCTTTACACACTGTTAGTTGGGTTTTCTTTTATGTGCCTCTAGACACAGTCCCTAACTGATGTGTCACTATTTCTTGATTTAACAACTTTATGGGCCCAGCACACTTCCGCTGCGCAACTCTGCTCCCCGATTTAACAACTTTAGACATCTCTGTCCTCTCCCTATGATACAGGAGAATTTAGCTCATCCACATTACTACCCCTCCCAATAGAATTCTATCATTTTGTTTCTGTGATAATTTATTTTTTATTTTTTAAATTTAAATTCTTTATTGTTGAAAGTATTACATATGTCTCCTTTTCCCCCCATTGACCTCTCCCCCGACACTCCTGCCCCCCAGCACATACCCTCAAATCCCTACTGTCTGTGTCCATTGGTTATGCTTATCTGCATGCATACAAGTCCTTTGGTTGATCACTTAGCCCCTCTCCCACCCTCGCCTGCCTTCCCTCTGAGGTTCAATGGTCGATTCCTTGATAATTTTTAAATAACCCATTTGTACCTGTATGTTTTGATAGATGAACTACAGCTAGTGTCCCATTGACCCTACTATTCTTTTCTTCATGTCTCCTCCCTCTCCTGTGCCTTTAAACCTCTGCCATTCTTTTTTTTTCTTTTGTTTTTGTTAATCCTCACCTGAGGATATTTTTTCCATTGATTTTTATAGAAAGTAGAAGGAAGGGAGGGAGGGAGGGGGAGAGAGAGAAAAACATCGATATGAGAGAGACACATCAATTGGTGGCTTTCTACATGTGCCTCAACTGGGGCCAGGGATTGAACCTGTAACCCAGGTACATGCTCTTGACCGGGAATCAAACCTGTGACCCTTTGGTGCATGGACTGACACTCTAACCACTGAGCAATACCAACCAGGGCAATCTCTCCCATTTCTTATATCATTTTTATGTTTTTTTCTTTTATATCACCACTAGAGGCCCGGTGCATGACATTTGTGCACTTGCTGCGGGAGGGTCCCTCAGCTTGGCCTGTGCCCTTTCTCAGTCCAGGAGCCCTTGGGGAATGTCCAACTGACAGCTTAGGTCTGCCGCGGGGAGTGGGCCTAAGCCAGCAGTCAGACATCCTTAGCGCTGCTGTAGAGGCGGGAGAGGCTCCTGCCACTGCCGCTGCTGCGCTCACCAGCCCTCAGCCCGGCTTCTGGCTGAGCAGTGCTCCCCCTGTGGGAGCACACTGACCACCAGGGGGCAGCTCCTGCATTGAGCGTCTGCCCCCTGGTGGTCAGTGCGCATCATAGTGACCAGTCGTTCCGCCATTCAGTCGATTTGCATATTACCCTTTTATTATATAGGACTAGATGCCTGATGCACGAAGATTCGTGCAGAATGGGCCTTCCTTACCCTGGCTGCCGGCACAGCCTTTGCTCCAGCCTGGAGCCGCCTTTCTGCCTTCCCACGCTGCCCAGAGCCCTGAGCGGCTGGGGCAGTGTAAAACGCCACGGAGACGATGCAAGCGTCCCACCCCCTGCCACTGGGCGCCTGCGTATGCAAATTAACCCACCATCTTTGTTGGGTTAATTTGCATACTCACTCCTGATTGGCTGGTGGGCATCACGAAGGTATGGTCAATTCGCATCTTTCCCTTTTATTAGTGTAGATGATTGATACCACATCTACTCTATCAGAAAATAACTTTATTTCACTTTTACATTTGAATGATAGTCTGGTTGAGTATAGAATTCAAGGTTGCAAGTTATTTTCCAATAGCCTCTTAAATAGGTGGCTTCGTTTTCTTCCTGAATCTGGTGTTGCTGATAAGAAGTCTGATATTAATCTGTTTTTCATTCTTTTGTAGATGATACATCCACCCTACATTCTTGCAGCTTTTAGGACTTGGTTTGATCCTAGATGTACTGAAATTGTATTCCGCTGTGTCCATGTATAGAGAGTTGAGGCATCATATGCTTCATTATTACTATTGGCCCATGCAAGGCCCCTCTGTAGTTTTCGTTATGCATTTATTCTTTTTATCTCCATTCTCTTAGTCAACCATTATAATGTGTTTGATGTTTGGTTTTAATAAGTTATTGTAAAAGCTGTACTATTGTTCTGTGTGCGTATAAGTGGTACCATGCTGTAGACCTGATCCTGTTTCTTCGTTTTTAACTCCATGATCTTTTTGAGAACTGTCCACCTTGATAGTCTGTTTTGCATAATTCTATTTTGTTGCATAGTATTTCATGTTAAGTTTAAATGTTTTATCCTTTTTGCCGTTATATGGGCTCTTTCAATTTAAGAGAGAATTTTTTTGCTTTCTCTGCATTTACCACTTTTGCAGTTATTTAGAATGCTCAAGGATAATATAGTATTCAACCTCTGGAAACCTCCTGTTTTCCTGGGAGCTCTCTTTCTTGGGAACTTTCTTTCTCCTGTTTCAAATTGGACTGATTATCTTCTAGGTATCTTTCTGGGTGCTGGGGCTGACCAGCAGACCCTGAGCGATGGATTAACCCTTTGCACTCACTTGCTTTTTTCTCGATTCCTTTATTCTAATGCTAACCGTGTCGAGTCACACTCGACATCCGAGTGCAAAAGGTTAATGATTACTCTGACAAACGTTTCTGTGAAAGAGAGGGCTAAGGGACTGCCTGGCTAAAGGAACTGGACAGTCCCATTCACCTGCCTCCTTAGGCTTTTATTGGAGCAACAGCTTGAACTAAAATTAACCTCCAGATCAGTGGTTCTCAACCTTTCTAATGCCGCGACCCTTTAATACAGTTCCTCATGTTGTGGTGACCCCCAGCCATAAAATTATTTTCGTTGCTACTTCATAACTGTAATTTTGCTACTGTTATGAATCGTAATGTAAATATCTGTGTTTTCCCATGGTCTTAGGTGACCCTGCTAGCCCACAGGTTGAGAACCGCTGCTATAGAGCCTAAGACCATAGGAAAACATGGTTATTTACATTACGATTCATAACTAGCAAAATTACAGTTATGAAGTAGCAACGAAAATAATTTTATGGTTGGGGGTCACCACAGCATGAGGAACTGTATTAAAGGGTTGCAGCAGCCGAAGCCGGTTTGGCTCAGTGGATAGAGCGTCGGCCTGCAGACTCAAGGGCCCCGGGTTCGATTCCGGTCAAGGGCATGTACCTTGGTTGCGGGCACATCCCCAGTAGGGGGTGTGCAAGAGGCAGCTGATCGATGTTTCTCTCTCATCGATGTTTCTAACTCTCTATCCCTCTCTTCCTCGCTGTAAAAAATCAATAAAATACATTTTTTTAAAAAAGGGTTGCAGCATTAGAAAGGTTGAGAACCACAGCTCTAGATACTATCAGCAGGGCAAGCATCCTTGAGAATACACATGCATCTGTAGTGTCCTTTAAGCAAGGATGTTTTGAAGTCTAAACATTCCAGTAAAATACCCGGGGGCTCAGAGTTGTTTGGAAAAGTCAAAGCAGGATCTGTGCCTAGAGGCCTCTGACCTTTCAGAGAATCCTCCTAGCAGACTTTCCAACTAAGTCCCATGCTTCCCCACATCTGGGATCTTCTCCTTGGGATCCACTGTATCCTGGCTTTGATATCTTCCTTACTCCTGGCTTAATCACTCATTTTGATGTAGCATAATTTCAATTTTCAAAGTAAGTGGGCAAAATTTCCAAGTTCTTTTATGTCTAAGAATGATTTATCCTACCCTCATCTTGATTAATAGTTTAGTTAAACATAGAATTCTAGGTTGAAATTTTTCTCTAAAAATCTTGTATTGTCTTCTAGTCTCTGATGCGAATTTTAGGAAATCTGACATCTGCATATTTCTTTTTCCTTTGTAGTTGAACTACTTTTCTTTTTAACCTCTCTGAAATTTCCTAGGATTTTCATTTTCACTTTGATGTTCTATAATTTCATAAGCACATCTAAGTATCAATGTACTGGATATTCAGCTAACCCTTTCCATGTAAGGACTGGAAATTCTCTTGAATTATTTCTATGGTAATTTCCTCCCCTCCATTTCTCCATTCTCTCTCTGGAAGTTCCACTATTCAGAATTTGGAATCTCCTTTACTGATCCTTTAAATTTTCCTCACAGATTTGTTGTGGGTTTTTTAAAGTTAATTTTTAAAGTATTATCATCAACTCTTACTCCACCTACAATTTGGCATTTGTGTAAATAATTACCTTGAGCCCTAGCTGGTTTGGCTCAGCGGATAGAACGTTGGTCTGTGGCCTAAAGGATCTCGGGTTTGATTTCAGTCAAGGGCACATGCCCAGGTTGCAGGCTCAATCCCCAGTAGGGGACACCCAGGAGGCAGCCAATCAATGATTCTCTCTCATCATTGATATCTCTCTCTCTCTCTCTCTCTCTCTCTCTCTCTCTCTCTCTCTCTCTCTCTCCCCCTCTCCCTCTCCCTTCCTCTCTGAAATCAATAAAAATATATTTTAAAAAATAATAATTACCTTGAATGTTATGATCTCCATGCCCAGAATTTTGGAATAAAACATGGTGGTGTCTTTGATACTCTTTACTGTCATCACAATGTGGTCAAGTCTATGGATAAGACATGGGGAAGGGGTCTGACTGCTGTGCCTCCATGACTAAAAAAAAAAAAAAGCAGAAGAGATCATATTGATGCTGGTCACACCCATTTCCTATTTCTTTCTCCTTACCTCCACTCACCTCCCCAATGCTTATACTTCCTCCTCACCCCTATTTCAAGGGGAAAGTCCTGAGAGGAAACTTGAGTAGTCTTATTGCCCATGTGTGGCTTCACAGGAGCCCATGTGTCTGCCGTGACCACTCTCCACTGCTTTATTCTCTTTTGTCTTCCAGAGGGAGAGGGGTAAAGACGAGGGGAGGGGAGACCAAGATCAAACCCTCTCTTGTCTTCCCCAAACTGGAATTCATCTCTTTTGCAAGAAATGACAAGACCCAGAAGAGGCCCAAAACTATGAGCACAAGCTCTCCATTGGTCAGTTTCACACACACACACACACACACACACACACACACACACACCCTGCCATCTTTCCCCACTCCACAGCTATGATCACCGAGGACAAAATAAGAAGGAAGCATTTCAGATAAAATAAACGTTTCTGGGAAAGTGTGTTTACAAATCTACCTTGACACCCAGTAGGAGGGCATACCTCCTTCCCCCAACTCCCTGTCCTCTGCCCATCTCCCACCAGATCTTTTTCTTGATTTGCGTTCTTCAGTAATTTGTATATTTACGTTACATCTGCTACAGGATTGGAAGGTGCCTGTGGTCTGGCACCATAGGTTGCAGAGCATAGTGGTTAAAAGAACAGACTCTGGAGCCAGACTGACATTTAATTAATATTTATATGCCTTAGTTTCCCCTTCTGTAAAATGGGCATGGTTTTATACATATCTTAAAGGGCTGTGGTAAACATTTTAAAAATAGTTGTATATTTAAGGGCTTAGAACAATTCCTGACAGGCAGCAAGTGCCAATAGAGTTAATGACCCCCAATCTCTATAAGCCTCATATATTGTTCTTGAACCCCAAGCCACACTGGCCTTTTACCTGTTCCTCATAAGGGCCATCCTGTACCTTTGGTCTCAGGGCCTTTTGCACATGTTAATATCTGTCTTTTTAACCTTATATAATAAAAGCCTAATATGCAAATACCAGGTAGACCTAGTGATGGAATGACCGGTCTCTATGATGCACACTGACCACCAGGGGGTAGACGCTCAACGCAGGAGCTGCCCCCTGGTGGTCAGTGCGCTCCCACAGAGGAAGTGCCGCTCAGCCCAGAAGTCGGGCTCATGGGTAGTGAGCGCAGCGGTGGTGGCAGGAGCCTCTCTGCGGCAGCACTAAGGACCCCTTGGCAGACATCCCCTGAGGGGTCCCCGACTGCAAGAGGGTGCAGGCCGGGCTGAGGGACCCCTGCCCCCCAGTGCATGAATTTCGTGCACTGGGTCCTTAGTTAGGATATAAGCTTCATATGGGTAGAGTTTTTTCTCTGTTTTGTTCCTCACTGTATCTCAAACAACTAGCAGATGTTCAATAATATTCAGTTAGTGGATATCTACTACAACAATTAGGCCCAGTGCCTAGTACAAAGTCTGACTTCCCTTCTTTCCTTTCCCTTTTTTCCTTCCCATTTTATTCCATTCCACCATATGTTATTTTATTCTGTTCCATTCCACAATGTTCAATTCCATTCAAGAGCTTACATTTTAAACAATTGATTTCACTGAGCCCCAGCTTTAAAAAATACGGTGTGTTCTCTTTTCATGAGTGGAGGAGCCATTAACAGAGTTGCCGTGTTCTGCTGTCCTCAAGGATACAGAATGTCCACGGGGACACAGAAGCAGTAAAATGAGAGAATGACTGACATGTTGTTGTTAATCCTCACCTGAGGCTATTTTTCCCATTGATTTTTAGAGTGGAAAGGAGGTGGGGGAGAGAGAGAAATATTGATGTGAGAGAGACACATTGATTGGTTGTCTCCTGAGTGTGCCACGACCAGGGCTGGGGATTGAACCTGAACCCATGTATGTGCCCTTGACCAGGAATTGAACCTGCGTCCCTTCGGTGCATGTGCTGATACTCCAACCAGTGAGCAACACAAGCCAGAGCTCTTATTAACCTTTTAACATCTGTGGTATCTGTAATAGTACTCTCTTTTCATTCCTGATATTGGTAATTCGTATTTTTCCTCTTAATTGCTTGAGAGAAAACAGAAATTACTAATATTTTGTAAATCTGTTCAAAGAGCCAACTTTTCTGATCTATACATTTAAAGTTTTCCTTAAGCACTGCTTAGCCACATCCCAAATTTTCTTTTTAAAAAAAATTTTTACTGACTTTCTTTTTAGAAAGAGAAGGGAGAGGGAGAGAAAGAAACACCAATGTGAGAGAGAAACGCTGATAGGTTGCCTCCCATACCCACCCAAGCATGCGCACTCTGACCATGGATATGTACCCCGACTGGGAATTGAACCCGCTACCTTTCAGTGCATAGGATGACGGTCAGTCTACTGAGCCACATTGGCCAGGGTACATTCCCAATTTTTATAGTCTTTGGAAATCTACTCAACCTATTCCTCTTATTTTTCTTTGTTTTTTTTTTACTGCCTCTGTTTTTAACAAAATTTTATTAATTGATTTTAGAGAGAGAGAGAGGAAGGAGGGGAGAGAGAGAGACCGATTTGTTGTTCCACTTAACTTATGCATTCATTGGTTAATTCTTGTATGTGCCCAGACTGGAAATCAAACCCACAACCTTGGCATATCTGGACGACTCTCTAACCAACTGAGCTACCTGGCCAGGACCCTCCCATTTTTTAATACCCTGCCAGGTTAGATTCACTCCCCAGATCCCGGTTTGTATATGGGAAACTCCAGCTTTGTAAATTCAAAGATGAGCTGGGCTGCCTCCCTTAAGGAACAGGAAGAAGGTCACTGTGGCTTAGAATCCAAGGGTGACTGAGGCATGAGCAGGAGGGGAAGGCAAGGGCCAGATCATCAAGAAATAGCAATCACAAAAGGCTTAATGTGCCTTGTTCTAAGCACTACATAAAATAAAGTTTTTATTCCTCACAGTAACTCTATATGGATAATAGAGAGCTCAGACCATGATGCCCTCCCTCCTCCCTCCTTCACAGGAAAGGCTTTCTACAAAGTCCTCTTCAAGGTGTCAGGGCCTCCTGGAATTCTTATGGCAAACCTCAAGGTCATTGGGGTTTCCTGGCCCCTCCCTACACTGGCCCATCCTAATGTCCTGGCTGAACTAGCTCCCCTGAGCCACGCCGAGGGAGCTGCTCTGCAGCTGGCCCTTAGCCCATTCCTACACACATGTTGATCACTGACCATGTGTTAGAGCAGGACCTTTCTATGTCCCTCTGCTGCCATCTGCTTGCCTTTGAAAGAGGAAGAAAGAGAGAGGAAGAGGGGAAATGTATGCCCCCCACACCAGGAGAGCCCACATAGAAGGGAAGCAGGTTACCAGGTCTGGGCTGGAAGGTCCCCAGCCTTGGTGACAACACCTGTGCCCTAGGACCCCAAGGACCGTCCCATTCACCTGCTTCTCCGAAGTCCTTCCCCACATCCTGGCTGGCAGCCTGGAGGGCAGACGGCACAGCATGGCAGGCTAAGTGTCCTTGCCCTGGGACCTCCAGACAACCCTCTGGCTCAGCGCCTGGAGATCAAGGGGCAGGAAGGGGAGGGCCACAGGCTGAGGACTGCTAGTGGTGAGAGAGGTAGGCGGTGCAAGTACAAGGACTCTGACATAAAACTCAGGATCTTGAAAGCAAAAGCTTAAGGTGTGTCTTTGCTCAGGCCAACATTACCAAGTACTATAGTCCGGCTGGCTTAAAAAACAAAATCTATTTTCTCACAATTTTGGAGGCCTGAAGTCCAAGATCAGGTTGTCAGTATGGTCAGGGTCTGGTGACAGCTCTCCACCTGAGTTGTAGATGGCCACCTTCTTGCCGTGTCCTCACATGGCAGAGAGAAAGACCAAGTTTTCTGGTCTCTTCTTATCAGGGCACTAATCCCATCATGAGGACCCCACCCTCATCACTTCATCTCATCAACCTCCCAAAGGCCCCACGTTCTAATACCATCACACTGTGGTTAAGGCTTCAACCTATGGATTTGAGGGGTTGCAAACATTCAGTTTGTGAATGACAGATGTACATATGTAAGGGATTACTTTGTAATACAGAAAAGCCACCTATCTTGAAGTAGTGGGGGGCATTATTCTAGGGTGTGAGGCCTCTGATCTCTTTAATGGTATGTTTACATAGTGTGAGATCTTTGATCTGTTTGGAAGTCTGTGTCCAGGGTGTGAAGTTAGGAGCTGAGTTAGAGTATGACCACCATGACTTATTATGGGTCTGTTTACTGGCTCCCCAAACTAGTAAATGTTTTGTGCCCCAGGGTGCAATGTTCCTGAATTCTTTTAGGGTGTGAGCTCTGGGGTCTTCTTCATCCCCAACCATCCCTCACTCTACCCTCACCCTCCAATGCTAAAAGGCATGGAACATTCATCAACCCTATTACATTTGCCTTACCCTGAGCTAGCCTCCCTCTCTCTTGCGGGTCACCTGTCCAGCCTGGGGAGTGTGAGTTTGAGATTCTTGTTCTTAGACATACCCTAGATACCTACCCCGTACACACTCTGTGCTCTGGATATTGTTTTGAGTATATGCTTTTCCTTTATAAAGAGTTATACAGCCCCGCCAGTGTGGCTCAGTGGTTGAGTGTCAACCTATGAACCAGGAGTTCATGGTTCAACTCCCAGTCAGGGCACATGCCCAGGTTGTGGACTCGATCCCCAGTGTGGGACGTGCAGGAGGCAGCCGATCAATAATTCTCTCTCATCATTAATGTTTCTATCTCTCTATCCCTCTCCCTTCCTCTCTGAAATAAGTAAATATATATTTTAAAAAATTTTTAAAAGAGCTATACAAATAATATGTGAACCTAGTTTTGTTTAAAAGGATCCAACAATACATCAATATATGGAATACATCAATATATGGACTACACAGGTCATCCCCAGCTTCACCCTGCAAAAATGACCACTGGGATTAGTTTCTAGTGTTTCCTTACACACACACACACACACACACACACACACACACACACACAGTCACCATAACCAGCTCCCACCTGCTTTTGCTTGTCAACACTGCCACGCCTCACAGGTAAACACAGGTCCCAGTTATTCTGTATCACATGTGGCTGGTGCTCTGTGGTATAACACGAACTCCTACCATCATCTTACTCTCCAACAGCCATTGGCCACAAATGGACAATTACAAGGTTTTCCCAGTTGCCTGTGCCTACCAGCCTTGTGCGCACAGCTCTGGGCATGTGTGTCGGTGTTAGAAGTGGAATTGCTGGGTCAAAGGGTTCATTCATTCAACAAACACTGTGTGTGTGCTGTGTACCGAGCCTTGTTCTAGGTGCTGGGGAGACATCAGAGAACAAGATAGACAAATGTTCCTTCCCACAGGAAGCTGATATTCTGGTTGGGGAGGAGAAGGGGTTCAATTTTTATTTAGATGTTTCACAAGGTCTTGGAAGGGTTTACTCCCATCAGTGGTACACTTAATGGTTTCTTCCCCACTACTCTCTGCAATGCGGGGTCTGCAGCAGGAGGCTGCTGCTGTGGCTTTCTTTCTCTACAAGATCTGCAGTGACTGTGGCTGGGACAGTCTATTTGGGGATGTGGGACACATTGTGTGCATGTGTGTGCACGTGTGTGTGTGCACGTGCATGTGTGTGTGCGCGTGGTTAGGGAGAGGGATATAGAAATTGAATGGTCAACTGGGGAAAATAAAGGGAAATAGGAAGAGACCACTTAATGGTATGGGAGGGAGTTAGGGACAAAATGATCCACTGAATTAGGCATGAACCGCCTCCCCCAGGCCACACCCACAGGGGGTGTCGGGAGCAGCAGCACTGAGGAATACGCTACTATCTTGGAACATACCACTGTGCAATTGTTGTGTGGACACTCCTAGGCCACATGGACTGGGGTGTGGACACCCTTGAGGTCATAGAGACAGAGTGGATAATCCTGGAGTCACACTGAGTGGGGTGTGAACACTCCTATGGCCACATAGACAGGGGTGTGGACATCATATATGGTAACACACAAAGGGGTGTGGACAGTCTTGGGTTACTCAGATGGGGCTCGGGGCATTCTAGAAGTCACACACACTGGAGAGTGGGCACTCCTGGAATCACACACACTGGAGACTAGACACTGTTGGGATCACCCAGAGTGGGGTCAGGTTGACTAGCATGTCCACAGTACTGGAGTCAAAGAAACTGGTGTGTGGGAAGTCCTGGGGTCAAACTGATTTGCACATGGACACATCTGGGGTCACACACACACTGGGAGGTGGACACTCCCAAGTCACCCAGACTGGTTGGCGGACATTCATAGGATTACACATACTGGGTTGTGGGCATCCTAGGGGTCAGACAGCCTGGGTTGTGATGGCCCTGGGTTGTGGAAGCCCATGAAGTAGCACAGATTGAAGTGTAGAGCCTCTTGGGGTCCTTCAGACTGGGATGTGGGCCCTTCTGGGCTCAGACCACGTAAGGTGTGGGCAACTGTGAGGTCACACAGAATGGGTGTGCACAGACATGGAGTCACAAAGCTGGGGGTTTGGACACTCCTGGAGTCACTCAGTCTAGAGTGTGGATAGACATGAGGTCACTCAGAAAGGGATGTGAACACTCCAAGGGTCACACAAACTGGAGAGTCAACATTCCTGGAGTCTCCAGAAGGAGTTAGAGACACTCTCGAAGTTAAACACGCTGAGGATTGGACACCTCCTGGATCACACGTGTTGTAGACTGGACATTTCCTCATGTCACACAGACGGGTGTAAGCATCCATGGCGTTACACAGAGGAGGGGACACTCTTGGGGCCAGAGTGACTGAGGTGGAGACAGTCCAATGGTCACACAAACTGTGTTGTGGACTTGTCTGTGATCTCAGTGAAAGGAGTGTGGACATTCTTGTGGTCAAAGACATGATGAGTTGACACCCCTGGGGTCAGACATTGAGGCAAGGACACTCCTGTGGTCACACAGAGTAGCTGATGGACACTCCTCCACATAGACTTGGAAGTGGACACTGCTGAGATCAGAGACTGGTGTGGTTGGCCCTGGGGTCACACAAATGGCTATGTGGTCACAGACACTGGGAAGTCAACACTCCTGGGGTCACTCACATGATGGTTTGGACACTCCTGATCATATGGCCTGGGTCGTGGATGCTGCTGGTGCGACACAGATCAGGGTTTGGATACTCCTAGGATCACACACTGGGATGGGGACATTTCTGGCTTCACACACGGGTGCACACGCTCATGACGTCACACAGACTGGGGAGAAAGTGATGCTGGAGGCGTGTATTGGAGACCAGGAATGAAGAAGGAAAAGTTCAAATACCACCTGTTAAAGTAGTTAGACAAGGAGCCATTAGACTGAGGTGGCTCTGATGCCTTGCTATCCTGCATAAGCAAACTGAAAACCAAGCCAGAGTCAATGCATTTGTAACCAAGAAATGAAAATTAATGAAAAACCAATGACAAACAGCCAACTAGGCCTTCCCAAATAAGACAGCCTTAAGCTCTAACCAGTCAAATGATCACCTCGTTTTGCTTCCACATCTGCTCCATAAAAGCCTTGTCCCATGCCCGGCTGGTGTGGCTCAGTGATTGAGCATTGACCTAAGAACCAAGAGGTCACAGTTCAATTCCCAGTCAGGGCACATGCCTGGGTTGTGGGCTCAATCCTCAGTGTGGGGCGTGCAGGAGGTAGCTGATCAATGATTCTCTCATCATTGATATTTCTATCTCCCTCTGCTTTTCTCTCTGAAATCAATAAAAATATATATTAAAAAATATATATTTTTAAAAGCCTTGCCCCAGATTCTGTCATGAAATGCTCATACCCACTCCTGGGTGATGCCCAATTTGAATCATTTGTTCAAATAAATCCACTAACAGCATGTCTTTTAGACAGTCCCTCCAACCGGCACATGTGTGTCACCATTATGTTTGTGTCTAGACCTCTGAATTGTTTTGTGGTTTATGTCGAGTGTTTTGTGGTTTATGTCTGCCCTGGCCCGTGTGTTCAAAGGTTAGAGCATATTCCCGGTTAAGGGCCCATGCCTGAATTGCAGGCAGGTTCAATCCCAGACCCAGGGGCCCATGCAGGAGGCAACCAATCAATGTGTCTCTCTCATCAATGTTTCTCTCTCTCTCTCTCTCTCTCTCTCTCTCTCTCTCTCTCTCTCTCTCGACCTCCCTTCTTTCCACTCTCTCTAAAAACCAATGGAAAAAATATCCTCGGTTAAGGATTTCAAAAAAGTCTGAAGGCCCTAACCGGTTTGGCTCAGTAGATAGAGCATCGGCTTGTGGCCTGAAGGGTCCCAGGTTCAATTCTGGTGAAGGGCATGTACCTTGGCTGCAGGCACATCTCCAGGAGGGGGTGTGCAGGAGGCAGCTGATCGATGTTTCTCTCTCATCGATGTTTCTAAGTCTCCCTCTCTCTTTCTCTCAGTAAAAAATCAATAAAATATATATATATATATATATATATATATATATATATATATATAAACTCTGAAGACGTTGCCAAGATTTTTAATGTATATCCCAGGTGGTGAGATCTCTGGGCTGTTTTGGGCTCTGCGTCCATGGTGTGCGGAATGTGAGCTGTTGGAGTTTGTGTCCCAGTGCGGAAGGTCCCTGCGGTGTGAGAGCTGAGATGTTTGCAGGAGTCGGTGAGCAGAGGATGAACTCTGTAAAATTACAGGTTACCTGCATCTCAGTATGTGAGCTCCAGGAGCTTCCCGCCAGCCTGTGAGGTCCCTAGGCTGGTCTGTGGTCTGTGGTCACCGTGTCCAAGCTCTTTGCACAGTATGTCCAATGATGTGGCATCCCTGAGCCACCTGGGGTATGTTTCCTGTGGTGGCGCCTCATTCTGTCTGTCAGCCAGTACTCCATGGCATAACATGAATCACCTATTTTCATTTACATGTTTCCTCCTAGGTGTTTGCTCCGCCCATGCTTGTGCACACAGACCTGTTCATGTGTGTTTCCTCAGAATACATATTTTGCAAGTGGAATTGTCCGTTCAAAGGAGTCATTTATTCAACAAAGCCCCTTTTCAGCAACTATTGTGTGCAGGGCTGTTTTGGGGGCTGTGGGAACACGGGGGAACTGGAAATCCACGCACACCCAGGTGGTATTGACATTCTAGTGGGGAGAGGTGCCAATTTTTTTTATTTTGATAGATGCTGCCACACAAATTCCCAGTTCTATCAGTGGCATCAGGGGGATGAATGCCTGTGCATGGCCCGAGGCTCTGCAGCAAGGGGTGGGACACCTTCACTAGGCTCTCAGTGATCATCAGGGTAAAGGGATGGGATGGTCCACTGGGCGACATGTTGGAGGGGAGACAGGGATGAAACATGGGTGGGGAAGACATGAGAGAGAGAGTCTACTTAGTTGTGTTGGGGTGAACCGAAGATGGAACCATTCCTGGGACTTTGACAGGAGGGGTGGAGATGAAGAGTTAATGAGACAGGGCAGCCCCAGGACACACCCATCACTGTGTGGACATGGAACAGTCCGCTTCCGGAGGTGCCACAGGGGTAGGGGGGATCGTGTATGTTGGAAGAAACCACTTTATATGTGGGGACATGAAAGGTCTCTAGATCCCACGCGTGGATCGGGCCCCACCCCAGACAAAGAAGAGAACAGCGCTGCCCTGACACACCGCACCCTTGCTCAAAAGCCTCTACCTATCCGGAAGCCGCCAACGCCATGACCTTATGTCTAGTCCCGCCCAATTGGCTGTGCATATTCGAATCAACGGCGGAGGTGGGTGGGGGTAGGGCCGGATTAAATCCTTCCCTGATCTCTGATTGGTCGCCGCGAGATAACCGACCCAAGCTCTTCCAGGGTAGCGATCACTTTCGGGTGGTGAGTGGGGTCCTCTGGCTATGCATTGTTATTGGCTGCCGGCTTGGCGCAGACGCTGTGGTTCCTGGGCTGGCTTTCGGGGTTGCAGAGGCAGGGCTTTGGCTATTGGAGGTCACAGGTTCGAATCCTTATAGAAACTTCACCTGTAAAAGAAGCTGGCATTATTGGCTGGCACAGAATGTGTCGGGTAATCTTTTCTATTCTCTTTTACCTGTTTTTTTTTTTTAAAGCAATGCTTATTGCATCCCATTATCCTAGTTTCTGGAACCCCTGACCATTCACAACAGCACTGGGAACAATTCTTCTCCTGAGTTCCTGACATCTGTACTTCAGGCAGTCTGTAGCTCTGAGTCCTGCACAGAAGGTTCAAGATGATCTCATGATCCTCCTCCAAGCCATACCCACCTTCCCTTGGAGAGGGTGACTTGGAGGCGTCCTATACCCTCTGGGCTAGGCCTGAGCAAGGGTGTGTGGAGGTGTGTGTGTGTGTGTGTGTGTGTGTGTGTGTGTGTGTGTGTGTGTGGAGGAGCAGGGTGAGGGTGGGACAGACATGATAAAAATGCATGTTTTCATGTTTTGAGATGGAAAGGTGGGTGGCAATGAAAAGAATTTTGCGAGAGGAAGGGGCAAGATTAAACTGAAAGGAGTAAACTTTTTAGCGATGGGATTTTAAGCATCTGGCAGGGAAGGTGTTGGGCTGAGTATACTAGTAGATTACTGGGAGGAAAGTGGTTCTCAAGTCAGTCAACTCCTAAGGTAGTTAACACACTGGATGCAGTTGGGAGGACTGTGTCCAGGATGTGAAGTCTCAGACTTGTTTTGGAATCCCAGTTCAGGGTATGACAGACGGTGAAGTCTCTCAGCTGTTTTGGGGTCTGTGTCACAGAGGTTTAGGTCTTCCAGATGTTTGTGGTTCTCCCCCAGGGTGTGAAGTCTCGAAGCTATTTGGGGGTCCTTGTCCCTGGATGTACAGGTTTTGTGTTTTTTTTCTTCTTAAAGTTGAATTTAATTTTTGTTTTGTTGTCATTTCTCTGACTATCAAAGGAGCATAATAATGTTTTCTGAGCTTGTTGGCAAGATGTATTCAAGGTTTTTTTTAAATTGTTTTTTTAGAGAGAGAGGAAGGGAGAGAGAGAGAGAAAAACAACAACAACACTAATGTGAGAGCAAAACATCAATCGGCTGCCTCCTGCATGGCCCCTACTGGGGATCAAACCCACAACCTGGGCACGTGCCCCAACAGAGAATCGAACCGGCAACTTTTTGGTGCACTGGACCACACCCAGCTAACTGAGCCACACTAGCCAGGGCGACATTGAGATGAAACAGCTCTTCCTAGGTCGCACACACAAGGAGAGCATGAGGGGTGGGAATGAAGAGCTAATGAGACAGGGCAGCTCCTGGCCATATGCACGTTCAGAAAGGCAGTGAGAAGTGGGAGTCACGTGATTGGCTATGAACTCCTCCACAGAGATCACAGCAACCCTGGCTTCCTTGTCTAGACCATGAAGTATAGCTAGCGACCTCCTTAAGAACCTCTGTCATGCCCTTTGTTCTGGAAGTCACACTCTCCCTTGACAACATTTGTGGAGACTGTGTAGGGAGGTGCTTGTGTCTCCTGACATCAGCCCTGGAGTGGAAACCCTGCGTCTCAGGATGTACACTGCTTACATGAACGGAGTCCATCTCTCCTCAGACCTCATTCACACCCAGTACTACCAGTTCACACCTAGTGCAGGTGGGTTTTGGAGCCTGGTAGACCCTATTTCAGAGCCTGGAACCCCTAAGTCCTGGTTTAATGGTAGGAGAGTTTAGCTTTTGGTTGCTGTGTTGTTTTTTGATTAAATATTTGTATTGATTTCAGAGACAAAGAGAGGGAGAGAGAGAGAGAAACATCAATGACGAGAGAGAATCACTGATTGGCTGCCTCCTGCACCTCCCACACTGGGGATCGAGCCTGCAACCCGGGCATGTCCCTTGACCAGGAATCAGACTATGACCTCCTGGTTCATAGGTTGATGATCAACCACTCAGCCACACCAGCCAGGCAGAGTCTAGCTTTTTGGATCATCTTTCTAAGACTTAACTTGGCCTGCTGAAGTTTTACAAGACTGCTCTGAGTCAGTAGGACAATGTACAACCCACGCACCTATACTCCCCTAATTTCAGCCCCTTCCCCTTAATCACACATTCCTTCTAAAAGGAATTCAGGGCTGGGGAAGAATTCAGGGCTGGGGAAGAAGACATGAACCAGGTAAATGCCATCTCTGGCCAGGGTCAGTTTGTGTCTGAGACTGTCTCAGTTGAAACACAGGAGCAACATGAACATAATCATTTTATATAAATGTGTTTTGGATTCAAGAAAGAGTAAAAACTCTCCAGAACTGGGTCTCCATTTCTAGTAAACCCACAATTACTTCAGCTTTTCTCTCAACATACATAACAGGCTGTGCATCATAAGGCAAGGATGCACAGTGAGAAAAAGCATTCTTCTGCTCTGGCTGGGTCAGTAGAAGCATCGTCCTGTACACGAAAAGGTTACAGGCTCAATTGCCAGTCAGGGCACATACCTGGGTTGTGGGGTCGATCCTCGGTAGGGGCATGTATGAGAGGCAACTGATCAATGTTTCTCTCTCTCTCCCTCCCCCCTCTCTAAAAATCAATCAAACATATCCTCAGGTGATGGTTAAAAAAAAAAAGAGAGAGAAGAAACCAAGATGGTGGCATAGGTAAACACCTATACTGCTGCCGTGCACAACAATTTTAAAACTGCCACTGGAAGACAGAGCGGACATTGTCCAGAACCACCGGAAAGCTGGCTGAGTGGAAATTCTACAACTAGAAGGAAAGATAAAAGCACACTGAGACTCAGAGGAGCTGTGGAGGATAGAGGTGCGGAGACCCACGTGCGCGGAAAGGGCGGGTGGCTGAACATGTGGCTGGCTTACTCATGGTGCTCGGAGAGGGCAGGCAGCAAGTGCGCAAATAGCTTTCTCGTTCGGGAGGGAAACAAAACCTCCCAACTGCACTGAAATCCAGTTCCGGGTGAGACTTTGAGTACCCAGACTCATTCGGAGAGAAACTGGACTGTCTGGCAGCGGGCGAAACTTGAGGGCAGCCTTCTCTCAGAGGTGCGTGCAGCCATTGCCACGGGACACTGAGACACAGGGGCCTCGTAGGGTGGGGCTGACGGGAAACCAAGGCTGTCTGCACCACTCTGAGACTCTGCCCCATCCAAGCTGAGCACAGAAGCTCCCCCAGCAGAGACACTGCTGATCCTCACAGCCAACTGGCCTGGAGGTCAACTCCCTCAGTGATACTAACAACAATCTAGGCTTAACTACAACAAGACTGCACACAAAGGGACACACCAAGAGTGTCCACTTCAGGTAACTTGGGAGGCTGAGCCACTGGGCCCTGCTAGGACACCTAGCACACAAAGCCATTCCATCTACTCAGGGAAACAGCCAAAATGTGGAGACAAAGAAACAGGTCACAAATGAAAGAAATGGAGGAAAGCAAACTACTGGATATAGAGTTCAAAACCATGGTTATAAGATTTTTCAAGAATTTCCTAGAAAAGGCCAATAAATTTAACGAGACCCTTGAGGATATGAAAAAGGACCAACTAGAAATTAAGCATGCACTGACTGAAATAAAAAAATATACAGAAACCTAAAAGCAGACTAGAGGATTGCAAGAACCAAGTCAAAGATTTGAAATACAAAGAAGCAAAAAACACTCAACTGGAAAAGAAAAAAGAATCCAAAAAGTTGAAGATAGTGTAAGAAGCCTCTGGGACAACTTCAAGCATACCAACATCAGAATTATGGGGGTGCCAGAAGAAGAGAGAGCAAGATACTGAAAACCTATTTGAAGAAATAGTGACTGAAAACTTCCCCCACCTGGTGAAAGAAATAGACTTACAAGTCCAGGAAGCGCACAGAACCCCAAACAAAAGGAATCCAAAGAGGACCACACCAAGACACATCATAATTACAATGCCAAGAGCAAAAGACAAAGAGAGAATATTAAAAGCAGCAAGAGAAAAATAGTTAGTTACCTACAAGGGAGCACCCATATGATTGTCAGCTGATTTCTCAACAGAAACTATGCAGGCCAGAGGGGAATGGCAAGAAATTTTCAAAGTGATGAATAGCAAGAACCTACAACCAAGATTACTCTACCCAGCAAAGCTATCATTCAGAATTGAAGGTCAGATAAAGAGCTTCACAGATAAGAAAAAGCTAAAGGAGTTCATCACCACCAAACCAGAATTATATGAAATGTTGAAAGGTATTCTTTAAGAAGAGGAAGAAGTAGAAAAAGATAAAGATAAAAATTATGAACAACAAATACGTATCTATCAACAAGTGAATCTAAAAACCAAGGGAATAAAAAATCTGATGAACAGTATTAACTGGTGAGTATAATAGAATCAGGGGCACAGAAAGGGAGTGGACTGACAATTCTTGGGGGGAAAGGTGTGTGGGGGTGTGGGAAGAGACTGGACAAAAAGCATACACCTATGGATGAGGACAGTGGGGGGGAGGTGAGGGCAGAGGGTGGGGTAGGAACCTGATGGAGGGGAGCTATGGGGGGGGAAAGAGGAACAATTGTAATAATCTGAACAATAAAGATTTATTAAATTTAAAAAAAGAAGAAGCCCTGGCCGGTTTTGCTTAGAGATTAGAGCATCCACCTGCAGACTGAAGGACCGCAGGTTTGATTCCTGGTCAAGGGCATGTACCTCGGTTGCAGGTTCCCCAGCCCTGGTAGGGGCTCGTGCAGAAGGCAGCCAATTGATGTGTCTCTCTCAGGTTGTGAAGTCTCTGATCTGTATGTGAGTGTCTGATCTCTTTGTGTGGGTTTATTAAGGGTGTAAGGTCTATTCAGTTTGCTGTTACATGTCCACATTTGTGAGGTATGTGTTTGTGGGTTTATGTCTAAAATGTAATTCACTTTGAAATTTATGTGTATATTTCCCAGACAGTGGGTTCTCTTATGTGTTTGTGAGTTTAATTCCAAGTGATTGAGGACTTTTTTTTTTTTTTGCTATATATGTCCTAAAATGTGTGTCTCTGTTCTTTTTGGATTTATATTAGAAGGTGGGAAGTGTTCATCCCCAAAAAATGAATACACACTTTAACTGATAGCTCCATTTTGAAAATGAAATATATTTTAATAAACACTACCTTCATAATTATTGAAAGTGTATATATACATTTTTGGGACACCCTATATTTGAAAGTATATGACTCAGAATATGAGGTCTGTGAGCTGTTTGTGCATGTATGTCTCTGGTGGCTGAATAATAACACTCCAAACATGTCTACTTTCTAATCCCTGGAACATATGATCATGTTAATTTACATGGAAAAAGAGACTTTGCAGACATGAGTAAGTAAAACATCCTGAGATTAGGAAAATCTCCTAGATTATCTAAGTGGGCCCAGTGTCATCCCAAGTGTCCTTATATGAGGGAGAAATGAAGTCAAGAGTCAGAGAACATGATGTAGTATTAGAAAAGGTGATGTGAGCCCTGTCGGCATGGCTCAGTGGTTGAGCATTGACCCATGAACCAGGAGGTCATGGTTTGATTCCCCATCAGGGCACATGCCTGGGTTGTGGGCTTGATCCCTATTGTGGGGGAGGGGGCATGCAGGAGACAGCAGTTCAATGATTCTCTCTCATAATTGATGTTTCTCTCTCTCTCTCCCTCTCCCTCTCCCTTCCTCTCTGAAATCAATAAAAATATATTTTTATAAGCAGAGAGAGAGGTAGAGATAGATGGATACAGAGAGAAAGAGATTAGAAGATGAAACACTAATTTCGAAGGTGGAGGAAGGGGCCATGAGCTCAGGAGTGTAGGCGTCCTATAGGAACTGGATTCTCTCCTAGGAACTCCAGAAGGAAGTCAACTTTGTTGACAGGACACCTTGACTTTTTTTTTAAAGTACAATTTCCATTTCTTTTCCCCCCAGAGAACTTTTCTTCAGTCCGCAAGGACTTCGCTCCTTACTTGGGCTTTGGTGGGAGTGGTGGGGCAGCAGCGCAGGTCTGAATCCGGGTGGGGTGTTCAGTCCTGCCGGGCTTCCCAAGAATTAGTTCTTACTACCTTGCGGTGAATGGCGCAGCTCACACGGTCACGAACTTTCACATACAGCTAGGGAGCACAGAGACGTTGAAGACACTTGCTTCGGAGATGTCCCTAATGGCTGCGGCCTCTACTACTAGGATGTTCCGAATGACGAACTTCGTAATGGCCTTATCCTTGGGCACGCATCGGGTGCAGTTGGGGCAATGAATAGGCCGCACATGGCCGCAGCCTTTTTTGGCATGACCATTATTCCTTCTTTCCTTGGTCATCTTGGAAACGAGGACCCAAGAGAGAGCTTGACTTTTACCCTTGTAAGACTCCTTGTCAGTCTTCTGACCTGCAGAAATGTAAGAATAAATTTGTGTTGTTTTATGACAATAAAATGGTGGTGATTGGTTACAGCAGCAAGTCCAGAGCCCTGAGGAGATAAAAGGTCTGCTCCTTCAAGAAATGGAATTAAGTGTGGCCTTCTTTTCTAAAAAGGAAAGAAGGAAGGAAAGAAGGAAAGGAGGGAGGGAGGGAGGGAGGGAGGGAGGGAGGGAGGGAGGGAGGGAGGGAGGGAGACAATGTCCCAGGTTGTGATGTCTCTGGATGTTGGTGCATATCCAGGGTCAACTCCACATTGTTTGTGAGTGTGTGTCTGATGGTGGGAGGCCTAGATCTGTTTGAAGGTGTATGAACCAGGGTGTGAGGTCTTTGATGGTGTGTGTCACAGAACTTGTGGGCCCAGCTGTTTGGGGGTGTATGTGCTAGGAGGGGAGGTCTCTGATCTGATTTTGTGTACAGGTCCCAGGACGTGAGTTCTCTGAACTGCTGAGGTGTGTATGTTCAGGGTGTAAGGACTCTGAGCTCTTGGTGGGAATATTCCCTTTGCTTGAAACCTCTGATCCATTTCTGAGTTTGTATCCCAGGATGTGAGGCTTCCTGTCTTGTTTGTTTGTGTTTATCTTGTGGTATTCATGAGACATGTTTGCTGGTATGTTTCCCTGTGGTATGTTTTCTGGTGAGTGAAGCAAGGTGTATGTCCCATTGTATGAATCCCCTCATCTGCTTGTGGGCACTTGTCTGATAATGTGAAGAGTCTGATCTTTTTGTTTGAAGTTGTTTTCCCAGTAGCTGAGTGCTCTGATTTGTTTCTCAATGCATGTCCTAGGGCAGGCGTCCTCAAACTACAGCCCGCGGGCCACATGCGGGTGTTTTTGCCGTTTTGTTTTTTTACTTCAAAATAAGGTATGTGCAGTGTGCATAGGAATTTGTTCATAGTTTTTTTTTAAACTATAGTCCGGCCCTCCAACAGTCTGAGGGACAGTGAACTGGCCCTCTGTTTAAAAAGTTTGAGGACCCCTGTCCTAGGGTGTGAGGTCTCTCAGGTTTTCTGACTGTATATCCCAGAGGGTGAGGTCTGAGCTGTATGTGGGTGTATGTTCCAGGTTGTCGGATGTCTGATATCTTATGTGGATATTTGCAAGCACTTTTTGTTTTGTTGTTAATCCTCACCCAAGGATATTTTTCCCATTGATTTTTAGAGAGAGTGGAAAGGAGGAGGAGAGACAGAGAGAGAGAGAGAGAGAGAGAGAGAGAGAGAGAGTGATGTGAGAGAGAGACAGGTCCTACATGCACCCCTACTGGGGCCAGGGATCAAACCTGCAACCCAGGTATGTGCTCTTGATTGGAAATTGAACCTGAGACCCTCTAGTGCACATGCTGGTGCTCTAACCACTGATCCATGCCGGCCAGGGCACAAGCATTCACTTGTTTGCTGGGATATATGCCATGAAGTGAAATTCTTATCTGCTAAGGTATATGTATATCTGGGACGTGAGATTTCTGAGCTGGTTCTGGGTGTACGTTTCAGGATGTGAGGCCTCTGATCGGTTTGTGGGTGCGTGTCCCACACTGACAGCTCTGTGATAGGTTTCTGGGTGCATTTCCGTGCATGTTGTTTCTGGGAGGATCTCTGATCGTGGGTGTGTATCAGAGCTGTCTGATCTCCCTGAGTCTGTACACCCCAAGATTTCAGGCATCTGTATTTATCGGCTGCATTTACCAGCCTGTGAGGGTTGTAACCTCTTTGTTGGCTCATGCTACAGGATTGGAGGTATCTGGTGTGGTTTGGGTTGTATTTCTCAGATCAGATCTTTGATCTGTTTATGTGTGTATGTCACATATATGAGTGTGTCAACTCCTTGGGTGTGTTTGTAAAAGATAGGAGGTTCGTTCTCTATGTGGTTATATGTCCCAGTCTGTGAGATCTGTTTGTGTATGTATGTCAGAGAATGTGCACTTTTTCCTGCTCTCTGTTGTGAATATGTCCCAACGTCAAAGATCTAGTCTGTTTGGGGGTCCTAGAATGTGGGTCCCCAGTCTCTTAGTGGGGTATATGTCCCAGAGAGTGAGTTCTCATATGTCTTTGTGGATTTAATTCCCAGAGTGTGAGGGCTCTAAGCATTCTTTGGTAAATGTCCCAGAATGTGTGGCTTTCTCATCTTCTGTACGTATGTCTCAGGGTAGAAGGTCTCTGATCTCTTGGGAGGTGTATGACTCCAGACATGAAGTCCTTGCGCACTTCATGGATGTATGTCCCAATATGTGGTGTTTCTTTTGTGAGTGTATGTGTGTTCTGTTTGCTCAAATAATGGATCACCAAATATGTCCTCACCCCATTCTTGGAACTTGTTAATATGTTGTCTTACCTGGAAAAGGCAGATACATAGTAGGCAAGCATCCTGAGATGGGTATCCTGGATTATCTAGGACAGGGGTGGGGAACATCCGGGCCGAGGCTGTATAAGACCCGAGAAATCATTTGGTCTGGCCCTGCCAAGACATTAGGGGTGAGTTAATTAAATGTTTGACCAAATATAGCAGGTTAATATCTTTTGTTGTTAATCCTCACCCAAGGATATTTTTCCATTGATTTTTAGAGAGAGTGGAAGAGAGGGGGAAAGACAGGGAGAAACATTGATATGAGAGAAATGCATCGGTTGGCTGCCTCCTGCATGAGCCCCTCATGTCCAGGGAGGAGCCTGCAACCAAGGTACATGCCCTTGACTAGAATCGAACCTGGGACCCTTTGGTCCACAGGTCAGTGCTCTATCCACTGAGCCAAACCAGCTAGGGTTAGCAGGTTAATTTTTGAGTTGATAATTTTGTATGGCCCACAAATGATGTTCTAAATATCCAAATGGCCCTTGGCAGAAAAAAAGCCCCCCACCCTGATCTAGGAGGTCCCACTTGTAACCACAAGGGTCATTATAGGAGGAAGGCCAAAACTTCAAGATCAGAAAAGACTAAGTGACTATGTATGTCGAGACAAGGAGGGACATGTGATAAGGGAAGTAGAGTCACAAAAATTGATGTGACAGCAGAAGCAGAGGTCAGAGAGATTTGAAGCTAAAATGCTGGATCCTCTGATCTCTTTATGGACTTTGTCTACCATCTGGTGTATTTTTCAGCATGTGGAGCGTCGGACTTGATTGTGGGTGTATGTCGCGGGATATGAAGTCTCTGATCTGTTGTTTTGTATGATCCAGGATGAGGTCTCTGAAGCCATTTGTTCATATATGTTGCTGGATGGAGGTCTCTGACCTGTGTGTGGGTGCATGTCCAGGTGTCAAGGTCACTAAAATTTTGGTCAGTGTACATCTCAGTACGTGAGCCCTCTGATGTGTTTTTGGGTGGATTCCCCTATATGAGGGCCGATGTTTCCATGTGTGATTTGTAGGTTTTGAGGTGTCTGATCTGTTGGCGTATGTCCCAGGATGTGAAGTCTCTAAGGGGTTTGTGGTTGTATTTTCCAACATATGGGATTTTTCTGAGCTGTTTGTGGTATGTGTTCCAGAATGTCTCTCTCTCCACTCTGTATTTTGTCGGTGGGAGTCTCTGATCCGTTTATGGCTGTCTTCCCAGGATTTTATCTGACATGTTTCTGGGTGTGTGCCTCAGGATCTGTTATCTGTATTCTCTCTGGGTAGTTCCCAGATCTGAGGTCTCTGATTTGTTTGTCATTGTTTGCTCCAGGATGCAATGTTTATGAATGGTTTATGGGTTGTGTTTTGCAGGATTTTATGTCTGCGATCTGTTTGAGGGTGTGTCCTAGGATGTGAGGTTTCTGATCTGTTTCTGTGCATATTTCCCAGCATGTGAAGTCGTAAACATCTTCTCACTGTATGTCCCAAGATGTGATAACTCTGACCTCTTCATGTATATTATCAAGCTTTTGAGGTCTCTGGTTTGCTTCTTGCTGTTTGTTCCAGGATGTGAAATCCCCAGCTGTTTGTGGGTATGTTTCTCAGGGTAGGTAGTTTATGATCTGTTTGTGGGTATATATCCCAGGGTTTAAGGTCTCTAATCTCTTTGTGAATGTATTTCCCAGGATTTTGAAGTGTATTTCCTAGAATATGCATCTCTCGGATTTATTTTTATGTACGTCAAAGGGTGAGCAGTATCTGATCTCTTTGTGGGTGTACGTTCCATGGAGTGTGCTCTGATGTTTTGCAGGCATGCCTTAAGATAGGAGGTCTCTGTTGTAATTATGGGTGTTGTGTGCTAAGACCTGAGTTCTCTTACTTCTTTTTGGGTTTATGTCCCAGGATGAGAAGTCTTTCATCTAGTTCTGTGTGTCTTTCCAACTTGCAAGCTCTACTGTCTGTGGGTGTGTGTCCAAGGGTGTGAATGAAGTCTGATCCATTTGAGGGTCCGTGTCCAAGGGTGTCAGATTTGCTTGTGGGTGTCCATCAGGATGTGAGATATCTTCTCTCTTATGGTTGTTTGTCTCAAGTGTGACAGTCTGTCCATGTTTGTCAACAGTGTATGGTCTCTGGTCTGTCTGTGGCTGTGTCCCAGGTTGCCACCTATTTCCCTTTGATCTAGCATGTGAGGTCTCTGAGGTGTTTTGAGTTTATGCCCCACGATTTGAGTCTCTGGTCTCTTTGTGGGTATAGGTCTCAATGTGTGAGCTACCTGATCCATTTATTTCTCAGGATGTGAGTGCTCTGATCGGTGTGTGGGTGTATGTCCCTAAATGCTATTTCTCTGAAATATTTATGGGTATAAAGCTCAGTCCATGTGGTTGATATTTTTGTGCATATGTCACAGGGTGTGAGGTCTGTTCTTTGGGAGCATTTATTTCCTAGAATTTGAATTCTCTGAGCTGTTTTTGTGTGTATGTCTCAGGTGTGAGGTCCCTGACCTGTTTGGTTGTGTATGTCCCACGATTTGAGGTCTCTGAATTATTTGATGTTCTGCATCCAGCATATTAATTCTCTGAATCCTGGATTCAAGAGTTCTGAGCTTTTTCTGGTCTACATTCCGGGGGGAGTGAGTTCACTGAGCTGTTTGGGTGACTGTCCTAGAATACATGGTCCCTGAGCTCTTTTGGTTCAAGAGCTCCTTGACCTGTTTGGGATATATTTTCAGGTATGAAACCTCTTCCTCTTGGGAGCTCTCAGTCCCAGGGTGTGACTCATTAGGAGTTTGTTCCAGGGTATAGCCTGTGAGCTTTCAGTGGTGTGTGTGTGTGTGTGTGTGTGTGTGTGTGTGTGCACGCACACATATGCCCGTTAGTTTTCTGAGCTGTTTGAAAGTCTTTATTTGGCGTTTAAAATAGCTCAATGCTGTGGTGGTGTCTGTGCAGAATGTGGTGTCTCTGAACTATTTAGAAGTCTCCCTTTTCAGATCCGAGCGCCCGTAACCCTCAGATGAGGACTCTGATGTGTTTGAGTGTCTGTGCTCGGGGTGTGAACACTTTTGAGCCCGTGCCCTAGGGAGGGAATGAGTTCTCTATAATGTTGTGACTTTTGTCCTAGGTGTGATTTTTCAGAGCAGTTTCAGAATCTGTTTCCTGAGTTGGATGTCTTTCTACTGTTTCAGACTTCTGAGGTGTGTCCCCGAGTGTGAGATCTCTGATCTCCATATCCCTTGGTGGTGAGGTCCATAACTGTTGGGGTGTGTTCCCAAGGACCCAGTAGTTCCTATTGAGGGAGTCTCAGTTCCAGGGTCTGAGGTCTCTGAGTGGCTTGGGGTTCTGTTACCAGTGTGATGTGTTTCAGGTGTTTTGGGGTGGGGGAGGGGTGTCTGTGTCCAGCTGGTTATGCATGTGAGCTCTGTGGGGATGTGTCCTAGGATGCAAGTTTTGCTAACTCCGAGCATTTGGGCATTGTCTGTCTAATGTGTGGGGTCTCTGGAAAACCTGTGGGTCTGCTTTGCAGACTGTGAGGTTAATGAACTCCCTGAGAGTTTCTGTCCCATAATGTATAGTACTTGAGGCGTGTGGGCTATGTAGCCAAATGTGCTGTCTCTGAGCTCTTTTTGTATCTCCCAGGTTACAAGTTCTCTGAAGCCCTAGCTGGTTTGGCTCAGTGGATAGAGCGTCAGCCTGCAGACTAAAGGGTCCAGGGTTCAATTTCGGTCAACGGCACATGCCCAAGTTGCGGGCTCGATCCCTAAAAGGGGGCGTGCAGGAGGCAGCCGATCAATGATTCTCTCTCATCATTGATGTTTCTCTCTCTTCCTCTCTGAAATCAATAAAAATATATATTTTAAAAAAGTTCTCTGAGTTGTCTGAGAGCCTGTGTCCACAATGTAAGGTCCCTCCGCTGCTATGGGTCTTTGTACCAGTTATGAGGTCTCTGCTATTGGTGGCAGACTTTGCACAGAATGTGAGGTTTCTAGGCTGTGTGATCTCTGCCAATTCTGGATATGAGCACAAAGGGTAAGTTCCATGAATGGTTCTGAGGTCTGAGTCCGGGGTATGATATTTCTGAATCATTTGGAGATCCGTGCTTAGAGTGTAAAGATTCTGAGCTGTTTGGGGACTTGAGGCCAGGATGTGAGGTTATATGCTGTTTGGGGTCTGTGTCCAGGTTGTGTGATCTCAGACATACACTGAGTGGCCAGATTATTATGTGTTCAGAGATCATAATAATCTGGCCACTCAGTATGTATATGTATACACACACACACACACACACACACACACACACACAAATTTTAGAGGCCCAGGGCATGAATTTGTGCATGGGTGCGGTCCAGTCAGCCTGGCCAGGGGGAGGGGACATGGGCAGTTGGCCGGCCTGCCTACCGGTCAAACTGGTCAAGGGGACAATTTGCATATTAGCCTTTTATTATATAGGATATACACTGAGTGGCCAGAATATTATGCGTTCAGAGATCATAATAATCTGGCCACTCAGTGTATTTGGGGGGGCGGGTCACAAGGTGTGAAGTCTATGTAGGGGATTAGTATTCAGATTTTTAGATCTTTGAGCTCCTCTGTGGAGCGAGTGAGGCCTCTTGGGGATCTCTTGGTATATGAAGGCTCTGAGCTATTTTTAGGAAGTCTGTGTCCAGTACATGACCGCTGTGAACAGCAATCTGTGTCAAGATCATGGTCTCTGAGCTGGTTCAGGGCCTGTGTTTGAGTGTAGGACTTGGGAGCTCTTGGGTATTGTGTTCAGGGTGTGAGGTCTCTTAGTTGTCTGGTGGTCTGAGGTCTCTGAACCATCTGTCCATCTCTCTCCTAGTATGTAAGTTCTCTGAGGAATTGGTGGGTCTGTATCCCTGGTTCTGAAGTGTCTGAACACTGTGGGGGTCTGTAGGCAGACTTTCAGATGTGTGGGTTACAAAGCTTGAGGTCTCTGAAGCATTTGGTAGTCTTTCCTCTGGTGCCCTATTTGAACCATTTTGGGGTCTGTGCCAGGTGGGAGGTCTCTGAGCTGTACACAGATCTCCTTCCCAGGGTCAGAATTCTCTAAAAATGGTGTTTCTGGGCTGTGAGATCTCTAAGCTCTTTGGGGTCTATGTGGAAGACTTGAGGCTCTAAGTTGTTGTGGTACCATGTTCTAGGTAGTGAGGTCTTTGGGGTGTTTAGTGCTCTATTTTTCAGGATGTCTCTGAGCAATTTGGGGGTCTGTGTCCAAGAAGTAAGGTTTCAGGATCATTTAGGGATCTGTGTTCCGAGTGTGAGGTCTCAGGTGTTTGGGGTGTGACATCTCGGCTGTTTGAGGATCTGTCCCAGGATGGGAGGGTTCCAAGCAGTCTGGGAATCGATCATCAGGGTGTGAAAACTCTGAATAACTTAGGTAACAGTATCCCTGGCTGTGAGGTCTTTGAGATGTTTGTACATATCTATCCCAAAAGGAAGTTCTGTGATGTGTTTGGGGTCTAGATCCCAGCATAGGAGGCAGCAGTTAGGTCTTGGGGTGTTTGCGAGTCTGGCTCCCTAGTTTTGGTGTAGCCTGTTAGTTATTCAGGGCCTATGTCTGAGATCTCCGAGCTGGATGGAGATGTGTATCCCAGGTGTGAGGTCTCTAAGGTCTGGGGTTAGTACCCAGAGTATATGTCTGTGAGCTGTTGGGAGGCCTATGTCCTATGTGCTGTGTGTGGAGGTCTCTGAGCTTTTTAGGATTCTGTCACCTGTGTGTCAAGTCTTCCAAATCTTTGGGTAACTGTGTCACAGCATATGACATTTCTGAGCAAAAACAAAAGGCACAGCCTCACATTCAGGTTGAGGGATGATCAAAACAAGTATATTTGAAATATTATCTCCTTATTCTCCACTTTCTACCCTGGTGTATATTAGGTGCTCAGTAAGTATTTGCAGAAAATGTAAAGACAATAAAAATACAAAATGTTCTGTTTGAATGGAGTAGGCAGGCTTTGGGTTCTAAGTCTCTAAGGGCCAGGAGGGCCCAGCTAGAGTTGTATCATATTTCTGTATTTCCACTGTACTTATTTCTTGGGTTATTTTTGTTTATGGCAAGTGATAATGGTTTGTCTATTGAGACAGCAATGGACTTAGTTTGCTTTTTCAGTGCTTTTTAAAATTTAAGTATAAAACAAGCCTATTTTAAGTAAAGATGTTAGGGAGACAATGGTGGAGGTGGTATGCTGTGGGGGTGTTCTAGTCAAATGGTTGAGGTTTGAGGAACATGTCCCTGGGTACCCCAGCTCCCAGCCTCTCATCCCCCCAAGCCCACCTACGTGAGGTCTTCAATCCCCACACCTTGGTTTGTTCAGTCAACAACTCTTTTTATTGATGCCTACCCCAGGCTGGGTCGGGCCAAGAAATATACAAGAGGAGAATGAGATTCAGTCCATGCCTGAAAGTCAGTCTAGGGGCAGGGAGCACAGACACACAGACAGCCACACAGATCTGGTGGCAGGGCACAGTCTCACAGAGGGGCACTCTGGACACAGGTAGTCAGGGAAGGCTTCCTGGAGAAGACCTCACAGGGGAAGCAAGGGGTGAGGCAGCCATCAGAGCCTTCGTCTTCTGTACATCTGTGGGCAGGTCACTTTTGAGACTGTACTTGGCCTCCTGCCATATGGGCCCTTTCCTAGGATCCACCTCCACAGTTTTTAAGGCTTCCCTGAGACAATCTATGTAGACCAGGTGCTCAGCCCAGTGCCTGGCACCTCATCACCGCCCCATCAATGCACATTTTTGTCCTAAGTGCTATCTACAGCCTACCTAGGTCTTGGTTCCAGCTCTGAGTAGTCCCAGCAGTCGTCACACGCCGACGGGGCTCCCAGGCGCCTTCTGTGCACCTCATGGGCAGAGCTCAATCCCAGTCCACCTTAAGGGCTCGGAGAGTCTGGACTGCCTTCCTCTCATTGGCCAGTGACCAGTGAGCCATGGGCATCCACTCTCCTTCCAGTGGCATGTGGGCGTCTACTTCTGGGATGCAAAGCCTACATGTGAGCATAAGCAGAAACCAGTCCCCAGCCCTGCAGACCCTCTTTTTGTCACCGAGTGGGCTGGGAAGTCTGAACTCTGATGTCTGCCTGCCCTGGGGCAGCTTCCACACTCCCGGAGCAGCAGGGAGAGGGCCTGCAACAGACCTCTCAAGCTCCAGACTGAAGCAAGTGCATAACCATCTTTCTATTCTGGGGCTGGGGCTCAGCCCTTGGACCTCCATGATAGGCTGTGAATCTCAACTGCAGAAACACCTGATGTTGACAACTTACTTCGCAAAATGGGCAGAGGGTTGTTAAGTGCAACCCATGGAGCTGGGACGGGGAGAGGGGATTTCTGGCAGTCAGTCCTCACCACAACCCCAAGCACAGGGCAGGTGGGGGGAGGTGGAAGCAGGCGGGAGGCCCTGGCAGTCATTCCTCAACAGGAGGGCAAGTGGGTCCGGGGGTGGGTGAGATGGGCTTTAGGCCCCACAGTCAGTCTGGCCTCAGATTTCGAAGGGCTAGAAGAGGTATTTGCGGCAGGATTCAGTCCCACACTTGCATTCAATACGGACCCGCTTCTTGGGGGAGCCGGGGAGCACGGCCAGGCCAAAGTTGGAGTCCATGCGGGTGCTCTCCATGTCCACGGGGTCCACTGTGGAGTCACACAGCCAGGGAGGGCGGGAGGGGGGAGGGGACTTGTTAGAAGGCCTAGGTGTAGTGTCCCACTGCCCCTTTACCATGAGACCCAGGGAACGTGGGGGCTGGGAACAGGGCTGGGGCCAGGGCTTAGCACTAGAGGGTGTTCAAATGTTAGGAAGATGGCCAGGATTTGGGGGTTATGGGGGAAAGGAAGATGGCCAGGGGTTGTGGGTTGTGGGAGGCAGGGGGTGTTGGGGAGAACCAGGAGGGTTGTGGCAGGCAGAGGTCCAGGAATGAAGGGTCACCTGGGCATCAGAGGGCTATCTGAACTCTCCTGCCAAAGATCCCCTCTTGAGTGTCTCAGAGGTGGCTAGTTTGTCAAGTAGGGGACTGGTTGGAGGCCATAGAGTGTCCAGAGGCTTGGAATGAGGAAAGCCAAAAAGGGTTAGGAGCAGGGAGGGTTGGGGGACTGGGGATATTTCAGACAAGATAGGAGTCAGGAAAAGTATCTAATTCTCAAGCCAAACATCTTCCTCCCCCGGGAGTCTTGGGAGAAGTTGGTCCACGGGTTGGGAATGAGGGGACCCCCAAAGGGTAGGCAGGGTTCCAAAAGTCCAGATGGGAGATTGGGAGTCAGAAAGAGCATCTTAAAGCTCCTTGGGGAGGGGTCTTTGTGTCCCATGTCACTGTGTGCCCCTGCCCCCAGTCCCTTGACACCCCCACCTTGCATGTTGTAATCAAAAGTGAGCTCCTCGCCTGCCCAGATGGTCCTTGTGGCAAAGAAAGCAATGCGGGGCAGCCGCTCATCAAGGTTGTCTATGAAGACGTTGTACACCTGGAGGTTGGGGTCGCACTGGGAGAAAAAGAATAGCAGGAGGGTGAGGAGGGGACCAGCCTGCCCTTCCCGACCCTCGCCCACCTGCAGGGTACCCACACTGTGGTTGACAAAGTGGGAGATGTTGCCATAATAGGCGGCATCCACGGTGTACACATCTTCCACGTAGTCCAGGTCGAAGAGGTAGGTAGCACCCTGGCGGTCATAGATCTGGCCCCGCCGCTCTGCCTCCTCCGAAGTAATGATCTGGGGAGAGGGCCACGGGAGAGAGGGGATTGGCCAAGAAGGCTCAGGAAAGCCAGCACAGTGCCTGGCCCCCCAGGAGGAGAAAAACAAGTGAGCAGGGAGGCACCCCTACCCATGTGGCTGGCAGGCATGGACACATGGGAGGCAGTGAGGCAGAGGGTCTGTCAGTCCTTCCAGGGGGCTGGTCCTCAGCTTCCCACCACCCATCCACCCTCAGGCCTCTGGATGGTCTAGGGCAGCGGTCACCAACCGGTGGTCCGCAGACCACTGGTGGTCCATGAGGTCTGAAAGGTTGGTGACCGCTGGTTTAAGGAAACCTTTGGAGCAGCAGTTGCCAACTGGTGGTCCGTGAGGTCTAAAAGGTTGGTGACCGCTGGTCTAGGGAGTCTCTCAATGGTGAGTGAAGGCTGGCCACAAGGTCCAGTGCTGAGACAGTAGACAGACAGACAGACAGACAGAGACAGACACAGATATAGCCCCATCATGAGACCCATAGTGAGATATAGGAGATGCAAATCAAGGGCAAGAAAGAAAAAGACCCAGGGCTCAACAGAGAGGGGAGAGGAAAGCAGGGAGAATGAGAGGCTGACTGATCCAGGGCAGGGGGCCTGAGGCTTCGCAGGTCCCAGCACAAGACAAGAGAGCCAGCACAGGGCCATGTACACAGCAGTGAGAAGGACACAGAGAAGCAGAGCCCTGGGCTGGTGGGGAGAGGGAGACTGAATGGGAGGCTCAGACAGAAGAGCTAGAGGCACAGTGAGAAACAGACAGAAGCTTAATAGGAAAGATCCAGGTCCAGAGATAAGACCAAGATCCCTGAGAATCTCGGATGCAAGAAAAAGGCTGAGGCCAAAACCACAGAAGGGAGATGAAAGAGGAGACAGGAGCTTGGGTAGGAACCCCTCCCTCAGCCCCAAGGCTATGCAGTGTCAACTACTGGAATTTAAGATGACAGGAGTCATCTCTCTAAGGCTGGGTCCCCTGCTAACCTAGTAAACATGAAGCTGCTCCACAATCCTAGCCCTGACCGCTCCCTGCCTCCCAAATGCTGTACGTGGATTCTCCACCCCATCCCTATCCAGCCCAATCGCTCCTCTCCATCCCTCAAGTTCCTTCTTCCCCCTGGGGCCAACCATAACAGCCTTCTGGTAACCCCACATGTAGCTAACCATGCCAGTCTATGGGTGAGGGTTCCCTGGTACCTAAAACTGCCCACGCCTCAGCCTAGGGTCCCTCCAGACCAGGCAGATCTTTCTCCTCTCCCAGGTTTCCGCCCAGCCCTCAAAAACAAGTGCCCGCAGTGGACAGCACACAGCAGATTCGCAAGAAATGCCATTTTATTCTATCTAGCCCAGCAACCTATTCCCTGTCCAGCAGCGGTCCTACTGGCAACTCAAACACTCTTACACACACACACACACACACACACACACACACACACACACACACGACTTCTTCCTTCCCTCTCCTTTTGTTGCAGACCCAGTGCCCATCACCAGCCCCCTTCTGACACTGGATCTACCCTTGCCTCCTTCTTTCTCACCCACATGCCAGCTAGCAGCCATGCTGTTTCTACTTTCAGATCTCCCCTTCTAGCTTTGGGCACCCTGTTTTCTCCACCCTGGATGGCCACACTAGTGTCCTGTCTCCTACCTGCCTCTTACACCATCACCTTCAGCCTCTATCCCCTGTCAAATGCTGATCAACAAACACCTTTAGGAGACCAAGATTTATCCCTCAGATCACACTGCTCACTGCCCCATACTCCAGCTTTTCCTTCAGGAACCCGGAGGAAAAGGGTTTATTTATTCACCCACTCATTCATTCAGTGGACTTTTATGAGGCTTACCCTGTGCCTGGTCCTAGTGCTCAGAAGTCAGTGTCTGCAAAGGCAGACATGGGCCACAGTTGGGTGGGGGAGCCACAGGGACCAGGCCCAGTCCTATCTTTCATGGGACAGTCTTGTGACAGAGAAAAGACGGACTCAGACATTCACAGGGAAAGAATGAGGAAGGTTTCAGGAGCAATGAGAAAGAGAAACACCACCGGAAGCAAGCCGCAGACCATCAAAGGGCTTTGACACTAGGTTGAAGAGTGGGGACTCTCTCCTGAGGGACACGACAGGGGACACAGCAGCGTTTTGAGGAGAATGGCAAGGCCAGTCTCCCTCTACCACCTGGAGAGCACACACTCTTGTTTTGTGGCGGCAGCTCCAGATGTTCTTTCTCTGCGCAGCCTTCCTCAGTCTCCCAGAGCCGACCCACCAGGCCTCTCTGAAGCCCTGGGATCGAAGGGCAGCCTCTGCTGGGCTTCCAGCATTCTGGGTGGTGTCTGAGCCAGAGTGTTCCTTTCAGCCCCTCCCCAACCAGAGGGAATGCCCTATAATTTCCCCAGTCTCATCTTCCTGCCTGTTCTGCCCCTACCTGCTCCCCCAGTCTCACCAGGAATGAGTCACACTGCAAGCCCTCCAGGGCACAAACCGTTCCTGCTGTCTTCTTTTCAGGCTGGGCCACCCGGATCACTCGGGGACAAATCAGTTCACAAATCAGTTCGTGTTTCTGCTCCCTAGCAACTCTCCACAATGACTGGGGAAGATAGATGGGCTAGAAGCTGGCAGCTTAGAAAGGGTGTTGATGTGAACAGGAACCAGAAGACTCTGCCCCCTCCCCGATAATGGGACCCTAAATGTTCTCTCCCTACACGTGTCTCCTCAGCCAAAAAACCAGAAAACAAAAAACTCCACCAGGTCTGGCAAGGCACCAATTTTAGACACTTGGACCTTTTCTTTTTTTGTATCCACTTGACTAACTTGATGACTCTGAGCCCTTTACTGAGCCCTTTACTATACTACTCTAGGCCTCAGTTTTCCCATCTGTAGAATGGGGATGACAATGACAACAATCCCAGCCAGACAGGGGCTGTTGTAAAGATTCAACAAGGTGAGAGATGTGAAAGGTGTTTCTGTTTTCGTTTCAGTTAGGAACAAAGCAGTGTTAGGAGAGGTTGTGCGTCCTGTATCTTGTCAAAATCTAAGATGCTCCCTTTATTGTATGTGCCCTTTCCCCAAGAAAGGAAAAACTGCTCTATACTGAATAGTGTTTAAATGTTTCACACATGACAACTCATTTAGTTCTTACACAAGTGTATGAGGTGGGTGCGCTTATCATCCCCATTCTACAGATTAGGAGACAGACACAAGGAGGTGAAGTGACAGCTGGTGAGTGGGGGAGCTAGGATTCAATCTCGGGCACCAGGCTCCACCCTCCTGCCCATTTTGCCATGCTGCCTCCTCAGGAGGATGCAAGATGAGTTTGGCTCTGGTAGTATTTGGGGGCCTCTGTTGCCATCAGGAGGTCCCATAGGTCTGAGGGTACTGGAGGGGGGCCTGGAAGGTGCTGAATGTAGCAGGAGGGAGGCTAAGAAATAGCTCAGAATATGTGGAGAGTAGGAAGAGTAAAGACAGGGAGCAAGAGGGTCCCTGGAAACCCTGATGTTTCCAGGGTAGAGGAGTCAGCACACTGAGGAAGAACAGCCAGAAAAGTACCCGGCTCAGGGGACTTTGGGGTGCCTGGGGGCTGCAGATTCTTCCTCCGCTTTGCCTCAGGATCCTGAGCTGTAGACAGCCTTTCCTTAAGATCGTCAGTACAGTAGAGTGAGGCTAGAGACACTATCTGTCCTGGACCTCCTCTAGGACTGCCGGGCTCCTGTGCGGTCAGGACACCGCCTCCTCTAGGCCATCAGGGGCTCTGGAGTATGCACACATCCTCCTCCAGAATGGTGACATCCCTCTGAGGTGTAAACATCTCCTCCCAACTGTTAGCATCCCTCGGAGGTCTGGACACCTCCTCCAGAGCGTCAGGACCTAAGGGTTTAGACAGTTCCTCTAGGTTTAGAGTCCTCCTGGGTGTAGACCTGATCTCCTTTAGACAGTCAAAATCCCTCTGGGGTGAGGACACTTCTTTTTCTCGACTGTCAGGACAGTGTGGGTGCGGACACCTCCTAAGGCAGACCACCAGGGTCCTCGGGAGTGTGGAGCGTTTGCTCTCATCCTCTAGGTCACTCCGGGATGTGGACATCTCTTCCTGCGGATTGTCAGGACCCCTCTGGGGTAATGCCACCTCCTCCTCCTTCCAGACTGTCAGGTCCTTTGATGTGTGGACACTGCCTCCACCAGACCGCCAGGATTACCTAGGGTATGGACAGTCCCTCATCCAGACTGTCAGGGTGGACTGCTCTGCCCCCAGACCGTCTCTGCCCCTCAGGGCAATGGCCCTCTCTACTTGACAGTTTGTCAGAGTGGGAGCCTCTCCTCTTCATCAGTTTCATTGCTGCTGTTCACACATCCTCAGGGGTACGGCCCTTATGCCAATTTCCGTCACTTCCCAATCCTAGCAACCCCTGAGAAACCTGTGGAAATATGGAGGCACTTAGGGCTGTCACCATGACAGGGCCCACTCATGGACTGAGATGGTCCAGGGAAGTTAAATGCTCCTCAGTGCATGAGACGGTCCTACCTAACGAAGAACTGCCCGCCCCAAATGCTCAATGCCTCCCCCCTTTGAAAGCGACACTGCAGACACTTGCTAGTTCTTCCCCCAAATGCCTGTTTTCCACCTGGGCACACAGCTAAGTCATACTTCTCAGCCTGCCCTGCATGGAGGCAAGGCCAGGGACTCGGTTCCAGGCGGTGGATGTGGACAGAAGTGATGTGCACTGCGTCCAGGCCTGGCCCCTTAGGAACCTCCCCCCGCCTCCCCCACTCTTGGTCTACTTACCAGGCAGGGTTGAGGATCAGAGGCAGCTCCAAGGCTCTCAGGCATGGCAAAGGCACAAGAGGGAAAGAGCCTCGTAGCCGCACCACTGTATACAAGGACACTACCCACACACCCATGCCAGACAGTCACAGGAGCAAACAGACTTTAACATAGCTGGTCTTTCCGGTATCCTGCAAGTCTAGAGGAGGAAGCAGCCAACCTCCGCAAGGCACGTCTTATGTCCCACTCCTGACTGCTCTTTTTGTGCAGATTAGTAAAAGGCGCTCTTTCTGGGAAGACACTGCTGAGCAGTAAGCTGGACCCTTGTTAAAGGAGAAATGCCTTTTCAGGTAACGCAACCTTGTGCAGCCCACACGGCCCATTACAAGGAACACTGCCTGGATTTCCGTTCCCACTCTCCTCTTTGCTAGGTACCCTTATGAAATCAACCCCGTCTAGAAGTGTTTCAATGTACTTTTAACTGCCAGCCTGGAATACTCTCTCCCCTGCCTGGAGAGCCCTAGCACTTGGGCCAACCACCACCACCACCCACATTTTCCACAGTGAAAGCAGGAAAGTTGTAGGCACACTGTGATGAGAGCTGGGCGCACACAGTAGGAACACAAGGTGGGAAGAGCTGCACACACACGCATGGTCCTGACTCCCTACCTCTCCCACGTACTCCATGACGAAGCTGTTCTTGCGGATCTTCTCCAGGGTGCGGACACCCCAGCCACGCCCATCATCCGTGCGGAAGATGCAGAGGTTGTAGCGGATGCCCTTCTGTACCACACGGTTGGGGCAGTCATAGCCACAGCGGCAACGGGAGTTGCACTCGTAGATGGGCAGCCCAGCTCGCAGCCGCACCTGGCCCTGGTCGTTGTAGGCAAACTTGTGCAGCGATGCCCCGGGGCAGCAGCCTCCAGCGGGTGCCCACAAGCAGTCCTTACACTCACAGCCCACGGCCACCTGGTTGAGGGTGATGCCCTCACCAACGCGGTACTCGTTAATGTATACAAAGGCCCGAGGGGGGCCATCCAGATCCACCTCATTCTCTACGGTGATGCGTCCCAGGTGGTTGCGCTTGGCATTGAGCTCCTGCTCCCAGAGCTGGAGTGCCCGTCTCTGCTTGGCCTTCTGCACCAGGTAGCTGGCCAAGCTTGGGTCCAGGTGCCGGGGTGGCTTTGACCGGTGGCGCCGCCGGAGCAACTCTCGTTCTAAGTCCTTGTGGAACTGCTTGAGAATGCGCACACACTTGAGATTCTGCCGTGGCTCCCAGGTACTCTCTGACTCTGGGTATCCACGCCATTTTACCAGGTAATACTCCTGTTCCTGTTGGGGGGACCAGGGGGATGGGGGCCACCATAAGTGGCGAGACCCTTGGGCCAGCCCTCGTGAGATTTCCATTCCAGAACCAATGGATAACACCCAAACCACACCCCACCCTTTTCTGGAATGGCTCCATGCACTGGTTAAAAAGCATGGGCTCTAAAGCCAGGATCAGTAGGTTCAAATCCTGTTCTACTCGTACGGTCTAAATTCTAACTTTTTTAAAAGTAATTTTAATTTACTTTCAGAGAGAAAGAGAGAGAGAGAGAAACATCGGTGTGAGAGTGAAACAAATGACCAGCCACCTCCTGCACACCCCCGACAGGGAATCAAACCCGCAACCTGGGCATGTGCCCTGGGAATGGAACCAGCAACCTTTCAGTGCATGGGGCGATGCCCAACCAAGGTAGCCACGCTGGCCAGGGTTAAATTCTAAATTTTAATTTTATCTCCTAAACCTACTCCCTCCTGCTAGCAGCTCAGGCCCCAACTCTTGGAGTCATCCTTGCCCCCTTTCTCTAGCACTCCTCACATCCACCCTCGGCAAACCCTGTCAACCCCACCTTCAGACTACATCCAGAATCCGACCACTCCCAACCATCATCACTGCCACCACTATCCTCACTCGCCTGGACTGCAGCAGCGGCCTCCTCTCTGGTCCCCGTGCCCCTATAGTCTGTTCTCCAAACAGCAGCCAGAGGGACCTTTTCTGGCTGGGGGCAGCTATAGGACACAGTTTCACTACACAGACACCCTGGGTACAAATTCTGAACCTTCGTCCCCTAGCGGTATGGCCTTGGACAAGTTATTTAATTTTGCTGAGCCTTGGTTTCCTCATCTGTAAATAAGGAAAAAAGCTTAAATTTTTTTTGTTAACATTCATTATGTAGCATGTACTGTTCTAATGTACTGTACTATTAACTAATTTAATCCTCACAACTCTATATGAGGTAGACACTACTAAGCATCCCCATTTTATAGATAAGGAAAATAAAGTACAGAGAATTTGCATTAAGTATCCTGAGGTTACACGGCTAGGATTTGAACTGAAGCGTGCTAACTCCAGTCTGTTCTCTTAACTATGCTAACATTACCTCCTGTGGCCATAACAGCAGTTCCCATTTCACAGTGTTGTTGGGGGGATTAACTGAGTTTCTGACGGCAAGCACCTTGCAAAAGTGTTCAATAACCGTTAGCTATCCTCATCCCCACTCTTGGGCTCAGCGGCTCAACTGGTTTGTATGCTTAGGGAAGTGGGAGGAGAGACTTATTTGGGGCTTCATCCCGGCTCCTGGCTCCCTCAGAAAGTTACTAGGTTTCTCCACCAGTGAGATAGAAATGAGAAGAGGGCCTACTAATCCTATTTTTTTTAAGATCAGAGAAGAAAATTCCATTTAGAATCAAATGCAGACAGTAGGGCAAGGGAGCAGGAAGGAAGCCAGCTTCCTTGAGACACCCCTGCCCGGCCATGGTCACCCCAGACTCACGCGGATCTTCTTGTAATCACACAGGTACTCGACTTCAAAGTCATAGAGATTCCTCTTGGAGATTCCGAGGGCAGGGCATGAGAGCTTGGCCAAGCGGCACAGGTCCTGGAGCTGATTCCAAGAAGATTTGCAACACACACTGCAGCCTAGAACATAAAAAACATTACTGGGCATCCTGGCAAGGCCAGGAGTCAAAGAGTCCCCCAGGTCCTTCCTGGGACTTCTGAAGAATTCCGAGTCAGTGAAACTTAACCCACGGGTCTTCCAAATGCTAAGACCTTTCTACCACAAAAATGTGCCAGTTCCTTCAACCCCAATGCTCACTATCCAAGGCTACTCCTGTAGCAAAAGACCTCCAAGTAGGATCTGCTGCAGGGACTGTCCTAAAGGGATCTATTCCCAGAGCTCCCAACTCCCTCTCTACTATTCCTACAACTGCCTGCAAAACCATCCAAGCGTTCAGGGCCTAATCCTCCTCTCCTCCACACTTTGCAAAAAGAGAACAACCTCCCATCTCAGGAGGGAGCAGTGCCCCGAGAGTGTAGGTGGTATGAGGTGACTATATCCAGGGCACCAAACAAACTGGAAAGACTGGTCAGCAAGCCCTGATCTGAAATCCCTGGGGGCCAGATGTGTCTTGGTAATTTTTAATTTTATTTTCCAAGCGTAGATCGAGGTATAGCCCACATATTACCTAACACCCCCCGTGGAGTCAGGGGCTTCAAGTCATAATCAAACACTTCAATAATTCTGCAGCAAAAGTCTGGATTTTCACATTAAAGAGGAGAAATAAAGATGTAAGGTAGCGCCACCGAACAGTCCCACGGTATAGTCTAGTTTTGCCACTGAATGGTGCCAAACTTAAGAGTTCAGAGCTTTTTAAATTTCGGAGTTATGAATAAGAGAGTGTGCAGTGGTGTTAGATTACAGGAAGCCTCGCTGAATGATTATCTGGGTGCCTTAAACCCACGAGGCATATTTTTTTCACACTGCATTTTTGGCTGTCTCAGCCTCAGCCACATTTCTGTGAAGGGTAAAGCTTGCCCAAAGGAATTCAGGAGCAGGCAAAGCAGTAATAGGCTAGTGACAATGCTTCTTTAAATATACCTGGGGTGTTTCTGGGGCTACCCAAAATTTTCAAGACACACCGATCTTTTTAAAAAAAGCCTTCTGATTCAAAGATTCAAGGTACATCCTTAATGCGCTTTAGAAGCCATTTTATCAGATCATTTCCCACATTATAAACGTACAGTCATTCCTAACCCTGTTAATATTTTCTACCTCCCATTCAAAAAATAAAACACTGAAACTCATGATGAAATGCTGTGTCAACCTCAACATGTATAAGAGCTTTGCAACATTATTTTGTGTGCACTACCCCCTACACACACACACACACACACACACACACACACACACACACACACACAAGAGGCCTAGTGGAGACACGGCCTGTGCCCACACCTTCCTCTCCCTATGACGTCTCTCCCTTTCAAATCCCTCAACTTGCATTTGAACCCCCACTAAAGTGGTCCCAACTCACATCTCCAGCTGCTGGCGCCGCACTGACCACAGGTGGAATCTCCTATCCCTTAGCGTCCCCCGCCACACTCATGGAACCCATCCTCCCCGCAGCTTTCCTTACCCAGAGGAGCCCCCCGCCCCCAATATACTGAGAAAATCACCCCTTTTCCCCCTGCACACGGAGGAGTCCAGCTCTCCCATTCCGGAAGACCCTGCCCCTCTTCCTGAGGGAGTCCCCTCTAGCGCAGACCCTTCCCTCATCACGCTGAGAGGGGAGAGACCCAGAGCACAAGATCCCCCCGCCCCCCACTCTCCAAAGGAGGTTCGTGCCCTCCCCTTCTCTCTCCTTCCGGCGTCTCGCGTGGACACCCAGCGGGTAACGGTCACCGGCGGCTGATTTTCCCGCGCGCGGGCACGGCCTCCCAGACCAGCTGCCCCCGCGCGCGCGCGCACGCGCCGTCCAGTCGCTGCCGAGGCGCGCGCCCCCTCGCCAGTGCCCACTACACCCCGCGCCCGCCGCCGCGAAGCACGCGCCCCCTCCTCTCCGCCCCGCCCTGCCTCGCGCGCCAGGCCCGCGCTCCCCGGCCCCGGCCTCTCGGCGCTGGGCTTCCGGCTCCCGGCTCCGTGGCTTCGGACGCCCGGGTCCCAAGCCCGCCACGCTACCCCTCCAGCCCACGCAGCCCGGCCAGCGGGCCGGCGCCGCTGCCACCACTCCTTCACCTTTTAAATTTTCCGCCATCTTTCCCCACGGCTAACGACATTCGGGCCTAACCGGCCTCGCGAGAAGAGACCTCGCGCGGGCGTGGCCGAGAACGCGCAGCCTATTGGCCGCCCCGCTCCGCGAGCAGGGCCCGCGCGGACCAACCGGCGAGCCGTGACCGGCCCCCTCCCGCCACTCCGCTCGGTCCCGGAGGCGGATGCTCGCCGGCGCTTTCCCAGCGTGCGTCTGCGCGGCGGCGGCGGCAGCGGCGGCGGCTACGGAGGTTGCGGGAGGCCCTGCCGGTCCTCCGGTCTGTCTGTCACGCCGTCAGCCAATCGTGTTGTCAGCCAGCCAGACCGGGGCGGCCGGGGTTGGAAGGCTGCTGGCGGAAATCCGTCGTTCTGTCAGACCCCCAGTGACCACCCCCAGGCGGCCCGTCACGTTTTAAGCCCGAGCAGATCGTGACTCCCCGCCTACGGCAGACGACGCTCCCACACTGCTGCTCGCTCTCAGAATCAGTCCTGACTCAAACGGCACAATGGGTCTCATCACAGCTGCCTATCAGACCCCGCCTGCCGTGCCTGCCATTCACACTATCAGTCACCAGCAGCAGCCATCCGCGGGCACTCCCCCACCCCCCGCCAGCGGCAAGTCCCTAGAGGCGGACATGCTATGCTTACTAACAGCCACACTGCCAGTCAGCCTGTCACTGCCCCAGCCGGTCCCCGGTCCCCGTCCCTTCTTCGCTGGCAGTCACTCAAGCAGCGGTTTCTCTGCCTGTCGTTGCACTGGCACCTGCTCTGAATCTCCCCGGGGAAGGGGAAGTCATCTCTCTCCCCACTCCCGGAGCCCCAGACACCAGCCATGCCCTCGGGCGGGCTGCCATTAGGTCAGGCCTGGCTGGCATTGTGGGCATCTCATGTAGCCCTGTCAGGCAGTCACACTATCTGCCATCAGTTGTCAAACGACTGTCAGTCCCCGCTCATTCCGACCATGGTCAGATAGTTTATTCTCTCAGAGCAAATAGTCACAGAAACTAAAGGTAGCATTAAGCCTCCAAGCCACCTGACAGTGGGTCAGCAGTCTGTCCTTTCTCGGGGAGGCATACCCCCCACTGGACAGTCAGCCATCAGGGCAACTGTGATTCTTTGTTGTTGTTTTTGTTTGTTTGTTGATCCTCACCCGAGGATATTTTTCCATTGATCTTTTGGAGAGAGTGGAAGAGAGAGGGAAAGACAGAGGGAAACATCGATGTCAGAGAAACACATCGATTGGTTGCCTCCTGCACACGCCCTGACCAGGGCCTGGGCTGGGGAGGAGCCTGCAACCAAGGTACACCTAGGTACCTGCCATTGTCCGGAATCGAACCCAGGACCCTTTGGTCCTCAGGCCAACGCTCTATCCACTGAGCCAAACCGGCTAGGTCTGGGCAACTGTGATTCTAATCTCATACACTCATCAATTCAGGCAGCTACACTGCTTTTTCTTGGTCAGCTGGCTTGTGACCCATTGTGTCTGCCCTTCATCATATTGTAGATCAGCCAGGTAGCCAGGCTCAGCATCCAACTGAGCACGTGATCTGTCAAACATGCTGTAATTTGGTCAGGGCGGACAGTCAGTCACCAGAGACAGCTGCTTATCAGAGGGCCACAGATCTGTCCATCAGCCAGCCTGAAGTGTCCCCAGGGTAGCCCTCCTTTACACATTACCAGGCAGAGTAACATCCAGACACTCCCTCCAGCCAGGTGTGATTCCCAGCAATAGTCATCCTCCACCCACAGCATCCATGGGTCAGGAGTCATCCAGCATGTCAGTCCCTCTGGAGGCTTCCAGTCTTCTACACTGTCAGAACCCCAGCCCCAGTCAGTCCCAGGTGGGCTGTAATTGTTAGCTATTCAGTACTGCACAGCATCAGGAAACCTTAAGTCAGCTCCTGAAATTGCCTCTCCCTTTGTCGGTCCATGAGTTATGTAGTCAACCAAACAGTTATATAGTCAACCTTATAACTGTATAGGGTTATACAGTTATAAGGTTACTAGAGCCGAGTGCACGAATTCGTGCACCTGTGGGGTCCCTTGGCCTGGCCTGCAGGGTCAGGCTGAAACTGGCTCTCCAACATCCCCTGAGGGGTTCCGGATTGCAAGAGGGCACAGGCCAGGCCTAGAGACCACACCGGTGCATGATTGGCCGGGGAGGGACCACGGGAGGTTGGCCAGCTGGGGAGGGACCTCCGGAGGGCTCCAGGCATAGCATCTTCCCTTGGTGGTCAGTGTGCATCATAGCGACTGGTCAAATGGTCGAACAAACGGTTGGACACTTAGCATATTAAGCTTTTATTATATAGCATTCTGTCTGTCAGTCCAGCTGTGAGCTGTTTGGAGAAATGACAGGTTCCATCAGCCCCTGCTTGCCATAAGTGGAACAGTCAACAGCATAAGTCCCACCATATATTCCCCTTCCTTCCCTAATTCCATCTAGAACAGAGTCTGATGCTAGTCCTCACAGGCCCCCAGTCTCCTGGGGCAGGCAGTTCCCTCCCACTCCCTGGCATCCAAGAGACCTGTCCAACCCATGAGAGTGGTTTAAAGTATGATGTGTGTGTTTTTTCTTAAAACTTTAAAAATATAATGTTAAAGGAATTTTAAAAGGAAAAAACTCCTAGACACAATGTTTCCCTGATCCTTTCCAGTTTTTTCTATAGATACATTCCCAAAACAAGTATTCTGGAGGGCAAGTCCTGAAGGAGGAGGAGGAGGAGGAGGAGGAGGAGGAGGAGGAGGAGGAGGAGGAGGGGCAACCCAGTGGGCTCCCAGTTGGAAATTTGTTACATGGTGTGACCCCCATTGTATAGATAAGGAAACTGAGACTCAGAGGTGTGGCATCTTGCCTGGGTTCTACAGCAGATCTAGATCTAGCTGATGGCCTCTTCCATTGCCATTGGCCAGGACTTGGTTTACACAGGGAACTGGGCAGAACCAAATTTTAATACTAAGGGGGGGGGAGTCTCTGTTTTCCACTATAAATATAACACAAACTATATGTGATTTTGTAATAGCCATTGGTAATCAATGAGATTTCATAATAGCCGTCTTAGATCTCTGGAGCCCTGATGTCCCTTGTCTAGGTAATTCTTCTGGGTTGCTAGTGAGCAAACCGTTTGTGATCACATGATCATCTCTATTCCTGTTACATAGGACTGACTGAAATTACAACTGGATTGAGCAAAAAAGGGATTAAGATGGTTAAGACTCAAACTTGGGAGGAACTAAGGCAGTGGAAGAGCTCAGAACATGTGAAATTCCTTAAATAAAAATTTATTAACTTTAAATAATTGTGCCTATTACAAATAGTAAAACCCCTATTGTAGAAAAAGAAAGAGGGGGATTCTGCCCATTAGGATCCTGTGTGAGTTGTGTGCATGGAGAGTGGGGAAGTCTAACCATTGAGAACTCTCTTGATCTGGTGTTGATTGAACAGTTTTTAAAAAAATAAATAAGTGAATGAATAAAGAACGCTCCCACTCATTTACCACAATCAGCCCCATGCCGAGCTTTTCCCCACTTTAGGGCCTTTGCACTAGCTGTTCCTTCTGCCTGGAATGCCCTTCCCCCAAATACTCACCTGGTTGACTCCTTTGCCTTTAGGTTCAGCATAGCTGTCACCTCCTCCAAGTGGCTTTCCCTGAACACCATGTCTGAATGTCATTTCCCCTCAGCACACAGCACTTATCAAGGTCTGTAACTATCTTTTGTTTCTATTTTATTCCTTCTTTCTTGTCTGTCTCCTCCCCTAGAATGTCAGCCCCTAGAATGTCAACCCCACTAGGGCAAGAATTTTTGTCGATTTTTCCCACTGCTTTATCCCAGACTCTAAAGTAGTGCCTGACAATAAATATTTGCGGGAAGAAAAAGGGCAGAAGGAAACAAAGAAATACAGGTTAAATGACTGAGGAAACAAGTGAATGAATGAATGTATGTGTAAAGCTAAGTAAATGAAAAAGGATAGATGAGCGGGGGGGGGGGGCAGGGTGGAGGGGGGACAATGGGAAAATAAGGGGACATATGTGGCCCAACTAGAGTGGCTCAGCAGTTGAGCGTTGACCTATGAACCAGGAGATCACGATTTGATTCTGTCGGACAAGCAGGAGGCAGCCGATCAACGATTCTCTCTCATCATTAATGTTTGTATCTCTCTCTCTCTCTCCTCTCTCCTCTCTCTCTCTCTCTCTCTCCCTCCCTCTCTAAAATCAATTAAAAGAATATTTTTAGAGAAAGTCATGTTATGTTTTTTTAAAAATATATTTTTATTGATTTCAGAGATGAAGGGAGAGGCAGAGAGAGATGGAAACATCAATGATGAGAGAGAGCCATGGATCGGCTGCCTCCTGCACACCCCACCCTGAGGATCAAGCCCACAAACCTGGGCATGTGCCCTTGACCGGAATCGAACCTGGGGACCCTTCAGTCTGCAGGCCAACGCTCTATCCACTGAGCCAAACCAGCTAGGACAAAAAATATATATATTTTTAAAAAGGGGGAGACATATGTAATACTTTCAATAATAAATAAAATAAAAAGTAAATTTAAAAAACAGGATAGATGAATAAAAAGGACTTTGGGAGAAAAGGACCCAAAATTCCCACATTTGGAATATAAACAAACCGAGATTTAGAGAAACAAAAAGACCATTATTTTATTTTTATTTTAAAATTCTTGACTGAAAACTGAGAAATTTTGTATAAAAAAGGGCTATTGCTAAGGCGACTGGGGCCCAGTCAGAGATAACAGCATTGGAGGGGCTGGTAGAGAACGGGCCTTGGGGACCTGGACGCCGAGAGAAGAAGGCCGTAAGCAACAGCTGCCAGGGGATCAGGTGCAGAACAGGGGGGGATGGTGTTGGCCTAGTCGTCCCATTCATCGTCCTCGTCGTCATCTCCGGCCTGGTCCTCCCCTTCGTCTAGAGGGGGACAGAAAGAGTGGGACTCAGATGGGCAGGAGGGTTCACAAGCCCTGGAGAGGGGGGTTCCTAGGGATTAAGAAGTCAGGACTCAGGGTCCTGGGGGCCTGAAGTCTCCTGCGAGGAAGTCAGGTCTGGGGCCTGTGCATTGGCTAAGGATGAGGCCCCCTCAGAGGAGAAAGAATTAGGGTTTCTGTTTGGGACAAGATATAATTGGGGTCTGGGTTCTAGTTGAAGTTTAAGTGAATATTATTGTCAAAAATGTATGGTTAGTTGGGATATTATTGTCACACAAAGGGTTAACATTAACAGGCTTGTCACTTAATGGGGTGAATTTAAATATTATTAGCAAAAGTGGACTAAATTACAATATTATTGTTTCACAGCAGGTTAATGTTAATATTGTTGACACATAATGGAGTTAATAATAATATTAACTCCAAAAGATATGGAGTTTATTATAATACTAGTGGCCTGGTGCACGGATTCGTGCACATTGAAAGGAAATTAATTAGAAGAGATATTTTAATACCGCTATTCGCCTTTTCTTTATGATAGAAGTGTCAGTTGCCATCTCCAAGTTTTACTAACCATTCGCTATAAGCACAATCTTCTGATCTCATATTTGTTTTAAGAGACAACTGTCTGAAACATCCCCAAACACTACAGTACTTTAAACTCATTTGTACTATGGCCAATGGCATGGCATGCGGCACAACACTGAGACATTATAGACTTAGCCTTTTATATATATGTTGTAATGATGTGCTTTCTTTCACCTTCAGAATGTCAACAAAAACAACCAAATTCACAATCGACAATGACAGATCAAAACATACACATGCGATTGGAGTCAGCAAGAGCTTTATATGTATCGCACATGCACAAGTCAACATTTATTTTTAAATTGCCAGTGTGCATCATATGTACTGGCCGGTCAGTTGGTTGGACGGTTGGACGTATGTATGGTCCGTCACTTAGCCTTTTATATATATAGATACAGATAGAAGATTGTCATATAATGAATTCATGTTAATCTTGTGAATACACTCTGGGATGAATGTTAATATTATTGTCCAAATTGAAGTTAATTAAATTATTGTCACCTAATAGGTTGAACTCTATATTATCCTCACATAATAGTCGTATAACAATATTGTTGACACATTAGGGGATTCCTGTTAACATTCTTGCAAAAAGATTGGGTTAGTTATAATACTATCACATAGTCACTGTTAATCTATTGACACATGGAGGTAGGGTGAATAATACTATCAAAGATGGGGTTCTTTCTAATATCTATATATAAAAGCCTAAGCAACCGTTATGACCAGTCAACCGCTCAACCGGTTGACCAGTAGCTATGACGACACACTGACCATCACGGGGCAGACACTCAGCAGCAGGAGCTGCCTCCTGGTGGTCAGTGTGCTCCCACAGCCAACTTCCTGTGGCCGGCCAACCTCCCCCGGTCCCTCCCCCTGGCTGGCCAGCCCTATAGGCCCCGATCGCCGGCCAGGCTGAGGGCCCCCACCCATGCACGAATTCCTGCACCAGGCCTCTAATATTATCCTACCTAATAAAATAGTAGTATGCAAATTGACCGCACCTTTGCTATGCCCAAGCCATGCCCACCAGCCAAAGCCACGCCCACCAGCCAATCAGGGCGAGTATGCAAATACCCAACAAATATGGCGCTTAATTTGCATACGCTGAGGGAGGGAGGAGTGAAGACTGAAGACAACTTAGAAGAAAGAGGGAGGAAAAGCAGAAAGCAAGGTGGCTGCCAGAGGGAAAGCCCCAGTGGGGCGGGGCAGAGCAGAGTGGGGTGGGACGGGGCGGGGCGGAGCGGAGCAGAGCTGGGCGGGCGGCAGCAGCGCAAGGGTGCAGGCGCGGCAGCAGGAGCGCACGCCGGGGGCAGCGGCCGCTTGCAGGATTCTTCCTGCAAATGGGCTACTAGTATTATCATAACAGAGTGGGCTAATGTTAACACTACTGAACAAATGGGATTAATGTTAATAATGTGGACACACCTTGTCATTAATGTTAATATTATTGTCAAAGATAGACTTAATTATACTATTGTTACATAATGACAACATCAACATTGTCAAAAAGGAGACTGAACCCCGCCAGCGTAGCTCAGTGGCTGAGCGTCAACCTATGAACTGGGAGGTCATAGTTTAATTCCTGGTCAGGACACATGCCTGGGTTGCAGGCTCGCACCCCGTGCAGCAGGCAGCCGATAGATGTCTCTCATCATTGATGTTTCTCTCTCTCTCTCTCTCTCTCTCTCTCTCTCTCTCTCTCTCTCTCTCTCTCTCTCTCTCTCCTGCTTCCATCCTCTCTGAAATCAATAAAAATATGTTTTTTTTAAAAAAGAGAGACTGATACAAGATTCACCTTATCACTATCATCAGCAGATGGGGCTGATGCTACTACTGATGGAGACTGTTGGGGTTGTTTTTAGGCCAACACTAGCCATGGAAAGCAGGGTCACTGTCCTGGCAGGTTGGACCCCAGAGAGGACAGCCCGCAAGTGGCAGGGAAAGGGCAGACTCTCACCTGAGGAGTGGATGGCTTTGCTTCTCTTCTGCATTACGTGCATCAGGGCACCCACCAGCCCCTCGGAGCTCTGAGGTGGCGGCTGCAGCGCAGAACTCTCTGAGGCTCCAGGGGTCTGCAGCAAGCAGGGTCCAGCACAGAGGGCTCAGGGCCTGTGAAAGCATTTCTCCCCACCCCTTCCAGTCTCCTTCAAGACTCTAAGCCCACCTCTCCACATCAACCTCCCAACCCTGTCACTGAACCCCACAAGCCTGGGACCCCATCAGTTTCCGCCCCAGTCCTCTAGCATCCTTATTTGCACAGTACAACCCAGAATCCCAGGCCCCCAGTCCTTCATCCTGCTGGTCCTCACCTTGTTCAGCTGAATTCCCTGCCGGATTTGATCCAAAAGGGCCCCCCGACCTCCAGCAGGGGCCAGGCCCCCCACAGGCCCCAGAGGAGGAGGGACTGGGGGAGGCACTGGCCCATCCCCAGAGCTGGGTGGTGGTGGTGGTGGAGGTGGTGGTGGTGGTATGGGTGGAGCCCCAGCTCCAGGGAGTGGAGGGGGTGGTGGCCCAGATCGTCCTGTGGCTGGAGGGGGTGGTGGCGGAGGGCCCCCTCGGCCCGGAGGTGGGGGTCCCCGGGGAGTTGGTGGTGGTGGTGGCGGCACACCTCCCAAAGGTACAGGGGGCAGTGGACCAGAACGACCCTTGTTACTCCCCACAGTTGGGGGCCGGGGGGGCTGGTTCCCTCCTCGGGATGGCGGTGGGGGTGGTGGAAGCGGCTCTGAGGGGGGAAATAACACATAGCTATTATTATAGTTTTCTTCCAAACCTGTTTCACTCATTTGTAAAATGGGTACCCGAGCCCTAGCCGGTTTCGTTCAGTGGATAGAGCATCAGCCTGTGGACTAAAGGGTCCCAGGTTTGATTCTGGTCAAGGGCACATGCCCGGGTTACGGGCCAATCCCCAGTGTGAGGCCTGCAGGAGGCAGCCAATCAATGATTCTCTCTCATCATCGATGTTTCTATCTCTCTCTCTCCCTCTCCCTTCCTCTCTGAAATCAATAAAAAACATTTTTTAGTGGGTACCCAACTGACCAACTCCCAATTGTAGCCGTAGAGGGGTTTCCAGGACTAAGTGATTACTTTTGGAAATCAGCCACCAGGGCTGGAGAAGAAAGGGGTGTCCAGAAAAAGGGACTCACCCTGGCGCCTCATCTCCTGCCGCACAGCTTCCAGCCCGCCCTGATCCTCAATGAAGTCATAGATAAGTTTGGAGGTCTCAGCATCAGTGAGCTGGGCCTCACTGATTCCCGCCTTAGAGAACAGGCTCCGCAGATCCGGGTCCAGGTTGTTGACCTGCCCCAGAGGAAAAAGTCAGGGGCAGGAGTGGGTGAATAAGGTGAGGAGGGAAGGGACATGGATTGTCATCGGGTCCACCCCAGAGAGGAAGCTGAGAGGGCTGAGGGAAGGGGAGGGTCTGGAGGTAGGTCTGATCGCTGGACTATGGAAGGATAGGAGGGAGCTGAATAGGGTCCAGGGGACTTTGGAGTTACTCACGTCAAATCCATTCTGGGGGTCCCACCCCACGTGGCTGACATGTCTATGGGAGGGGAGGAGACCCCAGTGAAGCTCTACTGCCCTTTCTTCCCTCCCTTCCTGGCGAAGCCCTCCTGCCCTCTCCTGCCCAGAGGGGCCAGAATTAACAAATGAGCCATAAGTGAATGAATGAGAGCAGTAGTTATGGAATTAGAAGGGGTCCATTGTTTGTGGTGCCCATCTATCCATTTCATCCCTATTTTCACCATCTATCCACCATCCATTTGTCCAACTAGCCCTTCCCATTCACCTGTCAGACTGCTGATCCATATTTGTCTCTCCACTTATTTGCCTACACACATCTGTTTACCCTTTTGTCCATCAATCTGTCCTCGAACACACTTGTCCATCCACCTATCCATCTATCCATGTGCTCACCTTTCTATTCATCACTCATTTGTCTCCATTCAACCACACACTTCTGTCCATTTATCCATTGAACTGTTCATTCATCCACAAATCTGGCCATCTATCCATCCTCGTCTACCTTGTCTGTGAACCAATCAGCCTATAGATCCATCCTTCTATCCCCACTTCCCATTTACCCATCCTCCCATCCATCCAACCACCTATCCATTTATTCTCCTCCCATTCATTCATTCATTCATTCATCCATCTATCTACTCACCCATCTACTCACCCTCCAGCCCACCCAGGTTAAGACTAGGGTGAGGCAAGTGAGATGCCTAGGGTACAACATTTAAGGAGGCACTCATTCTCAGTCATGAATTGAACTTGCATGACCCTGAAAATTTTGCAACCTTGGTGCCTCACCTGTCTCTCCCTAGTCCTGGCCTTGCACCCACCCACCCATCCACTCATCTACCCTCCCACCCACCCCCCAATCATCTGCCCATCCTTTCATCCACTTAGCTCTTCTCCTGTCCACCTGTTCATCTGCCCCCCTCCCAGGGATCTGTGGGCCCGCTGGAGAAAGGTTCTCACTTGAATCCACTAGGTGCACCAATATCAGCCTTTCTGATCTTTTTCTTCCCTGAGCGTTTCTTATCAACTGGGCCAGGGCCAGGTACCGGGAGCCCACGGTATCGTGAACTCGTGATGTCCGGGTTCTGGATGTCCACTGTCCCCATCCCCAGGGACAGTGGTCCAGCTGCTGGGCCTGTGGGGAAATAGAATGACTAAACCGTTGACCCACTTACCCACCAACCAAAGTATAGGGGCAGGAGAGAGGAAGACTGTTTGGGGAAATCTCTGTGTGTGTTTGATGGTCATGGAGGGAGGGGATGAGGGATCCAAGGAGGGTTTATGGAGAAGTGAATGGGTGGTTCCCAAAAACCATTCATACATTCACTGATTCAATTATTTATTCAGCCACCCATGCTTATCACTTCAGTATTGACTCATTCATTCACTGGCTTATTAACTAATTAATTTGTTAAATTATTTGTTCACTCATTCGTTCATTCAATCATTGATTTCTTTGCCGATTGAAATTTTATGTCACTTTTTCATTTGTTCACTGTTCAGGTCATTCACTCACTCACACATTCATTAATTTACTAAATCATCCCTCCATCCATTCATCCACTTATCCACATACCAATTTACCTATGCACTTATACACCCACCTATACATCTATATATCTATCTACATTTTCATCCTCCCATCAATTCATCCCCTTACTCAACCATCTATCCACCACCCATCCTTCCACCCACACATCCATACATTCATCCACCCACTCAATCACCCACTTACCCCTGCACCCACCAAATTACTCATCCACCGACCCACCTGTCCATCCAGAGACAAGGAAGAATTAGCACTCACCCCCTTGGTCTCCACCTGGGTGCGAGGGCAGGGGTGGAAACCCTCCTCTTCTCTCTGGGAAGATGGAATGGGTAGAAAGCTCTGACAACCTTGCCACAGGTTCCTGTGCTAGCCTCTTACTATCCTTACTTGCACTAGAGGACTCACCTTCATTGGCCGGTGCTGGTGGTGGGGGTAGCTGGCGTCTGTCTGTAGAGAGACAGGTAGACTGGGAACCAGAACCATGGGAGGGGCTTTTACAGCTCCCCACTCTTGTATTCACCTCAGCCCAACCTCCTTTCCTCCCCCAAGGCCTCCTCACCTCCACTTTGCCTCTGGTTCCTTTTTTGTATCTTCTCCTGCACCAGGGCCTGGAAGGCCTGGGCCTCCTTCTCATCTGCAAAGTTCAGCCCCACTTGGCAGTCCTGCACACACCTTGGGGTCAGCAGCCTTCCAGGACCCCCATACCTTTCCCCATATCGCCCCCCCCCCACCCACATCCCAAATGAGGCCCAGAGGTCAGGTGGTCACTTACATCTCCAGCAAAGGTGTGGAAGAAGGAGGTGGGAGCGGAGTAAACCAGCTGTGAGTATAGCTCCTGTTCCCAGAGCAACAGGCCTGTCTAGAGAGGAGGGGAACACACTGGCACTGAGGGGTGCCCTGGGGGGCAGGTCTCTGTTATCTGGGCAGGGAACATGGTGTCCAGATTTGGAGCCCCGGGATCTGATTTGGATATTTCTAACTCAGCATCAGAGAGTTGGGGGTCTAGGGGTCAAGATGTAAAGGGGTGGGTTACAGTATGGGAGTTAGACACCGTAGTGAGAGGTTTGGATTTGGGGTTTGGGGCCCTAGATGTGGGACTTGGGGGCCTGACTTTGAGGATTTGGGACTCCAGTGCTAGGAGGGCTCCAGTATTGGGAGTTGGGGTTGAGATCTGAGGTTCAGACATACAGACTTGGGAATTGGTGGGGCGGGTTTCAGGCAAGGTATGTGCAATTTGAGGTTTGAAGAACAGAGTTATGGCCTAAGAGTTTAGTTAGTATCCGATGGCTCTGGGATATTGATGAGGGTATGCCGGGTTCATCTTTATGGGTTTAGAAGGATGCATTTGGGATATATGCCTAGGAAGTCCAGGTTGGGAGCTTGTGGAACAGATTCAGGAATTCTGGGGTCCATGCTATGGGGTTAAAAGGACAGATTTTGGCATATTCAGGTTTGTGGTTTGGGGAATAGGTTTATGACTTAGGAGCTAAATAAACATCTGAGGTTCAGGAGTTTTGATGGGGGATTTCTGAGACCCAAAATGTTGATTTAGAGTAGATTTGAGTTTCAGGAAAAAATATAGTGCTCACTTTTAGGGTGGGGGGAGTTTATTGAACAGATTAGACTTAGGCAGTATACTAATATGTGGGGGTTATAGACATTGAAATGGAGACTCATCACAGACTTAGAAAGGCAAACCAGATGTGACATCTGGATGAAGTCTTTGGTCCTGGGGTCCGGGGGTTCACTGATCTGTGGAGAGCTCAGGGCTCGGGACACAGATCTAGGTTTGCAGGTTGAAAATGGGTTTGCATATGCAGCGGGGGAGGGCGGGGATCACCTGAAGGCTGTAAAGGCGGATGAAGTAGGACTTCTGGGGGTTATCCTTCACAAAGCACACAGCCCCACAATGCTTCTTGGTCCAGCGCTCGGCTCCAGGGGGCATCGCCATGTACAGCTGAATAACTGCGGTGGCCAGTGTCTGGGAGGGGAGAGCGGGGTTCAGTGGAGTCTGGGAGGGGGCAACCAGGGGTCTGAGAACCAGACTTGGTCCTCCATTGCCCATGGCTGTTGTGGCCCCGAAGGAAGAGCCACAACCAGAGAGAAAGTGAATACACATGAAGATCTTCCTGGGATTGATGAATGGGGGTAAGTGGATTCTAGGAGAGGAGATGATGGAGAGGGAACGTAGGAGAGGAAAAAAGAGAAGGAGATTGGGGAAGATGAGGAGAGAGGAAGGGGAGGAAAGGAGGAGAGAGGGAGGATGCGGAAGAGGAGGAGGAGGAAAATGAGGAGAGGAAGAGGAAAGGGAGAAAGACAGGGAGGGCCAGGAGGTCCCCAGCTCACCCAGCATTTCCTTCCGAGCATCTCGAAGACTCGCTGGTTCTCATGGTCTTGGAGGAGGCTGGAGGGTATGTTCTGCTGAACCGCCTGTGCTCCGCGGCCCCCAGGCCTGCCTCCCACAGGGCCCCCACTCATGGTGCCTCCTGCCCTTGTCCTCTCCGGCTAGGCTCTGGGTGCAGGGTAAGAAGAGGAACTTCCGCAGTGAACAGGGGAACAGGGGAACAGGAAGTACAAAAAACCACAAGGGAAACAGGTCCTCCACAGCTCCCTCCGTGGGCCTGGGCTCCTCCTCCCTCGGACAGACTTGGACCCTCTGCCCTGAGTTTGGGGTCCTCCTCATTTGACTGGGTAGACCCACCTTTTCGACCAGCCCATGTCCTATTCCTGCTTTCATATTCCCTGGGGGCCTATCTCCCTCTGACTGGCTGAGATCCTCCTCCCTCTGATTGGCAGCAAGAGTGAGGCCACTACCGCACTTCTGTAAGGCATTCTGCAGTCGGTCATTGAGAACAGTCATGGGGCTGAGTGGCCCCCTTCCTCCCCAAAGTGTCCAGTTAGCCTGGGAGGCCTGAGGGCCTAGGCCCCTAGTGCCGAAGGATTACTGCGCTGAAACTTTTCCTTTCATTACACAGCGAGTGCCTGGGGTCCCACCCTTCTCCTGAGACCCCAGCAACCCGGCTCACTTCCCCATCCTTTACCCCTGCCTCCCCACAGCTCCCAAATTATGTTCTGCTTATCATCCCCCCTTTTTTAATTTGTTTTTATTGATTTCAGAGAGGAAGGGAGAGAGAGAGAGATAGAGACAGACAGACAGACAGAGATCAATGATGAGAGAGAATCATGGATCGGCTGCCTCCTGTACGACCCACACTGGGGGTCAAGCCCACAACCTGGGCATGTGCCCTGACCGGCAGTCAAACCATGACCTTCTGGTTCATAGGTTGACACACAACCACTAAGCCATGCCGGCCAGGCCATTCGTTCATTTTAACACTGCTCATTGAGCTCTCACTGTGTGTAAAGCATATCTCCAGTATCTGGCACAAACTAGACATTCAATAAACGGAGGATTGAATGAGAGATTAATGTCTAATTGACCTAGTGTTTTCTGAGTTTTTTTCTAAGTGTCTTACTTTGTTAATTCATTTCCTCTTCACAGAGGATACCATGATATAAGCACAACTGTCCCCTCCATAGGGATGCCGGGGCCCAGAGCTTAACTAACTTGCCTGAGATCACAAAGCTTTGTGGAGCTGAGGTTAATTACTCTGTGTGGCCAGATTATGATGATCTCTGAACACATAATAATCTGGCCACTCAGTGTATATCCTATATAATAAAAGGCTAATATGCAAATTGTCCCCTCGACCAGGAGTTCGACCAGCAGGCAGGCCGGCCAACCGCCCATGTCCCCTCCCCCTGGCCAGGCTGGCTGGACCCCAGCCATGCACGAATTCATGCACCAGACATGAATATATATACTGAGTGGCCAGATTATCATTCATTCAGAGATCATAATAATCTGGCCACTCAGTGTATGTGAGTTCCTAAACTGTTAAGTGCCACATGGGGGCTGAGATAAAATGCTTCTGCTCCTTCTCTGTGTCTTTGGTTCTCCACCTTCCTGCTCTTTTAAAAATATATGTTTTTATTGATTTCAGGGAGAGGGAGAGAGGGATAGAAACATCAATGATGAGAGAGAATCATTGATTGGCTGCTTCCTGCACACCCCACACTGGGGATTGAGCCCACAACACGGGCATGTGTCCTGACCGGAAATCGAACCGTGACCTCCTGGTTCATAGTTGGATGCTCAATCACTGAGCCATGCTGGCCAGGCCCTGCCTGTCTTATTCATTGCCGAATCCCCACCACCCTAGCACAGGACCCTGCATGCAGAAGCTCAACCAGTATTTGTTGAACAATCATTGTACAGTCTAGATTTCTATGCTGTAACTTACTGTCCTCTTCCCACAAGGCTTCTCCTGCCATCTCTTCACCCCCACACCTGGGGAAAGGAGAGAGAAAAACTCAAGAGTGTGCAGGGGCCAGCTCTCCCCACAGAGATGTCCACACTGTTCGCTGACGCTACAGGCAAGTGGGTGCTTTAGGGCCCCTCACGGGAGGTGCAATTGCTAGTCCTGGTCGGTGGAGTGAGGACAGGGTGTGCACAGGAAAGCAGAGACACCTGAAGAAATAAGAATTTCTCAATGGTGAGAACCACTGATTCTGGAGCCCTCCAGCCTGGATCTGGCACTTACCAGCTGCTTAAAGTCTGATAACCTCTCATGCCTCAGTGATCTCATCCATAAAGTGAAGACAGTAATAGCAGTTAAGGCTGTTGTTAAGACTAAATGAGATCATTCATGTACAGTGATCAGCACAAAGCTTAATGCGTTATAATTCTGTATTGTTGTTTTTATGAAATAGCTAAATTGGATAAATGAATTATCATCCCTTGAGCCTAGCATTTCCCGTGTCTCCCCCCCGCCCCCATCCTCTCCTCACCCTCCATCAGACTGTCCTGGCCACCGGCTTAAAGCAGCCCAGCCCATGGGCTTGGCTCTTAGGGAGTCTCTGGGAGGCTGCTTGCCTCAGTTTGCAGAGTCCAGGCCCTGGACTAGGGATAAGAGATCAGGAGTCAAGTTAAGAAATCTGGGCCACTCAGTTTTGGTGCTCTGGCTAAGGCAGCCAGAGGTCAGAGTTCAGATATGGAAGCCAAAGCCACTCAGTTCTGTGGCTATAGCGCTCCTTAGCAGGGGCAGGCAAGTCACCCGAAGCCCATCTGGGCATGCCACTCTCAGGAGCACTGCTGCCCAAGCAAGGAATGTTCTGGGCTGCCCTGGGGACGGTGGGTGGTGAGACATCGGTGCTGATATCCGGGCTGAGGCTGAGGTCTAGGGGCGCCTGAGATTTGGGGGTGCTGCCTCTGGGGCTCCCTGAGGCTGGCTCCCTCTCGGGTTCCCAGCAGCCCCTTCCCACGCCCCTGGCTTCACTTCCCACTGGGACACTCAGAACAGAGACCAGGGCCAGGGGGCCAGGGACCCTCAGTGGGGGCGGACGAAGTGGGGGGATGGGGGGAGATCAGGCAGCGCAGGGGGCTGTCACTGCTGCAGAGAGGGGCGCCCACCACCAGAACTGCTGAGAGGGCCTTGGGCCCCAGCCAGTGCCTGGAGGGAGGGGTGGGTTCTCAGGTGTGGGGTGTGCCAAGGGGGCGTTATTGCTGAGGGAGGTCAAGCCGCCGCTTCCACCACAGTCGGAGTCGTCCACGTTAAGGCCACTACTGCAGCCGGCACCACCGCCCTTATGAAGCCTCCGCCGGCGGGGCAGGAGCCAGGGGGACAATGGCGCCCAGGTTGACAGGGCCACCCCACCGCGCCCGCGTCCCAGGAGCGTTACCGGCGCCACCGCCTGGACCGCACCACAGCGGACACGGGGAGGGACGCAAAATGGAACAGTCCGCCTGGGAGCCCAGCGCGGGGGAGGGGCGGCCATATTGCCAAGACCCTTTTATTTGCGGGGGAGAAATACGACGGCTGCCTCCTCCCCTCATGGAGGGGGAACTGTCGAAAGCCCGGTGGTCCCACGACCCTCATTCCCATCTCCCCGACTCCCGCCCGCCTCGGCGAGCCTGGTTCTCGGGTGGCGCCGGCCTCTCTCTCATCCGCCATTTTAACCACCTCACCGCCCCGCGCGATCGCCGTCCAGGCACCAGAGCTGACAAGTGCCATCGTGGGCTCTGATTGGTCCGCGGCCATATTCTAGGCCTGGCCTCTCTCCCAAGCTACCTGGCCTGGGAGAATAACGTAGCCCCGCCTTCGCTCCCGTGCGCCAGGCGCCCATTGGTCACGCGTTCTGGGCATGCGCAGTGGATGCCAGCGGGACTTTGGGGACTTGAGGTGGTGGGTGAGATTGTTCACCTGTGGAAGGGGCAGCAGTGGTGCTCGCTGCTGGGAGTTAGTGACGTCGCACGCAGGCTGGGCGACCCAATCATCAACTCTGGAACAAGCCCAGTAGGGTTTTCGTGCCTGCACCTGATGGTTCCTTTATTCCCTAGTTTACTCAAAACAAAAAGTGTCCTTTGAATTTGAGTTTCAGGAAAACTCTTCGGAAGCTATAATAATAATATTAAATCCGGGCGCAGTAGCTCAGGCACAGTGGGGTGTCTGGCTTTCCCATAAATAAAAACGTGGACATCTCGTGGTCTTTGAATTCAATGTACTACAGTTACTAATTTTACTCCTGATTACAAAATATACAGCAGTTAAAAGCCCTCGCGATGAGGCCTTTGACAAAGTGTGTTTATCTTTTTTTAAAAAAATTTCTTTATTGATCAAGGTGTCAGACAAAGCGTGTTTAAAAGAACAAGCACTTGGCCCTAGCTGGTTTGGCTCAGTGGATAGAGCATAGGCCTGCGGACGGAAGGGTCCCAGGTTCGATTCCGGTCAAGGGCACGTGTCCAGCTTGCTGGCTCGATCCCCAGTGTGGAGCGTGGAGCGTGCAGGAGGCAGTCGATCCATGATTCTCTCTCATCATGGATGTTTCTATCTGTCCCTCTCCCTTCCTCTCTGAAATCAATAAAAACATGTTTAAAAATAAATAAATAAATGCCCAAAGCACTTCTAGTATGAAACATTGACATAGTATGAGCTATACAAGAAGATCATTCTTTTCCAATGCATTTACCCTATCCCTACAGCTCAGGATGCAAAGAGGGACCCAGCCCTGGACAGGACGTCCCTCCAGGGCAGGACGCACTCACCCCCACCCCCACGCTCACTCAGACTGGGACAATGGAGAGCCACAGCTCACTCGCACAGCTCTGGGAGGTGGGAGGATACCAGAGTCCTGGGAGAAAACCCATGCAGACATGGCGAGAACCTGCAAACTCCACACAAATTTTAATAAAAAATTTAAAAGGCTTATACAAAATAAAATAAGGAATTTTAATATTTTTTTCTCTCTAGATCTTTTTAAAAAAAATTATGTTAGAGAGGAAAGGAGAGGGAGAAATAGAAACATCAATGATGAGAATCATTGATTGGCTGCCTCCTGCACGCCCCCTACTGGGGATCGAGACCCCAATCCGGGCTCCAACCCTGACTGGGAATCAAAACATGATCTGCTTCATAGGTCGACACTCAACCACTGAGCCACACTGGCTGGCCAAAATGGCCTGTTTTAATATATTTCAGACCATTTCAATATATGTAGGACCCTAAACCCCAAATCTGCCTTCTTATTAAAACAGGAAGCTGCTGCCCTAACCGGTGTGGCCCAGTGGATAGAGCGTCGGCCTGCGGACTGAAGGGTCCCAGGTTCGATTCCGGTCAAGGGCATGTACCTTGGTTGCAGGCACATCCCCAGTGGAGAGTGTGCAGGAGGCAGCTGATGGATGTTTCTCTCTCATCCATGTTTCTAACTCTCTATCCCTCTCCCTTCCTCTCTGTAAAAAATCAATAAAATATATTTTTTAAAAAAGAAAAAAAGAAAACTTTTGTGTGTGTGTTTTTTTAATCCTCACCCAAGGATCTTTTTCCCCATTGATCTTTAGAGAGAGTGGAAGGGAGAGGGAGAGACAGAGAGAAACACCTATTTGAGAGAGACACATCGACTGGTTTCCGCACACCCTCGACCAGGGCCTTGATATGCCCTTGACTGGAATCGAACCCCGGACCCTTCAGTGTGCAGGCTGATGCTTTATGCACTGAGCCAAACGGTCCAGGGTGTAATAGCAGAACTCTTTTTTAAAAATATTTTTTTATTGATTTCACAGAGGAAGGGATAGGGAGGGAGAGAGAGAGAGAAACATCAATGATGAGAGGGAATCATCAGCTGGCTGCCACCTGCACGCCCCACACTGGGGACCAAACCCACAACCCAGGCGTGTGCCTTTGACTGGAGTCGAACCCGGGACCCTTCAGTCCACAGGCCGATACTCTATCCACTGAGCCAAACTGGCCATGGCAGCAGAACTTTTGATGCCTTCCTAGTCCACTCAGTCTAATCTACTCAGTTTGCAAAGCCAAGGTGAGTTGGATCTAAAACTAGATATTTGCCCCAAAACACTTCCTTGCTTTAATACAGGGGGGCTGAGCCAATGAATTGTTATACTGTAAATCAGAAGACGCCTTAATCAATAAGCCAAATTTATTTGGAGTCTTTTTCATTTCGCTAGCGCTAGCAGGCCCAGAGGAAATATTGCTTCTCAAATTCTGGTGCCCCAAATAGAGGCAGTCTTTCCTATATATACCTTTTTCAGTTCTTTGTCTTCCAAATTTGGAGTGTGACTTCCAGACCTTCTGGGAAAGAAGGCCTACGTGCTGGGACAGGGCCATGAGACCATATCTCAAGGCCTGGCCTGGCGCCAGCACTGACAACTCTGTCTGGGGCATAGTTTATGGCCTCTCTGGAATGGGAGTAGTCTTATTTTTCCCTATTATTTAAGCAAGCAAGTGTTTACAGAAACCAAGAAAGCAGGGTTAAAATTTCCAACAGCAGTTTTTACCCAAGATGGAGGTTACTGTTGATAGATCCTCCCTTCCCCCAACTGATGGACGGAGTATGATGTAAACTCCACCTGCAGCCGGACATTCCTGAACACCTTATATGGACTGTACATTGAACCACCAATCAGCACCTGCCATATACCCTAAGCCCCCAATTCCTAAATCCCTAGGCCCCTAACCATGTACCTTACATGAAACCACCAATCAGCATGTGCTGAGTGCCCTAAGCCCCGTCCCCTCTTTTCCTCTCCTTAAAAGGCACTCTCACCCCGGCAAGCTCTCTCTCTCTCTCTCTCTCTCTCTCTCTCTCTCTCTCTCTCTCTCTTTTCCCTTTCCCCCTCTGGAAGGCGGCCGGCAGGGTGATCTCCAATAAAGCCTGTGTCCTGGTATCCCATGGTCTCCGGCCCTCTGTTTCATCTTTCAACTGTGCTTCAGAATGACTAAGGTATCTCTGCACCGTCAGATTACCAGCATTCTTCCAGATGCTATATATACAGTCTCTCCTTTAACCGTCAGAACAAATGCATGAAGAAGCTACTTTTGTTCCCATTTTACTACTGAGAAAACTGAAATCCAGAGAATTTAGGTGACCCGTTTGATCAAGGCCACACAACCAGCACAGATAAAGCTGAGAACTATGTACTCTAAAGTCTTGCCCCCCAGCTGCCCATCCCTTCATCTCACTCACCTATCAAACTCCTATTCATGCTTCTGATCTTAGCTGAGACCTCACTTTCCCTGGGATTTGTACCTTGACACTCTTGAGTTCAGGTTCTGTGCCTCTCATGTATGTTCCCATGGCCCCTTGAACTTACCCGTCACATTTACTACGCTCATGTATCCCTCCTCTGCAATTACTAAATTGCCAGCCTTATTTCCCAGTTTCAGGTGTGTAGCTGCTGGTCAGGAAAGAGCTGTTGGAACGCATGAAAGGACATTTGACATCAGTAATCATCAGGGAAATGCAAATCAAATGACATATCACTTCACATATGTCGAAATGGCTATTATCAAAAAGATAAGATATAAGTTTTGGAAAATAGAACTACCATATGATCCAGCAATTCGACTTCTGGGTAGTTATCCAAAGGATATGAAAACGCTAATTTGAAGACATATGCACCCTATGTTTATTGAAGCATTATTTACAATAGCCAAGATATGGAAGCAGCTGGAACCGGAATTTGGGGGGTAAAATAGGACAGGTTTAGGCAATTTGAGAAATTAAGGGGACCATGGGGAACAATAGGGAAGCGGGTGGGGGGAGAACCTCACATGTCCCTGTGAGGTTCAACTTTTTTTTTAATATTTTTTATTGTTTAAAATATTACATATATTAGTACATATATCTCCTTTTTTTCCCCATTGAACTTCCCCCAGCTTCCCCTACCCCCTGTCGCATGCCCTCATCCCCCACCCCCCCCGCCCCAGTGTCTTATGTCCATTGGTGTGCTTATATGCATGCATACAAGTCCTTTGGTTGATCTCTTTCCCCCTCTCCCCAACACTCCCCAGCCCTCCCGCTGTAATTTGACAGTCTGTTCCGTGCTTTACTGCCTCTGTATCTATCTTTTTATTCATCAGGTTATAATGTTCTTGAGGTTCAACCTTTGATTTCAGGAGTTACTATAGTAACCAGACTAAGGGACTAGTGACCAATCAGAGGGGATATCAAGGCACCAGGATCTGCAGTCTTGATAAACCACAGGGAAAAGGAAGTCCGTGGGGGGACCCTTTCCCCCTCCCCACGTGGGAGTCCATTCTGTGGGACTCTTTCCCTCTCCCCATGTGAGAGTCTGTACTTGTTCTTCAATAAATCTCCACCTTTGCTATGCCACTTTCTGTCTGTGGATTCATTCTTCGGTTCCTGTGGACAAAGAATCCGGGTTCCAGTCCAAAAATTCCGTATCACAGCCATCAATAGACAAATGAACAAAGATGCGGTACATATGTATAATGGAATACTACTAGGCCTTTAAAAAGGATGACATATCGCCATTCACAAAAACATAGATGGACCTTGAGGGTATTATATTAAGTGAAATAAATCCAAAGAAAAAAGGACAAAAATCTTATGATTTCACGTATATGTATGTACAATATAACACAAACAAGAAAGATATGAACAGAACAAGACAAATGTAAACTCATAGATACAGAAAACAGATCGGTGGTTACCAGAGGGGTAATATAATGTTATTAACCAATATTACCTCAATAATAAAAGATCTTAAACAAACAAACAAAAGAAAGGGCCCGGGTGGCGTGGCTCAGTGGTTGAGCATCAACCTATGAACCAGGAGGTCACAGGTTCGATCCCAGTCAGGGCACATGCCCGGGTTGAAGGCTCTATCCTCAGTGTGGAGCATGCAATAGGCAGCCTGTGAATGATCCTCTCTCATCACATATGTTTCTATCTCTCCCTCTCCCTTCCTCTCTGAAATCAATAAAAAAATATTTTTAAAAAACAACAAAAGAAAGAAAGAAATAGCAGTTGAATGAGTGAATAAATGAATGCGTGGCATGCATTCCAAAGGTTTCCACAACCTCCCAGCATTTCCCATTAGAAGAAGTACCTCCTTATTTAGAGCTGGCCCGGGCGGGGGGCGGGGGGGGGCCTGAGCCCCCTGGGGTGGGGCACAGGGAACAGAACTGAATGAGTCCCACCTGGTGGGTTAACTGCTAATTAGGGAGACAATGCCGAAGACAACGGGGGGAAATGCAGTGTGGTGGAGAAAACAGTGGGGCGGAGGGAGGGCTGCCGAGGGAAGGAAAATAAACTGGTGTTAAGGGAGACGAAGCAAACAACGCTTGGTTTGTCCAAATGAGTTTCTCAATTCAAGTATGTATGAGAAAAATTACATGAATATACATTCTGAACTGACCCCTTTAGAGGGTGGGTGGTGGGTGGGAGGTAACCAACCAAGGACCTTGTATGCATGTATGCACGACCCATGGACACAGACAATGGGGTGGTGAGGGTCTGGGGTGGGGGTGGCAGTGGGCTGGAGGGGGCCAATGGGGGGGAAATGAGGACATATGTAATGCTTCCAACAATAAAGATTTCTTTTTTAGAAAAAGAAACTGACAGCCTTAGAGTCAGATGCTGACAAATGGGATACACACACTTTTACCTGTGAGTGAGTTATTATACAAGTGGACATTATTACAAGCGGCTGACTATTTGCCAGGAATTCCAGGGCGTTTTGCTCGTCCCTTTCTCCCCTTCTCACGGCTCTCACCTTCTCAAACCCAGTTCCTCCAAGGAACATGCACTCCTCGGTCATATGTTCCCTTCCCTCCAGACTCCCAGCCCCCGTCCTTGCTCAGCCGGTTCTCTGGACAGTACAGGGCTGAACTCCCAAGAAGGATGAGACTATTGAGTGACTCATATTTCTGTGCTCCCTCCACAGTGCTCGGGTCAGATCAAGAGAAAGGTAGCCTGGCCAGTGTGGCTCAGTGGGTGAGCATCGACCTAAGAGCCAAACAGGAGGTCACGGTTTGATTCCCGGTCAGGGCACATGCCCGGGTTGCGGGCTCGATTCGATCCCTAGTGTGGGGCGTGCAGGAGGCAGCCGATCAGTGATTCTCTCTCATCCTTGATGTTTCTTTTCTATCTCTCTCTCCCTCTTCTCTGAAGTCAATAAAAAATATGTTTTTAAAAAGATAGAGAAAGCCGAAACCGGTTTGGCTAGTGGATAGAGCATCGGTCTGCGGACTGAAAGGTCCCAGGTTCGATTCCGATCTAGGGCATGTACATTGGTTGCGGGCACATCCCCGGTGGGGGGTGTGCAAGAGGCAGCTAGCTGGTCGATGTTTCTCTCTCATCAATGTTTCTAGCTCTCTGTCCCTCTCCTTTCCTCTCTGTAAAAAAATCAATAAAATATATATTTTTTAAAAAGATAGAGAAAGGTATATATGTGTGTGATATGCAATGAACTGCTTCCTTATAAATATGTTTAGCCATCTGTCTGTCCCTCAGAGCAGAATGCAGAATGTCCCGGTCTAATAGTTTCAGATTTCACTGCTGCAGGTAGACATAAGGCCAGTTCCAGGCCAAATACCACACCTATCATCACCTGCTGGGCAGCCCCAGGGCAGGTGGATGAGCCAAAGGAATGTTTACAGGGAATAGAATTAGAACTTCCAGGAGAGGTTTCTGTTTCAGAATTTGGGAAATGTATAGAGTTTAATTCTTTATGCTCTTTTTGTGATCCCGAAAGGAAGACGACTCTCCCATTTTCATTTTCCTTTTCCCCCTGTAATATATCTTCGTTTCTTTGCTAATAAGAATAGATAGTGTATTTTTAATCAGGGAAAATAAAAGCAGTTTTTGGCACACTGCTTCAGCATTGCACCTCCAAAACCAAATTATGGGAAAGGGGAGAAGATCCCCTTTGAGTCCGTTATAAAATGCTTAGGATTTATAAGATATGGGTAAGGACTGATACATAGTTGCTGTCAGAAGCTGTGCTAAAATACACAAGAAAGTCAGATAAAGGAGGGATTGAGGGTCCGGATTCGGGATTGGTCGGTTTGCAGATCAAAGGCATTGCTCAAGGTCGAATCTGTTGTTTGCTATCTCTGGGAATTAGCAAGGCTCCAAAATGTCCAAGCATAAACCATAAAATACAGGGGAAAAATGCAGATAATTTAAAAAATGAGTAACACATACCTTGGGTCAAAGAAGACTGAAGTGATTTGTGCTGAGACCTCAGATGTCTCAACTTCATTTTGAAACAGGAATTTGGGGGGTAAAATAGGACAGGTTTAGGCAATTTGAGAAATTAAGGGGACCGTGGGGAAAATTGGGAAGGGGGTGGGGGAGAACCTCACATGTCCCCTGTGAGGTTCAACTTTTTTAAAAAATATTTTCTTATTGTTTAAAATATTACATATAGTAGTACATATATCTCCTTTTTTCCCCCATTGACCTTCCCCCAGCCTCCCCTACCCCCTGTCGCATGCCCTCATCCCCCACCCCCAGTGTCTTGTGTCCATTGGTGTGCTTATATGCATGCATACAAGTCCTTTGGTTGATCTCTTCCCCCCCCCCTCCCCAACACTCCCCAGCCCTCCCGCTGTAATTTGACAGTCTGTTCCGAGCTTTACTGCCTCTGTATCTATCTTTTTATTCATCAGGTTATAATGTTCTTGAGGTTCAACCTTTAAGCCTAGGAGTTACTATAGTAACCAGACTAAGGGACTAGTGACCAATCAGAGGGGATATCAAGGCACCAGGATCTGCAGCCTTGATAAGCCACAGGGAAAAGGAAGTCCGTGGGGGGACCCTTTCCCCCTCCCCACGTGGGAGTCCGTTCTGTGGGACTCTTTCCCGCTCCCCACGTGGGAGTCTGTACTTGTTCTTCAATAAACTTCCACCTTTGCTATGCCACTTTCTGTCTGTGGATTCATTCTTCGGTTCTGGCGGACAGAGAACCCGGGTTCCAGTCCAAATATTTCTTATCAATTTGCTTCGTTGTCACTTTTCTCACGGCAAGTTAGCGTTCTGTACAAAATAGATGGAAGTTGATTTGCAAAAACAAAACAAAAAGTAGCTTTGATTTCAGAGAGGAAGGGAGAGGGAGAGCAAGATAGAAACATCAATGGCCCTAACCGGTGTGGCTCAGTGGATAGAGCGTCAGCCTACGGACTGAAGGGTCCCAGGTTTGATTCCGGCCAAGGGCATGTACCTTGGTTGCGGGCACATCCCCAGTAAGGGGGTGTGCAGGAGGCAGCTGGTCGATGTTTCTCTCTCATCCATGTTTCTGACTCTCTATCCCTCTCCCTTCCTCTCTGTAAAAAATCAATAAAAAATATAAATTTTTAAAATCAATGATCAGAGAGAATCATTGATTGGCTGCCTCCTGCACACCCCCTACTGGGGATGGAGCCCACAACCTGGGCATGTGCCCTTGACCAAAATTGAACCCGGGACCCTTCAGTCCGCAGGCCGACACTCTATCCACTGAACCAAACCAGCTAGGACTCCACCATTCCTTTTCATTCATGTCTCTGACACTCCACAAACTATACCTTTTGTTCTCATCAAATCATTTAAATACTGAAATTAGTATTAAACAATTTGATAACAAATGTTTCAAGATCTGCTTTACATCTCATATATAACCCTATGGGGTAAACACTATTATTACCCCATTTTATTTTGTATTTGTAAAAAACATGTTTTATTGTTCTACCAGCGTAGCTCAGTGGTTGAGCGTCGACCCATGAACCAAGAGGTCTCTGGTTCGATTTCCGTCAGGGCACGTGCCCGGGTTGTGGGCTTGATCCCCAGTAAGGGGTGTGCAGAAGGCAGCTGATCCATGATGCTTCTCATGGATGTTTCTCTCTATCTCTCCCTTCCTCTCTCCCTAAAAATGAATAAAAACGTATTAAAAAATAAACTGTGATACATCTAGACAATGGCACAGTCTTCAGTGCTAGAAGGAAATGAATCATCAAGCTAGGAAAAGACAAGGTAGGAGGAATCGTAAACGCACATTACTACGTGAGAGAAGCCAATCTGAAAAGGCTACCTACTGTCTGATTCCAGCGACATGACATTATGAAAAAAAAAGCAAAACTATGGAGACAGTAAAAACATCAGTGGTTGCCAGGGGTTACAGAGGAGAGAGGGACGAACAGGCAGAGCACAGGGGATTTTTAGGGCAGTTGGAGATGCTGTAATGATGGACACATGTCATGATGTATCTGTCCAAATCCATAGAATGAACCTTAATGTGAACCATGGACTTTGGATGATAATGATGTGTCAATGTTGGTTCATTGACCGTAACAAACCACTCTGGTGCAGGTGTTGCTGGGGGGGGGGGAGGGGGGAAGGGGGCTGTGCGTGTGTGGGTACAGGGAGTATATGGGAACCCTCTACAATTTCTGCTCAATGTTGCTGTGTACCAAAAACTGCTCTTAAAAAGTCTACTTGATCAAAGATTCGAAACGACCATTTTCTAGTCATTGTAGGCATATTGGAAATCGGAGATTATAAACGAGGTTATGCTTATCAATAAGGTTCTGCTTATGGTCAAGCAAAAACTCTGATTTGTAGCAAGCTGTTCTCTGGAAAAATCTTTTAAACGGTTAATTTGTGAGCATTGATCAAGCTGAATGACAATGCGACGCAGTGAAAAAACACTTTTCATCTGTCCTCTCCAAAACGGAGTAGTTAATGGTAAAAAGGGAGTCATCACTCTTCTGTCTTCTTCATTCCTTTCAGACCGGGAAGAGCAATTCTTAAATTGTCTTTGATGGTATTTGTGTGACACCATTAATTCTTGTCACTCAGCGTTTTTTTCTTTCAGGTCTTTGCATGGGAAAAGAGGAGGAACAAAGAGAACCCCAGGCCGGGCCCTCTGAGTCTCCTCGGCCTTCTGTGAAATCAATGGCTTCCTAATTGGGCCACAGGTGGGGAGGAGCCCCCCCCTGCTTCCCCTGACTCCCTGCCTCCCGCTGCTCCCCCTGCCCCTCTTCCTGCGGCTTCACCTGCCCCCCTGCTCCCCGCTGCTCCCCCAGCCCCCTTCCTGCTGCTTCATCTGCCCCCCCCTGCTCCCCGCTGCTTCACCTGCCTCCCCCTGCCCCCTTGCTTCCCTGATCCCCCTTGCCCCCCACCGTTCCCCCGGGCTCCCCGCTGCTCCCGGTCGCTCCACCTGCCTCCCAGGCCCCCCTGCTTCCCGCTGGTCCTCTTCTGCCCTCTGGGCAGCCCTGCGCTAAGGAGAGATCCCTACTGCCACCTTGTGGGGAAGTGAAGGACCAAAGTCGATGTTTGATTATGGTCCAGGGAAAACATCGGATGTTGCTGAAGATACAGCCTTTTAATTAATTCCTTTACTACGCAGTTGGCATGTGTTTGCGATCTTCACGGTAGAAATAGCATCCCTTTTGGGCCTTTAGCCACCGAATTCTACCGCCTTTGTTCGGCCGCAGTTCTCCAGGGATTATTCCCAAGGGACTAGAAATTGTTTTGGATTTTTTTTTTTTAAATGTATTCATTTCCTTGTTGCACGAGGCAGTTTGCCAGGCAATGCCAAAGGTAATGAAACTGGCCTGGCTTCTCCTCTCCAGAAATGTATTGCTGAAGAGGGGCTGGGGGTGCAAGAGGGAGAACAGAATCAGGGGGAGCCGATACGCACGTGCAAAGCTATTTCCCCGACCAGAGACACACACATCTGGGAGACAGGGTCAAGAAAGGGTGGGCCCGGCCGGCCTGGCTCAGTGGTTGAGCGTGGACCTATGAACCAGGAGGTCAAACTTCTTTAATAAATGGTTTATCCTCATCAGTTTCTTTTAATATTACATATTATCTACTTCTTTTTTTTTTTCAGTTTCTTTTTTTTTAAAATATATTTTATTGATTTTTTACAGAGAGGAAGGGAGAGGGATAGAGAGCCAGAAACATCAATGAGAGAGATACATCGACCAGCTGCCTCCTGCACACCCCCCACCGGGGATGTGCCCGCAACCAAGGTACATGCCCTTGACCGGAATCAAACCTGGGACCTTTCAGTCCACAGGCCGACACTCTATCCACTGAGCCACACCGGTTTCAGGGATACTAGTCAAGTTTTGATGGACTAATGAATTCCTCGCGCTCCCCCCCCCCCCCCCGCAAACATGTGTATCCATGTATGGGTATGTGTAGGAGAGGATAAAAGGTTGGCCAACTTTCAATTTTGCCAACTTTGGACACTAACAAACTAACAAAGCCTCAACTTGTAACTATTCTCACCATCACTTTACAAAATAAAAAATGATTTTCACATTAAAAAAAATAGGAAGGACATAATCTTAGTATATAGCCTGGGGAGCTCCAGAGAAGGAAGCAAGAATGGGTGTGAAGATGTTAAAGATTGAACAGGAGAGAGAGAAGGCAAGGAAACTTCTACTTTTCTTTTTTAATATATTTCATTGATGTTTTACAGAGAGGAAGGGAGAGGGATAGAGAGTTAGAAACATCGATGAGAGAGAAACATCAATCAGCCGCCTCCTGCACACCTCCCACTGGGGATGTGCCCGCAACCAAGGTACCTGCCCTTGACCGGAACCGAACCTGGGTCCCTTGAGTCCGAAGGCCGACGCTCTACCCACTGAGCCAAACCGGTTAGGGCGGAAACTTCTACTTTTCAAGGTCATCGATGTTTCACCTTTTCAAGGTAGGATGGGACATCTCCTGAAGGGATAAGGAAATAAACATGGGGGTTCTGGTAAAACTTTGGGAGATCTTTTGAGGGAAGTAGGGAACAAAGGTATTTTTCATGGTGTTAAGGCCCAGGAGCACCTGTGACCCCTTCTTGGCTTAAGAAATTGATGTGACTGCACCTCACTTGTTATTGGTGATGAGTTGGGGGGAAAGTGGGAGCTAGCACAGAAACCCCAGTCTATTTGTGAAAGCCTGGAAAACTCTGATTTCAAGCCCTGGCCGGTTTGGTTCAGTGGATAAGAGTAGTGGCCTGCAGACTGAAGGGTCCTGGGTTTGATTACGGTCAAGGGCACATGCCTGGGTTGTGGGCTAGATCCCAAGTGGGGGGGGGTGTACAGGAGGCAGCTGATCAATGATTCTCTCTCATCACTGATGTTTCTATCTCTCTCTTCCTTTCCCTTTCTCTCTGAAATCAATATATTTCAAGCCAAGAAAATGAAATCCTTCTTTATATATGATTTTTAGAGAGGGGGGAAGAGAGAAAATCATTGATCAGTTGCCTCCTGCACACCCTATGCAAGGGATTGAGCCCACAACCCCGGAATGTGCCCTGACAGGGACTTGACATTTTGACCTCTTGGTTCCTGAATGGACTCTCAACTACTGAGCCACACTGGCTGGGCTGAAATACTTCTTTTGCAAAGATTCTTAGGAAAGCTTGTCCCAACTCTAAGAACTGGTCCATGAGGAAGTCAACAGTCTTTGGTCAGGGGCATGGTGGTGGCAGCAGCATCTCCCTGTCTCGGTTCTTGTCTCATCTGTGGCATGAGGGTGAACCCTGGGCTTATCTGCAGCTCACAAACTCTGGTTGTTACTGCTGAGGCCACTGAGGCAAGATAAAGTCTGTCCCTCTCTCCTGGTTCTCGCCCAGGGCTGCATTTTTATTTTTAAACTAGAGGCCTGGTACACAAAATTGGTGCAGGGGGGCGGGGGGTCCCTCAGCCCAGCCTCCACCCTCTCCAATCTGGGACATCCCTCTCGCAATCTGGGACCCCTGGCTCCTATCCACTCCCCTGCCTGCCTGCCTGATGCCCCTGTTCCCTGCTGACCTGATCGCCCCTAACCGCCTCTGCCTCACCCCTGCCACCGTGGCTTTGTCCAGAAGGACATCCAGAAGATGTCCAGTCTAATTAGCATATTACCCTTTTATTAGTATAGATGGCGAAATATGCATTCACAAATTATTGTTACTGGAAAACTGCATATGATGTAACAGTGCATGCAGAAGTGAAAAAATATGATCCAAAATGATATGTTAGGTTTGATCAAATCATTGAATCGATACCCCTCCCCTGGGAACTGACCTTTAGGCCACTTCACAACCAACATTCCCTTTCGCTGAGACCACATTCCTCTTGCTAAACCCACATTCCATTTGCTAAGACCATTATCTCTCCCCTCAGGATCTTCCCAGGATCCAGACCCGCACAGAGAATTCTCCGCCCAGAAAAGCCCGCCAAGAGTCCTTTAACATCTCTGACTCCCTGTCCCTGGGTGCTGGTATCATTTTGGGGGCTCAGCCCATCTGGTATCCAGATGACCTAATAAATTTATAATCCCTCACCCACTTTGCCCTTGTGCATTCCTCCTTCGGCGACCCTAACAATATGTACAAGTGAACCCAATTTTATATAAACATATTTATGTAAATATAAACATGGAGATTTAGAAATGCATAAATGTAAAGTACAGAAATGAGAAGTTATTGCTAGGATATTGGGTTTATGTCTGCCATTTATTTCTACAACAGAGTTCCTTCTTTTCCGAAACACTTGCAAGCAGTGTGGATGCCTTAGCTAGTGGTAAGAGAAAGTACTACTGCTGAAATGAAAGTGAAAGAAATAGGAACCATGTGTGTGTCCTCTGGGTGAGCATCGCATGGGGCACACTGATGGACTGACGGGGACCTTTTGTCTGGTCCTTCAAGGACTTGCCCCCAGTAGCTACTTCCCGCTTAACACAGCTGGTCTAGTGCACTGGTTCTCAGAATCCACTGGAGGGTCTGTTAAAACATAGGTTAAGGGGCCCATCCCCACAGGGGGTCTGGAGCGAGGGTCTCAGAATTTGCATTTCTAAAAAGTCCCCAGTGTTGTGGATGCTTCTAAGTACCACGCTTTCAGAACCACTGGCCTAGTATCTGGATCTGCAAATGGAGGAGGCCACCTGTAGCCCAGAGGTGTAGCTCAGTTAGTTAGAGCATCATCCCCATACACCAAGGTTGCGGGTTTGATCACGGGTCAGGGCAAATACAAGAAGCAACCAGCCCTCACTGATTTGGCTCAGTGGATAGAGCATCGGCCTGTGGACTGAAGGGTCCTGGGTTCGATTCCAGTCAAGGGCACATGCCCGGGTTGCAGGCTCGATCCCCAGGAGGGGGCGTGCGAGAGACAGCCAATCAATCATTCTCATCATTGATGTTTCTTTCTCTCTCTCTTCCCCCCCTCCCTTCCTCTCTGAAATCAATAAAAATATATTTTTTTAAAAAAAGAAGCAACCAATGAAGGCATAAATAAGTAGAACAACAAACTGATGTTTCTCTTTCTCCCTCTCTCTTTCTCTCTAAAATAAATCAATTACATTATATATAAATTATATATTTTTTATTTTATTTTATTTTTAAAATATATTTTATTGATTTTTTACAGAGAGGAAGAGAGATAGAAACATCAATCAGCTGCCTCCTGCACACCTCCTACTGAGGATGTGCCAGCAACCAAGGTACATGCCCTTGACCGGAATCGAACCCGGGACCCTTCAGTCCGCAGGCCAACGCTCTTTCCACTGAGCCATACCAGTTAGGTTTATATATATATTTTTTTAAAGGTGTGCAAGGCTCTGCACCTTACAGCTTGGTAGCTGCGGATGGCTCACCCCTCCAGGCCTTTAGTTTCCAGAATTTCTGACAACACAGGACACAGAAAAATTGTGGGATGTAATGTGGAGTTCACTAGGGCGGACTCACAAAGCCTAGGTCAAGTAGAAATGGAATTCTGGAAATGCAAAAGATGGAATTCTAGAAATGCTATCTGATGAGAGATGGCAGTTTAGGCCTCAGATTGATTCCTGATTCAAAGAAAGGCAAGCACCGCAGCAGTGAGCAGGTTTCCAGCAAACCCCCAGCAGGCAGCCTCCTTCCCAGAACCCTTCACCTTGGTGGCATTTTTCCCCAGACCCTGAGGGTGGGGAAAGAGGCCATGGAGATGGGGGTAGATTGAGGGAATGCGGGCTTCTTGGCATTTCTGGAGCAACACTGTCACCAAGAGGAGCCTCTGACGAAGTGGCAAGCCACATGGACAAACAGGATGAGCCTGTAATATGGGAAAGAAAGGCGTGCTTTGTTCGAGTTGAAAATCCCAAAATCCTGAGAAAAGGCTCCGGAAGGCAAGTTGACGGTGATCCCACTGATTGCAGATGGGACAATTTGAGCATCAACCAGGATTATAATTGCAATGGCTCGACACACATTAATATAAGCATGCTTACAATCCACAAGTTCAGGATGATACAAATAAAGACAGCTCATTGGTCAACTTGGGAACGATGATGGGGAAACAACTCTTTATATTGAAAACTGGTAAATACAGGGAAGAATCAAGTGTTTATTCTGTTTTTCTCGTATAAGCCAAAGAGTTGGCAAGGGGAAGTTCTCCTTTATAAAAATACTAGATGACCTGGCTGGTTTGGCTCAGTGGATAGAGTGTTGGCCTGCGGACTGAAGAGTCCCGATTCGATTCTGGCCAAGGGCACATGCCCAGGTTGCCAGCTTGATCCCCAGTGGGGGGAATGCAGGAGGCAGCTGATCAATGATTCTCTCTCTCATCATGTTTCTATCTCTCTCTCTCTCTCCCTTCCTCTCTGAAATCAATAAAGATATATTTTAAAAAATACTAGAGGCCCGGTGCACGGATGCATGCACATTGAAAGGAAATTAATTAGAAGAAATATTTTAGAGGCCAGGGAGGGACCGCGTGAGATTAGTTGCAGGATGTGTGTCTGGCCCAGTCCTGATTGGCCGGACCCCAGCAGCAAGCTAACCTACCAGTTGGAGCGTCTGCCCCCTGGTGGTCAGTGCGCATCATAGTGACTGGTTGAACGGTCGGATGGACACTTAGCATATTAGGTTTTTATATATATAGATTAGGGTTAAGAAATGAAGAAAATAGGAGAGATCAGAACATTTCATTTTGTCACCCCTTGTGAATAAATGGATCCGGGCACTGCTCACCAAGGACCAATGGCATCACTGAGAGAAAGACAACCAACAGTATGTGCCTAATTATATTAAAAGTCAGGGTAATATGAAGACTGAATGGATATTTGACCATACTTAGAAATTATTATTTTTTAATTGAAAACACGGTATTGAGGTTTAATTTTCTAACGAGTCCTTATCTTTCAGAAATACATACTTACATACTCTAGATGAAAATAATATGATGTTGGGAAATAAGACCGGCTATAAGTTCATAAAGGTTGGAGCTGGGTGATGAGTACAGAATATTGATTTTGCTGTTCTCTCAACTGTTGTGTATGTTTCTAATTTCCCATGATAAAAAGTGAAAACAAAATCTGGTGACTGGTATTAGTCCTTTCATAAGCATAGTGCTCTTAATTCAGACCTAGTCTTGAATATACACCTAGAACATACTCCAGCCTGTGGACTGAAGGGTCCCAGGTTCGATTCTGGTCAAGGACATGTACATTGGTTGCAGGCACATCCCTAGTGGGGGGTGTGCAGGAGGCAGCTGATCAATGTTTCTCTCTCATCAATGTTTCAGCTCTCTAGCCTCTCCCTTCCTCTCTGTGAAAAATCAATTAAAAAACAATGGGAAAAGTATCGTTGGGTGAGGATTTAAAATTCTATATAATAAAAGCCTAAAATGCAAATTGTCCCCTCGACTGGGAGTTCAACCACTCGTTATGACGTGTGCTGACCACCAGAGAGCGGTGCGGAACATGGCAGGCATCAGCAATGCGCTGCGACCTCTTGCCAGCTACCTGGGGGTGGGGGTGACGGGAATGGAGGTGTGGTGAGAATGCGAGGTGTCCACTGAGCTTGCTCTCACTCCCCCTGCTACCCTCTCCCGGGTCACCAGGGCTTGTGCACCAGCGAAGCCCTCAGGCTCAGGTGCTGGGCGCCCATGAGGAGCCCACCCCACACCCACGCAGCATCTTCCAGGTAAGCCAGGCCACAGCCGCCAGGACTGCAGGGGTGGGGCGGGCTCCCCATGGGGGTTCATGCAGAAGCCGGTCTGCGAGGCCGGCTGGGAGAGAGTGCACTGCCCACTCAGCTTCCATGCGATGCCGTTGGGCAGCCCAGAGGCCCACTCTGCACCCCAGCCCACAGCATCTGGCTGCACTCACTGCATCTCCATGTGGGGACTCAGGCACCGTGACTCAGGCAGAGGAGGGCGTACAGGGGCCCAGGGGCCAAGTGCTGTCCAGGGCCCAGAGGTCAGCTGAGACCTGCCCATCCACACCAGATGCATGTGCTTTGATCGCTGGCCAGGCCTAGGGACCACACCTGTGCACGAATTTCATGCACCGGGCCTCTAGTTAATAAAATCAAAGGAAACAGCAGTTCAGTCCATGTCCAGCTTTTCTTTTTTTAAATAAATTTTATTGATTTTTTGCAGAGAGGAAGGGAGAGGGAGAGAGAGTCAGAAACATAGATGAGAGAGAAACATCGATCAGCTGCCTCCTGCACACCCCCTATTGGGGATGTGCCCGCAACCTACTGGGGATGTGCCCGCAACCAAGGTACATGCCCTTGACCTGAATCGAACCTGGGACCCTTGAGTCTGCAGGCCGACGCTCTATCCACTGAGCCAAACCGGTTAGGGCAAACTTTTCTTTTTCTAAGTAAAGACAGACTTGAATTAATGTGGTGCTGCACTTTGCATATACTTGGAACTAGGTTTTATTCATAGCGTTCTGGTAAACACAATCAGAGGTTCTCCACTTGCCCCAAACCATCTCATAGTTAATTGCACATGTAAGAAAGTCATGTTTCAACCCCTTGTGAGAAACGAAGCTTCTGTCCTCAGTCAGCAGTGCTGTCAGTGTTGCTTAAAATCCTTCAGTGACTCTCTGCCAAACAGAAAACACATTCCTTCCTTTAACCTGCAAGATTATTAACATCCCTCATGGCTTCTCCCTTGGACTATCCACTCCAAACACTACAATCACAATAGCCAACACTTAGCGAGTGCTTATTATATGCCAGGCACTCAATGTTCTAGATACTTTCCACACATTAATTCATTAATCCTCACAATAACCCATGAGGTAGGTGCTATCATCCCCATTTTACAGATGAAGAAACTGGGTAACTTGCTCAGAATCACACAAGGAGTAAGTGGCAGAATTGAGACCTGAACCCAGGCTACCTTGTTCCAGGAGCTCTTTTCAGTTCTCCCAGAAATGGCATCGGATTCTAAGTCACCGTGCATCTGGCAACACACCATCTTTGGCAAAAGTTACTCATTTTTAAAAAAAAGACATTGCTTACGTGTCCCTTCTTCCTGTAGCAGTTCTGGTTTCCCCCTCTTCTTGTTTTCAAAAACAAACAAACAAACAAACAAATGATTTAAGACATCATGGTTAGCAGTGTGGACCCAAGTTAGGCTCTCCATATGGCTTTGTATCCATAAAACTCTATTTCTACTATGGAAAATTTCAAACATATAGAAAAGTAGAGAGAATCTCTCTATATATAAACCTAATATGCAAATAGACCGAATGGTGGAACAACTGAACAACTGAACAACCGGTCACTGTGATGTGCGCTGACCACCAGGGGGCGCATGTAGAACATGGCGGGCATCTGCCGTAGCAGGATGCTGGAGCAGGTGAGTTGGGGCACCAGATCAAGGAGGGGGGCTGGTTGCTGTCATCAGGGCGAGCCTCTGGTGGTTACTGAAAATTCTTTGCTCACACCCATTGCCGGTGCCCAGCACTGGTCCTGATCACTCAGTGCTGTCAGCAGGTGCAAGCGGTGGCTGCCAGCCCCAATTGCCCCTGAGGGCTTCTCTACCTCCCCCTGCTCCTGAGGAGCGATCGGGGCAGCAGCTGCTGCTCGCACCCACTGCTGGTGCCGGCCCCAATTGCTTCGCACCATCAGCAGGTGTGAGTAGGGCTGGTGCAGTCAGCGTGTGGGAGCGGCGGTGGCAGGAGCGGGGCTGTGGGCAGACAGGGGGCTGGGGGCCATGGCGTAGGGGTTGGGTGGGGGCGCAGAGGATGGGCCGAGACCCGCCCCTGTGCCCACCACAGCCTCATGGCCCACAGTTCCTTTCAAGGTGCATGAATTCATGCACTGGGCCCCTAGTAATAGAATAAATCTCCATTATCCATTACTCCATTGCAACAGTTATCAATTCACATCCAATCTTATTTCATCTATAGCCTCCACCCTTTTCCCTATCCCCACTGAATTATTCTGAAGCAAACCAGATATATCATTTTATCCACAAATATTTCAAGATGTTGCTGTAAATGATAACTCTTTTGAACAAGTTAGCTTTACATCATTATCATATCTCAAAAATTCATCAATGAATTTTGGATATCATAAATTGTCTAGTCAGTTACTTTTTCTCTATTCTCCAGAATAATGTGCTGGTTCATTAGCATCTTTCAAAGGTGGTCAATGATTTTTGTAGCTTCATCGTGATCTCATGGCTAGTGGAGTATTTTTTTAAAATATATTTTATTGATTTTTACAGAGAGGAAGGGAGCAGGATAGAGAGTTAGAAACATCGATGAGAAAGAAACATCGATCAGCTGCCTCCTGCACACCCACTACTGGGGATGTGCCCGAAACCAAGGTACATGCCCTTGACCGGAATCGAACGTGGGACCCTTCAGTCTGCAGGCCTGATGCTCTATCCACTGAGCCACACCGGTTAGGGCTAGTGGAGTATTTCAATCCATTGCAGTTATTCTTTTTGATGCTTACATTGCTCCACCTTTGTCCAGTGGAAGCCTTTTAGACTTGGTTGATGTAATCCCAGTAATATTCAATATGTTCCTTACTCTGGAGTATGACAAGACATTTGAAATAGAATATAATTATATATAACATGATTAGTATATACTAGAGGCCCAATGCACAAAATTTGTGCACAGGTGGAGTCCCTAGGCCTGGCCAGCAATCAGGGCCTATCTGTGGAGCGCCAGGTGGGGCGATGTCCCCCCTCCCCCCGCCCTCTGGCACCCGCCTTGGCCGGCCTGGCACCGCCTGCTTGCCGGCTCTGCCCCCTAGTGGTCAGTGCATGTCATAGCAACCAGTCATTCTGCCGTTCAGTTGATTTGCATATTAGGCTTTTACTATATAGGATTTACAAGATTCCAAATACAATAGTATGGTGTATTCAGAGAAATCTAGCTTCTCTTCCTGTCTCCTCCCCCTTTACCCCTTCTTCTCTCCTCCCATAGGAAATCACATTTTCCTTTTTTTAATTGATTGTCTTAAAAAACAGCTGTTTATTTTTTTGGCTTATACTTCCATTAAAAATATGTAAATAGCTAGATATTTTTTAAAAATAAATGTAAAAAGTAACTTCCAGGCAATGGAATTCTTGGGTCAAATGTGTATAAAGTGAAAACTGATCAATATTGCTCCACTTCCTCCAAAACTCTTGTTTAATTTTCTACTTTCACCTACTGTGTATTATCACATTTCCTCATATTCTCGTCTGCACTGGCTATTAGAGAACGTATACATTTCTATCAATCTGAAAAAATGAAAAGAATATCTCCTTGCTTGGTTAGAATTTTTTCACTTATGAATTAAATTGAGCATATTTTTTACATGTTTATTGGCTATTTGTCTTCCTTTTTGTGAGCTTTCCATTCATATCTTTCGTCCATTTTCTGGTCATTTTTTGTCTTTCCTTATTGATTTATAAATTAAAGAAGTTAGCCCTTTCTTTTGGGTTCGGGACCCAATCCCACTGTGGGGGGAGGGGGTTTCCCTACACATCCAACAAGCATTTTTCTGACACAAGCTGGGTGTCCTATGAGAGCTCAATTCTGACATGATCTAACCAGAAATAGCATCAGAATCTACAGGTTTCGGGCTCAACCCCCAGACGGTCCGCAGTCAACTTCATCCTTTTTGTTTTTTAATATATTTTATTGATTTTTTACAGAGAGGAAGGGAGAGGGAGAGTTAGAAACACCAATGAGAGAGAAACATTGATCAGCTGCCTCCTGCACACCCCCTACTGGGGATGTGCCCACAACCAAGGTACATGCCCTTGACCAGAATCAAACCCGGGACCCTTCAGTCCGCAGACCGACGCTCTATCCACTGAGCCACACCGGTCAGGGCTCCTTTTTGTTGTTAATCCTCACCTAAGGATATTTCCCCATTGATTTTTAGAGAGAGTAAAAGGGAGGAGGAGGAGAGAGAGACAGAACCATTAATGTGAGAGAGACACATCAATTGGTTGCCTCCGGCACGCACGCACCCCGATCAGGGCTGGGGATCGACACTCTATCCACTGAGCCAGACCGGCTAGGTCCCAGTCAACTTCAGACCCCAGGCTCAAGGCCAGATTACCAACAGCATTTCTGTCCAACTTGGCTATAACTAGGACGTTCCCACAACCCCAACTGGGGTTTAATTTGCTCAAGTGGGTCGAAGAACTCAGAGGAACATTGACTTACTAGATCACTGCTTTATGATGAAAGGATCTGACTCAGGAACAGCCAGATGGAAGAGATGCTTAGGGCAAGGTTTGGGCAAAGGGTGGAGAGCTACCTTCCATGCTGTCTTTCAGCACGCCACTCTCCCCAAACCTCCTCTGTTCACCAAAAGAAGCTCTCCAAACCCCGTCCTTTTCTTTCTTTCTTTTTTCTTTTTTTTTCTTTTTTAAGCGGGCTTCATTACAGAGGCATGGCTGATTAAATCATGGTCTTGGGTCATTGAACTCAAGCTCCAGCCCCTCTCCCTTTCCCAGGGGCCAGGGGGTGGTACTGAAGGTCCTAATCCTCTAATCACTTGGTTGGTTACTCTGGCAACCAGGCCCAATCCTTAGGTGCTTTGCAAAGTAACCTCATTAGCATAACAAGAGACACCTTTATCGCTCCCAGCACTTAGGAAATTCCAAGGGTTTGGGGAGCCTTGAGCCAGGAACTGTGGACAAAGACAAAATATAAATATAAATCACCATCTCACACCCTTTGTCTTTCCTGTGTTGCAAATATTTCCCCCAGCTTATCTTTGGTCTGTCGATTTTGTTTTGGGTATATTGTTTGGGAGTTTTCAACTATATCTTGAATATGTTAAACTATGCATTTTGCACTGAGATTGTATCTTATGCATTTTGGTAGGTAATGTTTTCATAACAAAAATGGTTCAGTATTTCCACTCTCGATGTTCTGCAAATTTCGGTTTATTTATACGTTGATGCAAGAGTTGCTTAGAAGACACGCAAAAAGAGCTGCTTAAGAGAGTAAACTTTTCTTTCAAAGCTATTGGAGTTTTGTGATTAAAAAAAAAAAAAAAATCCAAGTTTATTCCATTTTGGCCAAAGAATGTAATGTGGATTCATTCTTCTTTTGGGAATTTATTGACATTTTCTTTGTGGCCTAACATGAGTATGAATGATTATTAATGCTCCATAGTTACTGACTAAAAAAATGTATTCATGGGTGTACGAGAATAAACTTGCTAGAGCTTTATTAATTATACTATTTTTTTCTGTGACTACTAGATCTATCCTAGGCTGACAAAGTAAGTCCGCTGCTTCTGTTTCCATGATCCATTTCTTGCATTTCCTGGAGGTTTTATTTTTGCATCTTGCCACTCTAGTATTAATACATTCAGGCTTATGACCGTTACAGCGTTATTATAAACTGTTCCCTTCAGCACCGGAAGTGCTTGTGGAGTCATTCTGAATCCCCAGCACTACCTTTTGAACAATGTCATACTTTGCTTTCTGGTCATTTGACATGTTTTCAGTTAGTGTTTATTTATGTGTTGTTTTTCTTTCTTTTTTAAAAAAAATATTTTTTATTGTTTTGAGAGAGGAAGGGAGAGGAGAGAGAGATAAAAACATCAATGATGAGAGAGAATCATTGATCAGCTGCCTCCCATACGCCCCACACTGGGGATGGAGCCCGCAACCCGGGCATATGCCTGTTAGGTCTGATCAAATAATTGAATCGATACCCCTCCACCCTCCCTCCACCCTCCGGACCTGCACAAAGACTTCTTTTTTAAAAAATATATATATATTTTATTGATTTTTTTACAGAGAGGAAGGGAGAGGGATAGAGAGCTAGAAACATCGATGAGAGAGAAACATCGATCAGCTGCCTCCTGCACTCTCCCCACCGGGGATGTGCCCGCAACCAAGGTACATGCCCCTGACCGGAATCGAACCCGGGACCTTTGAGTCCGCAGGACAACGCTCTATCCACTGAGCCAAACCGGTCAGGGCTGCACAAAGAATTCTCCGCCCAGAAAAAGCCCGCCACAAGTCCTTTAAAAGCCGCTGGCTCCCCTCACTGGGTGCTGGAGCCATCCAGGCTCAGCCACCTGGTGTGCAGATGGTCGAATAAATTCGTAATCCCTCACCACTCTGGCCTCGTGCGTTCCCCCTTAAGCGACCTAACGGTGCCCTGACTGGGAATCTAACTGTGACCTCCTGGTTCGCAGGTAGATGCTCAACCACTGAGCCACACCCTTTCATATCACTTCCTGAAGAGAGGCTCTGATCACAGCCATCACATAGGGGTGCCTCTGTTGGCATGAGTTGTTAGGCTCTTTCCAAGTAGGGTTGCCTTCTGCTCACACATCAACTTCTGGTCTCCTCAGCTGTGGCCAAGGGGCAGGAAGGTTCTCAACCCACATGGAAAGAGCCATTGTAATCTGGACCACCAGCATCAAATGCGGACCCCTCCTCCCAGGGAGCAACAGAATTGGCAGCCATTTCAAGGTTCTGTAATTTGGTACAGACCTTGTGCAGGAAAGAGTATATAGCATACTTGAGACTTGTCCTTAGAAAGGCCTGCAAATTTGGTCATTGGTTATTGTTATGGTCTGAATCCTGTTCCCCCCGCACCGCAAATGTATATGTTAAAGCCCTAATCCCCCAAAGTAACTATATTTGAAGATGAGGCCTTTAAGAAGGTAATTAAGGTTAAATAAGGTCATAAGGGTGGGGCCCTAATCCAATAGGATTGGTGTCCTTATATGAAGAAGAGTCCAGAGATCTTTCTCCTTGCAGGCACAGAGGGAAGGCCATGTGAGGACGTAGTGAGAAGGCGGCCATCTACAAATCAGAAGGAGAGTCTTCACCAGAAACCAACCCTGGTGGCACCTTGATTTTGGACTTCTAGCCTCCAGAACTGTAAGAAATACATTTCTGTTTTTTAAGCCACCCCGTCTTAAAACCCAGCAACCCACAGGTTGAGAACCGCTGCTGTAGAGCCTAAGAGCCATCGGAAAACACAGATATTTACATTACGATTCATTAACAGTAGCAAAATTACAGTTATGAGGTAGCAACGAAAATAACTTTATGGTTGGGGGTCACCACAACATGAGGAACTGTATTAAAGGGTCGCGGCGTTAGGAAGGTTGAGAACCACTGCTCTAAATGAGTGGCTCACTGCACCTACACTGTATTGTACAAACACTGGTTTATGCTGAACATCTGCTTTCCTTCTGGGGATCTGGGACTTTGGTATATGCTAGCTAGCCTATGTGACTGGCCCCTGATAAAAATCTTGGGGTCTTTGGCTCAGGTGAGTTTTCCTGCAGACAATATTTCCGATATGTTGTTACAGTTTGTTGTCAGAGGAATTAAGCACGTCCTGTGTGACTCCCCTGGGAGAAGCGTCATGGCAGCTTGTTCCTGTTCCTTTTCCCTTTGGGGATTGTGTTTCTGTCCTTTCACTGTAATAAATCATAGCCATAAGCATGACTACATGGAGTCCTGGCGTACTATGCCATTATTCTCAAAGCCCCTCCATCCGTTGCTTTACTGCCTGGATTGCTGCCAGCAACTTGGGGCAGAATCCTTGCCTTAAAAACCATTGTATTCCCAGTGCCTGGCAGAGAATAGGCTCCCAATAAATGTCTGCTGAGTCCTTTTTCTGCCTTAAAATGTATTCTCTAGTGGCGTTGGAGGTCAGAAGTCTGAAATCAAGGTGTTGGCAGCGCCATTCTCCCTCTGAAGGCTCTAGGGAAGGATCCTTTCCGGCCTTGTGGATGAAAAGGGGCCACATGTCAACCTAAGAGACCTAAAGTAACCACAAAGGATGGTCTGAAATGAAAACCTTTAATTTAAAAGCAGTTTATAGTGGGTCGTCATGTCTAAGGGGGGGGGGGTATCTTCCCTGACAAAATCAACTTGGATCTTTACTGAGCTTATTGTGGTATTTTGCATCTAGATAACATACCTGTGGAATGTCATAGTAACTTGTAACTTCCCTTTTTCCAGACCCCTCAGGACACAACCAATGGCCAGGGCACCAGGGCAGAGACCACATATCCCCTCACTCTTATTGTTACTTGTTAATTATTGACTGTTAACTATCCTGTCCCCACTTATGTAAAAGAAGTATGTGTCATGGGCAATAGGGTAGTGAAGAACTGGTGGGAGGGGGTGGGTAGGGGCTGGGAGGGGGGCAAGGGGGGAAATGGGAGATATCTGTAATACTATCAACAATTAAAAAATATATTTTAAAAAAAGAAGTATGTGTCTATCGTTTTACTCTTTATCCAATCCCAGAGGTTTCCCCGCTTTGCTTTCTCCCACCTCCCTAATCTATCACCAATGGATTTCCTGTAACCCACTTAGATTATAATGTATAAAACAAGGTGAAAAACTGCCATTCTCAATACGTTGAGATTCTGCTTTCTGGCAATTGTCGACAGCTTGGCTCAAACAAACTCACAACAATTCTTTACAGGTTTGAATGTTTTCACACGTTAACAGCCTCTTCTAGCTTCAGGTGGTTGGTAGTCCATAGCTTTCAGCTGCATCACTCTAATGTCTTCCTCCATAGTTACATGGCATTCTCCCAGTGTGTGTCTATTTCTTCTCATAAGGATACTAGTGAGTGGATTTGGGGCCAACCCTAATCTGGTATGACTTCATCTTAACTTATATCTTAATTACATCTGCAAAGACCTGATTTCCAAATGAGGTCACATTCACAGGTACCAGGGGTTAAGACTTGAATAATTTCCTAATGAAAGATGATACGGAACCTAGTATACCTTGTACCACGCCACAAATAAGCAATTAGGACCCCTGCTCTGGGTTCTGAGCCAAGGGGCCCCATGCTTTGGGTTACCTTCCTTAAAGTGGTCTAAAATCCCCTCTAGCGGCTGGGACTGGCTAGGGCCATAAGTACCATTTGAGTGAGGCACCCTGAGTCTGGACCAGGACCTAAGTGGGCCCTGATCCCCACTTTTCCTTTTTAGGGGTGTTTTCTCTTACCTTCTACCCCATGTATGGGGCCAGACAGTTCCCCTCATGAACTCTGGTACTTATACCTATGGGGCTGCCCCAGGACTCTCTGGCCAGCCCCAAGGGGTGTGACCTAGCAAAGGGTTCGCTTCTGCTGGCTAGTGGAGCTTTCTTTCACAGGATCTCATGAGACCGCGCCATCAGAATGCTGGTGATATGCTGATTTTGAGTGACTCATTCATGTCCTTCACAGGCCATGTTCAAAGCCCTGGGTCACTGGCCACTGCCAACCTTTGGGCTTGAGCTGCACTCGAGGCCCATGTGTCAGCTCTCACCTGTCAGCATTCCTACCTCCTGTCTAGAGCACCCAATGGTGGGCGGAGGTAGTGGCAGGTGGCTCTGTGGCTCCCCTTGCCAAATAAGGTCACATGCACAGGTACCAGGGGTGCGGGCTCGATCCCCAGTGAGGGGCGTGCAGGAGGCAGCCGATCCATGATTCTCTCTTCATCGTGGATGTTTCTCTCTCTGTCCCTCTCCCTTCCTCTGAAATCAATAATAAGAAAAAACTCACAATTAGCTCATCTGGACCCATGATTTTGTAATAGATTTTTATTCAAATTATTTATATAGACACAGATCCTGTGAAAAAAAATATCTGTGTAGGGTCCCACACACCTGATGGAATCATTTCCGAATGAAAGGAAATTATTCAAGTTTTGCCACCGGCCACCCGGCTGACATGGCTCAGGGTGACTTATGAACCAGGAGGTCATGATTCGATTCCAGTCAGGGCGCATGCCCAGACTGCGGGCTTGATCCTTAGTACGGGGTGTGCAGGAAGCAGCCAATCAATTATTTTCTCTCTCCCTCTCCCTTCCTCTCTGAAATCAATATATATATATATATATATATATATATATATATATATATATATATATATATATATTTTAAGTCTTGCCCTGACTGGTTTGGCTCAGTGGATAGAGCGTCGGCCTGCGGACTCAAGGGTCCCAGGTTCGATTCCGGTCAAGGGCATGTACCTTGGTTGCGGGCACATGCCCAGCGGGGGGTGTGCAGGAGGCAGCTGGTCGATGTTTCTCTCTCATCGATGTTTCTAGCTCTCTGTCCCTCTCCCTACCTCTCTGTAAAAAAATCAATAAAATGTATTTTTAAAAAAATAAAAAATAACAAAAGTCTTGCCACTGGCACCCAGGACAAGTCACTCCCTCCACAGGCCGCGCACCAGGTACCAGGCCATGTCTCCCACCTCTAAGGACTTTTGAGACGATTGCCCCCCAACTCCAAGGCGGTCTTTTGGCTCATCAACGTGGGGGGTCTCATGCTTCTCCAGGTCAGTCTCAAGTCATGCCAGATAGGAATGGACATTCTTTGTACAAATGGGACTTCTCTTTTCATTCTGCCAGGGCCCCTGGCTTTCCCCCCGCCTGCTGGCGGTGTGTGGAAAGCAAGGGCACAGTCAAGCTTGCATCCTAGGAATGCAGGGATTACTGTTCAAAGAGTGCAAGAGAAGAGGCAGTTGGAGGGTGTGGTTTTCTACATTTATGCTATAAAATTCCAGACGGGAAAGTTAACAGGACCAGGAAATGAAGTCTTGTTCCCATTTTCTTGCTTGCTCTGCGTCATGTTTGCTTTTGTGGCCCTTATCAACAAAGCACAGTTGCTGAAGGAGGAGGCATTGTTGGAAGCCAGTGTTCAGGGGCAGCCCAACGAATGGTGCAGTGCTTGTCACAAGTAAGACATAACCAGTATTAAACCAACGGTATTAGGGACACACAGAGGCAAGATCTTTCTTTCCCCAGTATAAACAGGTTCTGAAGAGCCATGGCATTGTAAGAAAGGTGCTGCTGCCCTCTTGTGGTGGGAGATGGAGTTAGCCAGGAATGTCACATCTGACAATAAAGAACATCAAGAATATAAGGAGATGGTTCCTGGACCCGAACAGGAAAAAGTTGGAGCCTGGACACTTCGAGGATTCCTCAGGTGCATTAATTAGACAATAAACAAGTAAGGAGGTACTTCTTCTTTGCACTTTGTTCTAAATCTTCATCAATAAATCACAATAGCCCAGCCGGTCGACCTATAAACCAGGATGTCACAGTTCAATTCCCGGTCAGGGCACATGCCCGGGTTGTGGGCTCGATCCCCAGTGTGGGACGTGCAGGAGGCAGCCGATCCATGATTCTCTCTCATCATGGATGTTTCTACCTCTGTCCCTCTCCCTTCCTCTGAAATCAATAATAAGAAAAAAGTCACAATAGCTCATCTGGACCCATGATTTTGTAATAGATTTTTATTCAAATTACTTATATAGACACAGATCCTATGAAAAAATATTTGTGTAGGGTCCCACACACGTTAGGGGCAGTGTGATAGGCAGCTTCCAAGGTCGTCCCCCATGACCCCCCCACCTCCTAGGGTTCATGCCCCTGTGTAACCCTCTCCCTTTGGGGGTGGCCTGGATTTACTGACTCACTTCTAACAAAGACAATATGGTAGAAAGGATGGGATATCATCTCTGAGGTTAGTTTATAAAAGGATTGCAGCTTCCATCTTAAGTGTGCTCTCTCTCCCTTGTTGGTTCTCTCCCTCTTTTCCCTCCCTCAGTTGGAGCCCAGCCAGGGTAAAGAAGTCCAGGCTATCCTGCTGGAAAAACCATATGGAAAAGAGAGGCCCTGGAGGATAAAAGGACGCAGCGGGGGAGCCGAAGCACTCCAGCCAGCAGCCAGCATCAACCACCAACCACGTAAGTGGGCCTTCTTGGCAGTGGACCCTACAGCCCCAGATGCAAATTCCGGACAAACCCTGAGCCACAGCTATCCACCCCAGCTGCACCCAGATTCCAGACCAATAGAAACGGTGAGATAATACATGTTTGTGGTTTTAAGTCATTCCAAGAAAAAAATGTTAGATAAAATGTCTCTAAGGCCAATGATTAAACCTATTTTCCCAAAGACGTCAATGAATACTATATCTGATTTATTAAAATGGGTGACAAAATGGATGAATAAATTTTTATGAAGAAAAAATATTGAGATATATAATAATCCTAAGACATAGTATATATAATTTACCAAGGATATTAAGTAAGTGGGTTCAGTAAGTTTGGAGTAGATTCTAAACACACACACACACACACACACACACACACACACACACACACACACACACACATTATTGATTTCAGAGAGGAAGGGAGAGGGAGAGAGAAATAGAAACATCAATGATAAGAGAGAATCATCAATCAGCTGCCTCCAGCACACCCCCAACTGGGGATAGAGCCCGCAACCCGGGCATGTGCCCTTGACCAGAATCGAACCTAGGACTCTTCAGTCCCCAGGCCAATGCTCTATCCACTGAGCCAAACCGGGTAGGGCTAAACATCTATATTTTAATAATACTTTCTGGGTAAGTCTGTTGCACATTGAGAATCACTGGCCTAGAAAATGCTAGATTTAAATAAAAGAAGTAAAGTTGTGACTGATAATTCTTTTTTTATTTATTGGTGTTTTTTTTTTAATTGATTTCAGAGAGGAAGGGAGAGGGAGAGTAGATAGAAACATCAATGATGAGAGAGAATTTTGGATCAGCTGCCTCCTGCACGCCCCCTACTGGGGATCCAGCCTGCACCTCGGCCATGTGCTCTGACTGGGAATGGAACTGTGACCTCCTTGTTCCTAGGCCTATGCTCAACCACTGAGCCCTGCCCACCAGGCACTGATAATTCTTTACTGCTGTTGTCTTAGATCATCAGGCAAAGGACCACCAAGACTGTCAAATATAGGAAAACTCAATGAAAATGTTTTATAAGAGTTTTGGTCAGTGTTTCGACATTTTTATGAAAAGCAAGGGCACAAATCTCCAGGGGATTCTCACTTTCTGCACTTTCTAAGATATTTATGTTAGCATTTTAACCATACAGATGTAACCTAAAGAAAGCTGAGGATCTCTCCTGATTGGCCAGCTCTTCCCATGCAATTCATCAATAGTAACACGTCAGCCCTAACCGGTGTGGCTCAGTGGATAGAGCGTCGGCTTGCAGACTAAAGGGTCCCAGTTTCGATTCCAGTCAAGGGCATGTACCTTGGTTGCGGGCACATCCCCAGTGGGGGAGTGTGCAGGAGGCAGCTGATCAATGTTTCTTTCTCATCGATGTTTCTAACTCTCTACCCCTCTCCCTTCCTCTCTGTAAAAATCAATAAAATATATATTTTTAAAAATAGTAACACATCAAATAAGCTGAATTATTTCTAGCATCTTTTTTTTTTTTTTTTAATAAGGCGAAAGAAGAGATCTTTGTGAAGGACCCTGTGTGAAATCTCAAAGATAGTTTTAGGCGCAAAGAGATGCTGAAAATAATTGAATTTTATTTTGTTTTGTTTTTTCAATATTTAAGTCTGATTTGGGCACTTGGTAAAGATAGGATCACAGGTGTCTGAGAAACAATACTGGGCACCTTTTGCTTGTTCGTTTGTTTGTTTGTTTTGTTAATCCTCATCCTAGGATACTTTTTCCATTGATTTCTAAAGAGAGTGGCAGGGAAGGAGGGGGGAGAGAGAGAGAAACATCTATGTGAGAGACACACAGCCACTGGCCACCTCCCACATACGCATGAACCGGGGCAGGATGAACCCGCAACCCAGGTACATCTCTTTGACTGGGACTCAAACCTTCCACCTTTCGGTGTGCGAACCAATGCTTTAACCACTTAGCCACACTGGCCAGGGCAATGTAACTAACGTGACAATCCTACCTAATAATAGACAAATATGCAAATTGACCACACCTTTGCTATGCCCAAGCCACGCCCACCAGCCAATCAGGGCGAGTATGCAAATTACTCCAACCAAGATGGCGGTTAATTTGCATATCAAGACAGCGTAGAAAGAAGCCAAGAGCTGCAGAAGGGAGCAAAGCTGCAGAGAAGCAAGCTAGCCGGGGGGAGGAGAAGGGAAGAGTGGAGGCAGGGCGGGGGAGAAGGAAGGAGAGCAGGTGGGGCGGGGTAGAGTGCAGCAGGAAGCCCTATTGCAGGAAACTTCCTGCAACGGGAACGCTAGTAAAACATAAAAAGGAACATAGGAAGCAATACTATTGTAAAGAACTTAAGTGAGAAAACTTTGTTCTTTTTATTTTTTTTCCTTCAAAAATTAATAACAATAAAGTCCATATAAAGCACAGAAAATTATTCTAGAGAAAGTCTTCACTATCTGGGCAGATTAGATTGAAAGGAAAAATAACAATTCATGTTGTGGGTGAAGGCAATAGACAGCACACCAAGGAGATGAACACATAAGTCCATCAAAATTGAACAAACTATGATAGCAACACAGCTTCATTCAAAACTCCGGTATTAGCCCTGGCCGGGTAGGTCAGTTGGTTTGGGCATTGTCCTGATATGCCAATGTTTCGGGTTCCATCCCCTGTCAGGGCACATACAAGAATGAATCAACTAATGAATGCATAAATAAGTGGAACAACAAATCTCTCTCTCTCTCTCTCTCTCTCTCTCTCTCTCTCCCCCCCTCCCTCCCTCTCCCTCTCCCTTCTTCTCTCTCTAAAATCAATAAAAACATATTTTTTTAAAGTTCAAAAATTATGCTTAGTAATCAGTGTTTCTGTTTTCTACCTGATGTAGAAATGATCTGGGCATCTAACGAATCCATTAATTAACTCAATCTAACATCAGTCTAAGTTTTCAGTTACTTAAAGATCTCGGAAATTTATTATATATATATATATATATATATATATATATATATATATATATATATAATGTTAATCCTCACCCAAGGATATTTTCCCATTGATTTTTTTTTAAGAGAGAGTGGAAGGGAAGGGGAGAGACAGAGACACAGAGAGAGAAACATTGATGTGAGAGAGATACATCAATTTGTTGCCTCCCCCATGAGCCCGACCAGGGCCAGGGATCGAGCTGCAACCACGGTAAGTGGCCTTGCCCAGAATTGAACCTGGGACCCTTCGGTTCGTGGGCTGACATTCTATCTACTGAGCCAAACAGGCTAGGGCTTTAAAAATACGTTTTTATTTATTGCAGAGCGAGGAAGGGAGAGAGAGAGAGAGATAGAAACATCAATGGGGCCCTAGCCAGTTTTGCTCAGTGGATAGAGCGTCGTCGGCCTGTGGACTGAAGGGTCCCAGGTTCGATTCCGGTAAAGGGCATATGCCTGGGTTGCAGGCTTGATCCCCAGTAGGAGGCGTGCAGGAGGCAGCTGATCAATGATTCTCTCTCATCATTGATGTTTCCAACTCTCTCTCTTCCTCTCCCTTCCTCTCTGAAATCAATAAAAATGTTTTTGTTTTTTTAAAAAAAAAACATCAATGGGATTGTGCCCACTACCCTGGCATGTACCCTGACCAGGAATCAAATCATGACCTCCTGGTGCATGGGTCTATGCTCAACCACTGAGCAACACCAGCCGGGCCCTGGAAATTGCTGTTGAAATAAATTTATCAGAATAATGATTCATTTGAGTCAAACACAAATATACATTTTTTTGTATCTTAAACAATCCATTGGAGTAAGAGCTGCTTATTTGGTCAGTAAACCTGTATACGTTTAGGAAAAAACAAACCCAAGTACTGTAGAATAAAATGCACATTTGTATTATACTTAACATTGATAATCAGAGAAAACATAATTGTTTTTATTAAACCCAAGTTCGTAAACTGGTTTCATTTGCCAAAGATTTACCTTAATTATGTCGACCTGGATTTTGTTAAAAGCCTCTAAGTTAGTTTATGAAAGAATTTTTTTCAAGTCTACCACACGTCAATGTCCTCGTTTTCTTGGAATTTTAGGAATATTTGATTTGTATGAGTGCTTAATTCTTTCTATATGCCAATCAGAACAGAGCTCTCTTAATTTAACAGACTTCACAAAATAATTTTTTGGTGCCTTCTGGAGACAGGACAACGTTACACACACACGTAATACTGAATGAATGACAGACTCAGACTCAGAGCACTTTAAGCTTCAGTTCTACAGAGGCAAGAGCTGCCAGAGGTGCAGACTAACAAAGCAGATGCTCTGTGGTATCTCACCCATCCATCCATCCATCCATTCATTCATTCATTCATTCATTCACAGAGCTCCATTCATTTATTCACAGAGCTCACCAAATGGTCAGATCATAAACCAAAATCCCAATCATTGCTGCCACGGATGGGAAATAACTGGGCTACAAACAAACCAAAAACGAACATTTAATCCACAGCTGGACAGGCAGCGTAGCCTGGCTTTGGCTGGCTATATTCCCTTATTTGATCCATGTGAGGAGCAGGGTGATAGGCAGTAAAAAAGTCTTTTTCCTGCACTTCGCTTTTTGACTGCTGCTGGAAAAACCCTTGTAAAACTCCACCCTGATCTCTCTGAGCTCCTGCTAAGAACTCCCTGTGGCGGCTCCCTCCCTCCCTCCCTCCATGTGAATGCAGCTGGTTATTTCCTCGGCTCCACGCCAGGCCATCATCTGTCTGAATATGCATTGAGGCCACGGCATTTACCGTGTGTCAAACAAGCAAGGCCAGGAATGACGTCTGCTCTGAGTGTGCGTCACTGGATGGGTGTCAGGGATCACTGAGGGCAGAGGTTTGGCCTGCTTTTCTTTTTTATACATGTTTATTGATTTCCGGGAGGAAGGGAGAGTTAGAAACATCAACGATGAGAGAGAATCATGGATTGGCTGCCTCCTGCATGCCCCTCACTTGGGATCGAGCCCACAACCCAGGCCTGTGCCCTGACTGGGAATTGGATCGTGACCTCCTGGTTCATAGGTCGATGCTCAACCACTGAGCCACACCGGCTGGGCGATTTTGCCTGTTTAGTTCAGCATTATATCCTGATAGTGCCTAGCCCAGTGTAGAGACTCAGTCAATATATGTCAGAAGAATAAATGAAATGACTCCTGAACCCTCAGCTGAGTCTGGAGAAAATGGAGGTAGAGTGTGAGGCGCCTGGCTCAGGACTGTGGGCTGACTGATGGAGGAACCAGGCTTTAACCTGGGTCCCCAGTTACTCCCCAAGTGGCATATTTGTTGATTTTCACAGTGCCTTTCCTGGCACCAGCCAGACCCGTTTCCAGGAAGCACTCGCTGGGCAGCTGGCGGCTTCTCAGGGTGGAGCTCAGCTTTGGAGAGCCACCTCCCCTGAGGTTCCGCCCTGCCTGGGCCAGGCCACGTGGTGGCTGAGCTGGGCAGAGGTACAGAGCTGGGCATTTCCTCTCCGCAGGGCTGTGCTCTGACGGGCGATGCCTGCTCCAGAGCCGTCCACTGGGCCACCGAGGCTTCATGGGGCCTGCACTGCAGTTCAGCTGTCCCACACTTGGAGGAATACACACTGGGCTGTGGGACCCCACATAGAATTGGCGCCACAAGGGCATTGCTGGGAAAATGACAGGCGCTCAGATTCAAGGTCAGGACTGAGGGTCCTAAAGGTTGGATTGGAGCAACAGGGCACTGATCGCAATCAAGAGAATCTCAGAATTCAAGGTCAGATCAGAAGACAATAGCTGGTAGAATAGCATACAGAGGCCCTGGTTTGAGAACTGACGAGTGGTACACGGATAGGTAATAATTAACTAAGGCCCGGCTTCAAGCTCAGACCAGAGAGGCTTCTGATGAAGTAAACACACAGATTCCAAGTCAGACAAAGGACATGGAACAGTTAACGGAGGCCTGGAATTGAGGCAAGACTTGAGTGGCATTGATGGCAGAATGGTTAAGAGTTCCAGATCTGATGTTAAACCAGAGGCACGGTGATGATGGATAAATGAACAGAGGCCCAATTTGACCAATAAGATTATTTTTATTATATGCTCATTATTTATTGAAGATTATTGTATTTATTTATTTTAAAAAGTTTTTAAAATTGATTTTTTAGAGAGAGGGAGAGGGAAGGAGGGAGGGAGGGGGAGAGAGAGAGAGAGAGAGAGAGAGAGAGAGAGAGAAACATCAGTGATCAGCTGCCTCCTCTGCCTCCTGCATGCCCCCTACTGGGAATCGAGCCTATACCCCAGACATGTGCCCTGACCGGGACTCGAACCAGCAACCTTTCAGTGCACAGGATGACACCCAACCAACTGAGCCACACCAGCCAGGGCTGAAGATGATTTCAAAGCAGGATGTCAACTCTGCCACCTCCGAATTTTACAATGAGAAAACCTCCAAAGCCATGTATAACAACATGCATAATCAGCCATCTTGATCACAGACTCCATAAAGAACACGAAGAGTGTGAAGGAAAGAAAGTGTTAGAGAACAATGAAATCCTCCCAAATGATCTTGGCCACCCCGACTTTGGATGGAACCCAGCAACCTTTTGGTGTTGCATGCTGTGCAGAAGAGTTAACAGAGCAGGCCCGAACTGCTGTCCTTGGAAAGGTCTGCTTCAAGGTGAGCCCTTGGCTGGCGTTTGGAAACTTAGACCTCAGAATGGCCCTCACTACTCTATTCGTATAAGCACCGTGGTTCATGCTGAACACCTGCTTCCCTCTGGGAGTCCGGAAGTTGTATATGTACCAGGAAGGGGTTGCCTAGGTGACCAGCCACCAATAGAAACCCTGCGTGCTGAATCTCTAAGGAGCTTCCCTGGTTGGAAACCTTTCGCGTGTGTTGTCACAACCCAGGGCTGAGGGAATTACGTGTCCCGTGCAACTCCACTGGGACAGGATCCCTGGAAGCTTGTGCCCCTGGACTTCATCCCATGGGCCTTTTGCCCTTGCAGGTTGATCTCTGTATCTTTTGGCTGGAAGAAATCATCGCCATGTATGTGCTGAGACTGAGTCCTCCTAGCAAACCATTGAGTCTGGGTGGTCCTGAGGACCTCCAACACACATATACACTGAGTGGCCAGATTATGATGATCTCTGAACGCATAATAATCTGGCCACTCAGTGTGTGTGTGTGTGTGTGTGTGTGTGTGTATTAGAGGCCCAGTGCATGAATTCGTGCATGGGTGGGTCTGGCCAGCCTGGCCAGGGGGAGGGGACATGGGTGGTTGGCCTGCCTGCCTGATGGCCAAAATCCTGGTTGAGGGGACAACTTGCATATTAGCCTTTTATTATATAGGATATACACTGAGTGGCCAGATTATTATGCGTTCAGAGTTCATCATCATCTGGCCACTCAGTGTATACATGACCTTGATCCTGAGCAGTCCAGCTCTCTGCTGTCCCCATCTCCTCACCATTTACCTTAGGGTCTCTGAGATGGAAGCACAGTAAGTCCTCACTTAAAGTCATCAACAGGTTCTATACTTCAAGCAAAACGACATATAACAAAACCAATTTTACCACAGGCTAACTGATATCAACCAGAGTTCAGTTTCTACGGCATCTCACCAACATCATCACAAAACGACATTGAACAAAACAGCGTTATTCAAGGACCTGCTTCTGGCTACGAGTAACCACACAGTCCAATAACAGTGGCTGGAACCAACAGGAGGCTATTTTCCTCCCGCAGCAAGACTGCTGGTGTTAGTTCAGCAGCTCAACAATGTTGGGCCAGGCTGGGGTCTCTGTGACTCTGTGCACTGACCCTGAGGTCTCAAGATGGGTGTCACGCTTCCCACTGATGCTTCTGGACATGGCAGCCTACAGAGGTGGAGCAGCTGGACCAAGAGCCTCTGCCATTTCTGGCAACGTTGACATTCCTTGGTGACTCAGGTCATTGACAAGGGACTTGGGTTATCTATCGCCCCGTCTGTACCCCAAGCTTTCTCTTCTCACTCAGTGCTCCCCTCAAATACTGAACATGGCTTGGTGGCCTCTGAGTAGTTCCAGGACTGGACTTTGGGCCCTGGGTGGGCATGAGAGGAGCTATGGGTGGTTTGGAGTTCCTCTGGGGGTAGAGAGAAGCCCCATGTCCTCCACTCCTAGTAGAAGCCATTAGCTCCGCCTTAGGGTTCATGGTTGCTCCTGCCCTGGCGTGCACTTCAAGTCCTCAACGCCTTTGCTTCCTGCTTCTGGACAACCCGATGCACAGACAGGTGTGGGGCCCAGGCAGTGGCTGCCCTAGGGCAGGGGGTGGGGGAGACTGGGCGTCCCCGAGGCAGCAGAGTCCAGCAGACTCACAAGGTTAAACCCTGGGGTAGAAGCCAACATTCGCCACCTCAACTTCTCCAGTGCCCCTGGCGCAGCTCCCCATCATGCTCGCTTCAACTACTGCAGGGTCTCCTGACTGGCCCTCCTGCTTCCACCCTCGCCCCCCACGCCCCTCTGTTCTCTTCATGGCACCCAGAGGGATCCTCTGCTCAAAACCATCCGGTACCCTGGCCGGTTTGGCTCAGTGGATAGAGCGTCGGCCTGCGGACTGAAGGGTCCCAGGTTCGATTCCGGTCAAGAGCACATGCCCAGGTTGTGGTCTCGATCCCCAGTGTGGGGCATGCAGGAGGCAGCCAATCAATGATTCTCTCTCATCATTGATGTTTCTAGCTCTCTCTCCCTCTCCCTTCCTCTCTGAAATCAATAAAGAAATATATTAAAAAACAAAATATGTCCGGTGAGTCCTAGCTGGTTTGGCTCAGTGGACAGAGCATCAGCCTGCGGACTGAAGGGTCCCGGGTTTGATTCCTGGTCAAGGGCACATGCCCAGGTTGCAGGATTGATCCCCAGTGGGGAGTGCAGGAGGCAGCAGATCGATGATTCTCTCTCATCAATGATGTTTCTCTCTCTCTCTCCCTCTCCCTTCCTCTCTGAAATCAATGTGTTGTGTTTTTGGTTTTTTTTAAAGTTCTCAAGGTTCATCCATGTTATATGTAGCGTCTATGAAAACTTTATTTAAAAAAACAAGCCCGGTGACGCACGCCTCACTCAGACAAAAGCCCAAGTTCTCCTGCTGGCCCACAAAGCCCTCCAGGATCAGGCCGGGCCAACCTCATCCCTCCCACAGTGGCCTCCGTGCCTTTGCACTGCTCTGTCTGGAACGTTCTCCCCCAGGTGCCATGGCTCCCTCTCTCACTTCATTCGGATCTGTTTACATTTCACAGGCAGGAACGTCTCCCAGGGTGACGGCACCCAAAGGAGCCCAACCTTCCACTCCTGCACCGCTGTCTCCTGGCCTCGCTTTCTTTTTCCTCCCGGCGCCCATTTTCAGCTGGCCTGTTACACATTTCTGTTATCTGCCTGCTCCCACTAGAACGCGACCCCGTGAGGGAGGGCAGGGATTTGTCAGTTCAGGTCACAGCTTACCCCCCGAGCCTAGAACAGTTCCCGACCCACAGGACATACTTAGTAATGTCTGTCAATGCACGACTGTAAAACCCTCAGAGTGGTGCCTCTGACATAGGCAGCCAGACGGTCAATGGTTGTTGAATGAGAAAAGAAATCAGCACACGCATGCATGAATGAATAAGTGAGCCCCTGCCCTCTCCCCTCTCCCGCCCCCAGCGGCCCTGGGAGCCAGCCATGGGCATGAGCACAGGATCTTTATTTACAAACACGAGGCTGGAGCACGGGCCGGGTGGGAAGGTGGGCATGGCAGGGCCGGGAGCCCCCTACTTCTGCTCCCGCCGCCAGACGATGACCATGCCGCTGGCGTCGCTGGAAGCCAGCAGGCTCTCGTCGCAGTTGAAGCTGACGTCCAGCACCGGGGCGCTGTGGCCCTGCAGCTTGTTCACGGCGGCCTTGGCTGCCCGCTCCACGTCGAAGAAGTGCACGCACATATCCTCGCTGCCCGTCACTGCGCGGGCGCGGAGGACAGGCCGTCAGCGGGTGTTGCGGGAGGTGGGGTGACCCAGGGGGACGTCTCTGAGGTCCCAGCGGGCGCCTGGGGGGTAGGGGGACCCATTCCTAGATGGGGAGGTTAACTAGCCCTTTGGGATCTACATCTGGAGACTGATGAGAGAGACTCCCTCTTTGGAAGGCCCATGCCTTAACAGGGGTCCTCAAACTATGGCCCGTGGGCCACATGCGGCCCGCCGAGGACATTTATCCGGCCCGCCGGGTGTTTTTGCCGCTGCTGCCTGTCCTGCTTAGCAGCCGACTTAGCAGTGTGCATGGGAATTTGTTCATAGTCTTTTTTTAAACTATAGTCCGGCCCTCCAACGGTCTGAGGGACAGTGAACTGGCCCCCTGTTTAAAAAGTTTGAGGACCCCTGCCTTATGGCGTGAGGTTTCTGAGCTGGTTGGGGCTCTGTGTTCACAGTGGAGGGCTGGTGGGGTGGGAGACGCCTCGGGGCCCGGAAGGCAGGGCCTCGGGGTGTCCCGATGTCTGAGCCAGATCAGCACCAGCCTGGTGTCTGCCTGTCCCCGGCCACCCAGACACCCAACCCTATGGGACTCACCCACGCAGGCGCCCTGGCGGAAGGACATGAGGGGGCAGAAGATGCTGCGCACGGGGTGCGAGCTCTGCTCAATGGGGAAGCTCCTCTTCAGCTGCAGGGTCCCCTCGTTGTCCACCACCCTGAGGGAGAAGGAGGGCGGGTCAGGCGCAGCCTCAGGCCCCGAGGGGGAGGCGTGCTGTGCTAGTCCGCGTCCCTGTCCCTGCACCGAGTTCTTTCAAGGTTCATGAAACCCAGTCCTGGGACGACTGCGTCAACCTGGAAAGCATGGCTGGTGTGGGGTTTAGTGACTGTTTGGACACTCTAGCTGTTTTTTTTGTGTGTGTTTTTTTAAAATATATTTTATTCAAAAAGATAGATAGAGAGACAGTAAAGCATCAAACAGACTTTCAAATTACAGGGGGAAAGTTTGGGAAAGGTGGGGGAGTTTTGAAATCAAACGAAGGACTTGTATGCATGCATATAAGCATAAACAATGGACGCAAAACTCTGGGGGGGGAGGGCATGTGTGGGTGTGGGGTGGGGGGGTAATAATAAGATATGTACACATATAATACCTCAATAAAAATATTTAAAAAAAAATAAAATAAAATATATTTTATTGATTTTTTTACAGAGAGGAAGGGAGAGGGATAGAGAGTTAGAAACATCGATGAGAGAGAAACATCGATCAGCTGCCTCCTGCACACCCCCCAGTGGGGATGTGCCCGCAACCAAGGTACGTGCCCTTGACCGGAATCGAACCTGGGACCCTTCAGTCCGCAGGCCGACGCTCTATCCACTGAGCCACACCGGTTAGGGCCGGACACTCCATCTGTTGATATAAACAGAGAGCCTCTGCGCTGTAATTCACTAGTTACTCTTCCTAAGGGTCTCTAAGCGCTCTGGCGCTCAGATGGGCACGGAGAAGAAACGGCTGGCTACACTATGGCACCCGTGTACCATGCACACCACACGGCTGTTCAAAGGAATGAACCAAAGCTACCGCAGGTGGTCTGCGGCTTGTCCACGGGCATCGTCTGCTGAGAAGAGAGAGGCGTGGGGAAGGGTGCAGAAGGAACCCACGTCCATAAAACCATGACCCTCCTTTGTGGGTGTGTGCGCGCAGAGGACGACGGGAGAGGGAACAAAGAGTGGAATGGTACATTCGAAGCTGTTAACATGCTTGACTGTGGCAGGTGGTGGCCAAGATGGCAGAAACGAGGAAGAGAGCAGGCAGAGGATGGGGGAAAGAGGCAAAAAACTTAGGAGTATGCTTAAATTAAAAGTTTAAAAGGAGAAGAAAAATAAAATAGTAAAATGGCAAGCATCCTGTCAGGCAGTGGTCTTCAGACATGGCTGGATGATACTTGGGGAACTTTTCAATATACCAATGCCCAGCTTGCCCCAGAGCTTCTGAAATCCCTGGCCCCATCCGGCTGGCATGGCTCAGTGGTAGAGCATCGACCTATGAACCAGGAGGTCACTGGTTCGATTCCCGGTCAGGGCACATGCCGGGGTTGTGGGCTCAATCCCGTGTGGGGTGTGCAGGAGGCAGCCAATCAGTGATTCTCTCTCATCACTGATGTTTCTATCTCTCTCTCTCCCTCTCCCTTCCTCTCTGAAATCAATAAAAATATATTAAAAAGAAAAAAGAAATCCCTGGCCTGGAGTGGGGCCTGGCCATGACTTATTTTTTAATATTATTTTTATTGATTTCAGGGTAGAAGGGAGAGAGAGAGAGATTAATGAGAGAGAATCACTCATCAGCTGCCTCCTACACCGCCCCTACTGGGGATCAAGCCCACAACCTGGGTATGTGCCCTGGGTATGTGACCAGGAATCGAACTGTGACCTCTTGGTTCCTAGGTTGACACTCAACCACAGAGCCACACCAGCTGGGCCTGGCCATGACTTTTGAAGTCGTTCAGGTCATTCCAACATGTGGTCCAGCCGAAACCGGTTTGGCTCAGTGGATGGAGCGTCGGTCTGCAGACTGAGGGGTCCCGGGTTCGATTCCGGTCAAGGGCATGTACCTTGGTTGGGGGCACATCCCCGGTGGGGGGTGTGCATGAGGCAGCTGGTCGATGTTTCTCTCTCATTGATGTTTCTAGCTCTCTGTCCCTCTCCCTTCCTCTCTGTAAAAAATCAATAAAATATATATTTAAAAAATAATAAATAAATAAAACAACATGTGGTCCAGGCTGAGAACTGCATTTGGGTAACATGATATATGTGAGTGGGGACAGAAAAACTTCCCTCCTCAAAAAAAAAAAAAAGGGAAAACGGGTCACTGCTTTATGGGGCCCTAGTCCATGTTATGCCTCAGTTTGCTCATCTATAAAATGGACATGATAAGAGCACCCACCTCACAGAGCTGTTATGAGGATTAAATGAGGTGATAGGTATGAGGTGCTTTGAAGAGGACCTGGCCCCAGTAACTGCTACCAACTGCTAGTACTGCCATTACTTTTTTTTTTAAAAAAAACATATTTTTATTGATTTCAGAGAGAGAGGAAGGGAGGGGGAGAGAGAGATAGAAACATCATCGATGAGCCCTGGCTGGTTTGGCTCGGTGGATAGAGCATTGGCCTGTGGACTAAAGGGTCCCAGGTTCGATTCCGGTCAAAGGCACATGCTCTGGTTGTGGGCTCGACCCCCAGTAGAGGGCGTGTAGGAGGCAGCTGATCAATGGTTCTCTCTCATCATTGACGTTTCTATCTCTCCTCTCCCTTCCTCACTGAAATCAATAAAAAATGTTAAAAAAAAGAAAAAAGAAACATCAATGATGAGAGAGAATCATGGATCGGCTGCCTCCTGCACGCCCCCTAGTGGGGATCAAGCCTGCGACCCAGGCATGTACCCTTGACCGGAATCGAACCCTGGACCCTTCAGTCCACAGGCCGATGCTCTATCCACTGAGCCAAACCGGTCAGGGCTGCCGTTACTTTTTACTGCTACTACTGAGGTCATCATAATATGAGGAGGAGGAGGAGGAGGAGGAGGGGGAGGGGAGGAGGGGGAGGGGGAGGGGAGAAGGAGACAGGCCTCCCCTCCCATCCCCAGGTGGCCGGAGGAGGGAGACCCACCTGTAGAGCAGCAGCTTGTTGAGACAAGCATTGATGAGCAGCGAGGGGTCCCGGGCCTCGCGGCTGACCCAGGAGCGGGCAGAGATGCTCGTCACAGGGCTGCCTTCATGCACCACCAGGCGCTTGGCCTTGGTCAGCTTCCCTGCCACAACGGAGGGGAGAGGAGGCCAAAGTGAGGGCGAGGGCTGCGGACCAGGAGGGCGGGGGTGCGAACACCCGGATGTGGGCCTGGGGCCCGCCTACCTGTGGCCATGTCGAAGAGGAAGGAGAACACGCTGCCTCGGTCATCCCCTGCCCAGAGCAGCCGGCCAGGGGCATCGAAGGACAGAGCCAGGACACGGCCTGTCAGTTTGCTGGAACCGCCCTTCACCTTCTTGCCCGTGGAGATGTTGACGACGTGCAGGTTTTGCTTGGCATTCCCCACCTGTGGGTGAGACCCGCGCACCATCATCCGGCTCCCAGCCAGTCCCTCCTCGAGTCTGACCACCGTGGGGCTGCGATGAACGGGACCCGCTTCTCTCTGCTGGAGTCTGATTCCAGGAGGGCCGTGGTGGGTAGACTAGAGGTGACCCAGGCCCATAACCCTCCTGAGCCAGCCCTTCTTATAAGCTGACCAGAGCACCCAGCGCGGCAGGGACTACAGGGGTCACAGACCCACAGTGCTGGCCCTCGGCCAGTGCCCACTGTTCTCAGCAAAGCACAGGGCCGTCCCAGGCCAGGGGTCGGCAAACTCATTCGTCCACAGAGCCAAATAGCAACAGGACAACGATTGAAATTTCTTTGGAGAGCCAAATGTTTTCAACTTAAACTTCTAACGCCACTTCTTCAACATAGACTCGCCCAGGCCGTGGTATTTTGTGGAAGAGCCACACTCAAGGGGCCAGAGAGCCGCATGTGGCTCGCGAGCCGCAGTCTGCCGACCACTGGGGCGGGGGCTGCTTCTCCATCTGACAGGCTCACTCAGCCAGCTCCCCCTCCACTCCCACTCGGGGCCAAGCCAGACCTCATTTCCTTGCCCCACTGCCCCCCCCTCTGACTCTCTATCCGAGGGTCGGACCACAGTGGAGCGTCCACTGAGACGAGATGAGGTTTCCATCTAGTAATCCTGCTCCACACCCAGCAGCCCCTGCAGCTGGAAATGGAAGGCCTACAGCTGACGGGACCACAGGGGTGGCAGACCCATGACCCCACCCCCCGACTGGTCACCCCCTGGTGTCTGCCACAGCGAGGCCATCCCAAACCAAGAACTGCATGTCCCCATTCTGACTGGATTCCCTCTGAGTCTGACCGCCCGGGGACTACGGCGATGGACTAGAGGGGATCCCCCCACATCGAGGCCCTAGAACAGCTCTCCTGGCCCCGCCCCCCGCCCTCGGCGATGGCGCCCTGGAGCCTGACCACAGTGAGGTTGTTGTTGACCGGCTGGAAGGTGCAGCAGAGCAGTTCAGCGCCATCGGGGTCGGGGATCTCCCGGATGCAGCGGCCGTCGTCAGAGGCCCAGATGCGCATGGTAGCATCGAGTGAGGTGGACACGAGGATGTCATTGGAGAGGGACCAGGCAAAATCGGAGACGCCGCGGGTGTGGCCGCGCAGCACACGGAGCACGGTGGGTGGAGCGGGCACCAGCTGGCACAGGGAGATGCTGCCATCGAGGGAACAGCAGGCCAGGCGGTGCCGGTCGTCATTGGCGAAGCGCACCCGGGGCACTGCAATGCCAAGGAGCCGCGGGTAGGAGTCAGCACACTCACCAGGTGCTTTTGTTTATCAAAGGTTCTGCCCGTCCGGTGTGGCTCAGGGGTTGAGCATCGACCTAGGAACCAGGAGGTCACGGTTCGATTCCCGGTCAGGGCACAGGCTCGGGTTGCGGGCTCGATCCCCAGTGTGGGGCGTGCAGGAGGCAGCCAATCAATGATTCTCTCTCATCATGGATGTTTCTCTCCTCTCTCTCCCTTCCTCTCTGAAATCAATAAAAATATATCTTTTACATATATATATATGTAAAAGTGGCCTGCAAAATCTTGGGTATTTTTATATAAATAAAATATATACATATATATATACACATATGTATATATGTATATACACACACACATATATTCACATATATACACACACATATATATACACACACATATATATATATATCTATATATATTTCTTTATTGATTTCAGAGAAGAAGGGAGAGGGAGAGAGACGTCAATGATGAGAGAGAATCATTGATCAGCTGCCTCCTGCATGCCCCACACTGGGGACCGAGCCCGAAACCCTGACAAGTGCCCTTGGCCGGAATCGAACCTGGGACCCTTCAGTCCACAGGGCAACGCTCTATCCACTGAGCCAAACCGGCTAGGGCTAAAATAGATCTTTTGTAAAAAGGTTCTGATGCGTGAACTGAGGGCAAGGAACCCACCGCACCAGGCACAGGGGCCTTAGCAAAGGGCTTTCCTTGACTGATAAAGGGGGTTGCACCCCTGGAAAGCGCTCTGTTGAAAGTCTCGCGCATCTTAGCCGGTGCGCAATGGACTGCAAGACTTCTGCAATCTGAAAAGGCCTCCGCACCTCAGCAGGCATTAGTCACCAAGGTCTTAGCAGTTTGCAAGACGCACTCTGACCTCTGCAAGGGGATTTCTCTGCAGCAAAAGCTTTGGACTGGTTCAAGTGACTCCCAACCCCAGAAGCCGCAAAGGGCTCTTTTACACTCCTGAGCCCCTTCTTTTAAAAATTCTTTTTTCTTGCCCTAGCTGGTTTGGCTCAGTGGATAGAGCGTAGGCCTGTGGACTCAAGGGTCCCAGGTTCGATTCCGGTCAAGGGCATGTACCTTGGTTGCGGGCACATCCCCAGTCGGGGGTGTGCAGGAGGCAGCTGATTGATGTCTCTCTCATCGATGTTTCTAACTCTCTCTCCTTCTCCCTTCCTCTCTGTAAAAAAAAAAAAATCAATAAAGTATTTTTTAAAAAATTCTTTTTTCTTTTGTTAATCCTCACCCAAGGATATTTTTCCATTGATTTTTAGAGAGCGTGGAAGGGAGGGAGAGAGACAGAGAGAGAGAGAAACATCGATGTGTGAGAGACACATCAAATGGTTGCCTCCCGCACAGCCCTGACCAGGCCGGGCTAGATGGCAACTGAGGTATGTGCCCTTGACCGGAATTGAACGCAGGACCTTCCAGTCCACAGGCCGACACTTTATCCACGGAGCCAGTTTGGCTAGGGCTGCGGAGCCCCTTCATGGTAGACAAAATACCCAAGATTTTGCAGGCCACTTTGCAGAGGGCTTTTAGGTTTGGGAAAGGGTTTTTTTAAAAAATATATATTTTATTGATTTTTTACAGAGAGGAAGAGAGAGGGATAGAGAGTTAGAAACATCGATGAGAGAGAAACATCGATCAGCTGCCTCTTGCACACCCCCTACTGGGGATGTGCCCGCAACCAAGGTACATGCCCTTGACCGGAATCGAACCCGGGACCCTTGAGTCCGCAGGCTGACGCTCTATCCACTGAGCCAAACTGGTTTTGGCTGGGGAAGGTTTTAAGGGCTGGCAATTCCTCCTTCGGAGGGGGCCAGAGACTGCGTTCTAGAAAAGGATATAATGGGTGGTTGTGACAGTTTGGGCGAATTCGTGGTGATGGGACCTGCCATCTACTGGCTCACCTGCCTCGTCCACGTGCTGGTCAAAAACATGGTACATGCCCGCGAAGGCGTAGTTCTCACTCAGCGACGTGTCCCCAGCCATGGCTCGGCTTGCTTCTGCTGCGGATGTGGGGACCACACTGCCAGGGGGTCTGGGCCCCAACCGAGGGAGGAGGTGAGAGGAGACAGGTTCTGGCATCCAGCCTGCCATTGCACCGTGGCTCCCTTCCTTCTCACAACCCCCCCCCCCCCCCGCGCGGTCCCTGGTGCATACCTGTCCTCATAGACGGCACGATTCATCTGGGCCTGCAGCTGGTAGGAGCCTCGGCTGACAGAACGGCGGTGTCCACGGGCCCCCAGGGCCCGAGGATCATCCTCGAAGTCCTGCCGAGAGGATCAGGGTGGGCGCATCTTGAAAAGAGCCCTCAGGAACCTGAGGTCTAGAGCCTTCAAAATATACCCAGAACCAGATCCCTGCTCACCCCGTCCCCTGCCACCACCGTCACCTACCTGTACCACGGTGGCCTCTGCACTGGTTACCCTGCTCCCACCCTTGCCCTGCTCAGGAGATACTCAATAAATGGTCTCTGAACCAAGAATGGACACCTCCCAGGAAACCACTCAGCTCAGTGTCTCGCTTCATTCAAGTCTCAGATCAACTTTCACCTCCGCAGAGAGGCCTTCCCTCATCATCCCCATCAAAAATAGCTTCCTGCCCTGACCGGTTTGGCCCAGTGGATAGAGCGTCGGCCTGCGGACTGAAGGGTGCCAGGTTCGATTCCGGTCAAGAGCATGTACCTTGGTTGCGGGCACATCCCCAGTAGGGGGTGTGTAGGAGGCAGCTGATGGATGTTTCTCTCTCATCGATGTTCCTAACTCTATCCTGCTTCCTTCCTCTCTGTGAAAAATCAATAAAATATATTTTAAAAAATAGCTACCTGCCTGGCTGGCATGGTGTGGCTCAGTGGTTGAGCATAGATCTATGAACCAGGAGGTCACGGTTCCATTCCCAGTCAGAGTACATGCCCGGGTTGGCGGCTGGATCCCCAGTAAGGGACGTGCAGGAAGCAGGCAATTCATGATTCTCTCTCATTATTGATATTTCTCCCCCTCTCCTTTCCTTTCTGAAGTCAATTAAAAAATTATATCTATCTATCTATCTATCTATCTATCATCTATCTATCTTATCTGTATATAAGTTTCCCTTTGTCACCCACAACAGTTGTTTTTTCCCCCAATCTGCTTTATTTTTTTGCATGTTAGCATGTGTCACTATAAGCGATGGTAATTATTGATTTGTTTATCTGGTTTGCTATGATTATTGACCTACTTATCATGTGTATTGCCTACTTATCAACCCATTTGTCTTATTTATTGTCTGTTTATTGACTTCTCTCATCTATTATCTCTTTTGCCCTCTACTCAATCCTAAGAGCTTAGAGCAGTGCCTTGCACAGGGCAGGTGCTTGACAGTTCTGTTGAAGAAATAAACACGGAGGCAGGTGGTATGCTCGGCAGGCGGCGTGGAGGAAGCTCACCTCCATGCGGTCAAGGGTAGTGCGGCTGCTGCGGACGATGCTGTTGCTATAGGCACGAGCACTGCCTGGCTCGGAGAGGGGCCCGTAGCGCTGGCCCAAGAGCTGCCCCCGCAGCCTCAGGTACTGCCGCCGCAGCGCTGGGGGGTGCCCGGCCTTGGCATTCTCCCGCAGTAGCTGGCTGCGCCGCCGGATATACTGTGTCCGAAACTGTGGAAACGTTGGTGTGCGGTACGCGTTGTACCTGTGATGGCAGGAGGCAGGCGAGCGGCAGGCACAAGACAGATGGAATCAATCAACTCGGAGGGTAGGGAAGGAGCATGGAGGTGTGTGGCAGGGAGGGGCCAGGATGGCAAGTGATCAGCCGTGCTGATGGGGGTTCCTCTGGCAATGTGCAAGGGGGCGTGTACAGTAATAATGAACATGGAGAAGAGGTCACGTGGGGACAAGCGCAGTCCGCAGCTCGGCTGAAGTTGGTATGGGGTGACCGAGTCAGTGTAGACAACGGGAGGGGTCAGTCTGACATGGTGATGGGGGTTAATGGGGGGCAGAGGTGGGCGGGGGTCAGTATGGGATGGTGATGGGATGAGACTGGGGAAATGATGGTGGTAAGAGAAGTCTGGCGAACAATGGTGGGAAATAGGATGTCACCAGCCTGAGCTCCATCACCTTCCTCCCACCCCCCGACTCCCCACTCCCGCAAAGGGTCTGCTAACCCAGCCTCTTTGGGCATGCCCACATCTGACCGCCTTTTCCCAGCATGCTCTTTAAGACCCTCTCCGGCCAGCCCTCGCCCAGGGCCGGCTCGCACACCCTGCCACTGCGCATGTTCACCTCCGGCATGCCCACGCCCAGCCTCGCTGATGCCATTGCCCGGGCACCACAGTCACTTCCGCTCCCAGGGGATCCGACCCCACGCCTCACCTCGCGTCTACGGCTAAGACCTGCTGCCACACCGCGGCCATCACCCGGCCTCCTCTTCCGCCGCGTCCGCCCGCGGGCGCCTGCAGGACAAGGGCCTGGAATGTCAGCGGCTCAGGCGAAGGGGGGCCGTTCCGCCCCTCCTGCCGGGCGATCGTGGCCACAGACAGTGCGTCCCTCCGCGCCGAGATACCGTGAAATCACACCGAGCTGCGAGCATGGTCAGCACTCCGGCCCTGTCCAGGCAGCTCCGGGAAGACTCACGGCGGCGATTCGGCCCTCACTCCGCCCCCCCCGGTCGCCATAGCAACGCCCCTCCCCCAGCCTAGCAACCCGGCCCGGCCTTCCCCACCCACCTGGCCCCCACCGCCCCGCCTTCCCTTTTCGGGTCCGAGAACGGGGGCCCGGGATCGGGAACCACCTCCGGGGCTGCCTCCGGCTCTCAAGGCCCCCGGGGCGGCCCTGAGGCCGGCGTCACCCTTCCCTACTGCCTCCTCCCTCTCTCCAGCTCCAGGCAAGATGGCTGCCCGCGGCCAGGAAGAGCTGCCAAGCGTGGAGCGAACGGATGGGAATCCTCCCCGGAGTGGGGGAGAACCACGCAGGCGCACTAAGGGCCGGTGGCTTCCGGCGCGAGGGCGGGGGCTCCGCCCCTTAAATTCAACCCATTCCCAGCCCCTATGCGCCCTTTTTTACACCCAAGAATACTGTCCAGGGGCAAGGATGCGAGTCACTCACTAAAAATCAGAAATATGACTTTCAGAAACAGAAACAGGATTTTCTTTTTTAAATAGATTTTTATTGATTTCAGAGAGGAAGGGAGAGGGAGACATCAATGAGAGAGCATCACGGATGGGCTGCCTCCTGCACGCCCCACACTGGGGATTGAGCCCGGAACTCGGACTTACGCCCGGAATCCAGCTGGGATCTCCTGGTTCGTAGGTTGATGTTCAACCACTGAACCACCCAGGCCAGGCCGATTTTCTTTTAAAGGAGTGGTGTATATATAAGCTGCTTTTTAGCAGCACAATCTTAGCCAAGCAAGATCTGAAGCATAGAATACAACCATCACACATGCACAGGCCCCTACAACGTTCTCCAGTTCTTAGAACGATTGATGGGCCTCCGGACACCCCAAGATGAGAAGTCTGTTCTGTGGGAAGGATGGGAATGTGTGTGTGTGTGTGTGTGTGTGTGTGTGTGTGAGCGCGTGTGCGTGGGGGGGGGGGTGCGGGGGTGCGGATGCGCTGGGCTTGATGCTCCTAGGCAACGGAACGGTTTGGCCATGAGTCTGCAAATAATTAGGCACAACAATCTCAGGACCCTATCCGAATCATCCTTATTTCAACTTCTACCGGAAGCTGCATCTCTATTCCTCTTAAAGTGGTCAGGATATACAACTTACGAAGTTGAAATACAAGGTTTAGTAGCTTCCTACTGGATTTTAACATCAACTGCTACAATTCTCAAAATTGTGATTTTTTACACGATTTTTATCACAAATTCCATAATCTGAAAAATGTTCTAAAGCCACCTGAAACGAGGAGACACATCCAAAAGCATACTGCCGCCCTGGACAGTTTGGCTCAGCGGTTAGAGCACTGACCCGTGAACCAAAGGGTCTCGGGTTCGATTCCTAGTCAAGGGCAAGTACTTTGGTTGCAGGTTCAATCCTCCACCCCTGGTTGGAGCGCGAGTGGGAGGCAACCAATGGGATGTTTCTCTAACACATGGATGTCTCTCTCTTCCCCTCACCCATCCTTTCCACTCTCTCTAAATATCAATGGGAAAAATATTCTCACTCATTGGGTGGGGATTAAAATAACATTTTTTAAAAAGCATATTGCCGCCCTAACCGGTTTGGCTCAGTGGATAGAGCGTCGGCCTGCGGACTGAAGGGTCCCAGGTTCAATTCCGGTCAAGGGCATGTACCTTGGTTGTGGGCACATCCCCAGTGGGGGGTGTGCAGGAGGCGGCTGATAGATGTTCCTCTCTCATCAATGTTTCTAACTCTCTATCCCTCTCCCTTCCTCTCTGTAAAAAATCAATAAAATATATTAAAGAAAGGGAGAAAGAAAGAAGAAAGAAAGATAGAAAGAAAGAGAAAGAGAGAGAGGGGAGGGAGGGCGGGAGGAAGGAAGGGAGGAAGGAAGGGAGGAAGGAAGGAAGAAAGAAACAAACAAACAAACGTGGTGGGAAGAAATCACAGGAAAGTCAGCAATGCCAGGGAGATTGTCTCACTGGCAGAATTGATTCTATTTTTAAAAATATTTTTATTGACTTGAGAGGAAGAAAGAATGAGAGAAAGAAATATCGATGATGAGAATCGCTGATGGGCTTGGTCAAGCCCACAACCCTACAGAATCAAACCATGACCTCATGGTTCCATAGGTTGATGCTCAAGCACTGAGCCACGATGGCTGGGTCTGTTGATTTAAAAACTTTTCCCAAGGGAAAACACACACACACACACACACACACACACACACACACACACACATAAAAATAAATAAAAACGTTGCCCAATAGCAGATCCATCTGCCAGAGGCAGATCTGGTGCAGAAATAATGTGAATTAGAATGACCACAGCTGCCTCTTGCATCCATTATGTACTCTGCATTTTTTCAATTTTTGTTCTTTTCTAAGCATTCACACACTCTCATTGGCTTAAAAATAGGTTTTGAACAATAAGCTAGTGATAGAAAGCACTTTCAGTTGTTAGAGAGAAAGGGGCAGAGATTATCAGCATGAATGGCAGGTCAGTGGGTGGGGAAAGGAGGGTCTCAGGACTGGAGGTGTCAAGTCATGAGAATCTATCTGTTCCTGGAGGTTGTGAGTGACAGTGGTTACAATCATGACCTCTAGAAAAGAAGCTCAAGCCCACAGAGGACCACAAGTCCTACTCACTCCAACAGGATCAGGGTTCTTTCACTGTCAGAATGACAGTTGTGGGTCCTAGCCAAATGAACGAACTAAAATAGATTTGGACAGAAAAGACAGGTAAGCCAGAGCTGTTTGAAGATCACACCACATCACAATAGCAACTTAAATGGTGGCAGAAACAGGCAGGGGCCATGTCTGTTCTGGATTCCTCCTTCCTTCATGTACCTTCTGCCTATCTGGCCCCCAGAGTTTAGAAATGCAAAGGCGAGCATTGAACCACACTGGCTGTGGCCACTTTTCATTACTAACAGAGGCTAAAAGGAAACCTGAAATTGGGCCCAATCTTCAGGAACAAACAGGAGCATGATTTAAAGGAAAGCCTGGGTCGTTTGGGATGCCAAGAATCAAGGCCAGAGAGTGAAATTTGGGGAGACATGGAGCTGAAGTATAATTCACTTATCTCATCCCTGAAGTTTCTTCCTAAACGGGACAAATGGGGGTTGAGAGTCATAACTTAAAATTTTATCCTTTCCTCCTGGGGAAACATTTGCCTCTGAAGCCAAAGTTCTCACAGTGCTCAAAGTTCTTTTTAAAAAAGTGTTTTATTGATTTCAGAGAGAGGGAGAGGGAGAGAGAAAGGGAGACGGAGAGGGAGAGGGAGAGGGAGATGGAGAGGGAGAGAAAAATCAATGATGAGAGAGAATCATTGATTGGCTGCCTCCTGTAAGCCCCACACTGGAGATCCAGCCTGCAACCCGGGCATGGCCCTGACCGGGAGAGAACCGTGATCTCTTGGTTCATAGGTTGAGGCTCAACCACTGAGCCACGCCAGCTGGGCCCATTCTTGAAGTCTTAATGGTGATAGAACTCTCCACAGCCTGAGTCAGAAACAAGATTCCTGCAAAAGCCTCCCAGACCACTTGAACTCCCCCCCCCACCCCCCGGTAAGTTGAAACAGGGAGTCAGCCTTCCAGCACATATCAATCAAGCCCCTGCTAGGTATCAGGCACTGGGGCAGCAGCAGTAACTCAGAGAAATGGTCTCCAGCCTCATGGAGTTGCCATTTTAGCTGGAGAGATAAACAATAATGACAATCATTTATAAATTGGTACTTACTATCATGAAAATAGTTCCCTTAGCGTTGCTAAGCTGTGGAGGGAGGGGGAAGAATGGGAAATAAATTTAAACTCGAACCTGAATAAAATGGAGCAATAGACACAAAGCTCTGAATGCTGAATGTGCGGACAAGGCCAGTGAGGCCAGTCAGTGACCGGTTCCCAAAAGGGGACAATCACTTTGCAGGGCTAGAACTGCGGCTGCTCTGCTCTCAAGATCACAATTCCTGCCGAAACCGGTTTGGCTCAGTGGATAGAGCGTCGGCCTGCAGACTCAAGGGTCCCAGGTTCGATTCCGGTCAAGGGCATGTACCTTGGTTGCGGGCACATCCCCAGTAGGGAGTGTGCAGGAGGCAGCTGATCGATGTTTCTCTGTCATTGATGTTTCTAACTCTCTATCCCTCTCTCTTCCTCTCTGTAAAAAAAAAAAAAAAAAAGATCCTGCCCGGCCAGCAGGGCTCAGTGGTTGAGCATTGACCTATGAACCAGGAGGTCATGGTTTGATTCCTGGTCAGGGCACATGCCCAGTTTTGGGCTCGATCCCCCAGTGTGGGGCATGCAGGAGGCAGCCAATTAATGATTCTCTCTCATCATTGATGTTTCTATCTCTCTCTCCCTCTCCCTTCCTCTCTAAAATTAATATATATATTAAAATATATATATATATTATATAATCTATATATAAAACCCTCATATGCAAATAGACCAAATGGTGGAATAACCAAACAACCGGTTGCTATGACATGCACTGACCACCAGGGGGCGCATACAGAACATGGTGGGAGTTGGCAGCAGGTGGCAGAGCATGGAACACGGCTGTGGTGGGATGGTGGAGTAGGTGGGGGGGCGGGGTGAGAACAAGGCAGGGCACTGGTCACTGTCATCGGGGCAAGCCTCTGGTGGTTACTGAAAATTTTTTGCTCTTGTGTGCCTCGATCTGGCGCTCACACCTGCTGCCGGCCCTGCTCGCACCCGCTGCCAGCGCCAGAGCTGCCGCTCGCACTCGCTGCTGTGGCCCGGGGCCGGCCCCAATTGCTTGGTGCCATCAGCAGGTGTGAGCGGCAGTGGTGGTGGGAGCAGGGCTGCCGGCAGACAGGGGACCGGGGCTGCGGTGGGAGGAGCCAGGCAGGGGCGGTGCCGCTCTGCCCACTACAGCCTTGCTGCCCACAGTTCCTTTCAAGGTGCATGAATTCATGCACTGGGCCCCTAGTATATATATATTTTTTATTTTGTAGTTTTTAAAGTATATTTTTATTGATTTCAGAGAGGGAGAGAAATAGAAACATCAATGATGAGAGCATTATTCATCAGCTGCCTCCTGCACGCCCCCTACTGGGCATGGAGCCCGCAACCTGGGTATCTGCCCTTGACCGGAATCGAACCTGGGACCCTTCAGTCCGCAGGCTGACGCTCCATCCACTGAGCCAAACCAGCTAGGGCTATATATTTTTTTAAAGTTTGGAATTCCTTTTACTCAGTAAGAGCTTTAGGGCCAGACTGTGGGCCTGGGAAAGACTGGATCCTGGGTTTGGTAGCTCAGTCCTAGGCAATATAGCTAAGTGAGCACAGCCCTTGGTTCTTCTCATCTTTTTCTGTCAATACACTGCATGCAGCTCATTGCTTTTAGAACGTTAAGCCACCCTTTCTTTCCTGGGATGTGCCCCACCTGGTTTCATCCATCTCCTGTAATTGTCACAACCACCCTAATGCGGTAGGTGCAATACTGAGCCCCACTTGGAAGATGAGAAAAGTGATCCTCCAAGGGGTTTACTTCTCATGGTCACAGAAGTAGAAAATTTGAGAACTAGCATCTGGACCCCGGCAGGAAGTAGAACTGGACAGTTTCTCATCCTGGACACAGAGACCACTTGGTAACCAGCCAGCAGTGTTGACAATAGTGCCCCCATTCCTCTCTCTCCTCTGTACATCCCCCTGCATCTAGTCCCTAATCAATTTCTTCTCCTCTCTTCCAACCTCCTGCACTGAAATTCACAGTAGCGCCCCCCCCCCCCCCATGGGGAGAAGCTGATCTCTTAGGCCTCCTCTCCAACTTTGTCCCTTGTTGCTCTTCGTCAGTCAGGGTATGTTCTAGCCACAATGACTTAATTGCACATCCTTTGAAAACTGCACAAGCTGTTCCTGGGATCTGGAGCGTTCTCTTCTGTATACTCACGCAGAGAACACACGTCAACACATCCCACAGTAATATTATTAATACCCAGCTCGCTGTGCCAGGTACTGCTATACTCACTTTACAGACAGAAAGCCTGTGTGAGCTCCTCCAGTGCAGATTCCTAACAAGTACTTTCTCTCTTCCTACCCTCCTCACTTGATCTGTCAGCAAACCCTGTCAGGGCCTTTGTACTCGCTTGCTTTTTCTTCTGCCATCCTCGGAATGACCTCCAGCCCTGGGCAGGTAACTCAGCTGGTTAGAGCATCATCCCAATACGCCAAGGCTGCAGGTGTGATCCCCAGTCAGGGCACATACAAGGACCAACCAATGAGTGCATCAACAGGTGGAACAAAGCGACGTTTCTCTTTCTCTAATTGAAGAAGAAAATGCTCTATACTCCGGGAATGGGATTTGAGGTTTTTTAAAAATATATTTTTTATTGATTTCAGAAAGGAAGGGAGAGGGGAGCAGCCAATCAGTCTCTCTCTCATCATTGATGTTTCTCTCTCTCTCCCCTCTCCCTTCCTCTCTGAAATCAATAATATATATACACTGAGTGGCCAGATTATTATGATCTCTGAACACATAATCTGGCCTCTCTCTCTCTCTCTCTCTCTCTCTCTCTCTCTCTCTATATATATATATATATATATATATATATATATATTATATATATATATATATATATACACTAGAGGCCCGGTGCACGAAATTCGTGCATGGCAGGGGGTTGTCCCTTAGCCCAGTCTATACCCTCTCCAATCTCGGACATCCCTCTCACAATCCAGGACTGCTGGCTCCCAACTGCTTGCCTGCCTGCCTTCCTGATTGCCCCTAACCGCTTCTGCCTGCCTCTCACAATCCAGGACTGCTGGCTCCCAACTGCTTGCCTGCCTGCCTTCCTGATTGCCCCTAACCGCTTCTGCCTGCCAGCCTGACCACCCCCTAACCACTCTGCTGCCAGCCTGTTTGCCCCCAACTTCCCTCCTCTGCCAGCCTGGTCACCCCTAACTGCCCTCTCCTGCAGGGTTGATCACCTCCAACTGCCCTCCCTTGCAGGCCGGGTGCCTCCCAACTGCCCTCTCCTGCTGGCCATCTTGTGGTGGCCATCCTGTGTCCACATGGGGGCAGGATCTTTGACCACATGGGGGCAGCTATATTGTGTGTTGCAGTGATGATCAATGTGCATATTACTCTTTTATTAGATAGGATAGAGGCCTGGTACAGGGGTGGGGGCCAGCTGGTTTGCCCTGAAGGGTGTCCCGGATCAGGGTGAGGTACCCTGGGGGCATGGGGCAGCCTGAGCAAGGGGCCTGTTGTGGTTTGCAGGCCGGCCACGCCCCCTGGCAACTCAAGCGGAGGCCCTGGTATCTGGAATTTATTTTCCTTCTACAATTGAAACTTTGTAGCCTGGAGCGGAGCCAAGCCTGGGGCTCCCTCCGAGGCCTGAAGCTGTTTGTGTTGGGGTTATAATTGAAACTTTGTTGCCTTAAGTGGGTGGGCCCGGCCAGGGTGTGTGGAAAGCTTTGCTTCCCGTTTCCGGCGGCAACCCTGGCCTGCTCTCTCAAGCTCCATTCTGCTGCCATTTGTTTGAATTTATTTACCTTCTATAATTGAAACTTTGTAGCTTGAGTGGAGGCTTAGGCCTGCAACGGCTGGCAGAAAGCTTGGCTTCCTCTGTTACCTAGGAAACCTTGCTCCCTGTGACTGTAGCCATCTTGGTTTGGATTAATTTGCATACTCGTGCTGATTGGATGGTGGGCGTGGCTTGTGGGTGTGTCGGAGGTATGGTCAATTTGCATATTTGTCTATTATTAGATTAGATATTAGAGGCCCGGTGCATGAATTTGTGCATGGGTGGGGTCCGGCCAACCTGGCCAGGGGGAGGGGACATGGGCGGTTGGGCGGCCTGCCTGCTGGTCGAACTCCTGGTCGAGGGGACAATTTGCATATTAGCCTTTTATTATATAGGATATACACTGAATGGCCAGATTATTATGCATTCAGAGATCATCATAATCTGGCCACTCAGTGTATATATAAAAAAAAGAATTAAAAAAAAAATCCAACCTCTCCTTGCCATGCCCACTGCCTCCACCACCCGGACTACTGCCCTGGCCTCCTCACTGCTTCCGCCTGGATCCCTCCCCCCGATCTGTCCTCACAGCAGCCAGAGGGTCCTGTTACAACCAAGTCAGCCCGAAGCCCTCCTCTGCCCAGACCCCTGTTGTGGCTCCAGCTCTCTCAGAGACAAGGCCAAAGTCCTCCCCGTGGCCAGTGAGGGCCCTCAGGACCAGGCCCCTGTCACCTCTCCAATCTCACCTCCTGCCATCTGCCTTCTGGCTCTCTCTGCTCCTGTGCACTGACCTTGTTAATCACACACCAAGCAAGCTCCACCTCAGGGCCTTTGTACTTGCTTGCTTTTTCTTCTGCCTGTAATTCTCCCTTCCCAGAGGCAAAGCTGACAGATTTGGCCAGGAGAGACCAGCTCTTACTTAATTCAGGTGTTTGCTGCTTTACATAGATCGCAAAAGCAAGAATAGCCCTCGTTGGTTTGGTTCAGTGGATAGAGCGTCGGCCCATGGACTAAAGGGTCCCAGGTTCAATTCCAGTCAAGGGCATGTACCTTGGCTGCAGGTTCCCTGGCCCTAATTGGGGTGTGTGCAGGAGGCAACCAATTGATGTGTCTTTCTCACATCGATGTTTCTGTCTCTCCCTCTCCCTTCCACTCTCTCTAAAAATCAACGAAAAAAAAAATATCCTCGGGCAAGGATTAATAAAAAAATAAATAAAACAGGTTCATTAAAAAAAAAAAAGCAATAGCCACAGATGCCAGCTCATGTTCCTTGTGTGGGTGACACTGAAACAAAGGGGCTGATGACTACAGCAGAAGTGGTAGGACACCCTGCTGCAGAGAAACTGATGCCACGCTGAGCAATTCCACAGCCCCTGAGTCAGGGAGGACAGAACGCCTCCTACCTCATCAGGACCTTAGGGGGTGAAAAACTGGTTCAGGACAGTCTCTTTGGTGGACAGGGAGGTTAATGAGAGCTGGCCTCCAAGCATTTCCTCACAAGCCTGTCAGGCTGTGTTCCGAAGATCAGAGTGTTCTGCCAATTCTTAGATGAGCTTGCCTACCTGGCTTATGCGGAGATGTGCAAGACAGCCAAAACGCCATGGCGGAACCATTGCCCTACCCCATCTCCTCCTCCTCCTCGCTTGCTCTCCCTCTATCTGCATCTCTATTGTAAAGCTGCCTTCCCCGACCACCCTGTGTAAATAGCACACCCTCTCCCTCTCCATCCCGTTTCATTTTCCTTACTGCTTGCGGCGTCCTAATGTTCCATTACGCACCGGTTTACTACGTTATTGTCCGTGGGCCTCATCAATACAAGCATGATTTCTGAGGGGAAGAAATTTGTGTATTCTTTGCTGTGTCCCTACTATTACCTGGCACACATAACACTTACTGACTACGTCTAACTACCAGACACTATTCTAGATGTTTCCCATGTCTTGACTCATTTAATGGGCATTACCCCCATCTTACAGAGACAGGTTTTTATTTAATTTTTTCCCTTCCCAATTTAAAAAAAATTTTTTTAATGTATTTTATTTATTTTTTACAGAGAGGAAGAGAGAGGGATAAAGAGTTAGAAACATTGATCAGCTGCCTCTTACACCCCCCCTCCCACACTGGGGATGTGCCCGCAACCAAGGTACATGCCCCTGACCGGAATTGAACCCGGGACCCTTGAGTCCACAGGCCGACGCTCCATCCACTGAGCCAAACCGGTTTTGGCAATTTTTAAAAATCTTTATTGTTGAAAGTATTACATATGCTTCCTTCCTGCCCCCCATTGACCTCCTCCAGCCTGCCACCAGCCCCCACCCCATTGTCTGTGTCCATGGGTTATGCATATATGCATACAAGGGAGAGACAGGTTTTTAGAGGTCCTAGGTTTTGGAGGAGGGAACGCAGGGCTTCTGGTGCTGGGCAAAGGGATGGTCCCTCTGTCTAAAGAACCCAGAGGGATCCTGAGGGGAGGGGAAGCTGGAAGCCATTATCTGGAAGATAGTAACTTAAGGAATGTCAGATGTCAAGAAATAGAAGCTAGCATTTATAGAGCAGGGTGTCTTGAGGCCCTTGGAGTAGAAATGCCTGCAACTAATGGAGAGGCTTGGGGAGAAAGGGCAAGTCTGCAGAAAACAGATGACAGCTACCCACCTCCCACACAAATGTGGCAAAACTCTGTTTTATTTTTTTAACTTTTTATTATGCAAAGTCTCAAACTTACATTAGTATTGATAGAATAAACATTCTTGTACCATCCCCCAGTTTCAACAATTATAGACATAGTATTTTTCTTTTAAATTCTCATCCGATAATGTCTATTTTTAATTTTAATTTTTGTTAATCCTCACCCGAGGATATTTTCCCATTGATTTTTAGGGAGAGTGGGAGAGAGAGGGAAAGACAAAAACACTGATGAGAGAGAAACACATCGATTGCTTGCCTCCTGAAACCAGGGCCCAGGCCAGGGAGGAGCCTGCAACCAAGGGATGTGCCCTTGACTGGAATCGAACTCGAGACCCTTTGGTCCGAAGGCCGGCACTTTATCCACTGAACCAAACCGGCTAGGGAGTGTGTTTTTTTAAAAATTGATTTTAGAGAGGAAGGGAAACATCACTGAGAGAAACCGATCAGTTAGTTGCCTCCTGCATTCGTGCCTTGACTAGGAACCCAACAAGCCACAGTGGCCAGAGCTAAACATAGTATTTTCCAAACTGCAGCCTCCATAAGCATTTGAGTCATTTGGGGCCAGCTGACTTCGCTAAAATACAATAAACTAGGAGACATCAGGGAACTTAGGGTATTTCACCATTAAAGTTTCCTTCCCCTTACACAAATGCGTGGACTGGACCCCAGTGAGGAAAAATGTACTTCATATTATGGATTACAATAATAAAGTTTAAAATAGACCGAAAATTATGTGCTTGTGAAACTAAAGAAAACTTTCAGAGATGAGTTTTCAAGTTTAAAATTTTGACTTGATGGCCTATTAGAAATGTTTATGTAGAACAATGCCATGGATTTAAAAAAAATGTTTTATTGATTTTTTACAGAGAGGAAGGGAGAGGAATAGAGTTAGAAACATTGATCAGCTGCCTCCTGCACACCTCCTTCTGGGGATGTGCCCTCAACCAAGGTACATGCCCTTGACCGGAATCAAATCTGGGACCCTTCAGTCCGCAGGCCGACGCTCTATCCACTGAGCAAAACCGGTCAGGGCTGCCACCGATTTTTTAAAAAACAATTTAGAAGCCCTAATGGTCTTTTGGCATTCATTGTTATATTGAAGAAAAAAATCCCTTCTAGTTTTCCAGATATTGGGGCAGTCTGAATTCCAAGGGATCGTGGTCCTTGTTAGCCCGGGAAGGGATGGGAGATGGAAGAGGTATTCAGCTGGGCTGGGACGCGGCAAGTTTTGTCTTGATAAGCAGGAGTGGTAAGAACACTGGCAGTGATCCTTATCCAATTTTTTGTTTGTTAGCATGCCTGAAGTATTCACAGCATATTTTAAAAGGCTATCCGGGCCCTAGCTGGTTTGGCTCAGTGGATAGAGCGTCGGCCTGTAGACTGAAGGGTCCCAGGTTTGATTCCAGGCTAAGGGCACATGCCAGGTTTCTGGCTTGATCCCCAGTAGGGGGCGTGTAGGAGGTAGCGGATCAACGAGTCCCTCATCATTAATGTTTCTCCCTCTCTGAAATCAACAAAAATATACTTTAAAAAATTGGAAGGCTATTTGGAAGTTTTCTACACCCCTACATCTAGAATGGGGGCAGTATCAGGGACCCTTAACTCCATCAGGTGGGGCACTATCTCCATTTTACATACGTTGAACCTGAGGTAAAGAAATTAAGCTAGGAAGCAAGGTCTGAAGGGATTCAGTTCATAGGGGGTAGGGGGGGCAGGGCTTGGGATTTATCTGGGTCCTTGCAGTGGTGGGGGGTGGTCATGGGATGTTTGTAAGATGGCTCTTCATAGGCCCTGGAACAGATTCTCAAGGGACCTTGAAATGTTTGGGAATTCCTGGTTTCGGTGGGTGCTTGGGAAACATGCATGTTAGTGAGATGCTGAAAAACTGAAGTGGAGGAATAATTGGCACTTTTGTCTGGAAATGTTATTGATTAGCAATTTTAGTGCCAGAGAAAACCAGCTGAGAGTTCTCTAGGCCCTTCCTTAAGAGCAAATACACAGCGAGACTGGGCTGCCCTCCCTGGGCTGGATTACGAGGCACCTTCCGAAACCAGGAGAGAAGAGCAAGTTGATCAGGTTGTCATTCAGGTCTAGGAGGCTACTTATTGATGTAGTTCAGGGGATCATTTTGTTGCAGAACTTCCAGTTGATGGGAGTCTCATGCTGCACTGAGAGGGAGGATACTTGACTCCCTGAGGTGCAGGGAAACCCGGCCTCACTCAAGGCTGTAATAATGGTCCACTACCTCAGCTCCTTGCAGGTCCAGCACAGAATGCCTACAGGTACCCAAATGGTGAGGGTAGGACAATGCCTTTACCCAGGCCTTGTTCAGGGGGCTAGGTAGGACCACCTGTATGGGAAGAAAGGTCCAGGCCTGGGAAGCAGGCTGCCAATACTGACACGCCCAATCCAGGGACCCATGCTGTCAGTTTGGTCTGCTTTAACAGTACCACACACTGGGTGGCTTATAAACAGAAAGGTCTCAATTCTGGAGGTTGGAAACTCAAGATCAGGGTACCAGCATGGTTCAGCCCTTTCAGAATGCCTTCTTGTAGCCCTAGCTGGTTTGGCTCAGTGGATAGAGCGCCAGACTGCGGACTGAAGGGTCCCAGGTTCGATTCCGGTCAAGGGCACATGCCTGGGTTGCAGGCTTGATCCTCAGTTGGGGGCATGCAAGGAGGCATGTTTCTCTCTCTCTGAAATCAGTAAAATAAAGGCCTTCTTGTACACTCACATGCAGAGCTGAGCAGGGAGGCAAACTATTTCTAATATCAAGGTCTCACCCTCATTAGCAAGGAAGGTCTCACTTTCGAATACTATCATATTGGGGAGGATTGCAACGTATGTATTTTGAGGGGACATGATCAGTCCATGACAGTCATGTCCCAGGAATGAGGTAGTAAGGCAGTTCAAGTTGTCCAGGAACTCAAGACTAGTCCAAGGTACAAAACTGGACCAAACCATTGCCACCACCTTAGCACTGAATCTGTGACTGAAGGGTTGGCCAATGGTTGTATATGCCCATTAAATGTACTTTACCCTCAACAGAAAAGGTAAAATGCCCAGGGTGCTGAGGCACACAGGTTAAATGACCCACAGTCAAATAGCTGGGAAGCAGCAGAATCCAGTTTGAGCTTAGAATTCTGTTCTTAAACCAGGATTCTCCTGGGACCCTCACACTAAAATGAGTTTAGTATTCTTTTTCTCACATATCTGAGGTGTGCCTATATACACACACACCCCCCCAAACCAGCCCCAAACTCTAGATGTATTTGCCCTTTGGGCAGTCCCTGCTCACCCCTCTAAATTTTTTACTCAAAGTCTCCTTTCCCAATCTTTATTTTTAAAATTACAAGCTAGAGTAAGGAAAAAGCAGCAGCAATATCAATTCTTTAGGTATCATTTTTTTAATCAGCTCCATGAAAGACATCCTAACACTACATGAAACACAACAGAATATTTTTCTTCCAGTATTAAAAAAATGACATTCACAATTATTTTAAGAAACTTCTATATAATTAGGGCAGTGATCTTCAGTTAAAAAAAAAAAAAAAAAACTCCAAGTAATCAGGTCCTTGATTTATTGCAATTATATTTGGAAATTGTTTTTAACCATGATAAACACTGTATACAAGTTTTAAAAAATGTCTCTTAGATGCACATTATTTCTGGGTGGGGGGAAAAAGTCTGGCCAAACATTTTTTTTTGGCTAAGACCACTCCTGAGAGCCCAAACTTCAAAAAAAAAAAAAGGGTAAAAGGAAATATTCCAGACTCTATAAATGTTCCAGAATTTGTCTTTAAACGGGAGAGAGAAAAATAAAAACACATGGAGCTTTCTAAAAGGTCTTTAGCAAGCTACCTTGGGAGCTCAATTCAAAAATAGAAGTTGACATACTAAAACAGGTGTTTCAGTGCAGCTCCAAAACTCTATAAATACAGCCATTTGGAAGGACGATCCTGGATCAGAAGTTTTATTCCTTGTGTTTGTGTATCTGAGAACAGTAAGAAGGGGAAGAGCTGTGATTTTAGGAAGAAACAGGCTGACATGCTTACCTTCTGGGGTTGATAAAGATACAGAAAGGGCTTCACAACAAGGACACCCCCTCATCTCCATGGCCAGCAGATTACAGGGGAGACAGGTTTTCCCATACAAGTCTCACCTACATTAGGTGTGGCATGCCTCATCTCAGTTGTCATAATTGTCTCTGTAATTTCCTCCTGAGTAGCGGTCATAACCACCCTGGCTTCTGGGAAAAAAACACAATGTTACAGGAAATGTATCAGACACCCCCAGATAATACAGAAACTCTTATTTACTTATTCCATCACATCTTATAAACGTTAATGTGCAAAACAGGGTATGTTAAAGCATGTGAACATCATATAGAAGTCACAATTATACGGTATGTAATTCACACAACACACTGAATCGTATCAAACATTAATGCAATGGACAAAATTAACCACAGCACAAAACATACATGTTACCTATCATATACTGCAATTATGTGATCTTATAATTTATTAACGCGTTACACATAAGTCAAAATATCCCTCATATTTGTTTTACAGTTTCATCATGGTTTGTAAAACAAACACTAGCAACACCGAGGTAAGATAGGTATACATACCCAGGCAGCCCAGCTCTTAAGGAGAGAAAGGCAGTACCACCCAAGCACCCCAACCCCTTGGCTACCCACCTGCCACCATAGTCTCTGGATCTTCCATATCCATAGCCATATCCTCCAGGCCGACTGTCATACCTGCCACTCCCATAACCCTGGTCTCCACCACCTACAGTAGACAAAAAATAAAAAATAAAATACTTCAATTGCAATTGTCCCAGACAGAGGCCACTAACAGGTGGCTCTTCCCCACACCACATGACCAAATTTACCACTGTCATTACCTCTAGAGTAGCTGCGACCACGCCCTCCAAAGCCACCACCTCTGCCCCGGGCCGACTTGCCAGCATGGTCCACACGGATCTGGCGGCCATCCAGAGACTAGGTGCGAGGAGACATAAAGAGGATAAGTTGGTGGTCACACAGGGAAGTGGCAAGTCAAGAGTGGGCAGGGCAGGTGGGCAAAAGAGCCCAGAAACTCCTGCTGAGCACCAAGTTTTGGGTGCTATGTTCCATAACAGGCTCCTCTGACCAGAATGGCCTTATCAGGAGCTATAGAACCCCACAAAATGACCTGGATCCACCGTGCTCCCCTGCTACTACTTACATCTTGACTGAACTCAGGTGAGTTCTCCTCCCCACTCCTCTAAGCTGCCCAACTATTCGGGCTAGACAGACACCTCTCTTGGTTTGAGGCTTCAGAGTCCATCCCGGAAGACTCACGAGGTCCTCTCCGGGCCAGGCCCGCAGATCTGCAGACTCTACTACCTAAGCCCAGGGCAGGTCAACCATCCACAGGTGGCTTCTCGGCCTCATGCAGGACCAGTCGTCGCCTCCCAGGCAGCCCGGCTCTGTCTGCCGCTGCCCTCCACCCCCTAGAACAGAAGGCAGTCACGCTCCTGTGAGTGGGCACTGTGGGGTTTGGTGGCCGCGCTGCCCCTAGCAGACACAGAGGGAAAAACAGAAAGAATGGTGGAAGTGGTAGAGACGGGGGCAGGACCCCTAATGCAGGTAAAAGGCCTCACCTCTCCGTTCATGGCTCTCATGGCATCTGAAGCATGCTCTGGGTTGGTGAAGGTAATGAAGCCAAAACCCCGGGATCGCTGAGTCTCCCGGTCCTTGACAACGACCACTGAGAAAGAGGAAGCAAAAAGTGACCCATCTTCAATGAAAAGTGATCAGGTTCTCCAAAGCCTGAACTATCCCCTTAGACCTAAGAACCGAGCAAGGAAAAGTAGCACAAGGCGGCCTGGAGCCCTGGCCTCGCTCTCCAAGTTTGCTGAAATGCAAGGGTCCCAGATTTCCGGTCACTGTCCACCCCCTTCTGGGTCTGGCCTGCCGCTCACCCTCCGAAATTGGCCCGAAGCTGCTGAAATGATCTTCCAGAGCCTGCTCGTCGGTGTTGAAGTTGAGCCCTCCAACGAAGAGCTTCCCTTCTTCAGAGGACATGGCAATGAATTCGAGTCCTGTGGGGGAGAGCACGGAAGAGCGTGGGGTGCAAGTGGGAGAAAGGTCGGGGGGAAAAAGGACGAAGAGAAAAAAAATGTTGCGAACAGAACGCAGACAGGAACAACAAAACAAGGTGTAACCAAGGAGGCAGACCGAAAAGACGGCAAACGGCGGGGCAGCCATTTGGGGGCCGCCTTCGCGCATGCCCACAACATCCCCACCGCCACGCCCGTCATTTTGTGCCACAGCGCAGGCCCAGAACGTCCATGCGTTCACTGTGCGCCCACGGAACAAGATGGCGGCGGTCACGTGGGAAAAAAGCCCCCCCTCCCCCGCAGTTCTCGGCCGCCGCGTGGTCACTCCCGAGACCAACCCCAGCCCAAGTCACTCCGCTAGCCCCTCCGGCTACTCCTCGTGCCGGGACGCAGTGCGCCGGCACCCCACCAAGTCAAAAAAGTTTAACCTCGAAGCACGGGACCCGCCCGCCTCGAAGAAGCCCGAGCCTACGTGTCCGAAGCTGCTCCTCGTCCCACCTGCACGCCTCGCTCTAGGGCAGCGCGGCGCACACCAGTGAGGCGAGGAGAGGCCGCTCCGTCAAGGCCGACACCACTTACCTAGAAGTTCAGGAAAAGGGCCGTAAGGACAGTTACCGCCAAGGAGCAGAGCGACTGAGGGGGAGATCGCGCGGGAAGACGCTTAATAAAGCGTACGTAGCGTGCACGTCACTGAACGTCGCCCCGCACGCGCTCATTGGCTGAGGCCGGCGAGGGCGGTGGGAGGCGTGGTCTGCCGAGCAGAGGAAGCCAAGTTCTCTGCCTGCTTCCGGGAACGGAGGCGGAGGTTTGTGTGGTCGGGGCCCTATGACGTCAGTATACCTCCATTGGCCCCAGCCATTTTCGTCTCTTCTGCGCACGAACCTTTTGGCTCCCACATCCCTTCCCTGCCCTTACTTCCTTGACGTCATTTCCCCATTGGTTCCCACGATTTTCTCACCATCTCAAGTCTTTTTCTAGGTCCCCGACGACATACCTGGCAGCCACTAGCATAACCTGCACTCACTTTCTAGTCCTCTAACCTTATTATCCCTCCAGGGCCTGATGCTAATCCTCCAGTTTCTCTGATGTCATCACCCTTTACATCGAACGGTACCTTTTCTCAGTGTCTGATCCTGACCTCTAGGTTTTCTTCTCTGCCCCGCCTGTCACGGGACCCTTTTTCCTGGCATCATTCCTTCTCATTTCTTTTTTAAAATATATATATTTTATTGATTTCAGGGAGGAAAGGAGAGGGAGAGAGATAGACACATCAATGATGAGAATCATTGATCTGCTGCCTTCTGCACGCCCCGCTGGGGATCCAGCCCGGAACCCGGGTGTGTGCCCTGACTGACAATCGAACCGTGGCCTCTTGGTTCACAGGTCGACGCTCAATCACTGAGCCACACCAGCTAGGCATTCCTTCTCATTTCTGACTTCAGCCCTCATCTTTATCTGACAGCCTCCTGAAGCCATTCTTGATCCCCACCCCCCAATAGACTGCCTGAGGGGCCTTCTTAAAGAAACAGGATGCTCCAATCTCCAGAGGAAGTAAATCCCGGTCCACACAACAATTTTTGCTGTCACTCAGGGTTGCTGAGCCCTTGATCCACAGAAAGGACGTTGACAATACACAGTGGACTTATGCAAAGCAAAGTGTGTCTGACCCATTACCCACAATTTGGTCTTGTGAAGCCTTCAGTGTCTGAACTACCTTTGCAATGAATGGATGTGACAGACTCAATTTCTGCGGTCCCAGTCCAAGAAGAAATGGGTTAGTTTCCCTCAAAGATTAAGCTTCTCATCCATAGAATGGAAATCTACTTTCTAAGCGTCAGCCCCTCAAACACAGTCTAGATTTGTTAACTTTCAGAGTACAGTATCATATGCATCTACAAAATGAACTTGTCTGACTTTTGCCATATTCAGACCTCCTATGCCCAGGTTTTATGTGAACAGTTTTCACACTGTCCACATTCATTCTGGTATTAGACAGACCTCAGAGAATCTGAGCCCCATGCAAAAAAAAAAAGAGGTACTTGTTTGCTTTTCAAAGTGTCTGATCTCTGATCATATTCCACAGTTCATGACGCATCCTCATTGTTGTTCCATGCAAAGCCCCTAATTTTATTAATTCTTTTATTCCTGCACCCAACAATCTTTCTCTTCTTCCCACAGTTTTACCATTTTATTGGGTTCAATGTGTATCTTTATGCATGATTACATATAAAATCTACATTTTACCTGTGCTTTTAATTAAATGGTAGTGTCATTCTGTGTGTTCCCCTCCCTGCCCCCCTCTCCCAACTGGCATTATGTTAAGATTCACCTGTGTTGTTATGGGTGTAGATAATCTATCTGTTGCTTCTAATGGTTCCAATAAACCCCAATGTGTACATCCACTGTATCATTTTACCCCTAGGTGCTCCCAATGAGGTACACTGGGCTGCCTCCAATACCCCATTTCAATAAATTATGCCTTGTAAATGCTCCCTATGGGCCAGTGTGAAAATTTCTTTAGGATGTATATTCAGAAAATAGCTGGGCCATAGGGATGTACATAATTTCTGTAAGCAGTGCCAGATTTGATCTGGAATAGGTGGAGCAATGTATGAAGGACCCTACATTCCCCTGTCTCCATCAACACTTATCATTATCCAGCTTACTAAAATTTTCTAGTCTAACCAGTACAGTCATATTTCATTAGTTTTTAACTTAAAAACCTAATTGGCTTTATTGAACGATTCATGAATTGGGCAGCATCCCATCTAGTAAATAGAAAGGTGCTCTTCTCATTAGTTTTTTTTTTTTTAACTTGTATTTTAAAGTGATTGATAATGATTTTGAGCCCTCGCTGGTTTGGCTCAGTGGATAGAGTGTCAGCCCAAGGACTGAAGGGTCCCGGGTTCCAGTCAAGGGCATGTATCTCAGGTCCTTGATTCCAGTCAAGGGCATGTATCTTGGTTGCAGGTTCCATCATTGGCTCTGGTGGGGTGTCTGTGGGAGGCAACCAATCGATGCGTCTCTCTCACATCGATGTTTTTCTGTCTCTCCCCCTTCCTTCCACTCTCTCTAAAAACAAATTGAAAAATATCTTCAGGTGAGGATTAACAACAAAAAAGAGATAATGATTTTGAGTACTTTTCACACGCTTGTTTGATTTTGGGTTTCCTCATGTAAATTGCTTATTCATATCTATATTCCTATTAGGCTATTTCCCACATCCCCATAGTTCTCTTGTTGATTTTCAGGGGTCCGTCACCTAGTCCAATTATGAATCCCTTCCTATAGCCTTTCTTCATCATTTCCTTTCCAACATTTCTAAATCTTTTTATGTGTGTGTACACTGCTGGATCTTTTTTTTTTTTAAATATATTTTATTGATTTTAGAGAGGAAGGGAGAGGGACAGTGTGATAGAAACATCAATGATGAGAATCATCGACCGGCTGCCTCATGCACTCCCCCCACTGGGGGATCGAGCCCGCAACCCAGGCATGTGCCCTTGGCCGGAATCGAACCTGGGACCCCTCAGTCCACAGGCCAACGCTCCATCCACCGAGCCAAACCAGCCAGGGCTGCTGGATCTTTTAAAAAAATCCAATGAGGGCTCTCTTGTGTTCTACTCTTTTTTTTTAAAAGTATATTTTATTGATTTTTTACAGAGAGGAAGAGAGAGGGACAGAGAGTCAGAAACATCGATGAGAGAGAGACATCAATCAGCCGCCTCCTGCACACCCCCCACTGGGGATGTGCCCACAACCAAGGCACATGCCCCTGACCGGAATCGAACCTGGGACCCTTAAGTCCACAGGCCAACGCTCTATCCACTGAGCCAAACCAGTTTCGGCGTGTTCTACTCTTGTACTATTTAAAACTTCTGACATCTCATTTCATATTTTCTATTTACAGTGTTTTTCTACTATCATTCTCATAGTATTTTGGGGGTCTTTTTATATCTCTTGTTCTTGTTTTATCTTTTTTATATTACCTATTATACTTATTTAAAATTATTCGTCTGACCTAGTCCTTCTGTTTTGGATATTATGTCTCCTAGTGTGGCAGCCAGCCTCCAATATAGCCCCCAATGATCCCTATCTCCTGGTATTCACGTCCTGTGTAGTTCCTTCCTATGTTCTACTAGGGTTGGCCAGATACCCCAATATTTTGGATGGTCCTCAGTGTGTGGGGTTGCCTGAGACCCTTATGTGTACCTGTTAGACCCACAGTCTTGCAGCACCCCAGATAATGGTCTTGTCCTGCTCTCCCAGTGACTGAGCCCTTATCTGAGGAATGGTCAGCTTCCCTTCTAATACTGGGGTGTGCTGGGAGCCTTTTAAGAGTTATCTCCATGCCCTGACTGGTTTGGCTCAGTGGATAGAGCGTCGGCCTGTGGACTCAAGGGTCCCAGGTTCGATTCCGGTCAAGGGCATGTACCTTGGTTGCGGGCACATCCCCAGTAGGGGGTGTACAGGAGGCAGCTGATCGATGTATCTCTCTCATTGATGTTTCTAACTCTCTCTCTCCCTTCCTCTCTGTAAAAAATCAATAAAATATATTTTAAAAAAAGAGTTATCTCCAGCTTTATATGGCATTCTTGGGAAGGAGATGAGAGGATGGCTACCCTGATGCCCCTTGTGGAGCAATTTCTGGCCAGAACCTGGCACAGCAAGGTCACAACCTGTAGGACCCCAGTTACCCCACCCATTGCCTGCCACTCCTTGTGGAGGATAGCACCGGACCTGTGACACATCTGCCTTCTGAGAACGTACGTGGGAAAAAGGACTTTGGTTTGATCATTAACCTCCAAAAAAGCAAGTGACTTCTTTTAGGGCCTGAGCTTTAGCAGTGCTTGATTTGTTTGTCCATAGTGGTGGGTTGGAGAAGGCAAATAAAAGGTGTCTGTTGGTGAAGCAGTTAAGACAGATACCCATAACCTGGAAACCCAGTTTAGGGCTCAGAGTCCTAGGCATGGCAAGGCCACAGTCCCTCAAGGTAGCCCCAAAGCAAGTACCAAGAATAGGAGCCGTAGATCCCTGCCTAGGACTCCCGAGGAAGGGTCTGGATCCTAGAACGGGTGACATGTGGAAGGCTAGAGGTGGCTGCCCAATGTTTCTCTCTAAGTAGCCCACACTTCCCAGCCTTTGTGATGAATCTTGCCCTTTTTGAGTCAGGAACTCTCTCATTCTTCATTCAGGGGCCTGTCCTGAAATCATACACTCACAGCTATAATCCAGAGCCTTACAGGTAGACAGCTGTACCACACAACACCCTCAAGGCTTCCTTCCTCCAGCTGTCCTCCACCTGGGCTCATCTTTCAGAACCAATTCTCAGCATCCACTCTCCGACCGCCGGGGAAGAAGGCGCTGCATGACCCCCCCCCTCCACCAAGTGAAGCATTTCGGCTCCATCAGGTAAAGAGCCCCTGGAGACTCCATGTATAACAAAAATCAGAAAGAGGGCAGAGAAATCAACAGACCACAGGGAGCTTCATGTGTGCAAAGTCCAGTTGTTAAAAACAAAGCAACAACAGAAAAGAGGCTGTGGCCTCAATGGGACAGTGCTGAAGCAGAGCCCCATATTCCCAGACCTGTGGAGAGAGGGTCCCTGCACCCCAACAGGTCTAGGGCTGGCAGGCAGGGAGGTAGGGTCTCATGTGGAGGCCCTCGTGGCAAATAATGGAGATCTGGTGGGGCTGATGGTGGGCTGGAGGGAGCCTGATTACAATGGGGCTGTGGCCTCAGCTCCCTCCTCCGAGTCCCACACCTCAGACTGCAGGTAATCAGCAAAGAGAGCCTTGGCCCGGCGTAGGACGCGCCCCAGGTGGTGTTTTCGCACGAGTCGGTCAAAGTGCATGGCCAGCTCGTTGTAATCCAGCCCGTTGCGCATGATGTGGTCACGGTGCTCCAGCAGTATGGCGAGACAGAGGAAGAGCATGAATGGGTTCCCCTGGCCAAACTCCTGGGGTGGGGGCAGGCCCAATGGGTGTGGGGGTGGCAGAGACTTCCCAGGGTCTTGTGGGGAGCCCGCCTCAGGCATCAGGGGGGATCCTGCAGCCACATCACCAGCAGGAGAGGCCTCCTGGGAGGATGGCGGAGATGAGGAGGATGGTGAATCGGGGTGGGAAGAGGAGGAGAGTAGCGGGTCTGAGGAGTTCAGCAAGGGCTCTGAGAGGGACTTGGAGCTGATGAGGGCAACTGGGTGGGGCAGCTGGACCCGAAGGTCCCTCCTGGGGCTGGTGTTATCCCTGAGTTGCTGGAAGTCATCCAGACTGGCTTGTCTCAGGAGACGTCCCCCGCCACCGGGCCCCTGACTGGTCATGGCCAAGTGGTCAACCGCATCTTCAAAAGCACCGCCTCCCCCACCGGCAGGCCTCAACATGTGCCTCTGCCGCACAGGCCGCCCCCTGTGGCTGCCGAAGCCAGTGTCTGCCACTTGGCTCGGGGGTCCGATGAGCTCTACCTCGTGTTCAGGAGGATCGGGAGGCAGCGAGCTCCAGGTGACCTCGAGCATGCGGAGGGCGTCGTCAAAGGCGAACTCGCGCTTGAGCTCCAGCAGCAGCCAGCGGTAGCAGAAGAAGAGATCATCAGCACCAGCTTCCTGCAAGTATTGGTAGAAGTCGGGGTCGGCGTGTCGCAGCAGCAACTTGAGGTGCGCGAACTTGGTGGCCATGGCGCGGCCATCCGGGTGGAAGTTGCCAGCCAGGCGCTTCATGATGCCACAGAAGCAGACGAAGGCATGGCCTTCGTGGTCCATGACGGCAAGGATGGGTGAGGCGAGATCGCTCATGCCCTGGCAGTAGGACACCTGTGGGTGGGTAACGGCGTAAGTGGTGAGCAGGTCGTGCAGTGCCCGCAGGTGGGGGCCGTCCTCGGGCCCCGCGTAGTAGGGGTGGGCCCGGTCGGTACGCAGCACATCCTTGAGGACCGTGCTGCGGATGAACTCCAAGTCCTCGGGGCTGGCTCGCTGTGCCCACTCACTCTTAAGCTGCTCATATTCCCGACTCTTTCGTTTCATGTAGTCCATCCTTTCGCGGCCTGTCAGCCCGTCTGGGTACACATTCAGCAGATACCGCCACACCACCTGGCCAGGGACACAAAGGATGAGGCTGAGGATCTACAGATGAGCTGCCACATCCCAGGGTATACCTGTCACCACCCCCCCCCCCGCCCCCGCCCTGGACCTCTGTCCTCCTTCAGAAAAGTTTGCCTTCCCACCTTTGACTCCTAGCCCCTCGGGAAGGAGAGCTTGCTGCCCGGGAACATCACCACGCCATCCCATGACAGTGTGGGTCCACTGCATGTGTCTCATGAGCTACTCATGACTGCGGGAGGAATGGATCCAGTGAGTGGTCCAGGGGGCTCACCTTGCGCAGGGAGGGCTCAACACCACCGTGATAGATCCGCAGGCGCAACTCCTCGGGGCGGGAGAGCTGGCCCTCGTGGTTCAGGTATGTGTGGAACTCAGCATCACTCAGGGGTGGCTTGAAAGGCTTCACATCCTCCCCGTATGACCAGCTCAGCACCTGCTGGACCTTCGACAAGGTGCGGCCCACCTGTGGAGGAGGGGGGAGGCCACTGGTCAGCTGGCAGGCTAGGGGCAGGTGCCAACCAGCACACCCAGAATCAGGGGAGCCAGGCAGGCCCTGCCCTACAACCACCTGAGAGTCCTGGGGGGTCCCTGAAACCACCTGAGAGAGGATGGACTGCGTGAAGGGCAGGGCAGCTGCTGTCAGCGATGACCGTTTCTCAGCCAGCAGCACGTCGGAGCCAATGACATCCTTGGGGCTGATTATGTCCCAGTCTTCCAGCAGCGGGCCTGGACACACAGAGTGCAGCAACATGATAATGGAGATAAGAACCCCACACCTCAGGGCTGGGTTCCTCTCCTGCCGAAGCCAGGCAACCATAGGGCAATGAGCGACTCCCACTCTCTCTTTCCATGTCATCTAAATCATGCAAAACATAGAGCCATAAATGATTCTTTTCTATTAGACCGACTGTCTTTTATATTAGGTAACTATCTCACAAAATGGCTGGGCAGACTCTAATAGTAATATTTACCATGTGCCAGGTACTATGTGACAAGGGCTTAGCTTTAACATAAATAGTAACATGAGACAATGTTTCCATAGTGCTAAGTGCCAGGAAGTGTTCTGAGCCCTTAGCTTTTTTTTTAAGAGTTGAATTTTTAAATATTTTTTTAATTGATTTCTGAGAGGAAGGGAGGGGAGAGAGATAGAAACATCAATGATGAGAGAGAATCATTGATCGGCTGCCTCCTGCACGCCCCATACTGGGGATCGAGCCCACAACCCGGGCATGTGCCCTGAGCAGGAATCGAACTGTGACCTCCTGGTTCATAGGTCGATGCTCAACCACTGAGCCACACTGGCTGGGCAGAGTTGAATTTTTAAAATTGATTGTTTTGGGGGAGAGAGTGAGGAAGGGAGGGAGGGAAGAAAGGAAGGAGGGAGAGAGGGAGAGGAAGACATAGAGGGAGAGAAAAGGAGAGAGAGAGAGAGAGAGAGAGACATGGATGTGAGCGAGAAACATCTATCAGTTGTCTCACGCACGCACCCTGACCAGGGATTGAACCCACAACCTTTTGGTGCATGGGATGACGCTCTAACCAACTGAACCACATTGGCCAAGGCTTAGCTTATTTACTAGTCCCATCCATCCTATAAGTTAGGCACTATTATTATCACCACTCTTTCATGAGGAAACAGGCGCAGTCAGCATAAGATAGTTGCCCAAGGCCCCACAGCTAATGAGTGAAAGAACCAAAATGTGGAGTGCCCAAACTCTTTATCTTATACTAGAGGCCCAGTGCACGAAATTCGTGCACGGAGGGGGAGAGGTCCCCTCAGCCCAGCCTGCACCCTCTCCAATCTGGGATCCCTCTCACAATCCAGGACTGCTGGCTCCCAACTGCTCACCTGCCTGCCTGCCTGATTGCCCCTAACCACTTCTGCCTGCCAGCCTGATCACCCCCTAACTACTCCCCTGCCAGCCTGATCAACACCTAACTGCTCCCCTGCCGGCCCAATTGCCCCTAACGGCCTCCCCTGCAGGCCTGGTCACCCCTAACTGCCTTCCCTTGCCAGCCTGGTCGCCCCCAACTGCCCTCCCCTGCTGGCCTGATCTCCTCCCCTGCTGGCCATCTTGTGTCCACATGGGGGTGGCCATCTTGTGTGTTGGAGTGACAGTCAATTTGCATATCACCTCTTTATTATATAGGATTCATGCCACAGCTCCTCCCACAATCAGTATAGATTACCATAGTCATTACTGAAGATGGAAAACGGTTGGAATAATTAGTAAGTGGCCAAGATTCCACGGCTAGGAAATGGTAGGGCCAGGATCTGAATCTCATTGGCCTTACTCCAGAGCCCAGATAGATCTCAGAAAAAAATATTTGTGGAATATGTATGTTGTGTATGTTAGATAGAGGAAACAATGCTATGCTGGACTTTCTCCAGTTCTGGCCCTTGGAACATCAGCAGAAGTCTGTCCCTTCTCTCAGTTCTTTACACCCCTAGAATCCTTTCTTCCCACCTCAAATGTGATGTGGTGGCTGAAGCAACAGTGGCCACCTGGAGGTTAAGTTGGAGAGATTTAGGAGATGTCAGCCTTGGCACCACAGAGCTGCTAAACTGACAACCGCAACATCCAGTGCCTTTCAAACTCTATATATGAAACAAATCAACTTGGATTTGCTTAATCTGTTATCATCTGCAGGCAACTGCCAGCCCTAAGCAGCATTTCCATGGAGTTCACTGTACTTTCTCCCTCAAGCTGAGGAGGAAGCAGACTGACCAGTGGTTCTCAACATGGGGCACATGCCCCACAGGGGGGAAATTTGATTTTTAAAAAAAAATATTTTATTGATTTTTTTACAGAGAGGAAGGGACAGGGATAGAGAGTTAGAAACATCAATGAGAGAGAAACATCGATCAGCTGCCTCCTGGACACCCCCCACTGGGGATGTGCCCACAACCAAGGTACATGCCCCTGACAGGAATCAAACCTGGGACCCTTGACTCTGCAGGCTGATGCTCTATCCACTGAGCCAAACCGGTTAGGGCAGATATTTGATTTTTAAGGGGGGCAATTCGAGGATGAGTCATTAACAGTGATTTTTTTTTGCATTTCTTATGGTTCTAGGGGCCTCATATACAGTATATAAATATACACTGAGTGGCCAGATTATTATGATCTCTGAACGCATAATAATCGGGCCACTCAGTGTATATCCTGTATAATAAAAGGCTAATATGCAAATTGTCCCCTCGACCAGGAGTTTGACCAGCAGGCAGACTGGCCAACCGGCCATGTCCCCTCCCCCTGGCCAGGGTGGCCGGACCCCACCCATGCACGAATTCATGCACCGGGCCTCTAATACACACACACACACACACACACACACACACACACACACACTTGAGTGGCCAGATTATTATGCGTTCTGAGATCCTAATAATCTGCCCACTCAGTGTATATTGTGACATATTTATGCATTTCAGTTCTGTTATATGTTTTGAAATTTTATTTGCTATTTTTTCATATCACTTCATATTATTATTTTTAACAATTTCTTCCTCAGCACTTCAACTGTCCTTTTGTTCTTTTATTTTTCTCTTTCATAGATGCCATGTTCTTTGGAAGCTTGTTTAGACCAAATTAATGGCCTTTTAGGCTTCCTCCATGTGAATAGGAGTTCACTTTTTGAATAATAAGAATTATATGTCATGAGGGGGGGGCATCAGGATTTTAGAGATGCTTAGGTGGGGCATGGCCAAAAAAAAGGTTGGGAACCACTGTCCTAGACCATTTGGATGTCGCTGGCCCTCCCTGGCTGTCTCACCTTGCATTACGAACCTACGGGATCCAAAAGGGGAGCCTGAGTGCTCGCTTCGGCAGCACATACTAGTGTACTAAAATTGGAACGATACAGAGAAGATTAGCACGGCCCCTGAGCAAGGATGACACGCAAATTTGTGAAGCGTTCCATATTAAAACAAACAAACAAACAAACAAACAAAAAACACACACAAAAGGGGAGCCTGAGAGCCACTCTGCACATGGCCTCCTCTGCTCCTCGTATGAGTGAACAGTGTCTCTATCCGTTCAGTTGCTAAGCCAGCAACCTGAGAGACGTCCTTGCTGCCTCCCCCTCTCTCAACTCCCAGTGCCAAACCGTTGCTAAGCCCCATGGTTCCTGCATGCAGAACATACTTTAATTCCACCTCTTCTCTCGTTTCCACCTTGTCAGCCTGTCTGAGCCACCACATCTCCTACCTGAAACTGCCGCCTAACCAGTCCCTGCTTCCTTTTTGCCCCTCCCCTCTCTCCCAACAGCTGCTAGAGTGGTCTTTCTAAAACATTAATCAGAGCATTAAAACACAACAGGTAAAATGGAGGTCACGCTACTGGACGGGTAAAATGAAGGAGAAGACCAAGGAGAACCCCTTCAAGGCACAGACCTAAGCTTGAGGATTCGAGTGAAAAAGTAGAGAGACCTGGAGGCCAAGTCCAAAACACCTAATACTCCAACACTAGGAAACGCAGGGGGAGAAGGGGGATCAGGTGAAGACATTGTAGTCACACAGACATGAAAGAGAATGCCCTTGAGATGAAGAAATGGCTCACCAAGCCTTAGATAGGATTATTGAACAAACCACACATATAACAGGCCTTCCCAGCTCTATCCAGATGCTAGTGAAATGCCCAAATTCCAGGAAGGAAGAAAAACTCTTGCCAGCTTCCAAAGTCGAGGAATAGGCTGCTTACGACAGAAAGAAGGTCATCGGAACTCCAGAAGCAAGAAGACAGTGCCTTGTGGCACAAATGGAGCGCTGAGAAGAAAGGCCCAAGACCCAAGGGCTCCATGCCCAGCCAACCAGTACCTGTCTATGGTGGCCTAAAAAAGACATTTTTGGTCACTAGAGTACATCTAACTCACATACCTTATTGGAAGAGGAAGAAGAAGTTCTCAAAGGAAATGACTACAACGGCTCAAGGGAGGGAAGGCAAAGGAAGTGTAAATGGTGAGGAGCCACAGTTTGTAGCATATATAGTTAAACATGAAATGACAGAGACACTGTGATTGGGAGTTTGTCATCTTAAGTGTTACTTTTGCATTCCTGAAACTTAAGCAACCTACTATAAAGAAAAGATAATGATAGCCTGGAATTTAAAAAGAAACAAAAATTACCGTCTCAGCAAAACCCACAAGTTAAGGGTTAGGGATCAGAAGAAGAATTCGAATTAAAAGTGTTCCAGCCCTGGCCTGGTATCTCGGTTAGAGCATCATCCCGATATGCCAAGGTTGCAGGTTCCATTCCCAATCAGGGCACATACAGAAATCAACCAATGAATGTATAAACAGGTGAAACAACAAATCTCTCAATCAATCAATCAATATCTCTCTCTCTCTCTCTCTCTTCCTCCCTCCCTCTCTCCCCTCCCTCTTCCTCTCCAAAAATCAATTAAAAGTGTTCCAAAGCTTTCTTTTCAAGGGCCAGGGAGGGTGGGAAACACTGGACGAGAAAAGTAAGATTTCACTGTTGCCCTAGCTGGTTTGCCTCCGTGGATAGAGCATTGGCCTGCAGACTGAAGGGTCCTGAGTTCAATTCCGGTCAAGGGCATATGCTGGGTTGCAGGCTCAATCCCCAGTAGGGGGCGTGCAGGAGGCAGCCAACCAATGAATCTCCCTTATCATTGATGTTTCTATCTCTCTTTCCCTCTCCTTTCCTCTCTGAAATCAATAAAAATATATTTTTAAAAAAGATTTCACTGTCAATTATGTAAAAAAGCATACATCCGGCTATGGGATTTTAATGAGCGATATACCTAAAATTAGGTGACAAAAAAAAAAAAGATGAAAATTGGCCCTGGCTGGCTTGGCTCAGTGGGTAGAGCATTGGCCTGTGGACTGAAGGGTCCTAGATTCAATCCCCGATCAGGGGCACATGTCTGGGTTGCGGGCTTGATCCCCAGTGTGGGGTGTGCGGGAGGCAGCCAATCAGTAATCCTCTCTCATCATTGATGTTTCTATCTCTCTACCTCTCCCTTCCTCTTTGAAAGCAATAAAAATATATTAAAAAAAACTCTCAGAGACTGAAAAGAAAAAAGAAAAGATGAAAATTGAAGAAACCTGAAGGAATACCTGGCAAACACAAACAGGACAAGAGCAGCAATATGAATGTCAGAAAAAAACAAAAACAAAACACCACTCAAGGCCAAAAACATTACAGGAAAAAAGAGACAGTCTTATGTTGATTTTAAAAAGAAAGAACCCATTGGGTAAAGGATTTCTACAAGCACAAACTCATCTAGTGGCAAAACCTGATCTGAACTGACATGAGGCTATATCTAGTCTTTATGTAACCCACTGAGTGTGAATATGCATACATTTCCCTGAAGAAACGCCCAAGTATTTTATTACAGGGTGTTGCCTCAGGCCCTGCATGCGGTATTACATAATAGATGCTGTACAGACTACATTTCCTCATCATAAAATTGTCAAACTTCCCAAACCCCAAATACATACATAAATGCTGTGTAATGCCAAGCGGAAATGCAGTGGGGTTTTTCCTGGAACTGGATAAAATTATTTTAAGGTTCATATGAAAGAATTCACAGTTAAGGATAGTTAAAGGAAAAGAAGAGTCATGAAAAAGAATAGTGGGAGGATGGCACTGCTTGACTTATTAATATTTACCACAAAAGTACTATGATAAAAATATGATGTTAGCATAGCAGTAGAGAAAGAGAGTCAATTGGTGGAATGCAATAGAAAGCCGAGAAATAATTCCAAGTACACATGGGAACTCAGTATTGACAAAAATGGCATTTCAAATCAGTGTAGAAAAGGTGGTTATTTAAAAAACGCTGCTGCTCTGGCCGGTGTGGCTCAGTTGGTTGGACCGTCATTCTGTACAACAAAAGGTGGCAGGTTCCACTCCCGGTCAGGGCACATACCCAGGTTGCAGGTTCAATCCCTGGTCAGGGGGCATGCAGGAAGCAACTGATTGGTGTTTCTCTCTCATCTCTCTCTCTCTCTCTCTCTCTCTTAATAAATAAATAACATGTATAAATGATGCTGGCATAATTGACTCTTTGGGATTTAAAAAAAACCTATGTCTAGTTATCAGAATGTTGACAGAGTAGATATTTACAAATCCTATCTGATAAAAGAGTAATATACAAATTGACCATCACACCAAGCCACAAGATGGCTGCCCCCATGTGCACAAGATGGCCGCCGCAAGGTGGCCTGCAGGGGAAGGCAGTTGTGGGAAGTTAGGGGTGACCAGGCCTGCAGAGGAGGGCAGCTGGGGGGGGACCCAGGCCTGCAGGGGAGGGCAGTAGTGGGCGAGCAGGAGGGCAGTTAGGGGTGACTGGGCCAGCAGAGGAGGGCAGTTGGGGGAGACCAGATCAGCAGGGTAGGGCAGTTGCGGGGGACCAGGCCTGTAGGGAAGGGCAGTTGTGTGCGATCAGGCCAGCAGGAAGGGCAGTTAGGGGTGACCAGGCCAGCAGGGGAGGGCAGTTGCGGGGGGACCAGGACTGCAGGGGAGGGCAGTTGGGGAGGCCAGGGCTGCAGGGGAGGGCAGTTGGGAGGGACCAGGCCTGCAGGGAAGGGCAGTTGGGAGGGACCAGGCCAGCAGAGAAGGGCAATTAGGGGCAATCAGGCCAGCAGAGGATGGCAGTTAGGGGTGATTGGGCCAGCAGGGGAGGGCAGTTGGGGAAGACAAGGCCAGCAGGGGAGGGTAGTTGGGGGGGTGACAAGGCCTGCAGGGGAGGGCTGTTGGGGGGACCAGGCCAGCAGGGGAGGGTAGTTGGGAGCCAGCGGTTGGACATCCTTCAAGGGGTCCCAGATTGGAGAGGGTGCAGGCTGGGCTGAGGGCCACCCCCTCCCTGCCGTGCATGAATTTCATGCACCGAGCCTCTAGTAAAGAAAATAATAAGCATATTAGGAGATATAGGGGAAGGTGTTCCAAATTAAGAGGAGAATATCAGAAAACATAAAGAAATAGGTATCCTATATAATAATACCCTAATATGCAAATTGACCAAATGGTGGAAAGACCCTATGATGCACACTGACCACCAGAGGGCAGACACTCAACACAGGAGCTGCCCCCTGGTGATCAGTGCACTCCCACAAGGGAAGCACCGCTCAGCCAGAAGCCGGGCTCATGGCTGGCAAGCGAAGCGGTGGTGGTGGTGGGAGCCCCTCCCACCTCTGCGGCAGCTCTAAGGAGCAGCGAGCAGGTGGGTGGCAAGGAGCAAGGGGTCCTGGACGGCGAGAAGGCACAGGTCAGGCTGAGGGACTGCCGCCGCCGCCCCCTGCCATGCACGAATTTCAGGAACTGGTCCTCTAGTCCTATCTAATAAAGAGGGAATATGCTGAAACCGGTTTGGCTCAGTGGATAGAGCGTCGCCTGCAGACTGAAGGGTCCCAGGTTCGATTCCGGTCAACGGCATGTGCCTTGGTTGCGGGCACATCCCCAGTAGGGGGTGTGCAAGAGGCAGCTGATCGGTGTTTCTCTATCATCGATGTTTCTAACTCTCTATCCCTCTCTCTTCCTCTCTGTAAAAAAATCAATAAAATATATTTAAAAAATTAATAAAGAGGGAATATGCTAATTGACCATCACTCCGTCACATTCCCATAAGGAGCCTTAATGAGTAATCAGCAGGGACCTGAGGCTACGCCCTCCCCCGCTCCCATGGGGCTGGACAGGGGATCTCAGGCCACATCCCCCACCATGGCATCAGGCTGCAGGACCTCAGACTGCACCCTGCGCCCCAGTGCCAGGCCAGGGGACCTGAGGCCACGCCTTCCACCCGGCAGGGCTTGACGGGGTACCTCAAGGTGCACTTTCCATCCTGGTGCTGGGCTAGGGGACCTCAGGCTGCTCCCCCCGCCCCAGCGCCAGGCCGGGGGACCTCAGGCCACACCCCCCACCAGGTAGGGCTTGACACAGGACCTCAGGCTGCACCCCCCACCCCAGTACCGGGCCAGGGGACCTGAGGCTGCGCCCCCCTGCCTGGCTGGGCTTACCAGGGAACCTCAGGCCATGCCCCCCACCCAGCGGGGCTTGATGGGGGACCTTAAGGTGCACCCCCAGTGCTGGGTCAGGGGAACTCAGGCCACGCCCCCACCCAGTGGGGCTTGATGGGGGACCTGAGGCTGCATCCCCCTCCCAGTGCTGGGCCAAGGGACCTGAGGCTACGCCCCCCCGCTTGGCGGAGCTTGATGGGGGACCTCAGGCCATGTCCCCCACCCAGTGGGGCTTGACAGGGGATCTCAGGCCGTGTCCCCCACCTGGCGGGGCTTGATGGAGGACCTCAAGGCACGCCCCCACCCCAGTCTGGGCTGGGGGACCTCAGGCCATGCCCCCCATCCTGGAGCTGGGCCAGGGGACCTGAGGCTACGCCCCCTGCCCAGCAGGGCTTGACAAGGGTGGGACTGGCCAGGTCTGGATCTAGCCCAATGGGGCGGGGGGGGGGGGGTGGCCGGGTCTGGGTCTCACGCGATTTTGAGGTGCATGTGGGTGGGTGGGGACTTGACTCTGGGTCCCGAGGTGTGCCCCAGACTCTGACAGGAGGAAGGTTTTCATATACCTTTTATTAACACTTCTATTATAGAGAAAGGGCAAATAGCAATATTAAATTATTTCCTCTAATTAATCCCCCTTTTTAAAAAAATATATTTTATTGATTTTTTACAGAGAGGAAGGGAGAGGGATAGAGAGTTAGAAACATCAATGAGAGAGAAACATCAACCAGCTGCCTACCAGGGATGTGCCTGCAACCAAGGTACATGCCCTTGACCGGAATCGAACCTGGGACCCTTGAGTCTGCAGGCCGATGCTCTATCCACTTAACCAAACCTGTCAGAGCTAATTAATCCCCTTTTAATGTGCATGAATTTCGTACACCGGGTCACTAGTATATGTATAAGTTTGCATCTACATTTTAATTTTCTTAAAAAATATATTTTTATTGATTTCAGAGAGGAAGGGAAAGGGAGAGATAGAAACATCAATGATGAGGCAGAATCATGGATTGGCTGCCTCCTGCATGCCCTCTACTGGGGATCAAGCCCAAAACCCGAGCATGTGCCCTGAATGGGAATCGCACTGTGACCTCCTGGTTCCTAGGTGGATGCTCAACCACTAAGCCACACCAGCCGGGCTTAATTTTTGATAGGACAAAAAAAATACCATAAATAAAACCATTAAACAAAAGGTAAGCTGGGGAAAAACATTTGCAATTCATCTAATTGAAAGAAGATTCTTTTTTTAAAATATATTTTTATTGATTTCAGAGAGGAAAGATAGGGAGAGAGAGATAGAAACATTAATGATGAGAGAGAATCTACAGACGAATGAACCAGGAGGTCATGGTTCAATTCCTGGTCAGGCCAATTCGAGGTTGTGGGCTTAATCCTCAGTAGGGGGTATGCAGGAGGCAGTCGATCAACGATTCTCTCTCATCACTAATGCTTCTATCTCTCCCTCTCCCTTCCTCTCCGAAATCAATAAAAATAAATTAAAAAAATAAATACAACTGCCATTATTACAATCACATTGCTACATTTACATATTAATATAGTTGAAACATATCTATAGCTCTATTGTTATATTGCATTGTATAATTATATATTACTAGATTATATGCTACAATAATATAATTATTGTTACTAGAGCTAATACTTTTTTAAAAAAAATATATTTCTTTATTGATTTCAGAGAGGAAGGGGGAGGGATAGAGAGATAGAAACATCAATGATGAGAGAGAATCATTGACTGGCTGCCTCCTGCACGCCCCCTATTGGGGATCGAGCCCACAACCCGGGCATGTGCCCCTGACCGGAATCGAACCCGGGACCCTTCAGTCCGTAGGCCGACGCTCTATCCACTGAGCCAAACCGGCTAGGGCTAGAGCTAATACTTTTTGAGCATTTACTATGTAGCAATGCACCGTTACACGCATTTTACATGAATTTCCCTGTTTAATCCTCTCAAAAGCCCTAAGATACCATTATCTCTACAGGTAAAGAAATTGAGGCCCAGTGGCCAACCCAGAACTTGGAATGAGGCTACCTTGCTCCCTAGCCCACGGTGAGGGAGTGTATTGCATCCTACAGGGACAGGGTAGGTCCCGGAGCAGTGCCCCTCAGGACACTGGGTACTCACTGTCCTCAGTGGGCCGAATATCCACACGCAGCTGCAGGTAAGGTTTGGAGGCAGTGGCGAAGGCGGTGCTGAGGTCCCAGTCAGACAGGAGTGAGAGGTAAGCTTCCTGCCCCAGCCGATCCCGGCCCAGGTAGCTGGTGCCAAAGTTCTTCTTCCTGGACACGGGAGGTGCGGCAGCTCTCAGTGCCCCGGTGCCCTGGAGGCTCAGGGACAGTTTCCAAAAGAACCAGGGGAAGGTAAATGGTGTTGACAACAACTCTCTACTGTGTGCTAGATACTGTGCTAAGGATTGAGGGCAGATCCCTCATCTCTACTTTGTTACGCTAACACAGAAACACACACACACACACCTGCTTGTATCTGGAGGACACACTGGAAACTGGTAAAATGTTGGTACCCTCTAGGGAGGGTAACAGGGTAGTTGAAGGGTAGAAGTGGAAAGAAAGCAGCCTTCTTACTGCATAAAAAAAGCAACCTGTATGATTGTCATTTTTCACAACAAAAGATGTTTACGAAAAAAAGTCAAATAACAACTAGGAATTTGTTCTCAGATACATTTGTGTAACTATGCAAAGAAGTATGTTGTGTGCTGACTACTGTAACCATGACAACATCCTAAATACCCATTACTTCGGTACTCTTTGAGTTTGTTACCATGTGCTTGTATTCCTCCCAAATAGCCACCAAAAGAAAAGAACCATCACACCTGCCCCCAAGGGACCCCACTTTTCATCTATCAGGTTGGCAAATTTTCCAGTATTTTATAGTAACCCGTGTTTGTGAGGGGAACAGGCATTTTATACACTGAGCGGCCAGATGATTATGATCTCTGAACGCATAATAATCTGGCCACTCAGTGTATATCCTATATAATAAAAGGCTAATAAGCAAATTGTCCCCTCAACCAGGAGTTCGACCAGCAGGCAGGCCGGCCAACCGCCCATGTCCCCTCCCCCTGGCCAGGCTGGCTGGACCCCACTCATGCACGAATTCATGCACCGGGCCTCTAATATATATACATACACTGAGTGGCCAGATTATTATGCGTTCAGAGATCATCATAATCTGGCCACTCAGTGTATACTGCTGGTGAGACTGTAAATTGGTAAAACCTGTCCGGAGAGCATTTTGGAACCACCCACTGAAAATTTATAAAGCAGACACCCTTTAATCCAGCAACACCAGTGCTAGGTGGCTGTTCACTGTGGGGTTATTTATAATAAAACAAGCAAATAACCTATCAAACAACGACAATGAAAAGGCCAATCAGTCACTGTTGAGGTGGGTAGCTCACTGGTCAGTCACCAGCATCCCCTTACTCACCCATTCAAGTCAAATGCTCGGATGAGGATGTGCTGCAACACATCCAGTGAGGTGATCTGGGGGTCAACAGCAAAAGAGCGGAACTCAGGTGGCAAGAAGCTCTCACATTTCTGGGGAGAGAAGACCCAGGGGAGGCCATCAGGGGTTACATCACCACGCTGAAGCAGAGGGAGCAGGAGGAGGCAAGGTCAGAGGAGTGGTGGGGGCCAGATCAAGGTGGGCATTCTGGACGATGGTGAAGACTTTGGTTTTACTTTTTAAAAAATATATTTTATTGATTTTTTACAGACAGGAAGAGAGAGGGATAGAGAGTCAGAAACATCGATGAGAGAGAAACACCAATCAGCTGCCTCCTGCACAGTCCCCTACTGGGGATGTGCCTGCAACCAAGGTACATGCCCTTGACTGGAATCGAACCTGGGACCCTTCAGTCCTGCAGGCCGACGCTCTATCCACCGAGCCAAACCCGTCAGGGCAAGACTTTGGTTTTTGCTCTGAGTGAGGCAGTAGCATTGGGAGGGTTCTGAGCAGAGGAAAAATGTGGTCTGACTTAAGATTTACAGGATCCTTCTGGCTTCTCTGCTTGGGACAGACTGTGGGGTGCAAGGGAGAAAGCAGCAGTTGAGTGAGGAGGAGGCTACTGCAATGGTCCAGACACCCAATCTTTCTTCTGTATTCCCTCAACGATGGTTGTGAGGATCACCATGTCCAGTGTGGCCTCTATTAAATTCGTCCTCCATGCTGCGACCAATCTAGCACATCGAGCTACAACACTCCCCTGCGTAAATATCTTTAAAAAAGTATTTTTATTGATTTCAGAGAGCAAAGGAGAGGGAAAGAGAGATAGAAACATCAATGATGAGAGAGAAGCATCTGATCGGCTGCCTTCTGCACGCCCCCTACTGGGGATCGAGCCCACAAACCGGGCATGTGCCCTAGACCAGAATCAAACCCGGGACCCTTCACTCCACAGGCCAACACTCTATCCACTGAGCCAAACTGGCTAGGGCTTAAATATCTTTAAAGGGTCCCCAACAGGTGGGCCTATAGGATCCCAGCCAGCCTCTCTCCCATCAGCTATTTTTAAAAATATATATTTTATTGATTTTTTTACAGAGAGCAAGGGAGAGGGATAGAGAGTTAGAAACATCGATGAGAGAGAAACATCGAATCAGCTGCCTCCTGCACACCTCCTACTGGGGATGTGCCCGCAAGCAAGGTACATGCCCTTGACCTGAATTGAACCTGGGACCTTTCAGTCCGCAGGCCGACGACGCTCCATCCACTGAGCCAAACCGGTTAGGGCCCATCAGCTATTTTGTGTTTTTTTTTTTTTTCAATCCTCACCCGAGGATATTTTCCATTGACTTTTAGGGAGTGGAAGAGAGAGGGAAAGACCGAGAGAAATATCAGTGTGAGAGAAACACTTCGATTGGTTGCCTCCTACACGTGCCCTGACCAGGACCAGGGCCTGGGCCGGGGAGGAGCTTGCAACCCAACAGAGGAACACGTCCTAGAGCAGAATGGAACCCGGGACCCTTCCATCAGGTCTGCAGGCCGACACGCTATCCATCGAGCCGAACCGGCTCGGGCCCATCAGCTTTTTTGAACTTGACACTCGTACTGCCAAACTGCTGTAAGTTGACTTCTCTCCAGAACCTACCCTCTTCTCAGCGCCACCACCTTAGTCTGAGCCACCAGCACTGCTTGCTGGGACTAGTGCAACAGCTTTCTTACTCAGAGCAACACTTCAAAGGCCCTTCACCATCTGCCCCTCACCCCTCCGCTTCCCCTGCATCCACTCCTCCCCTCCCTCTCTCCGGGGCTCCAGGAACATGGGAGCCTAAGGGCACAGGCCAAGCTCATCCCCGCCCCCGCAGCCTTTGCCCTTGCTGTTCCCTCTGCCCAGGACACTCACCCCCACCTCCCACCCCCACAAGGCACAGGCTGACTCCTTTCCACGCGGGTCTCTGCTCCTTCAATCCCTTCCTGGGGATTTCCCTGCACCACCTTGGCTAAAGTAACGCCCCCGTTGAGAACCTTTTCCAGTATTTCCTCATGACATTCACCAGTGTCCGAAGCATCTCATTTATCCAGCTGTGTGCCTCCCTCACCAGGTGGGCACCTGCACACAAGTGCGCTCTCGACGCAGATGTTCACTGACCTAGGCGCCTCCTTTTCAGACAGCAACCCCCCCACCCCATCCTCAGGGACCCACTCCTCAACAAGTAAGGCCCCTCCTCCATCCCTCCGGCCCCCCTTCTCCACCCTAATCCCCACCCTGCCATTTTCAGTCTCCACGCCTTCCAGCCCTGGCCTCGCATTCCCACGTCCTGCCTACTCCACCCCTCCCTGTCACTATCGCCAGGCAGGCCCTCCAGCCTCGCCCCTCAGGTGACACCCCAAATCTCAGGTCCCGCCCTCCATCCTAGGACAGTCACCGCCTTCTCCTCCCCTGGGAGCCCCGGGCCGGCTGGTGGAGCGGCAGCCGACCTCACCTTGACTCGGACCCGTACCACTTCTCGCTCCTCCTCCTCAGCCGCCGCCGCCGCTTGGACTCCCCCACCAGGCGGGGGCGCCCCAGAGCCGGCCAAATCCGAGGACCCAGTGGCCGTCGCCATCCCGCCGCCACCCGCCGCCACCCGCCTGAGGGTGACGGGTGACGGTTACCCCCCTACCCCGGCGCGCACTCCAGATTGCGGGCGCCCGCAGCCCCACCTTGCGCCCGGGCGCAGGCGCAGAGGGCGCTGCGCGACCCTAGCACCCCCCACACCTGATAGAGTGGAGGTCGCTTCTGCGCGTGCGCAGAGAGTGCTGTTGCCAGGAGCCCCGCCCCACAACGCCGGGTGTTTTGCTTCACTTCGGCCAGTGCGCAGGCGCCTACTGAGGTCCCACCTCCCCTTGTCCGTGGTTTGGCTGTTTGGATAGTTTACTTCCGGATTCACCTAGTTGGTGTTAAAGTGTTGACCTATTCCAGCGAGGGGAGTGGGCGGGGAAAGGAAGCTGCTGCGCGATGACGTCAGGGCCCCCCCACAGCCTGCCGCAAGTGGCCTTGTGCCTCAGCTTCCAGGTGATGTCATCTATTTCAGATGCTGTGGCCCCCTTCAAAGGATTCCGCCGACCAGAAAAATAACCCTGTTCTCGAACCTTTTTTAAAAAATAGTTTACACATTGTGAAAATTAATGGATAGCGCTTGTGTTTGTTTATGTAATTTGTAGACAAAAACTACGTACAGGTGCTAAAAATAAAGCCTCTTTTGCAACTCAGAACTCATTGTTCAGTATGAGTTTTGATACAGATAAGAAGGAACATGATACAAAACAAAGACAAACAAAAACCCCCCAAAAAACACAAACAAAACAAACAAACAAACAAAACAAAACAAAAGAAAATTAATGGAGCCATACATTTTAAATGTTTGTGATTTTGTTCACATGTTATACTTAAATAATTTCCAAGAAAAGCCGTTTTCACGCTCTCTAGAGATCCTAGCTTTTTAACGTTCGCCTTCATTTTATTTAATCTTTGAGGACAACATGTTGAGGTCAGGCCTGTTATTAAATGGTGTGCCCACTAAATATTGGCTGAATGATTGAACATATCTTAGATTCCTCTGAGAAACTTGATGTATGGAATGCACAAACACATTCTCCTTACTGGTACTTTACTGCACAATATCCATATGGTTTGGACAAAATACAGACTGCTCTTGCAAATGTAATTTTTTTGGGTATTTTGTATTTTTTTCTTTTTCTTCAAGTGTAATTTCTAACAAAGGAGTCCTGTAAGATGCCTGGACTTCAGCTATTGTTGCAGTGTTATATGGATGCTACCCTTAACATCAACTTTTTTAAAGAATACTGCAATTTTGTTTTGGTATCTTTTGAAATAATTTGTTGCTTTGGTACTAATATTAAATTGACATATTTTCTGGAATCTATCTATATAAAAGCCTAAGCGACTGAATGACAGGTCAACCGGTCGCTATGATGTGCACTGACCAACAGGGGCTGCCCCGTGGTGATTAGTGTGCTCCCACAGCGGGAGTGCCACTCAGCTGACTGTCGGGCGCCAGATGCAAGGCTCATGGCTGGCCACCACTGCCCAGAGACCGCAGCAGAGCAGCAGTGAGCCTACCGAGCGGTGCAGCAGCAGGTGCAGCGGGGCTGGGATGAGCAGGAGTGGCAAGCAGGAGGGCAGGTGATGTTGGACTGCTGGTTTCGGCCTGATCCCCACAGGGTATGCTGAGGGACCCCACCAGTGCACAAATCCATGCACCGGGCCTCTAGAGTATAAATAATGATTTTTTTTTGAAAGCTAGAAGAGGGTTATTGGCACATTTCTCTTATCCCAGGTTCTGGAGTCCAAAATACTTATGGCATTGCCGGATTTTTTTATGGAAACAAGGAGCTTGAGAGTCTGCTTTTCATTAAAATTACTGTAGAATGGGATGAGCAAAACAGCCTGGAGCTTGAAGTTTACCCTGAGTGCACTAGAGCAGCGGTCGCCAACCAGTGGTCCATGAGGTCCGAAAGATTGGTGACCGCTGGTTTAAGGAAACCTTTGGAGCAGCGGTTGCCAACTGATGGTCCGTGGACCACTGGTGGTCTGTGAGGTCTGAAAGGTTGGCGACCGCTGCTCTGGAGCACAGGTTTTAGATGTGGTCAGAAGCCTCTGTCTTGGTTGTGGAGAGAGTTTTTGATGGAAAGATAATGGAAACAAGATAAAAAAGGAGGTATTCACCATGGTCCTGGGGAGAACTCTTTCTTTCTTTGATTTATTCTTCCATTCAACAAATAGAAATTGCATGCCAGAGAGTCTACATATATTGATTCACTTAATCTGCATAAAACCCTATGAGGTAGTCACTATTATTACGAGCATTTTACAGATGAGAGCATTGAAGGTCAGGAAGAAACATGCTCAAGGTCAAAGGGATAGTAAGTGACACAGAGAGTAGACAGTGCAATGGATGGGAGGTGGAGCTATGCCTGGCGTGTTTGAGGAAGAGCAAGAAGGCCAGGATGCCTTAAGTAATAAGGTAAGTGATGGATATGAAGTGAGGAAGTAACTCACAGCTTTGACCTTAAAAATGAGGCATTTCTCAAAAGTTATACTGTAAGCTCAAGCAGAACCAAGATTGGAACTGAAGTCCTACTCTGCACAGGTCACCTGGAACCAGTCTACAGGTACCATACTTTCCAGCGTATAAGACGACTGGGCGTATAAGATTTTCCTGGGTTAAAAAGTCATTTTATACACCAGAAAATATGGTATATTGGACTATATTGATGGGATTAGATATAATGGATTAGATATATTGGACTACTGTATTTTTCGGCGTATAAAACGACTTTTTAACCCAGGAAAATCTTATATGCCCAGTCGTCTTATACGCCGGAAAATACGGTATCTGTAATTTTATTATTCATGTCACCTCCTCTAAATTCGTCAAGTTCCCATTAAAAAATTTTATATATATATATTATATATATTGATTTCAGAGAGGGAGAGGGAAAGATAGAAACACCAATGATGAGAGAGAATCATTGATTGGCTGCCAATGGCATTCCCCCTACTGGGGATTGAGCCCGCAACCTGGGCATGTGCCCTTGACCAGAATCGAACCAGAGACCCTTCAGTCTGCAGGCTGATGCTCTACCACTGACCCAAACCGGCTTGGGCAAGTACCCATTGTTTTTTGATTGAAGGTCTGTGAGGTTAATGACAGAAATTGTGAGATGAATGATGATGAATTCTTCAAGGTGAGTTATGGGGATTTTTTAAATCCTATATAATAAAGAGTTAATATGCAAATTGACTGTCACTCCAACACACAAGATGGCTGCCCCCATGTGGTCAAAGATGGCTGCTCCCATGTGGACACAAGATGGCCACCATAAGACAGCCAGCAGGGGAGGTCAGCTGGGCCAGCAGGGGAGGTCAGCTGTGGGCGATCAGGCCAGCAGGGGAGGGCAGTTGGGGGGGACCAGGCCAGCAAGGGAGTGCAGTTAGGGGCGACAGGGCCGGCAGGGGAGGGCAGTTGGGGGTGATCAGGCTGGCAGGGGAGTGGTTAGGGGGCAACCAGGCTGGTAGGCAGGTGAGCAGTTGTGATCCAGCAATACTGGATTGTGAGAGGGATCCCAGACTGGAGAGGGTGCAGGCTGGGCTGAGGGACACCCCCACCCCCAGTGCACGAATTTCGTGCACTGGGCCTCTAGTTATTTAATATATGTTTATAGATTTGAGAGAAGGGAGTGGGAGAGATAGAAACATCAGCGATGAGAGAGAATCATTGATTGGCTGCCTCCTGCACACCCCACACTGGGGACCGAGCCTGCAACCCAGGCATATGTCCTTGGCCGGAATTGAACCTGGAACTCTTCAGTCTGCAGGCCGACACTCTATCCACTGAGGCAAACCACCTAGGGTAGTTATGGGGATTTTAAAGAGTGGGTGATGGGCCCTAACCGGTTTGGCACAGTGGATAGAGCGTCGGCCTGCCGACTGAAGGGTCCCAGGTTTGATTCCCATCAAGGGCATGTACTTTGGTTGCGGGCACATCCCCAGTGCGGGGTGTGCAGGAGGCAGCTGATCGATGTTTCCCTCTTGTCGATGTTTCTCTTTATCCTTCTTTCTTCCTCTCTGTAAAAAATCAATAAAATGTATTAAAAAAAAGAGTGGGTGATGGGGCATCTGTAGGGTGAGTGATTAAAGGCCAATAGGGTAAATGATAGGGTTCTGTGTGATACGTGATGCGGGGGTCTATAGGGTGAGTCATGGGGTTGTTGGGTACATGATGGGAGGTCTGTTGGGGCAAGTGATAGGTCCATGGTGTGATAGAGGTCTGTGAGTGATAGAGATCACTCTATAGGGCAAATGAAAGGCTGTTGTGGGGCCCTGACTGGTTTGGCTCAGTGGATAGAGCATTGGCCTGTGGACTGAAGGGTCCCAGGTTCAATTCCAGTCAAGGGCATGTACCTTAGTTGCGGGCACATCCCCAGTAGGGGGTGTGCAGGAGGCAGCTGATTGATGTTTTTCTCTCATCGGTTTCTACCTCTCTACCCCTCTCTTCCTCTCCGTAAAAAAATCAATAAGAGCCCTAACCGGTTTGGCTCAGTGGATAGAGCGTCGGCCTGCAGACTGAAAGGTCCCAGGTTCGATTCTGGTCAAGGGCATGTACCTTGGTTGCGGGCACATCCCTGGTAGGGGGTGTGCAGGAGGCAGCTGAATCGGTGTCTCTCTCATCGATGTTTCTAACTCTCTATCCCTCTCCTTCCTCTCTGTAAAAAATCAATAAGATGTATTAAAAAATAAGAAAAGCTGTTGTAGGGAGGGTGATAGGTGTCTTAAGGGGTAATGATGGGGTATATAGGGTAAGTGATGGGAGGGTCTGTGGGGGTGAGTTTTGTGGGGTCACGGGTAAATGATGGGGATCTTTGGAATAGTGATGGGTGAGTCTGTGGGGTCAGTGTTGGGGTTTTTGGAGTACCTGGGGGGGGGTCTGTGCGTTGAGTGATGGGGTATCTGTGGGGTGCTTAATTAGGAGACAAGGGGCTGAGTAAATTGAAGAACTTGAAGATTTGGAAAATTCTCAGCTTATCCCTATTACAAAAAATGAGCAAGTGTGTTCTGGAGAGAACACCAAGTATGTGGGGTTCTCTCCTTAAGAGAGATTGCAGGTGTGTGACTCATGACTCTAATCAGCCATCATGGGACTTTCTGGAGTTAGTGAAGTCTACATGATTGAAGGTCTATGTGATGGGGATGGGAATCTATGGCTGAGATAATGGTGGTCTGTGGAATGAGTGAGTGATAGAGGGGTCTTTGGGGTCAGTAATTAAAGATCTTTCAATGTTAGGGTCATGACCTTTTATTTCCTTATTTTAAAAATTACCACCACTGCGGACCTTGTAGGTTCTCTTGGACGTTTGTCCCCACAGCTCCTTGCAATAGCTCCACACAGCTCCTTCCTTCCCCATTGCTGGCCCTTTTGGTGCCCGCCCATCAGCCTGTTTGACAGATCAATTCACTTTGTCCTTTCCACCTGTGGGAGCAAGGAACAGACTCCTCTGGCAGATGGAGAGTTCGTCATCAGCCCGTGGGAAAGCCCAGTCCATCACTCATCATTTCTGCTTGCTCTTCATTTTTATGGCTTTGACATCCAGCAGGCTCTGGGCGTGCATGAGCTGCGTCACAGAATCGAGCACAAGGATTCCGGGCAGCACCATCCACAGGGCATTCAGGAAGACAAAGTAAAACCAGAAGTAGAGTGGGTGGCCCAGCTCGCTGTGCTTGAATCCATCACGGTACTCTGTCAGGAAGTAGAGCACATCCCCGTACATCTGACCTGTGGGAGGTGGAAGGGAAATGTGAGGAGGAGGAGGAGCTATTGCAAGGCATTTTCCAAGTCATCATTTGAGGTCTCAGTCCTTAGGATTCCCAAATTCAGAGAGCTAAAAATTATGAAATCATATAGCTAAACAGTTGAAAAAAATCAGAAAAGTGAGAATTCCAGAAATTGGAAGCTGAGAATTTCAGAACCCAGGAGAGCTCATATCTCCAGAATGTAAGGAAGCTCAAAATCCTTTCATTCAAGACAGCTGAGGATTCCAGGACTAAAGATAACCCACATTTCTAGAACTAAAGAAAGCTAACAATGTAAGAACACTGAATCTTAGATGAAAGAGGCTGGAAATCCTAAGCCTACAGGACCCAAGGACTTCCTGCCAGCGTGGGCCACCTCATGTAACCTTCACAGGAGACTGTTTTTAAAAATATATATTTTTATTGATTTCAGAGAGGAAGGGAGAGGGAGAGAGAGACAGAAACACCAATGATGAGAGAGAATCATTGATCGGCTGCCTCCTGCACAACCCACACTAGGGATCAAGCCTGCAACCCGGGTATGTGCCCTGACCTGGAATCAAACCATGACCTCCTACACAGGAGACTTTGTGATGGAGGAGGAAGAGAAATGAACACTTCCCACTTGAGAACACAGGCTGAGAGGGGCATAGCTGTTCTAGAACTTCAGGGAATTTATCATTCAATCTGACTCAGTCCTGGGTGGGCGCAATTGAGAGATCCTACCCACACGGACGCCCCCATATCCGCGCATCCCTGATAACCCCTCCAGCATCAGTGTGGGCCCTCTTCTCACCCGCAGAGACCACGAGCTGTAGGATAAAGCGGACAGGATGCTGTCGGAGAAAGGCAACAACCACACAAATGCTGAGTGGTCCCCACAGGAAAGCCGTGATAGTCTCCATGCATATCATGAAGTTGTCATTCCTGCAGGAGAAAGGGTGAGGCGACACTGGTATCACTGTGCTCCAAGCTCAGGGAACCCCGTTAGCGCTCCCTGACTCACCACCACCCCAAACCAATTCAGGCCGCCCTTGACAGAGGCAAACACTTACAGGATGTAACGGCTGTCTCCCTTGGCATACTCTTTCCCTGAAGAAGACAAGAGACACACATGAAGAATAAAGGCGGGAAAAGAAACTCACACGTGTGACAGCGGAGGGCCCAGGGAATAAGGCAGGCTTCATAACCTCTCCATGCCTCCAACTCCTCATCTGCGATGAGGTGGCTGTCTGGATTTTAGAGTTCATATATGTATGCAAGACATGTGTGCAAACCTGCCATAGAACAGTAAGTGCTGCTGTGATTGTCTGGCATTCCATAAATATCTGTAGAATAATGGAGGCAGGTATAGATGATGAAGTGAATGACGTAGCCAATGAGAGAGAGAGAGAGAGAGAGAGAGAGAGAGAGAGAGAGAAGAGAGAGAGAAGAAGAAGAAGAAGAAGAGAAGAAGAAGAAGGAGGAGGAGGAGGAGGAGGAGGAGGAGGAGGAGGAGGGAGGGAGGGAGGAGAGAGAGAGAGAGAGAGAGAGAGAGAGAGAGAGAGAGAGAGAGAGAAAGAGGGCAGGAGGGAAGGAGGAAGGGACTGAGCGAGAAAGTGAACAGATGAATGAATGAAAATGCAAGCAGAGAATCAATAAGAAAAAGGCAGATCACATGACATAAAAACAGGCAGGAGACTGGAGTAGGTTCTTCACTAAAGAGGATTTCCAGATGGACAATACACAAATGAAAGGTGCTCAAACTTGCATTTATCATTAAGCAAAAGCAAATTAAAACCCCACAATGAGAGAGCACCCACATCCACTAGAAGGTCTACAATTTAAGAAACAGCCGAAACCGGTTTGGCTCAGTGGATAGAGCGTCGGCCTGCGGACTCAAGGGTCCCAGGTTCGATTCCGGTCAAGGGCATGTACCTTGGTTGCGGGCACGTCCCCAGTAGGGGGTGTGCAAGAGGCAGCTGATCGATGTTTCTCTCTCATCGATGTTTCTAACTCTCTATCCCTCTCTCTTCCTCTCTGTAAAAAATCAATAAAATATATTAAAAAAAAAAAAAAAAAAGAAACACCTGACCATACCAAGTGTCAGCGAGGATGTAGAACTCTCATATACTGCTGGTGGGAATATAAAATGATGCAGCAGTTTTTGAAAACAGTTTGGCAGTTTTTCATAAAGTTAAACACATATCTACCATACAACCCAGCCACTCCTCCATAGTTACCCGAGAGAAATGAAAGCAGAGCCCCACACAAAGATTCTTATAACAATGTTCATAGCTGTTTTATTCATGAGACCAAAAGGAGTATTACTTATAACAGCAAAATACTGGGGGAAATGATCATTAATACTAGACAAGTCAAGCCTGGCTGGCATGGCTCAGTGGTTGAGCATGGACCTATGACCCAGGAGGTCACAGTTCGATTCCTGGTCAGGGCATATGCCTGGGTTGCTGGCTCCATCCCCAGTGCAGGGTGTGCAGGAGGCAGCCGATCAATGTTTCTCTCTCATCATGGATGTTTCTCTCTCTCTTTCTCTCTGAAATTAATAAAAATATATTTAAAAAATACTGGACAAGTCAAATAATTCTGTAACATTTAAGCTTTGAAAGCTCTTTAAGAGCTGATGAGGAATGATCTGATTAAAAAAAAGCAAAGTTCAGAAGTGTATATAGCATGTTTCCATTTGTTTATATAAAAGGGAAAAATAAAAATGATGATGATAATAAACAGTTATATAGCACCTGTTGTCTGCCAAATAATAATAATAATAATCAGTTATATGGCTTTCCAAACATTGTTCTAAATGCCTTACATATATTTGGGTATTACTATTATCCCTCTTTTACAATTAAGCAAACTGAGACTTCTGTGTATAATTTATGTGTAAATAAACCCTGGAAGAAAACAAGCAATTATTAACAGTGATTAATAATTGAGGAAACTTGGTGGACAGAAGGTAGATTTTCACTGCATGCTTCTTTTTATTATTTGTTAAACCTCACCTGAGGATATATTTTCCATTGCTTTTCAGAGAGATTGGGAGGGAGGGAAGAAGATGGGAGAGAGAGAAACATCAATGTGAAAGAGACACATCAATTGGTTGCCTCCTGCACGCACCCCAACCAGGGTGGGGTATTGAACCTGCAACCCAGGTTTGTGCCCTTGACCTGGAACCGAACCCTCAACCCTTTGATGCACAGACCGACGCTCTAACCACTAAACCATGCTGGTCAGGGCACACTGCATACCTCTTTATTTTATTATTTATTTATTTATGTTATATATTTTTATTGATTTCAGAGAGGAAGGGAGAGAGAGATAGAAACATCAGTGATGAGAGAGAATCATTGATCGGCTGCCTCCTGCACGCCCCACACTGGGAATTGTGCCCACAACCCAGGCACATGCCCTGACCAGGAATCAAACTGTGATCTCCGATTCATAGCTCAACGCTCAACCACTGAGCCACACCGGCCAGGCTGCATACCTCTTTAAATAGTTTTGTTTTTTGACCCATGCGAATATATATGCGACAGTTAAATAAAAATTTAAAATAAATTAATAGAAGAAAAGTTGTTAGCCAATCCCTGCCCCCCAAATTCCCTCCCACAGCATATGAAAGAACTCAGGACTCACAGAGTTGGGACAAGAAGGCTTGGTCTCCAAGAAGTTCCTTGCTGTAGAGGCTGAACCAGCCTTCAATCACCAAGTGAATGAACCCACAGACTGCAAACCAGCACAGTGACAGTCGTCGCCAGGTTCCCAGGGGGATGATGGCAACAGGTCCTGACAACAGCCATGTGATCCCAACTACGACCCCGGTGGCGGAGAAGAGGCCAGCTATTATATGCCAGGCAGGGTAGTCATTAGGCACATAGCTGTCCAATCTCAGGTGCCGAGGCCAGTATGGGTGCAAGGGGCTGGCATTGGTGGCCATGTCTTTGTAGGCTGATGGCTGTGCGTGGATAAGCAGAAAGAAGACAAAGGGAAGAGAAAAACCTGAACAAATAGAAAGCACAGAATGAGATAATAAAATCACATCCGAATGGTTTATTATCACACAAAAAAAATGCAAACGGACGAAATGGATCAGTTACTAGCCTTCTAAAAACTGGCTCAAAACCAAAATCGAGTCATATGCTGCTTTAAGGCCACAGAAGGAATGAAAACCTGTCCCAGCCCTCGGGGACCCATATGCGGTAAACACAGTAACCAGACCAGCTCCCTGCCCTCAGGGTCAGAGTCAGCTGAGGAAGACAGGAATCAGGACGGGTCCCGGCTCTCATTGGTCACAGTCCGGTGGGCAGACAGAAGAATCTGACTAGGTCACAGCCCTCATTGGTCACGCCCTGCTAAGGTTAGACCCAGGAACCAAGCTCGGTCCGTGCCCCCCGGGGGTCACAGGCTGCTGGGGGAGAAACGGACACCAGGTTGGGCCCCATGGCTGGAGTCGGTGTCCTGCATCGTTCAGCGGAGAGCTAGCCCCGCTCTGTAGTCCTGGGAACGGCAGGACAGAAGAGAGAAGACTAACGAGAACCGCAACCCTCGGGCTCAGCGCGCGGAAAGCCAGACGCTTCCCCGCACCAGCGTCCACCGCCGGCCACCTGCAGGGAACGGGCAAGTGGAAGGCACAGGTCTCCGCGGCGCTTACGGAGGAAAAGGAGGGTTCAATGCAGAGACCACCAATCAGAACTCGAACCCTCTGGTCCAGCTGCCCAATGGGAAGGAGGATCTTCGGTAGCCCGGACGACCACGCGGTACCAGGGGGTCTCGCGCAGGCGCGTGAGGTGCGTGGCGCGGTGGCGGATTGCAGGGGGGGGGGGGGAAAGGGTCTCGCGCAGGCGCGCCCTTGGCGGGCGCTCTCAGGCAGCGGAGAGCGACGGGATGGAGCGGCAGGCGGGGCGGGGGTAGGGGGGGCACTCACCCAGCGGCGCTGTCTCAGCGACCTGTCCAGCAGGGTCCCGGCTCTGCTGAGCTGGCCTGCGGGCTCCGTGACAACCTAGCTCAGACCCATTGCCTCACAGGTTCCTCGTCTTAGGGAGTTGGCCAATGGAGGGGGCTGGGAGGCGGCCAGTGCCACTCCCCACCAATCAGAGCTCTCTATGCGCCGCCGGCCCCGCCCTCAGGCGTGGTGCCACTTTCGTTGTTGGCTGAGCCCGAGTCTGGAGGTGGGTGAAGGCAGGGAGTGCCGCGGTTGGTGGGCGTTTTCGACCGAAACCAACTTGCAAGCAGTCTTGGCTTCAGTTTCCCTATCCTCTTATCAGTCAATCGTCTGCTGTGGAGTCAGCATTGCATTGTGTCCTCTCTTCTTTGCCCTCGTTTTCTAATCAGACCAGTGAATCCGTTGCCAGACAAAACCTGCGTTCTCTCTTTTTTTTTTTTTAAATATATTTTATTGATTTTTTTTACAGAGAGGAAGGGAGAGGGATAGAAAGCTAGAAACATCGATGAGAGAGAAACATCGACCAGCTGCCTCCTGCACACCCCGTACCGGGGATGTGCCCGCAAACAACGTACATGCCCTTGACCGGAATCGAACCCAGGACCCCTCAGTCCGCAGGCCGACGCTCTATCCACTGAGCCAAAGCGGTTTTGGCCTGCGTTCTCTTTTTAAAAAAGTAGGTTCTTATTGATTTTTAGAGAGAGAGGGAGGGAGAGGGTTAGAGATAGAAACATCCATGAGAAACATCATCCATTGGCTGCCTCCTGCACGCCCCCTACTGGGGATCGAGCTGCAACCCGGGCATGTGCCCTTGACCAGAATCAAATCAGGAACCCTTCAGTCCGAAGGCTGATGCTCTATCCACTGAGCAAAACCGGCTAAGGCCAAAAGCCTTCATTCTTATTGCCCGAATGCACAAGGAAACAATACTACGATCACATCCTGTAAACTACACCTCTATCCTCTACCTCAGTGCTCAGGACTCCTTAGCGGTCATCCTCACCTCTCCCGACTTCAGGTCAGAAATACCAATCAAAACACCTTGAGAGCCAATTGGCATGGAGATACTCAATCTCCCTGTGCCAGCTCTACAGAACCAAATTGAACTCCACAATTCTAAGCCAGTGAGCACCCAGAATGCACCGTCAGAATCCAGACCCATCCCAAACCTCCTGTCCAATTACAACTCATAACCCTCAGTCCTAAGGATCAGTAAGCATCAACTATGTATATAAATATATATATATATACTAGAGGCCCGGTGCACGGATTCGTGTACTGATGGGGGTCCCTCGGCCTGGCCTGCGGGGGTCAGGCTGAAACCAGCTCTAGGACATCCCCTGAGGGGTCCTGGATTGCGAGAGGGCAGTTCTCAGGTGACACACTCCGGAATCGGGCTCCCTCCTCTCTGGTTCCAGGTGTGTTACCTGAGAACTGCTGCTGCCAAGTGACCGCAGCTCAGCAGCTCCTGCATTGAGCATCTGCCCCCTGGTGGTCAGTGTGCTTCATAGCTATTGGCCAGTAGGCTGGTTGGCCGGTCACTTAGGCTTTTATATATGTAGATATATATCAGAGAGAGGGAGAGTTAGAAACATCAATGATGAGACAGAATCATTGGTCAGCTGCCTCCTGCATGCCCCACACTGGGGATGGAGCTGCAACCTGGGCATGTGCCCTGACCTAGAATCGAACTGTGACCTCCTGGTTCATAGGTTAATTCTCAACCACTGAGCCATGCTGGCCAGGCTCAACTGTGTCTTGCTTTCTCTTTTCTCTGTCCCAGTTAGAGCAACCAATCAGCTTTCCTGCCAGATGGTATTAGGCCTCCCCCACACGCAACTAATTCGTCCCAGCCCTACTTATATCAGGCAGTGCCATCTTCTATCTCAACATCCAATCATGAACAATGAGCTAATCACAAACTGTTCCCTCTTCATGGTTTCAGCCTCCAAACCTTTATCCATGCTGTGCCCCCCTCCTCACTCACTTCTATTCCCCACTAAGCAGTGAAGAAAGAGTCTTTTGTATATTTCCTACTTTTATTTGACAATAACAAACTGTATATAAAAAGGGAGTGGGAAGGCGGGAAGGCTGTGGATCTCCCCCTCTCTGCTTCCCTAAGCATCCCCCATCCCTTGGCCCCAGCAGGGACCACCCCCTTCCCGCCTTGTGGTGGGGTGGGGGATCAGCAGGCATGAAAATGGTGTGTGTGTGTGTGTGTGTGTGTGTGTGTGTGTGTGTGTGTCTAAGGGTGTTAGGGGGACTATGATGGAGAGGGGTCAAGAATTAGGGGGCCATCCCTCATCCTCCATCAGAGCTGGCACCCTGAGGAGGGGTTGAGCCTTGAGGGAAGTTGGAAGGTCCACAGATGTGCCTCAGCCTATGAGACGGTAGAAGATCCAGCATCCAAAAGTGACCCAGTGACTGGCCCAGCTGAGCTCTGACCACTTGTGGACAGTGTATGCCATGCCATAACCCTGTGGGAGAGAAAGAAGTGATGGTCCCACTCAGCAAGAACAAAGACGGTCTCAGGAAAACCCATCCTTTGCTTAAGGCCATTTCTGTGACTCCATGCTGACCTTAGGTGAGGCCCCAGAGAAAAAACTGGGTGATATAAAAGATAAACAGGTTTAGTTTTATTTCTTTTGTGTTTTCTTCTTCAATCCCACTGTCTGACCTGTACTCTGCATATAAAAGGTAAGCAGATTTAGGTTTTTTTTCTTTCATGCTTTCTTTAGAAATCATTTTAAAGACAGGGCAAGATAACCCCACTCTCTGACCTGTACTCTCCTTTATATGTAAAGAGCTCCTAGAAATCAATATTTTAAAAAGACAAAAATTGGCAAAGGAGGTGAGTAGACCATTCTCAGTAAAGGAGAAAACCAAATAGTTCTTAAATGTATGGCCTCACTCATAATCTTCCTCCTCTCAAACTGGCAAACACATCCGGAAAGTCTGAGAGGCACTCTGTTGGTGGGGGGACAGACATGTTCACACACTGCTGGTGGGAGAGCAAAAAGGTAACTTCTCCACTTCGACTACCAAAAATCGATCCTACAGTTCTGTCTGCACCTGTGTGAATCTACACGGGTATGAGGATATTACTGGCTGCAATGTGATTTGCAATAGGAAAGGACTGGAAATCACCTGGGTGTCCACTGATAAGGGACAAACTACCCTGTGTCATAGCCTTACAATGGAAAAAAAGTGAGTGAGGACACTCTATGTACTGATGTGGAAGATTTTCAAGGATCATTATATAGAAAAGCAACATGTAGTGCGCACTGTCATCCATGAGTTACCTTTAGGGTAAAAACCAGGGGAGGGAATTAAAAGATGCTTTTATATTCGATTATTATACTTACATTTTTGAAAGATATTTTAATAAAATGAAGGAAAGTGGTTACCTGTAAGAGGGCAGTGAGTAGACCGTAGGAGCAAGACTTTCCCCTGAATATCTTAAATACTGTTTGTTTGTTTTTTAACTTTGTGATATACATTAATTATTTTTAAATGTTTTGATTAAAACAAGATAAAAACTTTATTTAAAAAGAAGCAAAACCCTGCCCTGGCTGGTGTGCACAGTGGTTAGAACACTGGTCTGCACACCGAAGGGTCTTGGGTTTGATTCCTGGTCAAGGGCACATACCTGAGTTGCAGGTTCACGCCCCACCCCCTGATCCGGGTGTGTGTGGTAGGCAGTTAGTTGATGTGTCTCTCTCACATCAATGTTTCTCTCTCTCTCTCTCTCTCTCTCTCTCTCTCTTCTCTCTCTCTACCTCCCTCCCTCCCTCCCTTCTACTCTCTTTGAAAAGCAACAGCAAAAAGGAACCCCCAAAATAAAAAGAAGCAAAACCCAGATTTTGCACACTCAACCTGATTAAAAATTAAAAGCTGTTTTTAATGATGAAAATAATATAAAGTTTTATTTTTAATCAAAACCAAAAATGTAAAAGAGAAGCAAAACCCGGATCCTGCAAGAGCTCTGTGAGAAAACGTTATTTTAGAAATTGTTTTTAATTTAAAAAGGAGTAAAATCTGGAACGTGCATACTCCACATGCATAAAAATAGCCTAGCCATTTTAATAGCCATTTTAAAAGTTGAATCTAGAGTTTGCATAATCAACTTGAGTGAAGATTCTTTTTTAAAAAAAAATTAAATAAGAATAAACCTTGCGGATTCGACCTAAACAAAAATATGATGAGATGACTAATTGAAAAAAAAAAAAAAAAGGCAAACCTGGATTTTTGCATTCCATCTCTATAAAATAAGTAAAAGAAATAATATTTTTGCAAACTTCACCCAAATAAAAGACCCGGCAGTGCCCAGAGGGACAACGGGAAGGAAGGACCGAGGAGCACTGGCTGATTTGACCAGAATCAAATCAGAGACACACCACACACGGTCCTCACGTCTCAGCCTCCCCGCCCCCTTTGTCTTCATGGGTCCCATGAGCAGGTGGCACATCCCTGGGTACCCCCAGCCCAGGGCCCCACCTCACCTGCTCCTCTGTGGTATCATCCACATCGACATCAAACAGGGAACCCAGGTAGGCCAGGTGGAAGATGGCCAGGGCCCCAAAGAGCAGGTTTAGGGCTCGTACCCCCAGGCCCTGTGGGGGACAGATGCATTTGCTTGGCAGCTGGACCTACTCACTGTCCCTCAGTCCCACCTGGGCAAGGGGAGCCCAGGGAGATGCACCAAGTGCAGTGGGTTCCAGGAATGAGGATGCCCATGGTACCCCCGGGTAGGAACGAGATGGTTCAGATGCGCCAAGGGGAGCCCAACAGGTCTCCAGGGCTCAGGGTACTGTTTGCATTGAGGGCGTCCAGGTTGGGGGAGATGCGAGTATTCAGGCAAAGGAGGCAGAATGGTGGAGCTCTGACTTGGGGATTTATGGTAAGAAACATCAGCTGTCTGATAGGAGACAAAGCTGAGGTTGTCCATACTTCTTATTGCAAACAGAAGGAAAACCAAAAAAAAAAACCAAAAATCAAAAGTAAATTCCTAGCATGTCCTACAGGACCCATCGTTCGCCCCCTCGCTCGCTTTGCTCAAGCTACACTGGCCTCCTCGCTGTTCCTCAAATATTCCAGGCCCTCTCCCGTCATGGCGCCTTTACACTGGTTCTTCCCTTTGCCTGGAATGCTTCCGTCCCTCACCTCCCTCAGCGGGGGAACTCAAAAGGCACCTCCCTATTCAAAATGGAATCCATTCACCCCCTGATCATTCCCTTCTCCTTTCCCTTGTGTAGTTCCTCCTTGGCACTAATCACCATCTGACAAACTATTACACTTCACTGGCTTATTTTTTATTTCCTGACTCCCCTGTTAAAATGTGTGTCCCAGAGGGCTGGAACTTTCTAGTCTGTTGTTCACCACTGTGTCTCCAGCATCTAAAAGAGTGTCTGGTACCAGCAGGTGTTCCAGAAATGTTCACTGGGGACCTGAGTGCCCGGTGTGCATACAGCAGGTGCTTGATAAATGTTTGTTAGAGAGACGCGTGGCAGTGAACAGAGGTGAGGTTCTGGGATGGCTCAGGCACCAGAACAGGAAGCTGGGCACCCTGAGACACATATAAGATGGAGACAGAAGCAACATTTTTTGAGGGGGGAGCGTTGGGCTTGAGGTTGCCCCAGGCTGAACCCTCACCAAGCGATGCTGGTGTGAACAGTCCGGTGGGCACCGTTTCGACAAGACGCAGGCACTGAGGATCCGAGCCAGGCGCTTCCGGAGGACTGGGGTAGATGGGGGGAGGGAAGGGGGTCAGGTTAGCCTCAGGGGAGAGTGGTTCTAGCCCCCTCCCAACCTCCCATCCTGTCTCCTAGGTTGGGCTCCAAACTCACCGTGCTCCACGTAAGTGATAAATGCCAGGGACAGCAGCACCGCAGCCAGATGGAAGCTGAAGCCCTGGTGGGGCCCCAGGGGGCAATGAGGTGAGTGAAGAGGAGGCCCTGTCACCCCCGCCCAGCTCCCACCCTGATCCCCCTTCACCCTGCTCACGTGCAGGAGGGCGCTGGCTGCATAGGTGACCAGCACGGCTGAGAAGGTGCCCAGGCGGAGAGCATTCTTGAAAACATCTAGAAGAGGGAGATGGGGGTCAAGAGTCTCCCAAGATTCCCTCCTGCCCGGGAGGGGGGTGGGCATTGAGCAGGGTGAGGATACACCCATGTGTTGGAAGGCCCAGGACAAAGTCTTGTGTAATGGTCTCACACTTCCTCTGTCCAAAACTTAGCTCCTGAACTTCCCTCCCAATCTGTCTCTCCCACAGTCTGTCCCACTTCAGCCAATGTCAATCAACTCCACCGTTCCAGTTCCTCAGGGCAAAACCCTGAGAATCACCCTTAATCTGCCCTGCCCTCACTCCCACAGCCAAACTCAGCAAATCCTGTGAGTGTCACCATCAGAATTTACCCGCAATCTGACCTCTCCTCGCCATGCCCACTGCCTCCACCACCCGGACTACTGCCCTGGCCTCCTCACTGCTTCCGCCTGGCTCCCTCCCCCCGATCTGTCCTCACAGCAGCCAGAGGGTCCTGTTACAACCAAGTCAGCCCGAAGCCCTCCTCTGCCCAGACCCCTGTTGTGGCTCCAGCTCTCTCAGAGACAAGGCCAAAGTCCTCCCCGTGGCCAGTGAGGGCCCTCAGGACCAGGCCCCTGTCACCTCTCCAACCTCACCTCCTGCTGCTGGCCCTCTCGCTCTCTTTCCTTCTGCCGAACTGGTCTCCTCAAACATGCCAGGCACATTCCTGTCTCAGGACCTTTGCACTGGCTGTTCTCTCCATCTGTTACACTCCTCCCCCACATTTGACAATGCTTGCTCTCTCACCTTATTCAGATCTCGGCTCAAATGTCACCTCCTCCGTGGGACTTATTCTGTTACTTTATTTAAGATTGCGACATCCCACCCACACTGCCAACACCCCAGATCATCCTTTCCTGCTTTATTCTTATTGTTTTTCACCGTAGCACTTATCACCATCTGAACTCTTTTGTATTTTCCTCTCTTTTAAGAAAATCTTTTTATTGATTTCAGAGAGGAAGGGAGAGGGAAACAGAGATAGAAACACCAACGATGAGAGAGAATCATTGGTCGGCTGCCTCCTGCACACCCCCTACTGGGGATCAAGCCCGCAGCCCGGGCATGTGCCCTAACCGACCTGGAATCGAACTGTGACCTTCCTGGTTCATAGGTCGTCGCTCAACCACAACACCGGCTGGGCCATTTTTTCTCTTATTAGGTGCTCCCCCCACAAAAATGCCAGCTCCACAAGGGCAGGGATTTGGGGCTGTGGTCGTTTTTTTTGGTCCCTGCAGTACCTTCAGCCTAGCATACAATAGGTTCTCAGTGAATGTTATATGAGTATGTAAAAGGGCCTGGGGTGAGGACTCCCCACTCTTGGATCGGTGGCTTGATGACTCACAGTTATTTAGCCAATAAGACATGGGCAGGTTCCAGCTTGTGACAACTTCCACCATGGACCGCGGCAGCTCCACATTCAGTGGCTTGGACACTGTCAGGTCCCTGTGGGGCAAAAGGTATACAAATTCATCTGGGATCTCCACTCATCTGACTGGCACACTTTTGTCTTGGCTGTTTCCTCCCACGGGAGCACCCCCCTTCCTCCCTGCAGCTCCTGTAGGCGACACCCCGAGGGAGAGGATGGCCCCCCAGCCCGCCCCACCATTTCAGGTGATCCTTCTCCTCGGTGAAGCCAGCTCCCGCCAACGTGGTCGTGGCCTCGGACAGGAAGCCCACAAAATAGTTGCTGAAGTGGAAGGAGACAGCACTCTCGTAGGCTCGCAGCCACCTGGGGAGAAAGGAGCAGGGGGGAGGCCTCATGCCCAGGGGCCGGCATGACACCCCGCCATGTGCCAGCATCCCCAGCCCCACTCTGTAGACTCACCTTACCATGGTGCCCCTAATGCCCCCAGGGGTCAGGAAGGCAGCAGAGAAGAAAGGAAAGAGAGTCAGAGGCCCAGGAGGCTGGCCTGAGTTGGTCTTAGACAAGACAGAAACACAGTGGCCAACACATAGGTGCGGTGTGATCGCCACACACATGCAGACACTGTCAGTTTTATGGGGCTCAGATGGGTGCGTGAGCTGCTCTACAATGTGCTATGGTCCCGCAGTCTCACATGGCCAGATATCCAGACCCAGCTTCTGTCAGAGGCCCGTCCTAACAGCCCTACACCGTGACACAGCCACGTGGCCAGACACACACAGTATCAGACTCTCAGCCTCGCAGCTCTCTAACCTGCCTCAGTGACCATAAGACATACAAAAGTCCTGTATAGTTAGGCACAGAGATCATCAAGCTCCCTGCTACGCACACATACGCATGTCTACCCCCCAACAGTCATCCTGTCAGTCATCCAATAGACACAGGCAGAGTCCTGCATTGGAAAAGGCTGGTTCTGGAATCAGGCCTGGGATTGACGCCTGGCTGCTTAACTGGGTGACATTGGGCAAGTCACCCCACCTGCCAGAGCCTCAGTCAGCATTAGCCACAATCAGCTGCCAGTGAGGAGGGGGGAGGGAGGGGGCCGCACAATCCAAGAGCTGGATGGAATCCTAGTTCTACCAGAGGCAGATGGTCAGTCGGTCACAACCCCTCCGCTAGACAACACCATGCAGCCAGAGAAGGCAGACCCGTCAGAGAGGCACATGACATGCTACAGTCAGACCCATTCCCAGCCAGAGTGACAGACAAGCCAGACTTACCCAACGACAGCCACACACCCCGTCATTGACAATGGCACAGCCAGAACTCCAGTCCCACATCGGGAGTCAGCGGCTGAGAGACAAACAACCCATACACACGCCTAGCCAGAGTCTCAGACAGGTCAGCACCACCAGCCAACCCATACTGGTCACTCCCTGTTACAGTCATGTACTTGGCTTCTGAAGGTGAAACAGCGGAACAGATGGACATTCAGACAGAGTATGTGTCAGGGTGTCAGTCATACATGGAGTTACAGAGCCGATCTTGGCCAACCAACAGCCACAGACAGACATTCAATCTCGGTCCAGTCAATGGGGGACATGGTCAGATAGTCTCAGACTTAACAGAACCAAGAGGTCACAGACTATGCCCCCACCCCCCAGTTAGCCCACTCGCCCTCAGCACCTGCCCTCATTTACCTGGCTTTGCGTTTCTTGCTGTAGTAACAGAAGATAGACAGAAGCATTAAGAGACAGGCTCAGAGCTGGGGAGACCCCAGGTCCCTACCCAACCCCCTCTGCAGGGCAGAGGCCTCGAAGGCCGTGCTCACTTTCGAAGGAGGCGGTCACCATCAAGGGGGATGAAGTACGGGAAGAGGTAAGGGCCCACACAGGTGGACAGCACAAGGCACAGCAGGGCCAGCGCCAGACTCCGGGTCACCTTCTGCAGCCACCGGCGGCTCTGTTGGGGATCAAGGCTCCATGAAGACTGCCCTATGGGGGCTCCCACAGTCCCTGCCCACCTGTCCACCCAGGACCTCACCAGAGGGCGACCTTGGACAGCCTGTAGGTAGCTTTGGAAGGATATCCAGGGCCCAAAGACGATGGTGCCCACGAAGTAGAGGTAGCCCATGAACTCCACTGGTGAGGGCACCGCACCCACCTCGCCCCGGTCCAGGTCGAAGCCCAGGGACACCGCCTTCATGGCCACGATCATCTGGGCCCCTGTGTGTGGTGCCCATAATCAAGTGAATGGGCACAGAGCAGGTCAGCATGGGGCGGGGGGGGAGGGGGGAGAGGGGGAGCACCAGGTGAGGGGTGGTAGGAAAAGAGAAGTTCAAGGGTGGACAGGTGGGCACACAGTCTGACAGGCAGATGAGCAGGTAGGCCCAGGACTGGCAGATGCCCTTTTTCAAGAGCCAGGCACATACATGAGATGGGAAAGGCAGATGGGGGCGGGGGGGAGGCCTACCAGAGACAGATGTAAAGGGCATCTGAGGCCTGCATGTCCAGCAGGGTGGACGGATGAGGGACCAAAGTGGGGAAGGGAGGACAGGGTTGGGGGAGTTAGGAGATGCAGAGTGGGGCAGGGGGCTGGGGCAGGTGAGAGAGCCAGGGCTTCCTACCTCGCATCTTGTGCCACGTCACAGTGTCCACCATGTGCATCTCACTGAGGACAAAAAGGGTGGTGGTCTTGGGCCCAGGACTCCCCTGGCCTCAGAGGCCACAAAGGGAGGTGGGGATCAAGGTTCAGAGAGGCTTATACCCCTGTCCAGCACCACCTCATGGAGGAATCATTCCCCAGGACTCCCTCCTCCAGGGGGAGCCCAAGTCCAGCGGGTGCTCTTCCTGTCCTGCACAACCGCCTGAGGAGCAGCCAGGGGACACCCCCCCCCCCCACTTCTGCCAACAGCGTGGGCACGAGGGCTCACACCCATACCCCATGAGCAGGTAGATCAGGATGGTGACGGAGAGGAAGACGCCTCGATGGGAGGAATGTCGGCAGAGGAACAGCACGAGATAGCACAGGAGGCTGAGGAGCACAACCCAGACCATGTGCAGCTGGAAGAAGTGGTAGAGACTGAAGAACCCTCCTGCCACGGTGCTCGCGTGCTTCAGGTAGGATGGCAGCCCTTCCGGTGAGAGAGACGGAGAACAAGAAAGGGAGGTTGGGTGGGCTGGCAACAAGGGGAGGGCAACCTGAGCAGAGGGCACAGCCTGGGCAAAGGCCTAGAGGTTGGAATGTGGTGGGCTTGCAGGGGGCTCAAAGCAGGTGTTGAGGAGCTGGAGAGGTGGCAGGGCCTGGATTTATTTGTTTATTTTTACTGATTGATTTGAGAGAAAGAGAGAGAGAGAAACATCGATGTGTTATTCCACTAATTTATGCATTCATCGGTTGATTCTTGCATGTGCCCTGACTGGGAACTGAATTGCAACCTTGGCATATCGGGAAGATGTTCTAACCAACTGCGCAACCCGACCAAGGCCCAATCCCGGGTTTAAAGAAAAGGAACATCTCTAAAGGACATGTGGGAACCCTGGGAGAAAGGTGAGTATCAACTGATATTGGGTAATATTATTGCATCCAGATTAGATTTCTTGAGGGGTGATGGTTGCGGCTGTGGTTGTTGGGGGAAGTTGTCCTTTTTGGGGGAACACACTGATGCATTCGGGGTGAAGTGTCAGCAGGTTATTCAAATGATTTAGAAAGATGATAGATAGATAGATAGATAGATAGATAGATAGATAGATAGAACGAACAGGCTAGTGTGGGAAGATGCTGACCATTGGGAATCTGGTAATGCATATAATGGGTGTTCATTGTATTATTCTTTCAATTTAACTTTAGTAACCGAAATATTGCAAAGTGATAAACCGAAGAAAAAAATAAACATCCATTTAAAATAAAAATAGAATGTAGAACTTTTGAGTGTCAGATTCCCAAAATTCTCAGCATCCTATAGGGACCTTGGGAACTTAGAGTCTTAGCATTTGGATGTAGGCTTGCTGTGAATGTGGAAACATTCCAGAATTCCAGCATTCAGAAATCTCATCATGCCCTGATTCTAGAAATCCATATTGCGAGCATTTTGGAAGCCTGGAATGTGAAAATTTCAACTTGTCAGCTCCCCAAACCCTATAGTGTGGTACTCTGGGATTCCATAACCCTTTGACACCAGCATTGCTGAATCTTATCACGTTGGGATGTAGACATTCCAGGTTGCCAAAATCCAAGAACCTCAGCTTTCCAGAATCCTAGAACCCAGGAATACTAAAAGGCATGGCTTGGCATGGCTGGATGTGGCTTGGCATGGTATGGCTGGGCATAGTAGGATGTGGTGTGGTAGCATGGTGCTTTGCCTGGTGGGAGGGGGTGGGCTGGACGTATTGGCGCCTGGCTTGGCATGGCAAGATGCGGCAGGATAAGGTGTGGCTTGGTATGGATGAATGTGGCAGTGTGATATGGCCTGGCATGGCGCATAGTGGGGCAGGCACTTACCGAGCCTCCAGAAGAGGCGGCAGGCGAGGCAGATGGCAAGGAGCAGCCAGATCTGGTCAAGGCCCTGCTGGGCAGTAGGCAGGAGACAGCCCTGCAGCAGCTGCTGGAAAAATTCCTGGCGGCTGAAGGTGGCCATCGCAGCCCCTCACGGATGGATGGACAGATGGATAGACCTGTCAAAGTGGGGACACAGAGCAGGGATGTCCATGGGGCAGACCATGCTCAAGGCATAGACTTGAGCGCTCAGATTTCAGTTTGGGGCTGTCCAACCCATTTAGACACACAGTGCTGGGGGAGGGGGAGCTGGGAGAGGGTGTGGGTGTCAGGTACATCAGGTTGAGCCGCCAACTGTGCGTGTGTGAGCGTCCTGGGTGCACACACACAGCCCACGACCTGTGGTGAATGAAGGACCTGTGTCTCTCCTATGCTGTGAGGAGTCGGGGTCCGATGGGGAATGAATGGTGTACATTCCAGGCCGGTATATCAAATGGGGACGCTCTCTGGTTTCCAAGGTAGAGTCACTCTGTGTGGAGGGCAGAGAGGGAGATCCTGTGACACTTGGGGGCCGTGTGCATCTCTCCTTGTACGGATGTGAGGGGTGTCCTGTATCCCCTGCGTGCCCCATCTCACCCCCACCCGCCCACTCCTGGCCACCGAGAAAGCCCTGCCCAGGCCCCGGGACTTCAGGGAGGTGGTGGTGGTGGTTGGGGACAGAGCAGAAGGGGGAGTCTGAAAGGTGATGGAGAGGGGACCCAAAGAACACGCGCTGCAGATCGGTGCGGGGAGGCCGTCTCAGGATGGGAGCGGAGGAGCCGCGCGCGCACTCCTGTGACCTACCTGGCAGGAAGGAAGCTGCGGTCCCGGGGACCGGGGACGCACTGCCGCCGCCACCGTCGCCTCCTCCTCCGGGCAGCCTCCCCCGCAGGCCGCAAGGCCGGGACCAGCTGCGGCTTGGAGAGCAGCGCGGCGAGCGGGCCCTTTAAATCCCGGGGAGGCCCGGCCGGCCAGCTCGGCCAATGAGAGGGCAGGAGCGGGGCGGGGCCGGCAGAGGAGGTGGGAGGCGGGAGGGTCGAGGGAAGGAGGAGCGGGAGGTTGAGAGGAGCGGGGTGCTGCGGGGGACCTTTGCGCCCGCACCTTTCGGGCCCTGAGTGTTGCAGCCCCTGATCATTCCCGTCCGGCGGTGTCGGGCCGGCCAAGATCCAACGCCTCAATGATCAGATTCCCAATCCTTGGGAGCCGAGATGGGAAAGATGGGGGGAGGGAGGAGGGAGAGCCCCTCACCTTGACTGTTCACCCACGCACGTTCTCGCGCGCAGTGCCGCCTTGGTTCACAGATGGGCAAAGGAACCGAGGTCTGTCCTGCCCCATCCTTCGAGGGAACTACAGGCATTTCCAATCCTCTCCACCCGCAGGGACGGGCCCGAAACATTTCTTCGTATTGACTGTGTCACCGAGGAACACCAATTAGGCGCCTGGGTTCCCCCGGGGGGGGGGGACTCCTTGGCTGGTCGTTGAGAACTGATTTGCTTGCTTCATTTCCCAGCCCGTAGTTCTTCGCCTCGCACTGAGGGTGACCCCAGCAAGGAGTGCGTGAACCAGGAGGCTAGTTCGGAGCATCCGACGGATCCGGAGCATTTCTGAAGCTTGTACAGCGTCCCCAACACTGCCCCAACCCAGGATTGACGCTGCACCTGCTGTCTGCCTCCCTTACCCCGCAGTGTCTGGGCACCCCACTCGGTCCCTAGGCTGATGAAGGGCCTATTTTTCCAAAGGAACATTGGCTGCGCAAGCACTGCGTGCTCAGCTACGATGGGGAAAGGAGAAGGAAGCCCAGATCAAGCTGGACCCCGCCGTCACCTGAGGAGCTAAGGAAAACAGGCTCTAATCAGATTAGTGCTTGCCTGTATGGAGCTGGGCAAGTCATGCCCACTAACCGGGCTTTGGTGTCCCTTTCTCTTAAACAAAAGAATGGGATTAGCAGTTCTTTGCTTGGAAATAGCGGTGGCAATGGAAGAGAAATGTGTCTTTAAAACAAATGTTAACGTGAAGTTAAATGGAGTTTTAACTCATGAGTTAATATTCATGTATCACAAGCAAAATAATTGAATCCAGTCATTATGAATAAACTGCATAGACCAGATTCACCAATGCTAATCCCTCTTCTTCTTATTTATTTCTCTTCTTTTTTGCTAATTCCTTTCCTTAACAGCAGAGTGCAGGCCATAAATTTTAGAAATTAGACTTCATTCTTATTTTTTTTTTCTATTTTCAGACATACTCAAGTAGAGTCAACAATGACCCACCGCACATGCCAGAAATATTTCCCTTAATTGCAAGTCTTGGTATTTAAAACGGAAAGATCCTTTACTCTATGCCTCACTGAGCTTCACAGACTTGATTGTTTCATTCTAGTCTTTTGATGTGTGTGATAAAGAACTAGTATCTAGATTCTGGGATGTATAAAGCACATCTACAAATCAATCAGAAGAGGACAAACACTACACTAGAAAATGGACAGTGGATATGAACAGGGAATTCACAGAAGTCCCCAGAAATGGCCAATATGTATAACCTATGAAAAGATAACTCATTCTTTTTCGTTATCAGGGAAATGCAAAATTAAAACAACAATTAGATACATGTCACATCTACTAGAAGTGGTGTTTCATATTTTTGTCACTGGAGCTTAGTAGAGAGTGGCACTCAATAAATATCTTTCAAATTGGATAGGCTTTGTGGTCTTCTGCATTATGGTTTCTGGGGCATTTTAAATGGTCTCTCCATAATTAAAGAGATGCAAATGAATACAATGAGATCACATTTTTCATTTATTAGATTGGCAAAAATTGCCAAGCCTCATAATAACCACGTTGTATCTATCTATTTATCTATATCCCTATCTATATATTTTCCTAAACTGTTTGATCGTAGTTGTAGACACGATGGCCTTTTAACTAAATAGTTAAGTATGAATTTCCTAACAAGGACATTTTCTTACATTCTTACCAGCAGTGTATGAGGGCTCCAATATCTCCACATCCTCAACACTTGTTATCTGACTTTTTCATTCTAGCCATCCTAGTGGGTGAGCCAGTAATGGCCCTCTATAGGAAAAGGAAATCCTGGGTCATGTGCTGCATGCTGTTATCAGGTCTTTTCAGCCTCCCTCAGTCGGAACAATGCCACACTCTTCCCTTAACTTTCATGATCTCCAGGTTTTCAAAAAAAGTCACAGGCCAATTATTTGGAAGAATGTCCTTCAATTTTGGGTTATCTGATATTTCCTCAGGGTTAGATTTGGATTCTGCATTTTTGGCAGGAATTCCAAAGAAGTGACCTGTGTTTTTCTTAGTGTGTCCGGAGGCACAAGGTATTGGCTAGGTCCCAAATTGTTATTAGCTTTGGTGATTTGATTAAGGTCGCATCTTCCAGGTTTCTCCACTGTCAATGTACTATTTCCCTTTGTAATGAATAGGTATCTTGCAGGGACATACTTTGAGACTCTGTAACTCTCCTGTTTTTCTTCAAACTTCCACTCACTAGTTTAGCATCCTTGGTGATTCTTGCCTGAAGCCATGACTACGATTATGGTGGTCAAAGGATGATTTTCTTTTACACGTACAGTGGGATTTTACTGTAAGGAAGAGCTTTCCTTTCTCCCCCACGTATTTATTTATACATTTGTTTATTTGTATCAGTATGAGACTCATGAATTCTTCTTTTATTTTTTTTATTTTATGAATTCTTCTTTTAATTTACAGGTTAAAGTCAGTTGCTTTATTTATTAATAAAATAGTTTAACCCTGCCGGTGTGGCTCAGTGGTTGACTGTTGACCTATGAACCAGGAGGTCACGGTTTGATTCCCCATCAGGGCACATGCCAGGGTTGTGGGCTCGATCAGGAGGTAGCCGATCAATGATTCTCTCTCATCATTGATGCTTTTCTCTCTCTCTCTCTCTCTCTCTCTCTCTCTCTCTGTTCCTCTCTGAAATCAATAAAAATATATTAAAAAAATAAAAGTTGTTTAATTGAGGTATAATTAACATACCATAAATTTCACCTGAGGTAGTTGTACAATGCTCAGATTGTTCTAGATGTGGCCAGTGGGAGTCCCCTCAAGTTGGCTCCCGTGTCCTTTTGGCATACCTCCATCATTTTTGAGCCTATCTTTCCTTTAGATTACATCAGGGTGTTTCAGGCTCATCTTGTACTTTCCCAGTTCTGGTCCTGGAGTCAGCCATCTCCCCCAAGAAGCCTTGTTTCCTTTCAGTGAAGAATGGCATCCAGGAAACCAAGATCTGGGCACTAGAAGTACTTACTGCTTCTGCAGTGTGGCTGATTCCAGGCTCTCTCAGTGGACAGAGTTAGGATGTATGTGTAATCTCCTATATATGTACCATATGTAGCGAAACCGTCTACACATATGTATGTAAATGCATCCACACATCTATCTTATATGTATATCTACTTATATATAAAAATCCATGAATTCCTATTGATATCTATAATACCAATCCCATACTAGGGTGTTCATCATAGCTTTTCCCTTTTCTGTATTTGTAACTCCATTCTCCAACAGTGAGAAACCTAATTCTCATTATCCACAAGAATTTTACTTATTTGTCAATCCTAGGTTACACATTCAGTAGTTTCAGATTCATGCCCTAGCTGGTTTGGCTCAGTGAATAGAGCGTCAGCCTGCGGACTGAAGAGTCCCGGGTTCTATTCCAGTCAAGGGCACATGCCTGGGTTGGGGGCTCAATCCCCAGTAGGGGGCATGCAGGAGGCAGCCGATCAATGATTCTCATCATTGATGTTTCTCCTTGGTGTTTCTATCTCTCTTTCTCCCTCTCCCTTCATCTTTGAAATAAAAATATATATATATTAAAAAAAATAGTTTCAGATTCACTACCCATACCACTATAGAAGACAAATCTACTAACTAGAGGTCAATATTTGTTACAGTCCTTCTTGTCTTTAACCTGATGAACACCATGATCAAAAGTTACTTGGGTTAGTTCTTCCCATTCCCTTTGAGTGAGGCTGTGTTTAAAATGCAATTAAGGTTCATCTGTTTCTGATTGTGTTCTGTTTTAGGATTCCCCCTTCCCATCCTTGTTATTTTTATTTTTTTTAGTCTGTGAAACATGAACATGGTTTCAAAAGTCAGAACTATTCCAACAAGTAAACTCAGTATCCCTTTGTTCCTTCTAGTCTGCTCCCACCCAGTGCCTCTAGGCAACCAGGCTCAATAGTTGCTGGTTTATCCTTCCTTTGTTTCTTTTTGTAAAGATAAGCAAATATACGTGTTTTCTTGTTAATCCTCACCAAGGATATTTTTTCCATTTTTTTTTTTTTTAGAGAGACTGGAAAGAAGTGGGGGAAAGAGAATCATCAATGTAAGAGAGACATATCAACTGGTTGCCTCCTGAACCGCCCTGACTGGCATTGGGGATTGAACCTGCAACCCAGGTAAGTGCCCTTGACTAGGAATCTAACCTGCGACCCTTTGGTGCACAGGCTAGTGCTCTAACCACTGATCAGCACTGGCCAGGGCACTTATATCATCTTGGTTTCTACATGAAGGCTTGTATACTATAGATACTGGTGAGCATTTTGCTTTTATCCCGCCCCCCCTCACTTAACCGTATGTTCTGGAAACCACTCCTCATCAGTTCATAGTTTTCTTCCATTGCTGTGTAGGATTCCATTGTGTGAATGTATCACAGTTTATTCAACCACTGCCTACGCCTAGGAACTGACATTGTTGCCTTCCCTCCACCCCACCCCCCAATTATCAGCCAAGCTACAATGAATAAACTTGTGCATATGTATTTTCACATTGTTGGAAGTTTATCTTTAGGGCAAATTGCCAGGAGTGGGATTGCTGGGACAAAAGAGAAACACATATTCATTTTTGTTAGATGACAAATTCCCTTCCATTGGGGTTATAAAAAGGACATTTTAAAAAGCACAAAGAAGAAAAGCTGCTATTCATAACAAAAACCAAACAGTCTTTCTTGCTGCCATTTAGTAGTCCATGTTGGTTTTAAGATTGAGGGATTTAACTTTAAAAAGACTGGCTTTTACAGAGTGATTACATTTCACCAACATTGTTGGAACCTCTGTCGGTGGTTACACCCTCCCCCCAACAACCTAAATTCTGCCATCAGAATCGCCCATTTCGCGGAGGCAGAAACTGAGGTCACATATAATAAGCCACAGGAGGGGCCACCTACGGACTGGGATCTGTGATTCAAACCTTGTCTGTCTGGGCTACATCAAGGCAGATGGCCCTCCTAGGCATGTCAGAGCTCTAGGCTCCTCTGCTCCCTTCCTCGTATAGGTGTGTATTCATCAAGCATTGGTTTCTAACATTGAAAAGGGATCTTTCTAAAAAAGGAGGTTAGAGAGTAAGCATTTGTTTCTTTGTGGGATCCCAGGCTTCCCAGAAAAATCTGATCCAGAAAATCTGGGAAAGAGCAAAGCAGCCCCCACATCCAGGAGCTGGCCTCCCACTCACAGCTAGACCTTGGTGTCTTCCTGCTGAACATGAACAATTGTATCGACCATCAGCTTCAGACAAGACCACTCTGCGATTGGGATAGATCGAGATAAAAGCAAGACCACTCCATAATCACATCTGAATACCGATAGAACACAAGCATTGTTCCAGCCACACAAATGACCAGCTGACCCTGCCACACAGAACTTATCTGTAATCATCCAGAGGAATAAACCTCCCTTTTTAGAAAGATCCCTTTTCAATGTTAGAAACCAATGCTTGATGAATACACACCTATACGAGGAAGGGAGCAGAGGAGCCTAGAGCTCTGACATGCCTGGGAGGGCCATCTGCCTTGAATGGAGACCTAGGATGGGAAGGAGATCTTCTTTCCTCCTGGGCTGCCTTTGTACCGTTAGGTCCACTGCGTACTTGGAAGTCTCCCCGGAGCCCTCCCGGTCCTTTTCTCACGCTGCCCTAAATTCTACCATTAGATTAATCTCGCCATTTCCAGGTATTCCTTTTGTCAACTCAGCACCCCTTCCTCTTCTATTAAACACCACCCTCCATTTTCTTCTGGTGACACACCTCACCCCACATGTAGTTCCTATGGGACTAACTCCCCCCAGCCCTTTTCCAAAACTCTAGGAGGTGTCCCTTGACTAGCATAGTTGATAGAGCAATCTGTCATCCCATCCACAGAGCCAGGAGTGGGTATGTGACCCAAGCCCGGCCACATGACCTATAAAACTGACACTACAGGGAAAGAGGTGTTTCTATATTTTGGGGCTCCTAGCTGTTCAGGGGAAGGTGAGGTGGCCCAACATGATGGGCAGCCATCACATGAGAAGAGCCTGCTGAGGGTGAAGCTGTCAAAAAGTAGAACCCACTTCCAGGGAAAGATAGGGTTCTTAGATGTGGGGTGCATACCCCATGCTCACTCTGCCTTGGTCTCTTCAGTTACCTAAGTCTCTTTTTCTTCAGCTGGTTTAATCTGTGCTTCTGTCACTTACAACCCCTAAATCCCTGAAGAATACATCCATCTTCCCACCTTCGCATGTCCCGGTGGAGTTATTTGCTCATTTTATTTACTTATTTATTTATCCAGTTATTTTATTTTATTTGCTCATTTTAAATGTTGGTCCTCTGAGGTCACAGAAATGCCACAGCCAGGAGTCAGTTCCAAGGGCTGGAAGGGACCCCTCAGGCCTGGAATCCACCACTCTGGTACCTACAAGGTTCTCAGGCAGGCCTTCTTCTTCACTAGCCAAGAAACTTGGGAACATGGGCTCCTGGCCAACTCTGCCTTTCAGCCTACACTGAGTGGCCAGATGATGATGATCTCTGAACGCATAATAATCTGGCCACTCAGTGTATATCCTATATAATAAAAGGCTAATAGGCAAATTGTCCCCTCGGCCAGGAGTTCCACCAGCAGGCAGGCCAGCCAACTGCCCATGTCCCCTCCCCCTGGCCAGGCTGGCCGGACCCCAGTCATGCACGAATTCATGCACTGGGCCTCTAATATATATACACACTGAGTGGCCAGATTATTATGATCTCTGAACGCATAATAATCTGGCCACTCAGTGTATTTAGGTGACTTCTGGTGGTATGGAGGGGAGTGCCTTTCCCTTACTTGTCTTCTCTGGTTTGTCTCCAGAAGCAGAGCCTTGATTGGGAGACCTTCAGCTTCCAGCTGTTACTGGTATGTTCTCAGAGACCATCTATTTTTCCCTAAAAGGTGGCTGCAGAGGCCCTCAGCAATTCCCAGCTCTAAAGTGCAGATGGAGAAACCAAGGCCCTTAGAAATGACCCCCTCCCCCCACCCGCCCCACAGTTACCTGTAAGGAATTCACTTTTCCTTATCCTCCTCCCCCTTTGTCCTCCAGGTCCCAGGATCCCCTGGGTGGGAGCATGGGAGTGCCAGAGAGAGCAGGTGGGGCATAACCTTACTGGCCAGGGACCTGACCCCCTGATCCATCACCCAGGAAGCGCTTGCTGAGTGTCTTAGCCAAGGATGGAGCACTTGGCTCCTCCTGGGCCAGCATCTGGAAGGAGTCACAAGCATCCTTTCCCAAATGTCTGCCTCTGGGAATTCTGCAAAGTGAACAGACCTAATGACTGACAGCTGGTATTTATTGAGTGCTTACTGTATACTGAGCTATGTAAAGAGCTTTACATCCACTATGTCATTTCATCTTCTCCACACCACGGTCAGGCAGGAACCATATTACATGCATTTTATTGGTAATGAAACTGAGGAGGCCCAGCAGTTGAAACAACCCACCCCAGAATAAAGCCCTTCCCACAGGTGTCACCAGCACAGGGTCCAGGATGGCAATGGGGCATTTCAGCGCCTAAATAAACCCACCCAAACTACCACTGGAGGTGGGGAGCTGTCTGTGTCTTGGATCTGAATGGAGGCACAGAACAAAGGGTGGGGACCAATGTTTGAGGCCAAAGGGGTCATTCCACATCCTCAGAGTGGGGGGATGTGTCACAGCTCCCCATTCCACATCCTGTGCAAAGCACAGCCCCCTCCCTCCAGGAGCAGGGCAGAGTCCAGAATGGTCTGGATTAAGCTCTGTCTCCCAGTCCCAGCCCCTGAGATTCCCTTGAAGCAAGTCTCCTCCCTCTCAGTGACCTCCGCTATACTATGAGCTGGTAGATGAAGTTAAAGGATAACTCCCCAAATGATAACATCACTGCTCATACAAATGCAAAATGCACATGCATCAAAGGTCTTTTATTAATGAAAGAACTGGCAAGATGTCAGCAATTCTTGGAGGAAAATCTGCAGAACAGATACATGTATAGGCTACCCTGATCCTGAAATGAATTTGCCAATAGATGCACTAGAACCGTGGTCGGCAAACTGCTGCTCGCGAGCCGCATGCGGCTCTTTGGCCCCTTGAGTGAGGCTCTTCCACAAAATACCACGGCGTGGGTGAGTCTATTTTGAAGAAGTGGCGTTAGAAGAAGTTTAAGTGTAAAAAATTTGGCTCTCCAAAGAAATTTCAATCGTTGGACTGTTGATATTTGGCTCTGTTGACTAATGAGTTTGCCGACCACTGCCCTAGACTATTTATAATCATCTTTTCTACAGGACAGAATAAAATGTATCTCTACAGGACCAAATGCATTTGCATGTTTACGAATGGGAATTGTCAGCCCTGCACATGTTAACTCTTGTCTGTTCAGGCCCAGAGACAGATGAGCTGGGTCGGCTACACATCAGCATTCCATTTGAAGGGACACCTGGGGCTAGTTCTGTCCCGTTAAAAGCCTTTCAGAGTCTTTCCCGACAACGCACAGGACTGGTCTAGACAATGGCTGAGACTTTTCCGGCTCAGAGGCACCCTGGGCTGAGGCGTGCCCAGCCCTCAGACTGTGACCACGTTCTGACTCATCTCCTGACTTCTTTGCCTTTAAAGACCTGGACGCTGAGGGGCGCCACTAGCTTGCTCAGTAGTGCTTTGGTGAACTTCAGAAAAAGAGGCCCCTTCCTCCTGAGGGATGCAGCCCTAAGTCAGAACAAGAGGGATGCAAGAGGGGGCCCAGGCTGCATTTCTGTCCCCCACTCTCCCCCTGGGCCGGGCATTCTTTGTCAGGGCACAGCCTGTGCAACTAGTGGCCTGCTGCCAGATAGCCACAGTCAGCGGTGACTAAAAGAAAGTCATTGGTCTGGGGTTGAGGTGGGGGCACAGATAGGTCCTGACACTGCACCCGAGGGGATTTTGGGGTGGAAGCTAGGCAGGGCTGGGGTGCTGAGGCTGGAAGGAGAGACCCCACTGCCCTCTCCAAACCTGCTCTACCGCTGAGTCAGACTTGGAATTCAGGAGCAGCAGTCACCCCTTGTTCAACCAGAGCCTGTGTTTCCCCTGCGGCACCCCAGTGGGTTGGTGGGGGACCGGGGCTAGTGGTGGAGGTGCCCCCTCCTAGTCCAGGTTGTGCCTGCACCAGGTCTGGCCTACCTGCTGCTGCTGGGCCAGTGGGCATGGCTCCCCCAGCCCATTTCGAAGCGTTGTCCCTGGAGGCAGGGTGTGAGGACTCAGAGGTGGCAGAGGAGCAGGAGGGGGTCCAATCTTGGGGAGTAGCCACCTGTCTGCTCACTACCTGTGAGCTACTCTTTTAGGTTAGATGCTTCCCTGGGCTTCGGCTGCAGACAGGCGAGCTATTTGGCAATAAAGAGTACTGAGGCCGAAACCGGTTTGGCTCAGTGGATAGAGCGTCGGCCTGCGGACTCAAGGGTCCCGGGTTTGATTCTGGTCAAGGGCATGTACCTTGGTTGCAGGCTGGATCCCTGGCCCTGGGCTTGTGCGGGAGGCAGCCAATCGATGTCTCTCTCTCACATTGATGTTTATCTCTCTGTCTCTCCCCCTCTCTTTCACTTTCTCTAAAAAATCAATGGAAAATGTCCTCAGGGGAGGATTCCCAACAATACCAAAAGGAAAAGGAAAGTAAGAGTCCTGAGGCCTAGAAAGGGCAGGTGGCTTACCCTAGGGCCTAGGCCTCTGTGGCCCAGGGAATCTTCCTAAGTGTAGGCTACCTGTTCCAGGGACAGAGAGACAACTCCCCTGCCACCAACCCCCATTCATCTCTGGGACCCTTTCAAGCCTGGACACTCGGGCACCTCTCTCAGCCACAAGCAGCTTCCTGACCCAACACACTGCTGTCCCACTTCCAGGCCTTTGCCTTCTGAGTTTTCCTTGCCTTGACTTCTGTCTCCCTACTCCCATACCTGCGTGTCCAGGCTCCCCATTCCATTGCTATGGGCTCCCCTCCCTCCGCCCCCGCCCCCCCTCCCCCAGGAAGCCTCACTGGAGGCTCTTCTCCGTGCTCTGAGCAGTTTCCTGGCACCTCTGCGTCATATGGTGGTGACTTACAAGCATTGCTCATCTCTCCTGGAGTCTGGAGTCTGGCCACATGGTCTCTGGGTTGCGACAGAGCCCAGTGCAGTGCTCAAGTCAGGGGCATCGTGTTGAATGAAGAAAGGGGCATTTCCCAAGCTCCACTTTTGTCCCAAGTATCAAGGTTTGAGAAAAGGAAAGTGGTCCTGACTTCCACTCCTCTGGCTCTGTGGAAACCTGGGTTCTTAGAGGAAGTGCAGTCCTTGGTTTTCCTTACTGTCCCAGCCAGGTGCAGGTGGAAGTGAAGCTACACACCCATCCCCCGACACAGCCACACATGCATGCACAGATGTCATATGTGGGCCCCCAAGGAGACACGTGCACGGACACCAAGATCCAAGACCACAGACAGGCACATCTGAACACATGACCATACCCATGCATGGGCCCCTGGGGATACACATACATCCATGCCCTGACCCAGGCCCAGGTGCACATATTTTACATGTTGAAACCATGCACATACACACATGCACGGGTACCCAGAGTTACACATGCATAGATACGGAGGCCCAGGCCTATGCGCACACCTAATCCACACATAAACATTCATACAGGGTCCATGTGCACAAGCACCCAGACCCAGGCCCATGGACAAATATGCACTTGTGTGCGCACACACATTTATGAGCACCTAGGGGTACATGTGCACAGATGCCCAGGCCTGAACCCATGGATACACCTGTACTCTGCACACATACACATTCATGGCTGCCCAGAGGTCCCTGTGCAAAGACACCACGGTCCAGACTACTGGATGCTTGTGCCTTCATGCACACACATGTGTGCTTTCATGAGCCCCCCCCGCCCGGGGACATGAAAATACCCATAGAAATACCTGCACCCATGCCACACACATGCCCAGGCACAGGCTCTCAGGAGTACATGTGTACCGATACCCAGGCTCAGCCATGTGTGCACCTGTTCCCTCACATCTTCCCCTCCAACTAGACAAATGGACACCCATTGTTGTTATGAATTTTCCCTTCTTTCACTCGAATGCCTGCTTCCCTCACACATGGCTGAGATATCTTGAAGTCAGATCTGAACCTGAGAGGCAATATGTTAGTCTGCTCAGGCTGTCATAACAAAATACCACAGACTGAGTGGCTTAAACAACAAACATTTATTTCCTCATCGACCTGGAGGCTGGAAGTCCAAGATCAAGATGCCAGCAGGGTTGGTTTCTGGTGAGGACTCTCTTCCAGGCTTGTAGACGGCCACCTTTCTACTGTCTTCACATGGCCTTTCCTCTGTGCATGTGTGTGAGGAAAGAGCACACTGGTATCTCTTCCTCTTCTTATAATGCCACTGGTCCTATCAGATTAGGGGATATATACTCTTTTTAAAAAAATATATATTTTATTGATTTTTTACAGAGAGGAAGGGAGAGAGATAGAGAGTTAGAAACATCGATGAGAGAGAAACATCGATCAGCTGCCTCCTTCACACCCCCTACTAGGGATGTGCCCGCAACCAAGGTACATGCCCTTGACTGGAATCGAACCTGGGACCTTTCAGTCTGCAGGCTGACACTCTATCCACTGAGCCAAACCGGTTTCGGTGATATGTACTCTTATGACATCACTTAACCTTTATTACCTCCTTAAAAGCCTATCTACAAATGCAGCCACTAGGGGGTTAGTTAGGGCCTAACATGAATTTTGAGAGAACAGAGTTCAGGTCCTAACAGTCAATAAACAAAGCACTACCTTTAAAAAAAAAATCCTCACCTGAAGACACTCCCTGCATTGATTTTCAGAGAGAGTGGAAGGGAAGGAGGAGTAGGGGGAAAGAGAAACATTGATGTGAGAGGGCCACATCAATTGGTTGCCTCCTGCACCCGCTGACCAGGGCGGGGGATCGAACCTGCAACCTGAGACCTTTCTGTGCACAGGCCAACCCTCCAACCACTGAGCAACACCAGCCAGGGTAACAAACCCCTACCTTGAAGAACTTCAGGATGCTCAAGGCGTCTCCTTTTCCTTAGGTGCATTCCTGAGACATGTCTGTGCAGACACCACACAGAGAGGAGAAATAACAACAGGCATGATCACCACCCTCTTGTACACATAGAATTCTTTATTGCTTGCAAAGTATTGCACTTAAAAAAAGGTCATGTTTATTGAGGCATATTTTACATACAGTAACTTTTCCCTTTGTAGCATACAGTTCTCTGAGGCTTGACAAACAAAAATAGTTGGTTAACTGCCACCAAAAATAGGACACAGAACAGTTCTCTCACTTCAAAATACTTCTTTTTTTTTTCATCTGAGGATATGTTTATATAGAAGAGGAGAAGGAGGAGGTGAAGGAGAAGGAGGAGGAGGAGGAGGAGGAGGAGGAGGAGGAGGAGGAGAGAGATTGTGTTGTAGACACCCCTGTGGGTTGAGAATGACTAGGGTGTGGTACCCCTTAGGTTACAAAGACTGGGAAATGGACACCCATTGTTGTTACACAGTTTGAAGAATTGACAAACCTGTGGTCAAACTGACTGGGGCATGTATACTTTTGGGGTGACACAGACTGGGTTATGGACAACCTGGGGCCGCACACAATGGAAAGTAGTCATTTCTGTCACCACAGACTGGGGTGGAAACACTCCAGGAGCCACTCAGACTGAAGCACTCCACTGAGGACACACGGTCTGAGGTCATGTGTACCTCTGTGGGCAAACTGACTCTGGTATGGGAAGTTCTGAAGTCACACAGAGGGGTGTGGACACTCCTGGAGTCATAGTCAGGGCTGGGCAGATGGAGAGGGGTGCACCTGAGGTCAGAGACGGCCTGGGCCAGACTGGTTCCTCCTGGGCCACACACACGGGAGTGTAGACACCACTGGGTCACACAGATTGGAGATTAGACATTGCTCCTGTCACAGCTACTTGCATGTGCATACTTTGGATGTCAAACAGATGGGGGCGGAACAACTAGGGACATATAGCCTGAGGCGAGTACACTCTTGAGGTCGAGAAGGCTGTGTTTATGTTCCTGGAAATTGAGATGTGAACACTCCTGTGACAGAGATGGGAGTGTGCTCACTCCTGGGACCTCATAGACTGTAGTGTTGACACTGCTGGATTCTTACAGTCATGGGCATGGATACTCCCATGGTCACAGAGTCTTCTGTGTGGACTCTTCAGTCATGTCTTCCTTATTGTCACAATGACTTGGGTGGGAAGAATCCTGGGTTAACACTCCGTGGTGTGTCCCCCAACCCAAGGGTTACAGAGACTTGGTATGGACACTCCTAGGGTCACACAGTCAGGTACAGAAACAATTAGGGTCACAGAGTGGGATGTAGGGAATCTTGATGTCACTGGACTGGGGTTTGGACGAAGAAGGTGTGTGGTTTTTTTTTAAAATATGTATTGATTTTTTTTTTAGAGAGGAAGGAAGGGAGAGGGAGAGAGAGATAGAAACATCAATGAGAGAGAATCATTGATCAGCTCCCTCTTGCAACTCCGGCATGTGCCTTGAGCAGGAATCGAACTGGTGGCCTCTTGGTTCCAGGGTCGATGCTCAACTGCTGAGCTACACCGGCCAGGCAGAAAGTGAGTTTCAAAAGATATGGAAGTGAGCCTGGGCTGGCGTGGCTCAGTGATTGAGCGTTGACCTATGAAGGAGGTTACAGTTCAATTCCTGGTCTGGGCACATGCCCGAGTTGTGGGCTCAGTCCCCAGTAGGGGGCGTGCAGGAGGCAGCTGATCAATGATTCTCTCTCATCATTGATGTTTCTTTCTTTTTTAAAAAATATATTTTTATTGATTTCAGAGAGAAAGGGAGAGGGAGATAGAAACATCGATGATCAGAGAGAATCACCGATTGGCTGCCTCCTGCACATCCCCACTGGGGATGGAGCCCACAACCTGGGCATGTGCCCTGACTGGAATCGAATCAGGGACCCTTCCGTCCACAATCCGAAGCTCTATCCACTGAGCCAAACCAGCCAGGGCTCATCATTGATGTTTCTATTCTCTCTCCCTCTCCCTTCCTCTCTGAAATCAATGAAATATATTAAAAAATAAAAAAGATATGGAAGTGAGTTGCAGAAACCGGTTCTGTCCAGGTAGCTGATGAGTTTGTGAGCTCCTGTTTGCTAAACTATAGAAATTCAAGACTGCAGTCAAGACAGGCTATCTGACATTTCCTTAAGAGAAGGGATTTAACATAAAAATTGTTCTGTGGAACCCTTTGACATCTAGTTAAATCTGTGGACCTCTTTTTTTAAAAAAAATTAAATCTTTATTTTTGAAAGTATTACATATGTTCCCTTCCCCCCCCATTAACCCCTTCTAGCCCCCCATCTTGCCCCAGGCCTTCACCACCTTATTGTCTGTGTCCATGGGTTATGCACATATGCATACAAGGTCTTTGGTTGATCTCTCCCCACCCACCCACCCTCCCCTGCCTTCCCTCTGAGATTCCACAGTCTGTTCTATGCTTCTATGTCTCTGGATCTATTTTGTTCATGTTTATTTTGTTCATTAGATTCCACATATGAGTGAGATGATGTGATCTTGCCTTTCTCTCACTGGCTTATTTTGCTTATCATAATATTCTCCAGGTCTGATCTGTGGACCTATTAAAAGAATATATATATTTTTAAAAATATATTTTATTGATTTTTTACAGAGAGGAAGGGAGAGGGATAGAGAGCTAGAAACATCGATGAGAGAGAAACATCGACCAGCTGCCTCCTGCACACCCCTTACTGGGGATGTGCCCGCAACCAATGTACATGCCCTTGACCGGAATCGAACCTGGGACCTTTCAGTCCACAGACCGACACTCTATCCACTGAGCCAAACCGGTTTCAGCTAAAAGAATATTTTAAAAAGCATACACATGCAGCCCTGGCCAGTGTGATCAGTGGTTAGAGTGTCCACCTGCTCACCAATGGGTTGCGGGTTTGATTCCTGGTCTTGGTTGGGGCATGTGCAGGAGGCAACCAACCAATGTGTCTCTCTCACATTGATATTTCTCTCTCTCTCTCCCCCTCCCTCTCTACCTTACACTCTCTCTAAAAATCAATGGAAAAAATATCCTTGGGTGGAGAATTCACACACACACACACACACACACACACACACACACACACACACACAAAGCATGCACATGCAAAAACACACTCAGATACAAAAAATTACTATGAAACCAATTGAATAGTACAGGGGTTCCTCAAAAGGTTAAATAGCACTACCATATGATCCAGGAATCCCACTTCTTGTATTTATCCAAAGGAGATGAAAACACTATCTCAAAGAGATATCTACACCTCTATGTTCACAGCGGCATTATTCAAAACAGACAAGATACGGAAACAACCTATGTGTCTGTCGACGGATGAATTAATACAGAAAATGTAGTGTATGCATACAATGAAATACTAAAGCTGCATGTATGCCCATTCCACTCCTAAGAACTGACTGCTAGAATGTACAGCTATAAAAAAATGAAATCCTGTCATTTGTGACAATATGGATGGACCTTGAGGGTTAGGATTAGGGAGCTAAGTCAGACAATGACCAAAACCAGGTGATTTCATTTATATGTGGAATCTTTAAAAAATGAACTCAGAGAAACAGAGACCAGATTGGTGGTTGCCAGAGGTGGGGGTGGGGTAAGGGACATGGGTGAATGGTTAAAAGGTACAAACTTCCAGTTATAAATAAGTCATGGGGATGTAATGTATAGCATGGTGACTATCCTATATAATAAAAGGGTAATATGCAAATTAACCTAACGGCAGAATGACCGGTCGCTATGATGTGCGCTGACCACCAGGGGCAGATGCTCAATGCAGCAGCTGCCCCCATCCGGCAGGCCCCGATCGCCCGATGGGGAATGGTGAACCGGGGGTGGTGGCGGCAGACACAGGTGGCACCAGGCCAAGGCCCCCACCCTGCCAGTCACCCCATGACCCGCTTCGGGGGATGGGGCTGGCGAGTGGGCAGGAACAGCCAACCTCTTGGTCCCTCCCCCCAACCGGCAGGCTCTGATTGACTGATGGCGAATAGGGAACTGGAAGTGGGTGGCAGCGGGGGGTGGGGCCGGCAGCCAGGGAAGTTGGCCCTGATCTCAGGCCAGGCCTAGGGACTGTACCCCGTGCATGAATTTCATGCACTAGGCCTCTAGTAGTTAATAATATGGTATTGTGGCCCGGCCAGTGTGGCTCAGAGGTTGAGTGTTGGCCCATGATCCAGGAGGTCACGGTTCGATTTCCGGTCAGGACATATGCCTGGGTTGTCGGCTTGATCCCCAGTGTGGGGCGTGCAGGAGGCAGCTGATCAATGATTATCTCTCATCACTGATATTTATCTCTCTCTCTTCCTCTCCCTTCCTTTGAAATAAAAAACATATTAAAAAATAATATGGTATTGTGTATTTGAAAGTTGCCAAGAGAGATCTTAAAAATACCCATCAGAGGAAAAAAATTTAACTCTGTGAGGTGACATTTCACAATATACTATGTGGTGAACATTTCACAATATGCATACATACCAAATAATTATGTTGCACACTTTTTAAAAAAATATATATTCTATTTATTTTTTACAGAGAGGAAGGGAGAGGGATAGAGAGTTAGAAACATCGATCAGCTGCCTCCTGCACACCTCCTACTGGGGATGTGCCCGCAACCAAGGTCCATGCCCTTGACCGGAATCGAACCTGGGACCCTTGAGTCCGCAGGCCGATGCTCTATCCACTGAGCCAAACCGGTTTCAGCTATGTTGCATACTTTAAACTCATATGTCAATTATATCTCAATGAAACTGGAAAAATTATGACCATCCATATTAATTTTTTTAAATCCTCACCTGAGAATATTTTTTTAAAAATTTCTTTATTGATTAAGGTATCACATATTTGTCCTCATCCCCCCATTCCCATCCCACACCCCTCCCCACACATGCCCCCACCCCCCTGTTGTCCTTAACCACTGGTTAGGCTCATATGCATACACACAAGTCCTTTGGTTGATCTCTCCCCTTTATCCCCACCCTCTGAGGCCCGACCTGAGGATATTTTTTCCATTGCTTTTCAGAGTGGGAGAAACATCAATGTGAGAGAGAAACATCAACTGGCTGCCTCCCACACGCACCCCAACTGGGGATGGGGAGTGAACCTGCAACCCAGGTACATGCCCCTGCGGTGTTTGGGTCAACGCTAACCACTGTACACACCAGCCAGGGCTGCCGTCTATATTAAAATGAAACAACATTGGGATGTAACAATAGATGGCATTTTTATTAATACATCAAATGATAAGATATCCATAATTCCAATTAGTGACGAATGTGAACAATATTGCATGATGCCCATACAACCCTACTATAAAAATGAACTGATTTGATTTGGTTTGGCAGGAAAGTTGCAGGCACTGCTTTTATAATTATGATTTACTGCTAGAAGTTTATATTTGGGACTATAGCTAAATTTTAGTCATATTAGTGAAAATAAAGATGTACTATTTTCCTTCATCAAATTCATGGATACCCCTGGGAAGATTCAGAGAAGAGGCAAGATCTCAGTCAAGAACCCGTTGTGTAGTTCAAACGAACATTCCATGGTGTTTCTTTCCTGGCTGTGTTCCTGGTGGTCATTGCAGGTTCCCACTCGAAGCTTGTGTTCAGGGCCCAGTGACGAGATATTTGAAAAACAAGTTCATTAACACAAGTTCTGGCTCTCCTGACAGCAAACAGCTTCCAAGTTGTCGCAGACTGCCAGCTATTAAAAGGTTAAAGAAAAAGTTTTAAACAAAAACGCGTTTCCCCACTTTCTTCTACTTAATCATTGTCCACCCGGCTACTAACATTTTTGTGAAGTTTCCTCCCTACTTTTATTTTATTATTATTTTATTTTTTAAATATGTTTTTATTGATTTCAGAGAGGGAGAGGGAGAGACAGAAACATCAATGAGCATCAGATTGGCTGCCTCTTGCACGCCCCCTACTGGGGGTTGAGCCCACAACCCAGGCATGTGTCCTTGATGGGAATCGAACCTGGGACCTTTCAGTCTGCAGGCTGACGCTCTACCCACTGAGCCAAACCAGCTAGGGCTCCTCCCTACTTTTATTATAAACAGTGACATACAGAAAAATGCATAAAACACATATAAGTTCCGTTTAATGAGTAATAATAGGGTCTTATTTCATATAATCGTAGGATATTCATTCTTGTTGCCGATAATGCTCTGCCGTGAACAAACCATGATTTAATAAACCATTCTTTTTATTGATTTCAAAGAGGGAGAGATAGAAATATCAGTGATGAGAGAGACTCATTGATTGGCTGCCTTCTGCATGGCCCCTACTGGGGATGGAGCCCAAAACCCAGGCATATGCCTTGACTGGGAATCAAACCAGTGACCTTTTGTTTCCTGGGTCGATGCTCAACCGCTGAGCCACACCTGGCCGGGCTAACAATCTATTCTTCAGTTGATGGATGTTTGCACTGTTTCTAGTCCCGGGGTACTACAAATAGTGCCAACTAGGAAATTCTAGTACTTATTTATAAGCCATTGTCAGAAAGGGATGTTCCTTAACTTGAGGGCCTCAGGATGAGAAACTCCGGCACTGACAGGTTTAGCCCACTCTGCTACAGGTAAACTGCCCCCCCCCCCACTGCTCCCTTGCACACCAGGCACAGTTCCGCCTCAGGGCCATTGCATTTGCTATTTCCTCTCCCTAGATAGATACATGGATTCCCTCCCTCATCTCCCTCAGGTCTCCGCTCAAATGTTACCTCAGTGAGGCCTTCCATGTCAACACTATTAGAAAGTGCACACTGCCACCCCCAGAATTCTTGATTCTCTTTACCCTGCTTTATTTAAACTTTTTTCATATCCAATATTTTTTAAAAATATATCTTTTTATTGATTTCAGAGAGGAAGGGAGAGGGAGAGAGAGATAGAAACATCAATGATGAGAGAGACTCATTGATCGGCTGCCTCCTGCATGCCCCCTACTGGGGATCTAGCTCAAAACCTGGGCATGTGCCCTGACTGGGAATCTAATTGTGACCTCCTGGTTCAGGGGCCAATGCTCAACCACTGAGCAACATCGACTGGGCCAATATTACTTTTACATATTATATATAAAATACTAGAGGCCCGATGCACGAAATTTGTGCAAGAGTAGGCCTTCCTTCCCCCGGCTGCCGGCACCGGCTTCCCTCTGGCACTCCATGATCTCCCTCACAGCCCTGGCTTCGTCTGGAAGGTGGTCTGGTCTAATTAGCATATCATGCTTTTATTATTATAGATATGTCTATATAAAACACATTATATTACAATGCAAGCTATATAAATACATAGTGAAATACAAGCTGTAAGTGTGTATATATGTGTGGAGGGCAACTCTGCCATTCAGACCGTTTTATTTATTACCTCTTCCCCAATCTAGAAGCTCTACCAGGGCCATGGCCCCACTCTACCTCCAAACCTAGAACAATGCCCAGCACACAGTACAGGTTTAATAAATGTTTACCGAATGCCTCAATATGTAATATGTAAAATGCTTAAAGCAGTTCCTGACATACAATTTCAGATGCTTAGTAAAGGTTCGCTGAATGAAATCTTATCAGTTGACGTAAAAATGTCAAAGGTGAAATTTTACTGATCTTTTTCTTAAAGGTGTCCTTTACTCAAGCTCTTAGATAAAAAGGCAGATTTACCTTGATGTGTTAAGGTGAACAATTCATTCCACTGTCTTCCACCTACTCAAGAAAAAGAAAAGAGTCTCAGATGCTTGGCTAAGCTTTTCCATTCATTATAGTTGGTTTTACCCATTGATTTTTACAGCTATTGGGAGGCAGGGAAGAGAATTTTGACCCCGGAAGCCACATGATTTGGGGGCAGAAAGAGGAGTACTGGGCGGGGTCACTATGGGCACAGAGAAAGGGCACAGCAGTGCCCTGGGCCACATGTTTCCAGACCTCAGAGGCCTTCAGGGTGTGGCGCTGTGGGGCAGCCAGGGGCTGGGCCAATGTGTCCACTGTGTTGATGGGGCAGTCCTGGGAGCGGATCTCCTTGGCCAGCCGCCCCTTCTTCTTCAACGTGCAGGCTTCCTGGTATGGCGGTGAGATGGGGGGCTGCGTGGGAGGCGTGTACTTGTACTCTGAGCCATCCTCCAGCTGCAAGGACACATAGCGGGAAGCTGGTGAGGATCTGGGAACCTAGGAGAGCACCCTCCCTCCATCTGTCTACCGTCAGTTGGGCACTCACGGCCAGTGGGTAACTGCGGTCCGAATCATAGGAGCTCAGGTCCCCGCAGGCTACAAATGGCACAATGATGCGGGTGGGTCCATCTAATTGGTTGAGATCTGGATCTGACAAGCAGGGAGAAATAAGACAGGACAAGGCTCGGATGCCTGGGATCGGTCATGAATTGGGCTGCAGCATGGATACCGAGGCCCCCCGCTTTATCCACCAGCTACTCTCACTCCTCCACCGGAAATCCTTTATTTGGTTCAGATCACTTTCTCAGGGAGGCCCTCCATGATCACCCCTTCTAAAATATCAGCCCCACTGCTTTTTTCCACACTGTACTTTCTTTTTAAAAAAACAACAACATTTTATTGATTTTTTTACAGAGAGGAAGGGAGAGGGATAGAGAGTTAGAAACATCGATGATAGAGAAACATCGATCAGCTGCCTCCTGCACACCCCCTACTGGGGATGTGCCCGCAACCAAGGTACATGCCCTTGACCGGAATCGAACCCTGGGACCCTTCAGTCCGCAGGCCGACGCTCTATCCACTGAGCCAAACCGGCCAGGGCTCCACACTGTACTTTCATGTCTATCTGCCTTTCTATCATATACAGCCTGAACCTTGTCTCACTCAATCATGCTGTTACATGAGAAGGCTCTGTGCCCTTTCCCACTCAGAGCCAGGTGAGCCCAGCTGGTGTGGCTCAGTGGTTGAGCATCAACCATGAACCAGGAGGTCATGGTTCAATTCCTGGTCAGGGCACATCCCCGGGTTGCAGGCACAGTCTCCAGTAGGCGGTGAGCAGGAGGCAGCCGATTGATATTTCTCTCTCATTGATGTTTCTATCTCTGTATCCCTCTCCCTGCCTCTCTTTCTAAAAAAAAGGGCCAGGCGTAAGAACCTCATGGGGCAAAATTCCCACATGGGTAGGGTTTCCACATGGGGGTATGACCGAATCTTCTTAGGCTACAATCTCCTTAGGTGGGTGTCTCAACTGGGGCAGAGCTCAGACCTGCCTGGGACAGAATTTCACCAGGTCCAAGAGTAGTTACCACTAGAGGACTGGGCTGAAGATCCTGCTGGGATATAATATCCAGATGGTGGTGGTGGTGGGGGGGTTTCCACCAGAGGGTGGGGCTGATTCTCTAGAGACAGAATTCCCATTAGGAACAGTGTCTCTACCAGGGGGTGAGGCTGAGAACCTTCCTGAAACACAAATTCCACAAGGGGGCAGTGTCCCCAGGGACAAGCACAAGGCTCTGGCTCTCACCGTAAGAGTGGTCCAGCAGGGGTTTGGTCAGGTCTGGCAGGAAGCCCTCAGGGGGGTCATAACCCTGACAGACAGCGAAGGCCTCTGTGGGTGAAAAGTAGGGTGAAGGGCGACTGTCATCTCCACCTCAGGGCAGGACATGTCCCTGAGATGGCATTGACTGCCCAGCCCTTCCACCCCACTGACCGATGCTGGAGTTCCGGCTGCTCCTAGGCTTGGCACAGAGCACGTTGGAAAAGAAGACACGCAGCTGGCTGTAGATCAGGGTCACATCCCGGCCTCGGAAGATCTGCAGGGTGGAGGGGCAGAGATGGAGGCATGAGGGCGACCCTCAGGGACCCATCTCTGTCCCCCACTAGGTTTCCCAAGGCTTACCTTGGCTACAAAGCAGCCCCCTGGCTTCAAGACGTGTGTAGCAATGTTCAGAGCCTGTGGACAGGGCAGATAGCTAAGGCTGAGGCCGAGATAGCCAGGAGGGGGCCAAACTGAGGCAAGGGCAGCCAGGGTTACTCACGGCTAGGAGAAGCTGGGCCTGCATATACTCATCAACATCATGGAGGCCAGTTACTGCGGCAAGAGGAACGGCATTAGGGGGGGGGGCATCCAGTTCTAGCTATCTTCTTGTCCCAAAGAGGTTAGAAGGCTAAACACATTTCCCAGGCTCTCTTATTGCTAAGGTTCTGCATGCAAATTAATATCTTTCAACTAGATGCACATTCTGAGCTCCTAATCCCTAGGAGCTCATTTTCATTCAAAACAACCTTATCTGCAATTCTCTTTATCATCATGTTTACCTCCAGTTCAGATTCTGAAACTCCAGACTCAGATCAGAGTTGACATCTCAGACTTGAGCTGTCCAAAACCAAACTCCTGCCCAAACCTGTTCCTCTCACCATCTGCCCTGTCTCATCTGATCCTGCCAGTTGTTCAGACCAAAAACCTTCGTTACCTTTGACAAGCTCCATTCTCTCCTCACACCCATATTCAAGCCATTTGCAAATCCTGTCGGCCCTACTTTCAAAAGATCTCCTGAACTGACCCTCTTCTCGTCACTACTGTCATCAGTCACCTGGAATACTGCAATGGCCTCCTCCTCCCCAGCCCCCCCGGCTTACATCCTCGCCCCTCACACTGCTCACAGCAGCCAGGGGGATCCTGTCACAACCCAGAGTCAGGCATGGCCCTCTACTGCTTATAACCCTCTCATGGTTTTCTCTGAGTTCTCATCTCAGTGAAAAAGTCAAAGTTCTTACTGTGACCCATAAGGATCCACACAAGGATCTGTCCTTTTGTCACCTCATGACCTCACCTCCTACCACTCTCCTCACTCTGATCCAACCACACTGATCTCCACACGGGTGTTCACACACACCAAGCACCCTCCCACCTCAGGGCCTTTGCACAGCCTGGTCCTTTTGCCTGGATTGTTCTTCCTCCAGGCATGCCTCTGACCCACTCTCTCACCTTTAGGTCTTTGTGAGACCTTCCCTATCCACTTCATTTAATATTCCAATAGGTACTCCTTCCTTCCCCTTTTCATGGATTTCCCCAGGGTGCTTATCACCTTTTGCTATGCCACAGAGCTCAATCATGTTTCTTTTCCATCTGCTCCCACTAGACCACCAGTTCTATGAGGTCAGAGACTAGTGGAGTTTCATTCACAAATGTTTTCCCAACATATAGAACAGTGCCCAACACACAACAGGTGCTCAGTCAATGTGTGTTGAATGGATGACTGACTGAATGACAAAAATGAATGGGCTGTAAGATAGATTGGAGAGCTGCAGAGAGAAGAAAGACAAGATATGAAAGGAGGGAAGGGTGGGCAACAGACAAAACTGAGGTGGTAGGAGGGAGAAGACAGAGGCAGAGAGCAGGCAGCAGGGTAGAGAGAAGTTGCCAGATGTGGGGAACAGCTGACAGAGGAGGAGAGGCAGGGAGTTGAATTGGTGAAAGAAGCCAACAAAATGGGAGACACAGAAAGACACACATGGGACCCCCCACCTGGTCTCCCAACCCGTGTTTACCATCGGGAGCCCCGTCACACACCACTAGGTCCGCTGGGCAGCCCTCAAAGTGCCGGATGATCTCCTTGGCAGTGGACAGCTATGGAAGAGAGGGCGGATGAGTAGCCCCAAGGTCCCCGCATGCTGTGGCCATCTGACCCCACCTGTCCATGGCCCTAGCCTAGTGGTCTGCAAACTCATTAGTCCACAGAGCCAAATATCAACAGGACAACGATGGAAATTTCTTTGGAGAGCCACATTTTTTACACTTAAACTTCTTCTAACACCGCTTCTTCCAAATAGACTCGCCCAGGCCGTGGTATTTTGTGGAAGAGCCACACTCAAGGGGCCAAAGAGCCGCATGGGGCTCGAGAGCCGCAGTTTGCTGACCACGGCCCTAGCCCATAGGCCCAGAGTCAGACAAATGCTCATGCTTTGCCTGTCTAAGACCACACTCCGTCTCTGAGGACCCAGTCCCATAATTTTTTGCCATCTCTCTGGGATGACAGCCTGCTGGCTCTGTTTCTCGGCTTCCCTGTCGCACTCTCTCTGATTCTCTCCGTTACTTTATTTCTGTCTCTCTCTCTGTTTCTCTGTCTCTTCCACTTTCTGTAGCCCCCAGGTGAGAGGAGCTTCACCCAGGAAACACCTCCCACACCCTCAGCCATGCTCTTACCTGGGTGATGTCCCCCTGGATCTGTAACACACCTGGTAGTGGAGCCATAGCTTGAAGGTCTACAGCCACCACATGGCCAGACCCCTGTGGACTCCTGTGGACAACACGACCCATGTCAGCCCAGTTTTCATTCCTGGCCCGCCCCTCCCCCCCCACCTAGCCTGCCCTCCAGGAACCCCCCATCTGGGACTCCACACTCACCCAATCTTCTGGCTCAGCACCTGGCTCCAGCTGCCCGGGGCTGCACACAGGTCAACTGCCCGTGTCACACCTGAGCACACACAGGAAGGTGTAGTGTCAGATGCACCTACTGCTCCAACCCGGGGACCCTGAAAAATTCATCCCTCTCCCCTGGGGAGCTCCCACATCTATCTTCTGCCCACGGGCCCAAGACTTCTTGAGTATCTGCACACCTTCCTGCTTGGCCCCTGCCTCACGGACCCTTCAAGTTAGCCCACCCACCACAGATCGCTCTGCAGACCTAGATCATTTGCCTGTTCCCTGTGCCTGCCCCATCCCCCAGTGATCGGCCTGCCAGGTGGGGACCTTGGAAGAGTTGGAATTCCTCATTGAGTTGTAGCAGCTTGAAGGCGCTGCGGGCACGCCAGCCATTCTCCTTGGCCAGGCGGTAGTAGACATCCCGCTTGTCCTTCGACGTCCGTCCCATCTCGCACACTGTTTGCCCAGGGACCTGCCAACAGTAAGTTGATGCCATCCTGTATCAGTAACTGGGTGAGTGGACCACCACCTGCCTCTGTAGGTCAGTGAAAAACCACACTGGGCTCATCTGACCCACGTGACAGCTCACTCAGCAGATCAGAAGACTGGAACCCAGTCACCGATCCCACTGACCTCACGGAGCTTGAAGAACTCCAGGTTGAATCTAAGCTCCACCACTCACCCCCACAGAACCCATCACTCCCCGCACAGATCCCCAAACCCCAAATTTATCTCATAGGTGAATCATTACCGATCCTGTCAACCTCCACTCTTGTCACCCACACTCCACTTATTACACCCCAAGACTCTATCAACCCTTCTCTGCCCACCTTATCGCCATTAACATCTCACTGTCTCCCCAGATGTCCTCATTGCCCCTAGATTAATATAGCCCTATTAGTCCCTCATTAATCCCTTGTTTCATCCCCCTTATCTTAATACTATCTCATTGTACTCCCCACCCCCTTAATCTCTCTCTCCCTACCAACTTTTTATTAATCCCTGAAATGATTAGGTCCCCAGTAATTCCTTTATTACTACATTGTTATCAACACCCATTAATGCCTGGAGGATCATGGCCTATTAGTTCCCATTAAGCTCTCAATTGCTATGATCTATCAGTCCCCATTAATTCAGTCCTCCAATTGATCTCTCATAGATCACACCATTTGTACCTTGTAATTCCTTCATTACCACACACTAATGTTAATCCTGGATGATCAGTTTCCCATTCTCCCCTCATTGCACATTTTGCCCCCCAATAATTACTTGATGATCACCTCCCAACACCTTACTATTACCCTTTCTTTGCTCAGTTACCATTAATTCCTCAATGATCATGCCATGATCACCCATGAAAAGCCTTTGACTACAACACCTGTTCGTCTCTCATTTCCTTTTCTTGCTCACTGCTTCCATTAGTTCCTTGACCATGACCCCCACTGGTCTCTATTATTCCCTGCATAGCCTCACCATTATCTTTTCAATTACTATGCCCCAGCACTCTTCACTAACCTGTAGAAATCATACCTCCATCACTCCCTTAGGGATCACACCCCCGTTTGCCTTCCATTACCGTCTAGTTGCTCACTCTACCACCATCTCATTAATCAATGACCACACCCCCACTGGCCCCCACGAACATGTCGACCATTAGCCCCTATTGATCCCTCCATCACAGCCCCACCAGAACTCCGTACACTCATGCCTTCCCCAATGAACAGCCCTCTGGTCACACCACGGTTCCCTCCTCTATATTAACTCAAAGACCATGTCCCTACTGGGGCCTTCAGACCCTCCTCAAGGCGGATCCGCTGATATCTGGATCCCTGACTCCCCCAGCCCACCCCGCGATAGAAGTCCCCTTCTACTGGCAAACCTGGGGTCTGCAGCCTCCCCGGTGTCAGCCGGCCAGACTACTAGCAGCCGCGACGAGGGCGAACTTCTCTCCTTCCCTCGCTGGCGGGACAGTGAAGTCGTGCCTCAACTGCCCTCCGTGCCCCAGGGCCTACCGTAGCTTTCCAAGTGGGGAGGAGCGGGACGCGAGAGTCCCGTTCGCCAGCAGCCCGAGTCCAACCGGTGGGAAATCTTTGGGGTTCAGTGTCTGTTCTTAGTGGCTCTGAATGCCGATCGCGCACGCCTGCGGGCTACAGCAGCGGGGCGATCCTGTCATCGTGGAATGCGGAGGCTCCCGCGAGGTCCGGACCGACCCGAACTTACAGCGCGTGTCCCGTCACCGTGTGTCGACGTAGCTGGACGGGAGGACTGCGGTTCCCAGCATGCAAAGGGCGTGACCAAAGCGGCTGAACTCGCGCATGCGTGATGGAAACGTCACCGGGGACAAAAAAAACACACACAACACACACACAAAAAAACAAACAAAAACACACACACACACTACTGCCTTTGTTCTTTTGTCCCAAGGCTAAGATCGGTTTTCTCCCCGCTCCTTCCTTCTCAGTGGGCGGTGTGTGGACTACAGGACTACATTTCCCAAAATGCAACGAGGCACGACAGCACTTAGGCTGGGCGGTAGGCGGGAGAGGAGGGAATGTGCGTTCCAGTGCACTAGCTCGCTCCGCAGCACTTTTGTTACGGTATTATATGTGTACATATCTTACCATTGCCCCCCCCACCCCACTCCCATACATGCCCTCACCCCCCCCCCCAGAGTTTTGCGTCCATTGGTTATGCTTATATGCATGCATACAAGTCCTTTGATTGATCTCTTATCTTCCCCACCTCTCCCTAACCTTCCCCCTGTAATTTGACAGACTGTTTGATGCTTTACTGCCTCTGTATCTACCTTTTTGTTCAAGTTTATAATATTCTTTAGCACTTTTGCATTTCACTTCCTCAACGTGATGCTGCCCGTTTTAGAACTTCAGTTTCTCCACCTGTGAAATGGGGAAATAACTACAGATTTCACAGAGTTATCGGGAAGACTAAATGCCTCTCCACAAAAGAAACGCCTAGACCTGTGGAGGATCTTATAAGAGTTTATTTGAGCCAAACTGACAACATACGCTGGGGAGCAAGATCTCAAATGTTGCTGAGGATAACAGTTTTGCAGCTTCTTTTATGCGTTTGAAAGGAAGGAGCAAGCTTACATGGAAAATTGGAGAAAGCCAGGCAGGGATTGGATTACAGGGTAGTTAAGATGATGCCTTCTCTTGATGGTTAATACCCCCTTTGGAGGGTATTACTTCTGATATTTCAAAGGTGTGTTAATCTAGATGCACAAGAATAATGGACAGCCCTAGCTGGCTTAAAACCTTTCACTAAAGAAGTTACAGGCCTAGGGCGTAACTACACACTGGCCTGGTGTAATTCTGTGTTCTTCAAACATTTTTAACTGCAACCCACAAAACATCAACAAAACAAAACAAAAAACCCTATACATCCCCACCAGTGCAAAGGCAAATATAATGGAAGCATTTATTATACAGTTTACCATGTGCCAGGCACTATTCTAAGTGCTCTCAATTCTGTGCTGGTAAATGGTTAACAACCAACTATTTGAGGGGAGAGAGGGAGGAAGTCCTGATTTCAAACATTTGCCAATGTCCATGGTTTACACAACTGTCATCTTGCTAGATTTCAAGTTACTGATATGTTGTCACGGAACACTGAAGTGCACCATTGTATAATATGTTTATCTTACAGTTAAAATAGGGGTACATAAACCCAAGAGCATAGAGAATAGTGAAATGTAGTAAAATAAGAAAGTGAGTTTTGAGTATTTATTATCTTTAAAAATATGTAATTTATTTAATTGTAAGTTTACATCGTCTTGTTTTTAATAGCAGCTGTGTTTAACAACCAGTTCACAAAATCCCTGAAAATTGATCAAACAATCTGTACAAGAAGGTTCCAGTGCAGCGCTCAATCCTTTCCTTAAACTCATTTTAATCCTTACAACAACCATATGAGCAAGTTACTGTAATTATCCCCAATTTATAGATGAGGAAACGGAGACAAGGGAGGGTGTATAGTAAGTCCTCCCTTAACATTGTAAATATGTTTTTGGAAACTGGGACTTTAAGTGAAATGACATATAATGAACAAAACCAATTTTACCATAGGCTAATTGATATAATAAGAATTAAGTTTCTACAGCAAAAAATCAATTCCTAAAATAAAGACCAAACTTCTAAAACAAAGACCCCAAACACTTGTAATACTAAACATTGAAATAAATGTGAGCTATCCATACATTTAAGAAAGAGTAATAATAATGATAAAAAAGAAAGATTAATAAAAAAAATAAGATACTTATTTTCTAACTCACTTATTCCAGTTCAGGATTATGGTGGTTAAGAGTCTATCTCTATAGCTCAGGGTGGAAGGTAGGACCCAACCCTGGACAGGATGCTCTTCCATTACAGGATGCACTCACATACACACCCACACTAATTCACTTTGGGACAATGTAGACATGCCGATTCACCTAATGTGCATATCTTTGGGATGCGTGAGGACACTGGAGTCCTGGAGAAAACCCATGCAGACATGGGGAGAACATGTGAATGCCACATAATGGCCCCAATGAGAATTGACTTCTTTTCCCTCATTGATGGTATAACAAAACAACATTGAACAAAAGAATGTTATTTGAGGACCGCTTGTACTCAAATATATATATTAGGTATATAAACATATATGTTATTTAATATATATGTGATTATATAGAAATATAGTGACATATAATATTTACTAGTATATGTTACATATTAATCAAACATAAGTATAAATATGCTACTATATGTAAATATAAGAAAATACATAATAGTGTATATTTATGCATTCTGTATAGTGTATATGTAAAATACATGTACAGCATAAATATGCTAGTATCTATATACATTTACTTACTAAAATAACTGTACTAAATATAAATATACCATTAAAAATATCCTCACCTGCGGATAGAAAGAAACATCCACATGAGAGAGACACATCAATTGGTTGCCTCCCACATGTGCCCTGACTAGGAGTTGGATTGGGTCTGCAACCTGAGGTAGGTGCCCTTGACCAGGAATCAAACCCATGTTCTAACCACTGAGCAACCGGCCAGGGCTAAACATACTATTAAATATGTAAATATCCAATGTTATATCAGGTGGTATAAAAGCTATGAAGAATGATAAGGTAGGGTGAAAGAGATGGAGAGGAACTGAGCTGTTTTTTCGGTTATGTGTCAGAGAAGTCTTCTCTGAGGAGCTGACATTTGGGCTGAGACCCGAAGGGGAGCATACCCTACCAATATTTGGAGAAAGAATCCTCCAGGCAGAGGGAACACCAAGTGCAAAGACCCTGAAGTGGAAACAAGCTTGGTGAGTATTAAAAGAACTGAATGATGGAATCATCATCCCTTAGAACTGCGAGCTTCACTGGACAGGGGTGTCTGTTCTTTCTTGTTCATTCTTTCCTCAGTGGTGTGTTTTGCATTTCAGTGGGGCCCTGGGAGGTGTGGATAGATGACAGACGTATACAGAGACAGGGAGTGACACCTCCTGGAGTCTCTGAGAGCTAGGGAGGAAGCAAGAACTTGCAAGGGGAGTTCCAAGGTCTTGTGGGGGGTGGGGGTGGGAACACAGTTGCCTGCAGAAGTAAGCAATTGTGAGACAGCAAGGATTCCAGCCACCAGCCATTGCTCCACTGAGAGGAGAGGCTGCCAGGCATTGGGGACCCATGCAGTCATGTTCACCCTGTGGGATGCTTTCCATGTCCTGTTTTCTTGCCTCTCACAAAGAGGATGTTTAATTTTTTTTTTTTTGCAAAGAAACTTGCTTCCTCCAGCAGGGCCAGGGGACAGGAAGACAGGAACCAGGCTCTGAACTCCCCAGGCTCTTCCTGAAGTAGGGTGTCGGCCTGCAGCTCCCACCCGACACCCCACTGAGAATAAAGGTGTCCTCTCCATGGCCTCCCTGAAGAGGTCAAGGAGGAGAAGCTGCCAGGCCAGCTCTGTACTGGAGAGCATCTCACAGCTTGAGGGAAAGACGCGGGTGGTCCAGGTGTAGGGACTCAACCGCCTTGCTGCCCTGGGGCTGCTTGGAGGGACCAAAGAGTTACTCAGTGGGGGGCCTGCATGAAAGGGGAGATAAGAACCCTAAATGCAACCCGTGAGAGGCTGCTTTCACAGCAGGAGTTGTCTTCATGAATTCCTTTCACAAATATGTTATTGAGCAATTACTATGTTGTCAAGCATTGTTCTAAGTGATTTACCAGTAAATTCATTCAACCCTACCAACGGCCCCAGGCAGGATCTCGCCCTAGGGGAAGCTGAAACTGTCAGATTTCAGAAGTTGCTCCGGGCCACACAGCTACAAAGTGGCGGAGCTGGGAAGGTTCCCTCTGTTAACTGTGACGCTCTGCTCCCTCCCCTGAAGGCTGCTGAGTAGTGACCTGTTTTAATGAAAAGCAGGGATCTGCTTGGAAGGACGGACAAGAACCCAAATGGACGTTTAAAAGGTTCACTAGGAATTCCAAATGTCACCCAAGGGCCTGCTTTCCTGAACCAACAAAACTTTTAAATGACTCCGAGGAAGGGCCCTACTCTGATGAACTAATAAAGCATTCTTATCCCTGACACAGCTTCAATACCAGGTCAAGCTTCAAGACATCTGTTCCTTCCAAAGCAAGCTTCCCTGCACAGTCAGATTTCCCTTTCTCTTTGTTTCCCTACTAGCATAGGCAGAGCACCTGCTATTTGCAGTGCCTTGAGGCTGAGCTGAGCTATGGGGTATAGAGCTGGGTGAAGGTTAGTCCCTCTCTTAGAAGAGTTCACTTGGCAGAAATAAACAAAATAATAATGATAATATGACACGAATAAGTGGCATTTATTGAGCACTCACTTGTTACGTGTCTGGTGGCCCTGTGCTGGGCAATGGTGGAGGGCCTGGGAGAGGAGGGGAGTGATTAGAGTAGGAAGCTGCTGGGGGGAGGTGGTAGATGGGGGCATGTGTTTTTTTGTCCAAGGTAGGATCTAGTTCTTTGGGCAGGACTCTACAGACTTTTCTTGAAATCTAGACAGCTGCTTAGCTCCCACCCCCTACTCCCTTAGCCATCTGGGCCAAGGCCTCTGCTAACAGGTGTCTCTTTCCCAGGCCTGCCTGTAGCACAGATGTGTAATGGCTCTGAGGAGGTGGGGTATCAGAGGAGAGAGACATCAGAGTAGGCCAGGATAGACAGGGGAGTGTGTGCGTGTGCGTGTGCGTGTGTGTGTGTGTGTGTGTGTGTGTGTGTGAATACCTCCAAAGCATCTCATCTACCTGTACATGTTCTCAGCCACAAACATACATTTGTGAGCTCCACATGTGTCTTCCTATGTAACTTGCCTGGTTGTATCACCTGGTTGTATATTACGTCTACCTGGTTGCATCTTATGTCTATGGCTGCCTGTCCAATTTGTGTGTTTCCTTTTTAGCACCTGTGTGTATTGGTACTGTCTACTTGGGCAATTCATCTATATGGGACTGTGTGTGTGTGTGTGTGTGTGTGTGTGTGTGTGCTCCTTGAATGTTTATGTGTCTCCTTTATAATGCTTGTGTGTGATTAGTGTGTTTCTTCTGTGTGTGTCTACTATGTATGTGCGTCTTTCTTCTCTGCCACTGTGCTTCTGTCTCTCGGTGAGTGGCTGGCTATAGGTATGTGTGCTCTATGGGTATTTCTTTTTTTGGGGTTCTTTTTATTTATTGATTTATTTTTTAAAGGGGAGAATAAGGGAGGGAGAGAGATCGATTTGTTGTTCCACTTTATTTACGCATTCATTGGTTGATTCTTTTTTTTTCTTTTCATTTTTTTTGATATTCCTTTTTTTTAAAAAATATATTTTATTGATTTTTTACAGAGAGGAAGAGAGGAGAAATAGTTAGAAACATTGACCGTTTGCCTCCTAACACTCCCCACTGGGGATGTGCCCACAACCAAGGTACATGCCCCTGACCGGAATCGAACCCAGGACCCTTCAGTCCGCAGGCCGACGCTCTATCCACTGAGCCAAACCGGTTTTGACGCTTTTCATTTTTTTTTTAATTAAGGAATTATATGTGTACATATCTTACCATTGCCCCCCCCCCACATTGGTTGACTCTTGTATGTGCCCTGACTGGACATCGAAGCCACCACCTTTGGAATATCAGGACAATGCTCTAATCAACTGAGCTACCCAGCCAGGGCACTACGGATGCTTCCTTTGGTGCCACTGTATATGTACCATCTGGTTCCCTTGTTTCTTCTTTATGTAGCTTTAGGTGTATTTCCTTTTTATAACAATAGGAAGAGAACACTCTATATTCTGATTTTCCTGATTGTGTGCCTGTCTATGTTTCCCACGTGTTTCTTCTCTGACTTGATATGTCAATAGTTATGTGTGTACATTGTGTGTGCAGCTACCTGCTTGAATACAATTGTGTGCAAGTCTGTGGCTGTGGCTTCTCTGTACAATCATGTCCGCTGTGAGTACCTCTCTCTGCCACCAGAGCTGCATGTGGTCACAAGTTCACACATGAGTTCATATGCACACAGGTATCATTATAAAGCCTGAATCTGGACTTTGGCCTCGAGGGCTCTCTGAACGTGGAAGTGTGTGTGAGGCACTGGGCCTGTGTATGCAGTTGTTGGCTGTGTGAAATCAGATTTGTCTGTGCACTTTGTGTGTGGCTGTGAGTCTGTGGGCCATGATGTCCATGAATCTACAGTGGTTCGGTGTGAGCCTAATCCTGTGCCACTCTCTGCTTTCTGGGTGTGGTCTGGGGCTGTGGGTGATGAAGTCTGTAAGACTAAGTCACTCTGTGCGGCTGTGAGTGTGTGACTACCATGGCCTGGGCTCCCCATGTGCAGTCTGTGTGCATTCATATTTGTCAGCACATATTCTGTGTGTGTGGCTGTGGGTCTTCATGGAAGTTTGTATCTCTGTGGGTGATGGCAAGTCTGCCTCTATCTCTGAGCCCCTGGATGGAGCTGAGTGTGGGGGAGTCTCTCTCCTGCTGTGGGGAAGTAAACACCTCATCCCTTGCCCTCCTCCAATTGCACTTGGGGTGGGGGCATCTAGGTTAGCTTTGAACCCCAGCCAGCCCCTGGCCTTTCCGGGAATTCTGTGCTCCCTATGGGGGGTGGACAGGTGGGTGGAGGGGCTCAGACAGAGGCCTTTTGTCCACCAGGGCCTTAAGCAGCTCAGTAGACTTGGGCCAGGACCCCAAGTCCACCCCGTCTGACTTCCTGCTGGCGACATATGCCTGCCACATGCCTGGATGGGAGTGCACAGACCCCTCCCCCCCATATAAGACAGGCAGACAGACTGTAGAGCTCCTAGGTTAGGGTGTGGATAGGCCTCACCCAATGCCTGGGCTGGGTCCAGGACTTCAGGGTGTGCCTAGTTTGCACACTGTGTGTGTCCACCCTCCCTATCCAACCATAAATGTCTTCCCTGCCTCCCTCTGGGGACCTCCAAGATCTAGGGTCCTCTCTCGGCTAGGTTGCCTGTCTGAGGTCAATTTATAGTGGCCTGGCTGTGTCTGTCTATCCTGCACTTTTTCCACTGCTGTCCGTCCCCAGGTCTGTCCATCTACCTTGTGCGCCCCTCTGACTGAATCTGACTTTCTCTGCCTCTTGTCATCTGTCCCTCCAGGTGTCCCTCTGCCTCCATCACTTCCCGGGTCCCCTTGTCTCTCTGGGCTGGTGTGCCTGTTTCCAACCTCTGTTTGGGGATGTATCTGGCTGTGTCTCTTTCTCCCAGTGAATGCCCCTTTGTCTATCTACCACTCCCCCATACCCTGTCTATCTTTCTGTCCTCTCTGTTGTCTGTCCTTGTGCCTGCCTGTCTCTATTTGTGACTGTTTCTCTTACTATCTCTGTCTCTCCTCTCTGCATCTCTACCCTCCATCCATCTCCCATCCCACTGTGTGGCTGACCCCTAAGTCAATTCTCTCTGCCTGCCTGGCCCTTTCTTTGGGTGTGGATCTACTCCCTCAGTCTTTCTGTCCACTGCCCCTCCCCACAACCAAGACCTACACACACCTCAGTCTCCCTCCATGTGGGTACAGATGAGGGGGGTTCCCGCCTCTCCCCACTACTTCCCCCCTCCCCGCGCGCCCACAGCCACAAGGAGGGAAACAGAATTAAAATGAAAACTTCTTCCCAGAAAAAAAAAAAAAATCCGCGGGCCAGAGGGGCGCGAGCTGCGCTGATTGGCCACTGGGCGGGGCGGGGGCAGGTTCTAGAGGCCGTGGCAGTTGGTCCCTGAGCTCTCTATCTAGTCTGAGTCCTGCGACTGGTGGAGTTGAGAAGAGCCGAAAGGTGAGGAGGGGGCGGTGGCCGGGGTGGGGGGCTTTGGAGACCCCAAGGCACGAATGGGGGCCCCGGGAGGGGCTTCAGGGGATCCCTGGAGACCTTTTTAGCATTAGTGGGGAATTGAATGGGAGAGGGGTCCTTTGGTAACTGGCTCCCAAGAGTGAATTCGGGAGTGGGTAGGAGTCCTCAGAGGGTGCTCAGGGCTGAGGATGGTGCTCCATAAGAGCCCTCCCTCCCCGTCCCAGGAAAGGGACTCAGGACTTGGGGCGGGCGTCTCCCGGAGGCAGTTTTAGCGATGATGGGGGCATAGAAGACGGGGACTGTAGATTGGCCTGGGGATCACAGAGACACCCTCCACCCCAGGAACACATCAGGTCCTGGAAGGGGTTTCTGATGAGGTCTCAGGAGGGGAAATTAGCGCTCAGGCAAGATTCCTGAGACACCCTGAGCCCAGGAAGGGTCTCAAGTCTGGAAGTGACTACAGTTCCTTCTGCCAGAAGAAGAGTGTTTAAGACTTGACAGGGGATCTAGAAAATACCTCTGGTTCCTACAAGGGGGATTCATGGAGGTTTCCAGGGCACTTCTGTCCCTGGAAGGGGGCTCAGTTGGGAAATTGTCTCTGGCATCTAGGGAGGATATTCAGAGTTATGGCAGAGAGTTTGCCAAGTCAGGAGCTGGGGTCTCCAAGCCAGTCCCCACCCCCAGCCCAGTGGACAGGTTGCATCAGCTCTGGGCTAGGCTTGGGGCCCAGGCTTGGGGCTCAGGCGGGAAGGAGGAGGGTAGGAAGCATTGTGAGAAGTGGGGCAGTCAGCAGACACGTGGCCGGAGTGGAGATCTGGCCACGTGGTGAGGGTGAAGGGATGTTGGGGGTGGGGGTCGGTTTGAGGGAGACCTGGCAAGGGAAGAGGTAGTACAGCAAGAAGATAGAGTGAGTGTGAGGGTTGGGAGGAGAGGCTATCGCAGCTCCAGATGGCCATCTCGTCTGCTGTGAGGTTGCTTTCTCTCTTTATTTCTTTCTCTTTCCTCCATATTTATCTCTCCAAGTATGAGTAACTGTATCTCTCCTCTGATGCCCTTTTCTCACTCTCATCTCTTCTCTCAGCCTCTAACTCTTTTGAAAAAATTTACTTTTTCAAGGAAATTTTATAGTTTACATTCAGTATGATTTGTGTTAGTTCCAGGTGTACATCATAGGTGTATAGCTTCGTATACTTTACAAAGCCATCCCCCTGATATTTCAAGTACCCACCTCAGCCTTTTACTCTTCAATTCTCTCCATTTACTTCCCTCTCTCTGTCATCCTTCTGTTCTCGTTCCTCTCACCTCATCTCTGTTTCTGTTTCTCTACCTGTCTGCCTCTAGCTGAACCTCTACCCCTTCACCTAGCTCTCCCACCTTGTAGCCCCCCTGCTCCATCTCTGACCCCCACCCCCTTTCCCTGCCCATAGGATGGAACTGCAGGACCCAAAGATGAATGGAGACCTTCCTGCGGGTGCTGTGGGGTGAGTCAGGGCCTGAGGCGTCTGGGTCAGAGGGTCAGGATTACCTCTCATCAGCCCCAACTTCTCCAGCTACAGGCAGGAACGTGAGGGCTTCCTGCACAGCCATAATTCTGCTCCTGGGAGGAAGTCAGCTGAGTTCATGGATGTGAGTGACCCTACAGGATCTGTCCCAGCTGCACCTTGCCCAGTTCATCTCCTCCCCTACTCTTCCCTCTTCCCAGCTACTCCCCTTCCCAGCTGTTTGCCTTTGGTAGCTGCTCCACCCTCTCTGGTTTCTCTCCATGTATAGATGCTCCCCTCCAAAATTTCTCCTAGTTTCCCCCTTCCTGGTTCTCCTTTTCCCAGCTCCTTCCCATCTTCAACTCCTTTTCTTTCCTAATTCTTGGTTTCTCCTTTGGCCCTTCCTGGGCTTCTTCCTGTCCCAGTCACTTCCTCCCTAGTCTTTCTGGGCCCCAGAGCTGGTCTCCTTACTTGCCCCCTCCCCTCCCCATGTGTTCCTGGGCCTTGCCCCTTACCCACAGTTCGAGGGGAAGACATCATTTGGAATGTCAGTGTTCAACCTCAGCAACGCCATCATGGGCAGCGGCATCCTGGGGCTGGCCTATGCCATGGCCCACACAGGGGTCCTCTTCTTCTTGTGAGTCCTAAGCAGCCTGGGGGGGGGGGAGGGCGGGGAGCAGGGGTGTTTGGGGGCAGGCGGGAAGCCTTGGGGCCAAGTCTGAGTTGTGCCATCTGCCACAGGGCCCTGCTGCTGTGCATTGCTCTTCTGTCTTCATACTCCATCCATCTCCTGCTGACCTGTGCTGGTGTTGTAGGTGAGCCCCAGAGCTCAATCCAGACCCCTGACCCACTCCCCTGACCTGAGACACCAGATTTCAACCCAAACCCCCGACCCTGGACATACCACCCTGACCCCAGATCTTGGACCCAAGACCCCAAACCCCACTTAACTCCCTGGACTCCAGACCCCAGACTGACCCTGGCCCTCAGACCTCATCTCCCAGATCCCCAATTCCCAATCCCCAGCCCTCAGCCCTTAGTCTGGCCATAAACCCCATTGTTCAGACCCTCCTCATCCCTAGACCACTACATTCCACCTCTAACCCCTCCCTTCAGTCTTTAGTCCCCACAACCATGAAGCCAGCTAGCTGTAGAACCCCGAGACCCTCTGGTCCTTAGACCCAAGCTTCCAAGCTTCCACTGCTCCAGATGTCAGACTTTACTCCCACCAGGGACTCAGGCCATGTGTATGTGGTCTCAGACTATGTATATAGTGATTTGCCCCCAAGATCCCCACTACCAAACTCCAGCCCACCTCCTACCTTTTCCTTGGCCACAGTTCCTGACCACAGATCCCACTTCCCAGATTCCACCCCCAAGCCCAATTGTAACTAACTCTCATCCCCGGCCCCCATCAATCAGACTCAATTACTCTAAACCCCAACCCCTCAACTCACAGACCTTTTGGCCCCCAACCTCACCCTTGGTCCAGGAGGACCACAACCTGTTCCTTCTTGTCTCCCCCACAGGCATCCGAGCATATGAGCAGCTGGGACAGAGGGCACTGGGGCCTGTGGGGAAGGTGGTGGTGGCCATGGTCATCTGTCTGCACAATGTTGGGGGTGAGGATTCTGGGAGGTGGAGGGATCAGCTTGGGGGAAGAGGGTGGGGTGAGATGGGCTTCCCCAGGCTGGGCTGGGAAAAATGGGGTAAGGGGGTGAGGGAAATCCTTTTGTTAACACCTCCCCCCACCTGTACCAGCCATGTCCAGTTACCTGTTCATCATCAAATCCGAACTCCCCCTGGTTATTGGCACCTTCCTGGAAATGGACCCTAAGGGGTGAGTGAGCAACACGCCTTGGCTCTGATTCACAGGCCACTGACTCCACCTGTCAGGTCTGGCTGCTGTCTTCAACTCTGTGTCCCAGATGTTCTACTTTGAGACTGTTGGCCACTTTGATCAGACTGCAATTCCTGTGTATTGTGATGCCAGCAGTATGTGTGACTGTTGCTCTGACTATAGGAGTCTAATAGACTATGTTGATTTCTGTGACTGTTGTTCTGGTTGATTCCATCTGGTGGCTGAATCTGTATGTCCAGTGTACTCTCATGCTGATCATGCAACTACTCTCTAGCAGATCTAAACGCTGTGGATTTTGCTTCTGTTACTGTTGTATTGGCAGGTTCTCTGGTCAGCTGGCTGAAAGCTGACTACAGCTGTGTCCTGTATACTGTAATTCCAACCATGTGTATTTGACAGTTGTTTACTCTGACTTTCCATGTTCAACAGATTCTGTTTGATTCTGGGTCCATCAGGCTGGCTGAATCTGTCTCGCTTATAAGTGTGTGGTCACTGACTCCAACAGTGTGTATGTATGTGTGTGATGTATACTGTGGTGCCAACTATGTATATGTGATTTTCTCCAAATGTATGTGCCAATAGACTCCATCTCTGTTTAGTGACCATTGTTCTGGCAAATTCTTTCTGTGTGAGTGATCCTCACCTATAATTCTGTACATGCCCTCTGTATTGTTCCAACCATGTATGCTTGATTGTTGTTCTGAGTATGCATTCAAATGACTGCATATTTAAAATTCTGGATCCATATGCTGGCTGAAATTGTTCAGTTGTTTGGATGTGATGGTTGATTCTGTGTATCTTGTTAGATTTTTGGTTTGATTCTGAAACCATCCAGGTAGCTGGCAGTCTATGTACCTAGGTGTGTCTAATTATTGTAATTAGCTCCCACTGTATGCATGGCCAATGATGCTTTGTTGGTTTATGTCAGTGTAACTATGTGTATGTATGAGATGTAACATAGTAGGCACTCAATAAAATTCTTTTGAACAAATGAGCAGTTGTTCAACTGATTCTGTATTAACTGTCTTGCCTGAGCACCTCCCTCCAATATCTATACAGATCCCAGTCTTTCTTTGAGTGTGGTTCCAATAGTGTGGCCAGCTGGCTGATTCATATGATCTCTATTTCTGTCTTTGGTCACGTGGCCAAATCAGCCCAGCTACTTTCAGGTGTTCAACAAACCTTGAGCTGTTCAAACAACCACGCGTGTGCTTCTGACTTTTTGTCTGACTCTGCATCATTGTCTGCCAGCCAGCCTAATCATCAGACTATTGTTCTACCTGTCAGACACCAGGGTCATGGCTCACTCTGTGTCTGGAACTTTGTGTTGGACTATGTGAGTCTGACTGACTTGGGGTGTTGTTTACCCATCGGGTTGTGTATTCACTTGTGAGTCTGACAGCACAGTTTTGTCTAGCTGTGCATGTGTTCTTAGATGTACCCCTCTGACAGTGTCTGGCAGATAGTCTGATAATTAGTCTGGCTGTTTCTATCAATCTTGTTGTGCCATCATTGTAACCACCTGAATGACTTCTCATAGCTGAGGTGTTGGCTCATCTACTGATTACGGGCAGAAATCTGTCCGGCCATCTTCTGTCTGCCTGACAATTTTTTTTTTTGGCGGGCAACTAGTCACTATGTTTGCCTGTCTATCTAGGAGCTGGTTCTTGAATGGAAACCTTCTCATCATCATGGTCAGTGTGTTAATCATCCTGCCACTGGCCCTCATGAGACACTTGGGTAAGAGGCTTCCTGCGTTGGTCATAGGATAGTGGGGTTAGAGAAGGGTAGCCAGATTGAGAGAACCCCATTTTCAAGGGCTATTGAACACTAGGGGAGAGCTTTTTTGATGTGGGTTTTAACAGATGAATAGGAGTTTGCTCAATAGGAGTTTGCTCTGGAGGGGAGGCTGGTCCAGGCAGAAGTAAAAGCTTATGCAAAAGTGTGGCATAATTGGGCTGAGGGGATCTTGAAGGCTAGACTAGGGATTTGATATTTGCTGCAGGGCAAGCATGTCAAACTCGTGGCCGGCGGGCCACATAAATAAGGCATGTGGCCCGCTTACTGTGAGTTTGACATGCTTGCTGTAGGGGGGTCCCTGGATTTCTGAGTTTCTGCGTTATTGCTCCTTGCAGGCTACCTTGGATATACCAGTGGTCTTTCTCTGACCTGCATGCTGTTTTTTCTCATTTCGGTGAGTCTGAGAAGGACTTGAAGAAGTGGGGAGAGAGAGATTGGGGCATTGGGACACAGCCTTCCCTGTAAGCTCATTTCCCCATCCTTTCTTCTTCAGGTCATCTATAAGAAGTTCCATATTAGCTGTGATGTGGGCCACAATGAGACAGCAGCAGAGAGTAAGAGCCCCCCAGTCCATCCCATCCAGGGGCTCAACATAAGCTGTGAGGCCCAGATGTTCACAGTGGACTCACAGGTGGGTATGTAGGTCAATAGGGCTTGCACCACACTCAGGACCTCTGGAGCCATGTATTGGACATTGGGGGCTTCCAAGTATCTGATATGAAGAGCAGTGCTGGGGCCAGGAGTATGGAGAATAGGGGATGGAACCCTGTAGGTTCTGATCTGATGTACTTGGCCATTCCCCCAGATGTTCTATACAGTGCCCATTATGGCTTTTGCCTTTGTCTGCCACCCTGAGGTGCTGCCCATCTACACGGAGCTCTGCCGGTGAGTGGACAGGAAAGTGGGCATGTGTGATGAACCAACAGGTGGGGTGGTAGTCATAATGACTGACAATCCCTATAGCAATTCTGGGACTGTAACTTGATTATTGATTGTAGATTGTGCAAAGGGAGGGGTTTGAGGTGGTCAGGAGGTCTTGGGAGACACAGGAAAGTGACTGTTTATTGATTGGGGCTCAAGTATTTCACTCTTTTAACATCCAATACAGTTGTTAATGGACAGAGTGGGGCAGCAGAGGTGATCAGATGGAGGTGGTGGCATGCACGGATGGGGACAGGGATATGACAGGACAAAAGGAGCTCAGGGATGATATGATAGGAGATGTGTGGATAATTAGGTCAGATATAAGGGAGGGGCAGTGACAGTCAAATGGAAGGGAGAGGCAGAGATGGTCAGACAGAGGAGATGCGCAAAGATGGTCGTGTGGGATGAGATATGGATGGACAGAGAGGGGAGGCTTGGCTAGTTACACAAGGGAGGTAGAGATGAAAATCCAAGAGTGTGCCAGCTGAATGTCAGCTCTGGGAGAAGGGGATCTGGAGGGTGGAGGCTGGTTTTGAGGGGCCTGGACCAAGTCCAGGGATATGGGCATTAGAATTCTATGACCTCTGTACCTTAGGCCCTCCAAGCGCAGAATGCAAGCTGTAGCCAACGTGTCCATCGGTGCCATGTTCTGCATGTATGCACTTACAGCCACCTTTGGATACCTTACCTTCTACAGTGAGTGGAGCTGGAGCCAGGGTTGGGTGGCAGCTGGGGTGGGGACTGGGAAGGCTGGTGGGGCAGGAGCCTGAGCACTTTCCCTCCATGCCTCCGGACTCATCAGTTTCCAAATGGGCGGTATGCATCACACATGTAGATTTTGTTACTCTGTGTGTGTGTGTGAGGGGTGGTGGTGGTGGTGGGAGAAGGGACACTGGTTCTGGTTCTCCTGCCACATCCAGCATCCCTTGTCCCACGTTCCATGGCCCAGGCAGTGTGGAGGCAGAGATGCTACAAATGTACAGCCAGAAGGACCTGCTCATCCTCTGTGTGCGCCTGGCGGTGCTGCTTGCAGTCACTCTCACTGTGCCAGTTGTGTTATTCCCTGTGCGTAGGGACAAATTGGGGCCATGGAGCAGAGGGACATGGGTAGAGGGTACAGGCATAGATGTTTGGATGGATGTTGGAGATAGGAGTGGATGAAGGGATGGATGGAGGAGGCAGGGATGGACAGATAGGGAAGGCAGAGTTGTCAGACTGACAGAGAGAAAGCAAAAATATATGATAGGACAGAGACAGCCGGGAGGACAGGGGTGTGGGGAAGCATGGGACTTGGTTGTAATGTCTGTAAGGAGGATCCTTTGGAAGATCAGGGGCCTCTGGGGGGACCTTGCCAAAGGCGGCAGCCCCTACCTTAACTTTTCCAAACAAGTCTGATCCCCCAGGTGTTTTGCTAGAATCTCTATGTTTAGTTTTTAGACATGAACTTGTAGAAGCATGTGCTTTCTCAAGGATACTTACCCCTGCTGATTGTATCCAGAGATTAATTTGAGTTCAAGCTGTTGTTACAATAAAAGGCTAATGAGGCAGGCAATCAAGGCTTATTTGGCTCCTTATGCCAACTAGCCCCTTAGCCTCTCTTTCACAGAAACATGTGTCAGAGTAATCATTCATCCATCATTCAGGGTCTGCAGGTCAGCCCTGGCACAGGGGTAGTAGTTGAAGGAAGGAGGCACAGATGTCTGCCTAGACAGAAGAGGGAGGCAAAAATGGTCAGACAGAGGGTAGTGGCATAGATGGACAGTCAGAATGAAGAAACAGGCTAGACAGAAAAAGGGTGGAGGCAGAAGTAGTAAGGTGTAAGAGGGACTAAGCTCTCAGATGAGGAGGTGAAATGACTAGAAAGAGGGGAGAGATAGTGAGATGGAAAGAGGCAGGGATCTCAGATAGGATGGAAGGACAAGTGGGTAGTCAGGGGAGGAGAGATAGAGGAGGAGGCAAAGATTTAAGACAGTGGGTAGAGGCATAGATGGATGATCTGACAGAAAGAAAGAGGCATGGATTATCAGAAGGGAGGTGGATGCTCATTCAGAAGTTGAAGGCACAGATGGATGGTCAGATAAAGTGGAGACAGTCAGATGGAAGGGAAATCAGGGATCTCAGACAGAGGGTGGAGGCAAAGACAGATGACTACAAGGAGGGGGAGGCAGCATTTGGGCGCTGACTTGTGTCCCACCTTACTCTGGCTACAGATCCGCCGGGCCCTACAGCAGCTGCTCTTCCCAAGCAAAGCCTTCAGCTGGCCACGGCATGTGGCCATAGCCGTGATTCTGCTCGTCTTGGTTAATGTCCTTGTCATCTACGTACCGACCATCCGGGATATCTTTGGGGTTATCGGTCAGTACCCAAACCCCAGTCCCCATCTAATATGGGCCTTGTACCCCAAACTTACATAGACTCTTATTCCTCCTGCTTATACTTCAGGGTCCACCTCAGCCCCCAGCCTCATCTTCATCCTTCCCAGTGTCTTCTACCTCCGTATTGTACCCTCTGAGGTGGAGCCCCTCTCCTCGTGGCCCAAGATCCAGGTGAGTTTTCCAGGGGAGGGCTGGGAAAAGGTGGGTGCTCTGAGGATGGAGCACTCCAAGATGGCTAGAGATAGAAGGAACTTTTTCAAGAGGGGCCTGGGTGAAGATGGTGCATCCAGAGAGAAAGGTGGTTAGTCTGAAAGAATGAAGATTGTCTTAGGAAGGGGGTGAGCAAACAGAGAGCACCAGCTGGGTCTGGGAAGACAGAGGGGCACCCAATAAGGGGCTGGCATAGAGGGAGTGTTCTCCAGATGGAAGGTGCACTATTAGAAGAGAGTCAGGAGGACTTTCAAGGAGGATGGAGGAGAGTACTCCCTAAAAGGTTCTAGGAAGATGGAAGGAAGATTCAAGGAATGGTTTGGATTTAAGGAAAGAGGAGCACAAAGGAGAGTCAGAAATGAATGGGGACTCTCTGGAGGGCCTTGAAGAACATTCTCAGGAGGAGCTCTGCTGTGGTGACCCATCCAGTCTCATCTTCTCTCCCTCTTGCCCATAGGCTCTGTGTTTTGGTGTCTTGGGGGTCCTCTTCATGGTGATCAGTCTAGGCTTCATGTTTTTCAACTGGGCCACAGGCCGGAGCCATGTGTCTGGACACTGATTGTGCCCTGTTCCAGCAAGAATCCTGTGTGCATGCATCTCTGTGTGTGGAGGAAGATGGGGCCACTCTACCAGGTCCCTCCTGTCTGGTGTGTGAAGGTGGCTGGTTCCCATTAACATGGCTGTCGGAAGTAGGTGGCCACAGAGACTGCAGAGTGGTCCACTGTCCTCCCCAGGGATGCTGAGCTTGGATCATGGTCCTAATCTCAACTCCACAGGAGCAGGAGGAGGCCAGGTCCTCAGAGAGCCCCTGCCCAGCCCAGTCCTTTTTGCCTCCTCCTGGTAGAATCTGTCAGGATTACACTCAAGTTAAAGGGGAAAATAAAGATGTTACTTGCAACGCTTGCCTCAGCCTTCTGATCTATTTTTAAAACTTCTTGGTGGAGCTTGCTTAGGTTCAGACAGGGGTAAACTGAGACCCTGAGAGTAGTATTGAGCCGACTCTCATATGTTCGCTCACTTCTCCACTCCTTCAGTAACTTGCTACCCAACTCATTGTTTCATTCACTTGCTCATTTCAGAAACATCTATTGAGAGCCTACTAGGTGCCAGGCAGTGTTCTAGGTGCAGGGGTACAGCAGTGAATTAAGCAGACACTTAGCCCTGGAATTGATGTTCTAGCACCAGAATGGGAGAATTATGGCCCACAGGCCAAATTCAACCCATGATCTATTTTTGGCCCTTGAACTAAGAATGGTTTGCATATTTCTAATTGATTGAAAAAAAAAATCAAAAGAATAATTTGTGACACTTGAAAATTATATGAAGACTTGGATTTTCATATTGAAAAAAGCCCTAAGTTAGCCCTAAGTTCTGAACATGATTAATGCACACAGGCGCGCACGCACGTGCACGCGCACACACACACACACACATACACACACACACATGCAATAAATAAAATTTCTAGGTTTAAGAGACAATTCTAAAGGATAAGGTGAAGATCCCGCAAGGTCCCAGAGAAAAAAGAGGAGAAAATACAATGGAGACGTTCTTCAAAGAGATGATGAGAAATAACTTTGAACCTAGATTTCTATATCTAGCCAAGATAATCCATATGAAAGCAAAAATATTTCAGAAAATTCATCATGTACATGCCTTTTATGAAAGGATTATTATAGCATGTGATTCAGCAAGAAGAAAAAAATGGATTTAGGAGGAAGGAGGGGGTTCTAATAAGCAATGCTGAGGGGAAAAACAATAAAATTTATTGAAAAGTTTAAATAAGTTTTAATTGTAAAATTTAAAAATTAAAATCTTAAACTAAAGTTCTAGGTAATATAAACATGGAAGATGAGGGGAGGGACAGGAAAGAAAAGAGTTCTTGTTTTATATATTGCTCTGGCCAGTGTTCTCAGTGGTTAGAGCGTTGCCCCGAACACTGAAGGGTTGAAGGTTTGATTCCTGGTCAAGGGCACATACCTGGGTTGCAGGTTCTATCCAGGTGCGTGCGGGAGGCAACCAATTGATGTGCCTCTCTCACATGGATGTTTCTCTCTCTCTCTCTCTCTCTCTCTCTCTCTCTCTCTCTCTCTCTCTTTCCCTCCCGCCCTCCCTCCCTCCTTCCCTTCCACTCTTTCTAAAAAATCAGTGGAAAAAGTATCCTTGGGTGAGGATTAACAACAAAAAAAGAGATGGATATAGATTCTAATTAATGGTAGAATTGTAGAATAGTTAAGAGCACTTACCTTTTAGAGTGTAAAACTTTAAAGCCAGGCTGCATGGTTTCAAATCTGGTTTCTCAACTTACTAGCTGTGTAACCTTTTTTAAGTCAAATAACCTTTCTGCGCCTCAGTCTACTCAAGTAAACCAGGGATAACTAGGGTATCCAATTAATTGGATTACTATAATGATTAAATGAGTCAATATATGTAACACCTTAGACTAACACCTGTCATGTGATAAGTGCTATGTATATTTTTATTGTTGTTAGTAATGACTTAAAATGTTTAATATTAAAATGTAAAGCCAATAGTTGTTGGCTTCCTTCCCTAAACCCAGGCCTGCAGGTGCCACAGAAGAGGTGAGGAGGTGTTTGGATTTCAGGACTATCTCTAGCAATAAAACTTGATGGTTTGGTCCTCATTGGGGGATGAGATGGCTTAGAGTGTGGGAAAAGGTTGGAGGCCACAGACAGAGAATAAGCTGAGGTGGAGCTTTCTAATTGTATCCAGAACAGCTCATATTTTTGGGAAGGCTCATTACCTGTTCTGTAAACACCACAGAGTAGAAAAGTGGTAGGGCTGACTCAGTGCCAGTCTGAGGTGGCATGGTCACATCAAGGCATAGTGGGGTTGAAAAGCTCATAGAAAAGTTCAGCCTGGCTGGCTAGTAACTAGGTATTCCTTCCCTAGCCCTCCATCCTCGGGGTAGGCAATTACAGTGATTAACACCCCACTCTTAATGGTGCTTGTCCTGCTGGGTGTTGTTCACAGACAATATTTGGCAAGGCAAGTCAGAAACTTTATGCTTGGCCAAAGAATGGAGAAGGATAATTGAATGCCTAATGATTCCTTCTCCTTGATTCTGGGAAATTAGGAAAGTATTAAATAGTGGTGGTGGTGGTGGGGGGGGTAGGTGGGTTCAGAAGTGGGGATTCCCAAGGAAGATGTGTGAGGCAGGATAGAAAGAAGTTCAGGAAAGATCCTGACCAGTGCGGTGAGGAAGTAAGAACCCACATCCTCTCACTGGAGCCCCCACCTCTGGGCTTGATCAAAGGGAAACAGTTAATGGCAGGAAACTCCTGTGGTGGTCATTGAAGTCACAACAAGGCCCCCTCCCAACCAGAAGGTGGAGTCAGAATTTGGCGCCACAAAGCTTGGGGACAACCCTCCCCTTAGAAACAAAAGCCCAAGAAGCAACCGACCACAGAACACCTAACTTGTGGTTTGGCCTATGTCCGCTTGAATGCATACTTCTTGCTTCTTTCACAGCGGTGCTCACACCCTGGCCTCTTTCTTTTTCTCTATCTGAATAAACTTGCTTTGATCTCACTTCAATTCTTTCTTGACATTTTTCCTGGGTGAGTCAAGGACCTGGAGTTCCCCTGACACTCAAAAGGTCCCCCACTGTGCAAGGGTAGGACCAGCCCCCCCCCCCCATTCCCTTGCAGAAGCTGTCCATAACAGGTGGAGGGACTATGGATTTCCAAGGGAGCATGTGCAGTTCCCAAACATGTTTGGAACATATCTAGCTACTAGTATACATAACATGTCTCATTTTATTTTTTTATATACATATATATTTTAAAATATATTTTATTGATTTTTCACAGAGAGGAAGGGAGAGGGACAGAGAGCCAGAAACATCGATGAGAGAGAAACATCGACCAGCCGCCTCCTGCACACCCCCTACCGGGGATGTGCCCGCAACCAAGGTACATGCCCCTGACCGGAATCGAACCTGGGACCCCTCAGTCCACAGACCGACGCTCTGTCCACTGAGCCAAACCGGTTTCGGCAACATGTCTCATTTTAATGTTAAATCTCCACCTCTGGATGTAATTTTTAGTATACTAATGAAGAAAAGTTCCTCCAACCTTGGCTTGGGAAGGGGTTTCAGGTGCAATCTTGGATTTTTCCAGTGCAAACATTTCTTGAGGGTGGTCCTTGGATTTCTCATTTGATTCCTGTGAGCAGGCTTAGCTAACCCTGGAATTTACGCCTTTTTTTTTTTTTCTAGTTCAGCCTGCTTTTTGTCAGGGGATATGTTGGAGAGAATACAAGAAAGTCAGTAGAAGTTTAAAGATTAACTAATGATGTGGTGGCACAACATGGTGACATGAATAAGGAGAATTTTTGTGCATTGCTAAGCAAGAATCTGCTTTAATCATTCACCATTGTAAATGCTTTTTAAATTTAAAGTTCTTTTTGCCCCCAAGGTGAGTACTATATCGAATTTAAAAATTCATTCTATTGCAATTCTGATAGTTGCTTTACTTTGAACCTTACTGGATATTTAGACAGCTACAAACCACTCACTTTGATATGTATGTACATATTTTTATTTTTATTTTTATTTTTTTAAATAGCCAAGATTTTATTTTCTCTGATTTTTAAAATATATTTTATTGATTTTTTTTTACAGAGAGGAAGGGAGAGGGATAGAGAGTTAGGAACATTGATGAGAGAGAAACATCAATCAGCTGCCTTCTGCACACCCCCTACTAGGGATGTGCCCGCAACCAAGGTACATGCCCTTGACCGGAATTGAACCTGGGACCCTTCAGTCCAAAGGCCGATGCTCTATCCACTGAGCCAAACCAGTTAGGGCTATGTACATCTTTTTAAAAGCTAAATAAATTTCTTGCCAGCCCATAACCCACGAATGACTTTCTTAAGAGCCTTGGACCAATCTCTTTTAAATATAATGTCAAGGAAGATAAGCACCCCATCACTCTCTCACCTGGGAGTTTAACCTGGGTGCCTGGCTCCAAGCTATAAATAGTTCAGTCACTTGCCATAGAGAAAGATTAATTTTTCTTTCAGATTAAGGCAATTAGCTAGCACAGCTGACTACTACAATTAACAGGTGAATTTAGGTCTTGCCTGGGGGTATTTGGTTTTCACACTTGGATGCTGCTGTAAAGACAGGCCAATGAGCTGCACACTTGGACTTTCCAGCTCCTTCCACCATTTTTGGAATGTATGAAACACTACACCTTAAAGTGTGGTGTCTGGTTTCCAAAACAGCTGCCCCAGGGGCCAGATGATGCAATCTAGAAATATGGGGGAGTTAATATCTGTTGGGTACATTTTGACCATTAAGAAAAGAAACTGGGAATGAGCCAGGCAAATTCTCCCTCCTTCCTCCCTCTCACGCACTATTCTGTGCATGGTTTCTTTGTATTGTTTGGAGAATAAAAAAAATGTTTTTATTGATTTTTAGAGAGAGGAAGGGAGAGGGCTAGAGAAATAAAAACATCAATGAGAAAGAAACATTGATCTGCTGCCTCCTGCACACCCCTTACTGGGGATTGAGCTGCAACCTGGGTATGTGCCCTGACTGGGAATTGAACCGTGACCTCCTGGTTGACACTCAATCACTGAGCCATGATGGCCGGGCAAGGATAATTTTTGAACAGTACAGGAAAACAAGAAAAGGTGCTGGTGACAGAAAGGTGCGATCAAATTGATAGAGAAATCCAAGGAGACAAAATTGCAGTTAAAATCACCAGAGGCAAGAGCTGTTCTTTGTAACAGTCTTTAAAAAAAAACTCCAATCTCAGAATGAAAAAGGAGAAAGAGGGAATACTACGCTGCCGTAAAAAGGAAGGAACTCCTACCATTCGCAACAGCATGGATGGACCTAGAGAGCATTATGCTAAGCGAAATAAGTCAGTTGGAGAAAGATAAATATCACGTGATCTCACTCATTTGTGGAATATAATGAACAACATAAACGGGTAAACAAACACAGATCCAGAGATAGAGAAAGCATCAATCAGACCGTCAAACCTCAGAGGGAAGGTGGGGGAGGGTGGGGATAAGGGGGAGAGATCAACCAAAGGACTTATATGCATGCATATTGGCCCAACCAATGAACACAGACACCAGGGGGGTGAGGGTATGAAATGGGAGGTGGGGGGGAATTGGGGGATAAGGACACATATGTAATACTTTCATCAATAAAGAATAAAAAAAGAAAAAGGAGAAAGAGCAGGAGTGGGCCTTCGGTAAGTTATTGGGTGGAGGGGGGCAAAAAGGGGGAAATCAGAGACATCTGTAATACTGTCAACAATAAAATAAAATAAAACAAAATAAATAAATAATAATTTTTAAAAAGTTCATTTGTAGATTTTCCTCCAGCACCTCATAGATTGGCTAGAAGCTGCCACTTTCACCTCTATAATGAAACTCCAAGAATTGTTCTTTAACAAAAGTGAACAATCTATCTGCCCAACCTTCTGTATAATAACCATGAACATTAAAACATTTGATCATGTAGTAGGCCACAAATACAACCTTGAGAACCCCGTTAAATGTAGAAAAATGTAAGGAATATTTTCTAAACACAATATAATCAAACTAAAACAACTTTGTATACTAAGAAGTTTTATAAAACATCCTTAAAGTCTATCTGAAGATGGCTGATTGAACCAACTTGTCTACCTCCTCAGTGATCCACTGAAATGACAGAAGAATTAATAAAGTACAGATGTTCCTTGACTTATAATGGGGCTATGCCCCAAAAAACCCATCATAAGTTGAAAACTCATTTAATACTGAACATTATAGCATAGCGTAGCCTACCTCAAACTTGCTCAGAGCATTTACATTAGCCTCCAGTTGGGCAAAATCATCTAGCATAAAACCAATTTTGTAAGATAGTGTTGACTATCATGTAATTTATGTGTAAACACAAAACACAATTAAAAAAACACCCTGAAAACACAGTACAAGAGTATCAGTTGTTTACTCTCATGATTGTGTGGCTGATGAAGCTGTGGCTCATTTCCACTGTCCAGTATCACAAGAGAGCACTGTATCAAATATTGCTAGCCTGGAAAACATTAAAATTCGAAGTACGGTTTCCACTGAATGCATATTGCTTTTGCACTATTGTAAATGTGAAAACTTGTAAGTTGAACCATCATTAGCGGGGAAACCATCTGTACTGGAAAATAAGAAATTCTGAAGAATTCCTTAAAAAAAAAGAAATAAGTTCAGATAAGATATAAAAGGGTGAAGGGAACCAGAAGCCAAAATAAGCAGGAGGAATCAACTAAGAAGATAAGAGTATATCCAGAGAAACTCAAAGCAGAGCATAAATGGATGGAAAAAGCAAGAACTACCCCCAGAAGGGCTAGTTGGGCCTACAACACTCTTACACCAGCAGGTGGCACTCTAATAACCTTTAATGACTGAACTTCCTACCTACTACCTAGGAAGGGCTCCCTAAGATAGGTGTGGGTAATGCGAGAAAGGAGCACATCAGGGTCTGAAGTACCTTCAACCCAGCACAGTAATAATGAAGGAGAGAAACACATTTGTAGAGAGGGAACTACTTCAGCCTATCTGTTCCCTGGTTAATCACTCTAAAGAAAAGAGGATGGTCAGCGTGTCCTACCCCTTTATATAGTGTCTGAACCAGGTCCCATACAGTGATAGCTTGATTCATACATTTTATGAATATAATATTCATATAAAACTATAAAACACATGATATGTTGCCCAAAGCATCATTGGTTTATGTCATTGGTGCAAAAACAATGTTCCCATAAGCACATGTTTCTCTAAGAAAGAATAAATCTTAATAGAGCCAACAGAGTGAACTGAACTGGACCAAATCTAGGCAATATTATGGAGCCAGTGTAGTGTTCTCATTGTCTCCCAGTTTTCTTTCTTCCTCTGTCCCCCATCCAGTACTTTCCTGATTTCTAAAGTCTAGTGTTCCATCAAAAGTAGAAAAGTTATGATGACTGTGGTTCTCATATGTGGTTGGTTGGCTGACTTTCAGTGTAAAGTTTCCACACCCTTAGCAGTGCCCCTCAAGCCCTCTGTCTCTAATGGAGAAACAGAAGATCTGTTTTCTCTAACAGTTTCTTCAGGTGTCAATGGGATAATAGGGGCTAAGCACTTCCCTGAGCCTCAGGTCCCCACCACCCTTATAGGTTCTTGTGAGAAATAGAGACTAACAACAGAAACTAAATTGAACAAAAAATGTACAAACTGTGTATGCAACCAATAATAAAACATTAGAGAAAACACAAAAATACCTTAAAAATGGAGACATAGCCCAGGTTCTTGGATGGAAAGACTTGGCAATGTAAAGATGTCATTATCCCCCAAATTGATCTATAAATTCAAAGGAATTCCAATCAGAATCCCAATAGAGTTTAAAAAAAATCATAGAGCTTGACCAGCAGATTCTAAAATGTACCTTATGGGCGGATAAAAAGCTGTGGTACATTTACACAGTGGAATACTACACGGCCATAAAAAAGGAAATGTTACCTTTTGCAACAGCATGGATGTATCCAGAGAGCATTATGCGAAGTGAAATAAGCCAGTCAGAGAAAGACAAGTACCATATGATTTCACTCATATGTGGAATCTAATGAACAAAATGAACTAACAAACAAAATAGTGTCAGACTCTTAGAGAACAGACTGACAGGTGTCAGAGGGGAGGGGGCTGGAGGGATAGATGGAAAAGATGAAGGGATTAAGTGGAAAAAACACACCCTTCATAGATATACTAGACAACAGCATGGTGATCACCAGAGGGGAAGGGAGTGGGGGGGGGGGAGGTAGAAGAGTGTATAGGGGGGATAAATGGTGATAGAAGGGGACTTGACTTGGGGTGGTGAACACATAATACAATGCACAGATGATGGATCATAGAATTATATACCTGAAACTATATACTTTTATTAACCAATGCCATCCCAATAAATTCAATAAAATAAAATGTACGTGGAGAGGCAAAGGGCCTAAAGAAGGACGGAGTGGGGTGACTTTCTTTCTGGATAATCAGTCAATTATGGAGCTGACATAGGGTCATGCTGAGACAGAAGAAAAAGCAGAGAAACAGACCCCCACACAGGAACTCTTTACATATAGCTGATGTGGCCCCCAGAGTAGTGGGGACAAAAGGGCCCATGCACCATCAACTTTCTCCTTTAAGATGACTACAGAAACCCAGTCTCTCATCCTATCTGCCTTTACCATAGAGCTCTGCACACAGTCAAAGCCTCATAAGTGCCTTGTGATAAATGGATTGACTTAGAAACTGTACCATCCTTCTACTTGCCTACCCTCACGGAGACATCTCCTGTCTGACGCTTAAAATCTCTCAATTTAAATACTCCTTTAGCCAGGGTTTTCAACTCTGGCACCACTGACATTCTGGGTCAAATAATTCTTTGAGGGGGTTGCTGTCCTATGCATTGTAAAATGTTTAGCAGCATCTACCAACTAGATGCTAGTAACTTCACTCACCTTCAGACTCAGAGAGAGAACAGACTGACAGGTGTCAGAGGGGAGGGAGCTGTTGAATGTTGTCTGGGGGGGAGGTAAAATTCACACTCCTTTCCCCCCTGCCATCCTCCTTGTGACTGATTTTATTTTTTTTATTGCCCTTGTGGCAGATTTTAGAACGTTCACAAATAACCTATAAACTAGCCCCCACTTCTCCCAGAGGACTGCACAATCTCACCCTTATGGTCAGACTTAGCCATATGATGACCCAGTTCATGCTTAGCCACACTCTCCTTTCTCTCTGCCAGGCCACCTGTGTGGCTGCTCTGTGTCCTTGGGTCCTGACATGAGGGTGTTGATAATGTGGAGGAGAGCTCCAGTTCAGCTGAGAGGGACAAGAAGCATGAGTGATAAACTGTGGTCATCTGTCATTTCAGCATAACCCAGTTGGCTCTGAGCCCATATCCCTCCCCACCAGAATAAGCCCCGGTGTGAAATAATAAAAAAAACACATGCCAGCCTCTTCCCCCGGTTCCTGGCATAGACCACCTAAAATCCTTATAACTTCCTAAGTGATAAGAGCACTATTTGTTCTAATGAGGCAACTCTGAGGTGGCCCCGGAATGGGAGCTGTTCACAAGAAAGACCAAGGCGTGATTAGAAGCTTAGAACTTTCAGATTCACCCTCCATTCTCTTGAGAAGGAAGAGGGGCTGGAAATAGAGTTAATGATGGATCTTGCTTACATGATGAAGCCTAGATGAAATCCCAATAGTATGAGGTTCAGAGAGCTTCTGGGTTGATGAATACATCCATATGCTGGGAGAGTAATAAAATCCATCACCACGGAGACAGAAGCTCCTGTGCTTTGGACCTTTCAGATGTCACCCTATGTATCTCTTCATCTGGCTGTTCTTCTGCATCCTTTATCATATTCCTTATTGTAAACATTTTAGCAATTGACTGAACTGGAGGAGGGGTCATGGAAACCTTGGATTTATAGCCAGTTTTTCAGAATACAGGTGACAACCTGGGACTTGCAATTGGCATCTGGGCTGGGAGGAGCAGACTTGTAGGACTGAGTCCTTAAGTTGTGGGCACTGAGCTAACTCTGGTTAGTGTCAGGATTGAATTGAATTGTGGAACACATAGATGATGATGCTTTAGAGCAGTGGTTCTCAACCTTTCTAATGCCGTGACCCTTTAATACAGTTCCTCATGTTGTGGTGACTCCCAACCATAAAATTATTTTCGTTGCTACTTCATAACTGTAATTTTGCTACTGGTCTTAGGCGACCCTGCTAGCGGTTCTCAACCTGTGGGGCACATCGGAAATCACAGATATTTACATTACGATTCATTAACAGTAGCAAAATTACAGTTATGAAGTAGCAACGAAAATAATTTTATGGTTGGGGGGTCACCACAACATGAGGAACTGTATTAAAAGGTCGCGGCATTAGAAAGGTTGAGAACTACAGCTTTAGAGAATAGGTTAGTGTGAGGGAAAAGCCGGAAGTGTTCTGACGGTGGTAGTAGCGTGACACTAAAGAAGAAACACTGGAGTATTTGCCCAGACACCAGAAATGCCTCCCCCATCCAACCCACCCTGATCAGGCCTGGCCCAGGGGAGAAATAAGTCTCACGGTCACCATTTTCCAAGAAACTGCCTCAGAGAAAAATAGAGGCCTCCTTTCACCTTCTCTACAGGCCTCAGAGCAGGGAATCACCTGGTACACACACAGACCATGTAAAAGGGCTTTCCAAGCCGCAGGTTGTAACTCATGAACAGGCCAATGGAATGCTGTATGTCACTGGAGCAGAATTTCATGTCTTTAATGAATTACAATGGAATAACAGCACATCGCAGAACAGAATAGAAAATGCCAGGCTGTATCGCATGTGCAAAGGGTCAGTATGGGTTCATGGAGCATTTGGCTCAGAGTCACTGCGAAATGTGTTGCGTATTGTGGGTCTTGGTGAAGAAAGCTCAGAAGGCTCCTCTTGTGATGCATGTACTGCTCTTTGTCACACATCCCTGCATTTTCCAGTTCTGTGCTAGGAATAGGGATTAGCTATAGACCCAGCCTAAAAATGACTGGAACACAAACAATACAGAGAGGAGGGTATAAACAGTCATTTAGGACGTGATCAGAAGAGCATATGCATCCACATGGGGCATCAGACTTTGGGCGGGGGGGAGAAGTCTAATGGGGGGTGGACTTGGAGCCATGTACAGGGTGATTTCTGGGTTTAGGCAAAACCCTAGTCTCCTGACATCTCAAAATCTGGGTCTGCCTCCTGGAGCAGGGGGAGGAGGAAAGCATTATCTACCTTGGGACCAAAGGCCAGTTATTCCCTCTCATGACGACAACGTGTTTCCAAGTCGTCCTTTCCTGCACTTGTCTCCCTTGCTGGGCATCCATTTGGTGGGTCCATCTTCCCAGGGGGGAAGAGAAACGAAATCTTTCAGGATCTACTTTGGGGATTCTCTTCTGTTTTCACATGGACGAGAATGTACCCAATGGCTAATATCAGAATATTGAATTTGAGGAACGCAGCGCTATATTAGGGTAAAGGAGAGTTTGTTTCTGCTGAGGCGGAGGTGGAGCAGCATCCTCACTGACTCAGGCAGGACTCCCTTCTCACTGCTGAGCCACCCAGAGTGTGCTCCTAGTTCCGGAGGAACTCTGCCTTCGATATACTGACCCCTCACACCATCCTTCCTGGCACACTCTCCTTTCGATGGCTGTGATAGCACACACTGGGTCCTGGGTCTCCCTTGCCTGTATGCCAGGCACTCTCCCATGCACCCTGTGCATCTGTGTCCTCCCCTGCCCACACTATCACCAGGACACTGCCTCTCCCTCTCTGCATGTTCTGCCCTGGTGGTCCTAGTGATGGGAAAATGATTCCACTTCTCCCCTGAGTTCTGGGACAGAGTCCAGAGCATCTCTGTCTCCTCTCACACATTCCACAATGGACTGTACCAGCCCCTGAGCCTGATATCTGACAGAGTTAGTAAAGGCAAGGGTTTCAACATGTAAAAACTGGAAATATCCCCCAGGAGAATGTCAAGGTCAGGTGGGCAAGGATATTTGTGTCTTGTTATGTAATGTCTCCTCAGCACCACGGACAGCGCCCAGTACCCAGTATATGGCTCTTAGGTGTTTAACACATGAAATCTTTGATGCAGCAATTCCAGTTCTATTTATGTGTGAAAATGAACCACTCACACATGTGCACAGGGTTTGTGCACAAGAAGGAGAGGAGCAACCAACTGAGAAAAACTTTTGTTTATTAACTAACAGTAACTGATGAATGAGTAGTTGGGGTTTGCAACACAGAACTGCAGAACAGGGAACAGAACAAGAAGGACATGCCCAGGACACTTAGTACAGAAAGCAAATAGAAAATGCTCATAGATAAACTGTTAGTGTGTGTGTGTGTGTGTGTGTGTGTGTGTGTGTGTGTGTGTGTGTGCGTGTCTGTGTGTGTATGTGTATGTGTGTGTGCCTGGGTGTGGGTATAAATGCAGAGAAAGCTTCTGGAATCCAACTCCTGGAATGCCTTACAAGTCACACTGGGGAGACGGAGGGTAGTGCTCCTCTGAGCAGAGACACCTGCCAGTGCTGTTTCCCAAGGTAAGTGCATGGAGACACGGACAGAAACATGCATTAAGTACAGGTATTACTACACCTTGTATAACGAACATCTAACAGATCATGTCACACATTAAGAAACGAACTTTTAACTACTGCAAACTCTTTCTTTTAATTGCTGCACCCCTGGTGGCCAGTAGTTCACAGTCGTGCCCATGGTCATGAAGGGCCACCAGGTTCTGCTTCTCTTCATGGGCACTTGTCACATCCCTGAGGTGGAGACAAGGAGAGAAAAGGACAATAAGAGGCAGTGAGCTCCCCTTGCCTGATCGTTAATACCCAACCCCTCATCTGACTGCAGGACCCTGAGCACTCAGATTCCGCCCCACCTCATGCTGTGCACGCACCACCCACTGCTCCTCAAAGTGAATCTTCTGCTCATGCCACAGGGACTCTCACCTGTTGTATGAGTTCCTAGGCTAGAGGCAGCTGAGGCCTATAGTTCAGGAGCTGACCAGAGGGGAGGCCCAGGGCATCCTGGGTAGGGAGCTCCTTGGCTCCACAGAGCAGGGAGTAGAAAGAGGGAGGCAAGCCTGGTCATTTAGTGTCAATGCTGCACTCCAAGGGTCTTGGCAAAGGAACGATTTTGGGAAGGAATGACAAAGTGCGACTATGAGAACAGTGTGTTTTGCAGCGGTGTGAGCTGGAAGGAAAGGCCACTTACGTACTTAGTCATCTTCCTCCGGGTCACTGATCTCTTCATACACAATATGGTTCTTTCTTTCCCTCAGCCTGCCAAGCCAGACATTAGTCTCTTCTTTCCTGGATCCTCTGAGCTCCAGCATTGGGGCAGCAGCTTGAAAGGAACCTGGGACATTCGGGGTGGAAGTAACTTACCTGAAATGAGGACAAGAGCTGGAGGAGCAGCTTTCTCCCAGACAGAAATCCCGGCAGAGGACATTGTTCTTCTTCTGATCCCTTCAGTGTGCCCTGAACCTCTAAATAAGTAGCCCTAAGCCAGGCTCTAGCAGCAACCCACCTTGGTTCAGAGTTTGGCCTCTCCTGGGTACCTCCATACCCAACACTAGTAGCAGCCATCTGTAGATCGCTTTGTCACTCATGCTGGGTGGCCCCAGGCAGGGTGAGGGAAGTGGTTGATTTTGCACTTCCCAGGAGGTTCCAGAGCTAGTGCATCCAGGGTCAGCTTTGGCCATGCCAGATTACAACCCTACCACCTCCAAGAATGACACACTCGAACGGAAACCAAGATGGCGGCATAGATGAACATCTATACTGATGCCTCACACAACAATTTCAAAACTACAACTAAAAGACAAAGCAGACATCATCCACAACCACCGAAAAGCCGGCTGAGTGGAAATTCTACAACTACAAAGGAAAAAAAAAAGGACACTGAGATGCAGGAGCGGCAGAGGGCAGAACTGTGGAGAGACAGAGACATGCGCGTGTGAGAAAAAGGGCTGGGTGGCTGAATACATGGCTGGCTTTCTCAAACTGGAGCGAAACAAAGGCTCCCCATAGTGCTGAAATCCAGTCCCGGGATAGACTTGAGGAACCCAGACATATACGGGGAGAAAGTGGACTGTATGGCAGCGGGCAGGGCTCGAGAGCAGCTTTCTCTCAGAGGTGCGTGCAGCCATAGTCGCGGGGCACTGAGACCCAGCAGGACTGCGGAAGACACGCAGAGACGCAGAGATGTGTGCGCGAGAGGAAAGGCCTGGCGGCTGGATATGGGGCTGCCTTGATCTTTCCGGAGGGAAACAGGGACTCCCTACTGCACCGTACTTCAGTTTCAGAGGTGTGTGCAGCCATTGCTGCAGGGCACGGAGACCCAGAGGAATTCAGGAAGACAGGTGAGGAGGCGCTCGAGCGTGTGCAGAGACGGCTCGGGCAGTTGAACGTGTGGCTGCCTTTCTTATTCCAGAGGGAAACGTAGCCTCCCGACTACACGTACTCCAGTTCCAGGTGAACCTTTGGGTACCCACACTCATTTGGGGAGAAACTGGTCTGTCTGGCAGCGGGCAAAACTCGAGAGCAGCTTTCTCTCAGAGGTGCGTGCAGCTATTGCTGCGGGACACTGAGACCCAAACCGGGAAACCAAGGCTGCTGGCTCCGCCCCGAGACCCCACACCATCCAAACTGAGCACAGAAACTCTCCCATGTAGACACAGCTAATCCTCACAGCCAATTTGCCTGGAGTTCAACTCCGCCCAGTGATACCAACAACAATCAAGCCTTAACTACAACAAGTCTGTGCAGCCCATAAAGGGGTGCACCAAGAGCGTCCACCTCAGGTAACTGGGGAGGCTGAGCCACTGGGCCCAAAGGACACCTCGCACACAAAGCCACTCTATCAACTCAGGGAAGCAGCCAAAATGCAGAGACAAAGAGGCAAATCACAAATGAAAGAAATGGAGGAAAGCAGAAGACCAGACATAGAGTTCAAAACCACATTTATAAGGTTACTCAAGAATCTGCTAAAAACCTCTGAGGAACTTAGTGAGACCTTTAAAGATCTTAATGAGAATGCCAAAAAAAATGGAAAAGGACTAGACAGAAATTAAACATATATTGTCTGAAATAAAGAATATACAGAAATTCAACAGTGGAACAGAAGACCCCAAGAACCAAACCAAAGATTTGAAACACGTGGAAGCAAAAGACACCCAACCTGAAAAACAAAAAGAAAAGGGAATCCAAAAATATGAAGATAGTGTAAGGAGCTTATGGGACAACTTTAAGTGTACCAACATCCGAATTTTTGGGGTGCCAGAAGAAGAGAGAGAGCAAAATATTGAAAACCTATTAGAAGAAATAATGACAGAAAACTTTCCCTACATGGTGAAAGAAATAGACTTACAAGTCCAGGAAGCACAGAGAACCCCGAACAAAAGGAATCCAAAGAGGACCACACCAAAACACATCATAATTAAAATGCCAAGGGCAAAAGACAAAGAGAGAATCTTGAAAGCAACAAGAGAAAAATAGTTACCTACAAGAGAGTACCCATACGACTGTAGGTTGATTTCTCAACAGAAACTATGCAGGCCAGAAGGGAGTGGCAAGAAATATTCGAAGTGATGAACAGCAAGAACCTACAACCAAGATTACTCTACCCAGCAAAGCTATCATTTAGAATTGAAGGTCAGATAAAGAGCTTCACAGATAAGAAAAAGCTAAAGGAATTCATCACTGCCAAACCAGGATTATATGAAATGCTGAAAGGTATTCTTTAAGAAGAGGAGGAAGAAGAAAAAGGTAAAGATAAAAATTATGAACATCAAATACATGTCTATCAACAAGTGAATCTAAAAATCAAGTGAAGAGAAGATCTGATGAACAGAATAAACTGGTGAGTATGATGGAATCAGGGACATAGAGGGGGAGTGGACAGACAATTCTCAGGGGAAAGGGGGTGTGAGGGGTTCGGGAAGAGATTGGACAAAAATCTTACACCTATGGATGAAGACAGTGGTGGGGGGTAGGGTCATGGGTGGGGAGGGAATCGGGTGGAGGGAAGCTATGGGGGGGAAAAGAGGAGTATATGTAATAATTTGAACAATAAAGATTTATTAAAAAAAATAATGACACAACTCAGGGGGCAGACTTGGTGAGCACCAGAGCCCCACTAAAGCAAGTCCTGCTCCATAGGGTTGGTTCCTGTCCAGCAGCTCTTCTGCTGTAGTGTTAGCTGATCCTCCAAGGCAATTGTCCTAGGGGCAATCCCTCCCAGTGACACCATCATCAACCAAGGATAAACTACAAAAGCATAGTGCAGAAGAGGAAGATGGTGATTGGCAAGAAGGCAGGGAGGGAGAGGGTGTGAGAGAGTGAGGGAGCAAAGGAGGAGTGTGTTTATGTGTGTGGTCTGTGGTGGTGTGTGTGTGTGTGTGTGTGTGTGTGTGTGTGTGAGCTAAGTACAGTTAGATCCTGCAGGACTTTCAGGGGCTGGTGGATGGGGCAGTCTTAGACTGTGAGGCCCTGCTGCCACTGCAAACACTCCAGGGCGGCCAGTGATGGCACAGTAACCATGCCATCTTGAAGGGAATTACTGTTGCAACTAGGATCCTAGCCTCACCACCACCCAGACTGGCCTCAGATGCAAACTGGGACCGTACAGCCACTCTGGACAAAGACCTGTGAGCACAGCTGCAGACCCATGGACACTGAGAATATAGACATCCTGGCTGCAGATTTCTGTGAGTCACAGAGTGCGTCCTCCTCCCCACCAACCTGCTGCAGTGGCATATGGCCTGCTCTACCCACAGCATGCAAGCAGGCTTCCTGCTGACACAGGGTGGCTGTGCAACCAGGTCCCCCAAGCAGGCCAGGGAGCCTGATTCTCTGTGCATGAGGCTGCACTGAGCACCAGTGACTTTGACTCTTGGCATGTGCAAGCAGGGAGTCTGTTTCTCTTCGTGCGTGCACATGGGAATCCTGATTTTCAGTGCATGCACACTGAGCATCAGCAACTCCGATTGTCAGTGTGCACACGCACAGGGACCCCAATTCTTAGCACATGCAGGAGGCTGAACCAGTGCCAGAGACTCTTATTCTCAATTCTTGGTGCATGCACATGGGGACCCTGATTCCTGGAGCATGCCTGGGGACTCTGATTTTTGGCACACGCCTGTGGGGACTCTGTTTCTCAGTGCATGCATGCGGAGACCCTGATTCTAGGTGTGCGCATGAGGCTGCACTGAGTGCTGGGGACTCTGATTCTCAGCCCACATAACTCCCTCCGATCTATGGCAGCCACATGTTTTGGTGTCTGAGCTCTTCAGTGATGCTCAGGTGCCATGACACAAACACTGCACACAGCTCTGGCCCCTGCATCTCAGTGCTTGGACCTTCTGGTGATACTTAGAATGGGGAGACAAAAAAAAACAACCCCCAGAGGAAAGAAAAAGAGGAATCACCAAGAAAGGAACTAAATGAAATGAAGGCATGAAATATGTCAGAAAAATAATTCATAGTAATGAATTATAAACTGGATGAACGAGGAAATCAACAACCTATGCAAAAATCAGAAAGAAATCAAAAGTGATATAGCTACAATAAAAAACGCTATGGGAGTTTTCAACAGTAGACTAGGAGAAGAAGAGTTAGTGAGTTAGAAGATAAGGTAGAGAAACAAGTGTAATCTGAACAGCAACTGGAGAAAAAAATTAAAAAGCAGGAGGAGAGCCTAAGGAAGCTTTGGGAGAATACGAAACGAAGTAACATACGTATAATAGGGCTGCCAGAAGGACAAAAGGAGAAGCAAGGATTAGAAAATCTATTTGAAGAAATAATGACAGAAAATTTCCCTGATATGGCGAAGAAAAAAGTCACACAAGTACAGAGAGTCCCAAGCAAGATCAATCCCAAAAGATCCACACCAAGACACGTCATAATTACAATGGCAAATGTTAACAACAAAGAGAGAATCTTAAAGGCGGCAAGAGAGAGACAGAGAGTTACGTACATAGGCTCCCCCATCAGATTATCAAATGATTTCCAAACAGAAACACATCAGGCTAGAAGGGAATGAAATGAAGTATACAAAGTGATGCAAAGCAAAGGACTGAATCCAAGAATACTCTATCCAGCAAGACTATCAATCAAAATTGAAGGGGAAATCAGGAGCTTTGCAGACAAAAATAGGCTAAAGGAGTTTATCACTACCAAGCTAGCAATGCAAAAATGCTAAAGGGAATGCTGTAAAAACAGGAAATAGAAAGGGAGGAAGGAACACAGGCATAAAGTACAGAAATGGCTACAAACAAGTACAGATCAATAACATTAAACATAAATGGATTAAATGCTCCAATCAAAAGACACAAGTGAGTGAATGGATAAGAAAACATGATCCATATATATGCTGTCTACAGGAGACCCACCCCAGAACAAGGGACTCACACAGATTGAAAGTGAAGGGATGGAAAAATATCAGGCGAAAGGAAATAAAAAAAAAAAAAGCTGGGGTAGCAATACTTATATCTGACAAAATAGACCTCAAAGAGAAGACCATAACAAGAGACAATAAAGGCCACTTCATAATTCTAAAGGGATCGATACAGCAAGAGGATATAACTCTGGTAAACTTTTATGCATCCAATGCAGGAACACTGAAATACATAAAACAACTTCTAGAAGATATCAGGGGATATATTGACAGCAACACAATCATAGTAGGAGTCTTTAATACTCCATTAACATCACTGGATAAATCCTCTTGACAAAAAATTAGCAAAGAAAAATCAATATTAAATGACTCTCTAGAACAGATGGACTTAAGTGACATTTTTAGAACATTCCACCTGAAAACTACAGAATATACATTCTTCTGAAGTGCACATGGGACATTTTCAAAGATAGACCATATATTGGGACACAGGCAAAGTCTCTCCAAATTCAAGAAGATTGAAATCATATCAAGCATCTTCTCATATCACAATGGCATAAAATTAGAAATCAATTACAGTAAAAACAATCACAAAAATTCAAACACTTGGAGGCTGAATAGCACACTGTTAAACAATGATTGGGTTACCAAAGAGATCAAAGAAGAAATAAAACATATCCTGGAAATAAACGACAATGAAAACACAACAATACAAAATCTTTGGATCTTTGGGACACAGTGAAAGCAGTCATGAGAGGAAAGTTCATAACATTACAGGCATACCTCAAAAAAAATCCAAGAAAAGAAAAGAAAAACTGGTAAAAAACCACCTAACTCTGCAACTTGAAGAATTAGAAAGAGAGCAACAAGAAAAGTCCAGTGTGATCAGAAGGAAGGAAATAATAAAGATCAGAGCAGAAATAAATGACATAGACACCAAAAAAACAAAACAAAACATTACAAAAGATCAATGAAACCAAGAGCTAGTTCTTTAAAAGGATAAACAAGGGGGGCTTAACACCAGCCCCTGAAGGACAGGAGAGAAAGAAAAGCCTGGCTGCTGGCGAAGATCAGAAAGAAAGAGGGAAAGAAAGAGAGAGGTAAGATAGGTGACTCACCATAAAACTTCAGCTCTGTCAATTTGTGAACCCAATAATGACATCAGGTTTTCAGGTGACCTACCTTCTTTAATTTTAATCAAGATTGGCAGTGAAGGCAGCCAATGACATTTTTTTTCTTATCATTTGGGACACTAAAAGGAGAGAGAGAACTATATAACCAGACATCCTGAGAAAAGAGACCATGGGGAGACAAAGAAACAGCCTGCATATGAAACAAAAGCAGGCATCACTAGAAAAGGAAGTAAACTTAATGGAGGCAAGCAACCTGTCAGAGAAAGAATCAGAGAAATGGACATAAGGTGGCTGAAAAGAATGGAAGACAAATTCGACAATATGAGTAAGAACCAAGAGGAAATGAAGAAGAACCAAGAAGAAATGAAAAATGACATCACTGCTGTAAAGAACTCAAGAGAAAGCATCAAGAGTAGACTAGAAGAAGCAGAGGACCACATCAGTGAGCTAGAAGACAAGGTAGGAAAAAATACACAAGTAGAGCAGCTTCTAGAATAAAAAATTAAAAAGCAGGAGGAGAGCCTAAGGGAACTTTGGGAAAACACAAAACAAAACAACATGCGCATAATAGGGGTTCCAGAAAGAGAGGAAACTGAGCAAGGAATAGAAAACCTGTTTGTAGAAATAATGACAGAACACTTCCCTGATATAGGGAAAAAAAAACCCACACAAAACCCAGAAGCTCACAGAGCCTCAAGCAAAATAAACCCCAAAAGACCAACACCAAGGCACATTATAATTAAATTGGCAAACACCAATGACAAAGTAAGAATCTTAAAAGTGGCCAGAAAGAGACAGAAAGTTACCTACAAAGGAACCCCCATCAGACTAGCAACTGATTTCACAACAGAAACTCATCAGGCCAGAAGAGAATGGAATGAAATATACAAAGTCATGCAAAGGAAGGGTCTGCATCCAAGAATATTGTACCCAGCAAAGCTATCAATCCAAATTGAAGGTGAAATCAGGAGCTTCACAGACAAAAAAGGTCTAAGGGAATTTATTACCACCAAACCAGCAATGCAAGAAATGCTAAAGGGTCTTCTGTAAAAAAAAAAATGAAATAGGAAGCGAAGAAAGAACACAGGGGTAAAGAATAAAAATGGCAACAAATAAGTACCTATCAATAATAACTTTAAATGTAAATGGATTAAATGCCCCAATCAAAAGACATAGGGTAACAGATTGGATAAGAAAACAAGACCCATATATCTGCTGTCTATAAGAAACACACCTCAGAAAAAAAGACGAACACAGACTGAGGGTGAAGGGATGGAAAAAGGTTTTTCAGGCAAATGGAAATAAAAAAAAGCCGGGGTAGCAATACTTACAGCTGACAAATTAGATCTCAAAGTGAAGGACATAACAAGAGATAAGGAAGGCCACTTCATAATACTAAAGGGAGCAATCCAACAAGAAGAAATAACTCTGGTAAACATATACGCACCCAATACAGGAGCACCCAAATACATAAAAAAATCTCCTGGAGGATATCAAGGGAGAGATTGACAGCAATACAATCATAGTAGGAGACTTCAATACCCCACTATCACCATTGGACAAATCCTCTAAACAAAAAAATATCAGCAAAGAAACATCAATCCTTAATGACTCACTAGACCAGATGGAATTAACTGACATCTTCAGAACATTTCACCCCAAAGCCACAGAATATACATTCTTCTCAAGTGCACATGGGTCATTTTCAAATATAGACCATATGTTGGGTCATAGGCAAAGTCTCTTCAAATTCAAGAAGATAGAAATCATATCAAGCATCTTCTCAAATCACAGTGGCATAAAACTGGAAATCAACTACAGTAAAAATAATCCCCAAAAAATCAAACACATGGAGACTAAATAGCATGCTATTAAACAATGACTGGGTAACCAGGGAGATCAAGGAAGAAATAAAAAACATGATGGCAACAGATGACAGTGAAAACACAACAATCCAAAATCTATGGGACACAGTGAAAGAAGCTTGAGAGGGAAGTCCATAACTGTACAAGCCTACTAAAAAAAAGAAAGAAAGAAAGAAAGAAAGAAAGAAAGAAAGAAACACAGGAATGCTCAGGGCCTACTCAAAAAGTCAAATAATCCTTTCCACTAATATTTACAGGGTAAAATAAGACTGTTGTTAGAGTAATAAATTTGACAGTAAAATAGTAGTCAAGTTTTCAGGCTAATTTATATTGGCTAATTGAAACTAGCAAATATTCTAGAAAAATTAATAGTACTGGACAAAAAACAGTTCCTAAAGTGTTAAGTAAAATTTTTATTGGTAGTTCATCTCATGATAAAATTGCATAACATGTAATGAACCTAAAACAGTCATATTATAGTGCAAAAAATAAAATTTAAAAGCTATCAAGACTACATTAAAAATTTTTCAAAAGCCTCCTAATATTTAAATAAAAAAAGGGGGGATAGTAGAAGAATATCATGTAAGGAAAAATACCCTGTAAGTAATTTACATCTAGAAAATTTGTACTTTAGAAAATTAATTGTAATTCTAAAAGCAAGACACCCATGAAAAACACACAAGGTGTCAAAACAAGCAAGAGGAAAATCATTTGGGCAAAAACTGAAAAAGGATCCCAAGTCAAATTTATAGGAAATATTCCTTTATTAACTTTTGGTCGAAAATATGTTTGTATATTTTCAGAAAACAACTATGAGACCATGTGGATTCCGGCAACAGAGAGGAATCGACAGGACTACTCCAGCCATGAAGACAGAAAAGAAGCAGTCCAGAGATGGAAGTTGCTGACGTCGCCTTGCCATACTAGCAGTCAGCAGCTGTGTGTCACTGCAGGTTGCCCAGGACCAAACTAGAGAGGGTCGGACCTGCATTACCACCATTTGTCCACCATCCAGAACTGAAATATCATTGCTGACATGTACACATAAGGAACTGTTTGACATTGAAATTGGGTCTCAAAAGAACTGTTGGCCCAGAAAGAAACTCACTACAGACTGATTCATTTGCCTGTCAGCATAACCATTATTGCTTGTCTCATTTTCAGTTCTTATAAGTGTATTTCTAGTAGCACATGATCTCACTCATCTAGGGGAAATGATGAACAACATAGACTGATGAACAAGAACAGACCCAGAAACAAGGAGGCATGGATCAGACTGTTGGGCCTCGGAGGGAGGGTAGGGGAGGGTAGGAGTAAAGGGGAGAGATCAACCAAAGGACTTGTGTGCATGCATCTGTGCCTATCCAGTGGTTAAGGACAACAGGGGGGTGGGGGCATGCGTGGGGAGGGGTGTGGGATGGGAATGGGGGGATGAAGACAAATATGTGATACCATCCTATCTAATAATAGACAAATATGCAAATTGACCATACCTCCGACACACCCACAAGCCACGCCCACCATCCAATCAGAGCGAGTATGCAAATTAACCCAAACCAAGATGGCTACAGCCACAGAGAGCAAGGTTTCCTAGGTAACAGAGGAAGCCAAGCTTTCCGCCTGCCCTTACCAGGCCTAAGCCTCCACTCAAGCTACAAAGTTTCAATTATAGAAGGTAAACAAATTCAAACAAATGGCGGCAGAATGGAGCTTGAGAGAGCAGGCCAGGGTTGCCGCCGGCAACAGGGGAAGCAAAACTTTCCACACACCCTGGCCGGGCCCACCCACTTAAGGCAACAAAGTTTCAATTATAACCCCAACACAAATGGCTGCGGGCCTCAGAGGGAGCCCCAGGCTTGGCTCTGCTCCAGGCTACAAAGTTTCAATTGTAGAAGGAAAATAAATTCCAGATACCAGGGCCTCCGCTAGCGTTGCCAGGGGGTGTGGCCGGCCTGCAAACCACCACAGGCCCCTCGCTCAGGCCGCCCCACACCCCAAGGGAACCCCACCCTGATCAGGGACACCCTTCAGGGCAAACCAGCTGGCCCCCACCCCTGTACCAGGCCTCTATCCTATCTAATAAAAGAGTACTATGCAGATTGATCATCACTGCAACACACAATATAGCTGCCCCCATGTGGTCAAAGATCCTGCCCCCATGTGGACACAAGATGGCCACCACAAGATGGCCAGCAGGAGAGGGCAGTTGGGAGGCACCCAGCCTGCAAGGGAGGGCAGTTGAGAAGGACCAGGCCTTCAAGGGAGGGCAGTTGGAGGTGATCAACCCTGCAGGAGAGGGCAGTTAGGGGTTACCAGGTCGGCAGAGGAGGGAAGTTGGGGGCAAACAGGCTGGCAGCAGAGTGGTTAGGGGGTGATCAGGTTGGCAGGCAGAAGCGGTTAGGGGAAATCAGGAAGACAGGCAGGCAAGCAGTTGGGAGCCAGCAGTCCTGGATTGTGAGAGGGATGTCCGACTGCCCGTGTAGGCCCAATTCGATCAGGCCTAAACGGGCAGTCGGACATCCCTTGAGGGGTCCCAGATTGGAGAAGGTACAGGCTGGGCTGAGGGACAACCCCCCTCGGTGCACGAATTTCATGCACAGGGCCTCTAGTAATCAATAAAGAAATAAAAAAAAGAAATCTGAAAAAAAAGAAACAATGGTAATAAATTACCTAATTCTACAACTCAAAGAGTTAGAAAGAGAGCAACAAGAAAAGCCCAATGTAAGCAGAAGGAAGGAAATAATAAAGATCAGAGCAGAGATAAACGACATAGAGACCAAAGAAACAATACAAAAGATCAACGAAACCAAGAGCTGGTTCTTTGAAAGGATAAACAAGACTGATGAACCTCTAGCGAGGCTCACCAAGAAGAAAAGAGAGAGGAGCCAAATAAACAAAATCAGAAATGAAAGAGGTGAAATAACAACAGACCCAGTCGAAATACAAAGGATTGTTAAAAAATACTATGAACAAATCTATTTCAACAAACTGGACAACCTGGAGGAAATGGGCATATTCCTAGGAAAATATAACTTTCCAAAACTCAATCAAGAGGAATCTAAACATCTCAATCGGCCAATAACTATGGAAGAAATTGAAGCAGTTATCAAAAAGCTTCTGGCAAACAAACCCCGGGGCCAGACGGCTTCACAGGTGACTTTTACCAAACATTCAAGGAAGACCTAAAATCTATCCTCCTCAGACTATTCCAAAAAATTCAAGAAGAAGTAATACTTCCAAGCTCCTTCTTTGAAGCCAGCAGCACCCTAATACCAATACCAAATAAAGACAACACAATGAAAGAGAATTACAGGACAATATCCCTCATGAACATAGATGCCAAAATCCTCAACAAAATTCTATCAAATAGGATCCAGCAGTACATCATAAAGATCATACACCATGACAAAGTAGGACTTATCCCAGGAATGCAAGGATGGTACAATATCCGCAAATCAATAAACGTGATATATCACATAAACAAATTGAGAGATAAAAATCACATAGTCATATCAATTGGTGGAGGAAAAGTATTTGACAAAATCCAACACCCTTTCTTGATAAAAACTCTCAACAAGGTGGGAATAGAAGGATCATACCTCAACATGATAAAAGCTATATATGATAAACCCACAGCTAACATCATACTCAATGGGCAAAAACTAAGACCATTTACCCTAAGAACAGGAACAAGACAGGGATGTCCACTCTCACCACTCCTGTTCAACATAGTACTGGAAGTATTAGCTATCGCAATTAGGCAAGAAGAAGAAATAAGAGGCATCCAAATTGGAAAAGAAGAAGTGAAGCTGTCCTTATTTGCAGACAACAAGATATTGTACATAAAAAACCCAAAAGACTCCATAAAAAACTCATAGACTTAATAAATGAATTCAGGAATGTAGCAGGATACAAAATTAACGCCAAGAAATCTATGGCATTTCTATATTCCAACACTGAACTTACAGAAACAGAGACTAAAAAAGCAATCCCATTTACCATATCACCAAAAAAATTAAGATACCTAGGAATAAACTAAGGAGGTAAAAGACCTATATGCAGAAAACTACAGGACACTGAAAAAAGAGATAGAGGAAGACGTAAACAGATGGAAGAACATACCATGTTCATGGATTGGTAGAATCAACATCATTAAAATGTCCATACTGCCCAAAGCAATCTCTAGATTCAATGCACTCCCCATTAAAATACCAATGGCATATTTCACAGACCTAGAAAAAACTCTCCAAAAATTCATCTGGAATAAAAAAGACCCCGAATAGCCACAGCAATCCTGAGAAAGAAGAATAAAGTAGGTGGGAACTCAATACCTGATTTCAAGCTGTATCACAAAGCCACTGTTCTCAAAACAGCCTGGTACTGGCATAAGAACAGACATATAGACCAAGGGAATAGAATAGAGAATCCAGATATCAACCCAAACCATTATGCTCAATTAATATTTGACAAAGGAGGCATGAACTTAAAATGGAGTTAAGACAGTCTCTTCAATAAATGGTGTTGGGAAAATTGGACAGATACATGCAAAAAAATGAAATTAGACCACCAACTTACACACCATACACAAAAATAAACTCAAAATGGATGCAGGACTTAAACATAAGACGGGAAACCATAAAAATACTAGAGGAATCCACAGGCAGCAAAATCTCAGACATATGGCGAAAGAACTTCTTCACCGATACTGCTCCTAGAGCAATGGAAACTAAACAGAAAATAAACAAATGGGACTACATTAAAATAAAAAGCTTTTGCACAGCAAAAGAAACCATCAACAAAACAACAAGAAAGCCCACTGTATGGGAGAACATATTTGCAAATGTTATCATTGATAAATATTTAACCTCCAACATCTACAGGCCACGTATACAGCTTAATAAAAGGGAGATACATGATCCAATAAAAAAATGGTCAATGGACCTAAATATGAGAGGTGTGCCCAGCAATCGTTTACTGTGTTGGGGTGCGGGACGTGGGGACTTGGAAATGTGGAGATGCAGAGAAGGCTGACTGGCAGCCATTTCTGTTTGCCACACCCTAGCCTAGTGACTCCCTGAGACCCCGCCCCGCAATCTACAAACCCACCCAAGCTCCACGCAGCGGCTTCTGCATATAAATGGCCTGCCCTATCGCAGCTTAACAAAAGAAACTGGAGCTTTGGTCAGACAGCTCCAAAACCTCCAAACCCCAAGCAAAGAGGAGAAAACTGTAGTTCTCGCTGTAGCTCCTGCTGGGTGGCCTCAGACAGTAGCTGACCTGCACCCCATTGGAGATCTAGAAGCTAGTGTATCTAGTGGTCAGTGTGAGACGACACCAGAGTTAAACTACTCACATTCATAAGTGACACATTCAAGAGGCTGACTCAGTGAGCACCAAAGCCCCACTGAAACAAGTCCAGCCCTGTAAGCGTGTCTCCAGCACAGCAGTTCTTCCATTATAAACACAGCAGGTCCTCACAGCCAATTGGCCTGGAGGTCAATTCCTCCCAGTGACACCAACAACTATCAAGAGTTAACTACAACAAGGCTGTACACACAGTCCACAAAGGGGCGCACCAAGAGTGTCCACCTCAGGTAACGGGGGAGGCTGAGCCACTGGGCCCTGTAGGACACCTAGCACATGATGCCACTCCATCAACTCAGGGAAGCAGCAAAAATGTGGAGACAAAGAGGCAGGTCACAAATGAAGGAAATGGAGGAAAGAAAACAACTGGATATAGAGTTCAAAACCACGGTTATAAGGTTTTTCAAGAAATTCCTAGAAAAGGCTGATAAATTTAACGAGACCATAGAGGATATGAAAAAGGACCAACTAGAAATTAAAAATACACTGACTGAAATAAAAAATATTGTACAGAGACCCAACAGCAGACTAGAGGAAAGCAAGAATCAAGTCAAAGATTTGAAATATGAAGAAGCAAAAAACACTCAACTGGGAAAGCAAAAAGAAAAAAAAATCCAAAAATATGAAGATAGTGTAAGAAGCCTCTGGGACAACTTTGAGCTTACCAACATCCGAATTATGGGGGTGCCAGAAGAAGAGAGCGCAAGATACTGAAAACATATTTGAAGAAATAATGACTGAAAACTTCCCCCACCTGGTGAAAGAAATAGACTTACAAGTCCAGGAAGCACACAGAACCCCAAACAAGAGGAATCCAAAGAGGACCTACCAAGACACATCATAATTAAAATGCCAGGGCAAAAGACAAAGAGAGAATATTAAAAGTAGCAAGAGAAAACAGTTAATTACCTACAAGGGAGCACCCATACGATTGTCAGCTGATTTCTCAACAGAAACTATGCAGGCCAGACGGGAGTGGCAAGAAATATTCAAAGTGATGAATAGCAAGAACCTACAACCAAGATTACTCTACCCAGCAAAGTTATCTTTCAGAATTGAAGGTCAGATAAAGAGCTTCAAAGACAAAAAATAGCTAAAGGAGTTCATCACCACCGAGCCAGTATTATACGAAATGCTGAAAGGTATTCTTTAAGAAGAGGAAGCAGAAGAAAAAAGTAAAGATAAAAATTATGAACAACAAATACATATCTATCAACAAGTGAATCTAAAAATCAAGTGAATTAAAAATCTGAGGAACAGAATAAACTGGTGAATATAATAGAATCAGGGGCATAGAATGGGAGTGGATTGACAATTCTCAGGGGGAAAGGGGTGTGGGGGTTATGGGAACAGACTAGACAAAAATCGTACACCTATGGATGAGGACAGTGGGGGTGAGGTAAGGGCAGAGGGTGGGGTAGGAACCGGGTGGAGGGGAGCTATGGGGGGGGGGAAAAGGAGTAACAATTGTAATAATCTGAACAATAAAGATTTATTAAATTTAAAAAAATATTAAAAAAGAAAGAAAGGATATATGCACCACTATGTTCATAGCAGCATAATTTACAATAGCTAAGATTTGGAAACAGCCTAGGTGCCCGTCAGCAGATGACTGGATCAGAAAACTATGGTACATCTAGACAATGTACATTTACACAATGGAACATCTACACTATGGTACATCTACACAATGGAATTCTATGCTGCTTAAAAAAGAAGGAATTCTTACCATTTGCAGCAACTTGTATGGAACTGGAGAACATTATGCTAAGTGAAATAAAAGCCAGTCAATTAACGAAAAAGACCACATGATCTCACTCATTTGCAGATAATAGAGAACATTATAAACTGATGAACAAAAAGATAGATACAGAGGCAGTAAAGCATCAAATGGACTGTCATATTACAGCAGAAGGTTAGGGAGAGATGGGGGGAGATAAGAGATCAACTGAAGGACTTGTATGCATGCATATAAGCATAACCAATGGACGCAAAACACTGGGGGGTGAGGGCATGTATGAGAGTGCGGGGGGCATTGGTAATATATGTACACATATAATACCTTAATAAAAAAAAAAGAAAAAAGAACGATAAATAAGATTGATGAACTTCTAGCCAGGCTCACCAAGAAGCAAAGAGAGAGGACCCAATAAAAAAAAAATCAGAAATGAAAGCGATGAAATAACAACAGACCCCACAGAAATATGAAGAATCATAAAAAAAAAAAAAATACTATGAGCAACTCTATTCCAAGAAACTGGTCAACCTAGAAGAAATGTACATATTCCTAAAAATATACGACCTTCCTAAAACTCAACTAGGAGGAATAAAATAAATCGCAATAGGCTGATAACTATGGAGGAAATTGAAGCAGTAATAAAAAAAACTTCCAACATACATAAGCCCTGGACCAGATGGCTTCACAGGGGAGTTTTATCAAACATTCAAAGAAGAAATAAAACCTATCTTCCTCAGACTATTCCAAAAAATTCAAGAGGAAGGAGCACTTCCAAGCTCTTTCTATGAAGCCAGCATTGCCCCAATCCCAAAACCAGATAAAGACAATACAAAGAAAGAGAATTACAGGCCAATAACCCTCATGAACACAGACACCAAAATCCTCAACAAAATTCTAGCAAATCGTATCCAACATTATATTAGAAAGATTATACACCATGACCAAGTGGGATTTACCCTGGGGATGCAAGGATGGTACAACATCCACAAATCAATAAATGTGATACATCACATAAACAAACTGAGAGGTAAAAATGAGTGGGTTACCAAAGAGATCAAAGAAGAAATAAAACATATAATCATACCAATTGATGCAGAAAAAGCATTTGACAATGTCCAACATGCTTTCTTGATAAAAACTCTTAGCAAGGTGGCAATAGAAGGATCATACCTCAACATAATAAAAGCCATATATGACAAACCCACAGCCAACATCATACTCAATTGGATAAAACTAAAACCATTTCCCCTAAGAACAGGAACAAGACAGGGATGTCCACTCTCACCATTCCTGTTCAACATAGTACTGGAAGTACTAGCCATTGCGATGAGACAAGAAGAAATAAAAGGCATCCACATTGGAAAAGAAGAAGTAAAACTGTCCTTATTCACAGATGACATGATACTGTACATAGAAAACCCCAAAGACTCCATAAAAAAAACCTATTAGACTTAATAAATGAATTCAGGCCCTAACCGGTTTGGCTCAGTGGATAGAGCATTGGCCTGCGGACTGAAAGGTCCCAGGTTTGATTCTGGTCAAGGGCATGTACCTGGGTTGTGGGCACATCCCTAGTAGGAGGTGTGCAGGAGGAAGCTGATCAATATTTCTCTATCCTCAATGTTTCTAACTCTCTATCCCTCTCCCTTTGTCTCTGTAAAAAAAATCAATAAAATATATTTAAAAATAAAATAAAATAATAAATGAATTCGGCAATGTAGCAGGATACAAAATTAACACCCAGAAGTCTATGGCTTTTCTATACACCAATAATGAACTTACAGATAGAGAAATTAAAAAAGCAATCCCATTTACCATTGCAACAAAAAAAATTAAGATACTTAGGAATAAACTTAACCAAGGAGACAAAGGACCTATACTCAGAAAATTTCAGGATGCACACACAGCACCCGATCCTGTTAGTATACACACACACACGCGGACCCTGCGTAGATCCAAAGCAGGAGTCAAAACAGCATTTTGAGTTTTCTACCAGCTCCTCGTTTTCTTACAAAGAAGGAAGAAACAGGAGAGAGAGAACTACATAACCAGACACCTGGAGAAGAGAGATCATGGGGAGACAAAGAAACAGCCTGCATATGAAAGAAAAGCAGGCATCACCAGAATAGGAAGTAAACTTAATGGAGGCAAGCAACCTGTCAGAGAAAGAATTCAGAGAAATGGACATAAGGTGGCTGAAAAGAATGGAAGACAAATTCGACAATATGAGTAAGAACCAAGAGGAAATAAAGAACCAAGAAGAAGTGAAAAATGACATCACTGCTGTAAAGAACTCAAGAGAAAGCATCAAGAATAGAACAGAAGAAGCAGAGGACCACATCAGTGAGCTAGAAGACAAGGTGGAAAAAAATACACAAGTAGAGCAGCTTCTAGAAAAAAAATTTAAAATCAGGAGGAGAGCCTAAGGGAACTGGGGCACAACACAAAACAAAACAACATCCAGGAGATACCAAGATGGCAGCATAGGGAAACACCTACACTGCTGCCTCACACAACAATTTAAAAACTGCAACTGGGAAGGACCAAGATGGCGGCATAGGGCGGACACCTGATTGTTGCCTACCACAACAATTTTTCTATTTTTTTATTTTTTTAAATTTCTTTATTGATTAAGGTGTCACATATTTGTCCTTATTCCCCCATTCCCATCCCCACCCCTCCCCACTCATGCTCCCACCCCCCTGTTGTCCTTAACCATTGGTTAGGCTCGTATGCATGCACACAAGTCCCTTGGTTGATCTCTCCCCTCTACCCCCACCCTCTCCTACCCTCCCTCTGAGGCCCGACAGTCCGATCGATGCCTCCTTGTTTCTGGGTCTGTTCTTGTTCATCAGTCTATGTTGTTCATCATTTCCCCTAGATGAGTGAGATCATGTGTTACTAGAAATATACTTATAAGAACCGAATGTGAGACGAGCAATAATAGTTATGCTGACAGGCAAATGAATCAGTCTGTGGTAAGTTTCTTTCTGGACCAACAGTTCTTTTGAGACCCAATTTCAATGTCCACCAGTTCCTTATGTGTACATGTCGGCACTGACTTTTCAGCTCTGGATGGTGGACAAATGGTGGTAATGCAGGTCCGACTCCCTCTGGTTTGGTCTCGCCCGGATGCAGGGGCACAGCTTCACCCGGACTCAGGGGCACGCAGCCTCACCTGGATCTTGGACCCAGCATCACCCAGGCCCCGGGGCGCGTGGCCTCACCCGGACCCAGGGGTGCGTGGTCTCTCCTGGACCCAGGGGCGCGGCCTCACCTGGACCCGGGACCCAGCCTCACCCGGATCCAGGGGTGCTTGGCCTCTCCCGGACCCATGGGTGCAGCCTCACCCGGACCCAGGACCCAGCCTCACCCAGATCCAGGGGCACACGGCCTCACCCGGACCCAGGACCCAGCCTCACCCAGATCCAGGGGAGCACAGTTTCACCCGAACAATTTTGAAACTACAACTGGAAAACAGAGTGGACACCATCCAGAACCACCAGAGGGCTGGCTGAGTGGATGCTCTACAACTAGAATAAAAGAGAGGGGGATGCGGGATGATGCTGATGCCGGTGAGCCAAAGATCACACTTTAAGAACTACGGCTCTGGCGACACAAAGGCGTCCTAGAATGTGCTCGGCGTGGTTCCCCTGGCGGTCTCTGGCTGAGGGGATGGCTCCGCTCGCTGCCGAGCATGGACAGACGAGCCCCTGGGGGACATGGGGTGGGAGACTCCGCGCTTGCTGACTTCCGAGTCCTTCGAGAATCTCTGTGCCCCGGAAGTGTCCAGGTGTGCACGCCCGGCGACCGGCTGCTGCTGCAGACCCGAGCGCCTTCGCAGTGACCTCGGACCAGCCCGCTGCCACGCACCGGGTGCACTGGAGCCTTGCCGAGCCCGCCGCCCAGCAAGTTCCGAGGCAGCCTCCCCGGATATTTGAGAAAATGGCCAGAGAAATTGCTGAGAAGGAATCGACCGATGAGAGTTGGGATTGGGAAGACGAGGCCCTGCTGGGTCCTGGATTCAGGTGCACTCGCCCGGCGACCGGCCGCCGCTGCAGACCTGAGCACCGTCGCAGCGACCTCGGACCAGCCCACCGCCGCGCACCGGGCACACTGGAGCTTCGCCGAGCCCGCTGCCCAACGAGTTCCACGGCAGCCGCCCAGAGCTTTGAGAAAGTGGCCGAAGGAATTGCTAAGAGGGAATTGACCGACAGGAATTGGGATCAAGAAGATAAAGCCCCACTGGGTCCCGGGTCCGGGTGAGGCTGCTCCTGGGTCCAGGTGAGGCTGGGTCCCGGGTCCGGGTGAGGCTGCACGCCCCCGGGTCCAGGTGAGGCCACGCGCCCCTGAGTCCAGGAGAGGCCATGCGCCCCTGGGTTCGGGTGAGGTTGGGTCCCTGGCCTGGGTGAGGCCGCGTGCCCCTGGGTCCAGGAGAGGCTGGGTCCTGCGTGCCCCTGGGTCCAGGTGAGGCCGCGCCCCTGGGTCCGGGCGAGACCAAACCAGAGGGAGTCGGACCTGCATTACCACCATTTGTCCACCATCCAGAACTGAAAAGTCAGTGCTGACATGTACACATAAGGAACTGGTGGACATTGAAATCGGGTCTCAAAAGAACTGTTGGTCCAGAAAGAAGCTCACTACAGACTGATTCATTTGCCTGTCAGCATAACTATTATTGCTCGTCTCACATTCGGTTCTTATAAGTATATTTCTAGCAACACATGATCTCACTCATCTAGAGGAAATGATGAACAACATAGACTGATGAACAAGAACAGACCCAGAAACAAGGAGGCATCGATCGGACTATCGGGCCTCAGAGGGAGGATAGGGAAGAGTGGAGGTAGGGGGGAGAGATCAACCAAAGGACTTGTGTGCATGCATACGAGCCTAACCAATGGTTAAGGACAACAGGGGGGTGGGGGCATCCGTGGGGAGGAGTGTGGGATGGGAATGGGGGGATGAGGACAAATATGTGACACCTTAATCAATAAAGAAATTTAAAAAAATAAAAAAAATAAAAACTGCAACTGGAAGACAGAGCAGACATCATCCAGAACCCCCGGAAAGCTGGCTGAGTGGAAATTCTACAACTAGAAGGGAAGAGAAAAGGACACTGAGACTCAGAAGAGCCATGGAGGACAGAGGTGCAGAGATCCACACGTGCAGAAAGGGCAGGTGGCTGAATTTGCGGCTGGCTTACTCACGGATTGCAGAGAGGGCAGGCAGCAAGTGCGTGGCTAGCTTTCTCGCTCACTCAGAAAACAAAGCCTCCCGACTGCACTGAACTCCAGTTCCGGGTGAGACTTTTGGGTACCCAGACTCATTCGGGGAGAAACTGGACTGTCTGGAAGCAGGCAAAACTGGATAGCAGCCTTCTCTCAGAGGTGTGTGCAGCCATTGCCGAGGGACACTGAGATACAGGGGCCTCTTAGGGCGGGGCTGATGGGAAACCAGGGCTGTCTGCTTTACCCTGAGACTCCGCCCCATCCAAGCTGAGCACAGAAGCTCTCCCAGTGGAGACACAGCTGATCCTCACAGCCAATTGGCCCGGAGATCAACTCCCCCCGTGATACTAACAACAATCTAGGCTTAACTACAACAAGACTGCACACACAGCCCACGAAGGGGCACAAAAAGAGTGTCCACCTCAGGTAACGGGGGAGGCTGAGCCACTGGGCCCTATAGGACACCTAGTACACGAAGCCACTCCATCAACTCAGGGAAGCAGCGAAAATGTGGAGACAAAGAGGCAGGCCACAAATGAAGGAAATGGAGGAAAGAAAACAACTGGATATAGAGTTCAAAACCACGGTTATAAGGTTTTTCAAGAATTTCCTAGAAAAGGCCAATAAATTTAACGAGACCATTGAGGATATGAAAAAGGATCATAAAACTGGCATAAAACTGAAAATCAACTACAATAAAAACAATCCCAAAAAATCAAACACATGGAGACTAAACAGCATGTTATTAAACAATGACTGGGTTACCAGACAGATCAAAGAAGAAATATAAAATCATCATGGCAACAAACGGCAATGAAAACACAACAATCCAAAATCTATGGGACACAGCAAAAGCAGTCTTGAGAGGGAAGTTCCTAGCTCTACCAGCCTACTGCAAAAAACAAACAAACAAAAAAATGGTAATAAATTACCTAACACTACAACTCAATGAGTTAGAAAGAGAGTAACAAGAAAAGTCCAGTGTAAGCAGAAGGAAGGAAATCATAAAAAGATCAGAGCGGAGATAAACGACATAGAGACCAAAGAAACAATACAAAAGATCAACAAAACCAAGAGCTGGTTCTTTGAAAGGATAAACAAGATTGATGAACCTCTAGCCAGGCTCACCAATAAGCAAAGAGAGAGGACCCAAATAAAAAAAATCAGAAATAAAAGAGGAGAAATAACAACAGACCCCACCAAAATACAAAGGATTGTTTAAAAAATACTATGAACAGCACTAACCGTTTGGCTCAGTGGATGGAGCATCAGCCTGCGGCCTGAAGGGTCCCAGGTTCAATTCTGGTCAAAGGCATGTACCTTGGTTCGGACACAGCCCCAGTAGGGGATGTGCTGGAGACAGCTGATTGATGTTTCTTTTTCTCTCATCTATGTTTCTAACTCTCTCTCCCTCCCCTTTCTCTCTGTAAAAAATCAATAAAATATATTTTAAAAAAATAAAATAAATAAAAAATACCATGAACAACTCTATTCCAACAAACTGGACAACCTGGAGGAAATAGACATATTACTAGAAAAATACAACCTTCCAAAAACTCAATCAGGAAGAATCTAAACATTTCAATCATCCAATAACTATGGAAGAAATTGAAGCAGTCATCAAAAAGCTTCCAGCAAACAAAAGCCTGGGGCCAGACAGCTTCACAAGGGAGTTTTACCAAACATTCAAGGAAGAACTAAAATGCATCCTCCTCAGACTATTCCAAAAAATTCAAGAGGAAGGAACACTTCAAAGCTCATTCTATGAAGCCAGCATCAACCTAATACCAAATCCAGATAAAGACAATATGCCAAAATCCTCAACAAAATTCTAGCAAATCAGATCCAGCAGTACATGAGAAAGATCATACACCATGACCAAGTAGGATTTATCTTAGGGATGCAAAGATGGCACAATATCTACAAATCAATAAACGTGGTACATCACATAAACAAATTGAGAAATAAAAATCACATAGGCATATCAATTGATGCAGAAAAAGCATTTGACAAAATCCAACACCCTTTCTTTTTAAAAATATTTTATTGATTTTTTACAGATAGGAAGGGAGAGGGATATAGAGTTAGAAACATCGATGAGAGAGAAACATAGATCAGCTGCCTCCTGCACACCCCCTACTGGGAATATGCCCACAACCAAGGTATATGCCCTTGACTGGAATCGAACCTGGGACCCTTCAGTCTGCAGGCTGATGCTCTATCCACTGAGCCAAACCAGTTAGGGCCCAACACCCTTTCTTTATAAAAACTCTCAACAAGGTGGGACTAGAAGGATCATACCTCAACATAATAAAAGCCATATATGAAAAACCCACAGCCAACATCATACTCAATGGGCAAAAACTAAAACCATTTCCCCTAAGAACAGGAACAAGACAGGGATGCCCACTCTCACCACTCCTGTTCAACATAGTACTGTAATTATTAGCCTTTGCAATTGGAAAAGAAGAAGTAAAGCTGTCCTTATGTGCAGATGACATGATTTTGTACATAAAAAACCCGAAAGACTCCATCAAAAAGCTATTAGACTTAATAAATGAATTCAGGAATGTAGTAGGATACAAAATTAACGCCAAGAAATCTATGGCATTTCTATACACCAACACTGAACTTACAGAAAGAGAGACTAAAAAAGCAATCCCATTTATCATCACACCAAAAAAATTAAGATACCTAGAATAAACTTATCTAAGGAGGTAAAAGACCTATATGCGGAAAACTACAGTACACTGAAAAAAGAGATAGAGGAAGATGTAAACAGATGGAAGAACATACATGTTCATGGATTGGTAGAATCAACATCATTAAAATGTCCATACTACCCAAAGCAATCTATAGACTTAATGCACTCCCCATTAAAATACCAACAGCACATTTCACAGACCTAGAAAGAACTCTCCAAAAATTCAACTGGAATAAAAAAAGACCCCGAATAGTCACAGCAATCCCTAGAAAGAACAACAAAGTAGGTGGGATCTCATTACCAGATTTGAAGCTCCATTACAAGGCCACTGTTCTCAAAACAGCCTGGTACTGGCACAAGAACAGACATATAGACCAATGGAATAGAATAGAGAACCCAGAAATTGACCAAAACCACTATGCTCAATTAATATTTGACAAAGGAGGCATGAACATACAATGGAGTCAAGACAGTCTCTTCAAGAAATGGTGTTGGGGAGAAACCAATATGGCGGCATAGGTAAATACCTAAACTGCTGCCTTGCACAACAATTTCAAAACTACAACTAATGGGAAAGCTGGCTGAGTGGAAGTTCTACAACCAGAAGGAAAGAGAAAAGAGCATTGAGACATGCACAAGCTCTGAAAAGCTGAGGTACAGAGGCGCGCGATTCAGGCTGGTGGCGGGTGTCTGGGTGCGCTGCTTCTTTCAACCTGAAGGGAGACAAGCTCCCGATTACTCTGAACTCCAGTTTCTGGGGAGACACTGGGGACCCAAACTCCTACAGGGAGAAGCTGGACTGTCTGCCATCGGGTCGGAAAGTGAGGGCGGCTTTCTTGCAGAGGTGTGCCCAGCAATCATTGTTTACTGCGCTGGGGCTCGGGATATGGGGACTTGGAAACGTGGTGACACAGAGACGGCTGACTGGCAGCCATCGCTATTTGCCACACCCTAGCCTAATGACTCTCGGATAGCCCACCCCACTCAATCTACAAACCCACCCAGCTCTGCATAGCGGCTTTTGCATATAAATTGCCTGCCATATCGCAGCTTAACCAAACCAACTGCAGCTCTGGTCAGACAGCTCCAAAACCTCTAAACCCCAAGCAAAGAGGAGAAAACTGTAGTTCTCGCTGTAGCTCCTGCTGGGTGGCCTCAGACAGTAGCTGACCTGCACCCCATTGGAGATCTAGAAGCTAGTGTATCTAGTGGTCAGTGTGAGACGACACCAGATTTCAACTACTCACATCCATAAGTGACACATTCAAGAGGCTGACTCAGTGAGCACCAAAGCCCCACTGAAGCAAGTCCTGCCCCATAAGCGTGTCACCAGCACAGCAGTTCCTCCATTAAAGACAAATCGGGTCCTCACAGCCAATTGGCCTGGAGGTCAATTCCTCCCAATGACACCAACAACAATAAAGACTTAACTACAACAAGGCTGTATGCACAATCCACAAAGGTATGCACCAAGAGTGTCCACCTCAGGTAACTGGGAGGCCGACCCACTGGCCCATATAGGACACCTAGCACACAAAGCCACCATATCAACTCAGGGAAGCAGCCAAAATGCGGAAACAAAGAAACAGATCACAAATGAAAGAAATGGAAGAAAACCAACGACTGGATATAGAGTTCAAAACCACGGTTATAAGGTTTTTAAAGAATTTCCTAGAAAAGGCCGATAAATTCAATGAGACCCTCAAGGATATGAAAAAGGACCAACTAGAAATTAAACATACACTTACTGAAATAAAAAATATTATACAGAGACCCAACAGCAGACTAGAGGAAAGCAAGAATCAAGTCAAAGATTTGAAATACAAAGGAGCAAAAAACACTCAACCAGGAAAGTAAAAAGAAAAAAGAATCCAAAAATTTGAAGATAGTGTAAGAAGCCTCTGGGACAACTTCAAGCGTACCAACATCAGAATTATGGGAGTGTCAGAAGAAGAGAGAGAGCAAGATACTGAAAACCTATTTGAAGAAATAATGACTGAAAACTTCCCCCACCTGGTGAAAGAAATAGACTTACAAGTCCAGGAAGCGCAGAGAACCCCAAACAAGAGGAATCCAAAGAGGACAACACCAAGACACATCATAATTAAAATTCCAAAGGCAAAAGACAAAGAGAGAATCTTGAAAGCAGCAAGAGAAAAACAGTTAATTACCTACAAGGGAGCACCCACACGATTGTCAGCTGATTTCTCAACAGAAACTATGCAGGTCATATGGGAGTTGCAAGAAATATTCAAAGTGATGAATAGCAAGAACCTACAACCAAGATTACTCTACCCAGCAAAGTTATCTTTCAGAATTGAAGGTCAGATAAAGAGCTTCACAGACAGGAAAAAGCTAAAGGAGTTCATCACCACCAAACCAGTATTATATGAAATGTTGAAAGGTATTCTTTAAGAAGAGGAAGCAGAAGAAAAAAGTAAAGATAAAAATTATGAACAACAAATACATATCTATCAACAAGTGAATCTAAAAATCAAGTGAATAAAAAATCTGAGGAACAGAATAAACTGGTGAATATAATAGAATCAGGGACATAGAATGGGAGTGGATTGAAAATTCTCAGGGGGAAAGGGGTATGGGGGTACGGGAAGAGACTCGACAAAAATCGTACACCTATGGATGAGGACAGTGCGGGGGGGGGGAGGTAAGGGCAGAGGGTGGGGTAGGAACCGGGTGGAGGGGAGCTATGGGGGGAAAAAAGAGAAACAATTGTAATAATCTGAACAATAAAGAGTTACTAAATTTAAAAAAAGAAATGGTGTTTGGAAAATTGGATAGATACATGCAAAAAAAAAAAAAAAAGAAAGAAACTAGACCACCAACTTACACCATACACAAAAATAAACTCAAAATGGATAAAGGACTTAAACATAAGACGGGAAAACATATAAATACTAGTGGAATCAACAGGCAGAGATATCTCAGACATATGCCGAAGCAATTTCTTCACCGATACCGCTCCTAGGGAAATGGAAGCTAAAGAGAAAATAAACAAATGCGACTACATAAAAATAAAAAGCTTTTGCACAGCAAAAGAAACCATCAACAAAACAACAAGAAAGCCCACTGTATGGGAGAACATATTTGCAAATGTTAACACTGATAAAGGTTTAATTTCCAACTTCTATTGGGAACTTACACAACTTAATAAAAGGAAGATAAATGATCCAATAAAAAAGGGGCAATGGACATAAATAGAATCTTTTAGAAAGAACGCAGAAGGAAGGCCAAGGGTCATATGAAAACATGCTCAAAGTCACTATCTGAGAGATGCAAATCAAAATGACAATGCGGTACCATCTCATACCTGTCAGAATGGCTATCATCAACAAATCAACAAACAAGAAGTGCTGGTGAGGATGTGGAGAAAAAGGAACCCTCGTGCACTGCAGGAGGGAATGCAGACTTGCCGGAAACAAATCAGTTTCACTAAAAGAGAGATGTTGACAGGAAGCCAGGAAGGCTGGTCAACAACCTTAATTGCTCTAACCACTCACCCTTTAGTTGAGACATTGTTAGCTGAAGCAGCCTCCACCTTTGTTTTTCCCATGTAAATTTCTGTTTATCCTGGCTAAGATGTTTTCCCCAAAACCTCAATAAAAGGGATGGCAGGGCCAGAGCAGTGAGTAGTTCTCCCACTAGAGTTGGACTACCGCCTGGCCCCCCATTTCGCCAAATTGAATTTCTTCAAGTCTCCTTTCATTTGTGTGTGGCCTTTCTCCAGAACTCGAACCCTGAACCAGAACCTGGACCACGCGGGACGTGGAAAGGGATTCCTACACAGACTGGTGCAGCCACTGTGGAGAACAGTATGGGTTTCCTGAAAAAAACTAAAAATGGAGCTCCCATTTGACCCAGTAATCCCACTTCTAGGAATATGTCTCCAGAAACTAGAAACACCAATCAGAAAGGATGTATGCACCCCTATGTTCATAGCAGCACAATTTACAATAGCTAAGATTTGCAAACAGCCTAGGTGCCCGGTCAGCAGATGAGTGTATTAGAAAACTATGGTACATATACACAATGGAATACTATGCTGCTATAAAAAAGAAGGAATTCTTACCATTCGCAGCATCATGGATGGACCTGGAGAGCATTATGTTAAGTGAAATAAGCCAAGCAATGAAAGAAAAATACCACATGATCTCAATCATTTATGAAAAATAAAGAACATTTATGATGAACAAAAAGATAGATACCGAGGAAATAAAGCACTGAACAGACTGTCAAATTACAGCGGGAAGGCAGGGGAGTTTTGGGGAGGGGGGGAAGGAGTTCAACCAAATGACTTGTATGCATGCATATAAGCACAACCAATAGACACAATATACTGGTGAGGGGTGGAATCAGGGTATGCGACAGGGGGTAGGGGAGGCTGGGGGAAGGTCAATGGCAAAAAAAGGAGATATATGTACTAATATATGTAAAACTTTCAACAATAAAAAAATAAATAAAAAAGGGAAAAGAAGAAAATTTCAGGACGCTAAAAAAGAGATAGAGGAAGACATGAACAAATGGAAGAATATATCATGTTCATGGATTGGTAGAATCAACATCATTAAAATGTCAATACTACCCAAAGCAATCTATAAATTCAACACAATCCCCATTGAAATACCAACGGCATACTTCAAAGACCTAGGACAAATTCTCCAAAAATTCATCTGGAATAAAAAAGACCCAGAATAGCTGCAGAAATCTTGAGAAAGAAGAACAATGTTGGAGGGATCACAATGCCAGATATCAAGCTATACTACCAAGCCACGGTTCTCAGAACAGCCTGGTACTGGCACAAGAACAGACAAATAGATCAGTGGAACAGTACAGAGAACCCAGAGATCAACCCAAGCCATTATGCTCAATTAATATTTGACAAAGGAGGCAAGAACATACAATGGAGTCAAGACAGTCTCTTTAACCCTTTGCACTCGCTTGCTTTTTTCTCGATTCCTTTATTCTAATGCTAACTGTGTCGAGTCACACTCGACATCCGAGTGCAAAAGGTTAATAAATGGCGTGGGGAAAACTGGACAGATACATGCAAAAAAATGAAACTAGACCACCAACTTACACCATACACAAAAAATAACTCAAAATGGATAAAGGACTTAAACATAAGACGGGAAACCATAAAAATCGTAGAAGAAGCCATAGGCAACAAAATAGCAGACATTTGTCATAGCAATATCTTTACCGATACAGCTCCTAGGGCAATGGAAACTAAAGAGAAAAATAAACAAATGGGACTACCTCAAAATAAAAAGCTTCTGCGCAGAAAAATGAACCATCAACAAAACAACAGGAAAGCCCACTGCATGGGAGAACATATTTGCCAGTGTTATCACTGATAAGGGTTTAATCTCCAACATTTACAGGGAACTCATACAACTTAACAAAAGGAAGATAAACAACCTAATCAAAAAATGGGCAATGGACCTAAATAGATACTTTTCGAAAGAGGACATACAGAAGGCCAAGGGACATATGATAACATGCTCAAAGTCACTAATCATCCAAGAGATGAAAATAAAAAAAATGAGGTACCCTCTCACACCTGCCAGAATGGCTATCATCAACAAAGGACAAGTGCTGGCGAGGATGCGGAGAAAAAAGATGCACTGCTGGTGGGAATGCAGACTGGTGCAGTAACTGTGGAGACAGTATGGAATTTCCTCAAAAATTTAAAATGGAGCTGCCATTTGACCCAGTGATCCCACTTCCAGGAATATGTCCCAAGAAACTAGAAACATGAATCAGAAAGGAGATATGCACCCCTATGTTCATAGCAGCACAATTCATCATAGCTGAGATTTGGAAGCAGCCTAAGTGCCCATCAGCAGATGAGTGGATTAGAAAACTGTGGTACATCTACACAATGGAATACTACGCTGTTATAAAAAAGAAGGAATTCTTACCATTTACAACAGCATGGATGGACCTGGAGAGCATTATGCTAAGCGAAACAAGTCAGAGAAAGATAAATATCACATGATCTCACTCATTTGTGGAATATAAAGAACATCATAAATTGGTGAATAAACATAGATACAGAGACAAAGAAGCATCGAACCAAACAAACTGTCAAACTACAGTGGGAAGGCAGTGAAGGGTAGGGGGTGGGGGGTGATAAGAGATCAACCAAAGGATTTGTATGCATGCATATAAGCATAACCAATGGACACAATGGAATCTACACTAATAAAAGAGAAACGTGCAAATTGACCATCCCTCTGCTACACCCACCAGCCAATCAGGAGTGAGTATGCAAATTAACCCAACAAAGATGGCAGCAACCATGGAGCTGGAGTGAGCAGGAGGCTTGGGTTGCCCCCGGCAACAGAGGAAGCCATGCTTCCTGCCTGCCCTGGCCACCGCTGAAGGAGTGGCTGGCGACCCAGGCTTCCAGCCCGCCCTGGCCTCCGCTCAAGGAGGGGCTGGGAGCCTGGTCACTGGGGGGCATAGCCAGACTGAAGACAGCCCTCAGCCCCTTACCCAGGCTGGCCACACCCCTATGGGGTGAGGGTCCCTGCTGGAGGGCTTGGTCAGCCTGCAAACAGCCATCAGCCCCTCACCCAGGCTGCCCCATGCTCCAAGGGAACCCCTACCCTGATCCGGGACACCCTTCAGGGCAAACCAGCCGGCCCCCACCCATGCACCAGGGCTGTATCTATACTAATAAAAGGGTAATATGCTAATTAGACTGGGAGACCTTCCAGGAGACCTTCCGGACGTTCTTCTGGACAAAGCCATGGTGGCAGGGCCAAGGTAGAGGTGGTTAGAGGCCAAGAGGGGAGGGCAGTTGTGGGTGATCAGGCCAGGATAGGATCGCAGTTGTGGGTGATCAGGCCTGTGGGGGGGGCAGTTGGGGGCAAGCAGGCCATCACCGGGGGTCAGTTGGGGGTGATCAGGAGAGTGGGGGGGCAGTTTGGGGTGAGCAGGCCAGCAGGTGGGCAGTTGGGGGTGAGCAGGCCAGTGGGGAGGGCAGGTGGGGGTGAGCAGGCCAGCAAGGGGGGCAGTTGGGTGCAAGCACACTGGCATGGGGGCAGTTGAGGGTGATCAGGCTGGTGGGGGGCCATTTGGGGGCAAGCAGGCCAGTGGCGGGGGCAGTTGGGGGCGAGAAGGCCGGCAGGCAGAGTGGTTAGGGGCAATCAGGCAGGCAGGTAGGTGAGTGGTTAGGAGCCAGTAGTCCTGGATTGCGAGAGGTATGTCCAACTGCCGGATTAGGCCCGATCCCTGTAAACCGGCAGTAGGACATCCTTCGAGGGGTACCAGATTGGAAAGGGTGCAGGCCAGGTTGAGGTACCCCCCCCCCCGCATGCATGAAGTTTGTGCACCGGGCCACTAGTCTAAAAATAAAATTGAATGAACAAGAACAGAAACAGATCCATAGATACAGAGAACATTTTGACAGTTGCCAGATGTTTGCAGGGATGGGTGAAAAAGGTAAAGGGATGTAGAAGTACAAATCAGCCATAGATCATGCACACAGAAAACAGACAGGTGAAGGCCTGGGATGGTGGGAGAGGGGTGAAGGGAGTCAAAGGGGATGAAATGGGGGACATCTGTAATACTCTCAACAATAAAATAAATTAAAAGTAAAATAAAATGGCCTACAAGTGGCAAAAGAAGGACCCCCTGAGAATCTTTTCTGAGCAGCTGGACCTCAAAGAAGTTGGTCTTCAGGAACTATTTCCAGGCCCTTCCTGTTACTAACCATGATTCCCGGGGTCCTGAGCTTCATCAGAATCATGTTTACGAGCTTCTGTGGTCTGATTATTTGGATGCTTGGAACCTGGGACAATGCTGATGAGACCTAGGAGAAGCAAAATATTTGTTGCTGAAGAGACAACCTGAGAGGAGGGTGGATGAAGGGAGGCAGCAGGGACAGGAAAGGTCATGAGGTGGAGATGGAACAAGGGCCAGTGGGAGTGAAAATGCAGGGTCCAGGTCTGAGCATCTCTGTGGCCACTCCTGACCTTGACCCCTGTTCAGGATACAATAGAAAATAAGGTTCTGAAGCTGCCCAGGGATTTCTCCCTGCACAAATGAAATGGGATAGATTTTGCTGAGCCTAAGAAGCCATGTAAAGGGAAAGAGGGGCCAGCCAGCATGACTCAGTGGTTGAGCATCGACCTATGAACCAGGAAGTCACAGTTTGATTCCTGGTCTAGATGCATGCCAGGGTTGTGAGCTCAAGCCCGAGTGTGGGGTGTGCAGGAGGCAGCTGAGCAGTAATTCTCCCTCATCATTGATGCTTCTATCTCTCTACCCATCTCCCATCCTCTCAGAAATCAATAAAAATATATTTTAAAAAACAACCCAATAAAAAAATGGGCAACTGACCTAAATAGATACTTTTCGAAAGAAGACAGAAGGCAGGCCAACAGACATATGAAAACATGCTCAAAGTCACTAATCATCTGAGAGTGCAAATCAAAACAACAATGCGGTACCATCTCACACCTGTCAGAATGGCTATCATCAACAAATCAACAAATGACAAGTGCTGGAGAGGATGCGGAGAAAAAGGAACCCTCGGGCACTGTTGGTGGGAATGCAGACCGGTGCAGCCACTGTGGAAAACAGTATGGAGTTTCCTCAAAAAACTAAGAATGGAACTCCCATTTGACCCAGTCATCCCACTTCTAGGAATATATCCGAAGAAACTAGAAACACCAATCTGAAAGGATATATGCACCCCTATGTTCATAGCAGCACAATTCACCATAGCTATGATTTGGAAACAGCCTAAGTGCCCACCAGCAGATGACTGGATTAAAAAAGCTGTGGTACAGATACACCATGGAATACTACGCTGCTATAAAAAAGAAGGAATTCTTACCATTTGCAGCAGCATGGATGGAGCTGGAGAGCATTATGCTAAGTGAAATAAGCCAGGCAGAGAAAGATAAATATCACATGATCTCACTCATTTGTGGAATACAATGAACAACATAAACTGATGAACAAAAACAGATCCAGAGACAGAGAAGCATTGATCAGAACGTCAAACCTCAGAGGAAAGACAGGGGAGGGTGGGGGTAAGGGACAGAGATCAACCAAAGGACTTATATGCATGCATATAAGCCTAACCAATGGACACGGACACCAGGGGGGTAAAGGCATGAATGGGGGGGTGGTTAAGGGGTAATGGGGGAATAAGGACACATATGTAATACCTTACTCAATAAAGAAATTAAAAAAAAAGGGAAAGAGGAATGGTCTTGTGTTCCCAGGCCTGTCTAAACCCAGAAGTTCCTGTTACCTTGTCTAATCAGGTACTCATAGTTTTCCTTCATGTAGACACAGATTCTTTGGCCTAAATTTCCCAGTTTTGCACACTCTTCTTCAGAGAAGAACTTGCGAACCTCATCGAATTGCTAGGAAAAGAAGAAATAAATGAATCCCTGCAGCCACTCAGATGAAAATGTTTGCCCTTTAGCCTGCCCTCTTCCTGCGCTGCAGAACCTGTGTTGGACCTGGACACTGGAGCCAAGAGTTCCTCCTGGTTGATGTCACAGGGAACTGAGAGAACAAGGGTAACAAGGCTCAGCCTCTGCCCTGCATGCAGCAGGTGTTCCATGTTGCTGGTGGGCTCTCCTCCCACCTTCCAGAATGGACTGAGAGTCACCAAGTGCAGCCAAGGTCACAGGCCTTGTTTTCTTTTCTTTTTTTAATTTGATAAATCTTTACTGTTCAGATTATTACAATTGTTTCTCCTTCCCCCCCCATATCTCCCTACCACCTGGTTCCCTCCCCCCCTGCCCTTACCTCCCCCAACTGTCCTCATCCATAGGTGTATGATTTTGTCGAGTCTCTTCCCGTACCCCCCGCACAGACACCTCTTTTCCCATGAGAATTATCAGTCCACTCCGATTCTATGCCCCTGGTTCTATGATGTTCACCAGTTTATTCTGTTCTTCAGATTTTTAATTCACTTGACTTTTAGATTCACTTGTTGATAGGTATGTATTTGCTGTTCACAGGCCTTCTTTTCCTAAGGGATTCCAGGCAAGTTCTGCGTGAGGGTGGGAAGCTCCTGAGGCTTGGGATCTCCCCCCAACCTGGAACGCTGCTCGCTGTCCTCACTGCCTCTGACCTCATGTGCTCAGAAATGTAGTCACCCTGCCCTGTGCCCCAGTCACTTCTTGATATGCCCCAGGCTCCTCACCTGGCATGTCTCCTCTGAATCCTGGGAGTCCTCCATGGGGTTGTCGTCCAAGGAGCTGTCTCTGCTCATGACTCTGGGCGAGCTGTGATCTTGAAGGGATACAACAGAGTCTCTGAGGTCACCCAGCCCAAGGTCCTGTGGGGATGAAGCCCTGAGGCAGGGTCAGACTCAGAGTGTCCTGGAATTAAGATTCTGCTTTTGCTACAATGACTTATCACCGCACTCCTGCCAGAATGGCTACCATCAATAACACAACAAACAAGTGCTGGCAAGGATGTGGAGAAAAGGGAACCCTACTGCATAGCTGGTGGGAATGCAGACAGGTACAACCACTGTGGAGAACAGTGTGGAGTTTCCTCAGAACCTTAAAAGTGAAGCTGCCATTTGACCCAGTGATCCACCTTCTTGGAATATATCCTACGAACCCAGAAAGACCAATCAGAAGGAATATTTGCACCCCCGTGTTTATAGCACCATCCCTTACAATATAGCCAAGATGGGGAAACAGCCTAAGTGCCCATGACATGATGAGTGGATAAAAAAGCTGTGGTATATTTACACAGTGGAACACTATGCAGGTGTAAAAAAGAAGGATCTCTTATCCTTTGTGGACCTGGAGAATATTATGGTAAGCAAAATAAGAGAGAAAGACAAATATCACATGATCTCACTTATATGTGTAATGTCATAAACAAACAAAAGTGATGAACAAAATAGAACCAGAGGCATGGATACATGGAACAGACTGACAGAACTCAGAGGTGGTGAGGATGGAGGGGACTGAAAGAGATTAGCTAAAGAACATATATGCATAAATGCATAGCCATAGACACAAAAACAATGTGCTGAAAGTTGGGGGATTTTCTTGCGGGGGTGGGGAATGTGGGACATCCGTAATAGGGTGAGCAATAAAAAATATATTCTCTGTCCTCCGTCCTGCCTTATTGGTCCCTGAGGGAGGACATGGGGTGGTCAGAAGAGAAAAGGGCCGAGGGCTCTGGGAGAGGAACTGGTGGGGAGGACAGGTTTCCTGGGGGCATGATCCAAGGATCCGCGGCTTTGAGGGGGCTTGGTCACTGTAGCTGGTCGGTGGTTTGTCTGGAAGGTGCTTCCTGAAGGAAAGATAACAAGGCCCTGCTGTGCAGGCAGCAACTGAGGGCGCTGTGTTACTGAGGGCGTTTTGCACCAGAAGCCGTGGGAGGGGAGCCCAGGGACCATGTGGTGTGGACACGGAGGCAAAGGGAGGTGGGGGTTTTCCTGCTGAAGGTAAATGAAGACTGCTCCTGTGAGTGAGCTGGAGGCCAGTCCCAGGTCCTTTGGAAACCGTGAGGGCCAGGAGAGCTGGACTCTCTGAGACCACAGGGCCATTCACATGTACATCACCCTGCCGAGCAGGGCGGGGCTCAGGGTAGCGACCCCGTGCTCCCCGAAGTGAGGGCACTGGGGGTCCCTCAGGAGGGTTTCCCAGGCCACGAGGACGGCGCTCTCGCCCGCGTGCCCATCAATGGACGGGGGATGGCACACAGGGCGCCCGTGTGCCACGGACGGACTCGGCCACAAAGAGAAGGAGACCTTGCCGTTGGGGACCGCAGGACAGATGGAGAGGGACCGTGCTGAGCGAGCTGAGTCACGGAAGGACAGACCTCATGCCTCACGGGCACGCGAGCTGCAGAGCACACAGCAGTGACAAGGACCAGGAACACGGGCTCGTGGGCCCGGAGGACACACTGCGGTGGCCAGCGGGAGGGGGGGGGTGGGAGCAGGAGGAGAGGAGGAGAAGCACGGACTGAAGCAGCCGCGGGCGGAAGGCCCCGCACCGGAATAGTCAGTAACGCGGCAACGACCATGTGGGGCAGGGCGAGCTGGAGACATGGGCCCTGCGAGGCTGCCCGAGTGTCCCACCCCGGGGCGGACCGCGCCCCGGACACCAGTACCCAGACCTCTGCGTGTCAGTGGTCACCCGCACCGGCATTTAGCCGGGAAACGGAGGAAACAGCTGCCGCTTTGCCCGGAGGGGGCCCGACAGGAGCCCTGTGGTGCGGATCCCTCTGGCGGAGCGCCCCGAGGGCCCGTCTGCCTTGGGGGCTGCTCAGGCTGCGGAGGTCCGGCTTCCCGGGGGAGGAGCAGTTATGGCGGCTCCCGGTCCACGGACCACGGCGGTTTTAGGTTCACTCTGCCCAAAGCAACCCGCCAGAGCCCCCACAGACCCCTCGTGCCATGACCGTCCGCATGATTGGGGCACAGCAGAGACCCCCCCTGAGCAATGTGGAGGCTCCGCGTTTCTCCGGGACGCCCCTCCCCCTCCTCTGTCCAGGCCCGGCCGAGAGAAGGTACCGCGGAGGGAAGCGGTTGCGAGGCTCGGTCCCGGAGGACAGGACCCGCAATGCCATCGAGGACCTTCCCCTCCCTTACCGGTCCGTGAGGTTGACCTGGCGCCTGGAGGCGGGCGAATGCAGTGGTCACGGAGGCCGGAGGGAGTCGGTGAGGCCAGGCTCCGGAGTCTGGAACGTCTTCCAAGATGGCCGCCGCCAGCGATTTCCCGCCTGCAGCAAGGTGGCCCGGCGCAGCCGCAGTTGGCTACTCCGGGTTCCGTTCCGTCAGTGGGCAAGCTCGGGTGTTCCCTTCCGCCTGAGTCCTACACTCTGCTATTTGTAAGCTGTTTTTTGTACAATATGTATCTAATTCTATTTTATTTTATTTAAGAAAAAATTTAAATAATCTTACTGTGTTTTTTTTTTTTTATCTCACCAGAAGATATGCTTATTTACTTGTCTGGGGGGGGGGAGAGAGAGAGAGGAGAGAGAGAGAGAGAGAGAGAGAGAGAGAGAGAGAGAGAGAGATCCACCTGTGTCTGTCTTTATGTGCCAGGACGGAAGATCAGACCTGCTACCATTTTGGTTGTTGGCACAACCCTCCAACTAACTGAGCCTTCCTGCTAGAGCTGTTGTTTTATTTTAATAAATGGAGTGGAGGAGGTGGCTACCTTCTCTGCTCCTTTCCATTGTAACAGAACAAGTGGGTTCAGCTGAATGAGGCTATGAAAGCCAAACTTGAGAGGAAGGTTCTGGAGCAAAAACAAAGAGGTTTGATTCAGGTGCTTTTTGTTACCTGGGAGAACGGTGGACTTCCCTGTCATGGACCACTACCCCTTCCTGATCAATCCCAGGGTTCTTATAGGTATAGGGACAATAGGGTTTTTCTCTCTCTCAAATATTGTGATAGTTTAGGGTGACCTTTTGTCCTATCCATTCAACTCTCTCATTTTTGAGAGAAAGAACCTCCTCCTGCCCCTTCTTTCTTTCTTTCTTTCTTTCTTTCTTTCTTTCTTTCTTTCTTTCTTTCTTTCTTTCTTTCTTTCTTTCTTTCTTTCTTTCCTTTCTTTCTTTCTTTCTTTCTTTCTTTCTTTCTTTCTTTCTTTCTTTCTTTCTTTCTTTCTTTCTTTCTTCTTTTTTTTTCTTTCTTTCTTTTTAATGTATTTTATTGATTTTTACAGAGAGGAAGGGAGAGGGATAGAGAGTTAGAAAAATCAATGAGAGAGAATCATTGATCAGATGCCTCTTGCACACCCCCTAATGGGGATGTGCCCGCAACCAAGGTACATGCCATTGACTGGAATCAAACCTGGGACCCTACAGTCAGCAGGCCAATGCTCTATCCACTGAGCCAAACTGGCTAGGGCTCCATCTTTATTTTATTTTATATATTTATATATATATATATATTATTTTTATTGATTTTTTTACAGAGAGGAGGGGGGGGGGGAGAGAGAGAGAGTTAGAAACATCGATCAGCTGCCTCTTGCACGCCCCCTACTGGGGATGTGCCCGCAACCAAGGTACGTGCCCTTGACCAGAATCGAACCTGGGACCTTTCAGTCCTCAGGCTGACGCTCTATCCACTGAGCCAAACCGGTTTTGGCTCCATCTTTATTTTTTAATGTATTACATACGTACCCCTTTTTCTGCCTTTACCCCTTTTTGTTTTCCCTATCCCCCTGCAGAGTACCTGCTGAGAAATCAGCTGACAGCCTTATGGGAGCTCCTTTGTAGGTAACAAATTGCTTTTCTCATGCTGCTTTAAGATTCTCTCTTTGTCTTTAATTTTTGGCATTTTAGTTATGATGTGTCTGGGCGTGGGCCTGTTTGGGTTCTTTTTGCTTGGGACTCCCTGTGCCTCCTGGACTTGTGTGGCTTTTTCCTTCACCAGGTTAGGGAAGTTTTCTGCAATTATTTCTTCAAACATGTTCTCCACCCCATGCTCACTTTCGTCCCCTTCTGTCACACCTATTATGTGAATATTGTTTCACAGCTCCCTTAAACTGTCCTGTAGTTTTTTTTTTTTACTTTTTTTCTTTTTGATTTTCTGATTGCATAAATTTTTCTTCCCTATCTTCTAATTCACTAATCTGAACCTTGGCTTCCCCTAATCTGCTGTGTATTCCTTCCATTGTGTTCTTTATTAGTGCTATTTCATTCTGCATAGTTATTATATCTTTTCTCATGGAGTTGAGCATCTTTGCCATCATTATTATGAACTTTATGTCTGATAAATTTATCTCCATTTCATTGATCTCTTCTGGAGAATTCTCTTGTCCTTTTGTTTGTTTTTGTTTGTTATTATTGTCCCCCCATTTTGGCTGCCTGTTTGGGTTTGTGAATACGTATTAGGTAGAACTGCTATGCTTCCAAATCTCTTGTGCAGGACAGTGTCAAACCCTGTTTCTGACTAATCAAATCAGGCAAAGACTCAATGCCTCAAGAGACCCACCTCTGCCTGCAAATTGATTGGATTCTGTCTTGAGTAGCTTAAAGCAATCATCCACAGGTGGGGGTGAGAGGTTTCCACCAGCCTGGGGAAATTGCTTCTGTCTGGAGGCTAATGATCATTCTCAGTCTCTTGCTGGGCCTCAGAAATGCCACAGGGTGGGGCAAGGGGTTTTCCAATAGTGTGAGGTAACTGTCTTCCCCATAGGCAAAAACCGCCTGGATAGCAAAGGTCTGCCTGAAAAACATGTCCTGTGCACCTTGAGGGAATGACTCAGTACAGCAAACAAGGGTGGCTGCCCTCTGAGCTCTAATCCCAGAGCCCTGGAAGACAGCAACCCTGCTGTTTTTCACAGCCAGATGTTATGTGGGTACCTGTCTCAATTCTGGTGCTTTCTGCTCGGGGTCCAACTTGGAGTTTAGACTCCAGAGGTCTCACTGGCAATCCCTACAGCTGAGATATCTCTCCAGACCTTCAGCTGCTGTCTGTGGGAGCTCAGTCAGCCTTTTCCAGCCTCCATCATTTCTACCAGTCTCTATGTGTTCTTCAGTTTCTGTCCTTGGTTATATGGGGTTCTCTCCAGCTAGTCTTCAGTTAATTATTCAGGGTGGCTTTTTAAAAATAAATCTTTATTGTTCAGATTATTACAGTTGTTCCTCTTTTTTCCCCCCATAGCTCCCCTCCACCTGGTTCCCACCCCACCCTCTGCCCTTACCCCCCCACCCCTACTGTCCTCATCCATAGGTGTATGATTTTTCTCCAGTCTCTTCCCCAACCCCACACTCCCCCTTCCCCCTGAGAATTGACAGTCCACTCCCTTTCTATGCCCCTGATTCTATTACATTCACCAGTTTATTCTGTTCATCAGATTTTTTATTCACTTGATTTTTAGATTCACTTGTTGATAGATATGTATTTGTTGTTCATAATTTTTTATCTTTACCTTTTTCTTCTTCCTCCCCTTCTTAAAGAATACCTTTCAACATTTCATATAATACTGGATTGGCGGTGATGAACTCCTTCAGTTTTTCTGATCTGTGAAGCTGTTTATCTGCCCTTCAATTCTGAATGATAACTTTGCTGGGTAGAGTAATCTTGGTTGTAGGTTCTTGCTATTCATCTCTTTGAATATTTCTTGCCACTCCCTTCTGGCCTGCATAATTTCTTTTTTTTAAATAAATATTTATTGTTCAAATTATTACAGATATTCCCCTTTATTCCCCCAAATCTTTCCTCCACCTGATTCCCCCCCAACCCATGCTCTTACTGCCCCCCCCCTCCACTGAACTCATCCATAGGTGTAAGATTTTTGTCCAATCTCTTCCCGCACCCCCCACACCCCTTTCACCCCGAGAATTGTCAGTCCACTCCCTTTCTATGCTCCTGATTCTATTATATTCACCAGTTTATTCTGTACCTCAGATTTTTAGATTCACATGTTGATAGATATGTATTTGTTGTTCATAATTTTTATATTTACCCTTTTATTCTTCCTCTTCTTAAAGAATACCCTTCAGCATTTCATATAATCCTGGTAGGGTGGTGATGAACTCCTTTAGCTTTTTTTTTTTTTTAAATATTTTTATTGAGGTATTATATGTGTACATATCTTACTATTACCCCCCACCCCACACCCACACCTGCCCTCCCCCCCCCAGAGTTTTGCGTCCATTGTTTATGCTTATCTGCATGCATACAAGTCCTTCGTTTGATTTCAAAACTCCCCCACCTTTCCCAAACTTTCCCCCTGTAATTTGAAAGTCTGTTTGATGCTTTACTGTCTCTGTATCTATCTTTTTGTTCACCACTTTATAATGTTCTTTACTATCCCTAAATGAGTGAGATCATGTGGTATTGTTCTTTCATTGACTGGCTTATTTCACTTAGCATAATGTTCTCCAATTCCATCCAGGTTGCTGCAAATGATGAGAATTCCTTCTTTTTTATGGCAGCATAGTATTCCATTGTGTAGATGTACCACAGTTTTCCGATCCAGTCATCTGCTGATGGGCACCTAGGCTGTTTCCAAATCTTAGCTATTGTAAATTGTGCTGCTATGAACATAGTGGTGCATATATCCTTTCTGATTGGTGTTTCCAGTTTCTTCGGATATATTCCCAGGAGTGGGATTACTGGGTCAAATGGGAGTTCCATTTTCAGTTTTTTGAGGAAACTCCATACTGTTCTCCACAGTGGCTGCACCAGTCTGCATTCCCACCAGCAGTGCACGAGGGTTCCTTTTTCTCCGCATCCTCGCCAACACTTGTTGTTTGTTGATTTGTTGATGATAGCCATTCTGACAGGTGTGAGATGGTACCTCATTGTTGTTTTGATTTGCATCTCTCGGATAATAAGTGGCTTTGAACATGTTTTCATGTGTCTCTTGGCCTTTCTTCTGTCTTCTTTTGAAAATATTCTGTTTAGGTCTGTTGCCCATTTTTTTATTGGATCATTTATCTTCCTCTTATTAAGTTGCATAAGCTGCCTGTAGATGTTGGAGATTAAACCTTTATCAGTGATAGCATTTGCAAATATGTTTTCCCAAGCAGTGGGCTTTCTTGTTGTTTTGTTGATGGTTTCTTTTGCTGTAAAAAAGCTTTTTATTTTGATGTAGTCCCATTTGTTAATTTTCTCTTTAGCTTCCATTGCCCTAGGGGCAGTGTCAGTGAAGAAGTTCTTGTGGCATATGTCTGAGATTTTGTTGCCTGTGGATTCCTCTAGTATTTTTATGGTTTCCCGTCTTATGTTTAAGTCCTGTATCCATTTTGAGTTTATTTTTGTGTATGGTGTAAGTTGGTGATCTAGTTTCATTTTTTTGCATGTATCTGTCCAGTTTTCCCAACACCATTTATTGAAGAGACTGTCTTGACTCCATTGTATGTTCTTGCCTCCTTTGTCAAATATTAATTGAGCATAGTGGTTTGGGTCGATATCTGGGTTCTCTATTCTGTTCCATTGATCAATATGTCTGTTCTTGTGCCAGTACCAGGCTGTTTTGAGAACAGTGGCTTTGTAATACAGCTTGAAATCTGGTATTGAGATCCCACCTACTTTATTCTTCTTTCTGAGGATTGCTGAGGCTAGTCGGGGTCTTTTTTTATTCCAGATGAATTTTTGGAGAGTTCTTTCTAGGTCTGTGAAATATGCTGTTGGTATTTTGATGGGGAGTGCATTGAATCTGTAGATTGCTTTGGGTAGTATGGACATTTTAATGATGTTGATTCTACCAATCCAGGAACATGGTATGTTCTTCCATCTGTTTACATCTTCCTCTATCTCTTTTTTCAGTGTCCTGTAGTTTTCTGCGTATAGGTCTTTTACCTCCTTAGTTAAGTTTATTCCTAGGTATCTTAATTTTTTTGGTGCGATGGTAAATGGGATTGCTTTTTTAGTCTCTCTTTCTGTAAGTTCATTATTGGTGTATAGAAAAGCCATAGATTTCTTGGCGTTAATTTTGTATCCCGCTACATTGCCGAATTCATTTATTAAGTCTATTAGTTTTTTGATGGAATCTTTTGGGTTTTTTATGTACAATATCATGTCATCTGCAAATAAGGACAGCTTCACTTCTTCTTTTCCAATTTGGATGCCTCTTATTTCTTCTTCTTGCCTAATTGCGATAGCTAATACTTCCAGTACTATGTCAAACAGGAGTGGTGAGAGTGGGCATCCCTGTCTTGTTCCTGTTCTTAGGGGAAATGGTTTTAGTTTTTGCCCATTGAGTATGATGTTTGCTGTGGGTTTATCATAAATAGCTTTTATTATGTTGAGGTATGATCCTTCTATTCCCACCTTGTTGAGAGTTTTTATCAAGAAAGGGTGTTGGATTTTGTCAAATGCTTTTTCTGCATCTATTGATATGACTATGTGATTTTTATCTCTCAATTTGTTTATGTGATGTATCACGTTTATTGATTTGCGGATATTGTACCATCCTTGCATTCCTGGGATAAATCCTACTTGGTCATGGTGTATGATCTTTCTGATGTACTGCTGGAGCCGATTTGCTGGAATTTTGTTGAGGATTTTGGCATCAATGTTCATGAGGGATATTGGCCTGTAATTCTCTTTCATTGAGTTGTCTTTATCTGGTTTTGGTATTAGGGTGATGCTGGCTTCATAGAAGGAGCCTGGAAGTTTTCCTTCCTCTTGAATTTTTTGGAATACTCTGAGGAGGATAGGTTTTAGTTCTTCCTTGAAAGTTTGATAAAACTCTCCTGTGAAGCCATCTGGCCCCGGGCTTTTGTTTGCCGGAAGCTTTTTGATGACTGCTTCAATTTCTTCCATAGTTACTGGCATGTTGAGCTGTTTAGAATCTTCCTGATTGAGTTTTGGAAGGTTGTATTTTTCTAGGAATATGTCGATTACCTCTAGGTTGTCCAGTTTGTTGGAGTAGAGTTGTTCGTAGTATTTTGTAACAATCCTTTGTATTTCGTCGGGATCTGTTGTTATTTCACCTCTTTCATTTCTGATTTTGTTTATTTGGGTCCTCTCTCTTTGCTTCTTGGTGAGCCTGGCTAGAGGTCCATCAATCTTGTTTATCCTTTCAAAGAACCAGCTCTTGGTTTTGTTGATCTTTTGTATTGTTTCTTTGGTCTCTATGTCGTTTATCTCCGCTCTGATCTTTATTATTTCTTTCCTTCTGCTTACACTGGGCTTATCTTGTTGCTCTCTCTCTAACTCTTTGAGTTGTTGGGTTAGGTAATTTATTACCATTGTTTCTTGTTTTTTGCAGTAGGCTTGTAGAGCTATGAACTTCCCTCTCAGGACTGCTTTCGCTGTGTCCCATAGATTTTGGATTGTTGTGTTTTCATTGTCGTTTGTTGCCATTATGTTTTTTATTTCTTCCTTGATGTCTTTGGTAACCCAGTCATGGTTTAATAGCATGCTGTTTAGTCTCCAAGTGTTTGATTTCTTTGGGTTGTTTTTATTGTAGTTGATTTCCAGTTTTATGCCACTGTGATCTGAGAAGATACTTGATATGATTTCTATCTTCTTGAATTTGGAGAGACTTTGCCTATGTCCTAACATATGGTCTATCTTTGAAAATGACCCATGTGCACTTGAGAAGAATGTATATTCTGTGGCTTTGGGGTGAAATGTTCTGAAGATGTCGATTAATTCCATCTGTTCTAGTGAGTCATTTAGGATTGATGTTTCTTTGCTGATTTTTTGTTTAGAGGATTTGTCCAATGGTGATAGTGGGGTATTGAAGTCTCCTACTATGATTGTATTACTGTCAATCTCTCCTTTGATATCTTCCAGGAGTTTTTTAATGTATCTTGGTGCTCCTGTATTGGGTGCATATATGTTTACCAGAGTTATTTCTTCTTGTTGGATTTCTCCCTTTAGTATTATGAAGTGGCCTTCATTATCTCTTGTTATGTCCTTCACTTTGAGATCTAATTTGTCAGATATAAGTATTGCAACCCCCGCTTTTTTTTCATTTCCATTTGCCTGGAAAACCTTTTTCCATCCCTTCACTCTCAGTCTGTATGCGTCCTTTTTTTTGAGGTGGGTTTCCTGTAGACAGCAGATATATGGGTTTTGTTTTCTTATCCAGTCTGTTACCCTGTGTCTTTTGATTGGGGCATTCAATCCATTTACATTTAAAGTTATTATTGATAGGTACTTATTTGTTGCCATTTTTATTCTATACCCCTGTGTACCTTCTTTGCTTCCTATTTCTTTCTTTTCTTTCTTTCTTTTTTTTTTTTTTACAGCAGACCCTTTAGCATTTCTTTCATTGGTGGTTTGGTGGTAATAAACTCCCTTAGTCCTTTTTTGTCTGTGAAGCTCCTGATTTCACCTTCAATTTTGATTGATAGCCTTGCTGGGTACAGTATTCTTGGATTTAGACCCTTCCTTTGCATGACTTGGTATATTTCATTCCATTCCCTTCTGGCCTGATGAGTTTCTGTTGAGAAATCAGTTGCTAGTCTGATGGGGGTTCCTTTGTATGTAACTGTCTGTCTCTCTCTGGCCGCTTGTAAGATTCTTACTTTGTCGTTGGTGTTTGCCAACTTAACTATAATGTGCCTTGGCGTCGGTCTTTTGGGGTTCATTTTGCTTGGAACTCTGTGAGCTTCTTGGATTTGTGTGGGTTTTTTCTTCCCTATATCAGGGAAGTTTTCTGTTATTATTTCTTCAAACAGGTTTTCTATTCCTTGCTCAGTTTCCTTTCCTTCTGGCACCCCTATTATCCTGATGTTGTTTTGTTTTGTATTGTCCCGAAGTTCCCTTACGCTCTCCTCAATCTTTCTAATTTTTGTTTCTAGAAGCTGTTGTAATTGGGTATTTTTTTCCATCTTGTCTTCTAGCTCACTTATGCGGTACTCTGCTTCATCTAGTCTACTCTTGATGCTTTCTATTGAGTTCTTTACAGCAGCGATGTCATTTTTCATTTCTTCTTGGTTCTTCTTCATTTCTTCTTGGTTCTTACTCATATTGTCGAATTTGTCTTCCATCCTTTTCAGCCACTTTATGACCATTTCTCTGAATTCTTTCTCTGATAGGTTGTTTGCCTCTAAATCGTTTACTTCCTTTTCTGGTGATGCCTGCTTCTCTTTCCTGTGGGGGCTGTTTCTTTGTCTCCTCATGGTCTCTCTTCTCCGGATGTCTGGTTATATAGATTTCTCTCTCTGGCGTTGATTTAAAGGTATAAAATACAACACAACCAGGCACAACAGACAAGGCACTGAACAGAATTGTATTCACGATATTAATAACCTCCAATTAAGGTAACCACCAGAGAAAGACAAATTAGGGAATAGGAGTGGAAGAGGGAGAGTAAAAAGAAAGAACAACAACGAAAAAAAAAAAAGAAAAAAAAAAGAGTGTGAATCTGAACTTGGGAAAAGAGCAGAAAGAAAGAAAAGAAAAAGAAATAACAGAAAAGAAAAAGAAAAAAAAAAGTAAGAGAGACAAGAATGATACTAAGAGAGAAAAGGGGAACAAACTATATATATGGGGAGTAAACTCCACTAGAACAACCACTATTCCCAGCAAATTCCAGCAACACGAGCCTGGAGATTAATACAAACTGCAACAGCAGCTAATATCAAGTGAGGCAAGGGAAAACAAAAGTAAAAAACAAACAAAAACAAAGCAAACAAAAGAACCAACCAAACCAACAAAAAGAATAATCAAAACAATCTCATAAAAAAGCATAAAAATTCAATCTAATCAACATTCAAGCAAACAACAACCAAAGGCCCGAGAGAAAAATAATTTTTTTAAGGTAGCGTAGAGAGAGGTTTGTATGGATTTGGAGCAGGGGGTTGGGAATTAGATATATAAGTAGGGTGAAGTTTTAGCAGGGGGCAAACTGAAAAAGTAGGGAAAATCTAAAGCCAGAAAGGGTTAAGATAAACTGGCGACCAAGGGGGAAAGGTTAGGAGGAGAGTGATGGCATAATGTTAGCTTTGAGATAGGGTAAAGCGATTGTAAGGGAAAGATGCAAATCGAATGTAGGACACTAATCCAAAAATAAAAGAAAGAGAAAATCAAATGACATTAAAAAAAAAAAAGTAAAATAATAGTAATAATAGTGCTGATTGAAAATAAAATTGTAATAATTAAAAAGGTGAAAATCGAGTGAGGAAAAAGAAAAAAAAAATAGTTTCTTAAGTAAAAGATGCAAAAAATGAAAATAAAAAATATGAGAATAAAAAATTTAAAAAATTGAAAAAAGAATTGAAAATTAAAAAATAGGAAGACTAAAATGTGCAGTAGCGGCTGTCATTCACTTCCTCTATTATTCTGTTTGGTACGCCTTTTTCCCAGTCTGGGCGGTATTTCAGTTCAGCTTCATTCCAGGGCTCCTCAGTGTTTGAAGCCAGTCCTGCTTTTTAAGCCAGCCGTGTCTTAATTTCTCGTATTTATTTTTTATTACACCAGAGACAATTAGCGTTTCAGCCCCTGGGTGGCAGTGTTTCTGAATTGACTTCCGGGCCTCTCTAGCTCTTTTTTTTTTTTTTTTCCCTCTATGTCACTCACTACCGGTTTGTGGAGGTGTGCGCCTCAGAGCTTGTGGAGGTGTGCGCCTCAGAGCTGCCTCTCTGATGGTCACACGCAGCTCTGGTCCCCAGGTTCCGAAAAAACACCTTCCCCCTGCAGTCTTTCAGGGTTTCCACCTGGGTTTTTCTATGTATTGGGCTTAGCAATCAGAGTCGGAAAGAGCCCAAGTGTGCGGACCGTGGGTCTGTGCACCAGGCTAAGGAGCCTGCACTCCTTTGAAAATTCTTAGTCTGACCCTCCTCGTCAGATTAAAATGAGTTGCTTTCAAGAGGTCACTTCTGTTAGCAGCTCAGAAGACCCCCCTCCTCATTCACGGATCACGGCAGTTCCAACTGCCGCCGATTTTTCTAGGCACAGACCTCCCGGCTCCTGCCGGTCCTGCGGCTGCCGCGCTTCCCTCACCCAGCGCTTCCCTCACCCACCGCGGGGATTAGAAACCGCCCCTCATTTCAGGCGAAATCTGACCTTTCCGTGGTGCAGTGAAGAGTTTCTTTGAATCCGAATGTTTGCGCTGATAGGGGACCGGTGGTCTGGTGCTCCCAGCAGTTCAGTGTTTGCAGTTGTCGCGGAAAGTCAGGTTTCCCCTTTAGCTTTTTCTTGTCTGTGAAGCTCTTTATCTGACCTTCAATTCTGAATGATAGCTTTGCTGGGTAGAATAATCTTGGTTGTATGTTCTTGCTGTTCATCACTTTGAATATTTCTTGCCACTCCTTCTGGCCTGCATAGTTTCTGTTGAGAAATCAGCTGCCAGTCGTATGGGTACTCCCTTGTAGGTAACTAACTGTTTTTCTCTTGCTGCTTTTAATATTCTCTCTTTGTCTTTTGTTCTTGGCATTTTAATTATGATGTGTCTTGGTGTGGTCCTCTTTGGATTCCTTTTGTTTGGGATTCTCTGCGCTTCCTGGACTTGTAAGTCTATTTCTTTCACCAGGTGGGGGAAGTTTTCTGTCATTATTTCTTCAAATAGGTTTTCAATATCTTTCTCTCTCTCTTCTTCTGGCACCCCCATAATTCGGATGTTGGTATGCTTGAAGTTGTCCCAGAGGCTTCTTACACTATGGATTCTTTTTACTTTTTGCTTTTCTGGTTGGGTGTTTTTTGCTTCTTCATATTTCAAATCTTTGACTTGATCCTTGCAATTCTCTACTTTGCTATTGGGTCTCTGTATATTATTTTTTATTTCAGTCAGTGTATGCTTAATTTCTAGTTGGTCCTTTTTCATATCCTCAAGGGTCTCACTAAATTTATCGGCCTCTTCTAGAAAATTCTTGTAAAACCTTATAACCATGGTTTTGAACTCTGTATCCAGTAGTTTGCTTTCCTCCATTGCTTTCATTTGTGACCTGTTTCTTTGTCTCCGCATTTTGGCTGCTTCCCTGGGTTGATAGAGTGGCTTTGTGTGCTAGGTGTCCTATAGGGCCCAGTGGCTCAGCCTTCCCAGTTTCCTGAGGTGGACACTCTTGGTGCACCCCTTTGTGGGCTTTGTGCACAGTCTTGTAGTTAAGCCTTGATTGTTGTTGGTATCACTGGGAGGAATTGACCTTCAGGCCAATTGGTTGTGAGAATTACTGTGTCTACGATGGGAGGACTTCTGTGCTGGAGACACCTTTATGGGGCTAGACTTGCTTCAGTGGGTCTTTGGTGCTCACTGAGTCTGCCCCCTGAGTGTGTCCCTTATGGATCTGAGGAGTTGTAATCTGCATGGTTCTACTCTGAGCCCTGGGTACACTGGCTCTTGGATCTCCAAGGAGGTGCTTATTTAGCCTCTGTTTGAGGCCACCCAGCAGGAGCTACAGAGAGATCTGCAGATTCCTCCCCTTTGTTTGGGTTTTGGAGGTGCCCAGATGAGGCCCATGCAAGCTGCTGTGGGGCCTTGGGCCTTCTTTTGGATGTTCTGGGTCTTTCTGACTCAGCTGCAGTTTGTTAAGTAAGTTTAGATTTCAAAGGACCAGGCCATTCATATGCAAAAGCCTCTGCACACAGCTTGGATGGTGCAGTCTCAGGGCAGAGCAAACAGCAATGGCTTCCCGCCAGCCTTGCCCTAAGAGGCCCCTGGGTCTCAGTGTCCCTCTGTAATCGCTGCAAGCACCTCTAAGAGAAAGCCGCCGTCAAGTTCCGCCGTAAGCCAGACAGTCCAGTTTCTCCCTGTATGAGTCTGGGTCACCAGAGTCTCACCCAGAACTGGAGTTCAGAGCAGTTGGGAGCTTATATCTCCCTCCCAATTGAAAAAGATAGCCACGTACTCAGTTGCCAGCCCTCTCCGCACGCGCCTCTGTACCTCTGCACTTTACTTCCGCAGCTCCTCTGAGTCTCAGTGTGCTTTTCTCTTCCCTTCTAGTTGTAGAATTTCTACTTAACCAGCCTTCCTGTTGTTCTGGATGATGTCTGTTTTCTCTTTTAGTTGTAGTTTTGAAGTGGTTGCGCGAGGCAGCAAGTTCAGGTGTTTACATATTCTGCCATCTTGGTTTCTCAAGGGTGGCTTTTTGGTTTTGTTTTTGTGTTGTAATTATGTTTGGTCCTGGGAGGGTGTCTGCAAAGCATCCTGGTAACTCCATTGGTTGAAGCATCGTCTTATATACCAAAAGGTTGTTGGTTCAATTTGCAGTCGGGGAACATATCTAGGATTCGGATTGTATCCGTGGTCAGAGAGTATATGGGAGGCAACTGATCAATGCTTCTCTCTCTCTCTCTCTCTCTCTCTCTCTCTCTCAAAAAATCAATAAAAACATATCCTTCAGTGAGAATTAAATAAGAAAGAAAAGCCTAGCTGGTGTGGCTCAGTGACTGAGCATTAATCTATGAAAAAGGAGGTAATGGTTTGATTCCTGGTCAAGGCACATATTAGGTGTACCAGTTAATAATGTGGATTTTTTTCAATAGATGGAGTTACACATATGTTGATATATATGTGATTTGATATGTATGATATTTTGTTGTATTGACAGCAAGCTTCAAAACTTTATATGTCAAATTTTCTGAGGGAGTTAACATCATAGATATTTTAACACTTAAAAATGTCGATTTCCATGCCAAAAAAAAAAAAGAGCATTTGCGGGAAGTTTTAATTCATTACTTTATTTTGAAGAAAAAGTTATTGTATACTTTGGGAAGCTCATGGTGAACATGCTCCATCTCAAGGTACTTGTGAATGCTGGTTTAAACGCTTTAAAAATGATGATTTCAATGTGAAAGATAAAGAATGTCCAGGTCCACCGAAAAAGTTTGAAGACCAACAATTACAGGCATTATTGGATGAAGATGCGTGTCAAACTAAGAAAACAACATGCGGATAGATTAAACATTGCTCAGCAAATAATTTCCGATCATTTACAAGCAATGGGAAAGATTTTGAAGGAAAATGGGTGCCACATCAACTGAACGAAAGACAAATGGAAAACCAAAAAGTCATCAGTAAAATGTTGTTTCAACGGCATGAAAGAAAGTCTTTTTTGCATCGAAATGTGACTGGCAATGAAAAGTGGATTTATTTTGAGAATCCCAAATGCACAAAATCATGGGTTGATCCAGGTCAACCATCAACATTGACTGCAAGTCCATATCACTTTGGAAAGAAGACAATGCTCTGCATTTGGTGGGATCAGGAAGTTGTGGTGTATTATGAGCTTCTAAAACCAGGTGAAACCATTAATACTGATCACTACCAAAAAGAAATAATTAATTTGAACCACACTTTGATCGTGAAATGACCAGAATGGTCCAGAAGACACGGCAAAGTAATTTTGGTTCATGATGATGCAGCATCACACACTTCAAAACCAGTTAAAGACACGTTAGAAGATCTTGCCTCGGAAGTATTAAACCACCCCTTATATTCACCAGACCTTGCTCCTTCAGATTACCACTTGTTCTGATCAATGGCACACGCACTTTCTGAGCAGCACTTCAAAACATACGAAGAAGTGGAAAATTGGGTCTCTGAATGGTTTGCCTCAAAACAAGAAAAGTTCTATTGGGACAGTATCCACAAATTAACTGAATGATGGGGGAAATGTGTAGTTAGCGATGGACATTACTTTATATAAAGCACTTTTGATGTTTTTCTTGAAATTATCGTGTTTTCTTTGATTACAAAATCCACCATTATTAACCGGTACATAGGCTGTGGGCTCAGTCTCTAATGTGGGGAGTGCAGGAGGCAGTCTACCAATGATTCTCTCTCATCATTGATATTTCTATCTCACTCTCCCTCTCCCTTCCTCTCTGAAGTCAATAAAACTATATTTGAAAAAATCTAGCAGGGCAGGTTTTATTAGGTTTCAAGGCCTGGGAATTATCTTCTGGAACTAGAAGCTGCCCTGTGGGTTCACAGCTCAGCCCTCACAGTCATTCTTCCTTTTGTTTGAACGGTGTCACATGTTTGCCCTTTAGTTTTCTCAGTCCATTGCATGCCTGGGACAATTCGGAATCTGATAGCATTCATGCATTGTGTCCCTGGTCTGTTACTTTCAGATTAACCTTGTAATATTTCTGATGATATAATATTTTTAAAAACTGTCTTGTACAGCTGGTGTTTCAGCAAGCTGGTGCAGGCAGATGCTGACCTTGCTGCTTCTCACAAGGAAACCAAATATATCCCTCCACTTAGAGCATTTCCTCCTGAAAGATAACTTTGTACACTAGACCAGCTTCTGTAAAACAAGCAAGTGAGAGACCACATAGAGAAGTCTGTGAAACCTGGAGAGCTCTCTGGGATTTGAGGGAACTCTCTGGGACCAAGGGTTCTTGCAAGGACCATTGGTTATGGACAGTGGTGGAGGGAGCTCTGTCTCACCTGTAAGGCTGCTGCACTGCTTCCAGGTCACCCTGCTGGAGATCATTCTCGTGGGACCAACAAGTTGCTATACACTGAACCACGTAACCACCCTGAGCCTGCTCCAGACACAGACAACTGAACCCACAAGGTGCCATGTTGGGCGCTCTCACTGGGCAGCCAGACCTGGAGGTCCCTTAGCGGGACCAACAGGGTTCTGTGAAGCCTGAACATCGTGCTGTCCAGTCTGGAGGTCCTGATTCCACAGACAATCTTTATCCACCAGAAAACCCAGGCCTGAGAAAGCATCATGAGGCCTCCTTTCACCTTCTCTACAGGCCTCAGAGCAGGGAATCACCTGGTACACACACAGGGACCATGTAGAAGGGCTTTCCAAGCTGCAGGTTGTAACTCATGAACAGTCCAATGGAATGCTGTATGTCACTGGAGCAGAATTTCATGTCTTTAATGAATGACAATGGAATAACATAGCGCATCACAGAACAGAATAGAAAGTGCCAGGCTGTATCGCATGTGCAAAGGGTCAGTATGGGTTCATGGAGCATTTGGCTCAGAGTCACTGCGAAATGTGCTGTGTATTGTGGGTCTTGGTGAAGAAAGCTCAGAGGCTCCTCTTGTGATGCATGTACCGCTCTTTGTCACACATCCCTGCATTTTCTAATTCTCTGCCGGGAATAGGGATTAGCTATAGACCCAGTCTAAAAATGATTGAAACACAAACGACACAGACAGGAGGGAATAAATAGTCATTTAGGACATCATCAGAACAGCATATGCATCCCCATGGGGCATCAGACTTTGGCGGGGGGAGAGAAGTCTAATGGGGGGTGGGCTTGGAGCCATGTACAGGGTGATTTCTGGGTTTGGGCAAAACCCTAGTCTCCTGACATCTCAAAATCTGGATCTGCCTCATGGAGCAGGGGGAGGAGGAAAGCATTATCTACCCACAGAACCTGATGAAAAACATTTACGGTGCTGACTGCAAAGTGATTTGAAGTCGTCTTTTCTTGCATATCTACTTGCTGGGCACCCAGTCAGTATATACCATCTTCCCAGGGGGTAAGAGAAATGAAATCTTTCAGGATCTATTGTGGGGATTCTCTTCTGTTTTCACATGGACAAGAATGTACCCAATGTCTAATATCAGATTATTGAATTTGAGGAATGCAGCGCTATTTTAGGGTAAAGGAGCAGCATCCTCACTGACTCAGGCAGGACTCTCCTCTCACTGCTGAGCCAGTTTTGGGGGCCCTCAGCTCCAAGATATACTGACCCCTCACACCGTCCTTCCTGGCACGCTCTCCTTTCGATGGCTGTGATAGCACACACTGGGTCCTGGGTTCCCCTTGCCTGTATGGCAGGCACTCTCCCACACACCCTGTGCATCTGTGTGCCCCCCTGCTCACACTATCACCAGGACACTGCCTCTCCCTCTCTGCATGTTCTGCCCTGGAGGTCCCAGTCATGGGAAAATGATTCCACATCTTCTCCCCTGAGTTCTGGGACAGAGTCCAGAGCACCTTTGTCTCATCCCACACATTCCACAATAGACTATCCCAGCTCGTGAGCCTTAGATCTGACAGTTAGTGAAGGCAAGGGTTTCAACACGTAAAAACTAGTAATATCCCCCAGAAGAAGGTGAAGCTCACGTCAACGACATTTTTTTTTTCCTAATTCCATGATGTCTTCTCAGCATCAATGAAAGCATTCAGTTCTCAGTAAAGGGCCTGTATGTGTTTGTTGAATCAATGAAACCTTTGAAGTAACAATCCACTTCTTCTTTTCTAAAAAAATCCCCACCCGAGGATATTTCTGTATTGGTTTTTAGAGAAGTGGAAGAGAGAGGAAAAAGACAGAGAGAAATGGTGATGTTAGGGAAACACATCGATTGGTTGCCTCCTGCACAAGCCCATCCAGGGCCTGGGCCGGGGAGTAGCCTGCAATTAAGGTAGATTCCCTTGCGAGAATCGAACCCAGGAAACTTTGGTCTGCAGGCCAATGCTCTATCCACTTAGCAAAACTGGCTAGTGCAGCAATTCCACTTCTGTTTATGTGTACAAATGAACTACTCACACATGTGAACAGGGTTTGTGCATAAGGAGAAGAGGAACAACCAACTGAGAAAAGTTTTTGTTTATTAACTAACAGTAACTGATACAGGGTAAATGAGTAATTGGGGTTTGCAACACAGAACAACTGCAGAACAGGGAACAGAAAAAGAGGAACATGCCCAGGACACTTAGTAGAGAAGAGCAAATAGAAGATGCTTGTTGTCAAACCGTTAGTGTGTGTGTGTGTGTGCCTGGGTGTGTGGGTACAAATGCAGAGAAAAGCATCTGGAATCCAACTCCTGGAATGCCTTACAAGTCACATCTGGGGAGAGGGAGGGCAGTGCTCTTATGTTCAGAGACACCTGCCAGTGCTGTTTCCCAAGGTAAGTGCATGGAGACTTGGACAGAAACATGCATTAAGTACAGGTATTACTACACCTTGTAAAACTAATATCTAACAGATCATTTGTCACACATTAAGAAACAAACTTTGGGAGAAACCAAGATGGCGGCATAGGTAAATACCTATACTGCTGCCTAGCACAACAATTTCAAAACTACAACTAAAAGACAAAACGGACATCATCCAGAACCATAGGAAGGCTGGCTGAGTGGAAATTCTACAACTAGAATGAAAGAGAAAAGCACACTGAGATTCAGAGGAGGTGCAGAAGGCAGGGAAATGGAGGTGCGTGCGCGGAGAAGGCTGGCAACTGAGTACGTGGCTGGCTTTCTCAATTGGGAGGGAGACAAAAGTTCCCGACTGCTCTGAGCTCCAGTTCCGGGCAAGACTCTGGGGACCCAGACTCATATAGGGAGAAACTGAACTGTCAGGAAAGAGAAAAGCACACTGAGACTCAGAGGAGCTGCAGAATGCAGAAGTACAGAGGCGCGCCTGCGGAGAGGCCTGACAACTGAGTACATGGCTGGCTTTCTTTCTCTCTTTTTAAATTTCTTTATTTATTAAGGTATCACATGTTTGTCCTCATCCCCCCATTCCCATTCCACACCCCTCCCCATTCATGCCCCCACCCCCCTGTTGTCCTTAACTGCTGGTTAGGCTCATATGCTTGCACACAAGTCCTTTGGTTGATCTCTCCCCTTTACCCCCACCCTTCCCTACCCTCCCCCCGAGGCCCGACAGTCTGATCCATGCCTCCTTGTTTCTGGGTCTGTTCTTGTTCATCAGTCTATGTTGTTCATCATTTCCCCTAGATGAGTGAGCTCATGTGCTATTAGAAATACACTTATAAGAACTGAAAATGAGACAAGCAATAATGGCTATGCTGAGAGGCAAATGAATCAGTCTGTAGTGAGTTTCTTTCTGGGCCAACAGTTCTTTTGAGTCCCAATTTCAATGTCAAACAGTTCCTTATGTGTACATGTCAGCAATGACATTTCAGTTCTGGATGGTGGACAAATGGTGGTAATGCAGGTCCAACTCTGTCTGGTTTGGTCCTGGGCAACCTGCAGTGACGCACAGCTGCTAACTGCTAGTATGGCAAGGCGAAGTCAGCGTCTTCCATCTCTGGACTGCTTCTCTTCTGTCTTCATGGCTGGAGTAGTTCTGTCGATTCCTCTCTGTTGCTGGAATCCACATGGTCTCAGAGTTGTTTTCTGAAAATATACAATCATATTCTTGAAAGATTAATAAAGGAATATTTTCTATAAATTTGACTTGGGATCCTATTTCATTTTTTGCCCAAATGATTTTCCTCTGGCTTGTTTTGACACCTTGTGTGTTTTTCATGGGTGTCTTGCTTTTAGCCTTACAATTAATTTTCTAAAGTATTAATTTTCTAGATATAATTTACTTACAGATAATTTTTCCTTACATGATATTCTTCTACTATCCCCCCTTTCTTGATTTAAATATTAGGAGGCTTTTGAAAATTTTATAATGTAGTCTTGATGGCTTTTAAATTTTAATTTTTTGCACTATAATATTACTGTTTTAGGTTCATTACATGGTGTGCAATTTTATCATGAGATGAACTACCAATAAAAATTTTAGTTAACACTTTAGGAACACCTTTTTTTCCAGTACAATTAATTTTTCTAGCATATTCGCTTGTTTCAACTAGCCAATTTAAATTTGCCTGAAAACTTGACTACTATTTTACTGTCAAATTTATTACTCTAACAACAATCTTATTTTACCCTGTAAATATTAGTGGAAAGGATTATTTGCCTTCTTGAGTAGGTCCTGAGCATTCCTGGTGGTAGGCTGGATTTAGATATCATGAACCCACTTCCCCACACCATGGGTACAAGACAACTCAAACAATTCTTGTTGGAGTGAGAGGGCAGCTGCTGTCGGCCAAGTCTCTGTCAGTCACCTGGGTCCTGATCTGAGCTGGGCATGGGAAGCATGAAGCAGCCATGGGAGCAGGAGACCTCCCTTAGAAGGGGCTAGGGTTCAGGCCACTGCAATGTTGGGGGGGTGAGGTTCTATGCCCCACCTCTGTTGACCTCCAAGTTCTCTCCTGATGGCCCCACTGTGACTGTGCCTGCCTTAGGTTGTTCCTTCCCTGAGGAATCTTACCCATCTCTGGCTAACCAGCCGTCCTCCGGGGCCAAGCAGGGTGACGTGAGATTCAGTTTTGTCTCCTTCATAGCCTATGCCCCTGTGGCCTCCATGCCCAGCACCTGCCTTGGGATCCCCTCGCCTGCTGGCGGGGCCCCAGCACTGATCACATATCTTGGGGAACCCGGGTTTCTTCTCCAGGGAGGGCTCAGTTTGCCCCACTGGGTGAGAGACAGATCCATGGCACCAGTCATCACGAGACTTCAGCCTCGACATGAACAGAGAGCTCATGCAACAGCTGTGAGCAATTGAATTGTGAGAAGAGGGTCCCTCTTGGCCTAAAGGGTAAGAGGGACCAATATAGAATGCTCAGGTGCCTTCTCAGGAGGCCCTCTACACAATGAAAGGGATTAAATCCTTACATGTCCTTTTTAATATATTTTATTGATTTTTCACAGAGAGGAAGGGAGAGGGATAGAGAGCTAGAAACATTGATGAGAGAGAGACATCGACCAGCTGCCTCCTGCACACCCCCCACCGGGGGATGTGCCCGCAACCATTGTACATGCCCTTGACCGGAATCGAACCCGGGACCTTCCAGTCCGCAGATCGACGCTCTATCCACTGAGCCAAACCGGTTTCGGCTTACATGTCCTTTTTAAATTACTGCCACAGCTGGCTTTCTCAATCGGGAGGGAGACAAAAGCTCCTGATGGCTCTGAACTCCAGTTCTGGGCGAGACTCTGGGGATCCAGACTCATTTGGAGAGAAACTGGACTGTCTGGTAGTGGGCGAAACTCAAGGGCGGCTTTCTCTCAGAGGTGCTTGCAGCAATTACCAAGGAACACTGAGACCCACGGGCCTCTTAGGACAGGGCTGACAGGAAGCCATTGCTGTCTGCTCTGCCCTGAGACTCTGCCCATCCAAGCTGAGCACAGAGGCTTTTGCAAGTCTTGTCTCATAAGGGTGTCTCCAACACAGAAGTTCTCACAGTGTAGACACAGCTGATTCTCACAGTCAATTGGCCTGGAGGTCAATTCCTCCCAGTGATACCAACAACAATTAAGGCTTATCTATAACAAGAGAGTGCACACAGCCCATAAAGGGGTGCACCAAGAATGTCCACCTCAGGTAACTGAGGAAGTTGCGCCACTGAGCCCTATAGGACACCTAGCACACAAAGCCACTCTATCAACTCAGGGAAGCTGCCAAAATGTGGAGACAAAGAAACAGGTCACAAATGAAAGCAATGGAGGAAAGCAAACTACTGAATACAGAGTTCAAAACCACGGTTATAAGGTTTTTCAAGAATTTTCTAGAAAAGGCTGATAAATTTAGTGATATCCTCGAGGACATGGAAAAGGACCAACTAGAAATTAAGCATACACTGACTGAATAAAAAATAATATACAGAGATCCAACAGTAGAGTAGAGGATCGCAAGAATCAAGTCAAAGATTTGAAATAGAAAAAAGAAAAAAAATTGAAGATAGTGTAAGGAGCCTCTGGGACAACTTCAAGCGTACCAACATCAGAATTATGGGGGTGCCAGAAGAAGAGAGAGAGTAAGATACTGAAAACCTATTTGAAGAAGTAATGACAGAAAACTTCCCCCACCTGATGAAAGAAATAGACTTACAAGTCCAGGAAGCGCACAGAACCCCAAACAAAAGGAATCCAAAGAGGACCACACAAAGACACATCTAATTAAAATGCCAACGGCAAAAGACAAAGAGAGAATCTTGAAAGCAGCAGGAGAAAAACAGTTAGTTACCTACAAGGGAGCACCCATACGATTGTCAGCTGATCTCTCAACAGAAACTATGCAGGCCAGAAGGGAGTGGCAAGAAATATTCAATGTGATGAATAGCAAGAACCTATAACCAAGATTACTCTACCCAGCAAAGCTATCATTCAGAATTGAAAGTCAGATAAAGAGCTTCACAGATAAGAATAAGCTAAAGGAGTTCATCACTGCCAAACCAGTATTATATGGAACTAGAGGCCCGGTGCACGAAATTCGTGCACTGGGGAGGGTGTCCCTCAGCCCAGCTTGCACCCTCTCTAATATGGGACCCCTTGGGGGATGTCCAACTGCAGGTTTAGGCCCGATTCCTGTGGACATCCCTCTCACAATCCGGGACCGCTGGCTCCTAACCGCTCACCTACCTGCCTGATTGCCCCCTAACTGCTTCCTTGCTGGCCTGATTGACCCCTAACTGCTCCTCTGTGGGCCTGATTGCCCCCAAATACCCTCCCCTGCTGTCCTGATCACCCCCAAGGCTTTTATTAGTATAGATATCACCCTGCACAGAAAATTTTACTAACCCTGCTTTACAATAAGGGCTTGACGATTGAATCATTAGGACCAGACACCAAGAATTCCTTTCTTTGAATAGTGGAGGGAATACTTATCTTGTCTTTAAGTTGCCCGGAAATTAAAATGAGATAATGACTTAGAAAAGTATAAAAGCACCATATAAAGACAACTGTCTTTTTAATGAAGTGGCAAAATGAAAAACACTTTTTATTCTCCCCTTCCTTCCTTTACAGCTTTTATTTAAACTTTGAAATTTATAAAAATTTCACTCCAATTTTCATTTCTTTACATTCAACATTATTTTGTATTGGTTTCAGGTTTTATATTAGTTACAGAATAGTGGTTAGACAATCATATACTTTACAAAGTGTTCCCTGATATTTCTAGTACCCACCTGGCATCATACCATCATTACAATACTACTGACTATATTCCCTATTTAAGTGACAATGGGCTTACAGGTTCCTTTCAGTCTTTCTTTTGTGTTGCTCGTCCTTCCTTTTCTTTCTCACTTCTTCCCTCATTTTCTTTATATAGTATCTCAATTGGCCATCAAAGCTCAGTGAAGGCACTGGGACACGCTTCATCCATTTTACAGACCAGGAAACTGAGGCCAATTCCAGTTGGCTGTGGAACTTGACTCAGGAAGCCCTCAGAGCACACAGGAAGCCCTCAGAGCCATGCTCTTTGCGCTTCCTAAGGGGCAGCGGCCCAGCAAACAGAACAAACCTTCCAGTCAGGCTTCCGAGCCTCTTTCTCAAGCACCTCTTCATTGCGGATGCTCCACATTCTTTCCTCTCCCCCCATTCTTTACTGCCCCCCCTTCTCCGAAGCAGGTGGAAGGCTTCCCACTCACTGCCTAGGCATGCTCTGCTATGGGGCAGGGTGTAGCGAGCTTGCTTTTGGGTCAAGGCAGGAGCAGGAGTCACTGCCTCTGAAGTGTGAAGGCCGCCTGAGCGAGGCCCATTAGCACTGGGAGCTTCTCTGAATCATGTCAGTCAGTCCAGTACCCTGCAGTGCAGCACCTCTTCACTGAGGTGGCTCCACCCCTCAACCCCCGCCTCAGGGGTGAGGGTCCTTGCGCCTCTGCCAGGAGTCCTTCCATGCCCCTTGATCCCTGGCTGGGCCCACCCACGTCTTGGGGGCACTGCAGAACCTCTGTCTCTCTGCAGATGAGGCAGATCCCTGCCCTAGGTCTCCACAAAGCTATGAATCTGTGACCAGAGGCCTGGTCTGGGTCTCACCAACCACATGCCTGCAATGTTCCCAGGGACCCTGGGAGGGGCTGGGCGAGTACTGCCACGCCCCCCCAGGGTGGTGATCTCCCCAGGGACCCCCGGGAGCGCCTGGCTCGGCCCGGCCACGCCCCCCCGGGTGGCGATCACCCCCGGATCCCCCGGGAGCAGCTGGCTGGGCCCGCCACGCTCCCCCAGGGTGGTGATAGCCCCCCGGGACCCCCGGGAGCGCCTGGCTTGGCCCAGCCACGCCCCCCCCAGGGTGTCGATCTCCCCCCGGGACCCCCGGAACTAAGAGGATTGGGGGCCGCCATCTTGGTCTTCTCAACGGCCGGATAGGCCACCCGGAGTCCTGCCCCCAGCCTCTCGCAGGCCCAATCATGGGCATAGTGGAGGTGTGGACAATTTGCATGTTTCTCTATTATAAGGTAGGATGCTGAAAGGTATTTGTTAAGAAGAGGAAGAAGAAGGTAAATATAAAAATTATGAACAACAAATACATATCTATCAACAAGTGAATCTAAAAATCAAGTGAATAAAAAATCTGACGAACAGAATAAACTGGTGAATATAATAGAATCAGGGGCATAGAAAGGGAGTGGACTGACTATTCTCTGGGGGAAAGGGGTGTGGGGGGTGCGGAAAGAGACTGGGCAAAAATCGTACACCTATGGATGAGGACAATGGGGGGGGGCGAGTAAGTGTAGAGGGTGGGGTGGGAACCAGGTGGAGGGGGGCTATGGGGGGAAAAAAGAGGAACAACTGTAATAATCTGAACAATTAAGATTTATTTAAAAAAAAGAAACAAACTTTTAACTACTGCGAACTTTTTCTTTTAATTGCTGCACCCCTGGTGGCCAGTAGTTCACAGTCGTGCCCATGGTCATGAAGGGCCACCAGGTTCTGCTTCTCTTCATGGGCACTTGTCACATCCCTGAGGTGGAGACAAGGAGAGAGAAGGAAAATAAGTGGCAGTGAGCTCCCCTTGCCTGATCGTTAATACCCAACCCCTCATCCGACTGCAGGATCCTGAGCACTCAGATTCCGCCCCACCTCATGCTGTACACGCACTCCCCATTGCTCCTCAAAGTGAATCTTCTGCTCATGCCACAGGGACTCTCCCCTGTTGTATGAGTTCCTAGGCTAGAGGCAGCTGAGGCCTATAGTTCAGGAGCTGACCAGAGGGGAGGCCCAGGGCATCCTGGGTAGGGAGCTCCCTGGCTCCACAGCGCAGGGAGTAGACAGAGGGAGGAAAGCCTGGTCATTTAGTGTCAATACTGCACTTCAAGGTTCTTGGCAAAGGAACGATTTTGGGAAGGAATGACAAAGTGCGACTATGAGAACAGTGTGTTTTGCAGCGGTGTGAGCTGGAAGGAAAGGCCACTTACGTACTTAGTCATCTTCCTCCGGGTCACTGATCTCTTCATACACAACATAGTTCTTTCTTTCCCTCAGCCTGCCAAGCCAGGCATTAGTCTCTTCTTTCCTGGATCCTCTGAGCTCCAGCACTGGGGCAGCAGCTTGAAAGGAACCTGGGACATTCGGGGTGAAAGTAACTTACCTGAAATGAGGACGAGAGCTGGAGGAGCAGCTTTCTCCCAGACAGAAATCCCGGCAGAGGACATTGTTCTTCTTCTGATCCCTCCAGCCACAGAGCCAGCAGGCAGGGAACCATATCTGAGTCTCTATCACCTGGCTCACACTTTCTGACCCACCCTGGTGATCCTCTGACACTCTGCCCCTCCCTACTTGCAGGCTCATCCAAGCCATTTCCAGTGACTTTTCCATACAAATGGCCTCTCTTGCCTCAAGCTTTGGATTTTACTAAAATCTCCCAACCAAGCAGCAACTGCCTTCAGTGTGCTCTGAACCTCTAAATAAGTAACCCTAAGCCAGGCTCTAGCAGCAACCCACCTTGGTTCAGAGTTTGGCCTCTCCTGGGCACCTTCATACCCAACACTAGTAGCAGCCATCTGTAGATCGCTTTGTCACTCATGCTGGGTGGCCCCAGGCAGGGCACAGGCAGTGGTTGATTTTGCACTACACAGGTGGCTCCAAAGCCATTGCTCCCAGTGGTCAGCTTTGACGATGCCAGATTACAATGCTACCACCTCCAAGAGTGACACACTCAAAGGGCAGACTCAGTGAGCATCAAAGCCCCACTGAATCAAGTCCTGCTCCATAGGGTAGGCTCCTGTTCAGCAGCTCTTATGATGCTGTGCAGGCTGATCCTCGAAAGCTATTGGCCTGAGGGGCAATCCCTCCCAGTGACGTCATCATCAATCAAGGCTGAATTACAATTAGACAGTGTACACGGTGGCACACCTGGACTGCCTAGCTCAGGTGACTGGGAGGCTGAACCACTGGGCCCTACAGGACATCTACTACACAAGGCCACTCTACCAAGCCCAGGAGACATTGAGGCTCTACCTAATACATAGACACAAACACAGGGAAACAGCCTAAATTCGGAGATAAGGAACCAGTTTACAAATGAAATAACAGGAGAAATCTCCAGAAAAAGGACTAAATGAAATGGAAGCAAGCTAACTACCAGACTCAGAGTTCAAAACAACGGTTTTAATGATGCTCAAGCAACTGATTTAGGTAGACTACATACGACTCTCAACCTATTTCTCACCAGAAACTTTGCAGGCTAGAAGGAGTGGAAAGAAATATTCAAAGTGATGAAAAGCAAGGAGCTACAACCAAGATTACCTAACTCAGCACAGTTATCATTTGGAACTGAACGTTAGATAAAGAGTTTCTCAGGCAAGGTAAAGCTAAAGGAGTTCATCACCACCAAACCAGTATTATATGAAACTTTGAAGGGTATTCTTTATGAAGAAGAAAAAAGAAGATCCAGAATAGGACAATAAAATGGCAATTAATACACATCTATCAACAATTGAATCTAAAAATCAAAATAAACAAACAAGCAGAACAGAAATACACTCCCATGTACAGAGAACATTTTGACAGTTGCCAGAAGGGAGGTGAGTTTGGAAGAATGGTGAAAATGATGAAGTTTATTTAGAAGTAATATTAGTTATACATTGACATAGACAATAGACAGGTGAAGGCTTGGGATGGGGTGGGAGATGGATGGAGGGAGGCAAAGGGGGGTAAAATGGAGGAAATCTGTAATACTCTCAACAATAAAAGAAATTTAAAAATAAAATGGCTTACAAGTGGCAAAAAAGAATACCCATGAGAATTTTTTTTTCCTGAGTAACTGGATCCTGAAGAATTTGGGCCTCACAGAGAATTTCCAGGCTGTTTGTATCACTCACCCTGATTCCCGGGGTTTTGATCTTCATCAGAATCACATTCAGGAGATTTTGTGGTCCAATTCTTAGGACGCATGAAATCTGGGCAGTTGGTCATGAAACCTAGGAGAAGAAAAGTATTTTATGCTTAACCTGAGAGGAGGGTGAATGCTGGAAGGCAGTAGGGACACTAAAGGTCATCAGGAGGGGGGATGGAACAAAGGCCATTGAAAGTGAACCATGCAGGGACCAGGTCTGAGTATCTCATTGACCACATCTGGCCCTGAGCCTTGTTCTGAACAAAGAATTTCCTGTTACCTAGACGAGTCATGATTTCATAGTTTCTCTTCATGCACACACAAGTTCTTTTCTCTGAGTTTCCCAGCTTTGCCCACTCTTCCTCAGAGAAGTATTTGCGAATATCCTTGAATGCCTAAGAAAAGAAAAGAAAAGAAAAAAGAATCCCTGCAGCCACTCAAGTGAAAATGTTTGCCCTTTAGCCTACCCTCTTCCTGCACTGCAGAACCTGTGTTGGACCTGGACACTGGAGCTAACAGTTCCTCCTGGTTGATGTCACAGGGAACTGAGACAACAAGGGTAACAAGGCTCAGCCTTTGCCCTGCATGCAGCAGGTGTTCCATGCTGCTGGTGGGCTCTCCTCCCACCTTCCAGAATGGACTGAGAGTCACCAAGTGCAGCCAAGGTCACAGGCCTTGTTTTCCTAAGGGATTCTAGGCAAGTTCTGCGTGAAGGTGGGAAGCTCCTAAGACTCGGGATCTCCCCTCCCCACAGAACGCTGCTCGCTGTCCTCACTGCCTCTGACCTCATGTCCTCAGAAATGTAGTCACCCTGCTCTGTGCCCCAGTCACTTCTTGATACGCCCCAGGCTCCTCACCTGGCATGTCTCCTCTAAATCCTGGGAGTCCTCCATGGGGTTGTTATCCAAGGAGCTGTCTCTGCTCATGACTCTGGGTGAGCTGTGATCTTGAAGGGATACAACGGAGTCTCTGAGGACACCCAGCCCAAGGTCCTGTGTGGATGAAGCCCTGAGGCAGGGTCAAGCTCAGAGTGTCCTGGAATTAAGATTCTGCTTTTGTTACAATGTGCTATCACCGTGCTCCTGCCAGAATGGCTACCATCAGTAACACAACAAACAAGAGCTGGCGAGGATATGGAGAAAAGGGAACCCTTGTGCACTGCTGGTGGGAATGCAGACTGGTGTAGCCACTGTGGAGAACAGTGTGGAGTTTCCTAAAAAAAACACACAAAAAAACCCCACAAAAAAACACACAAAATGAAACTGCCATTTGACTCAGTGATCCCACTTCTATGAATATGTTGTAAAAATACAGAAACACCAATCAGAAAGAATATATGCACCCAGAGGTTCATATCTGGGTTAGTTACAATAGCCAAGATCTGGAAACAGCCCAAGTGCCCATCATAGATGAGTGGATAAAAATGTGCTACTCATGGATACTGACAATATAGTATAGTGAAGGCCTGGGGGAGAGGGCAGCAGAGTGGAGGGGGTCAATGGGGTGGGGGAGGGACACATCTGTAATAGTTTTAATGATAAATTTCAATTTTTAAAAGATGTGTACACAAAAAGATTAAGATACATAGGAATAAACTTCACCAAGGAGGTAAAAGACCTGTATTTAGAAAACTACAGGACACTGAAAAAGAGATAGAGGAAGACATAAACATATGGAAGAACATACCATGTTCATGGATTAGTAGAATCAACATCATTAAAATGTCCATACTACCCAAAGCAATCTATAGATTCAATGCACTCCCTATTAAAATACCAACGGCATATTTCACAGACCTAGAAAGAACTCTCCAAAAATTCATCTGGAATTAAAAAAGACCCAGAATAGCCACAGCAATGCTGAGAAAGAAGAACAACACAATACCAGATATCAAGCTATATTACCAAGCCACTGTTCTCAAAACAGCCTGGTACTGGCACAAGAACAGACATATAGATCAATAAAATAGAATAGAGAACCCAGAAATTGACCAAACCACTATGCTCAATTAATATTTGACAAAGGAGGCATGAGCATACAATGGAGTCAGGACAGTCTCTTCAATAAATGGTGTTGGGAAAATTGGACAGTTATATGCTAAAAAATCAAACTAGAAAACCAAGTTACACCATACACTAAAATAAACTCAAAATGGACAAAGGACTTAAACATAAGATGGGAAACCATAAAAATATTAGAGGAATCCACAGGCAGCAAAATCTCAGACATATGCCGAAGCAATTTCTTCACCGATACTGCTTCTAGGGCAATGGAAACTAAAGAGAAAATAAACAAATGGGACTACATCAAAATAAAGAGCTTTTGCACAGAAAAAGAAACCATTCATAAAACTACAAGAAAGCCCACTGCATGGGAGAACATATTTGCCAATGTTATCTCCGATAAGGGTTTAATCTCCAACATCTACAGGCAACTCATACAACTTAACAAAAGGAAGATAAACGATCCAATCAAAAAATGAACAGCGGACTTAACAGTAAATAGATACTTTTCGAAAGAAGACGGAAGGAAGGCCAAGAAACATGAAAACATGCTCAAAGTGACTAAGTATTCAAGAGATGCAAATCAAAACGACAATGCGGTACCATCTCACACCTGTCAAAATGGCTATCATCAACAAATCAACAAACCACAAATCCTGGCGAGGATGCGGAGAAAAAGGACCCTCGTGCACTGCTGGTGGGAATGCAGACTGGTGCAGCCACTGTGGAGAACAGTATGGAGTTTCCTCAAAAAACAGAAAATGGAGCTCCCATTTGACCCAGTGATCCCACTCCTAGGATTATATCCCAAGAAAACAGAAACACCAATCAGAAAGGATATATGCACCACTACGTTCATAGCAGCACAATTTACCATAGCTAAGATTTGGAAACAGCCTCAGTGCCCATCAGCAGATGAGTGGATTAGAAAACTGGTACATCTACACAATGGAATACTATGCTTCGGTAAAAAAGAAGGAATTCTTACCATTTGCAACAGCATGGATGGACCTGGAGATTATTATGGTAAGCAAAATAAGCCAGTCAGAGAAAGACAAATTCCACATGATCTCACTTACATGTAGAACCTAATGCAAAAAATAAACTAATGAACAACGTAGAACCAGAGGCATGGATATATGGAAAATACTGACAAAGGCCAGAGGGGAGGTGGGAGGCTTGGGACTGGATAAAGAAGGTGAAGAGAGTAACCAAGGAACATACATGCATAGCATATGGTCATGGGCATCAGTGTGGTGAAGGCCAGGGGAGCAGAGTGGGGGAGGGACTGGATGGAGGGGACATAGTGGGGGAAATGTGGGACATCCGTAATAGGGTGAGCAATAAAAAATATATTCTCTGTCCTCCGTCCTGCCTTATTGGTCCCTGAGGGAGGACATGGGGTGGTCAGAAGAGAAAAGGGCCGAGGGCTCTGGGAGAGGAACTGGTGGGGAGGACAGGTTTCCTGGGGGCATGATCCAAGGATCCGCGGCTTTGAGGGGGCTTGGTCACTGTAGCTGGTCGGTGGTTTGTCTGGAAGGTGCTTCCTGAAGGAAAGATAACAAGGCCCTGCTGTGCAGGCAGCAACTGAGGGCGCTGTGTTACTGAGGGCGTTTTGCACCAGAAGCCGTGGGAGGGGAGCCCAGGGACCACGTGGTGTGGACACGGAGGCAAAGGGAGGTGGGGGTTTTCCTGCTGAAGGTAAATGAAGACTGCTCCTGTGAGTGAGCTGGAGGCCAGTCCCAGGTCCTTTGGAAACCGTGAGGGCCAGGAGAGCTGGACTCTCTGAGACCACAGGGCCATTCACATGTACATCACCCTGCCGAGCAGGGCGGGGCTCAGGGTAGCGACCCCGTGCTCCCCGAAGTGAGGGCACTGGGGGTCCCTCAGGAGGGTTTCCCAGGCCACGAGGACGGGCGCTCTCGCCCGCGTGCCCATCAATAGACGGGGGATGGCACACAGGGCGCCCGTGTGCCACGGACGGACTCGGCCACAAAGAGAAGGAGACCTTGCCGTTGGGGACCGCAGGACAGATGGAGAGGGACCGTGCTGAGCGAGCTGAGTCACGGAAGGACAGACCTCATGCCTCACGGGCACGCGAGCTGCAGAGCGCACAGCAGTGACAAGGACCAGGAACACGGGCTCGTGGGCCCGGAGGACACACTGCGGTGGCCAGCGGGAGGGGGGGTGGGAGCAGGAGGGAGAGGAGGAGAAGCACGGACTGAAGCAGCCGCGGGCGGAAGGCCCCGCACCGGAATAGTCAGTAACGCGGCAACGACCATGTGGGGCAGGGCGAGCTGGAGACATGGGCCCTGCGAGGCTGCCTGAGTGTCCCACCCCGGACCGCGCCCCGGACACCAGTACCCAGACCTCTGCGTGTCAGTGGTCACCCGCACCGGCATTTAGCCGGGAAACGGAGGAAACAGCTGCCGCTTTGCCCGGAGGGGGCCCGACAGGAGCCCTGTGGTGCGGATCCCTCTGGCGGAGCGCCCCGAGGGCCCGTCTGCCTTGGGGGCTGCTCAGGCTGCGGAGGTCCGGCTTCCCGGGGGAGGAGCAGTTATGGCGGCTCCCGGTCCACGGACCACGGCGGTTTTAGGTTCACTCTGCCCAAAGCAACCCGCCAGAGCCCCCACAGACCCCTCGTGCCATGACCGTCCGCATGATTGGGGCACAGCAGAGACCCCCCCCTGAGCAATGTGGAGGCTCCGGGACGCCCCTCCCCCTCCTCTGTCCAGGCCCGGCCGAGAGAAGGTACCGCGGAGGGAAGCGGTTGCGAGGCTCGGTCCGGAGGACAGGACCCCGCAATGCCATCGAGGACCTTCCCCTCCCTTACCGGTCCGTGAGGTTGACCTGGCGCCTGGAGGCGGGCGAATGCAGTGGTCACGGAGGCCGGAGAGAGTCGGTGAGGCCAGGCTCTGGAGTCTGGAACGTCTTCCAAGATGGCCGCCGCCAGCGATTTCCCGCCTGCAGCAAGGTGGCCCAGCGCAGCCGCAGTTGGCTACTCCGGGTTCCGTTCCGTCAGTGGGCAAGCTCAGGTGTTCCCTTCCGCCTGAGTCCTACACTCTGCTATGTGTACCAGTAAGCTGTTTCCCTTTTTATGATATGTATTTAATTTTACTTTTGTAATTACAAATATTTCAATATGTGCTTTTTTTAAGTACCTCACCCAAAGATACACTTATTGATGTTTTTATAGAGACAGGATGGGAGATAGAGAGTGATAGGAGAGTGGGGGAGAGAGAAACATCAATGTGAGGGAGAAACATCAAGTGGTTTCCATGTGTGTGTGCGGGTCCAGGGATCAGATCTCCAAGCATTATGCAGGTCCAGAATAGCCCTCAAACTGACTGAACCATTTGGCTAGTGCTGTTAAGTTTTTTTTTTTAAAAAATCTTTACTGTTAATAGTATTACAGATGTCCCCCTTTTCTCCCCATTGTTCTCTCCTCCCACTTCCAGCCTCACTCCAGACCTTCACTTCCCAATTGTCTGTATCCATAGTTCATGCATATATACATATAAGACCTTTGGTTAATGTCTTCCTGCCCCCACCCCAACCCCTTCCCTCTCAGATTCATCAGTATGTTACATGTTTCCATGCCTCTGGTTCTATTTGATTCATCAGTTTATTTTGTTCATTAGATTCCTTTTTCATTTAATTCGGTTTTTAGATTCAATTGTTGATAGGTATGTATTTATTGCCATATTATTGGTCAAATTTCTTCTCCTCCTCCTCCTCCTCCTCCTCCTCCTCCTCCTCCTCCTCCTCCTCCTCCTCCTCCTTCCTTCTCCTCCTCCTTCTACAATACCCTTCAACATTTCATGTAATACTGTTTTGGTGGTAATGAACTCTTTTAGCTTTTTGTTATCTTAGAAGCTCTTTATCTAACCTACAATTCTAAGTGATAGCTTTGCTGGGTAGAGTAACCTTGGTTGTAGGTCCTTGCTATTTATTCATTACTTAGAATATTTCTTACCACTCCCTTTGGGCCTGCAAAGTTTTTGTTGAGAAACCAGTTGACAGTAGTATGGGTGCTTTTCTCTGGCTGCTTTTAATATTCTTTGTCTTTAACCCTTGGCATTTTAATTATGATGCCTTTTGGTGTGAGCCTCTGGATTCCTCTTGCTTGGGACTCTCTGGACTTCTTGGACTTGTAGGTCTATTGTTTTCAACAGGTAGGGGATGTTTTCTGTCGTTATGGCTTCAAATAGATTTTCAATATCTTGCTCTCTGTCTTCTCCTGCTGGCACCCCCCCATAATATGAATGTTGGTACACTGGAAGTTGTTCCAGAGGCTCCTTGCACTATCTTCATAAATTTGGATTTTTTGTGTGCTCTTCTGATTGGGTATTTTTTTTGCTTCCTCCTATTCCAAATTGTTGATTTCATTCTCAGAATCCTATACTCTAGAGTTGATTCCCTGTAAATCATTCTTCATTTCAGCTAGTGTATGCTTGATATTTGATTAGTCCTTTTTAACGTCTTTGAAATTTCTACTAAGATCCTTGAAAGTCTCACTAAGTCCCTTGAAGCTCTCTTTGAGCCCCTTGTAGCTCTCATTAAGATAGTTGAGCAACATTATAAGCATTGTTTTGAATTCTGTATCTAGTATTTTACTTGCTTCCATTACATATATTTCTCTTTCTGGAGATTTCTTCTGTTCTTTCATTTGTGACATGTTTTTATTTTTGTTTTATTTTATTTTATTGATTTCAGAGAGGAAGATAAAGGGAGAGAGAGAGAGAAACATCAATGATGAAAGAGAATCATTGATCACTGCCTTTTCATACCCCCTACTGGGGAACGAGCCTGCAACCAGGGCATGTGCCCTTGACTGGAATCGAACCCGGGACCCTTCAGTTCAAAGGCCGATGCTCTATCCACTGAACCAAACTGGCCAGGGTAATATAGCAATCTTAAAGACTGTCTTGTGTAGCTGATGGTCTAGCCAGGAGTTGTTGAAGGATGCTGATCTTGCTGCTTTTCACAAGGAAAGGGAAAATATTCTTCATTTAGAGCAATTACACCTAAAATGCAAAGTTTTGCCACTAGACCAGCTTCTATTAAACAAGCGAGAGAGCACATAGAGAAATCTGTGAAACCTGGAGAGCTCTCTGGGATTTGAGGGAACTCTCTGGGACCAAGGGTTCTTGCAAGGACCATTGGTTATGGACAGTGGTGGAGGGAGCTCTGTCTCACCTGTAAGGCTGCTGCACTGCTTCCAGGTCACCCTGCTGGAGATCATTCTCGTGAGACCAAGAAGTTCCTATACACTGAACCACGTAACCACCCTGAGCCTGCTCCAGACACAGACAACTGAACCCACAAGGTGCCATGTTGGAGGCTCACACTGGGCAGACAGACCGGGAGGTCTGTCCAGCGAGACCAACATGGTTCTGTGAAGCCTGAACATCGTGCTGTCCAGTGTGGAGGCCCTGATTCCACAGACAATATTTATCTGCCAGAAAACCCAGGCCTGAGAAAGCATCATGGGGCCTCCTTTCACCTTCTCCACAGGACTCAGAGCAGGGAGTCACCTGGTACACACATGTGAAAGGGCTTTCCAAGTCGCAAGTTGTAACTCATGAACAGGCCAATGGAATGCTGTATGTCACTGGAGCAGAATTTTATGTCTTTAATGAATTACAATGGAATAACAGCACATCGCAGAACAGAATAGAAAATGCCAGGCTCTATCGCATGTGCAAAGGGTCAGTATGATTTCATGGAGCATTAGGCTTACAGTCACTGCGAAATGTGTTGCATATTGTGGGTCTTGGTGAAGAAAGCTCAGAAGGCTCCTCTTGTGATGCATGTACTGCTCTTTGTCACACATCCCTGCATTTTCCAGTTCTGTGCTAGGAATAGGGATTAGCAATAGACCCAGCCTAAAAATGACTGGAACACAAACAATACAGAGAGGAGGGTATAAACAGTCATTTAGGACGTGATCAGAAGAGCATATGCATCCACATGGGGCATCAGACTTTGGGGTGGGGGGAGAGAAGTCTAATGGGGGGTGGACTTGGAGCCATGTACAGGGTGATTTCTGGGTTTGGGAAAAAACCCTAGTCTCCTGACATCTCAAAATCTGGATCTGCCTCCTGGAGCAGGGGGAGGAGGAAAGCATTATCTACCTTGGGACCAAAGGCAAGTTATTCCCTCTCATGACGGCAACGTGTTTCCAAGTCATCCTTTCCTGCACTTGTCTCCCTTGCTGGGCATCCATTTGGTGGGTCCATCTTCCCGGAGGGGCAGAGAAATGAAATCTTTCGGGATCTACTTTGGGGATTCTCTTCTGTTTTCACATGGACGAGAATGTACCCAATGGCTAATATCAGAAAATTGAATTTGAGGAACGCAGCGCTATATTAGGGTAAAGGAGAGTTTGTTTCTGCTGAGGCGGAGGTGGAGCAGCATCCTCACTGACTCAGGCAGGACTCCCTTCTCACTGCTGAGCCACCCAGAGTGTGCTCCTAGTTCCGGAGGAACTCTGCCTTCGATATACTGACCCCTCACACCATCCTTCCTGGCACACTCTCCTTTCGATGGCTGTGATAGCACACACTGGGTCCTGGGTCTCCCTTGCCTGTATGCCAGGCACTCTTCCACGCACCCTGTGCATCTGTGTCCTCCCCTGCCCACACTATCACCAGGACACTGCCTCTCCCTCTCTGCATGTTCTGCACTGGTGGTCCTAGTGATGGGAAAATGATTCCACTTCTCCCCTGAGTTCTGGGACAGAATCCAGAGCACCTTTGTCTCATCCCACACATTCCACAATGGACTCTCCCAATTCCTGAGCCTGAGATCTGACAGTTAGTGGAGGCAAGCGTTTCAATACTTAAAAACTGGGAATCCCCCCCAGAAGAAGGTCAAGCTCACGTGGACGAAATTTTTTTTTTCTGATTCCCTGATGTCTTCTCAGCACCAGGGCCAGCATTCAGTTCTCAGTCAAGGGCTTGTACGTGTTTGTTGAATGAATGAAACCTTTGAAATAGCAATTCCACTTCTTTTAAAAAAAACAACAACAAATCCTCACCCGAAGATATTTCTGTATTGATTTTTAGAGAAGTGGAAGAGAGAAGAAAAAGACAAAAATAGTGATGTTAGGGAAACACATCAATTGGTTGCCTCCTGCACAAGCCAAAACCAGGGCCTGAGCGGGGGAGGAGCCTGCACCAAGGTACATTCCCTTGTGAGAATCAAACCCAGGAAACTTTGGTCTGCAGGCCGATGTTCTATCCACTTAGCAAAACTGGCTAGTGAAGCAATTCCACTTCTGTTTATGTGTACAAATGAACTACTCACACATGTGAACAGGGTTTGTGCACAAGAAGGAGAGGAGCAACCAACTGAGAAAAGTTTTTGTTTATTAACTAACAGTAACTGATACAGGGTAAATGAGTAGTCGGGGTTTGCAACACAGAACAACTGCAGAACAGGGAACAGAACAAGAGGAACATGCCCAGGACACTTAGTAGAGAAGAGCAAATAGAAGATGCTTGTTGTCAAACTGTGTGTGTGTGAGTGTGTGCGCGCGCGCGCATGTGCGCGCACGCGTGCTTGGGTGTGTGGGTACAAATGCAGAGAAAAGCATCTGGAATCCAACTCCTGGAATGCCTTACAAGTCACATCTGGGGAGAGGGAGGGCAGTGCTCTTATGTTCAGAGACACCTGCCAGTGCTGTTTCCCAAGGTAAGTGCATGGAGACTTGGACAGAAACATGCATTAAGTACAGGTATTACTACACCTTGTAAAACTAACATCTAACAGATCATTTGTCACACATTAAGAAACAAACTTTGGGGGAAACCAAGATGGCGGCATAAGTAAACACCTATACTGTTGCCTCGCACAACAATTTCAAAACTATAACTAAATGACAAACCGGACATCATCCAGAACCATAGGAATGCTGGCTGAGTGGAAATTCTACAACTAGAATGAAAGAGAAAAGCACACTGAGATTCAGAGGAGGTGCAGAAGGCAGGGAAATGGAGGTGCGTGCGCGGAGAAGGCTGGCAACTGAGTACGTGACTGGCTTTCTCAATCGGGAGGGAGGCCAAAGCTCCCGACTGCTCTGAACTCCAGTTCTGGGCAAGACTCTGGGGACCCAAACTCATATGGGGAGAAACTGGACTGTCAGGAAATAGAAAAGCACACTGAGACTCAGAGGAGCTGCAGAATGCAGAAGTACAGAGGCACGCCTGCGGAGAGGTCTGACAACTATGAGTACACGGCTGGCTTTCTCAATCAGGAGGGATACAAAATCTCCCGATGGCTCTGAACTCTAGTTCTGTGCAAGACTCTGGGGACCCAGACTCATTTGGGGAGAAACTGGACTGTCTGGCAGTGGGCAAAACTCAAGGGCGACTTTCTCTCAGAGGTGCTTGCAGCAATTACCAAGGAACACTGAGACCCACGGGCCTCTTTTTTTTTTTTCCTTTTCTTTTTTTTTATTGAGGTATTATATGAGTACATATCTTACCATTACCCCCCCACACACACACCCATGGGCCTCTTAGGACAGGGCTGACGGGAAGCCATTGCTGTCTGCTCTGCCCTGAGACTCTGCCCATCCAAGCTGAGCACAGAGGCTTTTTCAAGTCTTGTCTCATAAGGGTGTCTCCAACATAGAAGTTCTCACAGTGTAGACACAGCTGATTCTCACAGCCAATTGGCCTGGAGGTCAATTCCTTCCAGTGATACCAACAACAATCAAGGCTTATCTATAACAAGAGAGTGCACACAGCCCACAAAGGGGTGCACCAAGAGTGTCCACCTCAGGTAACTGGGGAGGTTGAGCCACTGGGTCCTATCGGACACCTAGCACACAAAGCCACTCTATCAACACAGGGAAGCGGCCAAAATGTGGAGACAAAGAAACAGATAAAAAACCAAAGAAATGGAGGAAAACAAACGACTGGAGATAGAGTTGAAAACCATGGTTATAAAGTTTTTCAAGAATTTTCTAGAAAAGTCTGATAAATTTAGTGATACCCTAGAAGACATGAAAAAGGACCAACTAGAAATTAAGCATACAGTGAATGAAATAAAAAAATAATATACAGAGAACCAACAGCAGACTAGAGTATCGAAAGAATCAAGTCAAAGATTTGAAATACAAAGAAGCAAAAAACACCCAACCGGAAAAGAAAAAAGAAAAAAAAATTGAAGATAGTGTAAGGAGTCTCTGAGACAACTTTAAGCATACCAATATCAGAATTATGGGGATGCCAGAAGAAGAGAGAGAGCAAGACACTGAAAACCTATTTGAATAAATACTGACAGAAAACTTCCCCCACCTGGTGAAAGAAATAGACTTACAAGTCCAGGAAGCGCAGAGAACCCCAAACAATAGGAATCCAAAGAGGACCACACAAAGACATATCTAATTAAAATGCCAAGGGCAAAAGACAAAGAGAGAATCTCGAAAGCAGCAAGAGAAAAACAGTTAGTTACCTACAAGGGAGCACCCATACGATTGTCAGCTGATCTCTCAACAGAAACTATGCAGGCCAGAAGGGAGTGGCAAGAAATATTCAATGTGATGAATAGCAAGAACCTATAACCAAGATTAGTCTACCCAGCAAAGCTATCATTCAGAATTGAAAGTCAGATAAAGAGCTTCACAGATAAGAATAAGCTAAAGGAGTTCATCACTGCCAAACCAGTATTATATGGAATGCTGAAAGGTATTTGTTAAGAAGAGGAAGAAGAAGAAAACGGTAAATATAAAAATTATGAACAACAAATACATATCTATCAACAAGTGAATCTAAAAATCAAGTGAATAAAAAATCTGACGAACAGAATAAACTGGTGAATATAATAGAATCAGGGGCATAGAAAGGGAGTGGACTGACCATTCTCTGGGGGAAAGGAGGTGCAGGAAGAATCTGGACAAAAATCGTACACCTATGGATGAGGACAATGGAGGGGGGGGCGAGTAAATGTAGAGGTTGGGGTGGGAACCGGGTGGAGGAGAGCTATGGGGGGGAAAAAGAGGAACAACTGTAATAATCTGAACAATAAAGATTTATTTAAAAAAAAACAACGAACTTTTAACTGCTGTGAACTCTTTCTTTTAATTGCTGCACCCCTGTTGGCCAGTAGTTCACAGTCGTGGCCATGGTCATGAAGGGCCACCAGGTTCTGCTTCTTTTCATGGGCACTTGTCACATCCCTGAGGTGGAGACAAGGAGAGAGAAGGAAAATAAGAGGCAGTGAGCTCCCCTTGCCTGATCGTTAATACCCAACCCCTCATCTGACTGCAGGACCCTGAGCACTCAGATTCCGCCCCAGCTCATGCTGTGCACGCACCGCCCACTGCTCCTCAAAGTGAATCTTCTGCTCATGCCACAGGGACTCTCACCTGTTGTATGAGTTCCTAGGCTAGAGGCAGCTGAGGCCTATAGTTCAGGAGCTGACCAGAGGAGAGGCCCAGGGCATCCTGGGTAGGGAGCTCCCTGGCTCCACAGAGCAGGGAGTAGACAGAGGGAGGAAAGCCTGGTCATTTAGTGTCAATACTGCACTTCAAGGTTCTTGGCAAAGGAACGATTTTGGGAAGGAATGACAAAGTGCGACTATGAGAACAGTGTGTTTTGCAGCGGTGTGGGCTGGAAGGAAAGGCCACTTACGTACTTAGTCATCTTCCTCTGGGTCACTGATCTCTCTGTACACAACATAGTTCTTTCTTTCCCTCAGCCTACCATGCCAGGCTTTAGTCTCTTCTTTTCTGGATTCTGGGATACAGAGTTATTGTTTAATGTGGAGGATGCATTTTGGGCCTTATTTTGTCATATAAGAAGGTTTCTCCTCCCTCCCAATGGCCCAAGAGCCTTGTACTTGGTCTGTTGTCCACATCCTCTAGCTCAGCGATATTGAGATGGTAGAACCGAACCAGTACACAACAAATGCCAGGTTGAGTTTCAGCTCCTGGGCCCTCCAATGGGTTAGATTCCCAACCTCTTTACTTATCAGAAGAGTCATTTAGACCTTTCTGCATATATTGTTAAGGACATATTATATGTCAGACATTGAGCTGAGGGTGGTGGATACAACTTTGAGGAATACATGGGCCCAGGTAACACAGGTGGAATTAATTGAGCACCTTTCATGTTGTAAGTCTTATAGATTTCATTTAATGTTTTCAAACAATTAATGAGATTTCTTTATTTCCATTTTATGAGATAAGAATCTGGAGTTCAGGGAATTGGATGACTTGCCCACAACAACACAAATTTTATGTTCATGATAATTCAACCTGTGATTTTGGAAGTCCTGTTCTGAGGTCTCAGCGGGAGCGGAACAAGCTGCAAAGTCCAACCTGGACGTAGGCATGTTCAGGACCCAGCTCCCATACCAGTGAAGCCAGAGGAGTTGTTTCCCCACCCGCGCCCTTACCAGGCTTCTTCCTCAGCTGACGAGAGGCCTTCCCTTTTCCTGGGGAGCAGAGCTGTTTCAGAGCTGGCTCTGAGGCTGGTGTTACTGGTGGTACTTCTTCCACGGGGTCCACCTTTATCATGTGAAGGTCACATACAAACACAATCAGAGGCATTTCTCTGGTGCTTAAAGAGTATAGTGTCTTCACGTGCGGTATTTTAATGAACATTCTCTATAACTTGGGGGATTATATGGCCGGTACCTCAATGGTGAGGAACCTGGGCAGTTAGAAGGAAAAGGAATGGCCTAAATGAGGGTGTTTTGAGGACTAACACACTTGGATTTCTGCTATTTCCAGACCAATGCGCTGGCAAATAGCAGAAGTCTCCATGTAAGTGTGAGTGTGGTATAAAGAACATTTTCGGAACAATAGCATTTTAAAAACCCACGAGGCCTATGAAAGCAACGAAAAGCTTCTATCTAATATACATGACCATATATAAAGGTGTAGACACCTGCTGGGATAGTAAATGTAGTTTTGTCACATCAAAGCAAACCATCAACCTATACACATACATATTTCCCAATATGTATATCTGATAAGGGCTTAATTTCTAAAATATATAAAGAACCCATACAAGTTAACAAAAGGAAGACAAACAATACAATTTAAAAAGGAACCCAGCCGGAGTGGTTGAGTGTCGAACTATGAACCAGAATGTCAAGGTTTTATTCCCAGTATGGCACATACCCAGGTTTCCGGCTCAATCCCCAGTGTGGGGTGTGCAGGAGGCACCTGATCAATGATTCTCTCTCATCATTGATGTTTCTATCTCTTTCTCCACCTCCCTTCCTCTCTGAAACCAATAAAATATATTTTAAAAAATGGGCAAAGTACATAAAGAGACACTTCTCCATAGAGGACATACAGATGGCCAAGAGACATATGAAAAAATTCTCAGTCACTAATCTTAAGAGGGACGCAAATTAAAATGACAGTGATGTTTCAACTCACACTTGCCAGAATGGCTACCATCAAAGAAATCAATAAACAGCAAGTGTTAGTGAGGATGTGGAGAAAAGGAAACCCTAGTACGCAGCTGGTTGGAATGCAGATGGGTGCAGACACTATGAAAAACAGTAAGGAGTTTGGATTTTTTTCATCCAGTATGGATTTCTTTATCCACTCATCTACTGATGGGCACTTGGGCTGTTTCCAGATATTATCTATTATAAATATTGTATATTATTTACAATAGATAAGATCTGGAAACAGCCCAAGTGCCCATCAGTAGGTGAGTGGATAAAACAAAATCAGTGGTACATTTACACAATGGAATATTATGCAACTGTAAAAAAAAGAATCTCTTACCCTTTGAGACTGCATGGAGGGACCTGGAGAATGTTATGCTAAGCAAAATAAACCAGTCAGAGAAAGACAAGTATCACATGATCTCCCTTATATGTGGAATCTAGTGAAGAAAATAAATTGACTCACAAAATAGGTCCAGAGACATGGAAGCATGGCACAGACTGAGGAGTCCCAGCAGGAAGAGGGGTGAGCAGAGATTAAAGGAGAATTTACATGCACTTATGCATAGACAATAGTGTGATGTAGGTCTGGGGAGGTGGTATTAGGATGGAGGGTTCATTGTGGGGGAAAGGTGGGGCATCTGTAATAGTTTTACAATAAAGGTAAAATTTTAAAAAGTGTTTGGAGGGGACAAAATACTGCTTGAAAATGGTGTGGGGCGGTTAATATAGGGACAGGGGGAAGGAAAGGAATGCAACACAAATTATGATACACAGACAAGAAAGTAGTGCCAGATGCGACCTACGGTCCCACCCTGGCACTACCATTGGCTAGTATAGCGGAATTAGGGAGGTGGTTCCCACATCAACTCTGCTGGTGTCCAGTGGTGTCATGGCCCTCAGCTTTAATGTACTTTTCATTGGGCTCCTTCCTTAGGAAAGAGTGAACAAGAAATGTAAACAAGGGAAGTGAAAGTGGTTTGTGTGCAATCAATGGAAATGAACTCTTTCTCTTGTGATCTTTCAATTCTGTTCTCAACTGTCTCCACACTAGCAACCAACACTTAGATCCCTTTACCATCTCAACTAGCTTAATCTGCAATTGTGGAATCAAGTATTCAATAAAAATTTAGGTGCCTTCAGAGTTGCCTCAGGCCCAGATAAGGCCTGAAGGAGCTCATGGTAGTGAGGAACTCACACTCTAAGGGGCTCCTCAGATATGGAGAGTGGCCCTGTGACAGGAAAGAGGGCTGTTACTTTCTGTTGGGAGAGTGAATGTGTTAAATGGAAGGATCAGCAGCACGGGGGCAGCGGGGGGTAGGGAGGGTGGTGGGGCCTGGCATGTGTAAAAGCCCTATGAAGAGAACCTGAACTTCATAAACATATGAAAAGCTTTAGGAGCTTAGGAATGGGCTGGGGCTTTGGATTGTACTACTGATACTGCCTCTGTGGTCTCCAGAAAATTATGTAGCTTTTCTGCAACCCGGCCTCTTCATTATTATCATTATTATCATTATTATGTGGTATTCTTGTTATTAATATCCACACATTTTGTATATAATAACAGTAACACTAGTCATAAATGGATTCTTATGACTTAAGTAAATTAATCCATCTAAAGTGCTTCACATAATATTTGGCATCATCTCCAAATAAATGGTGGTGTGATAGACAGATGTGTCCCGAGCATTGTACCAGAGCAGAAAGAAAGAGCAGCTGAGGGTCGCACGAGGAGCGTTTGTTGGTGAGTTAAAGGACAGCTACACTCCAGGAGAAGGTTGGGGACTGCTGGATGAGGTTCCCCTGATTGGGACGACCCCACTGTTGCTGAGTTCCCTCCCAGAGCCACTGGCTCAGACATGGAGACCTCGCCATCTTGAAGGGTAAAGTGGATGTTATTGGAAGCCTGAAAATCTACAACTGTAGCACCCACCGAACAGCTGCGATCCCCAGAACACTGGTCCACAATTGGCGCAAATACGCAGATTCAGAGGAGCTCTACACTCCACCATGGAAAGGTCAGATTTTGCCTGGGATAAGGACAGAGAGAACTACATAACCAGATATCTGGAGAAGAGAGACCATGGGGAGACAAAGAAAAAGCCCGCATAAGAAAGAAAAGCAGGCATCAGAAGAAAAGGAAGTAAACGAAATGGAGGCAAGCAACCTGTCAGAGATAGAATTCAGAGAAATGGTCATAAGGTGGCTGAAAAGAATGGAAGACAAATTGGACAATATGAGTAAGAACCAAGAGGAAATGAAGAATGACATTGCTGCTGTAACAAACTCAACAGAAAGCATCAAGAGTAGACTAGAAGAAGCAGAGGACCACATCAGTGAGCAAGAAGACAAGGTAGGAAAAAACACCCAAGTAGAACAGCTTCTAGAAAAAAAAAATTAAAAAGCAGGAGGAGTTCCTAAGGGAACTTTGGGACAACACAAAACAAAACAACATCCGCATAATAGGGGTTCCAGATGGAGAGGAAACTGAGCAAGGAATAGAAATCCTGTTTGAAGAAATAATGACAGAAAACTTCCCTGATATAGGGAAGAAAAAACCCACACAAATCCAAGAAGCTCACAGAGTCCCAAACAAAATGAATCCCAAAAGACAGATGCCAAGGCACATTATAAATAAGTTGGCAAACACCACCAACAAAGTAAGAATCTTAAAAGCCGCCAGAGAGATACAGCAAGTTACATACAATGGAACCCCCATCAGACTAGCAACTGATTTCTCAATAGAAACTCATTAGGTCAGAAGGGAATGGAATGAAATATACCAAGTCATGCAAAGGAAGGGTCTGAATCCAAGAATACTGTACACAGTAAGGCTATCAATCATAATTGAAGGTGAAATCAGGAGCTTCACAGACAAAAAAGGACTAAGGGGGTTTATTACCACCAAACCAGCAATGCAAGAAATGCTAAAGGGTCTTCTGTAAAAAAAAAGAAATAGGAAGCGAAGAAGGAACATAGGGGTAAAGAATAAAAATGGCAACAAATAAGTACTTATCAATAATAACTTTAAATGTAAATGGATTAAATGCCCCAATCAAAAGACATAGGGTAATGGACTGGATAAGAAAACAAGACCCATATATCTGCTGTCTATAAGAAACACACCTCAGAAAAAAAGATGAACACAGACTGAGGGTGAAGGAATGGAAAAAGGTTTTTCAGGCAAATGGAAATGAAAAAAAAGCTGGGGTAGCAATACTTACAGCTGACAAATTAGATCTCAAAGTGAAGGACATAACAAGAGATAAGGAAGGCCACTTCATAATACTAAAGGGAGCAATCCAACAAGAAGAAAAAACTCTGGTAAACATATACGCACCCAATACAGGAGCACCCAAATACATAAAAATCTCCTGTAGGATATCAAGGGAGAGATTGACAGCAATACAATCATAGTAGGAGACTTTAATAACCCACTATCACCATTGGACAAATCCTCTAAACAAAAAATCAGCAAAGAAACATTAATCCTAAATGACTCATTAGACCAGATGGAATTAATTGACATCTTCAGAACATTTCACCCCAAAGCCCCAGAATATACATTCTCTCAAGTGCACATGGGTCATTTTCAAAGATACACCATATGTTGGGTCATAGGCAAAGTCTCTTCAAATTCAAGAAGATAGAAATCATATCAAGCATCTTCTGAGATCACAGTGCCATAAAACTGGAAATCAGCCCTAGCTGGTTTGGCTCAGTGGATAGAGCACTGGCCTTCAGACTGAAACGTTCCTGGTTTGATTCCGGTCAAGGGCAAATGCCTGCGTTGCAGGCTCAATACTGAGTAAGGGGTGTGCAAGAGGCTGCTGATCAATGATTCTGTCTCATCATTGATGTTTCTATCTCTCTCTCCCTCTCCCTCTCCTTCCCATCTGTAATCAATAAAAATATATAACCCCCCCCCCAAAAAAAAAACCAAAAAAAAAACAAAACAACCACTGGAAATCAACTACAATAAAAACAATCCAAAAAAATCAAACACATGGAGACTAAACAGCATGCTATTAAACAATGACTGGGTTACCGGAGAGATCAAGGAAGAAATAAAAAACATAATGGCAACAAACTACAATGAAAACACAACAATCCAAAATCCATGGGACTCAGCGAATGCAGTCTTGAGAGAGAAGTTCATAGCTCTACCAGCCTACTGCAAAAAAACAAGAAACAATGGTAATAAATTACCTAACCCTACAACTCAAAGAGTTAGAAAGAGAGCAACAAGAAAAGCCCAGTGTAAGCAGAAGGAAGGAAATCATAAAGATCAGAGCGAAGATAAATGACATAGAGACCAAAGAAACAATACAAAAGATCAACAAAACCAAGATCTGGTTCTTTGAAAGGATAAACAAGATTGATGAACCTCTAGCCAGGCTCACCAATAAGCAAAGAGAGAGGACTCAAATAAACAAAATCAGAAATGAAAGAGGAGAAATAACAACAGACTCCACCGAAATGAAAGGATTGTTAAAAAAATACTACAAACAACTCTATTCCAACAAACTGGAAGACCTGGAAGAAATGGACATATTACTAGAAAAATATAACCTTCCAAAACTCAATCAGGAAGAATCTAAACATCTCAATAGGCCAATAACTATGGAAGAAATTGAAGCAGTTATAAAAAAGCTTCTGGCAAACAAAAGCCCGGGGCCAGATTGTTACACAGGGGAGTTTTACCAAAAATTCAAGGAAGAACTAAAGCATATACCCCTCAGTCTATTCCAAAATATTCAAGAGCAAGAAACACTTCCAAGCTCCTTCTATGAAGCCAGCATCACCCTAATACCAACCCAGATAAAGACAACACAATGAAAGAGAATTACAGGACAATATCCCTCATGAACATAGATGCCAAAATCCTCAATAAAATTCTAGCAAATCGGATCCAGCAATACATCAGAAAGATCATACACCATGACCAAGTAGGATTTATCCCATGAATGCAAGGATAGTACAATATCCACAAATCAATAAACGTGATACATTACATAAACAAATTGAGAGATAAAAACCACATAGTCATATCAATTGATGCAGAAAAAGCATTTGACAAAATCCAACACCCTTTCTTGATAAAAACTCTCAACAAGGTGGGAATAGAAGGCTCATACCTCAACATAATAAAAGCGATATATGATAAACCCACAGCAAACATCATACTCAATGGACAAAAACTAAAAACATTTCCCCTAAGACCAGGAACAAGACAGGGATGCCCACTCTCACCACTCCTGTATGACACAGTACTGAAAGTATTAGCTATTGCAATTAGACAAGAAGAAGAAATAAAAGGCATCCAAATTGGAAAAGAAGAACTAAAGCTGTCTTTATTTGCAGATGACATGATATTGTACATAAAAAACCTGAAAGACTTCATCAAAAAACTAATAGACTTAATAAATGAACTCGGCAATGTAGTAGGATACAAAATTAACTCCAAGAAATTTATGGTTTTTCTATACACCAATAGTGAACTTACAGAAAGAGAGACTAAAAAAGCAATCCCATTTACCATCACACCAAAAAAATTAAGATACCTAGCAATAAACTTAAGTAAGGAGGTAAAAGACCCATATGTGGAAAACTACAGGACACTGAAAAAAGAGATAGAGGAAGACGTAAATAGATGGAAGAACATACCATGTTCATGGATTGGTAGAATCAACATCATTAAAATGTCCATACTACACAAAGCAATCTATAGATTCAATGCACTCCCCATTAAAATAGCAACGGCATATTTCACAGACCTAGAAAGAACTCTCCAGAAATTAATCTGGAATAAAAAAAAACCCCGAATAGCCACAGCAATACTGAGAAAGAAGAATAAAGTAGGAGGGATCTCAATATCAGATTTCAAGCTGTATTAGAGCCATTGTTCTCAAAACAGCATGGTACTGGCACAAGAACAGACAAATAGACCAAGGGAATAGCATAGAGAATCCAGACATCGACCCAAACCACTATGCTCAATTAATATTTGACAAAGGAGGCATGAACATACAATGGAGTCAAGACAGTCTCTTCAAGAAATGGTGTTGGGAAAATTGGACAGATACAAGCAAAAAAATGAAACTAGATCACCAACTTACACCATACACAAAAATAAACTCAAAATGAATATAAGACTTAAACATAAGACGGGAAACCATAAAACCATTCCATAGAGGAATACATAGTTAGCAAAATCTCAGACATATGCCAAAAGAACTTCTTCACTGACACTGCCCCTAGGGCAATGGAAGCTAAAGAGAAAATAAACAAATGGGACTACATCAAAATAAAAAGCTTTTTTACAGCAAAAGAAACTATCAACAAAACAACAAGAAAGCCCACTGTATGGGACAACATATTTGCAAATGCTATCACTGATAAATGTTTAATCTCCAACATCTACGGGCAGCATATACAACTTAATAAAAGGAAGATAAATGATCCCATAAAAAAATGGGCAATGGGGGGATGAGGACAAATATGTGACACCTTAATAAATAAAGAAATTTAAAAAAAAAATGGGCAAAGGACCTAAATAGAATCTTTTCAAAAGAAGACAGAAGGAAGCCCAAGAGACACATGAAAACATGCTCAAAGTCACTAATTATCCGAGAGATGCAAATCAAAACGACAATGCAGTACCATCTCACACCTGTCAGAATGGCCATCATCAACAAATCAAGAAACGACAAGTGTTGGCGAGGATGCAGAGAAAAAGGAACCCTCGTGCACTGCTGGTGGGAATGCAGACTGGTGCAGCCACTGTGGAAAATAGTATGGAGTTTCCTCAAAAAACTAAAAATGGAACTCCCATTTGACCCAGTAATCCCACTCCTAGGAATATATCCTAAGAAACTAGAAACACCAATCAGAAAGGATATATGCACCCCTATGCTCATAGCAGCACAATTTACAATAGCTAAGATTTGGAAACAGCCTAGGTGCCCGTCAACAGATGACTGGATCAGAAAACTGTGGTACATCTACACAATGGAATACTATGCTGCCATAAAAAAGAAGGAATTCTTACCATTTGCAGCAACCTGGATGGAATCGGAGAGCATTATGCTTAGTGAAGTAAGCCAGACAATGAAAGAAAAATACCGCATGATCTCACTCATTTGTGGGTAATAAAGAACATTATAAACTGATGAACAAAAAGATAGATACAGAGGCAGTAAAGCATCAAACCGACTGTCAAATTACAGTGGGAAGTTTAGGGAGAGGTGGGGGAGATAAAAGATCAACCAAAGGACTTGTGTGCATGCATATAAGCATAACCAATGGACGCAAAACACTGGGGGATGAGGACATGTATGGGAGTTGGCTGCGGGGGCGGGCAATGGTAAGATATGTACACATATAATGCCTTAATAAAAAATGGAAAAATATTCAGTATCACTATGAAAATTAACGACGTTACCGGCCGTCACACTATTCTACTCCTACCATATTTACATCCGTGCAGGGAGCAAGGATCTATGGACCTTCAGAACTGGGAGATACCTTCAGGTCTTTTCTCTGTTCGTCGTTGGAAGCCTCCTGAGGACCTTCGTTCGTAAGGAGGTGATAAAGTAGAGATGATCTGTGCTGGTAAAGGTCCCCCAAATCCGGGGAGGTTCCTGAAGTACCAGGGAAATCTGCAGCAGAAGGTATGAATCCACTTACCATCAAGGGGTTATTGTGGGACTGGTTTCTGAATTATCTTTACTATAGATCGTACGTTTGTGCATAGGATTAATTCATAACATTCTTTCTGATGGTTTATAAAAGTGGAACTAAACTCCACCACTGTCTCATCCTATTCTAAGACATACTTCTTACATTTTCCCCAAAGAATTAAATTGATTTGTTGGGAACTTGAACTGTATCCACTAAAAGATGTGTGGCAATTAGGAACCACGGTATACTCAAAACGGGTGAATTTTATAGTATGTCAATTATACCGGAATGAAGTCGTTCACTGTGTGATGAACCAGATATGATTTAGCGCAGCGGTTCTGCAAGGCTTTCAGTATAAAAAGCCTCCTCTAATGGCAAAAAGTGTGTACTGGGTTTTCAGCCCCGACATTGATTTTCGGAGCTTGTGGAACAGGGCCTGTGGAGCTGGGAGTCGTAGGTCTATTGGACCAGTGTGAGCATTCTGACCCTGTCTTCTTGCAACGAGGCTGTCCAAGCAGAAGAGCAAGTGGACATACCCACCCTCTTCACAGTGAGTACGCACACTGCTCACTAGGCTGAGATTTTTGAATCTGGGGCTTCTTTCACCCCCTGTGGCCGCTGCTCACTGACCACTAGGAAACCTCAGTGTGTGTGTGGCATTGCTATCTCGAACGCTCTCCCAAAGTCAATTTATAGAATCAGGTTCAGTTAGGACTGAGTGATAAAGCTCAGGAAAACAGGTGAGTATCATTACAAAACACCTTAGTCATTTTGTCTCTAAAGATGTTTATCTTGAGCTATCCCAATGCTGTTCTAAAATTGTCTTGGGATGTTTTTGGAGGATTTAGACTTTAATAAAAACTTTCTGACCAGTTTAGCTCAGTGGCAAGAGCGTTGGCCTGCGGGCTCAAGGGTCGCGGGTTCAATTCCTGTCAAGGGCATGTACCTTGCTTGTGGGCACATACCCAGTAGGGAGTGTGCAGAAGGCAGCTGATAGATGTTTCTCTCTCATCGATGTTTCTAACTCTCTATCCTTCTCCCTTCCTCTCTGTACAAAATCAATAAAATATATTTAAAAATATTTCCTATGGCTCATGAGGCTGTGCAGCAAGAATATAAGAATATTAACTCCTTTAAATAAAGAAATGTTTCAAACTCCAGAAAACCACTGAGGACTTTATGAGAAACATGTGCCCATCTGCCACCGGGCCTAGTCAGATGACAACGTGATTGCACATGTGCTTCACATGGTTCTGAGATCCTTCATCCAAAACACAACAAAACACGGGGAGTACGTCACAGCTGACGGCATCCCTGCAGCCCTCACTGATCCCTGCTGTTCCTCTTTCTGCACTTCTTGACTCCTGAATTTTTTTAAATATATTTTATTGATTTTTTACAGAGAGGAAGGGAGAAGGATAGAAAGCTAGAAACATCGATGAGAGAGAAACATCGATCAGCTGCCTCCTGCACGCCCCCAACCGGGGATGAGCTCGCAACCAATGTACATGCCCTTGACCGGAATCGAACCTGGGACCTTTCAGTCCACAGACCGATGCTCTATCCACAGAGCCAAACCGGTTTTGGCTTGACTCCTGAATTTGATGAGTTTTATTCACGTTCAGGTTTTTATACATTTCCCAGTGACCTATTATCTATAACAACATATGTTGTTCTTTTGCATGTTTTAGTATTTTATACGAATCACCACTGAACTGACTGTACTTCACCTTCTGCATCCAACTTTCTTTACTCACCAGTGATTCCCCATGAGAACCGTTTCTGAGTAGCTATACCCCAATAAATTGGGCTTCAGCGATAATTTCCACGACTTTCCTATCACTCACCATGATACCCAGGGTTCTGAGTTTCATCTAAACCATGGTCAGGAGATTTTGGGGTTCTGTTATTCGGATACAAGCTATTTGGGCTGACGGCCATGAGACCTAGGAGAAGCAAAATATTTGTTGCTGAAGAAACAACCTGAGGAGGGTGGATGCAGGGAGACAGCAGGGACAGGAAAGGTCATGAGGTGCAGGTGGAACAAGGGCCAGTGGGAGTGAAAATGCAGGGTCCAGGTCTGAGCATCTCTGTGGCCACTACTGACCTCGAGCCCTGTTCAGGATACAATAGAAAAGAAGGTTCTGAAGCTGCCCAGGGATTTCTCTCTGCACAAATGAAATGGGACAGATTTTGTTGAGCCTAAGAAGAAGGCATGATATGTAAAGGAAAAGTCTTGGGTACCCAGATCAGTCTATTGTTACCTAGAGCAGTCATGAAGTCGTATCTTTTCTTCATGTACACATACATTAGTTTATCTGCAGTTTCCATTTTTGTCCACTCTTCTTCAGTGAAGCATTTGCGAACATCCTCGAATTGCTAGGAAAAGAAGAAACAAATGAATCCCTGAAGCTGCTCAGATGAAAATGTTTGCCCTTTAGCCTGCCCTCCTGCACTGCAGAACCTGTGTTGGACCTGGACACTGGAGCCAAGAGTTCCTCCTGGTTGATGTCACAGGGAACTGAGAGAACAAGGGTAACAAGGCTCAGCCTCTGCCCTGCATGCAGCAGGCTTTCCATGCTGCTGGTGGGCTCTCCTCCCAGAATGGACTGAGAGTCACCAAGTGCAGCCAAGGTCACAGGCCTTGTTTTCTTTCTTTTTAAAAAAAATTTAATAAATCTTTATTGTTCAGATTATTACAATTGTTTCTCCTCCCCCCCATATCTCCCCTCCACCCAGTTTCCTCCCTCCCTGCCCTTACCTCCCCCAACTGTCCTCATCCATAGGTGTATGATTTTGTCGAGTCTCTTCCCGTACCCCCCGCACAGACACCCCTTTTCCCATGAGAATTATCAATCCACTCCAATTCTATGCCCCTGGTTCTATGATGTTCACCAGTTTATTCTGTTCTTCAGATTTTTAATTCACTTGACTTTTAGATTCACTTGTTGATAGGTATGTATTTGCTGTTCACAGGCCTTGTTTTCCTAAGGGATTCTAGGCAAGTTCTGCGTGAGGGTGGGAAGCTCCTGAGGCTCGGGATCTCCCCCCAACCTGGAACGCTGCTCGCTGTCCTCACTGCCTCTGACCTCATGTGCTCAGAAATGTAGTCACCCTGCCCTGTGCCCCAGTCACTTCTTGATACGCCCCAGGCTCCTCACCTGGCATGTCTCCTCTGAATCCTGGGAGTCCTCCATGGGGTTGTCGTCCAAGGAGCTGTCTCTGCTCATGCCTCTGGGCGAGCTGTGATCTTGAAGGGATACAACGGAGTCTCTGAGGTCACCCAGCCCAAGGTCCTGTGGGGATGAAGCCCTGAGGCAGGGTCAAACTCAGAGTGTCCTGGAATTAAGATTCTGCTTTTGCTACAATGACCTATCACCGCACTCCTGCCAGAATGGCTACCATCAGTAACACAACAAACAAGTGCTGGCAAGGATGTGGAGAAAAGGGAACCCTACTGCATAGCTGGTGGGAATGCAGACTGGTACAACCACTGTGGAGAACAGTGTGGAGTTTCCTCAAAACCTTAAAAGTGAAGCTGCCATTTGATCCAGGGATCCACCTTCTTGGAATATATCATACGAACCCAGAAACACCAATCAGAAGGAATATTTGCACCCCCGTGTTTATAGCACCATTGGGTACAATAGCCAATATGGAGAAACAGCCCAAGTGCCTATCAGTAGATGAGTGGATAAAAAAGCTGTGGTACATTTAAACAGTAAAATACTTCATGTCTGTAAAAAAGAAAGAACTCTTATCCTTTGCAACAGGATTGATGGACCTGGTGATTATTATGGTAAGTAAAATAAGCCAGTCAAAGAAAGACAAATTCCACATGATCTCACTTACATGTAGAATCTAATGTACAAAATAAACTGATGAACAACGTATAACCAGAGGCACGGATACATGGGAAATACTGAGAAAGGCCAGAAAGGAGGTGGGAGGCTTGGGACTGGATAAAGAAGGTGAAGAGAGTAACCAAGGAACATACATGCATCGCACCTGGTCATGGGCATCAGTGTGGTGAAGGCCAGGGGAGCAGAGAGGGGGGGACTGGATGGAGGGGGACATAGTGGGGGAAATGTGGGACATCCGTAATAGGGTGAGCAATAAAAAATATATTCTCTGTCCTCCGTCCTGCCTTATTGGTCCCTGAGGGAGGACATGGGGTGGTCAGAAGAGAAAAGGGCCGAGGGCTCTGGGAGAGGAACTGGTGGGGAGGACAGGTTTCCTGGGGGCATGATCCAAGGATCCGCGGCTTTGAGGGGGCTTGGTCACTGTAGCTGGTCGGTGGTTTGTCTGGAAGGTGCTTCCTGAAGGAAAGATAACAAGGCCCTGCTGTGTAGGCAGCAACTGAGGGCGCTGTGTTACTGAGGGCGTTTTGCACCAGAAGCCGTGGGAGGGGAGCCCAGGGACCACGTGGTGTGGACACGGAGGCAAAGGGAGGTGGGGGTTTTCCTGCTGAAGGTAAATGAAGACTGCTCCTGTGAGTGAGCTGGAGGCCAGTCCCAGGTCCTTTGGAAACCGTGAGGGCCAGGAGAGCTGGACTCTCTGAGACCACAGGGCCATTCACATGTACATCACCCTGCCGAGCAGGGTGGGGCTCAGGGTAGCGACCCCGTGCTCCCCGAAGTGAGGGCACTGGGGGTCCCTCAGGAGGGTTTCCCAGGCCACGAGGACGGCGCTCTCGCCCGCGTGCCCATCAATAGACGGGGGATGGCACACAGGGCGCCCGTCTGCCACGGACGGACTCGGCCACAAAGAGAAGGAGACCTTGCCGTTGGGGACCGCAGGACAGATGGAGAGGGACCGTGCTGAGCGAGCTGAGTCACGGAAGGACAGACCTCATGCCTCACGGGCACGCGAGCTGCAGAGCGCACAGCAGTGACAAGGACCAGGAACACGGGCTCGTGGGCCCGGAGGACACACTGCGGTGGCCAGCGGGAGGGGGGGTGGGAGCAGGAGGAGAGGAGGAGAAGCACGGACTGAAGCAGCCGCGGGCGGAAGGCCCCGCACCGGAATAGTCAGTAACGCGGCAACGACCATGTGGGGCAGGGCGAGCTGGAGACATGGGCCCTGCGAGGCTGCCTGAGTGTCCCACCCCGGACCGCGCCCCGGACACCAGTACCCAGACCTCTGCGTGTCAGTGGTCACCCGCACCGGCATTTAGCCGGGAAACGGAGGAAACAGCTGCCGCTTTGCCCGGAGGGGGCCCGACAGGAGCCCTGTGGTGCGGATCCCTCTGGCGGAGCGCCCCGAGGGCCCGTCTGCCTTGGGGGCTGCTCAGGCTGCGGAGGTCCGGCTTCCCGGGGGAGGAGCAGTTATGGCGGCTCCCGGTCCACGGACCACGGCGGTTTTAGGTTCACTCTGCCCAAAGCAACCCGCCAGAGCCCCCACAGACCCCTCGTGCTATGACCGTCCGCATGATTGGGGCACAGCAGAGACCCCCCCCTGAGCACTGTGGAGGCTCCGCGTTTCTCCGGGACGCCCCTCCCCCTCCTCTGTCCAGGCCCGGCCGAGAGAAGGTACCGCGGAGGGAAGCGGTTGCGAGGCTCGGTCCCGGAGGACAGGACCCGCAATGCCATCGAGGACCTTCCCCTCCCTTACCGGTCCGTGAGGTTGACCTGGCGCCTGGAGGCGGGCGAATGCAGTGGTCACGGAGGCCGGAGGGAGTCGGTGAGGCCAGGCTCCGGAGTCTGGAACGTCTTCCAAGATGGCCGCCGCCAGCGATTTCCCGCCTGCAGCAAGGCGGCCCAGCGCAGCCGCAGTTGGCTACTCCGGGTTCCGTTCCGTCAGTGGGCAAGCTCAGGTGTTCCCTTCCGCCTGAGTCCTACACTCTGCTATGTGTACCAGTAAGCTGTTTCCCTTTTTATGATATGTATTTAATTTTACTTTTGTAATTACAAATATTTCAATATGTGCTTTTTTTAAGTACCACACCCAAATATACACTTATTGATGTTTTTATAGAGACAGGATGGGAGATAGAGAGTGATAGGAGAGTGGGGGAGAGAGAAACATCAACCTGAGGGAGAAACATCAAACGTTTCCTGTGTGTGTGTGTGTGTGTGTGTGTGTGTGTGTGTGTGTGTGTGTGCGCGCGCGCGCACGCGCGCGCGTGTGCGTGCTGGTCCAGGGATCAGATCCCCAAGCATTATGCATGTACAGAACAACCCTCCAACCAACTGAACCATTTGGCTAGTGCTGTTGTTTAGTTTTTAAAAAAAATGTTTACTTTTAATAGTATTACAGATGTTCCCCTTTTCTTCCCATTGTTCTCTCCACCCAGTTCCAGCCTCACTCCAGACCTTCATTTCCCAATTGTCTGTATCTATAGGTAATGCATGTATACATATAAAACCTTTTGTTAATCTCTTCCTGCCCCCATCCCCAACCCCTTCCCTCTGAGATTCATCAGTATGTTACATGTTTCCATGCCTCTGGTTCTATTTGATTCATCAGTTTATTTTGTTCATTAGATTCCTTTTTCATTTAATTTGGTTTTTAGATTCAATTGTTGATAGATATGTATTTATTACCATTTTATTGTTCAAATTTCTCCTTCTGTTTCTCCTTCTCCTCCTCCTCCTTTACCTACTCCAACTTCTCCTTCTGCTCCTCCTCCTTCTTGAATAGCCTTCAATATTTCATATAATACTGGTTGGGTGGAGATGGACTCCTTTAGCTTGTTGTTGTCTGAGAAGCACTTTATCGGACCTTCAATTCTAAGTGGTAGCTTTGCTGGTTAGAGTAATCTTGGTTGGAGGTCCTTGCTATTTTTTCATTACTTACAGTATCTTGCCATTCCCTTGTGGACTGCAAAGTTTTCGTTGAGAAACCAATTGACAGTAGTATGGGTGCTCCCTTGTAGGTAATTGATTTTCTCTTGCTTCTTTTAATATTCTTTGTCTTTAAGCCTTGGCATTTTAATTATGATGCGCTTTGGTGTGAGCCTTTTTGGATTCCTCTTGTTTTGGACTCTCTGGACTTCTTGGACTTATAGGTCTAGTTTTTCAACAGGTAGGAGATGTTTTCTGTCATTATGGCTTCAAATAGATTTTAAATATCTTGCTGTCTGTTCTCCTGCTGGCACCCCCATATTATGAATGCTGGTATGCTTGAACTATCTTCATAATTTTGGATTTTTTTTTCTTTTGCTCTTCCGATTGGGTATTTTTTTTGCTTCCTGACATTCCAAATTGTTGATTTCATTCTCAGAATCCTGTACTCTACAGTTGATTCCCTGTAAATCATTCTCCATGTCAGCTAGTGTATGCTTAATATTTGATTAGTCCTTTTTAATGTCTTTGTAATTTTTACTAAGATCCTTGAGAGTCTCACTGAGTCCCTTGAAACTCTCTTTGAGCCCCTTGAAGTCCAGAGAGTCCAAAACAAGAGGAATCCAAAGAGGCTCACACCAAAACTCATCATAATTAAGATGTCTCCCTTTTCTCCCCATTGTTCTCTCCATCCACGTCCAGCCTCACTCCAGACCTTCATTTCCCAATTGTCTGTATCCATAGGTCATCCATAAATACATATAAGACCTTTGGTTAATCTCTTCCTGCCCCTACCCCCAATCCCTTCCCTCTGAGATTTATCAGTATGTTACATATTTCCATGCCTCTGCTTCTATTTGATCCATCATTTTATTTTGTTCATTAGATTTCTTTTTCATTTAATTTGGTTTTTAGATTCAATTTTTGATAGATATGTACTTATTGCCATTATATAGGTCAACTTTCTCCTCCTCCTCCTCCTCCTCCTCCTCCTCCTCCTCCTCCTCCTCCCCTCCCTTTTTCTTCTTCTTCTTCTTCTTCTTCTTCTTCTTCTTCTTCTTCTTCTTCTTCTTCTTCTTCAGTAATACCCTTCAATATTTCATATAATACTGGTTGGGTGGAGATGAACTCCTTTAGCTTTTGTTGTCTGAGAAGCTCTTTATCTGACCTACAATTCTAAGTGGTAGCTTTGCTGGGTAGAGTAATCTTGGTTGTAAGTGCTTGCTATTTATTCATTACTTAGACTATTTCTTACCACTCCTTTTTGGCCTGCAAAGTTTTTGTTGAGAAACCAGTTGACAGTAGTATGGGAGCTCCCTTGTAGGTAACTAACTGCTTTTCTCTTGCTGCTTTTAATATTCTTTGTCTTTAACCCTTGGCATTTTAATTATGATGAGTTTTGGTGTGAGCCTCTTTGGATTCCTCTTGTTTTGGACTCTCTGGACTTCTTGAACTTGGAGATCTATTTTTTCAACAGGTAGGGGATGTTTTCTGTCATTATTGCTTCAAATAGATTTTCAATATCTTGCTCTCTGTCTTCTCCTACTGGCACCCCATAATATGAATTTTGGTACGCTTGAAGTTGACCCAGAGGATCCTTGCACTATCATCATATTTTTGGATTTTTTTTATTTTTGCTCTTCTGATTGGGTATTATTTTTTTGCTTCCTCATATTCCAAATTGTTGATTTCATTCTCAGAATCCTGTACTCTACGGTTTATTCCATGTAGACCATTCTTCATTTCAGCTAGTGTATGCTTAATATTTGATTAGTCCTTTTCAATGTCTTTGAAATTTCTACTAAGATCCTTGAAAGTCTCACTAAGTCCCTTGAAGCTCTCTTTGAGCCCTTTGAAGCACTCATTAAGATCCTTGAGCAACATTATAAGCATTGTTTTGAATTCTGTATCTAGTAGTATACTTGCTTCCATTACATATATTTCTCTTTCTGGAGATTTCTTCTGTTCCTTCATTTGTGACATGTTTTTATTTTTGTTTTATTGTATTTTATTGATTTCAGAGAGGAAGCTAGAGGGAGAGAGAGATAGAAACATCAAAGATGAAAGAGAATCATTGATTGGCTGCCTTTTCATGCCCTGTACAGAATGAGCCCGCCAATAGGGCATGTGCCCTTGACTGGAATGGAACCCAGGACCCTTCAGTTCACAGTCTGATGCTCTATCCACTGAACCAAACCAGCCAGAGCTTTAAGATATAACAATCTTAAAGACTGTCTTGTGTAGCTGATGGTCCAGCCAGGAGGTGTAGGAGGATGCTGAACTGCTGCTTTCACAAGGGAATATATCCTTCATTTAGAGTAATTACACCTAAAATGCAATGTTGTGCCACTAGAACAGCTTCTGTAAAACAAGCAACTAAGAGACCACATAGAGAAGTCTGTGAAACCTGGAGCGCTCTCTGGGATTTGAGGGAACTCTCTGGGACCAAGGGTTCTTGCAAGGACCATTGGTTATGGACAGTGCTGGAGGGAGCTCTGTCTCACCTGTAAGGCTGCTGCACTGCTTCCAGGTCACCCTGCTGGAGATCATTCTCGTGGGACCAACAAGTTGCTATACACTGAACCACGTAACCACCCTGAGTCTGCTCCAGACACAGACAACTGAACCCACAAGGTGTCATGTTGGGCGCTCTCACTGGGCAGCCAGACCTGGAGGTCCCTCCAGCGGGACCAACAGGGTTCTATGAAGCCTGAACATCACGCTGTCCAGTCTGGAGGCCCTGAGTCCACAGACAATCTTTATCTACCAGGAGACACAGGCCTGAGAAAGCATCATGAGGCCTCCTTTCACCTTCTCTACAGGACTCAGAGCAGGGAATCACCTGGTACACACACAGGGACCATGTAGAAGGGCTTTCCAAGCTGCAGGTTGTAACTCATGAACAGTCCAATGGAATGCTGTATGTCACTAGAGCAGAATTTCATGTCTTTAATGAATTACAATGAAATAACATACCGCATCGCAGAACAGAATAGAAAATACCAGGCTGTATCACATGTGCAAAGGGTCAGTATGGGTTCATGGAGCATTTGGCTTAGAGTCACTGTGAAATGTGCTGTGTATTGTGGGTCTTGGTGAAGAAAGCTCAGATGGGTCCTCTTGTGATGCATGTACTGCTCTTTGTCACACATTCCTATATTTTCTAATTCTCTGCGAGGAATAAAGTTTAGCTATAGACCCAGCCTAAAAATGATTGAAACACAAACAAAACAGACAGGAGGGTATAAATAGTCATTTAGGACATCATCAGAACAGCATATGCATCCACATGGGACATCAGGCTTTATGGGGGAGAAAGATAGTGGGGGTGGGTGGGTGTGGGCTTGGAGCCATGTACAGGGTGATTTCTGGGTTTGGGCAAAACCCTAGTCTCCTGACATCGCAAAATCTGGATCTGCCTCATGGAGCAGGGGGAGGAGGAAAGCATTATCTACCTTGGGACCAAAGGCCAGTTATTCCCTCTCATGACGACAACGTGTTTCCAGTCGTCCTTTCCTGCACTTGTCTCCCTTGCTGGGCATCCATTAGGTAGGTCCATCTTCCCAGGGGGGTAGAGAAATGAAATCTTTCAGGATCTACTTTGGGGATTCTCTTCTGTTTTCACATGGACAAGAATGTACTCAATGGCTAATATCAGAATATTGAATTTTTCTCATTTTTTATTAAGGTATATGTGTACATATCTTACCAAAGCTCCCCCACCCCACTCCCATACATGCCCTCAACCCCCAGAGTTTTGTGTCCATTGGTTATGCTTATATGCTTTCACACAAGTCCTTTGGTTGATCTCTTATCTCCCCCACCTCTCCCTAACCTTCCCGCTGTAATTTGACCTTCTGTTTGATGCTTTACTGTCTCTGTATCTATCTTTTTGTTCAACAGCTTATAATTTTCTTTATTATCCATAGATGAGTGAGATCATGTGGTATTTTTCTTTCATGGACTGGCTTATTTCACTCAGCATAATGTTCTCCAATTCCATCCAGGTTGCTGCAAATGGTAGGAATTCCTTCTTTTTATGGCAGCATAGTTTTCCCTTGTGTAGATGTACCATAGTTTTCTGATCCAGTCATCTGCTGACGGGCACCTAGGCTGTTTCCAAATCTTTGCTATCGTACATTGTCCTGCTATGAACATAGGGGTGCATATATCCTTTCTTATTGGTGTTTGCAGTTTCTTAGGATATATGCCTATGAGTGGGAGAATATTGAATTTGAGGAACGCAGCACTATACTAGGGTAAAGGAGCAGCATCCTCACTGACTCAGGCAGGACTCTCCTCTCACTGCTGAGCCACTTTTGGGGGCCCTCAGCTCCTAGATATACTGACCCCTCACACCGTCCTTCCTGGCACGCTCTCCTTTCGATGGCTGTGATAGCACACACTGGGTCCTGGGTCTCCCTTGCCTGTATGCCAGGCACTCTCCCACACACCCTGTGCATCTGTGTCCTCCCTTGCCCACACTATCACCAGGACACTGTCTCTCCCTCTCTGCATGTTCTGCCCTGGAGGTCCCAGTCATGGGAAAATGATTCCACATCTTCACCCCTGAGTTCTGAGACAGAGTCCAGAGCACCTTTGTCTCATCCCACACATTCCACAATAGACTATCCCAGCTCCTGAGCCTGAGATCTGACAGAATTAGTAAAGGCAAGGGTTTCCACATGTAAAAACTGTTAATATCCCCCAGAAGGTCAAGCTCATGTGGGCGACATTTTTTTCTTATTCCCTGATGTCTTCTCAGCACCAGGGACAGCATTCAGTTCTCGGTCAAGGGCCTGTATGTGTTTGTTGAATGAATGAAACCTTTAACGTACAAATCCACTTCTTTTTTTTTTTTTAAATCCCCACCCGTGGATATTTATGTATTGATTTTTAGAGAAGTGGAAGAGAGAGGAAAAAGACAGAGAGAAATAGTGATGTTAGGGAAACACATCGATTGGTTGCCTCCTGCACAAGCCCCATTCAGGGCCTGAGCGGGGGAGGAGCCTGCAACCAAGGTATATTCCCTTGTGAGAATCAAACCCAGAAAACTTTGGTCTGCAGGCCAATGCTCTATCCACTTAGGAAAACTGGCTAGTGAAGCAATTCCACTTCTGTTTATGTGTACAAATGAACTACTCACACATGTGAACAGGGTTTGTGCACAAGAAGGAGAGGAGCAACCAACTAAGAAAAACTTTTGTTTATTAACTAACAGTAACTGATACAGGGTAAATGAGTAGTCGGGGTTTGCAACACAGAACAACTGCAGAACAGGGAACAGAACAAGAGGAACATGCCCAGGACTCTTAGTACAGAAAGCAAATAGAAAATGCTCATAGATAAACTGTTAGTGTGTGTGTGTGTGTGTGTGTGTGTGTGTGTGTGTGTGCCTGGGTGTGGGTATAAATGCAGAGAAAGCTTCTGGAATCCAACTCCTGGAATGCCTTACAAGTCACACTGGGGAGACGGAGGGTAGTGCTCCTCCAAGCAGAGACACCTGCCAGTGCTGTTTCCCAAGGTAAGTGCATGGAGACACGGACAGAAACATGCATTAAGTACAGGTATTACTACACCTTGTATAATGAACATCTAACAGATCACGTCACACATTAAGAAACGAACTTTTAACTGCTGTGAACTCTTTCTTTTAATTGCTGCACCCCTGGTGGCCAGTAGTTCACAGTCGTGCCCATGGTCATGAAGGGCCACCAGGTTCTGCTTCTTTTCATGGGCACTTGTCACATCCCTGAGGTGGAGACAAGGAGAGAGAAGGACAATAAGAGGCAGTGAGCTCCCCTTGCCTGATCGTTAATACCCAACCCCTCATCCGACTGCAGGACCCTGAGCACTCAGATTCCGCCCCAGCTCATGCTGTGCACGCACCGCCCACTGCTCCTCAAAGTGAATCTTCTGCTCATGCCACAGGACTCTCACCTGTTGTATGAGTTCCTAGGCTAGAGGCAGCTGAGGCCTATAGTTCAGGAGCTGACCAGAGGGGAGGCCCAGGGCATCCTGGGTAGGGAGCTCCCTGGCTCCACAGAGCAGGGAGTAGAAAGAGGGAGGCAAGCCTGGTCATTTAGTGTCAATACTGCACTCCAAGGGTCTTGGCAAAGAAATGATTTTGGGAAGGAATGACAAGGTGCGACTATGAGAACAGTGTGTTTTGCAGCGGTGTGGGCTGGAAGGAAAGGCCACTTACGTACTTAGTCATCTTCCTCTGGGTCACTGATCTCATCATACACAATATGGTTCTTTCTTTCCCTCAGCCTTCCAAGCCAGGCATTAGTCTCTTCTTTTCTGGATTCTGGGATACAGAGGCATTGTTTAATGTGGAGGATGCATTTTGGGCCTTATTTTGTCATATAAGAAGGTTTCTCCTCCCTCCCAATGGCCCAAGAGCCTTGTACTTGGTCTGTTGTCCACATCCTCTAGCTCAGCGATATTGAGATGGTAGAACCGAACCAGTACACAACAAATGTCAGGTTGAGTTTCAGCTCCTGGGCCCTCCAATGGGTTAGATTCCCAACCTCTTTACTTATCAGAAGAGTCATTTAGACCTTTCTGCATATATTGTTAAGGACATATTATATGTCAGACATTGAGCTGAGGGTGGTGGATACAACTTTGAGGAATATATGGGCCCAGGTAACACAGGTGGAATTAATTGAGCACCTTTCATGTTGTAAGTCTTATAGATTTCATTTAATGTTTTCAAACAATTAATGAGATTTGATTCTTTATTTCCATTTTATGAGATAAGAATCTGGAGTTCAGGGAATTGGATGACTTGCCCACAACAACACAAATTTTATGTTCATGATAATTCAACCTGTGATTTTGGAAGTCCTGTTCTGAGGTCTCAGCGGGAGCGGAACAAGCTGCAAAGTCCAACCTGGACGTAGGCATGTTCAGGACCCAGCTCCCATACCAGTGAAGCCAGAGGAGTTGTTTCCCCACCCGCGCCCTTACCAGGCTTCTTCCTCAGCTGACCAGAGGCCTTCCCTTTTCCTGGGGAGCAGAGCTGTTTCGGAGCTGGCTCTGAGGCTGGTGTTACTAGTGGTACTTCTTCCACGGGGTCCACCTTTATCATGTGAAGGTCACATACAAACACAATCAGAGGCAGTTCTCTGGTGCTTAAAGAGTACAGTGTCTTCACGTGCAGTATTTTAATGAACATTCTCTACAACTCTGGGGGATTATATGGCCGGTACCTCAATGGTGAGGAACCTGGGCAGTTAGAAGGAAAAGGAATGGCCTAAATGAGGGTGTTTTGAGGACTAACACACTTGGCTTCCTGCTATTTCCAGACCAATACGCTTGCAAATAGCATAAGTCTCTATGTAAGTGTGAGTGTGTTATAAAGAGCATTTTCCGAACAATAGCATTGTAAAAATCCATGAGGCTTATGAAAGCAATGAAGAGATTCTATCCAATATAGGTGACCATATATAAAGGAGTAGACTCCTGCTGGGATAGTAAATGTAGTTTTTTTCACAACAAAGCAAACCATCAACCTATACACATACATATTTGCCAATATGTATATCTGATAAGGGCTTAATTTCTAAAATATATAAAGAACTCATACAATTTAACAAAAGGAAGACAATACAATTTAAAAAGGAACCCAGCTGGAGTGGTTGAGTGTCGACCTATGAACCAGGAGGTCAAGGTTTGATTTCCAGTCAGGGCACATGTCCAGTTTGTGGGCTCAATCCCCAGTAGAGGTGTGCAGGAGGCACCTGATCAATGATTCTCTCTCATCATTGATGTTTCTATCTCTTTCTCCCTCTCCCTTCCTCTATTAAATCAATGAAATATATTTTAAAAAATGGGCAAAGTACATAAAGAGACACTTCTCCATAGAGGACATACAGATGGCCAAGAGACATATGAAAAAATGCTAAGTCACTAATCATAAGACGGACACAAATTAAATCAACAATCAGGTTTCACCTCACACTTGCCAGAATGGCTACCATCAAAGAAATCAATAAACAATAAGTGTTAGTGAGGATGTGGAGAGAAGGGGACCCTAGTACGCTGCTGGTTGGAATGCAGATAGGTGCAGCCACTATGAAAAACAGTATGGAGTTTCCTCGAAAATTAAAAATGGAACTGCCGGTGATCCTCCTTCTAGGAATATACCTTAAGAATTCTGAAACTCCAATCAGAAAGAATTTATGCACCCCTATGTTCATAACAGCATTAATTACAATAGCTAAGATCTGGAAACAGCCCAAGTGACCATCAGTAGATGAGTGGATAAAACAAAAAAACCAGTGGTATATTTACACCATGGAATATTATGCAGCTGTAAAAAATAAGAATCTCTTTACCGTTTGAAACTGCATGGAGGGACCTGGATAATGTTATGCTAAGCAAAATGAGCCACTCAGAGAAAGACAAGTATCACATGATCTCCCTTATATGTGGAATCAAATGAACAAAATAAATTGACTCACGAAATAGGTCCAGAGACATGGAAGCATGGCACAGACTGAGGAATCCCAGCAGGAAGGGGGGTGAGTAGGGATTAAGGGGAACTTACATGCACATATGCATAGACAATAGTTCGATGAAGGCCTGGGGAGGTGGTATTAGGATGGAGGGTTCATTAGGGGGAAAAGATGGGGCATCTGTAATAGTTTTACAATAAAGGTAAAATTTTAAAAAGTGTTTGGAGGGGACAAAATACTGCTTGAAAATGGTGTGGGGCGGTTAATATAGGGAGGGGGGAAGGAAAAGAATGCGACACAAATTGTGATACACAGACAAGAAAGTCGTGCCAGATGCGACCTACGGTCCCACCCTGGCACCACCATTGGCTAGTATAGCGGAATTAGGGAGTGGTTCCCACATCAACTCTGCTGGTGTCGGGTGGTGTCATGGCCCTCAGCTTTAATGTACTTTTCATTGGGCTCCTTCCTTAGGAAAGAGTGAACAAGAAATGTAAACAAGGGAAGTGAAAGTGGTTTGTGTGCAACCAATGGAAATGAACTCTTTCTCTTGTGATCTTTCAATTCTGTCCTCAACTGTCTCCACACTAGCAACCAACACTTAGATCCCTTTACCATCTCAACTAGCTTAATCTGCAATTGTGGAATCAAGTATTCAATAAAAGTTTGGGCGCCTCTGAGGCTCCCTGGGCTGGGACTGAGGCTTCAGAGTTGCCTCAGGCGCAGATAAGGCCTGAAGGAGCCCATGGTAGTGAGGGACTCACAGTCTAAGGGGCTCCTCAGATATGGAGAGTGGCCCTGTGACAGGAAAGAGGGCTGGTACTTCCTGTTGGGAGAGTGAATGTGTTAAATGGAAGGATCAGCAGCACGGGGGCAGCGGGAGGGAGGGTGGTGGGGCCTGGCATGTGTAAAAGCCCTATGAAGAGAACCTGAACTTCATAAACATATGAAAAGCTTTAGGAGCTTAGGAATGGGCTGGGGCTTTGGATTGTACTACTGTCACTGCCTCTGTGGTCTCCGGGAAATCATGTAGCATCTCTGCAACCCAGCCTCTTCATTATTAACATTATTATATGCTATCATTGTTATTAATATCCACACAATTATTTTGTATATAATAACAGTAACACTAGTCATAAATGGTTTCTTATGACTTAAGTAAATTAATCCATCTAAAGTGCTTCAAATAATATCCAGTATCACTATGAAGATTAAAGACATTATTGGCCGTCACACTATTCTACTCCTAACATATTTACATCCATGCAGGGAGCAAGGATCTATGGACCTTCAGAACTGGGAGATACCTTCAGGTCTTTTCTCTGTTCGTCGTTGGAAGCCTCCTGAGGACCTTCGTTCGTAAGGAGGTGATAAAGTAGAGATGATCTGTGCTGGTAAAGGTCCCCCAAATCCGGGGAGGCTCCTGAAGTACCAGGGAAATCTGCAGCAGAGGGTATGAATCCACTCACCATCAAGGGGTTATTGTGGGACTGGTTTCTGAATTATCTTTACTATAGATCGTACGTTTGTGCATAGGATTAATTCATAACATTCTTTCTGATGGTTTATAAAAGTGGAACTAAGCTCCACCACTGTCTCATCCTATTCTAAGACATACTTCTTACATTTTCCCCAAAGAATTAAATTGATTTGTTGGGAACTTGAACTGTATCCACTAAAAGATGTGTGGCAATTAGGAACCACGGTATACTCAAAACGGGTGAATTTTATAGTATGTCAATTATACCGGAATGAAGTCGTTCACTGTGTGATGAACCAGATATGATTTAGCGCAGCGGTTCTGCAAGGCTTTCAGTATAAAAAGCCTCCTCTAATGGCAAAAAGTGTGTACTGGGTTTTCAGCCCCGACATTGATTTTCGGAGCTTGTGGAACAGGGCCTGTGGAGCTGGGAGTCGTAGGTCTATTGGACACAGTGTGAGCATTCTGACCCTGTCTTCTTGCAACGAGGCTGTCCAAGCAGAAGAGCAAGTGGACATACCCACCCTCTTCACAGTGAGTACGCACACTGCTCACTAGGCTGAGATTTTTGAATCTGGGGCTTCTTTCACCCCCTGTGGCCGCTGCTCACTGACCACTAGGAAACCTCAGTGTGTGTGTGGCATTGCTATCTCGAACGCTCTCCCAAAGTCAATTTATAGAATCAGGTTCAGTTAGGACTGAGTGATAAAGCTCAGGAAAACAGGTGAGTATCATTACAAAACACCTTAGTCATTTTGTCTCTAAAGATGTTTATCTTGAGCTATCCCAATGCTGTTCTAAAATTGTCTTGGGATGTTTATGGAGGATTTAGACTTTAATAAAAACTTTCTGACCAGTTTAGCTCAGTGGCAAGAGCGTTGGCCTGCGGGCTCAAGTGTCCCGGGTTCAATTCCGGTCAAGGGCATGTACCTTGCTTGTGGGCACATACCCAGTAGGGAGTGTGCAGAAGGCAGCTGATAGATGTTTCTCTCTCATCGATGTTTCTAACTCTCTATCCTTCTCCCTTCCTCTCTGTACAAAATCAATAAAATATATTAAAAAAATTTTTATTCTGTGGCTTATGAGGGTGTACAGCAAGAATATAAGAATATTAACTCCTTTAAATAAAGAAATGTTTCAAACTCCAGAAAACCACTGAGGACTTTATGACAAATATGTGCCCATCTGCCACCGGGCCTAGTCAGATGACAACATGATTGCACATCTGCTTCACATGGTTCTGAGATCCTTCATCCAAAACACAACAAAACACGGGGAGTACGTCACAGCTGACGGCATCCGTGCAGCCCTCACTGATCCCTGCTGTTCCTCTTTCTGCACTTCTTGACTCCTGAATTTGATGAGTTTTATTCACATTCAGGTTTTTATACATTTCCAAGTGATGTATTATCTATAAAAACATATGTTGTTCCTTTCCATGTTTTAGGATTTTCTACGAATCACCACTGAACTGACTGTACTTCACCTTCTTCATCCAACATTCTTTACTCGCTAGTGATTGCCCCTGAAAACGTTTTCTGAGCAGCTGGACCCCAATAAATTGGGCTTTAGCGATAATTTCCATGACGTTCCTGTCACTCACCATGATTCCCAGGGTTCTGAGTTTCATCTAAACCATGCTCAGGAGATTTTGGAGTTTCATTATTAGGATGCATGCTAGTTGGGTTGACGGCCATGAGACCTAGGAGAAGCAAAATATTTGTTGCTGAAGAAACAACCTGAGGAGGGTGGATGCAGGGAGACAGCAGGGCCAGGAAAGGTCATGAGGTGCAGGTGGAACAAGGGCCAGTGGGAGTGAAAATGCAGGGTCCAGGTCTGAGCATCTCTGTGGCCACTCCTGACCTTGATCCCTGTTCAGGATACAATAGAAAAGAAGGTTCTGAAGCTGCCCAGGGATTTCTCTCTGCACAAATGAAATGGGACAGATTTTGTTAAACCTAAGAAGAAGGCATGATATGTAAAGGAAAAGTCTTGGGTACTTTACATGATATGTAAAGGTCAGTCTATTGTTACCAAGAGCAGTCATGAAGTCGTATCTTTTCTTCATGTACACATATGATAATTTATCTGCATTTTCCATTTTTGTCCACTCTTCTTCAGTGAAGCATTTACGAACCTCCTCGAATTGCTAGGAAAAGAAGAAATAAATGAATCCCTGCAGCCACTCAGATGAAAATGTTTGCCCTTTAGCCTGCCCTCTTCCTGCGCTGCAGAACCTGTATTGGACCTGGACACTGGAGCTAACAGTTCCTCCTGGTTGATGTCACAGGAAACTGTGAGAACAAGGGTAAAAAGGCTCAGCCTCTGCCCTGCATGCAGCAGGTGTTCCATGTTGCTGGTGGGCTCTCCTCCCACCTTCCAGAATGGACTGAGAGTCACCAAGTGCAGCCAAGGTCACAGGCCTTGTTTTCCTAAGGGATTCCAGGCAAGTTCTGCGTGAGGGTGGGAAGCTCCTGAGGCTTGGGATCTCCCCCCCCAACCTGAAACGCTGCTCGCTGTCCTCACTGCCTCTGACCTCATGTGCTCAGAAATGTAGTCACCCTGCCCTGTGCCCCAGTCACTTCTTGATATGCCCCAGGCTCCTCACCTGGCATGTCTCCTCTAAATCCTGGGAGTCCTCCATGGGGTTGTCGTCCAAGGAGCTGTCTCTGCTCATGCCTCTGGGCGAGCTGTGATCTTGAAGGGATACAACGGAGTCTCTGAGGTCACCCAGCCCAAGGTCCTGTGTGGATGAAGCCCTGAGGCAGGGTCAAACTCAGAGTGTCCTGGAATTAAGATTCTGCTTTTGCTACAATGACCTATCACCGCACTCCTGCCAGAATGGCTACCATCAGTAACACAACAAACAAGTGCTAGCGAGGATGTGGAGAAAAGGGAACCCTCGTGCACTGCTGGAGGGAATGCAGACTGGTACAACCACTGTGGAGAACAGTGTGGAGTTTCCTCAGAACCTTAAAAGTGAAGCTGCCATTTGACCCAGGGATCCACCTTCTTGGAATATATCCTATGAATCCAGAAACACCAATCAGAAAGAATATTTGCACCCCTGTGTTTATAGAACCATAGCCAATATGGAGAAACAGCCCAAGTACCTATCAGATGATGAGTGGATAAAAAAGCTGTGGTACATTTAAACAGTAAAATACTTCATGTCTGTAAAAAAGAAAGAACTTTTATCCTTTACAACAGCATGGATGGACCTGATGATTATTATGGTAAGTAAAATAAGCCAGTCAAAGACAGACAAATTCCACATGATCTCACTTCCATGTGGAATCTAATGTCCAAAATAAACTGATGAACAAAATAGAACCAGAGGCACGGATACATGGGAAATACTGACAAAGGCCGGAAAGGAGGTGGGAGGCTTGGGACTGGATAAAGAAGGTGAAGAGAGTAACCAAGGAACATACATGCATCGCACCTGGTCATGGGCATCAGTGTGGTGAAGGCCAGGGGAGCAGAGAGGGGGGGACTGGGTGGAGGGGGACATAGTGGGGGAAATGTGGGACATCCGTAATAGGGTGAGCAATAAAAAATATATTCTCTGTCCTCCGTCCTGCCTTATTGGTCCCTGAGGGAGGACATGGGGTGGTCAGAAGAGAAAAGGGCCGAGGGCTCTGGGAGAGGAACTGGTGGGGAGGACAGGTTTCCTGGGGGCATGATCCAAGGATCCGCGGCTTTGAGGGGGCTTGGTCACTAGCTGGTCGGTGGTTTGTCTGGAAGGTGCTTCCTGAAGGAAAGATAACAAGGCCCTGCTGTGTAGGCAGCAACTGAGGGCGCTGTGTTACTGAGGGCGTTTTGCACCAGAAGCCGTGGGAGGGGAGCCCAGGGACCACGTGGTGTGGACACGGAGGCAAAGGGAGGTGGGGGTTTTCCTGCTGAAGGTAAATGAAGACTGCTCCTGTGAGTGAGCTGGAGGCCAGTCCCAGGTCCTTTGGAAACCGTGAGGGCCAGGAGAGCTGGACTCTCTGAGACCACAGGGCCATTCACATGTACATCACCCTGCCGAGCAGGGTGGGGCTCAGGGTAGCGACCCCGTGCTCCCCGAAGTGAGGGCACTGGGGGTCCCTCAGGAGGGTTTCCCAGGCCACGAGGAGGGCGCTCTCGCCCGCGTGCCCATCAATAGACGGGGGATGGCACACAGGGCGCCCGTCTGCCACGGACGGACTCGGCCACAAAGAGAAGGAGACCTTGCCGTTGGGGACCGCAGGACAGATGGAGAGGGACCGTGCTGAGCGAGCTGAGTCACGGAAGGACAGACCTCATGCCTCACGGGCACGCGAGCTGCAGAGCGCACAGCAGTGACAAGGACCAGGAACACGGGCTCGTGGGCCCGGAGGACACACTGCGGGGGCCAGCGGGAGGGGGGGGGTGGGAGCAGGAGGAGAGGAGGAGAAGCACGGACTGAAGCAGCCGCGGGCGGAAGGCCCCGCACCGGAATAGTCAGTAACGCGGCAACGACCATGTGGGGCAGGGCGAGCTGGAGACATGGGCCCTGCGAGGCTGCCCGAGTGTCCCACCCCGGGGCGGACCGCGCCCCGGACACCAGTACCCAGACCTCTGCGTGTCAGTGGTCACCCGCACCGGCATTTAGCCGGGAAACGGAGGAAACAGCTGCCGCTTTGCCCGGAGGGGGCCCGACAGGAGCCCTGTGGTGCGGATCCCTCTGGCGGAGCGCCCCGAGGGCCCGTCTGCCTTGGGGGCTGCTCAGGCTGCGGAGGTCCGGCTTCCCGGGGGAGGAGCAGTTATGGCGGCTCCCGGTCCACGGACCACGGCGGTTTTAGGTTCACTCTGCCCAAAGCAACCCGCCAGAGCCCCCACAGACCCCTCGTGCCATGACCGTCCGCATGATTGGGGCACAGCAGAGACCCCCCCTGAGCAATGTGGAGGCTCCGCGTTTCTCCGGGACGCCCCTCCCCCTCCTCTGTCCAGGCCCGGCCGAGAGAAGGTACCGCGGAGGGAAGCGGTTGCGAGGCTCGGTCCGGAGGACAGGACCCCGCAATGCCATCGAGGACCTTCCCCTCCCTTACCGGTCCGTGAGGTTGACCTGGCGCCTGGAGGCGGGCGAATGCAGTGGTCACGGAGGCCGGAGGGAGTCGGTGAGGCCAGGCTCTGGAGTCTGGAACGTCTTCCAAGATGGCCGCCGCCAGCGATTTCCCGCCTGCAGCAAGGTGGCCCAGCGCAGCCGCAGTTGGCTACTCCGGGTTCCGTTCCGTCAGTGGGCAAGCTCGGGTGTTCCCTTCCGCCTGAGTCCTACACTCTGCTATGTGTACCAGTAAGCTGTTTCCCTTTTTATGATATGTATTTAATTTTACTTTTGTAATTAAAAATATTTCAATATGTGCTTTTTTTAAGTACCTCACCCAAAGATATACTTATTGATGTTTTTATAGAGACAGGATGGGAGACAGAGAGTGATAGGAGAGTGGGGGAGAGAGAAACATCAATGTGAGGGAGAAACATCAAGTGGTTTCCATGTGTGTGTGCGGGTCCAGGGATCAGATCTCCAAGCATTATGCAGGTCCAGAATAGCCCTCCAACTGACTGAACCATTTGGCTAGTGCTGTTGTTAATTTTTTTTTTAAAAAAATCTTTACTGTTAATAGTATTACAGATGTCCCCCTTTTCTCCCCATTGTTCTCTCCACCCACTTCCAGCCTCACTCCAGACCTTCACTTCCCAATTGTCTGTATCCATAGTTCATGCATATATACATATAAGACCTTTGGTTAATGTCTTCCTGCCCCCACCCCAACCCCTTCCCTCTCAGATTCATCAGTATGTTACATGTTTCCATGCCTGTGGTTCTATTTATTCCATCAGTTTATTTTGTCATTAGATTCCTTTTTCTAATGACAAATTTAATTTGGTTTTTAGATTCAATTGTTGATAGATATATATTTATTGCCATTTAATGGTCAACTTTCTCCTTCTCCTCTCCTCCACCTCCTCCTACTTCTTTTTCTCCTTCTTCTTCCTCCTCCTCCTCCTCCTCCTCATCCTCTTCTTCCTCCTCCTCCTTCTTGTTCTTCTTCTTATTGTTCAGGAACACCCTTCAATATTTCATGTAATACTGGTTTGGTGGAGATGAACTCCTTTAGCTTTTTGTTGTCTGAGAAACTCTTTATCTGATCTTCAATTCTAAGTGGTAGCTTTGCTGGGTACAGTAATCTTGGTTGTAGGTGATTGCTATTTATTCATTACTTAGAATATTACTTGCCACTCCCTTGTGGCCTGCAAACTTTTTGTTGAGACACCAGTTGACAGTAGTATGAGTGCTCCCTTGTAGGTAACTAACTGCTTTTCTCTTGCTGCTTTTAATATTCTTTGTCTTTAAGCCTTGGCATTTTAATTATGATGCATTTTGGTGTGAGCCTCTTTGGATTCCTCTTTTTTTGGGCTCTCTGGACTTCTTGAAATTGTAGCTCTATTTTTTCAACAGGTAGGGGATGTTTTCTGTCATTAATGATTTCAACAGATTTTCAATATCTTGCTCTGTGTCTTCTCCTACTGGCACCCCCATAATATGAATTTTGGTACGCTTGAAGTTGACCCAGAGACTCCTTGGACTATCTTCATATTTTTGGACTTTTTTTATTTTTGCTCTTCTTTTTTTTTTTTTGCTTCTTCATATTCCAAATTGTTTTTTTTTTCATTCTCAGAATCCAGTACTCTACAGTTGATTCCCTGTAAACCATTCTTCATTTCAGCTAGTGTATGCTTGATATTTGATTAGTCCTTTTTAACGTCTTTGGAATTTTTACTAAGGTCCTTGAAAGCCTCACTAAGTCCCTTGAAGCTCTCTTTGAGCCCCTTTAAGCACTCATTAAGATCCTTGAGCAACATTATAAGCATTGTTTTGAATTCTGTATCTAGTATTTTACTTGCTTCCATTACATATGTTTCTCTTTCTGGGGATTTCTTCTGTTCTTTCATTTGTGACATGTTTTTATTTTTGTTTTATTTTATTTTATTGATTTCAGAGAGGAAGATAGAGGGAGAGAGAGATAGAAACATCAATGACGGAAGAGAATCATTGTTTGGCTGCCTTTTCATGCCCCGTACAGGAGAATGTGCCCTTGACTGGAATGAAACCTGGGACCCTTCAGTTCACAGGCCAATGCTCTATCCACTGAACCATACCAACCAGAGCAATATAGCAATCTTAAAGACTGTCTTGTGTAGGTGATGGTCAAGCCAGGAGGTGTAGGAGGATGCTGAACTTGCTGCTTTTCACAAGGAAAGGGAATATATCCTTCATTTAGAGTAATTACACCTAAAATGCAATGTTGTGCCACTAGAACAGCTTCTATAAAACAAGCGTGAGACCACATAGAGAAGTCTGTGAAACCTGGAGCGCTCTCTGGGATTTGAGGGAACTCTCTGGGACCAAGGGTTCTTGCAAGGACCATTGGTTATGGACAGTGCTGGAGGGAGCTCTGTCTCACCTGTAAGGCTGCTGCACTGCTTCCAGGTCACCCTGCTGGAGATCATTCTCGTGGGACCAACAAGTTGCTATACACTGAACCACGTAACCACCCTGAGCCTGCTCCAGACACAGACAACTGAACCCACAAGGTGCCATGTTGGGCGCTCTCACTGGGCAGCCAGACCTGGAGGTCCCTTACCGGGACCAACAGGGTTCTATGAAGCCTGAACATCACGCTGTCCAGTCTGGAGGCCCTGAGTCCACAGACAATCTTTATCCGCCAAGAGACTCAGGCCTGAGAAAGCATCACCTTCGCTACAGGACTCAGAGCAGGGAGTCACCTGGTACACACACAGGGACCATGTAAAAGGGCTTTCCAAGCTGCAGGTTGTAACTCATGAATGGGCCAATGGAATGTTGTGTGTCACTGGAGCAGAATTTCATGTCTTTAATGAATGACAATGGAATAACATAGCGCATCCTAGAATAGAATAAAAAGTACCAAGCTGTATCACATGTGCAAAGGGTCAGTATGGGTTCATGGAGCATTTGGCTCAGAGTCACTGCGAAATGTGCTGTGTATTGTGGGTCTTGGTGAAGAAAGCTCAGATGGCTCCTCTTGTGATGCATGTACTGTTCTTTGTCACACATTCCTATATTTTCTAATTCTCTGCGAGGAATAAAGTTTAGCTATAGACCCAGCCTAAAAATGATTGAAACACAAACAAAACAGACAGGAGGGTATAAATAGTCATTTAGGACGTCATCAGAACAGCATATGCATCCACATGGGACATCAGGCTTTATGGGGGAGAAAGATAGTGGGGGTGGGGGTGGGCTTGGAGTCATGTACAGGGTGATTTCTGGGTTTGGGCAAAACCCTAGTCTCCTGACATCTCAAAATCTGGATCTGCCTCCTGGAGCAGGGGGAGGAGGAAAGCATTATCTACCTTGGGACCAAAGGCAAGTTATTCCCTCTCATGACGACAACGTGTTTCCGTCGTCCTTTCCTGCACTTGTCTCCCTTGCTGGGCATCCATTAGGTAGGTCCATCTTCCCAGGGGGGCAGAGAAATGAAATCTTTCAGGATCTACTTTGGGGATTCTCTTCTGTTTTCACATGGACAAGAATGTACTCAATGGCTAATATCAGAATATTGAATTTTTCTCATTTTTTATTAAGGTATATGTGTACATATCTTACCAAAGCCCCCCCACCCCACTCCCATACATGCCCTCAAACCCCAGAGTTTTGTGTCCATTGGTTATGCTTATATGCTTTCACACAAGTCCTTTGGTTGATCTCTTATCTCCCCCACCTCTCCCTAACCTTCCCGCTGTAATTTGACCTTCTGTTTGATGCTTTACTATCTCTGTATCTGTCTTTTTGTTCAACAGCTTATAATTTTCTTTATGATCCATAGATGAGTGAGATCATGTGGTATTTTTCTTTCATGGACTGGCTTATTGCACTTAGCATGATGTTCTCCAATTTCATCCAGGTTGCTGCAAATGGTAGGAATTCCTTCTTTTTATGGCAGCATAGTATTCCCTTGTGTAGATGTACCATAGTTTTCTGATCCAGTCATCTGCTGATGGGCACCTAGGCTGTTTCCAAATCTTTGCTATTGTACATTGTCCTGCTATGAACATAGGGGTGCGTATATCCTTTCTTATTGGTGTTTGCAGTTTCTTAGGATATATGCCTATGAGTGGGAGAATATTGAATTTGAGGAACGCAGCACTATACTAGGGTAAAGGAGCAGCATCCTCACTGACTCAGGCAGGACTCTCCTCTCACTGCAGAGCCACTTTTGGGGGCCCTCAGCTCCTAGATATACTGACCCCTCACACCGTCCTTCCTGGCACGCTCTCCTTTCGATGGCTGTGATAGCACACACTGGGTCCTGGGTCTCCCTTGCCTGTATGCCAGGCACTCTCCCACACACCCTGTGCATCTGTGTCCTCCCTTGCCCACACCATCACCAGGACACTGTCTCTCCCTCTCTGCATGTTCTGCCCTGGAGGTCCCAGTCATGGGAAAATGATTCCACATCTTCACCCCTGAGTTTTGGGACAGAGTCCAGAGCACCTTTGTCTCATCCCAGCTCCTGAGCCTGAGATCTGACAGAATTAGTAAAGGCAAGGGTTTCCACATGTAAAAACTGTTAATATCCCCCAGAAGGTCAAGCTCATGTGGGCGACATTTTTTTCTTATTCCCTGATGTCTTCTCAGCACCAGGGACAGCATTCAGTTCTCGGTCAAGGGCCTGTATGTGTTTGTTGAATGAATGAAACCTTTAACGTACAAATCCACTTCTTAATTTTTTTTAAAAAATCCCCACCCGTGGATATTTATGTATTGATTTTTAGAGAAGTGGAAGAGAGAGGAAAAAGACAGAGAGAAATAGTGATGTTAGGGAAACACATCGATTGGTTGCCTCCTGCACAAGCCCCATTCAGGGCCTGAGCGGGGGAGGAGCCTGCAACCAAGGTATATTCCCTTGTGAGAATCAAACCCAGAAAACTTTGGTCTGCAGGCCAATGCTCTATCCACTTAGGAAAACTGGCTAGTGAAGCAATTCCACTTCTGTTTATGTGTACAAATGAACTACTCACACATGTGAACAGGGTTTGTGCACAAGAAGGAGAGGAACAACCAACTGAGAAAAACTTTTGTTTATTAACTAACAGTAACTGATACAGGGTAAATGAGTAGTCGGGGTTTGCAACACAGAACAACTGCAGAACAGGGAACAGAACAAGAGGAACATGCCCAGGACTCTTAGTACAGAAAGCAAATAGAAAATGCTCATAGATAAACTGTTAGTGTGTGTGTGTGTGTGTGTGTGTGTGTGTGTGTGTGTGTGTGTGCCTGGGTGTGGGTATAAATGCAGAGAAAGCTTCTGGAATCCAACTCCTGGAATGCCTTACAAGTCACACTGGGGAGACGGAGGGTAGTGCTCCTCCGAGCAGAGACACCTGCCAGTGCTGTTTCCCAAGGTAAGTGCATGGAGACACGGACAGAAACATGCATTAAGTACAGGTATTACTACACCTTGTATAACGAACATCTAACAGATCACGTCACACATTAAGAAACGAACTTTTAACTACTGCGAACTTTTTCTTTTAATTGCTGCACCCCTGGTGGCCAGTAGTTCACAGTCGTGCCCATGGTCATGAAGGGCCACCAGGTTCTGCTTCTTTTCATGGGCACTTGTCACATCCCTGAGGTGGAGACAAGGAGAGAGAAGGACAATAAGAGGCAGTGAGCTCCCCTTGCCTGATCGTTAATACCCAACCCCTCATCCGACTGCAGGACCCTGAGCACTCAGATTCCGCCCCAGCTCATGCTGTGCACGCACCGCCCACTGCTCCTCAAAGTGAATCTTCTGCTCATGCCACAGGACTCTCACCTGTTGTATGAGTTCCTAGGCTAGAGGCAGCTGAGGCCTATAGTTCAGGAGCTGACCAGAGGGGAGGCCCAGGGCATCCTGGGTAGGGAGCTCCCTGGCTCCACAGAGCAGGGAGTAGAAAGAGGGAGGCAAGCCTGGTCATTTAGTGTCAATACTGCACTCCAAGGGTCTTGGCAAAGAAATGATTTTGGGAAGGAATGACAAGGTGAGACTATGAGAACAGTGTGTTTTGCAGCGGTGTGAGCTGGAAGGAAAGGTCACTTACGTACTTAGTCATCTTCCTCTGGGTCACTGATCTCATCATACACAATATGGTTCTTTCTTTCCCTCAGCCTTCCAAGCCAGGCATTAGTCTCTTCTTTTCTGGATTCTGGGATACAGAGGCATTGTTTAATGTGGAGTAAGCATTTTGGGCCTTATTTTGTCATATAAGAAGGTTTCTCCTCTCTGCCAATGGCCCAAGAGCCTTGTACTTGGTCTGTTGTCCACATCCTCTAGCTCAGCGATATTGAGATGGTAGAACCGAACCAGTACACAACAAATGTCAGGTTGAGTTTCAGCTCTTGGGCCCTCCAATGGGTTAGATTCCCAACCATTTTACTTATCAGAACAGTCATTTAGACCTTTCTGCATATATTGTTAAGGACATATTTTATGTCAGACATTGAGCTGAGGGTGGTGGATACAACTTTGAGGAATACATGGGCCCAGGTAACACAGGTGGAATTAATGGAGCACCTTTCATGTTGTAAGTCTTATAGATTTCATTTAATGTTTTCAAACAATTAATGAGATTTGATTCTTTATTTCCACTTTATGGGATAAGAATCTGGAGTTCAAGGAATTGCCCACAGCAACACAAATTTTATGCCCATGATAATTCAACCTGTGACTTTGGAAGTCCTGTTCTGAGGTCTCAGCGGGAGCGGAACAAGCTTCAAAGTCCAACCTGGACGTAGGCATGTTTAGGACCCACCTCCCATACCAGTAAAGCCAGAGGAGTTGTTTCCCCACCCGCCCTCTTACCAGGCTTCTTCCTCAGCTCACGAGAGGCCTTCCCTTTTCCTGGGGAGCAGAGCTGTTTCGGAGCTGGCTCTGAGTCTGGTGTTACTAGTGGTGCTTCTTCCACAGGCTCCACCTTTATCATTTGAATGTCACATAGAAACACAATCAGAGGCATTTCTCTGGTGCTTAAAGAGTATAGTGTCTAGCTCCCCTTAGGGAAAATCTGACAGCATGCACAGAGGGCTCCCCTTGGGGAATTTGGTGGAATTCGGCTTGAGGGACACAGCTCCCCTTTGGGGAATCTGGGAGAGTGCACCGAGACAGCTCCCCTTCAGGAATTTGAGAGTGTGCGAAGCCCTAACCGGTTTGGCTCAGTAGAGAGAGCACACACAGGATGCAGCTCCACTTCAGGGAATTTGGCACGCTGGACACAGCTGCCTGGGATCCCTGACTCACAGTGCATTCACACTAAGAGCCAGTGACTCCAATTGGGTGCATGCACACATAGGGACCCTGATTCTCAACGAGAAACTGCACGAGGCAACAGAGACTCTGACACTTGAGTCGTGGTGCAGACACAGGGAAACTCTGACTCCTGACACATGCTAAGGATCTCATTTTCAGCATAAAACCAACAGTGTGGTGCAGACAGGGCCCCTGATTCTAAGTGTGCAGATGAGACAACATGGAACACCGGGGACACTGACCCTGTGCAAGCCTGGTTCCCACCAACCAAAGGCAGCCACACGTCCTAGTGTCAGAGCACTTCAGTGAAACTCGGGTGGAGTGAAGTCCCCACAGCACACGGCCCAGGTCCATGCAAACTGAAGCTTGAGCTTTCTGGTGATAGTCAGAATGGGGAGACGAAACAATTCACAGAAGGAAAATGAGGAGTCGCCAAGAAAGGAAATTAGTGAAACTGAAGCTTGCAACATGACCGAAAAGGAGTTCAGAGTAATGGTCGTGGAATTTATACATCGGATGGATGAGAAAATCAACAACTTATGCAAGAATCAGGAAGAAATGAAAAGTGATATAGCTACAATCAAAAACACCATGGAAAGTTTCAACAGTAGACCAGAAGAAGCAGAGGACCGAATTAGTGAGTTAGAAGATCAGGTACAGAAACAAGCTAAATCTGAACAGCAATTGGAGAAAAAAATTAAAAAGCAGGAGGAAAGCCTAAGGGAGCTTCAGGACAACATGAAACGAAGTAACATGCGTATAATAGGGCTGCCAGAAGAACAAGAAGAGCAGCAGGGATTAGAAAATCTATTTGAAGAAATAATGACAGAAAACTTCCCGGATATAGGAAAGATAAAAGTTACACAAGTACAGAGAGTGCCAAGCAGGATCAACCCCAAAAGACCCACACCAAGACATGTCATCATTTCAATGGCAAATATAAATGATAAAGAGAGAATCTTAAAGGCGGCAAGAGAGAGACAGAGAGTTACCTACAATGGAACACCCATCAGATTGTGAAATGATTACTCAACAGAAACACAACAAGCTAGAAGAGAATGGAAGGAGGTATACAAAGTGTTGCAAAGCAAAGGACTGAATCCAAGAATACTATATCCAGCAAGGATATCAATCAAAATTGAAGGTGAAATCAGGTGCTTTGAAGACAAAAAAAGACTCAGGGAGTTTATCACCACCAAACCAGCAATCGAAGAAATGCTAAAGGGAATACTGTAAAAAGAAGAAATAAACAGGTAAGAAGGAATACAGACACAAAAATACCTTTCAGTAATAACTTCAAATGTAAACGGACTAAATGCTCCAATCAAAAGACATCGAGTGGCTGAATGGATGAAAAAAACATGACCCATATATATGCTGTCTACAAGAGACCCACCTCAGAACAAGAGACTCACACAGATTGAAAGTGAAGAGATGGAAAAATATCTTTCAGGCAAATGGAAATGAAAAAAAAGCAGGGGTAGCAATACTTATATCTGACAAAATAGACCTCAAGGTAAATGCCATAACAAGAGATAAGGAAGGCCACTTCATAATACTAAAGGGAGAAATCCAACAAGAAGAAATAATTCTGGTAAACATATACGCATCCAATATAGGAGCACCCAAATACATAAAAAAAAAACTCCTGGAGGATATCAAGGGAGAGATTAATAGCAATACAATCATAGTAGAAGACTTTAATACCCCACTATCACCATTGGACAAATCCTCTAAACAAAAAACCAGCAAAGAAACAGCAATCCTAAATGACTCACTAGACCAGATGGAATTAATTGACATCTTCAGAACATTTCACCCCAAAGCCACAGAATATACATTCTTCTCAAGTGCACATGGGTCCTTTTCAAAGGTAGACCATATGCTGGGTCACAGGCAAAGACTCTTCAAATTCAAGAAGATAGAAATTATATCAAGTATCTTCTCAGATCACAGTGGCATAAAACTGGAAATCAACTACAATAAATACAATCCAAAGAAATCAAACACATGGAGACTAAACAGAATGCTATTAAACAAGGACTGGGTCACCAGAGAGATCAAGAAAGAAATAAAAAACATCATGGCAACAAATAACAATGAAAACACAACAATCCAAAATCTATGGGATACAGCGAAAGCAGTCTTGAGAGGGAAGTTCATAGCTCTACAAGCCTATTGCAAAAAACAAGAAACAATGGTAATAAATTACCTAACCCTACAACTCAAAGAGTTAGAAAAAGAGCAGCAAGAAAAGCCCAGTGTAACCAAAAGTAAGGAAATAACAAAGATCAGAGCGGAGATAAATGACATAGAGACCAAAGAAACAATACAAAAGATCAACAAAACCAAGAGCTGGTTCTTTGAAAGGATAAACAAGATTGGTGAACCTCTAGCCAGGCTCACCAAGAAGCAAAGAGAGAGGACCCAAATAAACAAAATCAGAAATGAAAGAGGTGAAATAACAACAGACCCCGCTGAGATACAAAGGATTGTTACAAAATACAATGAACAACTCTATTCCAACAAACTGGACAACCTGGAAGAAATGGACATATTCCTAGAAAAATATAACCTTCCAAAAATCAATCAGGAAGAATCTAAACAGCACAATAGGCCAGTAACTATGGACGAAATTGAAGCAGTCATCAAAAAGCTTCCAGAAAACAAAAGCCCGCGGCCTGACAGCTTTACAGGAGAGTTTTACCAAACATTCAAGGAAGAACTAAAACCTAGCCTCCTCAGACTATTCCAAAAAATTCAAGAGGAAGGAACACTTCCAAGCTCCTTCTATGAAGCCAGCATCACCTTAATACCAAAATCACATAAACACAACACAATGAAAGAGAATTACAGACCAATATCCCTCATGAACATAGATGCCAAAATCCTCAACAAAATTCTAGCAAATCAGCTCTAGCAGTACATCAGAAAGATCATACACCATGACCAAGTAGGATTTATCCCAGGAGTACAAGGATGGTACAATATCCACAAATCAATAAACGTGATACATCACATAACAAATTGAGAGATAAAAATCACATAGTCATATCAATTGATGCAGAAAAAGCTTTTGACAAAATCCAACACCATTTTTTGATAAAAACTCTCAACAAGGTGGGAATAGAAGGCTCATACCTCAACATAATAAAAGTGATATATGATAAACCCACAGCAAACATCATACTCAATGGACAAAAACTAAAACCATTTCCCCTAAGAACAGGAACAAGACAGGGATGCCCACTCTCACCACTCCTGTTTGACATAGTACTGGAAGTATTAGCCATTGCAATTAGACAAGAAGAAGAAATAAAAGGCATCCAAATTGGAAAAGAACAAGTAAAGCTGTCCTTATTTGCAGACGACATTATATTGTACATAAAAAATCCGAAAGACTCCGTAAAAAAACTAATAGACTTAATAAATGAATTCGGCAATGTAGCAGGATACAAAATTAACGCCAAAAAATCTATGGCATTTCTATACACCAATAATGAACTTACAGAAAGAGAGACTAAAAAGGCAATCCCATTTACCATCACACCAAAAAAATTAAGATGCCTAGGAGGAATAAACCTAACTAAGGAGGTAAAAGACCTATACGCGGAAAACTACAGGATGCTGAAAAAAGAGATAGAGGAAGACATAAACAGATGGAAGAACATACCATGTTCATGGATTGGTAGAATCAAGATCATTAAAATGTCCATACTACCCAAAGCAATCTATAGATTCAATGCACTCCCCATTAAAATACCAATGGCATATTTCACAGACCTAGAAAGAACTCTCCAAAAATACATCTGGAATAAAAAAAAGACCCTGAATAGCCACAGCAATCCTGAGAAAGAAGAATAAAGTAGGAGGGATCTCAATACCAGATTTCAAGCTGTATTACAAAGCCACTGTTCTCAAAACAGCCTGGTACTGGCACAAGAACAGACATATAGATCAATGGAACAGAATAGAGAATCCAGATATTGACCCAAACCACTATGCTCAATTAATATTTGACAAAGGAGGCATGAACATACAATGGAGTCAAGACAGTCTCTTCAATAAATGGTGTTGGGAAAATTGGACAGATACATGCAAAAAAATGAAGCTTGATCACCAACTTACACCATACACAAAAATAAACTCAAAATGGATTCAGGACTTAAACATAAGACGGGAAACCATAAAAACACTAGAGGAATCCACAGGCAGCAAAATCTCAGACATATGCCAAAAGAATTTCTTCACCGATACTGCCTTTAGGGCAATGGAAGCTAAAGAGAAAATAAACAAAAGGGACTACATCAAAATAAAAAGCTTTTTTACAGCAAAAGAAACTATCAACAAAACAACAAGAAAGCCCACTGTATGGGACAACATATTTGCAAATGGTATCACTGATAAAGGTTTAATCTCCAACATCTACAGGCAGCTTATACAACTTAATAAAAGGAAGATAAATGATCCAATAAAAAAATGGGCAACTGACCTAAATAGAATCTTTTCAAAAGAATACAGAAGGAAGCCCAAGAGACACATGAAAACATGCTCAACATCACTAATTATCTGAGAGATGCAAATCAAAACTACAATGCAGTACCATCTCACACCTGTCAGAATGGCTATCATCAGCAAATCAACAAACGACAAGTGTTGGCGAGGATGCAGAGAAAAAGGAACCCTTGTGCACTGCTGGTGGGAATGCAGACTGGTGTAGCCACTGTGGAGAACAGTATGGAGTTTCCTCAAAAAACTGAAAATGGAACTCCCATTTGACCCAGTAATCCCACTCCTAGGAATATATCCTAAGAAACTGGGAACACCAATAAGGAAGGATATATGCACCCCTATGTTCATAGCAGCACAATTTACAATAGCTAAGATCTGGAAACAGCCTAGGTGCCCATCAGCAGATGACTGGATCAGAAAACTATGGTACATCTACACAATGGAATACTATGCTGCCATAAAAAAGAAGGAATTCTTACCATTTGCAGCAACCTGGATGGAATTGGAGAACATTATGCTGAGTGAAATAAGCCAGTCAATGAAAGAAAAATACCACATGATCTCGCTCATTTATGGATAATAAAGAACATTATAAACTGTTGAACAAAAAGATAGATACAGAGGCAGTAAAGCATCAAACAGTCTGTCAAATTACAGCGGGAACGTTAGGGAGAGGTGGGGAAGATAAGAGATCAACCGAAGGACTTGTATGCATGCATATAAGCATAACCAATGGATGCAAAACTCTGGGGGGTGAGGGCATATATGGGAGTGGGGTGGGCAATGGTAAGATATGTAGACATATAATACCTTACTAAAAAAAAAAGGGTATAGTGTCTTCACGTGCTGTATTTAAATGAACATTCTCTATAACTTGGGGGATTATATGGCCGGTACCTCAATGGTGAGGAACCTGGGCAGTTGGAAGGAAAAGGAATGGCCTAAATGAGGGTGTTTTGAGGACTAACACACTTGGCTTCCTGCTATTTCCAGACCAATGCGCTGGCAAATAGCAGAAGTCTCCATGTAAGTGTGAGTGTGTTATAAAGAGCATTTTCTGAACAATAGCATTGTAAAAATCCATGAGGCCTATGAAAGCAATGAGAGCTTCTAGCCAATATAGGTGACCATGTATAAAGGAGTAGACTCCTGCTGGGATAGTAAATGTAGTTTTTTCACAACAAAGCAAACCATCAACCTATACACATACATATTTGCCAATATGTATATCTGATAAGGGCTTAATTTCTAAAATATATAAAGAACTCATACAATTTAACAAAGGGAAGACAATACAATTTAAAAAGGAACCCAGCTGGCGTGGTTGAGTGTCGACCTATGAACCCGGAGGTCAAGGTTTGATTTCCAGTCAGGGCACATGTCCAGTTTGTGGGCTCAGTCCCCAGTGGAGGTGTGCAGGAGGTGATCACCTGATCAATGATTCTCTCTCATCATTGATGTTTCTATCTCTTTCTCTCTCTCCCTTCCTCTATTAAATCAATGAAATATATTTTAAAAAATGGGCAAAGTACATTAAGAGACACTTCTCCATAGAGGATATACAGATGACCAAGAGACACATGAAAAAATGCTAAGTCACAAATCATAAGACGGACACAAATTAAATCGACACTCAGGTTTCACCTCACACTTGCCAGAATGGCTACCATCAAAGAAATCAATAAACAACAAGTGTTAGTGAGGATGTGGAGAAAAGGGGACCCTAGTACGCTGCTGGTTGGAATGCAGATAGGTGCAGCCACTATGAAAAACAGTATGGAGTTTCCTCGAAAATTAAAAATGGAACTGCCGGTGATCCTCCTTCTAGGAATATACCTTAAGAATTCTGAAACTCCAATCAGAAGGAATTTATGCACCCCTACAATCATAGCAGCACAATTTACAATAGCTAAGATCTGGAAACAGCCCATATGCCCATCAATAGATGAGTGGATAAAAAAGCTGTGGTACATTTACACCATGGAATACTATGCAGCTGTAAAAAATAAGAATCTCTTACCCTTTGAGACTTCATGAAGGGACCTAGAGAGTGTTATGCTAAGCAAAATGAGCCACTCAGAGAAAGACAAGTATCACATGATCTCCCTTATATGTGAAATCTAATGAACAAAATAAATTGACTCACAAAATAGGTCCAGAGACATGGAAGCATGGCACAGACTGAGGAATCCCAGCAGGAAGGGGGGTGAGTAGGGATTAAGGGGAACTTACATGCACATATGCATAGACAATAGTTTGATGAAGGCCTGGGGAGGTGATATTAGGGTGGAGGGTTCATTAGGGGGAAAAGGTGGGGCATCTGTAATAGTTTTACAATAAAGGTAAAATTTTAAAAAGTGTTTGGAGGGGACAAAATACTGCTTGAAAATGGTGTGGGGCGGTTAATATAGGGAGGGGGGAAGGAAAAGAATGCGACACAAATTATGATACACAGACAAGAAAGTCGTGCCAGATGCGACCTACGGTCCCACCCTGGCACCACCATTGGCTAGTATAGCGGAATTAGGGAGGTGGTTCCCACATTAACTCTGCTGGTGTCCGGTGGTGTCATGGCCCTCAGCTTTAATGTACTTTTCATTGGGCTCCTTCCTTAGGAAAGCGTGAACAAGAAATGTAAACAAGGGAAGTGAAAGTGGTTTGTGTGCAACCAATGGAAATGAACTCTTTCTCTTGTGATCTTTCAATTCTGTCCTCAACGGTCTCCACACTGGCAACCAACCCCTAGATCCCTTTACCACCTCAACTAGCTTAATCTGCAATTGTGGAATCAAGTATTCAATAAAAGTTTGGGCGCCTCTGAGGCTCCCTGGGCTGGGACTGAGGCTTCAGAGTTGCCTCAGGCACAGATAAGGCCTGAAGGAGCTCATGGTAGTGAGGGACTCACAGTCTAAGGGGCTCCTCAGATATGGAGAGTGGCCCTGTGACAGGAAAGAGGGCTGGTACTTCCTGTTGGGAGAGTGAATGTGTTAAATGGAAGGATCAGCAGCACGGGGGCAGCGGGAGGGAGGGTGGTGGGGCCTGGCATGTGTAAAAGCCCTATGAAGAGAACCTGAACTTCATAAACATATGAAAAGCTTTAGGAGCTTAGGAATGGGCTGGGGCTTTGGATTGTACTACTGTCACTGCCTCTGTGGTCTCCGGGAAATCATGTAGCATCTCTGCAACCCAGCCTCTTCATTATTAACATTATTATATGCTATCATTGTTATTAATATCCACACAATTATTTTGTATATAATAACAGTAACACTAGTCATAAATGGTTTCTTATGACTTAAGTAAATTAATCCATCTAAAGTGCTTCAAATAATATCCGGTATCACTATGAAGATTAAAGACATTATTGGCCGTCACACTATTCTACTCCTAACATATTTACATCCATGCAGGGAGCAAGGATCTATGGACCTTCAGAACTGGGAGATACCTTCAGGTCTTTTCTCTGTTCGTCGTTGGAAGCCTCCTGAGGACCTTCGTTCGTAAGGAGGTGATAGAATAGAGATGATCTGTGCTGGTAAAGGTCCCCCAAATCCGGGGAGGCTCCTGAAGTACCAGGGAAATCTGCAGCAGAAGGTATGAATCCACTCACCATCAAGGGGTTATTGTGGGACTGGTTTCTGAATTATCTTTACTATAGATTGTACGTTTGTGCATAGGATTAATTCATAACATTCTTTCTGATGGTTTATAAAACTGGAACTAAACTCCACCACTGTCTCATCCTATTCCAAGACATACTTCTTACATTTTCCCCAAAGAATTAAATTGATTTGTTGTGAACTTGAACTCTATCCACTAAACAATGTGTGGCAATTAGGAACCACGGTATACTCAAAACGGGTGAATTTTATAGTATGTCAATTATACTGGAATGAAGTCGTTCACTGTGTGATGAACCAGATATGATTTAGCGCAGCGGTTCTGCAAGGCTTTCAGTATAAAAAGCCTCCTCTAATGGCAAAAAGTGTGTACTGGGTTTTCAGCCCCGACATTGATTTTCGGAGCTTGTGGAACAGGGCCTGTGGAGCTGGGAGTCGTAGGTCTATTGGACACAGTGTGAGCATTCTGACCCTGTCTTCTTGCAACGAGGCTGTCCAAGCAGAAGAGCAAGTGGACATACCCACCCTCTTCACAGTGAGTACGCACACTGCTCACTAGGCTGAGATTTTTGAATCTGGGGCTTCTTTCACCCCCTGTGGCCGCTGCTCACTGACCACTAGGAAACCTCAGTATGTGTGTGGCATTGCTATCTCGAACGCTCTCCCAAAGTCAATTTATAGAATCAGGTTCAGTTAGGACTGAGTGGTAAAGCTCAGGAAAACAGGTGAGTATCATTACAAAACACCTTAGTCATTTTGTCTCTAAAGATGTTTATCTTGAGCTATCCCAATGCTGTTCTAAAATTGTCTTGGGATGTTTTTGGAGGATTTAGACTTTAATAAAAACTTTCTGACCAGTTTAGCTCAGTGGCAAGAGCGTTGGCCTGCGGGCTCAAGTGTCCCGGGTTCAATTCCGGTCAAGGGCATGTACCTTGCTTGTGGGCACCTACCCAGTAGGGAGTGTGCAGAAGGCAGCTGATAGATGTTTCTCTCTCATCTATGTTTCTAACTCTCTATCCTTCTCCCTTCCTCTCTGTACAAAATCAATAAAATATATTTAAATTTTTTTTTCTGTGGCTTATGAGGGTATGTAGCAAGAATATATGAATATTAACTCCTTTAAATAAAGAAATGTTTCAAACTCCAAAAAAAAAAAAAAAACACAAAGGATTTTATGAGAAACATGTGCCCATCTGCCACCGGGCCTAGTCAGATGACAACATGATTGCACATCTGCTTCACATGGTTCTGAGATCCTTCATCCAAAACACAACAAAACACGGGGAGTACGTCACAGCTGACGGCATCCGTGCAGCCCTCACTGATCCCTGCTGTTCCTCTTTCTGCACTTCTTGACTCCTGAATTTGATGAGTTTTATTCACATTCAGGTTTTTATACATTTCCCAGTGACCTATTATCTATAAAAACATATGTTGTTCCTTTGCATGTTTTAGTATTTTATACGAATCACCACTGAACTGACTGTACTTCACCTTCTGCATCCAACTTTCTTTACTCACCAGTGATTCCCCCTGAGAACCATTTCTGAGCAGCTAGACCCCAATAAATTGGGCTTCAGCGATAATTTCCATGACTTTCCTGTCACTCACCATTATTCCCAGGGTTCTGATTTTCATCTAATTTATTGTCAGGAGATTTAGGGGTTCCCATATTCGGATACAAGCTATTAGGTCCGACGGCTTTGAGACCTAGGAGAAGGAAAATATTTGTTGCCAAAGAAGCAACCTGATGGGAGGGTGGATGCAGGGAGATAGCAGGGACAGGAAAGGTCATGAGGTGCAGGTGGAACAAGGGCCAGTGGGAGTGAAAATGCAGGGTCCAGGTCTGAGCATCTCTGTGGCCACTCCTGACCTTGAGTCCTGTTCAGGATACAATAGAAAAGAAGGTTCTGAAGCTGCCCAGGGATTTCTCTCTGCACAAATGAAATGGGACAGATTTTGTTGGGCCTAAGAAGAAGCCATGATATGTAAAGGGAAAGTCTTGGGTACTCAGGTCAGGCTATTGTTACCTAGAGCAGTCATGAACTCATATCTTTTCTTCATGTACACATATGATAATTTATCTGCATTTTCCATTTTTGTCCACTCTTCTTCAGTGAAGCATTTACGAACCTCCTCGAATTGCTAGGAAAAGAAGAAACAAATGAATCCCTGTAGCCGCTCAGGTGAAAATGTTTGCCCTTTAGCCTGCCCTCTTCCTGCGCTGCAGAACCTGTGTTGGACCTGGACACTGGAGCCAAGAGTTCCTCCTGGTTGATGTCACAGGGAACTGAGAGAACAAGGGTAACAAGGCTCAGCCTCTGCCCTGCATGCAGCAGGTGTTCCATGCTGCTGGTGGGCTCTCCCCGCACCTTCCAGAATGGACTGAGAGTCACCAAGTGCAGCCAAGGTCACAGGCCTTGCTTTCTTCAGGGATGCTAGGCAAGTTCTGCGTGAGGGTGGGAAGCTCCTGAGGCTCGGGATCTCCCCCCAACCTGGAACGCTGCTCGCTGTCCTCACTGCCTCTGACCTCATGTGCTCAGAAATGTAGTCACCCTGCCCTGTGCCCCAATCACTTCTTGATATGCCCCAGGCTCCTCACCTGGCATGTCTCCTCTAAATCCTGGGAGTCCTCCATGGGGTTGTCGTCCAAGGAGCTGTCTCTGCTCATGCCTCTGGGCGTGCTGTGATCTTGAAGGGATACAACAGAGTCTCTGAGGTCACCCAGCCCAAGGTCCTGTGGGGATGAAGCCCTGAGGCAGGGTCAAACTCAGAGTGTCCTGGAATTAAGATTCTGCTTTTGCTACAATGACCTATCACCGCACTCCTGCCAGAATGGCTACCATCAATAACACAACAAATAAGTGCTGATGAGGATGTGGAGAAAAGGGAACCCTCGTGCACTGCTGGTGGGAATGCAGACAGGTACAACCACTGTGGAGAACAGTGTGGAGTTTCCTCAGAACCTTAAAAGTGAAGCTGCCATTTGATCCAGGGATCCACCTTCTTGGAATATATCCTACGAACCCAGAAAGACCAATCAGAAGGAATATTTGCACCCCTGTGTTTATAGAACCATAGCCAATATGGAGAAACAGCCCAAGTACCTATCAGATGATGAGTGGAAAAAAATGCTGTGGTACATTTACACAGTAAAATACTTCATGTCGGTAAAAAAGAAGGAACTCTTATCCTTTACAACAGCATGGATGGACCTGGTGATTATTATGGTAAGCAAAAAAAGCCAGTCAGAGAAAGACAAATTCCACATGATCTTACTTCCATGTGGAATCTAATGTCCAAAATAAACTGATGAACAACATAGAACCAGAGGCACGGATACATGGGAAATACTGACAAAGGCCGGAAAGGAGGTGGGAGGCTTGGGACTGGATAAAGAAGGTGAAGAGAGTAACCAAGGAACATACATGCATCGCACCTGGTCATGGGCATCAGTGTGGTGAAGGCCAGGGGAGCAGAGAGGGGGGGACTGGGTGGAGGGGGACATAGTGGGGGAAATGTGGGACATCCGTAATAGGGTGAGCAATAAAAAATATATTCTCTGTCCTCCGTCCTGCCTTATGGGTCCCTGAGGGAGGACATGGGGTGGTCAGAAGAGAAAAGGGCCGAGGGCTCTGGGAGAGGAACTGGTGGGGAGGACAGGTTTCCTGGGGGCATGATCCAAGGATCCGCGGCTTTGAGGGGGCTTGGTCACTGTAGCTGGTCGGTGGTTTGTCTGGAAGGTGCTTCCTGAAGGAAAGATAACAAGGCCCTGCTGTGCAGGCAGCAACTGAGGGCGCTGTGTTACTGAGGGCGTTTTGCACCAGAAGCCGTGGGAGGGGAGCCCAGGGACCACGTGGTGTGGACACGGAGGCAAAGGGAGGTGGGGGTTTTCCTGCTGAAGGTAAATGAAGACTGCTCCTGTGAGTGAGCTGGAGGCCAGTCCCAGGTCCTTTGGAAACCGTGAGGGCCAGGAGAGCTGGACTCTCTGAGACCACAGGGCCATTCACATGTACATCACCCTGCCGAGCAGGGCGGGGCTCAGGGTAGCGACCCCGTGCTCCCCGAAGTGAGGGCACTGGGGGTCCCTCAGGAGGGTTTCCCAGGCCACGAGGACGGCGCTCTCGCCCGCGTGCCCATCAATAGACGGGGGATGGCACACAGGGCGCCCGTCTGCCACGGACGGACTCGGCCACAAAGAGAAGGAGACCTTGCCGTTGGGGACCGCAGGACAGATGGAGAGGGACCGTGCTGAGCGAGCTGAGTCACGGAAGGACAGACCTCATGCCTCACGGGCACGCGAGCTGCAGAGCGCACAGCAGTGACAAGGACCAGGAACACGGGCTCGTGGGCCCGGAGGACACACTGCGGTGGCCAGCGGGAGGGGGGGTGGGAGCAGGAGGAGAGGAGGAGAAGCACGGACTGAAGCAGCCGCGGGCGGAAGGCCCCGCACCGGAATAGTCAGTAACGCGGCAACGACCATGTGGGGCAGGGCGAGCTGGAGACATGGGCCCTGCGAGGCTGCCCGAGTGTCCCACCCCGGGCGGACCGCGCCCCGGACACCAGTACCCAGACCTCTGCGTGTCAGTGGTCACCCGCACCAGCATTTAGCCGGGAAACGGAGGAAACAGCTGCCGCTTTGCCCGGAGGGGGCCCGACAGGAGCCCTGTGGTGCGGCTCCCTCTGGCGGAGCGCCCCGAGGGCCCGTCTGCCTTGGGGGCTGCTCAGGCTGCGGAGGTCCGGCTTCCCGGGGGAGGAGCAGTTATGGCGGCTCCCGGTCCACGGACCACGGCGGTTTTAGGTTCACTCTGCCCAAAGCAACCCGCCAGAGCCCCCACAGACCCCTCGTGCCATGACCGTCCGCATGATTGGGGCACAGCAGAGACCCCCCCCTGAGCAATGTGGAGGCTGCGCGTTTCTCCGGGACGCCCCTCCCCCTCCTCTGTCCAGGCCCGGCCGAGAGAAGGTACCGCGGAGGGAAGCGGTTGCGAGGCTCGGTCCGGAGGACAGGACCCCGCAATGCCATCGAGGACCTTCCCCTCCCTTACCGGTCCGTGAGGTTGACCTGGCGCCTGGAGGCGGGCGAATGCAGTGGTCACGGAGGCCGGAGGGAGTCGGTGAGGCCAGGCTCCGGAGTCTGGAACGTCTTCCAAGATGGCCGCCGCCAGCGATTTCCCGCCTGCAGCAAGGTGGCCCAGCGCAGCCGCAGTTGGCTACTCCGGGTTCCGTTCCGTCAGTGGGCAAGCTCGGGTGTTCCCTTCCGCCTGAGTCCCACTCTGGTATGTGTACCAGTAAGCTGTTTCCCTTTTTATGATATGTATTTAATTTTAAGAATGAAAACAAATTTTTAAAATATGTTTTCTAGTGTATTTTTTAATATCTCACCCAAGGATATGCTTATGGAATTTTCTGAGACTGGGATAGATAGATAGCGGTTGTGGAGAAACATTGAGATGTGTCTTCTTGTATGTGCCTTGATGGGAGATAGTACCCACTACCATTTTGACTGTTGGAGCAATCTCCAAGCAACTGACTCATCTAGCTAGAACTGTTGTTTTGTTTTAAAAAATGGACTGTAGAAGGCAGGCTACCTTCTCAAATCCTTCCCATTTTATCAGAACTTGTGGGATCGGGTGCCTGTAGCAATGAAGCCAATGTCAAGAGGCAGGTTCTGATTCACAAAGAAGGAGGTTTGATTCAGGTGCTGCGTGACCTGGGAGATGGGTGGACCTACCTGTCATAGACCACCACCCCTTCCTGCTCAACCCCAGGGTTCTTATAGTGATAGCGGGGGAGAGCTTTTTTCCTTTCTACAATTATCGTGATAGTTTAGTATGCCTTGTGTCCTGTCCATTCATCTCTCTGGTTTTTGGCAGGCTTAGTGAAAGTACCTCCTCTTGCTCCACCTTGACCAATGAGAGGGACTCCCTGGCGCTCCCTGACTGTAGGGTAATGCCATCAGTCTCCAACTTCCTCACATAGGGAGTCTGTCCTAAGATTGCTAGGATCTCTCTATTAAGGAAAAAATTTAAACTGTTTTAAAATCAGCATTTTATATGTTTCTTTCTAGAATACTCAACAACCAGAAACATTTTTTATTTCTTCATACTAATATTTATAACTCTCATATTAAATTGAGTATTTATGTGATTGGCACTTGCTGTGTTCCTTAGTGGGCTCAGCAGTCACTTCTGGGACATTTCACCTAACCCACCGGCAGTGCCCTCAATACTCCTCATTACTCCTGGGCTTTATCTATGCACAACCCTGACCTCTCTACAATGCTGATGGCAGAATGACAGAGAGCTCTCTGAGGACAGGGACAGGGTCGGGACCCCTGTGCCATCACAGAATGTTTTATATGCATCACCCTATTTAATTTTCATAGCCATCAATGGAGTTAAATAGTGATATCATCCCCATGGGGCAGATGTGGAGAGTGAGGTTCAGAGAGTTTAGCCACCTGATCAAGCTCACAGAAGCAGCAGGCAGCAGAGCTGGAATTCACTCCCAAGTCAAATGTAGTTCAAGATCTACGCTGTTAATTTCTATTCTATTTTGCCTCAAATATTCATTAGTTGGTTGAATGAATGATGGTGACACAGCTAGAAAGTGGTAGAGATGGTATTTGAACCCAACAGAACTTATGCTCTTAATCACTACACTATCTTTAATATGCCCTACTTACCCTGAGTGATCTGGTGTCTCCTGGTTAGACCTTTGAATATATGGAAGTGATTGAATAGGAGTATCTCCAGGCATTGGGAAAATGAAGAGGGTCAGGAATCAGAGGTCTCTTGCATTGTTTACAAGTACCATCCTTTATTAAATCCACACACGAAAGAAAATTTCTGTCTCTGGGGATGAATCACGAAGTCATTCTCTTTGTGTTCGGTTTTGCATGCATATCACACCCCTTGAGCCACTCAGATAAATCATGGCCATGACAGTGCTGGGTCCAAGAACCCCTGAGAAATGGAAAAAGGGAGGAAGGATGAAGTGGACAGGCTGATGGCGTGGTAGTGCCACTTGGCTGCCCAGGGTCCAAGTCATTCCCATAAACTTACCAGGCATTCATACCGTCCCGTGAGGACACAACCTTCTTGGCACACATGATGTCATCCAGAATATGGCGGTTGAGAAGGTCTGAGGGAAATAGAGGGATATAATGATCTGATGCATTGGGGACAGAGTGACAGTGTATGTAGGACCCAGGGGTTCTGTGTTCCTTGAGGCCTGAATAACATCAGCACTAACATTAGCTTATTCTGGATAACCTTTATTTACTTGTCAGATGGTTACCTCAACTACCATGTTGTCTGGTTATGAATAACCTAAACCACCATATCAGTCGGTACTGGACAACCTCAACCTCCAAGTTGGCCAGTGCTGAATGACTTCAACTGTCATTTTATGGGGTTATGAATGATCTCAACTGCAATGGTAGCTGGTCTGATGTCACATCAACCACCATGTTGGCTGATTGTAAATCTACTCAACTGAAAGGCTGATCAGTCCTGGTGACTTTAAACAATATGTTGTCAGGTCCTAGATAACCTCAACTCTCATTTTGACTGGTTATGATATAAATGACCTCAATTTATATGTTGGGTAATCCTGTTCAACCTCAACCACCAAGGTGCCTGGTCCTAGTAATGAAAAACATTAATATTCATGTTATCTTGTCCTAGACAACCTCAACCTCTATCTTGACCAGTCCTGGACAACGTCAACCTCTATCTTGACCAATCCTGGACAACCTCAACCTCCAAGCTGGCTAATCTTAAGTGACCTCTTTGGTCACTGTGGCAGGGCTTGGACAACCTCAAACTGCTCCCAAATAACCTCAGTCTCCATTTTTATCTATCTTGGACAACCTCAAGCACCATTTTGGACAACCTGGAACAAATTCTGTTATTGAATTTTGTCTCCAACAACACCACATCTCGTCTGGAAAGTTCTCTCCTTTCTGCACCGTGGTACCTTCTGTCTGTTCCTACAGGAAGATATCTGCTTCTCCCTCAGAGGCTGAACAATCTCAACCCCAAATCAGGACAATCGCCTCAATTCCATGTGGAGCTAAGTTTCCCATTTCCTGAGTCCCAGAAAACTGAAGCTTCCATTCTGGGTGAGGTTTGGGAGCTCTGAGTCCTCCTGACCTCAATCTCCATGCTGGGTAGTCCTGTTCAACCTCATTTCAGTGCAGTATGGGTAAGGATACAGGGTGGTGTCTCTAACAGCCTAAGCAACTCTGATTCTTTCCCTATCGTTTTTCTGCTTGTTATTGGAGATTATGCCTTAGATAACCTTGCCCTCTGTGTGTAGGGCCAGGTAGGGCTTCAGGGTATCCTCATTGCCCCCTCACCATGACACTCCATGTGACAAAGGTTCTTGGTGGGTGTAACACCATTGTCACACCACCAGGCGGAGTTCAGCTGGAAAATGCCATATTGATTGCTGCCATCAAGATTGTGGTCCACGACTGAGGTGTCAAAGCCACTCACATAATGTGCCAGGCACAGCCCTGAGGCAGGGATAGGGAAGGTAGCAGGTAAGCATGGGTTCTGGGAACAGAAGAGGTTAGGAGGAGGGGGGTGGGGACAAGTATGGTTGTCATCTTAGTTGTGGGAGTGATGATCTTAGTTTGGTGGTGGTGTTGATGTTGGTGATTTTGTTGAGATGTCAGTGATGGCAGTGGTGATGGTATTCATGATGGTAGTAGTAGTGATGATATTGATGGTAGTGATGGTGTTGATGGTAGAAATGAGAGTGATGGTTGTGAGGGCAATGATGATAATGACAGAATTAGTTAAACTAGTCATCACAGTCAGTCAGGGGGTGACCAAGAGGATCATCCACTGGCCTGGAGAGGTGATAAATGGCAAGGAGGGCCTGTATCTCAACGTGGTGGGAGGCTTGGGGTGTGGGTGGGGCATGGGGCAACTGAGGTCTCACAGTCTCCAATGCTGTAGCCTTGGAAGCCATCGAGGCCTGCCTTCTCCAGCTTCATTGCCAGGTCGCAGCGTTCATAGATCTTGGCATCCACAGTGGCAACAATCAGCATGGTCAGGGTCACTACCACAGTATCCCAGGCTTTCATTATGAGTCCCACAAGCCTTTCTAGCAGACTCCTTGCTCCAGACTCACTATGCAGTGTTCAGAACTAGGGCATTCTGGAACTCTGGGCTCTATGAGCAAAGACCTAAATGATAGATTCTGGAACACAGAAGCCAAAGGGTTGGGCATCTCACCATTTTCCTCATTGACAACTCTGTTACACACACACACACACACACACACACGGAAAAAGAAATATACTGATGTATACAGAGAGATGGAAGGTGACAAAGACAAAGAACTGAGATGTCAGAAAGAGATACAGAGAGAGGGAGGCTGGAGACACACAAAGGACAGACAGGAATCACATTGGGCCCACATTTCCTTATATTTCTTATCACTGTCCCAATCTACTGTTAATCATTCTCTAGCACCTGCTTACCTCCTTTTCCACTCACTCTGCCCCTCATCACCTCCATCCCTCCCCCAATTCTGCTAAGTAGTAAGCTCTATTACCTTCACTGTGCCTACAGCCACCTCAGATTCATAATTTTTTGTAAAATATGACCATCACACCCTCACTCTCTGCCCCCATTACCTCCATTTACTCATTCTCAGAACCTGTTCCACTCTAATTTACTGGAATATGCCCTCATGTTACCACCATTTGATCACACTCTTCCCCATGTTACATATTTATTTTATGTTACATATTACATGTATACACACCACTGCTTTTTCACCTCCATTCTCATTCTACCTTTTATTCCCCATTCACTTACATTGCCTCTCACCCATTCATTCATTCACACTGGGCCTCATTTTTTATTTTTATTTTTGGCTAATCCTCACCTGAGGATATTTTTCCATTTATTTTTTTAGAGAGTGGAAGGGACAGGGAGAGACAGAGAGAAACATTAATGTGACAGAGACACACTGATTGGTCGCCTCCTGCACATGCCCTGACCAGGGCTAGGAATTTAACCTGCAACCGAGGTATGTGCCTTTGACTGGAATTGAACCCTGGACCCTTCAGTCTGCCAGCCTACTCTCTATCCACTGAGCAAAACCAGCTAGGGTACACAGGACCTCATATTATGCAATTCCCTAACCCTCTACTTATCATTAACCAAATTCTCTCACATCATATTCCTTCTTCACCTCCATTCACTCTTTACCTCCACTTCCTGACCCTATATCAGACAACTCCCATTCTCTTTCACATGGCCCATCCTTCAACTTTGTTCATTGATTCTGGACCTCATTTTCTCCCTTATTCTCCCTCTGCCCCATCTTCACCTCTGTTCTCTCTAATGATATCCCCATATACTAGTAACCCCTATTTCATGGACCTGTGCCTCATATTACTCCTAAACACTAACTCAAGTTACCTATGTATAATTACTCTATGCTTGGTCACCTCCATTATTTCTCAATTTTCTCTTAATTTCCTCCATTTACTCTCACTCAGCCTTTCATTATCTCATTCATACAAATTCACTCCCAGTGTAACCCCTATTTCCACCCATCACTCCCATTTACTCCTGATTCAAGTTGCTCCCACTCTGCCCTACAGTACCCCCAATTCAGTCACACTCTGCCTTGAATTCACCACTTTTTGTTTACATTGGGACCAATTTCCCCCACCTTACTCACTTTGGGCCATGTGAATGGACCTTCATCCCCTCTTCCTTTGCCTCACAACATCCAGTTACTCACCTTCCTCTGACCTTTACTTACATCCCCTCTCACCCTGCTCAACATTATCTCCATTCATGCACACACTTCATCTCATCCATCTGGGCTGATTCAGACTGGGATCCTTGGACATCCCTGGAAAACTGCCCTGCATTGCCACTATCTAATCCCAGCCTGCCTCTCATTCACTTTTCATCACTCTCCTTTCCCTCATAGTATCCCCACTCACAATCAACCTGGTTCATGTCTTCACATCCTACCATGGATTCATCTTATTCTGCCCCTTGTGCACCCCATTCTTCCCTCTATGCCCCACATTTTCTCCATTCACTTTTCTTTACTCATACTGTGCCTCATAAATCATCATTCATTCACACTGTAATTCTTAGTATTCATATAAACTCTAATGCATTATCAACTCCATTCACATTTACTACCTTTCATTACCCCATTCATTCACAGTTTTCTCCCATTTGAACTCTTTGTCACTTAAACTGTGTCTCATTTTCTCATCAGTTACTCAGTCTCATCCATAATTTCAGATTAAGGCACAGTCTAATACATAGTTACTTCCTCACTATGGGCCCTGTTACATCCACTCCACTCTGATGCTCATTCACCTCCATTCCATAGACCTTTGTCTCTCCAAATTTATTCCCAATTTGTCTTTTACTCATCAGTATCATTCATCACCCACCCAGTATGATGTATCTCCCATTTACTGATACAACAACCAAGACAGAAAAGTCTGATTCAGTTTGACTGCACATATCAACACCTCCACAAATACTAGTGACTTCCAGAGGTTGGAAAGGGATTCTTCACTTGGAGGTAGTTTAGGGCACGCGTGGCAGCTCCAAGGTCACTAGAGAACTGTCTCCTCTGTGCTGTTGTTCCATCAAACTCATCTTCTCCCTCATGATCCAAAATGACTGCTCATAATTGACAACACTTTCATGGTTTTGATAAAATGTATCTTAAGAGCAACTGTAGTGATGACTCATTAGCGAGGTAGAGGGCCTTTGGGTGGGAGTGTCACACGTGCAGACTCTATTCTGGGACCAGCTGTCAGCTTTCCACACCACTTCACCTAGCTACCTGCTGTTTAGGCCACTGTATGAGGAGGTCTCACCTGCCCTGTAGGGATTGATGGTAGAGGATGTCCAGGACAGAGAATGGGGGTGGAGGGATCTTAGGTCTGCAGCAGAAAAGTTGGCCTCACATAGCTTGTGGATGTGCACTGTGAGCCCTAGGACAGTTGCTGAGGGGCTGTATCACTGGCTTAGGAACATTTCTGGAGCTGGCAATCACTGCACATCAACCCCCACCAACCTTAAGAGTTTCTTCTCCGTGTGTGTGTGTGTGTGTGTGTGTGTGTGTGTGTGTTAAGTCTCCCTTTATTTATTCTTCAGTTTCTGGTTTGCCTTTAAACGCTTGACTGTCAACTCCCAGCCCTAGCCACTGGATGGAGCCAACGGCATTTTCATACCTCATAGACTTTGTGCACTCCATGCCATTCTGCTTCCCATCTGTCTTACTGTTCTATGACTCCTGCAAACCTGATGCTGCCCTCCAAAGTACAAGACACCAAAAATCTGCCTGCTAGAGCTTTCGTTAATTGGGCACTTCATCTCTCTGCCATAAGAAAATTGCTCTTGGAGGTTTTAGGAATGGCGGCCTCCGCAGAACAAAGTAAACACCTGCTCAATGCGGCCACCCTCCTGGGGTGGAGACGCGGTGGGCGTGGCCATCTTCTTGGAGTGATGTCACAGCGTGGCCATCTTCCCTCTGCGCCTGCGCGCTTGCTTTGGACGGCGGGAGGGGCCGCTTGTTGACTATTGGCGGACTCAGGCTCCAGCGCGCGCACACACACACACACGCGCGCACGCACACACACACACACACACACACACACACACCCCGCTCTGCAGCCCTGTAGGCTGGGGAGCCCGAGTTAGTTCCGAGGCGGAAGTGATGCTTGGGGCTAGTTCTTGTAACAGTCTCCTCTGCAGCGAATAGAAAAATGTTGTCGAGAAAGAGAAAGACAGAGATAGAGGGGGCGAGTGCTTAGGGGTGATGGGCTAAGTGATGGGGAGTTCTGGAGGACGAGTAAAAAGGGGTGTTTGTGGGGGTCTTTGATGTAGGGGGTTGTGGGGTGAATGGTAGAGGACCGAGAGGTCAGTGAATGAGGGTCTTTGGTGGGCAAAGTTATGAGGCTAGTCAGGGTTGAATGGGGCTTATTAAACGTTGACTTTTACACATTTTCCAGCACAGTGACCTGCGCTAGGGATTCATAGCACCTCTCAGGCCCCTCCTGAGGCGTGCTCAGTTTCTCCCTCTGTCCCTGTCTCCTTGCCCAAGCCCAGAGGTAGGGGCCTGGTGCCAATGTTCCAGCTGAAGTGACTCTGCACCCGAAGGCTTCCTTCTGGCTCCTGGGCAAGACGGCCCCAGTGAGGTGAGGAGAAGGAAGAAGGCACCTGAGAGGACTCACTGCCTAAGGGTCCGCTCAGAGCCTGGGGTCTGGCGTGGGGTGGACGAGGCCTGAGGCTGCAGGGTCTTTGTGGGGGGTGGCGGGGGGACGGGGGGGGGACGGAGGGGGGATGGGCTAATGTCATGGGGTAATGTTTTAAAAAGTTGTTTTCTTGGCGGTTAACAGATAAGTAACATATTTATTTATTTAATGTATTTTTTAAGTAACACATTTAACTTCTAGATTAATTAGAAAATAGAAGAAAAAAATCAAAAGGAACTCATTTTATGCCCCTACATTTAAGTGCCCATTCTTAGGCATTTTTTAGTGTGTATTAAGGAGTATGCATTTAAAATAAATATTTTTATCGATTTCAGAGAGGAAGGGAGAGGGAGACAGAAACATCAATGATGAGAGAGAATCATTGATCAGCTGCCTTCTGCATGCCCTCCACTGTGGATTGAACCTGCAACCTGGGCACGTGCCCTGACTGGGAACCAAACCATGACCTCCTGGTTCATAGGTTGGTGTTCAGTCACTGAGCCACAGCAGCCCTGCAGGAGTATGCATTTTAAAACATTTAACGTACAGTTTTAAAATGAGTTCCTGCAGTTTTATAACCTACTTTTTCTTATTTAGAAGTTTACTGTGATTCAGCTTAAATATTAATTCTATACCATTTAAAAAAACTTAATTTAGATATATGTACAGAAAAGTACACAGATGGGTGAACGCTATGTATTATATACAGTTGTCAAATTATAATGTTGCACACCTGAAATTTATATGATGTAATTAACCAATCTTACCTCAATAAAAAGTACACAGATAATAAATATACAGTTCCATACAACATTATTTTTAATAGCTACATAGCATTTCATCTCTTGTATTTTCTTATCAATTCCATGTTATGGGTCATATAAGATAGTTGAAATTCAGCATTGTTAAAGTCAATGCCGAGATGAAGGTACTTACAGAGAAATTATGATACATTATTTCATTAAGGAAAATACCTAGAAATACAATTTCTGGGTCAGTACATAAGTATACGTAGAAAAAACCTTTTGTGTTAAATATTAATATGAGGAAGGAAAAGAAGCAAGAATACACAGGTGGTTTGTAAAACCACATGGTTGCCCAAACTTCCACAGAGCAGCCTCATGTCTGTCTGGTGTGAGGGGATTTCTAGGCAGGTAATTCCGGGCACTGGAAGCCTGGTGTAGTCTCTCATATGCTCTACACTTCTCCACTCTTCCAGCTCACACATCTGCCTTTTCCCAAGAAGAGCAGGAAATGGCGGAAGCCCAGGTAAGACTTGTGTGTTCCTTCCTCTGTTTACCATAGATGTGATGAGCTATGTAGGAATCTCTGACATAAAGTAGGAAATTATTTGTAAATAAGCATTAGGATCAGGGAAAATGAGCATCAGCAGCAAGGCCCATGTAGACATGTGGATGACTTAGGGTGTAACAGATACTAATGCTGAGTAGCAAATTTCTCTTTGAGCCTCTGGCAGCCAGAGGGAAGGAAATACAACCAGGAACCTGGCTCACCTTGCTTATAATAGGGAGAGCACACCAAGTCCTCAGGAAAGAAAAGGTTCTTCAATTGCCTTTCAAGATGTTTCTTTGCTGGGTCTTCCTGTGGAAGGTGGAATTGTCTTCTACCATAGCCTGGTGAAAAATGCAGTCCCTGGTTCCTACAGATATTTCTTATAGCATTCCTCAGTGAGGTGTAGACCTAATGTCAAAATGTAATTTGGAAATGAAATATCTTAGGGAACTGCTTGTCTTTCAAATTTTTTCCTGAAGTAATTTTCTCAGTTGGAATTTTGATTCTCATTTGGCTAAGAGACAACGTCCTATAGACACCCATAGGTGTCTTTTTGCATTTCAAATTTCCCTTTCACTTTAATTTATTTTTTAAACAAACAAAATAGAAACACTCATGGATATAGTGAACAGACTGACAGCTGTCAGAGGGGGAGAGAGATTGGGGGATGGGAGAAAAAGGTGAAGGGATTAAGCAAAACAACCCCCAAAACAACCAAATACTCATAGACACAGACAGCAGTATGGTGATTACCAGAGGGGAAGAGGAATGGGGGAAGTAGAAGGGGGTAAGATGTGATAAATGGAGATGGAAGGAGACTTGACTTTGGGTGGTGAACACACACTACAATATACAGATGATGTAATATAGAATTGTACACTTGAAATATAAAATTTTATATTATTTATTTATTTACCGTATTTTTCCAGCGTATAAGATGACTGGGCATATAGAAGATTTTCCTGGGTTAAAAAGTCATCTTTTACGCCGGAAAATACAGTATTTATTTTACCATTTTATTTTTATATTAAGGTATTACATATGTGTCCTTCTCTCCCCATTGCCCCCCAACCCCCCACTCATTCCCTCACCCCCCTGGCGTCTGTGTCCATTGGTTAGGCTTATATGCATGCATACAAGTCCTTTGGTTACTCTCTTCCTTTCCCCCACCCTCCCCCACCTTCCCTCTGAGGTTTGACAGTCTGATCAATGCTTGTCTGTCTCTGGTTCTGTATTTGTTCATCAGTTTATGTTGTTCATTATATTCCATAAATGAGTGAGATCATGTGATATTTATCTTTCTCTGACTGGCTTATTTCACTTAGCATAATTCTCTCCAGTTCCATCCATGCTGTTGCAAATGGTAAGAATTCCTTCTTTTTTACCACAGCATAGTATTCCATTGTATAGATGTACCACAGTTTTCTAACCCACTCTTCTGCGGGTGGGCACTTAGGCTGTTTCCAAATCTTAGCTATGCTGAATGGTGCTGCTATGAACATAGGGGTGCATATATCCTTTCTGATGGGTGTTTCTAGTTTCTTGGGATATATTCTTAGAAGCGGGATCACTGGGTCAAATGGGAGTTCCATTTTTAGTTTTTTGAGGAAACTCCATACTGTTCTCCACAGTGGCTGCACCAGTCTGCATTCCCACCAGCAGTGCACAAGGGTTCCTTTTTCTCTGCATCCTCGCCAGCACTTGTCTTTTGTTGATTTGTTGATGATAGCCATTCTGACAGGTGTGAGATGGTACCACATTGTCGTTTTGATTTGCATCTCTCGGATAATGAATGACTTCGAGCATGTTTTCATATGTCTCTTGGCCTTCCTTCTGACTTCTTTTGAAAAGTGTCTATTTAGGTCAGTTGCCCATTTTTTTATTGGGTTGTTTATCTTCCTTTTGTTAAGTTGTATGAGTTCCCTATAAATGTTGGAGATTAAACCCTTATCAGTGATAACATTTGCAAGTATGTTCTCCCATGCAGTGGGCCTTCTTGTTGTTTTGTTTATGGTTTCCTTTGCTGTGCAAAAGCTCTCTATTCAGATGTAGTCCTACTTGTCTACCCTCTCCCTAGCCTCCATTGCCCTAGGAGCAGTATTGGTGAAGATATTGCTTTGGCATATATCTGAGATTTCGCTGCCTGTGGATTCCTCTAGTATTTTTATGGTTTCCCGTCTTGTTAGTCTGATCATTTAGTTTTTTTGTGTATGGTGTAAGTTGGTGGTCTAGTTTCATTTTTTTGCATGTATCTGTCCAATTTTCCCAACCCCATTTCTTGAAGAGACTGTCTTGACTCCATTGTATGTTCATGACTCCTTTGTCAAATATTAATTGATCATAGTGGTTTGGGTCGATTTCTGGGTTCTCTATTCTATTCCATTGATCTATATGTCTGTTCTTGTGCTAGTACCAGGCAGTTTTGAGAACAGTGGCTTTGTAATACAGCTTGAAATCTGATATTGAGATCCCACCTACTTTGTTCTTCTTTCTCAGGATTGCTGCAGCTATTCCGGGTCTTTTTTGATTCCAGATGAATTTTTGGAGAGTTTGTTCTAGGTCTTTGACGTATGCTATTGGCATTTTAATGGGGATTGCATTGAATCTATAGATTGCTTTGGGTAGTATGGACATTTTAATGATGTTGATTCTACCAATCCATGAACATGGTATGTTCTGTTTATGTCTTCCTCTGTCTCTTTTTTCGGTGTCCTGTAGTTTTCTGCATATAGGTCTTTTACCTCCTTAGTTAAGTTTATTCCTAGGTATCTTAATTTTTTTGGTGCGATGTTAAATGGGATTGTTTTTTAGTCTCTCTTTCTGTAAGTTCACTTTTGGTGTATAGAAATGCCATAGATTTCTTGGCGTTAATTTTGTATCCTGCTACATTGCCGAATTCATTTATTAAGTCTAATAATTTTTTGATGGAGTCTTTAGGGGAAACATGTAATTTTATTAACTGATGTAACCCCAGTAAATTCAATAAAAATGTTTATTTTATAATTTAGTGTACAGTAAAATTGATTTTGTTGTTGTCCAGTCCAATAAATGTTAACACATTTATAAATTTGTATAACTAATCTTTAGGGTATAGAATAGTTTCATCATACCAAAAAACTGTCTCATGATACCCCACCTGTAACCTCAGGCAACCACAGATCTGTTCTGTGTTACTATAGTTTTATCTTTTTAAGAATGTCATATAAATGGAATCATATGGTATATAAACTTTAAAAAAACTTAAACTGTATTTTGAGATAAATGATTGACATGCAATTGTAAAAATAATACAGAAAAATGCTGTGTAGCCTTTACGCAGTTTCTCCCAATATTAACATCTCACAAAACTATAGTACAATGTCACAACCAGGAGATTGATATTGATATGGTCAAGACACAATTCCATCAATGCAAGGATCCCTTGTGTTGCCCTTTTATAGCCACACCCACCTCTTTATACCATCCTAGACTAGCAATTACTGATCTCCATTTCTAGAATTTTGTCATTTCAAGAAATGATATAAGTTGAATCATATGGTATGTGACCTTTTGAAATTGGATTTTTCCCCACTTAGTATAATTCCCTGGAGATTCAGCCATGTTGTGAGTGTGTCAGTAGTTCTTTCTTTTTTATTGCTGAGTGGTATTCTACACTATAGATGTACCACAGCTTATTAAAGCTATATATATATATATATATATATATATATTGATTTTTTACAGAGAGGAAGGGAGAGGGATAGAGAGTTAGAAACATCAATCAGCCACCTCCTGCACACCCCCCACAGGGGATGTGCCCGCAACCAAGGTACATGCCCTTGACCAGAATCGAACCTGGGACCCTTCAGTCTGCAGGCCGACGCTCTATCAACTGATCCAGACCTGTTTCGGCTGTACCACAGCTTATTGATCTGTTCTCCTGTTGAAAGACATTTGAATTATTCCCAGTTTTGGCAATTATTAGTAGAGCTGCTTTAAACATTCATAACAAGTTTTTGTGTGAACACCTGTTTTCATTTCTCTACAGTAACTATCAGATTGCTGGGTGATATGGTAGGGATATGTTTAACTTTTTTTAAAAAAAATGGATTTCAGAGGAAGGGAGAGGGAGAGAGAGATAGAAACATCAATGATGAGAGAGAATCATTGATCAGCTGCCTCCTGCATGCCCCCTACTGGGGATTGAGCCTATCCACTAAGCCAAACCAGCTAGGGCTGTTTAACTTTTTAAGAATCTGCCAAACTGTTTTCCAGAATGGTTGAATCACTTTTCATTTTCACCAGCATTGTGTAAGAATTCTAATTGCTTCACATTTTTGCCAGCACTTGGTATTGTCAGTATTTTTAATGTTATTCATTCTAGTTGTATAATGGTATCTTATCATGGTTTTAATTTGCACTTCCCCAATAGCTGATGTTGAATATCTTTTTACATATGCTTACTTTTTGTGTATTCTCTTTGGTGAATTGTCTGCTCAGTCACGTTTTCTGCCTATTTTTAAATTGGGTTGTCTTCTCACTATTCAGTTCTTTTTTTTAACTTTTAAAAATTTTCTATTACAGTTTACAATCAATATTATTTTATACTAGTGGCCCAGTGCATGAAATTAGTGCACATTAAACTGGGATTAATTAGAGGAAATATTTTAATATTGCTATTTGCCCTTTCTCTATAATAGAAGTGTCAGATATGAAAGAAAATTAGTAAAGTGTATATGAAAATCTTCCTCCTGTCAGAGTCTGGGGTGCACTGCGGGACCTAGAGTCAAGTCCTCACCCACCTGCACCACCTCAAAATCATGCAAGACCCAGACCCAGCCGGCCCCATCCCCATCGGGTGAGATCCAGACCCTGCTGGCCCAACCCCTGTCAAGCCCCATCGGGCAGGGGGCACAGCCTCAGGTCCCCTGTCAAGCCCTGCCAGGTGGGGGGGCCAGCCTCACGGCCCCTGTCAAGCCCTGCAAGGTGGGAGGCACAGCCTCAGGTCCCCCATCAAGCCCCGCTGGGCAGGGGGCGCAGTCTCAGGTCACCCGGCCCCACGCCGGGCAGGGGGTGCAGCCTGAAGTCCCTCAGCCCGGCGCCAGGGTGGGTAGTACAGCCTGAGGTCCCCTGGCCCAGCACCGGGATGGGGGGCGCACCTTGAGGTCCCCCGTCAAGCCCCGCTGGGTGGGGGATGCAGCCTGAGATCCCCCATCAAGCCCCGCTGGGCGGGGGGGGGGTGCACCTTGAGGTCCCCCGTTAAAACTCGCTGGGTGGGAGATGCATCCTGAAATTCCCCCATCAAGCCCTGCCAGACAGGGGACACAGCCTGAGGTCCCCTGTCAAGCCCTCCTGGGTGAGTGGCACGGCCTGAGGTCCCCCAGCCTGGCACCGGGGCAGGGGGCGCAGCCTGAGGTCCCCTGTCAAGTCCCACCAGGCGGGGGTGCACAGGCTCAGGTCCCCTGCCCCGGTCCAGCGCCACACAGCCTCAGGTCCCTGCTGATTGCTCATTAAGGCTCATTACAGGAACTCCACCTCCACTGTGGGTGCAGCCATCTTGTGTTATGGAAACCCCACCTTGCTGTGGGTGCAACCATCTTGTGTTATAGAAACCCTGCCTCCCCTGTGGGTGCCACCATCTTTGTGATGGTGTGATGGTCAATTTGCATATTCCCTCTTTATTAGATAGGATTTGTTTCAGGTATACAACATAGTGGTTAGACTATCAGATACTTTACAGACTGTTCCCCTGATATTTCCAGTACTAACTGGCACCAGAAATAGATATTACAGTATTATTGACTATATTTCCTATGCTGTACTTTACATCCCTATAACTATTTTGTAACTATCAATCTGTACTTACAATTCCCTTCACCTTTTTCAGTTTTGAGTGTTTATATATTCTGTGTACAAGTGCTTTGTTAGATACATGGTTTGTAAATATTTTCTTCAAGTGTGTGGCTTGTGCTTTCATTCTGTTAACTGTTTTTCACAGTGCAAGAATTTTTCATTTTGAAAATGTCCAATTTATAAGTTATTTCCTTTATGGCTGTAATTTTGGCATCATGTCTAAGAACTGTTTGCTGAACCCTAGGTCATGAATATTTTTCATATTCTATAAGTTCTGTAGTTTTACATTTTACATTTAGACCTGTGATCTATTTTGCATTAATTTTTATATAAGGTGTGAAGATTAGGTCAAGGTTCATTTTTTTTGGATATGAATTCCCATTTGTTCTAACCTTGATTGTTTAAAGGACTTTTTCTCTATTGAATTGCTTTTACAGTTTGTCAAATATCAATTGGCCATATTAATGGGGTCTACTTCTGGACTATATTCTGTTATATCAATCTATATATCTATATAGTACTGTACAGTCTTAAAATCAAATAGTATGATTTCTCTAACTTGATCCAATTTTTTTTTTCAGAATTGTTCAGCTAATCTTGTTCCTTTGCCTTTGTCTTTCTATAAAAAATTTAGAATAATCTTGTTATATATCTAAAAATTATCTTGCTAGGGTTTTGACATGAATTGACTTAAACTTGTAGATCAGTTTGGGGAAAATTGATATCTTTATTGTCAATTGTGGCTTCCAATCCATGAACACAGTATGTCTCCCTATTTATTTAGATCAGGGGTGGGGAAGCTTTTTCCTGCCAAGGGCCATTTGGATAATTATAACATCATTCAAGGGCCATACAAAATTATCAACTTAAAAATTAGCCTGCTGTATTTGGTCAGACATTTAATTAATTCACCCATAATGCTTTGGCAGGGCCAGACCAAAGGATTTCTCGGGCCTTATAGGGCCGGGGGCTGGACATTCCCTATCCCTGTGTTAGTGGATGTATCAGTTTGTTTAACCATTCTCCCGTGTATGTGAGAATTTTTATTGTTTCCAGTATTTTGCAACTAAGAATAATGCTGCAATGAAATATGTTGTGCATATGTTGTTTTCTTTTTGTTTAAATATATCTTCTATTTAAATTCCTACAAGTGACAATGCTGGATCAAATGGTAAATACAATTGTAGTTTTGTTAGATATTGCCAAATTCCCCCCTGTAGAGGTTGTACTGTTTACACTCCCACTAGCATTGTATGATAGAGCCTGTTTCTACATGGTTGCACTAATAGAGTATGTTGTCAGGCTTTTAAATTTTTTTCAATCTGCTAGGTAAGAAATGATATCTCTCTATAGTTAGAATTGGTATTATTCTTACTATGAGTGAGGTGAAAATAACTTCATATATTTAAGAGCCATTTTTAGATCTTTTTTGTCAATTGTCTCTTTTTTCTAATTTTCTATCAGGTATTTGTCCCCCCCCCCTTTGGTTTTTAAGAGTGCTTTATATATTAAGGATATTAATCTTGATCTGTGATACATGTTGCAACGATTTCCCCCCTAGTTTGTCATTTGTCTTTGGATTTATGTGTTTAGACTTGAAAAAGAGTTTTTATATTTTCATGGTTTTGTTTATAAATCTTTTATTGCATTTGTACCTTTACTTACAGTTAGAAAATCTTTCCTTTTATTCAGGTTATGCAGGCATTCACCCAGGCTTTCTTATAATACTTTGTAAGGGTTTAAATATTTTACATTTAGCCCCCTGATCCATTTGGTGTTTATTATTATGTATGGTATGAAGTGTGGATCCAATTTATCCTTTCCAACGGGCTGTCCAGTTGTCCTGTTACTATTTATTACAATGTGAGTCTGTTACCCTGTGCTTTGAGAGAATGCATACATCGAGGTATCCTCTAGTTACTTTGTGAGGGAGGACTATCATAGTTTTTATTTTCCACTGTTTTTCTAGCTACTTGTGCACATGTCTTTTTTATATGACTTTTAGTATTACCTTGTTAGTACCATTAAAGAGCTTGTTTTACTAAATTTGGGTCACATTACATTTATATATTAACTTAGGAATAACTACATCTTTGTGTCATTCTGTCTTTGAAGAGTTTGACAAATCTGAAGTTGGAGGAAACAGTCCCCGTAAGAGACCACTCTCACTTCTGACACTACCTACAAGCTTGGGGTCCCAACAGCACCCTTTGGTTTGATAATTCATTGAAAGGGCTCATAGAACTCATTGAAAGCCATTATACTCGTGGTTATGGCTTCTTACAGGGAGAGGACACAGATTGGAATCCACCAAGGGAAGAAGTGCATAGGGCAGGGTTCAAGAAATGACTAAATATGGGGCTTCCATTTTTCTCTCTCCATGAAGTTGGGATGTGTGACTTTGTTGGCGTTGATCTGTGATAGTACCCAGGGAGTTCTGCCAACCAAGGATGCTCACATGAGACTTTGTTAAGGTTTCATTTTATAGATATGACTGTCTACGTGGCTGCTCTCCATCTCCAGCCCCTCAGGGAGTGACCCAAAGCCCCGCCCCCCAAATCACAATATTATACTATCCATGGTGACCCAAGACTCCCATGCAAAACATCCTTCCGTTCTTCCTTCCTTCCATTCCTCCCTCTCACCCTCCCTCCCTCCTACTCTCCCTTCCTCATTTATCTAGCTGTCTGTCTGTTTACCTTTGGTTATTTTAAGGAAATTACCATCAATTGTAATTTTAAATCAGGATTGGGTATTGAATTCTGTTTCAATATTTTTGTATCAGCATTTCTTATGTTAATTCTGTTAATCATACAAATTTTCTCCTTAGGTCTACTTAAATGGTGAATTATATTTTTTTGCATATGGATATCCAATTGTTCTAATACCACTTGTTGAAGTGGGAACTCCCATTTTCTGTTCAATTGCCTTTATAATTTTGTTGGAAATATTTTTTAAGTATGAAGAAATAAAATACATCTATAATAATAAAAGCGCAATATGCTAATTAGACTGGACAGCCAAACAACCTTCCAGACGACCTTCTGGACAAAGCCGGGGCTGCGAGGGCCGAGGCAAGCTGCCAGTGCTGCGAGGACCTAGCCCCTTGCACGAATTTCATGCATTGGGCCTCTAGTTTAATTATAACATACATGAAGTATAGTTTATAAGTCTCCAGCTTGATGGATTATCGTAAAGTGAACACACTGTGTAACCACTCCATTGGTCAAGATTAAAACATAGTTAGGACTTCCGAATCCCCATTTATGCCCTCTCCCAATCAATACCACTCCCAAAGGTAATCACTCTCCTGAGTTCTACGTCACGGATTGGCCTTACCTGTTCTCTCACTATATATAAACTGATTGTGAAAGGGCACAGGCCAGGCCAAGGGACCCCACTGGTGCATGATTGGGGCTGGGGAGAGACCACAGGAGGTTGACCAGCCAGGGAGGGACCGTGGGAGGGCTCCAGGGTGTGTCCAGCCCGTCTTGCCCAGTCCTGATTGGCCGGACCCCAGCAGCAAGCTAACCTACTGGTTGGAGTGTCTGCCCCCTGGTGGTCAGTGCACGTCATAGTGACTGCTTGAACGGTCTAATGCTTAGCATAGTAGGCTTTTATTATATAGGATAGAATCATGCAGTATATACTATTTTGTGTCTGAATTCTTTTGCTCAGCAGTATATCTGTGAGATTTATCTATGTTGGATATACAGATGTAATTCATTATTTCCATTACCATACAGTATTTCACTGAAAGACTAGGCCAAAGTTTACCTGTTGTATTGTTGAGGGACATTTTTATTTTCTCCTCAATTAAATATTAGAAATAGTGCTGCAGTGAACATCTCTGTACTTGTTTTCTAGAGCACATGTGCATGATTTTCTCTAAGGTATGTACCTTTGAGTAGAATCACTGGATCTCAGTATATGCAAATCGTTACCTTGAGTAAATAATGGCTAACTGTTGCCCCAAGCAATTATACCAGTTTACATTCCTACTAACAGTGTGTGAAAGTTCCCATATCAAAACAATATTATGGTATTTTTGTCTGCTTAATTGTAACCTTTCTGGAGGGTGCATAGTGGTGTCTCATTGTAGCCTAAATTTTCATTTACCTGAGTGCTCATGGGTTGCCTGAGTTCTAATGAGGTCAAGTACATTTTCTCATGTTCATAGGCCATTTGGTTTTTCTTTTTAGTGAAGTGCCTATTCACATCTCTTGTCTCTTTTTGTGTTGTTTGTATGATTCTTACTTATTTGTAGAAGTTATGTTCCAGATAAGATCCCTTTATCACTTGTGAATGTTGCAGGTAATTTCCCCATCTATAGCTTCCTTTTTTACTGTTGTACTTTTAATCTTATAACGTTTATAACTGTTTTCCTTTAAGAATAGGGCTTTTCATGCCTTATTTTAGAATTCTTTCCCTATCCCAAGACTGTGAAAACATTTTCCTATATTATTTTCTAGACATGTTATTGTGTTGCCTTTCACATTACATATACAATTTACCTGTAATTGATTTTTGTGTATGGTGACTGTTAGGGGTTAAATGTCTTTTCCCCTCATATAGATATCCAGTAACCCATCCACATTTATTTGAAAAGATCATCCTCTCTTCCCACTGTTTTACAGGCCAACTCTGTCATAACTCAGGTGTCCATACATATTTGGATTATCTTTTTAGTTCTACTGGACTATTTGTCTAGCCTTGTGCTAGTACCACATTGTATTACATGTTCTATTATTTAATGGAATAGTTTTTTCTACTGATTTGTGATTTTCCCGCAAAGTAGGTCACTAACTTGATATGAAGTAGGCATCCTGTATTAAGTCATCATCATGAACTGGGAACCCAAACAGAAGTTTCCCTAAATTCTATCCTCATCACCCAGTGATCAGCATTTCAGAATAAAATGAATGTGCAATTACAGGGACTCCTGACATTTGAGGATGTGGCTGTGGATTTCACTCAGGAGGAGTGGCAGTATCTGAATTCTCCACAGAGGATCCTGTACAGGGAGGTGATGCTGGAGACCTACAGCAACCTGGTCTCTGTGGGTAAGAATGACTTCCTTGGGTAATTTTGCTGTTTATGATTATTTTTTTAATTTTTTCATTTTTTTACTAAGGTATTATATGTGTACATATGTTACCATTGCCCCCCCACTCTACCCCCATACATGCCCTCACCCCCCAGAGTTTTGAGTCCATTGGTTATGCTTATATGCATGTATACAAGTCCTTCGGTTGATCTCTTATCTCCCCCACCTCTCCCTAACCTTCCCGCTGTAATTTGACAGTCTGATGCTTCGTTTATGATTATTGTGTCTAATAAAGGGTATTTATTTTCTCAATGTTGGGAACTTGCAAAGTCTCTGAACTGTTTGAAGAGTTTGACACTGAATCCCAGGGATCAGAGTACCTTTTTCTCTCTTTGCTCTCCTGACAAGGTATTTGTGAACTCAAAACCCAGGTGAAATGATTTAACATAACCATTGTGTCAAGCGATAGGTCCCTTGTGCTGCCCCAAACTTCACCTTCCTCTTTCTCAGAGGCTCTGAAGACCAAGGAGGTGTTGTTGTCATTTCTCATTAGCAGGACAGCAGGCTACTAAACCAGATCTCATCCTCAATTTGGAGGTAGAAGAGCCATGCCTGGCAGAAGGAAAAATCCCAATTTGGAGCTTTCCAGGTAAGTGGGATTGACCCAGGCTATGGGGACAGGAGATCCAGCTTGTCAGTCAGGGCTGAGGACCTCTGAAAGGGCTTTCAGGGATATCTGGGGAAAGGTTGTGGCCCTTGGTTGTTGTTTGAGGACAGGGATATGAACACCACAGACAAGACTGATATCACTCCTCTGTCCCACACCCACCAGACTACTCTCCTTAAGTTGGTGCTCACCCACAAGTTTCTGTACAGCTCCTTTCCCCATATATAAGTGTCTTGTATATGCCAATCTCCTGCTCTGCACTTCTACCATTCTCATGTCTCACTGTCTTATCTAAAGACAGGCCCACATTAGTCACAGGCCTAGGCTAGTGCTGCAATTTCAGATTGAATTATATGATTCCATTAAGCTTAGATATTCCTATCAGATTTATTCTCCTAAAACATCTAGATTATCTCTTTTAAAAATATTTTTATTGATTTCAGAGAGGAAGGAAGAGGGAGAGATAGAAGCATCCATGATGAGAGAGAATCATGGATAAGCTGCCTCCTGTATACCACCCCCCCCCCCCCGGGGAATGAGCCTGCAACCTAGGCATGTGCCCTTGACCAGAATTGAACCCAGGATCCTTTAGTCCTCAGGCCAGAGCTCTATCCACTGAGCCAAACCAGCTAGGGCTTGATTATCTCTTTTTAAAAAGAACTTTATTGAGATATAATTCACATACCATAAAATTCACTCTGAGGTACACAAATTCAGTAACTTTTTAGTACATTCACAGAGCTCTGCAACCATCACTTTTATTTTATTTTATTTTTTTTATGAGAGAGAGAGAGAGAGAGAGAGAGAGAGAGAAAGAGAGAGAGAGAAAGAGAGAGAGACCAACTCCTGCACATCCCTACTGGAAACCCAGGCATGTACCCTAACCTGGAATCGAACTAGCAACCTTTTGGTGTATGGGATAACACCCAACCAATTGAGCTACATGGGCCAGAGCTGCAACCATCACTTTTAGAACATTATAATCACCCCAAAAAGAAACCCCTATCTCTTATTAGTCACTCTCCATTCTCTGCCCATCCTCTGGCAACTACTAATCTACTTTCTGTCTATGGTTTTGCCTATTCTGGACATTTCATATAAATAGAACCATATAAAATATGGCCTTTTATGTCTGGTTTCTTTCACTTCTTAGCATGTTTTCAGGGGTTGTCCATCCATATTGTAGCATGTGTCTACTTCATTTATGGCAGAATGATATTCCATTATATGGAAATGGAAATACCACATTTTGTTTTTCATTTGTTGGGACATTTAGGTTGTTTCCACTTTAATGGTTCTATGAACATTAATGTAGACGTTTTGGTGGTGATATATGTTTTCATTTCTTTAGAGTACATACATAGGAGTGGGGTTGTTGAACAGTGTGATAACTGTGTGTTTAACTTTTGTGGAACTGCCAAACTGTGTAAATATCCTGTTCCTCAAAAAATTTTTATTCAGTGGTTTTAGAATTCCCTGATGATTCTTGCCTAAATCAATTATTACTGAGATGGTTGAAAAATGATGACTTTTCTATCATTCCTTCTGTATTTGTATGTTGGCACTCTTCTGTAAAGAACTTTCCCTTACCCCACCTCCACTAATTAACTGGCCAATGGAAACTCCTTCAAGTTGGCTTCTGAGTCTTTGGTAGATTCCTTGCTTTCTGATGTTACAAGATGTTCCAGGATCATTTTATATATTTCCTTCCTCTGACCTGAAATCAGACACTTCTCCTGTGAAGCTTCCATTTCTTTTTCGTGGTAAATGTTGTGAGACCACAATTTAGATGTTAGGGAAAGGTTTCTAAACCTTTAGGAACTATGTAAAAATATTTTTAAGAGAAAATACATCATATATTCAAGTTGGTATTTCCAAATCAAATTCTGGACTTAAACATTTTAAATTTATTAATATTACATCTAGTGATAGTGTTAACCTAAAAATAAAAGGCCAAAGTGAGAGGCAACAGCATTTATTTGAGGTAAAAAAAATAGCTATTCAGTACAAATTGGTAGTTACAAAATAGTCATGGGGATGTAAAGTACAGTATAGGGCAGTGATGGGCAACCTTTTGAGCTTGGTGTGTCAAACTTCGCCAAAAAACTGAGCATAACTCGGGTAGTGTGTCACTTTGAGGAAAAAACATTATTTCGCAAATGTTTCATCCTCAGCATGCGGCCGCCTTAGCGGCCGCGTGTCATCAGAAATGGCTACGCGTGTCAGTGCTGACACATGTGTCATAGGTTCGCCATCACTGGTATAGGGAATATAATCAATAATATTGGAATAACTATGTATGGTGCCAGGTGGGTACTGGAAATATGGAAGGGAACAGTTTGTAAAGTACATGATTGTCTAACCATTATCCTCTACATCTGAAACTAATACAAAATAATATTGAATGTAAACTGTAATGGAAAAATAAATTTTAAAGTTCTTAAAAAGAAGAATAGTTATTCAGGAAGCATTGATTCAAGCAGAAACCCAAATAGTGTTCTGATTAGGAGACAAAGACAAGGGGTAGTAATGAAAGAGGGAAGGGAAACAATTATATCAGTAGAAAGAAGTAATTTCTATAGGTGTAGATAAACTAACATAGTGATGCTATTTCTAAACAATGTTTTTAATTTTCAGTCCAGTAGTTTGTTAGTTATCAGTTCCATAGTTATAATATCTGCTTTTTTTTATTATCTTTGCAAGCAGTTGTTTGAAATACAATGTTGCCTTAGGCCCAATCCAAAGGTGTGTTTTTTTGCCCTGTTTTTAACATCCAAAGGTTTGAGTAGTAATGTGCAAGGCAGTTCCTCTAGGATAGCAGCTCCAACTCCATTTTAAAGTGGCTCCACTTATTTTTTACAGTAGTATTGCTAGTGTTATTCTGAGACTCCTGAATGTGTATAGAGGTTTGAATCAGTTGAAGTAATCATGTTGGTGCCATTGAGAATCAAGATTTTTCAGCATGATCGTTAGGAAATATAGATGAGAGGATATTAGGAAATCCTTTTCTATTGAATTTTGTTGTCTGATTATATAAAATTAGCAAATGTTAAGGAAAAAAATTCAAGCGAGTAACTTTGAAGATGTAATTGATAGTATTAAACAAGTTGTGAAACAGAGAGCATTCCATCTAGCAAATAGAAAGGAGCTTCAAGGAGTTGTACATCATGGTATAGGTTTTTATAGAGAAGGAGAATCTTTTAAACCTTTTATAGAGAAGGTTTAAAAGAGTGTATTATTTCAGGCACAGTCAGGTCACTTTCCCTTAAGGCTTAAGGGAAGGGAGGGGATCTTACTAGGCAGATTACCTCATTAGTGTTGATTAGGAAATTCTAGACTGGTTTTTAAAATTCCAGTCCTGGGAGAGACTGAGACTGCAATTATTAAGCCTTGGTGGGGCTTACTACAAGTGACTCCATTTTGGATCTGTTGTTTCTTTTTAACACTAGTATTTGTTTGGTTCCAAAGTAAAATCTAGAGAACAGGTATTTTCCAAGAAGTCCAGCTTCTTTCCATTCTCCATCCCACTTTCTTCTTTCCTTCTCCCTATAGGTTAACACTAGCATCAGATGTAACCATTTATTAAAATTTGAAAGTGTATCTTTCCATTGTTTTTTACAGGGCCCTATATAAATATGTATTTATGTATTTTTCCTTCTTCAGAAAAATGTTAGCCTACTCTGCACAGTTTAATTAACCGTGTTTTCACTTGATATTCAAGAACATGTGAAATACATTGAGATATTCCTTTTTTTCAATAGTAATATAGTGGCTCTTAATAATAGTAATAGTAGTAGTTGTAGTAGTAGTATATTCATTGTTCTAGTAAACATTTGAAAGCACTTTTTATGTGCTATGTATACTAAGTAATTTAATTATATCAATAAACATTTGGGTGGGCACTGTTAATAATTCATGTTTTCCAGGTAGGAAAGTAAGACACAAATAGATAACTTGTCTAAGTTCACAAAGCAGGTGAAAGGCTAAGGCAGGCTTTGATCCTGGGCTAGAGAGCCCATGACCCTGGCCACATGTGCTATGCTTCTTCTTACCATGTAAGGATGTCCTATTTAGTAGATACTTGGTGGAACTTGGGTCCCATAAGATGTATTTTGTAAAAGCTTTTTCTGTGATTCTAATGTTGACTCCTAGTTAATAACTAGTGCTTTGCAATCCAAAGAAAGGATGTCATAGGAAGAGAAACCACTGCTGCATGATTCATTTTAAAATTCAGTATTATTATTATAAATGTTATCCTTATTAAATTTAAGTGGTTATATGAGTAGTTTAGTTATTGATACTCTTCTTTCAACCTCTCTGTATGTTTGAAATTTTTCATATAAAATTTTAGGAAAAACTTCAAAAGTAAACTTCAGCCCTAACTGGTTTGGCTCAGTGGCTAGAGCGTCAGCCTGTGGACTCAAGGGTCCCAGGTTCAATTCCAGTCAAGGGCATGTACCTTGGTTGCGGGCACATCCCCGGTGGGGGGTGTGCAGGAGGCAGCTGATTGATGTTTCTCTCTCATCGATGTTTCTGACTCTCTCTCCCTCTCACTTCCTCTCTGTAAAAAATCAATAAAATATATAAAAAAAGTAAACTTTAAAAATGACAAAAATTAAGTATATGTATAAAAAGTATTTACCATATTTTATTGACTTCAAGATACCATTGGATTTTAAGACATATCACTATGAAAGAAAAATTACCACCAATTAATTGTTGACATGTCATTGATTGTAAGGTGATTCTGGATTCAGAAATGTTAAAATGTGGAATGATATTCAACTTGTGACTGATGAAAAATGGTATATTAAAGACAAGGCTTTGCAATTTTAACTGTCTGAGTGGTACATACAGATGAGCAACTACTTTAGAAGTTAATAAAAATTAGTTATAGAGATAAGTTTTGGAAAGACTGAACTTCTTGAAAGTTATCTAGATTCTGACTATAGAAAAGTATAGAGGATTAAGCTTTGTGGGTGATGGAACATGAGGAAGGGTTTGGAGTTAATAATAGGGATAGCTTTTAGTAGAAATAGTATAGATATGAGTAGACGGTAATGTTGAAGAACTGAATGCAAGCTTAGATAAATACAAAGGTGAATCTAGATTGGGCAATGATTTTCAGGTTTTTCTTTGCTTTTGTAAGGCTAATTATTCTAAATCTTTCATTTTCTAATAATGAATTTGGGATTTTTATAAATCGTGTAAATCAGGTAGAGTTAAGAGTTCATATGGTAAATGAAGATCAAGGGTGATAAGGTCAACAAAATGGATGGAAATAAGAGATGATGTAAATGTAGCGATAAAGACTTAGGTGTCAAGGCAAGATTGTTCTCAGTAACAAAAAAGCTATTAGGTGGGAGTTTAGTAAAAGAACAGGATTTGATGGTCAAGTTGCTCTCTACAGGAACTCTGATACAATGAGATAATAGTATCAGCTTTCATATGGCAGGGAATTTATAAAGAAGGTCCATTCTATAATATCGAAGTATAAAAAATGGTTTATTCTATTTCTTTCTAGAAGAAACCTGCCAAGTTGATGAAAAAATTGAGAGGCAGAACCAGGATGATGAAGATAAACGTTTGTTGATGCAAGTTGGGTTCCCTGACAAGAAAACAATTACCAACAAGAGTGATCATGACTATACTGAATTTGGAAACACACTTTATATGAGTACAAACCTTGTTGCTTCAATACAAAGACCCCATAAACATGAGTCATTTGGAAATAATATGTTAGATAATTTAGACTTATTTAGTAGAAGCTTTGTAGGAAAGAGACATGATAATGGAAGTACAAAATTATTATTCCATACTGAATATGAGAAAACAACTCCTGGAGTGAAAACTTATGGATATAAAGAGTGTGGGAAGACCCTCAGGCGAAAGAAAGGTCTTAGTCTACATCAGAGAATTAAAAATGGAGAGAAACCCTTTGAGTGTAGTGCATGTAGGAAAACCTTCAGCAAGAAGTCACACCTCATTGTGCATTGGAGAACTCATACGGGAGAGAAACCCTTTGGATGTACTGAATGTGGAAAAGCCTTTAGTCAAAAATCTCAGCTCATCATACACCTGAGAACTCATACAGGAGAGCGACCCTTTGAGTGTCCAGAATGTGGAAAAGCCTTCAGAGAAAAGTCAACTGTCATCATACATTATAGGACTCATACAGGAGAGAAACCCTATGAATGTAATGAATGTGGAAAAGCCTTCACTCAAAAGTCAAATCTCATTGTCCACCAGAAAACCCACACAGGAGAGAAAACTTACGAATGCACTAAATGTGGGGAATCTTTCATACAGAAGCTTGATCTAATTATACACCATAGTACCCATACAGGAAAGAAACCCCATGAATGTAATGAGTGTAAGAAAACTTTCAGTGATAAGTCAACTCTTATTATACATCAAAGAACTCATACGGGAGAGAAACCTCATAAATGTACTGAATGTGGGAAGTCTTTCAATGAGAAGTCAACTCTCATTGTGCATCAGAGAACTCATACAGGAGAGAAACCTTATGAATGTGATGTGTGTGGGAAAACCTTCACCCAGAAGTCAAACCTTGGCGTACATCAAAGAACCCATTCAGGAGAGAAACCCTTTGAATGTAATGAATGTGAGAAAGCATTCTCCCAGAAATCCTATCTCATGCTACACCAGAGAGGTCATACAGGAGAGAAGCCATATGAATGTAATGAATGTGAAAAAGCATTTTCTCAGAAATCATATCTCATTATACATCAAAGAACTCATACAGAAGAAAAACCCTATAAGTGTAATGAATGTGGCAAAGCCTTCAGAGAAAAGTCAAAGCTTATTATACATCAGAGAATTCACACAGGAGAGAAACCCTATGAATGTCCTGTATGTTGGAAAGCTTTTAGCCAGAAGTCACAGCTCATAATACATCAGCGAACACACACAGGAGAGAAACCCTATGCATGCACTGAGTGTGGCAAAGCCTTTAGAGAAAAATCAACATTCACTGTACACCAAAGAACTCACACTGGAGAGAAACCCTATAAGTGTACAGAATGTGGGAAAGCCTTTACCCAAAAATCAAACCTTATTGTACATCAGAGAACACATACAGAAAAGAAAGTCCATGGGAAAGGCCACAGCCGGAAGTCAAAGCTCATTACACATTAGAAAATAAATCAGTAGTGTTTGTTATGTTCCCTGAAGAAACGGTTTGTTAGTTAACGTTTTTTTAAGTATGTTCTGACTTCTGGTTTAAATATAGGGATAAAGTCAGCCTTTTTTTTTTTTTTTCATCTCAGTCTTTACCCAAAAGCTACAGGGAGGCAAAGAAACAGAAGTGTAATCTCTGTATCTGACAAAATTAGGAGATATCTAAAATCCCAATGAGAGGGTTGCCATGGGCAGATATGGGAGATCTCTGAGGACAGAGGATGCTCAAGGATGCAGATGTGACACAGTACTGGTAAGGACACTTAGCAGAGGTTCATATACAAGCAAACAGGAGTAACCCAGAGCATGGGTAGGTGGGAGGTCGGATGTTTCCATTTGGCATCTGAGGAGAGATAGGCAGGGGCCTTGACAAGGAATTGCTCAGACAAGTCATACTTAGCAGAAGCTAGTCTGTACTAATCAGAGGAGCAATTGGTGGGGGCTGGGGCAAGCGAAGGCAGTGTTTCTTGTGACGAACCCTACAGCTTCCTCTATTTACTGACTCCAGAGAAGCCAAGTCTGAAAGAACTATCAAATGGAAAAAAATCCCAGTTGCAAGAGAACCTCTGATCTGCCTGAAATGTGGCCCTGGTTTCTTTTGCCACATGAACCTCCAGTAAACACCATGTCCAGAAAAAACTCTTATTTAAAGAGGAATGATTCCAAAGTAACCAAAACCACAAATGTACATGGCTTTTCCAGCAATCCCACTTCTAGGAATGTATATACTCATGCATATACTAGTACAAAATGATGAAGACACAGAGGTATTCACTGATGCACTGTTGTGAAAACAAAAGGTTGGAAGCTGTAGATACGACAACACCAGGGCTCTGGTTCCTGAAATGCTGGTATGTTGATTCAGCAAACTCCTAGGTAGAAAAAAATCAATAAAATATATAAAGAGAACTTGGACACCATTTATGAAGTGATGTGGGATGCTCTCCAACGTACATTATTTGGTGGAAAAAGCAAAGTGCAGAATAGTGAGTATAATGTGCTACCATTTATATATAAAAAGGAGAACATATGCTAAGTATTGAGTGTATATGGATAAACTGTCTCTGGAAAGATAACACAAGAAGCTGGTACCCATGATTACCTCTAGGAAAGAGAAGGGGAAGTGGGTAGCTGTGGGGATGGAATTGTTAGGGAGACAACAGTATATCCTTTCATAACTTTTGAAAATTGTACTGTGTGGAAGTACTACTTTTTCACTCAATAAATAAAACTTTAAAAAAGCATAGTTTGTTCTATTACTATTATAATGAAGTCAGATTCTAGATACAGGATTTCGTAAGATTTAATAGAGATATGGTCATGGTGAAGTTTTAATTTTTTAGAGTGAATAAATTGAATAATCAGAACAATAGATGTCCAATCGGAAGTGCAAATAATGTGATTCTCAGATCAGCTGGGACCACACTCTGTAAACCTAAACTAATTGAGACTGGTACACATTTCTTATTTAGTATACATAGTGACATCTGTGAAAGTATCCTGTACTAAAGACTGTCAATCGGCTTTCCACATCTTAACAAAATGATTTGAATTACTTCGTGTGTGTGTGTGTGCGCACACACACTTTTAACAAGAGATATAAAACATAAATCTACAGAGAAGTTGAGTGCTCGCCCCTCAGGTCACACTACTGCTAGTGACTGAATTTTCCAAGGTGAGGGACAGATTGAGAGCCATGGTCTGAATGGGCATGGCCAAAGACTGTGTAATAGCACATCTGCTCCAGAATAAGAAGTCCTACTTTGTGCATGACAGTCTTTGTGGCCCTGATGCTTCCGAGGTGGAATTGGGCAACCCAAGCTATCTAAAACCGGGGCCTGGTCAGTGTTTGGATTTAACAAAACAGGTCGGACCTGAGACCCTGCCTGTGCCCTCCTAAGCTTTGTTTATTCCCTAAATTATTCTGTAAGAAAATAAGCCGTGGGTTCACTTTTTTATGAGCGATGTTAAGTCAGACATGTCATACAGGGTGAGGCAAAAGTAGGTTTATAGTTGTTTATATGGAAAATACAATAATTAATAATACAAGGATAAATTGGTTTGTGTACTCACAACGGTAAACCTACTTTTGCCCCACACTATTTAGTGCCTTTCCAGGGAGAAGAAAGTTTGGGGGGGAAATGTGGAGCTAACTTCCTTGCTCCTTGTGCAATCTGCTGAGAGAATGCCTAAGGGCACTAGAAATGAAACATTTCCTTTTCCTGCTGATAAAGAATATTCCTGGGGTTTCAGGGCCATCAAAGATCATCCTGAAGTGGGATGGGGCAAGTCAGATCTTGCCATTTAAGGTTAATCTTGGACTCCTGCTTCCTGGGACACAGATAAGACAAACAGCCCAGTTTAAAAACAGGCAAAATATTTGAAAACATACTTCAATCAAGATGATATACAGATAGCAAATAAGCACAAGAAACTCAACAGCATTAGTTCTTAGGAAAGTATAAATTGAAACCACAGTGGGATACCACTTCACTCTTACTGAAATGGCTAAAATTACAAGGGCAAAGAAATGAAGCGAGTGGACACTTACATACTGCTGGTGGGAATGTAAAAGGGCACATCACTTTCAAAAAACAGTTTGGTAGTTTCTTACATATTTAAATATATACTCATGCCCTTACCAGTTTGGCTCAGTGGATAGAGCGTCGGCCTGCGGACTGAAGGGTCCCAGGTTCGATTCCGGTCAAGGGCATGTGCCTTGGTTGCGGGCACATCCCCAGTAGGGGGTGTGCAGGAGGCAGCTGATCGATGTTTCTCTCATTGATGTTTCTAACTCTATCCCTCTCCCTTCCTCTCTGTAAAAATCAATAAAAAATATATTTAAAAAATAAATATATACTCACCATATGACCAAACCATTCATTCCCAGGTATTTACATAGGAGAAATGAAACAATGTCCACACAAAGACTTGTATACAAATGTTCATATCAGTTTTATTTGTAACAGCCAAAAACTAGGAACAATATAGATTTTTATCAACACATGAATGGATAAACAAATTTGGTATATATATGCAATGAAATACCACCTAGCAATAAAAAGGAATATAAGTACATGTAACATCACAAAATAATTATGCTGAATGAAAGAAGGAAAAAACTACCCACCAAGAATGTCTATGGTATAATTCCATTTACATAAAATTGCAGAAAATGCAAACTAATCTATAACACAAAACAGATCAGTGGTTGCCTATGGATGGGGGAAGGGTATGGGGAGGGAGGTTGGATAACAAAGGGGCATAAGGAAACTTATTCTTTACATTTTAATTTTTTCCTATGCATACATTTTTTATGTTCGTTTTTTTGCTGTAGTGTTTCCACCCCTTTTTACTGAATTTAATGGGATGACACTGGTTAACAAAGTTTTATAGGTTTCAAGTGTACGATTCTACAACACACCATCTGTACACTTATTGTGTTCACCACCCCAAATCAAGTCCATCACTATTTGTCCTCCCCATACCCTCCTCCACCTCCCTGTCCACCTCCCCCCACCCCCAGGGAAATCACTGCACTGTTGTCCTGGTCCATGAGTTTTTTTCTTTTTTCTTATTTTCTCAATCCCTCCACCTACCCCACCCTCACAGCTGTCAGTCTGCTTTCTATCTATGGCTCTGTTCCAATAAAACTTTATTGTATTGAAATGTGAATTTCATATAATTTTTTACATGTCATGAAATATTACTCTTCATTTATCAACCATTTAAAAATGTAAAAACTGTCCAGCCCTCATGGATCAGTGGTTGAGCATCGATCTATGAACCAGGAGGTCATGGTTCAATTCCAGCTCAGGGCACATGCCTGGGCTGTGGTCTTGATCTCTGGTTGTGGACGTGCAGGTGGCAGCCAATCAGTGATTCTCTCTCATCATTGATGTTTCTATTTCTCCCTCTCCCTTCATCTCTGAAATCAATAAAAATATTTTTTAAAAGAATGATATGAAACAAATATTGAGTAGTATTAAATGGATGTAGAAGGTGACAAAGGCATATTACATATACATAATTGATGTTCCTGAAGAGGAAAATAAATAGATCATAAAAAAGTTAAGCAAAAGAAAACTTCCCTGAAATAAAAGGCTTGAATCATGATTGGAACAGCTTACTGTAACCCAGGTAAAATCAACTTAACAAAAATAAAGACCAAGGCATATGCTTTTTAGAGATCCCTAACTTTAAGCATAAAGAAAGAATCATGTGGCAGAAAGGTACAAGAAAAAAAGACAGCAGTTTAGTCTAAGACTTCTCAGTAGCATCACTCAATTTTAGAAGAGAAACATTTACCTAGTTCTCAGGAAAAGAAAGTATAACATTAACAATCAGGGTTCAATTAAGTGGATTCACTGTATTATGGAATAAGGAATTTTTACATGAATTAAACCATACACAAATGTGGGAGTTGGGAGAAACACTGGCATGGAGTAAGTCAGAGTTTGCAGGAAACTCTTAGAAGCCAGGCACATCCCGTTGCTGATGTGAGATTATTAATGGGGAGCTGATGGAGAAGTCTAAGAAAAGCCTTTGCATTTGTGGGTCTGCAGCCAAGCATCTGGTAGTAGGCCTGGGCCACTGTTGGTCAGCAGGCTGTGAGATGCAAGGAAGGGCTGAATATAGAGTGGAAGAGAGTGAGGAAGAATTAAAACCTTCTAGGTACCCCTGTATATGTACCCCTGAATCTAATCTCAAACTTTTAGAGTAATGGTGTTTGCTCCTTCACTTTGACCTCTCAAATCTCTTGCAATTTCTACTTTTGGCCAACTCTAACCTGGAGTCAAACAGGATTCTTGAAAACACATTTTCAATAGAGCAATACAGCCCAATGACCTAATATTTTTTTCTATCAGAAAAGTTTGATGGTGAAGTAACTACCTGAGCTCAGAAATCCCTTCAAGTTTGCTCTTGTTTTCTTTAGTTAAATTCACTTAAAAATTTTCTTCAAAGTCAACATTGACCTCCTTGTCACAAAATCCAAGAACCCATTTTCCATCCTCATATAAATGAACCTTGCTGCTCCTTCCCATTGTCCTCTATAAATAAATTCTTGACCTAGTCCTCAAATGTTGGTAGCACAAGTATTGGTACTAGGCCTGCTTTTCCTGTTATTCAAAACATTTTCTTTAGGTAGTTGGATGAGATTGAGATACCACAAAGGTCTCAAATCCTGCCCAAGTACAGAGAGTTGTAGAGGGACCTAGGCAGCCTCAGGAAGTGGGATGTATCTAATATTCATCAAGAACTTCTTTCCATATTTAGTTCTAAACTTTATACAGATAAATGTATTAACTTATTATATGGGTTGAATTATGTCCACCCCACCCCCAAAGATATCGAAATCCTAACCCCCAGTACCTCAGAATATGACCTTATTTGGAAATAAAATCTTTGCAGAAGCAATCAAATTAAAATATGGCCATTAGGATGGGCCTAATCTGGTGTGACTGGCATCCTTATAAAAAGGGGGGAATCGGACACAGACAGACACAGAGAGGGAACACGATGTGAAGACACATAGGGAGAAAATGACCATGTACCATGTGACTGGAGTAATGTATCTACAAGCCAAGGAATGCCTGAGGCTACTGAAAACTTGAAGAGATGCAGGGAACAGTTCCTGACACCTTGATTTCAGACTTCTGGCCTCCCGAACTGTGAGACAATAAATTCCTGTTTTTTTTAAAACTACCTAGTTTGTGGTACTCTGTCAAGAGACAAAGCAATCAACAGAGGTGACACAGTTGTTGGAATTACCAAACAGGAAATCCTACCTAATAATGGACAAATATGCAAATTGACCATACCTCCGACACACCCACAAGCCATGCCCACAAGCCACACCCACCATCCAATCAGAGCGAGCATGCAAATTAACCCAACCAAGATGGTTACAGCCACAGAGAGCAAGGTTTCCTAGGTAACAGAGGAAGCCAAGTTTTCCGCCTGCCCTTGCCAGGCCTAAGCCTCCACTCAAGCTACAAAGTTTCAATTATAGAAGGTAAACAAATTCAAACAAATGGTGGCAGAATGGAGCTTGAGAGAGCAGGCCAGGGTTGCTGGCGGCAACAGGGGAAGCAAAGCTTTCCGCACACCCTGGCCGGACCCACCTGCTTAAGGCAACAAAGTTTCAATTATAACCCCAACACAAATGGCTGCCAGCCTCGGAGGGAGCCCCTGGCTTGGCTCCGCTCCAGGCTACAAAGTTTCAATTGTAGAAGGAAAATAAATTCCAGATACCAGGGCCTCCGCTTGCGTTGCCAGGGGGCGTGGCCAGCCTGCAAACCACCACAGGCCCCTTGCTCAGGCCGCCCCACGCCCCAAGGGAACCCACACCTGATCCGGGACACCCTTCAGGGCAAACCAGCTGGCCCCCATCCCTGTACCAGGCCTCTATCCTATCTAATAAAAGAGTAATATGCAGATTGATCATCACTGCAACACACAATATAGCTGCCCTCATGTGGTCAAAGATCCTGCCCCCATGTGGACACAAGATGGCCACCACAAGATGGCCAGCAGGAGAGGGCAGTTAGGGGTGACCAGGCTGGCAGAGGAGGGAAGTTGGGGGCAAACAGGCTGGCAGCAGAGTGGTTAGGGGGTGATCAGGCTGGCAGGCAGAAGCGGTTAGGGGCAATCAGGAAGGCAGGCAGGCAAGCAGTTGGGAGCCAGCAGTCCTGGATTGTGAGAGGGATCCCATATTGGAGAGGGTATAGGCTGGGCTGAGGGACAACCCCCCTCCGTGCACGGATTTCATGCACTGGGCCTCTAGTTTAAAATAATGATGATTTAATATGTTAAAGAAAATAGTGGAAAATGTGAACAACAGACATGGACAGATGGGGAATTTCAGCAGATAACATAACTGAGATGAAGAATGCCTTCAATGGGCTCATCCAGTAGACTTAACAGAGCCAGGACAGGGGTTAAAATCAGTGAACTTGATGATAGGTTAATAGAAATTATCCCAACTAAAACACAAAGAGAAATAAAGATTACAAGGGGGCATAGATGTAGGGGTGCAAGAAATATGTAGTATTTTTCTAGCTAACATAGTCTATTTTCTGGTCAAAAATACTTTTATTTACATTCCATACCATGCACCAATATGTTCACCCCATTCCAATACCTCCAAGTGCCTCATCCCAAATTGTAGCACCATGTTCAAATCCAGGACCTCAAGTCTTCTGTATCAGGTTCAGATGTGGCTGAGGCTCTTTGAATGCAGCTTCTTAGTTCCTTGATCTAGAGACCTGTGAGCTAAATAACAAGTTATATGAACAACCCCCCTCCCCAATACACACACACACACACACACACACACACACACAACTATAATGGTGACATAGGCACAGAATTAACTGCAATACATACTTCAATTCAAAAGGGGGGGGGGAAGAAGAGGCACATATCTATCACTGTTCCATAACAATTCTTGAAATCCCACAGAACAAATATTTTCAGGTCTTCCTGCTTCAGGGGCAGATTTTTTTTTTTAATTAGGTCACAGTTCACCTGGGAATGGCTCCCCAGTCCATTTTAATATATTGTTCTTGGGTCTTCTCTCTGAGACCTCCTTCTTTTCCCATTAGAAATGGCCCATGTTTGCAGCTGAGTAACTTTCTCAGCTTCATTTCTATTCATAGAAGTTAGAGAGGAGAGTCCAGGAGCCACTTTTCATTCTGGATTGTTTCAGTCCCTTTAAGTCCAGCTTGGAGGCAGTTTCACTAAGAAAACTCTTTAAAAACTTTAAATGTTTTCTATGAATCTGGTTTGTATTTACTCTATGCCTCAATTGCCACATTGAAAATGCTTTTTAAGACAGGCTCCTCTCTACTTTGAGCAACATGTCAGGCTACTGGGAATGATGTCATGAAGTTTACAGAAGCCATTTAGCTTAGCTTAGAGCAATGGTTCTCAACCTTTATAATGCTGTGACCCTTTAATACAGCTCCTCATGTTGTGGTGACCCCCAACCATAACATTATTTTCGTTGCTACTTCATAACTGTAATTTTGCTACTGTTATGAATCATAATGTAAATATCTGTGTTTTCCAATGGACTTAGGTGACCCTGCTAGCGGTTCTCAATCTGTGGGTCGCAACCCACAGGTTGAGAACCGCTGCTATAGAGCCTAAGACCATCGGAAAACACAGATATTTACATTACGATTAATAATGATTAATTAATAATGATTAATTAATAAAAACACAGATATTTACATTACAATTCATAACAGTAGCAAAATTACAGTTATGAAGTAGCAACGAAAATAATGTTATGGTTGGGGGGTCACCACAACATGAGGAACCGTATTAAAGGGTCGCGGCATTAGAAAGGTTGAGAACCACTGGCTTAGAGGGTCTCCCAAATACCAGCTTAAATGTTTCATACATTTTTACAAAGGGTCTTACATCCACACTCATGACTTGATCTCTACCCTGAGGCCATTTTCACTTTGAAAGTATTTTTGGAGACTGGAGATGTGAAAGTTATTTTCTAACCCAGCAAGTAGCAGGGTTTTTTGTTTTTTTTTTCTTCTTCTGAATTCTGCTTGTAAATGGAATAGTCATTCTCTTATTGTACCTTATTACATGAGCTCACAAAAATAAATGAATACTTCCAAGATTCTGTTGGAAATCTACTTAGGCCAGATCCACAAGTTCATTTGATACATTCTCTATTTTCCTACAGAGCATGGTGACTGTTTTGCTTTTTCCTTACTAAATAACACAGGACGCCACCTTTTCCAGACTTTCTTAACAGGTTTCCTCATTGTTTTTTCAGTTTCCACCTGCTGCCCAGGTCCAGTCAATGCCACATGCCTTGTGTTTTGGTACAATACTCCCCCTCCATCATACACTTTTAAGTATTAGCATTTGCTGTGCAACAAAGTACCCTAAAACTTAGCAGTTTAAGACAATAATTATTTCATTTATCTCACAGTTCTCCATGTTGGCTGGGATAACTGGTATGGCTCTTCTTATATGGACTGGATTGGTTGGGGTTGGAGATCAAGGAAGGCCATACTCCCATGTCTGGTAGTTGACCTAAAGGGCCTCGGCGAGGCTGGCTCATCTCTGCTCCATCTGGTTTCTCATCCCCCAGTACAGTAATCTGAGCTTCTTCATATGAAGGTCTTAGAATTCCAAAGAGTAGCAAGAGAGTAAACCTCAAGGCAAGCTTTTTCACACTTCTTCAGCCATTTCTTGAATCTCTTCACTAATGTACAGTGGCCAAAACAAGTCACATGGCCAAGTTAAGAGGCAAGGAGTAGAAAGAGAGCTCTACTTCTTAGTAAGAGAAAAAACAGAGGAGCATGCAAAAAAAAAAAAAAAAAAAAGACAGGAGAGACCTGTGGCGTTTTTGCATTGTTCCACAGTGAAAAAGGATAAAAACACAATGTCATGGAAACCATTATGAATGATAGGATTACATTTATGTGTTCATGTAAAATTGTATCTTCAGATATAATTACATAAAATCACAATGACCATAAAACTGTGAATTCATGTGAGAGAAAAATTCAATAGAAGACATATTTGATAGACACAATTATGTTAAATTAAAAAAATGAACTTCAATTATTCCTCCTGCTGTGCAATGTTTTCTGCCACAAACAACCTACAGAACTGAGAGTAGGTCTACACATCAAATATGTTATTTTGTTGTCCTACTTTTCATTTTGTTGTCACTTTTAACTGCTTAATATAACAGTAAACATGACTGACATTTACATAATTTTACACACTCCATCTGTAAAGAATTTGGTAACAATTTGCCTTATAATGCTTTCTTTACAATAGGAAGGCTTTTTTCCTAATGTATCAAACTGACATCATTTTTCCTAGTATGAATTCTATTATACCGGGTGTATAATAGAATTACACTCATTTCTGTAGATACATTTAAATTCTGAAAATTAACTGTATGTTAATAAACACTGATTATATCTCAAAGTGTGTATACATTTTTTGGGACACCCTGTATTTTGTGAAGCTGTGCAAATATGAAAATTCACCTTCATTCAATGCATTCTAAGAGGATATCGTCTAAATAATTTTTTTCACCTCAAGTGAGAGAGCCTGACAAATACTTTTTACTATGCCATATATTCATATAGGGTCTTGGATGAATTTTATAATATACCCTTATGCCTGACTTCTCTGATAAGGCTTTCTCATTTTTAAGAGACAGGGTTACTTTCATGTATGAATATTGCGATGCATACTCAACACTGATTTCTGAGTAAAGCCCTTTCCACAGTCACTGCATTTATAGGGTTTCTCTCCAGTATGAATTGTCTGGTGTTTGTTGAAATTTGACCTGTCAGTGAAGGCTTTCCCACATTCTGCACATATATATGGTTTTTCTCCTGTGTGAATTCGTTGATGTACTTTGAGATGTGGTTTCTTGGAGAAGGATTTATCACAGTCAGGACATTTATAAGGCTTCTCTGTAGTATGAATTCTCTGATGTGTAATTAATTCTGACTTCTGGAAAAAAGCCCTCCCACAATGAGCACAAACATAGGGTTTCTCCCCAGTATGAATTGTCTGGTGCTTATTGAAATTTGACCTGTCGGTGAAGGCTTTACCACATTCAGCACATATATAAGACTTCTCTCCAGTATGAGATTTCTGGTGAGTATTGAGATTTGACCTGTTGGTAAAGGCCTTCCCACACTCAGTGCATATATAGGGTTTCTCTCCTGTATGAATTCGTGTATGCATCTGGAGTTGTGACTTAGAAGGGAAAGATTTCTCACAGTCACTGCATTCATAAGGCTTCTCTCCAGTGTGAATTCTTTGATGTGCAATCAAGTGTGCCTTTTGGATGAAGGCCTGCCCACATGCAGTACATATATAGGATCTCTCTCCTGTATGAATTCTCTGATGCATCCTGAGTGTCGATTTTTGGGTAAAGGCTTTCCCACACTCGCTGCATTTGTGGTGTCTCTCTCCAGTATGAATTTTCTGATGTACACTGAGAGCCGAGTTCAGTGAGAAGCCTTTCCCACATTCACTGCATTCATAGAGTTTCTCTCCAGTATGGGTTGTCTGGTGCCTAAGTAGAGATGACACCTGGAAAAATGATTTTCCACATTCACTGCACGTATAGGGTTTTTCTCTAGTATGAGTTTTCTCATGCATAATTAATTCTGAATTCTGGATGAAAGCCTTCCCACATTCAGTACATACATACAGTTTTTCATTTCTATGAACTCTCAAATATATACTGAGTAATGGCTTTTGTGTAAAAACATTTACACATTTGCAAAGTTCATGAGGTTTTTCCATAGTATGAATTCTCTGAGATGCAAAGAGGTGTGACTTCTGAGTGAATATCTTCCTAAATTCAGTACACATATTTGCTTTTTCCCCAACAGGAAACTTCAGATTGTGACTGAGTGCTTGTTTGAGGTTGAGGACTTTTCCACACTGATTACATTCACAAAATTTCACTCCTGTATGCATATTTTCATGGTTAGTAAAAGAACCCTGGGTGAAATTTTGACTGTGTCTAATAATTTTATCAAAGTTCTTTGTTGCTTTGTTTTTAGAATGAATATATAAATCTAAATTATGCTTAAAACCCTTTTCAAATGAGTCACATTTATGGGGTCTTTTCTGTGAGGTAATAATATGATTTGGGCTTGGATGAACAAGTTTTCTGCTGTCTTTATGTTCATAATGCCACTCCGTATTCATTATTTTCTTATTTACGAATGTAGCATGACTCACAGGTTTGTTTGGTGTTTCCTGATATCTTTTTATCTGTTCAGCATCTTGCCAGAGTTCTAAAATGGAATACAATGAATCATCTCTTATATCTTCACCCTCCATTTCACTATGAAAGGAAGCTTTCCCAGAAATTCTTTTTTGTGAAGTCTTAATCCCAAACTTCCCATCTAAAAAGAGAGAAAAAAAAAGTGAAATCGACACAAATAGATAGCAGAAGATTAAAAGATGCTTATAAGCTAATCCAAATTGAATACAGGGAAACCAGCGAATCCAATGACAACAATGAAAATAATCACAGGAAATACATATATAGCACTTATTATGTGTCAAGTTCTTGCACGACACTTACGATATTCCAGGCATTGTTAAGATATAAATATGAACTCATTTAATCCTTTCCAAAGTTCTATTTTCTATTATTATTTATCTATTGTAGATAAGGAAAGTAAAGCTCAGAATGGTTTTATACATATAATTTGTCCTAAAACATGGTTATAGCTCAATTTGGGTAGGAGGCTTGAACATCAAATGGGGTGGACTAAAGATTAAAAAGACAAGGATTTTCAGGAAAAATATTGATGGAGAGCCTAGGCTGGGAGGGGGTGACTCAGAGTCTAAGTCCTCATTAGCTTTAGATTCTAAATCCTCACTGATCTTCTTGTTTCTTGCTATTAGCAACAATAGCAAATTCATGTGATAAAAAAAAAATTTCACTTGCTAAGGGAGTATATCCTAAAAGTTCTCATCACAAGGACAAGAACATTTTTTTTATACTTATATGATATAGGTGTTAACTAAATTTATTGTGGTAATCATTTCACAATGTATGTAAGTCAAGTCATTATGCCTCTAGGAAAATTATTGTGGCGATAGCCATCTGACCTATACAAACAATAAATGGATGTCTATACTCCAACTCTCCATCACGTGTAATTGTTTTCTATTAAACACAACTCCTGAGAAACCAAGATGGCGGCATAGGTAAACACCTACACTGCAGCCTCGCACAACAATTTCAAAAATACAACTAAAAGACAAAACGGACATCATCCAGAACCACAGGAAAGCTGGCTGACTGGAAATCCTACAACTAGAAGGAAAGAGAAAACCATAAGGAAAATCAGAGGAGCTGTAAACGCCTGAGGTACGGAGACACGGGCGTGCGCGTGTGGAGAGGATGGGCGGCTGAGTGCCTGGCTGGCGTTCTCTAGCGGGAAGGAGATAAAAGCTCTGGACTGCGCTGAACCCCAGCTCCGACTGCACTGAACCCCAGTACTGGGTGAGACCCTGGGGACCCAGGCTCATACTGGGGGAATCTGGGCTGTAAGGTGGAAACTCAGGGGAGCGGCAAAAGGCAGAGCTCTGGAGGCGCGCATATGGATTCGCGCAGAGGACGGACTGTTGAGTGTGCCGCAGCGGGAAGGAGACAAAAGCTCCGGACTGCGCTAAACCCCAGTTCCAACTGCACTGAACCTCAGTTCCGGGCAAGAATCTGGGAATCCAGATTCATTGGGGGGGGAGACTAGACTCTTTGGCAGCGGGCGAAACTCGAGGGCGCCTTTCTCTCAGAGGTGCTGAGACCCAGGAACCTCATAGGGCGGGGCCGATGGGAAGCCAAGGCTGTAGGCTCCACCCTGAAGCTCCACCCTGAAACTCCGCCCCATCCAAGGTGAGCACAGAGGCTTTTGCAATTTTTCAAGTCTAGTCGAATAAGGCTGTCTCCCGACATAGACACAGCTGATCCTCACAGCCAAATGGCCTGGAGGTCAACTCCTCCCACTGATACCAACAATAATCAAGACTTAACTACAACAAGGCTGTACACACAATCCACAAAGGAGGGCACCAAGAGTGTCCACCTCAGGTAACTGGGGAGGCCAAGCCACTGGCCCATATAGGACAAATAGCACACAAAGCTACCCTACCAACTCAGGGAAGCAGCGAAAATGGGGAGACAAAGAAACAGATCACAAACCAAAGAAATGGAGGAAAACAAATGACTGGACAGAGTTCAAAACCACGGTTATAAGGTTTTTCAAGAATTTCCTAGAAAAGGCCGATAAATTTAGCGAGACCCTCGAGGATATGCAAGAGACCCTCGAGGACATGGAAAAGGACCAACTAGAAATTAAACATACACTGACTGAAATTAAAAATATTATACAGACACCCAACAGCAAACTAGAGGAACGCAAGAACCAAGTCAAAGATTTGAAATACAAAGAAGCAAAAATCACTCGACTGGAAAAGCTAAAAGAAAAAAGAATCCAAAAATATGAAGATAGTGTAAGGAGCCTCTGGGACAACTTCAAGCGTACCAACATCAGAATTATGGGGGTGCCAGAAGAAGAGAGAGAGAAAGATATTGAAAACCTATTTGAAGAAATAATGACTGAAAACTTCCCCCACCTGGTGAAAGAAATAGACTTACAAGTCCAGGAAGCGCACAGAACCCCAAACAAAAGGAATCCAAAGAGGACCACACCAAGACACATCATAATTAAAATGCCAAGAGCAAAAGACAAAGAGAGAATATTAAAAGCAGCAAGAGAAAAACAGTTAGTTACCTACAAGGGAGCACCCATATGATTGTCAGCTGATTTCTCAACAGAAATTATGCAGGCCAGATGGGAGTGGCAAGAAATAATCAAAGTGATGAATAGCAAGAACCTACAACCAAGAGTACTCTACCCAGCCAAGCTGACATTCAGAATTGAAGGGCAGCTAAAGAGCTTCACAGATAAGAAAAAGCTAAAGGAGTTCATCACAGCTAAACCAGAATTATATGAAATGCTGAAAGGTATTCTCTAAGAAGAGGAAGAAGAAGAAAAAGGTAAAGATAAAAATTATGAACAACAAATACATATCTATCAACAAGTGAATCTAAAAACCAAGTGAATTAAAAATCTGATGAACAGAATAAACTGGTGAATATAATAGAATCAGGGGCATAGAAAGGGAGTGGATTGACAACTCTCAGGGGTAAAAGGGTGTGAGGGGTGAGGGAAGAGACTGGACAAAAATTGTACACCTATGGATGAGGACAGTGTGGGGGAGGTAAGGGAAGAGGGTGGGATGGGAACCAGGTTGAGGGGAGCTATGGGGGAAAAAAAGAGGAACAACTGTAATAATCTGAACAATAAAGATTTATTAAATTTTAAAAAACAAACAAAAAAACAATAAGAAGTGAGATGGTAGGATAGGGGATTTGTGGATGGTGATGAAGGCTTGAAGTTATTATTTGCAAGAAATGGGGATAGTGGAGAGAGAGTATATATATATATATATATATATATATATGCATGCATTCAAGCCAATTAAAAAAGTCAGACTGTCACATTGTTGAGGGTCCAGGTAGGGTGTGAAACCATTAATTTGTGGTTTCTCATTCCAGACAGTTGTGTGATATTCTCTGGAATATAGTTGTAATGATCATAACAATAGCAAGCCTTTAATAAACATTTAATAGAAGCCAGGCACTGTGCAAAGTAATCTAGATGTATTATCTCATGTAATCCTCTCAACCTATAACAGTAGGGTTTATTTTTATTTTATAGCTGAGAAAATTGAGGCCCAGAATTTAATAATGTACCCAAAGTCACACAGCATAGGTGTTCACTAAATAGTTGCTATTCAGGAGACAGGAGAGGGGATGGAATACTGGATGAAAGAACAGATGTGGTAAGAGTCTAGCCATGTTAGATTGAGAAGGAAATGAAACCAAGAAGAGACTGATAGAATGAAGAATAGGTGTGCTCAAGGAAATAAGTGTTTTAGAATTGAAGGTTTGAGAGACCTGGCAAGATGAGAGGTGTGGTTCAAGAGTCATCATATCAGAAGTAGAGCAATTCTGTGTGGTCCAGGTTGTGGCCATGGGAATAGCTAAAGTTTCCTGAGATTTAAGAAGTGAAAAAAGCAATGAACAATTAATCCTTGAGAGTGGGGTTGATCATGAGTCATTTGCATATTCATCTAAGTCACAGAAATAACAACTAGAATTGACCTTTAAGAAAATGCCTGTGGCCGAGACAGGTTTGGCTCAGTGGATAGAGCATCAGCCTGAGGACTGGAGGGTCCCGGGTTCGATTCCGGTCAAGGGCATGTGCCTTGGTTGCGGGCACGTCCCCAGTGGGGGGTGTGCAGGAGGCAGCTGATTGATGTTTCTAACTATCCCCAGTGTAGGGGGTGTGCAGGAGGCAGCTGATTGATGTTTCTCTCTCATCGATGTTTCTGGCTCTCTATCCCTCTCCCTTCCTCTCTGTAAAAAATCAATAAAATATATTTTTTTTAAAAAGAAAATGCCTGTGAACTATTTCCCCAGAGATAGCAGCTGCATAGAAGCAGGACCATGTGTTCTTTTGCTCATTGTTATATCACACAGTGCCTGGTACATAGTAAGTAGGTGTTTAATAAGTATAAGTTGAATGAATGAGTTAAATGAAATAAACATTTTTCAAAGCAAAAAAAAAAAAAACACACACACAAACAAACAACACAACTCCCATCAAGAGCCGGATATACACTCTTTTCAGAGACACATGGAACAGTCACAAAAATAGACCATTTGCTGAAACCATACAGAGTGTATTCTCAGAATACAACAGAATGAAATTAGACAAAATAAAGGAAACAGACAAATTCCTTGAAAAAAATACAACTTATTATGTATGGCAAAAAAAATGAAACAGAAAATTGAAAGAGCCCTATGTATATTAAAGAAATTGAATTAGTTATTAAAACTTTCCCATCTAGCAACTGTAGGCCCAGACAGTTTTGCTGGTGAATTCTGTGAAACAGCATAAAAAGAAGTAACCATCTTACACAAACTATTTCAAAAAATAGAGAAGAGCACTCATTCATAACTCATATTATGTGGCCAAGTGTAACCTTAATACCAAAATCTAACAAAAACATTGCAAAAAAAAGAAAACTACAAACCGGTAATACTCATGCAAATATTTTTAAACAAAATATAAAAATATAATCCAAAAATATACAATAAGGGTAATATATATAATAATCACTAGCATTTGTCTCAGAAATATAAGGTTAATTTAACATTTGAAATCAATCAATAAATTTACCATATTAACAAAATAAAAACAATAACTCATATGATCACTAAAACATTTGACAAAATTCAACACTTGACTATGATTTTTGTTAAAAACCTCTTTAACCAGCTAGGATTAGAAAGGAACCTATGTAACCTGATAAAGGGTAGCTTCAAAAAAACTACAGCTAACATCATACTTAATGATATGAATTTTTTGCTCCTAATATCAGGAACAAGGCAAGCATGCCCACACTCACACTTCTATTCAACATCAAACTGAAGGTCTTAGTGAAATAAGGAAAGGAAAATAAGTAAAAAGACTGGACAGAAAGAACTAAAACTGTCCCTAAAGTGATGATTATTTACTTACAAGGAACCTAGAAGACAAACGACCCAATAAAATGACAAACATATGTGAATAGACACTTCACACAAAAATGTACAAATGGTCAACAGCACATGAAAAGATATTTAACATCATTACTCACCAGAGGAATGCAACTTAAAATCATAATGAGATACCATTACATATCTGCTATCATAGTAAAAATTAAAGAGACTAATGACAGCAAGTGTTGGCAAGGATGTGGGGCAAAAAGAATTCTCAGATATTGTTGTTGGGAATGTAAAATAGCACAGCCATTTTGGAAGACAGTTTGGCAATTTCTTATAAAGATAAGCATATACTTATTTTATGATCTGGCAACTCCACTTCTAGGTATTTATCCAAGAGAAATAGAAACATATGTTCATACAAAGACATACTAAAATGATCACTGAAGCTCATAATAACCAAATAATAACTATCTGTCATCAACAGGGATATAAACAAATTACCATATATTTACTAGTATACCATGGAGTAGTAGTCAGCATCTTAAAGAAAGAAACTAGTGATATACTCAATAACATGAATAAAACACAAAATCATTATGCTGAATGAAAAGAGTAGACAGTATAATTCCCATTGATATAAAACATTTATAAAGACAAATACAATCTATAGTGACAAAAAGCATGTCAACAGTTGCCTGGGGCTGGAGTGGTGGTAAGCATTGACTACAGGGGCATGAAGGAGCATTTCTGTGTGATGGAATGTTATATATCATGATATGGGTATTGGTTATATTAGTATGTTCCTTTGCAAAACTCATCAAGCTGTATACTTGAAATGGATACACTTTAGTGTATGTAAATTATATCTTAATAAGTGGAACCAAATGAACAAAATGAACTAACAAGTAAAATAGAGACACACTCAGAGATAAAGAGCAGGCTGATAGTTGTTGGGGGAGGGTTGGGGGTGGGTGGGTAGGGGATGGAGGTACTGAGCAAAAAGAAAAAATAGCGGAAAAACTCATGGATATGGACAACAGTGTGGTGATTGCTGGGGGTGCGGTGTGGGGTGGCGGGTAGAAGAACATATAGGGGGGATAAATGGTGATGGAAGGAGACCTGACTTGGGGTGGTGAACAAATAACACAGTGTACAGATGATGTGTTGTGGAATTGTGCACCTAAAACATGTATAGTTTTGTTAACCAGTGTCACCCCAATACATTCAATGAAAAGAAAAAAGGTAGATTTTAAAAGAAAAATATGATATGTGACTGATCACAGTCACAATATGGGAGAGAAGCATAGAGATAGGTGAGGTGGAGACGAGTGAGGAATCTGCTGGTGATAAATACAAAGAGAGGAGGTGAGGCTGGTTGCAGGTGACAGCTTATTGGTATCTTAGAGTGAGAAGACAAAAGTGAAAGAAGAAAATAAAAGGTTACTAGGAAAAATAGGAGTGAGGCAAGCAACTGATTTTCAATGAAGGCAAATCCATTAAAACCTGAATGTATATGATAAGATTCTTAAGACCCTGGGGATGGGGTTAAATAATGAAGCATAAAAATGTGATGGAAGAAAAGAATATCCAAGAAAGCAACATCCATCGTGAAGAAGGCTGGCATATGATTCCAAGTATGGGAATTGCAGCAATTCTCCTGGAGGAAACCCCAAAGAAAACAGTTGATGACAGTACAGAAAATAAAGACAGAGCAATTTGTACCTGACAGACCAATATTATTTATTTTCAAGCAGTTTCGAAAGTTTAAACCTTCAAAAAGGCAGCAAAGACACCAGCCTCTCTGAGGAAAAAAAAAGTATTTCCATGTCTCCCTTCTGCCTGGGTCACACTCACTGACCTGAACAACTCTGATGTGGGGTTTCTCCCTCCAATATCCAGGGCTCCTCTCCTTGCTCCAACTTGAAGATGACCTCTGGTTTGGGAACTTCATACCCTGTTAATAGGACACAATAGAGAACTGGGTCCAGCTAATTGTTTTCCATTTGTTCATTAGAAAAGAAACCATATTTGATTGGGGAAACACTAATAATCACAGAGGTGAAAGGGACTGAAGAATCTCAGACCCATCAGGGATGATATCAGCATGTACTTAAGATATCCCAGAGCACTCAGCAGCTGGGAATGGAAATGGTTCTGTCTTAGTTTCCTAGGGCTGCTTTAACAAAGTACCAATAATTGGCTGACTTAAAACCACGGAAATTTACTGTCTCATACTTCTTTAGGCTAGAATTCTGAAATCAAGTTATTATCAGAGTCATGTTCTCTCTGGATGATATGAGGGAAAATCCTTTCTTGTATCTTCTAGCTTTTGGTGTTTGATGGCAATCTTCGGCATTCCTTGGGTTACAAATGCATCATTTAGTGTGTTTTCTCATCATCTTCCCTCTATGAGTGTCGATTTCTGGGCCCTTTTTTTATAAGGATACCAGCCATATTAGATTAGGCTCCACCCCCATGACCTCATTTTAACCCAATTACTTCTATAAAGACCCTATTTCCCAATATGGTCATATTCTGAGGTATTAGGGGTTAAGACTTCCACATATTTTTTTTTTTTTTTTACAGAGAGGAAGGGAGAGGGATCGAGAGTTAGAAACATCGATGAGAGAGAAACATCGATCAGCTGCCTCCTGCACACCCCCTACTGGGGATGTGCCCGCAACCAAGGTACATGCCCTTGACCAGAATCGAACCTGGGACCTTTCAGTCTGCAGGCCAATGCTCTATTCACTGAGCCAAACAAGTTTTGGCTTATATTTTACTTTCTTGTTGCTTCTTATTAACTTGGACTAATAAAGTAGATTCTGAGCCAAACCGGTTTCGGCCACATATCTTTTTTTGTGGGGGGACACAATTCAACCCATCAGAGCTTTCCCTCTGAACCCCTCAAATCTATATCCTTCCCATATTGAAAATACACTCATTCCATCCCAATGTCACCTAAAATCGTAATCATGCCAGCATCAACTCTTAAGTCTAAAATCATAAACTCAGAGTCTCAGATACCATCATCTGAATCACCCAAATCAGTTATGGGTGAGACTTGACTATGAGTCCAAAATCCAAGTGTCAACAGGGCTCTCCATGCTCCTTTTGAAGGTGTTAGGGAAGGAACTGTCTCATGCCTCTCTCCTGGTTTCTGGTGGTCTTGTCATTCCTTGGCTTACAGATGCATCATTCCAGTCACATGGCCATATTTTCCTTGTGTGTCTTCACATTGTCTTCCCTCTGTGTGTGTCTGTCTCCGTGTTTAAATTTCCCTTTTTTATAAAGACACCAGTCCCAGTGGATTAGGACCCACCCTAATAAAGTCATTTTAGCTTGATTACTTTGTAAAGACCCTCTTTCCAAATTAGGTCACATTCTGAGGTACTGAGGGTTAGGACTTCAACGTATTTTATTTGGGGGATATAATTTTACCCACAATAGTCTCCTCACTGACTCATGAGGTAGCTGTGCTTACCCACTGAGAGCAGGTGGCTGTAGTTCTCCAGCATCACCTCCTGGTACAGGCGTCTCTGAGTAGAGTTCAACTGCTGCCACTCCTCCCTGCTGAAGTCCACAGTCACATCCTCGAGTGACACAGAGACCTGTAACAACACAAGCTTGTTCAAGGTGACAAGGTCAGCACGGGGAGATAGGGAAAAGATAGATAGAAAATAGGTTTCAATGCCTATTAAATACCTAGTTATATATAATGTTATGTAAACTACAAACATCAAATCATAAATTTCTGGTATTCATTGTGTATAATGAAAAGATTACTTTTGTACAAAATTTGACCTTGATTCTATTTTGTTGCTCATTTTAATAGGAAATTTTATAACTTTTACAAAGAAGCATATATATACTTTTTTAAAACTTTACATAGTTCCCTCTCCTGTTGCTTTCATTTACTTTAAAAAATATAGCCATTTTCTTTTGATGCCTTTTTATTGATCATTTCTAATTTAATTCCATAGTGGTCAGGAAATACATTCTGTATGATTTCAACACATGATCTATCTAGGGGAATGTGTTACATGCCCCTAGGGGAATGTGTTACATGCCCCTGGAAAAGAATGCATATTTAGCTGTTAATGGGTATCATGTTATATAATATATAAATCAAGTTGATTGAGTGTTGCTGAAATTTTCTGTCACTTTATCCATAGTTCAACTAATTATTTGTTAACTTTTTTGTAAAAACTGACAAGGAGATGTTAAAGTTTATATGATTATGCAAAGGACATAGAATAGCCAAAGCAAGAAGTAGTATGGAGGATTTATACTGTGTAATGTTAAGATTTCCTATAAAGCTACAATAATTCAGACAATGTGGTACTGATGTAAATACAGTTAGATAAATCAATGGAATGTAATAGAGAGTCCAAAAACAGGTCTGCACATATATTGATGATTGCTTTTTTACAAATATGCCAATGTGATTTAATGGGGAAAAAGAGAGTCTTTTTTTAAAAATGTGCTGGAATAAATGGTTATCAGTATTGAAGGAAAAAAAACTTTGACCCATACTTCACAACACATATAAAATGAACTCCAAAATTAAAGGAAATTAAGTTCCTATATGACTAAATTGCTTTTATTAGGCTAAAACTAATACAGATAGCAACTATAAACTCTGAACAAAATATAAAAAACCATTATCTGAAGATACTAAAGAGCAACCTAAATCAGGCATCTACTGGAAGAGATTTAATGCAAGAAAGGATGACATGGGATGTATTTGCTATTTTTATAGATTTTAGTTTGCAAATAGGCCCAGTCAGTCATGCAAGGTAACTAAAATTCCAATTTTTAAAACCTTCAATCTTATTGACTTAAAAAATTAAAGGAGTGTTTTGCAATCATCAAGACCACTGGAGAGTCAGGGGGGAATCCAGATGGAGAAGAGTGCCTAAATTCTGTATAAGAACTTTGCCCAAATCTCTGCTTAACCACTTAAATGAACTAAAATCTGAGCTATCACACACCACAGAGAAGATAGTTTCCACTTTGAGTCCAGCCACAAGTGCTTACTAAACAAAACAAAACAAAAAAGCAGCAATCTTCTAAGGGAACTAAATAGAATCCAAAATCTCTACAATACATGATTTATGAGAAACCAAGATGGCGGCATAGGTAAACACCTAAACTGCTGCCTCGTACAACAATTTCAAAACTACAACTAAAAGACAGAACGGACATCATCCAGAACCACAGGAAAGCTGGCTGAGTGGAAATTCTACAACTAGAAGGAAAGAGGAAAGCACACGGATAATCAGAGGAGCTGCAAAGGACTGAGGTACGGAGACACACACGCAGAGAGGAAGGGCGGCTGAGTGCCTGGCTGGCTTTCTCTGGCGGGAGAGGGAAGAAAGCCCCCAACTGCACTAAACCCCCATTCCAATGGCACTGAACCCCAGTTCCGGGCAAAACGCCATGGACCCAGGCTCATATGGGGGGAGTCTGGACTGTCAGGTAGAGAGAAAGGCATACTGAGACTCGGAGACTCAGAGAAGCCGCGGTGGGCAGGGGTCTGGAGGTGCGTGTACAGAGAAGACTGACTGCTGAAGTTGCCGCTAGCTCTCCCTAGCAGAAGGGAGTCAGAAGCTCCTGAATGCACTGAACCCCAGTTCCGACTGCACTGAACCCCAGTTCCGGGCGAGCCTGGGGGAATCTGGACTGTCAGGCAGAAACTCAGGGGAGCTGCGGAAGGCAGAGGTCTGGAGGCGCGCGCAAGGGCAGGGCTGACGGGAAACCAAGACTGTCTGCTCAGCCCTGAGACTCTGCCCCATCCAAGCTGAGCACAGAGGCTTGTGCAATTTTGCAAGTCTGGTCCTATAAGGCTGTCTTCAGCACAGGTCTCCCGGAGGAGACACAGCTGATCCTCACAGCCAATTGGCCTGAAGGTCAATTCCTCCCAGTGATACCAACAGCAATCAAGACTTAACTACAACAAGGCTGTACACACAGTCCACAAAGGGGTGCACCAAGAGTGTCCACCTCAGGTGACTGGGGAAGCCGACCCACTGGGCCATATAGGAAACCTAGTACACAAAGCTACCCTACCAACTCAGGGAAGCATAAAAAATGCGGAGACAAAGTAACAGATCACAAACGAAAGAAATGGAGGAAAACAAACGACTGGACATAGAATTCAAAACCACGGTTATAAGGTTTTTCAAGAATTTCCTAGAAAAGGCCGATAAATTTAGCCAGGCCCTCGAGGATATGAAAAAGGACCAACTAGAAATTAAACATACACTGACTGAAATTAAAAATAATATACAGCGATCCAACAGCAGACTAGAGGATCACAAGAATCAAGTCAAAGATTTGAAATAAAAAGAAGCAAAAAACACTCAACCGGGAAAGCAAAAAGAAAAAAGAATCCAAAAATTTGAAGACAGTGTAAGAGACCTCTGGGACAACTTCAAGCGTACCAACATCAGAATTATGGGGGTGCCAGAAGAAGAGAGAGAGCAAGATACTGAAAACCTATTTGAAGAAATAATGACTGAAAACTTCCCCCACCTGGTGAAAGAAATAGACTTACAAGTCCAGGAAGTGCAGAGAACCCCAAACAAGAGGAATCCAAAGAGGACCACACCAAGCCACATCATAATTAAAATGCCAAGAGCAAAAGACAAAGAGAGAATCTTACAAGCAGCAAGAGAAAAACAGTTAGTTTCCTACAAGGGAGCACCCATATGATTGTCAACTGATTTCTCAACAGAAACTATGCAGGCCAGACGGGAGTGGCAAGAAATACTCAAAGTGATGAATAGTAAGAACCTACAACCAAGATTACTCTACCCAGCAAAGTTATCATTCAGAATGGAAGGCGTTCATCACCACCAAACCAGTATTAGATGAAATGTTGAAAGGTATTCTTTAAGAAGATGAAGAAGAAAAAAGTAAAGATAAAAATTATGAACAACAAATACATATCTATCAACAAGTGAACCCAAAAATCAAGTGAATTAAAAATCTGAGGAACAGAATAAACTGGTGAATATAATAGAATCAGGGGCATAGAAAGGGAGTGGACTGATAATTCTCAGGGGGAAAGGGAATGGGGGGTGCAGGAAGAGACTGGACAAAAATTGTACACCTATGGATGAGGACAGTGGGGGGGGGAGATAAGGGGAGGGTGGGGTGGGAACCAGGTAGAGGGGAGCTATGGGGGGGGAGGAGAAACTATTGTAATAATCTGAACAATAAAGATTTATTAAATTAAAAAAAATAATAAAAATACATGATTTACAACAACCAAAATACAATTCAAAATAACAAGGAGACAGAAAGGTATCAAGAGAAAGAGAAGAGGTTCAAGAGTAAATGCAGAGACTGACCCTGAGATGATCCAAATGCCAGAATTAGACTTTAAACTAGTTATGTATAAGTATGCTCAAAAATATAAGGACAATTCTGTTCATAATGAATGAATAATAGGATAGTTCAATTGAGAAATGTGAACTATAAAAAAAATAACTAACTGAAAAGTGTAGAACTGAAAAATGCAATCCGAAACTTAAAAAATTCCCTGGATGGACTTACCAACAGAATGGAGATAACAAAACAAAAGAAAGAGTTAATGAATGTAAGAGAGACCAACAGAAGTTGGCCAATCTGAAAAGTAGAGAGAAAAATTCTTGGAAAAAGCAAACAAAATAATAGAGTCTCAGGAATGGGTAATATAAAATCAAGAGATCTAATATACATGTAATTTGAGGTCCAGAGAAAGGGGGCAGAAAAGATGTTTTTAAAAATAATGGGCAGAAACTTCCCAAATTTGGCAAAAGACATGCATTTACAGATTCAAGAAATCGGGCAAACCCCAAGCAGAATAAATCCACAGAAAACCATACCTAGGCACATTGTAGTCAAAATTTTAAAAACCAAAGAATAAAAGATTTTTGAAAGCAGCCAGAAAACAAAACAAAGCAAAATGACATATTACATACATGGAAACAGTGATTTAAATGATACTTTTTAAATGCTAAAGAAAAGTGTTATCTGGTTGGGTGAAGTTAGCAGTTCCATGATTAGGTCTCAAGGCCTAGGAAAAACTCTTCATGGCTTTTGGTTCTGCTCTCTTAGTTCTTGTTCCCACCTTCTAAGTCATCCTTCCTTTTACATGAAAGGTAGCAGAAGAGTTTTCTCAGCCTGCTTCCTGCCAGTACAATTTTGGGAATCCAATGTCTTCCTTTCATTTTTTGTAGTCTCTATCCCTTTCACTCTAAGGTGATAGTGTTTCTGCTGATACCATTTGCTCTAATATTTTATGGTTTGTCTGTGAATCCCATTGGTTTTACCCCATTAGACAAAAGCTGCAGCCATATGCCAAAACCGGTTTGGCTCAGTGGATGGAGCATCGGCCTGTGGACTGAAAGGTCCCAGGTTCGATTCCGGTCAAGGGCATGTACCTCAGTTGCGGGCACATCCCCAGTAGGGGGTGTGCAGGAGGCAGCTGATTGATGATTCTCTCTCATCGATGTTTCTAACTCTCTATCCCTCTCTCTTCCTCTCTGTAAAAATCAATAAAATATATTTTTTTAAAAAAGCTGCAGCCATAAATCTCTTTGAGATGAGCCATTCTCTATCTTGGACTCCTGCTGAAAGGAATGAGGGACAACACTCTTAAGCTTTCAAGAGGCCCTCTTGTATGATTGAGAAGATCTATGTTACCCCCCTTTATCTCTTCAAAGAGTTTTGTATGGCTGAATGCTCTGAGCCTTCACTGCCCAGACTATTGCCACTGCTTTCTGGATCCCTCATCACATTGGACACGGCAATACATCTATCCTCACAGACTGGGCACAAATGAAAACACCGCTTTTCTGATGCAGAAGCTACCACTATATATACCAAATTTGTGACTCCTTCCACAAGATGACCCGTTGTGATGAGAATGTGCACACAGCATGAAGTGTGGCCCACCTGGCCCTGGCCAACTGACTGCATCACACCTCAAGCCCCTCTCCGATTTGTGCCATCGTTTATATGTTTTCAGGTTAAAATGTTGCTGTTTCAGTCTGCTAGGCCCACTCCAGCCACACAATTGTGGATCTTGGAATTAACCTGTATCAAGTTTTCAGCTTTCTGGACTATTTGCAGCCTGAAAATGGAACACCTTTCACTGCCAAAGCCATGTAACAATGGGCTGATAGTTAAGGTATTTGATGGACTTCCACACTCTCCCCCATCCACTGGCATCTGGTATTGTTAAGCATTGGAATGGCCTCCTCAAAAAGGAACTCAAAAGGATTTCAGACTCTGCCTCTCTCACCTCCTCCTGCTCCATACATGCTCTTTAGTAAGGCAGTTTAATCCATGAATATGGTTGTCCCCAGAAAGGAATCATCTCCTTTCAGCTGCTCCCTGAGTAATGATCAGAACAAAAGGTATTAGGAGTTATATGGACGTATTTTGACAATTTGGGATCCTGTCTCATTGCTAACCCTCTGGGTGGCAAAGCATCCAGAAGGAAGGATGCCTAAGAGATTTCAGTTTAATTCTGGTTGCCACCTGGATTCTCTGGTTGGATTAACATTGTCCTAGATCATAAAGATAATTGCTTCTTGGTTTAGTACACTGCTTACTGTGTTCCCTTTTAATGACCCACAGGGGCCAAAGGGTAGAACATAACAGATCTCTGTAAACTTATTAAAATGGCCTTGTTCCTCTTGCATCTGACTCATTGAAATGAAAGGTCTGGAAACTAGTAGGAGATGATTGGGGTGGGGGGTTGAATTTAATACTTTCTAGAATGCACCATAATGATTTTGTGTCAGCAGAGGGTGAGCAATAACACCAAAATTGAAGAAGAAGTACCTTAAACCCCAGGAGGTTCAGGAAAGGGAGGGGCATTAATAATCTGTCTTCCTGAACTAACCATGGAGCCTTCATCACAAAGGAAAATGCCTTACTACATCTTCCCCAAACTGTTGCAAGGGCATAAAATGTACCTGTCAGGTCTGCCAATACCTGCATCCACAAGGTTATCACCATTCCCCTTAAGTTTGCTGAGAAGTCTATCAGAAACAGCTGGGAGGGCCCCAGCGCCCGCATCACACACACTAAACACCTGTCAACACCTTCAAATGTCTGCTCTCCTTGAACCACTTCCCCTAGCAGCTGCTCAGTCTTTATTTGGGGCAGAAGAATACCATGCAGCTAGTGGCTTGGACATATAGGACAGGTTGGAATGAAGGCCTTCAGGCAGCCTCTCCAATAACAAGAACTAGACTCAAGTTTTCAAACAGAACTGAGGACCCTTAACAATGTTGAACACAACCTGAGCCCAGTTAAAAATCCCCTCACTCTTTTATGCTCTTAGAACCAACTTACCACAGATATCACAGTTCCCCTTATGACTCGGATAACATCTGCTGTCCACTCTCATAACCCCCATAAGACTCCTGGGGTTTTCCTGTGTCAAGGCCAAACGCAGACCTTTCTCCTTTTATTGAACTTGCTGAAAGGCTAGACACAGACCCTCCAACTCCCCACTTTCTCATGAATGATTAACTGAGATTAGAAGTTAAACTAGCCAGCTAGACACAGAGATAAGCATTTCTTTTTCAGTTGACGGAGACTTCTCTTGAATGCAGAAACAATGCCACCTATAAATCTCCCCACGAGAACTTGTCTAATCCTCAGTATGAAAGTAAAAGGCAAAACCACCCTGCTGCGACACTCCAACTTTCACATCAGGGGTGCTCTCCCTATTGCAATAGCCTGAATAAAATCAATTTCCTTTTTTGTTCAGTTTTGTCTTTAATAGTTAGAGACTATCAGCTGGATGAGAGGCCACATTGGAGGCACTCTCAACCTATGTCTCCTGACTGCTGGAGGTCCCACCAATTGTAAACAGTACTTTCTTCTGGGGAGCATCCTGGGATTGTACTTCTTATGCAGAAGCCAGGCATTAACTTGCCTTCCTCCTCCAAACATGGTGATTTTCACGTTAAGGGTGGTCATAACTGAACTGCAAGTGTTTGAGGTAGTGATTGGTGGTTCAGGTAACCCATAAATGACTCTGGGGGTCTCTCTAAAAGGAGGCTACCTACTTGGTTGCTAGTAGGAGCTTCCTAGAAGAGTAAATGGCTTGCTATTCATGTGAACCCTGAGGGCAGTTATTTCTATGATAGGAATCATCCAATTAGGAGAGATGGTAGGACATTTGTCCCTGATTGTATCTGGGGTGATGAACATAATATTTGGCTCTGGAAGGTATTCCGGGGTCAGGCTCAGCTTACTGTCCAAACAGAGGATGAAATTGCCCCCTTGGGCCAAGGCAGAATCTGTGCAATCGCTAACACATCCTGCTGTACCTGGACTCATGTCTCACACCAAGTACAAAGGTCAATACAGAAACTTAGGCAGAAAGGCACCTGGCTTTGTAAGGTAAACATTGATGGCTTTAAAGGATTTGTTCAGCTCATTTGAGTCCGGAACCCCGGATGTCACGTTTGAGCAAAATACTGCAGATTGGCCTCATTCTGCCACTTGGGAGCCCTGTTGATTAAGTGTTACATAAGATAAATTGAACAGTCTGGGCTCTCATCTCTGCCAGCCAGATTAATCAGAGTAGCTGACAGAGTAGTATACTCATGGGAAATTTTGCAGAAGGCAAGACACTGCAGAAATGAAGGGTGCATTTTTTTTATTGGGAGACAATTCTCAACAGATCTCTTGTGTTGTAAGTAATGCTACAGTGAGCATTTCTACATGTCCTGGTACATCAGCCAAGGATTTCTGCTCATATTTTCCTAGGAGAATTGCTTCCTCTTATGATCTACATATGCTTTGATGAAGAAGGCTAAGATGTTTTCCAAAGAGATTATGCCAATTTATACTCCCACCAGCAGCATACGAGCTGCTGGTATATGCTGATATGAGCCTATAAGCTGCTGATATGGCTCCTCATCCTTGCTACCACTTATCATCATCAGTCTTCTTAATTTTAGCCATTCTGGTGGGAGTGTGGTAGTATTACAATTGTGGTTTAAATTTTGCACTTCCCTGATTACTAATGAGACTGGGCACCCTCTCAGGTGTTTGTTAGCCATTTGGATATCTTTTTTTGTTATATGTCTATTCAAATAAGGCATGTGACTACTGTGTAGTCTGCTTTTTCTTACAGTTTTGTTGTTCTTGACATATTCTGGCTAGAAGTCCTCCATTGTCTCTCTCTTCTACTCTGTGGCTTGTAAATTTCTTCTTAATGGAAGTGATTATTATAAAAATGAAGATAGTAACTATCTTTGGGAGTAGAGGGACTCTGAAATTATATGGCCACTTTCTAGACTGACATAGTGAAAAATCAATGAGCTATAAATTTTTCTGTATACTTTTCTATATATATGTTATATTTCACAATAAAAATATTTTTTAAAATATAGCCTTAATCTATAACCCATTAACTCCACCCCTATGTATATAGTTAAGAGACGGGTATACACATGTACATAAAAAGAAACAAACAAATTTTTTGTTTATGGTAGCATTGTTTATAATTCATATTACGTTTCACCAAAATACTTAACAATAACAAAAGCTGATAAAAATTTTAGTAGGCCACCTTTTGTGAAATAAAAAGGAGAAAGTAAGAATGTTTTCTCAGCTGCTTTTATCTGCATAAAGAAACCCTAATCATGCAGTAAACTAACCTGGTTATATGTATTAGACACAGGTGAGCAGATAAGAGAAAGATGAATGAGGATTTAGACTAGTAGATTTTTTCATATCCTCACCCAAGGACATGTTTTTATTGATTTGAGAGAGAGAGAAACATCAAAGTGAGAAAAAATAATCAATTGGTTGCCTCCCACACTCACCCCGACCTAGATCCAACCCACAACTTGGGTACGTGCCTCGACTGGGAAATGAACCTACAACCTTTGGGTGTATGTGACAATGCTCCAACTAACTGAGCCACCCGGCCAAGTTTAGGCTATGTAGATTTTTATATTTTTAAATTTTATATATTTTCATTTTTGAGTTATGTGTCTATATTGTCATTCAAAATGAAATGAAAAACTATTACTAATATTTTTAGAGTGATTAGATGCTGCATCCATGAAACAAAAACAGCATACTATTAAAAGGGAATATTCTGAAAATAAAGAGCTATTTAAAATAAAAATATGTAACAGCATTAATGAGAGACACAAAAGAAGATTTAGAAGATAAAGTGTTCCAAAAAACTCTTAGAAAGGAGATAAAAAGAGAAAGAATGGAAAGCAGAACAAAGACTAAAAAAAGTAGGAGGCTTAACAACTGAATAAGAGTTTTTTGAAAAGTAGAGAAAATGTATGTGTGAGTAGAAAAGGAATAGACTGAAAATAGGCTTTTAAAATCCTGTACAAAAATGATTTCCAACCTAAAAATCTATATCCAGCTGAAAAGACAAATTTAGTATCAAAGTTAAATAAATATATTTCCACCCTGGCTGGCATGGCTCAGTTAGTTGAGTGTTGTCCCACGCACTAAAAGGTTGCTGTTTCAATTCTCCATCAGGGCACATACCCAGTTTGCAGGTTCAGTCCCCAGTCGGGTGCATGTAGGAGGCAGCTGATCAATATTTCTCTCTGTCTCTCTCTGTCTCTCTCTTTCTCTTCCTCTCCTTATAAAATCAATAAAAACATTTAATTAAATAATTAATTAATAGGTAAATAAATTTCCAAGGCACTTATTACTTTTTGATTTCTATAAATTTATTTCTACAATTATATATTAAATAAATATAATTTTGCATGGCATTTTCAGACATACAAAGCTTCATAAAATCCACCTGTCATGTATCCATTTTCAAGGATAGACTAGAGGATGTGCTTCCACAAAATGAGGGGGTAAACTAAGAAAGAGGAAGACACAGGCTCCAATAAACAGTTAAAAAGACATAGGATCCCCAGGAAAGGGGATGTGCAACAAGACAGAGGTGAAAAGGATTTCCTGGGGGATAACACAGGGAAGACACCAAGGTAATAGCTGTGTGTGAAGCTGAGAGAGAAACCAGACCAGCAGCCTTCAGCAAGTCAACAAGTTCCAGGAAAGATTTCTTCACAGAGAAGAAACTGATGGCCAGAGTTGAGACCATTCCCATCTACTACTAGCTGTGTGAAACTGAGCCAGATAGTTTTTCGCTATGCCCAAGTTTCCCTCTCTAGAAAATGGGAGTAACAATAGCACCCACTTCTTGAGCTTGTTATGAAGATGAGTAAGTATATGTAGTATGTGTATAACAGTGCTGGGCACATAGTAAACATTATATGAGTGTTTACAATTATCGTCACTATGATTATTACCTATATGTTTGAATACACAGAGAGGAGATTTAAACAACTGGAAAGAATTTGGAATTGAATTATTGATTTGTATATAGTAAAGCAAAGCAATGACTAAACCAGAAAACTGTTAATTCCAAGAAAAAGAAAAAGTTGTCTCTTTGCCTTCCTTACCTCACAGGAGTTGTCTCTTCCTCCTGCAGTCAGGGCCAGGGACCACTTGGGAGAGCTCTGGTTGGCTGGCATGTTTACTTGGGCCTCAGCCCGCAGGCTCTCTGGCTGACAACTCCGTTCTTCCCAGGAGCCTAGGGCCAGGCAGGGTCTTCGGACTCAACCAGAGCTTCTGGGACCAGAAGGAAGATCTTAAAGCCTTCACTGTGGGGTCTGGTCCAGAGACTCCACAGAGACTCCAAGAAACCTGGAAAGACAGTGTCCACATGGTCAGTCAATCAGCATTCATGCCACAAACATTACTTGGGGGCACCAAAGTACAGCACTGGGTGCTGTGGGAATAGGGGCAATATCCATGTAAAATGAAGAGAAATTAAGACAACAAAAGAGATGAGATGAAGAGAAAACAAGGAAGTTAAATAAGAAGTAAAATAAAATAAAAGGCATGAACAAGTTAAATTTTAAACACACAAAGATGATGATGTACTAAAGAAAGAGAAACATCTATTTTAGTTATTCATAAAAATGGAATATGAGCGAGACCATAGATTTAGACTAAAATTAATGAAGGCTTAAATTCTAGCTCTGCCAACTTTTAGCTTTGAAAATATGAAAATGTTTCTTTAGGTGTTTTTTTCAAAATGAGTCAAAACTATTTATCTCAAAGGGTTGTGAAAATTAAATAAGATGATGTTTTAAGGCACTTAGCACCATACCAGCCCAGCCCAAGTAAACTTGTAATTCATATTAGCAAGCATTGTTATTATAAGGAATCATCTAACGTGCAGAAGCAGATACCTCACTTAATTTGCAAAACAATCCTATCATCAATGTGTTGCTGCAATTATTATTTCATTTTATGCATAAAGAAACAGAAGTTTACAGATGTTAAGTAAAACCCAGTCTACGTGGTTTCAACGTTCACATTCTCAATACTATACCATATGGTACCTGTTACATGGTAGGCTCAAAATAAATGTGGTTCTATTTACTAGATGTTGAAAACATGACTTTGATTTGGAATAAAAACGTTAAGTAAAGTTTCTTAAAATAGAAGAGACAGGTCAGAAGGAAAATACTAATAGACTGAGACTAAAATTGTTTAATTACCTCAAAAATATCCAAAGGTAAAACTGTTTCTCCTACTGAGGGAGGAGAGGGTGTCTCCATATCCAAGTTGAAGTATAATTTTATGCTGGTCAACCAACAGAGGCACTACATATTAAGTCATTCTTTTTAGGAAAGAGAAGGGGCGATATCCATGTAAAATGAAGAGAAATTAAGACAACAAAAGTAAGAGATGAGATGAAGAGAAAGCAAGGAAGTTAAATAAGAAGTAAAATAAAAGGCATGAACAAGTTAAATTTTAAACACATAAAGATGATGATGTACTAAAGAAAGAGAAAATATGCTTTCTTTTCTTATGCCCATGATACTCTTAGAAAATTCCATCCAATAACTTGTCTACAAAGAAAATCTGGTAGATGTTTTAATGCTAGGAATTGACAGGCTACATTCTCTGATCAGAGTATAAAGTGTTCAATGCCATTAGTCATTAGGGAAATGCAAATCAAAGCCAAAATTTTTCATTCATTTGGAGACCATTTCATATCCATTAGGATAGCAAAAATAACAACAACAACAAAACAATAACAAGTGTTGGTAAGGTGTGAATACACTGGAGCGCTCATACATTGCTGGAAGAATTGTAAAATAATGCAGGCATTCTGAAAAACAGTTTGGCAAAATGTTACCCACAGAGCCACCATATGATCCAGCAGTTCCACTACTAGGTATCTACCCAAGAAAAATGAAAACACATGTATACTCCAAAACTTATACACAAATATCCACAGCAGTATTATTCATAATAGTAAAAAAAATGGAAACCACCTAAATGTCTATCAACTGATGAACGGATAAATGTAGGGAAGGCTATAGGGTTAAGCCTCGGACTGACCTGTTGGCAAAGCCATGAACAAGTCCCAGCTTAGAGGGCACAGCCCTCTTAGCATAATTAAGCTTGACCTTATGAGCCCCCTAGATCCTATCTGGGTAGCTAATGGGCTGTGGGAGGTGCAGAAAGTGCTGCCAAAATAAATGAAACTCACAAGAACACAGTAACTATGGTGACCACTACCTTGTTTACCTCTGGCTATAAAATAAAGGCTCAGCTTGCCGTCTGGATCCTTCTCTGTGGCCTCAGCCAGGCACAGAAGATCCACCTACACCCAGCTTAGTCTCTTTGTCTTTTCTTCAATCCTTCCCCGCCCTCCCTCAGGCTCGAGGAACCCTTGGCTGTGCTGGCCCAGCATAGATAAACAAATGTGGTATATCTATACAATAAAATAGTATTTGCCAATAAAAAGAACTGATATATGCTATAACATGAAATAACCTTGAAATCATTATCTTACATGAAAGATGCCAGTCACAGAAGACCACATATTATATGATTCCATTTATGTGAGATGTCTAAAATGGGAAAACACATAGAGACAGAAATTGATTGGAGGTTTCCTAGGGTGGGAGTGTGGGGTGGCATAAGTGATGAATATCTGCTATTGTGTACAAAGTTGAAAATGTTCTAAAATTAGATTGTGGTGATTGATGACTGCACAATTCTGTGAATGTACTTAATACCATTGAATCATATACTTTAATGGGTGAATTTTTATGGTACTGGAATGTATCTAAATAAATCTGTTTTATGTCTGTTTTTAAAAGAAAAGAAACACAATCCAGGACCACAGTAGGAAATCAATACAGAAGCTATACAATTTTTACCAGTTGTCATGTAACACACTAAAGTTATATATAAAGTAAAATTTATAGCTTTAAATGACTTTATTTTTAATTAAAAATAAATATAACAAAAAGAGCTATTTGTTCAACCTAAAACATTAGTAGAAAAAAAACAAAATTAAGCAAACCACCCAAAAAGGTAGTACTCAATAAAAATGAAATCTTAAATCAAATAAATGTAACAATAGGGAGTTTCAAAGAAACAAAGAGTTGGATCTTTGAGATGACCAATGTCATTGATAACCCCCGAGCAAACCAAATAAAGGGGAATAACTTAAATATTATATATATACGAATATAAATATATATATATATATATATATATAATGACAAAGGAAAAATCTTTCCCAGGTGGGGCAATGGTTCAAAGTAGTTATTGTGATATATTATTATATAGCAACATACTTTATTTTTAAATTTTTATTATTTTATATTTTAAAAATATATTTTATTGATTTCAGAGAGGAAGGGAGACAGATAGAAATATCAATGATGAGAGAGAATCATTTTTTGGCTGCCTCCTTTATGGCCCCCATCGAGGATCGAGCCCACAACCCGGGCATGTGCCCTGACCGGGTATCAGACCATGACCCTCCTGGTTCCTAGGAAGAACTCAACCACTGAGCCATGTCGGCCAGGCAACATACTTTAATACTGATGTGAAATAGGGGCTTCCCTAGCAAAATGTAAATTGACAAAGTTAATAGAGGAAGAAACATAAAAGAGAAAAATGAATGTAGAAGAGACCAGAGCAAAATGACATAGCACAACAAATATAAAGATTGAAAGGAAAAGGGGCCAGCCCACAGACTTCAGGGCCTGGGGAACAGTACAGTGGTGAATTCCCTGTTTCATTTCCCCTCCCATATATCACAAACAAAGCATTGGAGAAACCTATAACTAAAAACTGTCAACAGGCACAGACAAAAAAGCTCTAAGAAAAGTCTACTCTCATTAATCAAAGTATCAAGAAAAGTGTGGCCTAACTGAACATACCCACCCTACTCCAGCCAAACACTAATAGAATACACATTCTCTTTAAGTACCCATGCCACATTCTCCAAGACATACCATATCCAGAGTCATAAAACAAATCTCAACAAGTTGAAATCATAAAGCATAAGTTCTTTGATTATAATAGCACTGAACTATAAATCAATAACAAAAAGATAAAAGGAAAGTCACCCAATACTTGAGAATTAAAAAATCCATTTCTATATAATCATGGATCAAAGAGGAAGTCTCAAAGGAAATTAAAAAGTAACAAATATAAATTGAAATACAACATGTTGAAAATTTGTGGGATGTAGATAAAGCAGTGTTGAAAGGGAAATTTATAAATTTAAATGTTCATATTTTCAGAATTAAGGTCTTAAATCAATAATCTAAGCTCCCGCTGAAACCGGTTTGGCTCAGTGGATAGAGCGTCAGCCTGCGGACTGAAAGGTCCCAGGTTCGATTGGTCGAGGGCATGTACCGTGGTTGCGGGCACATCCCCAGTAGGGGGTGTGCAGGAGGCAGCTGATCGTTGTTTCTCTCTCATCGATGTCTCTAACTCTCTATCCCTCTCCCTTCCTCTCTGTAAAAAATCAATAAAATATATTTAAAAAAATAATAATCTAAGCTCCCACCTCAAAAATTAGAAAAAGAGCAAAGTAAACCCAAAACAAGAGAAGGGAGGAAATAATAAACATAATAGTAGAAATCAATGAAACTGAAAACAGAAAAACAATATAGAGAATATCAATGAAAACAAAAGCTGGCTCTCTGAAAATGATAAAATTGGTAGTCCTCTAGCAAGATTGACAAAGGTAAAAAGAAGACACAAATTACCAACATCAGAAATGAAACAGGAGATTTAACTACAGATACTGCAGCTATTAAAAGGAAAGGGAATATCACACACAACTTTATGCACATTAGTTCAACAACTAGGATGAAATGATCCAATTCCTCACAAAACACAAACTCCTACAACTCACCCACTATTAAATAGTTACTCTGAAAAGATATGAACTAGATAATCTGAATAGTCATATAACTACTATAGAAATTGAAGACATAAAAAAAAAAAGCTTCCAAAAGAAAATTTCCAGGCCCAGATGATTTCACTGGAGAATTCCACCAAACATTTAAAGAAAAATTAGCATAATGCTACACAATCTCTTCCAGAAAATAGAAGTGAACATTTTTCAAGTCATTCTATGATGCCAGTATTACCCTAATATTAAAACAAAAGACAATACAAAAAAGGAAAACTATAGATCAATATTTCCCATAAACTTGATGCAAAAATCCTGAAAATTGCCCTAGCTGGTTTGGCTCAGTGGATAGAGCATTGGCCTGCGGACTGAAGGGTCCCGGGTTCGATTCCAGTCAAGGGCACATGCCTGGTTGTGGGCTCCATCCCCAGTGGGAGGCATGCAGAAGGCAGCCGATCAATGATTCTCTCATCATTGATGTTTCTATCCCTCTCTCCCTATCCCTTCCTCTCTGAAATCAAAAAAAAATATATATTTTTTAAATCCTGAAAAAAAGCATTAGCCAGTCAATTTCTGCAATACATAAAAGGAATTATACCACTACAACTAAGTAAGGTTTACTCCAGGAATGTAAGGCTGGTTCAATATTCAAAAATCATCAGTGTATTCCCTCATATTAACAGGCCAAAGATTAAAAAAAAATCACAAGATCATATAAATTCATACACAGTATGACAAAATTCAACACTTATTCATGATAAAAGTAGACAAACACATAGATCAATGGAACAAAATAGAGAACCTAAAAATAGCGCCACACAACTACGGCCAATTTATTTTTTATAAAGGTGCAAAACGTATCAACAGAGGAATAATAGTGTTTTCAATAAATGGTGCTTGAGTAATTGGACATTCAAATAAAAGAATCCTCAATCTAAGCCTCTAACTTCATATGAAACTTAGCTCAAATGGATCATGGATAGCAGGGAGGAGAAATGGACAAATCAGCATCACAGTAGAAAATTTCTCTCTCCTCTCCCAGGAATAGAAGAAGCAGACAAAAAAGTGTACAAATATTGTACAATGCAAGTGACAACTAAATAATTAAATATTGCTGTCAACTTATATATGGAACATTTATAAACATTCACCACGTACTAGGCCATGCATCCCCTCCTATTTCAAGGAATGCGCTTCACGTAGACATTTTTCGGACCACATTTTTCTCAGGTTAGAAACCTGTTAAATAAACTTTTGGAAACTGAAGACGCACTTCTAAAGAACTGCTGGGCAGAAGAAAAAAAAAACAACTCTTAGAAAACACTTCGAACATAATGCACCAAACCTTGTGGGTTTTAGTGAACTTTAAGACCTTAACATTGACGTGAGAAAAGAGGAAATCCTGCAAAAGAAATGAGCGAATTATCCAACTACAGCTAGACAACCGAGTGCATCACTGACCACACAAAATTCCCCAACACTCACCATCCCCAGGGCCGCATCATTGAGAAACGCCTCGGGCACGGAGCCCTGAGAGCCCGCTGACAACAACTATTCAGCCTTGGCTGAGAACCGCAGCCGCTTCCGGTCACCACCCCTAGCATCGCCCCTTGTCGGGATACGGAGCTTCTCAGGAAGGGGGCGTGTTTCTGCACATGCGCAGAACCACATTTGAAGCCACCGGCAGCCAAGAGTTAAGGAGATGGTATGCTGTTGGTGCTTTGGGGCATTCGGCGCCCCTTGGTAGTAGCACTGGGGAATATGGCCGCGCCCAGGTAGCGCTCCCTCGTCGTGGGATGCACCCTGTTGAAGGAGTGTCCATTCCCTACTGGGGATGAGGAAGCCTCTAAAGTCACAGAGCCCGCGGTGGAACGGTCTCACAGGTGGCGGGAGGCACGCTTGCCGAAGGAGGGGGTGTTTGGTCTATAGATGTGTGTAATCATGTTCAGAGAAACGAAACGGAGGGGCCTCTGGAAAGACGCACAGGTGCTAGTGCTATCATCTCCTGACAGAGACACAGGATGGGGGAGGGGGAGGAAGAAGTCAGACTGGTTACAGGCGTACCACGAGGGGAGGAGGGAAAGAAATCAGGGATGTGCAGCCCCCCTCCCCCCACCTAGGATATAGCACTGGAGGAAAAAGGGGAGAAGTCAGTGTTAGCTTCCCCTCTGCTGTGCTTGTGGAGGTTGGCTGTGGGGGGTGAATGTTTCCATAATCAACATTATCTTCCACTCCGCCTACCCAAAATAAAATAAATATATGTATGAATAATAAAATTTTCAGCTGCACTTTTTATTGTTGACAGTATTACAGATGTCCCCCAACTTCCCCCCTTAGCCTTTTTATTTTTTCTTAACCTAATGCAATATGCAGAGAAAAACATCTTTAAGAAACTATTGTTTTTATTTTCTCATAAAATAAAACCTATATGCTGTAGTGATACCCTCTTAGTTTGCAAATGTAGCTTTAAGACAACACTGGTTCTGCCCTTCAACCAGTTTGCTGCCCCTTATCATCTCCAACATGGAAATTCTGCAGATGCCCTGCCCTTCTGGGAGATGTCACGGGTAAATGGGGGAGAAGTCGTGTTGCCCTTCACCTGGGAATGCCTGCTTACACTTCAAAACCAAGTTCAAATATCTCCTCCTCCAGTGAATCCTCCAAAAAGAGGTGGAAGGCTCTGTGCCCTGCTGAAGGCCTTTCCAAATCCGCAGGAGAAGAAGATATTTTGAGGGGACCCCTGTAGCCCTGCTATGGGTGTTTGTTGAATAAATAAATGAAAGAAGAAATGCAATTAGTGGAAGCACATTTGGTATGCATTCACTTCTAATAGAGTGCCAGGAATCATTGTTAATGTTGTTGAGTGTCACAATAGTACTAGGTTATGTTAAAAAATAGGTTTATCTGTTAGACCATTTCAGAGAAGAAATAAAGATAAAGCCAATAAACATTAATGATCAGGGGAATACAAATCAAGACATGTTGAGATGACATTTTACACCCATTCAATTTGCAAAACTTTTAACTGATAATGCCAAGTATTGGAGAATGTAAATAAGTGAAACCACTTTAGAAAATAGTTGGCATTCCCTCCTACAGTGAATATTTATATGCCTCGCAATCCAGCCACTCCACTCTTAGGATATATCCAAGAGAAACACTTACACATGAAACCTAGGCTATGCATGGCATCCTGTTTCCAGCAAAAACTGGAAACAAAAATGGATGTTCATCAACAGGAGTCAAAATGAATGAACTAGAATAATACCCAACAACATCCTAGCTAATAAAGAGGGAATATGCTAATTGACTGCGACACCCTCAAAGATGGCAGTGCCCACAGCCACAAGATGGCAGCACCCAGTCCCCTCAGCCCTGCCAGAGCAGCAGGCGTGCAGCACGGCCAGGACCACCCCCAGGCGGGTCTGGCCACTCCATGTACCTGCCTCCGGAGTCCCTCAGTCCTCTCAGCCCCCCAGGAACCCAGGGCCAGTCAGAGGCACAGGCAAGCCTTGGATGTCGGCTGCCCAGCCACCTAGGGCTGCCTGAGGCTCAGGTAACCAGGGCCAGCTGAGGCTTGCGTTATCGGCAATGGCAGCAGTAGAGGTGTGATGGGGCGTTGCCTTCCCCTGATCACCAAGTCGCCTCCTGCCCCTGAGGGCTTCCAGACTGTAAGAGGGGGCAGGCTGGGCTGAGGGCCTGCCCCCCCCCCCTTCCAGTGCATGAATTTTCATTCACCGGGCTTCTAGTGGATGAATATTAAGGGGGAAAAAATCTTATAATTCCCAAAAAATTGTGTAAAATATACTTTTATAAAACTAAAAGCTACTAATATAAAGAACATGAACTATTTAGGATTTTGTGTAGTTGTAATAAAATAATATAAAAAGTAAATAAAAAATTGATGAACTTGGGATTCAGGATGATGTTTACCTAAGTTGAGGAGAGGCAAGGCAATGAATTGGGGTAACACATAAATACATGGAGGTTATTGTCAAGGCCCTACCTTTTACTAGTAGATGGTAGATGCATAAATATTAGTTGTATTATTAAAACTAACTAAATATTTCAATTAATTGGGAAATTTTAATTGTTAGATCAATATTTATATGTAAAAAGAGAAAGTTTGCATGGAAAAAAGTGCTGCCCCTTCCTTGAATGGGGCAAGACCAGAGATGATAGGATAAGGAGGCAGGATCTCCACAGCTTTGACACTTACTGAGGCTCCTGCTATATACACACTGAGTGGCCAGATTATTATGATCTCTGAACGCATGATAATCTGGCCACTCAGTGTGTGTGTGTGTGTGTGTGTGTGTGTGTGTGTGTGTGTATTAGAGGCCCGGTGCATGAATTCGTGCATGGGTGGGGTCCGGCCAGCCTGGCCAGGGGGAGGGGACATAGGTGGTTGGCCAGCCTGCCTGCTGGTCGAACTCCTGGTCGAGGGGACAATTTGCATATTAGCCTTTTATTATATAGGATATACACTGAGTGGTCAGATTATTATGCATTCAGAGATTATAATAATCTGGCCACTCAGTGTGTGTGTGTGTGTGTGTGTGTGTGTGTGTGTGTGTGTGTGTATATATATATTGCAAGCCCTGGCTCCATGGCTTACCCCATCATGCCACGCATGTATGCTCAAATGTCTTCTTCGGGCATCTTTCTTCCCTGACCTACCCCATTACTCAAGCTCCTTGCCATGCTTTAGTTTTCTTCATAGCCTTCATTTTTATCAGAAATTATCTTATTGATTTACTGTTTGCTCATTGACTTATTCATGATGATACTGCAATGACTTCTGCTTCTCACATACGTGGAATAATCAACTGCTTTTTTTTGGTATCTTTACCACACATGTAGAGAGCAGCAAAACCCACACACTGGACTCATTTTCTTAAAAGATTAATTATTCCCTCCAAAAAACTCTGCAGGCATATCTGGATGATACGACTAATTATAAAATTGATTTGATATGAGTAATGCAGGAAATACTAAAGAGAGGGAGAACTTACAAGTATATGAGTCTATTTGTTCATTCATCAAATATTTATTGATCACCAATCACTGCCCTTAGTATTTGATGTTTGGTAAAGCAGAAGAGCCCCTAAATCCCTAGCTTCATAGACCTAGCATCCTAGAGGGGAAGAGAGCTAATAATAAATTATTAAGAGGTGATAATTGCTAAAAAAGGGTAGATAGGGCAGAGTGATATGAGTTGGAAGTTTTGGGGGACTGCCACTTTAAATAGGAGGATCAGAGTCTCCTTTTAAACTCTGCCGCTGATTTTCTGCATCCTGGAGCAGGCCAGTTGCAAATCTTCACATTTATGTGTGTATTTAGTTAAAAACGAGGAAGAATGCAAGGTCAGAATATTTCAATATCTGCAGCTAAGGACAGAATGTTGTCCTGTACACACCTGGTGTCTCTTTATATGTCCTGATCTCCTCTTCTTATAGGGACACTAGTCAGATTGGATCAGGAATCATCCTAAAGGCCTCATTTTAACTTAATCCTCTCTTTAAGAGCCCTATCTCCAAATGTCACATTCGAATTCTGATACTGGGGATTAGGGCTTCAACATATGAATGTTTTTTTGGGGAACACATTTCAGCCCATAACACTCAAGTATGCTTTCACAAGATGGTTTTAGCATCCCTTGATGATCTTCACCTAAAACAATGATTAACTTGGGGGTTGCAAAATGGTGATTTTCTAATTCTATCATCTTTCTATATTTGTTAGCTGAATTTCTTCTATAAAGAGTTTTCTTTCCCCTTGCATGTTTGTTTAAGGATGATTATATTAATGTGCCAGTTCCTTCGTTAATCTCTTCCTGCACTCTTCCCCCTGCCCCTAGATTTGTTATTCTGTTCCATGTATCCATGCCTCTGGACCTATTTTGCTCCTCAGTTTATTTTGTTCATTAGATTTCTGATGTGTTAGTTTTTCAATGTACTGTTGGGTTCTGTTTACTGATGTTTTATTTAGGATTTATATTAATGCATCTACAGTCAGATTTATTGCTTTTCTGATTGCAGATACATTATGTAATACACAATTAGTTTTTAAGAAATAGGAGCGCAATTAAGGAATAGTAAGTACTAATGTAACATTCTTCTAGAACACCTGGATACAATCTGGACTCATTGATTCCAGTTTTTTCCCCAATTGCAATTTGTCAGACATACTGATTTCCAGATCTTTGTCTTGGCTTTGAAGCCATGTTATTTTTCTTCTAATGTTACATCTTGATGCTTGAGTCTACTGGCTGGCGTCATGTTGATTACTTGATTTAATTGATTTCTTTGAGCCCAACTGATGAACACCAATTTTTTCCCTATACTTTTCTGTTTCAAACAATGCCACAATGAAATGCTGAAAGGTATTCTTTAAGAAGAGGAGGAAGAAGAAAACGGTAAAGATAAAAATTATGAACAACAAATACATATCTATCAACAAGTGAATCTAAAAATCAAGTGAAGAAAAAATCTGATGAACAGAATAAACTGGTGAATATAATAGAATCAGGGGCATAGAAAGGGAGTGGACTGACAATACTCGGGGGGAAGGGGATGTGGGGGGTGTGGGAAGAGACTGGAAAAAAATCGTTCACCTATGGATAAGAACAGTGGGGGGTGGGTAAGGGCATAGGGTGGGGTGGGAACCGGGTGGAGGGGAGCTATGGGGGGAAAAAAGAAGAACAACTGTAATAATCTGAACAATAAAGATTTATTTTATTTTTTAAGAAAACAATCTAATTTACAATTGCATCAAAATATAAAATAAAATACCTAGGAATAAATTTAACAAAGGAGGTAAAAGACTTGTACTTGGGAAATTATAAGACACTGAAGAAAGAAACTGAAGAAGATACAAACAATTGAAGGCATATATCATGCTCTACAGTAAATATAAAAATAAAAAAGAAATTAGAAAAAAAACAACAAACTTAATCAAACATATGAAAATGAAACACAAAACAAAAACTCAAGAAGTGGCAATTCATAAAAATTTAAGCTTAAATAAATAAAACAAAATCTGGTCCTTTCAAATAATTAATTATATGGATCAGCTCCTAACAAACCTGCTCAAATTGAAAAGAAAGAAAAAGATAATATTTATAATAAAAAATAAATTATTTATTGCACCAAATAGTAATAAATACAAACTAGTTATAGTAGAATGTGAGGTATAAGTCTAAAGCAGCATACTTAAATGTTTATATGGAATATGTGAGTTCCTGGGGAAAATGTAACTTTAAAACTTAATGAAAAAATTAATAAGGAACTAGCACTCACAGGCTGTGTTACCAGACACTCCTCCATTGGCATAGGAGGACTGGCTGGGGCTGGCAAAGGCAGATGTGGCAGAGGTCTCAGTACCTTTCTGACAACCCTATAGGCTTGAAACAGGCATGACTGGGTGGGGACTCAGTGGACAGGGCAAACTGGAAAGGATAGAGTCAGAGCAGGGTGTTGGAAAAAAAGAACAGGATGTGATTAGCAGGGCTGGAGGGAGACAGACAGACCAGAACTGGATTGGCAGGTGCCAAAGCTGACAAAAAGGGCTAGGACCTCGTGGGATGGTCAGGGATAGAACACGTCAGTGGGGACAGGGCATGATTTCCATGACACCTTGAATTCTCCTCAGTGTTATAAAGTGGAAGTATCAGGGGGTACCATCCCACATTCATTTATCCCACATCTCAACATTTTCCCAACACCTCTAGCCTAAGGAATATTAAGTTACACAGAAATTTGTGAACTGGCTGGGCACTAATCAGGCACCAACTATATATGTGATGGCCTGGGATGGGAACTGCAGGGAATAAGGGTCAAGACTGCCAGATCCCCTTCATAAAGCCCCAGCCCCCTGACAGAAGAGGACCCACTGAGCACTGAGGGGGCATCACTTCATAGCTACCCCTGGATGGACAGTGAAGTCTGCTCCTAAATACTAGTACAGATGCACTATTACACACTACCTTTGGAGTTTCAGAATTGGGTTTGTGGCCAGACAGATGGGCCATCAAGGGATATTAAAAGCCCTTGTTCTCCAAAGTTTATTAACAAAACTCTGGGCAGTGGGAAATGAGATTACCCTGACCCATCCCAGGTTCAGGGATAGAAGAATGAACAGAACTAGGAGAGAATTTTGATGACTTCCTCCCAAAAGGGGATAGGCAGAAACAGTAGACCAAATAATGAACAGAGAAACACAGACACTCTGAGATGCCCTGAGAAAGAAGTGATTAAAGAAACAGGTGTGTGAGGAATTCATGAATCTCCCTTGCACAGGATGCTGGGTACAGGACCTCAGTTGAACAGGGCTCATTCGTCTACTCTGGAGCGCAGGTCAGTGGTGAGCGGGTCATGCTGGATTGTCTGGTGAAGCATCAGGCCCAGCAGACCTGATCGGTTCCTTATAGCTGTGCGCACCTTGTACTCCTGCTCACTCAGCTCCTCCAGCTTGTACAACTGTGGGAGATCAGTGTGAGAAGGGCATTCCAGGATTCTATCCTATCCCTCAGCCCCACTCAGTATTGTAGCCTACCGCTCGCACACGCTCTAGGTCCACTTCGGCACGCCTCAGCTTTTCCCAGCAATAGTGGTGGATGCACAGGCGTTTGGGGAGGCGGCAGAAATTACCAGTGGGTTCAAAGATATTGTGCACTAGAGGGCAGCCACACACCTCATCAATGGGTACCTGTGGGGAAGAATGAAGAATTATGAAGGAGGATAGCAATGGAGGATGATCAGGCAGGTGTGATGAGAGGAATAGGAGAATGGAGGGCAGTTGGGCAGGAAGGAGAGAAATGAGGAGTGAGCCAGAAGGGGGGAAGAGAGGAATTCAGTGATTAGGTAGAAAAAAGGAAGCAAAAGGGGATGATCAAGCATGGAGGATGGAAGAAGTTAATAAGCAGGGATGGAGGAATGGAGGTGATCAGACAGGAAGAATAGCAGAACAAAGAGATCAAACAGGAAGGAGAGGAGGGTGGAGGGAAGATCTGACAAGGAAAAGTAGATGAATGAGTGTTGACAAGGCATGGAGGAGGTGAGTAATGAGGCAAGGAAGGTGGGACAAATGGAAGAATGGAGGATGGTTATACAGGGAAGAAAGGCTCTAGGAGATGACGGGCCGGGAAAAGATGATTGGGGGCAGTTAGGCATGGAAAATAAAGAATTCAGGGAAGTCAGAAACTGAGGGAGAGGGGAATTGAGGGCAGCGATGCAAAGAGGAAAGGAGGAATGAGGGTGGTTGGGCAGGGGATGGGAAAGGAATGGAGGATGGTCAAGCAAAGAAAAGAGAATGGGAATGGCTATGCAGTGGGGAGCAGAGGAATAGAGGATGGTAAGGCAGAGAGAGAGAGAGAGAGAGAGAGAGAGAGAGAGAGAGAGAGAGAGAGAGACAGAGAGAGTTGGTGGGGTCAGGAAATGAAGGTATGAATAAACAGCAGTCAGGCAGAGAGAAAAGTAAGAACAGGAGGTGTTCGGGCTGTGAGGAGGGGGGAAAGTGGGATAGTCTGGAAGGGAAGAGGGTACATAATGGTTGGTCAGGAGGTTTGAAATCAGTAAAGCAGAATGAAGAAGGAAATAGGAGGCAATCAAGCAGGGAGGCAGAAAGGAATAGGGTGGTCAGGCAGGGAGGAGGGAAGGAATGGAGGGTGAGGAAGAATGAGCCTCACCTTGGGGTCCTTTGAGTGCTCAGGGCATAGCACCTGGAGCCGTTTACAGTAAAATTTATTCGTTGGGTCATAATAATCACAGAAGAGCCTTGTGGCCCTAAGGGGGCGGGGGGTTAAAAGTGAGGTGTTAAAGATCAGGAGGAAGGAGGTCCTATCCTGAACCCTGTCCACACTTTATCCCCAACTTCGCCCATACCCTGCTCCGAACTCACCCACCTCTGCCTCTGAGCCCACCCACATCCTGCTCATGATCTTGCCCACCCTGTTCCTGACCCCATCCACATCATGTCTTTGACCCTGACCAGCACCCACACTCACCCCTCAATGCAAGCGGGGTACAAGGACCCGAAAGACGATTTGCATTCATACTGAGAAGAAAGATTACAAATGTGATGTACATTGCATGCCCTCCCATAACAAAGCCCCAAACAATACATTTGTCCCCTGTGGACCCTGTGCTACTGTCTGCCCAGCCAATGGCCCCCCTCTTCACTGGCTGATATTCAATCTTCATCCTCATACTGGGGATGGAAGAAAAGCACAAATGAGTAGAACCATGGATGTATGTTATAGTCCCTTCTACAACAAACACCCAGGCACCCAACCTGCCCCCCTCCCCAGGAACACCACCAAGCCAAAAACACCCTTGCCCCCTCAGCCCCCCGCCAATACCCCAACCTTGGCAAAGCAGTGCTCCATGTGGCGGAGAGCGGCACGCATACTGATGGATTTCCCACAGGAGACACAGAAGATCCGTTGGACGTTGTTTGTCATAACTTTTGTGCTCTGCACAGGAGAGTGGAGGAGCCAGTGAAGCAGTGCCGAGTGGGGATGGGCAGGGAAAGATATCAGGTACCTTTCCACCGCATCCTACCTATTTCCACTCACCTCCTCATCCTTGCATATAGCCTGCTGCTTGCCACGTAGAATGATGGCCTCAAGTTCATGGTACTGATGTTCCAGGTATTTCAGGTGGGTGTGGACATCCTGCTGCGCATGGATGATGTCCTCGAGCATTTTCTTGCCATGCTCCTCAGCAATGGAGGGGCTGTTATTCCACTGCTGGAGGCGCTGGGGCAGGATATCATAGATGCGTCTGGAAGGGGTAACAGCAAGAAATGGAATGAGTAGATAGGGGCAATAAAGGAAGAAGAAATGGGAAGAAATGGCTACATAGGTAAACACAGTACTCTCATCCTCCCACAACCACCTCAAAATTACAACTAAATTACAGAACAACCATCATTCAGAACCGCCTTAAATATGGTTGAATGGAAGTCCTATAACTGGAGAATTAAAGAAGAAAGCACATTGAGACGTGTAGGAGGGGCAGAGGCGTGGAATGGGCCGGTCCGACACCCACGTGTGGTGTTTTTTAAATCAGGAGGGTATCTTGGCTTCAGAGGCCACACTGATGAGGAGCAAGGGGTCCCAGCCCCACAACAGACCCCTGCTGGGGAAAAAAGTCCCTGTAACTTCAGGCTGTAAAACCCAGCAGGGATTGTGGCTGAGTGTCACAGGCTGCTGGAGATTCAGACAGTCCCTCTTAAAGGGCCGGTGCACGGGCTTACTTGGACTCCCTCCCTCTGAGCTCCAGCACTGGGGCAGCAGCTCGAAAGGATCCAGGGACATTGGGGGAGGAACTAAATTGTCTGGCATCAGGGCAAGAACATGGGGGCAGCTTTCTCCCAGACAAAAGTGCTCTCAGAAGTCATTGTTCCTATGCTGAAACCTCCACTGCCACGGAGCTGACTGGCAGGTGCCATATCTGAGTCTCCATCAACATGGCTCATACTGTTTGACCCACCCTGGTGATTCCCTGAGACCCAATCCCACCCAGTTTGCAGCCCCATCCAAACTGTTTGCAGCAGCTTTTCCATATGAATGGCCTGTCCTGGCTCAGGCTTCAGACTTGCCTAAAATCTCTCAAATAAGTAGTGGCTAGACTCAGTGTGCCCCATACTGCTCAATAAGTGGCTCCAGGCCCTGCACTAGCAGCAGCCTGCCTTGGTTCACAGCCTGCCCTAGTTCATAGCTTGGCCTCTCCTGGGCACCTCCAAGCCACAAGTGGGTGGATGAATGGTGGATACATGGGTAGAGAGTGGATGGACTTACAGATGGCATAGATCATGCCCTACCCCAGGTTGCTTAACCTCCAGGGGCACTCACTCAGCTGCCAGATTCATGCCACAGTCATCTGAGCAGTACTTGGAGCCTGGCCGGCTGGGATTCACACAGCCATGTCCCAGGCACTGCAGCAGCAGGGCTGGGTCCTTGACGTCCATCGGCTCTAGATGATTCCGCTTTTTCATGAGCTTCTGCTTCTCCTTCTTCTGTGGGACAACCATGATCAGGGCAGGGGGAGGAGGGTTCCCTAATCCTTTACCCCTGCCCTCCATTCTGCTTCCAGCCTCTGCCTCCATGCCCCCCTCCACCATTTCGGTCACCTTCCAATCCACCGTTTTTTTCGGTTTCTCCATTTTCTTCACCTTCACTGCCTGCTTTTGCAGTGCAGGGTCCAGGAGAGGGAACTCCTAAAAAAAAAAAACAAAAAAAAAAACTGCTTTGCTGTGTAACAAGCCACCCTTCAAACCAATAGATAAAACAATGATCATTTATTAATTCAAGATTCCATAGGTTGACAATTGGGATAGGCTCAACTGGACAGTTTTGCTGGTTTTGCCTGGGTTACTCCATATGGTTGTAGTCAGCTAGTGGCTGTTGGTCCTAGGTAGTCTCATTAATATGTTTGGAGGTTGACGGGTCAATGGAAGTAATGGAGCCATGAGTTCCTTTTTTAAAAAATAAATCTTTATTTTTCAGATTATTACAGTTGTTCCTCTTTTTTTCCCCCATAGCTCCCCTCCACCCGGTTCCCACCCCCCTGCTCTTATCCCCCCCACTGTCCTCGTCCATAGGTGTACAATTTTTGTCCAGTCTCTTCCCGCACCCCCACACCCCCTTCCCCCCAAGAATTGTCACTCCACTCCCTTTCTATGTCCCTGATTTATTATATTCACCAGTTTATTCTGTCTCTCAGATTTTTTTATTCACTTGATTTTTAAATTCACTTGTTGATAGATATGTATTTATTGTCACTTTGTTGTTCATAATTTTTATCTTTACCTTTTTCTTCTTCCTCCCCTTCTTAAAGAATACCCTTCAGCATTTCATATAATACTGGTTTGGCAGTGATGAACTCCTTTAGCTTTTTCTTGTATGTGAAGCTCTTTATCTGCCCTTCAATTCTGAATGATAGCTTTGCTTGGTAGAGTAATCTTGGTTGTAAGAGCCATGAGTTTCTATCAACTGGCAGGCTAGCCTGTGTTTTTTCACATGGTGACTGGATTCCAATAGCACCAAAAAAGCAGATGTTTAAATGTACAGTAAATGTACAGCAATAGCACCAAAGAAGCCCGATGTTTAAATGTACAGTAAACCCTGGATTTTGTAGACTTCCATTTAACCGACTTCTGATTTAAAGGACAAGATTTCTGGTCTGTATGTCATATGTGAAAATTAACACTTTGTTAATTTTAAAATATTTTTAACCAAGATTTTCTTATAATTAAATTAACAGATTTTTTTGTTATTAATTCACTGGATTTTTTTTTCTTTTGTTAATCCTCACCTGAGAAAATTTTTTCCATTGATTTTTAGAGACAGTGGAAGAGAGGGGGAGAGACAGAGAGAGAAGTATCAATGTGAGAGGAACACATCTATTGGTTGCCTCCCACATGCACCCCAACCAGGGTCTGGGATGGAGCCTGCAACCGAGGTATGTGCCTTTGACTGGAATTGAACCTGTGACCCTTCAGTCCACGGGCAATGTTCTAAACACTGAGAAAAATCAGCTAGGGCAATTCAGTTATTTTTTAAAAATATGTCTTTATTGATTTTAGAGAGGAAAGGAGAGGGAGAGGGAGAGAGATAGAAACATCAATGATGAGAGAGAATCATTGATCAGCTACCTCCTGAACACCCTTTGTGCCCCGACTGGGAATCCAACTGACCTCTTGGTTCAGAGGTTGATGTTCAACATACAAATGTGTTTACATAAGTAAAAACAGGTAAACTAATTTGTCCATTTCTTAACACATGCATTTGGAAAACCTACTTGATTATATAATAAACTTTCTGCTTTAATGGACACCCCCTCTTCCAGATTAGTCCATTATGGGAGGCTGGAGGAAGGTCAGTGGGGAAAAAAAGGAGACATATGTACTACTATTTGTAATACCTTAAATAATAAAATAAAATTTTTTTAAAAGTTCCTTATGAAAAAGTCCAGGTATAGTTTTCAGTCCTGAAACATATCCTTTTCAGTTAACAGCTGGAGTGTGGCTGTTATCTGAGGTGCCTCCTTTACTGCCAATGCCACTGCCTGGTACTTCTGGGATAGCCTGGACTTCTACAGTTGAGGCAGCTGTGGCTGAGTGGGCAGTTGCCAGTGGGACCATGGCATGGTCTCTGGGGGTATTATAGGCAAGATCTGAGGGGAAGACCCTCACACTAGCTCTACTCCCCCATCCACATGTGTCCTGGACTCATCAGAGACCAAGGATTACAAGCAGGGTTTCTGTATTTGTGGGACAAAGGCTCTGGATCAGCATTAAGTGGAGGGGAACAGGGTCATCCTGCCCTAACACTCCTGACCTCACCTTCTAGGGAGGGGACCACTGGTTCTGATTGGATACATTGCACTGGTCTTGCCTGCCTGGGAATGACTGGCACTACCTGGCCTGGGTGGCCCACCTTATCCAGACACACTTGGCCAGTATACCTGGCCCCAACTTGCCCACCTGAAAGCATAAGGACCTGCTTACCTGCTCAGAAAAGCTAGACTCCACTGCCTTACACTGTCTCAGCTCAGCCTGCCCTCCCCCACCCTCCAGAACACACCTGCTATCCTGTTTGATGAGCACCCTAGTCCCAGACAAGCCACCTCTGCCCCGCCTGCCCGAACACACATGGCCCCGCCCCCTCAGAATGCTCCGCTCACTCGCATTTCACTTAGTCCACCTAGTCTCTACAGGCCCTCCCTGACACACTCTGTCTTGCCTTATGCTACCAGCCCTATGGGACCCGTACATGGCAACAAGGCATACCCAGCCCCGCCCCTTCCCAGATGATCTCAGCCCCATATGTCCTTTCCCCATTCCTGCACATACCGGGTTCTGCCTTACGTCCGCGTATTGAGCCGTGCCAAGCCTTGTCCCCCCGCCCCACCTGTATGTGCCAGGCTGTGCTGTGTCGGCCATGACTGACCTACCTAGAATAATTCGACAGTCTTTATTCTGAAATGTACTCCTACCTGTACCCAGTAACACCAAGTAAAATATATAAAAAAATGTTTGTGTGTATATATGCACACAGGCAAATGAATCCGTACTCCCAGTGATTAATAGAGCAAGCGCACACACTGAACGCATATACACATTTTCAATAAGACGATTATCAATTGGCGAATTCATACTATTTTCAAGCTAGAGACACGATATTCATAAAAACTGACTCCGGTGGCCGTGAAGGACGTCTAAATATATTCCAGGGAATAAGGGGCACAGATAAGTTACATTAGAAATTAATAAAAGGCTTAACTTTTGAAAATTAAAACAGCTCTTCTAAGTAACTTTTGATAAACAAAAAAGTAACAAATTAAAAAACACTTAGAATATAACAAGAAGGAGAATAATGCATACCTAACTGCGGTCTTAGATGGAACTTTAAGATGAGAACCTGAGGAAAAAAGAACGACGTAAATTACTGATCTGCGCATTCAACTCAAATTAAAACAAGCCCCCATCTTAACTCCAAAGACCCCCGTTATCAACCCCAAAATCCCCTCACTCACCCTTCCAATCACAAAACCCCAAGTCCCCGGTCAAAGCACTTAAAAAGTACCTCAGCCAGCGCTAAACTGTGGAGAGCTTCGAGGCAGGCTACTTCCCGCGCTTCGAAATTGACCTTTGCCCCGCCCTTTCTTAAGTGTGTTGGGTGTGCGCATGCTCGAGACCCTCTGCAGCGCTGAGACGTGGTCCGAAGTTCTAATAGCATAGAAACCGGAGAGGTCAAAAGTGCACCAGACTGCAGAACACCGCGCCACAGGCCTACATAGATATATTGTCTATTTTGATGCCAATACCTCATTGTTTTACAGTTGGAGTGACCAATCCTTGCGTTATTTTATATGGCAGGAATATTAATCCCCTTATCATTTCCAATTATTTCGAATAATTTTATATTATCACTATTTTATTATCTGCTATTATTTTAACGATGAAGTAGACAATGAGATAAACAAGCAAAAAGCCCCACATAAATCCATTTTTAAAAGTCAAGAAAGTAGCCCTGACCGGTTTGGCTCAGTGGATAGAGCGTCGGCCTGCGGACTGAATGGTCCCGGGTTCGATTCCGGTCAAGGGCATGTGCCTTGGTTGCGGGCACATCCCCAGTCGAGGGGCGGGGTGCAGGAGGCAGCTGATCGATGTTTCTAACTCTCTATCCCTCTCCCTTCCTCTCTGTAAAAAAATCAATAAAACATTTAAAAATAAATAAATAAATAAATAAAAGTCAAGAAAGTAGAAAAATTATAGAGCAGAAATAGAAAGCAAAATGTAAGAAGATAGGAATAAGCTCATATTGAAGTTTATTAATGGAATAAACTCTGCCATTAAAGTCAAATATGGTCATTTTAGGTGCAAATGAACAAATCTACCCATATGCTCTTTATGTAAACCTAGAAAATCATAAAACTACAGAAATATTTAAAATAAAGGAATGGAAGAAAATTTTCTAGGCACATGCTAATCAAAATAAGCAAGATCAGTTACATTAATATCAAACTAAAAACACTATGACAAAAAATATTAATTGAGACTGAAAGGGCCATTCCATAGTTAATTTGATTCACCATGAATATGTAAAAATTTTAATCTTACATACAGTTAAATTGTATAAAATAAATATAAAGAAAAATATATTACAACAAAAGCTAAAATAGAAAAATATATTCTCTTTATAGATTACAATCACACTGCTCTTGATTCCCATTCACCCTTCAAGACTCAGCTTTGTAATCATCTGGAAAACCCTCTGCTTCCTTTCTATCTGGATGGTTAGCCTCTCTTCTGAATGACATAATTATAACAGCAAGGATGTTGCTTTTATTTTAAACTTGAAATTAGGGAGGAAATGTGGACATTGCCTGAATCAATCACACTTGTTTTGTGTCTGTCTTACTAGAAATAAGGGCAGGGACAATGACAACGTTGGTGTTGGTGACTGCTGGTTTCCAGTGCTCAGTTAACCTCCCAACCCACAGCGGTGTCCAGTAGCCTCTGGTGATCAAAGGAATACATCAGGGACCCTCCCTTTATGGTGTTGTTGCAAAATGATAAATTTTACAGTAATCTATCTGGCTCCATATTATTCCTTGAAGATAAAGACAAATATATACTGTAATTTATACTAGAATTACATTTAACTAATCATTGACAAGAAAAGCAAAGTTCAAAAACTGCTAACAACTTTCTATTAGGAGGCTATTTTCCCTGATACAAACCTGGCATCTAATGGCAGTGTTCCCAGATAAATCTTCACAGCTTATATCAAACTACGTTTTGGGATTGAGGCAGTAGGTGAGAAGTCCAAGCTCAACTCAGAAGCAGTCTGTGAGCTCTAAAGAAAGCATAGCCATGAAAGTTTATAAGTACTATTTGTGGTGTTCAAGCTAATCTTTTAACAAATTTGACAAACTATTAGCTAGGTGGACTAAGGAAAAATGAAAGAAAATTTATTAAAATAACGAATGAAAGTGAGGACATTACCGCAGAATAGAATAGAGAATCAAGAAATAAATGTTTGTATATATTGTCATATGATTTTTGAGAAGGCTGTCAAGCCCATTCAATGGGACAAAAACAGTCTTTTCAACAAATTGTGCTAGAAAACTAAATACCCACATGCAAAAGAATGAAATTGGTCCCTAACCTAGTAAAGGAAATAGACACACAAGTTCAGGAAGCACAGAGAGTCCCAAGCAAATGAATCCAATGAGGCCCACACCAAGACACATCATCATTAAAATGCCAGATATTGAAGACCTTTGTGCCTTTAAGAGAGAATCTTAAAGGCACAAAGAGAAAAGCAGTTGCCTATAAGGGCGCTCCCATAAGACTGTCAGCTGATTTCTCAATGGAAACTCTGCTGGCCAGAAGGGATTGGCATGAAATATTCAGTGATGAAAAGCAAGAACCTACAATCAAGATTACTCTAGCCATGAAAGGGATCATTTAGAATTGAAGGACATTTAAACAGCTTCCCAGAAAATAAAAAGCTAAAGGAACTCATCACCACCAAATCAGTATTACATAAAATGTTAAAGGGTCTTCTTTAAGAATAAGAAGGAAAAAAGATTAACAATGAACAATTAAATGGCAAGAAATGCATATCTATCAAGAATTACTTTAAAAGCAAATGGATTAAATGCTTCAATCAAAAGACATAGGGCAGCTCAATAGATAACAAAACAAGACCCTTATATATACTGTCTACAAGAGACTCAGTTCAAATAGGAAGACACACACAGGTGGAAGGAAAGGGATGGAAAAGATAAGTCAGACAAAGATAAATGCCAGATGATTTCATTTATACATGGAACCAAGCTGGGGTAGCAATACTTATACCAGACTAAATAGACTTTAAAACAAAGGTTATAACAAGATATAAATAAGGACCCAGCAACTCCACTTCTGGGTATTTTATCCAAAAACCACAAAACACTAAATCAAAAAAGCATATATATCCATGTTGATTGCAGTATTATTTAAAATAACCAAGATATGGAAGTAACCTAAGTGTCCATCAATAGATGAATGGATAAAGAAGTGGTGCATAAATACAATGAAATAAGATTCAGCCATTAAAAATAGTGAAATCTTGCCATTTGCAACAACATGGATGGACCATCCTAGAGGGTATTAGGCAAAGTGAAATAAGTCAGATAAAGACAAATGCCAGATGATTTCATTTATGCGTGAAATCTAAAAAACAAAATAAACCAACAAACTGAACAGAAACAAACTTGTAGATACAGAGAACATTTTAACAGTTGCCAGACGGGAGAGGGGTTGGGGGGATGGGTGAAAAAAGATGAAGGGATTTAGAAGTATAAATTAGTAGTTGTAGAATAGTCATGGGGATATAAAGTTCAGCATTGGGAATATAATCCATGATATTGTAATAACTATATATTATACCAGATGGATACTAGATTTATCACGGTGATGACTTCATAAGTTATATGAATGTCTAATCATGGGGGTGTACACCTGAAACTAATATATAATATTGTATGTCAACTGTAATTTAAAAATTAAAGCCATTTAAAAAAAATGAAATTGGATCTTTACCTAACACCATATACAAAAATTAATTCAGAATGGATCCATGACCTAAATGTAAGATCTAAAACTGTAAGAAGGAAATATAGGGCAAAGGCTTTACAATATTGAATTAGCAATGATTGCTTGTATATGACACCAAAAACACAGGCATCAAAAAATTAACAAATTGAACTTTATGAAAATGAAATGTTTTGCATCAAAGGACACTATCAACAGAGTAAAAAAAAAAAAAGGCAACTCACAGAATGGGAGAAAATATTAGCAAATCATACATCTGATAAGGGATTAATATCCTGAATTTATAGAGGACTCCTAAAACTAAAAAACAAAACAAACAAAAAAAACCAACCGGATTCAAAACTGGGCACAAACTTGAATAGACATTTTTTTCTGGAGAAGATATACAAATGGCTAATAAGCCCTTGATCCCAAGAATCTTCAGTCAATACGCCAACGCTCTAACCACTGAGATACTGGCTAGGGCTCTAAGTACTTCTTTAATTGCACCCCAAATTTTTTATATATTGTGCTCTCATTTTCATTTAGGTCAAAATACCTTCTAATTCCAATTGTTATTTCTTCCTTATTCGAGAGATTATTTAGAAATATGTGTAGGGAGCGGTTATAGGGTTAAGCCTCGGACTGACCTGCTTGCAATGCCGCAAACAAGTCCCCGCTTAGAGGGCACAGCCCTCTTAGCATAATTAAGCTTGACCTTATGATGCTCCCTAGATCTTTCCTGGGAAGCTAATGGGCTGTGGGAGATGCAGCAAGTGCTGCCAAAACAAGTGAAACTTATAAGAATAGTGACCACTAACCTTGTTTACCTCTGGCTTTAAAGTAAAGGCTCAGCTAGCAGTCTGGATCTGTTCTGTGGTCTCAGCCAGGCACAGGAGGTCCGCCTAGACCCAGCTTTTTCTCTGTCTGTCTTTTCTTCATCCTTTGCCGGCCCTCCCTCAGGCTCGCCAAACCCTTGGCTGTGCTGGCACAGCACAAGTATGTAATTTGGTTTTAAAACATTTGGGCATTTTCCACAGATCTTCATGTTATTGCTGTCTAATTTAATTCAATTTTGGTCACAAAACATACTTTTTGAGTACTTTGAAATTTATTTGATTGGTTTCATGGCCCTGAATATGTTTTACCTGAGTTAATGGGTTACATGTGCTCTTTCTTGTAAAGGAAGTATGCTCTGCTGATGGTTGAGTGTTCTTGAAATGTCAATGAGGGCAAGTTGGTTTATTGTGTTACATAAGTCTTCCATATTCTTATCTTCTGCCTTCTTATTCTAGTGCTTATTGAGAGAGTGGTATTAAAATATTCCATTGTGATTATAGATTAACTAGAGGCCTGGTGCATGAAATTCATGCACAGGGGGGGGGGGGAGGAGGTGTCCCTCAGCCCAGCCTGCACCCTCTCCAATCTGGGACATCCCTCTCACAATCCAGGACTGCTGGCTCCCAACTGCTCGCCTGCCTGCCTGCCTTCCTGATTGCCCCTAACCGCTTCTGCCTGCCAGCCTGATCACCCCCTAACCACTCCCCTGCCAGCCTGATTGATGCCTAACTGCTCTCCTGCCAGCCTGATTGCCCCTAACTGCCCTCTCCTGAAGGCCTGGTCACCCCTAACTGCCCTCCCCTTCAGGCCTGGTCACACCTAACTGCCCTTCTCTGAAGGCCTGGGTCCCCCCAACTGCCCTTCCCTGCAGGCCCGGTCACCCCCAACTGCCCTCCTCTGCCGGCCTGGTCACCCCTAACTGCCCTCCCCTGCAGGCTTAATCGCCCCCAAACCCTCCCTCGCAGGCCTGGTCCCTCCCAACTGCCCTCCCCTGCTGGCCTGATTGCCCACAACTGTCCTCCCCTTATGGCCTGATCCCTCTCAACTGCCCTCCCCTGCTGGCCATCTTGGGGTGGCCATCTTGTGTCCACATGGGGGCAGCCATCTTTGACCACATGGGGGCAGCCATCTTGTGTTGGAGTGATGGTCAATTTGCATATCACTCTTTTATTAGATAAGATTACAGTAGAATTAATGCAGTTCTACCAGGTTTTTCTTGACATATTTTGAAGCTCTGCTATTAGGTCGCTAAACATTCAGGGTTGGTATATCCTTCTGAAGAATAAACCTCTATTATTAAAGAATGACTCGTCAAAAGAAAAAATGTGACTCAAATAGTGTTTAAAGATTTTATTCAACTTATGTGCATCAGTTAGAAATTTAAGAACAATGAACTCCCTAGACTGAAGCAGGATTAGTTTTTATAGGGCAAGAAAAGGCATAACTGTGGTCTGTCCCAGGTTGCAATTTTCCTTATCTGTAACTGCTAAAAATTTGTGGCTGGAACTGTTAAGAGACTGTTTCAGTTTTTCATGCCTTTTTCTAATGATCATTACTGCAAACTCATGTCTACAGCTTTCAGAACAGTTCTTTGAGAGACATTTTTGTAATCCTTAAGGTTTTTCAACGTTTTGGAAAGGAGGAGATTGTGGAGGAAGAAGATAAAAAAAGGAAAGGATGCAGAAGTTGAAACAAGAAAAACTGGAGTCTGTTTTAATTCTTTTAGAGCCCTTCCTCTTGACCAAGATGGGATCCTTTCTTCACTGGCCAAATCTGTTGGGAAAAAAAAACAAAATCACAGGATGAATACGTTTTAAGAATCAAGTTAAGAAGGCCCCATAATAAGTTGGAGGGGCAGTGTGTTGTTTGACATGTTCCTTAACCATGCTTAGATCATCTGTTTGGATAGGACAGTACTGCTGGTCTTAATTAGACATGACAGAATGCATGTGATTAGTGATACTTCTATCAGGAGATAAAGAAAGGAAGACCCGATAGAGACACTCCCAGTAGGATTCCAGGGTGGTTTTTCATTGGAGTCTCTTGCTTGTAAGTCATGTAGAGGCTCAGAAGATGATTCCTTTGAAAGGCAGCTTGAATCTATTGGTAATGAGTCCTGGTATATGACTTTGGTCATTTACAGCAGCAATTTTTAACTGGTATGCCATGAGAATTTTTAAAACATGTAATACCTGACTATTCAGTCAGGGGCACTGAACTCTTTTCCCTTAGATTGTCAAATAAAAAATCACAACAGCCAATACAACAATAGTCGTCTGGTGTTAATGAATCAAAATTATACCTATTTTTTTTGTTAGATCGGCAAAAATATAATATTTTTTTTGTGTGCTGCAGAATTTGAGTAATTACTTGGTGTGCCATGAGATAAAAAAAAAAGGTTGAAAATCGCTTCCCCACTGATAAGGACACTGGTGATTACACCTGCAGAATCCAGCATAACCTCCCCATCTCAAGATCCTTAACTTAATCACAGCTGCAAAATCCCTTTTTGCTATATAAGTGAACATTACAGAGACTGTAATGTAACTTCTACCCACATCCCAACCTGGCAGCACAGTCTTTGCTTTCCCCAAAGATGTTTTCCCCAGAGATCACAACCTGGACATCATTAGGGACCACTACTCAGCCTGTCACACGTAGCTTTTCTAATTCAGGGCCTTTCCAATATTAAGGCCACAGTATCATCCCTTGTGACTTTTACCATGTCCAGATAACTGCATAGTTGTTCCCCAAATATGTCCTGCTGAGAAGTTGACCATGGGTGTTTAAATAAACTCCCCACCTGGAGAAATGTGATAAATATTAAAAATGTAGAGCCCGGCTGGCATGCTCAGTGGTTAAGCATCGACCTATGAACCAGGAGGTCATGGTTCAATTCCCAATCAGGGCAAATGCCTGGGTTTTGGGCTCAAACCCCAGTGTGGGGCATGCAGGAGACAGCTGATCAATGATTCTCTCTCAACATTGATGCTTCTATCTCTCTGCCTCTCCCTTCCTCTCTGAAATCAATTATATATATATATGTATATATATACATTTATATGTATGTGTGTATATATGAGTGTGTGTATATATATATATATATATATATATATATATATATATATATATTTTTTTTTTTTTTTTAATGCCAGAGTGACTCAGTTGGTAGAGTGTCACCCCATGCACCAAAAAGTTGCTGGTTCAATTCCCAATTCCTGGTTAGGGTACATACCTGGATTTTGTGTTTGATCCCTAGTCAGGGAGGGTACTGGAAACCGATCAATGTTTCTTCCTCACATCGATGTTTCTCTCTCTCTCTCTCTCTCTCTCTCTCTCTCTCTCTCTCTCTCTCTCTCGCCATGTCCTCCGTGAGGATTTTTTTAAAAATGTAATGTGGACAAAGAAATGCCAAAATAAAGGTTTAATCTTTTGCACTCGGATGTCGAGTGTGACTCGACACGGTTAGCATCGGTAGCAGCTCTTTTTATATTCTTTGAATGTATCAATAATTTGAAATATAAAAAAATCCAAATAAATAAGTTTGTATGAAAAGAAAATCTAGTTTTTTATTCTACTGCCGCGCTTTGTAAAATCTGGGGTATTTAAAAAATTAAATCCCGAGTAGAATAAAGGAATCAAGAAAAAAGCAAGCGAGTGCAAAGGGTTAATTTCCCCAAAGACATTTTCCCTTCCAGAATTTCAACAGTTCCCAAGAGGTTTCCACTTACCAGGTGAGTCTGCTCTGAAAACCTTCCCTCCTTCAGGGCCTAGGGAAAACACCAAACAGACCCCTCAGTCTCTCTCTTCCATCACCTTCCACCTGGCCTGGGCAGAAAAGGGCAACTCCTAACAACCACTGCACTAACCACTGGTACAACAGCTTCTTGGTGCCTCAGTTTCCCATCTGTAAAATGGGCACCCATGGCCATTGGTGGGATTCTTTGGAATGTCAAGGGGCAGAGGTATAGAGCACAAGTCACAGCAGAAATTGCTTTTTATACATTTTTTTAGAAGGACCACTTTGGAAACAGGCGGATTTCCTCCAGTTGGTTTTAATGAGTGGTGAAATTGCATCACATGCTACAGAGTTCAAGGTGAGAATTTTCTAATAAACCTTTCTTTAAAAAAATGAAGAATCTTGAGCCATAACCCAGGCCTCCTGGATAAAAATGAGCATTATCCTAAACAAGATCCTCAGGAATTTCAGGTACAGGGTTAACTTGCACAAGCACTAGGCGGGAACTCCGCCTAGCAAATGAATTGTTCCTGCCCATTCAGATATCCTGGAGCTCCTCCTGCTGGCAAAATACCCGTGTTTCTAGCCGAAATGCTGTATTCAGGCCATTACTTCTATTTGTTAAATCCATTCAGCTACCTATACAGAACTTGCTACATAAAGGTACTGAGGATTCATCAGTGAAGAGTCACAATATAGCACATATGGAGAACTTACATTCTACTGGTGGAAGTCAAAATTAAACTAATAATAAGTTATATACCAAGTGGTGTTAAGTTGTATTGGAAAAACAAAGCAGGCTAAGAAAGTATGAAATGACAAAGACATGCATACATCCAAGAGTATCTGTATTGAGCGGCAGGACTGATTCTGAGTCAGATAGAAGAAATAAATAATTATCTTTCTGAGAAGAAAGATAACCATTTTACAGAGCATTATAAATTGAAACCTTGCTTGCTCAAAAAAGTGTTATTGAAACCCCAAAGCATTAAAAAGAATTAGGATATCATGGCTTTGCAAAATCTCAGGAAATATTGCTGATATTGGTTTATTTCAACTTACCCTAACCAGGAGGTGCTGGAGTCATATAGTTCTTGGCCCTCTCCACCTGCAGAGGGCAGGACGTGGGTCTCCTCCCAAGATGGAGAGAGGAGGACAATGAGTATCTAAAGAGGCCCCATACCAAAAATACTTTCTACTGTCACCCGCTCCTACCTGTACTCCAGTCTAATCAGAAAAACCATCAGAAAAAAAACCAGATTGGGTGACATTCTACAGGTTGCCTGGCTAATACTACTTAAGACTGTAAGATCATTAAAAACACGGAGGGAGGGGAAAATTGTTGCAGACAATAGGAGACTGGTAATTAATGAAACATGTAACTAAATGCAATGTAATACCTAGATTGGATTCTAGACCAGAAAAATAGCATAAATGGGAAAAAACCTGGTGAAATTAAAATAAAGTTTGGAATTTTAGTTAATAACAATATATTACTGTTGGTTTCTTCATTTTGACTAAGATACTGTAACAGTGAGAATTATAACCCACCCCACCATTCATTTGACATTGTTTCGGTAAATACTGATGATTCTCTTCCAGGAATAGATTAAACTGTTTGGAACACATTAAGCTGTTTGACATCACAGAGAGATTTTCATACAGACCCTGGGAAACTGAAGGACTTGTTAGAAGAAGAGAAGGCCCTGAAGATAAGGCAGCCTTAAGCCCACATCAAGGACAGAACCTATCTGAAGGGACAGAGTACTCAGGGCTAATCTTGGCAGCATTCCGGGGCCAATTTTTGCAAGGGCAATGAAGAAGGCAGACCCTGGGAACTCACTAACTTAAGATTTTTTTTCCCATCCACTAACCCTATATAAGAATTTGTTTGATGCCCAGCTGGTGTGGCTCAGTGGTTGAGCGTTGACCTATGACCCAGGAAGTCAGGGTTTGATTCCCAGTCAGGGCACATGCCCAGGTTGTGAGCTCTATCCCCAATAGGGGACAGGCAGGAGGCAGCCAATCAATGATTCTCTCTCATCATTGATGTTTCTCCCTCTCCCGCTTCCTTCCTCTCTGAAATCAATAAAAAGTATATATTTTTTAAAAAGAAACTAAACATCACAGGGATCTACTATTTGAGCAAACATCTGATTATGTCAATGCATTAACCACAGATGCCCATGGAAAGGAGGCAATATTTCATCTGTTATGAGGGATATTAAAGGAGAAAAACGATTTTTTCCTAGAAGTGAGAAAAGAATGTTAAACAGAAGTAACATGTGAAAAAAACCAACAACAATGAAACTAGTCCCTTAAAGGCACCATTAATAAGGGAGAGTAATAATATACTCATTTATTAAAGCTTTAAACTGATATCTTCCACTGTTTGGAATAATACAATATCACTTCATTCTTATGCATCACAATCATCACCTACACAGTATATATGAATACATATAAAATACAGACACTGCATGGTGACTGTATTTTTGGAGTAAAACAAGAGTCAAAGCAACAGTATACATAAGTCATTCATATTTAAACTGTTTATACTGGCATAAATTTTCTTTTTTTAAAAAATATATTTTATTGATTTTTTACAGAGAGGACGAGAGAGGGATAGAGAGTCAGAAACATCGATGAGAGAGAAACATCGATCAGCTGCCTCCTGCACACCCCCCACTGGAGATGTGCCCGCAACCAAGGTACATGCCCTTGACCGGAATTGAACCTAGGACCCTTGAGTCCGCAGGCCGATGCTCTATCCACTGAGCCAAACCGGTCTCGGCTATACTGGCATAAATTTTCATTAAGCATACTAACATTTTTAAATGATGCGATCAAAAATCTACCTGCAGGAAGGAAAATACTTTTTTGTTGTTGTTAGCCCACCATTTTTATTGAGCACCCAGCATGCTCAGTACCTTGGGAACACAGACGTGTACTCATCCCTGGCCTTGCCCTCTAGAAGCTTACAGTCCAGCCAGCTGGGCCAAGAGAGGGGGGTAGGACAGGACACCTTGCTGGGGGTCGCCCTGTTGTCTTAGCAGTGTCTTCTTCAATAACACCCACAGCTTCCCACATGGTGTCACCCAAATCAGTGCCCAGGTCATCATGGGTTTAGTGACACCCTCCCCCTCCATCAGCTCTGTCTTCTTGTCCCTAGTGCCCTAGTCCCTCGCACAGGCTCTTGGACTAGGCACTGGGGGGAGGACTCCCACCTTGGAGAGGATGCTCAGCAAATCCTCATGAAATGGTGGGAACGTGACTGCATGTGGGGCTCCAGCCCTGTCTTGGGCAACCACTCCTGGGATCTGAAGACCCCTCCCTGAATCTTTGCAGGCTCTTCCTACTTTCATGGGGAAGAAAAAAAGTCTTAAGAACAAGTTGTTTTCAGTAACCAAACCTGAAGAGCAACAAGAAGCAGTTTGCAAGAGAAAATGAGGGAAAGGGGTTTCCTGGTCCTTAATATGCTGTCATGCCTTGACTTTCTGCTGCTGAGACATGCGCTGTGCTCACCTCCCATTGGCACTGTCTCTGCGCTGGGCCTCCTGGAAGCCACTGGGCACCCTCATTCTTGCCCCACCCCTTCCTCACACCTGGCACATAAACCAGATTAGGTTAATACTTGGGGAAAGAAATCTTCCCCAAGCCCACCTAGTGAAGCTCCCACCCCTAACAGCACAGAGCTCTGGCTGCATCCAGTCCCTATAATTGGAGGCTTTGGAGATGAGAGCCCAGGAGTGGAGGCGATGGCTCCCTCCCTGGTCTGCAGAGCCCTCAGGTCATTGCTTCTATCTGCCCCGAGGTTCCCAGGCAGAGCTGGCAAGGAGGCAGGCCAAGGGGGGCTGGGAAGGCAGTGACCAGTCAGAGCAGATGTCAGGTGAGCTCTCAATGCTGAGACAGGTGTGTTGGCTGCCTGGGCATCTGGGGCTGGCCCAGGCCTAGAGCTACTTCCACCAGTGGGGGTGGGGGACTTCACTCTCCTCTGCAACCACCCACCCCTTCTCCTCCAGCCCAGACACCCTCAAGTTGGGGGTGAGGCAGGGCTTCGTCCCTTATTTCCTCAAGTTGAGCTCCCCTGGCCTTCAGTCAGCCACACAGATCACAAACATCCGGGCTGTGCCCTGGCTAGGGGTGCTGATTTGGATGCCCAAGACAAGGCGGGAGCCCCACTGTTGGTCATGTTCTCACCATTTCATGAGGATTTGCTGTGGTAGGAACAGCAGCTGCCACCAAAGCTTCCTCAGTCCTCAGGGGCAGTCAACAGGATCCATGGACCGGCCAGGGGCCTACCAGGGCCATCAGAGGCACTGACATCGAGGGTATGGGGAGTCGGGGACAGAGGGGGAGGGGGATGGTGGGGAGGGCAAGGGTGGGCTACGGGGAGTGCCGCAGTGCACCCGCCACAGGTGCTCCAACTTGGCCAGAGCTCAGGGTGGGCTCCAGGGCATGGTGGGCGGGCAGCATGTGGGTCAAATGCTGCCACCAGTCAGGAGGACACAGGTAGCTCCTATAGGAAGTGCACGGTCATTTCCAGGATGTCCGCCTTCTAGCTTCTAGCACCTGGAGCTCTCCCTGTCCAGCAGGATGAGCCCCTTGAGCTGCCTCAGGCTCTCACCGATGCACTTCTCCAGCAGCAGCTCCAGGCTGGTGCGAGGGAGACCCATGTGGAGCAGAGATCGAGACCCCGAGGAAGTCCCCTGAGTACGCTGCCTGAGCCGGTACCAGTGGGCAAGGAAGAGGCTTCTTGAATGGCTAGATGAGGAGCTTGGCAAATCCTCTCCCCAAAAAGCAATTACAAAAGCGGACAAAAATGTCCAAACAACCAGTTAAAGACTTGAAATGGACCAAAGTGTTACAACAAATTGAGAAGTGCTTATTCAAGAAAGTCTACTGAATCTCAGTGAGAATGGTGAGAATCTGTTTTGTTTTCACCTGGAGCTTTTCCTGTCCCTCCCCCTCCCCCAGCTCTGAGACGCAGACGTTTCACCTGGAGTGAGCAGGCCCAAAGGACAAGCATCTCTTCTGCAGGAGGCGCCTGACTTTGTTTAGAGCAAAGTAAGGAATTCCATACTAAGGGCATTATCAAATACAATGATTTGAGTGGCTAACATTCAGGAAAGGCCAAGATCACAGCTAGCTGATCTCTCAATACTGATTGGGGCAAGCTAAACCAACATGTCAGTCATAAATTCAACAAGACCCAGGGAATGGAACAGACAAGAAAGGCTTTGATGAGTTCCTACTTATCACCAGAGGTCTTGAATATTGTGCACACACGACTAAAGGACACGAAGAGACATTCCAACAAAGAGGATGTTAGGGATAGTGGGAAGAGGGGGAGTCCGCAGTGACTATAAAAGAGTAGCAGATAATCACAGTGAAAGAATATTTCTGTATTGTGGTAGAGGATACTTGAATTTACACATGTGATAAATAGCAGAGAACTATATACATACTGTGGTGAGCCAGCACAGCCATGGCATACTCAGCCCCACGTTGGGCGCCTTATGTGCCAAGCCAGCTCAGCCAGTTTCGATGAGCCTGAGAGGGGGCAGTGAAGGATTGAGAAAAGACAGACAAGAGAATAAAAGCTGGGTCTGGGTGGGACACCCTCCCCTCTGATGGAGAGCTAGCGACAGCGCCACGGACTACAAGCCGTGTCTATTTTATAGCCAGATTCCACGAGGCAAAGTAAGGGGTGGTCAAGATGTTTACAACATTCTCGTGGGTTTCGATCCCACTCAATTACATGCACCTGAACTCTATCAAGCCCACATCACTCAGGCACGTGGGGCCACGTGTTCAGACCATAGGTTCAAGCTTACAACTACAGCTGTTGGCTATCAGTGTGCTGGGAGGGCTCTGCCCTCCAAGCTGGGACTTGCACGTGGCCACGAGAGGACTGTGTCCTCTCTTTAGTCCAAGGCTTGAATCTGTCCAAACACTGCGGCCGCTCTCCACAACATACATTGCACTGATGTCAATTTCCTTTGACATCATACTAAGTAACATAAGATTTAACCATTGTAGCAAACTCAGTGAATGGTATACTGAACCCTTCTGTGCTATTTTTTAAAATTCTAGTGAATAAGCAATTGTTTCAAAATTTTTATTTTTTACATATATTTTTACTAGGGGCCCAGTGCATGAGTTCATGCACTTTGAAAGGAACTGTGAGCTGGGAGGCTGCAGTGGACACAGGGGCAGATCTCGGTCCATCCTCCGCGCCCTTCCACCACAGCCCCCATCCCCTGTCTTCTGGCATCCCTGCTCCTGTCACTGCTCCCGCACAGCACAGAGTAATTGGGGCTGGCGCCAGCAGTGGGTGTGAGCAGAGCGGGCGCTGTCAGCAGTTGCAAGTGGTGGCTGCTGCCCTGATTATCCCTCAGAAGCAGGGGGAGGTGGAGAAGCCCTCAGGGGTGTTTGGGGCTGGCAGTCACTACTCGCACCCCCTGACGGTGCTGAGTGATTGGGACCAGTGCTGGGCACCAGCAGCGGGTGCAAGTGGTGGCTCTGATGCCAGCTGCAGGTGCAAGCAGGGCCGACCCAAGCAGTGGGTGCAAGCAGTGGCTCCAGCACTGGCAGCAGGTGCAGACGGGGCCATTGCTGGCAGTGGGTGAGAGAGGCAGCTGCCAGCCCCGATAACCCCTCAGGAGCAGGGGGTGGTAGAGAAGCCCTGAGGGGTGATCAGGGCTGGCAGCCACCACTCAACACTGCTAATAGTGCTGAGCAATCAGGGCTGGTGCTGGGCCCTGGCAGCAGGTGCGAATGCCTGGCAGACCGTGGCACACAGAAGCATAGAATTTTCAGTAACCACCAGAGGATCGCCCCAATGACAGTGACCAGCTTGGTCTTGCACCCCTGCTCACCTGTCCCACTATCCCGTCACAGCCGATGCCCACCATGTTCTGTGTTCTGCCATCTGCTGCCGACACCCACCATGCTCTGCAAGCGTCCCCTGGTGGTCAGTGCACATCATAGCGACTGCTTGTTTGGTTGTTCCACCGCCGTTTGGTCTATTTGCATATTAGGGTTTTATATAGAGAGATTATTGATAGTATTACAGATATCTCCCAGCCCCCCCTTCCCCCCCTCTCCCAACTCGTACCCTTCCCCCTGCCCCCCAACTATGCATATAAGTATGTGAGTTCTTTGGTTTATTTCTTTTTGTCCCCGACCCCCACATCGAGGTATGTCAGTCTGTTCCATGCCTCCCTGCTTCAGGTCTTATTTTGTTGTTCAATTCATTTTGTTCATTAGATTACACAAATAAGTGAGATCATGTGATCTTTGTCTTTCTCGGTTTGGTTTATTTCACTTAGCATAATATTTTCCAGGTCTAATAACATTTTTAAAAATTTAATGAAGGCAAAATACATTCCTAGAGAACCAGAGACAGAATTTTTTGCTGGGTAACCTGGTTTACAAAAAATATTAAAAGACGTTTTAGAGTTTTATTTTTAAGATTTTATTCTTTTCAGGCCATGTTCTTAGGTACATACAGGTCCTGGATTGTAACTTTCTGATGCATTGTTCATGTTCTGTAGTAATGATGTACCTTTATTAATTAGAGACATCCATTATTAATGGATATTTTGGTTATTTCTAATGTTTTGCTGTAACACAAAATGCTGCCATGCAAGTTCTGATAATACTTTGATACATAATGGTGCTAATGTTTTATTGAGTTGTTCACTTGAAACCTGTATGATTTTGTGAACCAATCTCACCCCAATAAATTAAATTAAACACACACACACACACACACACACACACAGGCCATCCAAAAGCTGGAATGCTATTGTCATTATATGTCATAATGTCAACATTATATGTCAACAGTTATCCTGTGGTCTTGAAAGAAAGTAAATGTGGTCAAATATTAACAACTGGTGAATCTAAGTGAAGGCTGTATGGGTATTCACTGCCAACTTTTCTGTAGGTTTGAAATGTAAAAATTGTTCCTGTGAAAAAGGGTACTAACATTTATTATCTTTATGTAACAGGGAGAACAGAGTTCTGGTGAGCTGGAGATGGGTCTAAGTCAATTAACTTGCATTTCACAAAAATAATTTTTACTTTTTAAAATTTTTTATTTATTCTCTTTTAATCCTCACCCGAGGATATTTTTTCCATTGCTTTTTACAGAGAGTAGAAGGCAAGAAGGCAGGAAGGGAGGGAGAAAGGGAGCGAGAGAGAGAGAAACATCTATATGAGAGAGACACATGGGTTGGCTGCCTCCCACACGAGCCCTGACTGGGGGCCCGGGATTGAATATGCAACCCAGGTACGTGCCCTTGGCCGGGAGTCAAACCCACCACCCTTTGGTGCACAGGCCGGCGCTCTAACCACTGAGATCACTGGCCAGAGCAACAATTTTTACTTCTTAAGACCATGTTTCCAACTTTATTTTTACATTTCAAACCTACAGTGTCTGTTTCAATCCCTCTAAATATGATTTAAATTATATGTAGCATGAAAAGATTTACCCCCAAAATGTTTAAATCTCAATGTTTCTTTACAATCATTTTGTTCTAAGGGCAAAGAAAAGCTTGACTTGCTCCAGGCCCTACAGGCGGGAATAGCATGTGGGGAATCCCTGCCCTGAATTCTCCTCCAGGCTCAGGCCTGGACTTGCTGGGTGAAATGCTTTTATTTAAAAATCAAACTTGGGAAATACATTCATTCAGTAACTTGAATGCAAAAAAAAAAATGAATGAAAGCTTGCATATATAAAAAATACATAGAAACTATTTCTAAATACAAGATAGCCAATCTTGGACAGAGGACTTCGGCAACCCTCTATTTGATGCTTCTATTAAATGAAGTGATTAAACAGTGTGTTGTCAACTTCTGCTTGAACCCCAGTTATGCCCTGGGAGCCACGGAGCTGGAATTATCAAGGGTGAATTTTTGAAAACCTGTCTCCGTTTAAAACTGTTTAAACGCTCACATTCATTCCCATTCCCAACGGCCAAAGCCAAACTCCCCGTGGAAAAAAAAAAACAAAAACCAGGGCGATAGAGCACAGGGTTGTACTCCCCTTTGACAGATCAGAACCATAACCCACTCTTGCACTCCCGCTTCCAAGGCTCTAGCTTTTCGTGTGTTTTGGGGGCCTGGGGGTGGGGGATATTGTGATCGATAGCACATTCTTGAACCAAGAGCAAACATTCCTTGGGTTGGCTAGTGGGTGGAATATTTCAATTCACGTTGTTTCTACAAAGTGATGCTCAACAAGTTTGTTTTGAGGTTGTCAGGTTTCATAATTAGTCCATTTTCAATTATCCACGTAAATAAAAACGGCTGTCAGTACAGATAACAGAAAAATGACAGATTCTACCGTCGTGGTTAACCATCCAGCAGAGTTGCAAAAGGCTCTGGCTTTTAGATACAAAATGCTTTTTATTCCCTACGTCTACAGTGCGTCCCGGCGGCTCCAGAACCCGCCAAATCCCAGGAAGGCCCGCCCCCAGCCACGCAACGGTCCCAGGAGGCTCCGCGCGCGCAGCCCGGGTTCCCACGCTCGGCCACTTCCGCAATCTCCTGGGAGCCCGCTAGCCCCGCCCCTCTCCTCTCCGCCGCTCCTTTTTCTTCCGCTTCGGACAGCCCCGCCCCGCCTGGCTATTTGATTGGCCCGCGCCCTCTTCGTACGTCATTCAACCGCGCCACCCGGAAGCCATGGTTCTTCCCAACCTTTCTTACTGCCGGGGGCTCTAAGGTGAGGGCTGCGTTGGGGTATCCCTGGGTGGCGGGCCCCCGAGTTGGAAGGGGAAGAAGGCGGACGCCCCCCACACACACACACCAGCGTTAGCCGGATGTGCCCACTCCCGACGTGGAGAGGGGGCGGATGTACTGTGTCTGCGGACACACTGAGTGTTCAACGTGGTCTTCCCCCTCCCTGTTCCTCAGGAGCCCATCATGGCGACGCCCCCTAAGCGGCGGGCCCTGGATGGCCCGGGGGAGAAAGTGCTGCGCTACGAAGCCTTCATCTCCGACGTGCTGCAGCGGGACCTGCAGTGAGTGGCAGTGGGTGGGGGGGGCGGGGCGTAGGGCACTTGCCACGTGGTGAGCTGGGCGGTAGGAGTCAGGGCCTAGCCTTCTGATTGGTGGGCAAGGTTTTTGGAGCCCGGCCCTACGCGCCATTCAAGAGGGAAGGTGGGGCGCCAGTTGGGGTGCTACTTGACGGGGACTTGGCGTCTTAATAGAGGATGTGTCCGCGCACGCGCGGCCTGCGATGTCACTGAACAGTTAAGAGCTGGATTTCCTAGGCCAGAGTTCTCGGGTTCGAAACCAGTTTGGGCCATTTAGCCATCGGTGTGAACACGTGCCTCGCCCGGCCTTTATGGTCCTCAGTTTTCTCATCTGTGAAATGGGCAAGTTGATGGATCCTTCCATTTTACTCTTGACCCATCAGTGGCTTTGAGCAGTTCTTGTAAAGGATTTAATGTGGATACTAGAGGTTCAATGAGTATGAAAAACTATTACTACAATCTGAGCAGGAAATAGAGTGTTCAGAACTAGTATTACGAGCACCCTAGCCCCACCGGTGTGGTTCAGTGGTTGAGTGTGGACCTATGAACCGGGAGGTCGCGATTTTCAATTCCCCCTCAGGGCACATGCCTGGGTTTCAGCCTCAGTCCAGCGAGGCAGCCTATCAATGATTCACATCATTGATGTTTCTATCTCTCACTCACCTAACCTCCCTGAAATCAATAAACAATTTTTTAAAAGAGCATCCTAAAAGGGATGGAAGATTTTTCTAGGGTGAGAATAAGACATTCTGATTGGAGGGAGGCATTGAGAGTAATATAATAATACTAATAAATAATAGCTAACACATATGGAGCTTACTATTTGACAGGCACTATTCTAAGTACTTTATAGTAAACACTCATTTAACCCATCTAATGACTCTAGGAGGTAATACTTGTCATCCCTATTTTATAGATGGGGAAATTGAATCCCAAAGGGGTTATTTACTTGCCAAAGTCACACAGCTAGTAAAAGGAGAGCCTGGATTCAAACCCAGGCAATCTGACCCAGAGTCCAAATCTTAACTTCTGCACTAAAGCCCCTCTTTAGGGCACGGTGACTTGAGGGTCTCAGAGGGTCATAATATGAGATATTCCAAGGACAGGGCTTCCTGTTGGTCACCATTTTACTCTTGTCCCATCATGTCCCATCAGAAAGGTACTGGACCATCGTGACAAGGTATATGAGCAGCTGTCCAAATACCTTCAACTGAGAAATGTCATTGAGCGTCTCCAGGTAAGGATGCCAAGGTTGGGTACCTTCTTTTGGGGGCAAGGGAGGGGCAAGGGAGGAGATAACCCAGAGCTAAACCTGTCATGTGGCCTAAAAGTTGACCACTAACCCCTCCCTCTTTTTCTCTGGCCCCACAGGAAGCCAGACACTCGGAGTTATACATGCAGGTGGATTTGGGCTGTAATTTCTTCGTTGACACAGTTGTGTGAGTGTCTTCCCGCCCCTCTAAGCCCACAGGGTTCAGCTTTCTTCTTTCTTCGTTCAACGAATATTTTTTTTTTTAGTATTTGCTATGTACCAGACACTGTGCTAGGTGCTGGAGATGTGACAGTGAATAAAATAGGACAAAATTCCTGCTCTCCCAGAGCTGCAGTTTGGGGAAGGGAAGGAGGGGAGCGGAGGGGAGTAAAAAAGTCTTAAATAAACCGTGTGGTATGCTAAACAGGGATAAGAACTTGCCCTGCCTCCTCTAACCACTGTTTCCCTAGCTCAGACACCTCACGGATCTACGTGGCCCTTGGATATGGCTTTTTCCTGGAGTTGACATTGGCAGAAGCTCTCAAGTTTATTGATCGTAAGAGCAATCTCCTCACAGAGTAAGTCTATTCCATGAGGATAGTGTCTAAGAACACCGCCATTTGCAGCACCTCTCCTTTTTCCCATGGCTTCCTGGCATACTTAGGGACCCATCTCCCCTCCGCCTCAGGGGTAGGGCTGGAAAAAGGGGGGACACAAAGCTCAGCCCTGGGTGTAGCACATACTAAGCGCTCAATAATGGTCTTTGTATTTTTCATTCGCACCAACATGTCTTGGGCATGTGCTGTATGGCAGACTCTGTGCTTGATGGTAGGGAGGCAGCAGTGAACAAGACAGAGGGCTTCTTAAAGGCGTACATTCTAGAAGACCTATACTGTTAGGCATCACTAACAATAAAACAAGTTACCTCTGACTTCACCTCCTGATAATATTTTTAAGATCTTTTATTTATTTATTTATTTATATTTTTTATTGATTTCAGAGAGGAAAGGGAGAGAGAGAGAGAGAAACATCAATGATGAGAGAGAATCATGGATCGGCTGCCTTCTGCATGCCACCTACTGGGGATCCAGCCACAACCCAGGCATGTGCCCTGACCTAGAATTGAACCATGACCTCCTGGTTCATAGGTCAACGCCACACTGACCAGACCTGTTAATTTTTTAAATTATTATTATTATTATTTTTTGCTCGTTCAGTGCTCTCACCACACTGACCTTCACAGGTTTCTTAAAAAACCCCAAAATGATCCCACCTCAGGGTGATTGCAGTGGCTGTTCTTTCTGTCTGCAGTACTTCTTCCCCAGGTACCTGCGTGGCTCCTTTCTCCTTACTCAGTGTAAGTCTTGCTTAAATGTCACTTCCTCGCCCTGGCTGGTTTGGCTCAGTGGATAGAGCATCGGGCCTGAGGACTGAAGGGTCCCCGGTTCAATTCTGGTCAAGGGCATATGCCCCAGTTGCAGACTTAATCCCCAGTGGGGCACATGCAGGAAGCAGCCAATCAATGATTCTCTCTCATCATGGATGTTTCTATCTCTCTCTCTCCCTCTCCCTTTCTCTCTGAAATCAATAAAAATATTTTTTTTTAAAATGTCACTTCTTCAAAGAGGTCTTCTGTAACCTAACTTTAAAATTGCAACCCCTGGCACTCCTGATTCCCTTCCCTCGCTCTACTGTTTCTTTTTCCCTGATACTTATGACCCCCTAATGTTTACTGTGCAATTTCCTTCTTTCTGATGTTCATTGCCTCCTCCTATTGGGATGTAAGGTTTCTAAAGGTAGATATTTTGTCGATGCCCCAAGTGACTAGACTAGTACATAGCATATAGTAGGCAGTCTGTGTTTGTTGAATGAATCTAAAAGTGAATGCTAGTAACAGGTTAAAGTGGGGATTGAAGCAGGCCTCTGTTGGTGGTGATAGGGAGGCAATATGGGAAGAAAGTATGGGCTCCGGTTGCTTTTAAGGTTTTGTGCAGGGAAGGGGAATTGGGAGTGTGGATGAGAGGTTTGAAATGTAGCTAGGGAAAGCCTCCCAGAGGAAGTGACATTCGAGTGACTTGGTTGAGTGAACAAGGTAGGGGGCTGTCCGGGGAAGAACATTCCTGGCAAGGGGACCAGTGTGCCTCCTGTATTAGAGGAATTGCCAGGAGAGGTGAGCATGGCTCAGGTGGAGTGAGTGAGGGGACCCTGAGCGATATACTTAGATTAACAGCACCTCACTAAAGTGATCTAAAATGCCTTCTGGGTTATATTGATCTTTATTCCTATATTCATTTCTTCCAGCGTTGCCTCCCTTAGGGTTTCAGTCCATCTCTTTTCAAACCTTTCCAGGGTCTCAGTGTTAGACAAAATAGAGCCTCAGACCTGCTGAGATTTCTAAACCTTAGTGATCAGGCCAGTTGGTGAACAGTTTTACTTGAGGGGCCTGCTCTCACAGGCCAACGCAATTCTGAACTGGTGGTCATTTCGACCAAGACCATTTTCTATAACAAAACTCTCCTTGTTATGTCACAGGATTTATGAGCCTTTCAAATAGATTTTAATTTTAGGAGACTTGATGTCTTTCAGTTGTCAGTGCCTGCTCCCTTGTCTGGTCTTTTTGATATATTGGTGTGGTCCTTTATCGTGATGAGAAATCTGGTTGAATCTCTCTTAAGTATAATTAGTGGGAATCCCTAGAAGTTTATTCTTTCTAGAAGATGAGGATTTGAGTCTGTGTAGCTTGCGCTCTTTAAAATGTGTGGTTTCGTATGGCAAACTTTCAACTTTCTTTCAGGTTATTTTATATAGCAAAAATGTCCTATCAGTCCTTCCTGTTCTTAGTATATTTCTTTGTTTGGGGAGTGGGAGGATCAGGTCTCTTTGTGTATTCTTTCCTGATTACACACAGAATACACAGTCACACCCATAAACAGACATGTCATTATAGAAGGAGCAGAATAACCATATGACTGTTAACACTGCCTTACATGTTAAATCAGTAGCAATAAATTAAATATATCCCTTTTGTGTTACAACTAGCATTTGATGACTTTTCTTTTTTTTTCTTTTTAAGTGTTGAACTCATAGCCTTTCATAGATTAAGCTTGTACCATTAATTCTTTTCTTTGATGTTCAAATTGTCCCTGATCAAGGGATCGAGCTGATCAATTTCATTCCTCTATTCTTTGATCACTACCCTAGATTTTCTTGAAAGCATTCTTGCTTTCTGGCAACAACACCCTCTATTTACTTCTTGTCCATAAGCATCATTTGAGGACTTCACGTTCCTTTGAGTAGAATAGTCATTCACTTATTCCTTCAATATACATTGGGTGCTTACTATGTGCCACACACTGTTTTGGTTCCTGGGGGTACAGCAGGGAACAAAGCAGACCAAATCTCTGCCAAATCTTACACAGTTTACATTCTAGTCAGGGGAGACAGACGAAAACATGTACATGATGTAGTATATCACAAACCATTCTACAGAGAACAGCATGGAATGCAGATAAGAAAAATTGTAGTTACAATTTTAAATAGAATGCTTGATTGGATGTGGGGTGTGAGTGAAAGAGCAGTTCAGGCTGTGGGCTGAAAAACTGGAAGGATGAAAAAGAAAAACTGAAAGGATGGAGTTGCCGTTATCTGAGATGGAGAAGGCAGGGGTAGGGAGCAGATCTAGAGAAGATCAGGAGTTCAATCTAGGATCTGTTAAGTGTGAGGTGCTTGTTAAACATTGAGGTTGGGTTTTTGAAGATGTAGTTAAAACTCCCAAGGCTGGAGTTCGGGAGAGAGGTCTGGACTGAAGATATATATTTGGGAGATATTGATATGTAAATAGGTTTATACTATTTTTTTCTAATTTATCATCCTGTGTCATTGCCTTCTACTTTCTTACAGTATTTAGTTTTCCCTAAAACTGACTCCTGCATTTACAGATAGCTCAGCACAATGAAGTCCACATTCCTAATCATGATATCAAGATCCTGCGTGATCTAGCCCCTTACTTCTTCTTGGACCCAATTTTCTTCCATCATTCACTTAATTTTCTAATACTCTCGCCTGACTGCTTCTCAAAAAGCTTTTTCCTGCTGTCTGGTCTTCTTTGTGGAAAAGACCTTCCTACTGTTTAACTCTTACTCATCCTACATTCTTCAGAAAGGCCTCCCGTGACCCTTTGTCATTGAGGATTCTTTTGAGTGAGAATGAACCCAGTTGGCTTATCGAAGGAATGCACTGGTTTGTGTAACTCAACATTCCAGGGCCAAAGTGGTTTCAGACAACTCTAGCTTCCCAGTTGCTTAGGCCTTTCTTAACTACTCTCTATGACACCCAACATCTAAGCCTTTGGTAAATCCTGTTGACTCTACCTTCAAAATATATCCCAAATCCAATTATTTCTCCTCACCTCAACTGCTGCTACTGTGGCCTGAGTCCATGTCTCCCATGGACTATTGCAGTAGCTTCCTCGCTGGGCTTCCTGCTTCCATACCAGCTAGAGCAGCCACATGGATCCTCTAAAACCCTAGTCAGGCCCTAACCGGTTTGGCTCAGTGGATAGAGCGTCAGCCTGCGGACTGAAAGGTCCCAGGTTCAATTCCGGTCAAGGACATGTACCTTGGTTGCAGGCACATCCCCAGTAGGGGGTGTGCAGGAGGCAGCTGATCGATGTTTCTCTCTCATCGATGTTTCTAACTCTCTCTCCCTCTCCCTTCCTCTCTGTAAAAAAAAATCAATAAAAATATATTTTTAAAAATAAATAAATAAAACCCTAGTCAGTTCACATTCCTGCTATGATCAAATCCCACTTACAGTAAAAGCCAGAGTCCTTAACCATGACTTTGTAGGTTTTACGTATCTGCCTCCCGCTCTCTGACCTCACCGCCTGCAATCCGCCTTCACTTCTTCTCCAGCCACACTGCCTCTGTTGTGCCTCAGATATGCCAGGTGCACCCCCACCTTGGTGCCTTTGCATTTGCTGCCCATTGTGTCTATAACATTCATCCTCCATGTATCCAGATGATTCCGTTCTTCGTTTTAAGTCTCGACTCAAATGCTTCTCAGTGAGGCCATCCCTAAGCACTCTGATTAGAATTGCAGCCCCCACTCCTGTACTCCTTCTTCCCTCTTATTGTCTAATTTTTTTTCCTCATCCTTAGAACCGTCTGACATACTCTGTATTTCACTCCATCAGTTGTCCCTCTCGATGAGAACTTGAGCTTCATGAGGCCGAAGTTTTTGTTTGTTGTGTTTTCTGCTGTCTCCCCAGTACCTAATACCACCTGGCGTTGAGTAGGGTAGGGATTCAGTAATTCATTAATTCTTTGAGTTAGTGCAGCTCCGATGGTGGCCAGGCATTTCTGGATAGGAGCAGGTCAGACAGGGGGTGTCCGACCACCTGCTGCGTGGAAGGTCGTCCAGGACATAGGTAGCTCTTGGAAGTGAGGAGGAAGCCTCATCCTCTGATCGTGGGGCCCACTTCGCCCTTTCTTGTTTCTTTTCTCCAGGCTCAGCGACAGCCTCACCAAGGACTCAATGAATATCAAAGCCCATATCCACATGTTGCTGGAGGTGAGAGCAGCTCACCCCACTCCCGGACTCTGTCTCCAAATGCACTTAGGGTGGTGACCTGAGGAAGGGAGAGAGCCAGGGACTGGAAGGCCCATCTGTCCCCCTCTAAACGGAGCCAAGCTGGAGCCAGGGTGGCTCTGAGGGAGGGGAGGTCAGAGCAAGCCTGGGGTGGGGCCTCTGTTCAATCACGTCTGTCCTCTTTTTCAGGGGCTTAGAGAACTGCAAGGCCTGCAGAATATCCCGGAGGAGCCTCATCATTGACTTCTTCCCCCCTCTCCAGACATTAAAGAGCCTGCATGCCTTTTTGAGTCACACGGCCCTTCATTTTCCCCCTCACCCCTACTGTTTGCTAAGGTGCCCTGTGTCTAAAGCACCAAGTTACCAGGAGGCCCAGAGATCCCGTCTGTGTGGACTCTTGAAAGGCCCCCTGAAGTCCTGCCTCCAGCCTGATGCCTGGCAGCATTTGCTACTAGACTTACTGCTCTGTCCTCTCTTCCATTGTCTTGGCAACCTGGGCCCCCACCTGACACCCCCCCCCTTTTTTTTTTATCTTGGGCACTATTTTAATTACGATAGCGAATGGGCCAATTCAGGGTGGAGGTTTGTTCCCAGGGCAATCGGCCTTTCACTCCTGGCCCCAAGGTTTACCCCCTCTCCCACATCCTAATCCAGGCGTCCTCAAACTACGGCCCGCGGGCCACATGCGGGTGTTTTGGCCGTTTTGTTTTTTTACTTCAAAATAAGATCTGTGCAGTGTGCATAGGAATTTGTTCACAGTGTGTGTTTTTTTAAACTATAGTCCGGCCCTCCAACGGTCTGAGGGACAGTGAACTGGCCCCCTGTTTAAAAAGTTTGAGGACCCCTGTTAATCATTCCTCTGGAACCTTAAATTACAACCATGCCCGGCTCGCCCTAAATTGGCCTCACTGCTGCTTCTAAATAGTTCAGTTTCCACCAGTGGGCATGGAGCCAGATCCCGCCCTCCGTGGTCCTGCCCTTAGTCTATGTTTTGTCCGGCTTCCAATAAATACAGAGCCAAGTTCCACCCCTTTATAACTGGCTGCAGCCCGACCCTGCCCTCCTCGGCATTTAGTTTCCGCCACTCTGCTCCTTCACTTGTCTGGCAGCTGTCCTGCCCTGCCTCTGCCTCGGTCTAAATTTGTCTTTTCTAGCCAATCACTATAGAGTTACCCTACCCGCCTAGGCAGAGCGCTGGCCCGACCCCTTTACTGCCGGCTGCTCCGCCCACTTCCATATAAGTCCCGCTTCCGCTGAGCGGCAAGGAGGGCAGCCCCGCCCTGTCGTGTTTTGGCAGCTGTCTAGGAGGCCCTCATCCTCCAATCAGCAGGAAGCAGAGCCCACGCACCCCAATCCTCAGAGGGCTTCCATCAATCCCGTCTAGGCCAATCTGCGAGGCTGGCGCCCCCCGAGCCTTGTCAATTACCCACCGATCAGTCTTTCTTGGGCCAATCAACGTGTAGCACCGAGGGGGCTGGGAACGCCCTCTTGGGCCCCGCCTTCTGCGTTCCATCAGTTCCCCTTGGGCCAATCAGGTCATAGCTTGCGGAGCAGAGCTCGCCTCCCCGTCGTGGTCAATCTAGGCCGCTTGGCCAATCAGCGAGCCGCGAAGCACTCGGCTCCTCCTCCGCAGGCCCACGTGAGCGGTAGGGAAGCGCAGGGGCGGCCTCTAGGTGTTGCCGCTGCCACCGCCGCCGCCGCCGCAGCCGCCGCCACCACCACCGCCGCCGTCACCGCCGTCACCGCCGCCTCGGAAGCCGGGCCTGGGGGGCGGTGGGGCCGCGCATGGAGCCCCCGCCCCCCGGAGCTGCCGACACTGCCGCTGCCCTCCGCACAGGTGAGCCGGGGCCTGGAGGGTGGAGGGCTGGGTCCGTGACCGCACGTCTCCTTCCCGCCCCCGCGCGAGGGATGTGGCTTGGCCCGTGGCCTGCTGGTGTTCGACTCCCCACCGCCACCACCACGACTGGGGGACCCGCCTGTGGCATTGCCCCCTTCTTTCGCCCCTTGTAATGTATCTGACCGTGGCCTACCCCCCCCCTTCCTGTTTAGTAGTGGATCGGTCTGCGTGCTTACATTTCTCCCCACCTCACTTTCCAGTGGACTCGTCCATGGTCTTGCGCCCCCCCCCCCCCCATCCACACTCACAGGGGACCAGTCTTTGGCATTGTCCTACTGTGACAGGCGGTCCTTCTGAGTGGATTTCTCCTTTCCTCAACTTTCAGGGGCCCCGTCTGTGACCCTGTTTGTTCCATCCCTCCTGTTCCTGTAGTGAATCAATCCGTGGCGTTGGACCCCCTCCACTCCTCTTTAACGTTCAGTTACCCTGTGGATTTGTATTCCTGCCCCCTCCAGTCCCCCAGGACATCTGTCCCCATGGCTCTGTCACACACGCGCGCGCACACCATTTTCCAGTGGGTCAGTCTAAATGCTTGTATTCACATCTCCCTACTTATCAGCCTATTGCCCTGTCCTCCCTCTTTTGTAGAGTGACACTCCTTCGGTCCTTGGGCTTCTCCCTTCCTGTTAACAATGGGTCAGTTTAGTGCTTCATATCTCCCCATAATCAGCAGCCCAGCCCATGGCCTTGTCCCTCTCCTTTTAATCAATCCCTGTGTGATGACTCCCCCCCCTCCCCTCCACTATTGTGCAGCAGTCGATCTATTTTTCTACACCCCTTGCTCCGTAAATAAGATAAGCCCTTACACCGCCGCCACCCCACCTTTGCAATGGAGCTGTTCATTAGCCTTCCGGCTACCCATGGACTTGCCTTCACAGCCCAGTGCTTTGCAATCCCTCCTCCAGGAGGGTCAGCCCGCGTGCTTTTATTTTCCCTCTCCTTTCCTTGTGGTGTGGATCAGTTGTGGCCTTCCCTGAAACCCCCCCCCCCCTCTCTCCTTAATAGTGGATCAGCTTGTCTGCTTGTTGAACCCAAGTCTTTTTTTACTCTGGAACACCCCCCTCATGCACACTGTTAACCATTAAGATGTTCTTCCTCGCCGTAAATGAATATATTCGTGATAATGCTAACAGGAGCCAACATTTATTGAGCACCTACTAACACTTATGAGTCCCAAGCAAAGTGTTGTATCTTAATGAGCTCATTTCATCCTCCCCATAACCCTGCGAGATAGGTACTGAGGAAACTTTGGCATAGGGAGGTTAAATACCTTACTCAAAGGTGACCCAATAAGCACGAAGTTAGGGTGCCCCTCAGGACACAGGGTAGTTTTTGAGGCTGCCCTTTCTGCTCATCCCATTCCATGTGAGGCCCCGCTCCTTAAAAAACAAATTATTTTTTAGTGACTTCAGAGAGGAAGGGAGAGAGATATAGAAATATCAATGATGAAAGAGAATAATGGATCGACTGCCTCCTGCACACCCCACACTGGGGATGGAGCCCAAAATCCAGGCATGTGCCCTGATCAGGAATTGAACCATGATCTCCTGGTTCATAGGTCCACGCTCAACCAATGAGCCACGCCAGGAAGGCTCCATTGCCTATTTTATCTCAGCATCCTTCCATCCCCAATCCCAGAAGCTGTGTGACTTTAGTAATTTAACCATTTTTTTCTCTGCACCTGTTTCCTCCTTTGTAAAATGCGGGGGGCGGGGGTGTAGAACTAGACTCCCCTCCAGTGTAAGTAAAGAATACCTGTGAGTTAATAATGAAGCAAGTAGCCCTAGCTGGTTTGGCTCAGTGGATAGAGCATTGGCCTGCAGACTGAAGGGTCCCGGGTTCGATTCCGGTCAGGGCACATGTCCAGGTTGTGGGCTCAATCCCCAGTGGGGGTCATGTAGGAGGCAATCGATCAATGATTCTCATCATTGATGTTTCTGTCTCTCTCTTCCTCTCCCTTCCTCTCTCAAATGTATCTGTATCTATATCTATCTATCTATATATATCTATATATATAAAATAATGAAGCAAGTAACTTCTCTGGCCTTACCTCCTACACTCCCAACTATGTTCTAGCCACACTGACCTCCTCACTTGTCCTCAAGTTCACAGTGGTCCAGCCTCAGGGCCTTTACATCGGCCATTTTTTCCTGCCCAGAACACTTGATCCCCTGGTCATGGTTCCTTTTGGGACTCTGTTCAAATGTCACCTCATCCCTGACCATCAGAACCTGCACACCTAGCAGGGCTGAGGCCCCTTCTCTGCTTTATTTCTTCCTTTGCCCTTTATTACCGTGGATCACACTGGATAGTTGACCAGTTTGTTGTGTTGTCTCTCCCCATTAGAAGTCCCACATTAGAAGTGAAGGCTTACAGTTTTTGTCTGCTTAGTCCTGCTGGGTCTCCAGCACCTAAAAATATCCCTAGTATATAGTAGGTGCTTCATACAAATTTATTGCACGAATGAGTGGGAAACGTATAATTTCAGACACATCAGGGCGGGGAGCAGATGGGAATGAAGAGGGCATTTGAGAACTAGTTAAGAGGCTAGTTAGTTGGGACTATTCATTCATCCAACACTTGACTGAGCACCTAGTAAGTACCAGGCACTCTTCTAGGGACTGGAGATGTGGGAGGGGAAAAAATAGGCAGAAATTCCTGCTCTGTGGAGCATACGTTTGTTAAAAGTGGAGGAGACAGACTATATAAATAAAACAAGTAAAAATAGATAGTATTTTCGACCAAGTGCTGAGGAAGAAAAATGAAGTTAGGGAAGGTAGGAATAGAGTATTAGGGTGGTTAAAAATCGTAGGCACGGTGCAGGCCTCATTTCGAAGGTGGCTCTTGAATTAAGGCCTGAAGGAGGTCAGCGAGGGAGGGAGCCATAATGTCTAGCGGAAGAGTCCACTGGACAGAAGGCACAGCTGATGCAAAGGCCCTGAGCCGGGACTGCACCTGGCATGTCCCAGGCACACAGAGGAGGCCAGTGTAGCTGGAGCAGAGTGGAGAGAGCGATTGGAGGAGAGATCTGAGATGTAAGGGGAGCCAGGTGGTAAATAGGTCATGGTGATACATAAGGCTGGGCTGGAGGGGTTTGGGGAGGGAGCAGGATGACACACTAGCAAATAGCTAACACTTCTTGAGTATCTCCCATGTGCCAGCGACACTTTTCTAAGTCCTTTACATATATCGCCATTTAATCTTCACAGAAGCCTTTGAGAGGAGGTGTATTTTGAGGATAATGTACTCTGCGAATGAAATATCCCCATTTTCCAGATGCCAAAACGGACTCAGAGAGGTTGAGTAACTTACTCAAGGTCACACAGCTAGAACAGGGCCAAGGAGTGTGAGGGTGAAGACCCAGAGAGAAGAACAGCTTTGCAAGGGCAGACAGGTTATTCGGTGCCTTGGATCACAAGAGGAAGGATTACTTCTGCCTGGAAGATACTGGAACTCGATGATTGTGTGATAAAGCGTTCATCGTAGGGAAGAGAGGACGTACATAGCCTCAGAAATGGGAACTGGGTGAACTCCCAGGGTGTTCCTGATGTCGTATGCCAAGCATGTGCCCACCTCAGAGCCTTTGTACATGCTGTTCTCTCTGCCCATCCTTCCAGGCGATCAGGCCACAAACTTAGAATCACCCTTGGTTCCTCTCTCACCCCCATCTTGCATGTCAGCAAATCCCGCTGCTGCCACCACCGTCTCTCGCTTAAGACTATTGCAGTAGCCTCTTCAGCCACTGGCCAGTTCTCACAAGAGCCAGACGGATCCTGTTCACAACATCCATGTCACAGCCGTCTGATGGCTCTTGTCTCACACAAAGTCCTTACAGGGCCCGAAAAAGGCTCCCTCAGTCTGGCCCCCGTCGCCCCTCTGTTCTCCTCCCGTCCAGCCATGCCGGACTCTTCTGTTCCTCCAGCCTCAGGCAGTTTCCTCCGCCGACAGAACTGCTCCCCAGGTCATCAAACCTGACTCCTTCACCTCTTTTAGGTCTCTGCTCAAATGTCACCCCCTCAGTGATGACCTTTCGCTGACTAGCCTTTAAAAAAGAACTTCTTCCCTGTTTCTTCCCCCCCCCCCCCATGGCTCTGTCATCATGTGACATTCTTGACTTGTTGATCTCGTTTCTTGTCTGTCTTCCCCACGGAAATGTCACTTGCACTAGAGCACCTGGCCTACAGTAGGCACTCAGTAAATGATGGCTGAGCCCTGACCGGTTTGGCTCGGTGGATGGAGCGTCCGCCTGCGGACTGAAGGGTCCTGGGTTCGGTTCCGGTTGGGGGCATGTGCCTTGGTTGTGGGCATATCCCCGGTGGAGGGTGTGCAGGAGGCGGCTGATCAATGTTTCTCTCTCATCGATGTTTCTAACTCTGTATCCCTCTCCCTTCCTCTCTGTAAAAAATCAATAAAAATTCAAAAAAAATAAATGAGATGAAGAAAGGTGAACACATTCGAATAAGACAGGTTACTAGAGCTTTTAGTAGGGGTCACGTGGGAAATGTAATAATAAACAAAACATAAAGTCCTGTGTGCTATTGAGGCTTGAAGCTGTCAGATTGCACCTACATCGATAGGTCCCGTTGCCCCTAAAAAGGAAGCTGCTGAAATTGCCTGTCTTCGCCACCAGGAGTCACACTGACCTCTTAGTGCCTCTGAAACCAGCAGGCCTTCGGAATAAACTCAGTGAGAGTGCCGATGCCAGGACTCTCTAACCTGGACACTTCGTGGCGTTGTGGCTTGTATAATTGCCTAAAATTGTCTCTGCTGAATGAACTTTGAAAGAGCTCCGACATAAGAGGATCATACTCGCCCTGCTGGTGTGGCTCAGTGGTTGAGCCTCGACCAGTGAACCAAGATCAATTTCCGGTCAGGACACATGCCCAGGTTGCCGGCCCGATCCCCAGTAGGGGGCGTGCAGGAGGCAGCTGATTGATGTCCCTCTCTCATCAATGTTTCTATCTCTCTATGCCTCTCCCTTAAAAAAAAAAATCAATAAAAACCTAGTTTTTTTAAAAAAAAGGATCAGCCCTGGCTGGTTTGGCTCAGTGGATAGAGCGTTGGCCTGCGAACTGAAGGGTCCCAGGTTTGATTCCTGGTCAGGGGCACATGCCCGGGTTGTGGGCTCGATCCCCAGTGGGGGGCATGCAGGAGGCAGCTGGTCAATGATTCCCTCTCATCATTGATGTTTCTGTCTCTCTTCCTCTCTGAAATCAATAAAAATTAAAAAGAGGATCACTCTATATATTTAATTATACAGATTAAAGAATCACGCTATAAATAATAGAGGGAGGTACTTTGACACCTGATTTGGAAGGTCTTATTCTTAACCCAACAATCCCAGCCAGTGAACAGTTGATTGACGAACCCTCATTCTGCAAGGAATAGGAAGCTCGTGTTTATTTCCAATTCACGCTCAGCAAAGAGAGCAGTTTTGGGGGTACGGGGAAGGTCCCGTTCTCTGCAGGACACACCGAAGGAGCAGTCAGTGTGAAGGGCGACTTAGCCTCATGGTTTGAGAGCTTAGACAACTAGAACCTGACCGCCTGGGTCCAAATCCTGGCTCTGCCACCTACAGAGCTGTGTGGCCTGTAGAAGTCACTTAGACATTTTGTGCCTCGGCTTCCTCTCTATAAATTAGCAATCAGCAGAGCACCTACGTCCCAGAGTTGTGACGAGGGAGAAATGAGTCAGTACTTAGAAAAATAACAGCACAGGTCTGTGTGCCCTTATCTGAAAGCCTTGGGGCCAGATGTTTCAGAATGGCACATTTCTCAGGTTTGCACAGGGTGACAAAGGTGCACATCCAAGATGTTACATAACACCCTCAGTGAGCTCCGTAATCAGCCGCATTCAGATTTCTGCAGCAAAACGTACGAACAGTCACACTGAGGAAGGATCAGTGAAGACCACACAGGGCCTGGTTTCGTGTCAGGTCAGGTTTTGCTGCCAAAATGGTTACAAAGAAGCCTTCTGTTCTTAAGAGCTTTCTGGAATAGCGAATAAAATAGGCGATGAACAAATCCGAAATGAATATTGGTTTAGAGCTTATCATACCCCCTGGCGTATTATGTTTATTCTGCAAACCACCCTATGAACTGGGTGGTATTATTCTGATCCCTCTTCTGCAGATGGGGAAATTGAGGCACAGAGTTAAAGACCATGCCCGGGGATCACACTGCTAACAAGTTGCAGAACCAGGCAGGCGTCCAGCCCTGGCAGTCTGGTTGCAGAGCCTGGGGGATTGTCCAAGAAGCCATGTTGCCTGATGGGAACAATGCCTGGCATGTATTAAGCACTCAATAAATGGCAGTGGAGCTGTGGCCACGAAGGAGAACATACAGGGACAGGAGCAGGTCAGAGGAGTGTGGGGAGAGGGACAGAGGAAAGCAGGCATTCAGTTCCAGAAAGGCTTCATGAAGGCAAGCCCACTCCCCCCCCCCCCCCCGGCCCCGGTGCCAGGACTTGAACGATGAGGAAGACTTTAGGCAGAGGAACGGAGCCCCACATGGAGTGAACAGCCTCCGAAGGGAGCTGGCAGAGAGAACCTCCTGGAACACTTTGATGTTTGATGTGGTCGAACAGGCAAATGAAAACGTTCAGGCTAGGAACGTTCGACTAGCTTTCGATTCCTGCTGTAACACATACATTTAGCTGCTTAATGAAAACAACACAAACGTATATTCTATCACAGTTCTGTGCACCAGGAGCTCGGCACCGGTCTCAGCAGACTCAATCCAGGTGTCGGGCAGCGCTGCATTCCTTTCTGGAGGCTCCAGGGGAGGGTGCGTTTCCTGTTCACTCAGGTTGCTGGCAGAATTCAGTTCCCTGAGGTGGTAGGATTGAGGTCCCTATTTCCTTACTGGCTGTCGGCCAAGAGCCATTCCCAGCTTTAAGAGGCCACCACATTCCATCTTCAGCTAGCAGTGGCAGGTTGAGTTCCTATCATGCTTTGAATCACTCCTGCCTCTTCTGTCATTGTCTCTCTCTCTCTGAGCTGCCTTTCTCCCCCTTTCTTCTACTTTTATTAAGAGTTCATGTGGCTCTGACCGGTTTGGCTCAGTGGATAGAGCATCGGCCAAGAGCCATTCCCAGCTTTAAGAGGCCACCACATTCCATCTTCAGCTAGCAGTGGCAGGTTGAGTTCCTATCATGCTTTGAATCACTCCTGCCTCTTCTGTCATTGTCTCTCTCTCTCTGAGCTGCCTTTCTCCCCCTTTCTTCTACTTTTATTAAGAGTTCATGTGGCTCTGACCGGTTTGGCTCAGTGGATAGAGCATCGGCCTGCGGACTGAAGGGTCCCAGGTTCGATTCCGGTCAAGGGCATGTACCTTGGTTGCGGGCACATCCCCAGTAGGGGGTGTGCAGGAGGCAGCTGATCGATGTTTCTAACTCTCTATCCCTCTCCCTTCCTCTCTGTAAAAAAATCAATAAAATACATTTTTTAAAAAGAGTTCATGTGATTAGATTGAGCTCACCCAAATAATCCAGAGTAATCTCCCCATTTTAAAATCTGGAACCTTAAATTCATCTGCAACGTTCCTTTTGACATGTAATATAATATACTCACAAGCTCCAGAGATTAGGATATGGACAACTTTGGGGGGACATTACTCTGTCTACCACAGTCTGCACTCTGGCCCCCAAAGATTCACATGTATCCCACATGCAAAATTCATTCATACTCTCCTAGTGCCTCCCAAAGTCTCATCCCATTACAGGGGTCATCCAAAGCCAGGCTGAGAGCCCTAACCGGTTTGGCTCAGTGGATAGAGCGTCGGCCTGCGGACTGAAGGGTCCCAGGTTCGATTCCAGTCAAGGGCACGTACCTTGGTTGCGGGCACATCCCCAGTAGGAGGTGTGCAGGAGGCTGCTGATTGATGTTTCTCTCTCATCGATGTTTCTAACTCTCTATCCCTCTCCCTTCCTCTCTGTAAAAATTCAATAAAATACATATTTTTTTTTGTAAAAAGCCAGGCTGAGGAGCTTAGAATTGAGTTAGAAGGTGTTGAGGGATTGATGGTGGGCTTTGGGGACAGAGGTGGAAGCAGGATTGCAAAAGAATCCTCCTCCTGCCCTGACCGGTGTGGCTCAGTGGATAGAGCGTTGGACTGCGGACTGAAGGGTCCCAGGTTCGATTCCAGTCAAGGGCATGTACCTTGGTTGTGGGTATATCCCCAGTAGGGGGTGTGCAGGAGGCAGCTGATCGATGTTTCTAACTCTCTATCCCACTCTCTTCCTCTCTGTAAAAAATCAATAAAATTATAAAAAGAATCCTCCTCCTGCTGACCTCTGCCCCGTCCTGTGTCCACAGCCTCTTAGCTCTGAACCATCTGCCCTCCAGGTACCCCTGGGATGGCGTGAGCACTCCCCCAGCGATGGACCCCTCTGTGACGCTGTGGCAGTTTCTGCTGCAGCTGTTGAGAGAACAAGGCAACGGCCACATTATCTCCTGGACCTCACGGGATGGCGGTGAGTTCAAGCTGGTGGATGCCGAGGAGGTGGCCCGGCTGTGGGGACTGCGCAAAAACAAGACCAACATGAATTATGACAAGCTCAGCCGGGCTTTGCGGTACTACTATGATAAGGTAAGGCCTCAGGGATTAGGACAGGGAACCCCAAATTTTCTATCAGTTATTTCATTTTCTTAATTGCTATAGCTATAACTTTGAAACCAATATTAAACTTGATCATTTCTTACCTTATCCTCTGGTACTCTCAGACCAATGTTGGGCTCCCCCCAAACATTTTATCTCAGTTATTTTCTTGTCTTACTGCTTTGGCTAAAACCTTCAAAGTAATGCTGCCCCACTACACCCCACATAACATTTCATTTTCTTACCTTATTCCTATAGCAGAACTTTTGAAAATAGTATTAATAACTTTTTCTCATCCTGTGCTTTGGAAACCCTGAACAAGTCCTAGATTCCTCCAGTTATTTCATAATCTGCTGTTGATTCTTATTCCTAGAATCAAAACCTCCATGACAGTATCATGCTAAGCTTTCCCTGTCTCATCCTCTGAGACCCTTAACATTTTCGTCAATTATTTTCTTTTCTTCTATTATTCCTTTAGCTAAAGCCTCCCAAACAACATATATAATGCCAACCCCACACCCCATCCTCTTGTGTTTTCAGAGCAGTACTGGTCTACCCCAATGTTTATATCAATTATTTTATCATCTTATTCTTGTAGTGAAAATTTGAAACTTTCCTCATCCTCTCACGCCAGCGCTGGATTTGTCCTTTCCCCCAATATCTATACCAGTTATTTAATTTTCTTTCGTTACCTGAAACAATATTAACGAGAAACACAAACCCACCCTGACCAGCATTAAGATGTCCCCAGGGAACCGCAGTGCCCCCAGAACAGCCCTGGACCTATGCCGCACACAGTTCATTTATTCCATTTTCATATTTTATTTCTTCAGCTCAAACCTCCAAAACGGTATTAATAATGAGGTTACCTCACTGTGCTCTGAGATCCTCTAGCTCTGTCTTGAAATATCCCAAACTTGCTCTGGGACCCACCTAAGCCAGCCTTGAGATTCTCCCCAAAGTTATGTCAACATCTCAATGTCCTTGTCTAGTTGCTCTCAGTTACTTCATTTCCTAACTGCCGTAGCTTCAACCTCCACAGAGGTTTTAAGAATGTGGCTCCTCACCCTGTCCTCCCTAGTGACCTTGTCCTGGTCCACTCCTGGGTCAATAGCTTTAAATAATCCTCTATATTAGTAATTCATCACCACATTCTTCTACATTAATGGAGTCTCTTCCAACATTTATATCAGTTACTTCATGTTCCTGTCTTAACTACATTAGCTAGACTCCAAAACTGTCTCCTGGCAGCCACCCCCCAAGGTGTGGCCCTGTTAACCCAAGACACACCTGGTTCCTGGAGCCGGGAGGAAAGGCTGCTTCTGCACCTACTCCCCTATGCGGGCCCCATCATGGAAAGGAGCAACTAAGTGTGAGGGGGTGTCTGAGATGCGGGTAGGGGAATCAGGCTGATGGAGATGAAGAGTGACAGAGGGAGACTTAGAGGGGGTTGGATGGGGGAGATACAGAGAGGAGACAGGGAAAGGGGAGAAGGGCAGTAAACTAAAGGAAGAATTGTGGAGGGGAGACTACAGAAGGGGAATCGGGATGGGGAAGAAAGAGGGAAAAGAACTGAAGGAGGAGAAGGGGAGAGCCCCCAAATTGAGAGAGAGGGGTGAGATGTGAAATAGGCTGGGAGGGGGAACATATGGACAGACAGACACAGAGGCGGCGTGGTGTATATGGAAAAAGACAGGAGAAGGACAACAGGGGGAAAAAGGCACCAGGAGACACCCCCCCTCCACCCACCCATCCCAATCCACACTCCCCTTCCACCCTGGCCCTTTCTTCTAAGGCCCCCTATCCTGTCTCCTCCCTTCCCAGAACATCATCCGCAAAGTGAGTGGCCAGAAGTTCGTCTACAAGTTTGTGTCCTATCCCGAGGTCGCAGGGTGCTCCACTGAGGACTGTCCGCCCCAGCCTGAGGTGTCTATCACCTCCACTGTGGCCAATGTGGCCCCCGCCGCTGCACATGCCGTCCCCGGGGACACTGCCTCCGGGAAGCCAGGCACACCCAAGGGTGCGGGAATGGCAGGCCCAGGTGCCTTGGCTCGAAGCAGCCGGAACGAGTACATGCGCTCAGGCCTCTATTCCACCTTCACCATCCAGTCCCTGCAGCCACAGCTCCAGCTGCCCCTGCATCCGCGGTCCATCTCAGTGCTTTCCAACGCCGCCCCAGCAGGAGCCGCAGTGCCCCCCTCGGGGAGCAGGAGCACCAGTCCAAGCCCCTTGGAGGCCTGCCTAGAGGCTGAGGAAGCTGGCCTGCCTCTGCAGGTAAGGGCTGGAATATGGAAAGTCAGTAGGAGGGCTGTACCGTTTCCTGAGGAGGAGGGGTAAGAGAAGGGACATAAACGTGCTATTATTAAAGGAGCTGTGGTTGGAGGAGGGACACAGAAGTCCCCTCGGAGAAAGGGGAGGTGAGCTACGCTAGTACCGAGAAGGAAGGAGATGGAGTATGCCACAGCTAGTAGTACACCCGCCTTGTGTTAGGTGTGTAGAGCTTTTCATATTTGCTTAATGCAGTGGTTCTTTCACTTCAGCACTCCCACAATCAGCTGAAGGGCTTTTTAACCCGCAGGTTGCTGGGGTGCACCCCCAGTGTTTCTGATTATATGGGTCTGGGGATTTGCATTTTTATTTATTTATTTTTATTGATTTCAGAGAGGAAGGGAGAGGGAGCGATAGAAACATCAATGATGAGCATCATTGATTGGCTGCCTCCTACACGCCCCCCTTCCTCCCCCCCCCCCCCCCCCAGGGGATGGCTGCAAGTGGGGCATGTGCCCTTGACTGGGAATCGAACCATCACATTCTGGTTCTTAGGTCCAGGCTCAACCACTGAGCCATGCTGGCTGGGCTCGAATTTGCATTGTTAACTAGCTTCCAGATGCTGCAGATGCTGCTGGCCCTTTAAAGAAAAGGTTTTGAGAACTCCTGCTTTCCTGACTTAGGGCAGTGTCCCTGGGAGTCCAGCCCTGGCCCCAGAGAGGAGAAGCTGCCCCCAAAAAGGCCCTGCTTCCTTGGCGAAGGCCTAGCCCTGTTGGAGGGGCCGCCCCTGGTGCAGCTATGCCCCCCAGGACCAAGCCCCCCTTTCCAAGGGGAGTCACTGCTTCGCTACCCCAGCAATCCATACCGCCTCCCTCCTCCCCCAGGTCATTCTGACCCCGCCTGAGACCCTGAACCTTAAATCGGAAGAAGCGAACGTGGAACCCTGCTTGGGTCGGCCACTGCCCCCCGAAGTGAAAGTGGAAGAGCCCGAGGAAGAGCTCCAGGCCGCAGCCAGTGGGGAGGCGGGGTACGCACCGGAAGCCCCGAGGGCCGGGCGGGAAGTCCCTCCTGCGGAGGGCGTGTCCGCCCGGCATCCTGCGGTTGTCATGGAGACTGCAGGGCCCGCGGGCGGCCTCGGGGCTTCCACAGCTCCCTGCACGGAGATCGCCCAGCCTCAGAAGGGCCGCAAGCCCCGGGACCTGGAGCTCCCCATCAGCCCTAGCCTGCTAGGGGGGCCGGGGCCCGAACGGACTCCAGGATCGGCCACTGGCTCCGGTCTGCAGGCACCGGGGCCAGTGCTGACGCCATCCCTGCTGCCTACGCACACATTGGTGAGTGCCTGCGCAGGGGCGGGGCTGGCTCCCGGGGCGCACCCATTGGCTAATGCCTGCAGAGGGGCGGGGGCTGGCTCCCGGGACCAAGGGGATTGGTGGAGAGGCAGTAGACGGACCCCAAGCGCCCACGGGGTTATCTGTGGGAGTGAGCGGGGAGGGTGACCCCTTGGAGGGCACCTGGTTGCGGGGACAGGGCTTGATTGAAAGAAGGGCAAGAGCGAGACTCCAAGGCTGAGGGCTCTGGGTCAGAATGAAGGGCAGGTGTGGGGAGTTTTGTGGGCGGACCCAAGGCCTGAGAGGCCTCGTGTAGCAACTGTTTCCAAGAGGCATGAGGAACCGGAGTGGGGCTTTGGGGGCTGGGGTCTGCTTAGCGGGCTTCCTGTGAGGTATAAAGGGGGGACAGAGGAATTGGAGGTTGAACCTGAGCCATTGGGATGATGACTTGTGAGGTTTGAAAGCCACAAGTGAGGCTGGCGCGGGCTTTCAGGAGTTGAAAGGGTCGTCCATGTCAAGTTGAAGACATGTCACAGGCATGGCCTTAGTAGTTACAGTCTAGGCCAGTGTTCGGCAAACTCATTGGTCAACAGAGCCAAATATCAACAGGACAGCGATTGAAATGTCTTTGGAGAGCCACATTTTTTAAACTTCTTCTAACGCCACTTCTTCAAAATAGACTCGCCCAGGCTGTGGTATTTTGTGGAAGAGCCACACTCAAGGGGCCAAAGAGCCGCATGTGGCTCGCGAGCCCCAGTTTGCCGACCACGGGTCTAGGCCTGTGCACTCGGCGTGCGTGATCTCGGAAGGCTGAGTAGGCTATCTGGGGGGACTGGAACCAAGTTACTTCCATTGTCCCACCTGCCCTCTCTGCTCACTTGAGCTCCAACCACCCCTTCCCCACAGACCCCGGTGCTGCTGACGCCCAGCTCGCTGCCCTCCAGCATTCACTTCTGGAGCACCCTGAGTCCCATTGCACCCCGTAGCCCGGCCAAGCTCTCCTTCCAGGTAGGCTCCTCCCCCCCATCTCAGAGCGGGCGAGAGAACCTAGCCCGGGCCCCCACCCGTGACCTCTCCCTGTTTCTGTTCCCAGTTTCCATCCAGTGGCAGCGCCCAGGTGCACATCCCCTCCATCAGCGTGGATGGCCTCTCCACCCCCGTGGTGCTCTCCCCAGGGCCCCAGAAGCCATGACTACCACCGCCGCCACCCCTCGCTGGGGTGACTTATGCCCTGAACTTCTCTGCAGCCAGCCGTCTCAAGGAGAAACATAGTTCAGCTGACAGACTTGTGCCGAGGTCACGGTGGGGTGGGGATTCTAAGGAAGGAAGAAGGATCTCTCAATAATTCTTCCACAGAAAACATACAGTTTCTCTCTGCTTGGTCAGCCCCCCAGTGGCCGCCCTTACACGTCTCCCACCGCAGTGGTGGGGGCGGTTTATTTATTTATTTTTTGAAGGCCACTGGGAGGAGCCTGGCTCAACCTTTTTTGGGGGCGGGGAGTGGTGAGGACATCTCCCCCAGCCCCACATTCCCCCCCCCCCCAAGATGAGACAATCAGGGTGTGGCTTGAGAAGGCCCTTTCTTTATTTATTTCTCAGCCTGCCCTTGGGAAGCTGAGGGGGCCCTGTCTCCTTTTTGGGGTGCGGGTAGAAGAGCTAGCTCGTGGCGGTTTCTTCTTTCTAGCTATCCCCAAGGGTCCCGGAAGAACCTGTGCCACTAAATGGTTTGGGGGGGTCTTAACCAAGTCAGACTCACACCCTTGGGTGAGGGATTCTCACCCCCCACCCCCAGCCTCTTTCTCAGACAGCCTGTCATTTGTCGGCCACCTTTTTGGCTGGGGGCGAACGCCCTTTTCTTCTGTCCCTGAGAAGCCATTCCTGTGTCTGCCAAATTCCTGGGGTCCTGCCTCTTACCTCCCAATGGAGGGTTTTTTTTTTTGTGGGAGTGGTCCCCGTCTGGGGGACCCCTCCAGCCAGTACTCCAGGTCTTCCTGTCCCCCACCCTCTGCCATTTTGATAGTATAATCTATTTTTAAACTGGGCTTTTAGACGGGGAGAGGGGGCATCTCTTCCTATATCTGAGATGGGGTGGGTGGGAAGGAAGGGATTTGGGGGGGAATCTTCCTGCCGCCCCCAAGTGTTTATTTTTGATATCATGTGTATTTTCAGCTCCCTCCCTCCCAGCCCCCCAATTTCCTGCGGGCGGGTACAAAGGACCCTTTAAGTGTCCCTGGAGTTGGGAGGGAGGAACAGGAGGGCATAAAGCCTGACCTGTCTGAATTCCAGGCTGAAGAGGGTGGGTTCAGAGGACTCCTGGGCTCACCGCCTGTCAGCACTGGCCCAGCCCAGGCCTGGGGACCTGGGGGGGGTGTGATTTGGGGGACAGTGCTACACCTGTCTCCACTGTTTGTTTTACTTCCCCGCAAATGGATCTTTTTTTTTTTTCTAAGAGTACCAGAGAATGGGGAATTGTTCCTGTAAATATATATTTTTAAAGGTGATGCTGGAGGCTGCTTGCATTTTTTTCCCTCGGGGGACCGAGTGTGACAAGCGTTATATGTATAAAAGACAGTGATGGTGTGAGATTGATTGTGAGAGAGAAGAACAGTAACCAGGTGTGAAAAAAACAAAACAGAAAGCTGTGATTGTATGTATATGTGTGTGTGAAACCGTGTGTGAGAGAGTGGAAGTTATAACCACAAACCTGACATTGTGTCTGTGTGAGAATTGTGTCTTTGTGTCAGGAAATCACCGTAAGAATGAATGAGTGGTTAAGGTACTGTATAAGACACTGGTGGTGTGTGTGAAGTAATGTTTATGAGAAGGTAGTGGGGACTGCAGACCGGACCAGTCACTGTTTGACAAGATGAGCAAGACAAATTGAGTGATCCAAACAAGGTGTGAGTGCCCTAGCTGGTTTGGCTCAGTGGATAGAGCATCATCCTGCAGACTGAAGGGTCTCAGGTTCGATTCTGGTCAAGAGCACATGCCCGGGTTGCAGGCTTGACCCCCAGTAGGGGGCATGCAGGAGGCAGCCGATCAATGATTCTCTCTCATCCTTGATGTTTCTATCTCTCGCTTCCTCTCACTTCCTCTCTGAAATCAAAAACATATATATATATATATATATATATATATATATATATAAATTTAAAAAAGTGTGAGAGCCTGTGAGTATAAAAGTGTGGTAGAGCTTGCCAGGGATTGTGCGCAGGTGAAAAACTTCATTGTATGTCAGCAGGTGGCTCAGTGTCAGGAGATGGATTGTGTGTGAAGCTGTTCATGCAAGGCTGTCGTATCGGCTAAAATCATGGGAGCGCATGTGTGAGAAGTTGATTGTATGAGAAAATGGCTGTGAGGCTAAATGGATGTCTGAGACAAAATACAAGAATGCGTGATTATATGTATGAAAACTGTTCATGTGAGACTAGCAAAGACAGAGGAACTGGAAAAATATCTGTGATTGGGAGAGTATGAGAGGCTGAGATCATGTGTGTGCGCGCGTGCGCTTGCACGCATGGACGTAAAACTAGTTGCAAATTAATTGACAATTAACTACTCCAGTCTAGCCCACAGGTTCAGGGACTGAGAAAATGATGGGACTAAGTGTGTCTGAAATGGTACAAGAGGCCACATAACTGTAAGAGAGGATAAGGAACAAGTCAAAGAAAATTGAGCAGTCGTGTGAGAGTATGTGGGTCTGTGAAACACATTTCATAGAAGAGTGTAAGTCACAGACTATATTTTTGTGAAAAACAGAATACGGGACACTGAGAGACCATGTGATTGGTATGTAAAAGAAATCAGCAAAGCCGAAACTGGTTTGGCTCAGTGGATAGAGCGTCAGCCTGCAGACTGAAAGGTCCCAGGTTCGATTCCAGTCAAGGACATGTACCTTGGTTGCAGGCACATCCCCAGTAGGGGGTGTGCAGGAGACAGCTGATTGATGTTTCTCTCTCATCGATGTTTCTAACTCTCTATCTATCTCCCTTCCTCTCTGTAAAAAATCAATTAAAAAAAAAAAGAAACCAGCAAAGCCCTGGCCAGTTGACTCAGTGGTTAGAGTGTTGGCCCACAGACTGAAGGGTCACGGGTTCATTCCCAATCAAGGGCAAATACCTCAGTTGCAGGTTTTCCCTAGCCCTGGCAGGTGTGTGTGCCAACCAATCGATGGATCTCTCTCACATCAATGTTTCTCTCTCTCCCCTGCCCCCTTCTTCCCCTCTTCCACTCTCTAGAAAATCAATGGGAAAAAAATATCTTCAGGTGAGGATTTAAAACAAAGATTTTAAAAAAGAAACCAGCAAAGCTCTAGTTATGTTTGAATGTCTATGATAAGCTGACTGATGAAAAGGATGGTGTAAATGGCTGAGACAGGCCATGAGAGACTGTGTCTAAGGCTTATTGAGAGCCTAGTACCAATTGTGAGTTAGTGACCACAGATGTCAGAAACTGACGGAGAGAAAGTGATCCTGACACTGAATAGCTGACTGGGGCAGTGTCTGAGAAGCCGATTGCATGGCGACAGTGTCTGAGATACTGTGTGATTATGTATGTGTGTGAGACTCTGAGCTATAATCAGAGACTGTGGGGCCGTGAGTGTGAAGAGGTAGGAGAGAGGTTGAGTTTGTGTGTGTGAAGAAACTTCATGAGAAGCCAGTGGTGGCTATAAATCAGTGACTATTTGTGTATGTGTGAAAATGACGACCTATGTGGTTGAAACATCAATAGCTGTGACTCTGTTGCATGTGGAAAACTGGTGCGAGGAAATATTGGTCATATTGGCCAAATGAGACGGGCTATAAGGCATGACCATAGCCCTGATGGGTTGCTCAATGGTTAGAGCGTCAGCCCATGCACTGAAAGGTCCCAGGTTCGATTCCCAGTCAAGGGTACATACCTGGGTTGCAGGTTCGATCCCTGGCCCGGTCAGGTTGCTTGCGGAAAGCAACCAATCAATGTGTCTCTCTCACATCGACGTTTCTCTCTCTCCCCCGCCCCCACTCTCTCTAAAAATCACTGGAGCCCTGTTGGCGTGGCTCAGTGGTTGAACATCGACCTATGAATCAGGAGGTCATGGTTCCATTCCCAGTCACAGCACATGCCCAAGTTATGGGCTCTATCCGCAGTGTGGGGCGTACTGGAGGCAGTGGATCAATGATTCTCATCATTGATGTTTCTCTCTCTCTCCCTCTCCCTTCCTCTCTGCAATCAATAAAGATATATTTAAAAACATCAATGGAAAAAATATTCTCCAGTGAGAATTAACAACAACAAAAAGACATGATCATGTGTATGAATTGTTAGTAGGAGACAGTCATAAAACTGGGAATCAGTGACAGAGAAAATTACTCCTTGCGTGAGTGACTGAGAGTGTCTGAGAAGCCGTGTGATCCAGTATGGATGTGAGCCTGTTTCTAAGAGACTACAGGAGAGGCCATAAATCCAGGACTGTGTGTGTGACTGTGTCTAAAAATAGTAAGGGAAAATGACAGACTGCATGAGGGAACAGGGACCAAACGTGCCAGGCTTCTGGGAAAGTCCTCTCTTGCTTGTCCTCATTCTCCAAAAGCCCCTCCTCCTCAGCCCCAGGCTCCATTTCCCCTCAGTCCTCCAAAACTTGAAATGCTGGACTTCCCCCGGGACTTGGCCTGGGTTCCCTTCCCTCTTCTCAGGAACTTTGGTCCAATCCGGGCCCTGGGGACAGTATTTATCCCCCACCCCCCCTTAATGCCCACATTTTTCTCTCTAACCCAGTCTCTTCCTCTTAGCACTTCACAGAATCTCTAAAGTTTTGTTTCATTTATTTCTGCATTCAGCAAAAATGTTTATTGAGCCCTGCAGACACAGCAGTTAGCATGGGAGACAAAAATCCCTACCCTTGCCTTAGCCGATTGGCTCAGTAGTTAGAGCAGTCGGCCTGCAGGCTGAAGGGTCGCGGGTTCGATTCTGGTCAAGGGCACGTACCTCAGTTGCAGGCTCCTACCGTGCAAGAGGTAACCAATCGATGTGTGTCTCTCACTTCGATGTTTCTGTCTTTCCCTCTCTCTTCCACTCCCTCTAAAAATCAATGGAAAAATATCTTCGGGTGAGGATTAAATAATAAAAATCCCTACCTTTGTGGAGCTGGTATTCGAGTGAGGGCCACAAACAGAAAACAGAAACACACATCATACAAGGTAGCAGTGCAATAATTACCGGAGACAAGACTTTTTCTCACTCTTTGTTTAAATAAGAAATCTGCAGTCATTTTATTGCCCAAACATACAGGGAGAGATGAAAGCGCCGATGATCCCCCTCCACAGGGAGTCCTGTGAGTGTTTACACAGCTTAGAAACAAAGGGAATATCAGTTATAACATTATTACCAGGGCAACGGGTGCTTAGATAAAGCAGAAGTACAGGTTTCTTGAATTTGTTTTCACAGGATAACAGCGCTGCTGTCTGAAGTCTTGGAATACTAACAAGCCCTCTTTGTTCAAAGCACACTTTCTGAGACAGGCTTATGTTCCAAGGAACAGAGTACATCTCAATGTCAACACACCTTATCGCCCATAAAACAAGATTAATGTTCTTGAGAAAGTTCTGTTTTAACGTTAACCCTGACCAAATCAACTTCTTTTACTTTGTTTTAAGTTGTGGGATGGCATTTCTCCCTCTGCAGGAGACATGGCCTTGCTACCCTTCTTAGATACCGTATTGTTACTTTATTCTTTTTTTAAAATTTCTTTATTGATTAAGGTATCACATATTTGTCCTCATCCCCCCATTCCCATCCCACACCCCTCCCCACATATGCCCCCACACCCCTGTTGTCCCTAACCACTGGTTAGGCTCATATGCATGCATACAAGTCCTTTGGTTGATCTCTCCTCTTTACCCCCACCCTCTCCTACCCTCCCTCTGAGGCCCGACAGTCTGATCGATGCCTCCTTGTTTCTGGGTCTGTTCTTGTTCATCAGTCTATGTTGTTCATTATTTCCCCTAGATGAGTGAGATCATGTGCTATTAGAAATACACTTATAAGAACCGAAAATGAGACAAGCAATAATGGTTATGGTGACAGGCAAATGAATCAGTCTGTAGTGAGTTTCTTTCTGGGCCTACAGTTCTTTTGAGACCCAAATGCAATGTCCACCGGTTCCTTATGTGTACATGTCAGCACTGACCCCTCAGCTCTGGATGGTGGACAAATGGTGGTAACGCAGGTCCGACTCCCTCTGGTTTGGTCCTGGGCAACCTGCAGTGATGCACAGCTGCTAACTGCTAGTATGGCAAGGCCACGTCAGCGTCTTCCATCTCTGGCCTGCTTCTCTTCTGTCTTCATGGCTGGAGTAGTCCTGTCGATTCCTCTCTGTTGCTGGAATCCACATGGTCTCGGAGTTGTTTTCTGAAAATATACAAACATATTCTCAACCAAAAGTTAATAAAGGAATATTTTCTATAAATTTGACTTGGGATCCTATTTCATTTTTTGCCCAAATGATTTTCCTCTGGCTTGTTTTGACACCTTGTGTGCTTTTTATGGGCGTCATTATTGTTACTTTAAAAGATTCTTGTTTTTTGCCCTAACTGGTGTGGCTCAGTGGATAGAGTGTCGGCCTGCGGACTGAAGGGTCCTGGGTTCGATTCCGGTCAAGGGCATGTACCTCTATTGCAGGCTTCTCCCCAGCCCAGGCCCTGGTCAGAGCATGTGCAGGAGGCAACCAATCGATGTGTTTCTCTCACATCAATATTTCTCTCTTTCCCTCTCTCTGAAAATCAATGGAAAGATAGCCTCAGATGAGGATTTTTGTTTTTTAATTTTAATGCACGTTCTTGACTCCAGACCTACAGAATCAGAAACGGGTGCAGCCTAGCAATCCATGATTTCATCAACCTTCTGGACGATTCTGACGCACACTAAGGTTTGAGAGCCACTGAGTTAGAGAGTGACCGGGGTGCCAGATACAAAGGGTACCTGGGGAAAGCCTCTGTGAGGGAGGCGGCGTTTATTATGTGTCTTCTTTCAGAGTGTAAGCCCCTTGCAGTCCAGGATTTGGGGCTGTCATTCTCTGCTACATCCAATGCCGAGGACAGCATCTGATACCGAATAGGTGCCCAGTAAATGTTGGATAAAGGTATTTAACAAACAGATCATCTGCTATATGCCAGGCACTGTGTTAAGGACTTGAAAAAACCTTAGCACCCAATCTTCGCAACAAACTCTATGATGTAGACTCGGGGGGGGGGGGGGGGTGTCACGTATCCAAGTTGCTCTGCTGGAACATGACCAGGCCGGTTCCCTTCCGAGCACCCCCTCCGCAGGCCCTGAAGGTGTCCCCAGCTGGGCCCCTGGGACTGGATATCTCCAATTCACTCCTGAATCCTCCCCACACTCTTGTCACTTCCCCTTCTCACTTCCCTTGTGCTGAACTCCCTTCCCCATGCTGACCACAGGAGATCTCTCTTGCAGGAAAGAGGAGGGTGGGTTAAGTCAGGATGTAGAATGAAGCAATGATCTCAATGCCCACTGCACCCCGTGAAGAAGGACAACCTGAGCATGCCAGTCATTTCATCCTTGTTCACTGGTGCCATGTGGTTGAACCTGTCGTGGTAGAAAGGATGCATTTTACAGGACTCAGCCCAGCCGGAGTAGCGCAGTGGTTGAGCATCGACCTAGGAACCAGAAGGTCACAGTTCGATTCCAGTCAAGGGCACATGGCCGGGTTTCGGGCTTGATCCCTAGTAGGGGGTGTGCAGGAGGCAGCCGATCAATGATTCTCTCATCATTGATGTTTCTCTCTCCCTCTCCCTTCCTCTCTGAAATCAATGAAAAGATATTTTAAAAAAAAAAAAGATGCCCTAACTGGTTTGGCTCAGTGGATAGAGCGTCGGCCTGCTGACTGAAGGGTCCCAGGTTCGATTCCGGTCAAGGGCATGTACCTTGATTGCGGGCACATCCCCAGTAGGGGGTGTGCAAGAGGCAGCTGATTGATGTTTCTCTCTCATTGATGTTTCTGACTCTCTCTCCCTCTCCCTTCCTATCTGTAAAAAAATCAATAAAATATATTTTTTTTAAAAAAGAAGAAAGAAAGAAAGAAAGAAAGAAAGAAGAAAGAAAGAAAGAAAGAAAGAAAGAAAGAAAGAGAGAAAAAGAAAGAGAAAGAAACGGGCTCACAGAGGTTCCAGTGACTTGCCCAAGGTTACACAACTAGGAAGTTGGTCTTGCTCCAAAGTCCAATGCTCCATTTCCCTTCACTAGAATTTGTTCAAAGAGCATTCATTGAGTGCTGAAGGGTTGATAGGTGGGGCATGGGGTGTGGGGATACAGTGATAACAAAACTGGACTGAGATTGAGACCAGAAGTAAGGAGAGGTGAGTAGAGGAAGGTGGCTCGTAGACAGAGGTGACAAGGGAGAGGTGGGAACTAAAAAGTCCTTCCCCCCCGCCCCCCGCCACTGCTGCTCTTTGCCCTCCCAGTTCCCCTGCCCCTGGTTCCTCTTTTCCCACTGACTCCCAGCGCACATAAAGCCAGGCGGGGCCGCAGGAGCTCAGTGCTCACCATGCCCACCCCAGCGCAGGCCTCCTGGCTGCTGCTGCCGCCACTGCTGCTGCTTCTCACCCAGCCGGCTACAGGTGAGTGGGTGAGCCTAGCTGGCCCAGGGTGCCCGGGCCCACCAGTAACACCCTGACCATCCCTCCTCCCTCCACCCTGGTACAGGCTCAGAGCCTGTCGTCTGCTTCACCCAGTATGAGGACTCCTCAGGCAAGTGCAAGGGCCTCCTGGGCGGAGGTGTGCGTGTGCAAGACTGCTGTCTCAACGCTGCCTATGCCTTCCAGGAGCCTGGCAGCAATCTCTGTCAGGCGTGCAGGTGAGGGGGACCCTGGGCTTGGGGGAGGCAGGAAGGACTGTGCAGGGCGACCCTGACCTGGACTCTTTCCTTCTCTGGGGTTCCCAAAGGTGGTTCGGAGGCCCTGATCGTGATCATAGCTCTGGGTTTCTCAGCTTCGGTTCTATGGACTTTTGAGGCCAGAAAATTATTATTGGTTGGGGCGGGGCAGGGGCGGGGGGGGGTGCATTGCAAGGTGTTTTGTAGCAACTCTGGCCTCTCAATAGGTGCCAGTAGCAACTCCCCACAGCAGTTGGAACAACGAAAATGTCTCCAGACATTGCTGCATGTCCCCTGGGCTGCAGGATCACCCCCGGTTGAGAACCACTGCTATAGCTTGCATGCATACCGGAAGCATGGTGGGTGGGCTGCAGCCCAGGTATTTCTGATGGTGGCTCAAGTCCCCTAATTGCGCTGACAGCTTATATTGAGTGCTTACTGTATACAGATGTGTTATGGAGGCGGGAGAGTTTGGGGGATTCTAAGGGCGGCTCCAGGCCCTAATTATGATGACAACTTCACATTCATTGAGCACTTCCGGCATAACAAATGCATTGCGGAGGCCAGGGGCAGCTGGAGGATTTCTGAGGGTAGCTCTGGTCTCCTAATCATGATGCCAGCTTGCATGTATTAAGCGCTTACTGTATGCCAGACATATTTTCTAACTGCTTACTGCATGTCCCAGATACACTGTGAAGATGAGGAGCTTGGGCACGTACCTGGGTTGCAGGCTCCTCCTCGGCCTGGGCCCTCGTCAGGGCTTGCGCAGGAGGCAACCAATTGATGTGTTTCTCTCCCATCGATGCTTCTCTCTGTCTCTCCCTCTCTCTTCCACTCTCTCTAAAAATCAATGGAAAAATAGCCTCGGGTGAGGATTAAAAAACAACAACAAAAAGATGAGGCGCTTGGGGATTTTTTAAAATATATATTTTATTCATTTTTTACAGAGAAGAAGGGAGAGGGATAGAGAGTTAGAAACATGGATGAAAGAGAAACATCGATCAGCTGCCTCTTGCACACCCCCCAACTGGGGATGTGCCCGCAACCAAGGTACATGCCCTTGACCGGAATCGAACCTGGGACCTTTCAGTCCGCAGGCCGACGCTCTATCCACTGAGCCACACCGGTTTGGGCTTGGGGATTTTTTTGAAGGCAGCTCTGGGTCCCTAGTCATGTCAGCAGCTCTCATCTCTTTCACATTATGCTGTGCGGTGCGGGTGTCTAAGGACAGAGCTGGGGTATTTCTGACGGGTTCTCTGAGCTCGTTGGGGTGCCGGCTCCTATTTATTGAGCGCTTCCTGTTTGCACAGTGGTTGCCCAATGGGTTTCTGACAGCAGTTGTGGGCCCCTCGTCCTTATATTTGCTTACTGCATGCCTGGCACTGTCCTTGGGGGGCTGCCAAGGGTCTCTGATCGGGAAGGTAAATGATATTTATTGAACACTTACTGTATGCCCATCCTTCCCATCTGGTCCCCCAATATCCTTGAGGTAGGTACTCTCATTGTTTCACACACAGTTCTCCCACACCCCCGCCTCTGCTCGCCCACACTCACCTGTCCTGTACACTGTCCTTGCCAGCTCACGGATGGGGCATATGTGCTTCTCTCTGTAGGTCCCCGCAGTGGTCACCGTGGTCCAGCTGGAGCCCCTGCTCAGTGACCTGCACTGAGGGCTCCCAGCTGCGGCACCGGCGCTGCATAGGCTGGGGGGGACAGTGCCCAGAGAAGGTGCAGCCTGGGACGCTGGAGTGGCAGCTGCAGGCCTGCGAGAACCAGCCGTGCTGTCCTGGTGAGGAGGGATCAGCAAGGCGGCCTGTTCCCTGACCCTGGGAACAGTGGGGACAGAGGCCCTGAGGGCGGGATCGGGCCTGCTGTTTGTGAGGCTCTAAGGAGGAGGCGGAGTGTGGCTGGAGGATAGTGGTAGGAGGTGAGGTCAGAGGGAGCCTGATCCTTGTGGGTCATGGTGAGGAGGTTGGCTTTTATTTTGATTGAAATGGGTTATGGGCAGAGGAGGAATGTGATCTGACTTGGGTTGTGGCCCCCTCACTGTCAGGAGGAAGACAAACTGTGGTGAGGGGCGAAGCAGAGGTTCCCGGGTGCAGGTGACGGCAGTAGTCCAGATGGGCAATGATGATGGACCAAGCGTGACAGAGAACGTGGGGACAGGATTAGCTGATGTGGGCTGCAAGAGGAAGCGAGCACCCCGGAATGACACCCCCACCTCCATCCTGTCCCCCTCTCTTCTCTCCCACAGAGATGGGCGGCTGGTCCAACTGGGGGCCCTGGACGCCTTGCTCCGTCACCTGCTCCAAAGGGACCCGGACCCGTCATCGAAAATGTGATGCGCCCGCCCCCAAGTGTGGGGGCCTCTGCCCAGGAGAGGCACAGGAGTCAGAGGCCTGTGACACGAAGCAGGTCTGCCCCAGTGAGTGAGGGCAACCACAGGGCACAGATGCGGACACCCCAGGTGGCTCTGAGGGTTCTGGAGGGAGCTGCCAGTGTAGGAGGACTTCAGCATGCATGACCTCACTTGGCCTCTCTCTACCCCTCCCCACAGCACATGGGGCCTGGGCTGCTTGGGGCCCCTGGGGCCCCTGCTCAGGCTCCTGCCATGGCGGCTCCAGTGCACCTGTGGAAAGACGGAGCCGCACGTGTACTGCGCCTGAGCCCTCCACAAAGCCTCCTGGGAATCCGTGCCAAGGGGTAGCATCTGAGCAGCGGGGCTGCAGCGGCCTGCCACCCTGCCCAGGTACATAGGGATAAGGCCTCTGACACGCTGCTCTGGATTCACACACAGATGCCCTGCCATTTCATGGGATAAATCTGAGACCGTGTGACCCTGTACCTCTTTGTTTGGGGACGGCCTGCCTCAAGGGTCTGAGGGCTGAAGCAGGGAGATGGAAGTGGCCTTTCCTCACTCCTATTCCCTCTCCCCCCCCCCCAACAGTGGCTGGAGGCTGGGGGCCATGGGGCCCAGTGAGTCCCTGCCCGGTGACCTGTGGCCTGGGCCAGACCATGGAACGACGGACATGTGATCACCCTGTGCCCAAGCACGGGGGCCCCTTCTGTGCTGGTGATGCCACGCGGACCCACACCTGCAACACGGCCAGGGAATGCCCTGGTCAGCACCTCAAGATGCACCATTTCCACGCCTAAGCCCCCCACCCTTCTCTGCTGCCCTGTCCCAGAGTGTCAGAGGCCTTGGCCTTGCCTTCAATGCCTCCACTCCTGGCCATGGTGCCTTAGTTGCACCTCTGATCACCCATTCCCACGGCTGATCACCGCCACTCTGCCCCCAGCACTCATCCCTTCCTGTCAGCCTCCTTGCTGGCTCCCTTCTTTGGTGCGAGCCCCTGCTACCCCTGTCTCTGCAGTGAATGGAGAGTGGGGGCCATGGGGGGAATGGGACGAGTGCAAACGCCCGAAGATATCACAAATCAGATGTCAGGAGATCCAAGGCCAGCAGATACGCTTAAGGGACTGCAAAGGCCGCAAGTTAACTGGACTTCGCTGCGCCGGGAATCAAGAGGATATCCGGTACTGCTACAACATCCACCGCTGCCTGTGTGAGTGCTCCCCAGACTGTGCTGTGAGGGTGGGCAGCCCTGGAAGCGATGGGGGTTTCTGACTCTCTGCCATGGACCCCGTGTCCCTGCAGCCTCTCTCTCACTAACCCCCTGAAACCACTAATTCTGACTCAGTAACTCCCTCTTCTCATTGCAGTGGATGGCTCATGGTCAGAGTGGAGTACCTGGGGGCTGTGCACGCCCCCGTGTGGGCCCAGCCCCACCCGCAGCCGCAAGCGCCTCTGCAAGGCCCATCTCCCCAACTTCGCGTGAGTGAGGAGGCAGAGAATGCCTAAGAAGGGGGAATGATACCGCTGTGTACGTCAGCGTTTGGGGCAGGAGAGTCAGCTCTCCCCAACCAGGGCTTCTATCACTGAGCCTAAGGTGCCTGCCTTGCCCAGTGCCACTCCCCAGCTTCAGGAAGTGGGGGAAACTAAAGAAGAAGCTGAGAAAGAAGATACTGATGGGAGAGTTAGTAGCCTTTGTGCCCATAAGTCACACATTCAGTCACTCAGCCATTCCCCCATTCACTCAGTCTTCCGTGTGTCGATTTGCTCTGCTTTGATGGGCTTGTTCAGTCACTCATGCCTCCATTCACTTATTCCTTCAGTCCCATGCCTCCATGGATGGCTCAGTGTCTCACTCAATGTCTCACTGCCCCCAGATACTACAAGGCCTTTTCGGCAACAGTTGCAGACACACACACCCCAGATCCCATGGGTCTCCCAAGAGATCTGGGTAGACAGGGCCCTGATAGAAGGCATATGAGGAATGCTTGGTCTGTGGGTTAGGGTCTGCCACCTCAACCTGGGTCTAGGAAACTGATCAGGCCTCCCCTGACAGAAAGGGGTCAAGACTGTGTACGCAGATTCCTGGACACAGGTGATCAGTTACTCAAAGTGTTTCTCAGTGGCCAGGGTAGCCCAGGTTTGGGAGAGGGTTAAAATACCCATGCATCCCTTCTTATTTCCACACTAGAGGCCTGGTGCATGACATTCATGCACTGACGGGGGGCAGGGGTGGGGGACCTCAGCCCAGCCTGTGCCCTTTCTCAGTCCAAGAGCCCTCAGGGGATGCCTGACTGCCGCAGAGGCGGGAGGGGCTCCTGCCACTGCCACTGCGCCCCTCCAGCCATCAGCCTGGCTTCTGGCTGAGCAGTGCTCCCGTTGTGGGAGCGCAGTGACCACCAGGGGGCAGCTCCAGCGTTGAGCTTCTGCCCCCTGGTGGTCAGACAATTTGCATATTACCCCTTTTATTATATAAGATAGTGTGCATCAAACTACTAGATGAAGTGGCTTGTTCCCATCTCATGGAAGGCCTACAATCTGGAAAGTGGTCTCCAGCTGTGGGGTTTAGGGTGGGTCCTAAAGATGCATTAGGGGTGTTAAGTGGAAGCATGAAGGACTTGACAGAGTGAGGGAATGAATGGAGAAAGGGATGATTGAGAAAATCAGGATATGAGTAAATGGAGGGCTTGCCTAGTGAGAGAAATAATCCAGGCAAAGACCATTCTGGACATGGGACTGAGTCTGGATAAAGAGGAAAAGAGACAGACATTGCCTTGGGGCAGAGATTTGGGCACAACAACAGGACCTGAATGCTAGAGCAAAGCATTTGTTTTTTTTTTCCAGTGGGCAGTGGGGAGAGAAATGTAAAGAGTTTGGGATGTAAGAGAAGGTAGCTAATGTCAACTAGTAACAATTACTGTTACTGTCAACTGGCATTTATTAAGCACTTACTGTGTACCAGACACCACTCTGTAACTTATTTATCCACACTCAACCCAGTGAGGTGGGTGTTATTATTATTATTACTAGAGGCCCAGTGCATGAAATTTGTGCACTGGGGAGGGGTGTCCCTCAGCCCAGCTTGCACCCTCTCCAATCTGAGATCCCTGCGGGATTGGGCCTAAACGGGCAGTCAGACATCCCTCTCACAATCCGGGACTGCTGGCTCCTAACCGCTCACCTACCTGCCTGCCTGATTGCCCCTAAGTGCTTCTGCCTGCCAGCTTGATCACCCCCTAACTGCTCCCCTGCCAGCCTGATTGATGCCTAACTGCTCCCCTGCCAGCCTGATCTCCCCCAACTGCCAGCTCCCCTGCCAACCTGATCACCCCCAACTGCCCTCCCCTGCCAGCCATCTTGTGACAATGTGGGGATGGTCATCTTGTGACAATGTGGGGGCGGCCATCTTGTGAGGGTCCATTTGCATATTACCTCTTTATTATATAGGAGGATTGTTGTTTCCATTATTCCCATTTTTCAGATGAGAGAAAGTGAGGCACAGGGAAGGTAAAGAAATTGCCCAATATCTCACAGTTAAAAAGTTTTGGGCACATAGTATGCACTCAATAAGAGTTTGTTGAATGCATTCTTGCCTTTTCTAAGTGTCTCCCCTCCATCCCCCCCCCCCACTAATGCTTCAGGCCCACTATTACCATCGTGGAAGGTCAAGGTGAGAAGAATGTGTCCTTCTGGGGGACACCATTGGCAAAGTGCGAGCCACTACAGGGGCAGAGGTTGATGGTGGAGGAGAAGAAGCCATGTCTACACGTGCCTGCCTGCAAAGACCCTGAAGATGAGAAGCTCTAATACCTCTCTTCCATTCTGACACTCTGACTTCCCAGACCTCAATAAACCAGCCTCTTCCTCAAGAATGGGCAATAGCATCTTCTAGGCCAAAGGGCACAGCATGTCGCAGTGGCCTGTTGTGAAAAACTGTATTTTCCACTGTGGCCAGTTTGGCAGGAATGAAGGCAAGTATCCATCCCTTCACTCCTGCTGAAGCCCAGTGTCTGTCCCCCACACCTACCCCCCCCCAGTGTCTGGAGTCACCCAGCATGTTCTTCTGCAGAGTTCCATGTTATGGGTTTCCTGTTTGGCTGCTCACCCTGCCAGGCACTTTCCGATTGGCTGGTGTGCTTGTTATCTATCTCCCTGCCTCCTACAGCTCCCTAGGTTCCCACCTACCAGAGCCTCTGGGCTGGCAGATTCCACATCAATCCCAGGTAAATAGCAGCAGGCAGCAGAGGCATGGCTGGGGTGGCACCCCGCTGCACCAGCACCTGCACCCACCCACTCCCAACAGCCCAGCTCCAAGGCTACAATTAAGGGCAACAAATAGCTCTGGAGGAGGGGGGAGGAAGTGCTTATGAAGTGCTTTAAGCTGGAGCGGGAGGGGAGAGGGAAGGGAGAGATGCTAGAGTCAGCATCTGCCAGGAAGAGCCCAAACGCAGACACATATTCCTGTTAGCATTTGTTCATTCCTTCAACACTTATTAGTGTCTACTGTATACTAGAATTAAGTCTGGGCATCTGGGGTGGAGGAGGGCTGGTAGAAGGAGAGGACATCTGAACAAGAGAACAGACTCAGAGTAGGTGACTCTTTCCTTTGAACATTTATTCAACACTTCTCAACACCTACTGTACAGTATACTAACAATAGTCCTGGATACCGGTGGGTAGAGGAAAGAAGAGTTGGAGTGGTACCTGTCTCCACAGTGAAGGGAACAAACGCAGACATTAATACCCTTAGCACTTGCTCATTGATTTATCACTTATGAATGCTGGGGCCCTTGTAATGAGACAAAGCATAAGAATCGTCATAATTATGGTAATAGCTAATACTTAGAGAGTACTTTCTCTGTGCCTGGTAGTATTTTAAGCCTCCATAGCATGAGTTCACTCAATCTACAGTGAAACTATGAGTGTCACTATTATTATCCCCATTTACCAAGGAGGAAATAGACACAAAAGGTAGTGGGCTGAACGTTTCTGAAGCACCATGTCAGGAGCAGAGTTTAGGACTTAGTGCTGTGGGTGGAGGGGCACCTCTGTGAGGGAGGGTTCAGATGGAAGATTTGCGACACCCAGGGTATGTCAGAATACCCAGTTCTCTGGGTTGATTTCCTCTTGTGTAAAATGGACCAGTTGATGGGTTGGGATGAAGACAACGTTGATAAATAATCATCTTGGGAGGAATAAGCCAAAATGAGGGGTTCTGGTTGCTAATGCAGAGTAGGAGAGAGGGTATGTGTTTGTGTGTAAGAAAGTGTAAGTTTGTGTGTGTGTGGTTTGAGGCACATATCTTTGTGTATGTGTGATCTGCAGACCTATGGGTCTGTGCAAAAATTAAGGATGTGTCGAGTGGATGTGCAGTGAATGTGAAGTTACAACCGTGTGTGCACTGTAACCATGTAAGTTACAGAAGTGTGTATGCGCACGCATGCACATTAGGGCAACATGGATATGTGTGTGTGAGTTATAAATGTAGGTACACACAACAACAACAAAAGCACTCTTGGAGCCACTTCTTTTAAATTCCTGCTGGAGAAGATGGAGACAGTGCAGAAGAGCCTTACCTCTGCCTCAAGGAGTTGAGATACTCCTTCTGTGAAACAATCTATTAAAAAATTAATTTCTGGAAATTGAACCACCTGGAGAAAGGGAATGATGCTGGGGTCCACAAGTACTAGGAACCTGGAAATGGGGCCCCTGGGAAGAGGCAATCTGGTGACAGATTCCCAAGGATCCAGAAAGGTCTGTCGACCTGCAGCTGCTCCTTTACCCGAGAGAGGGCACCATATGTCCAGCGCAACTTGTTTGTTCCAGTTATTGAGCAAAAAACTGGACCACATACTTGGAAATATTGGGAAATACCTGATTCTTGGGTAGTTCTCCAAAGTGGAGAAAAGGGATCTGAAATGGCAGAGAAGGCATCCAGGGGAGAGGGGCAAGGAATGGCCAAAGCAAAGGCCTGGAGGTGAGACCCAAGCTGGCTGGGGTGGAGGAGGAAGTAGAGGATGGCTTGGAAATATTTGACTTGACGACTGTGAGAGCCTATTGGAAGAGGAGATGGGATCTGAGTCGTGGGGGAGGGGACTTCCTGAAGACCTTGATCAAAGATGATCTTGGAAGGGGCAGGGGACATTCCTGGCAGAAGTCACAGCACATGCAAGAGTGGAGGTTGTCTCTTTTCCATCCCACCCTTAGAGGTGAGTCAAGATCATTTTTAGTTTGAAGGCAGGCACTCTGATTCCAGACCCCACACCATTACTATGTTGTTTAAACAAGCCAATGAAGTAATGAATGAAGAATGGGCACATGGATAAGTAGATGATTCACCTGAAAATCCTGCAGGCAGAGGAGACTCCACATCTGCCCGTTTCTTGCCATATCTTCTACCTACCTCACTTGGTCCACCATCATCACTCACTATGGCCCATCCAGTCCCTGCTAACCTCTCCAACCCCATTTTCTACCACAATCCCCCTTGATCAATTTGTTGCAGCCACACTGGGACCTCTTTCTGGCACATTCTTCAAAAGGAGAAAAATGTATGGATCACATGACCCTTTAGGAATGAATTGGGATTGAGTCCCTTCGTGTGTAAATGGAAATGATAATAACCACCCCATAGGATTGTTGTGAGGGTTGGGTAAGACAATACGTGTAAACAGCTCGGTTAAGCATGGGGTACAGTCAACAAATTATTCTTTTAAAATGAATTTGTACTTTCATTGTAATTGGGATCTTAATAGGAGCTGACGGATTGGCTTCCACAGCCCACCTCTGTCCAGACTATACTAGTAAAGGTCATTTGCTCATATGGCAAACATTTGGCGCTTACTGTGTCCCTACCCTAGTTTGGGTCTGCCTCTGTGGTGTAAAGGGTACTAATTATGCCAGGTGGGTATTGTGGGTTTTGGTTGTGCCCATGGCAAATGATTGGGGGTGTACGGACCCAGTGTGTGTGTAGATGGGGATAGATGGACACATATCAAGGCTAGAGTTCAGGGAATATGTGTGTGGCTGATCTAGGTTTGTCCATCATTGTCTGTGGGTATGTGTTTTGTCTGGGTGTGCATACTTGTGTGAGTTTCCCTTATCCTCTGTGTTGGTGTGGTGCTTGTGTGCATGTGTAAGTGTATACGTGTGCATGTATGCCCATGTGTGTTATCCTGGGCTTGTGTGTGTGTATAGATACCTAGATTGGTGTGTGTTCTCTCTCTCTATGCCTTCGTGTGTTTCCTTACTTGTGTGTGTGTGTCTACATGTATTCCCACATGTGTGTCATTCCCTGTGTGCCTCCAGCCTCCCCTCAGGTGTCCACCTCTACCTGTCTAATGCTATCTAGGCTTCCCCCACACCTCTCTGCCTAGCTGAGCCTGTGTGTACCTGGGGAACTGATCTCCCCGCAGGCTACTCCCACCCCTCGTCGTGAGGGAGTTATTTCTCTACTTTTTTTGCCTCGGGATGTGCCTCCATTGCCACCCCCACATGCCTTCTGTGGTGACTATCAACACTGGAAACCAAGTATCTGCGGAGGGTCCTGCGTGTGGGTGCGATTGGGTGTGAAGACCAGAATGAAGTGGGGTGGGGGGCTTGACCATCGACTCCGACCCTCCCAACAAGCACCCACCCCACCCCACCCCCACTTCCCAAATTGCGCATCCCCAATCGGATGGGGGGGAAGGGAACAGGATGCGGCGTGGCGCGTGCGCACTGCCCCCTTCAGCACCGCGGACAGCGCCTTCGCCCCCGCCTGCTGGCGTGCGCCACCGCCGCCCCAGCACTGAAGGCGCGCTGACGTCACTCGTCATTCCTCCTCAAACCCCCCTTCCCCGTAGCCTTGGTCGCGTCCGTGCCACCGCCGGCCTAGCCGGACTGCACCACGCAGGGCGCGAGATAGGGAGGCACGGGCGCGACCATCCGCGCTGCGGCGGTGGCGACTCAGCGCTGCCTCAGTCTGCAGCGGGCAGCGGAAGAGTCGCGTCGTGCGTGCGAGCGCAGCTGTGCTCCTGGGCCCCGCGCGGTCCACCCCCGCGGCTCCTGATCAGACGGCTCCTCGGACCCCCTGCCCTGCGCCGCAGCCATGAACTACCTGCGGCGCCGCCTGTCCGACAGCAACTTCATGGCCAATCTGCCAAATGGGTACATGACAGACCTGCAGCGCCCGCAGCCGCCCCCACCGCCACCTGCTGCCCCCAGCCCTGCAGCCACGCCCGGTCCCGCGACTGCCACTACCGAGAGGGCCTCCTCAGCCGCCCCCGTGGCCTCTCCCGCCGCCCCTAGCCCCGGGTCCTCGGGAGGCGGTGGCTTCTTCTCGTCGCTGTCCAACGCAGTCAAGCAGACCACTGCGGCCGCGGCCGCCACCTTCAGCGAGCAGGTGGGCGGCGGCTCGGGGGGCGCAGGCCGTGGGGGCGCCGCCGCCAGGGTGCTGCTGGTCATCGACGAGCCCCACACCGACTGGTAAGCCACTGCCGCGGACGTCTCCCCGCGGGCCTGGGTCCCCAGATGGTTCCGTGACGAGCAATTATTGAGCACCACTTGCGTGCCCAGCACTTGACCCCCTCACCCAAACCCTTTTTCTTAAATTATTATGCTGGGTGCTTCCCTGTGCCCCACCCTTACTCCCCGTCACCCCACCCCCACCCCCACCCCCGCCCAACCACTACCACCAAGGCCTCCTCGATCTATACAGGGAGCAGTTATCAGGCACCTGTTGTGTACCTCCTTCCCAGAAGCCTTGGCTTCCATGTATCCTGTGAACATTTGAGAACCTAATGTGCCCTTGCCTCCCCCCCCCCCCCCCCCCGCCAACCCTCTCGCCAACGGCCTTGTCCTCTAATGAATCTTCTGAGCATTTATCAAGTACCTGCAGTGTACCTCAACGGGAGCCCTTCCCCAAGGCCTTTGGCTTCCATGAATTTTGTGAACATTCATTGAGAGCTTGACATGTATCTTGTGTCCTCAACCCTTGCCCTAAGGCCTTTTCTCTAATAGATCTTGTGAGTATATATCCAGAGTGAGTTATATGCCCACCCCAGCCCTCTCCTCAAAGACCACCTCGACTATTCAGTGAACACTGATTGAGTGCCTGCTGTGTATCCCACCCCAGCTTCTCACCAAAGGTGTTGCCTTTAATGGATCTTGTGAGCCTTTATTGAATGCCCTCTGTGTGCCCCAACCTCAGGCCCCCCCTCCAAGGGCCTATTTCTCCAAAGAATCTAGAAACCATGACTGAAGTGCTTGAGGTATGCCCCATCCCCAAGCCCCTTTCTCAAACGTATCATTTTCTTCAAATGAGTTCCATGACCATTTTTGAGCCTTCTGTGTGTGATACATCTTCAGACTCTCCCCAAAATCCTTTTCCTACAATGAATCTAGAAGGCATTTATTGAGTGCCTCTTTTATCCCCCATCCTCAAGCTACTCCTTCAAAGACCTTTCCTTTGGTAGACCCATCTAGCACTTATCAACTGCCTACTGTGTGAGCCTTCCCTAAAGACTCTTTCCTCCAGTGTATTCAGCAAGCATTTATCGAGTGCCTGCTGTTTACCCCAAACCCTTTTCCCAATGCCTTTCTTCCAGTGGCTTCAATCAGCAGGTATTGAGCACCTTCTGCATGATCCAAAGTTAGACCCTCTCCCTAAAGGCCTTTGCCGCCAATTAATGCAGTAATCAGATATCTGGCACTGTGTGCACCGTTTCAATCCCTCTTTCCAGAGCCCTTATCTTTTTAGTCACTCCTTGGAGCATCTGTGGAGCACCTGCTGTGCACTTGATTCTGTGCCTTCTCCACAAAAGTCTTTCCTCCCCGTGGATGGAGGATCAAGCTCACAGAGATCAAGTTTCTGCATCCCCACTCCCCTTCCCCAAAAGATTTTTCTCCAGTGATCCAGTGATTTTATGCCCATCCCTAGCCCTCCCTCCCCAAATACATTTTCTCTGAATGGATTCGGTGTGCATTTATTCCCTGTCTGCCAGGTGCTCAATTCTAATCACCTTCCCCCATAGACCTTTTCCTCCAATGAGAGCGTGTATGGAGTCACTTCTGTATACTCTATGTTCACACCTCCTCCCCAAAGTCCTTTTCTTCCAGTGGATCCAGTGAGCATGTATGTGTATAGGGAGGATGTGCCTGTTGTGTGTAGGGAGTACATTCCACTTCATTACTCTTAGGATAACCTGCACCAATCATAAAGCCTCTCTCCAAGGTCCTTCATTTGATAAGTCTAGAGCCCAGTTTTTAAGGATTACCCTCTTTCCACTCCCTTCAATGTCCTTAGGATTCCCTCTCTCACTCTTAAGTCGATACCCCAAAGGGCCTTCTTTCTATTTAAGCCACTAAACGTTTATTGAGAGCCTACTATATAAAGGTCATTCCAAATCTGGAAGTTCTGCCCCTGTCTCAAGTGCTAACCCCCCCCCAAAGGGTCTACTTCAGTCTAAATATATTGAATACCAGTTCTTTACTAGTTAGATAACCACACCCCCAGGAACCCTTACCTAGCAGCCTTTCTATTCAGAGCCATTTCTTCATTCTACAGATATTAAATGCATAATTTTCATGTGTCAGAGTGTGGGAGGCATTTATTAAGCACTACTATATACTAGGACAACCCCTCCTTCAGTTCTTCCCTCTAATCCTAAACATAAACTGGATTCTCTATATTTTCCTCCACTTAACGCCACAGTTCTTTAATGAGCACTTATTGTATACTTCTAAGAACCCCTTATTCAATGCCCCTTCTCCTACCCCTCTTGTAGCCCTAATTCTCCTTTCAATAATCTTCACCCTGCCTTCCGCACTACACAATCCTGAAAGCTCTTAATGTGCACCTACTATATTCTGGCCAGGTCCCCTCCCCCACTTAGTAACCATCTTCTCAACTGCCCCTTTCCCCAATAAATCCAAAAGTCAGTTATTAATCTCTTACTGTATTTTGTTCAAACAACCACATTCCCATCCCTGCAGCAGGCCCTCCCAGTCTTTTCTCCAACAATCCATAAAGCATTTGTTGAACACATGGTATAATTCCTTCACCAACACCCACTCACACAGATGCCATCTTTCTGGCTAAATTTGCTCCATTGACGTCAGCAAACCTTCATGAGGCCCCTTCTGAATATTGCTAACCACCCTCCTTCAGACTTCCATTTTCCACTCTGACCCTCCAGACAGGTGCTTTGCTGCTTTTTTCTTCATTCCAGCAAGCATTTATTAATTACCTACTGAATACTGACAAGACCTTTCCCCTTTCCATAATCACAACTCTAGTGTTTCTCTTTTTTTCTTCTAATTTGTCCAGCAAACATTTATTGAGAACCTGCTGAATTCAGTGAAAGATCCTTCTCTTCCCCTTCTGCATCCCAGAACCACCTCCCCTTTATCCCAGCAGCTGCTGTAGTCTTTTCTTCCAGTCAACCTAGCAAATATTTATTTGGTATCTACCATAGGTGGAGCAGAATGAATAAAGGGAGAGACCCTGTGTACACCAGGCTCAGTGTGAGGAACTCTGCAGACATTCGTGCACATTTTAGGGATCTCAGCCTGGAATAAAGGATGAATTGTGCAAACTATGGGATATACACCTAAGTACGGTCTGACACCTTTCCAGGCAAACTTCACCACTCTCATTTTTGGGGGTCTTGAGTCCTCTGTGATTTAAAGTTGAGACTCATCTATCCTTTTTAGAGATAATTTAGTCCAGTGTTTTCCAAACTGTGGGCCACCTATTTATTGGCTTGTGACCAGCATTTCATTTGCTTCATGAAGTAGGATAAATGAAAATAGAAAATAAAAGAGTATATTGCACATAGTAAGTGGAATTATTATTTAGTAAAACTGTTACTCCATTAAGAAATATAATCAATAATATATGCCACACATTATATATGACATATACTATATAATACATTTATTATATAATCGGTTTATAGTATATAATGCATATATGTGTGTGCTTTTCTTCATGAAATGAAATAAAATAGAATAGGAAATTTCACACTCCATTGCACAGAGTAAAGATAATTATTTACTGAAACTTTCATTCTAATTATCCTATATAATAAAAGCCTAATATGCAAATCGACTGAACAGCAGAACAACTGGTTGCTATGATGCGTACTGACCACCAGGGGGCAGACGCTCAATGCAGGAGCTGCCCCCAGCCCTCAGGCCCCAGGCCAGCCAAGGTGGGTGCCAGTGGGCACCTCCCCTGCCATTGCCCCATCCGGTTGCCCCACAGATTGGCCCTAATCACCGGCCAGGCCTAAGGACCCTACCCGTGCAGGAATTTCATGCACTGGGCCTCTAGTATATGTATATTTAAACACATTCTACTATACATTCTAGATACATCTACACATAATATGTAATATGCCATATATTGTATGTTATATATTATATAAGACATCCTATTTTATGTTTGCTGTATAACATACGTGTCTTATATAATATGTATTACATATATAGGGTGGGTTATTATGTAAATATTTATATAATGGGTTATATAAACTATATTTCTTATCATGGCTCCTTTTATGTGACTTCCCTGGAAGTAGATCTTGAGGCTGAGATTTGCGTGCAGATTTCTTGGGGAGAGCTCTGAGGAACAACACCTGTTACGGGGGAGGTGTAGGGGAAGCAAGAGTTGGCAGAGGGAAAGGTTGAGCTATGATGCAGCCATGACAGAGGCCTCAGACGATCCTCTGGGGGAGCTCTGGAGCTGGGAGGACACTCCAGAGTTACCCCAGTGGAATTGGGGTAGCCATGCTTCTGAATTCCCGCATCAGTCCGTCATTGACCACAGGCTGTCCCCTGGGAGGAGGAACAATCTTGGGGAAGGCAAATTCGTGCTACAGAGGGCAGTTCCCAGGGTGGGATAGCACTGTGAGGCTTCAACAACAGCTGTTCCCGGAAGCTGGGGAATAGATGTGAAGGCCTGAGGAGAGGGGGGTGAGGATCTGGATGGAGCACACAGTCTACCCTTTGTACTACTCAGATTCACTTGCTTCTTAGAGTAAGCTCACCCCATCTGAGAACAGCATTTCCAGGATTGTAACTGACGTTGTTTTCTGGGAGAAACCTGAAAGAGCATGGTTGGTGGGATGAAATGCAGCCTCCACTGTCACAGTTGATAAAGGCAGCATAAATAAATGATATGCATTGTCTTCTTCTATACATTCTAAATTCCCCTCACCCTCAGATGGAACCTCTCTTGGTCTTGGTGGCTTAGCTGGTGCATGATCCATTCCCTCATCCTTGAGAGATCTCTGAGCCCTTGGTCCCCACGCTCTCCTCAGGCTGTGGCTGCTATACTTGTCCCTTTACCATCAAAGTTGAGCAAAGAATACCAACAGATACCCACGCAGATCATCTGGGTTCCTCCATGCCCCCACTGTAACACCAGCCCCACCCCTTCTGGTGATCAGGGTCATGTACCCCTGCCCAGATAGTGACTCCTCTTCATGTCCATTGGCATGCAAAACCCGAAGTGTCCAGGTAGCACTCACAACTTAGAATGTAATGGGATTCTTGCTGTGTTCCCTGGTAGTAGTGTCCCCCGTTAGAGAACCAGGACCTCTAACTTTGCAGAGCTCTGAGGAAACAGGAGACACACATTCCAAAAGTGGCTCACTGAGATTGATGGTGAGCTGGGCCACTCCTACTTTCACCTCTGGGTTCCCAGACCCATGTATTTTACCTATTAGAAACACAGCACAAACAATGGTCATTGATTAAGGGTATACACTGGGTTTTGGAGGATGGTGCCCCATTCGTGCACGGTATCACCTCCAAGCTGGGGTCTTAGCTGTGGCTGCAAGAAGTTGTTCCATAACTCTATGAGGCCAACAGCTTCTGGGTGCTGTGGTATATAGGTCATCTGTTGAGTCCATGGTCATGGGCCCACTTTTGCACCTCCTTCATGGTTGATGTAATGTTTTCCGGGATCCAATACTGTGTAAGCCCTTGACCAGTGATGCTGTCTCAGGTCCTGCAGTCAGGAAAGGCAAACCCATACATAGAATATTCCAGTCAAAATTCATCATTACTCTTTCCAGGGTGGAAGAGACCACAAAGTAGCTGATTGGTCTTCTTGAGGGATGCTGCCATGTCAGGGATTCAATATTGGTCTCTGTTGCTGGCAGGTTGAATATACTGCAGTAATTCTGTGGACCCTCACATATAGCCTCTATCTCTGGTCCTCTTGCCACTTTGTACATGTGCTCATGTGCCAGCACTGGGGCGACTGATTCAAGAGGCTGGCTGACGTCATCTGGCTGACTCATTCTGTCTACCTGATTGCTTAGTGCCACTTCTGTGGCAGATGCTGTCTGGTGGGTGTTAACATACAATACAGAGATCTTTTCTCCTCTTTCCACTTCATCTCCACTCCCATATGTCCACCCACATTTTTGTGTCCTAGACCTCCTTGTTCTAATCTTTCAATATATTTCTTTCAAAGCCTCTGGCAAATCAGCCAAGTCATTCACCATCAGTGAATATATATTCTAATCTTTGGCCACTTCTCTTTCCCCCAAAGGTAGATGGCCAAGTGTACAGCTCACAGCTTTGCCCATTGGGAGCTCTGCCACTGTTTTCAAGACCACTCTGAGTGGGACCATGGTGCAGCCACTGTCCATTTTTGTCTTCCACCCACATACCAAGGCAATCTATTTGTGAAGCAAGCTCAGACTTTCTCTTCCTTCATCCACTGGTTGGATAAAGGAGTCCCCTTAGTGAGCTGAGGGAGGCAGTAGCAACAAGGTGGATGACATGGGCATCTGGCTTACCTGCTCAGGCAGCTTGCTTGGTTTTGCTTGGGCTCAATCCTGGCTGCTGGACCCGTCTGACTGTATTACTTGGCAGGCCTGGCATGATCTAGCTTATAATGGACACTTCTGCGTACACAGTTATTTGGTACCTCATGGTCAAGTAACTGTATATCAGGGCCCAATATTACACCAAGATTTGTTTCTCAAAAGGCGTGTAATTCTATGCTGCAGATGGCATGGCCTTGCTCCAGAGCCCCAGGGGCCTCCCGCTCGAGCTTCTCTTAAGCTCCACACTGTATCTTTTTCCACTGTTGACACCTCCGGTGTCATAGGATCTGATGGATCGTATGGCCTGAGTGGCAGGACGGCTTGCATCACAGCCTGGAGCTGCTGCCGAGCACTTGGAGTCAACACAGCCTGTCAGGGGCTATCTGTGCTCTCCCCCTGACAAATGATGGTTTCGCATTGCCTGCTAGCTGCCAGGTGACTCAGCTCCAGAATAGCATTAGAGTCTTTGTTGTTTGACGTCTCTGGCCCACTGTTTTACGTTGGGTTCTCTGGAAACAGGTTTGGAAGCAGAAATTTGCATGTAGGAAGCTCATTGCAGAGTGCCTTTGGGATCAACACCTGTAAGGAGGACAGGGTTGGGCAGACAGAGAAGTTGGTCCACGATGTGGTTGCTTCAGAGGCCTAAGCTGGTCCTAGGGGGAGCTCTGGGGCTGGTAATGGTCCTTCAGAGTCAGCCTATATTGTGGCAAACAGGCGGCCTTTGTACGCACTCAGACCAGATATAAGCCATGCGCTGCCCGAAGTAGGTATAACCTTGGCTAAGGCAGTTCCCTGTAACAAAGACAGTTCCCAGTTGGACACAGCCATGAGCTGTCAACAACTGAGATTCAGGGAGCATTCGCCCTGAAGAGCAGATCTGAGCAGAGTACCCACTATACTTACGGTGAAAAATAAAAAGTTTTGAAAAATAGTGATATCGTTTGCACTTGTCATCATTTTATTTTTTAAAATGCACATATCTAAAAAAGATTCTCTTCCAGCACTTGTGAGGGGGCATTGTCAGCAATGGAGGGCGTGTGTGTGTGTGTGTGTGTGTGTGTGTGTGTGTGTGAGAGAGAGAGAGAGAGAGAGAGAGAGAGAGAGAGAGAGAAATAACTGTGTTACTGTGTTTGAGGTCTTTGGGTATGTCATTCAAGGCACAAGGGCCTGTTGCATTGTGTATGTGTTAGAGACCCTGATTGTGTGCATGTCGACGACCCCAGGAGTGACTTCTCCCCTTGTCTCACTTCTATAAAAAAATTGATTGGAGATAAGCTTCTGTCTGTGGAGAAGCTTATCAGGTAGGAAATCCTGGGCCTGGGGGAAGAGGCCACTGGAAACTTAGCCCAGCTGGGGATGGGCATAGGGACAGTGACATAGCAGTTCATGATGTGTCTACTGCTGCTCCTACCCCTCTTCCTTCCTGTGGTTTCCACTCATCCTCAGTTGAATTCTTCCCCACCCCACCGTTGCAGTCTCCAGCTTCTGTGGAACCACCACCAGCTTGCACCCCTCAATCTGCTCCTCCTTTTCTGATACCTGTGCCCACCCATGGCTGTTCTGTCCTTCACGGCACGCAGCCACACATGGTGAATGCACTCCTCCTTGGGAAAGGGCCAGAGAACAGAGAGACGCTTCAGGCTGTATAAGCAGACACAGCCACTGAGCCATACCCAGGCACACTTCATCTATTTGTACTCTCTAAGGTTCTCTGCCATTATAAACTCCATGCAATTTCAAAGTATGTTACAGTTTACAAAGCACTCCTTATTTTTTGAAGCTTTCCAAAAACATTTATGATGGTAGTGTGACAAGCAGACCATACTTTAAGAAATATCTGCTCTCTGGGGTTTAAGGACTTCTTTAAAAATTTTGCAGTGTTCTTTGCATGTATACACCTCCATGAGGAATACTTTATTGTTTCTTTATTGTTCACAAAGCACTGTTTGAGTTTTCAAAGTATTTCAACCATCATAACAATCACTTTATGGTTTCTCTAGAGACACTGCAGGGGCAAAGGGGTCAAAGGACTGGCCTGGGTTTTGTCTTCCTGAGATTTGAGCATTGATGGGTGTGCTCTGCTTTTCCTCTACAGGGCGAAATACTTCAAAGGGAAAAAGCTCCATGGAGAAATTGACATTAAAGTAGAACAGGTTAGTTGGGACAGGCGGACCTGGGGATCAACTGTCCAGATTGCAAACTGAGTGGTCATTTTTGTGTGATATAAATGAATCACTGATTTTTTTCCTTTCCAGGCTGAATTCTCTGATCTCAATCTTGTGGCTCACGCCAATGGTGGGTTCTCTGTGGACATGGAAGTTCTTCGGAATGGGGTGAAGGTGATGAGGTGAGTATAAGAAGGGTACCTTGGTGTTATGGGAGAGGTATAAGGACTCCCTTAGATCTGAGGGAGACTCTTCACTCTTCACCCATCCTCCTGTGACCAAGAACGTAGGCACATTACAATAGACAAGCTATGGACGCAACTTAAGTGTCCATCGATGGACAAATGGATGAAGAAGATGTGAGGTGCGCATGTGCGTGCGCGCGCGCGTGCGCGCGCACACACACACACACACACACACACACACACACACACACACAGAATATTATTTAGCCATGAGAGAGAAGGAAATCCTGCCATTTATGACCACATACTAGAATATGGACCTTGAGGACATTATATTAAGTGAAATAAATGAGAGAGAGAAAGACAAGTACCATATGATATCACTTACATGTGAAATCTAAAAGAGCCAAACTCATAAAAACAGTAAAATGGTGATTAGTAGTGGCTGGGGGCTGGGAGAATAGGAGAGATGTTGCTTAATGGTACAAACTTGCAAGTGGTAGATAAGTCTTGGAGATCTAATGAACAGTAAAGTGATTATAGGCAACAATGTTGTATCATAATCATCAAACATTCTAAGAAACTAGATCTCAAATATTCTACCACAAAAATGAAAGTATAATTATGTGGCACGATAGATGTGCTAACTAACACTGCAATGACAATCACATTATAATATATAAATGTATCAAATGAACACATCAGTTGTACACCTTAAATTTACACAATGCTATCTGTCAAATATATTTCCATTTAAAAAAAACAACACTTTAAGCACAGAATGTGGGCGATAGCTTCTCTTCTGAAGAAGCGTCAAGGATTCCAGCAGACCACAAACCAACTTTTCAATTATTGACTCAAAATTTCTTTCTTGAGCATCCATTGTATAGCAGGTGCTGCTTTCAGCATTTTACATTGAACAGACATTTATTGAGCACCCTTTGTGCACAGGCACTGTTCTACATGCTGAGGACCTGGCAGTGAACAAAACAGACTCCCCCAAGACCAAAAAACCCACAAAACCTCTCTGCCCTCATGAAGCTTACATTCTACTGAGGGATGCACACAATAAACAACTTACTTTAAAAATGTACAAGTGCTAAGAAAAATACACTGAGTGGCCAGATTATTATGATCTCTGAACGCATAATAATCTGGCCACTCAGTGTGTGTGTGTGTGTGTGTGTGTGTGTGTGTGTGTGTGTGTGTGTGTGTGTGTTAGAGACCCAGTGCATGAATTCGTGCATGGGTGGGGTCCGGCCAGCCTGGCCAGGGGCGGTTGGCCGGCCTGCCTGCTTGTTGAACTCCTGGTCGAGGGGACAATTTGCATATTAGCCTTTTATTATATAGGATATACACTGAGTGGCCAGATTATTATGCGTTCAGAGATCATCATAATCTGGCCACTCAGTGTATATAGCAGCAAAGGGATTGTTGGCTGGTGGAGGAGTCTGAAATTTGGATAAGGTGGACCACTAGGTTAAGAGACATTCGAGGAAGACCCGAAGGAGGTGAAGGAGAGCTACATGCAGGTATCCAGGGAGAAAATGTTTCAGGCAGAGTGAACACCTGTATAAAGCCCCTGAGGCTGGAATTTATTTTGGGCAGCATCCTTTGAGAACAGCTAGTGGTCTGAGACACTGTGACCAGGGAGCTGTCAGAGCTGAGTAGGTAAGCTGGAAGCTGACCTGGTGAGGAGAGGAGCAGGTAGGAAAGGCTTAAAGGGGTCACCAGATGAGGAAAGGGTGCTTGCTGGGGAAGAACAGCTTGTGCATATGTGCTGAGGTGAGAAACCACTTCACAATTGTTAGGAGCTGTGGAAATATGGAAACTTGCTCTTTATTGTAAGGTTGGTGGGAAACTTCCGGGGGATCCTCAACACTCCTACCCCTGCACCTCAGGTCTCTGAAGCCGGACTTTGTGCTGATTCGTCAGCATGCCTTCAGCATGGCAAGGAATGGAGACCACCGCAGTTTGGTCATTGGGCTGCAGTATGCTGGAATCCCCAGTGTTAACTCTTTGCACTCTGTCTACAACTTCTGTGACAAGCCCTGGGTGGTAAGTGACAAGAAGGGTGTTATTGGCAGAGGGACTATCTCATGCATGCATGCGGGAGCTCAAAATCACTGTGATTTGGAGGAACTGAGGGAGTTTGGAAACTTGGAACCTCCAACATGGAGATTCCCTCCAGGCGAAGGACTTGCTGACTTGTCTTTCTTGGCTCTCCTAGTTTGCCCAGATGGTTCGACTGCACAAGAAACTGGGGACAGAGGAATTCCCTCTAATCGATCAGACCTTCTACCCCAATCACAAAGAGATGGTGAGTCTGGGGGAAGTAGAGTGGGCAAGAGAGGAAAGCATCATGCCTACTACAATAGTTGCCAATGGATGTGTACCAATGGTACACTATCAGAGAGTATTACTGGGTGGCATGTGCTGTGGAGAGTGAACTTGCTTTGGGAAGGGTTTATTAATACAGTGAATTCACTTAGGGGGTTACAAGTGTGATTTGTATCATTGATCCTGTTACGTATAGTATCTATTCTCACCAGTATTAAAAATAGATTTCTAGCCCTAACCGGTTGCTCAGTGGATGGAGCGTCCGCCTGTGGACTCAAGGGTCCCAGGTTCGATTCTGGTCAAGGGCATGTACCTTGGTTGCGGGCACATCCCCAGTAGTGGGTGTGCAGGAGGCAGCTGATCGATGTTTCTCTCCCATCGATGTTTCTAACTCTCTATCCCTCTCCCTTTCTCTCTGTAAAAAAAATAAAAATATTTTTAAAAATAGATTTCTAATATAAACTGAGAGAACTAATATAATGAATTAGATTATATTACATACAGAAATTAAGTCATTGTTTCTAACATTATCAAATATTCCTCTTCATATAAATGTTACCAATATTTCAAATTAGGATTGGCAATAAAAATTATCAGTAGCAATATTATACATTAGATTGTTTACAAATAGCAATTGAATTGTTTTTGCTATCATCATAAAATATAATCATTAAATATTACAAATTATCACCAATACTGCAAATTATTGTTACTGATGTAAATCAATACCAAGGTTATGAATTAAATTATAGTTCCTAATAGAAATTGAATAATTATAACTAGTATCATCAAAGATTATAACTATTATTACAATGATCAATATTACAAATTATGCTCTAATATTAATTATAAGTTCCTGTTTTGAATTACATTATACTTAATGGTAGAAATTGTATTATCATTACTACTACATCAAATATTATAACTAGCATTACAATTTATTACCAATGTCACAAATTTGGATTATCAATACAAGTGATTAGTACCTATGTTGTGAAGTAAGTTATAATTCCTAAAATATATTAAACTATTTGTAAAACATTGTAAAATATTATTACAAATTATTGGCAATGTTACAAATTAAGATTACTAATATAAGTTATGAGTAAGTGTGTTTTGAATTATAGTTTAGTTACTAATAGAAATAATTATTAATATGGTTAAATCCCAATTGTTATTATAAATAATTACTAATATTAAAGTTATGATTACTAATATAAATTATGAGTACCATAATTATGAATCAAATTTTAGTTACAAATAGAAATTGAATCACCATTATGAACGCTGTCAAACTTTAAAACTAATTTTTAAAAATGTAATGTTGCCCGGCTGGTGTGGCTCAATGATTGAATGTCGACCTATGAACCAGGAGGTCATGGTTCGATTCCCAGTCAGGGCATATGCCTGGTGTGCATGAGGCAGCCAATCAATGATTCTCATCATTGATGTTTATAGCTCTCTGTCCCTCTCCCTTCCTCTCTGAATCAATAAAAATATATTTTTAAAAATTTAAAAATGTTACAAATTATTTTTACTTATGTAAATAATAATTACTAGTTTTCTGAATTAAATTACAATTAAATATCAATATTGACCCAAGATTGCCAACTTGTTTAAATAATATTGGTACTACTATTAAACATTTTTTTGTAGAAGCTCATTTTATTTATTTGACAGGTACTATTAAACATTCTTACCAGTATTACAAATTATGGTCACTGATATAAATTCACAGTGTTGTAAATTAAATTTACTTACAGATGAAGATCAAATCATTAGTTCTAAGCAAACCCAATTTATCATTATGATAATTTCACATTCTTTGAGAGATAGTATAGGTGACTGTGACTAAGAGTGTGGGCTCTACAGCCAGAATTTCTGTATTGGAAACCTAGCTACACAACTAATTAGCTTCCTAACATAGGAAACATCATTTAAATGCTTTGTGCCTCAGTTTACCCATCTGCAAAATGTGGGTAATAATAGTTTCTGAATCATAGAGTTAGTATGGTAATTAAATTATTCAATGAGTGAAAGCAATTAGAACAGTGCATATGTCATATATTAACTGTAAGTTGAGCATTCCTGGGCCAAATCCCACCTGATCTGATATACAATCTTTTTACATGTTGTAGGATTCAGTTTGTTAGGATTTTGTTGAGAATTATGGTATCAATAATCATAATTAAAAAAAATAATCATAATTTGTTTATGATGCATTTAGAGGTAGATCTCTATGAGTTTATCTTACTTGAAGTTCAGTGCATTTCTTGGATTTATAGATTAATTTTTTAATAAAATTTGGGAGGTTTTTAGCCATTATTCCTTCCAAGATTCTTTTTTGTTAAATATATTTTTATTGATTTCAGAGAGGAAGGAAGAGGGAGAGAGAGATAGAAACATCAATGATGAGAGAGAATCATTGATCAGCTGCCTCCTGCACGCCCCCCCACTGGGGATCAAGCCCACAACCCAGGCATGTGCCCTTGACTGGAATTGAACCTGGGACCCTTCAGTCCGCAGGCCGACACTCTATCCACTGAGCCAAATCGACTAGGGCTCAGTTGCCCTATTTTAAATTCACTGATTCTTTCCTCTAGCAGCTCAAATCTATTGTCGAGCTCCTTATTTTCATTGACATTATTATTATATTTTTCAATTCCAGAATTCTATTATTTATTATTTCTATCTCTATTTATTAAAACACCATTCTTATACTTTCGTTTAGTTCGTTAGACATGGTTTTCTTTAGCTCATTAAAAGTATTCTAAATAGCTGATTTATAGTCTGTCAATTAATTCCAACATCTGGGCTTCCTCAGGGACATTGTCTACTGACTTCTTTATTTTTCTGTATTTAGGGCATATTTTATTGCTTATTTGCATGTCTCATAAATTTTTGTTGAAAACTTAACTTTTTAAATAATATAATGTAACCACTCTGGAAATCAGATTCTTCTCCATCCCCAGGGTTTGATTTTGTTGTTCTTTGTTTTTTTAGTGATGTTTCTGAACTAATTCTATAAATTGTGTAGTCTTTGGAATATATAGCCACTGAAATATCTGCTTCATTAATTTAGTGGCCAGCTAATGATTGGACAGGCATTTCTTTAAAAACCTAGAACCAGTAAGTCTCCAAGCTTTTGCTGATGGGCTCTGTGTGCAGGTTGGTGCATGCCTTCAATGCTCAGGCAGGCTATTTACAACCTTGCCTTAGCCCTTACATCAGGAGTGGGGAATGTCTGGCCCACGGGCCGTGAAATCCTTTGGTCTGGCCCTGCCAAGGCATTAAGGGTGAGTTAATTAAATGTTTGGCCAAATATAGCAGGCTAATTTTTAAGTTGATAATTTTACATGGCCTGCTAATGGTGTTATACACTGAGTGGCCAGATTATTATGATCTCTGAACGCATAATAATCTGGCCACTCAGTGTATATCCTATATCAGTGGTCGGTAAACTCATTAGTCAACAGAGCCAAATATCAACAGTACAATGATTGAAATTTCTTTTGAGAGCCCAAATATTTAAACTTAAACTTCTTCTAATGCCACTTCTTCAAAATAGACTCGCCCAGGCCGAAAACTGACTTCTGCGCATGGGCCACGAAGTTTCAATCGCACTGTACGTGCGCGCCCACGTGGTATTTTGTGGAAGAGCCACACTCAAGGGGCCAAAGAGCCGCATGTGGCTCGTGAGCCACGGTTTGCCAACCACTGTCCTATATAATAAAAGGCTAATATGCAAATTGTCCCCTTGACCAGGAGTTCGACCAGCAGGCAGGCCGGCCAACCACCCATGTCCCCTCCCCCTGGCCAGGCTGGCCTGACCCCACCCATGCACGAATTCATGCACTGGGCCTCTAATATATATATATACTGATTGGCCAGATTATTATGCTCTCTGAACGCATAATAATTTGGCCATTCAGTGTGTGTGTGTGTGTGTGTGTGTGTGTGTGTGTGTGTGTATATATATATATATATATATATATATATATATATATACACACATATATATTAGAGGCCCAGTGCATGAATTTGTGCATGGGTGGAGTCTGGCCAGCCTGGCCAGGGGGAGGGGACATGGGCAGTTGGCTGGCCTGCCTGCTGGTCAAACTCCTGGTCGAGGGGACAATTTGCATATTAGCCTTTTATTATATATACGCTGAGTGGCCAGATTATTATGCATTCAGAGATCATCATCATCTGGCCACTCAGTGTAAATATCCAAATGACTCTTGGCAGAAAAAAAAGGTTCCCCATCCCAAGTTTACATACTAGTTGTGCAGAGCCTTGAGGTCAGCCAGAGATCCTGGGCATGCACACAGCCTTATGCATATATGTGCCTTTCTAGATTGCCAGAAAGAGCTTTTCAAAGCCTCCTATGGAGCTCTCATTGCCCATCTTTTCTGTTGGGTTTTTTGGTCAGCTTGTTGTTTGTTATAACTGTAATCACTGCCTCAAGCACCTGCTATATTAAACAGTTGCTGCCGGTTGTTTCTACAAAGCAGCTTCAGGCAAAGCTGTTTACACCAAGTAAACTCTGAGTCAGATCAGATAGACAAGTCCTGCGAGTGGAGTTTTCTAGGAAAGTGAAAGTTCAAATATAGTTGTCTGAGAATGGAACTTTGAAGGGACCCCAACCCTGTTCTGCCTCCTCCTGGGGTTTCTAGACTGCTGGTTTACATCAGGATTGCAAGGCTCTTGATGTTCGAGGCTGTTGTGGAAGTGGGGAGATGGGAGGAGGGAAAGTTCATATGGACAAAACTTACTGTCCTTAATGAGATTCAGACATTCTTTTCATTGTTATTCACTTTGGGCAATTTTAAAAAGTTCTGGAAAAATTTAATTTTGATGTTTTTTGCCAGTATCCTCATTGCTTTGTGGAGGAGAGGATTTTTATAGGCCCCTACTCTCACCTTTCCACTGACATCACCTCCAGGCATATCTTGTTCTTTCCCAGACTCAGCCCTAGGATAATGGTATTTCAAAGCCAAGATATGGCAGCTAGATGTACTCATTACTACTGGAATGTCCTTGCACCTAGACTCCCTCATTGTACAGAGCCAGGAAACTGATAGTAAAGTTCATATGGAAATATAAGCATACAATGAAAGCCAGGAAAACCCTGAAGCTGGGGGCAGGGGATTAGTTGTACCAGCCTACAAAAAGTCGAATGCTTCTGCCAGCAAATATGTATTGTAGGAAGCTTTTCTAATTTAAACAGTATAATGCTGACACGTGCCTGGACAGACTGAGAGACTAAAGAAGGAAAAATTAAAAGTTCAGATATAGATCCATTTGCATATGGAAATTTAGTGGGGGCTGTACAATGTAATTGGGTTTGGTCCTCAGATTTTACCAATACTGGCATAGGAGGAATCCAGGACTGGTTAGCGAGACGCAGGTGTCAGTCATTCTTCATAAAATGAAAGGGCTGTTCTTATAGAAATTTGAGGTGGGGGGGGGAGATGTTTCAACATAAGGGGGAATATATTGGGAGCTGTTCCAGCAGGAATGTGTCAATCAATAGGGGCTCTATGTATGGGTGGGCTTTATGAGTGGAATCAAACAGGAATCAGGAATTGAACTGGCAACCCTTTAGTGCATGGACAACGCCCCACCAACTGAGCCACACCGGCTAGAGCGGGAGCTGCCAAACTCTTGCAGGCAGCTGAGACAATAATGTCACAGCCACAAGGGCCAAACCAGGCTCTTCCCTTACAGTTGTACTCATCAGTGAAGGCTCCCATTCACCCCTTTTGGTAGCCAGAGTTCAGATTCCCCCCAGGGCATAACCAAGGTGTACATGTTGACACAGAAATTGTTACTGCAAGGATGTCCCCTGGCGTAAGGAGATATGACTGGGTTCTCCAAATCCACCAATCCCGATCTGGGACATACCTTGGGCCCTGGGGGAACCTCCAGGAATACAAAAGGATAGGGCCACAGAGGATCCGGGGGCCATGCTTGGAGATCCAGAATACCTTGGAGGATACCTGGGTTCTTATTGGCAGGAGCAGTTTGTGAAGAAGGTGTGGGCTGAAGTACTTTGTTCGTTCTGATTTTGAACCCTTACCTGTACTTCACTGTTGTCAAAGTTGGTCAGAGAAGTGAGGGAAGGAGAGGTAGGAGAAGGGGGAGAAGGGGATTTCCAGATCATACATTCTGTTCATCTTTCCTATTCCCCAAACAACCACTTTCCAAGGAATCTCCCACGGGCCATGGGTGGCGGGTGGTTGGGGGGAAAGCTGCCCCTTCTCCCAGAGTCCCTGGCTGGGTTATGTGGGGGGTGGGAGTCTAGGATCCCTGGGGCTTTACCCTTTTACTTCAGTCAGACTCACAGTACAAAACCTAATGGTTGGGACAGTAACACCCACAGGTTTGGATGGGGCATGACATCCTCCCAGGGTGACATCAGGACAATGCCTGAGGTGAGGAGGAGAGCTATTAGCCAATTGATAGGGCATTTGTCAACTAGGTTGTTGACTGGAGGGATTTGTGAACAGGGGAATTTGCCAGAGGTAGTGATTTGTCAGCAGTGGGGAATTTGTGAACTAGAGAGCCCTGTGCAAATAGGATTTATAAATTAGCCTAGTAAAATGCTCTAAAATATTGACTAAAGAGATTATCCAGTAAGCTGTGGTTGATGATGCGGGTTAAATTACACTGCAGATCACCAATGCTCATGCCAATGTAGAGAATTATTAGCAATCCCTCAAATTTTATGTAACATTTAAAAGCCAACGTTTTGCAGCCCTCGTCCCCTCAGCATTGGTCCCAGGGTGCTCCCACCAGGTCATCCGTGACATGGGTTTGTTCCCAGACACTACACAGCGACACTGCCTGCTGAGTGGTAGGACTTTATTTCACTGTCTTGAAGAGAGCAAGACAGAAGTGGGAAAGGGGGTGAATACTGTGCAGGTTTCAGCTTCTGCTGGGGGCAGGATTCAGGCGCTCCGGGGCCGCAGGGACTGCCAGTTGCACATCCCTGGCTTCTGTGGCAGGCAGGCAAGGTGGCGGCTCTGGAAGCCCTTGTCAGAGCCAGTAAGCAGCTGGTCCGTCCACAAACAGTGATTATTACTCTGCAGTTTGCAGGGAATGGATGAGCAGGGAAATACCTGGAAGAGGGGAGGGGGGCACATCTCTGAGGACTTCTCCTCCCCTACAGAGCAGAACTTTCTTCTCCTAAGCATTCAACATTGAGCTGCTCATGTCACTCCACCTGGATACAGACTCAAGAACAGTTCCTCCCATTGGGGGAACAGTCATTGGACTTGGTGAGGTGACAGTAATCCAGAGAAAGGATCAGTTTCTTCGTGATTGGGGGCAGTTGCAGGGATCAGTCAGATGGGTCTCCTGAGAACTGTTCCATAGGATAGGGGACAATTGTCAGTACCAGGGAACAGCTGGAAAGTGAAGAACTTAAGCATAGGAAGGAGCTGTGGGACTCTCAGATACAGTCACTGAATCATAGGACATTCAGAGACATCAGGGAACAGTCCTGGAATAGTCAAATGGGCAATGTAACTTGCCCTCGTGTGTGTAACTGTCACAGCTGGAGAGCAACAATCATATGTGGCTGGGGAAGAGTCAGTGAGTTGCGGAACAGCACTTAGGGTTCTTGGAGAACATTCTAGGAAACCAAGAAACAATCCCGGGGAGGGGGAAGGGGGGAGGTCAGAACAAACATCAGGACTACAGAATAGTCACAAGGGAACGTTAGAGGAACAGGAAGCAGCCACAACAGTGAATCCCCAGGTATTAGGCACACGGGGCAAAGGAATCACCGGAATGCCAGTCTCAGGTTTGGGAGAAGAGCAGGAAAAATCAGAGACAGCACAAGGGGGTTTGGGGAGCAGCCATAGGGAAAAGTAATAGCCTGACCGAGCAGGGAACAAGCCATGAGTTTAGGAAAGAGCTCAAGAAGACCTCTCCAGGAGGCAGGCACTTACTGTGCATTCCTCACAACCAGCACTGTAGAGCTTGGTGAAGCCCCGTCGCTGAGCGGAGCTCAGACTGTTCCAGGGGACCACGTAACTGCAGGTGGTGATGTGCAGGTGCCCGTTCCACAGGTGTCCTGGGGGAGGAGGGAACAACAGGCAGCTCCTGATGGGCTGGGCTCGGGCAGGTGACGTCTGTTTGGCGTCCCTGGAGCACAGACCCGGCTGGGGGCCTTCTGAGAGGCCGAAATTGGGGTGGTCCTTATTCCAACTGGGACCCTTCCTTCAGAGCCCGGCCCCTTCAGGGTGCCAAGGCCCAGGACCAGGGGGCAGAGCCTCACCAGCGATGAGAAACTCCTCGCTGCGGTTCTGAGACTGGTGGAAGTATCCGCAGACGCTCTCCATGGCTGGGGTGTGGACGAACTGGACGTCAGGGACATCGCCCAAGGCGTTGAACCCTTTGAACATCTGTGGATGGATGAGGAGGACTCTTTTACTGACTTGATCCTCCCACTCCACACACATGGCATCCTGAGATCACAGCTAACTTTCTCGCCAACCATGGCCAGAAGCTTTTTTATTTTTACTGGGAGGAAGATGTTAGGAACTCCTGAGGAAGGGGCAGGAGGAATACCTTGGTCATCTTAATCTCATAACGCTGATATAAAGTTGTATGGTTGACTTCTGCTGTCCCTATGAACTTGGCCTTGATGACTGCAGGGAGAAGAGGGGGGGAAAAAAAGTCAAATGGACTGCGTGAGCTAATAAAAATAAAACAATTACAATAGTCATACTAGCAAAGCACATACTTAAATAGAGGTTGCTGGATGCCAGACAACCCACTAAGAAATTTACACATTTGTTAGCTGATTTGTCCATATAGTGAGTGCCTACTTTTTGCCAGGCTCTGCTTTAAGCCTTTTTCATATATTCACCATGTGCTCATTCACTCCATGAATATTTTGGAGCACCTGCTGGGTGTCAGGCACTGTTCTGGATGTTAGGGACACAACAGTGAACAAAACATAGAAATCCCTTCCCTTGTGGAGCTCACATGCTAGCCAGGAAGAGACAGACTAAACACAAGCAAAATAGATTTGTGGAGTGGTGGAGGTATTACGTATGATGGGCAACTTCAGAACTGGGTAAGGGGGATCAGGAGTACTAGGGGACAGGGGTTAAAATTTTGAGAAACATTTGAGGCAGTCACCCATATGGATACCTGGGGGGAAGGGTGTACCTGGCAGAGGGAACAGCCAGTGCAAAGGCCCCGAGGAGGGACTGGGCCTGGAGTAATCAAGGAATTGAGTGAGGATGCCATGTGTCCAAAGCAGAGTCAGGGCAGGGCTGAGTGGAATTGTTCTAGAGGTGAGCACCATCCTGAACCCCACTGGGCTGAGAGGGAAACCAAAACACTGTATGTGAGCAGAGTCGGGTATACTCACCGAGGTCAGAGTTGCAGAAGGCCATCTGTGGGTGGGATGGGACACAGGTACAGGCCCTGCTAGGGGCTGTCAGACACAGCAACAACAGGATGCCGGAGGCCAGGGATTCGAAGGTGGCCATGATGGATTCTGGAGGGGTGGAGAGGAGGGGTCAGGGGGCCTCCCGCCCAGCAGATCCGATCTGGAGACCTGAACAGGCCTTTCACCCCATCCTGCCCTTCCCCCAGCAGCATGGACGGGCATTAGTCTGCCACACTGGGGCTAGATGGGTTGGGGAGTTTGGGGGTTTTAAGGGGATGGGTATTTGAGACCCCCAGAGGATTTTCGGGGAATTGGAAGAGTTTCAGAGTTGTGGAGTCTGAGCGATTTAGGGGACAGGATAAGTGGCAGAGATTATGGGGTTGTGGTGTTTGGGAGAAAAGGAGACCGGTGGAGTTTGAAGATTTGGGCGGGGGGCGGGGGGGTAGGGAAGTCGGAAAGTGGAGGAGTTGGGGTGAGGAATTTGGAGTTTGGGGAACTATAGGAATTTGGGAGTTTGGAGTTGTGCATATTGGGAGATAGAGGAGGCCGAGGAGGCCTGGGAGTTGAGGGAAGCTGAGGAATTTGGAGGAGGTTGGGGGCTTAAGGATTTGCAGAGTTCTGGTGGGGGGGGGGTTTAAGAGGGTGGGAGTGTCGGGGGATTTGGGAGCAGAGGAAGTTTTGAGGTTTAGGGAGTTGAGGACTTAGGAGTCTGGGGTATTGGGGGAATTTGGGGAGGTTCAGAAGTTTGGGGGTGGGAGCCTTGGGGGACAATGAGGGAATTTAAGGGAGTTGGCCGCTTGCGAGGCATCTGTGATATAAGGGGCTCATGAGCTTGGCGGATTTAGGATGGATATCGGGAGTTTGGAGCAGTTCCAGCCCCCCACACCCACCCTCTCCCCCTTGACCAGTCCAGGGTCCCGGTGCCTGGGTGCCTGGGTGCCTGCCGGGCTGAGCAGCGAGGTGTTCAGCGGCAGGAAAGCGCTGCCCAGGCCCAGGCCTTGCGGCCGCCCAGTCCCCTACCTACCTCTGATGGAGCCTCTCTAGACGCTGGGTCTGGTCTGCGGCGATGGCGGCAGGGCCTGAGCAGCGGAGGATAAATGTCCACGCAAGGGGCGGGGGCGGGGGTGGCTGTGGCAGTCTTGCGGAAACCACAGGCCTCCAAGCTTCCTGGATGCATTACTCATCCGCCCACCGTCAGTGGTGGCCAAGGGGCGGGCCGAGGGCTGCCGAAAAGGCGCTTCACCCTCCTCCTCTCCCTCCCGCTAGGCCTCGCCCTTGTCACCCCCCTCCCCCATCTCCATCCCAATCCTAACCGGAGGCCTCAACGGAGCGCTTCAGAGTCAGGATTCCCCAATGCAATTCTCCACAGTCTACCCATTCACCCACGGGTCGCAAACTCGCCATGGCTGAAGCCCGAATTAGTTCATTTTCGTCAATAAACATGTCTTGTGCAGAGACTGTATACCAAGCACACGCAAAAATTCGTCTCTGGTAGATCCAGCAAACTGGTGAGGAGTGGGGGAGGCAGAGAGGAGACAAGTAGAAGCAGTGGAAGGAGATGAGGCAGGTGAGTGGAGGAGGAATACAGTGTGGAGTAACTGAGGCACAGAAAGATTAAGTGACTTATTCAAGATCACAGTAAGTGGCAGAACTGGCATTTGAACTCAGGTGGCCTGGAGCCAGAGCCTGGATCTTAAACCTGCTCAAAAAAACACAGGCAAATAGCATTTATATAGCACCAACTGTGTACCAGGCACTCCACATGATTTATCTCCCTTAAAGCTCACAATTTTTGCCACAGCATGCATGGACCTAGAGGGTATTATGCTAAGTGAAATAAGCCAGAGAGCCGAAACCGGTTTGGCTCAGTGGATAGAGCGTAGGTCTGCGGACTGAAAGGTCCCGGGTTTGATTCCGGTCAAGGGCATGTACATTGGTTGTGGGCACATCCCCGGTAGGGGGTGTGCAGGAGGCAGCTGGTTGATGTTTCTCTCTCATCGATGTTTCTAGCTCTCTATCCCTCTCCCTTCCTCTCTGTGAAAAATCAATAAAATATATTTTTTTTAAAAAGAAAGAAGCCAGAGAAACAGAAATACCTTATGATTTCATTTATATGTGGAATCTAAAACACCAACCAAAAAACCCCACACAAAATAAAATAGAAATACACTAAGTGGCTAGGGTATTATGATCTCTGAACGCCTAATAATCTGGCCACTCAATGTATATCCTATATAATAAAAGGCTAATATGCAAATTGTCCCCTAGACCAAGAGTTCAAGCAGCAGGCAGGCCGGCCAACTGCCCATGTCCCCTCCCCCTGGCCAGGCTGGCCGGACCCCACCCATGCACAAATTCATGCACCGGGCCTCTAATACACACACACACACACACACACACACACACACACACACACACACACACTGAGTGGCCAGATTATCAATGTATACTCATAGATACAGAGAACAAACTGGTGGTTGCCAGAGGGGGCATGGGGTGGGTGAAATAGATGAAGAGGATTAAGAAGTACAGACTTCCAGTTATAAAATAAGTAAACCATGGGAATGCAATGTACAGCACAGGGGAATATAGTCAGTAGTATTATAATAACTTTGTATGGTGACAGATGCTAACTAGAATTTCCATGATTATTTCATAATGTATAAAATTATTGAGCCACTATAGTGTACATCTGAAACTAATATAATATTATATGTCAACTATAATTCAACTTTTTAAAAATATAGTTCTTTTATTGATTTCAGAGAGGAAGGGAGAGGGAGAGAGAGAGAAACATCAATGAGAGAAAATCATTGATTGGCTGCCTCCAGCATGTCCCCCATTGGGGATTGAGCCTGCAACCCAGGCATGTGCCCTTTGCCGGAATCGAACCCAGGACCCTTCAATCCACAGGCCAACGCTCTATCCACTGAGCCAAACCAGCCAGGGCTATAATTCAACTTTTAAAAGCTCATAATAAGCCTCTGAGATGGGTACCAGTATTATTCCCATTTTACAGATGAGGAAAAATGAGGACTAGAGGAACTGAAGGACTTTCACAGGATCACAGGGTATGGCTGGGATTGGATTTAGGCCAGCTGGCCCCAGGATCTCAATCCAGGCTTAGCTAGCGGGAAGGTGATGGGTAATTAATGAGCCCTGGGGTGGGGGGGAGTTGAATGGCGGTGAAAGAAGTCAGTGAGTGAGTCAGGAGAAAACTGATACTCTTCCATCCTGCCCTGCCCCTTCCCCATCAACCCCTCCCTGACCATGCCTCTGGTAGGTGGTGGGGTGAGACAACCCCTGCCTGCCAAATTCCAGATGTTATCTCCATCTTCCTAGGATCCTGGGAAGGTTGATTAACAGCCTTCGTCGTCCAGGAAGGACAGACCAATAATAATGATGGTAGTCATGATAGCAGTCACTTGCTGAGCATTTACTGTATACTGTGCCCGGAAGTCTTCGTGGAAATTCTTTTATTCAGTCTCCATTACCCTCTTGCTAATTGAGCTGGATTAACTCAGGGAGATTAGCCCAATCAACCGCAACACCATCACCCAACAAAAGCTACCACCAACACTTTAAGAGTCCTTAATGGGTATCAAGCACTGTTCTAAAATCTTTGTGTAAGTACTTTATCACTCAGTCAGTCCAGATTGCCTTCTGGTTAGTGTTGGCTAACCAAGAGATGATAAGCCAATAATAATAATAGTACCCGACACTTTTGGAGGATGCAGACTTCCTGTGTGCCAGATATTGTACTAAGCATTTTTCCCGACATAACTCACAACATCCCTGTGAGTTAGAGACTGTTCATATTCTCATTATGCAGATGAGGAAACTGAGACACACAAAGGATTGAGTGAGCTGCCCAGGAATGAGAGTGAAGAAATGCCTGTTGGGGAAACAAGAGGGAGAGAAAGAGAGAGAGAGAGAGAGAGAGAGAGAGAGGGAGGGAAGGACGCGTAAACCAGGAATTTGGAGAAGCTGATTGTGAAAGGAGGGGAGTGAGAGTGAGTGAGACAGGGAGCTGAGTAAGCCAGCGGTGGAGCCAAAGGGAGAAGTGAGGGAAGGGAAAGTCTTGCTGTAGCCCCTTGCTGACTCTGGTTCTGACGCCAGCTCTCTAACGCTGAAACCTGAGTCAGCACAGAGTTTTGTCGACTGTCTACGTGTGAGGGGTTGTGTGGAACCAGGTTATTGCGCAGGTTTTGAAACTGGTGGGCTTCCGTAAAAGGGGTGTCCAGGTGTGTGACCATCTGAGGGGCTGGGTGGGGGTGGGGGCCGTGGGGCTCACCTGGGTGTGCAGAACGGACACCTGGCAATCTCCACAGAACACCAAGGGCCTGGGCCTGCGTGGGCCCTTTTTACAGATCAGGAAACTGAGGCCCAAAGAGAGTTAAGTGACCTGCCAGGGGTCCCACATGGTTTTAAGAAGAGGAAACGTGCCCTAGCTGGTTTGGCTCAGTGGATAGAGTGTCAGCCTGCGGACTGAAGGATCCCGGGTTCGATTCCAGTCAAGGGCACATGCCCGGTTTTCGGGCTCGATCCCCAGTGGGGGGCGTGCAGGAGGCAGCCGATCAATGATTCCCTCTCCTCATTGATGTTTCTCTCTCTCTCTCTCTCCTTTCCTCTCTGAAATCAATAAAAATATATTTTAAAAAAAGAAGAAGAGGAGGAAATGCTAAGATTCAAAGCTAGGGCTCTCCAGAGGACCCCACACTCCTTGCACACACATGTGCAAGCACACTTACACGTGTCCACAGTGTTGTGTTCAGTCCCAGGCCCAGAGGAAATAGGAGGGTTTATAAAAAGAGGAGCCTAGAAAATCTGGGGTGGGGGTGGGGGTGGGGGTGTGCGCGCGCGCACATGCGCGCGCTTGTACACAGCTCTCTGCTGTGTCTCTGCCCAGGAGAGTTGCCCATGAGCCTTTAGGTGGCATGTATATGGTGTATGTATGGGCCTGAGGGTTTTGTGTAGCCCTGTGTGTTTTGTGCTGCTTCTGGGAGTTGTGTGTCTGCCTCTGGAAGACGGGTCTAGATTGCACAGACGTAATGGTGAACGTCTCTCCTCCCCTGTGTGAGTGGTGAGTGTGCCTGTTGTTAGGTCACCAACCGCCTCTGCAGTGTTTCCCTGCAACACTACCTAGAGGATCCCCGCAAGCCCATCCCAACAGGGTGCCTCTCCGTGCCCCATAATGACGCCAAGCATTTGGGAAATGAGGAAGGTGGGAGTGCAGGGGGGGGGGGGGGGCAACGCCTGAAGGTCAATCGGTCACCCAGAGCTTGCGGGCTTCCTGTGCCTGTCGGGAACTGAGAACCACTGCCGCCCCAGCCACCCCTCCCGGAATGCCATCTCTCTACCCTGTGGGGCAGCTGTCTGCACAGCAGATGGAGGGCGTGGCCCTGTGTGCATCCTACTATGATGGGGCTGGGGTTGCCCAACCTGGTCCCTGGATCCTGCCCAGGATCTGGGAGACTTGATGTATGCCTGCACCTGAATGTGTGAGCATGTGAGTGTGTGTGTGTGCGTGCACATGCCCAGGAGTGTTGTCTGTATGCTTAGGAGGGTTGTGGTGTCTCTGGTTGTGTGTATGCCTCTCTTTTTTTACATATGACACGGTATGTTGTGTCCCTAGATATACTTTTAGTGTGCCCAGGAGTGTGGTGTGGGTTTCAGCGATTGTGTGAATACCTAGAAGTGTGTGTACCTTTCTTTGTGTGTGGTGTGGGTCCTTCTGTTGGTTGTCAGTATGCCTAGGGGTGTTGTATGTGTGTCTGTGAGTGTTGACTACATGCCCAGTTCTGTTGTGTGTGCCTCTCAGAGCTCTGTGTATCTCTGGATTCTATGGTTGTGCCCTGAGGGTTGTCTTTGTATTACATGGGTAATCTCTCACGATGTGTGTGCCCCTCTATATTGTGGGTGATGGGAGGGGGCTGTGTGTGTGCCTGCACCCGAAAGTGTTGTGTGCGGCCGGGCAAGAAGGCTGGCAGAAGCTCTGGTCCCTGCCCCACACGTGAGCACCAGGCTGGCTGAATGACTGTGGGCATCTACGCAGTTGGAGGGCGAATGTGCTCCAGAGCTTGTGTTGGTTGCAGGTCCCTCCATCTTGTGGGTCTCAATGTGCATGGGCATCTCTGGGTTTGGTTGTGTAGATCTGAGCTTGGAGGGTTTGTGTGTGTGTGTAGGTTGTGTATGTGTGTGGACAAGGCTTACATACAAGGCCTGGCTGAGGGGTCCAGTTGCTACATGCTCACCACCACACCCCCATGCACACAGTCACTTCTCTATCATCCAGTTACTGTATAAATAAACTTTCCCTTTTCCAGGAAAGCCCACCCCCACCCCCCCTTATCCCATGCATCTGCCTGGGAAAGCAGAGGCGGGAAGTCTGGGTGGGTGGAGGGAGGGACAGGCAGTAAGGGCTCTGGGTTGGATTCTGAGCTCAGGGATGCGGTGTGATCCCCAGCTGCCGTCTGCTTATCTCTGGCCTGCCTCTTCGGGGAAATGGCTCCTAATATGTGGCTCCTGCTGGATGGGCTCCCCTCAACACCACCCCCACCCTTGGCAATCAGCCCTCCTGCCCTGACCATGCTCTGCCTTTCCACCCTACCAGCTCAGCAGCACAACATACCCTGTGGTTGTGAAGATGGGGCATGCACACTCCGGGATGGGCAAGGTGAGTCCCCGGGTTGGATGTGTCCCTGTGTGTTCCTAAATGTGTGTAGGTGTACATTGGGTATTCAGTGCACACCGCTAATTTTGTATAATTGTGTGTCCTGGGATGTTTACCGATTTGTATCTTTTCCCTCCCATTTGTAGATTTTGTTGGCCCAGTTTTCTGTCATGCACTCAGCCAGTTTATGTGTCCTGCTATTTTGTTAGTATATCTGTGTATATGCATGCCCCTGTGTTAAACACACACTGTGTAATATTTTATGTTCAAGGGTATTGGGGTCCTGTATGCTTTCCATCCCTCTGCTTTTGTCTCTGTGTATGTAGAAAGCAGACTTGTGATTTTTATGTTGGAGTGTGTCCGTGCTCCTGTTCATTTATTGTATGTACCACTGATTTTGTGTCTGTATAGATATACTGTATATATACACAATTTTGCTACAGCTTTAATGAGATATAATTCACATACCATACAACGCGCCCATATAAGGTGACAATTCAATCATTTTTAGTATGGTCAGAGAGTGATATACACCCAACTTCATGTCTGTGCATACCTGTAAAAGCCAGGAGGCCCAGAATTATGCATGCACCAAGTGCCTTGGTAGGTATGTCCACCGAATTTTTTGTGTACTCAGCTCACCTGTGCCACTTGTGGGCACACACCCCCCCGCCCTGAGGCACCCCCACTGCTGCCCCATCCTGCCAAGGCCCTGATCCCCAGCCCGCCCACAGGTCAAGGTGGAAAACCAGCATGACTTCCAGGACATCGCCAGCGTCGTAGCACTGACCAAGACGTATGCCACTGCTGAGCCCTTCATTGACGCCAAATACGATGTGCGCGTCCAGAAGATTGGGCAGAACTACAAGGCCTACATGTGAGTGGAGAAAGAGAGGCCTAGGTCCCCTGCTCTGCCCTGTGCAGTTCAGGCGCCCCTGAGCCTCTCTCCTCTCTCCTGTCTCCCAGGAGGACATCAGTGTCAGGAAACTGGAAGACCAACACGGGCTCTGCCATGCTCGAGCAGATTGCCATGTCCGACAGGTGGGTGGCCTGAACTCAGCGGGGAGGGGGAGGGAGGGTGGGACTGCGGCTGCTCCAGCAAAGGTACTGACAGGCTCTCTCACCCCACGTGTTGCCAGGTACAAGCTGTGGGTGGATACATGCTCAGAGATTTTTGGGGGACTGGACATCTGCGCAGTGGAAGCGCTGCATGGCAAGGACGGAAGGGATCACATCATTGAGGTGGGAGCACCCAGGGATTGGTGGGGGCACAGAGGGAGGAGCAGGCGCAGGGGAGCACCAATCCATAAACTACGAAGCACTCCATGGCCCAGAAAGTCCTCAGTGAATGGCAAAAAGTTTAGTAAAGTGCCCTTTGAACTGGGACACCCTGGCAAAAGGCAAAATAGTAAATTGTCAACTGCTTTGTAAACCTGGACATCCTTAGTGACCAGCAGAACACTTGTGAAACTATAGTGCTCTGTGAATTGAGCCCCGTTGGTGAATGGCAAAGCACTTAATGATCTTGAAAGCGTTCTGTTGTCAATCAAGTACCTTATAAATTAGGACTTGCTTGGTGAACAGGAAAGTGCTTTTTAAAACTATCAAAAAGGAGCTCTGTAAACTGGGAAGTTCTTGTGATTGAAACAAAGTACTCTCACAATTCTAAAGTTCTTGGTAAACAGTGGTGCCCCTGGTAAACAGTAAAGCAATTTATAAACTGTAAAATGCCTTGAAAAGTTGAAGTGCTTGGTAAACAGCAGCACTTCATACATGATAATGCAGTTTGTAAACATTGGTGCCATTTGCAAAGCACTTCCTGAATTCTAAAAACACTATATATCCCGTATGTGTCAAGGGCAAGGAGCTTTGTGAACTGCAAAGTAGGACATAAACCACAGAGTTCCTTGTAAAGGACAGGGCACTTAGCACACTATAAAGCAGGGATGGGCAAGTGCTTTCTGGAAAGGGCCAGACGATGCACATTTTAGGCTTTGTGGGCCATATAGTAACTATGAGTTACAGCTGAGTAGGTTGAAGCTACTCAACTGCAAAAGCAGCCATAGACAACATATTTTTAAAAAAATGTGTGGCCCTAGCTGGTTTGGCTCAGTGGATAGTGTCGGCCTCCAAACCCAAGGGTCCCGGGTTCGATTCCCAAGGGCACGTACCTCAGTTGCAGGCTCCTCCCCAGCCTGGCCAGGAGGCAACCAATCGATGTGTTTCTCTCACATTGCTATCTCTGTCTTTTCCTCTCTCTTCCACTCTCTCTAAAATCAATGGAAAAATATGCTCGGGTGTGGCTGTGTTCCACTAAAACTTTGGTTTTTTTTGGCATAATTTTCACATTATGATATCGTCTTTTGCTTTTTTTTCAACCGTTAAAAAAAATGTAAAACCCATCCTTAGTTCAGGGCCCACACAAAAACCGGGTGCTGCACGGGGTTGGGCTTGGAGGCCCTCATGTGCTAGGACAGCACCTCATAAGCTGTGGGTACCTCCCTCGTAGGAGACAAGCCTTCCTCACACTATAAATCGGTGTCGCTCAGGCTGAAGCTGGTTGCCTTGGCAGCCGCTGTGCCCTCTGCCAACTGAAAGCACTTAGTCACTGTAGCCCTCACATGCACTTCCTCCTCTCTCCTCACTGGGTGTTTTCTCCCCCAGGTGGTGGGCTCCTCCATGCCGCTCATTGGTGACCACCAGGACGAAGACAAGCAGCTCATCGTAGAGCTCGTGGTCAATAAGATGGCCCAGGCCCTGCCCCGGCAGCGGGATGTCTCCCCTGGCAGGGGTTCCCACAGCCAGGTCAGCTACCGGTGGGCAGGCCAGCCCTTGCCCCTGCTGCGTCCCAGAGCTAATCAGCAGCAGGCTAAGGGCATCACCGTTACGCATGTGATCACAATTAGCAGTGGCGTTCAAAATTGATCAATAGCTGCTACCCTGACTTCCCTGAGTGCTTCCCGACCCCTCCCCTGGGGGTCCCCACCCAACAACCTGACGTCCCCCTCAGCTCAGCCACAAACAGGGCAACACCCAGCACACAGGGATCCCCTGTTCTTCTGATTGGCTGATGCTCCACTGGCTGGTGGCTATTTTTAACCTCTCCTGTTCCACTCCTCTACCGCAGACTCTGTCCCCAGGGGCCCTGCCCTTGGGCCGCCAGACCTCCCAGCAGCCCTCGGGGCCCCCGGCTCAGCAACGACCCCCGCCGCAGGGTAAGTGAGGGACCGACACCCTCTCCAGCAGCCCCCCTACCTCTCACTTGCTGGCTCTCACATGTGAACTCTTTTTCTCTGTCGCTCAGGTGGCCCTCCACAGCCGGGCCCAGGCCCCCAACGCCAGGGACCTCCGTTGCAGCAGCGCCCGCCCCCACAGGGCCAGCAGCACCTTTCAGGCCTTGGACCCCCAGCTGGCAGCCCCCTGCCCCAGCGCCTACCAAGTCCCACATCAGCGTCCCAGCAGCCTATGTCCCAGGCCCCACCACTGACCCAGGGTCAAGGCCGCCAATCCCGGCCAGTGGCAGGAGGACCTGGGACACCTCCAGTAGCCCGCCCGCCTGCCTCCCCATCTCCCCAGCGCCAGGCAGGCCCCCCACAGGCTACCCGTCAGACATCCGTCTCTGGTCAGGCTCCACCAAAGCCCTCGGGGGCTCCACCGGGTGGTCAGCAGCGCCAGGGCCCACCCCAGAAGCCGCCAGGCCCTACTGGCCCCACCCGCCAGGCCAGCCAGGCGGGTCCCATGCCCCGCACTGGACCACCCACCACGCAGCAACCTCGGCCCAGCGGTCCAGCGGGGCCTGGGCGTCCCACCAAGCCACAGCTGGCCCAGAAACCTAGCCAGGATGTGCCGCCACCTGCCACGGCTGCTGCCGGGGGACCCCCGCACCCCCAGCTCAAGTAAGGGGACCCCTCAGCAGCCCTTGCCTTGCTGCTCACGACACATGCCCTTGCACCAGGAGAGCAGCCCCAGCCCTCAAGCTCCTCAGACCCAGATCCCATCCGGGGGTCCTGAGAGCTCTCTGTCCAGGCTGTGCCAGACCCCTCCCCCAAACAATCACGCCTTTCAGTCCACAGAGGCTCTTGCCTTCCATCCCAGGTTCTTTCCCCTCCATCCAAGAGATTTGGTGCCAGAATCCCAGAGAAACCCCACTTTCAGTTCAAAGTCTTCCCAGCATGCCCTGGGAAAGTCCCCTCCTCCAGCCCAGGCACCTGGCTGACCCTCCTTCAGTATCTCCCTGCCCACCAAGTCCTCCCATCTCGGAGCCTTCCTGGCCAAACGAATCCTCCTTGACTCCTCCAAGCCCAACCTTACTCCTCCGAGCCAATGCTCCCCCCCCAGTTCAGTCCTCCTATGTCACGTCACACTCTTTCCAGTCACCCCCATGCTTTTCCTACAGTGTAGGCCAGCGATTTTCAACATTTGTCATCTCGTGGCACACATAAACGAATCACGAAAATTCTGCGGCACACCAAAAAATATATTTTTTGCCAATGTGACCAAAAAAAAAAAAAAAAGGTATAACCTTCATTCACACGGGACAGCTATTGTGTTGCCTCTGTTGTCACTTCCTAAAAATGTGACAATCTAAGGGAAAAGGGGTTGGTCCCCTAACTACATAGTCACGTATTGCATGTTTTAAAATTCTTGTAGCACACCAGGTGAAAATCGCTGGTCAGGCTCCTTTCTGGTCTATCCCCAAATCCTTCTGGTCCATCTCAGGCTCCTCCCAAGTCATCACACCATCCTCTGCCTCTTCTTGTCCGTTCCAGACCTGCTCCCACCTTAGCTCAAAAGTCCTCACTGCCCCGCCCAACTGCTCCCCCTTAGATTTGTCCCTCCCAGCCTGTCCTTGGTATAAGCCCCCCTCCCTCCTGGACTCCTTACCCTTGGACTGGATACCTCCCTGTCCATCTTCATCTTTCTGTCAAATTCCTCCCAGTCTACCCCAGATTTGAAGAGAAGATTCAGTCCAAGATTCTTCCCATTAATCCCAGACTTCTTTACATTAGATCCCAGTGCTCCTGGCCTGGACCAGGGTGCCCCAATTCCTACCTGATGACCCATAAGGGTCCAGGACCATGCTGATGGGGGGGGGGGAGGGTCACAGGCACCGCCCCAGGACTAGAGGGACAGGGCTGGGGCTGGGCCTGGGGTAACATTGTGTTTCTCTCCCCCTCCTCCCTTCCTCTTCTCCCCTTCCTCCCACACCTCCTCCACCTTGTCTCTCTCTAGCAAATCCCAGTCTCTGACCAATGCCTTCAACCTTCCAGAACCAGCCCCGCCCAGGCCCAGCCTTAGCCAGGACGAGGTGAAAGCTGAGACCATCCGCAGCCTGAGGAAGTCTTTCGCCAGCCTCTTCTCCGACTGAAACCCCACCCTGAGAACCCCCAATATCCCTGGGTAACCCCTGTCTGGGCCCTGAATCCATTTCTCACTTTTGGACTCTCCAACTCCCTTGAGAAGCCTTCTCCTGGTTCACCAAGATCCTTCTTCTCCTCAGAATGCCCAAGACCCTAAGGAAACCTCACTTCTGGTCCTAAACCTATTTCTCATGTTTGGAATTCCTAAATTCTTGGGAATCCCATTCCTGGTCACCTCCAAATTCCTAAGGACCTCCACTCCCAAAGTATGGTTTCCTTTCCAGAAGCTCCCGAACACCAGGCAACCCATTCTGGCCCTACACCACAGAGTCCCCTCCTGGAGTCCTGAAATTCCTTGACAACCATACTCCTAGCCTGAGATCTCTCAAGCACACTTAGTTCCCCACCAAAATTCCCCAAATCCTTAAGAAACCCCTACCTTTGAGCTCTCTTTCATGGATCTCCCATTTCTGGAGAACCACCTCTTCAAATGCCATCACCCAGTCCCATAAGGATTGCCCTTCACCTCCCCTCCCAACTCTATTCAATACATTGGGAGCTCCTCCCACTGGTAGGACCCCCTCAGTTCTCCAGGGACCCCTGCCCCACTTTCCTGCCTCTGACAGCTCTCTTTAAATATGCAAACTCCACCCATCCTCCCAGAATCCTTTGCACATGAAAGGCCAGTGGTCCCCCACTTCCCCACCTTTGCCGTGATGTCTGTGTCTGTGACTGACGTGGCCTCCTCTTGTGGCGTGCTTGGCATATGTGGTCCTCGTTCATCGTGCCGCCTGTGGTGATGCGTGCAGTGGCGCTGTTTGTGTGGTCTGCACCTTCCCCCAACCTCCACTCCTTGCCTGGACTCAACCCCACCCCTCAGCGGCTCTGAACCCCACGAGAAGAGTCGGGAAGCAAAATAAACAAGCAAAGGCCCAGCAGAATTCTGTGCTTCTTGGTGAAGAAAGGGGGGAGTCCTTGAATGACAGGGGAGACACAGAAGGGACCCCCAAATCCACATGGGGTGCTGGGGACCCCAAAATCCAGTGGAAGGCACATCAGGCACAAATTCCAGAGAGGTTTCTGAGTGGAATCCCTGCTACAAATCCCAGCCATTGTTGATAGAGGAGCTCCCAAATTTAGAAGTATCCCCAAAGTCAAGAGAAGACCGAACTATGGATGAGGCTGTGGTCTCAGTCTTTTGGGGTCCCCCAGTTCCAGAGAAATTGGAAAACACATGGGGACCCCCTCATCTCCCAGGGCAGAAATGGGAAATCCTGAGGCAGTATCAGGGCAGAGATGGAACATTGATTGGTTGGTGAGCAAGGCTCCTTGGTGTAGAAGGCTGAGATTGGCTCCCTGGTGGCTGGGGGCAGGGCCTAAGGCACAAGGCGGGCTGCGCTGAGTAGGCAGGCGGGCAACTCATCAGCCTGGGTGCGATGCAAGGAGGGTTCGGAGGCACTCCGCTCAATCTTGGGGAGTGACCGCTGCAGCAGCTCAATCGTGGCCAGGATCTAGGGGCAAGGTGGCATGAGGAGGGGAATCCAGTCACATGGGCACCCCAATACCACCAGACCCCAGCCTTACAGGGAAGCATATACACACACATTGTATACCTCTCAGCATTGAACATGCATGGTTCACATTCACATCTCAGAGTCTTCCTCCTTCTCAGAGTCCCCTCCCCAGAGTATCCAGCCCTCCTACCCGGCCCACCTGGGGGAAGAGGGGCCGCTCCTCTCGCTGAAACTTGAGGCAATCAGACAGCAGGCGCCGCATGGCCTTGGGGCAGTTGCTGGAGATTTTGCTGAGGTCCGGGGACAGATAGCCACGGCCCACCATAAAGATAATCTGGGGAGGGGGGGAGAGGAATGGCTGATCTAGGGATCTGGGCTAGAAGGCTTGGAGAATTTCAGTTCTCAAGGTACTTAGAAGGCTCCTTTGGGGGAACTGGGGATTCGGGGTATTGGGGCTCTGAGGATTGTAGTATCTTATGAATCCAAGGATTCGGGGTCTCTGAGGCCTTGCAAGGATTCTCTGCTAGCAGAACACAGGGATTTAAGCTTAAGGAAAGTCAAGGATTTCAGGTGTCTGGGGCCCAGAGGATTATGGGTCCATAGTTTTCTAGGGGGCCTAGGGACCTGGAAAGTACTGAGTCTGGGAGAAATGTGAACTTCTGGGTCTACAGGGAGCTGAAGTATTCTAGCCCTCAGGAGCTTGTATTTCTGTGGGGTTCTGGGGCCTGAGGGCTATGGGTCCATGTGGCCTGTAGGACTATTGGTATCTGGAGTCTAGAGAGGATCCTCGGTTTCTGAAGGCCTGCCTTGGATCTGGACAACTGTGAGAGTCTGGAGCCTAGAGTATTGTGGATGCCAGGGCCCCAAAACGTGCCACACACCCAAGGCCTGAATAATTGTGGGTTTCTGTATGACAGAAGCCCGGGGGAATGCTGTTCCTGGGAGAAATGAGATTCTGGGCTTTGGGGACTTGCAGGATTTTGAGTACACGAGCCAAAGGACTGGTAGTTGTCGAGGGGTCCAGAGGGCTTCTGGGTGTTGGGGGGCTGAAGGGGTTTCTGAGCATAGGGGATGCAGGAGTTTCTGAACTTTGAGGACCCAGAGGATTGTGGATGTGGGGGAAGGGGATTCTGGGTACAAGAGACCCAGAGGATTGTGGGAGTTCTATGCCCAGAAAATTTGGGGTTTCTGGATGAAATGTGGCATTCTTGGTCTGTACAAAGGAGAAGATATGGGGTTTAGGGGCTGAGGGGATCCCTTAGCCTAGGAAATTGCAGGTAAGGCGTGGGGCTCACCTGGTCACGGCTGCCAATGTGGCTATAAGGCAAGGAGCCGGTCATGAGCTCGTAGAGCACAACCCCATAGGCGTAGACATCCGACTGGAAGCTGTAGGGGTTCGGGTCCTGCATACGGATCACCTCAGCCGCCTTCGATAGGCCAGACAAGGCAGGAGAACCATGAAGGTCAGCCAATGGCTGGCCCATAGTCCCAGATCCCACTAGCCACACTGGATACAACTCAGAGCCACCCACGTGAGGGGAAACGTGAGCAGTCCAAACAGGCATCCCTATCCCCACTCAGCACCCCATGTCCCAGCCCTGCAGCCCATGGCCCTCCATGATCCTGGCCCAGCCTGGCCCAACTCACCATCCACAGCACAGAGCCTGAGGGCTGCTCCAAGGGCTGAGCCCCGCTCCATCTCGTCTTCACCGTGGCCAGGCCGAAGTCACCGATCTTCACTGTGAGCCCCTCATGTAGGAAGATGTCCACCGGGGTCAAGGGCCACGACAAGGACTCTCAATAGCCACACCTCTCACCCTGACTGGGAGGCTCTCATTAACACCTCCAAACCAGTCATGCCTCTAACCCTGACCAGAAGTCCCCCAATGTCACACAAACCCACCACAACCTTGACTTGAGTGGGAGCTCCAACTAGTGCCCCCTACACTTGGCCCCTTGACTTCTGAATGGGAAGCCCCTGTAAGGGCACCCATACCCACCATACCTGTGACCCTGATCGGGGAACTCTCTATAATCCCTTCCACAACTGCCATACAAACTCTGACCAGAGTCCCCAAGAATAGCACCTGAACAACCCACACTCTGACTCCTGACCAGGAGACCCTACTCAAGGCTCCTCACCAGCCACAGCTCTGCCACCTGGCAAGGGCCATGTGATACATGCCCCTCCCTATTCAGCCTCAGAAGCTCCCCTCCCCCACAAGACACAGTTCTCTAAGTCCTCACCCCACCCCAGCTCTGAGACAGGGACCGATAGATACTGTTAGACTTGAGATCCCGGTGGATGATGTTCTTGGCATGGAGGTAGCTGTGGGGGTGGAAGGGGGTGGCAAATTGGCTGGGGGTTACCTCATCTCCCTCCCCCAGGTTCCCCAGCCCCCTTCCTAGTCCCTAGGCCAGGAGGCTCACTCCATGCCCTGGGCAGTCTGCCGGGCCACATCAATGAGCTGGACCATGTCGAAGCGTGTGTCGGCCACATGCAGGTGGTGGTAGAGGCTGGAGCCCTCACACCACTGTGTGATGATGGCGAACCCCGGCCGGGTCATGAAGCCCATGAACAGCAAGATGTTGACGTGACGTGTCTTCCTGCAGGCAGGGAGGGAAGAGAGGAGCTGTCACTCGCTTTCTGGGCATTAGGAATATGCTGTTCACTGCCATGTTCTGTCATCATTTCCACCCTGCCTTTTAGGAAGCTCAGGGCCAGACCTCGTCAGATTCAATGACTCTGTGGAGATATCTTTGCTGGGCTGATTCGGAGCTGGGGCTTACATTCTGAGCTTCATCCCAGTCCCCCAACAAAAGCAGGAGGGATGGATGACTATCCCCCAAGCCTCTGCCACCCAGTAGTGTCTTAACCATCAACACCTGCCGTCCCTCTGACCCTGACCATTCCCTGGGCCTGTGACCATTCTACAAACAAGAAAGTGGAATGCCAACTTATGAATATCATGCTATAGCCGAGTGATATTGACAAATGCCAGGTAAAAATATCAGTGATGTGATTAGATCCTATTGATCACCACAAGAGGCTTAGCAGTAAGGAAGTTGGGCTTTGGACTCAAGTGAGATCCTGTGTTCCAATCCAGGCTTCCCCAGGTACTCACTGTGTAACCTCAGGAGGACACTTACTAGTAATCTGTGTCTCATTTTCCTCAAATGTGATCATTACATTAGCTACCTTATGCAGATGTTGGGAGGAGTGAGTAAATAATCTGTAAGGCACATACAACAGCACCGAACACAAGTAAGCCCTCTGAAAATGTCACTGTCCTTGTTATTGCTCCTAGGTTCCTGGCTCTACCTCACGGGAACTCTGTCACATATGAACAGATCAGCCCTAATTTAGAAGAAAACCTTCTTTCCTTATAGAAGGATTAACTGCAGTTATGGTAGCACAAGTATAAACACAGTTGACCCTTGACCAGCATAGCTTGAACTACACAGATCCACTTGTACACGGATATTTTTCCATAAATTACTTGTACAGTTTTCGATCTGAGGTTGGGAGTCCATGGATTCCGAGATCTGACTGTATGCACTGATCTACACCATTTTATATAAGGAATTTGAACATCTGAAGATTTTTGTATCTGTTGGGGGGGTCCTAGAACCAATCCGCATGGGGACAACTAAGTTTGGGGAGCGTCTAAAGTTCCACACCCATTTTCGACTGTGCAGGGAGGTCGGCACCCCTTACCCCCACATTGTTCAAGGGTCAACTGTCACATCAGTGATGCTCTTTGATTTGGCCATGTCAGAGCGGGTAACAGCACATAAGCCTTCTTCATGGCAGTCATATTATGGTTAAAACATGAATGTAATGCAAATGAACAGCATGCTCAAATCTTTGCTATTTCACAGAGGAAAAACGTTTTCTTACTATGGCATCCATTGTGAGGATAAATATTAAAATAGCACAAGGGGTTAGAACATCAACTCTAACACAACTGTGCTCATCTGTCAAAGAGGGAAGCCCATGCCAGCAAGCCTTGCAGTGGTAGTAACTAGGGTGGCAAAAAGGGAACACTCAGCACAAATGGGCTAATATAGTATTAATGACATATTAAGTAGAGCAACTACCATCATTAATTAAACAATAATTAAATTACGGTTATGATTATAGTTAATACTGTTGACCCTTGAGCAACACATGGGTTAGGGGCACTGATCCCCCGTGCGGTTGAAAATCCACGTATAATTTTCAACTCCCCAAAACTTAACTACTAATAGCCTGCTGTTGACTAGAAGTCTTACTGATAACATAAAGTTGATTGACAAATATTTTATATGTTATATACTATATTCTTATAATAAAATACGCTAGAGGGAAGAAACTGTTATTAAGAAAATATGAGGAAGAGGAAATACATTTACAGTATGGTTGAAAAAAGGTCCACGTATAAGTGGACCCGTGTTGTTCAAGGGTCAACTGTAATACTATTCTTTAAATAATGGCATTATTATAATAAATTAATGACAAGAATGCAACACAATAAGCATAATATTAACGACACAGTACAAGCAGAGGAGAAAGGATGCAAGCCTTCCTGGCAATGCAGTTAAACCAGCATTATGCTATTCATGTAAGCGCACTCAATGGTGTTAATGATGTCCTAGGGCAGGGGTGGGGAACGTCCGGCCCGCGGGCCATATAAGGCCAGAAAAATCATTTGGCCTGGCCCTGCCGAGGCATTAGGGGTGAGTTCATTATCTGTCTGACCAAATACAGCAGGCTCATTTTCAAGGCGATAATTTTGTATGGTTCTTGAATGATGTTATCAATATCCAAACGGCCCTTGGCAGAAAAAAGGTGCCCCACCCCTGCCCGTTTCACAGCAGGCAAACAAGACCCACGTTTCGGAGCCAGAGCTGTTAATTAATGTCAGTATTGACCCAAACACAAACAATCGCATCATCAGAGGTCCTCTAGACATACCTGTTTCCCAGAGGGGGGAGGGACACTCTTGAGACAACTTAACGTTTATGGTTGCAACGACACAAACACAGGTGATGTGCAGAAGCGCCCGGGCATGGCCTTTCCCTGGAGGCGCCAAGGCCATGCCCACTGCCCTCTCCCCGCTTCCACACACACACGTGCAATCTCACCTGAGCACCTGCATCTCGTTCTTGAAGGCCTGGGCCTGCTCAGCTGTGGGTTGGGCCACCTTGAGCACCTTCACGGCCACATCGCCATGCCACCGCCCGCGAAACACGGTGCCAAACGAGCCCGTCCCGATCCTCTTCAGCAGCTGCACCTCACTGGGTGGCACCTCCCAGTAATAGCCCGAGTCCCGGTACCCCAGATTCTTCTGTGGGCCACATGGGCGGCATCTCAGGGGCCTGCCCACATCCCTTATCGCTCAGCCTGTGGTGCCCCCCACAGGTTCCCCCTGGAGCTTACCACTTTCTTCTTGTCATCACCCACGGACTTCCTCTCCCGCTGTTCGGATGGGGACTTGGAATGTGGGGACTTCCTCCCCGAGGACACACTAGCCGGGCTGGGGCTCCCCCGGGGCACTCCATCACCGCCACCTCTACTACCAGCAGCTGTGGTTGTGAAGAGGATGTGAGTGGAGGCAAGTAGGGTGCAGGGGGGCTCGGGGCTCAGGGCACAGGTAGCGGGGGCTCACCATCAGCGTTGAAACTCTGGGCAGCGAGCTGGAAGAAGAGGGACAGCCGTCAGAGAGAGGTGGAGGCCAACAGGAATGGCTCCCCCTCTGCCTTGTGGTTCCCCGGCACTGCCCCCTCGGCACCCACCTGGAAGAGACCGGAGTCCAGGGGGGTGGTGGTGCTGACCATATGGACGTTGGGAGTAGACGTGGAGCGGATGCGCTGCAGGGGGGCGTTGGCCGTGGCAGGAAAGGGGAAGTGCTCAGGGTCTCGGTGCTGGGAGCTGGAGCTGCCAGGGGAGAGGCTGTGAAATCACTGTCCAATGAATGGGAAGACCAGTCAAGCCGCCCCCGCTCCCGCCCCATCGTAAACATGTGCTTAGCTCACACAGAGCAAACGTTCACTGTTAGTACTATTACTCATGTGTTCAAGAAACACTTATTGAGTGCCTGCTGTATGCCAGATACCATGCTAGGCATTGAAAAAAACTGTGGGCAAAACCAAAGTTTGTAACCTCACGGGGCTGATGTTCCAGTAGGGAAAGAGAAAATAAAAACACAACAACGAAGAATACTTAATGTGTCTGATGGTGATAGGTACAATAAAGGAAAAAATAAAGCAAAATAAGGGGACAGAAAGTGTCACTGGTGATGTCAGGAAGGGCTTCTCTAAGGAGGTGACATCTGCGGAAAGACCTAAAGAAGGGACAATGAGCCACACTGATAGCGCACTGACCACCAGGAGCAGCTCCTGTGTTGAGCGTCTGCCCCCTGGTGGTCAGTGCGCATCATAGCAACTGGTCATTCTGCCATTCGGTGGATTTGCATATTACACTTTTATTTATAGGATATGCTATATGTACATGTTATACATATATGATATATACACTGAGTGGCCATATTATGATCTCTGAACACATAATAATCTGGCCACTCAGTGTATATCCTATATAATAAAAGGCTAATATGCAAATTGTCCCCTTGACCAGGAGTTCGACCAGCAGGCAGGCTGGCCAACCACCTATGTCCCCTCCCCCTGGCCAGGCTGGCCGGACCCCACCCATGCACAAATTCATGCACCGGGCCTCTAGTACACACACACACACACACACACACACACACACACACACACATGGAGTGGTCAGATTATGTACATGATGTGTATATGTAACATTACAAAAATTCTTTTTTTTTTTTTTTTTTTGTTAATCTTCAGCCGAGGATACTTTTCTATTGATTTTTAGTGAGAGTGGGTGGGAGAGGGAGGGACAGAGAGAAACATCAATGTGAGAGAGACACATATATTGGTTGCCTCCTGCATGATGGAGCCTGCAACAAAGATATGTGCCCTTGACCAGAATCAAACCCAGGACCCTCCAGTCCATGGTCCGATGCTCTATCCACTAAGCCAAATCAGCTAGGTCACAAAAGTATTTCTTTTTTAAAAAATATATATTTTCATTGATTTCAGAGAGGAAGGGAGAGGGAGAAATAGAAACATCAATGATGAGAGAATCATTGATCGGCTGCCTCCTGCACACCCCACACTGAGGATGAAGCTCACAACCCGGGCATATGCCCTTGACTGGAATCGAACCTGGAACCCTTCAGCCCACAGGCCGACATTCTATCCACTGAGCCAAACCAGCTAGGGTCACAAAAGTATTTCTTAATGTTCCCTTCCACTATCTTAAAATGAAATTCATCCCATAATTAAAAGTAACATAATGCCCTAAGTTTATTATTTTATATATTACATAAAAATATATGTTCTACAGCCCTAACCGGTTTGGCTTAGTGGCTAGAGCGTCGGCCTGCGGACTGAAGGGTCCCAGGTTCGATTCCAGTCAAGGGCATGTACCTTGGTTGCGGGCACATCCCCAGTAGGGGGGTGTGCAGGAGGCAGCTGATCGATGTTTCTCTCTCATCAATGTTTCTAACTCTCTATTCCTCTCCCTACCTCTCTGTAAAAAATCAATAAAATACATTTTTTTAAAAGAAATTGATCTAATTTTTAAATCTTTAAAAAAATATGTTCTATATTATATATAAATCTAACACATGATACATTAACATATACCATATATAGGTGTTATAAGATATATAAGAGACATATAAGTGCATATTTTATAAACTTTTGATATATTAGAGCAATAATGTATTTTGATATAGAAATACTTAACATAAAGGAGAAATAAAAGGGAATTTATAATAAAATAACATGTATTTCAAAATGGAAAGGCTTGAACATAAACATACACATGTTTATAATGAATAAGAACTTATGCCCTGTACTGCATCTTCTTCCAAGCACTGGACACATCTTAATTCATTTAACTCTCACCAGAACAACATGTGGTAAAAAGTATCATTATCCCCTCTTTACAGATGAGAAATCTGAGGCCTAGAAACATTGCGTGATTTACTCAAGATCCAGAGCTCTATGCCCTTACCTATACTCGTAGGTGCTCAGCAAATGTTTGTCAAGTAAATGAAAAATGGCTTGTGGTTGGCATCCTCTTCCTCTCTCTCTCTCTCTCTCTCTCTCTCTCTCTCTCTCTCTCTCTCTCTCTCTCTCGCACACCCGGCATTTTCCCTCTCTTCTTCCCTCAAGGTGCTCTCTCTCTCTCCTAAGCTCCAAGAGCCCTTCTATTGCCTCTGTAACTTGTGTCCTGAGCCCCCACAGCCCAGATGGCTCACTTTTTCTACCTCTGTGACTTTTATCTTTTTTTTAAATCCTCACCCAAGAAGAAAGGGGAGAGAGAGAGGACATTGATGTGAGAAACATTGATCACTTGCCTTCCATACATGACCAAGGATTGAACCCGCAACCCAGGTATGTGCCCTGACCAGGAAGTGAACTGGCAACCTTTTGGTGCATGGGATGATGCTCCAACCAGCTGAGCTACCCAGGCAGGCACTGTGACTTTCCAAATAAACTTTCACTTGTATTTGGAGAACAAAATCGCTTATGGTCTCCAGATCTTTTTTATTAGGCATCCCTACCTGGAACCCTGAGGGGTTAGCGGCTCATTCAAAGGACGGTTGGAAGGAGCCTCGTGCTGTCTGTAGCCTCCGGACAAATCCTGGATACTGTGGTAGTACCTTAAGGGCATTAGGGTATAGAGCAAGGGGATAAGGGTCAGCCATCTCTAAGACTAGTGTCGGGGCATCTGTCCTCCCCACCCACCCCAGGCCAGGCTCACTGTCGGCAGTTGGTACTCATGTCAACACAGACGGTGGGGACCTTAGAGGAACAATGCTGGTGGAACTTGTAGCCACAGGTTTGGCAGCGGAAGCCATGGAACAGAAACTTAAGGCAGAAGTCACAGAACGCCAGGCTGAAGAATGTCTTCCGTACCTGTTGCCACAGAGCAGGGAAGGTTGAGGCCTGGTCAAGGACCACCCCCCACACCCAGGGTCTGCCCCCACTAGCCACCCCGCACTCACAAAATTGTGCATAGTCAGTGGGACGTCTTCAAGGACCTCAACAATGAGCTCCTCGCCATCCAGCGGGGCAATGGCTGTGTCCCAGGCAGTGACTGTCTTTCGCCTGCAGGGGGCAAGGAACGGAGTGAGTAGGAGGGTGGACAGGGGCCCTGGGAAGGCAAGGAATCCCTGAAAGCCCCCCAAGTCGGCTATCCATGGAGTAACACCTGACATGTCCCGTTCTTATCACAGCAGCTCTAGGAACTAGTTACTATCGTTGCCCCACTTTACAGATGGGGAAGCTGAGGCTCAGCGGGATCAACTGGCTTACTTGCCTAACGCCTCAGGGATTGTGAGTGGCAGGACAGCATGAAGAGTCCTTGCTGTCACCCATAAGGTGAGGAGCAAATGAGATGGCGAATTAACAACTAAGTCTCAGAAGTGCTAAGGAAGCCTCTGGAAAAAAAAACGGCCGATGAGGCATTGAAACAACAAATAAAAAGCAATGTGTAGCCCTGGCTGGTTTGGCTCAGTGGATAGAGCGTTGGCCTGCGGACTGAAGGGTCCCAGGGTCGATTCCGGCCAAGGGCACATGCCTGAGTTGTGGGCTCGATCCCCAGTAGGGGATGTGCTGGAGGCAGCCGATCAATGATTCTCATCATTGATGTTTCGCTCTCTTTCTCTCTCTCCCTCCCTCCCTCTCCCTTCCTCTCTGAAATCAATAAAGAAATATATATTTTTTAAAAAAAGCAATGTGTGAATTGAATAAAAAATTAAGGAACCCCAGAACAAAGGAATATGTGGAAGGCCAGCGAGGCCCAACTCAGCAGACAGAGTATGGGAAAGCAGAAGTAGGAGAGAGCTGACAAATCGATGAAACAGCAAAAGAACAAAATGAATGAACAAAACAGATGGAGCAGGTGAAGACCTGGGGACCAAGCAGAGAGTGTGCTGCTGACCTTACAGGCCAATGAACTAACGAAGTGATGAGACAAAAGCTGGTTGGACTCACGGATTCACTGATCTAAGGGAAGACGAATGGAGACGCCACAACAGAGTGAAGGAGGAGTCAGATGGCGCTGAGGAGGGGATAGGAGACTGGGCACCCAGAGGGCGGTGTGCGTGTTTGCCACACTTACCCTTTGATGAGCCGGTAGACCACGCAGCAATCCTGATTGAGACCCCGCACCTTGAGAGCCTTGTCTAGAGAGTCGTAGACACTCATGCCATCCCGGACAGTCACCTGTGTAGATGGGGGGGGGGGGGGAGGGGAGAGTGGGTTAGAGCCCTACTGGGATCCCAGCCAACTCTCCCATCCCTTCCATCCAGCCCTAGCTACCCTTCTGATCCAAGGTTTACAACCGGGTCCATCTCCATCCCTGCCAGTTCTGCTCCCATCACACTCACCACTGTGCGCTGCTTGTTGGGCAGGTACACTTTGACAGTGCCCACTGCCCGGGACGGCTCGGCCCCGTTGGCAGGGGGGCCCCGTGGTGGCTCCATGGAGCCTAGGACTTGGTCAAGATGGGCTGAGGCGGGGCTGGGCAGGTGCCATGGGGCTCCTAGAAGACGGAGAGGGGAATTCAGTGGTCCAATAACGACAGTCTGGAATCACAGTGGCAGGAGACAAAAACAATGTCAACCTCCAGGCTCCACATCACCGCCAGGAGCCTCATTTCCACAAAGCTGTCCAAGGGAACGTGGTAACACCTTGAAGTCGGTCCAGTTCCTCCTCGGCTCAGCTCTGCATGGGGCCGGGGGGGAGGGGTGTGTGCTAACACAATGAGAGACGGCACACACTGTCCTGGAGGGCACAGGAGTACACAGTCTGCTGCGGGCTAATGGAGGAGGCAGCACACACTGCACTGGGGTGTGCCAGATACATCATGGACATGAACTGGCTGTCCTGCCTTTTAGAAAAAAAATTTTTTTATTGATTCCAGAGAAGAAGGAAGAGGGAGAGGGAGATAAAAAACATCCGTGATGAGAGAGAATCGTGATCGGCTGCCTCCTGCACGCCCCCTACTGCGGATCAAGCCCACAACCCGGGCATGTGCCCTGACGGGAATTGAACCGTGACCTCCTGGTTCACAGGTCCACACTCAATCACTGAACCACACCAGCTGGGCTGGCCTGCCTTTTTAATGGAGAAGGGGGGTTACCAGATCCTGTGCTGAAGGAAAAGTCACACACAGGGTGAAGGGGAACAGATGGGAGATCATCAGATGTTGCCCTTACTTTGGGGGAAATGGGACTTGCACCGGAGTGTTCTGAAGGGTCCCGTGGCCATCCCTAAGCCCTGGGCAGTAAGGATGGTAGGCTCCCAGACACTGGTAGGTGGCTAAAGAGAGTCACCAGACTGTGACCGGAAGTTCATAGAGGATCAGCAGACACTATGTTGAAGGAGATGTTAACAAAGGTCACTAGAGGCTCTCATGGGGAGAAGGGTGGACAATGGCCATCAACAGACATTGTCAGGTGGGTAATGGTGCATCACCAGGCATTGCTGAGGTGAGGTGAATGGGGGTAGAGCAGGAGGCTCCAAAAGGATCCGTCAGCCCTGGCTGGGTTGGCTTAGTGGACAGAGCATCAGCCTGGACTCTAGGGTCCCAGGTTCGATTCCAGTCGGGGGCATATGCCCTGGTTGCAGGCTCGGTCCCCAGTAGGGGGCGTGCAGGAGGCAGCCGATCAGTGATTCTCATCATGATGTTTCCATTTCTCTCTCCCTCTCTAAAAAAAATCAATAAAACTATAAAACAAACAGACAGACAAACAAAAAACAAAAGGATCCCTGTCAACTAATGAACGGGTCACAGACATACTAGTATTTCTGGTGACAATGGAAGGAAGCCAGGGTGGGTTAAGGAGGAATAAAGGGCGAATCCTCACACATTCTCCTGGTGGGTGAGACACTGATCCAGAATAAAAAAGCGAGTAGTGAGCCCGTCTCCACTCACTCGCCGTTGTTGGTAAGGGACGATCAGATACCTTAAGGAGCTTTAGAGGGGATCCCGGTACAACACACCACAGCCCCAGACCCACTCGGCACGGCCCCGCCCACCGAGGGCCTTCCACTCTGCGCAGGCGTGCTACCACCCGCAGCGGGCGAAACCACCCCCCGCAGCCTGGCCCCCGGACTCCTGTCCACCCACCACTACCCCCGGCTGTCGACGATGGTCTCGCCCCGGGTCAAACCACTCCTCCGGTTCCGGGTGGGGGGGCGCCGGGGCCCAGGCGCAGTCACCCAGGAGCTACGCTTTCGGTGCCGGCTCCCTGTCCAAGCCCGGCGATCGCCCCAGAAACCTACCCCTGCCGGGCCCGCCCTCACCTGTCAGGCCGCAGCGGCCGCCGCCGCCTCCATCTTGAGCCTGTCTTCTCGTTTCCCCGGAGAGTCCGCCTCCGCCGCCCCGCGGGCTGTCACCATTGGCGCCGCGGCACTCGGCTCTCTATTCTGATTGGATCAGGGTCACGTCTGTCAAGGCCGGACCGGCGGAATGTGGATCGGGTTCCGGATCAGGAGGGGCCCCCTGGAAACGTCAGGGTCCGGGGCAAATTCGCAAGGCCTGAGCTGCGCAGGCGCGATCAGGAGGAAACCGGGGAGCCCTGGGCTTTAACTCCCAATGTGCCAAGGCAGAATGAAGAGGGCCCAGGGTTTGGTCACTTGGAGGTGACTTTTAACGTTCCCTAAATTTTTCGGTGCCATTTTTGCTCCAGTCACCTGGAACCCTAAGCAGCCGCCAGTTGGGATTTTCCTGGGCCTCAGTTTTACCGTCTTTGAAATGGGTGGGCAACACACCGAATATCTGTGACCTTTTCCGATTCTGAGAGGAGAGGCCTTTGAGAAGAACCGTTCTCTAGTGTTGTCGGGCTGGGGGGCTGGCCCCAGGAGGAGCAGCCTGCTGTCTGACCAGCTTCCGTTAGGAATGGAGTTGATAAGGGTTTTGAAAGCCTGGTCCTAGTTGGCCAGGTGAAGAGGGGGCGGGGGGGGGGCGAGTGTGGGCATGGAATGGGGCACAAGCGCAGCGAAATGAGTGGAGGAATTGACGGGTAAATACAGTTTTTTTTAAATGACTTTTACCTGGTGTCAAAAGTGAAAGAGACTTTCCACCCTCCCTTTTCTTAGAGCACTTCCTTAAAACGCGCGCGCGCACACAGACACACACACACACAGACACACACACACACACACACACACACACATACATACACACACACACACAGCTGAAATTTGTAAAATTTGTTCTGTCCCTTTGCGATGTATGTAAATCTCTTTCAAAGCTAACTAGGCCCCCTGACAGCTTTATGACCCAAGAATGTTGTTCTTACTGGTAAGGGCCTTGGAGTCATCTCTTTGAAATGTAAACTTCAGGGAAGATAGCGTCCCTATCTGAGTCTCAGCAGGAATCAGATCTAGGCGGCCGGCTCCAGATAGCGGCTTGTCAAAGATTGGGGTTTTATTTTTCCTTTGGAGAAGGGCAGATGGCTACCCCCATTGCCCCGGGGAATTTGAGGCGAACTATGTGTAGCAAATGGTGCTGTAAAATTCTCTTACTTGAGGACAAGTTACTGTCTTTCTTTTTTTTTAATTTTTAAATATATTTTATTGATTATTTTTTTACAGAGAGGAAGGGAAAGGGATAGAGAGTTAGAAACATCGAGGAGAGAGAAACATCAATCAGCAGCCTCCTGCACACCCCCTACTGGGCATGTGCCCGCAACCAAGGTACATGCCCTTGACCGGAATCGAACCTGGGACCCTTCAGTCCGCAGGCCATTGCTCTATCCACTGAGCCAAGCCCGTTAGAGCATTTCTTGACAACATACATGTAATGGGTTGTATCTCCCTGGCTGTATAAAAGGTGAGGGTTTTTTGTTTGTTTGTTTTTTGTCTTCTGCAAACTCTTTAGCAAATTGCTTGTGATGTGCATCTCAGTCTGGTTTAACGTTTTCAATAATAAAACTATGTCATTCCTTTCTACCTCAGTGGAGAGGATTCCCCGGGTCGGCACAAGATTTTAATTCTTTCCCCAACAGCATGAACAGCCTTTTGTATGTGAAGTGACTGGTCTCATGTTTTTTTGTTTGTTTGTTTGTTTGTTTTAATATATTTTATTGATTGTTTACAGAGAGGAAGAGAGAGGGATAGAGAGTTAGAAACATCGATGAGAGAGAAACATCGATCAGCTGCCTCTTGCACACCCCCTACTGGGGATGTGCCCGCAACCAAGGTACATGCCCTTAACTGGAATCGAACCTGGGACCTTTATGGAGTCCGCAGGCCGACGCTCTATCCACTGAGCCAAACCGGTTTCGGCTAGTCTCATGTTTGGAGCCACAGCATCCCTCTTGGAAGTGGGAAGGATCAGAGAAAAGTTACTAGCTGAGGGGGACTCAACATGCTTCAACTTGTATTTGTCAAGTGCTTTCTCTACCTGTCAGGAGGGAAAGACAGAAGTTCTGCTTACTGCGCTGTCCTACAACCTCCATTTCCCATGGCCCCGTGTCTATTCTATCTGCACCACTCAATGGCTAAAATTAAAGAGACTGACAATAAATAGCACACAATGATGAGAATGCGAAGCAACTGGACCTTACATGGATTGCTACTGTGGGGTAGAATGGTACAACCATGGGATCATGGGATACTACTGTTAACCTAAAATGAAAAGGTCAAAATGAGAGGCAACAAGCATTTTTTGAGATCCAAAGAATAGCTATTTAGAAAGTAGTGATTCAAGCAGAAACTCAAATAATATTCAGATTAGGAAATAAGGCAAGGGGTATTTATGAGAAAGGGAAGAGGGGCAATTACCTCCACAGAAAGAAGGCATTTTTATAAGTGCAAATATTCTGACAGTGTGATGCTAATTCTAAAGAATGTTTTAAAAATATATATAAGGTAATATATTGACATAAGAGTAGGGAAGGATTTCTTTATTATTATTTTTTAATCCTCACCACCCAACTGAGGTACGTGCCCTTGACCAGAATCAAACCCGGGACCCTTCGGACCACAGCCAATGCTCTATCCACCAAGCCAAACCAGCTAGGGCTAAAGAATGTTTTGAATTGTCAGTCCATTCGTCTTAATATCTGCTTTCTTGTTATCTTTGCAAACAGTTGTTTGAGAGACTAATGCTGCTTTAGGTCTAGTCCGAAGGTTATTTTGCCCAGTTCACACATTCCAAAGGTTTGAGGAATAAGACATGGAGGGCAGTTCCTCCGGGATGGCAGCTCTGACTCCTTTTTAAAGTGGCTCCATTCATATTATGTTTTACGCTACGGAGCAACAAAAGGGAACAAACTGCTTCATGGGCCTATGAATCTTACAGGCAAAAGGTGGAGTGAAAGGAGCCAGGCACCAAAGAGAAATACTGTATTATTCCATTTGTATGAAATTCCAAACCAGGCAAAACTAATCTATAGCGAAGGAAAGCACACTGATTGTCTTGTGGGAGAATGACGGAGGAGGGCATGAAGGAACTTTCGGAGGTGATTGGACAGTTCAAAATTCATCAAACTCTATAGTGAAAATGGGCACATTTTACTGAATGTAAAATATACCTTATGTTAAAAGTGCATGGCAAAAAAAAATGGTTTTAAACACAATTCTAAATATGTAGACTTCTTACAAATTATTGATTAGAGAAATGTTTTTGAAAAATTCTCTTTTCTGAAATTGACTCCCTGGACACCACCCTATCTCCCAGTGCAGGAGCCATACCACCACATTGGGTCAGGAACAACTCCAGTGGGAGCTCAGTGAGGGGCTCCAAAATGCTCGCCAAAAGGAAGAAGAATTTTGGGGCCAGTGCAGTGCATTTTATTTTTTAATATATTTTTACTAGAGGCCCGGTGCATGAAATTCATGCATGGTGGGTCCCCTCAGCCCGGCCTGCACCCTCTCCAATCCGGGACATCCCTCTCACAATCCGGGACCACTGGCATCTAACCGCTCACCTGCCTGCCTGCCTGATCACCCCTAACCACTCTGCCTGCCTGCCTGATTGCACCTAACTGCTCTCCCCTGCTGGCCTCATCACCCCTAACTGCCTCTGCCTCAGCCCTCATCACTGTGGCTTTGTCCAGAAGACGTCTGGTCTAATTAGCATATTACCCTTTTATTAGTATAGATTGATTACAGAGAGGAAGGGAGAGGGAGAGAGAGAGAATCCTTGATCCGCTGCCTCCTGCACTTTCCACACTGGGGATCAAGCCCACAACCTGGGCATGTGCCCTGACTAGGAATTGAACCATGACCTCCTGGTTCATGGGTCAATGCTCAAACACTGAGCCACACCAGCTGGGCAGTATTATTTATTTTTAAAACTTTAATTTCTAGACAGTGTTTGAAGACAGATTTCTGGCTCTGTTGCACGTTTAGAGAGGAGGGATGGAGAGTGAAGGGGGTCAGGGATCACTCAAGGGCAATGCTTTCTTTCTCAAGGACTCATGCCAAATCCATCCCAACTGGCACTTCAGCTAGGTACCTCTTCACAGGTACTTGACAAGTCGTGAAGGTCTTAAATTAATTTGCCTTTTCATTATCATTGTCATCGCATTAAAACCATCAGGTGCACCGTGTATTAAAACAAAAATTAAAACCTGGACTAGCAGATTATGGTTTCCTGACATTCACCTAGAAAATATCCATCGGGAAATTTTAAAGATTTAAATGCTTGTTGGCTTTTATTATTGTTAATTTTAAACTCTTAGAAACATGTCTGGAAAACATACAAAATCTGAAGTGTTCACTGACTGTGGTTGTAATCCTACCCATTTCACAGCTGAGCAAATTGAGGTTCAGGCTGCCCCAACCGGAGGGACAGAGGAGAGAGAGCTCCAGCACTTCAAGCTTGAAAATAGGTATTCAAACAGCCCTGGTTGGTTTGCACAGTGAATAGAGCGTCTTCCTGCGGACTGAAGGGTCCTGGGTTCGATTCTGATCAAAGGCACATGCCTGGGTTGCGGGCTCGGTCCCCAATAGGGGGTGTGCAAAGGCAGCCAATTCGTGATTCTCTCTCATCATTGATGTTTCTCTCTTCTCTCTCTCTCTCCCTTCCTCTCTGAAATCAATAAAAATGTATTTTTTTAAAAAAAGGTGTTTGTACAGGTTGCAGGCCAGGGGCACCTCTTTAAGGAATCTTGGATCCACCCAGCAGTCCTGCGTGCCTTGATAATAGGTATTCATTCCTACGAATGCCACCTCTGGGAACCCATCGCGCAGCCTTTCTCTCAGCTACCCATTTTGGGAGACATGACCGTGCACACCCCCAGATACAGCTGCGGTCCCCACTGGCCTGACTCACCGGTCTCAACTACTGGCTTCGCTGGGCTGCAGTCTGCAGGGAGCCATTCTGCGCTCCAGGCCCCGGCTTGGGGATGCCAGGGGCATTGATAGGTTCTACTTCACCCCATGAAGTGTGAGAACGGACTTCAAATTCAGAGGAGCCACTGGCAGACCAATAGCTACGCGTGGGAGGTGGGCTTTGGGCCGCCCCAGCCAATGGGAGGCGGTGCAGGTCTGAGACTTGCTACAAACCAGCAGCTTAAAGTCAACAAAATAACAATGAAAATAAACTGTAATTGAAAAAAAAATAAAGGTACTTTTAAATGAGTGGACATGCAACTATAAGTTTTCCATTTAGAGCAGAGTATGGAAGTTTCAACTTCTGAATATTTCTTTTTATTTTAAATATATTTTATTGATTTTTTTACAGAGAGGAAGGGAGAGGGAGAGAGAGGTAGACACATCGATGAGAGAGAAACATCAATCAGCTGCCTCCTGCACACCTCCTACTGGGGATGTGCCCGCAACTAAGGTACATGCCCTTGACTGGAATTGAACCTGGGACCTCTCAGTCCGCAGGCCGACGCTCTATCCACTGAGCCAAACCGATCAGGGCCTGAATATTTCTTGAAGACATTTTTTAATATACAGCCCTGCGGTCAGAGTGGGGGAAATTTACAAGTAAACCTAAACATTATTTTAGGAAAACTCCTGCGCACTCTTCCTCCGGGGAGTACACCCCGCCTCTCCCTTCCCCCTCTTCTTCCTCCATAGGTATGCATCTCTGAAACTCTAAGTGACCCCCTGAGACTTGCACCCAGGGGAGCAATGGGGAATAGCAGCTGTCAGGGCCTAACCCCCTGCACCTGTCTCCAAGGCTCCTTTCTCTGACTTTGCAGTGAGCGGACAGCTGCCCCGCCTGGGCTCACTTTCCTATGACATTTCTGGAGATCCAAAGCAGCCTTCCTAGTCTCTCCCCAGTTGCTTCTATTGTCCTGAGCCCGCCCTTGCTTCACTGTCCCCAGCGTTAATAACACACTCTCAAAGTAAAAAGTCTTTCCTAACAAAATGTATTGAACATAATTTGAATTTGTTATCCCTGTAATCCAAATTGGTGAAAAACACACCATTAAACCAACAGATAAGGTTCTTTTTTTTCCAGTTAACTTTTTAAAAGTTCATTATATGCTACATATAGTATTTCCATGTTTTTTGTGAAATTAAGCAAGTGTGCAGGCTTGTACATTTTCAATTTTCAAGCCCAATGATCAGAATAATAGAAAAACTAATTCTCAGTTATTTCTCAATAAAGCTGGGGACAATTTTATAGATTATACTAGGGGCCCAGTGCATGAATTCGTGCATCTTGAAAGGAACTGTGGGCCTCGAGGCTGCAGTTAGCACAGGGGCAGGTCTTGGCCCATCCTCCCTGCCCCCACTTAGGGCCCCCCCACCCCCGCTACGGCCCCCGGTCCCCTGTCTGCAGGCAGCCCTGCACCAGCTGCTGCTGCTCCCAAGCACTGATGGCGCAGGTCCTGCTCGCACCCACTGAGGGAATGGAGCAATTGGGGCCGGCGCCAGCAGTGGGTGCGAGAGGCAGCTGCTGCCCCAATCGCCCCTCAGGAGCAGGGGGAGGTGGAGAAGCCCTCGGGGGCAGTTGGGGCTGGCAGCCGCCGCTCACACCCACTGATGGCACCTGGGTGCCGGCAGTGGGTGCAAGTGCCGGGTGGGACCATGGCACGCAGGAGCAAAGAATGTTCAGTAACCACCAGAAGTTCATCCCAATGACAGCGATCGGCACCCTGCCTTGGTCTGGTGCCCCCACTCACCTGCTCCACCATCCCTCCACAGCTGACATCCACCATGTTCCATGCTCTCCTGCCTGCTGCTGACGCTTGCCATGTTCCACACGTGCCCCCTGGCGGTCAGCACACTTCACAGCAACCGGTTGTTCGGTTGTTCCGTTGTTCCGCCATTCTGTCTATTTGCATATTAGGGTTTTATATACATAGATACATAAATATACATAAAATTTCCAGTCTAAATAGCATTCTATCTCATGGAAACCCTTTTCTAAAACGGAAGGGAAAAGAGATGTCTTATAGCATTAACCTAGAGTGAGGTGTCTAAAATTGGGATCAATCCACGTAGAGGCTGACATAGTTGAGGTTAGAGCAAGAGAAGAGAATCAGACCTCCCTTCTTCCTTCCTTGGTCCCAAGGATGAGGAGGTCAAACTTGCCAGGGACAGCATTGGGTTTTCAACATAAGAATTTGGGGTCAATGAAAACATTCAGTCTATACCAGTGCCTTACAATAAAATACAATTATTAAATGTGGAAAAAAATAATAGAGTTAAAAATCACCATTTTTCAACCATTCTATTTTTATTATTATTGATTTTAGAGAAAGAGAGAGAGAGACATTGATTTGTTTTTCCACTTATTTATGCATTCATTGGCTGATTCTTTTTTAAAATATGTTTTTATTGATTGCAAAGACAGGAGGGGAGAGGGAGAGGTAGAAACATCAATGATGAAGGTGAATCATTGATCAGCTGCCTCCTGCACGGCCTCTACTGGGAATGGAGCCCCCAACCCGGGCAAGTGTCCTGACAGGAATTGAACCATGACCTCCTGGTTCATGGGTCAATGCCCAGCCACTGGGCCACACCAGCCAGGCTCATTGGTTGATTCTTATATGTGCCCTGACCAGGGATCGAACCCACAGCCTTAGCATATCCAAACAATACTCGAACTCATTGAACTGTCCAGCCATGACTTTCAACCATTCTTGATTTAGGCGAGAATAATCACCTGGCACCTTAACCACGTGATCAAAGCTAATGTTGGAACAAATCTACTGTTCCAGATTAAACGTGCCTACAAATAATGTAATAATTAAATGAAATATGTGATGCCCTGGACATCGTGGCTTGCTTGGTTGGAGTGTCTCATACACCAAAAGGTTGTGAGTTGGATTCCCACTCAGGGCACATACCCAGGTTGCAGGTTCGATCCCAGATCAGGGCATGTGTGGGAGGTGGCCGATCGATATTTCTCTCTCTCTTCCTCTCTCTCTCTTCAAAAAAAATACAATGTGTGATTCTAGATTGTATCCTGAATGGGGGAAAATGCATTAAAGGGTATCATTAGGAAAACTGGCAAAATTTGAATAAAGACTATAGATTAAATATTTGTATCAATGTTAAATTTTTTAAATTTGATAACTGAATTGTGACTTTGTGAGAGATTTTCTTGTTAGTAGAAGATACACTCTAATGTAGTTAAAATACTTTTAATATATGCATTTATTCATATTATACTAACAGTAAATATAAGATTTCAAGACAAGTTATTATTACCTACAGGAATAACTACATCAGTTTTCCTTTACCCCAATCCTTCCCCCTTCTGGGGCAATGTTGTAAGAGCCAAGTGGACAGCCCTGCATGTACAGGGATTGGACTATAGGAGAGGAGTGCCAAAATTAGGATTCTGGTAGTTTATATTGGAATCAGACAGCTGCTCGCCCTCTTCCCTTCTGAGAGACAGAGAGAGAAAACCCATTGTATGTGATCCTAGTCCTGCAAAGTCCCCTGGAATGTAAATAACTGGCTCTGGGTTTCATTTCACTTTGAAACGTGAACACACACATTTGGAATGCTAAATATCTCCCTACGATCTCCTACTATCTAATCACCCTTTCAAATATCCAAATCTGTAAGAATCTCTATAGCATTTTATTTAAGCCAAACTTATAAAAATTGCCTGGAAGCAAGATGTCAAGTGCTTCAGGTAATAACAGTTTTGCAGTTTCTTTTATGCATTTGAAATTAAGAAAAGAGTGTAAGGAAGATTACATGAGGGTGGAAGAAAGCAAGGTTGGGGGATTAGATTGCAGGATAAATAACAAAATTATGTGCAGGCTCCATCCTCAGTGTAGGGCATGCAGGAGGCAGCCAATCAATGATTCTCATCATTGATGTTTCTCTCTCCCTCTCCCTTCCTCTCTGGAATCAATAAAAAATATATTTATTTTTTTAAAAAGAATCCTAGGCACTAACTTCAGAAGATACAGACTCCGACCTTCAGTAATCTCAACTCCGGGAGATTTGCTGACCTTCAACTGTAGAACCAGGATGTTGATGACCAGGATGATGCAACCAGACCATTACTTGACCACTTTCAAGATTCTTATCGGAATGGACTGTGCTGGCCTCCAGTAGAGAACTTTTAAATTTCCTCCCTTTGACCTCTTTGGTCTGCTTTCCCTCTCCCTCCTTATAAAAATCTCTGCTTGCGCCAAGATGTGGAAATGGGCTTTTTGACAAGAATCCCTTATCTTCTCAGGTGACCAGTACTTGAATAAACCTCTTTCCTCTTTCACCAGCATCTGTCTCACGAGTTTGGCTTTTGTGGTGGCAGGCAGCTGAACTTAGGTTCTGGTTACAAGGGTGCCCATCTAAGGGTGCTGAGGAACCAAATGCCCGGAGAGTAGAAGCCAGCTGCAGTAGGGGAGATGAAAAGTGTCCCTGAAGAACAGTTGGAGAACTAAAGAATGAGAGGGGGGGGGGGTTGGCCAAGTGCCAGCTGGGGTTGGGAGATAGAGGATCTACCTAGAGGGGATGAAGCTAGTAACAGTGCTAGTTTCCTGATAAGAAAGCCTTTTGTGATCTAGATTAGGCAGGCAAACATTTTTTTAGGGGGAGGGGGGAGTTCATGGTGTGAAAAGTGCCTGGCACATAAAAGGAATCTAAATATTTCTGGAATAAATGAGTAAATAATCCTTTAATTCAAAATATACTTTAATGACCTAAAGTCATCAGAAAAGGGTTGTTTTTTCTCTCTCTCTCTACTTGAAATTGAGATAAAAACAACAGCACTTCATGGTGCAGTTTTTAAATTTTTTTGGAAGAGATCCATGTCTTCCACACGAGTGGATTCTTCCACTTTTTTGCTGAAAGGATAAAAATGACCAATTAGATAAGGGCTAAATGAGTCATTTTCATGTATGTGATTTTATACTGTTCTAAAAGTTCTCTTAATAAAGATTTTAAAAAATTGATCCAAATGTTTTGAATCTTTTTGATAAGCATGTATTTCCTCCCCATCTCTTGCCTTTTCATTCTTTTATGTTTTCTTTTTTTGAAAATGGAATATTCAAGAAATAAAAAAGGAATATTCGAAACAAAAGGACTGCCCTAGTTGGAAGATCTGAGAAATAAAAGAATGTAGCAAAATCAGCCATAATCTCTTCAGTAATAGCCATTGTCTATTATTGTGATGTATTTCTTTTCAATGATGTATTTTCCTGAGCATTTATGTTATATGTTGCTATATCTTTCAAATACATTTTTAAATGAGACTAGGAACCGTAGGGAGATAAAAGCTGCAATATGAAATACTTGCATGGTAATTACATAATGGGGATATTTTTCCAAGATGCTATTTATTCTTAGAAACCATTTATTCTGCCTCCTTGATTAGAAGGGAGTGCAGACGCCATCTGTTAGTTGAACAGCTGTAACTGGAACCTGATAGCCCGGTGGGTGGAGTGTGGGAGGTTAGGAGCCCTAGTTCCTGATTTCCTAACTCTTGTCTGCATTATCTTCTGTGTATGCATGATTGTGGCTCAGAACACAGCGCCCTCTGCTGGGCTATGTACAAAATTCCACCCAGGGAATTTTCTGGAAAGGAACAAGCCAAGGAGAATGTAGGGGGGACTAAGAACCAAAGAAAACAAGTATTCATTTTATATATAATTTGGAAACTGCTTGGAAGACACAATATATTCTTTGAGAGAGAGAGAGAGAGAGAGAGAGATTTGTGACCAAACCTGAAACCTGGGTATGTGCCCTGACTGGGAATCGAATCTGCTACCTTTTGGTGTAAGAAGGTCACTCCAACCTTTGCAGCCACACCAGCCAGGGAGGAATATACAGTATTTAGATCATGAAATTAGAAAGCTCATTTTTCTTCTCCCCTTATTTAGCAACACCTGAGATATATTGATGTGTTAAGCTTAATTTTTAGTTAGTTACTAATACGATGCAGTTTTATCAACTCTCTGGGAAGCAAAACTATTTATTTTCAATATCCATAACTTTATTGTCTTTAGAATCTTAATTACTGTTGTGGATGAAAAGGGGCCACATACAAAACCTGACAAACTCAGGGGAGGCCTGGGTGGTGGCTTTGCAAACTCAGAGAACTAAAGTAACCACAAAGGATGGTATTAGCTTTAAAAACTTTTAACTAAAAACAGTTTAAGGCAGGTGGTCATGTCCTAGGCTAGAATCTTTCCTGACAAAAGTCTATCTTTACTTTAACTGAGCCTGTCTATTGTCATTTGCATCTAGGACAGTAGTCGGCAAACTCATTAGTCAACAGAGCCAAATATCAACAGTACAACGATTGAAATTTCTTTTGAGAGCCAAAATTTTTAAACTTAAACTATATAGGTAGGTACATTGTTATTAACTTAATTAGGGTACTCCTAAGCTGGCCTTTGCTAAAAACTCAAGGGGCCAAAGAGCCGCATGTGGCTCGCGAGCCGCAGTTTGCCCACCACTGATCTAGGATAACATACTTTTGGAATGCCAGGATAACTCTCCTTTATCCAGACCCCACAGGGCACAACCAGTACACCAGGGCACAGACCATAAATCTTCTCATCGTTATCGTATCATGTTAATTTTTGACTGTTAACTATCCTGTACCCAGCTACGTAAAAGATTTATGTGTCTATTATTTTACTTTTTATCCAATCCCAGAGGTCCCCCCAGCTTTGCTTTCTCCCGCCTCCCTAATCTATCACCAATGGATTTCAAGGGCACATGCCTGGTGTTGCCGGCTCCATCCCCAATAGGGGGTGCGCAGGAGGCAGCCGATCATGGATTCTCATCATTGATGTTTCTCTCTCTCCCTCCCTGAAATAAATAAAAATATATTTTAAAATAATTCAAAAAAAAATGAAGTCAGGTGCAAAACTGCCATTCTCTGGAGCATTATCTCAATTTGTTGAGATTTTGCTTCCCTGCAATTGTTGACAGTTTGGCTCAAATAAACTCACAAAAATTCTCTATAGGTTTGAATGTTTCTTATGTTGATACTATTATTTTAAAAATATATTAAACTTCATATCCACCTGGGGGTAGTGTTTAAAATATGTTCTGTGACTCAGTGGGATTTTTTTCAGCATCATTTATCTCCAGCCATACATTGGAGCAGTGACAAAAAAACACACTAGATTAGGTACTTTTAAAACCCTTTGATAAGAATCTCTAGGCATTATTAAATGTTGGTGTAGGCTTACTCTCTCTCCTTCCAGTTAAGCTATATTAATAAAAAAGAAGAATACAATATATTTACATACAATGAAATACTTATATATACATTAAAATGAAGGCATTAACCTGGGAAAATGCTATTATTTTATTGCCAAGTGAATACAAATAAGTTGCAGAGCAATAAGCATTCACTGATCCCATTTTTGTTTAAAAAATATGTTGCTATAAGAATAGCAAAATGGTCAGGAGCACAACAAACAATTATATTTTAGTAGGCTTAATTTATCAATTTTTTTTCTCTTTAATGACATCTGATTTGTCAGTTATAAAAATATTCACCCTTGTTTTAATTTAATACTTCCAAGGTGTTGTTTTTGTTTTGTTTTTTTACATTTAAAACTTCTATCCAGATAGAATTTCTTTTGCTCTAAGGGGTAAGTTTTTTGTCCCCCAAATAACTAACTACTAGATGCCCTTGTAACATTTGAAAATTATGTGGATTTTTCAGGAAAATGGCATATAAGGAAACTGTTGAAAACTTTTAATGGAAGAAAAATTTTAGAACCCTTTAAATATCTGCAGTTTTATAAGTAGTGAGATTTAGAGGAAGAAAATGCTATAGAAAAGGCAATTAAACTAATCACTACCCAAAATACAATGTCAGGACATTACTGGAATAGGGAAAAGCCACTGTACCTGGAAGTTCTGATACATGCTACTTTGGCACAAATGTCTCCAACTTGGTAAGACAGTAAAGGGCTTTCATTGCCCGGTGTCATATATATATATATAGCTAGTGATCGACCGTATGTCTGTCTGTCTGTCCAACCGACAGACCAGCCGTTATATATGATGCGCACTAGCAATTTAAAAATAAACGTTGGGCCGAAACCGGTTTGGCTCAGTGGATAGAGCGTCGGCCTGCGGACTCAAGGGTCCCAGGTTCAATTCCGGTCAAGGGCATGTACCTTGGTTGGGGGGAACATCCCCAGTAGGGAGTGTGCAAGAGGCAGCTGATGGATGTTTCTCTCTCATCGATGTTTCTAACTCTCTATCCCTCTCTCTTCCTCTCTGTAAAAAATCAATAAAATATATTTTTAAAAATAATAAAAAATAAAAATAAACGTTGACTGGCACATGTGTGATACATATAAAGCTCTCACTGGTGCCAATCGCACGTGTGTATTTCGATCTGTCATTGTTGATCATGAATTTGGTTGACACTTCTATTATAGAGAAAGGGCAAATAGTGATATTAAAATATTTCTTCTAATTAATTTCCTTCAATGTGTACAAATCCATGCACCAGGCCACTAGTAAGTTTACAAGAGATGAGTATTCAAAATAATTAATAGTACATGTAAAATTTGCTCTCTGGTTTTGAGCCAACAGAATGTGAAGCAGCTAACTGAATATGTGTTTCCTTTACACATTTGTTGGGTGAAAATGTTGGGGAAAAAAATATTACTAGACATACATCACTCACAAAAATAAACTCAAAATGGGTTAAAGACTTAATTTTTAAGGCCTGAAACTGTAAAACTTCTAGAAGAAGACAGGGGGAAAGCTTCTTAACACTGATCTTGTCAATGATGTCCAAGGTATTACACTAAAAGCACAAGCAACAAGGGCAAAAATAAATAATTGGGACTACATCAAATAGAAAAGCTTCTGCACAGCAAAAGAAACCATCAACCAAATGAAAAGGTAACCTATGAAATTAGAGAAAATACTTGCAAATCACCTATCTGTAAGAGGTTAATATGCAAAACAATAAAGAACTCATACAACTCAATAGCAAATAAAACAAACAATCTGACTTTAAAATGGGCAGATGAATAAATAGTGTTCCAAAGAAGACATACAAATGGCCAGCAGGTATATGAAAAGGTGCCTTAACATCATTAATCATGAAAATGCAAACCAAAATCACAATGAGATATGACCTCACACCAGTTAGTATGGCTATCATCAAAAAGACAAGAGATAAGTATTGACAAGGGTGTGGAGAAAAGGGAACCCCTAGTGTGCTGTTGATGGGAATGCAAAATGGAGGTTCTTCAAAAAATTAAAAATAGAGCTACCACATGATCCAGCAATTCCACTTCTGGATATTTATCCAAAGAAATTGAAATCAGGATCTTGTAGAGACATTTGCACTCCCATGTTCATTCACAACAGCCTAGATAAGGAAACAATGTAAGTGTCCCTCGATGGATGAATGGATAATGAAGATGTGATAGCCCTGGCTGGGTGCCTCAGATAGTTGGAGCATCATCCTGTACACCAAAATGTTGTGGGTTCGATTCCTGGTCAGGGCACATGCCTGAGTTTTGGGTTCGAACACCAGTAGGGGTGTGTATGGGAGGCAGCTGATGGATGTTTCTCTCTCACATCAATGTCTCTTTCTCTCTCTCTTTCTCTCTCCCCCTTCCTTTCTCTCTCAATTCAATAAACATATCCTCGAGTACAGATTTTAAAAAAGAAGGTGTATATTATTCAGCCACGAGAAAGAAGGAAACCCTGCTATTTGCAAAAACATGGATGGACCCTGAGGACATTATGCTGAGTGAAATAAGTCAGACAGAAAAGGACAAATACTGTATGATCTCACTTATATGTGGAATCTTTAAAAAAAAGCCTCAGAGAAACAGAAAGTATGTGGTGTTTACCAGGGGTTGGGAAGTAGGGGAAATGGGGAGATAAAGGGTATAAATTTCCAATTATAAGATTAACAAATTTAAGGATCTAATGTACAGCATGGTGAATATAGCTAATCATACTGTAGCATATACTTAAATGTCTAGACTCTAGAGAGTAGATCTTAAATGTTCTCACCACAAAAAAACAATGGCAACTATGTGATGAGATGGGAAGTGGTAGTTAATGCTATGGTGGTAAGAATTTTGCTGTCTCTATATAAAAAGGCCTAAGCAACCATCCAACGGTTCGATTGTTCAACTGGTAACTGTGATGCACAATGACCACCAGGGGGCAGACGCTCAACGCACAGGCATGGAAACCTGGAACAGACTGATGAATCTCAGAGGGAAGAGGGCAGGGAGGAGGGCAGGAAGAGATTAACCAAAGATCTTATATGCATACTAGAGGCCCGGTGCAGTGGGGTCCCTCGGCCTGGTCTGTGGGGATCGGGCCAAAACCAGCAGTCTGAACATCCCCTGAGGGGTCCCAGATTGTGAGAGGGTGCAGGCCAGGCCGAGAGACCCCACCGGTGCATGAATTCATGCACCAGGCCTCTAGTATATAAATGTATCAAATCAACACACACACCTGACTATTATATAAATGGAATCATACAGTATATGACTTTTGGGTTTGGCTTTTTTCTTTGTTTGTTTGTTTTTTTTTTTGTTTGTTTTTTTTTTACTGAGCACAATTCCCTGGAGATTCATTCAAGTTGTGTGTAGCAACATTTTGTTCCTTTTCATTACTGAGTAGTATTCCATGGTATGGATGTAACACAATTTGTTTACCCACTCACCTGTTGAAGGGCATCTGGGTTGTTTTCAGTTTTTCACTATTACTACTAAAGCTGCTATGAACATTCATGTCCAGGTTTTTGTGTGAACATGTTCCCATTTGTCTGGGATGAATACCCAAGAGTACAGTTGTTGGGTCATACGGTTATTCTATGCTTAGTTTATAAGAAACTGCCAAACTGTGTTTGCAGAGTGCTTGTACCATTTTACATTCCCACCTGCAATGTGTGAGTGAGCCAGTTTCTCAGCATACTCGCTAGCATTGGAATGACTATTTTTAATTTTAGCCTATCTGATAGGTGTGTGGTGATAGCTCATTGTGGTTTCAATTTCTATTTTCCTAATGGTTAATGATGGTGAGCCTCTCATATCCTTATCTGCCATTGTATAGACTGTTCTGTGAAATGTCGCTGCTTTAAAATTCTTGAAAGAAAATTCCAACAAATTCCATATGTTTTATCTCCGTTCTGATTGTTTTTTCTCATTAAAGTTGTGGATTTTCCCAGTTCTTGGTACGACAAGTAAATTTTTTAATTGTATCCAGAGCATTTTGGATATTATATTATACTGTTCAAACTTCTTTGGGGGGAGATATTACAGTGTGCGATTTAACCTTCTTTTTCTTTTTATAGCCTGTAGTCTCCATGTTGAGGTGTGGCATGAGGAGGGTGGGATGGGTGTGTATATTCAACTTTTGCTTGGGCCCTTCCCTTGTCTGCCCAGCAAAAGTGGAACATTATCCCATATTTGATGTAGGTGGGTGGGGTGGAAACTCATCTTCCCCCTTGGTCTGCTCCCACCTTCCCAGACTGGCACCCTCTACTAGTATTTACCTGTGTGTGTGTGTGGGGGGGGGGGGAGGCGGGGTTAGCCCACCCGCCTGCTGGGACCTACTGGCACCAGAGGTGAGGGGAATGTGGAATTCTGATTAGACCCAAAGGCACTGCCTTGTTTAGTCTGTGATGCCAGGGAGGGTGGAGGCTCAGGTCCCTTCCTTCTGAGGGTTGGGGTGGAATATCAGCTCCCAGTGCCTCTGCTGAACTGTGGGATTGGGAGGGGGGTTCATTGATGTCTTGCTGGTATTAGCTAAAAGGTTTTCTGTTCGTAGGCCAACCTTTGCCCAGACCTTTAGCAAAGGGGAACAGGTTTTCCTCCTAGCTCTTTTTAAAAAGTTCTTTCTTCTCTATTTACTCACCTCCTCACCCCGTCTCTTCCCCTCCCCTCCCCTTCCCTCTCCTCTCCTCTTTCTCCTCTTCTTCTCTCCTCTCCTCCCCTCCCCTCTCCTCTCCTCTCCTCTCCTCTCCTCTCCTCTCCTCTCCTCTCCTCTCCTCTCCTCTCCTCTCTCTCTCTCTCTCTCTCTCTCTCTCTCTCTCTCTCTCTCTCTCTCTCTCTCTCCTCTCCTCTCTTCTCCTCTGTGCTTATTAGAAGTTCTGGATTGGAGGCTCTGGAGCCCCTTGTGCTTATTAGAAGTTCTGGATTGGAGGCTCTGGAGCCCCTTGTCCAAGCTTTATGGGCCGCCATAAGGAAGCTGAGGAAATTCACTGCTGTGTTGTTCCTCGAGTCCTGAGGTTCCTAGGCCATTGGTCTTCTTCCTGCTGCTCAGTGTCTTCCTACACCTGTTTGATGTGTTAGGTACAGGGGTTGTTGATTGTAAGAGGGAGGGCTTGGGAGGAATGGGGGGGGGGGACTCCGTCTCCTCTGGAATTGGGAGTCCTGTTGCCATTTATTTTGGTGCTCAAATTATCCCGATTTGGCACAGTGAGAGCCCCTTCAATCTTCCTGCTGTATGGGTAAGTCCTCACATGTTCTGAACTCTCCCTTGTTTTCTGTCACAAGATGTTCCAATAAGCCATTTCCCCAAAGAGCCCTGTATCCTGTAGATGAGAGTGATATTTCGAAAACATGACTTGGGGGGTGGGGGCTAGAAGATGCCTTCCTCCTCTGTCAGGGGCTCTAACTAACCCTCAGCTTTCCCAGATTGAAGCTGTGTGAAGGACAAGGTTAGCTGTGCCTCTGATCAGGGTGAAAACACCTGAGGTCCTCCCACCGGGCTCTCTAATAACCCTGACATTGGTTGCTAGGAGGGTTGGGCTTGGCTTCGGAGGTGAGTTTGCACTTTGACAAACGCAGTCTTAGCTGGAGGGTTTGAGGAAGCTCTAAGAGCTGAACCAATGAATGCCTTCGCTTACTCGGGGGCGGGGATAAGTTACTTGAGGAGCAAGGAACCTGTTCGCATGATTGGTGCCTTCCTGTTTCGTCAAGTCACTGCCAGTGTTGGGCCTGAGGGGTCTGCCTTGGAACAGCCGAGAACCTTCCCCGGAAACTGTTCCCACCGTGAGCGCCTTGTCGCCCCCTCCAGCATCTCCCCCTCTCTCCGCTCCTCTGCCACACTTCTCTCCAGCCTTTCCAATCCTCTCCAGCATCTACCCCGGCTGTTTACGTCCTACCCCACTCCCTCCTTTCCAGATCTCCCCTTATCTCCCTGACTCCCCGCCCTTTCAAGTCTGTGGGCGCCTGTCATTGGTGCCACCTGCTCTGTGGAGAAAGCCTTCGGCGCTTCAGCGTTAGCAACAAAGGCGGGGCTTGTTGGGGGGAGGTGGTGGCGGGGAGTCCGGGAGGCGGGCACTGCTGGAATAGTGAATTAGGCCTTATTCCCTGGTTTACAAACTGGAGAGTATGGAGGGCTCATAAGTGCCAGTCACCGTGTAGGCAGCATGTCCTAAGACCTCATGAGGCCTCATAAAATTATCAGGGTCTTCTTTTTTTAAGCTTTATTGAAGTATAACTGATGTAGGAAAACATGCACTTATTTCATGAATACATCTTGATGGAGTTTGGACATATACATATACCACTGTTACCATCATCACAAGCAAGATACTAAACATATCTATCACCTCTAAAATTTTTCTTCTGTTCTTGTGTGTGTGTGTGTGTGTGTGTGTGTGTGTCTGTGTGAGTGTGTGAGTGTGTGTTTTTTTTGGTGATAAGAACACTTGACATGATATCTATCTTTTTTTTTTTAAAGGATTCTCTCTCTCACCCTCTCTTGATGTTTAGAGAGAGAGGAAAGAGAAATATCTACATGAGAGCAGAACATGGATCATCTGCCTCCTGCATGCCCCCCACCTGGCCATGTGCCCTGATGGGGGAATAGAACCAGCAATCTTTTGATGTACGGGAGGATGCCTAACCACATCGGCCAAGTGTACAACAACTAATTGTTAACTACATAGGCTACATATGGTTAACTATATATCAGTTCTATGTTGTGCAGAAAATCCATAGAACTTATTCATCTTGCATAACTAAAACTTTATACCTATTGAGCAACAATTCCCCATTTCCCCCTCTCTCAGCCCCTAGCAATCACCATTCTATTCTCTGCTTCTGTGGCTATTTTAGATACCTCTTCTAAGTATAGTTATGCAGTATTTGTCCTTCTGTGACTGGCTTATTTTACCTAGCCTAATATCCTCTAGGTCTATCCATGTTGTTGAAAATGAAGGATTTCCTTTTTAACAAGTGATTAATATTCCATTTTATACATATACCACATTTTTGTTACCCATTCATCGGTCAATGGGTGTTTGGGTTGTTTCTGTATATTAGCTATTCTGAATAATTCTGCAGTGAACATGGGAGTACAGATATCTCTTCAAGATCCTGATTTCAATTATTTTGGATAAATACCCAGAAGTGGAATTGCTGGATCATATAATAGTTCTATTTCAAATTTTTTTGAGGAACCTCCATAGTGTTTTCCATAGTGGTTTCACCAATTTACATTCCCACCAACAACATATATGGGTTCTAATTTCTCCACATCCTCACTAACATTTTTTTATATATATGTAAGAGTCATTCTGACAGTTGTGAGGTTATATTTCATTATGGTTTTAATTTGTATTTCTCTGATGATTAGTGATGTTGAGCACCTTTTCATATACCTGGTGTCCATTTGTATGCCTTCTTTTTTTAAAACTAAGTTTTTTTAAAAAAATTGATTTCAGAAAGAGAGATGGAAGAGAGAAACATCAATTGGTTGCCCCTGTACCACAACCCAGGTATGTACCCTGATTGGGAATCGAACCCATGACCTTTTGGTGCATGGGAGGACACTCCAACCAACCGAGCCACACTGGACAGGGCTTAGGCAATGGTCTTAGGCAATGGTCTAAGGCAGTGGTCGGCAAACTGTGGCTTGCGAGCCACATGCGGCTCGCAAGCCGTGGTTTGCCGCTCTGTTGACTAATGAGTTTGCCGACCACTGGGGTAGGGGTTTAATCACAAGGAACACTGGGATAGGGGCTTAATCACAAGGAACAACAACAGCCTGTAATTATTGGAATTGAGAGTCTAGGTCAGTGGTCGGCAAACTCATTAGTCAACAGAGCAGCAAACCACGACTCGTGAGCCGCATGTGGCTCACGAGCCACAGTTTGCCGACCACTGGTCTAAGGCGACCATCAGGTTGAGAACCGCTGCTGTAGAGCCTAAGACCATCGAAAAACACAGATATTTACATTACGATTCATAACAGTAGCAAAATTACAGTTATGAAGTAGCAACGAAAATAATTTTATGGTTGGGGTCACCACAACATGAGGAACTGTATTAAAGGGTCGCGGCATTAAAAAGGTTGAGAACCACTGCTCTAATCCATGTTGAGTTGGTTTTTGTGTACGGTATAAGATAGGACTCCAATTTTATTCATTTGCTTGTGGCAATTATTTAAAAACTAGAGGCCCAGTGCATGAAAATTCGTGCACTTGGGGGAGGCGTCCCAGCCTGCACCCTCTCACAGTCCGGGACCCCTCGGGGGATGTCCACCTGCCGTCTTAAGCCCCCTCCCTGGGGGATTGGGCCTAAGCTGGCAGTCAGACATCCCTCTGGCAACCCAGTAGCCTTCGGGGGATGTCCACAGTCGGACATCCTTAGTACTGCTGAGGAGGCAGGAGAGGCTCCCATCACTGCCTCTTGGCTCAGCCATCAGCCTAGCTTGTGGCTGAGCAGAGCTCCCTGTGGGAGCACACTGACCACCAGGGGGCAGCTCCTGCGTTGAGTGTTTGCCCCCTGGTGGTCAGTGCACGTCATAGTGACCATTAGGGTCAATTTGTATATCACCCTTTTTATTATATAGGATGAGGAGACCAGCTCAAGGATTTGGATAATTGCTGCTTTTCCGCGTTGTTTTTTTATATACTTTAACTAAATATGTATGAATCCCTAAAGTTCAAGTATTTTTGCAAGTATTTAAAGTTTACGTAAATGATATCAATGTATGTGTTCTTATGTATTGTGCCTTATTCCTCAACAAGGAGGTCATGGTTCAATTCCTGGTCAAGGCACATGCCCAGGTTGCTGTCTTCATCCCCAGTGGGGGGCGTGCAGCAGGCAGCCCATCGATGATTCTCTCTCATCATAGATGTTTCTATCTCTCTCTCCCTCTCCTTTCCTTTCTGAAATCAATAAAAATGTATTTTTAAAAATATGTTTTTATTGATTTTAGAGATAGGAAGGAGAGGGAGAAACACTGATGAGAGAGAAACATCAATGTTATTTTGCAAATACTTTATCCCAGTTTGTGGCTTGTCTTCTCATTCTCTTGAGATGCTATTTTTTTAAATATATATTTGAAGGGTGTTTTTTTTTATGTACAAAGAGATAGCATTCTGTCATAAGGTGCATGTCTTGAACGACCCATTCATGGAAGTTCACTTAATGAAGCCTGTGTCCTTTGCATACTGACGGAAAAATTGGCGGCACATGTGGAGGCTGTACTTCTGCATCAGGCCATGGAGGTTTGAGCAGACATGGCAAGAACGAGAACCCTGGCCGAATTTCCTCGGATGGCTCCAGTACAGTTGCTGGTGACCCATCTTGCTCTCTGTAGCAGTGAGGCAAAAGGAAAGCTTGAGATACTATTTTTAAATTATGTTGTCTAAATGTTTATTGCTAGTGTATAGAAATGCAATGGATTTGGGTGTATCTAGCCTATGTTACAGCAACTTCGATGAAATCTCTTATTATTTCTAATTCTTTCTTTGCAGAATCTTGGGTTTTCTGTATAGACAATTATATGTTCTTATATACAACAGTAATTTTTCTATCCTTTTCTATCCAGAGTAGGTGGTTGGTTGGCTGACTTCAAGATGGACAAGTGGTTGGGAAGTGGCCAAGATAGGGCAAGGGGCCATGGGCACAAGATGGTGGGAGTCGAAAAAGCTCTTAAAGAGCAGGCAGAGCTCCCATAGCAACCCCCACCCTCGGAAGAAGCTTTTGTTTTTGTTTTTGTTTTATATTTTATTGATTTTTTACAGAGAGGAAGAGAGAGGGATAGAGTTAGAAACATCGATGAGAGAGAAACATTGATCAGCTGCCTCCTGCAGACCCCCTACTGGGGATGTGCCCGCAACCAAGGTACATGCCCTTGACCGGAATCGAACCTGGGACCCTTCAGTCCGCAGGCCGACGCTCTATCCACTGAGCCAAACCGGTTTCGGCCGGAAGAAGCTTTTGAATTGCAGAAGGCAAATGATATGACTAAGTTGAAAGGAAGGCTGCTTGGGAAGGGTGTGCCAGCCTGGCTAACTAGGTCACCTCCTGTTCTCCCTCTCTCCCAGAGCCCTTCCCAGAGCTGAGAAGAGCATTGCCATCTCTCTGGGACCTTGCTGAAGTATCAGGAACCAGAACAAGTCCTACCTCCTGGCCTGTACTCACAGCGCACTCACAGGCCTGCTTCCTGACAGAATTTTCCCCAGAGAGGGGAAGGGTAGCAGCCTAGCATTTATTTGACACCTATTGTATGCCAGGCGCCATGGTGGCTGTTTTCCTCTAGGCAATCTACTTTCAAGTTCACAAGAATCTTGCAAAAGGAGTATTTGTATCTGCCTTCCCCCACACGTCCTGCCTTAATTCCCGTCTTCATCCCCTCTCACCTGGATTATGATTTTCATTGCCTAAATTATTCTCTTTGCTTCCAGAATGTTCTTTCATTTTGTTTATTTGCCTTTATAGACAAAGTCAAAACACTTCCAACTTTATTCAAACCCAGCAAAGAGCATTGCCAAGTGACAGGCATGGTACCTAATGTCTGGATCAAAGGCAATGAGGGAGCTCTTGAGTGCCCGTCAGCCCTTGCCCCTTCAGTGTTACTATTCCTTCCTCCCCTACACTTTGCTGTCACCTCTGACATCAGTTAAACACATGCAGGAAAGAAAGTCACTTTCAAGGAGATTGAGCTCCACCTCATTACCAAGAAGTACCTCCAGTTCTGAGGAAAAGCAGAGATTGAGGTGCCACCCTGCTCCCTGTACTTGGCCTGCCCCATCCACAGTCCCAGTTGCCCAGGACCTGGCTGGGCCTTGGGAAAGAGAAAAAGTGAGGAAGATACTCTCCACTTGGCAGTATTTGGAAGCTGGAGAGATTGTGACTCACTGACCAGATGAGACCTCCAAACTAACAGGCAGAACTCTGAGGAGTTATCAGCCTGTTCTGGGGAAAGACTTCTTCATTTTTTATTTTTATTTATTTATTTTTAATATATTTTATTGATTTTTTACAGAGAGGAAGGGAGAGGGATAGAGAGCTAGAAACATTGATGACAGAGAAACATCGATCAGCTGCCTCCTGCACACTCCCCTACTGGGTATGTGCCCGCAGCCAAGGTATATGCCCCTGACCGGAATTGAACCTGGGACCTTTCAGTCCACAGGCCGACGCTCAATCCACTGAGCCAAACCAGTTAGGGCGGGGAAGACTTCTTTAAAGAACACCAACTTTATTCATACATGGCTTGGGTCAAATACTTGTGCAGAAATCCTAACAAATGGCTTACTCATCCTCAGATTCCAGGAGCACTGGCATATTTACAAATTGTCATTGATTATACTGAGGAGGGAAAGTTGGCGAAAGCCAGTCTTCTAAAGGCAAAAAGATCTCCTCTGTTTCTCAGGGTACTCAGTGCAGGTGCCAACAGCAGTCCTGACTCCCCGCTTCCATGTTTGCTCCCCCCAGATGCCCCTCCACACTGCCAGTGGCCAACCTGCCCAACGGGAGTCTGACAAAATTCCTCTCCTCACATTTGTCCTCCATGCTCTGGCTGCTGCCCACCTCACCCGCCTCCCCTGCTCTGGGACAGCCTTGGGCTCTGAGAGCTGGAACTTGGGGCTGGGCCACTGAGCACCTTTTTCTTTGCCAAGGGAGCCCAGACCTTCTTTGTTAACTTGGTAAATTCTTCCTCACCTCCCACAGCTTAGCTCTAAGGTAATTTCATGGGAGCAGCATTTTCTGGCCCCCTCCTGACCACTTCTTCCCAGCTTCCTCTCCACATGCTTACTGGCTCCACTTGGCCATAATGCCATCTTTCTTCCTTCATCCTTTGAGCTCCTTCTTTTTTTCTCTTTTTTTAAAATATATTTTATTGATTTTTCACAGAGAGTAAAGGAGAGGGATAGAGAGTTAGAAACATCGATGAGAGAGAAACATCGATCAGCTGCCTCCTGCACACTCCCCACTGGGGATGTGCCCACAACCAAGGTACATGCCCTTGACCGGAATCGAACCTGGGACCCTTGAGTCCGCAGGCTGACACTGAGCCAAACCGGTCAGGGCTGAGCTCCTTCTTATTCCAACTGCCTGAGAGCTCGACACATACTTGCTGAGTGTGTAGATCCTATATAATAAAAATTGACTGAATCCTATATAATATGCAAATTGACTGAACAGTCACTATGGCATGCACTGACCACCAGGGGGCAGACGCTCAATGCAGGAGCTGCCCGCTGGTGGTCAGTGCACTCCCACAGGGGGAGCACCGCTCAGCCAGAAGCCGGGCTTATGGCTGGTGAGCACAGCGGCAGTGGCAGAAGCCTCTCCTGCCTCCACAGCAGCGCTAAGGATGGCCGACTGCGAGAGGGTGCAGGCCGGGCTGAGGATCACCCCCACCCAGTGCATGATTTTCATGCACCAGGCCTCTAGTAGAAGAATAAATGGACAAATGTGTATAGATCCTCAGGCTTTGTGAGGTTCAGTCACATATCTAGCCTCTAAGATCTATGTTGTAGGAATGAATCAGTGTCCAGGCTAGGATCACTGGGCTCTAGTGTTTGCACCCTTCCTCCTCCTCCAGGCAGCCCTCCTGGTGAACTGGCTGTGCTTGGATGGTCTGTGTAGTTCCCAGGGCAACAGCTGCCTGGATTCTGGAATCAACCTTCATGTTTGGCTCCTGGGAGTCATGCCTTGCCTGAAAACCATTCCTAGTTGTCTTGGGCCAGGCTATCTGGTCCCTGATCTGGGACAGCAGGAGGGATAGCTTGGTCCAAGCACAAAAGGCACAGAGAAACTTGTAAATGGGGATTCTGGTAGAGAGAATGCTAAATGAACCCCTCACCTGGGGTGACTTGACTCTGCGCTTGTGGAGTGTCACTGAGGTCCTTCCTGGCTCCATGGAATGACTCAGCCTGGGAACTGAACAGAGAGAAGGCCCTCAGGCCAGGAGTCAGGTTCAGATGTGAGGTCACTCTGAACTGGGGAGGGGAGTGTTGAAGCCAGGCAGCCTGAATTCCAGACACCTGCAAAGGGCACAGAGAGGTGACTGCCTTCTGTCTCCCACAAGCCCCTCCCACCGCTCCTGGATAATTGTCCTGTTGTCTGGAAATGTCACTTTTCAGTATTTCTGGAGTCCCTGGCCAGGGAGGAGTGTCAAAGATTCTCTCCTTGATCAAACCCTACTCTGGCTCCCCTGAACTTCTCAACTCGCCCTCGACTTTTGAATTTCTGTGTTCCTGTCGGCATTGTCCAATTTTTAGCAAGAATCCCGCTAAGTCAGTTTAGCTAGAACCCCTACACCGCGCCCCCCCATATTTAATTGGGTTCCTCCTCCTCCACATCCCCCAAGTGATCTGATCTCCCTGGCCTGCCTTCAGCAAGAATCCTTTTAGGTCTGTTTACCCAGAATCCCCTTGACCCCTGATGTTTCCTCTTAGTAATTTTCCATCCACCAACACGCCCCCTATAAATTCCCACCTGCTCATGCTGTATTCAGAAGTGAACGTGGTTCTATTGCCCTAGTCCTGAATAAAATCTGTTTTTACCACTTTACCTACTGCCGAACTCTGGGGTTTCTTTGACAATGGCAGGTCCCAGACCCGGAGACCCCAGGCCTGGGCCCTCTCGTCTCACTTCCTCACAGGAGGGGGCTACAAGGGGCCAAGGCTTCGAAGTCCCCATCGCAGCCCAGGTTCATTCTTTTCTGGCATCTCCTCCCAGGACCACAGAGAGCGAGAGGCCCGGAACTGCAAGAAGGGGCTCGGGGAGCAGGAGGCATCGGTCCCAGCTCAAGATTAGCCCCTCTCCCGTCCCAAGTGGCCAGCTGTCCCGCCCCCCCCCTCCCCACTTTTGGGCCTGCTCATTCCCCTGGGTCTGTCAATTTAGGGGGCTTCTCCAGTCCAGACCCCTAAATTGACAAGCGTATGACTAGAAAGCGACTGGGGCCCAGCCGGTGTGGCTTAATGGTTGAGCATGAACCAAGAGGTCACTGGTTCGATTCTCGGTCAGGTTGAGGGCTCCATCCCCATTAGGGGGATGCAGGAGGCAGCCAATGGATGATTTTGTCTCGTCAATGTTTCTCTCTCTGTCTCTGTCTCTCTCTCTGTCTCTCTCTCTCTCTCTGTGTCTCTCTCTTTCTCTCTCTGTCTCTCTCTCTCTGTCTCTGTTTCTCTGTCTGTCTCTGTCTCTCTGTCTGTCTGTCTCTCTCTCTGTCTCTCTCTCCCTGTCTCTCTCTGTCTCTCTGTCTCTGTCTCTCTCTTTCTCTGTCTCTGTCTCTCTCTGTCTCTCATTCTCTCTCTGTCTCTGTCTCTCTGTCTCTCTCTGTCTCTCTGTCTCTGTCTCGGTCTCTCTCTCCTCTTTCTCTCTCTATTCAAAAAAAGAAAGAAAGGGACTGGGGAGCGAGAGAGAGGGAAAAGCAGTGAAGCAGCAAAATGGAGGAAGCGGGGTTGAAGGGAAAGAGAACGAAGAGCAGCCGCCCCTTGCAGGTTTATAGCGTGACCGGCAGGCGGCGCCAGAGACCGCCGGAGGCCAAGGCCAAGTGCACTGCGGCAGAGCGCCCGCCACTTCTCCCGCAGAACGCAGGGCTGGCCTCCGCCTTCGGACTCGGGCTGCTCCGCCCCCTCCAGCAGCCACTGCAGAGCTGCCAGCCCTGCTCACGCCAGCTCCCGCCCCGCCCCCCCGGACCCGGGTCCCTCACCCCGCTCCTCCCCAGCATCCTCCATCTTCTCGCCCATCTTCTCCATCTTCTCGCCCACGTTCATCTTTTGCTAGGTGATCAATCAGCACACAGAGAGCGTGTGGGTTGTAAAGATCTTTATCCAAGCTTTATTTGTGAAAAGGGAAGCCTTGGAAATATCAGTTAGGGAACAATAAATCAAGGAAACCCGAGTAGATAGTCTCTTTAAAAATATGAAACCATTTAAAATATTATCTATCAAGACGATGTAGCATCGTGAACATTTTTCATATTATATTGAAGTGATAAATGCAAGCTACACATGGATCTCTATGTAAAAACGTCCATGACACACAGACATGAATGACAACAAAGAATCCCCTTAAATACGAACAATGGTTTTCTACAGGTGTGGCAATGCTTTTCCCTACCGTTCACGTTTGTAGAACATGTATAAACGCAGGCTAAAATAAAACGCAGTCTTTTCTTTCTACAAATCAGAGAAGCAAGCTGCGTCAGGGGCTGTGGCTGGGCAGGAGGGGGAGCCTGGGCAGGGCTTGAGTTGGGCACGTACACGAGTGCTCCTCAGTGACGTCATGTCAGCTCTCCCCCAGGCTCTTGGGTGTAGACCCTACACGTCTCTGAAACCCAAAGTGCTCAGCTCCTCTCCCCCTGTGCTCAAGTATCCTTTATCCTTCACACACACACACACACACACACACACACACACACACACACACACACACACCGAACCTCAAATCTTACTCCATAGTCTTCTTGAAATCATCTCTTAATATTTCTCTGCTCAAAATAGCTCCCAATCTCTCAACTGATCTAATGAATTGGAGAATCTCCACTTTGCTTCTTCACTACTTTTGCCTCTCCCACCCTCCCCAGTCCCTTTCTTTTAAAAAAAAATATCTACAGTTTTCTGGTAACTGCAAGTTTTCCTCATAGGTTTATGTATCAAAGAAGGCAGCTTTCCAGTCCCAAATCCTCCTCACGTTGCTGATGGTGTCCAGGGCAATCCATGCCCCTGAGCCTTGGGCCCTGAGCCCTAATGGGGAGTGCAGAGCCCCTGGTGTGTCACTGTGGGCCCAGAGGCATGGGTGTAATAGATGAGATTGAAGTAAAAAGGCAGAGGTAATATGTGCTGGGTACACATCCGGTGCTCAATATATCTTTGTGGAATACAACATACATTAAACGGTCACCAACCTAAGTTAAAATATTGGCAAACCGACATGCAAGGTTTCTTTTTACAAGCAAGATTTTAAAAGACACGTTTTAGCCTTAGCTGGCTTGGCTCAGTGGATAGAGCGTCGGCCTGTGGACTGAAATGTCCCGGTTTGATTCCGGTCAAGGGCACATGCCCACGTTGTGGGCTTGATCCCCCAGTGTGGGGCGTGCAGGAGGCAGGCAATCAATGAGTCTCTCTCATCATGGATGTTTCTGTCTCTCTCTCTCTCCCTCTCCCTTACTCTATAAAATCAATAAAAAATATATTTAAAAATAAATATTGAATAAAAGACATATTTTAAAATTTCAAAGTGTAAAATATACACTGAGTGGCCAGATTATGATGATCTCTGAACGCATAATAATCTGGCCACTCAGTGTATATTCTATATAATAAAAGCCTAATATGCAAATTGTCCCCTCGACCAGGAGTTCGACCAGCAGGCAGGCCGGCCAACTGCCCATGTCCCCTCCCCCTGGCCAGGCTGGTCGGACCCCACCCATGCACGAATTCATGCATCAGGCCTCTAATATATATATATATATATATATACACACACATACATACACTGAGTGGCCAGATTATTATGAGTTCAGAGATCATCATAATCTGGCCATCTGGCCACTCAGTGTATTTTATAGTTATCTTTAGGCACTACCCAGGCTATGGTCTCTTTTTAAAAATATATATATTTTATTGATTTTTTACAGAGAGGAAGGGAGAGGGATAGAGAGTTAGAAACATCGATGAGAGAGAAACATCGATCAGCTGCCTCCTGCACACCCCCAACTGGGGATGTGCCCGCAACCAAGGTATGTGCCCTTGACCGGAATCGAACCCACGACCCTTCAGTCCACAGGCCGACGCTCTATCCACTGAGCCAAACTGGTTAGGGCCAGGCTATGGTCTCTTAAAGTAAATTCCACTTGAATATATTGGGCCCAGGCTGGCAGATGACCCAATGCTCTCCAGATAGGTGAGGGAGGACAAACTTGGCATCTTCTGTCAAAGTAGGAAGGGGCATTCTGTCTTCATCCTTCTAACCCAATGGAGTAGGCAGAGAGTGGTCTCGTGCTGTGCATGGGACCTGATTTACAGCTCTGGCTGCAGGGGGACTGGGACAGAACCAAGCTGCTGAAAGAGCCACCTTTTTTGGCCAAAGCACACCTGCCTGCTAAGCCTGTGCTCCTTGGGGGATGAAGCGGGAACAGCTGCAAGATAAACTGGGGAGTGGAGGTGAGAAACAGAAGCCACTCCTATTCCATTCCCCTCACTCCCTTTCTCCTTAGTCAGATCCTCTCCTCCTGTGTTCCTGCACTCGACATGTCCCTTCTCTTCCAATTTGTCACTGTGACTGGAATAAATGGAGGGATGAGTCAGGACTTGGCAACGATGGAGGAGCTGAAGGGAGGGGTGGACCTCTGACTCTAACACTTCCTGTTACAAATTCAATCCCTGCCTTCAGCTGCTAGACAGGTAGCTGGGAGAAGGGGACCTAGTGACCAAAAGTCAACTTTGGTCATCTTTCCTCCTCTCCCCAACTCTCTTTTGCTGATATTTCTGCCCCATGTCTCAGGCCAACCTAACACGTAGCCCCACTGTTTCAGACCCTGCCAGGACCTCTGACCCCACCCCATCCACTGGACACCAAATTCTGATCCCGAATGTTATTAGGATGTAAAACATATGTATCTTGAAATCAAGAATACATGGTACTTTTCTAAATGTCAAAGTAAAGATTAAAATGGCATTTTTGAGTCTCATCTGTTAAAAGGAATTTAACATACATCTCATCATTGTTATGCCCTCCCCCATCTCTGTTTCTTGTCATTTTAATATAATCTAGGGTTTATGGTTCATACAGTTATCAATATACTATTTTATACACTAATATTTTGATAATAGTTTGACATTTGGTTTTATAACTGGATTTAGAATTTTATAAACCATGATTATGTCTAACCTGCTTCAGGCCTCTCTGTCAGGCCCTGCCAGGACCAGCACCATCCAACAGAAATGTAATGCAAGCCTCCCTGGTTGGTCTCACTCGGTTGGTTGGGCATCATCCTGTGCACCTCAAGGTTGCCTGTTCAATTCCCAGTCAGGACACATGCTTGGGTTGCAGGCTTGATCCTTGTTGAGGGGCATGCAGGAGGCAGCCTATTGATGCTTTGCTCTCTCATCAATATTTCTCTCCCTCTCCCTTCCACTCTCTCTCCAAAAACCAATAAAAAATATTTGTAAGTTGAATTTGTTGGGGTGACAATGGTTAATAAAATTACATAGGTTTCAGATGTATTCTATATTACATCATCTGTATATTGTATTGTATGTTCACCACCCCAAGTCAAGTCTCCTTCCATCATCATTTATCTGCCCTTTACCCTCTCCTACCTCCCCCACCCCCCTTTCCCTCTGGTAATCACTATAGGGCTGCCTGTCTGCAGCAAATATGTTTTCATCATTTTAAAAATTTATACAGAATTTAAAACTCCTTTTGAAGAAATAAAAAAACAAGTATGATCCAGTGAAATATTTTTAAAAGAAATACAATGCAAGCCACATATGTGACTTTCTTGTAGCTGCTTTATAAAAAGTAAAAAAGAACTTAAATTATTTTTTTATTTTTTTAAAAAATATACTTTTATTGATTTCAGAGAGGAAGGGAGAGGGAGAGAGAGAGCTAGAAACATCGATGAGAGAGAGAATCATCGATCAGCTGCCTCCTGCATGTCCCCTACTGGGGATAGACCCCGCAACCCAGGCATGTGCCCTTGACTGGAATCGAACCCCGGGACCTTTCAGTCTGTAGGCTGACACTCTATCCACTGAGCCAAACCAGCTAGAGCTATTTTTTTCTTTTTAAATATATTTTTATTGTTGATAGTATTACAGATATCTCCCATTCCCTCTCCCCTTTACCCCCCTCCTCCCAGCCCCTACCCACCAACCCCAGGTCTTCACTACCGTATTGCCTGTGTCCATGGGCTCTGCATATACTAGTAAGTATATACATTCTTTGGTTGGTCTCTTCTCATTCTCCCAACCCCATATCGAGGTATGTCAGTCTGTTCCATGCCTCCCTGCTTCAGGTCTTATTTTGTTGGTCAATTCATTTTGTTCATTAGATTCCACAAGTCAGTGAAATCATGTGATATTTGTCTTTCTCAGATTGGCTTATTTCACTTAGCATAATATTTTCCAGGTCCATCCATACTGTTCCAAAGGGTAAGAGATCCCTCTTTTTTACAGCTGCATAGTATTCCATGGTGTAAATGTACACAGCATTTTTATCCACTCATCTACTGATGGGCACATGGGCTGTTTCCAAATCTTAGCTATTGTAAATTGTGCTGCTATGAACATAGGGGTGCATATATTCTTTCTGATTAGTGTTTTGGGATTTTTAGGATATATTCCCAGAAGTGGGAACACTGGTCAAATGGTGAAATTATTTTTAAGAGTATATTTCGTTTGATAAAAACAAGAAGTAGAATGGTGAGGGCCAGAAGCTGGGCGGGGAGGGGGATGCCAAATTAGTGCAAATATCCTATCTAATAAAAGAGTAATATGCAAATTGACCATGCCTCCGCTATACTCACAAGCCACGCCCACCAGCCAATCAGGAGCAAGTATGCAAATTAACCCAACCAAGATGGCTGTGGCCACGGAGCTGCAGCAAGTAGGAGGCTTGGGTTTCCCCGTCGATGGAGGAAGCCAAGCTTCCCTGCTGCCCTGGCCTGCCCATGCCTCCATTTAAGGCTACAAAGTTTCAATTATAGAAGATAAATAAATCCCAACAAAAATGGCTGCAGCCACAGAGTGAGCAGGAGGCTTGGCTCTGCTCCAGGCTACAAAGTTTCAGTTATAGAAGATAAATAAAACCCAGATACCAGGGCCTCTGCTTGGGTTGCTGGGGGGTGTGGTCAGCCTGCAAACCACCACAGGCCCCTCACCCAGGCCACCCCATGCCCCAAGGGAACCCCCACCCTGATCTGGGGCACCCTTCAGGGCAAACCAGCTGGCCCCCACCCGTGCACCAGGCCTCTATCCTATCTATCCTATCTAATAAAAGGATAATATGCAAATTGACCATCACTCCAACACACAAGATGGCTGCCCCCATGTGGTCAAAGATGGCTGCCCCATGTGGACACAAGATGGCCAGCAGGGGAGGGCAGTTGGGAGGGACCAGGTCTGCAGGGGAGGGCAGTTGTGGGTGATCAGGCCAGCAGGGAAGGGCAGTTGGGAGGGACCAGGCCTGCAAGGGAGGGCAGTTGGGGCGATCAAGCCTGCAGGGGAGGGCAGTTAGGGGTGGCCAGGCTGGCAGAGAAGGGAAGTTGGGGGCAACCGGGCCTGCAGGGGAGAGCAGTTGGGGGGAACCAGGCCTGCAGGAAGGGCAGTTAGGGGTGACCAGGCCAACAGGGGAGGGCAGTTGGGAGTGACCAGGCCTGCAGGGGAGGGCAGTTAGGAGCAATCTGGCTGGCAGGGGAGCAGTTAGGTGTCGATCAGGCTGGCAGGGGAGTGGTTAGGGGATGATCAGGCTGGCAGCAGAAGCAGTTAGGGGCAATCAGGCAGGCAGGCAGGCGAGTGGTTGGGAGCCAGCAGTCTTGGATTGTGAGAGGGATGTCTCGGGCCTAAACGAGCAGTCGGACATCCCTCCAGGGGTCCCAGATTGGAGAGGATGCAGGCTGGGCTGAGGGACAAGCCCCCTCTCCCCTGCATGAATTTCATGCACCGGGCCTCTAGTATATATATGTTAACATAAGAAACATCCAAACCTGTAGAGAATTTTTATCTTTATTTGAGCCAAATTGACAACATATGCTAGGGAGCAAAATCTCAAATGCTCAAGAATAAGTTTTTCTTTTTTTTTTTCAGAGTTATGTGGTTTTATTAACTCAAATACAATGTAGACACAATCTGTCTATTTTTTCTTTGCTGTGCAGCCTGGCATTGGGGTTGGTGACCCTAATGGCCAGCTGGGCTGCTCTTTCCACAGTGGCTTTGCAGCTCTTTGAGGAGACGTTGGGAGCAATCTCAGCACAGTGAGACTTGTTGCACATCAGCAGCACTTTAAGCTCCTTGATGTTGTGGACCAGGAACTTCAAAAACCACTGGGCAAAAAAATAAAAATAAAAGCTACTTGGCAATTTTTCAAGTAGTTTTATACATCACAACCAAAGGAGGAGATGTACTAGTAAGTGGGTTACGTGAAATCCCTTGGTGATAGATTAGGGAGGCGGGAGAAAGCAAAGTGGGGAAACCTGTGGGACTGGATAAAAAGTAAAATGATAGACACATACTTCCTTTACATAGGTGGGTACAGGGTAGTTATAGTCAATAATTAATAAGATAACAATAAGAATGAGGGGGTTTGTGGTCTCTGCCATGGTGCCTTGATATATTGGTTGTGCCCTGAGGGGTCTGGGAAAAGGGAAGTTACAAGTTACCTGACATTCCACAGGTATGTTATCATAGATGCAAAATACCACAATAGGCTCAGTTAAGATGATCTTTGTCAGGGAAGATACCAGTCTAGGACATGACTACCCACCACAGCTGCTTTCTAATTTAAAACGTTTGAATGTCAGACCATCTTTTGTGGTGACTTTAGGCCTTCCCTAAGTTAGTCAGGTTAGCCTGTGGTCCCTTTTTGTCCACACATACATAGAAATGACTTCCATCTACTAATGTGATTGTTCCCCTCCAGGGGTCCCAGACTGGAGAGGATGCAGGCTGGGCTGAGGGACAAGCCCCCCCCTCCCCTGCATGAATTTCATGCACCGGGCCACTAATATGTATATATATATATATATATATATATATATATATATATATATATATATATATATTTGTTGTTGTTGTTGTTGTTGTTAACATAAGAAACATCCAAACCTGTAGAGAATTTTTATCTTTATTTGAACCAAATTGACAACATATGCTAGGGAGCAAAATCTCAAATGTATCAATGATTCTGGAATAGCTAGTCCTTTGAATCTCAGATAAACATTTGATGCCTCTTTCTTTATTTTAAAATTTAATAAATCTTTATTGTTCAGATTATTATAGTTGTTCCTCTTTTTTCCCCCCATAGCTCCCCTCAACCTGGTTCCCATACCACCCTGTACCCTTACCCCCCCCCCACTGTCCTCATCCATAGGTGTATGATTTTTTGTCCAGTCTCTTCCCGCACCCCCCACACCCCTTTCCCCCTGAGAATTGTCTGTCCACTCCCTTTCTATGCCCCTGATTCTATTATATTCACCAGTTTATTCTGTTCATCAGATTTTTAATTCACTTGATTTTTAGATTCACTTGTTGATAGATATGTATTTGTTGTCACTTTGTTGTTCATAATTTTTTATCTTTACCTTTTTCTTCTTCTTCCTCTTCTTAAAGAATACCTTTCAGCATTTCATATACTGGTTTGGTGGTGATGAACTCCTTCAGCTTTTTCTTATCTGTGAAGCTCTTTAGCTGACCTTCAATTCTGAATGTCAGATTGGCTGGGTAGAGTAATCTTGGTTGTAGGTTCTTGCTATTCATCACTTTGACTATTTCTTGCCACTCCCGTCTGGCCTGCATAGTTTCTGTTGAGAAATCAGCTGATAATCATATGGGTGCTCCCTTGTAGGTAACTACTGTTTTTCTCTTGCTGCTTTTAGTATTCTCTCTTTGTCTTTTGCTCTTGGCATTTTAATTATGATGTGTCTTGGTGTGGTCCTCTTTGGATTCGTTTTGTTTGGGGTTCTGTGCGCTTCCTGGACTTGTAAGTCTATTTCTTTCACCAGGTGGGGGAAGTTTTCAGTCATTATTTCTTCAAGTAGGTTTTCAGTATCTTGCTCTCTCTCTCTTCTTCTGGCACCCCCATAATTCTGATGTTGGTACGCTTGAAGTTGTCCCAGAGGCTCCTTACACTATCTTCAAATTTTTGGATTCTGTTTTCTTTTAGCTTTTCCAGTTGAGTGATTTTTCTTCTTTGTATTTCAAATCTTTGACTTGATTCTTGCATTCCTCTAGTCTGCTGTTGGGTCTCTGTATAATATTTTTTATTTCAGTCAGTGTATGTTTAATTTCTAGTTGGTCCTTTTCCATATCCTCTAGGGTCTCTCTCATATCCTCAAGGGTCTCACTAAATTTATCTGCCTTTTCTAGGAAATTCTTGAAAAACCTTATAAGCGTGGTTTTGAACTCTATCTCCAGTCATTTGTTTTCCTCCATTTCTTTCGTTTGTGATCTGTTTCTTTGTCTCCGCACTTTTGCTGCTTCCCTGAGTTGGTAGGGTAGCTTTGTGTGCTAGGTGTCCTATATGGGCCAGTGGCTCGGCCTCCCCAGTTACCTGAGGTGGACACTCTTGGTGCACCCCTTTGTGGACTGTGTGCACAGTCTTGTTGTAGTTAAGCCTTGATTGTTGTTGGTATCACTGGGAGGAAATGACCTCCAGGCCAATTGGCTGTGAGGATAGGTTGTGTCTACGATGGAAAAACGTCTGTGCTGGAGACACCCTTATGAGGCAAGACTTGCTTCAGTGGGGCTTTGGTGCTCACTGAGTCTGCCCTCTTAGTGTGTCCCTTATGAATCTCAGGAGCTGTAAATTGGATGGTCCCACTCTGACCCCTGTGTACACTGGCTCTTGGATCTCCAAGGAGGTGCTAATTTAGCCTCTGTCTGAGGCCACCCAGCAGGAGCTACAGAGAGATCTGCAGATTCCTCTTCTCAGTTTAGGGTTTGGAGGTGCCCAGATGAGGCCCAGCTGTAAAGCAATGCAAGCTGCTGTGGGGCCTTGGGCCTTCTTTTGGATGTTCTGGGTCTCTCTGACTCAGCTGCAGTTTGTTAGGTAATCTTAGATTTCAAAGGACCAGGCCATTCATATGCAAAAGCCTCTGCGCTCAGCTTGGGTGGGGTGGGGTCTCAGGGCGGAGCAAACAGCAATGGCTTCCCATCAGCCCTGCCCTAAGAGGCCCCGGGTCTCAGTATCCCTAGGTAATTGCTGCAATCACCTCTCAGAGAAAGCCACCCTCGAGTTTCACCCGATGCCACAGTCCAGTTTCTCCCTGTATGAGTCTGGGTCCCCAGAGTCTCGCCTGGACCTGGAGTTCAGAGCAGTCAGGAGCTTGTGTCTCCCTCCTGATTGAGAAAGACAGCCGTGTACTCAGTTGCCAGCCCTTTCCACGCACGCGCCTCCGTACCTCTGCACTTTACTTTCGCAGCTCCTCTGAGTCTCAGTGTGCTTTTCTCTTTCCTTCTAGTTGTAGAATTTCCACTCAGCCAGCCTTCCTGTGGTTCTGGATGATGTCCGTTTTGCCTTTTAGTTGTAGTTTTGAAGTGGTTGTGTGAGGCAGCAAGTTCAGGTGTTTACTTATGCTGCCATCTTGGTTTTCTCCCTATGTGGGGTCTTAGTCTTATGAAATATATGCCTCTTAGTGGTTAAGGGTCAGTAATTAAGGGCTTTGGGGATCAATCAAGTGGATTTCCTGGGGACAAAGATAGAAGCAATTCTGGATCAATATTTGTTAATAAGCACCAGATTCTGGGGTCAGCGTTGCTGAGCATGTGAAGCAGTGATTAGGAGGTTTTAGAAATGAGCAGATGGAGCATTCACGGTGGTCATTTATTGAGTGTGTAGTGGATCAGTGATTCACAGCCCAGCAACGTCAATGATTATGTCCCTAGGAGATAGCTATTGAGAAATAAAATATATAACCCCCAAACATCTAGACCAACTTCTTTGCTGTGGGGAACCATACTGTGCATTGTAGGCTGTTTAGCAGCATCCCTGGCCTCTACCCATTAGATGCCAGTAGTACCATCACTCCCGCATTGTAAAAATCAGAAAGTGTCTCCAGACATTGCCAAATGTCCCTTGCGGGGAGCAAACTTGCCCCCTGTTGAGAACCACTGTCCTAGAAATAAGATCCAAGAATTGCACTGAATGTAAATGATTAAACTCCCATAATGATAGAAAATTCTGGATTGGATATATAAGTGAAATACAGCTATATTCAATTTAAAATGGAAACACTTGAAAGAAATAGAAAGGTTGAAAATAGTAACATGGGAGACTTTTTGGTAAGCACCTTGGGTCTGGTTGTACATTCCAGTTGGGGGATATGACTGGATTTCTAGGATTTCTAGAGGTTAAAAGTCATGGGAGTTCAGTTCTGAAATTCAGAGGAAGATAATAGTGAGGTGTCCTTGTGATCAGGAAGAGCTTGTGGTTGGTGGGAAAGTGTGGAATCTGAATCATGCTGTCAGCAGGCAGCAAATGTTTGGTTTTGAGGATGCCTATGAAGAGACAAACATCCTTGCCCCTATAAACTGTCTTGATTTTAACGTGAGATTTGCAGCTGGGGGCAGGTACGCTGCCTTCTTCTATTATTTTTGCTTGTAGACAACTTGAGCCGGACTTCTGATTCTGGCATGATGGAGTAAGGAGGCTGACAAATCCTCTCCCCCAAAACCAGCTTTAAGAGCTGGAAAAAACTGTCAAAAATAACCATTTCAGTACTCTGGAATGAGACCAAATGCATACTCCAAACTGAGAGGTGTTTTATTCATCCAAACTGTTCAAGTTTGGCTCAGAGCAGTTCAATTTGTGGAGGTTTTCCCAGTGTGGTGCCCATCCTTCCATCAGTGCTGTCGGGGCAGTAGTTCAACCAGAGCAGGGTAGGCCAGGAAAACAGCAAGCTTCCCTGCAGCTGCTGGAGATGGCGCACATAATTTGGAGCACAGCCAGTTTAAGCGACTATGTTAGCAGCAAGCAAAGGGGGGCAGTAGCAGCATTAGCCACACCTTACAGCCTCTTGGGGGCAAGCAATAGACTAGTTGGTTGGCAAACTCATTAGTCCACAGAGCCAAATACCAACAGTACAACAATTGAAATTTCTTTGGAGAGCCAAATTTTTTAAACTTAAACTTCTTCTAACGCCACTTCTTCAAAATAGACTCACCCAGGCTGTGGTATTTTGTGGAAGAGCCACACTCAAGGGGCCAAAGAGCCGCATGTGGCTTGCGAGCCGCAGTTTGCTGACCACGGGACTAGTAAACTGGAATTTAACATGGAGAGCTGGGAGGTGAGACATCCACAGGGAACCTGGTAAACTCTATGTGCATGTGTAGCAGAGTTCAGAAGAGACCCACACCACGCACGTGTCTCTGGCTTACGGAACCTGTGTGTGCACAGAGGACACACGAGCAAGCCCAGTGAAAAAGATAAAAGCCAGGGCACGCTTGTAAAAGTCCTGAGATTTGAATGTACTCTAATGCAACAAGGCAAGTCAAACGTGACTTGACATGTTTTTGCATAACCTCTGATCAATCTTTGCCTGAACGCTAAGTTGTACAGACATGGGGGTGACCCCTCGAAAGTAAGCCTTAAGCAGAAAACACAAAACGAAACAAAAAAGATCTGAGCAGAGACGCCATTGGCTGCACATTGCAGAGGAAACCTATGTGCACATTGTACTTGACAGCTTTAGCTTCGCTCTAAAGCCCGGACAACATGCATGGCCCAGCTATCTGAGGGCTCTGAAAAGTAAATAGTGGCAGAAGGACTGGGGAAGAAGATCAGAATATGAAATTCCACTTAATTCGCGGTGAATTTACCTTTTTTTTTTTTTCTCGTTTAGTATGCTCCAACCTGAAGTAAATACAGATTAAAACTGCACAGGAGCCCTGACCGGTTTGGCTCAGTGGATAGAGAGGACTCAAGGGTCCCAGGTCGATTCCGGTCAAGGGCATGTACCTTGGATGCGGGCACATCCCCAGTAGGAGTGTGCAGGAGGCAGCTGATTGATGTTTCTCTCTCATCGATGTTTCTAACTCTCTGTTCCTCTCCCTCTCTGTAAAAAAAAAAAAAAATCAATAAAATATTTTTTTAAAAACTGCACATGAGCACTGTGGTGCAGACTGAGATCCAGGCCTTTATTTCCGGTCTGGAGAATGGGGGAGGAGGGAAGGACGCCTCCTTTTTTTTTTTTTTATCAGGGAGGGAGAATCAGGGTAAATTTAGCACCAGAAAAGTGCAATTACCTTCCATAAAGCTTTCCTGTAACCAAATCTGATTTCACTCTGCCTGATGGCCACCTGCCTCAGCAGCCTGTAATCTCCATTATGGATGACTTGCAAGTAGGGCATCCTTGGCCCTCCAGAAGAGAGGAAATTTGTGGCAGATGGACAGCCTGTGTACGGAGTTCTCAGGTGCTTTCACCTGAGTGAGAAACCTGCCTTCATCAGGACGTCAGATGTCTGGCAGACAACCCTCTATGACACCAAGGTAAGTACCGTATTTTCCGGCGTATAAGACGACTTTTTAACCCAGGAAAATCTTCTATATGCCCAGTCGTCTTATACGCCGGAAAATACAGTAATGATTGGAAGAATGGCTGTCAATGGACTTTTGCATTGAAATTCTGGATTCCGTCTCGAATTTTAATCAGAAAAACAAAATCCCGGAGGAATAAATTCTTCAGGCTCCAAAGGGACGCTAAAAGGAGGCTCAGTGCCTAGCGAGTCACACAAAGGAAAACAACCTGAGATGAGCAACTAATTAAGAACTTGAAAAAGTGACAGTGACACCTGTGAATCTTGCTGCTTGATTGGGGCTTTAAAAATAGCTTCAAGCAGCTGTGCATCGCTGCAGGTTGCCCAGGACCAAACCAGAGAGGGTCGGACCTGCATTACCACCATTTGTCCACCATCCAGAGCTGAAATATCATTGCTGACATGTGCACATAAGGAACTGTCTGACATTGAAATTGGGACTCAAAAGAATTGTTGGCCCAGAAAAAAACTCACTACAGACTGATTCATTTGCCTCTCAGCATAACCATTATTGCTCGTCTCACATTCGGTTCTTATAAGTGTATTTCTAGTGACACATGATCTCGCTCATCTAGGGGAAATGATGAACAACACAGACTGATGAACAAGAACAGAACCAGAAACAAGGAGGCATCGATCGGACTGTCGGGCCTCAGAGGGAGGGTAAGGGAGGGTGGGAGTAGGGGGGAGAGATCAACCAAAGGACTGTGTGCATGCATACAAGCCTAACCAATGGTTAAGGACAACAGGGGGGTAGGGTGGAGATGGGAATGGGGGGATGAGGACAAATATGTGACACCTTAATCAATAATAAATAAATAAAATAAATAAAAATAAATAAATAAATAAAAGTAGAAAAACACCAGGAGAAATTAGCCACTGATTTTGATGTAGTACAATAAAGAGAATCCCTTCCATTGAATAAAAAAAAAAAACAGACCTGGAGACAGGGAAGCATCAATCAGACTGTCGGACCTCAGAGGGAAAGTAGGGGAGGGTGGAGGTAAGGGGGAGAGATCAACCAAAGGACTTGTATGCATGCATATAAGCCTAACCAGTGGTCACAGACAACAGGGGGGTAGGGGCATGCATGGGGAGGGGTTTGGGATGGGAATGGGGGGATGAGGATAAATATGTGATACCTTAATCATAAAGAAAATCCTATCTAATAAAAGAGTAATATGCAAATTGACCATCACTCCAACACACAAGATGGCTGCCCCCATGTGGTCAAAGATGGCTGCCCCCATGTGAACACAAGATGGCCACCACAAGGTGGCCTGCAGGGGAGGGCAGTTGGGAGGGACCCAGGCCTGCAAGGGAGGGCAGTTGGGGGCGATCAAGCCTGCAGGGGAGGGCAGTTAGTGGTGACCAGGCCTGGCAGAGGAGGAAAGTTGGGGGCAACCAGGCCTGCAAGGAAGGGCATTTGAGGGGGGGGGGGGACCCAGGCCTGCAGGGGAGAGCAGTTGGGGGCGATCAAGCCTGCAGGGGAGGGCAGTTAGTGGTGATCAAGCTGGCAGAGGAGGGAAGTTGGGGGCGACCGGGCCTGCAGGGGAGGGCAGTTGGGGGGGACCCAGGCCTGCAGGGGAGGGCAGTTAGGGGTGACCAGGCCTTCAAGGGAGGGCAGTTAGGGGTGACCAGGCCTGCAGGGGAGGGCAGTTACGGGCAAACAGGCTGGCAGGGGAGTGGTTAGGGGGTGATCAGGCTGGCAGGCAGAAGTGGTTAGGGGCAATCAGGAAGGCAGGCAGGCAAGCAGTTGGGAGACAGCAGTCCTGGATTGTGAGAGGGATGTCCGACTGCCCATTTAGGCCCGACCCTACTGGGATCAGGCCTAAACGGGCAGTTGGACATCCCTTGAGGGATCCCAGATTGGAGAGGGTGCAGGCTGGGCTGAGGGACACACACCCCCGTGCATGAATTTCGTGCACCGGGCCTCTAGTTTTAAAATAATAATACATGCTGAAACCGGTTTGGCTCAGTGGATAGAGCGTCGGCCTGCGGACTGAAGGGTCCCAGGTTTAATTCCGGTCAAGGGCATGTACCTTGGTTGCGGGCACATCCCCAGTGGGGGGTGTGCAGGAGGCAGCTGATCGATGTTTCTCTCTCATCGATGTTTCTCTCTCTATCCCTCTCCCTTCCTCTCTGTAAAAAATCAATAAAATACATTTTAAAAAAATAAAATAAAATAATAATACAAAATAATTAAAAAATAAAAATAGTTTTAACCTTAATCAATAAAGAAATAAAAAAAAAATAGCTTCAGCCCTGACCGGTTTGGCTCAGTGGATAGAGCGTCGGCACGCGGACTGAAGGGTCCCAGGTTTGGTTCTGGTCAAAGGCATGTACCTTGGTTGCGGGCACATCCCCAGTAGGAGGTGTGCAGGAGGCAGCTGATCGATATTTCTCTCTCATCGATGGTTCTAACTCTCTATCCCTCTCCCTTCCTCTCTGTAAAAAGTCAATAAAATATATTTTTAAATATAGCTTCAGTTAACGAGCCTGTCTATATGCTCTTGGGAAACAATTCCACCGAATTAACAAACCAACTGTAGTATTTAGAATGTCTGCTTAAAAATAAAAACAAAAAAAAAGGAATGCCTAATGCTCAGAGAATGTGAAAATCCTCCACTATTTTTTTTCCTCTAGTCTCCAGTGCCCAGTTCCCCTGAAGCAATCTCAGGGTGGCATGCAGTGGCCAAAGGGGACCTCATAGGAGCCAAAACCCTGTGGAAGGGGAACTTTCCTCTCCAGTAGGTGGAGCTGTGCTCCCAGTAGGTGGAACCTACGTTTCTCCCCAGAGGGAAGAATTGGTAAAGCCACCACATAAAACTGTTTATGAACTCCAGAGGTCAGTAAAGTTTTCCTATAAATGGCCAGGCAGTAAATATTTTAGACTTTGTGCACCATACAGTCTGTCACAACTACTCAACTCTGCTGTTATAGCAGGAAAGCAACCCATACAAGAACAACTGAGTGTGGCTGATTCCAATAAAACTTTATTTACAAACATAGGCAGGAGGTCGGTTTTGACTCCTCGGCTATAGTTTGCTGGCCGCTGTCATAGAGAAACCTGTACGTGAATGTTCATAGCAACTCCATTCATAATTGCTTCAAACTGGAAACAACTCAAATGTTCTTCAAAGAGTGAATATACAAAGAAATTGTGATACATTCAGCCCTGACTGGTGTGGCTCAGTGGGTAGAGCGTCAGCTTGCGGACTGAAGGGTCCTAGGTTCGGTTCCTGTCAGAGGCATGTACCTTGGTTGCAGGCACATCCCCAGTGGGGGGTGTGTGCAGGAGGCGGCTGATCGATGTTTCTCTCTCATCGATGTTTCTAACTCTCTATCCCTCTCCCTTCCTCTCTGTAAAAAATCAATAAAATACATTAAAAAGAAAAAAAAAGAAATTGTGATACATTCATACAACAGAATATACAAATAATGCTGAGTATTGCTACTCAGCAATAAAGAGGAATGAACCATTGATACATGCATCAATATAGATGAATCTCAAAGTATTATGCTGAGCGAAAGAAGCCAGGCTCAGAGCAAATTTTCATGATGATTCCATTTATATGACGTTCTGGTAAAAAGAAAACCATAAAACTATAGGGATAGAGAAGGGATCAGGAAGTATCAACAGTATAGCAGTTTAAAATGGTGAGGTAGGATATTCTTGTTGCTACTGTAATAAATTACTACAAAATGTGTGGCTCAAGACAGTACAAAGTTTAATCTCTTCACCTTTTTCGAAACCTCCTCCTCTCTGACCTTTGTAAGTCTGTTTCATGTATCCATGCCTCATCCTCAGAGGCCCTTGTGAGCAGCACAGAGCTGGACCCAGGGGATTGCTGCACACAGCAGGACTTGGGTTTCAATCCTGGCTCTGCTACTCAACCAGTGCATGAGCTCCTCGCTGTGCTTATCTCTCTGGGTCTGTTTCCCCATGTGTAAGACCACATACGACACCTACCTCTTGGACTTCCCTGAGGCTGAAATGAGACCATATATATGGACCACTTCCCATAGCACCTGGCATTCCCAGGCGTGCCATTCAGCGTGTGTTTGCCACTGCTGATGTCTAAATGAGACATCTGACCTGAGGCTCTCTTCCCAGTCCCAATGGCATCAGGTCGTTTCCAACTTACATTTAGAATTTAACATGTTTATAAGTATTAAGTTGTCATCCACTAAGACGGATTGGTTGATAGAGGGATGGAGAGATGGAGAGATGTGTCAAATATAGCAATATGTTATAGACCTAAAGCAAACTATTGACAAAGTAAATATAACAAAATCTTAATTTTATAATCTAGGTGATAGGTGTATGGGTATTCACCACACAATTTTTTGAAGTTTTCTGGATGTTTGAATATTTTCATAAGAAAATGTAAAAAAAAAAAGCTAATAATTTATGAAATATATAAAACTAAAAGAGCAAATTTAGAGCTGGATAGCAGTTCCTAGGAGTTCATTATACCATTCTTTTATTTTGTGTATGTTTGAAAATTTTCAAATTACAAAGATTTTAAAATTTTTTACTGGGATGCAAATTGGGGACACTGTGCTAGGTGAAATAAGGCAGTCACAAAAAGACAAATATTGTATGGTTCCAGTTTTATGAATTACCTAGAGCTGTCAAATTCATAGAGACAGAAAGTAGAATGGTGGTTTCCAGGGACTGGGGGAGGAGGAAAAATGGGGAGTTTAGTGCTTAACGGAAACAGAGTTTCAGATTTGCAAGATGAAAAAGTTATGGAGATTGATTGTACAACAATGTGAAAATATTTAACACTGCTGAACTGTACACTCAAAAATGGTTAAGATGGTGTCCTGGCCAGTGTGGCTCAGTTGGTTGAGTGTCCTCCCATGCATTGAAAGGTCACTAATTTGATTCCTGGTCAGGGCACATGCCCAGATTCAATCCCCTGGAATTGATGTGTTTTTTTGTCTCTCTCTCTCTCTACAAACAAACAAACAAACAAAACACAATAACAAGACCATTTTATAATGGTTAAGATGATGACTTTTATGTTATGTGTATTTTATGACAATGTTTAATTTTTTTTGAAATTTACTGGTCAAATATATCATGGAGGCACTTGATATAGGCCATAGTGCTAGATACAGTATGCAAAGTTCAGTAAAAATCGACTCTAGATTTTAATCATAATGAAATACTGGAAATACCATGAAATTCTGAGTAAAATCAATGAGTTTCAATTTCAGTTCTTCCTTTTTTTAGGTGTGAGAATAAAAAGAAGTTATTTCCATTTCACTTACTTTATTTTAAAGAAAGTATAAAAATTCCTATAGGTCAATGTGAAGATTGAAGATTTATTTATTTACTCTTTTTTTCTCTTCTTTTTTTTTTAAAAAACTATTACACACACACATACACACACACACTAATAAAAGCCTAGGTGGCCCTCACACCCTCACGAGACACCCTCACATCATCACAAGATGGCCATCACAAGATGGCTGGCAGGGGAGGGCAGTTGTTGGTGATCAGGCCAGCAGGGGAGGGCAGTTAAGGGCAACCAGGCCTGCAGGGGAGGGCAGTTGGGGGGGACAAGGCCTGCAGGGGAGGGCAGTTGGAGGCGAACAGGCCAGCAGGAGAGGGCAGTTGAGGGGGACCAGGCTGGCAAGGGAGGGCAGTTAGGGGTGACCAGGCCTGCAGGGGAGGGCAGTTGGAGGCCATCAGGCTGGCAGGGGAGGGCAGTTTGGGACGAGATCAGGCCAGCAGGGGCGGCAGTTGAGGTTGACCAGGCTGGCAGGGGAGGGCAGTTGGGGGCAATCGGGCCAGCAGGGGAGCAGTTAGGCATCCATCAGGCCGGCAAGGGAGCGGTTATTAGGTGATCAGGCAGGCAGGCAGGTGAGCAGTTAGGAGCCAGCAGTTTCGGATTGTGAGAGGGATATCAGACTGCTGGTTTAGGCCCCTGAGAGGTCCTGGTTTGGAGAGGTTGCAGGCCGGGCTGAGGGACACCCCCGACCCGTGCACAAATTTTGTGCATCAGGCAGCTGGATGTAGAGGCCAGAGCTGGTTCGTTTTTTGTTTGTTTTTTAATCCTCACCCAAGGATATTTTTTCATTGATTTTCAGAGAGGGAAAGACAGAGAGAAACATCAATGTGAGAGAAACACATCAATTGGTTGCCTCCTGCACATACCCTGACTTGGGCCCGGGCTGGGGAGGAGCCTGCAACCAAGGTATGTGCCCTTGACCAGAATGAAACCCGGAACCTTTGGTCCACAGGCCAAGATTCTTTATCCACTGAGCCAAACCAGCTAGGCCAGTTTCAATTTTTATCTCTTTATGGGTAGTGGCATGTCTTCTCATTAGGGAGCACATAATGTCTTGTGTCATTCTTTTTGTGATATTAGCAGCTGAGATGTTCAATGCCTAGATCCATTCATTGGTGGTTGCAAAGTGGTGATATTCAAGTTCTAACAATTCTTTTTTGTTTGTTCATTGCAATATTTTTTTTAAATATATTTTATTGATTTTATTACAGAGAGGAAGAGAGAGGGACAGAGAGTTAGAAACATCGATGACAGAGAAACATCGATCAGCTGCCTCTTGCACACCCCCCACTGGGGATGTGCCCGCAACCAAGGTACATGCCCTTGACCGGAATCGAACCTGGGACCTTTCAGTCCGCAGGCCGACGCTCTATCCACTGAGCCAAACCGGTTTCGGCTCATTGCAATATTTTTATAGAGATGTTTTCACTCATCCATCATTTGGTTACCAATGCTATAGTTCATATAGGAAAGGCAGGATAAAGGTTTTATTCTTTTCCTTTTATATACCAGTTTTCAAGAAAATTACTTGGTTTCCTATCATCCTCCAAAAGGCAGTTATCTTCTTGGAGCTTAGATTGTCTCATCTGTGGCCAGTGGGAAACTGCTGAAGCCAGGTCCTTTAGCCATGACCCTACTAGGCCTTGACAGCTTTCTTACCATCTGTTATGATGACAAGATTCAAGGCTTATCTTTACTTTTTAGTTCCGGACCTGGAATCAGCCATTTCTGAAAAAAAAAATTAAATTAAATTAAATTAAATTAAATTAAATTAAAATGCTGGTTTGTTTTTCACAACTTGGTTGCCAGGATTGCTCATTGTTTTTTTCTTTTTTTATAATTTTTTTTATTGTCTAAAGCTTTACATATGTCTCCTTTTTCCCCAATTGACCCCCTCCCCAATCCCTTCCCAGCCTGGGCAAGCCCCCACTGCCCCAGTGTCTGTGTCCATTGGTTATGCTAATATGCATGCATATAAATCCTTTGGTTGCTCTCTAACCCCCCCTCCCCTACCATTTGTCTCTGGATCTATTCTTGTTCATCAAATTATGTTGATCATCATATGTCACGTATGAGTGAGATCATGTGATATTTATCTTTCTCTGCCTGGCTTATTTCACCTAGCATAATGCTCTCCAGTTCCATCCACGCTGTTGCAAATGGTAAGAATTCCTTCTTTTTTATAGCGGCATAGTACACATTCTTTTTATAAAAAAATAAAATAAACTACCTTATGAGATTGTACTCCTTGCAATTCAAATTCAGGAATATAGGTTATTTTTAAGTCAATGTATTCTAGATTATATCTGTATTTCCTTTCTTCCACATCAAAAATACAGGTTCTCGAAGCTAACCGGGGATAATAAATTAGAATATCTCATAATTATTCATTTAGTTTATACCACTGTGTTAGGGGTGCCCAAGACTACCTCACATCCGGTGACTCACTAGGAGTGATTGAGCATATATTGGTGTGAGAGTAGGTAGTTAGGAAGATGTGAGCAGAGGAGATAAAGGTAAACAAGGGAAAGGGAGAATAGAAAACTAAAACAGCCATCAAAATTAGACAAAGACAGGGGAAAGAAACGCAGTAGAAAGGACTCCTAGCACCGAAAGGACACCTGCAGACACACGAAATTCTAAGAAGCCCACCAGATAAACAGACCCCCGAAATTCCAGGGAGCCTACCAGCTAAGGGACGAATGCTGCAGGGAGATTAGCACAGAGCGTGGGAGGGGCAAGAATAAAACAAACGCCAGGATTTAGACCCCCGGATGTGCTTGAATAAAGCGTTGATGCTCTCTCTGCAATTTCCCCACCTCTCGCGTAGAAATCTTTCCTCCGGGAGACAAGAACCTGGTCCCGCTGATCCCCAGCGCCGCTGACAGTTTGGACTAAACGCCAGCCCGGAGCCGATTCAAGAAAGCCCGCAGACGGTAAGCATCTAGCCTCGCCCTCCCTTGGGCTAGAGGCTTTGCGTTCCCTCTCTCCCCCTCGCCCACCCTCTCTCTCTCTCTAAGCCTCACTCTCCTGGGCACCGGTCACCCAGTTAAATGCCGCAAGGGCGGATGCCACTTGAAGGCTCCTGCGGAAGGTAAGAGTGCTCACCCCGGGGCAGAAAACCCTCCCACCCACCCGCTAGACAAAGGCTGATAACATCGCAACACTGACCCAAGCCCCAGGCAATTAATTTGGAGAGACAGACTTTCTTCCTTTCGCTTTTGTTGTTGTTGTTAAGCCTCACCCCAGGGTATTTTTTTTTTCATTGATTTTTAGAGAGAGTGGAAAGGAGGACCCTTTAAGTCTGCAGGCCTATGCTCCACCCTAGGAGCCAAACCCGCTAAGGCTGGCGTTTGCTTTTGCACTTGAACCGGCTCCTAATAATTGGTGAGGCCCAGTCTCTGAGCTTGAGCAGCACACTCCGGGAGAACTTGGCTCAGGCTCAGCAGATCTACTAGACAATGATACGCGTGGTCACATTTTCAACACCACCACCCACTGCCCCCACGCATCTCCTTTCAGAAACGTCCACGTTTTACCTCCTGAGTCTTATTTACCCGTCTGGGATCCTTTCCTTTGCCTCCCTCTCCTCGCAACTGTGTTTGAAGTGCAGGCGAGGTGCCTGCTGTATATGCGGGAGGGCGGGTCGCAACTATTCCTTAAGGCGCCTAGTTGCCCAGACGAAGGATCGAGTGCCTCATTTTCCTTGCTTGTTACACCACATAAGGAGAGAACACTGGCCGAATTCTGTGATGAACGCTTTTCTTATTTATTTTTTGTTTCACCGCTGCCTCAAGAGTCTACAGAGCTCCATTTATTATCAGCCCCTGCGGGATTTTTCTCGCTTGCTTCGATTCAGCTACTTATATCCTGTCAGGCCTGACATCTCCCACGTGCAAGCTCATATTCATTGGGAGCAGGGTTCCCTTTTCAGTCAACTTGTGGCTCTACTGTGCTCCTCTTGGGACTCAAGAATACTCCTCATTAAATATTTAGACATTTCAGACCTTAATTGCCGCCAGCACTTTTGCTGTCTCTGTCGGGGCAGCTACTGGAAAGATGAACGCGTGCCACGGGCCTTCTTTATCAAGAATGGGCTCCCCTGTCTACTGAAACATTTGGTTTGTCCGATATTACGCCCTATTGACACGGAGATAGCCTCATCAGGAAAATACCTAAACTCAAGAGACTTATTAGAGTGGATCACATATTACATATATATTTTTCACAGACTGATCATAAGACGCTACAAGGTACTCATGCTTCAAGAGATAGCAGGACTTCAACTCCTAAGAACGCTATCCAGCTTTCCAGAGTATGGGTTGAGACCGAGGCACTCAGGGGTGGGGAAGGGATCGAAAAGATAGATGAAAATATATGGCTCAGAAAATCCAGAACCTGGAAAGGTTGAGTCACTAGGGAAGCTTTGGCCAAGGCTTTAAGAGGATTTCTAAAGAGGTCTAGAAATACTCTACAGACAGAACTTGGCAAAGCGGATGCCTGAACCTGTCCATACTTTCTATTCATTTGAACAAGGTCACAGGACACTCTGGCCCGTTCACACTCTCCTCTCCAGCCTCATTGCCCAGACCTCTCTTTTCTATTTTCCAGATGGTCAACACCACCTCCATATCACAGGACTCACCACTGGGCTGTATTATCAAGAATTAGGATAAATATGACCCCCCAAACCCTCAGAAAGAAAAGATTAATCTTCTTCTGTAATACAGCCTGGCCACAATATAAATTAGGTGACCAAGAGGTCTGGCCTCATATGGAAGCATAAATTATAATACTATTAGTCAATGAGACCTGTTTTGTCACCAGCAAGGGAAATGCACCGAGGCCCCATACATACAAGCCGTTATGGCTCTCACAGACAATCCTAAGCACTGCAGCTCTTGCAAGTTAGACCCAGATGTTATAGCAGTTATTATCCAGATGCCCCAGCCTAAAACTATAGGCACCCTAGACCCCAAAACTCCAACTGGCACTAGGGACCTTGGCTATAGTCCCTGAATACCCTACTAATGATCCTGTACCCTTCACAGAGGACCCACAACCCCTAAGCTATAGCCATTACAAGAGGTTAACAGACCCTCTGGTCCTGCATGGGTCCAGGTCCCATTCTCCATTCAGGATTACAGACAGGTAAGATCAGACCTTGGGACAATTTCAGATGATTCCAAAAAATACATGACAACTTCCTTAAACTAACCTGAACCTTTGACTGGGTGTGGAAAGCTATGCAGGGATCATGGGGCAAACTGTTGCACCAGAGCAGCGAGCTGAAGTAACTGAAGCAGCTCAAATATTTGGGGATGACACCCACCTAACTCAGCTTCAAATATACCTGGGAGGAGCCGTTGCAGTCCCAAATCCAGACCCCCATTGGAGCTATAACAACCAACGAGACAGGGCTCTTAGAGATAGTTTTTTTTCATTGCTTAATAGAAGGAATGAAAAAAATTGAAAGCACAACTAAAATGATAATAAACTTTCAGCCACTGACCAAGGGCCCCAAGAAAACCCTTCTGCCTTTTTGGAAAGATTAAAAGAGACCCTTCCTAAACATACCAACGTAGATCCCAACTCACCTGAGGGACAAGTAATTGTAAAAGATCACTTCCTAACTCAGGCGGCCCCAGACATCCGGTACAAATGACAAAAACTAGCCTTAGGTCCAGGGACACGGATGACTGAGATCCCAAAGGCAGCACCCTCAGTTCACTATAATAAAGAAATGGAGGAGGAAGAAAAGAACAAAGAAACAAAAGCCGAAGACAAAAGGCAGGCTCAGCTCCTCTCTGCCCTCAGGCCCAGCCTTCTCAGAAAGGGGGAAACCCTAAGCCGCCTGTTGGAAACCCGCATCGCTGTGGGAAACCTGGCCTTGGGACTGAAGCCAAAAGCACCTTGTCCCAAGTGTAAGGAGCCTGGTCATTGGGTCTGTGACTGTCCTGGGTCCCGAAGGGGACTTGGGCCAGAACCACTCATGACCCTTGACTGAGGAGGCTCTCTACTCGAGCCAGTTCCCACCAAGAACATCCATTTGAATGGGACAGAGCCAAGGGTCACCCCAGATGTGGAAAGTAGAAACGGGAGCTGCCTACTCTATGCTAAATAATCTCTCTGGACCTCTACCTTCTGACTCCTGCCGAGTAATTGGGGTTAGTGGAAAACCCTCTATCAGGAGATTTATTCCTCCCCTGTGTTACCTTTGGGACCTTTGCCCATCCATTCTTGGTGATGTCAGAATGCCCTATCCTGCTTTCAGGGACGAACACCCTCAGTAAACTAGGGGCACAAAAAATCAACACCAAGCCAATATCTTTTTCTCTGATCGGGTCCTTGAAACTGAGGAAATTATAGATCATTCCATAAATTTGGCAGTTTAACCCGGAGGTCTGGGCTGGTGGAAGGGCTAAGACAGCAATACGTATAAAACTAAAACTAAAAAAATCCCACAAACTTTCTCCATAGGAAGCAATACCCTATAAAGCCAGAGGCCAGAAAAAGACTTCAAATAATAATTAAAAATTCCTGAAACATGGGCTATTAATTTCTGTTAATTTGCCCTGCAATAAATACTCTCATCCTCCTTGTTAAAACTAAAATAAAATGGAGAATATAGATTAGTGCACGATCTACAGATTATAAATGAGGCTGTTGTCCCAAGCCACCCTATAGTTCCCAATCCTTGCACTATCCTAGGAGAAATACCTTCTCAGATCCCATGGTTTTCAGTCTCAAGGATGCTTTCTTTTGCATTCCTTTGAGTCCCTGCTCTCAATGCTTATTTGCCTTTGAATGGACCAAGGAGGACAATATAAGCCAACTACTAACCTGGACTGTATTGCCCCAGGGCTTTAGGAATAGCCCTCATTTACGCAGGAACCTGCTAGTAATTCTTGAAATGGGGCAGAAAGCTCCTACAATATATAGATGATTTACTCATTTACTATCCCTCCAAGGAAAAAGGAATACAGCACGCTATTAAGACTTTAAATTTTCTGGCAGACGGGGGATACAAAGCATCTAAGACCAAAGCCTAATTATTTAAATAAAAGGTAAATTATGTAGTATTCATTTTGACACTGGGAAAAGGCAGTCTTTCCTGGAAGAAAATCCAAACAGCTGCCCAAATACCTACCCCAACAATCTGGAAACAACTTCTAAGATTAGCCAGATACTGTAGACTCTGGATTTTAGGATATGGAGGAATTTCAAAGCCCCTATACTCAGCCCTAAGGAGAGGGACAGACAGACTCGCTGCCCTGGGACCAAGAGCAAAGACAGACCTTTAGGCAACTAAAACACTAAAACAGGCCCTAACCCAGGCCCCAGCCCTCTGACTCCCAATACTAGATAAGCCATTCCAATTGTATGGAACAGAGGAAAAAAGAATGGCCTTGGGAGGCCTGTCATAGGTCCTTGGCCCAACCGAAAGACTGGTAAGCTATCTATCCAAAGGTTTCGATTCAGTAGCACAGGGATGGCCACATTGTTTTAGGGTTGTTGTAGCCACTGCATTACTGGTAGAAGCCTCTAAAATGTCTTTAGGCCAACCATTTGTCCTTTATACCTCTTATCAAATAGGCCCCTTGTTAGCCCTAAAAGGACCTCATTGGCTCACAGATAGTCGAATACTCACATACAAGGTACTGTTACTGGAAAATCCCCAGGTTAAAATAGAAAAAAATGTAACACCCTAAATCCTGCCACCTTAATGCCACTCCCTGAAAAGGACCAACCTATACATTCTTGTTGTGAAACCTTTGAACAAATTTATGCAAGTAGACAGGACCCTACAGAACAGTCTTTAGATAATCCAGAGGAAAATTGATTCACAGACGGATGCAGCTTTGTACTAAATGGAACCCATCATGCTGTACACTATAGTTTCTTTACATCAAATTATAGAGGCCAAATCTCTTCCTTCAGGAACTTCTGCACACTAGCTGAATTAATAGCACTCACCAGGGCCCTAGAATTAGGGCAAGATAAACAATTGAATATATATACAGACTCTAAGAATGCTTTTCTAATACTTCATGATCATACTATCTGGAAGGAAAGGGGATATATAACAGCAAAGGATACCCCTGTTAAATACAGGCCTCAAATTTTTAAATTACTACAGGCAATTCATTTACCTAAAGAAATAGCAGTTATACACTGCAAGGGACATCAAAATAAAATATAACACAAGGAAACAAATACGCTGATAAAGTTGCAAAGTTAGCCGCCACCTCTGAAGATATATTCTTGGGAGCACTAATTCCATCCTTACCTACAGAACTACCAACCCCTAAATATACCCAAGAAGAAATACAATGGACATCCCAACACAATACACCAAGGGGCCAACAGGATGGTTCCAATTAGAGGGACTCCTTTATGTACCCTCAGTTTTAACAATGGAAAATCATAAAAGCCCTCCATGAACTACAATAGTCTCTCAACTCATTAGCCAATAAAATCTTAGACAATCGTATTGCCCTAGAGTCTAGACTATCTCTTAGCTGCAGAATGAGGAGTTTGCGCTATTCAGTATACTGCATGCTGTACCAACATCAATAATTCCGCTAAAGTAGAAACAAGAGTATGTGAAATTCCAAATCATGCAACCTGGTTAAAAGGCCTCAGAGAAACCCAACTTTTGCCCGGTATGGTGACCTCACTTACTTGGAACTGGAAATATTGGTTATGGTCTCTCTTTGGAGTTCTTTTAATCTCTCTCCTCGTCATATTAGTGATAACACTGTTTGGTCCTTGTTTGGTTAACCTACTTGTAAAATTTGTCTCTTCCAGGTTACAACTATTGCACCTGTAAATGATGCTTCGCCAGGGTTTTCAACCCGCGCCCCCCCCCCCACACCCACACACACACATACGCAGAGACAACTCAACCCCTTGATCAAGCTGGCCAAAGATTCTGATTCTGAGAAACCTACCCTCTGCCCTGACAGACAGCAAGAGAATGAGACCCAATCCCCAACTTCGCCCATTTGTCAGCAGGAAGTAGCCAGATGATTGTCTACGTCCATGATCTCCCAATGAATTGGGTCTCATAACTCTTGAGGGGGGAAATGTTAGAGTAGGCAGTTAGGTAGATATGAGCAGGGCAGAGAAAGGACAAACTGACCAAAAAACCATGCTTAAGTAAACAAGGGAAAGGGTGAATAGAAAACTAAAGCAGCCACCAAAGGCTGAATGGTACAGGGAGGTTAGTACACAGCATGGGAGGGGCAAGAATAAGTCAAAAGCCAGGACTTAGACCCAATGGGGCACTCCAGCTTCGCTTGATGTACTTTCGCTTGAATAAAGCTTTGCTGCTTGCTGCAATTTCCCTGTCTCTCGTGTTGAAATCTTTCCTCCAGGAGACAAGAACCTGGTCTTGCTGATTCCCAGCGCCACTGACATTTGTATTCACAGCTAAGGTTTAGTAGAGCAAACTGATATGCAACAGAATCAGCATGGAAAAAGACACAGGCAGCGTTTGAAGGATGCCATGCTCAGGCTTCCTTATGTTGTCTCCCTTCCACAATGAGTCAGGCAGAACTGGCGGTTTCCTAGCAACAAAAATGCAGCAACACATGTGTGATGTTTCCGCCCAAGGAAGCCATTAGAGACTCAGTGCCCAAGGTTTTTGTTGGGGGCTGGTCATCAGACACTCTGCCTAGCATGTACCAAAATTGCAGACTCTTGGAATGAAAGCAGATGATAAGCATAAACCACACTGTTGGCGCAAAGTCTGAGCATAAGGAGCCATCCTTACCAGTTAAGGAATAGTGGAAACACTTCCCAAATGCAAGTTTCCAGCCAAGGGCCAACCCTTCAAAGGATAGCAGGCTTTGGTAACCCATTTCAGGATAGTTGACCCTTTGGACCTTGGCCAAGGCAACTTTTACAACACAATGATCAGTCGGATCCCTTGCATCAGGTGAGACCTACCTGCAGTATTAACCTCAGTTATACCCTACAGGGGTCCTAGATTTTACCAGTTTAAACAAATCCCATTAACCACAAAGATTTATCTTAGAAAGCCAGGTACCTTCCTCCTTAAATTTCTATATTAGCCCCTTTTTTTACCTGGCTCATGGCATCCATTCAGGCACAGTATACTCTGGTCAGTAAGTGGAAGCTGACTGGAAAGCCATTAGGCTGAGGCAATGTTGGGTTAGTCAAGGCACACACACAGGAAGTGAAGTCCCTGAGGGCACACATGGCACCCCTGGAAACAGGAAGTCTAGTATTTGTTAGGGTACCCAGAGCAAGACAGACATTAGACAGGCAGTATGGGTTGACAGGTCCCCCAGTGTCGCCTCTCACTATAAAGCCTCCCACCCAGTCCAACCAAATAATTGTGTAGTCCTTGGTTTCAGAGGGACTGCCTGAAAGCATCCAATTTCCTTCCGTTTTGCTTCCATCATGCCTAACATGTGTGTGGACACCTGGAGGTGCTCTGCATGGAAAGTGCGGGGGGTGGTGCCACCCCTCCTGCCTGTCAGGTGTGATCTACAGTCAGTTTGAATTCAAGATACTCACAGCAGCTTGGAAATGAAATACCATGAGGCATTCTTTTTTTCTTTTCTTTTTTTTTTTCAGGAAAAGGGGAAAGCTTCCAGGAGCAGTTCAGAAAAACAAAGATCATTAATGCCTTCTCTACGCCCTGGCACCTCCCCAGGCTTTATTATTATTATTATTATTATTATTATTATTATTATTATTATTATTACTAGAGGCCCAGTGCACAAATTTGTGCACCAGTGGGGTCCCTCAGCCTGGCCTGCAGGATCGGGCCCAAACAGCTCTCTGACATCCCCTGAGGGGTCCTGGATTGCAAGAGGGCACAGGCCAGGCTGAGGGACCCCATTGGTGCACAACTGGGGCTGGGGGGAGACACATGGGAGGTTGGCCAGCTGGGGAGGGACTGCAGGAGGGCTCCAGGGCATGTCTGGCCCATCTCACTCAGTCCCAATTTGCCAGACCCCAGCAGCAAGCTAACCTACTGGCCAGAACATCTGCCCCCTGTTAGTCAGTACACATCATAGCGAGCAATTGAGCAGCCTTAGCATATCATTGGCATATTACGCTTTTATTGGTTGAACGGCTGACTGGTCGACTGGACACTTAGCATATTAGGCTTTTATTATATAGGACTAGAGGCCTGGTGCACAAAATTTGTGCACGGGTGGGGGGGGCGTTGTCCCTCAGCCCAGCCTGCACCCTCTCTAATCTGGGACCCCTTGAGGGATGTCCAACCGCGTGTTTAGGCCCAATCGGTGGGATCGGGCCTAAACTGGCGGTTGGACATTCCTCTCACAATCCAGGACTGCTGGCTCCCAACCACTCACCAGCCTCTGCCTGATTACCCCTAACTGCTTCTGCCTGTCAGCCTGATCACCCCCTAACCACTTCCCTGCCAGCCTGATTGATGCCTAACTGCTCCCTGGCTGGCCCAATTGCTCCTAACTGTCCTCCCCTGCAGGCCTGGTCGCCCCCAACGACCCTCCCCTGCTGGCCTGGTCACCCTTAACTGCCCTCCCCTGTTGGCCTGGTCCCCACCAACTGTCCTCCCCTGCTGGCCTGGCCTCCCCACAACTGCCCTCCTCTGCTGGCCCAGTCACCCCTAACTGCCCTCCCCTGCAGGCCTAATCACCCACAACTGCCCTCCCCTGCAGGCCTGGGCCCCCCCAACTATCCTCCCTTGCAGGCCTGGTCCCCCCAAACTGCCCTCCCCTGGAGGCCTGGACCCCCCATCTGTCCTCCCCTGCAGGCCTGATCTCCCCCAACTGCCCTCCTCTGCTGGCCCAGTCTCCTCTAACTGCCCTCTCTGCTGACCTGATTGCCCACAACTGCCCTCCCTGCAGGCCTGGTCCCCCCAAACTGCCATACCCTTCAGGCCTGGTCCCCCCCCCCAACTGCTCTCCCCTGCTGGCCTGGTCCCCCTCAACTGCCCTTCCCTGTAGGCCTGGGTCCCCCCCAACTGTCCTCCCCTGCAGGCCTGGTCCCCCCCAACTGCCCTCCCCTGTAGGCCTGGGTCCCCCCAACTGCCCTCCCCTGCAGGCCTGGGTCCTCCCCAACTGCCCTCCCCTGCAGGCCTGAGTCCGCCCCCCTACTGCCCTCCTGTGCTGGCCTGGTCACCCCCAACTGCCGTCCTCTGCTGGCCTGGTCACCCCTAACTGCCCACAACTGCCATCCCCTGCAGGCCATCTTGTAGCAGCCATCTTTGACCATATGGGGGTGGCCATCTTGTGTCTTGGAGTGGTGGTCAATTTGCATATTACTATTTTATTAGATAGGATTATTTCTCCATGGTTACAACATTGGTGTGTCTCACTCAGTGATCACAACCTCACATTTCCCAACCATTTTTTAATACATTTTATTGATTTTTCACAGAGAGGAAGGGAGAGGGATAGAGAGCTAGAAACATCGATGAGAGAGAAACACCGACCAGCTGCCTCCTGCACAGCCCCCACCGGGGATGTGCCCGCAACCAAGGTACATGCCCTTGACTGGAATCGAACCTGGGACCTTTCAGTCCGCAGGCCGATGCTCTATCCACTGAGCCAAACCGGTTTCGGCAACATTTCCCAACCATTTTATTATCCTCCAGACTTTTTGTCTGGAAGGGTTGTATGCAAGAAGAAAAGAAACATTTTCCCAGCAAAACATTTTTATACAGTGTAACCAGAAAGACACATCATGTTCAAGAATTGGTCAGGAAGAATCCTGAACTTTGCTTTTTTTTTTTTTTAAAAACGGGTTTACATAACCTCCCACTCCTCTGGTCCTAATCATATCCCCAGTGAGCAGCCTAGAAAAAAATGAATCCCTTGCTGGGGACAGCTGCATTTAATAATCGAATGTCTTGCAAAAGTGTGTCTAGCAAGAGAGAGGTGAAGGAAGTAGAGTCAGGGCTATCAGTTCATTGGTACAAATTGCAAATCATCTGAAAAGTTGACCATAGCAAGTCAACAGCAGTGAGCCATCTCCAAGAAAGGGTGGGGAGTCTGACCTGTGGGGAGTAGGTGAAGTGGTCGCACTCCCTGTGATGTCCTTCCCTAGCTTGCAGCCTTCAACAGTAACCACAAGTTAGCCTCTGGTTAACTTGCTGATTTCAATTCAGTAACCACAATTAGTCTCTGTGTCAGAAATATGAAGCCAGTCAGCAGCTCAATTATACAAGCCCTTTCCTGTAGGCATTGGTATGATAGTCAAATACCATATTCACTCATCATCTGTGATATTTTCGTAGTTCGTGGCCCTGTGGTGGCTGTCTTAAGGAGGCAACCATTCCAGAATCTGAGTCCTGTTCTTTGAGATAGATGCACTTTCGGTTGAGCACAGCTCACAGTGAGGCTGAAAACAGCTGCAGAAGAGTGTCAGGTTTCAGCTTCGAGTCAGGCCCTGGCAATTAGAATCTGTGAAACCAGGATTTTTTAAAAGCCAATAATATTGTAATAACTGTGTACAATGCCAGGTGGGTACTTGAAATATCAGGGGGACCAGTTTGTAAAGTATGCGATTGTCTAACCACTACATCTGAAACTAATAAATATATATATATATATATATATATATATACATATATATATATACTAATAAAAGGGTAATATGCTGCCCTAGCTGGTTTGGCTCTGCGGATGGAGAGTCGGCCTGTGGACTGAAGGGTCCCAGGTTCGATTCCAGGTCAAGGGCACATGCTCAAGTTGTGGGCTTGATCCCCAGTGGGGTGTGTACGGGAGGCAGCCGATCGATGGTTCCCTCTCATCATTGATGTTTCTATCTCTCTCCCTTCCTCTCTGAAATCAATAAAAATATATTTTAAAAAATAATAAAATAAAATAAAATAAAATAAAAGGGTAATATGCTAATTAGACCGGGAGACCTTCCGGACATCCTTCTGGACAAAGCCATGGTGGCAGGGCCAAGGCAGAAGTGGTTAGGGGCAATCAGGCTGGCAGGGGAGGGCAGTTGAGGGCAAGCAGGCTGGCGGGGGGGGGGGCATTTGGGGGTGAGCAGGCTTGCAGGGGGGTCAGTTGGGGGCGAGCAGACTGGAGGGGAGGCCAGTTGGGGTGAGTTGGCCAGCAGGGGGGCAGTTAGTGGTGATCAGGCCAGCAGGGGGGTAGTTGGGAGCTATCAGGCCGGCAGGCAGACTGGTTACAGGTGATCAGGCAGGCAGGCAGGTGAGCGGTTAGGAGCCAGCAGTCCCAGATTGTGAGAGGGATGTCCGACTGCCGGTTTAGGTTTAGGCCCGATCCCTCTGGGGTCCCAGATTGGAGAGGGTGCAGGCCAGGCTGAGGGACACCCCCTCCCCTGTGCACAAATTTTGTGCACTGGGTCACTAATATATATATATATATATATATATATATATATATATATATAAAATAGAGAAATATGCTAATTAACTAGGACACCATAACGGGTCGCCCGAACAGGAGGTTGCTAGTGCAGCATAGGGGGCAGGGGCCGCCATGCGTCTGCGCTGGGGGAGGACCTGATCAGCAGTGGCCGTGGCTGCTTCAAGGGCTGGAGAGGGAGGCAGGGCCGGACCAGTGACTCAAGGGTGGGCGGAGCCGCGCGATTTCGAATCGCTCGCTGGGCTCCTAGTACAAAATAGTATTGAATGTAAAATGTAATTGAAATAAATACAATTTTTTAAAAAGCCAGTTCTTGTTCTTTTCCCAGAGTTGAAATTGCAATCTGCCCACAGGCAGCAAAAAGCAAGGGAGCTTTGATGCCTGTACACTTTTTCCCTTTGCAGCTTTCCCTGTCAGGATGATCTATGTCTAGCACGGATGAAATGGCGAGTATAAAATTTTACATCAATTTGGATTATACACTCAGGTGTGATAGTCATAAAATACAAAGCCTTTTACAAAACCCCTCAAACCCTAGTCTTTTTATAAAAAATATTTTTTATTGATTTTTTACAGAGAGGAAGGAAGAGGGATAGAGAGTTAGAAACTTCGATCAGCTGCCTCCTGCACACCCCCCACTGGGGATGTGCCCGCAACCAAGGCACATGCCCTTGACCAGAATCGAACCTGGGACCCTTCAGTCCCCAGGCCGACGCTCTATCCAATGAGCCACACCGGTCAGGGCCAAACCCCTAGTCTTAAAAGCAGCACATAGAGGGTTAACGTTACAGCAACAAGCAGATCAAGCTGCAAAGTATAAGGAGGGGCTGTCCCTGAGCTGAGGCTGCTGCTAAGCTGAAGAAAAGGCTAGAATGTTTTTTCTTTTTTTAATTTGTTTTAATTTTTATTAATTTCAGAGAGGGAGAGAGAGATAGAAACAATAATGATGAGAGAGAATCATCTATCGGCTGCCTCCTGCACTGAATCACACCATCCAGCCAGCCAGCCAGCCAATCAGACTGTTTTTTTTTTTTGTTTGTTTTGTTTTTTTAACCCTCCCCCCTACGGTTTACCTAAAGACTTGCCCCAGCCCTGGAAACCAATTTAGCTATTTTCCTTTGACTTGAAAGAGAGAGCAACACAAACTTTTAATATTTTTGTCCGCTCAAAGAGCCCTCCCTCAAAAATGTTGGGGCTCTTTCCCCTCCTACCTTGAGGAGAGAGCAACTACAAACTAATTATTTTGTATTTGGGGGTCTATCTGGGCCCTTTCTCCTTCCACTTAGAGGAGAAAACAAAAACCAAAGCCATGAGCAGAGCTACTCTTTCCTCTCTGTAGCCAGCACAGCTAAGAGCAGCCAGGAGATGCAGCGAGGCAACTCGCCTATGGTTGGCTTGAACTGTTACCTTTCACAAGAGATGACAGCACAGTTGCTGTTTAACACTGTAGGTAACTTCATAGCCACTCAGACCCCAGGACTTTGTCACCTTCCATCATTTCTTCTTTCTTTTTCTTGAGTAATGCTGTAGCCACATTTCAGTGAGTCAAGGTTGTTTTATTGAGTCCCACCACTGCCACCACATCCAGTGATTCACTATAAGGACTCAGAGGACTCAGGATATAGTTGTATTTACAGCTAAGGTTATAACAGCAAACGGATATGCCAGAGAATCAGCAAGGGAAAAAGACACAGGAAGATGCCATGCACAGGCTTCCTTACGCTGTCTCTCCCTCCCACCAGGGGTCACACAGAGCATGCTGTTGCCCCAGCAACGGAAATGCAGCAACCCATGTGTGATATTTCTTACCGAGAAGTCTATTACGCAGTGTCCTCGGGTTTTATTGGGATTTAGTCATTAGGCACCCTCTGCTGAGCACGTACCAATATTCCAGATCCCCAGAAGGAAGCAGATGTTTGCCATAAAACACACTGTATGCACAGTGAACCACCTTATCAGCTAGGAAATGGTGGGAACCCTCCTGAAAGCAAGTTCCCAGACTCTAGCCAAGGGCAAACTTTGTGAGCAGGCCTTTAGAAGGATAGCAGCCTCAGGCCTGCTGTGTTAACCCCTTTCTGGGAACTCACAGTATTCAGTCTCAGAATAGCAGTACTCATACTACCACCACTGCTGGTATAATTATTAAGAATAGTGTTAAAGGGGGGTGGGGGCACCCGTGGGGAGGGGTGTGGGATGGGAATGGGGGAATGAGGACAAATATGTGACACCTTAATCAATAAAGAAATTAAAAGAAAAGAATAGTATTAAAATGTAGAATGTAGATATATTCTCCCCATTCTCTCCCAATTTTTTCATGATTGGTCTATATCTGTTACCTGAATCCTTGCACACTAAACTCTCCCTTTGAACCGTCATTAGTCTTCTCAGTTCAGCGCTCACCACCAACCCTTAGGTCAAAAACTCTCTGGTCATTTTGTTTTTCTGAAGCGTGTTCTTTTTAAAAATATGTTTTATTGATTTTTTAGAATGAGAGGAAGGAAAAGAAAGAGAAACATCAATGATGATAGAGAAACATCAATCAGCTGCCTCCTGCACGCCCCCTACTGGGGATCGAGCCTACAACCTGGGCATGTGCCCTGACTGGGAATCAACCAGCAACCTCTTGATTTTTTAAAAATATTTTTTTATTGCTTTCAGAGACGAAGGGAGAGGGAGAGAGAGATAGAAACATCAATGATGAGAGAGAATTGTTGATCAGCTGCCTCAAGCACGCTCCCCACTGGGGACCGAGCCCACAACCCGGGCATGTGCCCTGACTGGGAATGAACTGAGACCTCCTAGTTCATAGGTCAATGCTCAACCACTGAGCCATGCCAGCCGGGCCAATCAGCAATCTCGTGGTACATGGGATGAAGTCAATCCACTGAGCCACACCAGCCTTGCTGAAGCTTGTTCTTTAATATGTTCCTTCGGAAGGACTTATGAGGACAATATTCCTCCAGTTTTTGCATGTTGATAACATTTTGTCCATGTCCTTTATAGTTGAAAGACAATTTTCTTTGATGTAAATTTCTTTTTTTTTTTAATATGTTTTATTGATTTTTTACAGAGAGGAAGAGAGAGGGATAGAGAGTTAGAAACATCGATGGGAGAGAAACATCGATCAGCTGCCTCTTGCACACCCCCTACTGGGGATGTGCCCACAACCAAGATATATGCCCTTGACCGGAATCGAACCCGGGACCCTTGAGTCCGCAGGCCGACGCTCCATCCACTGAGCCAAACCGGCTTCGGCTTTGATGTAAATTTCTTAGCTCACTTTTTCTTTCCTTGTGTATCTTAAATGTTACTTATTCTGGCATAAACGGTTGCTATCAGCCCTGGTTAGTGTGATTCAGTTGGTTGGAGTATCGTTCCATGTCCCATGCAAAAGAAAGTCACAAGTTTGATCCCCAGCTAGGGCATGTATGGGAGGCAGCCGATTAATGTGCTTCTTTCACATCAATGCTTCTCTCTCTCTCTCTCTCTCTCTCTCTCTCTCTCTCTCTCTCTCTCTCCCTCTCTCTCTCTCCCTCCCTCTTTCTCTAAATATAGTCTGATGATGATCTAATTTTCTTATCTTATAAATCACTTGCTTTTTTCTACATGCTCAAAAATTTTTTCTTCATCTTTAAAGTCCAGTAATTTATAAGAATATGACTTGGTGGTGATCATTCTGGGTAAATATTGTCAGGTAGAGTGTGCTCTTTCAAAGATCTCTTCTACCCCTCCTGCCCCACCACCATCCATCCCCATCTCCCAGGGATACCAACTACATCTTGAATTTATCCCAGAACTGATACTCTATTCATTTTTTAAGTATTTTTCCCTTCTACATTTTAGTTTGGATAGTGTCTATTACTATGCCTTCAAATTCACTAATCTTTTCTTCTGCCATGTCTAATCTGCTATTAATCCCATTCATGCATTTTTAAATTTCATATTATAGTTTTCATCTCTAAAAGTTCTATTTGGGCTTTTAAACATCTTTCATGTCTCTAGTCCAGTGGTCGGCAAACTGCGGCTCGCGAGCCACATGCGGCTTGCGAGCTGTGGTTTGTCACTCTGTTGACTAATGAGTTTGCCGACCACTGCTCTAGTCAATATGCTTAATTTAGGGTGTTTTCTTTTTACAATTAAAATAAAGTTTTAATGATTGCTTTAGTGCTCTTCACTATTTATTCATAATCTGTCCCATTTCTAAGTCTACTTGAATTTTTTTCTCCAAATGATATGTCATATTTTCTTGGTTCATTGCATGCCTGGTGATTTTTTACTGGATGATAGACATTGTGAATTTTATCTTGCTTGAAGCTGGATATTTTTGCATTCCTATAAATAAGAACAGAAGCTTTATTCTGGGACACAGTGAATTTAGCTGGTAACAATTTGATTCTTTTAGGTCTTGCTTTTCAGCTTTATTAGGAAGGACAGAGCATCATTTAGTCTAGGGCTAATTTACCCCCATTACTGGCCTTCTAAGTACTCTACTCAATTCCCTGTGAATTACAAGGTTTTTCCACTGTGCCTGGTAAGATTGGAAACTATTATCAGAGCTCTGTGAACTCCAGGGATTATCCTCTCTAATCCTTTCTGGTGGTTCTTTGCTTCGCCTTGAATAGTTTCCTTACATGCATGAGCTGAGGAATACTCAGCTGAAGACTCAAGAGGGACCCTCTGTAGGTCTCTGGAGCTCTTTCCATTCCAATGGAGTCCTGGGGCTGTTTGGACTCTCAGGTCCATCTCCTTAACCCAGGAAGAGCGCTTGGGCTCTGCCTGGATTCCCTCTCTCAGCACTGTGACTGGAAACTATCCAAACTGAGGCATTAGCAGGACTCACTTCATTTGTCTCCCCTTTCTTTTGTATTTTGTTTGTTTCCCCTTTCTCAAGGATCACTGTTCTTCGTTGCCTGATGTCCAATGTTTTGAAGACCATTGTTTCATATATTTTATCATTATTTTAGTTGTTTCAGGTGAAAGGGTAAATCTGGTCCCTGTTACTGCACCTTGGCCAGAAGCAGAGGAAGTCTGGTGTGCTCTCTCAGTATATAGTTTCAAATTGTTTATTATTGCAGGAAGTTTTCTTGAATTATAGTTTTTAGTATTTGTTTTTTCCCTTGGTCTCCTTGTCTTTATTGAGGAACTCCTATGATGTATAATTGGATACTTTAAAAAAAAAACTTTGGTATTTGTCATTTGCTTTCAAATATTTTTCTTTATTTCCTTTTTTTAAAGTTTCTTCCTCTTTGCCTTCTATTTCTGTTAAGCCATCATGTATTGTACTTATTTGCTTTGTGTTCCTTGTCATTTATTCTGAATGCTTTTTATTTTATTTCCAGATGTTTTCTGAGATCTGTCAAATAATTCCTGAAATTTTCTCTTTCTTATTTATGTTGTTCTTTCATTGTCTTGCATCATTTTCTTAATGTTTTTTAGCTTGTTTGCATTCGCTAATTATAGTTTTGATCTCTTTGGTGAGGATATGTTTCTGGCATGCTTTCATTGCCTCTTAGGATGGTATTCTACCCTTAAGCTTTTATTCTTATAGCAACATTGTATGGGGTTTGCCCTCCGTACATTTTTGTTGCTCTTCTTTATATGAAATTAGCTTTCCTTAACTTTTGGAAGGAGGTGGGGTTCGGGGTAGTTTCCCAAATGTCAGAGCTCCCTCTTCTGTTGTTTTTGCATAGTGCTAAAAGTTATGGCAACTTGGTCCTGAGATTTCTTTGCTCCTTTTCCCCACTTTGATCTGGGCATTCTCTTTCCTTACTGAAGTAGGCTAAATAATAGCATGTCCTAACCCTTGAAACCTGTGAATGTTAACATACGGAGAAACAAAGACTTTGCAGATCTGATTAAGGATTTTGAGATGAAGAGATTATCCTGGATTCTCCATGTGGGCCCTAACTACATACAGTAACAAGTATCTTTATAATAGGGAAGCAAAGAGAGATCACACCGATAGAAGAGGAGAAAGATATGACTACAGGGGAAGATATTGGAGTGATGTGGCCATAAGCCAAGGAATGACGACAGCCACCAGAAGCCAGAAGAGGCAAGGAATGGATTCTCCCTAAAGCTTCCAGAGGAAGCATGGTGTTGCCAACACTTTGATTTTCGCCCAGTGATTCTGATTTTGCATTTCTGGCCTCCAGATCTGTGAGAGGATAAATTCCCATTGTTTTAAGTCACCAAGTTTATGGTCATTTATGACAGCAGCAACAGGAAACTAATACAGAGTTTATACCGAAACTGGGGTGCTGCTGTAACAAATACCTAAAAATATAGGAATCACTTTGGACTAAGGTAATTGGATAATAGGAAGAGGCGGGAAGAATGTTGAGGAGCACTACAGAAAAAGCCTAGATTGCCTAAGACAGACTGTTCGTAGAAATGCACACGCTGAAGGAACTGTTGGTGAAGGCTCAGAAGAGGTGAGGAACAAGGTAGAAAATCCTGTATTGTCTCAGAGGATGCATTTATCATCATAAACAGAATGTTGGTACCAATATAAACGTTGAAGGGCCTGTTTATGAGAGCTCAAAAAGAAATGTGGGATATAGTACTAGAAACTGGAGGGAAGGGCATCTTTGTCATACAGTGACAGAACATTTAGCTTAATTGTGCCCTACAGTTATGTGGAAAACAGAATTTATAAGCAATAAACTTGAATATTTAGTTGATTGATTTCCAAGCAAACTGTTGAAGAAGCAGCCTGGTTTCTACTTACTGCTTATAGTAAAATATGAAAGGAAAGAGATAAACGGAAGGAAGAATGGCTACACAAACAGGAACCAGGACTTGGTGATTGGGGAAGTTCTCAGCCTGTACAGTTGCAAAAGGTGCTAAAGTTAGGACATTCAATGCTAGGAAAGTATGCTCTGCAGGGAAGGCCAAGGGTGTGACCAGACAACCTTTTGCTAGTACTGAAGAGATTGGGCATGTGATTGATGGATCCCTCCATCTTCAGAGCAGAAGCCAGGAATACAGATGGGATTGATGAGAAACGATCTATGGAGGATCTTCTTGTCTAATGGTTTAAGTTCCTGTGACATATGCTGGAGCTTGCAAGGTTTTTGAGAATGTTATACCAGCAGAAGTACTGCCAGCTTGGATAGAAAGGGACAGATATGAGATAAAATGAAAGAAAGCCTAAAATTCTGCAGGTAGAAAACAGGGTTATAAAACTATTCAGCTTCAAATATGTGTTAACCATAAAAAAAAAGGCAATAATTCCTAGATTGGGGTTTGGGCCCATAGGGTGGATCATTTGTGGCTGTATTTCAAAATGGCTCAGTAACAATGACTTCCCTTTTCCTTCCATTTCCGTGTCAATAACTCTTATCCTATACCTGTCCCACCATTGTATTTTGGGAACAGATAACTTGTTTTCTGTTTTCTTGTTTTCCAAAGTCCACAGATGGAGAGAAATTTTGCCCTAGGATGGCATACTTATAGTCTCACCTATAACTGATTTACATAATGAGATGTGGGACTTCCAAACCGATGATATTTAGATGAAATTTTGGATTTGAGAGGATGCTATAATGTTTTGACACTTTTGAGGATGTTGAGATAGGATAAATGTATTTAATTTAATTTTTTTTTAAAATATATTTTATTGATTTTTGCAGAGAGGAAGGGAGAGGGATAGAGAGTTAGAAACATCGATGAGAGAGAAAGATTGATCAGCTGCCTCCTGTACACTCCCCACTGGGTATGTGCCTGCAACCAAGGTACATGCCCTTGACTGGAATCGAACCTGGGACCCTTCAGTCCACAGGCCAATGCTCTATCCACTGAGCCAAACCAGTTAAGGCTAATTTAATTTATTGTTATTTATTTCAGAGAGTAAGAGAGAGGGAGAAAGATTGGAACATCAATGATGAGAGAGAATCATTAATCAGTTGCTTCCTACATGCTCTACACTGGGGATGGAGCCTGCAACCCAGGCATGTGCCCTGACTGGGAATTAAACCATGACCTTCTGGTTCATAGGTTGACGCTCAACCACTGAGCCACACTGGCCAGGAAGGGTGAATGTATTTTGTATGTGGGATGGGTGTCAATGTTTGGGGACAGGAAGGTAGACTATGGTAGGTTGTATAATGGCTCCCCAAAAGATATGCATGTGCTAACTTCTGGAACCTGTGAGCGCTATCTTATTTGACCAAAAAAAGGGGGGGGGGAGAGACTTCGTAGATGTGGTTAAGTTAAGGATCCTGAGATAGGAAGATCATCCTGGATCTTCCAGGTGGGCCCTAAATACAATCACAAGTGTTCTTATATGAGAGAGGCAGAGAGATGATACAGACAGAAGAGAAGACAGTGTGACCACGGAGGTGGAGTTAAAGTGACATGGATGAAAGCCCGGCTGACACCTTGATTTTGGCTCAGTGGTACTGATTTAAGACTTCTTGCCTCCAGAACTGTGAAAGAATACATTTCTGTTGTCAAAAGCCACCGTGTTTGAAGTAATTCGTTACAGCAGCCATAAGAAATGAATACACTGAGTTTCTATTGCCTCAACCAGCTCAATTTTTATTTCAACCCTAGCAGTTTCTCCTAAGTATAGATCCCTGTCCCAGAAGAGAGCCCTGGTGGATTAGTGGATAGTGAAGGATTAACTCAGCAGGTCTGGATGTCCAAACCTTGCACATTTCAAAGAAAAGTTTGGACCTTGCCAACTCCTGGAAGATAACCTTTAAAGCCCTTGGAATGTCCTGCCTGTTAAAATGATCTTTGTTTATCTGAGTCCATGAGCCACACCAGATAGTTTATTCTAACACTGTGATTTATGGCGGGGGTGAGGGGGTGCTTGAGCCATGCAGTATCAGCTTGAACTTTAGAGGGACTGAGTAACTAAGATCAGCCATGCCTATGTGACTGACCGCAAATAAAAATTCGACACATCAAGGATCAGGTGAGCTTCCCTGGCAGGCAATACTTCATGTGTTGCCCTACATCTTACTGGTGGAATTAAGCCCTGACCAGAGGACTGCTGTGGGAGAAGAGAATTGGAAACTTGCTCCTGGACTCTGCCCTATGTGCTCTTTTCCATTATTGCTGATATAAATATCTATTCTTTTTTGTGTGTGTGATAAACTGTAACCATGAGTATAACAGCTTTGATAAGTTCTGTGAGTTCTTCTAGTGAATCACTGAACCAGAGGGTGGTCTTAAGGACCCCAAGCACAATCAGTCTTAAGAGCTCACAGGAATTGGGCTGCTCCAGCCCCTTCAGATTTTCCTTCAGACCCCTTGCACTTACTTGCTACAGATGGAGCAAAATGCCTCTCAGTTTCAGCTCCTGAATTCAAGTCAGCTTGCCATCCCTGTCGAGCATTTTATCATTCTCCTAGTCTCCGGTATGACAAATGCCCCTACTTCCCTCTGTTTTATTCCTACACAGATACCTATACCATGTAGTTCTCATAGCTGTTGGTGACTTGACCTCACTCACATGTATTTCAAGATTCACAGATATTTCAGCTATTTCTATGTAAACAAACCACACCAAAACTTGGTGGCTTAAAATAACCATTTTATTTCTCATGATTTTGTGGGTCAGGAACGTGAGCAGGGGCCCAAGGGGATGGCTCATTTCTTCTCCATATGATGTCTGAGGCAGCTGGAATGAGATTGGAGCATCCAAGATGATTTCATCACAAGATTGGGACCTTGGTGCTAGTTGGCAGCTGCGGCCTTAGCCCTCATGCACATGGCCTTTTAAAAAAATGGTGTCTCGTTTTCATTTGCATCTCTCTGATGATTTCTGACGTTGAGCCTTTTTTCATGTCACTTGGTCCTCTGTATGTCCTCTTTGGAGAAGTGTCTATTCAGGTCTTCTGCCCATCTTTTACTTGGATTGTTTGTCTTCCTTTTGTTAAGTTGTATGAATGCTTTAAATATTTTGTAAATTAACTGCTTATCAGATGTATCATTGGCAAATATGTTCTCCTGTACAGTGGGTTCCTTTTTCATTTTGATGCATCAGGGAGATGCAAATTAAAACAACGAGGTACCATCACACACCTGCCAGAATGGCTACCATCAAATCAACAAACAAGTGCTGGCCAAGATGTGGAGAAAAAGGGACCTAGTAAACTACTGGTGGGAATGCAGACTGGTGCAGCCACTGTGGAAAACGGTGTGGAGTTTCCTCAAAAAATTTTAAAAATGGAACTCCCATTTGACCCAGTGATCCCACTTCTAGGAATAGATCCTAAGAATCAGAATGAATGCATACACCCCTATGTTTATAGCACCTTTATTTACAACTAGAGACCCCATGCACGAATTCATGCACCAGTGGGGTCCCTCAGCTTGGCCTGCGGGATCGGACCAAAACCGGCTCTCTGACATCTCCTGACAGGTCCCAGATTGCAAGAGGGTGCAGGCCAGGCTGAGGGACCCCACTGGTGCATGATTGGGGCCAGGGAGGTTGGCTAGCTGGGGAGGGACCACAGGAGGTCTCCAGGGTGTGTCCAGCCCTTCTTGCTCAATCCCAATCATCCGGACCCCAGCAGCAAGCTAAGCTACCGATTGGAGCATCTGCCCCCTGGTGGTCAGTGCATGTCATAGTGACTGGTCAACTGGTCAACTGTCTGCCCCCTGGTGGTCAGTGCACATCATAGCGAGTGGTTGAGTCGCCTTAGCATATCATTAACATATTATGCTTTGATTGGTTGAATGGACGACTGGATGACCGGACATTTAGCATATTAGGCTTTTATTATTTACAATAGTTAAGATCTGGAAACAGCTCAAGTGCCCATCAGTAGATGAGTGGATAAAAAAGCTGTGGTACATTTACACAGTGGAATACTATGCAGCTGTAAAAAAGAAGGATCTATTATCCTCTGAGACAATCTGGAGGGACCTGGAGAGTATCATGTTAAGCAAAATAAGCCAGTCATAGAAAGACAAGTATCACATGATCTCACTCATATGTGGAATCTAATGAACAAAATAATCTGATGAACAAAATAGATCCAGAGACATAGAAGCATGGAACAGACTGAGGAATCTCAGAGGGAAGGAGAGGGAAGAGATCAACCAAAGAACTTATATGCATATATGTATAACCCATGAACACAGACAATAGTGCTGTGAAGGCCTGGGGAGGAGGCAAGAGTGGAGAGTAGGGGACCAATGGAGGGGACATCTGTAATACTTTCAAAAATAAAGAGAAATTTTAATAAGAATAACCAATGGACACAAGACACTGGGGGTGGGGTGGGGTGAGGGCAAGTGCCGGGGGGGAGGGGGGAGGGGAGGCCGGGGGAAGGTCAATGGGGGGGAAAAAAGGAGACATATGTACTACTATTTGTGATACTTTAAACAATTTTTAAAAAGTGAAAAGAAGAGAAATTTTTAAAATAAATTAATGACTCTAAAAAAAACGAAAAGAAAATAATAAAAAATGGAGCCTCATCCTCCAGGGCTTCTTTCTGAAGAAAGACAGCATGGACTTTATTATGGGGTATCTAAGTTTGCCTCTCAATAAAGCAGAAATTCAGGACCTCTTAAGACCTGGGCACAGAAGTCGCAGAATGTCATTTTATTGGCAAAACAGAACTTAAAGCCAGCCCAGACACAAAGAGGGGGAAAATTTTTTTTCACATCTTGATGGGAGAAGTAGCAAGCACATATGGGAATGGAAATATTCTTTGCAGCCCTATCTACAGAAAATCTACCATACTGGTATACTATGTCCTCTAGTTTCATTATGAATGTCGTCCATGGGTTTTGATTTTGCTATCTGGTTGCTCTGTCTATTTGCATGTTGGCACAAAAAGAGATTTAAAAAATGCTCCACTGCCCTGACCAGTGTTGCCAAGTGGTCAGAGCATTGGCCCATGCACTCAAGAGTCGCAGTTTCCATCCCTGGCCCTGGTACCCAGGGAGGTGACCAATCAGAGAATGAACAAAACAAAACAAAACCCCTGCTCTGCTGCTACCATGTTTCCAGAATTCCTTCTAATTTTACTTTTTTTCCCAGAAAAGAACAGAAGTTTTGGGTGAGAGTAGAATGAAGAAGTAAAAACATTCTAAATGGTTCATTCTCCTGAGAAATTAGGAGAAATGCAAATAACGCATTTGTGTATGTGTATGTGTGTTTAATCTACCACTTGAAATAATTTGTATCATGTTTATGAGTAATAGAAGGCTAATCACCAGTAGAATTGATAAGCAGAGTTGAACTGACAAATTACTAATAGAGGGACAATAAACAGAAACAACAAACATAACGACATGGAAAAGGAGTAAACAACAAAGTAGAAAAAGGGAAATAGTTCTTGATGGAAGCCACAAAATCAGACATATCACTTACAAATAAAATGGAGTGGATTCTCCTATAACAGACTATAAGATTGGGTTAAAAACAAAAGCTGTGTGGCCCTGGCTGGTGTGGCTCAGTTGGTTGGACATCATTCCATGCACCAAAAGGTCTCCAGTTCAATTCCTGGATTCCTGGTTAGGGCACATGCCAGGGTTGTGGGCTCAATACCCAACTGCAGGAGGCAGCCTATGGGTGTTTCTCTCTCTCATCAGTGTTTCTCCCTCTCCCTTTCCCTTCCTCTCTCTCTCTAAAATAAATAAAAACATATATTTTTTTAAAGTAGTGTGTTGTTTACTAAAAACACATCCTATATAATAAAAACCTAATATTCTATGTGTCTGGTCATCTGGTGACTGGTTGACTGTTCAACCAATCAAAACATAATATGCTAATAATATGCTAAGGCCTCTCAACCACTCGCTATGATATGCACTAATCACCAGGGGGCAGACAGTCAACCCGTTGGCCAGTCGCTATGACGTGCACTGACCACCAGGGGGCAGATGCTCCAACCAGTAGGTTAGCTTGTTGCTGGGGTCCGGTCAATTGGGGCTGAGCAAGTCTGGCCGACTCGCCCTGGAGCCCTCCTGTGGTCCCTCCCCAGCCCTGATTGTGTACTGATGGGGTCCTTCAGCCTGGCCTGCACCCTCTTGCAATCCGGGACCCCTAGGGGGATGCCAGAGAGCCGGTTTTGGCCTGATCCCACAGGCCACTTCCCTCAGGAGGGCGCCAGATGCAGGGCTCACAGCTGGCAGGCCCTGCTGCAGCGTGAGCTTCTCCTGAACGAGACTGGTTGGGTGCAAACTTATGGCAGGCACAGTGGGGCCAGGATGAGTGGGAGCGACAGGTAGGAGCTGCAGGTGGCATTGGACTGTGGATTTTGGCCCGATCCCCACAGGCCACCCAGAGGGACCCCACCCATGCACGAATTCGTGCACCAGGCCTCTAGTTTAAATATATATTTTATTGATTTTTTACAGAGAGGAAGGGAGAGGGATAGAGAGTTAGAAACATCGATGAGAGAGAGAAACATCGATCAGCTGCCTCCTGCACACCTCCTACTGGGGATGTGCCCACAACCCAGGTACATGCCCTTGACCGGAATCGAACCTGGGACCTTTCAGTCCACAGGCCAACGCTCTATCCACTGAGCCAAACCGGCTAGGGCTCTAGTTTAAAATAAAGGGGTAAAATTGAACCCTATGTAAGGATACAGCAGATAAATGCAAGCAGAACAAAAGCAGGTCTGATGATATAATTATCAACTCAAAATCCAAGGCCAAAAGCATTCAACAAATAAATAAAAGACATTATATAATAATAGAAATGTAACAAAACCTTAAAATCATAATTTATAGTCTGAGATTATACCTCTTTCAGAATATGATGAATTAAGTTAACAAAAACAAAGGTAAAAATATATGAAGCCCTAACCAGCTTGGCTCAGTGGATAGAGCCTCGGCCTGCGGACTGAAGGGTCCCAGGTTCGATTCTGGTCAAGGGAATGTATCTTGTTTGTGGGCACATCCCCAGTAGGGGGTGTGCAGGAGGCAGCTGATCGATATTTCTCTCTCATCGATGTTTCTAACTTTCTATCTATCTCCTTCTCCCTTCCTCTCTGTAAAAAATCAATAAAATATATAAAAAATGAAAAAATAAAAAAATGTATGAAAATTATAATCAATAAACGACATTAAATAGACATAAAAAGAACTTTATATCTTACAAGCAGACTATATAGTCTCTACTCCTATATCCTTATAAAACATTCCCTGGTCAAGGACGCTGTAAGGCCATGACATGCTGCGGGCTCACCAGGGCTAGAACTGGAAGGAGGAGGCGGTGACCAAGGAGACCTGGCTGCAGGGCTCACTCAAGGTCTCCTGTCTGTGTGGGCTCCCCAAGTTCCAGGATGGAAACCCCACCCTGGACCAGTCCAATGCCATCCTGTGACCCCCGAGTCGCTCCCTTGGGCTGTACTGGAAGGACCAGTGGCAGGCAGCCCTGGTAGATCTGGTGAATGATGGTATAGAGGACCTCCACTGTAAATACATCACCCTCATGTATACCAACTACAAAGGGGGAAAGGAGGACTGAGTGAAGGAAACGCCAGGGCACCTGAAGCCTTTTGAGATCCTGATGTCCCAGAACCAAGGGGGCCAGGCTTTCAGGGTGGGCAGCCAGATCCTGCTCCCCTGCTGCCTGGAGTCCTTCCGCCTGCTCTCTGCCTGGGCCTGCGGGGCATACCTCTGACCCAAACCCAAGGGCTTTCTGGCCTCCCTTCCTGCCCCCCAACATGTGAAACTCCCCATCAGTGGCAACGGGAAACCGTGAGTGCTTGTGGCACCCTCAGTAGGAGGCAGGGCTGCCTTCTTCCCTTTCCTCAGAACCAATAAAATTTTCAGGAGAGAGAGAAAAAAAATGTAGGGCTTTGAAGGATCACATTCTCTGATAAGAACCAATAAAAACAAATAAAATATTACCAACATATCTTAACCAGCTGGAAATTAAGAAACATAATTCATTACACCAACACTTTAGAAAAGCCACATAACCCTGGCCGGTGTGGCTCAGCTGATTGAGTGTAGTCCCATGCACTGAAAAGTCATGGTTCAATTCCCTGTCAGGGCATATGCCCAAGTTGTAGTTCAATCCTCAGTCGAGATGTGTGCGGTAGGCAACTGATCAATGTTTCTCTCTCTCCCCCTTCCTTCCTCTCTCTCTAAAATCAATGAAAACATTTAAAAAAGAGAAAAGCCACATAATGCTATTAATATTAAAAAGTATATAATACAATTCAGTAGCCATTTATATTAATGATAAAAACTAAAATTAACAATCAAAGGAAACTACTTAAAAATTGAGAAAACCATATTCCAAAATTTGCCAGAAAGCTTTACACTAACTGATAAAATGTTTAAATCATTTCCATTAAAATTGGCAAAAAGATAGGGATGCTCTCTATAATATCTATTAGCCAATATTATTTTAAAGGTTCTATCTCAGCATTGTCCAATACAACTTTCCATAATGATAAAAATGTTTTCTATTTAATGCTGCCCAATACAGTAGCCACCATAACTGAAACCAAGGTTTGGCTGCCTGACCTCATGAAAGCCAAACTTGTGAGACAGATGCTGGTAAAAAGGAAACAGATTTATTCAAGTGCTGGCATCTTGGGAAGATGGAGGATTCTTGTCCAAAGTCCATCTTCCCACCTCAGTGCAGGCAGAGGATTTTATAAGAAGTGGGAGGGAAAGCAGAACAAAGAAATCAAGGGGAGGGGATTTAAAAGTTGTCTGTATGCAGGCAAACACAATCCATTTTGATAAAGATCTCAAAACTGGTCAAGTGATGGTCTGGTGTTCGTCATCCTGGTTTTACGGTTGAAGGTCAGCAAATCTAGAACTGAGATGACTAAAGGTCAGAGTCTGCATTTTCTGAAGTAAGTTCCTAGGATTCTTATACAAACATGTTGTTTATCTACAAGCTACATATTAGTCAGAGTCAGCATTTGCAGAAACTATGTCAAAAAGAAAAGTGGGATGGATTACAATTCACAACTGTTACACCACTAGCCATACACAGCTATTGGGCACTTGAAATGTGGCGAGGTGACTAAGAAACTGAATTTAAAACTTTTTAGTTTCACTAATTTTAAATTTAAATAACCACATAATTTCAAGCAATACTAATAAGGAATAAATCTCTTTCCTTTTTACCAAAACAGTCAGACATAACTTGAACTTGCTATAGCAATAAAGTCTAACCTATTCCAGTGTTCTCTCCTCTATCAGACAAGCTGTTATATAGAATTAGTGTAAAAAAAAGCCACATAAACTTAGTAACTACTGCATGGAATAACTAATACAATGACAATAGGAGAAATAATCACATCAAGTATTGGATAAAAGAGACAAAAGAGGCGATTGATTGCCCCAAAGAGGTAGGCCAGAGCTGGGGGTCCCACCTCCACACTGCATGGAGCAGCAGGACCCCTGGCCTCACTGTGCGGAGCTGCGGGCCCCGCCTCTGTGCCATGCTCACAGCATCAAGCCCCCACACACCCACGTGCACCCACTGTGCACACAGCCTCCTGGTGATTGTTCATTGCAGCGTGAGGGCATCATGGCATGAGGGCGTGACGACCATATAGGCTTTTATTAATAGGACTAGCAGCCCGTTTGCATGAAGATTCGTGCAATAGACCTTCATTCACCTGGCTGCCTGCACCAGTTTTCTGCCGGCACCAGGGACCCAGGCCTTGGCTGTGGCCACCACCTTCTGCCTTCTTTCAGGGTCGGGGCTTGGCCCCGGGCGGTGGCCTTGGGCTCGGCCGCACCCAACATCCCTGCTAAGGATTGCAGGAGCCGACCCCCAGTGGTTTCCTGTGATCTGTGCAGGCTCCCCGCTGGTGCCCAAGGCCAGGAAAGCCTCCACCCGAGGCTTTCCCGACCTTGGGCTTGGCTGAACCCCAGCGTCCCTGCAACTGTTTCCTGGTGGGCGTGGCTGGTGGACATGGCTGGTGGGTGTAGCGAAGGTACAGTCAATTTGCATATTACTCTATTATTAGGTAGGATGATATGATTGTACAATTAGAAAACCTAAGAGACTATACTGGGAAGCTACCAGAATTGGTAGGTAGTTTTGATAAGGAGCTATAGACAAAATCTATATATATAAAAGGCTAATGTGCAAAGTGTCCCCTCGGGAGTTCGACCAGGAGACCACCAGGAGTTCAATCACTTGATTTGATGTGTGCTGACCACCAGGGGGTGGCATGGAATGAAGGAAGGCCCCAGCCAGCAGCTGGAAGGCCCCTGATCGGCCCTGATCACCGGCCAGGCTTAAGTATCCTACCCATGCACAAATTTCATGCACTGGGAGTCTAGTATATTTATAAAAATGGGTACTTCCTTTCTGTACTAGTAGTAAGCAGATAGGATTAGCAAATATAAGTTTTAACAATGACAACAAAAATATTATAAATATCTAAGGACAAATTTTATAAGAAAAGATAATGGACTTATAAGAAGACTATAAAATACTAGAGGCCTGGTGCACAAAATTTGTGCTCTCGGGGATGGGGGGTCCCTCAGCCCAGCCTGCACCCTCTCGCAGTCTGGGAGCACTCGGAGGATGGGGAGCGGGCCTAAGCTGGACATCCTTAGTGTTGTCACAGAAGCGGGAGAGGCTCCCACCACTGCCACTGTGCTCACCAGCCAGCCGTGAGCCCAGCTCAGGGCTTCTGACTGAGCGGTGCTCCCCCTGTGGGAGTGCACTGACCACCAGGGGACAGCTCCTGCATGGTGGTCAGTGAGTGTCATAGTGACTGGTCGTTCGAGCATTTGGTCGCTTAGGCTTATATATAGAGAGATAATACAATTCAAGTCAAAATTGCAATACTTTTGTTTTGTTGGGGCTTGGGGGGGCGGAATTCATTTTGAAACGATAAAGTAACTTTAAGCTTCAGAGTTCCTGGAAAGATACATTTGCAAGAACAAAAATTGAGATTACAGAGACACAGTAGCATTCAGATGAAATGAAACATATTTGTGACCTTATATTACAGAAGTGGTATTAAATTCAGTGAATTCAAGGCAATGTGTTCCATAACGGGTCCCGGCTGACAATGAATTTGACCTAAGTCTTGGCACCATTACAAAATCCCCTTGCTCTTTGTGTTCCAGAAAATGGCTTACTGCAAAGAATCTCTCTTCTGTCTATGACTTAGATAGGACTCACAGATGCCCCTCTTGCTTACCTACAACCAGTTTGGATACAGACCCTTCAAATTCCGATTATTTGCCTCACAAACACTGATTAATTGGAACAAGATGCTTGTTAGCTAAACTTCAGTTGGGTTTCTCTCTTTCCTACAGGCTCCTGAACTCTGCTTTTCCGCAAGCCTGAGCAAGCATAAAAAAAATGTAAAAGGGCCCAACCCCCCTTCTCAGCTTTTCCTAAGAATGAGCTGACCTGTCAGAACCCACTGGTCATTCCAGCTTGTGCAGGCTCTCTATAGATTCTGCTTATCTCGGCTTGCCTTCTCCTTATCCTGGCAATCAAAGAAAGGCCCTTTTCCTGTTTGGTTATGAGCTGCTTGCAGATTTCTGAGATGGGAGCTTTCTCCCTATTGCAACAGTCTTCCTTTCTAGTTAGTCTCTTCATATCTACATCCGGATTTGACAAAACAAAAACAGAGCTTGACCTTGACCTCATGCCACACACCAGAGTAAATTCCAAGTAAATTAAAAGTTCCAGCAAAAAAAAAGGAAGACACTAAAAAGTAAATAAATGTTAAGACTATGTTTTTAGGGTGAAGGGATTGAGAAGTACAGATTGGTAGTTACAAAATAGTCATAGGGATGTAAAGTACAGCAGAGGGAATATAGTCAACAATATTTTAATAACTATGTATGGGGCCAGGTGGGTACTGGAAATATCGGGGGAACACTTTATAGAGTATATGATTGCCTAATCACTATGCCATACACCTGAAACTATTATAAAATAATATTGAATGGAAACAGTAATTGAAAAAAATTAATTTAAAAAAATAATAAAGTGAGATGCACACACACACAAATCAAATAAAATGCACTTAATGGGCTACAGGTAAACTATGTGATATTTATGAAAATGAACTTTTATTGCATCCATCCTTAAAAAAAGATTACCTTTTAGGACTACCTGGAATGAGGAAGGAACACCATGCAAGACAGGAGATATAGAAGACAGAAAAGAAAGCTTAGACTTTTCTGATGAGAGAATACATTTTTAGATTAAAAGGACAGATTAAAGGACAGATTAAAGGACACATAAAATGCAAAGGACAAAAAGAGTTGTGGGGGGGGGGAGCTATTGCAATGCAGCAAAGGGTTAATAACCCTAATGTACAAAGAGAGTCTACAGATTGATAAGAAAAGACAAATCACTCCAAAGAAAATTGGACAAAGGATTTGAAGACTGGCAGAAGTCAAAATTGAAATGGTCAACAAACAGAAAAACATCCTCAGTTGCACAAGTAGTTAGGAAAATGCACATTCAAGCAGTTCAATGCTACTAGCCCTTAGACTGGCAAAGGTTAAAGAGAGCACGGACATCCACTGCTGGAGATTTGCCTCAATGAATTCATATTTTGCTGGTGAGAGCAGGACATGTTACAGTCTTTTGGGGGAGTGATTTGGCTGTATCTATTCAACAACAAAATACCCTTACCTGCATTTAATCTAATAATAGACAAATATGCAAATTGACCATACCTCCGACACACCCACAAGCCACGCCCACCATCCAATCAGAGCGAGTATGCAAATTAACCCAAACCAAGATGGCTACAGCCACAGAGAGCAAGGTTCCCTAGGTAACAGAGGAAGCCAAGCTTTCTGCCAGCCATTGCAGGCCTAAGCCTCCACTCAAGCTACAAAGTTTCAATTATAGAAGGTAAACAAATTCAAACAAATGGCGGCAGAATGGAGCTTGAGAGAGCAGGCCAGGGTTGCCGCCAGCAACAGGGGTAGCAAAGCTTTCCGCACACCCTGGCCGGGCCCACCTGCTTAAGGCAACAAAGTTTCATTTATAACCCCAACACAAATGGATTCGGGACTCGGAGGGAGCCCCAGGCTTGGCTCTGCTCCAGGCTACAAAGTTTCAGTTGTAGAAGGAAAATAAATTCCAGATACCAGGGCCTCCGCTTGCGTTGCCAGGGGGCGTGGCCCGCCTGCAAACTACCACAGGCCCCTCGCTCAGGCCGCCTCACGCCCCAAGGGAACCCCACCCTGATCAGGGACACCCTTCAGGGCAAACCAGCTGGCCCCCACCCCTGTACCAGGCCTCTATCCTATCTAATAAAAGAGAACTATGCAGATTGATCATCACTGCAACACACAATATAGCTGCCCCCATGTGGTCAAAGATCCTGCCCCCATGTGGACACAAGATGGCCACCACAAGATGGCCAGCAGGAGAGGGCAGTTGGGAGGCACCCGGCCTGCAAGGGAGGGCAGTTGGGAGGCACCCTGCCTGCAAGGGAGGGCAGTTGAAAGGGACCAGGCTTGCAAGGGAGGGCAGTTGAGAGGGATCAGGCCTGCAAGGAAGGGCAGTTGGAGGTGATCAACCCTGCAGGAGAGGGCAGTTAGGGGTGACCAGGCCAGCAGAGGAGGGAAGTTGGGGGCAAACACGCTGGCAGCAGAGTGGTTAGGGGGTGATCAGGCTGGCAGGCAGAAGCAGTTAGGGGCAATCAGGAAGGCAGGCAGGCAAGCAGTTGGGAGCCAGCAGTCCTGGATTATGAGAGGGATGTCCGACTGCCCGTTTAGGCCCGATCCCAGGGATCGGGCCTAAACGGGCAGTCGGACATCCTTTGAGGGGTCCGAGATTGGAGAGGGTACAGGCTGGGCTGAGGGACAACCCCCCTCTGTGCACGAATTTCGTGCACTGGGCCTCTAGTTTAATAATAAAAGTTCAAAATATAAGAAGCACAAATTGGTGCTGTGAAAACCTGACTTATCAACAATACAGTAGGAGAATCTCTCTCTTCATGCAGTAGCTCATGGGAAAGCAGAAGAAAATCATCAGGAAGGAGATACACATTTTAAAGGGCCCAAGACCAAGCTTGTGAACCAATAAACACAGATGCCTAACACAACAACTGAAAAATTCAGTCTTCTTTTTAAAATATTTTTATTGTTGACTCTGTTTTCCCCCCATCACCCCCCAATTTGCCTCCCTCCGCCCTGTCCCCACCCCCCTAAGCCTTCACCACATTATTATCTGTGTCCATGGGTACACAGTCTTTTCAATCAAGAGATGACACATTTTTGAAAATTGGGCCCATGGGTTGCTTTTTTTTTTTTTTTAACCTTATTTTTATTATTGATACAATTACGGATGTCCCCACTTCACTCTCTTTGCCCACCTCCACCCAGCCCCGGTCCCCCCTTCCCTTTTGCCATCACCACAGTGTTGTCTGTGCTTATGGTTTATGCATATATGTTCTTTGACTAACCCGTTCACCTTCTTTCACCCAGCCCCTCCCGCCCCACACCCCTCTGACAATGGACAGTCTGTCCCATGTGTCCATGTCTCTGCACTTAAGCCTTAAGGCGCATTTCAAGACATTTCAAAGACAACATGTTCAGGCTGCAGGGCAATCAGGACAGCAGTCACCAACATCCGATTCACTTTGTGTTTGGGGAAATGGAAAATGCGTGTGAGGAACTGTAAAATATTCTGCGCTCCCTCTCCATTCTTTCTTGGCGTCATTCATTCTGAGAACAGGAAGCTGCGGACTGAGGAGGCCCAAAGCGTCAACTGCTCCTTCCGGCTGCATTTCAAACACCTGGCCTTGTTGTTGTTAATCCTCAAACAAGGATATATTCTTTTTTAAAAATAATATATATTTTATTGATTTTTTACAGAGAGGAAGGGAGAGGGATAGAGAGTTAGAAACATCAATGAGAGAGAAACATCAATCAGCTGCCTCCTGCACACCCCCCACTGGGGATGTGCCCGCAACCAAGGTACATGCCCTTGACCGGAACTGAACCTGGGACCCTTCAGTCCGCAGGCTGACGCTCTATCCACTGAGCCAAACCGGTTTCAGTACAAGGATATATTCTTTCCACCGATTTTTACAGAGAGTGGAAGGGCCGGGGATAGACAGAGGGGCACATCGATTGGTTGCCTCACACTGGCACCCTGACGGGGGCCGGGGATGGAGCCTGCAATCAGAATCAAACCCGCGACCCTTGGGGGCGACGCTCTAACCATTGAGCGAACCGGCCAGGGCTCACAGCATGTTTGCAAGTTCGACAAGGGACTTCTAGATAATTCATGGGTCAAAAGGAGAAGAAAGCTACAAATGAGCACTTGAAATTGGACACTAACGATAAGACATCAAAACTTGCATCTTTACTAGTTGAACTTTCGCCTTCATGTGTACAGAAGGAACCCAGAAAGGTGGAGTAACCGGTTTGTAAAAAGTGGATGACATGCCCCGGGACGGACGTCACCGGCCCCCAGGTGCTCCTCGCACAGATCCTAGGTGCCTCCCGCTCCATCGCTTGAGCTCCCCGCCCAGAGGGGCTCCACTCCCGCGGGCGGATGACTTCCGCTTCCTGGCCTAAACCTGACACGTACTAGTCCCTTGAGGCAGCGACCAGGGTCGGTGACAGCCAGGGATCGGGCGATGCCCTCAGCCAGCGGGTGGACCGAGGCGCCTGCAGGTGGGCACGAAGCGGCGCCCTGGGTTCTGGGCGCCAAATGGGGATCTTTCAGGCCCTTGAGCCGGGGCGGGGGGTGGGGGCGGGGCCCATTTCCCCGGCTGCTCGGAGGGATGTTTGCAGCTGGCATGGAGGCGGGCGCTGGCCGTTTTGGGGATACAGCTGAGTGCCAGCCCCTGCGTGCTGGGAGGGCACAGCGCCTGGCCTGAGCCTCGGCGATCGCTGGGGACAATACAGGGGAGAAGTCCAGTGGGCACATCCCGAGATCGGGCCCCGTTGGCTCCCGGGAAGTACCGCGCGGGGGGGGGGGGGGGGGGAGGGAGGGGGGGAGGGAGGGAGAGATCGGGCTGGGGACCGCAGGCTCCAAGACAGAAATGAGCACCCTTCCAAGATGGCGACTCCCAGAGAGAGCGTCCCAAGGGGACAGCCATGTCAGCTGCCGGACAAAAGTCACTAAAAGCAAATTGGAGAGTCCCCCTCTACTCCCCCCACACGCACACGCACTGAGATGTCGCGAGTGCGCCCGGTGTGACTGCAGATCACTCCCCAGGCGACACTGAGCATGTGCAGGATGAGAGAGTTCCCCGCCCCCGCCCCCCCCCCCCCCCCAGTGCACTTTTTAGGGCTCCTGGCCTGAGTTGAACAGGGGTGGCGACTAAGGGCCAGGAAAGCAGTCACGTGATTATGTAGGTTTTATCACCTGAATGTGGTCCTCAGTGATGGTAACCTGTAGGGTGAGCGATGGGGCTTCCCTGAGGTCACTTAGGAGTAAGTGGGAGGTCCTACCTTTGACTTGGTTGGTCCTGCTGTATCTTTGTGTCTGTGTCATTAACTTCTGCCCTTGATTTCTTTCTTTTCTTTTTGAAAAATATCTTATTTCTAAATTCCTAATTGAATGCTTATCTCATTAATGTTCAATCATTTTCTTTTATGATGTAATATAAGCATTAAGTTCATGATTTTCCCCCTGGGAACATTTGAGCTCCATGTCCCAAGTTTTGATATGTAACATGTTCACTATGGTTCCCTTCTAATGTTTTCTAATTTTTAAAAAAATATATATTTTATTGATTTTTTACAGAGAGGAAGGGAGAGGGATTGAGAGTTAGAAACATTGATCAGCTGCCTCCTGCACACCTCCTACTGGGGATGTGCCCGCAACCAAGGTACATGCCGTTGACCCGAATCAAACCCGGGACCCTTGAGTCCGCAGGCCGACACTCTATCCGCTGAGCCAAACCGGTTAGGGCAATGTTTTCTAATTTATGCTGTGGTTTTCTCTCTGACTCCTTAGTTACTTAGATATTTGATATCTCAAAAAGTTGACATTTTTGTTATTGATTTCACAGCTACAGAGAGAAACTGTCATCTGAGTGATTATTAGGTGCAGGAATGGATGTTTTTAAGTTCAATACATACTACCAGATTACTTTCTAAAACTTGTAAAATTGAAACTCCCACCAGCAACCTATAAAACAGTTCATTCCAAGACCCTCTCCCACACTGAATGTTAATGCTTTTTAAATTTTCCTCATTCTCAGAGCCAAACACAATGATATCTAGCTTATTTTGATATGCATTTTCCTGCCAACTAGTGGTTGAACATCTTTTCCTCTTTATTAGCCATTGAAATGTACATATTTTTAATTTTTTTTCTATCCTTTGCTCTTTTTCCACTTGGGTGGCTTGTCTTTCTTACTAATTTGTGGATATTAACCTTGTGTCATTTCTTGTCATTATAGTTCTTTTGTCTCTTTATATATTTATTTTTATAAGGTGTTTACATATAATTAGAAGGAATAATAATCTGATTAAATATGTTTTTATTCTTTGCAGGTTCTTAGTGTCTTTTCTTGCTTAGTGAGTTCTCCCCACTTCATGCTTAAAGAATATATGCCTTAAATTTAACATTTTTGTTTTAAAATTTTAAATAAGATTTCTTATGTTTTATTGTAATTCTAGGCTTGCTAAAATCCTAGTGAAATTTCTATTTAAATGGGTCATTAATTTTAAATATGTTTTAGAAAGAGGAAGGGAGAGGGATAGAGAGATAGAAACATCCATGAGAGAGAAATCTATTGGCTGCCTCCTGCACGCTCCCTACTGGGGATAAAGCCCACAACCTGGGCATCTGACCTGAATTGAACCATGACCTCCTGGTTCAAGGGTCAATGCTCAAATGCTAAGCCATACCAGCTGGACTATGGTTTTAATTTTTTAATTTTAAATATTTTTATTGACTTCAGAGAGGAAGGGAGAGGGAGAGAGGAATAGAAACATCAATGATGAGAGGGAATCATTGATCGGCTGCCTCCTGCATGCCCCTTACTAGGGATCAAGCCCGAAACCCGGGCATGTGCCCTTGACTGGAATCGAACCTGGGACCCTTCAGTCCGCAGGCCGATGCTCTATCCACTGAGCCAAACCAGCCAGGGCTATGGTTTTAATTTTTAAAGTTAAATTTTAATGCAACTGGAAGTTATTCTGGTGTGGGGTGTGAGATGGGATCAGTGTTGGTGTTTTCCATTTGGATGAAAAATTTGCCAGCACCAATCGTTTAATGAATATCCCTTTCTAACTCAATTAAATGTTCATTGGGCCATGAGAGTTATTGGTTAGGACACTGAGGTGCTGAATGATTGATTCACCTGGGATTACCAGTCTTTGGGAGTCAGATTTCAGGGGCCTATAGGAGTCATTGACTTGCACCTGTGGTCATCGGTAATTGCAGGACTGTGTGAATTGAGAAATGATGGACCGGAAGATCTATTATTGAGGAGTTTATGGGAGTCACTGATTCTATATATGGGCTGTGAGTTACAGGGTCCTCTAAGCAGTCAGGTTTGACCCCCAAGGAGCCTTAAGCAGATCCATGGTTGCTTTTCTAAGGAAACCAGTTGATGGCACCTTTGGGACATAGTTCTGTCAGACAGTGTCAGTTAATGATTTACGAGTCTGTGCAGACATGCTGGTTTTCAAAGCCCAGATGGGAATTGGAGGGAGCAGGACAGGCAATGAGTTTCCATTTTCATCTTTGGTGTAAGAGGGTGGGCTCTACAAGTTGCTCATGATGTGCATTGAATTAAACAGATTGGTTTATGCACATGTGACATGGTCACCTCTCAGCTGAAGCACTATGCAGGCAGTAGGAAACAGAACTAATGTTTCTTGTGACTGTGCCTTATGTAAAACTAGAGGCCCGACGCATGAAGATTCGTGCAAGAATGGGCCTTCCTTCCCATGGCTGCCGGCACCACCTTCACTCCAGCCCAGAGCCGCCTTTCTGCCTTCCCACACTGCCCAGAGGCCCAGAGCAGCTGGGGCAGTGCAGAACGCCTGCATCGTTGCCAACGCAAGCGTCCCACCCTGCCCCCCGCAGCTCGGCGCCTGTATATACAAATTAACCCACCATCTTTGTTGGGTGAATCTGCATACTCACTCCTGATTGGCTGGTGGGCGTTGCGAAGGTACAGTCAATTTGCATCTTACTCTTTTATTAGTGTAGATACCTTACAGCACAGTAGTTAAGAAAATGCACTTCAGAGCCAGGTATACCTGAGTTTATGTCCTTCCCCCTAATCTGAGTGATCTTGGAGCAAATTTCTTAGTATCTCTGAATGGCTCTATCTCATGGTAAATGGTAATAATAATAGGTCACAGGATGAGTGTGAAAATTAAATGAGGTAACTAGTAAAATATGCCTGGCATGTTATAATAGCAATATTTAATTAATGGTGTTGCATTCTAGGTGCTAAGTAAAAGTGAGTACTTTAGAAGCCTCACTTCATTTAACTGTAACAACCATATGAGACAGATATTTTTATCCTGTCTTAAGATGAAACTCAGGCAAAAGTGACTTCCCCAGAGTTGGAATTCAAATCCTCATTTCTTTTACAACAAATCTCATGAGTTTTTCCCATATTCTACACTAATATTTGGTGTTGGTTTTACTGAACTTTTCTCTTCCACAGTGAACCATCCCTTGTTGCCCCCAGGAAGCACTTCTGAGGTGAATGTGAATAACTGACCATGTGGACACTGTCTTTCCAGGTTTCTTGGTGTCTCCTTGGATCTCCTGGACCAGACCCCACAGTGAAGGCTGCAAGATCTTCCTGCTGGTCCCAGAAGCTCTGGTTGAGTCCGCAGACCCTGCCTGGCTCTAGGCTCCTGGGAAGAGTGGAGTTGTCAGCAAGAGAGTCAGAGGGCTGAGGCTCAGCGGGAACATGCCAGCCAACCAGAGCTCTCCCCAGTGGACTTTGTCCCAGGCTGCAGAGGAACATGGAAGGTTGTGTGAGGTGAGAAGGGAGCGGACTCCAGGGGCGGGAATTCATTCAGTAAAGAGATACTCCCGACCTATCACTAGGAACTCAGGGCAGGGGCAGGTGGGTTACAGGGACATCGGATTCCGGAATGGCTGCCCCTAAAACAGATCACTATCCTCCTGCTGTGGGAGCATCACGTGGCTCATGTCCCATACCCAGAGGAAAATGTGATGTGTCTGATGGAGGAAAGGTGGGACAGGAGGGTCAGCACCACACCTGGAGGGGACAGGCAGTTCCCTGCAAGGTGTCTGCAGGCCCTAGCCAGGGAGACCTTACATCCTGGCTCCCAGCGCAGACCCTTCACTCCCCACTGGCTCTTTGCAGAGCTCAGTCAATCCCCACTAGAGCCCCATTTTCCTCTGGTCTCTGAGGATTTGCTGATTTCTCCTCTATCCTGATCTAAGGGAGAAAAATCACTTTTCTTTCGGTAGTAGGGCGACCACAGTCTCCAGGGCCTTTCTAGTTCTTTCTCCTTTCAAAGATGAACAAAAAGGCCTGAAAAGGGACTTGACTGCAACCCAGTCTCCAGAGCATGTCCTCCACCCTCGCCACACTGCAGCCCAGACCAAGTATCCCACCAAAAGTTCCCCTGGAGATTCTGTAAACAGAAGAAGACGATGACAGAGCCAGACCCTACCAGCCAGCCCCCTCCTTCAGACTGTCCTGTGGACGCTGTTACCTATGGGATAGGCTCATTGTCACAGAAGCTCAAGGGCATGTGGTAATTAGGATAATATTTTTTAAGTTATTTTTATTATTTCATGATTTGACAAGAAAATGTTAAAAAATTCAGGTAAGCAACTACAAGATAATAAAACATTACTTGTAAATTCAGCACTACCCCTAATTAGCCAGGTTAACATATAGCTCTATTCCCTTTCTGCGGTTTTCCCCTTTGTATGTGCATGAGTACCATGTGTGGGGGTATATGTGTGAGGCTGTGATTGTACATACATACCATACACATATACATTATATAGCTCCAGTTTATATAGTATTTGGTTGCCTCCATTTTAACTTGGCAGTTTAACATAATTTTCTAGGCATTATGTCTTTTTCTTCATATACACATGATGCATAGCATTATGTCTTTTAGATAAACTATAATTAATTTAACCAATCTACTACATATGCATTTAAAGTGTTTCAGGGTTTCTGTTGTGATTAAAACTGCTGTGGTGAAATTTCTACACTTACGTAAATCCTTTTGCCCAAGTCACTGAAATTATGGTATATTTTGAGTCATACTTTTTCAGCCCCACACTCTTTCTCCTCTACCTCTGGAATTCTGATGACGTGAATGCCAGATCTTTGCTTATAGTCTCACAGGTCCCTGAAACCCTGCTCATTTTTTTTCCAGTCAATTTTCCTTCTGTTGTTCAGATTGGATTATTTTTACTTTCCTATTGTCAGGTTCTCTGATTCTTAACTTTGCCCTCTCTATTCTGCTATCGGGCTCACCCACTGAGTCTTTAAATTTTGGTTATTGTATTTTTTCAGTTCTAACATTTCCATTCAGTTCTCTTTTATCTTTGTTTTTATTCTTTTTAACCCTCACCCAAGGATATTTTCCCATTGATTTTTAGAGAGAGTGGAAGAGAGAGGTAAAGACAGAGAGAAATATCAATGTGAGAGAAATACATTGATTGGTTGTCTCCTGCACATGCCTTGACCAGGGCCCGGTCCTGAAAGGAGCCTGCAACAAGGTACATGCCCTTGACCAGATTCGAACCCGGGACCCTTCAGTCCGCAGGCCGATGCTCTATTCACTGAGCCAAACTGGCTAGGGCCATTCAGTTCCCTTTTATATCTTATGGTTTTTTTTGCTGAGACATTCTATTTTTGCATTTATTTTAAGTATACGGAAGTATTTTTATGATGGCTACTTTCAAAATCTTGTCAGATAATTCTAACATCTGTGTCATCTCCGTGTTTGTGTCTATTGATTGACTTCTCTTATTCAAGTTGAGATTTTTCTGCTTCTTCACATTGATGCCTGATTTTCAATTATGTCCTGGATATTTGGGGAAGTATGAAACTCTAGATATTACTTCAATCTTGTGGTTAGCAGGCCCCCTGACTCTATTCTGCTAGAAAAGGAGAATCTGCTCCTTAATGCCTGATGGAGGCGGAAGTTCAGATTTCCCACAAGGCCTCCTCTGACATCCCAGAAAGGAATGAGCACCTTGACACTGCTGGGCGGGGATGGAATACCAGGCTCTCCGCCAGGTGGAGAGGCAGGAGGGACCTCCTTACTGGGTGGGGGTGGAAATCCAACTCCCCACTTAGCCTAAATTGACACTATGGAGAAGAGGCTTCATTACCCTCAGGAAAGGATGAAAGTCGAGGCTCCCCACTCAGCCTTTGCTGATGGGAATGGTGGTGGGGCCCCAGTTTTTCCTGTGGTGCTTGGCTGGAGTAGAGCAGTTATTATCGAAAATTTTCTCTCCTGCTCCATTGCCCTTTTCCTGGTACTTTGGCTAGAGAGAGCAGTCTTTCTTGGGGCAGTTTTTGTGACAATTGGCATCCTGGGCTGCCAGTTACCACAGCACTTAGTCCAGTATACACTGAGTGGCCAGATGATGATGATCTCTGAACGCATAATAATCTGGCCACTCAGTGTATATCCTATATAATAAAAGGCTAATATGCAAATTGTCCCCTCAACCAGGAGTTCGACCAGCAGGCAGGCGGGCCAACTGCCATGTCCCCTCCCCTGGCCAGGCTGGCCGGACCCTACCCATGCACGAATTCATGCACCGGGCCTCTAATATATATATACTGAGTGGCCAGGTTATTATGCATTCAGAGATCATAATAATCTGGCCACTCAGTGTAGATGGGACTAAAAGAAAACTCAGGAAAATCGCTGCTGTGGCAGTCCTCAGGCTCTGAGGTCCCTAGCCAGTTTGCCTTCGTCTCTCCAACTGACAGAGTGTTCTTATCTTTGTTTACATATAATGCCCAGGGCTTTTAGCTGTACTTAGCAAGTTGAAGCAAGGAAAAAACATGCCTATTCCATTTTGGTCCCATTGGTAAATTTTTTAAAAAAATATGTTTTTATTGATTTCAGAGAGGAAGGGAGAGGGAAAGAGAGACAGAAACATCAATGATGAGAGAGAATCATGGATCGGCTGCCTCCTGCACGCCCCCCACAGGGGATCCGAGCCCATAACCCGGGCATGTGCCCTTGACCAGAATCGAACCCAGAACCTTTCAGTCCACAGGCCGATGCTCTATCCACTGAGCCAAACCAGCTAGGGCCCATTGGTAATTTTTAAGTTACACTTTTTGAACAGTTAATTCATTAATTTGGTTCTCTTCCCAACACCCCAGGTCTCCCTAGCACAGGAAACCATTCCTGGTTAGTTTGTGCGTGGGTCCAGTGGGGTATATGCTTAGAGATTATGCAAATAAAAACAACAAAGAAAATTGCCTTAACATTTTTCCATAAAGATGGTTGATACTGTTACTGTTCTATTAAACACTGATTTTTAAAAATTACTGTGAATTTGAACTTTTTTATCATGAAATATTACACACGTTTTGAATAATGCTGCTATAAATATTTTGAACATGTCTTCCGCTGCATGTGTGCACATATTCCAATTGGGCATATTTCCATGAGTGGAATCACTGTGTCCTAGTGTATGCATGTCTTCAACATTACCAGATGAAGCCAAAATGCTTTCAAGTATGGTTGTACCCACTTACTGCCATCAAATAGTTCTGTGAGCGTTCTCATTGCACCATCTTGTCTTCATCGCTTCATATTCAGTCCTTTTCACTGAAGACATTGTAGGAGTTGTGTAGTGGTTGGAATTTGCATTCCCTGGTTAACTAAGGAGGTTAAACCCTTTTATGTGCCTATTGATGTTTTGGATTTCCTCTTTTGGAAAATGCCTGTTGAAATCCTTTGCCCACTATTCTACTGGGTGGTCTCTTTTCTTCCTATTGGTTTGTGAGTTGTTTACATCATCTAAATAGGAGTCTTTGTCAGTAATGTGTGTTGCAGATACCTTCTATTTGGTAACTTTCCTTTTTTGTCTTATAATGTTGTCTTTTAATGTTGTCTTGTAAATGAGTAGAAGTTTTAAAAACTTCACTGTAGACAGGCTTATCCATTTTTTTTCTTACAGTTAATGTTTTTCTGCATCTTGTCTGTGAATTATTTTCGTAATCCAAGATCATGAAGATATTTGCCTATATTATCTTTTAAAGGCTTTCTTGTTTGCATTTGCCCCATACATTTATTTTTTAAATATATACATACTTTAAATATATATATTGATTGCAGAGAGGAAGAGAGAGGGAGAGAGAGTTAGAAACATTAATGATGAGAGAGAATCATTGATCTGCTGCCTCCTACACACCCCACACGGGGGATTGAGCCTGCAACCCAGGCATATGTCCTTGGCCAGAATTGAACCCTTCAGTCCACAGACCAATCCTCTATCCACTGAGACAAACCAGCTAAGGCCATGCATTTCTTCCAAATGCCTGTAGCACCCTTTGTGTCCTAAGTTGGTGTCCAAGTTTTTAATTTTTTCTATCTTATTCAACTCTATTGTCATTGCCTAGCACAGAATTGATCAGCAAATGTATCTAGTTCCTACATTAGTTAAAGCACTTAAAGAGAATCTATCTTGCCCTAACCAGTTTGGCTCAGTGGATAGAGTGTCGGCCTGCCGACTGAAGGGTCCCAGGTTCGATTCCGGTCAAGGACATGTACCTTGGTTGCGGGCACATCCCCAGTAGGGGGGGGGGGGGTGCAGGAGGCAGCTGATCAATGTTTCTTTCTCATCGATGTTTCTAACTCTGTCTCCCTCTCCCTTCCTCTCTGTAAAAAAATCAATAAAATATATTTTAAAAAAAAAAGAGAGAGGATTTATCTTGACCCTCATTTTTGAAAAAATGAATGACTGAATATTCGAATAAATGAATGAATGTAGTACACAATGAATGTCAAGCTACTTCAATAAGCTTTTTCTCTCACAAAATAAAATGCAAAACTAGGTACTGAGTGAAAATCCTACATGATAATTATGGTAAAAGTCATGAAAAACAACTTCCTATTTATCTTCCCTCTATTCCCTTCCCCCCCACCCCCCCACCCCCCATGCTGACCATGTTTTGAACAGGATTGTGTTGTTACAGGTCCCATTGTCATTCGAGGATGTGACTGTGGACTTCAGCAGAGATGAATGGCAGCACTTGGACCCTGCTCAGAGATGCCTGTACCGGGACGTGACACTGGAGAACTACAGCCACCTGCTCTCAGTGGGTAAGTACAGCCGACCTATGTGTCTGGCAGGGCCTCAGTGAGGCTATTTCCATCCTCAGCTGCTGAGTGCTCTGGGGCATCTCAAGTGTGTAATGATGTCCTTTTTCATTTGTCCAGATTCTTCAGTCTGTTTTGAGCATTATTATTATTACTCTACTAGAGGCCCGGTGCACGAAATTCGTGCACGGCGGGGGGTTGTCCCTCAGCCCAGCCTGTACCCTCTCCAATCTGGGACTCCTCAAGGGATGTCCGACTGCCCGTTTAGGCCCGAACCTAGTGGGATCGGGCCTAAACGGGCAGTCGGACATCCCTCTCACAATCCAGGACTGCTGGCTCCCAACTGCTTGCCTGCCTGCCTTCCTGATTGCCCCTAACCGCTTCTGCCTGCCAGTCTGATCACCCCCTAACCACTCCCCTGCCAGCCTGTTTGCCCCCAACTTCCCTCCTCTGCCAGCCTGGTCACCCCTAACTGCCCTCTCCTGCAGGGTTGATCACCTCCAACTGCCCTCCCTTGCAAGCCTGGTGCCTCCCAACTGCCCTCTCCTGCTGGCCATCTGTGGTGGCCATCTTGTGTCCACATGGGGGCAGGATCTTTGACCACATGGGGGCAGCGATATTGTGTGTTGCAGTGATGATCAATCTGCATAGTACTCTTTTATTAGATAGGATAGAGGCCTGGTACAGGGGTGGGGGCCAGCTGGTTTTCCCTGAAGGGTGTCCCGGATCAGGGTGGGGGTTCCCTTGGGGCGTGGGGTGGCCTGAGCGAGGGGCCTGTGGTGGTTTGCAGGCCTGCCACGCCCCCTGGCAACCCAAGCGGAGGCCCTGGTATCTGGAATTTATTTTCCTTCTACAATTGAAACTTTGTAGCCTTAAGCGGGTGAGCCCAGCCAGGGTGTGCGGAAAGCTTTGCTTCCCCTGTTGCCACCGGCAACCCTGGCCTGCTCTCTCAAGCTCCATTCTGCCGCCATTTGTTTGAATTTGTTTACCTTCTATAATTGAAACTTTGTAGCTTGAGTGGAGGCTTAGGCCTGCAACAGCTATGGAAAGCTTGGCTTCCTCTGTTACCTGGGAAACCTTGCTCTCTGTGGCTGTAGCCATGTTGGATAGGGTTAATTTGCATACTTGCCCTGATTGGCTGGTGGGCATGGTTTGGCTGGTGGGCGTGGCTTATGTAGCGGAGTGATGGTTAATTTGCATATTACCATTTTATTAGAGAGGATTCCCTGTGAAATGTGATTACTTTTCTGAAGAACAAATGGAAGTACCATTGAAAGGTCCCTGAAACCCATTTAGCTGGACCCAATCTTTATCATGTCTATTAACAGGGTACCAAGTTCCCAAACCAGAGGTCATCTTCAAGTTGGAGCAAGGCGAGGGACCATGGACGTTGGAGGGGGAAACCCCACATCAGAGCTGCTCAGGTGAGTAAGTGTAATCCATACAGAATTAAATCTCACTTGTAGGAGAGGTTGGTACCTTTCAAAGGCTGTGAAGATAACCTGTCTTAGAAATTCTAAACTTTTGGACTTGCTTGAGGGATAGTTGACAGAAGCTCCTCTGATACCTAAATGCCATCTCCATCTATGACCCCTGCCACATCTATTGTCTTTTTCTCTTGGCTTTTTTCTTTAAATATGTTTTTATTGATTTCAGAGAGGAAGAGAGAGGGAGAGAAAGATAGAAACATCAATGATGAGAGAGAATCATTGATCAGCTGCCTCCTGCACGTCCCCTACTGGGGATCGAGCCCACAACCCAGGCATGTGCCCTTGACCAGAATCAAACCCAGGACCTCTATCCACTGAGCCAAACTAGCTAGGGCTTCTCTTGGCTTTTTGACAAGAAAGCTGTCTCTAATTCTGTACCCTGGATCATATACATACCACGTTATTTTATCTAGAACCTTTTTATACTCCACCTCCACCCCCTTATCTTAGATTCTGTCCTTGCACATTTAGGTATTTTTTGGTAAGAGAACATTTGGTAAATTACAGAAGTAGAAGAAGTAATTCCTAGAAGAAATGGCTTAGGAAATGAGTTATTGAGGTAAAGAAAGGGCCCTTTGGGGCTTGGGAGTGAAGAAGCTAATGGTGCCCTGACCGGTTTGGCTCAGTGGATAGAGCGTCGGCCTGCAGACTTAAGGGTCCCAGGTTCGATTCCGGTCAAGGGCATGTACCTTGGTTGCGGGCACATGCCCAGTAGGGAGTGTGCAGGAGGCAGATGATCAATGTTTCTCTCTCATGGATGTTTCTAACTCTATCCCTCTCCCTTCCTCTCTGTAAAAAATCAATAAAACATATTTTTTTTAAAAAGAAGCTAATGGTAACGTGCCTAGGGCAGGGAGCAGGAGAGGGAAGGGAAAGAGAAAGGCACAGGTGTGCTCCCTGGAGGCGGAGCGCCCATTCAGGTATTTTTAAATTTCTTCCCTTTTATTCCAATTCCCCATATCCATTACGTATGTCTCCTCCCATGGGCAACTGGTCTAATGTATTTGACCTTTGTGTTTGTATGGTATTCTCTTAAAGTCTGAAGTGTGGGTTTGTGAGTATGTAGTTTTAGTATGTATAAATTACACTGTGCTATGTGTCTTCATTCTATTCCTTTTTTTCACTTGTTATCTCTTGTCTTTTTGATGATAACCATTCTAACATTGTGGTTTTTATTTCTCTGATGATTAGTGGTGTTGAGAACCTTTTCATGGACCTGTTGATCATGTGTATGTCTTCTTGGAAAACTTTCCATTCAGTTCCTTGGCCATTTTCAAATCAAGTTGGGTTTGGGGGTTAGTGTTTGTTGCTTTGTTTTTCTATTGCGTTATGTGAGTTCTTTGTATATTTTGGATATTAACCTTTTACCACATGTATGACTTGCAAATATTTTCTCTAATTTCGTAAGTTGCCCTACATTTTGCAGATTGTTTCTTTTGCTGTGCGTTTTCTTCATGTCTAGTGCATTTATTGTCTTCCCTGAATCTAACTCTATTCTGTGCTGTTTGTTCAGATGATGATTTTCACCCTGTGATCAGATTTCACTGTTCCATGAAATAGCCCTTAATTACTTCAGCATATATGGCTCTTTCCTTTTTCTCCTCCTCCATCTCACAGGAACTTAGAGAAAAACACAGGATTTTACACTTTGTGGTAACTGAGGCTTTTGCCTCTGTTTCTAGAATGTTCACAGAATTAAGAACTTGATTCTGTTGTATAATTCAGGGTCTGATTGGGAGAGAGAAACTGGGGAAATTGAACATAAAGAATTATTAGTGCCCTGGCCGGTGTTGCTAAGTGGTTAGAGCATTGGCCCACTGATAAAAGGGTCCTAGGTTGGATTCCCAGTCAAGGGCACATACCTCAGTTGCAGGTTCATCCCTGCTCACGGTCAAAGTTAATGTGGGAGGCAACCAATGGATATGTCTCTCTCACATCTATATTTCTCTCTCTCTCCCTCCCCCTTCTTCCTCCCTCCTACTCTCTCTAAAATTCAATAGAAAAAATATCCCAAGAAAAAGAATTATTAACTATAGTGGTTTTGGAGTAACAAGGGATGGTTAGTAAAAGTAAAGAGTACTCTAAAGAATAAAGGAATTGTGGGAATAACCTCTACTATTGTGATGGAGCACCCAAGCAAATGCCTCCCCTGCTTCCAAGGGATGCAATCCAGACTTCGTTGGGAGGGCACTGCATGGTTCATGGCATGGCAGAAGAGTTGCTGTGGTGCCATGTTGACAGAACTTGCTAAACATCTGACTTCTGGGGTTCCAGAGAAAACTGACCATGGGGAAGTGACTTTCTGGAGGCATTCCACTCCCAATCATCTGAGAGGCGTGCAAAGGTAAACCCCTGGGTGCTACAGGAGCTGGGTGCTGAAGTCACCCATTACAGACAGGAGCTGAGCTCTAGAGAAGCGTCCCACACTGCAAGACCTGGTTGCTGGGGAAGCTGCATGTGGATCAGAAGCCAGGTGTTAGCAAAGCCACCCACAGTGCAGGAGCCTGGTGCTGCACAAGCTGCCCTTGTTGAAAGTGTGCTGAGTGAGCCCACTAGAATCAGGAAGCAAACCCCCTTCCTTCTGCAATGTCTCTCCATTACCCTCTAGTGACCAAGCTCATCATTGTACCAGCTGGCAAAGGAAAAACACACTTAAAGAGACACAGATCCATTTTTGTAGAGTGGACAGGAAAGCATAAATTTGAAGTTGAGAGGCAATAAATTGATAGCTGGCAAACTTATTATTCCATTTTATGAAATGAAACATGGAGCTTGTTTAGTAAATTTTAACTTACATTTATTGAATGTGGGGAGATAGAGGATATTTTGCTGTCTTCAGAAGGATTTTTCAAGTGCCTCCTAAGACTATAGAATATATTTAGAAAGGGAAGACAACTGCATGCACTGTTAATAATTTCTGTCTTTGTGTATTAATTCTTTCTGCTATAACACCAAACTGCCACTTTGAGTATCAATATGTATGGTACCATATTTCTTTATATGTTCATAGCAGAAACAACCTCCCTAGAGGTGTGCTGAAATGAGAACTAATATCAAGGACAATCCATTTTGAATATACACAGAGGAATAAAACAATAAGCTTAATATAAATGTACTAGAGGCCTGGTGCATGAAATTTGTGCACTGGAGGGGGGTGTCCCTCAGCCCAGCCTGCACCCTCTCACAATCCGGGACTGCTGGCTCCTAACCGTTTGCCTGCCTGCCTGCCTGCCTGCCTGATTGCCCCTAACCGCTTCTGCCTGCCAGCCTGATCACCCCCTAACTGCTCCCCTGCCAGCCTGATTGATGGCTAACTGCTCCCCTGCTAGCCCGATTGCCCCCAACTGCCCTCCCCTGCTGGCCTGGTCACCCCTAACTTCCCTCCTCTGCTGGCACTGTCACCCCCAACTGCCCTCCCCTGCCGGCCATCTTGTGGCAGCCATCTTGTGATGACATGGGAGCAGTCATCTTGTGACGACATGGGGCAGCCATCTTGTGATGACATGAGGGGCCACCTTGTGGCAGCTATCTTGTGACGACATGGGGGCAGCCTTCTTGTGATGACATGAGGGTGAGATGCCACCTAGGCTTTTATTAGTATAGATATCCTCTCATATAAGAATTCTGAGGTGAATAGGTTCATTCAACAAGACAACTCTAACCCTGACGCATCACTCAGGGACCATGTTCCAAATCATTGTTCTGCCATCTCCTAGGGCATTATTGTCAGTTGTGTGGTTAATGTTGGGTCATTGTTGTGTCCAGTGGGAAGGGAAAGGAGGAATAGAGAAGATTTGCCCACTGTCTTAAGGTCTGACCTGGAAGTGGCACATATTACTTCTGCTTATAATCCACTGGTGAGAACAAAGTGAAGCTGGTCAATATAATGCTCAGCTGTATTCTGTTCCTATAAAAGGAGAGGTAAATAGATTTTGGTGGATGGCTTGAAGTTTCTGCCATAGATAGCTTTCCCTCTCTTATTTTATACTTGTTAAAAGCATATATTCAGCTCAGCCTGGCATGGCTCAGTGGTTGAGCATCGACCTATGAACCAGGAGTTCATGGTTCACCTCCCAGTCAGAGCACATGCCCAGGTTGTGGGCTCGATCCCCAGTGGGGGGTATGCAGGAGGCAGCTGATCCATGATTCTCTCTCATCATTGATGTTTCTACCTCTCTTTCCCTCTCCCTTCCTCTCTGAAATCAATAAAGATATATTTTTTAAAAAGAAAATCTTTACCACATTTAGCATCATCACTACTCCCACTTGACTGCCACCAGCCACCTTCCAGTTTCCACCGGGAAAATTTGCAGCTGGCTACCGAGTTGGAGCACAGATACTTATTTACTGTTTGTCTATGTCAAGATGGCTGGTGTTGTAAGAGTTTTTCTTATATAAAGGAATTTATATCTATAAATTATAAATCCCATGAATGCAATAACAGTTTAATGTTGATGCTCATAATGGTTCAGAGAGAAAAGCAAGAAGAATCAGAGAGATTAGTAAGGTTTTAAAGCTGATATGTGATAAGAACATAAAATCTGAAATATTTCTTGTATGTCAGTCTTCCTTTTAAAGGACTTCAGTTTCTTCTTCTGGTTTCTCTACTCACTGTCCAGACCTCCTACTAGTGAATATGGATTCCCAGGTTTCAAGTCCCATCTCTTTCACTTATTAAGCTATTTGATATTCAGCAAGTTATATAACTTCTCTGTGCTTCTATTGTCTTATCTGTGAAACATGATGGATAATGATAGCTACCTCTTTAGAGTTCAGTGAGGATTAAATGAGCCTGTTTTAAGTAAAGCACTTGGAACAGTGGTGCCCAGTTCACCACAAATATTAGATATAGTTTTGCATATATTGAGTGTTCTAGAAGAATTTTATATTACTACATTATTACTATTTTCAATATTGTCATATGAACTTTGTGTTCATCCTGTCTGAACTACACATACCCGCTATCCTCTGCTAATTGTTCTTTGAGCTATTTTCTTTTTTTTTTCTTTTTAGATGAGAATATTGGGAAAACCCAACAACAGAGAATTTCTGGAGAAGTTTCATTCCACTGTGAGAAATTTGGTCAAACCATAGAAGATGATTCATTGTGTTCCATTTTAGAAGAATTGTGGCAAGATAATGACCAGCTAGAGAGATTTCAGGAAAACCAAAATAACCCTGTAAGTCATGTGAAAGTATTCATTAAAGAGAGGGGCTATGAATGTAAAAATATTGAAAAAATAATTCATGTGAGTACCAAGCTTGTTCCTTCGATTAAAAGACACCATAACTGTGACATATTTGGAAATAGTTTGAAGAATACTTTAAACTTGCATAATCATAATAAAAGCAATGCAACATTGAATCTTGACAAGATTTTTGGAAATGGCAACAATTTTGCCCATAGCTCTTCCTGTACTGAGAATGCTAATAATACAGGAGCAAATGCTTGTGAACATAATCAATGTGGAAAACATCTTGGCCACAGGCAAGTTCTCATCCACCATCAGAAAATTCATACTGGGGGGAAACTTTATGTATGTACTGAGTATGTAAAGAACTTCACCCAGAAGCCAGATCTCTTTGAGCATCAGAAACTTCATGCTGGAGAAAAAGCCCATGAATGCAACAACAGTGAGAAAGTCTTCACTCAGAAGCCCCAAATTGATGTAGCTCAGTGTGTTTATACAAGAGAAAAACCCTATATATGCACTCAATGTGGGAAGGCTTTTACTCTCAAGTCAAACCTCATTACACATCAGAAAATTCATACTGGGCAGAAACCCTACAAATGCAGTGAGTGTGGAAAGGCCTTTTTCCACAGATCATATCTCTTTAGACATATGAGAATTCATACAGGAGAAAAACCTTATGAATGCAGCGAATGTGGAAGAGGCTTCTCCCAGAATTCAGACCTCAATATACATCAGAAAACTCATACTGGAGAGAAACTCTGTGCATGCAGTGAATGTGGAAAAGCCTTCACAAGAAAATCAGCAGTCAGGTTGCATCAAAGAATTCACACAGGAGAGAAACCCTATGTATGCACTGAATGTGGGAAGGCCTTCATCCAGAAATCACATTTCAATACACACCAGAGAATTCACACTGGAGAGAAGCCTTATGAATGCAGTGACTGTGGGAAATCATTCACTAAGAAGTCACAGCTCCATGTGCATCGAAGAATTCACACAGGAGAAAAGCCCTATATATGTGCCGAATGTGGGAAGGTCTTTACGCATAGGACAAATCTCACTACACATCAAAAAACTCATACCGGAGAGAAACCCTATACATGTGCTGAATGTGGGAAGGCTTTCAGTGATCAATCAAATCTCATTAAACACCAGAAAACTCATACTGGAGAGAAACCCTATAAATGCAATGGCTGTGGAAAAGCCTTCATATGGAAGTCACGCCTCACTATCCATCAGAAATCTCATATTGGAGAGAGACGCTATGAATGCAATGAGTGTGGGAAAGCCTTTATCCAAAAATCAACACTAAGTGTGCATCAGAGAATCCATACAGGAGAGAAACCCTATGTATGCACTGAATGTGGGAAGGCCTTCATCCAGAAATCACATTTCAATACACACCAGAGAATTCATACTGGAGAGAAGCCTTATGAATGCAGTGACTGTGGGAAGTGCTTCACTAAGAAGTCACAACTCCATGTGCATCAGAAAATTCACACAGGAGAGAAACCCTATATATGTGCTGAATGTGGAAAAGCATTCGCTGACAGGTCAAATCTCATAACACACCAGAAAATCCATACTAGAGAGAAACCCTATAAATGCAGTGACTGTGGAAAAACCTTCACCTGGAAGTCACGCCTCACTATCCATCAAAAATCTCATACTGGAGAGAGACAATACGAATGCAGTAAATGTGGGAAAGCTTTCGTTCAGAAAGCAACACTAAATGTGCATCAGATAATTCATACAGGAAAGAAACCTTATACTTGTACAGAATGTCAGAAGGCCTTCAATAATAGATCAAATCTCATTAAACACCAGAAAACTCATAGTAGAGAAAAAGTCTATAAAGGCAATGACTGAAAAAGCCTTCATCTGGGAATTATTCTCTCTCATCATTGATGTTTCTCACTCGCTCACTCTCTCTCTCGCTCTCTCTCCCCCCCTTCCTCTCTGAAATCAATAAAAATATATTTTTAAAAAATCATATGGTGCCCTAGCCTGTTTGGTTCAGTGGATAGAGCATCAGCCTGCAGACTGAAGGGTCCCAGGTTTGATTCCAGCCAAGGGCATATGCCCGGGTTTCGGGCTTGACCCCCAGTAGGGGGCATGCAGGAGGCAGCCGATCAATGATTCTCTCTCATCATTGATGTTTCTATCTCTCTTTCCTTCTCTCTTCCTCTCTGAAATCAATAAAAATATATTTTTTAAAAATCATATGGTAACTCTATGTTTAACAATTGCACGTATTAAAAGAACAGCCAACAAACCAATGTACAGAGATCAGAGAACAATGATTGGTCCTAACAGATGAAATCTCATTAAACACCAGAAAACTCATAGTAGAGAAAAACTCTATAAAGGCAGTGATTGAAAAAGCCTTCATCTGGGTGTACATCATACATCTCAGTGGGGAAGAGGCGTGCCTGATGCTGAAATAATTGTGTAGGGGGAAGTAGATATGACAGGATACAGGTGATGTGAACAGGAAGCAAACAAAGTCAAGAATCCCCCAAATCCAAGTAACTGCATCACCATAGTTGATACGCAAGTATATGTGTACGGAGACTCTTCGATAAAGTCTTTGGGCAATAGACTTTTTGTTTTCATACAGGGACCCCTCAAGCTCCTACAAATGGTAGAAATAGAGACCTCAGGAGATTATTTGTAATTTCTAATGTATCACTTTATGGATAAAGGGCTTTATAAATTTAGCACTGGTTAGTTCTTCATACCCTGGAATGTAAAGGTATTAAATACTCGCCAATTTTTTTTTTTCAAATTTCTAAGGTGGGAAAAAAGTTTTCATTGTCCACATATCTGCAGGGCACTGAAGTCAAGGCAAAAACCTACTTGGGAATGCAGATCTGTGAGAAGACAGAAGTTTTTGTGATCATTGACATTTAAGACACAGAAAAGACTGCCATGAGGAACTGTTCTTTCTCTTCCCTTTGATAAGTTACCATGGTATATTTTTAAAAAATTAAATAGAATTGTAAAAATTAAGTCTGACTTTATGCATTGGTAAATTAGGCAAAGCTCTAGCTTATGTTACAGGAATATAGTTATTAAATGTTGCACACATCCAAAGGTGGCAATTGTTCCCTCATTAATTCCATTCTATGGCAGCAAGTGATGATTCACACCCAAAGAAACTGCGTATCTTCTAACCTGTACCCCCAAAGCTATCATTTATGCAAGTTGCAGACCACAGTCTTCTTATCCCTTTAGTGACTGACTCTGAGTCCCAAGACTCTGGACGTTCAGTCTCATCCACTGAAGCCTTTGCTTTCTTTGAGACTCTCGTTTGAAAAAAAAAATGAGTGAGAAATTGGGTTTCAATACATAGCGTTTTGGGATTTTGTTTTTCCAATTTCGTTAAGATATATACATTTTCTTTTTTAATATATTTTTTATTGACTTCAAAGAGGAAGGGAGAGGGAGAGAGAGATAGAAGCATCAATGATGAGAGAGAAATCATTGATTGGCTGCCTCCTGCACACCTCCCACTGGGGACTGAGCCTCAACCCAGGCATGAGTCCTGACCCGGAATCAAACTGAGACCTCCTGGTTCATAGGTCGACGCACAACCACCGAGCTATGCCGGCCGGGCAGATGTATTCATTTTCTACATGCATATTAAGAATATTTTTGTGTAGCCCTAGCCAGCTTGGCTCAGTGGATAGAGTGTCAGCCTGCGGACTGAAGGGTCCCAGGTTCAATTCAGGCCAAGGGCACATGCCTGGGTTGCGGGCTCGATCCCTAGTAGGGGGCGTGCAGGACGCAGCCAATCAATGATTCTTTCTCATCATTGATGTTTCTATCTCTCTCTCCTTCTCCCTTCCTCTCTGAAATCAATAAAGAAATATATTTTTAAAAAAGAGTACTTTTGTATAGATTACATTATTTTATCCCCGTTTTATAGATGTACAAACTGAGGCATAAATAGGTAATATGATTTCCCCAAGGACACACAGCTAGGACAAGGAAAAGGCAGGATTTTTTATTTTTTCAAAATGCAAGCAGGCACTAATTCAATTTTTTTTATGACCTAGTTACTATTTTTTTCTTTTTAAAACTTTATTGAGATGCAATTCACATACAGTAAAATTTATCCATTTAATGTGGCAATGAAACTAATTTTTAGCATATTACAGAGCTGTGCAACCATCACAATAGTATTTTCAAATATTTTCATCATCCCCAAAAGGAACCCCATACCCATTAGCAGTCACTCTACATTCCTCCTGCCTCCCCCGACCTCAGCCCTAGACAACTGCTAATCTACTTTCTGTCTCCATAGTATTCACTCTTCTAGACATTTCATATAAATGAAATCATACAATATGTGGTCTTCTGCGACTGGCTTCTCTGAAGTAATGTTTTCAAAGTTCATACATGTTGCAGTGTATTATTTGTATTACTGAATAATGTACCATTGTATGGTTATACCACATTTTGATTATCCATTCATCAGCTGATGGACATTTGGGTCGTTTCCACAGTCAGTATGCACTGTACTGAGGCATCATTGCATTCAGACACTATTAGTGGCTAATGGGGATCAACAGGCAGAGTGATGACAGTTAATGCAGAGTCAGCAACATTGTGACTGGACTTTTAAAAATCAAAGACACTACTCAGGGCCAATGGGTGGTTAGCAAGGTGAAGCGAGTGTGGTATCAGCATATACTGAGCTGGAATCTCACGTAGGTTAGCACCTACTCTGGTGGCTAAGTGGGGAGTAAGACCACTTCTAAAGCGTAGGGAGGATGAAGTCTCCCATTGCCAATGTCTTTCCTCTGATCTAGTGTTCAAGATTCATGGTTTTCTTCCAGACAGCTCCCGGTGTGGGAAGAAGAAACTTTTTATTGTTTTTTTAATATGTTTTTATGGATTTTAGAGAGAGTGGAAGGGACAGGGAGAGAGAGATATAAACGTCAACATCAATCGGCTGCCTCCTGCACACCCCCTGCTGGGGATCGAACCTGCCACCCGGGCACGTGCCCTGGCAGGGAATTGAACCGGGACCTCCTGGTGCATGGGTCGATGCTCAACCACTGAGCCACATGGGATATTATTGTTTTTAAATTTTAATTGAGACATGATTTACATACAATAAAATGCACAGATCTTAAGTTTACTCATTGGATGACTATTATATGTACCCATTAACAAACACTCCAATCGAGATACAGAATAGTTCCACCACTCCAGAAAGTTCCCTCTTACCACTTAGGAGTTCATTCCCACCTCAGAGGCAACCACTAATCTGCTTTCTATCATTACAGATTACTTTTATTTATGCTTGCCATTTCCGTAACAATAATTTTAAAACATCAAATGTGGTCATAAAAATGGAAGGAAACCTTACTCTTTGCAACAGTATGGATGGACCTGGAGATTATTACGCTAAGTGAAATAAGCCTGTCAGAGAAAGACAAGTACCATACGATTCCACTCATATGTGGAATCTAATGAACAAAATAAACAAAATAGAAACTGACTATAGATAGAGAACAGATTGACAGCTGTCAACTGAAGTGTGATTGGGAGGCTACATGAAAAAAGGTGAAGGAATTTTAAGTTGCAAGGGGAACACTCATAGACAGACAACAGTATGGTGATTACCAGAGGGAAACGGGGCTAGAGGGAGGTAGAGAAGGGTATAGGGGAGATAAATGATGACGGGAGGAGACTTGTCTTGGGGTGATGAACACACATACAGATGATGTGTTATAGAATTATATACTTGAAACCTATATAATTTTATTAACCAATATCACCCCCAATAAATTAAAAAGAAGAACTCCTGGGAGGGGAGTGGGGCTGGAAATTGTTTAATCACCAATGGCCACTGATTAATCAGCCATGTGTATGTAATGAAACCTCCATAAACACCCAAAAAGATGGGTTTTGGAGAACGTCAAAGTCGGTGAATATACAAAGATTTGGTAAGAGCGATACACTCAGGGGCATGATGTACCACATCCTTAACCCATACCTTGCCCTATGCATCTCTTCCATCTGACTGCTAAATAAAATGTTTCTCTGAGTTCTACAAAAAAATACCATCAAATGAAATGTTTTAAATGGATGGAATGGAGATTGAAAGAACTGATAAGATGGCATCTTGATAAATTTAATTAATACTTAGTGGATGGGGGTGAGGGCATGCTGTATACAAAATGCAGAAAGTGTAATCTGTATATTCAAGTGTATGCTGTATTGGGGGAAATCTGATGATTAATTCAAATATCTTGGGTCATCATAATCATTATGGGACATTCAGTGGGGGAAAGCAAAAAAGGTATTTAATTTAGCATCAATTTACCCTGGTATAGTGTCACCAAATATTAAAGACAAAAGAGTTACTTTTGCTTAGCACATAAGGTAAAATAGAAAACATTCTCTTGCCCTACCTGGTTTTGCTCAGTGGATAGAGCGTCGGCCTGCAGACTCAAGGGTCCCAGGTTTGATTCTGGTCAAGGGCATGTACCTTGGTTGCGGGCACATACCCAGTAGGGGGTGTGCAGGAGGCAGCTGATCAATGTTTCTCTCTCATCGATGTTTCTAACTCTCTATCCCTCTCCCTTCCTCTCTGTAAAAAATCAATTATATATATAAAGAAAACATTCTCAAAGTTGAGGTTTACCACTAACAGAGCTCCACTAAAGACAACTCTAAAGGGTATTTTTCAGGCAAAGAAGAAAACGAGCCTGACTGGCGTGGCTCAGTGGTTGAGCATCGACCTATGAACCAGGAGGTCAGGGTTCAATTCCTGGTCAGGGCACATGCCAACATTGCGAGCTCAATCCCCATTGAGCAGGAGGCAGCCAATCATGATTCTCTCTCATCGTTGATGTTTCTATCTCTCTCCCTCTCTCCCTCTCCCTTTCTCTGTCTGAAATGAGTAAAAGTATTTTTTTAAAAAGAAAGCAATCCTGGAAGGAATGCAGAAAGGAATAAAGAGCAACCAAGGTGGTGAATATGGAGGTTAAACAAAATTAATGTATAAAGCAAAAATGTTTTCTGGGGAGATGTGTGTGTGTGTGTGTGTGTGTGTGTGTGTGTGTGTGTGTGTGTGTTTGTACACACATATATATTATATACAAATATATATATATATATATATATATATATATATATATATCCCATAATACATCATTACATTTTAAAATATATATGTATATAAATGTATATGAGCAAAGTTTCTATTAAAAGATGAGCTTTTGAAGGCAATTTTTTTGGAAAAAGCCATAAAATACTATTGAAGGTCAAGAAAGATGTGTTTAAAAATAAAAAATAAAAAAACACATTCATGGATAAAAAGGCTTAAAGCCATTTTACACCTTTCAGATTAGCAATAATTTGTAAGACTAATAATAAGTCCTGGTGAATATGTGGGAAAATGTAACTTTTTCTCAAACTGCTCATGAGAGTGTAAATTAGTACAATTTGGAGGGGAGAAATCAATTATTTAATAAAGTTGAAAAATGTCTATATTAATCAGAACCCAGCTAGGAGACAGAAGCCATATCAATTATTTTAACAGAAATAACATTATGAAGAATGCTTAACTGGTTATGAAGTTATTAACCACATATATGAAAAGACAATAAGAGAACATTAAAATTATCATGGAGGTAGCAACTGCAGAAAGCAGCCAGACTAGGGTAATAAGGGAAGAAATTGAAACTATTAAAAGTTGGAAGGTTGGAGGAGGGCGTCTCATGTGGTCGGGATTCATACCTCTAAGGAGGGGGCCCCAACCAGCTGCTCCTCACGTCTCTAGGGGGTTGGGGTACCATGGAAAACTGCAAATGTGTGAATGCTGGAAAACTGAAAATTGGATTAAACTGCTGCTACTCTGAGGAACTACTGCCCCAGTGAAGAAGCAACGCTGGCCTGATGCTCAGATAAACAGGGAGGCCCAACAGGGAGCAGCTGGCAAGACAGAAACATGTTTTGTAGAGTCACGGCCCCAGCATCACAAAGCACAACATAGAAGGACATGTTTGGAGCTGGCACACAATAGCCTAATAACTGGCACACTGCCTGCACCCTGTGACCCATCAGTTCCACTTCTAGATACTCAACACGGAAATAATACAAATGCCTTTCACTAGGCGAATGGAGACATAAATAAATAAACCAGACCTGTATTTATCAACATGGCTAGATCTTGGAAAGGAAACATTTCATTAAAAAAGAAAGCTGTGGAAGTTTAAACATAGTGTGATACCATATATTAACCTTTTTAAAAGCAACATATCATCATATATTGCAGCATTCATACTATATTTTAAAAACTCAGGATAGATTAAAATTCTAAATGTGGAAAAGGAAACTTTAACTTTGGAGGAAAGTATAGAAGAATATTATCACCCTGAAACTGACAATTAAAACATAAAACCTGAGAAGAAGAAAATTAAAGAACCCAGCCACAGTCTGGGGGAAGATATTTGCAACATACAGGACTGGAAAAGAATTTTTATAGTCTCATATATTAAAAACAACATTTAAACCAAGAGGTAAAAGATAAACTGCCCATTAGAAAACGATGAGCATAAGGATATGAACAGTCAGTCAATGCAGCCAATCAACAGAGAGAAAGATGTTCAACCTCACCACTAATTAGGGAAATCCAAATGAAATAAAAACAACAATGAGCTCTCCCCTAAGGGGATCAGGACATATTTTCACACCAATGTAGGAGCCAAATTGTTACAGGTGCACTCTGTGTGCCCTGGTGATCAAATGGTGAAGGGAGTCTTCACAGAGAAGCTTTCTCCTTAGCATAAGGCAAGTGCCAACCTACATGAGTTTTCTGATGTTCTGTGAGGTGTGCTTTACGGCAGAAGGCTTTCCCACATTCCTCACATTCAAAGGGTCTCTCTCCTGTGTGAATTCGCTGGTGTTCAATGAGGCGCACTTTCAAATAAAAGGCATTTCCACATTCACTACATTCATAAGGTTTCTCTCCGGTGTGAGTTTTCTGATGTTGACAAAGGGATTTCTTCATACTAAAGATTTTTCCACATTCACTACAATCATAGGGTTTCTCTCCTGAATGCATTCTCTGATGTTCAATGAGGCGTGCTTTAACATAGAAAGCATTACCACATTTACTACATTCATAAGGTTTCTCTCCTGTGTGAATTCGCTGATGTATCCCCAGAGATGAGTGCACCCTAAAAGATTTCCCACATTCATTACATTGATAGGGTTTTTCACCTGTGTGAGTTCTCTGATGATTATTGAGAGTCGTCTTCATTCTAAAGAATTTCCCACATTCTTCACATTTATAGGGTTTCTCGCCTGTGTGTGTTCTCTGGTGTTGATTTAGGGATTTCTTTGCACGGAAGTTTTTCCCACAGTCACCACATTCATAGGGTTTCTCCCCGGTGTGAGTTCTCTGGTGTTGGGTAAGGGATATCTTAACGCGAAATTTTCTCCCACATTCACTACATTCATAGGGTTTCTCCCCGGTGTGAGTTCTCTGATGAATGGTGAGGGTTGCCTTCTCAGAAAAGGTTTTCCTACATTCATTACATTCATAGGGCCTCTCTCCTGTGTGTGTTCTCTGATGTAGAATGAGTTGTGACTTCCTACCAAAAGATTTCCCACATTCATTACATTTAAAGGGCTTCTCCCCTGTGTGGGTTTTATGATGAGCAATGAGGTAGGATCTTGCACTAAAGGTTTTTGCACAGTCATTACATTTATAGGGTCTCTCCCCTGTGTGTATTCTCAGATGTTCAATAAGGTTTGATTTCCTACAGTAAGTTTTCCCACATTCATGACATTCAAAGTTTTTATCTCCTGTGTGTGTTCTTTTATGTCCAACAAAGCCTGTTTTCTTGTAGAAGACTTTCCCACACCCATTGTATTCAAGAGTTTGATCCAAAGTTTGAATCGTCTTATGCTGAAGGTCATTATCATGCCTGAGGGAATCACCCCCAACAGAACTGTTGCCACACAGCAGTGAGAAAGATCCTTTTAAAACAAATCAGATCATATCACTCTTTCATTCAAAACCCAACAATGGCTTTCCCTGTCACAGTATAAAATTAAAGTGCTTAACACAACCTATAAAACTCTACATAATTTGGCCCCTAGCGAACTTTCTGATATTGCTTATTAACACTCTCATCACTCATACTTAAGCCATACTGGCCTCTTTGCTATTACTAGGATATATCAGTCAGACTAGGATTGGCACTTACAGATATCTGTCCCCAGAATATTCAAAATCGACATGGCTCCATATCTCTCACTTCACTAATGTTGGTACAACGATGTTAACCTCACCAAAAAAGTCTTCCCTGGCCACATTCCCTAAAAGCACCCCCCTCCCATCATTGCCTATCCTTATTATCTTGCATTGATTTTTCCCTACCAAAGATTATGTATTTGTTTACTTCTGGTCTCTTTCCCTTGTGTAGAGGGAGAACAGAGATATTAGTTTATTCATTGCTGGATCCCCACACCTTTGCACAGAATGTGACCAGCATATAGTTGACACTCATGAATGAATGAATAGCTACAATAGAAGGCATCTGAAGCAATGGAGAGAAGAAAGGCATTGAGAACACTAAAGAGAGAGAGGCTAGCTAAGGATAAATGTCTAAGGTGAGGCAGGCAGGGATGGACAAGAGTGATAAATAACCACAAAAATCAAGATAAAATAGGAGAGAGCATCAAAGTGTGAGCATGATACTGGGATGTGTGATTTAGACATCTGAAACATACGGGTATTCTGTTCTCCAGTCATTTTCAAAGAGCAAGGATCTCTAAAGAAAGATTACTGAACTGCTGGAAGCCAGTTTCAGCATGTCATAATTACACGTTTCATCAAAAGGTTGGTGAAGCTTGGTGGACTCAACAATGGCTGAGCCACATATGTAGTTTACCTGTTGGAATGGCTAAAAAGCATCTCCCCCAAACCTGAATAGGATTGCTTGCTGCCAGACAGCTCAGGGCATCTTAATCTGCATGTGATTGCCTCCTGTTGGCCAAACACCTGAACAGTTGTAGGCTATTCCCCAATCTGACAATGCTTCTGTAAACCCTACACTTTGAAGCCCTACCCTTTGAAGTGTATGTCTCCACCTTGCCTTAGGACAAATTGTGTTAATAAAAAGCACTCGGTCCTGAGTCAAGGAGAAGTCTTTAGCTCCTTTAGCTGAAGCTCCTCTGACCCCCAGTGCCTTTCAAAACTATCTTTCGTCCTTGGACTCCTTATTGAATCTACACATCAGCTCCTTTCTCCAGATTGCTGAACCCCTTCATAATGCTGGGACAAGAACCCTGGCACTGAACGATAACCTTAGACCTGAATTCCTGGGCTCTTCTCTCTCATTATCCATATGCCCAGTTCTTGCTCACTCACCTGGGTAACCATGGCCTGAGGATTCCTCCTCTAATATCCACAGCTCTTCTCCTCGCTCCAACTTGAAGATCATCTCTGGTTTGGCCACGCAGAGGCCTGTTAATGGGAAATGGCACAGGACATGGGCCAACTTGTCTGAGCTTTAGGGCCTCTGATGGAGGAGGAAGGTGCATCTTCATGAGCTGCACGAGGAAGGGGGCCCATTTAAACCTTTCATCGGGGGAAGTGAGAACACACACACTCTTCCTGGTGCCCCCAACTGATCAATCATCTGTGACCCTTGAATCTAAAACTAAAATATCATTAAACTCTACAACAACCAAAAAGGAAGCACATGCTACCAGGAGTTACAGAGACAATAATTCTCACCCACAGATGCCAGGTTGCTGTAGTTCTCTAGCATCACATCCTTGTGCATGGTCCTCTGAGCAGGGTCCAGTCTGTGCCACTCCTGTCGGGTAAAATCCACAGCCACATCCTCGAAAGATACAGGTCCCTGTAACAACAATCTGAAATGATCAGAATGGGACACATAGAAAAGATTTCTGGGAACTAATTCTCTCAAAAGAACACCATTAAGAATTTACTAGAAAAACTACACTGGAGCCCAGATGGTGTGGCTCAGTGGTTGAGCATCAACTTATGAGCCAGGAGGGCATAGTTCAATTCCTGGTCATGGCACATGCCCAGGTTTCGTGTTTGATCTCCAGTAGGGGGCATGAAGGAAACAGCTGATCAATGATGTTTCTTTTTCGTCGATGTTCCTATCTCTCTATCCCTCTCCCTTCCCCTTTCTCTAAAAAAATCAATAAAAACAGCCCTAGCTAGTCTGACTCATTGAATAGAGCATCAGCCTGTGGACTGAAGCTTCCCAGGTTTGGTTCCAGTCAATGGCACATGCCTGGGTTGTGAGCTCGATCCCTAGTGTGGGGCATGCAGGAGGCAGCCGATCCATGATTCCCTCTCATCATTGGTGTTTCTATCTCTCCCTCTCCCTTCCCCTCTGAAATCAATAAAAATATTTTTTTAAGCCCTAACCAGTTTGGCTCAGTGGATAGAGCATCGGCCTGCGGACTCAAGGGTCCCAGGTTCGATTCCAGTCAAGGGCATGTACCTTGGCTGCTGGCACATCCCCAGTAGGGGGTGTGCAGGAGGCAGCTGATTGATGTTTCTCTCTCATCGATGTTTCTAACTCTCTATCCCTCTCCCTTTCTCTCTGTAAAAAAATCAATAAAATATATATTTATATATATATATATTTAAGCCCTAGTTGGTTTGGCTCGGTGGATAGAGTGTTGGCCTGTGGACTGAGGAGTCATGGGTTCGATTTCAGTCAAGGGCACATGCCTGGATTGCGGGATTGATCCTCAGTGTGGGGTGTGCAGGAGGCAGCCAATCAATGATTCTTTCTCATCATTGATGTTTCTATCTGTCTCTCCCTCTCTCCCTTCCTCTCTGAAATAAATTAAAATATATATTTTTAAATATATTTTTTTAAATCAAGAAAAATGTATTTACCAAAAAAAATTTAAAAATAAACTGCTGTTGTTGCCTACTCCCGGTACTAAGCAAGAAACAGCACCTGATCAGGTGACTCGAATTTTGTAAAATGCATATTCCACAACTGAGAATATTGCTAGTTCCTCTCCATAACACTCCCTAAAAGAAGGCTGTATTTAAATAAGGCCCCAAAGAAAAGTAAGCCATGTCTGAACTGCAAACAGCTCTCTTGATGCCTTTGGACCCTTATGCTCCACACTCAGACATAATTCTCAGAGTGTGTGCTACTTGTACTAACAAAGATGGGAGCCCAGTAGGCTTATGACCAAAATAACCATGGTGACGGGGAGGGAGGTTATGCATCGATTTAACAACATGGACTACCAGTCACCAAGGCAGACCTGGTGACAGCAGAGTGCCTGACTTGCCAGCAGCAAAGAATAACACTGAGTCCCTGATATGGCACCATTCCCCAGGGTGATCAGCCAGCTATCGGTGGCAGGTTGATTCCATTGGGTCACTTCCATCATGGAAGGGGCAGCACATTATTCTTACTGAAACAGACAGTTACTCTGGATATGGATTTGCCTTCCCTGCACACAATCCTTCTGCCAAAACTCCCATCTGTGGTCTCATCCACTATCATGGTATTCCACACAGCAATGCTTCTGATCAAGAAACTCACTTCACAGCAAATAAAGTGCAGCAATGGGTCCAAGCTCACGGCATTCACTTATCTTACCATGTGCCCCACCATCCCGAAGCAGCTGGCTTGAAAGAATGACTGAATAGCCTTTGGAAGACTCAATTAGGCCTGCAGGACAAGATGGAGTTCCTGCAGGTCCTGAAGCACGAGCTGCAGAGGGTCAGTGGCCACGGCAGCCTCTGTGGCGATACACAACTTTTCTTCAGGGCAAATCCTGTGGGTACATCAGTCGGGGGAGACAAATATGGAAATAAATACTATGAAGACAACAAGCAGTTACTGGCTCTTACCAATGGGCTATATATACAGTACTTCCTCACCCCTTATCCACAGGGATGTGTTCCCTGAGACCCCCAGGGGATGCCTGAAACCACAGAGAGTAATGCAGCCAAAAGCCAAAGAACACCTTGAAGAAGCAAGGAAGGATGCTCCCCTAGAGCCTTCAGAAAGACCATGGCTCTGCCAACACCTTGATTTCAGACCTCTGGCCTCCAGAAATATGAGAGAATAAATTTTTTGTTGTTTAAAGCCAAGGTTTTGGTCATTAGCTATGGCAGGCCTGGAAACTAACACAAATTTTATTGGGACACTAGAGGCCCGATGCATGAAGATTCATGCAAGAATGGGCCTTCCTTCCCCTGGCTGCTGGCACCGCCTTCACTCCGGCCCGGAGCCACCTTTCCACCTTCCCATGCTGCCCAGAGGCCCCAAGCACCTGTATATGTAAATTAACCCACCATCTTTGTTGCATTAATTTGCATACTCCCTCCTGATTGGCTGGTGGGAGTCACAAAGGTACAGTCACTTTGCATCTTACTCTTTTATTAGTATAAATGAGGTACTACTGTAATAATTACCTAAAAATGTGCAAGTGATTTTGGCTTGGGATAATGTGTAGAATCTGGAAGAATTTTGAGGTGTGTGACAGAAAAACACCTAGATTTCCTGGAAGAAACTATTGGAAGAAATATGGACATTAAAGGCACTGCTGCCCTGGCTGGGTAGCTCAGTTAGTTAGAGCATTGTCCCCATATGCCAAGGTTGCAGGTTCAATCCCCAGTCAGGGCACATACACCAATCAAACAATTAATGCATAAATAAGTGAACAACAAATTTATATTTCTCTCTCTCTTTCTCTCTCTCTAAAACCAATAAATAAGTGTGGCTCGGTGGTTGAGCGTCAACCTATGAACCAGGAGGTTACGGTTTGATTCCTAGCCAGGGCACATGCCCAGAGTTGCAAGGTTGATCCCCAGTAGGGGAACTGCAGAAGGAGATTGATGTTTCTATCTTCCTCTCCCTTCCTCTCTGAAATCAATAAAAATATATTTTTAAATCGATAACTTAAAACATTTTAAAGGCATTGCTGCAGAGGGCTCTAAAGGAAGTGAGAAAGAGTAGAGGAAGCATCTATCATCTTAGAGAATAAGTGTATCATCATGAGCAGAATGTTAATAGAAATATGAACATAAAAGGTGCTTCTAAGGTGAGATTTCAGATGAAAATGAAGAACAAGTTACTGGAAACTGGAGAAAAGACTATCCTGATTATATAGTGGCAGAAAACTTGATAGTATTGTGTTCTACGGTTGTGTGGAAAATAGAACTTATAGGGAATGAACTTGGAGATTTAGCTGAGAGATTTTCAAGCAAAGTATTAAGGTGTAGCCTGTTTTTGTCTTGCTGCTTATAGTGAAAGGTGAGACAAAAGAAAAATATTGGCTAAGAAACTATTAAGTAAAAAAGGAACCAACACTTGATGATTTGGGATATTCTTGTCCTACCCATATTGTAAATAAAATTAGAAAATTCACTGTTCGGAACTAGTGCTATGGAGAGAAAGCCAAGAGTATAGCTAGATAATCTTTTCTTGAAGAGATGAGCTAAGTGATTCATGACCCACTGAACCATCTAGGAATAGAGATGAGATTATCCAGTAAAGATCTCTTGGCTGATGGGGACCTACACAGGAGAGCCACAAGGCTTTTGAGAATGTTGTATGTGCAAAAACACTGCAAGCTTAAACTGAAAGGGACAAATATAGGACAAAAAGAGAAAAGGCTGTCAGGCTTCTAAAATATTACAGGTAGGAAACCATCTGATGGAACTACCTAGCTGTAAACATAAGCTTGTAAAAAAAAAAAAAAAAAAGGAAGAATGACTTCCAGGGAAGAGTCAGAGAGTGGAGATGCAGGCCCAGAGGTAGAGAGAGGCCAATGGAGCAGTAGGTGGTACAGGGGTTGAAAACGGTGCCACAGGTCCAAAACATGGAGCCACCTCAGCCCCACAGGGCAAGTATTAAGCCACAAAGAATTATTTTCAGGCCTTGTGTACAGATGTAGCTGTGAACAAAACTAACTCCATTTTTGTGTTCCTCATTTCTATTCAGGTTTTTCATGCTATGAATTCTGACCAACCTCACTGTTCTTAACCAGTACACCAAAGCTTTATAGTTAATGATTATCTGTGTTTCTTAAACCTGCACAATGTAGCTGTAAAGATTCTTGTCAGTAGTGGCCAGAATGGCATGGCAACCGAGATAAATATCAAACTAGTGTTAGCATCAACTCTAAACAGTCATCTATCGCAAGGCCGCCAGGAGATATGGCTCCTGGCACATACTGCATTATTTGTCCCTTTGTCTTGACAATCATTAATACCTAAGCTCTACTATAAAAAAGGTAATGGAACAGCAGTCTGATAGCAAAGAGTATCTAAACAGACTGCTAAGTCACCTGCCTGCTCCAATCCTATCCCTGTAAGGAACTTAACTTATAATAAATTCCATTATCATATATGGAGTTGCCTGCATCGTTTTTTGGTCTCAATAAACCTTCTCATCCGGCTGGTGTGGCTTAGTGGTTGAGCATATCGACCCATGAACCAAGAGGTTTCAGGTTTGATTCCCGCTCAGGGTATATGCCCGGGGTTGCAAGCTCGATCCCCAGTGGGGGCCATGCAGGACGCAGCCAATTGATGATGTTCCTGTCTCATCGATGTTTCTATCTCTCTCTCCCTCTCCCTTCCTCTCTGAAATCAATAAAAATATATATTCTTTAAAAGAAACCCTCTCATTACAGTGGTCACTACATTGGTGCTCCATCCTCAGACACCTTGAAACCTAATGGAATTGCCATGCTAAATTTCAAACTTGCTTGGGACCAGTGACCCCTCAATTCCTTCCAATTTCTCCCTTTGGAATAGAAATGTCTATCTTATGCCTGGTCCACCATTGTATCTTGGAAACAGATAACTTGTTTTTTAATTTCTCAGATTCACAGATGGAAAGAAAGTTTGTCCCAGGATGGATCATACCCAGTCTCATCCCATCCATACTTGACTTAGATAGTTTAAATAATAAGATATAGGGCTTTTTGAGCTGATGACACTTAGGTGAGATTTTGGACTTAGAGTTGATGCTATAATGAGTTAAGACTTTCGAGGATGTTGAGATGTGGTGAATTTATTTTGCACGTGAGATGAACACGAATTTGGAGACTAGAAATGGACTATAATGGGTTGAATGGTGGCCCCCAAAAAATATATCCACATGCTAACACCTGGACTCTGTGAATGTACCTTATTTGGGAAAAGGATCTTTGCATATGTAGTTAAGGATCTTGAATTGAGATCATAGTGAATTACCTGGGTGGACCCTAAATCCAATGACAAGTGTCCTTATAACAGATAATGGAGGAGAGGGGAGTGATGCTGTGGTTCCTGAGCACCATTCAGGTAGCCATCACATTGGCCAAGAGGAGCAGCAGGGTCTTCACGGTGTTGACGGCAGGTGATGATGAGCAGTCTACACAGATGGCTGCAAGTTGGGAAGATGACAAAGTGATAGAAGCATCCTCAAACAGTTCTGTTGCTGTTAAAATCAATACCAAAAGATGCACTCACTAAAAGTTGAAATAACAGCTGCAAATGGGAACCAGTCAGGAAGTTTAGTATATTTTCATCCCTCATTTGAACCCTGTAACACTTCTAAAAACTCTCCATCCAGATTTTGTGATACACCTCTCTTAAAACAAAGTCATATGTATGGAAAGAACCAAGATGGCAGCATAAACACCTATATTTGCTGTCTCTCACAACCACATCAAAATTATAACTAAAAGGCAGAACAACCACCACCCAGAACTGCGGGAAAGCTGGCTGAGTGGAAGTTCCACAACTAGAGAGGTAAAGAGAGCACATTGAGACCGGTAAGAGGTGCGGAGGCGCAGAAAGTGCTGGCACCTGGATGTGCTGCTCTTTTAATCGGGAAGGAAGGTACAAGCTCCCGCTTGCTCTGAACTCCAGTTCTGGGCAAGACTCTGGGGGACCCAGGCACATAGGGGGAGAAACTGGACTGTCTGGAATCAGGACAGGAACACTAGGTGCTCGCAGCGATCATTGTTCCCGCATGGGGCGCAGGACACAGAGACCTGGGGACTTCTCCGGTGCAGGGCTGACTGGCAGCCATTGCTGTTTGCTCTGCCCTGGTGATTCCCAGAGACCCCGCCCCACCCAATTTACAACCCCACCCAAGCTGTACACATCGGCTTTTGCATATGAATGGCCTGTCCTTTCTCCACCTAAAACCTGTCAAACTGCAGCTGGGTCTGAGAGCCCCAGAGCTTCCAAAAGAAGGCCCAAGGCCTGGCAGCAGCAGCCTGCCTTGCTTCACAGCTGGGCCTCGTCTGGGCACTTCCAAACCCCATACAAAGAGGAGGAATCTGCAGATGTCTCTATAGCTCCTGCTGGGCAGCCCCAGACAGTGGCTGACCTTGCACCTCCTTGGAGATCCAAGAGCCAGTATACCCAGTGGTCAGAGTGAGACCATACCAGATTACAACTCTTCACATCCATAAGAGACACACTCAAAAGGCAGACTCAGTGAGCACCAAAGCCCCACTGAAGCAAGTCCTGCCCCATAAGGGTGTCTCCTGCACAACAGATCTTCCAGTATAGACACAGCTGGTCATCACAGCCAATTGGCTTGGAGGTCAATTCCTCCCAGTGATGCCAACAGCAATCAAGGGTTAACTACAACAAGACTGTGCACACAGCCCACAAAGGGGTACACCAAGAGTGTCCACCTCAGGTGACTGGGGAGGCTGAGCCACTGGGCCCTATAGGACACCTACTACACAAGGCCACTCTATCAACTCAAGGAGACTTAGCAGCTACCCAGTATATAGAAACAAACACAGGGAAGCAGCCAAAATGCAGAGACAAAGAAACAAGTCACAAATGAAAGAAATGGATGAAAGCAAAATACTGGATATAGAGTTCAAAACCACGGTTATAAGATTACTCAAGAATCTTCGAGAAACCTCCGAGAAATTTAGTGAGACCCTCAAGGATATGAAAAAGGCCCAATCAGAAATTATGCATACACTGACTGAAATAAAGAATAATATACAGAGATCCAACAGCAGACTAGAGGATCCCAAGAATCAAGTCAAAGATTTGAAATACAAAAAAGCAAAAAACACCCAACCAGAAAAACAAAAAGAAAAAAATAATCCAAAAATATGAAGACAGTATAAGGAGCCTCTGGGACAACTTCAAGTGTACCAACATCCGAATTATGGGGGTGCCAGAAGAGAGAGAGCAAGATACTGAAAACCTATTTGAAGAAATAATGACAGAAAACTTCCCCTACCTGGTGAAAGAAATAGACTTACAAGTCCAGGAAGCACACAGAACCCCAAACAAAAGGAATCCAAAGAGGACCACACCAAGACACATCATAATTAAAATGCCAAGGGCAAAAGACAAAGAGAGAATATTAAAAGCAGCAAGAGAAAAACAGTTAGTTACCTACAAGGGAGCACCCATACGACTGTCAGCTGATTTCTCAACAGAAACTATGCAGGTCAGATGGGAATGGCAAGAAATATTCAAAGTGATGAATAGCAAGAACCTACAACCAAGATTACTCTACCCAGCAAAGCTATCATTCAGAATTGAACGTCAGATAAAGAGCTTCACAGATAAGAAGAAGCTAAAGGAGTTCATCGCCACCAAACCAGAATTATATGAAATGTTGAAGGGTATTCTGTAAGAAGAGGAAGAAGAAGAAGAAAAAGGTAAAGATAAAAAATTATGAACAACAAAGTGACAATAAATACATATCTATCAACAAGTGAACCAAAAAACAAATGAATAAAAAACCTGATGAACAGAACAGACTGGTGAATGTAATAGAATCAGGGGCATGGAAAGGGAGCAGACTGACAATTCTCGGGGGGAAGGTGTTGTGGGGGGTGCGGGAAGAGATTGGACAAAGAGCTTACACCTATGGACAAGGTCAGTGGGGGAGGGAAGGCCTGGAGTGGGGTGGGAACTGGGTGGAGGGGAGCTATGGGGGGAAAAAAGAGGAACATCTATAATAATCTGAAAAATAAAGATTTTTTTAAAAAACAAAGTCATATGTATAAACCGGAAGAGGAAGTTCAGGACCTATCACTTCCTCTCAGAAGCCTAGTCAATGTTCAAATAAGAGGCCTACCCAGAACCTCACTGTCAATAAAAATATTTTTAAAAAAAGGGGGGGGGACAAGAAGATGAACAACCTAGCAAGACAGAAAACTTTTTTAAAAATATATATTTTATTGAGTTTTTACAGAGAGAAAGGGAGAGGGATAGAGAGTTAGAAACATCGATGATAGAGAAACATCGATCAGCTGCCTCCTGCACACTCCCCTACTGGGTATGTGCCCGCAACCAAGGTACATGCCCTTGACCAGAATCGAACCTGGGACCCTTGAGCCCGCAGGCAGACGCTCTACCCACTGAGCCAAGCCAGTTAGGGCAATACTGAAAACTTTTAAATAAATAAATAAGCCAGTCCCAAAAGATTACGTACAGTATGATTCCACTTGTATAACATTTTTTTTATTGATTTCAGAGAGAGGAAGTGAGAGGAAGAGAGATATAGAAACATCAATGATGAGAGTGAATCATTGATCAACTGCCTCCTGCACGCCCTACACTGGGGATTGAGCCCGCAACCCAGGCATGTGCCCTGAATGGGAATCAAACCGTGACCTCCTGGTTCATAGGTTGATGCTCAACCACTGAGCCACACCGCCAGGCTAACATTCTAGAAATGACAAAATTATAGAGTGGGATCACAGATTGGTGGTTGCCAGTGGTTAAGAAGGGAGTGGGGAAAAAAAAAAAAAGAAGGGAGTGGGATAGAAGGGAAGTAGTTGTGGTCATTAAAGGACAACATGAGGGATCCTTATAGTGATGGACATTTTCTGTATGTCAATATACTGATTGTGATACTGTATCAAGGTTCTGCACAGTGTTACCATTGGGGGAAACTGGGGAAACAGTACATTACATGTGAATCTACAATTATCTCAAAATTAAAATTGACCTAAAAAATAGGAAATAGGAAACAGTAGGCTCCTCCTCCTTACCTTCAATGATCTGTCAGGTTGTCCCGGAACCAAGGCGGAGAACCTCTGGAGTGATTTCTCATTAGCTGGCATGTTCACCCTGGGGCTCAGCCCACCTTTCAAAGCCAGATGGGCGTCTGTATGTGGGCTGCAGTCAGAATGAATGGAAGATCCTGCCACCTCCAGGAAGGAGCAAGCTCCACAGAGACACCAAGAACTCCTAAAAGGATAGTATCCATGTTATCTGTGTCATTCCCCATTTACCCCGCAAAGGTCAGCAAACCCACTCTGAGGGTTAGTCAGGGTGGATTATTTAAACAACCATGAGTTTTGGAGTCAAATTAATGAGCTCAGAGTCTCTTATTCTTGGGTGGCTCCCCAGGCGGCTTCTCACCATACCCAGCCAGCCCATCCGTTAATTCCAGGTTCAAGGCAGAGCTGGGTTTGGGGGAGAGCAAACCGGAGCACTGAATGGTGCTGAAGCCTCGTGGAGTGGTGGGTGCGGGGAGGACTTGTCCATGGGGACCTGGTGGCTGACTGTAGAGACAGGAAACCTGGAAACCTGGTCATCTGAATGAATGACTCTCTGCTGCCATCGTGAATTATTTTGCCATTTTAGGATGAAAGTCCTTCAATTCTTATACAGAAATCTCTTAGCCTCTTCTTCCCAGATGAAAATGATTCGACATTAATATTATTATTTATTAAATCAACAAATTGGGGATGGGGAAAACATGCTACTATTAACTTACAGGGGGAAAAAAATCCTTTGGGGGGAAAAAAGTCAGCAGCCTTTACTAATAAAAAACTAAAATTAGGGAAGAAATAAATTATTTACATTTCACAAAAATCATGTACAAAACATAATCCGGGAACACTATGCTAAAAAGTAAAATGGTGAAGCTATTGCTGTTAAAATTAGCAACAGGATAGGGATATCTGATACAATTCAAAGTTGTTTTTCTGGCTTTGGCTCACACAATAGAAGATGAAACAATCAGAATAAATATTGCAACGAAATGAAAATGTAGCTTCCTTTGCCAAAGATACAATTTTATACATAGAAACCCTACCAGACTCTATTAGAATTCACTGCGTAATTTCATAAGGGGGCTAGATACAAGATAAAATTATAAGAGCAAATGGTTTTTCCTCTAGAACAATGATAAAATGAAAATGGGAAAAGCCCATTAGTAATGATAGCAAGACACATATAAAATAAACTTTTAAAGAAACTGTACCTACAAAGTTTTAAAAAGTTTTAAAAAACTGACAAATATTAAAGTCACATAGACATACCATATCCCTGGATGAGAAGATACTAGTATAATAGAAATGTCAACCCTCTCCAAAGCATTATCCTGAAGTAATGCAAAGAATTAAAGAAGAAATTTTAAACACAAAGCTCAGTAATAAGATGGTGCATATACAATTTTAGCTAAAGGGACTCTTAAAGGGAAATTCATGTTCTGAAATGTTTTTTTCACAAAGAAAGACTGAATATTAATAAATTAACATCTAATTGAAGAAGTTAGATAAAGAGACCATAGTACAGGTTAGAGCAGAAATTAAGGAAATAGAAAACAAAGGTAGATTAGAGAGGATCAACAGGGCCAAAAGTTGGTTCTTTGGAAAGACTAATGAAATTAGCAAACTTCTGGGGAGACTTATGAAGAACAAATCTAAACAGACACACTATGTATTATTATTAAGACCTGGCAACAAGACACAGCAAGGAGTCTAAAAACTAGCAACCCCAGAAAACCCCATCCCTGTCCCGCATAGACTCCCGTTTAGTAGCTTCTTTAATTGCCCACCAGTTGACCCCACTAACTGACAGTGTATCCTTCCCAAAAGCCAACAAAAGCCACCACCTCAAAATCACCTCAATGACTGTCAAATCACAAACTCTCGTGCACTCGCGTTAGCGCCGCGCGCCACTAAGACTTAACGGCCTCTAGGGGACACTATCCTTTCCTGTCATCACCCCTGCCACTACCCCTTGGGGGGAGGTGGGGGGGGGGGCTGTTGGTTTTGCACACGATCTTAAGGGTTGTGTGGCTGTGGTCTACTCACTCTGAACCAGGTGCAGTTATGGATCCGCCCAGACTTTGTCCCTGAGTGACGTTGTAGGGCGAGGAACATGGCTGCGCCCAGGCGCCCGTCCATAAGGGGACGCCATGTTGGAGCCTATTCCGTACAGTGGGCTGTTCCACAAGGGGAGAGGGCGGGGGGGGGGGGACGTTGTTCATGGATAGAAACCTCAGTGTGCGTTTCCTTGAGCAACTGATCTTTGGAACTGGGTTCTAAAGGTCTGTGCAAAGTTTACAGAAGTAGAGGTGGCAGTCTCCCATCCCTGGGGGGAGGGAGATGTTTCCAGATGTTCAAAGCAGATACCACTGGGAGGGGGGGGTAAAGTCATGATTACAGTTTCTTCCTGGGAGATGTCACTAGGTGAAAGGAGAAGTTAGGATGGTACAGTCCTCCTCCTGGCTGATACCACTGGGCAAGAGAGGGAAGAATCAGGGTGGTATAATCCGCACCCTGGAGATCCACCGATAAAAGTCAGACTAAAGCAAGTCCCCTCCTGGGCGATACCACAGGAGAAGAGGGGTGAGGAGGGTCAGGGTGGTACAGTCGCCTCTTTTTTTTTTTTTTTTTTTATTGTCTAAAGTTTTACATAAGTCTCCTTTTTCCCCAGTTGACCCCCACACCCCCATACAGTCTCTTCTTGATGTTGCGGGGGACGGGGGAGTGCAGGGAGGTGGAGGAATTAGTATGGAGGAGACTTGAATTCACCTCAGACTACATTCCCTCCATTACCCCACTAAAATAGTAGCTACAAGCCCTAGCTGGGTTGCTCAGTGGGTAGAGCGTCGGCCTGTGGATTGAAGGGTCCCAGGTTCGATTCTGGTCAAGGACACAGGCCTGGGTTGTGGGCTCAATCCCCAGTAGGGAGCATGCAAGAAGCAGCTGATCCATGATTCTCTCTCATCATGAATGTTTCTCCCTCTCCCTTCCTCTCTGAAATCAATAAAATACATTTTTTAAAAAATAGTAGCCAGGAAAATAATTATAATACTAGCCTTCAATACGGACAACTAACATTTTTCAGAAATTTGTCAATAGAAAAATATTTAGGAAAACATTATAAGCATATTTTGATGAAAATGCATCTCCAAGACATACCCTGACTTCTGCTGTCATTCAGGCTGCAGCTGTTTAAGCTCTCTTGTATGGAAATTCAGGAGATGCTACTGAGTCTTGAGAAAGAAGAGAGATTCTGGGTGTTCTTCACTTCTGAACTACCCATTCTTCAAAACCTAGTCTACGTATATGCTCCAGCAGGAAGCCTTCTCTGACAAGAGGTAGAGAGGGTTTTTTCCCCTGCTGAAGGCATTCCAGACCCAACAGGCGCTGGCTAAACTTGGGTATGGGTTGCTGTGTACCCTACAGACATTGAGAGATCTCTGGGCCTCAGCTCAACCTTCAGGAGTTAGACTGACAGCCTCTCAGAGTATTCCATTTTCTCTGTCTCCCCTGCAGCATTTGTGAATTGAATGGAAGACAGAGTGGCAAATGTGAGAACATTGCCATAACACACACACTTGTATGAAAATTACCAGAATTGCCCTAGCCAGTATGGCTCAGTGGACAGAGCGTCAGCCTGCGGACTGAAAGGTCCCAGGTTTGATTCCGGTCAAGGGCATGTACCTTGGTTGTGGGCACAGCCCCAGTGAGGGGTGTGCAGGAGGCAGCTGATCGATGTTTCTCTCTCATCGATGTTTCTAACTCTCTATTCCTCTCCCTTCCTCTCTGTAAAAAAAGCAATAAAATATTTTTTTAATAAAAAAAAAAAAGAAAGAAAATTACCAGAATTTATTGTGTGACTTCTGGTCAACATCTCAAATCCTGGACTCTCTTAACTTCCATCACCAATGTTTCCTTGGCTGATCTCAAGCCTGGGACTTTTTCTTTTTAACTCTACAACACCTATGTTGCACTTTTCTGATATAGATTCATGTCCTCTATTAATGATTCTATTATCAATAGCCCTGTATTTTGACCCTGAATACAAACTATTGCTAACTTTTCCGCCATATGTGTCCTTTATGGATTGAGAGACTAGGCATATGTTAATTTTCCATTATCAATATCTATCTGGTCTAGATCTCAACTATTAGACCATGATTAACTTTCTTTTTAATTTTAGAGAGAGGAAGGGAGGGAGAGAGAGAGAGAGAGAGAGAGAGAGAGAGAGAGAGAGAGAGAGAGAGAGAGATCTGTTGCCTCCTGCAGGTACCTCAACCAGAATGGAACCTGAGACCTGGGTATGTGCCCTGACCAGGAATCCAGCCGGCCACCTTTTGATGCTCCAACCAACTGAGCCACATTGGCCAGGGCAACCCTGCCCTGGTTAACTTTCTCTCTCTCTCTCTCTCTCTCTCTCTCTCTCTCTCTCTCTCTCTCTCTCTCATTTTTTGTTGTTGTTGTCTCTATTCTTTGTGTTTCAACCCTGGTTACCTTTTTAACTATCAATGTCATTTTGATTATACCTCCCAAACAGAGCTCTGTTATAGATGCCTGGTTTCAAGTTCAATCCAGAGGGATAATGATGTTTATAAAGTAACAGAGGCCCAAGTTCAAGCACTAGACCTGAAGACCATTGAAGGTAGACGTTTATTCACGGTGGAAGTCTGCTTATAGGCCTGGGCTTATCAATAACAAGATAGTGATTTCTTCTATAATCATTAACTGACATTTTTAGATCAAACCAGGGAAATTGGTGATGGAAATGTCAATATTTTCCTAGGATAGAGACATGGAATCGTTAATGGAGGCCCAGGGCTCAAGATAAGAAGTGATCGTTTGTCACTTAAGAGATTAGATTATGAAAGACTTTAGCTGCCCGTCTCCTAGCCCTGGCCTACAGGAGGAGGATAGAGAGGTGGCCATGGTGCTCCTGGGCAGGCCCTCACCGGACGCTGTGGGCTCCAAGGTCGTCACACTGTGCAGCAGCTGCTGCCCCTGCGGCAAGGGGCGAGGCCTGGGCCCGGGCCCATTGCCCTCCTAGAGGGCCGGGTCCCTTCCCTGGACTTAGGGTGGGGACCCTGCCAGCACCAATACCACCTTTGCCCCAAGTCTTTTAACCTGGGTGTTAGCATTTTAGAGACCCCTCAGGAGTTCTGGCCACCGACTAACTGCCCCCTCCCCAGCAGGGACCTCTTGGCAAGACTGTAACTAGTGATGTTTGTACAACCAAAGACTCTATTTTGTGGTTTAAGGAGAATAAAATTGACTACATTTTAAAAAAAAGAAAGACTTTGGTGGCCATTTTGGGTGTTCATTCTCTCTCTCTTTCTTTCTTCTTCTTCTTCTCCCTCCTCCTCCTCCTCCTCCTCCTCCTCCTCCTCCTCCTCCTCCTCCTCCTCCTCCTCCTCCTCCTCCTCCTCCTCTTCTTCTTCTTCTTCTTCTTCTTCTTCTTCTTCTTCTTCTTCTTCTTCTTCTTCTTCTTCTTCTTCTTCTTCTTCTTCTTCTTCTTCCCTCATAGCACTCACTGTGGGAGAAGCCAGCTGCTATGGCACAATGGCACTCAGGCAGACTTTGGAGAAGCCCATATACCAAGCACTCCTGACAATAGCCAGTGAGCAGCTGAGGCCTCTAGCCTGTAGCCATAGTGTGAGCCATCTTGATTGCAAGTGTTGTCTTTTAATGAGAGTCTACATTTTCTTTACTTTCCATGGCAAATGTTGATATTTTTGTTTTAGACTTTGGTGGGTTGTGGTTCCAATGCCAATTCAGTTCTTAGAGCTTTATCAGTGCTGTTTTATTCTGTCCAGTTTTTATAGTTTAGTTCAGTGAAAATAAACGGGGGGGGGGGGTATGTGTTTATTACCAAATTGGAAGTCTTCCCAACATTTTTGTTTTAACATTTTATTTTATTATAATTTTAGATTCACAGGAAGGTGTAAAGGAGTAAGAGAGGTCCCATATTCCGTTCACCCAGTTTCCCACAATGCTTACATCATGAAAGCTAATTTTTTTATTGTGGAACATTTCAAATGTACAAGAATGTTAAAGAGTAGTGCATTGAGCATCTGTATATCTTCTACTGATCATTCAGTATTATGTGTATATCTCCCACTGATAATTCAATATTAAATATTTTGTCATCCTTAAAAAAAAAGATCCATCTTGGAAGTGACACATCCAGCCTTAGCTGACTGTAACCCCAGCTGACAACTTCACTACAACATCAGGAGAGACCCTGAGATCAGCCAAGCCACTTTTAAGTTCTTGATTCCCACAGACGCTGTGAAAGAATAAATGTTTGTTGTTTTAAGCTTCTATATCTAAGAGTAATTTGCTCTGCAGCAATAGAGAACTAATACAGGCATTTAACGTTTAGGTATTTTGTTCCTAATGGATTTTTGCATTAATTTTGACTTTTTAAAATATTGCACTATAACATTATTTACATGTTTTTATTGATTTCAGAGAGAGGGAGAGAGAAATAGAAACATCAATGAGAAACATCAGTTGCCTCCTGCACACCCCCTACTGGGGATGGAGCCCATAACCTGGGCATGTGCCCTGACCAGGAATCCAATGGATGGTACATGGGAGCGACACTCACTCAACCAACTGAGCCACACTGGCTGGGCAAACCTTATTTATCTTGATTACTGAGCTTTTTGGTGCCCCTTTAAATTTTGCCTTTTGAGGTAAGTGCCTCACTTGCCTTACCCTAGTCCCAGCCTTAAACCTTGTTCTCTAAAGTCATAGAGGATCGGAAACTTTGCTGTTCGAGATGATATCGGTAAGAATAAAACATTCCACTATTGCTTGGAGAATCCAAGCCACACTGAGGAGCAGCCTCCATTTTCAAGCCAGGTTCGGAGCTTCAAGGAGCACATGGAGCAAACATGTCACATCCACCTTTGCGTTAGCGTTTCCAAATAAACAGGTCTCTGGATCTATTTCACAGTTCAGAGGTGACGCTGAGTCTTTACATACCCAACCTGCTTTGCTTTGGGTAAATCAAAACACTGCTTCATTTAAATTTTAACTAACTCACCCTATCCAGTTCGGCTCAGTGGATAGAGCATCGGCCTGTGGACTAAAGGTCTCAGGTTTGATTCCGGCCAAGGGCACATGCCTGGGTTGCCAACTCGATCCCCAGTGCGGGGCTGTGCAGGAGGCAGCTGATCAATGATTCTCTCTCATCACTGATGTTTCTAGCTCTCTCTCCCTCTCCCTTCCCCTCTGAAATCAGTAAAAATATACACTGAGTGGCCAGATTATGATGATCTCTGAACGCATAATAATCTGGCCACTCAGTGTATATCCTATATAATAAAAGGCTAATATGCAAATTGTCCCCTCGACCAGGAGTTCGACCAGCAGGCAGGCCAGCCAACCGCCCATGTCCCCTCCCCTGGCCAGGCTGGCCGGACCCCACCCATGCACGAATTCATGCACCGGGCCTCTAATATATATATACTGAGTGCCCAGATTATTATGCATTCAGAGATCATAATAATCTGGCCACTCAGTATATTAAAAATGAATAAATAAATTTTAACTAACTCAATTATTAAATCCTGTAGTAATCCCTTTTTTCCCTTTGTTTGGTGAGGTTTGGGTGGCCAATTATCAACTATCCCTGTTTGCCCAGGACCAAGGGTTTACTGGGGCAAGGGATATTCTCTGGTAAAATTAGGAAGTTTCGGGCAAACTGGGAAAAGTTGGCTACCCTATGGTGTCGTGGTCTCCCTTGCTGCAGCAAGTTAATAACCCCATTCCTGTCGGGACTATGAATGTGACCCTGGTGGTCTTTATCAGATAGACTTTCTCAAGGTCATTAATGTTGGAAGGTTTCACAGAGGTTGAGTTTGAGATCAGTCTTAGTATACCTAGATGTTGGGAAAATTAATAGGCGTGGGTTCAAGCTCCACTTCAGAGGGGCATTGATGGAGTAATAGTTGAAGACTCAATGCCAAACCATACCAGATAAGCATTGACGGTGGAAGAGTTATCAGAGCTCTAGATTAGAGGTCAGACTAATGCAATACTTATAGGGTTAAAAATTGGTCCAGAGTTGGTGCAAATGTTTCTTAATATATTTTTTATTTACTTTAGAGAGGAAGGGAGAGGGATAAAGAGATAGAAACATCAGTGATGAGAGAGAATCATTGGTCCGCTGTCTCCTGCACACCCCCTACGGGGGAAGCTGCAACCTGGATATGTGCCCTGACTGGGAATCCACCCCTGTCCTCCTAGTTCATAGGTTGACACTCAACCACTTAGCCACACCAGTTGGGTAATGGTGGAAATGTTAACAAGGGCCTGGATTTAAATTTGGCAAGAGAACCGTTGATGGAGAATTAGATAACAGATGAGCAGATTCAAGAGCCAACCAGATGAGCAGTGGTAGTGAAAGAGTTAATAGAAGACAGCAATTTGAGCTCTCTCCTCTAGACCAAGTCTGAGGGGCTGTAGATAGAAGGTGCAGCTGGCCAATGGCTGTATATGAGAGGTGGGATCTGGTTTCTGGTGGCTAATGGGATGAAGTAGCAGCCTGTTGCTAGGGAGAAGCCCCTGTTGCTATGTGGGGAGTGAGAGAGACAGGGTCTAGCCAGAGTTGCATTGGACAAGTAATTAGCTAATGACTGCAGAAGCTGGCTTCAGCCTCTTAAGCCTAAGGTAAAGTGTCACTAGGTGGCAACCCCACTGCCTTGTGAAAATGAAGCATCCAAAGTGGCTCCTGAGAGGCTGTAGACAGAAGGCATAGTTAGCAAATGGCTGAGTGTGAGAATCAGGCTCTGGTCTCCCCAGTCATATGAGGCTGCCAGGTCTGTAAATCAGCAGAGGTCCCCATTGTCCAGTGCAAGGAGGGGGCAGAGCATGGGCTGAGGAGGTGCAGATGACACAGCCCTGGGCAGAAAGTTGAAATGGGTGGGGCGAGGCCTGAGGTTGCTTTGGGCCAATGGCTGTGTGGGAGACAGGTTTTAGTCTCCATGGCCACTGAAGTGCGAACATCCCTGTTGCTATGCAACAATAGCTTTGCTGTTCCACATTAAATGAGTAAGAATGAACTCTCTCACTCTTGCCTGGAGAATCTAAATCACTGACGCAGAACAGCAGCCTCAATTTCCAGTCCAGGTGGAGGTTCTGGACAGATGATTATTAAAAAAAAAAAGAAGAAGAAGAAGAAGAAACAAATGAAATTTAACATACAGTATTTAAACTAATATCCAAAACATATCCAAAACATTGTCATTTCAACGTGTAATCAATTTTTTTTAATATTTAGAAATTGATTTTAGAGAGAGGAAGGAAGAAAGGGAAAGAGATAGAAACATCAATGATGAGAAGAGTCATTGATTGGCTGCCTCCCCCATGCCCCGTACTGGGGATTGAGCTGGCAACCCAGTCTTGTGCCTTTACCAGGATCTAACGGTGACCTCAACCACTGAGTCTCACCAGTCAGGCAACATGTAATCAATTTTTAAAAATTATCAATGAGCCCTGGATGGTTTTGCTCAGTGGATAGAGCCTTGGCCTGCAGACTGAAGGGTCCAGGGTTTGATTCTGGTAAAGGGCACATGCTCAGGTTGCGGGCTCAATCCCCAGTAAGGGACGTGCAGCAGGCAGCCGATCAGTGATTCTCTCTCTTCTCTCTCATCATTGATGTTTCTATCTCTCCTTCTCCCTCTCCCTTCCTCTCTGAAATCAATAAAAAAATATTTTTTTTTAAATATATATTTCATTTATTTTTTTTAATATTTTTTTTATTGATTTCAGAGAGGAAGGGAGAGGGCTGGAGAGATAGAAACATCAATGATGAGAGAGAATCATTGATTGGCTGCCTCCTACACACCCCACACTGGGGATCAAGGCCATAACCTGGGCACATGCCCTGACGGAGAATTGAACCATGACCTCCTGGTCTACGTTCAACCACAGAATCACACCAGCCAGGCAATCCTATACAATAGAAGGCTAATATGCAAATCGACTGAACAGCGGAACAACCAGTTGCTATGAAGCGCACTGACCACCAGGAGGCAGACGCTTAACGCAGGAGCTGCCCCCCTGGTGGTCAGTGCACCCACAGAGGGAGCGCCATTCAGCCAGAAGCTGGCTCAGGGGCTGGCAAGCACAGCAGTGGTGGGAGCCTCTCCTGCCTCCACAGCAGCGCTAAGTATGTCCGACTGTTGGCTTAGGCCCACTCCCCGAGAGGGCACAGGCCAGGCTGAGGGACCACCCCCCTCCCCGCCCTGAGTGCACAAATTTTGTACACCAGGCCTCTAGTAAAAATATATTTAAAAAATTAAAAAAAAACATGCTTGCCTTAAAAAAAATTATCAATGAGATATTTGGCATTGTTTTTGTTTTAATAAGTCTGTGAAATCATATATATATTTTATACTTATATCTGAATTGGAATGCTAAATATTCACCAGAAATATGTGATTTGTATTTAGAGCTCAGAAAATTTAGTTGAAAACACATTAATATTTACAAGTTGTTCCAAACATACTTCAGAAGTTTTCCAATAACTGGATTACTTTAAATTTTAATTAGTTAAAGTAAATAAAATTTAAAATTCAATTCTCAGTCTTACAAGCCTCATTTCAAGTGCTCAGTAGCCACATGTGGCCAGTGTGTGTCATGTCAGAGAGCATAGTGCTAGACATGTCACTGATGGATGAAACTGACAGAGCCATGGTTTTCAGTTGTAATCCAGAGAGGCATGGATGGAAGAAGAGGTCAGAGGGCCCAGGTTGGAGATAGAAGAGAGATGGCCACTGGTGGTGAAGTGTTGACAGAAGCCTATGTGAAAGGTCAGACCAGTGTACCACTGGCCTTGGCAGAGTTTACAGAGGCTTGGGTTTGAGGTCAGACCTCACCGGCATTGATAGTGTAGGGTTGGAAAAGTTTTCCTTCTACCCTTTAGGGTCTTTGGCTGGTTTAATAATTAAATTGACCAAAAACAGATTAACAGGAGAAACACAAACGTTTTGAAAGATGAAACAGAGGGCCGGAGACCATGGGATACCAGGACACAGGCGTTATTGGAGAGAAGACCCCTGCCGGCTCCCTTCCAGAGGGAAAAAGAGAGCATGCAGGGGGGGCGGGGGGTTGGTGAAAGCGCCTTTTTTTTAAAAAAATATATTTTATTGATTTTTTTACAGAGAGGAAGAGAGAGGGATAGAGAGTTAGAAACATCAATGAGAGAGAAACATCGATCAGCTTCCTCTTGCACACCTCCTACTGGGGATGTGCCCACAACCAAGGTACATGCCCTTGACCGGAATCGAAGCCGGGACCTTTCAGTCCGCAGACCGACGCTCTATCCACTGAGCCAAACCGGTTTCGGCTGAAAGCGCCTTTTGAGGGGAGGAATGGAGGGGACGGGGCTTAGGGCACTCAGCACACGTTGATTGGTGGTTTCATGTAAGGTACATGATTAGGGACCTAGGGACTTAGGAATGGGGGGGGGGGGTTAGGGTATTTGGCAGGTGCTGATTGGTGGTTCAATGTACAGTCCATATAAGGTGTTCAGGAATATCCGGCTGCAGGTGGAGTTTACATCATACTCTGTCCATCAGTTGGGGGAAGGGAGGATCTATCACGTTTCATAACATGTGTTAAACACAAATGTTATTAAAAAATTAAATAAGGGTTTGTTTGGACATTGCTAGTGTCAACGTAACAGTCAAACCTGTAAAGAATTTTTGTGAGTTTATGTGAGCCAAACTGTCGACAATTGCCCGGAAGCAAAATCTCAACAGATTGAGAAAATGCTCCAGAGAATGGCAGTTTTGTGCCTTATTTTACACATTACAATCGAAAGAGAAGGCGCAAGTGGGTACGTGAAACCGATTGGTGATAAATCAGAGAAGCAGAAGAAAGCAAATTAAGGGGGAGGGATCCTCTGGGATTGGATAAAAGGTAAAATGATAGACCTATACATCTTTTACATAGTCAACAGTCAACAATGAACACTTTATAACAATGCGAGGATTTATGGCCTCTGTTCTGGTGTAGTTGTCTTCAGGAGGGGTCCGGAAAAAGGTAAGTTACCTTGACATTCCACAGGCATGTTATCATAGATGCAAAAGACAACAGGCTAAGTTAAGGCAAAGATTGTTGTCAGGGAAGAATCTAGCCTAGGACCTGACTACCTGCCATAAACTGCTTTTGGTTAAAACGTTTTTATGTCAGTCCATCCTTTGTGGGTTACGTTAGGTCTCTGAGTTTGCAAGGCCGCCACGCAGGCCTCCCCTGAGCTAGTCAGGTTAGCATGAGCCCCTTTTTTGTCCACACTAGAGAAAAAAGACCAGTCAGGGGCATCTAGTCTAAACAAGCATGACTAGATAGGAAAGACAGACATGCCCTTTGTTCCCGAGTTTTGCGAGTGCTTTCAGACACCAAGTAGGGGAGAGAAAGATGTAAGCCATTCTGAAAGGACTTACATCAGCTCCACACCAAGGGGATGGGGAGGGGGAGGCGGGACTGGTTCTGGGATGCAGGCAGCACAGCTCCTGTGTAAACAAGAAGTGGACGCTCCTGGGGTTCCGCGGTGCCTGGCTCTGGTTTTGTAGATAATCTTGGAAATAGCCACAGGGTTTAAGCAGTCTTTTGTTGCTTTTGCACTGCAGTTGTTCACTGATTTAACCCCTTTTAGTCTCTTCTTCCACCCTCTGGCAGGCTGCAATTTTGTTTAGGACGTCAGAATTTCCTCCTTGTCATGTGTATACCTCCTCTATACAAGGAAGGGACTCAAGAAAGCAGGAACTCTCCAAAATGGTTAAAACCATTACCTTAAATATTATCTTCAGCTGAAAACAAAAGATGTTGGGGTGAGGGTGTCAGTTAGGGGAGGCTGTGGGTAAGGTCGTTATGCAGATTTTAGTGGTTGACTTCTCCATTGATAGGGGTTTCTAAAGATCCCGTCATCCCCCACCCCCATTCCCAGGACACCCTTACAAATGGAGATTTCCCTTACAAATGTAAATATCTCCTTACAAAGGATAACTTCTACTGGGTTTTCTGAGCTTCTCCTGCATATGCTTTTTCTTAAAACCTACCACCCGAAAATAATACTTATGCCAAAGAGACATATTTTGGGGTGGAAAATTCTGCTCCCCTATATTAGTTTAAAAATAGTTCCAGCCCAACCAGGATAGCATAGACCCATTTCTTCCTGTTCCAGCCCGCTAAGCACAACTGGCAACCCTGGAAATAAAACACGAGACAAAGGAAAACCGTGGAAGGCGGTAAGAAGAAGGTGAGCTCATTTCGGATGCCAGGACTGTAGGAACAGACCAACGGCAGGGCAGCTTTGGTCTCCACACCCAACAGAAGATGAGGATTCGAGGCCAGGCCCAGCATTTCCTGGTGCCCAACCTAGCCTCACAAGGCAGTTCAAGTAGGCTCCTTCCTTCTCTGGATCAAATGGAAGTCCCTCTGACAACATAAGGCAAGTCTCATTCCACAACGGTGTGGGTTGGGGGTTCCCTTACAATAAGAGGCCATGAGAAGAACGCTCTTTCTCCACTGGGCTTGAGACTCCTCTCCCCAATCGGCCCAATCGGCACCCCCGGGGCAGGCCGGGGAAACCTGCTGGAGGGATGCAGCCTGGAAAACGTCTTTTACCTAAATAAATACTTTTTCTCTCGCCTTCTAAATTCTTCTAGCAGGGTCAATAATCAAATGAACAGAGACCTTAACAGGAGAAAATAAAAGTTTGAATACATGCCCATGGGACATTCACATAAGCGTGAAAATTCCAGACAGTGAGGCAACATTGGTATATATGCCATGTTTATTTTTTTATTTTTTAAACGACATTTTTAGAGAGAGGAGAAAAGGAGGAGATGGGGTCTTGGATCTCAGAAGTGAGGGTGGGCGATTTACAGGTAGTTGAGGAAGAACATACGGGGCATAAACATTCTTTCTAGGCAACTCAGAAACTATGGGACACAGCGGGTAGCTGGCTAACAGGTTTGGACTTTTCTCTAATGCTACTGTGAAGATTCCTAAGGTGATTAAGCCAAGGCTCCTAAAGCAGGTTTCTTTGTCTGAGTCTCTTGAGCAGGAAAGGGGGGAGGGTCAAAGGTCCCAGTCTTATTTCTTAATAAACCGCTTGAAGTCAATATTCCAAAACAGCAACTACAGGGTGGCAACACTTGGGTCCCTTCATCCCAAAGACCTAAGATTCTCTTCTCCCAACTGGAGGTGTGAGGCTGGTGGGTGAAACTGGCAGGAAGGATCAAAAAAGATGGCCGCCATGTGTCCCTGGATCCGGGTGAGACCTCGTGCACCTAGGCCCGGGTGAGGCCACGTGCCCCTGGGTCTGGGAGAGGCCAAGCGTCCCTGGGTCCGGGTGAGACCATGTGTCCCTGGATCCAGGTGAGGCCTTGTGCAACTAAGCCCGGGTGAGCCCAAGTGGCCCTGGGTCTGGGAGAGGCCAAGCGTCCCTGGGTCCGGGAGAGACCATGTGTCCCTGGATCCAGGTGAGGCCTTGTGCAACTAAGCCCGGGTGAGGCCACGTGCCCCTGGGTCTGGGAGAGGCCAAGCGTCCCTGGGTACGGGTGAAGCCAGATCCTGGGTCCGGGTGAGGCCGTGCGCCCCTGGATCCATCCGGGTGAGGCTGGGTCCCAGGCCCGGGTGAGACCACGCGCCCCTTGGGTATAGGTGAGGCCACGTGCCCCTTAGTCCGGGTGACGCCGTGCCCCTGGGTTCGGCCGAGACCAAACCAGAGGGAGTCGGACCTCCATTACCACCATTTGTCCACCATCCAGAGCTGAGGGGTCAGTGCTGACATGTACACATAAGGAACTACTGGACATTGAAATTGGGTCTCAAAAGAACTGTTGGTCCAGGGGGAAGCTCGCTACAGATTGATTCATTTGCCTGTCGGCATAACTATTATTGCTCGTCTCACATTCAGTTCTTATTAGTATATATCTAGTGACACATGATCTCGCTCATCTAGGGGAAATGATGAACAACATAGACTGAGGAACAAGAACAGAACCAGAAGCAAGGAGGCATCGATCGGACTATCGGGCCTCAGAGGGAGGATAGGGGAGGGTAGGGGGAGGGTGGGGGGGAGGGGGAGAGTTCAACCAAAGGACCTGTATGCATGCATATAAGCCTATCCAACGGTTAAGTTCAACAGGGGATTGGGGCATGCGTGGGGAGTGGGGTGGGATGGGAATGGGGGGATGAGGACAAATATGTGACACCTTAATCAATAAAGAAATTAAAAAAAAAAAAAAAAAAAAAGATGGCCGGATTTGTACTGGGGCAGGCAAGCCGAACCAGCAAGAGAGACCCAGGCACCACAAGCATCCTGACCCAGCATGCCTGCTTTGATCTTACAGGTCTAAGATTCCCCTTCCCTGCACAGAGACACCTGGGCAACCAGAAGGCACTGGGCAGGGGAGTCCATCGCATCCCTCTACCACGGAGAAACACCAAAGGCCTGCCTTATAGAAAGGCAACACCAGCAAACACAATGGGAACTTCAGAGGCACCATTTAGACCAAGCATCTACACTAATAAAAGAGAAAGATGCAAATTGACCATACCTCCATGACACCCACCAGCCAATCAGGAGTGAGTATGCAAATTAACCCAGCAAAGATGGAAGGTTAATTTGCATACACAGACGCCAAGTGGCCTGGGTCCCAGGGACGGGTGCCAAGCCTGCAGCCTCCCGGGACCCTCACCGGCCCCGGGAGGCCAGGGAGGCCCCACCAAGCAGCCTGGGAGCACAGGCTGCAGCCCAGCGCAGGCCCGGAGTAAAACGTTGACAGCAAGTCCTTTCAGTATAATTGGGGCATTAGAGGCCCACAGAATGATTATTTCCTTTTCTAGGAAACACATAACTCTGACACACTATTTACAATTAAATAAGTTCCATATGTTTTGACATTTTACAGCCCTGGAAAGTTACACATAATGATCAGCAAAGTGAGAAGATGAAAAGAATTTTTAGGCTTTTAAAGATGTAACTAATTTCTGTCTAGAAGACCCACCAATTCAAAAAGTGATGGTTTTGTTGTCCTATAGGCCATTAGCCAGATTGCATCTAATTTAGCAGTTTTACTTTAGGTTGTAGGCTCCTCCCTGGCTGGGGCCTAGATCAGGGCTCATGCAGGAGGCAACCAAACAAAGTGCCCTCTCACATTGATGTTTCTCTCTGTCTCTCCCTCTCTCTTCCACACTCTCTAAAAATCAATGGAAACATATCCTCAGGTGAGGATAAAAAAAAAAGAAATAAAGAAATGTCATATCCTATGAAAGACACATCTTGAAAATGCCTAAAGAAAGTTGTCATTTTTTCGTGGTGAAGGGACTGGAGTCTCTGTTGATGAAAACACCTTGGCAGCTGTGGTGACTGGCAGTGGCTGCAGCAGTGGGGTGATGGGGCTGGTGCCTTCCCCTGATCAGCCCCGTCGCCTCCCACAAAAGGAGGCCAGACTGTGGCTTAGGGTCTCAGGGATTGGGCCTAAGTCATCAGTAGGACATCCCCTGAGGGCTCCCGGACTGTGAGAGGGGGCAGGGTGGGCTGAGGGACACCCCACCCAGTGCACAAATTTCGTGCACCAGGCCTATAGTATGAAAGTAAAACCACAAAGGCACTGAAAATTAAATTGCTATTGGGACCACAGCACAAAAACCAGGCCAAAACCTGCAAGCTAAACCCAAACAGGGTGACTGGCTACTGAAATAAAAGATTTTAATAAGACCCAGAGTTTTCTAACATCATAGACAAATGCCTAGGATACAAGAGAAAATTATCCATTATTCCAAGAACCCAGAAAAATTCACAACTTGAATGAGGAGAGACAATTAACTGACGCCAACACTAAGATGACTAAGATGTTCAAATTATCTGACGGATTTTAAAGCAGCCATCATAAAAATGTTCCAATGATTAATTACAAATTCTACAAATTATCTTGGAACAAATGAAAAATGAGGAAAATTTCAGCAATAAAATAGGAGTTATTTTTTTTAACCAGATGGAAATTATAGAACTGAAAATACAATAAAAGAAATAAAAAACACTTCATTGCATGTATGGGCTTAAAGCTGATAGAATGAGTAAATTGAAGAGAGTTCACCCTGGCTGGGTAGCTCAGTTGGTTGGAGCACTGTCCTGATATGCCAAGGTTTCAGGTTTGATCCCTGGTGAGGGCATATACAAGAATCAATCAATGAATGCACAAATAAGTGGAACAATAAGTGGATGTTTCTTTCTCTCTAAAAATCAATAAATTAAAAAAAAAAAAGATCAGTAGTATTTACCCAATCTGAACAACAGAGAGAAAATTGACTGAAAATATTGAACAGAGATTTATAGACCTAAGAGACCATAACAAAAAACTCAGCATTCATATCATAGAAGTCCAGAAGGATAAGAGAGAAACAGTGAGTCCAATTGGGTGAATTGACAAGGAGAAAATTCTGATGTCCTAAAAAATTACAGCAGGCCAGAGAGTGGAAGGAAGAGACAAAAAGGGGGTCAGAGTTGACAACTGCAGTGCAAAACCAACCAAAGACTGTTTAAAGTTGGTGGTTATTTCAGAGATTATCTAAAAAGAGAGAAGTTACACAGGAGCTTTGCAGACTCCGCTGCTTCCATCCCAGAATCAGCCCTGCTTTACCTTCCCCATTCCCTTTGTGTGTAGCTGATGTAAGTCCTTTCAGAATGGCTTACATCTTTCCCCCTACTTGGCATCTGAAAACACTTGCAAAACTCTGGGACAAAGGACATATCTATCTATCTATCCTACCTAGTCATGCTGCTTCCTGGTCGTTTCAACTCCATGCCTGAGACTGGTTCCTTTTTTGTTTGTTTTCTTTTCTTTTCTTTTTCTTTTTTGTTGTTGATTAGCAATGGTCTAATCAAACTTTTCCTTTAAAAAAGACTTTAAGCCCTAACCGGTTTGGCTCAGTGGATAGAGCGTCGGCCTGCGGACTCAAGGGTCCCAGGTTTGATTCCAGTCAAGGGCATGTACCCTGGTTGCGGGCACATCCCCAGTGGGGAGTGTGCAGGAGGCAGTTGATCGATGTTTCTCTCTCATCAATGTTTCTAACTCTCTCTACCTCTCCCTTCCTTGCTCTAAACAATCAATAAAATATATTTTTTAAAATAAAAAAGACTATAAGCTGTGAAAGTTAGACTTTTGTTTGTTTGATAGAATAAATAATTAAGAAATATCCCACATTTGGCAAAAGACACAAACCTACAGATCCAAAAAGCTGAGGGAATCTAAACAGGATATACCCAAAGAAATTCATGACAAGATATATCATAATTAAACTTTTAAAAACTAAAGACAATGAAAAGAATTTGAAAGCAGCCAGAGGGAAACAAAGCATCACTTTTAGGGGAACACCAATTTAAATGACAGCAGATTGGGTGGGGATGTCATTAAAGGGGACAAATTTGCAACTAGTAGATAAAGAAGTTCTGGAGCTCCAATGCACAGCATGGTGAATATAGATAATGATAATGCATCATACACTTGAATGTGGTTTTGGAGGAAGAAGAAACTTTTCTACCCTCAAGGTGTTGTTGATTTTTTAACTGGTTTAATAATCAAATAAATAAGAGAAAAGAACCAAATTTAATATATAGGGTGGGGCAAAAGTAGTTTTACAGTTGTTCATATGGAAAATAATACAATAAAAGAATAAACTCTGTGTTTCAGAGTACTCACAACCGTAAACCTACTCATGCTCCAAAGGGGAATCAAACTGGCGACCTGTTGGTATGCGGGATGATGCTCAACCAACTGAGCCACACCAGCCAGGGCATAAAGTGACCTTAAAACCTGAACTAGCCACAGTGCCTGGGAGGTGGTTGGAGAATTGCCCTAGAGTTGTGATGTAACCCCCCATCTTACAAAGGAAGCCTCAAAAAGTCGAATTATGGAGTCATTTATTAAAGGCCGGCGGCATACGAGGGGCGAAAGCTCCAGACCTCACAACCCCATACAGCTCGCCACATCTGGCTTATATTGGCAGAATATCACAAAGGTATCGATTACATCTTTGGGTCTGGAATAAGGAACCTGTTTCGTGCTACGAATCACTGAATCAACAAAAACACATTATCTGGGACCACCGGGGCAATTTAGAATAATTGTGCTGTCCAGATTCCGGGACCACTGAGTCAACCGGAATGCATTATCTGTAGCTACTGAGACAATTTGGGATAATTGATCTGTCCTGGGTCCCAGAAGAACGTGCTTCAATGACCAGTGAGATCACAATCAATGGGACATTCAAACCATCACCAATGGAGTATTGGGATAGCATACATAAGTCCAGAAAATCAAAATAACTTTACAAACAAGTAAGTACAGAACCCAAACAGCAGTTTCTACCTGAGATGATTGCTACCATACTTCACTAGTGGGTATGGTGGTGCCCGGAAGATGCCACAATAACGTGGAAATGGTTTATAGTAGACTGTTCTGCCTGGGGAATGCCAGGCTGAGATGCTCACGAGCATGGAGCCTCTTTTCCCCTAGGACTGACTCTGCCATTGTGTGAGGAGCGGCTGGATTCTCTGTCACTTGGACAGCGCCCTGTAAATGGCTTTCAACTGACTGACAAATAGCTGCTTGGTTTATGGACAGGGTGTCAAGGTGAATGGACAACATCCTGTTTGGATGGCCACCAGGCTGAGGAAGATACAACAGGTCGGCCTGGTGGGCTGCAGGGCATGCCTTTTCCCAGCGTCAGGGGAGGCCTGAGCTGTGGTAAGCCCCCGTGTGTGGCTTGTCACTCACTCCCGGGCAGTGGCCATGGCCTGGCCGTGTGCTCGGGCAGGAGGGCCACGGAAACCTGGCCTGTTGCAGGGACGCCCGTGCGGGGCACAGCCCTATGGGAATCTGAGGGGTGCGTTGCAGGAGGACATGTCCCATCAGCACTCCCTTCTAGGTTTGGAGGTGACTGGGATCCATGATCAGATGCACCCAGGTAGGTCCATGGCAAAGCAGACGTGGGGGCTGCAGCAATGCAGACATGGGCTGAATGTAGATATTGTCCTGTTGCACCTTCTGAGGCACAAAATGCCAATGACAACGGTGCTGTCTGCCAAGAAGGGAGAGAGAGAGTGCAAATGGCTATGTGGCCGATTCCCTGGATGGATGGCCCAGAACGTAGCTGGCAAGTGAGACTGACACTGGTGGCCCTGGGGGCTACTAATGGGTCCTGACAGGAAGAGACATGGACTCTAGGCTGGGCTTTGTTTACCGGGTGGTAGATGCAAATGCTCAGGGTATTAGGAAAGAACCGGGACAGAAGATCTTGCACCAATTTGTATGTCTGAGTATAACTTCTTCAAACCAAGGAACACACTTTATAGCCAGTAACGTCCAACAACAGGCAGAGATATCCTTAGAGTAATATTGTGATAGAGAATTGGAACAGGCAAATAGAACAGTGGTTGTCTGACCTGACCAATGACTGCTTGGGCTATCTCTTTGTAGTCTGGAACGCCTTCTGCTCAGGGGTGACCCATGATGAGTGCCAATGAGGACCAAGAGATGAAACTGGAACACTGCATTCTATATAGGAAGGAAATGAAAGTTTCTGGGAATTAAGTCCAGGTTCATTGCAATATAGGATAGGTGAAAATGGTGATCCCAAACCCCCCTTAATAGAGATTTCCTAGACAGAAACATACCCCCTGACACCTCTCATTATATCTACGAATGTTTTTTTTTTAAATTTAATTGACTTTTAGAGAGAGAGGAAGGGAGAGGGAGAGAGAGAATCATCAATGTGAGAGCAGCCGAAACCGGTTTGGCTCAGTGGATAGAGCGTCGGCCTGCGGACTGAAAGGTCCCAGGTTCGATTCCGGTCAAGGGCATGTACATTGGTTGCGGGCACATCCCCAGTAAGGGGTGTGCAGGAGGCAGCTGGTCAATGTTTCTCTCTCATCGATGTTTCTAGCTCTCTATCCCTCTCCCTTCCTCTCTGTAAAAAATCAATAATAATAATAATAATAATAAAAGAATAACAAAGGACATCCAAAAAAAAAAAAAAAGGGAGAGCAAAATATCCATCGGCTGCCTCCTGCACACCCCCTACCAGGGTTTGAGCCTGCAACCTGGGCATGTGCCCTCACCAGAAATAGAAAGGGCAGCCTTTTGGTGCATGGGACGACACCCAACCAACTGAGCCACACCAGCCAGAGCATGAACACTTAAAAAAAAACAACACACCAGCCCTAACTGGTTTGGCTCAGTGGATAGAGTGTTGGCCTGCGGACTGAAGGGTCCCAGGTTCGATTCCGGTCAAGGGCATGTACCTTGGTTGCGGGCACATCCCCAGTAGGGGGTGTGCAGGAGGCAGCTGATCGATGTTTCTCTCTCATCGATGTTTCTCACTCTCTATCCCTCTCCCCTCCTCTCTGTAAAAAAATCAATAAAATATATATTTTTAAAACATAAACTGGGTTAAAAATATTTTATTACTCTTTTCTGGAATTGTAGTGGCTTTTTATAAAACACTTCTTTGTATGCTTCTTACACAAAAATGTTTAAAGCTGAAAGTTCAATAAGAGATTTGGTTGTATTAAATTCTTTTCAAAATCTTGCCTTAATCAAAGGTAAAAATGTTACTGTTTAGTATACTTTGGAAGCCTTTTGAGCTATGTCAATGGACAAATACGGAGGATAATAAATAATCAATGTTAATTTATATGATCTTATTCTACCGGATGTGATGATTTTTTAAAAAAGTATGGGAGCCCTTTTCAAAAACTCTTGTCACAGAGGAATGGAATACCGAGTGTACAATTATTTCGCATCATGACCCATACTAATAGCCTTCTTGTCTTAACAGTGTTCATCTCTTTCTCTTAATTACTGAAGCATAAATTGCTTCAGAGGAATTTAAATACTGGCATTTGAGCTTTACACATGATATTCTTTGTAGTTCCTTTTTATTGTTCCAGGGTGAAGTGCTTCTCTTTAATAAGTTAATATTGGTTTATACTTTTCGCTTGGTTTGGGTCACAATGATTGATCATGAAAGCTTTCCATGGTGTGTGGAATAGGAGAATATAAAAACGAAACTGCCAAACACATTATGAGGCATCTGAATAGAAGTTCTGGTTCCTATTTAAAACATTTATCTTCACTGCATATATCAAGATGGGAGTAAAAGATGCCTTAATATTTAATTTTTGTACTGTTGGAGACAATGATTTTAATAAATTTCCATTTATCTGCTACTGTGTATGTTCAGTTTGGTAATTGAAGTCTTCTAAGTGATTTAACATAAAATCACATCTCAAGTTTTATTTCTTCTCAAGTATTCAAATGTATTTCTCAACCCAAGCATCCTATATAATAAAAGGCTAATATGCAAAATCGACCGAACAGCAGAACAACTGGTCACTATGATGCACACTGACCATTAGGGGGCAGACACTCAACACAAGAGCTTTCCCCTGGTGGTCAGTGCGCTCCCACAGGGGGAGCACTGCTCAGCCAGAAGTCTCACGGTTGGCGAGCACAGTGGCAGTGGCGGGAGCCTCTCCCGCTTCCAGGGCAGCGCTAAGGATACCAGGGAGAGGGCCTAAGCCATCAGTCGGACATCTTCCGAGGGCTCCCAGACTGCGAGAGGGCACAGGCTGAGCTGAGGGACCTCCCCCCCCCCGCCCACCAAGTGCATGAATTCCGTGCACTGGGCCTCTAGTGTTTATAATAATAGAAGTATTTCAAATACTAAACTTTAGTATATGTTTGATTTTAAAAAATCATTAATAAAGGAAACTATTAGTGCAGTTTTACAAGGGAGTGATTGATGTCTGTGTAATTTACAATGATTCTGTTTCTTATCCCCAGCTCTTAAAACACTTAGAGCTGCTGCGGTCTCTGGATGGGGACATTGTTCCTCAGTTATACCTGTACAGCTTGGGTCTGAGTGTTTTTGTTTGTTTGTTTTAATCCTCACCTGAAGAGTGAGGATATTTTTTCCATTGATTTTTAGAGAGAATGGAAGGGAGAGGGGAAGGGGAGAAAGAGAGAGAAAGAGAAACATCAATGTGTTTCGCTCTATCATATTATTTCAAGAAATAAAATGTGACTCAGCTTTTGAAAATTAGATTGTTTCTTCTTCATAATTATACTTACTTTCCAGTTCAAATGATTTCACTGAAGCATGTCTATTATCATTACAGTTCTCAAAATGATTTTTTAAAATATATTTTTATTGATTTCAGAGAGGAACGGAGAGGGAGAGAGAGATAGAAACATCAACGGTGAGAGAGTCATGGATCGGCTGCCTCCTGCCTGCCCCACACTGGCTAGGGCTCAAAATGATTTTTAAAAAATGTTTATTATAAAATGTAAACACATGGACAAAGGGTAATAAGAAATGTCATGACCTGGCGTATAACCATCACAAGTTCCAACATTTTCATGAGAACTTTTTTCATTTTTATTTTATTTTCGTGAGCACTATTTTTAATCCTATATAAATCACATAGCTATGACATCTTTATATCTATGTGATTAATCTATGTAGTTTTCTGTTTTTATATCTATATTTAACTGTATAAACAGGAAGAGAGGTTTCTTCAAATTTACAGTCTGAGCTTCAGTTCCAAACCCCCGAAACACTGACCCCTTTCCTGTCTTCCCATTGCCGTGCACAAGGACCTGCCCCTGGAGAAGGGCCAGCTCTTCAGCCACGGGGACTGGATGAGCCTTTTCAACCTGCTGCTTGCTGGCAACAGCGCTATGTGGGTGGTCTTTGTGCTGTAGAATCCCCAGGAGCAAAATCCCAGGAGGCTACAAAGGGGCCTTGGTGGCCTTGGGCAAGTTGTGCCTTCCCAGCTGCCAGTGAGGATGCACATGGGTGGCAAATAGGCCAGGATTGAGAGAAGGGGGCCGATAAAAAGCATAAGGGGTTCTTTCTTACAACAACTCACCTAGACACTGACTTTTATCAGGAATGGCAACTTCTGTTAGTGAGGAGAGGAGGAGTTTGGGAAGCCAAGTTATGGAGACCCGAGGGGTCAGGAATGGACAGTCTGTGGAATGAGTGATGAGAGGTGAATAGGGTGAGGGATGGACAGCCTCTGGGGCGGGTGATGACAGGTCAGTTGGATGAATGATTATGTCTATGTTCTTGTTCCTATCCTTCCTTTCGTTTTTTGTCTGGTAGTTTCTAAAATTTTCTCTGTTCCTTTTACTGTTTTCTATAATGTCCTCCAAACAAAGGCTATCCCCCCGCCCCCCCCCCGCCCACACACACACATCAACACTTGTATTCTGTTCCTTCTCTTCATATCTGTTTGCAATTTGTGGTTAAATGCCATATCCTCCATGAGATGTGCCCTTAATTGCACCAAACTCCTTCTTTCTCTTTAGTGAAAATCAGAGCACACCATGTTACTGGACTCTGTTTTTGAACTGTTTGATATCTCAGTCTTTGATGCCTAACTGAGATGGCATCCCAGGATGCTTTGGGGAATCCAGTCTGATTCTTGGAAAAACATGCAACAGTCTGATCAACAGTTTTGCATCACCATAACAAAGGCCACTGACTTCCCAGGCATCGTCTACCTTTAGCAAATCCCTTATTTTGTTATTTTATTTGTAGTCTTCTGCCAATTTCCAGCACCAAATATCAATAGGATGTTTTCAACTTCAAGTGACAAAAACCTAGACAAAAAGTAGTGATTAAAACCTTCCCACCATGTCTTTTTTGGCCCAAATTGTATAGCAATCCCATTCCTGAAACAGTCACTAGCAAAGGAAATGTCTTTATCAAGAAAGATTTAGCCGAAACCGGTTTGGCTCAGTGGATAGAGCGGCGGCCTGCGGACTGAAAGGTCCCAGGTTCGATTCCGGTCAAGGGCATGTACCTTGGTTGCGGGCACATCCCCAGTGGGGGGTGTGCAAGAGGCAGCTGATCGATGTTTCTCTCTCATCGATGTTTCTAACTCTCTATCCCTCTCTCTTCCTCTCTGTGAAAAATCAATAAAAAAAAAAAAAAAAAAAAAAAAGAAAGATTTAGACTAGCTCCCTTGGGTGCAGCCATCTTGAATGAGGTGTTAATTCTCCACCAAGGCTGTTCCTTTCAGCTACACCAACCCTAAACGTGGGCGAACTCCCCTTCCCCCAAATGCTCTGTGCCTGAATTTGATCTGTCTCACCTCACCCTGCCAGGCTCCCTGACACCCATTCTCCGCCAAGCATTCCATCTCTGAGCATGATCTCCAGTCCTCAGTGAGACTTGCCAGACATTCCAAGGAGAGGCCCCAGGCCTGCGCTGCCAGTGCCCTCACTGTAGCTAAGGGGCTGCTTTATTGCTAGGAGTTTCTCTATGGCTGAATTCCAGCCTGGGGACTTAATCAGCTTTATTCCAGACAAGGCCCTAAATCCCAGACCTAGGTGCAATATTAGTCCCCAAACTGATCTCCAATCCCAAGCTTGAGTACCTCTATGGACTAGGCACCCACACACCAAGGGAATCTCCCATCTGACTTCACTCTCATAACCATGCTTGCCTTGAGTAGTAGAAATTAGCCTTAGAGTGGCTCTCTCAACTCTGTCTGAGTCTCCCTGGGGACACCTGGCCTTATTCTGAGGTGGGTGGCAGACACAGAAGTATCTATTCTTGGACCTGACCCCTTGCCGCTGACCCCTTTCCCACTGCTCAGTAGCTTTGTCTCGAGGCTTCCGAGAGATCCAAGTCCAGGTCCCTGTCCTTGTGTCCTAGTGTCAGGCTCAGAAAACCCTGAGGTGTGCGGTGTTGGTGTAGGAGAGGTGGGAAGTGGTCTCCATGCTGCCCAGAAAGATGGAGCATACTGAAGGTAGACGCAGTACCGCAGGGATAGAGAGTTGGGTATGGGGAGGCAGCTGGAGGCCAGCTCAGAGGAGAGAGAAAACAATGCAAGGGTCATAAGGACACAAATACACTTAAGCCCTCTCCCTCAGGTTGCCCCTTCACCTTCAGACATTATCCCTTCTCCTCTCTCCCTCACAGTCTCCCAGGCATCCTTCCTTGCTCTTGCAGGACCAGCAGGTCCGTGTCCTCTCCAACCTCTCTGGCTGTGGCTCAGATGCGGGGCCCTGGGGGTGAGAGTTTTCACTCTTAGACATGAACACACACCTCTCATGAGTGGCCAACATTCACTCCCACCACCCAGGATGTTCCAAACACACTGAGACAAGAACTAGAGTCTCAGGAGGTGGGTCTTGGAGTCCTTGACGCCTGTACACTGACATTTGTCATCCATGAGACTGTGGACACCTTACTGGGGGCACAATGCTCATGGCTCATGGGCTCAATGCTAAGAGGATTCCAGCTTCTCCAGGAATGTCAGTAAGAGGGGGCTGTCCAGGCCTACAGCTGGTGGAGTACAGTGAACTCCCTGTTGCCTCTGAGTTGGGTCAAAGCCCAAACAAGCTCCCACTCCCATCTGCCTCACACCATTTCCCATATCGATTTTTGTTCATTGAAACCTATTTCACATAGAACTTTATATCCCATATAGTTTTATACATCAAGTTTAAACTTACTGTTAAACAAGGTGATATTACTGTTTGTTTATGTAATTCTCATAACTCCACTGCATGTGCAAGGTGTTATTTTTTTAAAAAAATGCTTTGTGCCGAAACCGGTTTGGCTCAGTGGATAGAGCGTCGGCCTACGGACTGAAAGGTCCCAGGTTCGATTCCGGTCAAGGGCATGTACCTTGGTTGCGGGCACATCCCCAGTAGCGGGTGTGCAAGAGGCAGCTGATCGATGTTTCTAACTCTCTATCCCTCTCTCTTCCTCTCTGTAAAAAATAAAATATATTTTAAAAAATGCTTTGTAAGAATATATTAATAGCCTCTTAAAACCAAAAGAAAATGCTTATAATGAATGCACACCAAGCATGATATTATCTCTAGAAAGGTCTCCAGAATTTGACAAGAATTTTTACAGGAAACTCTATTAGCTGGGAGTGAAAAATTCAATAAGAAGTATGATTTTCCTTCTTGAATCTTGTAATTTTTTCAATTATTGAAAATTAAAAAATTTTAGAGTCTTAGAGATTAGTTCTCCTGACATTTTTCAGATACAGTGAAGTCTAAAAAAATGGCATATCCTCCCCCCAAGAGTACCAACAAATGAAGCCTCTTGCTTCTTCCTTTTTGTTCTCTCATTCTTTCCATTTACTCCTATACATTATACCTTCCCTCTGTTTTCTAATGTGTCCTTATAAGAAAATTTCACTTCATGAAAATATTACCAGTAATGCCTTTCAAAAAAAATCCCATGTATACCCAGCCTCATTGATGGGGGAGTTCACTGGGGCAGATGGGCTGAATGTGCTTTATAATAAAGATTGAACCTGTCAACTTCCAAAAAAATATCCAGTTTCATTTAAAACCTGAGAAGAGTGTGGCTTTACTCTGCATAGAAAAAAATAAACAGGTAACCATGTGTTAAAATAAATATAGAAGCTTGGGTAGCAATATTGCTTTAGATGTAAATCTCTGGCAATAGAAAGTTTTTTACTTACCACTTGAGGTGTCACAAAAAGTGACTATGAATACGCAGCAACTATACAAAAGATAAATGTCAGAGTGCAAAGGACCTTTAAATTTAAATGTATATGATTATTCTTTTGAAAAGCATAAAGAATTTACCTTACCCTTATCCTTTTATCATAGTACTGGAGCTAAATGTGAAGCCCTTATTTAGCTTCTTTCTTTTAAAAAGATACATTTTTATTGATTTCAGAGAGGAAGGGAGAGGGAGAGAGAGAGAGAAACATCAATGATGAGAGAGAATCATTGATTGGCCACCTCCTGCATGTCCCCTACTGGGGATCTAGCCTGCAACCGGGATATGTACCCTTGACCAGAACCGAACCTGGGACCCTCAGTCCGCAGGCTGACACTTTTATCCACTAAACCAAACTGGCTAGGGTGGCTTCCTTTTTTCTTTATTTTTATAATTGATTTTAGAGAGGAAGGGAGAGGGAGAGAGAGAGAAACATCAATGATGAGAGAGAATCATTGGTTTGCTGCCTCCTGCATGCCCCACATTGGGGATCGAGCCCACAACCTGGGCATGTGCCCTGACTGGGAATCCAACTCTGACCTCCTGGTTCATGGGACGTCGCTCAACCCTGAGCCACACTGGCTGGGCACATTCTAATATTTTAAACAAAACATTTTACATTTGAACCCCATTAAACAAAGATTTAATAAGACAAACTTACAGGTAATGGTACCACTTAAAATTCTCCATTCACTAGTCATTCATGCCTGGACTGTCATCTATATCATAAATGCCTGTGGTTGTGATGCTGTAATGGCAGAACAACCAAACAACCGGTCACCAGGAGGTGCTGGAGAACCTCTCAGGCCCTTCCCCAACCCTTCCCATACCCCCAGGGGGTCGGTGGAGCATCGCGGGGTGTCAGGAGCCAAGAGTCGGTCAAAGGATTAACTCTGACCTTCAGTAAGTTACTGAAACTAGGCCCACTTCCTCTTGCCTGAGGACAAAGCATTCCTTCTGTAGCCACCCTTCAACCGCCACACCCTTTATCTATAGTTATGACTTTAGCCGATTATCTAGGTCAGCCCCCACCCCTCCTAGGCATCCACCCTTCTAGAAATCACATATAAGGAACGCTGTAAAAATAAAGTTTTGAGGCTTGATCAGAATCCCTTTGTCTTGCCTCCATTCTTTGCATCCCTTGTCTGTCTCTCATTCTCTTAGGTGCGCCGCCTCGGTACCCCCGTTAGAAGACCCCGCAGGTCGGGGAAAGCGGGGCGCCAGCAGCGTCGGTGGAGCATGCGAGGCGTCGTGGGGCAGTGGACATGGCCCTAATGGCAGGCTAGGCCTGGGGGACCCTACATGCACACGATTTAATCGTGCACTGGGCCTCTAGTTTTCTATAAAATGCTAGTAAATTTCTAATCTACAAGGCCTACATGTTCATGTATAAATTGTAAGCGAATGGCTGAGACATGGTGCCCTGGTCACATTGCTTTTATCCACTTCAGTTATGTAGTCGAGTCTTTACTGCAGCCACAGAGTCCTGGCAGAATGCCCTGTGATCCTACGGCTGACCACCAACCTGTCACAGGGGTGTCTTATGTTAATCTGCCTACTAGCACTCTATGTAGCAAATGTTCCTCTGCGCCATGTGGACATTGCCATCCCATGCAACAAGGGGGTTCGCACAGTGGATCTGATGTGGTGGATGCTGGCACCATCTCCCATCAACAACCATGGGAGGTCACGTCTGATCTCTACTTCTACAGAGACCCTGAAGAGACTGGGAAAGAAGAGCAGGCGGCTGCTGAAAAGGCTGTGGCCAAGGAGGCATTTCAGGGTGAATGGACTGCTCAGCCTGAGTTCACTGCTGCTCAGCCTGAGTTCACAGACTGGTCTGAAGGGGTGCAGGTGCCCTCTGAGCCCATTCAGCAGTTTTCTACTCTAGACTGGAGTGCTCAGCCTGCCGCTAAAGACTGGTCTGCAGCCCCCACTGTTCAGGCCACCGAATGGGTAGGAATAATCCTGAGAGGTCTTAAGCTGTTCTTCCACAAACTCTTAACAGAATGAAGAAAAGGTTGATGGAAAATAAACAATTTCTTAAAAAACATCAACTGCTTGCTGTAGTTTAGAGGAGGGTTCTCTTTTTATTTTATTTTATTTATATTTTATTGATTTTTTACAGAGAGGGAGAGGGATAGAGAGTTAGAAACATCGATGAGAGAAACATCGATCAGCTGCCTCCTGCACACTCCCCACTGGGGATGTGCCCGCAACCAAGGTACATGCCCATGACCAGAATCGAACCTGGGACCCTTGAGTCCTCAGGCTGATGCTCTATCCACTGAGCCAAACTGGTTAGGGCTAGAGGAGGGTTCTCAATGACAGAGTGACACAACACATATGATTTCTGTTGTGTAGCCAGTCTGGTTTAGTGTCACCCTGTAGGACTAGGCATATGGGGAGTGACAAAATACTGACCTTGCTTTCACTGTGTGTGTAAATAATAAATCCTTTGATTCATTGTATTCTTTCCAGTTGAATCTTATAGAAATATGGCTACTGATACTTAGGGACTCCTTGACCACTGACAAATTGGCACCCAACGTGGAGCTGGTAAAGTCACAATGCCTTTTTTGGAGAAAAGACAAGGGTCATACAGACCAAGTTAGGGGACATGAGGAGACCCCCTGTGACCTGGCAGTGCACACTCTTTTTCTTCTCAGGGCACTGCCACCTGCAAAACACATTCATGGGGAAACCTACCCCCACACACAGTTTGTCACCAGTGGGTGAGTCAAGATTTAATGCAGCCCTAGCCACCTTGGCTCAGTGGATACAGTGTTGGCCTATGGACTGAAGGGTCCCAGGTTCAATTCCGGCTAGGGGCACATGCCTGGGTTGCGGGGTTGATCCCTGGTGGGGGGGCATGCAGGAGGCAGCCGATCGGTGATTCTCTCTCATCATTGATGTTTCTTTTTCTTTTTTTCTCTTTTTTTAATATATTTCTTTATTGATTTCAGAGAGGAAGGGAGAGGGAGAGAGAGATAGAAACATCAATGATGAGAGAGAATCATTGATCGGCTGCCTTCTGCACGCCCCCTATTGGGGGTCGAGCCCACAACCCAGACATGTGCCCTTGGCCGGAATCGAACCTGAGACCCTTCAGTCCGCAGGCCGACGCTCTATCCACTGAGCCAAACCGGCTAGGGCTCATCATTGATGTTTCTATCTCCTTCTCCCTTCCTCTCTGAAATCGATAAAGAAATATATTTTTAAAAAAAGATTTAATGCAAATACCTGTACCTCTAATGTCCAAAGCTTTCACTATATAGATGACTAGAGGCCCAGTGCACAAATTCGTGCACAGGTGGGGTCCAGCCAGCCCACCCCGATCAGGGCCGATCGGGCCAGGCCTGCCAAGGGGAGGGGCCGCGGTGGTTGGCTGGCCAGCCCCACGACCTGGTCAAACTCCTGGATTGAACTCCTGGTCAAGGGGACAATTTGCATATTAGCCTTTTATTATGTAGGATGTCCTGTTGGATGGCAAGTCCAAAGCTTTAGTCTCAGGAGCCCTGACTATGATGTGAGGAAGGAAAATAATTTCCCTTCCTATTCTTTTCAAGTTCTCCTGGCTGGACTAATAATCAAATTAAGATGAGACAGATTAAAGGAGAAAATCACCGAATGTCATCTGTATGTACATACAGCAGTGCCATAAGAATATGGGATCTGAGGACAGATCAGACAATTAAGGCTTATGTACTACCTAGAGCTAAGGAGAAAGGGGGGTTGTGGTTAGGGACTTCAAAGGGCAGGAGGGCAATTCACAAGGAGCTAGAAAAGCAAATATTTAGTAAACAAATGTTTGCCGATCATCTTAAGGATGGAACACAGAGAGGACTTTGATCAAATGGGCCTTGCCAGGTTCCTCCCTGTCCATTACACTTAGTTCATATTAAACTGTGGTTATCTATGATGATCTCAAAGAAATCATGCTGTTTAGGCAGTTAGGGAAAAGTTTTTTTTTTTTCTGCGTCTTTCTTAAATATAACCAGAATCAATACCCCAAAGGCATATTTTGGGGAGGCAAACTGGTACCCCTCAGTGTCATCTCACCTTTACCAGTAGGAATAGCTGATCAAAACCCCCATCCCCTCACCTCTGAAAATCAAGTCCTAATTGCAGATGGCTTCTTGGATCTACCTGGGTGAGTTTAAAGCACTCAGTCCCTCTGGAAGTCAAGGAACAAGACTACTATCTATACTAATAATAGAGAAATATGCAAATTATCCATTACAGCATCACATCACGACTGGATCAGTCAGGCAGCTGCAAGGCCCGGGTAGGATAGGATACAATAGGAGGGGATAAGAAAGGAGAGGGAGAGGAAGGCAGGCCTGCATGCAGACAGGCCGAGAGGAGAAACAGAAATACAAAAAGGGAACAAGAAAAAGACGCAGGAATGGAAAAGGGAAGGAAACATGGGGCTGCACACGGGATGGGAGGGGGAGAAGATGCGCCTGGTGAGGGGAGGGGCGGGAGCCCTGCCCAGATGCAGGAGGAAGGAGATGGCCCCTGGCACAGGCCATTGGCGGGGAGGTGCCCATGGGTCCAGCACGGAGTGGTGGGCAGTCCGAGGCCTTCTGGGTAGAGGCACTCCTGCTTCGTGGCAGCAGCAGCAGCGCCTGGGAATGGGAGCAGGACGGTGGCAGGGAGGCCAGGGAAGGGGGGAGCGGGCGGCGAACACCTTCCCCCCCAACGGAAGCTTTGAGAAGGGAGGGAGGGAAGAACTGTATAAAGGAGTCAGTAGAGAGCAGAGTTAAATAAGGAAAGAAGATGTGTGAGTGAACTGTAGGAGCTATAATGAAAATCAAGTATAGTTGTGTACTGGGGACAGATTTTATTTTTATTTATTTTTATTTTTTATAATAAATCTTTATTGTTCAGGTTATTACAGGTGTTCCTCTTCCCCCCCCCCCCATAGCTCCGCTCCACCTGATTCCCCACCCCACCCCATGCCCTTACCCCCACCACTGTCTTTATCCATAGGTGTAAGACCTTTGTCCAATCTCTTCCTGCACCCCTCAGACTCCCTTCCCCTTGAGAATTGTCCGTCCACTCCCTTTCTATGTCCCTGATTCTATTGTATTCACCAGTCCATTCTGTTCTTCAGATTTTTTATTCACTTGATTTTTAGATTCACTTGTTGGTAGGTATGTATTTGATGTCTTTTTGTTGTTCATAATTTTTACCTTTACCTTTTTCTTCTTCTTCCTCTTCTTAAAGAATACCCTTCAGCATTTCATATAATCCTGGTTTGGTGGTGATGAACTCCTTTAGCTTTTTCTTGTCTGTGAAGCTCTTCATTTGACCTTCAATTCTGAATGATAGCTTAGCTGGGTAGAGTAATCTTGGTTGTAGGTTCTTGCTGTTCATCACTTTAAATATTTCTTGCCACTCCCGTCTGGCCTGCATAGTTTCTGTTGAGAAATCAGCTGACAGTAATATGGGTACTCGCTTGTAGGTAACTAACTGTTTTTCTCTTGCTGCTTTCAAGATTCTCTCTTTGTCTTTTACCCCTGGCATTTTAATTATGATGTGCCTTGGTGTGGTCCTCTTTGGATTCCTCTTGTTTGGGGTTCTGTGCACTTCCTGGACTTGTAAGTCTATTTCTTTCATCAGGTGGGGGAAGTTTTCGTTCATTATTTCTTCAAATAGGTTTTCAGTATCTTACTCTCTCTCTTCTTCTGGCACCCAAAAAATTCGGATGTTGGTATGCTTAAAGCTGTCCCAGAGGCTCCTTACGCTATCCTCACACTTTTGGATTCTTCTTTCTTCCCGCCTCTCTGGTTGGATGTTTTTTGCTTCCTCATATTCCAGATCTTTGGTTTGACTCTTGGGGTACGGTGATCTACAGTTGAGTTTCTGTATATTCTTTATTTCAGACAGTGTATGCTTAATTTCTGACTGGTCCTTTTCCATTTTTTTTGGCATTCTCGTTAAGGTCCTTGAAGGTCTCACTAAGCTCCTCGGAGGTCTCATCGAGTTTCTCAGCGGTTTTTAGAAGATTCTTGAGTAACCTTATAAATGTGGTTTTGAACACTGTGTCATCCAGTAGTTTACTTTCCTCCATCTCTCCTATTCATGACATACTTCGGTGTCTCCGCATTTTGGCTGCCTCCCTGTGTTGATGGAGTGGCTTTGTGTGGTCAGTGACCTATAGGGGCCGGTAGCTCAGCTTCCCCAATCACCCTAGGTGGTCACTCTTGGTACACCCCTTTGTGGGATGAGTGGAAAGTCTTGGTGTAGTTAAAAGCCTTGATTGCTGTTGGTACACTGGGAGGAATTGACCTCCAGGCCAATTGGCTGTGAGGACCTGCTGTGTCTATAATGGAAGCACTGCTGCGCTGGAGACACGCTTGTGGTACAGGGCTTGTTTCAGTGGGGCATTGGTGCTCACTGAGTCTGCCTCCCGAATGTGTCAGTTATGGATGTGAGGAGTTGAAATCCGGTGCCTCACACTGACCACTAGGTATACTGGCTTCTGGATCTCCAATGGGGTGCAGTTCAGCTGCTGTCTGAGGCCACCCAGCAGGAGCTACAGTGAGAACTGCCATCCTCTCCTCCCTGTTTGGAGCTTGGAGGCTTTGGAGCTGTCTGTCCCGGGTTGCAAGTTTACTAGTTTAAACTGCAATAGAAAAGTTGCCCTCTTAGTGCAGTAGGCAGCGCGTCAGTCTCATAAACTGCAATAGAGAAGGCCATTCATATGCAAAAGCCGCTGCTAGGAGCTTGGGTGTGTTTGTAGATTGTGCGGGGTGGAGTCTCAGGGCATCACTAGGCTAGGGCATGGCAAACAGCGATGGCTGGCAGTGAGCCGCCTCCAACCGCATCCCCGTGTCTCACGCCCTGGTGCAGCCAACAATTCTACCTCCACACAGCTCTGCTAGTAGCCACCCTCACTCTCTGACCTGATGGCAGACATCCCAGTCTCTCCCCAGAAACTGGATTTCAGAGAGATTGGGGGCTTGTCTCTCTTCAGATTGAAGAAAGCAATGCCCGCCTCTATCTGGGCTCAGCCGCCAGCCCGTATCACATGCGCGCACTCCCCTGTACCTCAGTTTTTTAGCGTTTGTGCCCTGATTGCTCCCGTCTCTTTCGGTCTAGTTGTACAGGTTCCGCTCAGCCAGCTTTCCCGTGGTTCTGGGTGATAGACATTCTGTCTTTTAGTTGTAGTTTTGGAAATTGTTGTGGACGGCAGCAGCACAGATGTTTATCTACGCCGCCATCTTGGATCTCCTCCCAGGAGTCTGGGGACAGATTTTAAAAGTAGGAGTCAGAAAAGAAAAAAAGATAAATGATAGTGAATAATTAGGCAGATAGATAGATAGATATTAAAACAGTGGAAGTAAGTAGAGAAGAATGTATGGGAAAGGTAGGATGCGAAAGAAAGAGAGAGGGAAGAAAAGTTTTAAAGGGGAGCTGGTAGAGCTTAGAAGGAGAAGGAAGAAATGGGGGAGAGAGAAAAATAGGTCCAAGGGAAGAAGTGAAGAAAAAAATTAAGGTGGGAAGGAAGGAAAAGGGGAGGTAGGTCAGGGGTAAAGATAAAGGAAAGAAGGAATGTGGGGAGGGAGGGAGGGTAGGAGAAAGATGGGAAGAAGGATGATGGAACAGAAGTAGGAAATAAGGAGGAAAGAAAAGTTTATAAATGATGAGTCAGTAGGAAAAAAGTGTTAGATAAAGGAGAGAGAAAAATTTGTGAGAGGGAGAAGCCAATAAGGAAGTCAAATACAATTGTGTGTGAAGGGGATAAGATTTTTTAAAAAGTTAATAGTGGTGACCAGGCCAGCAGGGGAGGGTAGTTAGGGGGATCAGGCAGGCAGGCAGGCAGGTGAGCGGTAGGAGCCAGAGGTCCTGGATTGCGAGAGGGATGTCCAACTGCCAGTTTAAACTGAGGGCTCCTGGATTGGAGAAGGTGCAGGTCAGGCTGAGGGGACCTCCCATCCCCTGCTGTGCATGAATTTCGTGCACCGGGCCTCTAGTCTCTTATAAAGTACAGGACTATGTTTACAATACAAACCATCACTACTGCCAAACTATAACTTAATTTTTTAAATTGATTTCAGAGAGGAAGGGAGAGGTGAGAGGCATAGAAACATCAATGATGAGATAGAACATTGATTGGCTGCCTCCCGAACACCTCCTACTGGGGATCAAGCCCACAACCTGGGCATGTGCCCTTATCTGGAATCAAACCTGGGATCCTTCAGTCTGCAGGCCAATGCTCAACCCGGGATCCTTCAGTCTGCAGGCCAATGCTCTATCTACTGAGCCAAACCAGCTAGGGCCAGACTATAACTTATGGAAAAGTCTTGTGATTAGAGTCCCCATTAGTGAAAAAGGTGAAGGGATTGAGAAGGTCAGATTGGTAGTTACAAAATAGTCCCAAGGATGTAAATTACAGCATAGGGAATAGAGTCAGTAATCCTACCTTATAATAGAGAAACATGCAAATTGACCGAACCTCTGCTACGCCCACGATTGGGCCGGTGGGAGGCGGGACTCCAGGTGGCCTATCCGGCTGTTGAGAAGATCAAGATGGCGGTGCCCAGTCCTCTTAGTTCTGGGGGTCCCTGGGGAGATCGGCAACCCGGGGGTGTGTGGCCGGGCCCATCCAGCTGCTCCCCGGGGTCCCTGGGGCGATCGGCACCCCGGGGGGGCGTGGCCGGGCCCATCCAGCCGCTCCCGGGGGTCCCTGGGGAGATCGGCACCCCAGGGAGGTGAGGCGGGACTCGCCCAGCTGCTCCTAGGGGTCCCTGGGGAGATCGGCACCCCAGGTAGGTGAGACGGGACTCACCCAGCTGCTCCCAGGGTCCCTGGGAACATTGCAGGCATGTGGTTGCTGAGACCCAGACCAGGCCTCTGGCCACAGATTCATAGCTTTGCGGAGACCTAGGGCAGGGATCTGCCTCATCTGCAGAGAGACAGAGGTTCTGCAGTGCCCCCAAGACGTGGGTGGGCCCAGCCAGGGATCAAGGGGCATGGAAGGACTCCTGGCAGAGGGGCAAGGACCCTCACCCCTGAGGCGGGGGTTGAGGGCTGGTGCCACCTCAGTGGAGGGGTGCTGCACTGCAGGGTACTGGACTGACTGATGTGATTCAGAGAAGCTCCCAGTGCTAATGGGCCTCGCTCAGGCGGCCTTCACACTTCAGAGGCAGTGACTCCTGCTCCTGCCTTGACCCAAAAGCAAGCTCGCTACACCCTGCCCCATAGCAGAGCATGCCTAGGCAGTGAGTGGGAAGCCTTCCACCTGCTTCGGAGAAGGGGGGGGGCAGTAAAGAATGGGGGGAGAGGAAAGAATATGGAGCATCCGCAATGAAGAGGTGCTTGAGAAAGAGGCTCGGAAGCCTGACTGGAAGGTTTGTTCTGTTTGCTGGGCTGCTGCCCCTTAGGAAGCGCAAAGAGCATGGCTCTGAGGGCTTCCTGTGTGCTGAGTCAAGTTCCACAGCCAACTGGAATTGGCCTCAGTTTCCTGGTCTGTAAAATGGATGAAGCGTGTCCCAGTGCCTTCACTGAGCTTTGATGGCCAATTGAGATACTATATAAAGAAAATGAGGGAAGAAGTGAGAAAGAAAAGGAAGGACGAGCAACACAAAAGAAAGACTGAAAGGAACCTGTAAACCCATTGTCACTTAAATAGGGAATATAGTCAGTAGTGTTGTAATGATGGTATGATGCCAGGTGGGTACTAGAAATATCGGGGAACACTTTGTAAAGTATATGATTGTCTAACCACTATTCTGTAACTAATATAAAACCTGAAACCAATACAAAATAATGTTGAATGTAAAGAAATGAAAATTGGAGTGAAATTTTTATAAATTTCAAAGTTTAAATAAAAGCTGTAAAGGAAGGAAGGGGAGAATAAAAAGTGTTTTTCATTTTGCCACTTCATTAAAAAGACAGTTGTCTTTATATGGTGTTTTTATACTTTTCTAAGTCATTATTTCATTTTAATTTCCAGGAAACTTAAAGACAAGATAAGTATTCCCTCCACTATTCAAAGAAAGGAAATCTTGGTGTCTGGTCCTAATGATTCAATCGTCAAGCCCTTATTGTAAAGCAGGGTTAGTAAAATTTTCTGTGCAGGGTCATATCTATACTAATAAAGGCCTTGGGGGTGATCAGGCCAGCAGGGGAGGGTATTTGGGGGCAATCAGGCCCGCAGAGGAGCAGTTAGGGGGCAATCAGGCCAGCAAGGGAGCAGTTAGGGGGCAATCAGGCAGGTAGGTGAGCGGTTAGGAGCCAGCGGTCCCGGATTGTGAGAGGGATGTCCAATGGCAGGATTAGGCCCGATTCCACAGGGATCGGGCCTAAACCTGCAGTTGGACATCTCCCGAGGGGTCCCATATTGGAGAGGGTGCAAGCTGGGCTGAGGGACACCCTCCCCAGTGCACGAATTTCGTGTACCGGGCCTCTAGTTCTATAAATGAAAGGATAATATGCAAATAGAACGAACAGCAGAACGATCAGTCACTATGACACGCACTGACCACCAGGGGCCATACGCTCAATGCAAGAGCTGCCCCCGGGTGGTCAGTGCACTCCCATAGGGGGAGTGCTGCTCAGCCACTGTGGGAACCCCTTTCACGTCCCGCGTGGTTCAGGGTTCTGGTTCAGGGTTCGGTTTCTGGAGAAGGCCACACACAAATGAAAGAGACTAGAAAAGTATTAATTTGGGAATAGTGGGGGCCAGGCGGGAGCCACCTCTAGGGGGAGGACTACCGCCTTGCTTTGGCCTTGCCATTCCTTTTATTCAGGTTTGGGATACAACCATGGCCCTTAGGTGATTCCAGTAAAGGCACACTATCTTATCAGTAAGGATTTACATGATTATTTGGTAGGGAAGTTGCCTCAGTTACCATGGTCTCAATTAGATAGGGAGTGGGTGGCTCTGACCTTTCAGAGCTTCAAGGTTGTCCAGCCTTCCGGTTCTTTGTCCACACCTTTCTAATCAGTGAGACAATAATTGGTTTCCGGCAAGCCACAAGCTGGGCTCATGGCTGGTGAGCGCAGCCTAAGCTAGGCCTAAACCAGCAGTTGGACATCCCCTGAAGGGTCCCAGACTGCAAGAGGGTGCAGGCCGGGCTGAGGGACAACCCCCCCACACACACAGTGCACAAATCTCGTGCACTGTGCCTCTAGTGTTATAATAACTACATACTGTGCCAGGTGGGTACTGGTAATATTGGCAGGTAAAGTATATGATTGTCTAACCACTATGTTGTACACCTGACACTAATGCAAAAGAATATGGAATAGGCAAAATATATGATGAGACATTTCACCAAAGATATTGCCATCAGGAAAATGCAAAGGAAAACCACACTGAGACATCCTTACATATCTATTAAAATGGCTGAAATAAACAATGACAACACTGAATACTGGAGAGGATGCAGAGAAACTGGATCACCTATAGTATATACATTGCATGTGAGAATGTAAAATGGTACAGTTACTCTGGAAAACAGTTTCTTATAAACCCAACATGCAGCTGTCATATGGCCCAGCACTGCATTCCTGAGCATTTTAAGAGAAATGAAACCTTACACACAAAAACCTGTACATCAATCGTCTTAGCAGCTTTCTTTGTGATAGCCCCATACTGGAAATATCCCAGATATCTTTCAGTGAGTGAATGGTTAAACAAGTGGTGGTACATCTATAAGTTGGAATATACTCAGTGATAAAACGGAACAAACTGTTGGTTAATACAACCTTGCTGTATCTCAAAGAAATCATGCTGTGTGATAAAGAGCCAGTCTCAAAAGGTTTCCTATTGTATGATTCCATTTATGTAACATTCTTGAAATAACAAGTTACTGAGGTGGAGAATGGATTAGTGGTTGCCAAGGGGACAGAGATGGGGGAGGGAGACCATAAAGGCATAGCCTAGGGCTCTTTGTGCTCAGGGAACAGTTCTATGTTTTGACTGCAGCAGTTGTTACATGAATCTACACATGTGGTAGATTTGCACAGCATCACACACACAAACAGAGTACATGTAAAGCTGGTGAAATCTGAATAAAGTATAGATTGTATCATTGTCAATTTCCTCATTTAAAAATATTTCTTGATGGATTTTATTTATTTACTGGTGACCTGGTGCACGAAATTTGTGCACATTAAAAGGGGATTAATTAGAGGAAATAATTTAATATTGCTATTTGCCCTTTCTCTATAATATAAGTGTCAGAGATGAAAGAAAATTAGTAAAATGTATGTGAAAATCTTCCTCCTGTCAGAGTCTGGGGCGCACCATGGGAACCGGAATCCAAGTCGCTGCCCACCCACGGTGCCTCAAAATCACGCAAGACCCAGACCCGGCCGGCCCCTCCATTGGGCTAGATCCAGACCCGGCCGGTCCCACCCTTGTCAAGCCCCGCTGGGCAGGGGGCATAGCCTAAGGTCCCCTGGCCTGGCACTGGGGTAGGGGGCGTGGCCTGAGGTCCCCTGTAAAGCCCCATGGGGGCAGGGGGACGCAGCCTCAGGTTTCTGCTGATTGCTTGTTAAGGCTCATCATGGGAACTCCGCCTCTGCTGTGGGTGCAGCCATCTTGTGTTATGGAAACCCGGCCTCCACTGTGGGTGCAGCCATCTTTGTGGCGGAGTGACGGTCAACTTGCATATCCCTCTTTATTATATAGGATGCATTCATTGGTTGTTTTTTGTATGTGCCCTGACTGGGGATCGAACCCACAACCTTGGTGTATCAGGATGATGCTCTAACCAACTGAGCCACCCCACCAGGGACAGTTTCCTTGTTTTGATATTGTGCTATAGTTATGCAAAAATTGTGAAAAGGATACATGGAATTTCTTTGTATTTTTTTTTTTGGTGGTGGTGGGGGGGAACTTTATGTGAATTTATTATTTCAAAATTTTTAAAAACTTCATGAAGAGGGGACTGTGCTCAATGGGCAGAGGTGCCAGCTGCGGAGCTTGCCCTGGACTCAAGGACAGTATAGCTTGGCAGAGTGTTACATTAAACAAAATATTTTTAAAACCTTTTTAAAATTTTAAAAAATATATTTCTATTGATTTCAGAGAGGAAGGGAGAGGGAGAGAGAGAGATAGAAGCATCCATGATGAGAGAGAATCATGGATCAGCTGCCTCCTGCACGCCCCACACTGGGGATGGAGCCCACAACCCGGGCATGTGCCCTGACCGGGAATCGAACCCTGACCTCCTGGTTCATAGGTCGACTCTCAACCACTGAGCCAAGCCGGCCGGGCTAAACAAAATCTTTAAAGTAGGAAAACAGATGAAAATGTTCATGCTTATGGAAAATGCATGTCCTACAAATGAAACCAGATGGAGCACTCGGCAATGTCTCAGACACTAATCCATAGCACTGTTAGTCGGTGCAGCACAGGGACTGGTCCTCTAGCTCCCAATGTCTGTTCTGAGGCTGTGACCCCACCCCGACCTGTTGCATATTCAGATTTGAGCTTGTGGAGGGGGATTAGGAAGAGAACCAAAAGCTTGTTTTATTTGCAGCTTTGGATCATACACATTAATCAAACTTTGAATTGCACCATAGTTACATAGCAACTCATAGTTACGTAACAGTCTCAATATTCTAGTAAGAACCAAAATACTAGAAGGATCTGGTTTTGTTTGTTTTTTAACTGGCATTCCTATATCTTCTTCTTTTTTTATTGAATGTATTGAGATGACATTGTTAATAAAATTATAAACATTCCAGGTGTACAATTCTATAATACATCATCTGTGTATTGTATTGTGTGTTCTCCACCCGATCACATTTGTTTCCTTCCATCACCATTTATCTCCCATTACCCTCTTCTACCTCCCCCACTCCCCCCTATTTCTTTTCTGAGTTCTAGTGTGGGTATTTGAAAAATCCTTAGCCCTAGCTCAGTGGTCGGCAATCCGCGGCTCTTGAGCCACATGCAGCTCTTTGGCCCCTTGAGTGTGGCTCTTCCACAAAATACCACCTGGGCGCGCACGTACAGTGCGATTGAAACTTCGTGGCCCATGCGCAGAAGTCAGTTTTCGGCCTGGGCGAGTCTATTTTGAAGAAGTGGCATTAGAAGAAGTTTAAGTTTAAAAAAATTGGCTCTCAAAAGAAATTTCAATCATTGTCCTGTTGATATTTGGCTCTGCTGACTAATGAGTTTGCCGACCACTGCCCTAGCTGGTTGGGCTCAGTAGATAAAGCATTGGCCTGTGGACTGAAGGGTCCCGGGTTCAATTGCAGTCAAGGGCACATGCCTGAGTTGCAGGCTCAATTCCCAGTAGGGGGTGTGCAGGAGGCAGCCAATCAATGATTCTCTCTCATCATTGATGTTTCTATCTCTCCCTCTCCCTTCCTTGCTGAAATCAATAAAAAAAATATTTTTTAAAAGAAAAATCCCTACAATCACTGTGAATTGCTTTGATTAAATTAAAGTAGTAGTACCTCCGGGTGAGGCCACGCGCCCCTGGGTCCGGGTGAGGCCACATGCCCCCAGGTCCGGGTGAGGCCGCGCGCCCCTGGGTCCGGGTGAGGCTGGGTCCCAGGTCCGGGTGAGGCTGCGCCCCTGGGTCCGGGAGAGGCCACGCGCCCCTGGGTCCATGTGAGGCCACATGCCCCTGAGTCCAGGTGAAGCTGCGCCCCTGGGTCCGGGCGAGACCAAACCAGAGGGAGTCGGAACTGCATTACCACCATTTGTCCACCATCCAGAGCTGAAAAGTCAGTGCCGACATGTACACATAAGGAACTGGTGGACATTGAAATTGGGTCTCAAAAGAACTGTTGGTCCAGAAAGAAACTCACTACAGACTGATTCATTTGCCTGTCAGCATAACTATTATTGCTCGTCTCACATTCAGTTCTTATAAGTATATTTCTAGTGACACATGATCTCGCTCATCTAGGGGAAATGATGAACAACATAGACTGATGAACAAGTACAGAACCAGAAACAAGGAGGCATCGATCGGACTGTCGGGCCTCAGAGGGAGGGTAGGGGAGGATGGGGGAGGGGGGAGAGATCAACCAAAGGACTGTGTGCATGCATATGAGCCTAACCAATGGTTAATGACAACAGGGGGGTGGGGTGGGGGATGGGAATGGGGGGATGAGGACAAATATGTGACACCTTAATCAATAAAGAAATAAAAAATAAATAAATAATAATAAAAAAGTAAAGTAGTAGTACCTTGTTAACTTCTAACATGTTCATTTACATTTTTAAAATTTTACTTTTTTGTTGAAAGTATTAAAAATGTCCCCCTTTTTTCCCATTGACCCCCTCCACCACGCAACCGCCCCACCCCCACCTGGCTTGCACCACCCTATTGTCTGTGTCCAGGGGTTATGCATATATGCATGTAGGTTCTTTGGTTGATCTCTTCCCACCCTCCCCTGCCTTCCCTCTGAGATTCATCAGTCTGTTCCATGCTTCTATGTCTCTGGATCTATTTTGTTCATCAGCTTATTTTGTTTATTAGATTCCACATATGAGTGGGATCATGTGATCCTTATCTTTCTGTGACTGGCTTATTTCGCTTAGCATAATACTCTCCAGTTCCCTCCATGCTGTCTCAAAGGGTAACAGATCTTTTTTTTTTTTTTTACTGCTGCATAGTATTCCATGGTATAAATGTACCACAGCTTTTATATTCACTCATCTACTGATGGGCACTTGGACTGTTTCCAGATCTTAGCTATTGTAAATTGTGCTGCTATGAACATAGGGGTGCATACATTCTTTCTGATTGGTGTTTTGGGTTTCTTAGGATATATTCCCAGAAGTGGGATCTCTGGGTCAAAAGGCAGTTTCATATTTAAATTTTTTAAGAAACTCCATACTGTTTTTTCATAGCAGCTGCATCGGTCTGTATTCCCACCAGCAGTGTACGAGGGTTCCCTTTTCTCCACATCCTCACCAGCACTTATTGTTTGTTGATTTATTGATGATAGCCATATGGCAGGTGTGAGGTGGTACCTCGTTGTCATTTTGATTTGCATCTCTCAGATAATTAACTTTGAGCATTTTTTTCATTTGTCTCTTGGCTTTCTGTATGTCCTATTTGGAGAAGTGTCTATTTAGGTCCTTTGCCCGTTTTCTGGTGGATTGCTTGTCTTCCTTTTGTTAAGTTATAGAGTACGTTATATATTTTGAAAATTAACCCCTAATCGGATGTATCATTGGCAAATATGTTCTCCCATGCAGTGGGCTTTCTTGTTGTTTTCTTGATGGTTTCTTTTGCTGTGCAGAAGCTTTTTATTTAGATGTAGTCCCATTTGTTTATTTTCTCCTTTGTTTCCCTTGCCCTAGGAGATGTAGCGGCAAACATATTGCTACCAGAGATGTCTGAGATTTTGCTGCCTATGGTTTCTTCTAGGGTTTTTATGGCTTCACGACTTACATTTGAGTCTTTTATCCATTTTGAGTTTATTCTTGTGATGGTGTAAGTTGGTGGTCTAGTTTCCTCCTCCTCCTCTTCCTCTTCTTCCTCTTCTTCCTCCTCCTCCTCCTCCTCCTCCTCCTCCTCTCTCTTCTTCTTCTTCTTCTTCTTCTTCTTCTTCTTCTTCTTCTTCTTCTTCTTCTTCTTCTTCTTCTTCTTCTTCTTCTGCATGCACCTGTCCAATTTCCCCAACACTATTTATTTTTAAAAAATCAAATTAACTTTATTTAAAAACTTATGTTCTTAAAGGAGAATGTTTATGTGATCACACTTTTTCTAACCTATTGCTTTTCCCCCCTTTCTATACTGGGGTCAATCAGCACAAGCGTGGGGGGGAATTACTGAAGTTTAGCTAACTCCTACTTTTTTTTTTTTAATATATTTTATTGATTTTTCACAGAGAGGAAGGGAGAGGGATAGAGAGCCAGAAACGTCGATGAGAGAGAAACATCGACCAGCTGCCTCCTGCACGCCCCCTACCGGGGATGTGCCCGCAACCAATGTACATGCCCTCGACCAGAATCGAACCTGGGACCCTTCAGTCCGCAGGCCGACGCTCTATCCACTGAGCCAAACCGGTTTCGGCTAACTCCTACTTTTTGGTGGAGGCTCTGGGTCTGAGACCTGCTCTCCTGTTGTTCCATGGCCATTTCCCAATCTTTGCTAGCTGCATTAGGACTTTTGGATGATACAAAGAAAGTTTTAGGGTTTTCTTTTTATTGCTATTTTAAATATGTTTTTATTGATTTCAGAGAGAGTAAGGGAGAGGAAGAGATAGAAACATCAGCTTATTTTGTTTATTAGATTCCACAAAATAAGATGAGAGAGAATCATAGACTAGCTGCCTCCTGCATGCCCCACACTGGGGATTGAGCCCGCAACCCAGGCATGTGCCCTTGGCTGGAATTAAACTGTGACCCTTTAGTCCACAGACTGACACTATCCATTGAGCCAAAGAGTTAGGGCTGTGTATCCTTTTTTTTAAAGACGCATTTTCACAGCTCACGAAGATGACTGTGAAGCTGGCAAATTCATCAGGAAATACTAGTGCATCTCCCATCCTATCTAATAAAGAGGGAATATGCTAATTGACCCTCATGCCATTGCAAAGATGGTGGTGTCCACAGCCAATAAGGAGGGAATATGCTAATTGACTGTCACGACCTCAAAGATGGCGGCACCCACAGCCACAAGATGGTGACGCCCAGTCCCCTCAGCCCCACCAGGGTGCCTGCCTCCAGAGTCCCCCAGTCCCCTCAGCCTCCCAGCTGCCCAGGGCTGGCCTGAGGCACAGGAAACCTCAGATGGTGGCTGCCCAGCCACCCAGGGCCGCCTGAGGCTCAGGTAACCAGGGCTGGCCGAGGCTTGTGCTGCCAGCAGTGGCAGCAGCAGAGGTGTGATGGGGGTGTCGCCCACCCCTGAGGGCTCCCAGATTGTGAGAGGGGACAGGCCAGGCTGAGGGACACCCCTCCAGTGCATGAATTTTCATGCTCCGGGCCTCTAGTACCACAATAAAAACTGTCAGAAGGCCAGGGAGAGAAGTGATTTCTCAACCGCACGTGCCTTGAAGATGTCATGGCCTGACTATATGACTGGCTGCCTTAGTAATGACCCTGAGAAGCCTCAGGTTTGCCATGTTACAGTTTGTTCAGCCATCTTGTTTAATACTAGGCTAATGAAAATGGTCTGAAGCAGTTCTTAAATACTCATGACGAGACTTTAGCAAGTGAGGACCTCAATGAGTTGCTTCCAACATGCATAAGACAACTGAGCATCGCTGCCAAAAAGATCCCCCCAGACTCACATAAATACAGTGCTCTTTCCCTGGCCAGTGTAGCTCAGTGGGTAGAGTGTCAGCCCCCCCTCCCCAAGCACTGAAGGGTCACAGTTGGAGTCTGGTCAAGGGCAAGTACCTGGGTTGCAGGTTTTATCCCCATCCCGGTTGGGGTGTGTATAGGACGATCTCTCTCTCTCTCTCTCTCTCTCTCTCTCTCTCTCTCTCTCTCTCTTTCTTCTCTCTCTCTCTCTCTCTCTCACCTCCTCCTCCTCCTCTTCCTCCCCCCTCCTCCTTCCTTCCTCCTTTCCACTCTCTATAAAAATCAATGGGGAAAATATCCTCGGGTGAGAATTAATGACAAAAATACAAAGTGCTGTCAAGTCTACATAGCACTTGAACAGGAGCTTCAGCCTGAAGATAGTATTTGAAGGACACGGTCAGTGCAGAAAGTCATTGTATACATCACTGGGAAAGGTGTTTGGGTGTGGGTGGTGGTGGGGGGGCATAAATACTAGCATCATCTTTTTCTGAAGTAATCACCTGTTTGTTCTGGAAAAGGTTAAAATGAGTCATCTCTCTCCCAGTGTCTCCTCCACCCACCTCCTTCCTTCACATACCTCCTCCACAGCTCTTACAATTCGGGAGCAGAAACAATAGGCAATAATTACTGCTGTTGCAGTAACTGACATTCACAAACGCATGATTATGAACATAAAATCATTTATATTTTAAAATATGAATTACCAAAATGAGTGAAATATGCATACAAATAGTTAATGGAGGTTGTCATAGAGACAGTTGGCCATCTTGTTCCCATTTGTATTGTTTACCATTGTTCAGGGAATTCATCCACCATAATTATATTCTTCCCAGAATATGAACACACACACACTGAACTCATTCAGGAAATACATTACTACAAAATTTAGGTTATGCTGTTATTTCATCTGTGCTCTTGGAACCATGGAAACAGGGCAGCAAGAGCTCTGTGCTCAGAGCATCATCCAACCCCTTACATTTGCAGATGGAGAGAATGAGGTCAAAGCCTGAGATGGGAGTTAAGAGCAGGCTTCTGAATAGAACTGGACTGTGCTCATTTTCCCTAGAGTAAGATGGCATGGCAAGCCCCCTGGAAAATGCTAACTTCCAGTGAGGGAGGCACCCCTTGACACTGGAGAATGATATCTATCATACACAAAGCACTATTTTGAGGACATTACCAAGCTGTGGAATGTGATATTTCTTTATCTCAAATTGTACCATCTAATTACATTTTAAAAGTGCAAATATCACTTTTTAAAAATATTTTTTTATTGATTTCAGAGAGGAAGGGAGAGGGAATGAGAGAAACATCAATGATGAGAGTGAATCATGGATCAGCTGCCTCCTGCACACCCCCTACTGGGGATCTGCCTGCAACCTGGGCATGTGCCCTTGACCCACATGCTCTATCCACTGAGCCAAACCAGCTAGGGTCAAATATCACTTTTGATGCTATATTTTTGGGAAAATTAATAAGTGACTGTTGCAGTTTTTAACACGGTACTTCCAAAATGGACACACATAACTCCTGATTTCTTGGGAATGCTTTTACACAAAGGTGCTGGCTCATAAAATTTCAACTTAACAAATAAAAGCAGGTCTTCCACAAATTCTACTTTAGGAAACTGTTGGAGGAAACATGGAGGGGATAAGGAAGGATGTTAGAAGGATTCCATGAGAAAAATAAGAAACACCAAAGCATTCCAATAGGAAATTAGAGATGGCTAACAGCAAAGAAAAAAATAAATAAAAAATTAAAGACGTCTGTTCTTCCTCCAAAAAGATCTAGGTATGTGAGGTGATGGATATTAACTAAACTTAACGTGCTAATCATCATGCAATATCTATATCTATATCTATATCTATATCTATATCTATATCTATATCTATATCTATATCTATATCTATATCTATATCTATATCTATATCTATATCTATATAAAGAGCCAGGGTCGTAACATCCACAATGACCAGAGGCTCAACAGAACACCAGGCTATGCACACAGCAGGTGAGTGGGCTGAACTGCTGACCTCTTGGAGAGAGAGAGAGGCAGGGTTGATCAGCAGTGGCAGCAGCTGCTGGTGAGGTCCAGAGAGAGAAGCAGGGTGATCAGACCCTGCTTCTCTCTCCCGGCCTTGCCAGCAGCCAAGCCTCTCTCTCCCAGAGGTCAGCAGTTCAGCCCACTTGCCAGCAGCCTGGGGCAGCTTCTGATCAGCCCTGCCTCTATGATCAGGCCCAGAGATAGGCCCAGAGATGCTGACTGGCATAGAAACGGATCAATCAGAACCAAATCTGGGTGAATTGCGAGGAGACAATGGCTGCCTAGGAGGCGGAGCTTTTGATGCTGACTGGCATAGAAACTGACCAATCAGAACCAAATCTGGGTGAACTGCGAAGGCAGAACCTAAGGTGGGGGCTGAGGAGGGGTTTTAAGGGCAACAGCTGTTTGGTGTAAGGTGTAAGAAAGTGATTCAATTTTTTAATGACCAGTTTGGCAGTATAGTGCATATGGCTGGCTATCAGTCCAGATATAGGGATTCGGTTTTTGTCTGCGAAGAGCATCTCCTCCTGCTGAAAAAGCCCCCCCCCATTTAAGCAATCCTATCCTATATAATCTATCTATACTAATAAAAGGGTAATATGCTAATTAGACCGGGTTGACTGGACATCTTCCAGATGTCTGACTTCCTTTCGGACAAAGCCATGGTGGTGGGGGCCAAGGCAGAGGCAGTTAGGGGCAATCAGGCCAGCAGGGGGGCAAGGTAGGGGCAATCAGGCTGGCAGGCAGAGGGGTTAGGGGTGATTAGGCAGGCAGGCAGGTGAGTGGTTAGGAGCCAGTCATCCCGGATTGTGAGAGAGATGTCTGACTGCCGGTTTAGGCCCAATCCCTGAGGAGTCCCAAATGGGAGAGGGTGCAGGCCGGGCTAAGGAACCCCCCTTCATGCATGAATTTTGTGCACCAGGCCTCTTGTATACATATATCAAATCATCATGCTGTATACCTAAAACCAGTACAATGTAATATGTCAATTATATCGCAATAAAACTGTAAAACAGAAATAAAAATAATAAAAAATAAAGATCTCAGGTGAGCACACATCAGCTGTGAGTTCAGTATGCTCTTTCCCTGTGTAGTCAGATGTCTTTGCTAAGAGGTTTAGAGCTTCAAATGTAGTCAACAAGTAATACATACACTTAATACATTTCCTTGCCATCTATTTAATTGTTTAAATCCAATAAATGTAGCCTACTTGATGTGGCTAACTCTGCCAGGCAGTTCCCTGGCCTATCTCCAGTAAAATAATTTCTGTTGGAGTTTTCTGCTGAGTTTTTTTTAAATATGTTTTTATTGATTTCAGAGAGGAATGGAGAATGAGAGAGAAAAACACCAATGATGAGAGAGAATCATTGATCCACCGCCTCCTGCAGGCCCCCTACTGGGGACCGAGCCTGCAACCTAGGCATGTGCCCTTGATCAGAATCGAACCTGGGACCATTCAGTCCACAGGCTAATGCTCTGTCCATTGAGCCAAACTGGCTAGGGCTCTGCTGAATTTTAACATCAGAAAAGATGTAAGAATTGAACTATGATTATTATAAACTCTTTAAAACTACCAAAAAACTCTTCTTTAACTTGGTTTCTTTTTGCAATGATTACTCTTTTTTTTTTAATAAATCTTTATTGTTCAGATTATTACAGGTGTTCCTCTTTTTTTCCCCCATAGCTCCCCTCCACCTGATTCCCCACCCCACCCCATGCCCTTACCCCCCGCCACTGTCTTCATCCATAGGTGGAAGATTTTTGTCCAATCTCTTCCCACACCCCTCAAACCCCTTCCCCCTGAGAATTGTCCGTCCCCTCCCTTTCTATGTCCCTGATTCTATTATATTCACCAGTCCATTCTGTTCTTCAGATTTTTTATTCACTTGATTTTTAGATTCACTTGTTGGTAGGTATGTATTTGATGTCATTTTGTTGTTCATAATTTTTACCTTTACCTTTTTCTTCTTCTTCCTCTTCTTAAAGAATACCCTTCAGCATTTCATGTAATCCTGGTTTGGTGGTGATGAACTCCTTTAGCTTTTTCTTGTCTGTGAAGCTCTTTATCTGACCTTCAATTCTGAATGATAGCTTAGCTGGGTAGAGTAATCTTGGTTGTAGGTTCTTGCTGTTCATCACTTTGAATATTTCTTGCCACTCCCTTCTTGCCTGCATAGTTTCTGTTGAGAAATCAGCTGACAGTCGTATGGGTACTCCCTTGTAGGTAACTGTTTTTCTCTTGCTGCTTTTAAGATTTCTTTGTCTTTTGCCCTTGGCATTTTAATTATGATGTGTCTTGGTGTGGTCCTCTTTGGATTCCTCTTGTTTGGGGTTCTGTGCGCTTCCTGAACTTGTAAGTCTATTTCTTTCACCAGGGAGGGAAAGTTTTCTGTCATTATTTCTTCTAATAGGTTTTCAATATTTTGCTCTCTCTCTTCTGGCACCCAAAAAATTCGGATGTTGGTACACTTAAAGTTGTCCCAGAGGCTCCTTACACTATCTTCATATTTTTGGATTCTTTGTTCTTTTTGTTTTTCTGGTTGGGTGTTTTTTGTTTCCTCATATTTCAGATCTTTGGTTTGATTCTTGGGGTATGTTGATCTATAGTTGAGTTTCTGTATATTCTTTATTTCAGACAGTGTATGCTTAATTTCTGACTGGTCCTTTTCCATTTTTTTTGGCATTCTCGTTAAGGTCCTTGAAGGTCTCACTAAGCTCTTTGGAGGTCTCATCGAGTTTCTCAGCGGTTTTTAGAATATTCTTGAGTAACCTTATAAATGTGGTTTTGAACTCTGTGTCGTCCAGTAGTTTGCTTTCCTCCATTTCTTTCACTCATGACATGTTTCTTTGTCTCCGCATTTTGGCTGCTTCCCTGTGTTGATGGAGTGGCTTTGTGTGGTAGGTGACCTATAGGGGCCGGTAGCTCAGCTTCCCCAATCACCTGAGGTGGTCACTCTTGGTACACCTCTTTGTGGGCTGAGTGCAAAGTCTTGGTGTAGTTAAGCCTTGATTGCTGTTGGTACACTGGGAGGAATTGACCTCCAGGCCAATTGGCTGTGAGGACCTGCTGTGTCTATAATGGAAGAACTGCTGCACTGGAGACACACTTATGTTGCAGGACTTGTTTCAGTGGGGCATTGGTGCTCACTGAGTCTGCCTCTTGAATGTGTCACTTATGGATGTGAGGAGTTGAAATCTGGTGTCTCACACTGACCACTAGGTACACTGGTTTCTGGATCTCCAATGGGGTGCAGGTCAGCTACTATCTGAGGCCACCCTGCAGGAGCTACAGCAAGAACTACAGTTTTCTCCTCTTTGTTTGGGGTTTGGAGGTTTTGGAGGTGTCTCCCAGGAGCTGCAGTTTATTTGGTTACACTGAAAATTTCAACTATTTATGGTAGTTCTTTTGTAACCCAGAATGGAAAAAAGTAGGTGGTTATTTTGTTGCCCAAGCAGAGACTGAGCATCACCTACTTTGGCGTCTATAGGGCAGGCCATTCATATGCAAAAGCCGCTGTTCGGAGCTTGGGTGGGTATGTAGATTGTGCGGGGCAGAGTCTCAGGGCATCACTAGGCTAGAGCGTGGCAAACAGCGATGGCTGCCAGTCCGCCATCTCTGCCTCTCAGACCGTGTCCCTGTGTCCCATGCCCCAGCGCAGTAAACAATTATTCCTGCACACAGCTCTGCAAGCAAGCCACCCTCACTTTCCAACCCGATGGCAGACAGTCCAGCTTCTCCCTGTAGGAGTTTGGGTCCCCCGTGTCTCCCCAGAAACTGGATTTCAGAGTAATCGGGAGCTTGTCTCCCTTCGGGTTGAACAAAGCAATGCCCACTGCCAGCCCGGATCGCGCGCGCCTCCGTACCTCAGCTTTTCAGCATTTGTGCACGTCTCCATGCTCTTTTCTCTTTCCTTCTAGTTGTAGAACTTCCACTCGGCCAGCTTTCCTGTGGTTCTGGGTGATAAACATTTTGTCTTTTAGTTGTAGTTTTGAAATTGTTGTGCGAGGCAGCAGTTTAGGTGTTTACCTACGCCGTCATCTTCAATATGTTAACTTGGTTTCTTATAAATAAAACTTCACCTTCATTTAAAAATTACACAACAGCACAATCTGAAGCTTCCCTTATTTCTGTGTCCTATAAAAATGAAGTCAGCCCTGTGCCATTCTATCGTGGGAGTCATCAGGACATGCCATAGATAGGTATGGAGACATGGAGCTACCTTGTGGACACCAAAGTAGGTGATGCTGAGTCTCTGCTTGGGCAACAAAATAACCACCTACTTTTTTCCATTCTGGGTTATAAAAGAACTACCATAAATAGTTGAAATTTGCAGGAGGGAAATTCCTAGAGAAAGCCAGTTTTGTTAACCTTTTGCACTCGGATGTCGAGATCAAAATTACTCTTTGAATGTATCAATAATTTGAAATATAAATCCAAATAAATAAGTTTGTATGAAAAGAAACTCCAGTTTTTTATTCTACTGCCACGCTTTGTAAAATCTGGGGTATTTAAAAAATTAAATCCCGAGTAGAATAAAGGAATCGAGAAAAAAGCAAGCGAGTGCAAAAGGTTAAACCACTTACTTTATTTTTTTTTAACCAATTACTTTCAAACATCGGAACGACTAAGAAAGTAGCATTCCCCATGAACCTGGCATCCTCCCTGTGCTCATCCTATGATGAAAAACCCTCCACATGCTAGGACAGCATTAATCTCACTGTGGCGGGGTGCAAAGAGGAGAGGCTAAGGAATGAGATGATCTATAATAATCAGCTGATCTCTAGAGTTGGTCCTACCAACATGACTCACTCCTTCAAATTATAGGAATACATTTCCTTTTTTTTTTTTTTAAAAAAAGCTTACACATGATCGAATGCATTAGGAGGACTGAAAAGTACCTTTGCTTTAAACAAATAAAATTAATTTTTGGCACATGTTAGAAGAAATGTAGTAGTAGAAAGAGTGGGGCTTTAGGGAGAAGACTTGGCTGCAAGATACCACTTATTTGCTGCATGACCTTGGGCAAAGGCAAAATGCCTAACCTCCTGAGCAGCAGTTCCATCATCTGCAACATAGATAACACCACAGCCCACAGTGTTATCACAGAGGGCAAATGAGAATGTGTCTGGAAGGCTTTTGTAATTTCTGAAGTCCCATACACATTATTGGTTTTTTATGACCTTAGAGACTACACAGTTTTTAGTAATAGTTATTCAAGTGGCCTGGCCAGTGTGGCTCAGTGGTTGAGCGTAGACTTGTAAACCAAGAGGTACGATTTGGTTCCTGGTCATGGCACATGCCAGAGTTGCAGTTGCTTGCAGGCTCGATCCCCAGTAGGGGCGGTGTGTGTGTGTGTGTGCAGGAGGCAGCCAATCAATGATTCTCTCTCATCATTGATGTTCCTCTCTTTCTCCTTCTCCCTTCCTCTCTGAAATCAATAATATATTTAAAAAGAAAAGGCTGTGCCGAAACCGATTTGGCTCAGTGGATGGAGCGTTGGTCTGCGGACTGAGGGGTCCCAGGTTCAAATCCGGTCAAGGGCATGTACATTGGTTGTGGGCATATCCCCGGTAGGGGGTGTGCAAGGAGGCAGCTGGTCAATGTTTCTCTCTCATCGATGTTTCTAGCTCTCTATCCCTCTCCCTTCCTCTCTGTAAAAAATCAATAAAATATATTAAAAGAAGAAAAAAGAAAAAGAAAAGGCTGTGTTCAAAGTAGAAACATTTTGTGACACTCTTACTTGCCCTCACACCATCCTCTCCCTGGCACCATGGCAGCCAAGATCTCAAAATCTCCAATGAGTAGCTGGGTTCCCAGCTCCCTCCCTTGAAACCAGAGTGGCTAAAGCAGACCTTATTTGCAAATGATTGTGTAGGTGCACCTTGTCCCATGTTCCTGTTTTCTTGCTGCCTTCTGGATTGATTATTCATGTGTTTCCTTCCCTGAATTTGTTTGAAATTTATACTTTTTCTGGTGTTTAGTTTGATATCCTTAATTTATCAAACCATATTTGCCCAACTGAAAATCTTTTAAAAACATCTATTTCAGAGAGGAAGAGAGGGAGAGAAACATTAGTGATGAGAATCATTGATTGGCTGCCTCCTACACACCCCACACTGGAGATCAAGCCCACAATCTGGGCATGTGCCCTGACTGGGAATCGAACCGTGACTTCCTGATTCATAGGTCCATGTGTTCTATTCCTCAGCACACTTACCTATATCCAAATCACCGATTCCTTCTTCAGCTATGTCTAATGTGTTGTTAAACTTATCCATTGACTTCTTACATTTTGCTATTATCTCAGACCTATTACTTCTTTTTAAAATTTTATTGCTGAGGGTATTACAATGTCCTCAATTTCCCTTCCCCTTTGCTCCCCTCTGCCCAGCTCCCGCCCCTCAGGCCTTCACTGCACTATTGTCTGCATACATGGGCTATGAGCAGCCACGCACCCCTGGGTCCGGGTGAGGCCGTGCGCCCCTGTATCTGGGTGAGGCTGGGTCCCAGGTCTGGGTGAAGCTGGAACCCGGGTCTGGGTGAGGCCATGCGCCCCTGGGTCCGGGAGAGGCCACGCACCCTGGGGTCTGGGTGAAGCTGGATCCCAGGTCCGGGTGAGGCCATGCGCCCCTGGATCCGGGTGAGGCTGGGTCCCGGGTTCGGGTGATGCCATGCGCCCCTGGGTCCGGGTGTAGCTGGATCCCGGGTCCGGGCGAGGCCGTGCGCCCCTGGGTCCGAGAGAGGCCACGCACCCCAGGGTCTGGGTGAGGCCTCGCGCCCCTGGGTCCGGGTGAGGCCGTGAAGCCCTGGATCTGGGTGAGGCTGGGTCCCGGGTCCGGGTGAGGCCGCGCCCCTTAGTCTGGGAGAGGCCACGCGCCCCTGGGTCCGGGTGTAGCTGGATCCCTTGTGCAGGTGAGGCCGCACGCCCCTGGATCCGGGTGAGGCTGGGTCCCAGGTCTGGGCGAGGCCACACGTCCCTGGGTCCGGGTGAAGCTGGATCCCGGGTTTGGGTGAGGCTGTGCGCCCCTGGATCCGGGTGAGGCTGGGTCCCAGGTCCGGGTGAGGCCATGCGCCCCTGGATCCGGTGAGGCTGGGTCCCGGTTCCGGGTGAGGCCGCGCCCCTGGGTGCGGGAGAGGCCACGCACCCCTGGGTCCGGGTGAGGCCATGCGCCCCTGGGTCCGGGTGAGGCTGGGTCCCGGGTCCAGGTGAGGCCGTGCCCCTGGGTCCGGGAGAGGCCACGTGCCCCTGGGTCTAGGTGAGGCTGGATCCCAGGACCGGGTGAGGCCATGCGCCCCGGGGCCCAGGTGATGCTGGGTCCCAGGTCCGGGTGAGGCCGTGCGCCCCTGAGTCCGGGTGAAGCCGCGCCCCTGTGTCCGGGCGAGACCAAGCCAGAGGGAGTCGGACCTGCATTACCACCATTTGTCCACCATCCAGAGCTGAAAAGTCAGTGCCCACATGTACACATAAGGAACTGGTAGACATTGAAATTGGGTCTCAAAAGAAATGTTGGTCCAGAAAGAAACTTACTACAGACTGATTTCATTTGCCTGTCAGCATAACTATTATTGCTCGTCTCACATTCGGTTCTTATATTTCTAGTACCACATGATCTCACTCATCTAGGGGAAATGATGAACAACATAGACTGATGAACAAGAACAGACCCAGAAACAAGGAGGCATCGATCGGACTGTCGGGCCTCAGAGGGAGGGTAGGGAAGGATGGGGGTAGGGGGTAGAGATCAACCAAAGGACTGTGTGCATGCATACGAGCCTAACCAATGGTTGGGGACAACAGGGGGGTGGGGTGGGGGATGGGAATGGGGGGATGAGGACAAATATGTGACACCTTAATCAATAAATTAAATTTTAAAAAAAAGAAGTTCCTTGGTTAATCTCTTCCTGCTCCCCCGAGATCTGTCAACCTCTTCCATATTTCTGGACCTATCTGTTCATCATTTTGTTCATTGGGCTCCATATATAAGGGAGATCATGTGATATTCACCTTTCTCTGACTGGCTTATTTCCCTCAGCATAATGTCCAGATACTTGGGTTCTTTTTCAACTCATTTTTTTCCCAAAGTTTAAAAGTGTTGTTCACTCCTAATTATTTCTATGATGGATAAACACAGCTTGTTTACACTGGTGTGAGAATTAGATCTGAGGCAGCTCTATGTATTTTTGTCTTATTTCTCCCGATTCCTATGCATGGTGTCTTTTTACGATGCCTTTGGTTAAATCAGGGAAGTAACTTTAAATGACTTCACTTGAGGAGGGCTTTGTCCAGCAGGAATTATCCACAGGCAATGAAGTCTTTCTGTCCTTACAGCCCATTTTGAACCAACTCTTTATGCCTGCTTCCTCAGTGAAATGGGGGAATAGTGCTTAAATCATGCAGCCTACCTGTTTAAATGACAGCGTTTGAGTTCCTGAATCCAGTCAGACCTGAAACTAGGATGTTTCCTTTAAGTCGCCTTGAACTCCTTTGTTTTTGCCTGTCAACTGCATGACTGGGAGGTTGGTGGGTGTGTAATGTGGGGCTGAGTGCCCCCCGGGGTAGGTCTCAGAGCTGGTGCAGCAGCAGCCAGGGGAGAATGTTGAAGCGGACTCTGGAAATGCTCCCTCAACTGCTGGACTCCCTTGCTCGGTGTGAAGGACTGGGGCCCTGTCCAGATACCATGCATCTGTCCACTCCACTCCATCCCACAGCTGTGCCCACAGCAGCCATTCCTGAGGTGATAGTTGGGACCAAGAGGGGTCAGGTGGGAGATGTGTGCTTCAACAGCCTCTTAAGCTCCTACTCCACGAGAACCTGTGAGCGCCTTCTATGCTAGCTTCTTTAGCTCCCTCTTCTCTGGGATGGGGCTGGAGGGATCCTGCCCGGTGGGGGAGCTGGGGTCATGGTGGGAGAGGGGCTGAGAGTACAGGGGCACCACAGACACACTTCTATCTTGTCAGGCTGGCTGGTTTGGGCCAGGGGTACCACCTCTGCAGTTCTCAGAGGACACTTCGGGAGGCCGGTGGGGTGGTCTGGATAGTGTCCTTCTGCCCAGAAATCACACATCTGCCCACGTGGATGCCTGTCTGTTCCAGACGCACCTTCCCCATCAGCTGCAGCGCAGGTCATATCCAGAAAGGTTCCCATCCCGGGCCCAGTGGTCCAATGGCCCGCGCAGAGACCAACCCCAGTGGAACCGATGAGGTGTGCTGACCTCCCAACAGAACTTCAGCGATTGCTTGACCTCTGTACCCGTTGCCCCATCTGAAACCGGAAATGACAACTCTTGCCTCCTGTGAGACTGATGAGTTAATACGTGTAAAACGCTCTGGAAAACACAGCCACTTGGTGTTGGGACTTGTGTGTGGTGTGCAGACGGTGCTTCGAAAGCTCTTAAGAGGAGTACCTGGCACCTGGGCAGCACCCACCACACACCTGGCCTTCAGTAAGCACAGAAGCACAGGTGCTCGGTGAGCACGTGAACAAAACAACCAACCCTAGTGCCGAGGGACACACTGGCACTTTATATATACACGGCGCAAAGTACAGGGTCTCAATAAGAAAATACACTCTGTGCTGAGGTGTACCCCCACCCCCCTTCAGTACACCCCAGATGAACGACACAGGAAAGGGAACAACCATAAATACAGGAGAGACGGGGAGGTTAAGGCTCTACGGGGCACACACAGGCAGGGACACACTGCGGGGAGGAGACACAGCCTCTCCTTCCCGGGAAAGAGCAATACGGCGGCACAAGAGAACGGTAGCCACAACTAAGCCTGCGATGCCTGGCACGGGCACCTACGCGGTTAAGAGGACAGGAGCGGAGGGGGGAAGGAAGAGAGCAGAGAGAGCTTCCTTTCCTGCTGTAGGCCCGAGGTGGTTCAGTTTATATCCATGGACTCAGAAAGGGGGTCACAGGCAGGAGGTGCTGGGGGGTCAGGTTGGCCAGGCTGGGGCTTGGTTTGCAGACGACGCGCCACGTCCTGGCGTTGGTAGAAGAGGACGTAGGCTGCCTTGGACTGCAGGGAGAGCACCGCCGTCAGTGTGGATCAGGGTGGAGGGAGGGGCGGGAGAAGGGGAGAAGGCAGGACAGAAGTCACACACCTCAATCTGATTCTCCGTCACAGGCGAGACGCTGTTGTCGTCAAAGTAGTGCCACTGCCCACTGTCCTTGTTGCAGGCGAATGTTGTGTCTGGAAGAGAGGGAGGACTGTCCTCACCCACCCCTGGCCCCTAAGAGGTGTCCAGGTTCGCTCTATTCTCCTCCCACCCTGATGACCCCACCATTGGCTCATACATCTAGTCACCCCACGGGGACATCATGACCCACCCCCCTCACCGACCCAGGGCATGCCCCTGCCACCTACAGTGTCCATCACGCAGGCCGCCGTAATGGTTGGACACGGCAATGAGATCGTATTTGTACAGCTCTGGGGCCGACTCGTCCTGTGGCTTGATGACAAACTCGGAGAAGTCCAGGTCCCTGTGGGTGAGGGGAAGGTTAATACTAGCCTGCCCTGTCCCCACTCCCCGCTGTCCCGCCAGCCAGCCTCCCTGGGCTCCAGACCGAATAGGAAACTCCACGAGGGTGTCCAGCTTCTCTCGGGAGAACTTGGTGTACGAGAAGCGCTTCAGGTGTATGATGAGCGTCTCGGGCAGAGTCCACAGGTCCAGCTTCTTGGTGGCCAGCTGGTGTTGCTTGCAGTTGGGGCAGTACCTGCAGACAAGAGTCCGAGTCAGCACAGACACCTTCTGGGCATGCTCTGTAGCAGGTGGCCCTCATGGGCCCTGTCCAGTCCAGAGGTGCTGATCTGATTTCTAGCCTGCTGGTTAGTCTAGTGTGCTCCTCGCGTGTCATTCAAGGGCTCACCAATTACCTGCTCTGTATGTGCTTCTGTATTGGTGTGTATTTTTATTTGGGTTCTGGCCCAGGAGGCAGTGCTGGTCCTATTTCAGAGCCCACCTCTGGCCCCTCGCTTTCTAGGCATTCACTGGCTGGACTGCTCAATCCTTTGGCACCCCTGTATTTCTGTTCCCTTGCTGCTCCATGGAGATGCTCTTGTATGTGAGACGGGCTTGATCTCTTTGGGCCTCTCTTCATGTTTTGTTTATTCTGCAAGGATCTACTGAGCACCCACTGCATACCCCACACTATTAGAACCATTGTCTTCCGCCGCAGGGGGTTTACTCGAACAGATAAGACAAATAATGAGGCAAAAGGGAATCTAGGATGTGACCTCAAGTGGTGTTACTGAGCCAGAGAGTAATGCCCAGCCAGGAAGAAAAGAGCATTGTGAGGTCATAGAGGGAGGTGACGGGGTGGTAAGAGAACATCCGATAAGCGGACATTGGATAGGAAACCTGAATAAAATGAAGGAGTCCGGGCCAGAACCGGAGGAAGAGCATTCTTGGGAGAAACAGCCCTGGCAAAGGCTCCGAGATGGGAATACAGTTGGGGTGTTGGTGGCCAGAGTGGCACGAGGGTTTGAGTGCGGGGGGGCCGGGGGAGAAAGAGGTACATTTAGAGGGAGAGGGACCTGGGCAGGCGGTCCCACCCAGCTAGAGCCCTCGAGGCCCCGCTCCCTCACCAGGGGTTCTCCTTCTCCAGGGTCTCCACGGTGGTGAAGAGCTCAATGCACTCCTGCAGCCGCACAGGAGCCTTCTTCAGCACGTACCCCACGCAGTCATGCTTGACGTAGCCCTACAGTGGGGAGTGGCCCGCGGGTGTGGGCAGATAAAAGAGTGGTTTAGAGCGTGGACTTTGAAGACAGGAATCTGAGGCCCTGAACAGGAACGCTGTGGTCACAGCTTGAAGGCCTTGGGCGGATGTGTGAGGAGTTCAGGGACAAAGGGACAAAGCTTCCAGTGCCTCCCGCACCCCCCTCCCCAGACCTCGTTTACCTCAGCTTCCACCTCGTCGTAGTAACGCTTCTTCATCTCTGGGTCCCAGTCGATGGCGATATAGGGCTGGGCTGGGGGCGAGGGAGGGGGATCATGGGCCCTGCTGCCAAGGAAACCCCCTCCTGCCGGCCCCCCACCCCCCCACCCCGGATCGCAGCTGAAGGACAAACCTTGAGTATCCTCGTTAAAGTTGGAGCGGTCGCTGGTCCCGTTGGAGTTCACCGTTTGCAGGGTGAACAGGTGTTTGCGCCGCCGCTGGGGCCAGTCAGATGGTCCAGGGGAGCTGTCCGCCGGGGCTCGGCTCCCACTGGCGACTCCAGAGCTGGGCCCAGCCTGCTCCGGCCCAGGGTCTTGGGAGCTGCCGCCAGCCACGTTTTCGGGCTTGGGGATGTTCTTCCCAGCCTCTGTGTCTGCCAGGATAGGGTGGGGTGTCAGAGAGAGGTGTGTGCAGCCGAGTGGGCGAGTGGCAGCGCCTGTCCGGGTGGACTCTACGGGAGCCAGGCTTACCCTGACCCCCTCTCCTCCTAACCCTCCTCTGGCGACGGAACCGCTTATACAAACCCTCATCCTCGTCTAGCCTCTCGCCTCCTTCCTCACCTTTCTCGTCGCCATCATCCTCATCGTCGGAGCTGGGTCTGGTCACGTAGCGTCTAGGGAGAGAGCAGGAGACTCTCAGGAGGAGCGCAGGGCGGAGCCCAGGATCCGACTCTGCCTGCGATGGGCAGCCCTGATGGGCACCCCCACCAGGTCCTCCGTCGTCCGGTTGCAGAAGCGCATGAAGACGCGACCGGACGACCGAGGACCTGGTGTGCCTCAGTGAAGGAAGGAGTGTGGCTCTTAAGTGGGATGAGCCCCTGGCGAGCAGACACCTGATCTGCTGTCAATTCCGGGCAGGGAAGGCCTGTGAGGAGTGGATCTGTAAGTGCAACATGAGGGAGGGCTAAGCCAGACGCCAAGCGCCGTGCTCTGCTAAGGACTCGGGATTGTAAACCCCATGAAAACCCACCGGTGAAGACACAAGCAAGCGAGCCTGTAGGAGGAGAAGACAATGAGCACAAGATGAAGTTGTCTGGATCGTGTCCATTTTCCTCCCCTCTGCATCCCTAGCTCCTAGGAGAGGCGGCGGCCAAGCCAGACATTTAGACAAAGCAAAAGCCTACATGCTCCTCTCTGGCTGTGTGAAGTGTGAGCTGTCTTGCCGCCGTGGGTGGGAGATGGTAGCCAAGCAGCTAGACCCCAGGTTTCATCGAGACCCCCACCCCCGTCCCCCGAAGGGCAAACTCACGAGAGGCGGTACAGCAGGATGTGGTACAGGGCGTCCCAGGAGAGGCGGTCCCGGGGCACAGACACCAGGAGCGGGTGTCCGAAGAGCATGAGGCCATAGTAGGAGTTGTTGTAGTCACGGGCAGGGGTACGTTCTCGCAGGTAGATGGGGATCACGACGTCTTCCCTGGTGTTCTCCGTGATAGAAGACCTGCCTGACACCTCGTAGCTGCGGGGGGTAGACACCAGGTCATGCCCGATCAGGACACCCAAGAGGGACGCTCGGACTCTGACCCAGTCGCTCCACTCACTCACCCCTCGCAGTCTGCAAATAGCTTTATTTTTGTAATCCTCGCCTGCTGAGGATTAAATCCTCACCTGCTATTTTTTCCCCCACTGATTTTAAGTCTCCCAGTGTTGTTCGCTTTGCAAATGGTTGGATGATTGAAATGGTGCATTATGGGATGTTTCCAAAGTACATTATGGGATGTTTCTAAAGTACTTTGTTTCTAAAGTACTTTTATTCACTAGGGAGTGAATAAAAACTTTTATTGATGAAGGGATTTAAAACCATTTTCTTGCCCTGGCTGGTGTGGCTCAGTGGATAGAGCGTCGGCCTGCGAACTGAAGGGTCCCAGGTTCGATTCCGGTCAAGGGCACATGCCTGGGTTGTGGGCTCAATCCCCAGTAGGGGGCGTGCAGGAGGCAGCCGATCCATGATTCTCATCATGGATGTTCCTATCTCTCTCTCCCTTCCTCTCTGAAATCAATAAAAAATATTTTTAAAAAAAAGTGGTTTTTTTTTTTAAAACATTGCTTGGTTACAAAGAACTTCTGTACTCATGAACCACTTTCTATTTTAGCTACCCGAGGATTTTAATGTTTTGAATGTTCTCAGGTTCAGAAAGCATCTAGCGTTTTTGAGGACTGCAGTTATGAGAAAGGAGTGTAGGTCAGTGGTACATAGGAGGTGCTCAATAAGAGCTGAATAAAATAAAGAAGAATCAGGAACCCCCTCACGTAACAAGGAAGATGATGCACTGGATTAGGATCTGTCACCCATTCCACTGCTGGCCCCAAGCCCCTACCCCTCTGAGGCACGTGGCCAAAGCCTTGTGCAGGGCAGGTGTCTATTAATTGGACCAGGAGGGGAGAGGGAACGTGATTAAGCAAAAGATATCGCTGAGGAGCCCCAATCTCCCCGGGCCCCTCACTCACATGAATATGTCGTCGCGATCCAAGATGGTACTCAAAGACTCATCTAGCTGGAATATCTTATAGAAGCGGTGACTGAACACATCGGCTACCATCATCTGCGAACAGGATGCCGCGAAGGGGCCGGTCAGTCGGTAAGGCCTCCCTCCACAGGCCCTCCGACCGCCCTGCCCCTGAATCCCACCCGCCCGCCCTCGACCCACAGAGCCTCACTCACTCTTTCTGGCGAGACACCAGTGTGCTTGGCCAGGGCCAGGCACAGATCCGAGATCTTGCCTTTCTTGGGGACCACGAGGCGGTGCTGTGGGAGAAAGTGACCACGAAAGAGCAGGAGAGCACGCAGGGAGTTAGTGCAGGGACCTGAGGCAGGGTGGAGTCATCAGACGAGCTGACTACACGGCCCTCATTATGTCCTCATGCCCCCATACCTGTTCTGGCTTGCGGCGGGGGTCCATAGAGACAAAGAAGACCTCCATGACCCTCTTGTGGCTGACAGGCAGTGGGACACTGAGGTAGCAGAAGGGGTCAAAGGTCACAGACACGTTGCCACAATCGGGGCACACCAGCGTGGACTTGAAGAGCCCGTGGAAAGTGTCCACGATGACAGAATCGTTCCGCCGCTTGTGGTTCTGCCAGGCCTCCACAGCAACTTCCTGTTGACAGCATCACGGTGGGTGGCGGAGTCACTCGGGGTAGGGGAGCCATGGTTTGGGGTGGATATGCATGGGGTTCAAGTTAAGGTTAGGGCCCCTGGTAAAGTTCAGAGGTAGGCTTGTGGCCAGGGCCAGGGCTGTCTGGAGCCTTTGCTATCAGGGCTGGGGTTTGTTTTGTACAGCAGAGTGGGTGAGGGTTAACTTTGGGTGGGGTACGAGGGCAGATATGGTGTTGCAACTGAGGTTTGAGTTGGGGCTGGGATGTAGGACATCCTAAGGGAAGCCAGAGAATCCCCGAGGGAGAGGCCCTAGTGGCTTTAATGGGGCGCTCAGGATGGCGGGCTCTCAGGAGCACCTACTTGATCAGGCCGCCCAGCAGCTTCACACTGCTCCACGTATTCCTTCTTCTTGACACGATTGAGGTCCTCATGCAGCCCATCCAGGAGGAATGACAGTAGCTCCTGCGAGTCATGCTGCTGGTAGCCCAGAAACTGGGATGCAAAGTGGCCGACCTTGGTCTGAGAAGGCGGACAGGGCCGGCAGTGCAAGAGATTAGGAGTCATATACACACACACTATATATATATAGTGTGTGTGTGTGTAGATATATATATATATGTGTGTGTGTGTGTGTGTGTGTGTGTATGTACACTGAGTGGCCAGATGATGATGATCTCTGAACACATAATAATCTGGCCACTCAGTGTATATCCTATATAATAAAAGGCTAATATGCAAATTGTCCCCTCGACCAGGAGTTCGACCAGCAGGCAGGCCGGCCAACCACCCATGTCCCCTCCCCCTGGCCAGGCTGGCCGGACCCCACCCATGCATGAGTTCATGCACTGGGCTTAACACACACACACACACTCTGTGTGGCCAGATTATTATGCGTTCAGAGATCATCATAATCTGGCCACTCAGTGTATATGTGTGTGCGTGTGCCTATGTGTGTGTGTGTGTGGTGGGGGGAAGGGTAGCCCAGGGCCGAGTCGCACCTTGAACACATTGGGCACGATGTTGCGGTGGTGGCCGGACCAGGCCTGCTTCACCAGGTCCGCGTAGGCCTCTGCAATCTCGCCCTTCATGCCCAGCGGGTTGCAGAAGTTGAGCTCCTCCAGGTAGCGGTTTTTGAGGAAGTACTCGGTGAGCTGGGGCACGTTGCTGAGGCACTGCAGGGGCAGGGGCAGGGCCAGGGGAATGAGGTGGAAAAGAGAGCGAGAGGTGACCAAGGTAGGAACGGAGAAAAGGAAGTGAGAAGGAAGGGGGAGGAGAGAGAAGGGGCAGGGGGGTGGATGAGAGAAGGCAAGATGAGAGAAGACGACAGCATTTCGGGAGCAGGGAGAACGCAGTGACAAGAGGGAGAAGAAAAAGGAAAGCAGGAAGCGAGCGCAAGAGAAGCTATTGATGTTTCAGGAAGGAACGTGAACATGTGAGGTCAGACTTGTGGCCCCTTGCCCCGAAGACCCTGTCCTCAGTCCCCACTGCCTTGAAGCCCAGCCCTGTGGCCGTGCCTGTCACAGCCCTGATGGCCCCACCTGCAGGGCCGAGTTCATGAAGCACGTGTTGCCCAGGTTGGTGAGGCCACAGATGCCTGGCTGGCCCTGGAACTCCTCCTCCTCCTTCGGCCCGCTGCTCCTGTGGTGGGGGAGAAACTGTCAGCTGAGGGCCTACTACGTGCAGGGGAGCTGTGCTCGGGGGCTCCACTGTTCTGCCTACTGCGGACCCCGCTCTGGACCAGATACCCCAAGGGCTTACGCAGTGCGTGTCTGTTGGCTGGGCCAGGTGCCATCCTTGCTTCGGGTCTCCATGACGACCACCTGGTTGGGGGGAGAGCGGAGAGACGGGAAAGGCTGACGGGCACCAGCCCTCCCCTCCCTGTCTGAGCACCGCTGGGGAGCAGACAGGCCCTCCCCCCCTTACCTGCCCAGACTCGAGGGAAGCGTCGCACAATGTGACACGTGTGTTGCACAGCCTCTCAAAGGAGCCCTCTGCGTTCTTGACCCAGAGCCGCGTTTCTTCCTGGGGGCTCACCACGAACTGGTCTTGAGCGGTCCGCAAAACTAGGTCTGTACAGAGAGAAGGGACACATTCAAGGAGGTCCTGGGATCCTGAATAACCAACCCATCTTGGCCCCAGACCCCACCCTATCCCCACAGACCCTGGCCATAACCTTGTTCCCAGTCAACCTCCAGTGGCTGACCCATACTCAGGACTTGCGACACACAGCAGATACCCTCCGCCACATCAGCGTCACCGCTAAGAAGCAGCTCACATCCCCTGGGGACCCCTCAAGGCTCTGCCCCACCTGACCAGTGACTTCTCAGTCCTTTGAACTCTGCCCAGTGCTCTGTCTGTCTGCCACAGCAGAACCCCATGCATTGTTAGGTCACTGAACTATGACCCACAGGGCTGGGACGTCCAGCTCACTCATGGCCCTTAGACTCACCAAGGGAGTCTCTTTGGCTGAATTGAGCGGTACGAGGTGTGTCCATATCACTGTGCTGGGCAAGCAGTAGTTCTACTGGGTACACTTCGACCTCACAGATGCCACGAAAATCCACAACCTGGCAGGGTAATAGAACACACAGTGTACCCACACAGCACACACACACAGCCCTCTCAGGTCAGAGGCGCACAGGCCGACACACAGGGGATACACCAGACACCTGTATCATGTGAGGGGAGAGGAGTGTGGGCACAGGTGTTATCTATACAGTACATGTGGAGACACATGTACACACATGGATCTGGACCCATCTTGGGCCCATCAGGCCTGCCTTCCACCCCCTCCCTCCCTCCAAATCTACCTCCTAACACCCTCCCCACCCACTATACCTTGCGTTCAATGGGCGGTTGGCCATGCTCTAGGCCATACCAGCTGACCAGGTGGTTCCAAGCAGTGGTGGGAAGCAGCACATAGTCCTCACCTTCCACCAGTCCCTTCTTGAGGTGCCAGTTTATGTTGTCTGTGGCGGGGGGGGGGGGGCAGGGGGAGGTGGCAGAGGAAGAAAGAGAAGGAAAGTGATGAGCCATCTGGCCATGTCACCAATAACCCAACACAGAGAAGGGGCTATGGCCATTTGTAGGGACGGAAGGGAAAAGAACTCCAGGGCCAGGCTGCGGGGGGGGGGGGGGGGGGGGGGGGGGGGGGGAGGCAGAGGCAGGGTACCTTCAAAGAGCTTATCATTGTTGATACAGCCAGGGATGATGCTGGGGTCTTCGTCTTCCACCTGCACGTACACCTCCCACTGTTTGTACCAGTTCCGCTCCACAAGGAACCTGGACCGGAGAAGTAACAGGGTGTCACGTGGTTGGCAGGGGGTTTAGTTTTACCACTTCCCAAGGTTAGTAAACTAAAAGTCCCGACACATTATAAATCAAGACGACAAGTTTCATACATCCCTGAAACCAACACCATGTTATATGTCAATTCTATCTCAACTGAAAAGCAATTCCTCCTAGAATTCAAATTTAAAAGGAGTTTCAGCATCATATAAAAATCAGAAGCAGAACTTCTACTGTGAAACTCAGATTGGGATGCCTAACTTAAAAATGTTTTTAATTTATTGATTTGAGAGACAGAGACAGGAAGGGAGAAAGAAAAACATCCATCTGTTGTTCCACTTATTTAAGCATTCATTGACTGATTCTTGTATGTGCCCTGACCAGGGATAGAACCCGAAACCTTAGCCTTTTGGGGTGCTCTAACCCCGTGGTCGGCAAACTGCGGCTCGCGAGCCACATGCGGCTCTTTGTCCCCTTGAGTGTGGCTCTTCCACAAAATACCACGGCCTGGGCGAGTCTATTTTGAAAGAAGTGGCGTGAGAAGAAGTTTAAGTTTAAAAAATTTGGCTCTCCAAAGAAATTTCAATCGTTGTACTGTTGATATTTGGCTCTGTTGACTAATGAGTTTGCCGACCACGGCTCTAACCAATGGAACAACCCAGCCAGAGTGAGATTACCTAACTTCTTAGGGTACTAGAAGAAATTTGATTCATAAAAGAAGACGTGCTCAAAAAAGGGGAATAATTATCGTTTATAGAATAAACAATAATTTATTAGTCTGTGGTATAACACAGTTAAGTTAGGCTCAAAAAACAGTTAAATTATTTGCAGCTAATGTTATTAGGCTTTAGCCCTTCGTTAATTGGGCGTTTGTAACAAGCCAAAAATGGAGGCAAAAATCTTCAGCCAATAAATGGATCAGTAAACTCGGAAAATCTGCTCAGAAACTGAAAAAAAATGTCAATGCTGAAAGAACCCTAAGGTTTTCTTCAAAGACCACATATCACCATTTCTCATCACTTTCGTATTTAGGATTTCTTTGGGCTTTCTAATACACTGTTAAGTATACAGCTCCATTAGCTCTTTTACAGGAGGAACTTTTATAAGGGCTGTTAGGTTAAACAGTTAGGGCTGATGGCATCGGCCTTTGTAAAATGTCCTGAGAAAATGTCCAGTCTGGAAAATAGCTGACATATAGTAAGTGTGAAATAAACGTTAACCAGGGCTTCAACACAAAAGCTCATGTACACCCACACAATCCCTGTCCCCCCCAAACCTGCTCAGCGACGGTATTTCTGACAGCTTCAAATACACTTTTAAAGAAATTACAAAACTGATGAAAAATATGTAATACTTGCTGGTTAAGTTTTCCAGCAATTTAACCCTCTAAAGGGGATTCTTTAAAATGGCCACTTCCCTTTGTTTACAGTTTATAAAAGGATTAGCGAGGTGGGGGATGGAGTAGGAGAAAAAATCCTGGGATAGTCACAAGTGGCTGCCTGAATAGGCAACCATTTTTGTAGGTCCCCCCCACCCCAAACCCTGCACTTCATTCTGCCTAAGACACACACCCTCCCCACCCCATGGCTCCTGCCACAAACCTCCCTCCCATCACTGACCCTACAGCCTTTCCCTTCGTGGTTTTCATTGCCTCTATTGACAGGCTATGAGCTTCATTTATTCAGTTAAGTGAACTTATTGTTAACGGGACTTTCAATACAAAAGGAGGCATTATTCAACTTTTTTTAAAAAAGCAGATTTTTAAGGAAAATTAACATTCAAGCCACTCTTTATAGAGGTTAAGCAAAACCACCAGACCTGGCTACACCTCAAATTTCTAAAGGCTTCAAAGAAGATTGAAGTTTTACACAAATTACTACCATGTTTCTTTAATTCAAAGACACTTAAAAATTTTTAACATCTCTGAAATTGGGATGTCTCATAATGTGTCAGCCTAGGTGGCAGTCATACAGAGTTATCACTGTTTGAAAAGTACCCACATTGTTCTATCTACTTCTAGGTATCAGACTTTTATTTTTGGATGCTACTGTAAATGCCCTCCTTTAAAATTTAATTTTCTCATTTGTTCTGGCTAGTATACAGAGATACAACTGATCTCGCTGAAGTCACTTATGTTTACTTGTGCTTCTTCAAATTTGTTAGAATGCTTTGAAATATGTGCTTATGGAAATAAATTATTGAACAAGATTCGCTGTCCTCCGGTTTTCTCTTGTGTCTAGACAAAATAAAATTGGTTATTTTGGTTAAGATAATAATTTACATAATTTGTTAATATGCTAGGTACAATAATTACGAGAAATAGAAATACGGGTATAAATTAAGAGACATAATTAACTTGTTCAGATGGCAAATGTAATATTACATTGTTCTGAACTGGTTATTCACATATCTGCACAAGCCTAAATACATATATAAAGGCATACAAATAAATCCTTTACTGTAAATTGTTACATAAACGTGCCAAAGGAGGAAAATTAGAATTTAGGTGTTTTTCTATAAAATTACATTCATTTACACGCAGATTAGAAATCCCTTTTTTGTTACCAAATTATTAACTCTTGGTGTTTTCTGATATCCCCTCAGCTCACTAAAAAAATACCTTAACTCATTTTTAAAAGCGATTCCTTGCTTGAAAAATAAGTTAAGCTCTTAATAATCTTTGCTGCTTATCACTGTGTTTTTACAAAGTTTACTATATATATATATTCTGTCTTTACTTCAACTTATATTTTGTCTTTTCCAACAACTATTCTTGTTCTCAAATTTAGGCTCCAAATTGAGAATGACACTGTTAAATGGTCTTTTATGCCTAAAGATCTCTGGGAGATAACAGAGATCTGCTCCTTTCACTCTATAGAAGGAATGACAATAGGCATAATTAGGTGTATCTAAAATTCTCCCAAATTTTGATTAATTTACATTTTTTAGAAAAGCTCTTTCATCTTTCAAACTTAATCTTTAAAAAATGACAAAACAAAAAAGTTTATCTTCCTAGGTTAATGATACTTACATAGAATTAGATATGCTAATATAAATCTTTTCCAATAACTGCCTACTTTGAAGCTAAAAAGCATACTCATGCTCAAGCAACAAAGACTGGTACAGTGAATGACTGTCTAGCAAAAGATTCCCCCCCCTCCCACCTTCCAGGATTCTAGATTCACAAACCCCCTTCCCCTTTTGGTTCGTGAAAAGTCTGAACAAGCACTCAATTACAAAAGAAGCAGATCCAGTCGCCCAGGCACAGCCTACCTTGGGCGAGAGCTAGAGCAGCAGTTGGCAAACCAAACGTGTGAAATCTGCAGTCAACTTAGCTCTCCGGGTCTTCATTAAATGAATGATGAGTGAATTCCCCTCAGCTGTGCAGCTTCCTCCATTGACAGAAAAACCTCAACAGTTTTAGGCTGGTCCTCATCGTCAATGAACACGCTGCTTTGCCTTCACACATCACTATCTATCCTGTGACACGGAATCCGACCACCCTCCTTCCTTTACCTGAACAAAGGACCAACCCCACGCTCGCTTACCTGTTAGGAAATGAGCCGCACTCTGCACGGACCCCCTCCCCTTTCCCTGATTGAACTACGTGTGTAGATGGCTCATCCTCTCCTCAGAAAGAGGATGAGCCATCAAAACGCAAATTTGCCAAGGAAGCTCCGCTATATCGGGGATTTGAATTTACTCTTAAAATGTAAGTTTCCCTTAGAAATGCAACCAGTTCAGATGGCCAAATTAATTGCTCTTGCTCACATCTGCCAGCTGGCAAAAAACCCAGAAAGTACAAATATTAAGAGTGACATGAGGTATATGATTTGGGGGGTTAAGTCCACGAATTCGAATTGCTTTCTAAACAGCAATTTCCTGACCACTGCAGGAAACCTCTAGAAAAAGAACCTGGAGATGCTTTGCTCTTACCTAAGGAGGTAAAGCGTAAAAAAAAAAAAATGCAGTTAAGAAAAAACCGCTTCATATTATCCACAATCGCAGAGATAAATTGGCTTTAATACTGAACCAACATTGGTGGGGTAATTTTTTTAAAAATTTCTTTACTGGTTAAGGTATTACGTATGTCTCCTTATCCCCCCCCCATTGCCCCCCACCCCGGTGGGGCAATTTTTTTTAACCGACCATTCATTTTTAAATCCGCGTAACATAATTAACCATTTTAAAAACGAACAATACAGCAATCCATACATTCACAACGTTGCGCGACCACAACCTCGATCCAGTTCCAAGGTATTTTCAACACCCCCCCCACCCCAAAAGGAAACCCCGGACACCTCCAAAAGGCTACCCAAACCGGTCCCGTTATTGTTGTTTCTTCTCAGCACGGGCTGAGGGTTTTTTCCTTGCTGGAAAGCTACAGCGTGATGGTTTTCCAAAAACGCTCAGGCTCGTATTGCCGATGTAGGGAACCTCGACTCCGTCTCCCCAGTAAGAGGAAGATGGTCTTACCAGGACCGTGATTCTAGATCGCGGGCAGCCGTGCGCACCTCCCTGCTAAGGCCCTCGGGTCAGAGAGCCCGCTGGAACCTGAGAGCCCGCTCCGAGCGTTCCAGGAACAACAGCCAGAGTCCAATATGGCCGGATGGGGAGGGGGAGGGGGGAGGGGCAGGGGGAGGGGGAGGGTCCCCGAGAGAGTGAGAAATCAGAGCGCGCGATCAGCCTCCAACCCTCAAGCCTGGCAAGTCCCGGAGAGAAGGTGAGCACTTGCCTGCGGGAGACGGGGGAGCTGTTAGGATGCTGAGTGACGGATGGCCAAAGACGATGTTTTTAAAAGGATTCCCGTCCATGGAAGGAGAAAAAGAGTCCCTTTTCCATGGAGAGACCCCCCAGATAGCACCTTCGCCAGGGGATCAAGGACAACGTCACGGATGACGTCATGCGGGGACCGTGGACCGCCCGAGGCGAGGCACACGGCGGGCATCCGATGTGATTTCACACGGAGTCCCCACAAAAGGAAAGCTTGGACCACAGGTGCTATTTGTGAGTGCAGGCAGTGGTGGGAAAACATCAGATTAAGAAGTCAGGAGAGTCGTTTCCTGTGGCGCAGAGAGGGGGGGTTTTCACCTGCGAGGTGCACAGGATTATTTCAAGCAAAAGTCTGAATGTGAAGCTGCGTGTTGAATGAAACGTTTTGTTTTCTTGTTCACGGGTTTGTTTTTTTAATGTTGAAATGCTCCGAATAACTGCAAGCACAATACAAGGACTTCCCGTACGCCCTTCATCCCGAGACCCCAACTTTAACAGTCTGCCCAGTTGCTCGATCACTGTTTCAGTACGTTTTAATATAACCTAGTTTTCAACTATTTGAGAGTAAGTTGCTGACATGATGGGACCCCTAAATATTTCGGCGTGTACTGCTAAGATATTCTCTTTCATAACCACACAATTATTGAAAGCAAAAAAGGAACAGTACTAATATCTAATCTGCGGAATTAGTCAAATTTCGCCCGTTTTCCCATGAACATCTTTTACAGTCAAAGAGAGGAAATTAATTTTATGAGGAAAAAGCCTGATTTTTAATTTTTTTTTCCGCTCCAGGATCCAATCCATGACCACACATTGCATTTGGTTATTATGACTCGTTAAATACCCCATTAATTCCCTCAATCTTGAATAGTTCTTCATCTTTTGTCTTTCACGACCTTGAATTTTTGCATTGCACGGACCGTTTATTTTGATAGAATAAACGTTTCATGCAACCTGTTTAGGGCTTACGTAGCTCACGATTTAAAAATCGAGATGCAACTCTGCGAGAAAAAAACGAGCCCAGAAACAATACGCGGCAAACACGGGTTAGCAATGAAACCAGTGAAACAAGGCGATTTATGGAGGTATTCATTGACATGTTGAAAAAATTGCCCTTTTCCCCCCTGATGACACAAACAAAACAGTACTGAAACCGAAAAACAGATGCAACATGGAAGGCCCCTCCCGTGCCAATCACCTGCGCTTTCTCCCGTCCGTCCGGGGAAGGAGGCTTCCGCCAGAGGCAAAAACCTCGCCGCGTCACGGACTTTGCTCACCCGAGGACGCCATTTTCTGCTTCGGCGGCGCCACCTCCCGCGCCCGCAGCCAGGCTCGGCCTCAGGCCACGCCCCCTGCCGCTCCCGCAGCCTCGCTCGGCCTCAGGCCACGCCCCCTCCAAGTCCAGAGCCCCGCTCGGCCTCAGGCCACGCCCTCCGCCTCGCTCGGCCTCAGGCCACGCCCCGCGCCGCGTCACGAGCCTCGTTCCCAGGCGCGGGCTCCCCGCTCCCGCCCGGAGCCGTCGGGCTCGGATTTCGCTCTTCTGACTGACGTCACCGCCTCGCCTCGCGGGGCCTTCGGGACCGCCCCCTCCCCCAGAGCCACGTGACGCCACAAACCCGGCCTCCGCCATGGAGACCGCCCCCTTCCCAGGCTCCCGGCGCCATTGCGCAGGCCCGGGCCCACCTCCGCAGCCGCCGCTTCTCAGGCCTTGCCCTCCGTTCCCGCGCAGCCAATCGCACCCGGTTCTCAGGCGGGAGGCTCCACCGCGGGCCCCGCCTCTTTCCCAGACCAGTCGGTCCATTCACAAGCACTTCCCCGCCCGAGCTCCCTCTCCGGCGCGCAGCCGTTCCCCCGCCCCCACGGCCGCTCTCCGGACCTCCGCGCCGTCCCCCGCCGTAGCCAGCACTCCCCCGGTCCCCCCGGCCAGGCTCGCGGCTCGGCCTCACCAGCTCTCGCCGTCCCGCAGCGGCCGCCCCCGCCCGCTCTCGCAACTCTCGATCTGGCACCACTGTCTGTCCGGCCGTGGCATCCTCCTGCGTCGGGGCGCTCCACCTTTAGCCCCCCGCGGCGGGTTCCCTCCGACCGACGCCATCGCCGTTCGCCCTCTTCTCAGCCCCCGCAGTGGGAGATAGGAAGCGGCCCCTCAACTGCCACTTCCGGATTCTGGTCCCGGAAACGGAAAGGGAGCCCCCCACTCCGCGGAGGGTCTGACCCCGCGGTGAGGCGCGTGCACGGGTTAGGCGGCGTTGGGCCGGGGGCGGGGGTCTGTGCGGCCGGGGAATAGGCAGGGTGAAGCCTCCCCATGGAGCTTTTAGGAAAAGACAGAGGTGTTTGGTGGGGTTCTAACGCCCTGTTGAGTCCAGGCCAGCGGTTTGGGATGTGGAGGCAGGGGTCTCCCGGGTGGGCGGGCATGTACTGGGGAGTGCCTAAGGCACACACAGGTTCCGGGTCTTCCCTGGTCCGTGCTCTGCGGGGGGCCGCGGGTCCCTACCCTGGGAGCGATGTTTTTCTTAGCGTGACCAAAATGCCCTTCCTTCAATGCTCTGCTCTCCTCGGCCCTCCAAACCCAACACAAAACAGGTCACCGCCGCCAGAGCGCCGCCGAGGCCTGCGGGCCACTTCCCCGCCGGAACTAGATTATCTAGACAAATATGTTGAAGGCCAGTCAGCCCCAGGCCCTGTGTATCTGTAGGTAGTTACAGCAATAACTGGTAATAGCCTTGCTTTATTGCAGGTATTTAGGCAGCAGATAACATCACCCGGCGGGGCAGGCTGAGGACCAGGAATGTCATTCACTTGGCCCCAGCCAGCATGCACAACTGTATTCCTGAGCTGTGTGACCTTCAACACCAGGCCAGAGATTCGCAAACTAGGCTTTCCACGCTCCAGGAGACCCCAGGGGAGTTCACAAAGGCAAAGCTATTTTCACTGTCATTCTCTCTTGCATGTGCGGTGGAATTTCCCAGAGGCTACAGGACATAAGCCAAAAAAAACGCTTTTTGAATGTCAACTTTTTATAAAAGGATCCCAAGACCAAGTTTAACAACCACTGCAGTAGCCTAGGTTTTCTCAGCCTAGGCCCTAGGTACTGGTGGCCTTTCTCCATTGTGGGAAGTTTTCCTGCGTCCCTGGGCCCCTCCTCACTATAAATACCAGCAGCACTCCCCAGTTGGGACAACCAAGTGTCTCCAGACATTGCCAGATGTCCCCTGGGGGCAGGGCAGGATTCTCTCCAGTTCAGAACCACTGCGCTAGGCTATGCCATCCTTTTCTCTGCCGGGACTCTTGGCCCTACATGGTGGTGGTAACTTCCATCTTTCAATTATACTTCACTGTGTTTTATTAGTTTCAGGTGTATGTTGGCCCCTCTGGCTCCCTGCATCTACCTTTCTATGGGCTATCCCCAAGTGATCATCAAACTCCCCAAATCAGGCTCATGGTTCTGGGTCTGTGCCAGGGACTTCCTCCACTTCACCACCCATCCCCACAGGCAGTGACACCCCTTGCCTTTCCACATCTCTAGGCCCATGCACACAGGTCCCTGGTGTGTCCAGAATAGCCTCTTCTCTGCACAACCCCCCCCCCCACACACACACACAAGGCACAATCTCATAATTTACTTTTATGTCCCGTTAACCTCTGCGGGGCAGGGGTTATCTTTATTACTGTGATTCTAGCCCTCCGCCCACCTGGGGGGGGGTCACAACTGCTGTGCAAACGGAGAAAAGGGAGCACCCTTTCACCTGGGGTGGTCCCCAGGGTGTCCTTTTAGTTTGGCACTTGGCACATTGCTCTTCAAGCCCAGCTACATCTTATCTTGTCTCTGTATTGACTCTTCTCATTGCCCCTCTGCAGACTCCCCCTCCCCATTTACCCGGGTAGCCTGCCCTTCCTACAATCCAACAGGCCTCCCTCCCCAGATCTGGACCGGGTCTCTCCGCCGCCCAGAGGCCAACCTCTGCCCACATCAATGACCCTACCACTTCCCAGAGCAGTTGTGAACTCTAATATAAGTTTGGCCTGGCAATCCTGTCCCCCTTTGCAAGATCCTCATTTTCCTTTGCTGCCATACTTTACTCTAGCCAAGGGGTGGCACAGAAAGGCGTGGAGGAACTTGGGGAAGTTACAGACATGTTACAAGGAAACGGGGAGGGAGGGAGGGTGCCGTTTCCCCTGCCCGCTTTCCCATCTTGGGGGACGTGGCAGCCATCGTGGACCCATGAGGCTGCAAGCTGAGGTATCACCCAAGTGCTGAGACACCACGGACTAGAAGCCCGTGGGCCCTGCTGCCGGACTTCATTAACCGGCCACTCAGGCTTGCTGTGACCTGCAGCGCTTGCCTGGCCCTGCCCACCCCACCTCTTCTGCCTGGAAGTCTGTTCGTGGCTTTGCCCAAAATGGTGGGACAGGAGCCGTCTCGACTAGTTTTTAATCCAAGTATGTTAGGACTCCCCTACCTACTCAGTGGTCCAAAAATTTATCTTAAAAGTCTCCCTCCAACTGGCTTGCCTCATGGTGTCCAGGTCACACACGTGGTGTTCCTACTGAGCCTGCCTCATCTCCCCACCGCCTGGTTTTATTGGGCCTTCCAAGTGTCTTTCAAACAGCCTCTCTACACCTTCCTGTACCCATCCTGTCTGGCTTCCTCATATTCTTGGATAAATCTAACTCCTCTTAGCCCATCCTCTGTCCAGCCTGCCTTACCTGCTTCAATTCAGAGTCCCACTGTTGCATGTGCAATCCCTCGGGTGCCTTTTTTATAGTCATGACGTGTCCCTGACCCACTCCCAGCGCTCTCCTAGACAGCGGGGACCAGGTACGAATTCGCCCAAGTCCTAGTACTCACCGTGGGTCAAGTCCACCTTCACCTCTACAGGGATTTGCAATCACATTTTTCACTTCAGACTTTTTAATGTTTCATACAGCGATTATGGTGCATTCAGGAACCCAACCTCCCAAACCCCACTAGGAGGGCCCCCACCCATGCCCTCCCACCCCATTTGAAGGCCCCAGGGTTTAGGGCGGAGGAAGGGGAGGTAACCACCCATCTGGGACTGACCCCAGAGACTGTCCCTGCCCTGCCTCACCCTCCCCAGGGTTTAGGGGTTAACACCTGGGCATAACCCGCCCCCCCCACATGTCCGTCCCTGCCTGTGCACATAGACACATTATGGCTCCTCGCTGAGTTGGTCAGTTCCTGGCAGGGCCCCTACTCAACAGCACCGAGTGGGATGGGGGCAAGAGGGCAAGGCTGGGGAGACCCTGAGACGGAAGGAGGCCCCAACTATGGAACTGCAGGAAGGAAAGAGTGGGGGCCCCCACTTGTCCATCTCCCAGGGTCTCCAGTAGTCCTCAGGTACCCCTGCAGCCTGGGATGGCAGGCGGTGGGGAGGGGGGTGGTGTGTGTGTGTGTGTGTGTATGTGTGTGTGTGTGTGTGTGTGTGTGTAGGAAGGCGAGTAGTCGAGGCATGCTTGCCCTTAGCCAACCCCAGGATCTGGGGGTGGTCAGGGTTCTGAATAGGGGCTGTGTCCCTGCCTTGGAAAGGCTGGGGGCAGGGCTTCATTGCACAAAATACTTTGGGAGGGCCACGGGGGGGTGGGGCCCAGCCAGTCTGTACAGAGATATTGCATTTAAAAAATGAAAACCTCATTTAAAATAATTAAAAAAAACCAACAATGAATGAAACAAAAAAGGCCCACACAACACGAGGCAGGTGGGGCACGCAGGAAGGCAGGCAGGGGGAACCTCAGACCCAAGGCATTGCCACATCTTGTCTGAGCTGAGATCCCGAGCCTGGGCTGGCCGGACCCCGCGCTGGCCATGGGGTAGTGGTCCTGGGGGAGGGTATGATGGGGAGGGCTATAGGCCTGGCCTCAGTGTGGGAGGCTGGCACGGCCATGCTGTCCGCCGGCTACTACTAAGACAGAGAGAGAGACAGACAGACCAGGTGAAGGAGCGATGAGAGCTTTGTTAGCACCCAGCAGACAGGCCAATGGATGTTTGGACAGGCAGCAGGGAACACGTGGGCAGGCGAGCATGATCAGGCAGGTAGGCAGGCAGCAAGCAGGGAGGATGCAGTTGGGGGCTGCCCTGTGAGGGGTGTGGCATCCCTCCAGCTGCTGCCTGCTGGGGCCTGGGTCTGTGGCTTAGAACTCGGTGTCCACCACACGGAAAGCTGGCCTGCCTGCGGGCGAAAGCAGAGCGGATGGCTGTTGGTGAACAAGCAGGTAGATGGATGGGGCAGGGAAGAGGGCGAGGGCCACACCTACCTGAGTCAGGCATCGACGAAGAGCGAAGGTTGGCCTCCTTTTGTAGCTGGATCTCCTTTAGTGCAAATATGGAAGTAGCTGTGGGTGGAGTGGAGACAGAAGTAGGAAATGACCATGGGGTCATCCATGGAGCCACCTCCCCTGTGGCCCCACTGGGGGAATTAGAAAAAGCTGCCTTTTCTTCGAGGGGCTTGACTTTCATCCGTGAAATAATCCCACACAAAAACTAGCTACAATGAGGAAAAATGGAATATGAACTATTACATGGCACCAAGAAAGCATTATTATTTTTTATTATTATTAATTTTTCAAGTGTGGTAATGGTATTGTAATTATCACCTAACTCTAGGTGATTGGATGGTGTTTGGGATTTGATTTGGATTAGTCCAATGGGGAGATATGCAAAGTGGGCCAAGTTTTTTTAGGTGTAATAATGACACTGTTATGTTTAAAAAAAGATTTAATAGATACATGCTGAAATCATTTACAGGTGAATAATATGTCTGGGATTTGATTCAAAATAATCAGAAGGAATATAGGTTAGACCAGATTCACCATGAGTTGATGACCTGATAGAGAACTTGGGGACTCATATTAGTATTTGGTCTAATACATGAACATATCTAATTAAAAACGCCCATATGAAAAAGTTTTAAAAAGTCAGATGTAAAAAGAGAACACCCCGTATGATTCCATTTCTGCAGAGTACAAGGAAGGGGAAATTTATCTAAGCTGTTAGAAGTCCATCTAGTGGTAACCCTTGGGGAGAGGCTGGGAAGATCTGAAGGAACCTGGGGCACTTTGGGGGAGCTTCTCACATCCTGTTTTCTGACCGTAGGCCTGTGTCACGTGTGTGTTGCGAAAATTCACTGTGCTGTATACCTTATGACCTGTGCATTTCTCAGTATACACTTTATAAGGAAATGTTTCCTCTAAAAAAGGGAAAGAGATACTGTACCTATTGTTATGTATATTTGGAAATTTCCATGAAAGGTAAAAGGAACTGAAAACTAAGCAACTTGTTTGTAATAAACACGTCACACATGTGACGTGAACAAATGTGTGACCTCAGAGGGGATGTAGCGGAGCCCTACACCACCTGCTCGGCTGTCTACAGCAGTCCTGTTTCCCACAGCCCCCCTCTGGCCCTCCCTTCCCCAGCTCCACTCACTGTCAGGAAGTTTGTGGATCCGCTCCCCCAGACTGAGGAAGAATGGGTGTTTCATGGCGTCGTCTGCAGAGATGCGATTGCGACCTTCAAACTGAGGGGCGGGGGGGGGGGGGGAGTGTTGACACTTTCACAGAGTAAGCCTCTCTTCCTCCCCACCCCGGGGATCCCTGTTTCCCCATACCCCCAGGCCCCAAGGCCGACTCAGGAAGTGGTCTCACCTGCAGCAGCTTGGTGAGGAGATCAGCCCCATCGCTATCAAGTCTACCACAAGGACAAGGGGACCTGCTTTAAATTGAGTTGGGGCACTCGGGCCCTCACACACACCCAACCCCCCGCACCAGCCTCACCGTGGTGCATGGCTCAAAAGGGCCTCGGCACGGTACTTGGGGTAGTTGTGTGTCTTGAACTCTTCATTGGATTGGATGCCCGGCCATGTCTCCTCCGTTGGGGTTCCTGGTGGGAAGAGGCATGACCCTGAGCACCTCAGAGGGCCTCGCTGCCGGTCCCCCCACCTCTGAGGGCTCCCGTCTCCTCACCCAAGATGCGGAAGATGAAGTGTAGCTGCTCCTCCACCGTGGAGCCTGGGAAGAGGGGGCGGCCTGTGGCCATCTCGTAGAATATGCAGCCCACGCCCCTGGCAGGGAGGGCACAGTGAATCAATGGGGAGGCAGCTGACTGGTGGTTGGCCACTGTGACCAAGCCACCCCCTTCCCTGCACGGCCCCTGCCACACTTCCGCTTGTCCTCACCACATGTCAATCTGGGTGGAGTAGTCTGTGGACCCGAGCAGGATGTCGGGGGGCCGGTACCACAGGGTCACCACCTCATTGGAGTAGGTCTTCGTTGGAATTGACTTGGCCCGGGCCAGACCTGGGAGGTGGCGAGAAGGGGCGGCTGGGATTGAGGTGGTCCTGAGCAGGCTGGGGGACTGAGAGGAGGTGGTCATGGGGAAGGGGGAGGCTGGGAGAGTAAGGCTGGGGGGGATCTCTGGGAAGGGAAGGCCGAGGGTACCAAAATCAGCCAGTTTGAGCTCTCCTCTCTCGTTGATGAGTAAGTTCTGGGGCTTGAGGTCTCGGTGTAGCACCTTCTGCCGGTGGCAGTAGGCCAGGCCACGGAGCAGCTGGAACAGGAACAGCTGGGGACCCAGGAAAGGCAGGCGGAGGTCAAAGAGTACCCAGCACCCTGACTCCCAACAGGCACTGCTCCCCCTCCCAAACACAGACACTGAGCCCAGAGCCTTGTCTCACAAAGAGGACAGGGTCCCAATGCCCTGCAATGGCTCCCGGCAAGAAAGCCAAATGGGACGTCGTTTCTGGGGGATTTGTGGGGTGGACTGGGTGAGTGAGTGGCCCTTGTGCCCCTGCTTGCTGCCCCACACCCACTTTCACGTTGTGCATGTTGATGATGTTCCCACAGTCATCCAGGTACTGCTTCAGGTCCTTGTCCTGAAGAGAGAAGACAGAGGGTCACATCCTGTCTGGCCATCACCCAGCTTCCCCCGGGGACTCACTGCCACCCAACCTTACCAGGTACTCAAAGACAAGGGTGAGGGACTTCTCCGTGTGGATAATGTCATGTAGCGTGACGATGTTGGCATGTTTGAGGTCCTTCAGCAGGGACACTGCAGGAAACATGGGGGTGGGACGGGAGAGGAGTCAGGGCCCCACCCTCAGGATAATGACAAGGACTAGACAGGGATGAGCCCAGGGTTTCCTTCTCTCCCTGTGCAGTTTGGAGTGGTGACTCACAGCCACCAGCGCTAGCCCACCTGATGCCAGGAAGCTATGTCCCCATGTTCCAGATGTGGCAACTGAGGCTCAGAGAAGAGTAGGGAACAAGAGCATGGGACTGCAGCCCCAGGATTGTGTGGCACTACATTTCCTAAACCCATTTTTGGTTTCTGGAAAGGGGCCTGGCTCCAACCCTCAGGCCTGTAGCTTCATATGAAACCGAGTTTGCACATTCCCTTTGTATGCAACTCAAATCATTGCAGGTGATGTTCTGACTAACTACTGTATCAAGTAAGTTGGAGAGCACTTTCAGGGATGTCCTCGGAACCAAAGCAAGAACCTTGCTTTCCAATTCTTCTGCCTCTTCTCCAAACAGGACCAGATTCCTGGTTACCTTGATTATTACCTAGATATGTGAGTGATGGGCACTTTCTCATGAAGCCCCGAGTATCCGGAGGGAAGTACCAGAACCTCCAGTCTCATTATGGGGGGGGTGGGGGTGTGTGTGCGCACACCATGGGGAATGCCCAGCAAGCCTGGGGCAGATCTTCCCGGATGTCTGTACCTTCTCGGATGGCGGTGCAGGGTGCTCCCTCTTCATGTTCCAGTCTGATCTCCTTGAGTGCCACAAGGTTATCTGTGAGCTTGCTTTTGCCTTTGTAAACGGTGGCATAGGTACCCTGGGGAATGAGGAACAGTTACAGGAGAGAAGCTTTAGGCTATAGGGAGTTCCCACTGATCCGCACCCGCACCATGGGCCTCCTGGCTGTCCCTCACCTCGCCCAGCTTGTCCAGCTTGATATAGGTCTCCAGTTTCCCAAAACCAATCTCAGACTGTGGAGTAAAGGACACAGGTTGGAGCAGGCTCAGGGAAGGATATAGGGGGCAGAGGAGGTAGGGAAAGGGGAGGAGGAAGAGGACAGGAATAGCAGATACTCACCAAGCTGACACGGCGGAGGCGGCGGCTGAGGGGCTTGTCAAAGATGGGGCTATTGAGGGTCAGCTTCTCAAGGTAGCCCTCGGGCAGCCGGATGTCCGCTGGTAGTGAGAGGCGCTTGTTGATGTCCTAGCAGGCGAGACAGGGGAGAAACAGGAGCATGAGCTCACCACCTCGGGCCCAACCCTCTTTGCCAGCCCCTCCCCCGCCACCAGACAGGAGGGTGAAGCACCTCAGTGGAGATCTTGCGAGGAGGATGGTTGCGCATGCGCACCCTCACTGGTGACTGCACCTCATCTGAGGATGTGGCTGAAGCCTGGTCACTTTCCCCATCAGACCCCATCTTCAAGTCAGACCCCATCTTCAAGTCCTCGTGTACAATCTCTGGTGGTGGCAACAGGGGGAGGGCAGGCCAGGTGGAGTCAGGAGCCCCAGTACACCCAGTACACCTTCCCAACAACATTCACTCATCACACAGGTGTGCATACGGCCCCCAGAGCAGCCTGGGGTCCCTTAGGGAGAGGGTGGCAAGGCCTACGGAGGTTCAGACAGGACAGGAAGGTTGAATGGGGCAGGGGGAATAGTCACCTAGTGCGGAACACCAGGTTCCAGGGGTGAGCTGAGACTGTGGCTAGCCTGGGGCTAGGGGCAGGCAGGCGCCAGGGGGCCTGAGGGTACTGACAGAGTGGAGGAGAAGCGTAAAAGGAGGCTTAGGGGAGCTGGGGCAAGGCCTGGGCAGCAAGCCAACAAAAGGGAAAAAAAGGGAGAAATGGAAATTAAAAGAATGCAAGTCTAAGAGGAGTCTGGCTGGAAAGCAGCACCTGGGAACCAGTCTAGGGGAGGAAGTGGTCAGCAGACCCACCTGGTGCAGAGCTGAGTAGTCCCCGCCCAGAGCAAGGTTCCCCTGGCACAGCGCGGGTGGGGGCCTCTCCAAGGTCACTGCTACCACCAACGCCACTCTCGTCCAGGCCTATCTGTTCAGGGGCACTGTTGGTCTTGTCTACACTTCGGCCCCCTCGGAGTGTCATTGACAGCTGCCGTTTGATCTTCTTCATCCGATCCATGGCGACCTGAGACCGGGGGGGGGGGGGCAGGGCGCAGAGCATAGATGGGAATGGGATCCATGTTAGCATCTGCCTGACCATGGGCCCCCTAAAGCCCATGACAACCTAGTGAGGCACACTGACATGAACTTTTGTCAGTACCTGCCCAACCACTGAGGAGTACTGGAACCACTCAGGATTTCTGGAAACCTGGCACGGACAGGGACCTTTGTCAGTGCCTGCCGACCTACCTACAGCCAGCCCCTGGGGACCCTGCTCCTAAGTAGCCCACCTGAGTGTCGAGTCTTGGGTGGATGGCTGAGGGCAAGGGTCCAACCGATGGAATGTTGGTTTCTATGGGGGCAGCCCCACTGTGGGAGCGGCAGGTACTCTTGGGTGCAGCGGCAGTGACGAACCTAGCCATGGGTGGGGAGGGGGAATTGTCCAGGACCTCAGAACAATGGACATAACCCTGGGCACGCCCGTAGAATGGCATTTTCCGCCGGCACCAACCCAACATCACCCCCAACTGCCAAGGCAGACTGCTCTGTAGTATGGCTACAAGGACCTCTAACCTCCCCTAGCAACCATCGTCATGGTGACTAGTAGACTACACCACTGATCTACCCAAGTGAGGGGTGTAGGGGGAGGAGGGTCTGGCCCAGACACAACCACTAAGTGGAGTTGTGGGGGGATCTCAATGAGTACAAGCTACCCTGAGGGCTGCTGGAAAGGTTCAATCAGGTTGGGATTCATAGGGTCTCACCCAGATTTTTATGAGCCAGGTCACATTTCTCCTGTACTTGAGAATGTACATCTCCCTTATCACCCCCAATAAATGTTCCAGTCCTCAATGTGGCCCATATGGTCTGACCCCATTCACCCCTATTACCTCTCTGGCCTCACCTGCCCCTCAATCACTGCTAGTTGCTGTTCTGCAACCACACCCAGCAGTCTCACCTCAGAACCTTTGCACTGGCAGTTCCCGTGCCAATACCTGAAATACCCTTCCCCCGGATTTCTAAAACAGTTCACTCCCTCACCCGCTTCAGGCCATTGCTCAAATATTACCTTTTCCATGGGTAATCCTCAACAAATAACCCTATTTATTTTTTAATTAAAAATCTTTTTTTTTTATTTCAGAGAGGAAGGGAGAGAATCATTGACTGGCTGTCTCCTGCACACCCCCTACCTGGGGATTGAACCCTGACCTCTGAGCCTATTTAAAATCTCAACCATCCTGAGCTCCCTTCCCCTTGTCAATTACCCCCCAGAATTCATCACCTCCTCAGAAATGGCACCATCTACTTATTAGTTTACTGTCTCCTCACCGCCATAACTAGACAATCAGCTCCACCAGAGTAATTTCTGTTTAGGTCACAGCTATATCCCGAGGACCTGGAACAGGGACTGACACAGAGTAGATGCTCAGAAAGTGCTTATGGCAGAAATGAATGAAATCAGGGGGCTGAGGACCTAGAACCAACCTCTACCAGAGTGAGTCCCTGCTGCTCATGAAAGGAAGGAAGATGACCTACCTAGATGGGGCTGCTGGAGGGAACAGGGCCACCAAAAGGCTTAGGCTGGCCTTCTTCGGCTTCCACCTGGGCTCTGGGCCAGCAAGGAGGGGGAAAGACCTGGCCCAGGAACCATCTGGACTCACAGCAGGGCCTAAGATGGCCCTGGGCCCAAGGGAAGTGAAGCTAGATAGGAGGTCGAGGATGAGGCTGGGCCTGGATCCGAGGAGAGAAGTGGGTCATCTGTTACCTTGAAATCAGGTATTGCTCCAGCGGTCCGCACACCCTGCCTCTGCCTGCCTGACTTCACCACCCTCAGGAGGGGTAGAGGGGCCAGCCTAGTAAGCAAGATCGCAGTGAAGAGGATGAGTTCCGTCCAGAGAACCCAGGACACCAACAAAATCCTGGCCCAGGAGGCTCAACACGGGACCTGAGACTGAGGCAGGTGAAGTATGGCCAGCTCCAAAGACTGTCCTGTGTCTGCATGGCACAGATCCCCAGTCCATTTGTGTGCTGTCGCAGGGAACAGAGGAGCTGGGCGGGGTGGGGGTGGAGGATTAGAAGTGGGGCTGGATGGACAATGAGGGGGGAGCTAAATGGAGCTATGGGTCCATGACCTCTAACTGGAAACTCCAAGGGCTGGACAGGTTCCAGAGTTCAGTTTTATGGGGAGTTGAGGAAGATGGGGTACACCCCCAGTAGGAGGGCCCTGGGTGGGACCCTGTGAGCAGAGACACCTGAACATATTAACCTGAATCCTCTCATCATACCCAAGGACACTTACCTCCTCACACTACACTGAACCACTGAGGACACAGTCGTCACACTCTACTAAGTCCCATAGGATCACACCATCCTCATCCTGTCCGGACTCCCATAAGCACACACTGGGCCCTCAATGTCCTCCTTTTCTCAGTTTATACTGGACCTCCGGGAAGGCCCCTCTGCATTTTCACTGCTATCAGCACCTGCAATTACCCTTTATCTCTAACTGCCGCCAGCTCACAAAGCCCCAGCAGAGCCCAGAACCTTCAAAGTTAACTCCTACCACATTCTTGGGTCCCTCCCAGGCCCAGCTGCCTGTGAGCTTCTCCACAGCGCTCACCCCGTTAACACGCTGTTCCCCCTACATGACTCTGACCCCTATTAACATGCACTTGGGACCCTCTACAGCTGACCCACATTAGCATCCACTGGATTTTCACACTGCCCTACATCCCGTGAACACACAGTGAACCTTGCAGATCCCTGACCCGTTTTCGTCCAAGCTCAGACCCCTCTGCAGACATGACTATCATCACCACGTATTCTGGTCCTCCCACTGTCCTGTCGCCGCCACCTCCCATCGGCACAAGCTAGACCTTCACTTCACCCTGACCTCTATTAGATCACACTGGGCCTCACACGGTGCCTCCCAGGAGCATACCCTGAACTCTTCCTCAGCCCTATCTCCAGGGTCAAGCACAGTTATAACCCTGAACCCTTCCCCAGCCCTATCTCCAGGGGCAAACACACTGTTATATAACGGCCTGACCCTCATTAGTGCACACAGGTCTTCGTTCAGCCCGAACCCCCCCCCTCCCCCCCGGCACTTAGCACACATTTCAGCCATCCATGGCAGCACACCTAGGCATTCACATATTCCTGTTCCTGATTTCTCTTTGCTTCAGCTCCTCCACAGCTCTAAGCCTGGCTGATTCACACTCGGGTCCCTTCACAGCCCCAACCCTCCTCCTCGCACACTGGAAACCCTCAACAGCTCTGCCCCTCATTCGCACTCCCTGGAACCCCAACACATGGCGGTCTTCCATGGACACCAGAGCACAGTGTCTTCGCGATGTTCGGACTCTCGTTAGCATATTCCAGATCTCATGCAGCTCTGCCTCTCCCCCAACTGGCACACACGGAAGGGCCTCCAAGGCCCTAGAGCCACATTAGCAGTCCCCCTAACTTCATGTATCACCCTGCCTCTTCTCCGCGCACCCTAGTCCTGCATCCCCGGCCCTCATGGACACACACCGATCTCACACCATCTTGATCCTGAATACACCGAACCTCTTACAGGGCTGACACTTCCCTCATCCACAACTGACAGCCATCAGCACTGGGCTCGGGTCTGCCACCCCTCCGCCCCCATAAGCACAGACGGGGCCTCACCCAGACTTTTGTTACCTCACGCGCATAGCCTCTGCGGCTATGACCCCCATTGGCAAGGCTCCACACTCTAGTTCTCCCACCAGGCTGCCCTCTATGAGCATACGCTGCAGTCCTCAGGGACAAATAACCGTATTAACGCCATCCTGCCCCTCACCACACAGGGCCTCAAACCCTGACCCTATCAGCACACCTGGTACCTCTACCACCTTATGCCCCATAACACCCAGAGGACCCGATTTGTGTATGTCAGCACTTCTCTGACTTCCACTCGCCCATTATCCACGTTTGGGTCCCTCCACCCTCCTGCACCCCCCCCCCACTAGCACACACTGGACCCCATACCTTACACATCTCTGATCCCTCCAAAACTCAGGCCCCCCCTTAGCCAACCTCGACTCTTTCACCACTCTGCCACCCATTTCTACACTCTCTAGGCCTTCGATCACCCCCCTCCCCATGAGCAACCTCCCCCCCCACCCCCAGCTCCCACACTGGGCCCAGGGCGGGGCCAAGGTCAGGGAGGCCCTGAATGACCCCCTGCCCTGGTGCATTCTGGGCAATTCGCTGCCGGGTGGAGGCCCGTGCGGCTAGTGCAGCGCAGACCCCCGGGCACCGCCTGGGGTCTGGGTGGGTCCTGTGGAAGAAAGGGCAGCCCCCACCCCGCGTCTCGGTGACGCGCTCACCGGCGGGGGCGCGCGAGCAACCTCAGCGCCGCGGGGCCGGCGCGGAGGCGCCTGGGGCGGCGGCCCGCGCTGGGGCCGCGCGACCTCCTTCTCCTCCTCCGGTTCGCCGCAGGCGCCCGTCCCAGTAGTCTTCGGCCATGGCTGCTGGGCCCGGGCCGCCGCCGGCTGAGGAGGAGGAGGCGGCGGCGGCGGCGGCGGTGGCTGAGGCGGCGGCGGCGTCCCGCTCAGCCGGCCATGAGCTTGGCCGCTGCGGGCGATGCCCCCGAGGTGGTCGGCGCCGCTTCGAATCCGAGAGCTCACGGCGGCTCGCGGCTCGGAGCCCGCTGCTCGCGGCGACGCGGTGGCTCCCAGGGCCGAACTGCCTGCGACCCAACTACCGCGCGCGCCGCGCTCCGCGCATGCGCACGCACGCGCTGGCCGAGGCGCAGTGGGAAGGAGGGGACTCACCTCGGACCGCACGTACCAAAGACCCGTCCGCCGCGGGAGGCGGCGCGGCCATTGCGCGCCCACCAGGGAATGTGGCGCCAGCCCTGGGTCGGCTCCAGGGAGGACGGGAGAGGCGGCTTGGTACTCAGTTACGGTCTAGCTAGGAAACTGCCGGCGAGCGGGCAGCAGCTGGTGACCGGCGGACCGGTCACCACTGCCCCCCCCTACTCGCTCTCACTTGGTACAATCCCCAGGATAGCGAATGGGACTTTCGCAAGGAGGAAAAGGATAAGAGGAGGAGGCAGTCGGGAGTCCCTGGAGGTGCCTTGGGAAGCAGGGACTTTTAAAAGGTTCTCGAGGTGACTTTTCTGGGAAAGGCTGCCCGGAGAACCATTGGCCTTGACCGGCCCAGCTGCTCTCCCTCCCGCTCGCCCCCGCTCGCCCCCCGCTAGCTTATTCCCACTGTGACGGGGCGCGGCCCCGCCTTTGGAGGCTGTCGCCCAGCCAATCGGCTTTGCTCCCTGGGGTGAGGCCGTGCAAGAATGAAGGGCGTGGCTGAGCCGAAGAGGCGTGGCTGCGCTGCCTACCACACCTCTGCCTGGTTTTCGTGGCCGGGAGGCGGGCCCTCCTTTTTGTTCCGAGCTCCTTTCATCATAGGCCAAATATCCCGCAGCTGATTGGTCAAAAGAACGTGCAATCAACTTCTGTCCCGCCTTCAACCCGCCCTCCACCCTCTTTCTCAGCCCGGCTCGCGGGGTGGAGCCTAGGCTCAGGCAGGCGGACCTTTAAACAGTGCATCACTGCGCATGCTTGCGACTTGGGGCTAAAACCGGGGGTGTCTTTTCCGCTTCCAAACTTTGGTTTGCTCCCCGAATTGGTGTTTCCTGCCACCTCTCAACTAGCTTTTCTTTGCCCGCCAGAGCCCTGCCCTTGACTCTCCTGGCTCTGTGGGTTTTCTTTCTTACGGGGTGCCTGTTGTGTCAAAGCATTGCCCGACAGACCTAATCCCTCACCCCTCTGCCTGTAAAACTCCCCAAGTCCAACTCACAGGGCAGCAACCTTCAGCAGGTCTTCCGGGACATCTCTACCCTGCGACTCAGCCCAAAGCCAGCTTCACCGCCTGTCCTGGGCAGCCCTTTATGACAGCTTTGCGCACACCAGCTATTCAGTAAGGGTTATACTAGGCGACCATGAGGAAACACTGTACTTGACAAGTCTTCTGTGAGCTAATCAGGTCCCTGACTTCACTGGCCTCACCTCCTACCCTGCTTTCTCTCCCTCCGCTCCAGCCATACTAGTCTCCTAGCTGTTCCGGAGTAAAGCCTCTGGGACTTTGCACTTGCTGTTCCTTAATCCAGCCTCGGGGACTTTGCACTTGCCGTTGTTCCCCTTGTTTGGAATGCTCCTCCCTCAGATAGTCACGGGCCTCCTCCCCTCACCTTTTCAAGGCCTTGCTACAATGTTACCTTCATGAAACCTTCCCTGACTACCCTCTTTAAAAATGCCGACCTGAAGCCCCATCATTTCGGGTGGTGCTACTCCCAATATCCAGAACTGAGTGAAGGGACAAGGAGTCTGTTTTGAAGTGGCTGGGTGAGGGACAGAGGTATGGGTGGCACCCTTAGGCACAAAGAGGCCACACTGGTGCTTTCAACTGTCTGGAGTGTTCAGCCAAGGCCAAGGGCAGACGGAGTATGCAGCCCTGTTGGGGGCCTGGGGTGAGCCTCCTATTTCCTACTCTAACCAATCGGCCACCCACAGCTGACTCTCTTCACAAAGTTAAGAGGCCTCAGGTCAGACAGACCAGGTGGGGGGGCAGGGGAAAGAGACAGGAAGGACGGGGCAGGAAAGGGTTCTTTTCAGGTGTCTTTCAGCTAAACACTCATAAGCCCTGTGGACCTAACATTAATATAGCACGGCGGGGTGTTAGGAGATGGAGAAGGGAGAATTGGAATCCAGCTCACATAAATTGGACCCAGGTACCTGTTCTCTATGGCCTCACCGGTGCCTCCGCTTCTTCCTAAGCAGGGAGGGAAGGAGGAAGAAGGTGGCAATTCCCACATTTTCTCTGCCCAGAAAAGCTGGGGGTGGGTTGGGGGGGTAGGGGGTGGGAGTGGGGTTAGCTTTTTGGGTTACCATCTGAACCAGGCAGCTCCAGGAAGTCCTTTCCTTCCCTGGAACCAGCAGGACATGCCATGTCCGAGTTAATAACTGTTTATTAGGATTCAAGGTTCTGAACAAGGTAGGAAGCAGTGGCGAGAGGGATCAGGTCGGGGGATGAGGAGGGAATACCAGGCTTGGCTAGCTGGGCCACTGCCACAAGTCAAATGGGAGCCCCGGGCGGGAAGGGCTCTGGAGGAGGGGGGCTTGGGGTCAGCGAATGGTGTATCGGACGTAGGGGACCTCGACATCCTCGCCGCTCTCGTCGTTGCAGCACAGCTCAAGCACCAGTGCCCGCACATGGCGGCCCAGCTTTCGCTTCGACACACGGCTTACGATCTCTGTCATCCTGGGGGCAGGGGAGCAGAGTGTCAGGGAGGCAGAAGGGGGAGAGAGGGAGGGCAGGCAGGCAGGGGGGGGGCGGGGGGCAGGAGCTGAAGGGTGGTGAACAGGAGTGGGATAAGCTGCAAGCTGAGGCTCTGCCACCCAAACTCACGGTTGATCCAACCGTTCCTTGAGCTTGGCGGCTGGCATGAAGAAGGAATAGAGCATAGACACGCCCTGGGACAGCATGGTGATCTCCAACTTATGCTCTGTCTGGGGGAGGGAAGGGGGGGTGGGGGTGTCACAAAGGAGGGCAGGCCAGTCACATGCACACTCCGCCTCTGTGTGGGGTCAAGAGGGAGGAAGGGGCCTCACCTTGAAGTAGTCAAGGAACTGTTTGAGGGTCATCTCCTCGCCATTAGGCTGCAGCCCCTGTACCTCAAAGCGATCCCACAACGTCCATTCTCGGGTATAGTACTGTGGGACGAGAAGCAGACCAGGGTGATGGGGGCCCAGCCCCATCACTCTCCCCGCTCCACTCATGCAGGGACACGCTAAGCAAGATCACAAGCCTCGTTTGTCCAAAGCTCTCTTGTGGCTTCCGCCTCACCCTAAGCACTGAAACCTTATGGTACCTGACAAGGCCCTACGTCACTGTGGGCCGCTTCTCTATGCCTCGCCTCACTCACTCCCTGTGCTCTAGCGCCTTCTTTGTCCAACAGGCCAGGCAGGCACACGGCTACCCCTGCAGAGACTGGTCCCGCTGCCCGAAATGCCCCCCTCCCAGAAACCTGCCTGGTCGGTCCCTTCACCTCCTTCAAGTTCGGACTCAAACTTCACCTTTTCGGCAAGGTCTTTGGTGGCCATCTCACATTTAAAATCCCAAACCCAACCCCTTATCACCCGGTACTCTCAACTTCCTAGCCTGCTTTTTTTTTTTTTTTGGGGGGGGGGGGTGGCTCAAGAAATACTTAAGTGAACTAATAAGTGAATTTATTAAGTGAATTAATAAACGAAGCAAGTAAAAGAACTTAGCATAGTAAGCACCTAATAAATGCTCGTTGCTATTATTGTAGTTATTAACAAGCTCCTAGCAAACATCCCATCTTGTCTGAGGGCTCCCACGGGCAGAATGAGACCAGTGCTTAGCACACAGAAGGTACTCAAATACTTGAGTGAATAAACAAGGGACCCACAAAAGGAGCAGCTACACCCTGACAGAACCCCCCCGCCCTGGCAAAAGCCTGGGGAGCAAACCAGAGCCAGCTCTAGAGAGGAACACCCCAACCACAAGCCCACCTCCCCGGAAGCAGACCCTCACCTGGTGACGGGGTGCGGGCAGGGGTTCAGAGAAGGCGAAGAAAGGCAAGGCCAAGTTGAGGAAACCATTCTTATAGGAGTCCAGCCTTCGGTGCCCCTGAACCACCTTGTAGAGCTCCAGGCACACGAGGCCCACCACAGCTGCTGTGGTTGTGGCGATGGCTGGGATGATTTTCCCTGCAATCAGCTTGCTCTGTGAGGCAGGAGACATCCAGGAAGGTGGGAGTTATAAGGAGGCGGCGGTGCCCAGCCTATAGAAGGGATGGAATGCAGGGAACGTAAGCCTGGGAGGGGGGGGACACAGCAGGTGTGGGTCCCCTCACCTTGTGCCGGTCTGCAGCGGGAATGTCATAGTTCTCTGCCCGGAGGTTGGATGCAGCCACAATGAAGTCGATATGGAAGTTGGTGTCGTCATCCTTTTATGGGCAGGGGGAATACGGAAAAGATAATGAGGATCGGACGAGGAAGAGGGTTCCTGGCCTTTGGGGACACTGCAATTACCTGCCGGGCTCTCTCGGATCACAAAGGCATGGCTGGGAACACTTATTTGTTCAGGGCCGCATGGAGAGCCTGTGATCCAACCCCTACGGAGGCCTGGGGCCGCCTCCAGATGCCCAGAGATCTGTTCTGCCCAGCCATGTGTGCTTAGCCCCCACCCCCACCCCCACCCCCCGCCTGCCCAGGGTCCCCACACAGCACCTTCTCAAAGTCGATGGGGTACATCTTGAACCCAGGGAGCTTTTCTGGACTAGGCAGTGTGGCCTTGAGCTCCTCCAGACGGCCGTCATCTGCAGGGAGAGAGAAGACACAACAGCTCCTTAGGTCCCAAGCCAGGGTCCGAGATGAAAACAGAAGCCCAGGTTGGGGCAAAAGGTGTTCACATAGATAAAGGATTTGAAAAGGAAAGCCATCCTGGAGGAGGGGCAAGGGGGAGGGTGAAGCAAGGCAACGGAGCACAAACCTGAAGACAGGAAGTGTGTGTGTGGGGGGTCAAGATCTCTAGAGAGACTATGGAACTTAAATGATGTCATGAGAAGAAAGTGGAGATCCGGGTGGGAGAGCTGGAGATCTTGGGGAGCATGTACAGAGAGGTGGGGAGACATGGAGGAAGAGACGGGCAAGGGGGGGATGCAGAAGATACACGAAGAGGAAGTTGGGGGGGAAATGTGCAGACATGGATGTAGAGGAATGATATGGAGGGGGAGAAAGAAGACACGAAAAGGGGGGAATAGAGGCATGTAAGAGGTTGAGACAGGTGGGAGACTTTATATACATTTTACAAATACCCCATTTACATACGAGAAGAGGGTCAGAGAGGAACATGTGGGGGTATATGTTTGGAAAGGAAGATGGGCGATGGCGAGAGACAGAAGACATATGGAGAGTAAGGGGGAGATGGAAGGGGGAATAGCACAGCTCCTGACCCATTACCTCTGGAGAGAGACAGATGGAAGGGAAGGGCAGGTGGATAAATACATAGACCAAGGGTCAGCAAACTAAGGCCAAGGGACAAAAACCATTGGTGGATATCCTATCTCCACCCCGCCCCCCCATGAAAAGTTCAAGAGGAAACAATACTTTTTCTTTCAAGGTGGATATGCTCAGAACAAGAAGACATAAACAGGCAGCTCTCCTGAGGGCTAGCGAGTGGTAAGGGAGAAGGAGTAAGGGAGAATATGTCCTAACCAACCCTCTGCGTTTCAGGAAGGGAGTCTCGAAGGAAGGTGTGGGGAAGCCTCAGGCTTTGGAGTCGCAGAGCAGAGCCAGGGGCCAAGGACTGGTGGGGAGGCTGAGCTGGGCAGGGGACAAGTAGGATGGTGACGCCTAGCCCCAAACCCTCACCAACAGAGGCACTGGCGCTCTGCAGCTCCTGGTCAGAGACGTGGATCTTGACGCCAGACTTGGGGGTGAACTCGGGGACCTGAACGGACTGTAAGAGTGTGGCCACGGCAGCTCGGTCCTGAGAGCCTCCCAGTCCGTAGGTCTGGGCGAACAGGTTAGCGGCAGCCATCACGTAGTCCAGATGCAGGGGCTAGGAGAAGGCGGGGCGCAGAAGGGGGAGCACGTGAGCCCTCATCTGGGGCGTCTCTGCCTCCTTCTCCCCCACCCACTGACCCTGAGGAGGAGACTTACATTGTTGACATCAAAAGTGAGTGGGTGCGGACATCGTTTGGGTCCAGACCAGAAGGGAGCTCCTGAGCTTGTGAGCTAAGGGAACAGAGAGTTTTGAGGAGCAGGACTGAGAGGGGAGGACTCTCTAAAATCCTAACTCCTCACCTTGGCCCTGACTCAGTACAGCTTGGCACGCACAGGGGGCTGGCGTCAATCATCAAAGACCCAGACCGCAGGGTCCTGGAGCTGGAAGTTCCAATGCCAGGCTGAAGCGGGGACCTCGTGGAAAAAACTACCACCAATTCCTGGGCATTTGCTTTGTGCAAGACACACAGGCATTCAATGAACGTTTATGGATTGCCAAACGCTGCAGAAACGTAATATCCGTCAATGCCAGTAAGTCCTCACACGAATCCCCACGAAGCAGGCACTGTTATCCCGACTTCACGGAGGGGGAAAAAAGCGAGGTGCAAGGAGGTTATGTGACTTGCCCAAGTGCAAATGGAGCTGGGGTTTGAATCCGCGCAGCTTCCTGTGCTCTCAACTCCAAAATGTCTCCCCCATCATCCCTGCAGCCCTGCGAGCCGGTATGACTCGGCCCACGGCACAAGTCTCCTGCTCAAAGGGAACGGAAAAAAAAACTAGCTCCCCGGGCTTTGGGGCACCTGCCACAGTTGGACCAACGGCCGGGAGGAGCCACGTGGTTGGGGGGCGCCCACAGCAGGTTCTTATTTCAGATTTGGCCAAAGAGACCTGGCAGGTGGGCATTACCTGGTCAGGAGGGAAGTTGTGCAGCAGCTGCCGGATGTTGTTAGAGTACTGGCTGTGCCAGTGGTGGCAGGCCCAAGTCACACAGTCGGCCCAGGTCTGTGGCCGCTGCAGCAACAGGCTGCGCTGCAAGGCCTCCAGCACCTCCAAGGGTTGGGTGCCCGCCAGCCGCAGGGTCCGCTCCACAAACTTGGGGTCTCTATCAGGAATTGGAGTGGTCAGAGGGGCAGGATTACATAGCGGCCCTAGGAGTGGACTCCAGGGCAACCCCACTTGCTCTTCCGAAAGCTAGTCCTGACCCGCAGTGGTATGAAGCCCAAGCATTCACTAGTGCACGTGATGGGTCCCTGGTGCTGGGTGCTACTGAGGAAAGCAGACAGGATGCCTTGGCTGGTAGGCAGGGGGAGGAGCAAGGGGGCGCTGGGTACTTACGTGAGGTATTGGTTGACGTTTTCTGCCGGCTGCTTGAAGAGGCCTTCAAACTCATCTCGCGCCCACTGCAGACAGAGCAAAGGAGTTACTTGGGGGCGATGGCCGACAGAGTGGGTTTCCAGAGACACTGGAGAAAGACCGTCGGTGAATAAATCACATACGAAGAACACTGCTCTGGGAGAAGGAAAGCCCCTCAAACACTGCTCCTAAACTTCCCCATCCCCCCCACCCCTAGGCACCTCAACTTAGAAACCCATGAACCTGCCCTTGGCGCTGGTTACAATCGTGAATGTAACCACTCACGAATGGAAAAAAAGTATTCCTAAGCTCCCTGTGCCTTACTTGATGTTATGTCTCAATTACAAAGAAAATGTCAAGGTTGAGACTTTGTATGTGGAAATACAACCTCCCTTTGCAGAGGCGCACTGAAGTGTCAGGGAGTGCGGTGTCGTGGTGTCCGTGACTTACTTCAGCACAAAGGAAAAAAAAACACCACATAAATCTAAGTAGAAAATGTGACAAAACAGGAACAACTGTTAAATCTAGGTGACGAGTGGTATCTGAGCTCACCATCCTACTCTTCATACCTGTTTACATGTTGACAAAATTCTAAGATAAAAGTTAAAAAAAAAAAAGAAAAAAAAAAAGAACCAACCAAGCTAAAAACCTAGGCTGCCGGATAAGAAGCGAAGGACGAGGGTTTGGAGAAAAAGCACATCTTGTGCTTGGGCTTGCAACCCCTAAAGGCCAGGGCCCCGGGTGCTGAGAGGCAGGGGGCTGGCTCCCCTCCCGCCCCCCGCAGCTGATCACCTGCAGGGTGTGCTCGATGGCGTTGGGGAAGTTCTTCAGGGTGCAGATGGGGATGGACTTCTCGGGCGGGTCCTGGCTGGAGCTGTACGACTCTGTCAGGAAGGGGATCACCACCTGCACGTTCCCCTTGGTGCCCAACGTGCCCGACTCCAGCAGTGGCTTCCGGTAGTACACACAACGGCGGTCCATGTACATGCCTGGGGGGGGGAGGGGGGGACATCAGGAGAGGAGAGGAAGACAGGCACCCCCGACACACACACACACACACACACACACACACACCCCTCCCCTTGACCTCCTTCCCCCGCCTCCAAACTTACGGGCATCCACGTTATCCAGGGCATTGGCCACCCCATCCAGGTTCTGAAAGAAATCGTCGTCGTAGATGCGCTCCGTGTCCGGGCCCACGCGGTTCTGGTGGCTGGTCACCCGGATGTGCGGGTTCATCTGGCGCACAGCCGCGGCGGCGGTGTCCGACTTTAACTTCTGGCGGGGGCGAGGGCGGGAGCGGGGAAACAGACCTCAGTTCTTGGTGCGCTCACCAAGCCAACCTCAGGAGGCTGCCCGGGTTAGCCGGGAACAGTCCGTGACCATGGCCACACGGCTGGGGCCGTGCCGAATGTGGCAGGGGCTCGGTGGAAAGGGAAGCAGTGACCAGACGCCGTCCGGAGGCAACAGGCGACCCGTCTGGTCTCTTGCCTACACAACATCTACACAACAGCTCCCAGGGTTGGGGTACAGCCCCCCCCCCAGATAAAACAGGACGTAAGCACACAGATAAGCAGGATGCTCTCAAAGCCCCAAGTCAGGTCCTGTCCCTCCTCTGCTGGTAACTATGCCCCAGCACCCACCTCCATTGGGGATCCAAGGAGCTGGCCCACTTTCTCTAGTCCCTCCCCCTCCGGATCATGGTCTGGGCACTAATCTACTCCCTCACATCCTTTTGAGTCTGCAGACCCTTCTTCACCCACTGTGATCAAAACTGCAAACCCACGTTTCGCTATTTCCTTGGCACAGCACTTATCGTGAACTAGGACGCTGTCCCCCCACAGAAGGCTTCCCAGCTAAACCAGACCCCCGTAGAACCCACCCAGCCCCCACGTATGCAGAACAGAGTGAACCTCGCAGGCGTCAAGCACTCCCCGAGGAAAGGCCTGCTGGCAAGGCTGGCCCTCGGCTGGCGTCTGGGAACCTGGATTTGGGGAGGGTTCTCACCATTCCTGATAAGGAGGCTCTGTGCGCCTAGACTACTTATGCAAGCCACGTGGTTTGTGCCCCAACACCTGCTTTCCTTCTGGAAGTCGGCAACGTGGGTATGGGCCCAGCAGAGGGTGCCTATGTGAGCAGCCCACAGTCCAAACCCTGGGTGCCGAGTCTCCAAAAAGCTCCTCTGGTTGACAGCATTTCCATGTTGCAAACTGGCTACTGGGGGGAATGAAGCGTGTTCCTGTGCGACTCCACTGGGAAAGGAGGCTTCGCCCCAGGGCCCCTTCCCTTTGCTGATGTTACTCTGCATTCCTTGGTGGAAGAATTCATAGCTGTGAACACGACTGACTATATGCTGAGTCCTGAGAGTCCTCTCCGTGAGTCACTGAACTTGGGGGTAGTCTGGAGGACCCCCCACCCAACAAACTGTCCCAACAGCCCTGATGAGAGGTCAAGGGGAAAAAAAAAACCCAGATGACAAATTGTAGATTCAATGAAGGTTGCTCCAATCAATGTCTGTTGAATGAGTGACAGAGAGAAACTAAAGGAAAGAAAAAGGCGGAAAGGCCTCCTTTCCAGAAAGAACGGGAACAAAGAACAGGAGGAACGTGAAATGGAAAAACACTCCCGCCCCCCCACCACAACTTACCGTGACATCCCAGGGCCGGAACAGAAACTGTCTGTTCAGATTTGACTTCTCAATGGTGTCCATGTCTGTGACGATAATTTCTCCGCCCTCCCCACAGCCCAACCCAATCATGGTGAAGTTCTTAAGCAGCTCACAGCCAATGGCTCCCGCACCCACCTAGGAAGCAGCCAAGAGACACAGCCTGGTTAGTGCAGGTTAGCTCGGAGTCACCCATCACTCCTCACCCCCCCTGAACACAGGAGGAGCCTGGATGAGGGTCTAGTGCCACATACCTAAGTCCCACCAACCAGTCATGTGAGGGAGGCAGCACCAGAGGGGGGTTAACAGAAGGCTGCACAAGGCTTTCCCTCAGGACAGGGAACAGCAGAAGGCATGTGAGAGAGGCACAAGAACCAAAAGACCCTCCCTCCGGAGGCAGGAGACCCCTGGAGAGATGGCCACAGGCCAGGAGAGGGGAAGGGAGGTGTCCGGGGGGACCACTCACCAGGAAGTACTTCTGCTTGCCCAGTTTCTCTTGCATGTCTGAGCCAAACACGGCCACCTGCCCGTCATAACGGTTCTGGCGCTGGGGAATGAGAGGGGGAGAGGGTCAAAGAGGAGGGGCCTTACCAGAAGTGCTCCCCAGGGGCGCCTTCCCCATGGGCCACACTCACATACCGGGAGGCACTTGTCTTCTGTGAGGGCCTCTCTGTCCTCAGGGAGACACTCCAGGGCATCGAAGTACAGCCACTGCATGATGGGCATAAACTTCCCAGAGCAGGCCTGGGAATCGGGGACGGGAGGGAAAGTGGTCAGTGGTTCAGGGGGGCAAAACATAGAACAGCGAGTGATGGAGTCAGGGAGGTGCCTGGCCTCTCCCCCGCCCTGCCATTCTCCCCCTCTGCTGACCTTCATGACCTCTTGGGCAGCCAGGCCCCCAATGAAGGCATTGATGGGTGCCAGGTCCCCAGCAGCCACATAGGCCAGCTTGCGGATGAGGTCCTCGTCCAGACTCTCCTGCTGCACTCCTGGCAGGGCTCGGGCATTCACTGCCTGGGCTAAGGCCACCAGCTCCGTGGCATCCTCCTGGTGGGGCAGAAGGAACCGAGAACGCACCTCTCAGACCACTGTGGGTAAGGGGGGGGGAGAGGCGGAGAGGCATGGTGGGCCTTCGGTGCCAAGGTCACCTGCCCGGGCTCACGCACCCACCTCATTGTGGGGCCGAGGGGGCTGGCCGTGCTGAGCACAGAACTGGTGAAGGGCCTGGAAGCCGATATGCAGCTGAGCAGGGCGGGAAAACTTGGCGAAGTCCGTCATCACGAAGTCAGGCTCTACCAGGGAGGCCAGCAAAGATTTCTGTGGGAGGCGGGACATCAGAACCAGAAGAGAGGAATGGAGATCCCGGAAATGCCCAGAACCGCCCCTGACCCTCCACACTCACAAAGCTGATCTTCTTAGGTATTTTGACCTGACTGACGATCCCGCCACGGATATAGTCAGAGAAGTTGGAGGTGTCACAGATACTAAAGGTATAAGGACCTGCGGGACATGGGGACGCGGTCAGGCGGCCTCCCCTCCCGGAAAGCCACAGCACCCACAAGCGAAGGAAAAATCCACTCATGACCTAGCGCAGACATCAGGAACCATCTCTCCTCCACCCCAGGTCCCACGTGGACATCAGGAACCGTCTCCCTTCTGCCCTAGATCCGGCTCTGAGCCCAAGAGACCCCGTGTCCCTGACCCCAAGTCTACCCTGAGAGACATTCCCTTCTCCCTGTCCCAAGCAGCTCAGACACCAGGGGATCCTTTGACCTGCTGTTCAAGTACCAGAAACCTTTCCCCCTCGCCATAAAGACCAGGGACCTAATCTCCCCGGATCAGCTCAGACCTAAGACAGCATCTCTCCCCCACGCCCACCCGCTGCGCTGGGACCCCTAGGGACTGTTTCTGGTTCAACCCAGCCACCCAGACTGTTTCTCATTCAATTCCTCTCGCTCAGAGCCCAGGGACACACCTGCTCTCTTCCAATTCCCCAACGGCCCTGGCTTACCCAGGACTTTGATCTCCATGGGCTGACTTCCGTTGAGTTCAACCATGCCCTGTACTTCTGAAAAGGAGACAAAGTCGCCACTCTCAAACCCGTGCCGGGCCTCGTCCAGGCAGGTAACCACACCAGGGTTGTCCTGGTGAAAGGAAGAACGGGTCTTCAGAGGCACGCTTCGGGTCACGGGCGCGGACAAGAGGGCGTGCTGCTGCTGCCCACCTGCCGGCCAGGACCCCTGAGGCTGGCCTCCTCACCTTGGTAATCATAGAGACCATAGCACTGAGTGGCTGCTCCCCATTGGAATCGGTGAGGATCATTTCCTCTCCGAAGTCACAGAAGAGTTGCCTGCAGAGGGGACAAACGGGGCTGATGCCCGAGTTCCATGTGGAGGGGGGCCCCATATGTCCCTCCAGATGCTGCAAACACTTGCTGAGCAAACTCAGCCCATCCCTGCTGGGAAGCGGGACGGGGTTCTTGCCACATGGGGAGGTGGAACACACAGAATCGAAAACCCGGGCAGCTGCCCTGGCCGGTATGGCTCAGTGGACAGAGCGTCGGCCTGTGGACCGAAGGGATGCGGGTTCAATTCCAGTCAAGGGCATGCACCGTGGGTTGCAGGCTCCTCCCCGGCCCAGGCCCTTGGTCAGGGCACGTGCAGGAGGCAACCGATCGATGTGTTTATTTCACATCGATGTTTCTCTCTGCCTTTCCCTCTCTCTAAAGATCAAGGGGAAAAATCTTCTCGGGTGAGGAAATAAATACATAAATAAAACCTGGGTAGTTGCCGAAACCGGTTTGGCTCAGTGGATAGAGCGTCGGCCTGCGGACTGAAGGGTCCCAGGTTCGATTCCGGTCAAGGGCATGTACCTTGGTTGCGGGCACATCCCCAGTGGGGGGTGTGCAGGAGGCAGCTGATCGATGCTTCTCTCTCATCGATGTTTCTAGCTCTCTATCTCTCTCTCTTCCTCTCTGTAAAAAAAAAAAAAAAAAAAGAAAAAGAAAAAGAAAAAAAAAAAAAAAAACCTGGGTAGCAAATGAAACCTGGGTAGCCGAGGGCAGTGAGAGCTTGGGGGGTCTTGACCTGGGCCGGGTAGGGTTTGGGGGAAAAGGGTGGGGACACTCACCCAAACAGGCCTCGCGTGTCTGCCACCACCAGCTTGATGCCACGACTGTGACAGAACTCACCCACCAGCAGCTGGTCTTCCAGGGGGCTGTTGGTGAGGACCACCACCTGTGGGCAGGCCGAGAGGCGCAGGCTCAGCGGTGGGAGTCATTGAGGAAGGCTGGTGGGAGGGGTCAGGGAGGGCTTGGAAGGCTTTGCGGGTTCAACTCTTTCAGAGATACAGAGTATCTACTATGTATCCGACTTAAGAGCGGTGAAAAGGTGAAACCCGAGTTAAGAGAAATCCAATCCCTAGGAATCCCTAGAACACACCAGGCAAAGTAAAGAGGCAGCTGGGAAGACAAGAGTCGCGAGAACATGACTCATTCACTTGCCAACACCCGCTGCTGCCTGCCTACAACCCTGCCATGCCCTGTGAGACGCAGCAGAGGCAAAACCGTCCCAGCCAAAGTCTGAGCTCACTCCTGCCACACCCACTCGCTCCCGATCCTCAAGGCGATGCCTGCTCGGCCACCAGCCTGGGGACTCTGCTCTCTGCCTGAATGGGCAACCCTTTCCCACCAGGGTGAGCTCCTACCCCGGCACCTCAGGGTGCCATGGCAGTGCGTCCTGGCTGCTGGGACACCCCAGGGCCGAGTCTCAGCTCCCAAGGTTCCTCTTTCCGGCCCGAGTTTTTTTTTTTTATTGAAACCAACAACCAGGTGGCTCTTATCACGTGCCAGCTGCTATGCTAAGTGGTTAGCCCTCCCCAAAACTCCATGAGGTTGGTTTTACTACCACACCTGAGTCTACAAACAGGAAAAAGTAAGGCACGGATTCAGTGACCTGCCTGAGGTCACACTGATAGAAGCAGAGATTCACGCCAAGACAGGCTGGCTCCAGTAGGTGCTATGTCCACATGCCCCCCCCCGCCCCCACTCCCCAAAAGGGAGGTCTAGGAACTAAATCCTGCCTGCATCCCCGAGATACACCGCCGGCAGGAAACCTGGCACACGGCCCGTCCAGTGAAAACACTGGACAGATGCACACGCCAGAGGTGGGCCCTGAGAGAAGTGGGCAGGGGGCTGGGGGGGCCTGAGGTACCTGAAAGCTGCTAAGGAAGTCCTCAACGAGGGGGCCCGTGTAGGCACTGACAGGCACGTAGCTGTTGAGCTCAGCGAGGCGGGGCTGGGAGACCTCAGCCCGGTTTTTACCAATGTCCTCCTCCCGCAGGTAGAACTGCAAAGTAGAGTGGGGGGGGGGGAGTGAAGTGGCTGCGGAGCCTGGGGGGCGGGGGGCCGGTGCCCGGGCAGGGGAGAGAGGGGTCAGGAAGAGGTACCTGGGAGGAGAGGTCAGCCCACTGGGCAGTGCCTTGGTCATGGAGGGTGACAGCCTTGACCCCGCCAAGGATGATGTTTTTGGCAATCTCCACGCCCAGCCCCCGCAGGCCTGATACCAGCACGCTGGATGTCTGCAGCCGCTTCATTGCATCGTGGCCCAACACGTATCTGCCAGGTTAGGGGGGGGGTGGTGGGCAGCAGGGGTCAGGGCCTGGCCCTCCTGACCACATCCTCTCAGAGCCCCACCCCCACCCGCTCCATCCAACCCAGGCCCCACGTACAGCTGCCGGGAGTAAAGGCCCTCATCTATGTCCGCTTCATTGCCGTTCTTTGCCATTCCCTAGGGATAGAGGGCAAGAACAAGGTCAAGGATACATGACAGTCATCGAGGGTATGGACAGTGATACAAAGTATCTCCCGCCCCTCCCCCCCCCCACACCTGCCAGGTTCCAGGAAGAAGACACTCACGTTGGTTGGCACCGAGGACACTTCAGACAACACAGAGTGGGCAGAGGAACAGTTAGAACCCGGCTTTGGATCAGGCCCGGACACGCGACGTTTCTTGGACAGCGGCGAGCTGGACATCTGGATGGAAACAGGAGGGTCAGGTGGGCCCGCCGAACACGCATGTGTCTGCGGATGCGTGGCGACTGCGGGGGAAGGGAAGGCGTAAGGGCCAGTAGCTCCAGATTACAGGAGGGGACAGGTACGGGGAGCTGAGGCGACTTTGTCCAGGGTCGCACAGCGAGCGGAGCTAAGGTCTGAACCCCGGTGGGCTGGCTTGCAATCCATGCTGCTGACCCACCAGGCCGCTGGCCGTTCTCCCCAGCCCTGCACAGCGAGGGAGCCGCCACTCCTGCAGGGTGAAAGGAGTTAACAAGAATGTGCTTCTGGGGAAGTCAGAGGCGGGATGGAGACTCAGGTCAGCCTGCCACTCCTTATCAGATGGCATTTAACCTCTATGCGCTCAGTCCCCTCACCTGTAAAATCGGGTTGATAACATCACTTACCTACCCCACGGAGTTGTGGAGACAGAACACAGACCAGAGAGCCTGGCCCAGAGCAGGTGGGCAAGAGCGAGCAGCCATTCTCCTCTCCCTTAACCCTGGCGACAGGGGTGTGGGAGGGAGACACGGCTCGGACATCCATCAGGGTGGCCTGACGGCAGAGAACCCGGTTCCCAGAGGGGCTAAGGGAGGGGTTTTACAAAGCCCACCCGCTCCCCTTCCTCCCAGCACAGCTCTGGGAGATACCCAGGCCAGTAGGTTAGCAGGGGGCGAAGACACCCCCCAACCCCAGCCTTGTCTTCACGGAGTCCCTGAAGCAGGTTAACAATGGTGAGTGCTAATTAGAGCCCTCCCTGGGCTAATCATCATACTAAGTGCTTGACACTTTGTTCTCAGGGCACCCTCATGAGGTGGGAGCGCTATCAGTCACATTCCCTAACTCACTGCTGAAGGGGAAAAAAAAAACTCGCATAGGGACTGAGGTTCCCACATGGAATGTCCAAGCTGGACCCAGGCCAAGATCTGCTGTGCCTGAGGCCAGGCTGCCTCCCTGTGTGATCTCGTTGAGTATCTTTGCCAGACAAACGCCAGACAAACGGGAAAACCTGAGGTTATAGGGCAAGTTCACTTGCCTGAGTGTCACACGCTAGGTGCCAGAGACAGAACAATACAGATGGCTGTGGAAACGAAACCCAGGGGCGGGGCCGGTGACTGGATGCAGCCGCCCCGGAGAGTCATTTCCCCTCGCCTCTGAGGCTCCTCTAGGCCTCTCTCTGTTCTGCACTGGGCCTTTCTAACACACAATCACACCGAGTACCCCCGCTGCTAACCCCGCTGCCGTAACATTTCATCTTGGCACCTGTCACACTCGAGTGCTAAGCAAGATGACAGGAGCTCCCTGCTATCTCCCCAGGACTCAGCTGCCTGTTAGTCAGAGTAAAGGGCTTTGTCTAATCCTAACAATACCCAGGGACCCGATAACCTCAGGCCCACATCACAAAGAAAACAAAGGCCCATCACCTGCCTAGAGCTGGTGGGACTGTTTGCCAAAGGCTTCCTGGGGGGACAGAATGGGGACCCAGCTCAGGGCCGAGGGCCCAGTGCTAAGGGATGAGGGGTGAGGGAGAACCCAGGAGACATGGCTAAGGAAGAGATGTGGCGAATTAGGGAGAAAAGGCAAATCATAATTTTCCCATTTACTGACTCTCTGCCCTGGGGAATCACATTTCCTCTGAGCCCCCTTTTCTCCCAAAAGTGGGGACAAATGGAAATGTCCTCAAGGGGCTGCTGGGAAGGTTAGAAAAAAATCAAGGTCTGTGGGCAGAACTCGGTGATCTGAGAACATAAGCAAGCTCCTCCCTTGGCACATGCAGTGGCCTGCATTACTTAACTCCTTGCCTTGTCACTCACTGGTTTGCTTGTTTGGGACACACCATCTCCCAGCTCACGAAACCAGAGATGAATCGAGGGCCCGAGAGGTCTTGAATATCCTCACCTTCGACCTCTGGACCCCTAATGCTAGCAGCAAGGGCCTGAGCAGGTTTGGGTTCATTGTTCTCGAGTGAATTTCAACTGCAGAGGTTTGCAACAGGCCAGTCTCCAGGCAGGCAGGCAGAAGGGGGTCTGGGCATAAACCCCAGGGAGGGGCTAAAGATCCCCCACCCCCAACACAAAACTGATAGCCTTTCTCCCTCCACATATGCTCAGACCCCCATCAGGACGCAAACACTATCCGCTGTTCAGCAAAGCTGAACTGGGGACTCGAGAGTTTCAGAACTTGCCTGAGGTCTCCAAACTGGTGGTTTTGAAGCCTGCGCATTCTCTAGCACTCAAACCAGAGAAGGCCTGAGGTAGGAGTCCTGGAGCAGGTTTGAGAGTGGGCAGGCACAGGGTCAGGTTATTAGGATGAACCTAGGGCACTGGATGCTGGGGCCTGTTAAGCCTCCTAGGAGGGATTAACTGAGAAGTCCCTAGGAACATAAAAGAGAGGAAGTCAGGAGGCAATTGTCTGAGTCCAAGGAGGCTCCGAGGAAGGGGATGTTAGAAGCCCTGGGGGCCAGGTGGGACGGGGGCGGGCCAGGTTGGTAAGACTCAAATTATTGAAAAGGGGGCTTTGGGGAAGGGCCAAGGAATGACAGGGGAGGTCCCCAGAGGCTACAAGAAGGTAGAAGGGAAGCTGCTGGGGTTATGGGTGGGGGGGGGGGGGTTCTGGGGTCACCAGAGGCTGCAGGAAAATGCTGGGGTCTGGGGGGGAGGGGTATTTCCCATCAGGAGGATGCCGGGGTCCTGAGGTTCTTTTGGGGGCAGGTGGCAGAGAGAAATCTTTGATAAAAAAATAAGGACTTGCAAAGACAAAGCATAGGGGCTCTCAGGGGGAAGGGTGTCTTTGCCATCTATGCCAGAGTCCCAGGAGGCGAGGAGGGTGGATGCTGAGGCCCAGGGTGGGGCTGGGAAGGGATTTCTACAGCAGCATGAAGGCCTTGTTTAGATCTCATCAATACAGGCTAGGGCTCACATCTTCTCCCAGGGGGTAGAAAGGAGAGGCTAAGCCCAGATGGTTCTGGACCTAGAAAGTTCAGTAAGCAGATACTGGCTAGGTCACCATGTGGGGTTGGGTTTCTCTGACTGATTATGTGGGGTCCTATGGAGGCTTAGAGAGCAGAGGCTGAGAAGCGGGCTTTCTCCTCTGCTGGAGAAGTGGGACCGCTGAGGGGAAGGGACATCTGACCGTGATGTGGAGTCCTGTGAAACTGAAAATGAAAGCTGAGGGCCTCGGACTGCAGATGGTGCCGACCTGGGAAGGTTCTAAGGGTAGACTCTGAAGCCGGATGGGAGGCTAAGGGATCTGGAAGAGAAGCTGGAAGGCTGGTTTGCTTCTGAAGGCAGAGGCTGAGCTGAAGGGTGGGGTTTGAGAGGCAAGTCTCTGGTGGAGGGGGCCAGGAGCCAGCAGGGTCTGCAAGGGCAGTTGCTGGCATGGGGATCGCTGATGGAGGACTCTGTGTCTAAGCGGATCCTCGCTGGTGCCTGGTCCCCTGGGAGGCTCTGAGGGAAGCTACTGGGGCTTAGGTGGATCTGATGGGGGAGATGCTGGGGCCTGCAAGGGGTTGCCTCTTAAGAGAACACTGGGATCGTGAGAAAGGAGGCATTCCTTTATAGCGATGGTTTCTAGGCGCGGGTTCTAGAAATTGAAAGGAGGCGCTAAAGGTAAAGGCTGAAAGGACCCTCTGAATAGAAGCGCTGGCCCCTGAGGGTTTCTGATGGAAGACGCTCGGGCCAGGGTGGGGTTGGGAGACCTGCGATGTGGAAGAGGGGTCTCTGACATGAAGGCCAGGCCCGAATGGTCTTTCATAGGGTCTAGTCCCCTCGGAAGCTCCGAGAGCAGAAAACGGTGTGCGCGCGGCGCGGTGTCGGAAAGAAGATGCTAGAGAAGGATCTTAGACATGAAAGCCTATGAAACCCTCCCTCCCCAGGGTCTGGCCCCTCTCGGAAGCTTGCGAGGGCAAATAATGAGGGTCTAGGGATGTATGAAGGGTGATTCTCGAGAAGGTCTTTTATACTTGGCTGGTCCCTTACGGGAAATGTCGACCCCGCCCCAAGATCGGCCCCCCATCCACCGATCCCCAGCATCCCCGATCGGCACAGTCCGCCCCAACATCGGCCGGGCCCAGCGCTGGCCGGCTCCCCTCCAGTGCATCCCCGAAGCCCTGCCAAGGTGCTGAGAACAGCCATTCGTTACCAATGCCGGTTCCCCGGGTCGCGCCGCCGCCAACTCCTCTAGGAGCCGAAACCGAGCTCGGCCGCCACCCTCCTTCTCTTCTTCCCCGCTGTCTGGGCCGCTAAGAGTCGCCGCCGCCTGCGCCGCCTTCTCCTCCTCCCCCGGCTGTAGTGGCTGTGCTCGTCCCTGCCACCTCCTTTAACTCAGCAGCCGACACAAGATGGCGGCCGTTGAGCGCGAGGCCGGAACAAAACCTTCGGCCCCACCCCCAGGAACCCGGATGCAAGTAGACCGCGCCCATTTTGGTCCCTGCCCGTCTGTGACTCATTCAAAGAGGAACAGCTCCACCTGGTGGCTACTATGGCACTCGCGACGAAAACAGGTAACACACACCACGCCCCATTGAACCTGAATAATGAATATGTTGCCGTTGCCATGGAAACCAAGAAAGGGCATCACACACACACACACACACACAGACACTTCCTGATCGTGAATTCTGCATGAGGCCAGGGGGTTGGTGGACTAACACCCGGCAACCAGAAAGGCAATGTTAAAACATGAAGCCACGCCTCACTGCTCATGAATAATGAATGACCTTGCAGCAGCCCGGAAGCCAAGGAGACCGAGGCCACATCTCTCATGAATAATGCACTCATCCCGGTGGGCTGGAAAAAAAGGGACAGGTCCGCCCTATTGCTTCATCGAACACCCTGTAAGCAGGGAAATAGGGCTGCTACAGGAAAAACACGCCCCCCCCCCCGCCACCCCGCCCTCGCTCATGAATAATGAATAACGATGCTGCAGCAGCTTAACCTGGAAACTCGGGGAGGTCAAGAAAGGTCCCACACACACTTCTCATGAATTATGCATGAGGCTGGATGGACAGCCCTGCCCAGCAAGTAGGGATGAGGATACTCCGGCACCGGCAATAAGACCACTCCTTCCTGTTCATGAATAATTAAAGACCAAGGATCCGAGCCACGGGGGGAAATGGACTTGCCTCCGCCCCACCCCTGATTAACTGCAGGTGAATCAGGGCTGCCTCGGTCCAACCAAATCCATACTCACCTATGCTTTTGACAGGTGCCTCCGTTTCCACAGCTGTAAAATGGGGATAGTACTCACCTCATAAAGGCAATGTGTGTTATCAAAATTAGAGAATAGAAATTATGGAATGAGTTCAGGGCAGTGCTGGCACAGGACCCTTAAATTGATATATAATATATAAAAATGTAATTATATATTAGTACAAAGGTCAGATGTCCCTCCCAGAAGGACAGTGGAATGCTAAGGCCACCAATGTCCATTCAATAGGTAGGGCAGACTACCCGATCATCGGAGATAAACCCTGGGCACACAATAAGCACCCGACACTGTCGAATAACAACAGATCCCATGAATACATACGGTGGCTCCTGTGGTGTTTCCTTTCCATGCATGGTACCACCGATCAGGAAATCGGTTCCTTCTTGTCCTTCAGGTCGCAGCTCAAAGGTAACCTCCTTAGAGTTCCTAAACCCTCACAAAACTCATTCCTACCCACGGAGGACTAGCTGTGTGACCTGGGGCCAGACAGTTCACTTATCTGGGCCACTGTTTCCCCACCCACGGAATGAGAACAGTGACTTACCTTGCCACGGAGTTTCAATGAGCAAATATGCAGAAAGGGCTTAGAACAGTGCCTGGCACATAGTGCTATATGACTGGCATCAGTAGTAGTACCATTAAATTGGGGAGGGGGGGGGTCGATTCTAGCATTTGATTAAAATTACAGACTGGAGCTAGACTGGTTAGGTTTGAATGCTGGCTCAGCCACTCACTGACTGTAACTGCAGGCAAATTACTTACCCTCCTGGTGTCCCAGTTTCTTCATCTATTAAATGGGATAATAATAAGCTACCTCCTAGGACTGTTGTGGGGATTAATGGGCTAATAAAGCGCTAAATGCATGTAAGCTAATCTGATCAGCATTTCGCCTATACCTATTTTTCAGGCTCACAGAAAGATTTGCCAAAGATCACATAGCTGGCAAGGATCAATGGGATTTGAGTTCTAGAGCCTCTGTTGATAATCTGGGATCAGCGGGTTTATAAAGAAATGAACCACGTCTGAGGGAGGCCTCGTCCGTTCCCTAGAGGAAAGATTTTTCAATCCTGGAGACTCGACGGGAAAGCGAACAGTGGATCATGTAGATGAAGCCGCGTAAGCCACGCCCCCTCGTGAATTATGCACAACGCCCCTAGAGAAGCTTACGGAAAACTCGGGGAGCTTACTCACCTTTACGATTTATCAATGAGTTCTAGTTTGCCAGAAAGACTGTAGAACGACCCTTCAGCATGCTCATCCAACCCTCTTGAATAATTCACAAGTCATACTTCCAGCGCACTAGGTGCAAAAGAGGCAAAAGTGGACTTCCTAACAGCCCCACCTCCTCATGAATAATGGATGAGGCCGGGCTAATGAAGGCTCGGTGGAACCCGGTCCCCTCGGGAAGCGCTTAGGGCTTCAGTGCCCCTTCCACAGTACGGGCTTGGGGCCCCTCTCCCTACCAACTTGTGGGCCCCGACGTCTCAGTCTCTCTGCCCCCGGTGCCCAAGCACGGGGGGACCGCACCATAGAACCAGAGGTCACAAAGGCCACGGATACCCTTACAATGCCACGTTGGTCCCGAACGTTCCCACAGTCACCAGGACCTCTCCTGAAACAAGCCATCCCCAAATTCAGCCTTGGCTTCAGGAACCTCAAATTTCACCTATCCCCTTAGGGAGCGCCCCAAATTCTGCCCCGTGGAGAGAGTACCCATCCATAGACCCTAAAGGTCTCCTCAAACATCCTCTTAGACCCTGTCTCTGGGGGGATACATACATCCTGCCTCCGAGGGATACTCCCTAGAACAGACTCCCGCATCCCACCTCGAGTCCCCGAAGATCACTTGCTTAGGGTCCCTCTTAAAACAGCCACCCCTAAAAGCCACCCGGGGCCCGGAGCCTCTAAACATGCCCATTGGGGGTTCCCCGAAACTGAGACCTCCTCCCTCAGATGCTGTCCACGGGCTGGGGAGGGGGGACACCGTGTTCTAACTCACCCCCTGCGTCGAGCGGAAGCCTCGCCTTCCTGCTGGAGATGAGCCGACGCCACGGGGCAACGGAAGACCAAGGCAGCGCCTCCGTCGCCCAAGAGAAGCCAGAGTTTGCGCGGAGCTCGAAAGCGCGGGGCCTTGGGTGCCTCGGTTGGAACGTACCACAGGCGCTCAACTCCGAGGGGGTGTCCGCCTCAGCGCCCGCGCCGTCGGCGGCCCGCGTCAGACCCAAACGCCCCTGCGGGTTGTGGTCCTTCCCAGAGGCGCGGGGCATGCTGGGAGTAGTAGTCCGGCCCAGCTGGTGCTGGGTGCACGTGGTGAGCATCCGCGCCAGAGTATTGGAAAAGTAAGCCTGAACTGGGGAACTCTGGGAGCGGTGCTCTGGGGCGTGGGAAAGGGCAGCGGAACGCCCTTCCATCAGATCGTCCCCTTCTTATTTCCCCCCCTTATTTATCCTCAGAGATCTGCCCTGGTACCCCATGTGCAGCAGTCGCGGGACGCCTCCCAGAGAAGACGTCATGTGGCAAGTGAGGCCCCTGTAACAGGAGGAAACCATCCCAGATAGCGGGGACCTCAAGTGCGGAGCCCCGAGGTTGCAAGTTGCTGTAAGGTTTGGGGACAAGCACGAAAGTCTGTAGCTGGAGAGGCGCGGGGAAGGGAGGGCACCGTGAGATAAGACGGAGGCCGTAACAAGTAGGGCATTGTAAGCCAGACAGAGATGGGCGATCCGGGGAGAGCTGGAAGAGGTTTTCAGCGGGGGAGTCACATCATACAAACCATCTGGCTGCTCTGTGTGGCGAGAGAAGAAACGAAGGAGGAAGGTGGAGGCAGAAAAACCAGTGGAAAGGCTACTGCCGGTCCAAGAAGTGACGAGGGGATCAGAGTAAGATAGCCGATGTGAGGAGGGAGCACCCTAGTCAAGACATGGAACCTGCCATGGCCGGTGCTCGGTTGGTTGGAGCATCCTCCTGCACACCAAAAGGTTATGGGTTCCACTCCCCGTCAGGGCACATACCTAGGTTGCAGAAGGTCCAATCCCGGGTCCGAGCCCTAGGCTACCTATGTGAGGGGGTTTCCCCTCACAATGATGTTTCTCTTTCTCTAAAATCAATACAATCTTATCTTCCGTCAGGATTAAAAAGATATGGAACCTTTTCATTATTCCGGAAAGCTGCCTTGCAATCCTTTCCAGTAAACAAACCCTCTCCACCTCTATCCTACTCTGTCTGCTATCGCCATGTGTTCCATCTGATTGAAAACTCCACTCAAGTGGACTCATATACTTTGTATTCTTTTTGTGTCCTTTCCCCGCTCAATGTGTTTCTGAGAAGCAGTCATGTTGTATCAGTACTTTGTTCCTTTTTATCGCCGAGTTGTATTCCATTACATGAATAGACCGGAATTTATCCATGCTCCTCTTGTTGCCTGTTTGGGTTACCAGTCCCGGGCTATTACGAATACAGCTGCTATGAATATCCATATAACAAGTCCTTTTGTTGACGTTTGCATTTATTTGGGGTAAACACCTAAGCATGGAATTGTTAAGTCATAGGGTAAGTATATGCTTACCTTTGTATGAAACAGCCAAAGTTTTCCAGAATGGCTGTGCCATTTACTGCTGCCAGCCATATAGGAGAAACCTTTGTTGGGGCCCCATGGGGACAGCCCTGGAGAGGATGGGGCTAAGGGGAGACCCACATGGTCCTGGGGGTGACTCCTGGGACCTGGGATTGGCAGGCCAAGCTTCTCTCTCCACTCCTTGGGGTCATCAGCCCTTCAAGGGCACAGGGCCTACTTGTGTCTGATTGCTCTTGTTATCCACTTGGAGATGCCCTAGGGCAGTGGTTCTCAACCTTCCTAATGCCTCGACCCTTTAACACAGTTCCTCATGTTGTGGTGACCCCCAGCCATAAGATGATTCTTGTTGCTACTTCGTAACTAATGTTGCTACTGTTAATGAATCGTAATGTAAATATCTGTTTTCCCATGGTCTTAGGCGACCCTGTCGCGACCCACAGGTTGAGAACTGCTAGCAAGGTCGCCTAAGACCATGGGAAAACAGATATTTACATTACGATTCATTAACAGTAGCAACATTAGTTACGAAGTAGCAACAAGAATCATCTTATGGCCGAAACCGGTTTGGCTCAGTGGATAGAGCGTCGGCCTGCGGACTGAAAGGTCCCAGGTTCGATTCCGGTCAAGGGCATGTACCTTGGTTGCGGGCACATCCCCAGTAGGGGGTGTGCAGGAGGCAGCTGATCGATGTTTCTCTCTCATCGATGTTTCTAACTCTCTATCCCTCTCTCTTCCTCTCTGTAAAGAATCAATAAAATATATTTAAAAAAAAAAAAAAAGAATCATCTTATGGCTGGGGGTCACCACAACATGAGGAACTGTATTAAAGGGTCGAGGCATTAGGAAGGTTGAGAACCACTGCCCTAGGGCCGTGGTCGGCAAACTGCGGCTCTCGAGCCACATGCGGCTCTTTGGCCCCTTGAGTGTGGCTCTTCCACAAAATACCACGGCCTGGGTGAGTCTATGTTGAAGAAGTGGCGTTAGAAGAAGTTTAAGTGTAAAAAATGTGGCTCTCAAAAGAAATTTCAATCGCTGTACTGTTGATATTTGGCTCTGTGGACTGATGAGTTTGCCGACCACTGCCCTAGGGCCTTGTCCCAGACCCAGGGAGGGCCAAATGCAGTGTAGCCTTGCCATTACAGAAATGCCCCTGCAGGGTGGCAAGGCCAGGGGACGGGGTATTCAAAATGCTGGCTGTGACCCTGGTGGACCTCAAGCCTGACGGTGCCCTGGTGATGCTGGATTTCCTGGCACAGCAGGACCTTCTGGCCCTGGCCGTGGTGAAGGGCTGTGACCAGAATCTTGTGGGTTGGGGCACAGGCCAGAACCGCCCCCCCCAACTGAGCTGGTAGTTACCATGTACAGACACTGAATGCCATCACTGCCACCCACCTCGGCCCCTTCTCCATCTTTGCGGATGCTCCTGTGTCTGTGTGGGCCACAAACAATGCCGCGACACGAGAAAGAGACATGCAGGCTGTGGACTTTTCAGCTTTTATTACAAAAAGAACTTGATCCTAGCCCAGTTTTCCAACAAGTCACCAACTCAAGAGTCTGACTTGGTCACGGCCTGTCTGGCTGGGGAGTGGGCTGGTGGACAGGCGCGGAGCCCTGCTCAGAACAGCAGACATTTCCTTCTTCCCGTCCCGGGCTGGTAGGAGCAGATGTAGAAGGAGCTCTCCCAGGTCCTCACTGGGCCTCGTTAAAGCGGGTCACCATTGTCTTGTGCAATGTTTCCTTGTAGGACTCCGTGGAGGTGACCCCGTAGGAGCTGCCTCGGGCACCCAAACCGGAGCCCCGCACCCGTGTCTGGGCCTGTGTGAGGAAGGCAGACTGTGTTGGCTTACTGGCAATCATCCCCTGGGGGGGCTGGGGGGCTGGGGGGCAGGCGGGGCTGCAGCAGAGAGAAATGGGGGATGGGGATGGGATCACGGGAGACTCACCTCAATGGGTGTCACAATGCCCTGCTTCTTGCGACCCAGGCCACTGCCCTCTTTCCAGCCCATGGCCTGGAGCATGCGACTGCCGATGTTGTCACTGCCCAGGCCGTCCCGCGTGGGCTGCTCAAAGTCTCTGCGGGGGGCAGGAGTACAGTGTGAGTGCCTGGCCTGCTGGCCCCAGGCCCCCCACCTGGCCCTGGGCACTCACACGGAGGCGGCAGACATGCCACCGTACTTCCTCCTCTTAGGCTCTGGTGGCTCAGGGATGCCGTATTTCTCTCTGCGTTCGGCTGCCCGGTCCCGGTACTTCATTTGCTGCAAGTTTGTGTGTGTGAGAGAATGGGGGAGCTGGTCACTACTGGCGGGATATATGGGCATCGATGGGGGCGGGGGGGGGTCCCAGGAGGAGGATCCAGGTGAGGCAGGCAGTACACTGTGGGTGTGAGCAGCCGGCATGGGGGGATCGGGAGACAGCCTCACAGGGACAGGATGCGAGATACCTGATGGCAGCCGGGCTGTTCTCGGCCGAGAACTTGAGCACCAGCTGCCCGAGGGGATGGACACGGCAAGGGACAGAGGGGATGGAGGCTAGGATGGATCACCCCTCACCTCCATGTCGTTCTTCTCAAGTGCTTCTAGTTCATTTTCTGACAGGTGTGCTCGCCGGTGGATCTCAAGGTTTTGCTACAAGAGGACAGGAGGAGTGAAGCGGCCGGGCCGGGCCAGGCCGGGCCCGGACCAAGGTTTTCCTGCCACACCGCCCTCTGTCACCTTGTGGAGCCCGGAGAGCTGCTGGTGCCGGATGAGCGCCTCCTTGCTGGGGAACTGGCGCCGGCAGAGCAGGCAGGCCAGCTTCTGCCAGTCCGTGAGCTTCTCTTCCCGCTCCGGGCCCCCTCGCTCCTGCTCCTCCTCACTGTCACTCTCCCCGCTGTAGGCTGCCACCAACCCTCGGGGTGGGCTCTGTAGAATGGGCAGGAGGGCACAGGAGGTCAGGCCTGGCAAGATCAGAGGCACCTGACCCCCCCCCCCCCACTTCCTGGCCTGGGCACTCACTGGGCGGTCGTCGCTGGCCAGTTTCGGGAGGTCCATGCTGGTGTGCTGCCTCTCGGCGAGCGCTCCCTGCGGTGGAAGGACGCAAGTTCAGGGACGCCGCAGGGACCGGCGGGGTGGTAAGATGGGGGGAGGGGTGCGGATGGGCGGCCACAACCGTACCTTCTTCTCCAGGATGGCATAGCCGGCGTCTGCGGTGGCTGACTCCCGCCTCTCATCGTCCCGCAGGGAGCTGATAGGCTGGAAGCTGTTTTTGAAGTTTTCTTTCTGCTTGTTGAGACTGCGGGCCCAGCGCTCCATGTCCTTGGCGATCTAGGGGGGAGGGGGGGGGGAGGCGCTCAGAAACCCAGCTCCATGCCCCACCCTGCCCTGCACCTCAGGCAGGTGAGAGGGGCAGTGCTGAAAGCTCGCATTTCTCTGTCACTGTCACCGATGGCCATCAAGCCCCTCTCCAGCTGTGCGCCCATTCTCCTGACAGACACCCGCATTATTATGTTCCCTGTGTTTTTTCTTTCTTTTTTTTTTAAAATACATTTTATTGATTTTTTACAGAGAGGAAGGGAGAGGGATAGAGATAGAGAGCTAGAAACATCGACCAGCTGCCTCCTGCACGCCCCCTACTGGGGATGCGCCCGCAACCAAGGTACATGCCCTTGACCGGAATTGAACCTGGGACCCTCCAGTCCGCAGACCGACGCCCTATCCACTGAGCCACACCGGTTTCGGCTGTTCCCTGTGTTTTTTCATTTCGCCGTTCTAAAATGCACAGGATGGCTTTCTCTTGTCTATAATTTTTATTTACATCTGATCTTTTGCCACATCCCATATTATATTGTCCCCGCCCCCCCCCCACACACACACAACACCATTTTTAGAATTGGCCAGATTGCCAATTTCTTGCTTTTAAGGCCTGCCCTCAGACTGTCACACTCTCCCTATACACATGGACAGTGAGGTCCCCGCCAACTGCTCATACACAGAACACCGCCGTGGCTGGTTCCTGCCCACCCCCTGCTGGGCCGGAGTTCTCTGGAACTTATCTACATGCAGACATGGACACCCCCATGCTGTGAGTGGGGTGCGCCCCAAGGTGTATGCAGGCCCACACCGGCCTACACTCCCACCAGCAGTGTGAGGGTTCCCACTGGGGGACAGGAAAGCTGGCGAAGCTCACGTGGATGGCACTGGCCACCCCAGGGAGGTGTGAGGCCCTGTCCCGTACTGAGGAGACTGCCCTGCCTCAAGGTCACATAGCAGAGAACGGAGCTAGACCAGGGCCTGGTACCCCTTGAGCGAAATTCCTGCCCACGTACGCATGCTCCCTCAGCAGCGGGGGTAACAGGACGGCAATGCAGTCGTTGGGGGACAGGAACAGCCAGCAGCGACTGCTGGACCTGGGTGCTCACCTGCTGGGCCGTCTTGGTCTTGTGCTTCTCCTTCTTCTCTTTGCCCTCCTTGGAGGGCGCCCCCGTCTCCTTGTGCCCGTCGGCTGACTGCTCCAGGGCCGGAACGTAGGTCCGCCTTTCCCCATCCCAGTACAGGTACTGCTGGCTCTGAGCATTGTAGTAATACTGGGGGGGGGGGAGAGGAGGGGGAAGGGGCATGAGGGAGGAACGCAAGAAGGGAAATGCAGCCCCCACCCGCTCACTCCCCGAGCCGCCCCGTCACCTGGGAGTTGGGGTCATAGTAGAGGCCGGTCTGAGGATCATAGTAGTAGCCGGATGTCTCATCGTACTGGTAGGTGGAGACGTCGGGAACAGCTGGGGACGGTAAGGGGGCGTCAAACCCCTCCCTGCCTTGTTAAGAGCTCCCCACCACCCACGCGCAGCCGGGCTACTCACGGTACTGGCTGTAGGACTCCTGGGCAGTGGGGCTGGTGGCTGGTGGCAGGGCCGAGCTGGGATGGGTGGGGCTCTGGAGCTCAGATTTGAGCACAGCAGGTGACATGATGGTGTATGACTGCTCATGGGGCCAGACAGGGGAACAGGGCTCAGTGTCTGCTCATGCCCACGGCGCCCGCCGCCCCCTTGGGGCCTCCCTCCGGCCCCCTCACCTGGCTGTTGGCAGCAGCGCTCTGGCTGCCGCTGGCCTCGGCTGCCGACTGCTGGTAGATGCCAGGGGTGGCACCAGCGGGGGCGCGGGAGAAAGCCTGCAGCGACACCGAGTCTACTCCCGGCTCTAGGGAGGCCTCGGCACCTGGAGAGAGGGCCGGGGAGGAGGGACGCGCCTGTGAATGGGGGGGGGGCCAGGACCCCGTGCCTGCCGGCCCCCACGGGGGACAGAGGAGGGACGCCGGGGCTCACCTGCTCCAGCTGGGTCCCCTTTGGCTCCCGTCATGCCGGGGCCCTTGGCGCTCTTGAGGTAGCCATGGGCATAGAGGGAGGACTCTGTGCCCTGGCTGCCGCCGTAGCCCTCGTCCTGTTGATAGTAGCTGTAGTCCACCGATGACTCCTCAGCGGTGGCCCAGGCTCCCTCCCCACCCTGGGAGGCCTGAGGGGCAGGTGGGAGGGGCTCATTAGCGAAGGAGGGGAGACGGGGGGCGGGGGGGCGGGGGGGGGGGGTTAACCTGCTAAGCAGCGCTGCCCACAGCCGAGGCTAGTGTCTGCCGACAGAAAGCATGCGGCCCTCGAGACAAGTGAGGCGAGAGGGCTGCGGGGCACAGCGGAGCGGGGAGGCAGCGAGAACAAGACGGGAGCCAAGGCGCATGCCCATCGCTCCCGGGGCTGGCGCGGGTACGTCTGGCGTGTGGTGCGTGTGCTGGGCGTCGGGCCAAGGGAAGCATCCTCCTCCCCTGCCTTAGTCTCAGCTCCCCGTTTTTGTTTAGCCCCTGACCAATAATTCCTTTTTGGCAAAGAGGTGGTAGTTAACTCGGGACCATAGGGTAACCGCCACACAGGAGAGAAAAGCGGCCACAGCGGCATGGAAGATGGGAGGCCTGGGAGGTGAGGAGGAGGGAGGGAGGCTTCAGAGCCCACGGCAGCCACTGTGAGAGGAGGGTTTTGGGTCCATGGAAAAGCAAAAGAGCAAGCCAGCCCTCGTGCTCGCAGAGAGGGTGCGAGCGGGTCGCGGCGGCCAGCTCTCCAGGTGCCGGGGCGGAGGAGAGTCGTTGAGTACCTGTGAGATGGCCCACTGGGCCGCAGCAATGGCAGTGCTGGCCACAGAGGCAGCATTGATGCGGCTGCCTTCGTTGGAGGCCATGTCCCTGGGGAGGATGTCAGACACTGGGAGTGAGATGGGGGGCCCCCCGGCTGGGGGACAAGCTGGGAAGGGACACAGGTGGGACCCTGACCTCTTAGAACCCTTTGCAAACTCAACGTTGATGGTCTTGCCATCGATGGTGAGCGGCGGGTGCAGGGCCTGCAGGATCTGGAGCAGCTGAGCTGCCTCCTAGGGGAAGGAGGGGGAAGCAGGGGCAGAAGGGTCAGGCCCGGGGAAGTCCCCGGCTCCATTGCCCCATTGCCAGCCATGGGGCCGCGGTGGGGGCTGGGGTCAGGGTCCCCCCTCCCCGCCCGGGGGCCGGGACCCTGGCTGCCCGGCCCCCCCTGTGCCGCCCTCACCACGATGGTGGAGAGCTGGATGAAGGCGAAGCCACGGTTCAATTGCGTCTGCTTGTCCTTGATGACGCGGACGTTGGAAGAGGAGAGCACTGCGTAGGGTGCCAGGGCCCCCAGGATGGAGTCCATGGTGCTGTGTGGGTTCAGGTTGCGCAAAATGATGGCTGCGGGAAGGGGCCCGGCGTTAGGGGGCGCCCCGGATTCTCCGCTCCAGCCCTCCCCTTTGCTGGCTCCCACCGCACCCTCTCCTCCGGCCTCCACAGTTTGGCACCTGCTGCTGCCCCTCACTTCTTCCTCCGGGACAAACTACACCCGTCAGCTCCATGTCCCAGCTCAGTCGCTCCCCTGCCGAGAACTTCCCAACACCCCCGCCCCCCAAAGTCGAGTCCAGTCGGGTCCTGCTCCGCCCCGGCTCTCCCCCCATCACCTGCCTATCTCCCCACCAGCTGGAGATCCCTGGGAGGACTCAGTCCTGGCCAGCATCTGCCTGGCCTTGGAGAGCCCAGCCCAGACACCCGAGGGCAGGGAGGAAGGAGGAACAAACAACTGACTCACTGTCGTTGGCGTTTTCGGAGCTTGGCTCTGAGCCCTGGGACAGGGACTGGGAGGCCAGCACGCCCTGGGCCTGGTAGGGCTGCGGCAAGGGGAGCAGGCCCTGGCTCAGCTCCCGTCCCCCCAGCGGCAGCGTCTGCTGATCCAGCCTGGCCCCCAGGGGCAGCTTCTGCTCTGCCTCTGTCGGGGGAGGCAGGAGACGGGGCAGTGACAAAGGCGAGGCCCCAAGGCTGGCCACCCTCTGCCCTCTCCCACCAGCGTCCCGGGAGCGGGGAGGGGGGGGCCTCACCTGACTTGGGCACGCCACATTTGAAGCACTTCTCTCGGCGTTTGAAGTTCTGGACGCCACACTGTGAGGCACAGGCCAGGCCGTCAGAGGGAGGGGGGAGGTTTCCCGTTCTGCCCTCCAAACCTGGATCCATGGGTCCCCCAGGGAACCCTGGCCCGCCCCGGGGAAGGGAGGCTCCAGAATCAGGGGGCGGGGGGCTTTGGCTGTCATTCTCGGGCCTGTGAATCTCCCCTTGACTCGGTCTCCAATCTGCCCCCCGGCGCCAGCCCAGCTCAGGAATCCACAACTTTACCACCCAGGAAACTGCTGCCTCCTCCGAGGTCCCACCACCCGGGCCCGGCCCCTGCACTGGCCCGTTAGTAGCTTCCTCTTGCCAGAACTGGCTTCCCTGTTAGAAACCTCCGATGTTTCTCTCCCTAAAAGCCAGGAGGCCCTCTCTTTTGCCAGATTCCCAGCCCTTCTTTATCTCAAGGACTAGGATCCCGCCGCTCCCGAGAAATCTGCCTCTGGAGACCCCCCCAGCTGCCACACGTCTCTGCTCCAAGGTCAGGTACTGAGCACTCTTGTGCCAGGCTCTGCCCTGCATGCCCAGGACGTGGCCTCTGCCCTCAGGGCCTGCCAGCAGCACGGAGGGGCAGGTGAGCGTGCGGGTCCAGCCACCATCAGGGCCCTGGGGAAGACGGTGGGCCCTGGGGGGCACCGCTCACTCGGCTTGGGCAGGTCAGCAGGGCTGTCTGATCTGAGGAGACCCCGAAGTCTGGTTTGGTGTGGGTTTGCTGGGAAACCAGAGGTTTGCTGTGGCTGTTGAAGGAGGGCGAGGAGACGGGCAAAAGCCGAGGCTGGGGAGGAAGGGTGATGCTAGGTGATGGAGGACGGTGGCGCTGAAGCTCAGAGCTCTGGGGGTTTTAAGCAGAGAAGGTCAGGGGCGGCTCTGAGGGATGTTACAGGTGAGAAGGTGGGAAAGACGCCAGCAGACCCGAGGGGGGCCATGGTGACTGTCTGGGGGAGGGGAGGACTGGCCTGTGCAGTGGGAATGGCAGGGAGGGCATTTCTTTCTTCTTTTTTTTTTGTTAATCCTCACCTGAGGATATTTTTCCATTGATTTTTAGGGAGAGAGGAAGAGAGAGGGAGAGACAGAGAAATATTGATGTGAGAGAAACACATCATTTGGTTGCCTCCTGCATGCACCCTGACCAGGGATGGGGTGGGGAGGAGCCTGCAACTGAGGTGCCCTTGACCAGAATCAGAACCCAGGACCCTTCAGTCTGCAGGCCAACGCTCTAGCCACTGAGCCAAACCAGCCAGGGCGGGAGGGTATTTCCAACAAAGACGTGGGGGGTGAAAAGAGGAAAGGAGAGAATTCCCTGGTCTCGAGGAGTGTCTGCAAACATAAGGGGAGACGGAGTTCCACTGTTGCTTTGTCCCTACCTCTCTGGAGACAGCAGACACCTGCCTTCTGGCATTATTCTTCTTTTTTAAACACAAAAGCCCCAACCCCATTCCTAGGCAGAATTCGTCTTGAGGAGAGGGCCAGGGAGTCCCCAAGTTTTCCGCCCTCCCCATGGATCTCAGGACTGCCACCCAGCTGCGGGGGGTGGGGCTACAGCTTAGGGCTGCTTGTGAGGCCGGCCCCGGGGGGGGGGGAGGGGGGAAGACCTGCGCCCAGGGTCCCTGTCATCAGGAGCAAGTCATGGCTCAGGGCTCACCCACAGTCCCACCTCTCTGGAACCTCAGCTTCCTCTTCGGGACTAGAACTACAGAAGCCTACAGCCCGAGCCCTCAGTCTCAGGTGGCCGTGGCTGTGTCGCAGTGGCCTCTAAGGTCAGGTCACCTGACACAGACTCCGACACCCTGTGCCTTCCTCCAGAATAACGGCTGACATCCAACGGTGCTGCTACCTGTGGGCCAGCTGCTGTTCCAAGTGTGACCTCCTCATCACCACATTTTAATCCTCCCAAGCACCTTTGGGGACCGGTGCCATTACTATTTGCATGCTGGAGATGGGAAAGTGAGGTAGAGAGAGGGAAAGGGCCGTGATCAGAATCCGGGTGGAGCTGGGAGAGTCTCACTCCAGCCAGTCTGGTCTGAGGTCCTCCTCGTACACACCATGTTATGCCTCCACTATCACTAGTTCATCATTTACGTAAGTTATTTGTGGGCCATCTACTGGGACTTCCGGCAAGATCACGCTTCGTGAGGGCAGAGCCTGGCACCCAGGAAAAGCTCAGTACACACGGGTGGGTGGGTGGGTGGGTGGCAAGGAACTGTGGCCACGTGAGCTGAGCCAGCCCTCAGAGGTCCCGGGGGGACAGAGATGTTGCCGCCCCGGCTGCTGCCGTTTCGGTCCGCGGCCGCCGCTGCCCGCCGCCCCTGTACCTTGTTACACAGCCAGTCCTCATTGATCTTGGGCTTGGGGTCGCTGTAGTGCATGGACACCTTCTGGCCCAGGATGCTGAGCGAGTGCTGCAGGGAGAAGCAGAGCCGAGTGAGGCCCGGGCAGCAGTGCCCCAGCACCGCTTCAGCACAGGAGAAGAGAGTGAGCGAGCCCTTCAGCTGGATGGATGAGGGACAGGGAGCGGAGGGAGGTCGGAGAACTGACGAGGGAAGAAGGAAGGGAAGGAGGGAGGGAGAGCGCCACAGCCCCGGGGCGCAGCTGTGCGCTGCCTGGTCAGGGCACGCACACGTGAACACAGGCCGGCCGGGCACACGGGGCTCGGCGCAGCGACGCTTGCCCGACAGCGGGGGAACCCCCACTCGGCCCTGCCACTGCCAGGCCACACTCGGGGCCAGCACTACACAGGCTACACTTGGGATGAGGGGGGCGGGAAGGGAGGGAGAGGAGGGGGAGAGAAAGAGAGAGAGAGAGAGAGAGAGAGAGAGAGAGAGAGACAGAGAGAGAGTACACGCGCACTAGTGCTGGAGAAGGGGAGAGAGAGAGAGGCATATTGAGAGGATGGAAGTTCCTGCTGGGAGGAGGTGTCCCCGTGGCCGGCTGGGTCCGGCACTAGCCTAGGGACCGGCAGAGAGGTCCCAGGGGCGGCCCCACTGAGCCCTCTTCCAGCACACCTGTCCCCCCCGCCCCCCGCCAGTGACAGCGCCGCACACCACCGAGCCAGGCTCTGGGTGGGCAGGCAGGTCCTTAGGACTCAAGGTCCCAAAGCCGCTGGGGGAGCAGGCTCCCTTCCCTTCAGGCAGCAGGGCTCCTGGCTGAGGGGGCAGGCGGGGACCCCTGTGCGGGTGGGTGCAGTGGGAGGACTGGGGCGGCAGGCGGGTCCTGGTGGATAAAGCGAACACACTTGACTGGTGCTTTACAGCCACAGAGCACGGCTGGCCTCCTGAGCAGGAATCAAAGGGCCGCACCCACGGGCAGGGAGCGCTGGTGCAGCGGGGCCTGCTACTGACTGTGCCGCCAGCCACGTTCCCCCGCGGCTGGATCCAGCCGTGCCGGACGGGGGGACAGAGGACTGGCGCTGCCTGACCCGGGAGCAGGACAGGCCCCCCCGGGAGTGGGACCCTTCCTTCCAGCCTTTTCTCTGAAAGCTGTGCCCGGAGAGGGGGAGGGGCGGAGCTAGTGCTTGGCCGGGGAGGGGCAGGTGGTGACTGTGGGCTCTGGATGGGCTGCCCAGTGGGTAGCGAGAGATGGAAAGAGGAGATATTGAGGGTCAGGAAGGGGGAGAGAGAGGGGACGGGGAGGGGGGGTGGGACACAGGGCCACAGGGCAGGGAACTGTGTCCATAAGAATCAGGCGATGGGGAGCGCTCGATTACAAAGTAGTATTTGTTTGGGGGGGGGGTTCAAGTGCGGCAAAGCAACCTGATTGGCTTCCATCCATCGTGTAGCGTCCTGCAAGTGACTAAACTCGACGAAGGCGAAGCCCCGGCTCTGACCTGGAGACAGCATTCAGATACAGACGCAGTGGGTTAGTCAACAGCTTTGGACACACGGCGTTCCCGGGGGCGGGACCCGAGGGGAGAGGATGGGGGCAGAGAGGGAAGGGGGGGAGGAGAAAGGCAGAAAGGGAGAGAAAGAAACAAATCAGAGAGAAAGACCATGGGGTGGGAGGCCAGGGAGATGACTGGGAGGAGCAGGAGAGAGGAGAGGAGAGGAGGAGGGGGGAAACAGCCAGAGAGAGGTGGGTGGGTGGGAACAGATGCACACACGCCAGCTGGGAAGAAAGACAGAGACGGGGCTCAGGCCAGCCCGGGGTGACAGAGACGGAGCGGAGGAGCTGGGAGGGACAGGGTACGAGTAGAGATCTGTCTCCAGAGAAGGAAGGAGGGCAGGTGGGCAGGCTGCTGGCTCCACATGGGCCAGAATAAGTAACGGAAGGGCAGGGCCCAGCTCAAGGCCAGGGGCGCCCGCGAGGGGCCCCGTCATAGGTGTTTCATCCAAGGAGCAAAAGGAAAGCTGGGCCGAGCGGCTCGGAGAGGCTCGGAAGGCTCCAGGCCCATCAGGAACCGGGAGGGCTCGGGAGACAGTGTCACCTCAGCCTTGCCACAGTGCATGGGGGAGGTGGCCTCAGGAGGGAGCCACGTCAGGGCCCGGGGGGAGGAAGAGAGCCGCCCCCAGCCCGGGACCGGCCAGGCAGACCTGGAAGCATCAGTGGGTGTCTGGGAGGCGTGCCCAGGGCCGGAGGAGGCCGCACCTGGGGCACTGCTGGGGGCGGAGACCACAATCTCAATGGCCTGTGGCCGGGCCAGGGTGAAGTGGGGCCAGGCCTGCATGCTGCCGAGAGAGACTCCAGGCCTGGCCAGGGCCAGGAAAGGCGCCCGGGCTGGAGGCTGCGGGAAACAGCTCCACCTTCAGAGGTGGACACAGGGAGGGCTAGGATGTGGCGGGGCTGGGGGTGCATGCTTATCTCCAAAAGAAGAATTGTTAGGGTGCACAGGAGGGTGGAATGATATGATGATAGATAAGATAGATAGATAGATAGATAGATAGATAGATAGGGACACAGAGAGATAGAGAGAGAGACAGAGAGAGAGAGAGAGATGAAGGCATGGGGAGGAGAGAGGCTGAGATGGAGAGAGAAGCCCAGGCAGAGTGAGGCCCCACTGTGCCTGCCTTGGGGAGCCTGGGCCAGAGATCCTGTAGAGACAGCTCCCCCCAAAACCCCCTACTACCCTCAGGCCACCTCCAAGCAGCCTGCAAGAGGGAGGGAGGGGACAGGTGGGGCCAGAAATTCTGGCTGCTCCTTGGGATGGGCCCTGGGGTGAGAGCCATCCCCTGCCTCCCCTCTTGGGATACATGGGTGGGGCCGTGTCAGACCTCCTTTCTGGTCAGAGGCTGTTACCAGAAAAATGGGGGGGGGGGAGAGGGAGGGCAGGGGAAGGAGAAGAACGGAGAGGGCAAGGGGTACAGTGGGAGGCGGTTACCATCTCAGATACTCCGAGTCCCAGAGAGGAGGTTCCCCGGAGCCTGGCCCTGGCCCTGCCCCTGGGGAGCGCTCAGCTCAGCTCAGAGCTGCACCTCCTGCCCAACAGCCCCTGGGAGGAGACTGCTGGCCAGAGCTGTGAGGAGAGCGGGATGAAGGGGAGAGAACAAGAGGGGGACCCCAAGCTGCCCGTTCCCAGCTGTGGCAGGAAGGCAGGGGAGGGAGGGTGCGGAGGAGGCAGAGGCAGGAGGAGACTCGTGGCGGAGGCTGGCCAGCAGAAGGGGGAGGCGCTCGAACGAAAGCTCACCTGAGGATTTGTTCCTCATCAGCCGGACCTCGCGCGCTTGGATGCCATGGGACTGCAGCTGGCCACGGATCTGTAAGGGGAGAGACAGGTTGGGGCGGGCTCAGCACAGGGGCTGCTGGGGAGCTGAGGCCGGCTGGAGGCCTCCAGGCCCCGAGGGGCCATTGGGGATGCACACACACCGTCTCCTCTCTCTCTCTCTCTCTCTCCCTCCCTCCCCCTCCCTCCCTCCCTCCCTCTCTCTCTCTCTCTCTCTCTCTCTCTCTCTCTCTCTCTCTCTCTCTCTCGGGGCTTTCCCCCAAGTGACCAGAGCCCCAGCCCCACACCAGTACCCAGTCTCAGCATGCGGCCCGGACTTGGAGAGTCAGGAGGAGGACGGGCCTGGCGCAAGGTGAAGCATGGCAGTGATGAGCCTCGGGGCAGAGGACAATAGGAGAGAGAGCGAGCGAGCGAGCCTGGCCCCGGAGGATGGTGGGCGGGCGCAGCCACAAAGCGAGGAAAGCTGGGATGCAATTCCGGCCCTTGGCCAAGGGGCTGCCCCCTGCGTGCATCACGAGACCTGTGACGCACGCACGAAACTAGAAGGGCTGGGGTCTGAGCAAACTCCCAGCCGTGCTTGCTCCGAGAACCCGAGGGGAACAAAACTTGGGGCAGAGACGAAAAGGTGCGGCTTGGCTGAAGGAAGCCAGAGGGGCGCTGCAGAGGCAGCTGGGGATGTGGCCCAGGTGAGGCAGGGTCTCTAGGCCAGTGGTGGCTCTCGCAGAAGCCTGGGAGTGCGTGCTGGGCATCCTCAGGCAGCAGCCTTAACGCCTCTGGGCCTCGGTTCCCTTCTCAGGTAGAACAGAAAGGAGATTAAACACACACACACACACACACGAGGATGAAAAGGGACACACACAGGAGATTATCAGGGGCACAAACACTCAGGAAGGACTCAGGAAACTGCAAGAATTTGGGCTCTGGGGCCCACCTGCTCGGTTTCAGACCCCAACTCTGCCCTGCCCCTCACTGGCGGGGACTTGGGACAAGTCCCTTCGCTGCTGGGGGCCCGGCTTCCCCATCCAGAGACTGGAAATACAAGGGGTACCTTCTCCAAGGGGTGGCTGAGGACTAAGTCAGACGTGGTGTGTGGCCCGCTCTGAGAAATCCTCAAGAGGGGTCAGCGCTCAGTACTGTCTGACCAGGAAGGGGGCAGGCGGGCCAGACTGGAGGGGGCTGGCAGATCTCAGGGGAGAGCTGAGCAGCATTCACAGAGCAGGGAGGTGGCAGGGAGGAGGAAGAGACCACAGGAGGCTATGCTAGCGGCCCTCTCGGGTTTTACTGGGGCTCCTCGGGGGAAGGCTACAGGAGAAGGACCAGGAGAGACGGGAGGAAGAGGGAAGGGAACGCCACCACGGAAAACAGTATGGAGAGGCTGTTAGCGCAGGAAGGAAGTCAAAGAGAAACCCACGGCTTGTCTGGCTGGAGTGGCTCAGCTGGTTGGAGCCCCATCCTGTGCATGGTTCGATTCCCGGCAGGGCACACACCCAGGTGGTGGGTTCGATCCCCAGTTGGGGCATTTACGGAAGGCAACTGATCAATGTTTCTCTCTTTCTCTCCCCCTTCCTCTAAGCATTCTTTCTCCTCCCTCTGTCTCTGCCTCTGCCTCTCTCTCCCTTCCTCTAAGCATGAGGATTAAAAAAAAAAAACACAGAAAAAAAAACAAAACAACCCCGAGGCTTTGTGGCCAGGCCAGTAAGGGGATCTGATGCAGGTGCCAAAAGAGGGCAGGGGGAGGGGTGAGAATAAAATCCCAGGAGGACCCTTTCCACCAGCATCACCTCTGCCACCAGCAATACCCGGCATGGGGCCTGGCGAACCTCTGGCCCTTAACCAACATGCGCAGAATGGACGAAGGCCCAGGGGCATGTGCGGGAGGAACGCTCTGCTCCCTCCCGCATCCAATCTAGCCGCCACTCCGCTCCTCCTTCCAGACCAGGAGGACAGGTCAGTGCCGGGAGCCGGGAGCTGGGGGGGGAGAAGGGGTCACAGGTGCCGAGGGCCGGGGGAGGGACAAGGTGCGGGCCCTGGAGGAAACCCAGCCTGGCCTCCTGCTCTGCCGCCTGCCCGGGGCCACGGGGGGCACGTACGTCATCCTCAGTGGCTGCCTGTGGCAGCATCCTCAGCATGACGATGTTACTGGCCTTCTCCTCCTCCTCCTCCTCCTCCTCCTCCTCCTCATCCTCCCCTTGCTCCGTGCGATAGTCCTGGTCCCGATAGTCGCCGTCTCGGGGGAAGCCTGGCGGGCCGGTGGGGCTGTGCCTGTGCCGCCGCCGCCGCCTACGCTGAGTCTCGGAGCCCGGGGAGGCCTCGTAGGAATCCTGGCCAACAGAACGAGACGAGAGACGCCAGACGCGCGGTCAGTCTGGGGTGGGCCTGGGGGCTGGCCGCTGGCTCTCTGAGGCAGGCGGGCTCTGAAAGCCAGGGCTGGGCGGGCTCCGGCTAAAGGCTTGGGGCAGGCAGGGGGGTTGGCCCTGTGCTGCAACCCTCCGGGGGTTGGCCATTCTCCCCGGGACGTGACGCCTCCGTGGGCTGCCTGGGAGGGGAGTGGGAAGGAGCCGGCGGCTCTGCTGGCGGGGGGGGGGGGGGGGACTCCCACGGACTGGTGGCCAGACCCTGCTTACATCTCCTTGGGAAGAGGTGGCCTGAGGTTGGCACGCTAAGCCCCGCCCTCTGATTCTCCCTGCTCCTCCCCAGGCAGCTCAGCTAGGACTGCCCAGAGCACGGCTTGTGACTCCCGGCCTGGGCCCGGGCCCTGCAGCCCAGTCGTGGGGATGGGCACAGCTTAAGATCTTGGTCAGAGCCAAGCAAGCGTGCAAGGGCCACAGCATGCCTCCCGGTCCCTGATCCTCCGCCGGACCAGCCCATCACCACCAGGATCCCATCCTTCCAGGACCGAGCAGGCCAGGCTGGGGTCCACCCCTCCCGCCCTCGGGAGGGCCAGATGATTCAGTGCTCCGCTCCTATCCTTCCCGCCCCAGCTGCCTTCCCCGACTGGGAAAGCTGGGCTGCTTAGCACAGGGGTCTCTGCATCAGACACCCCCCACCCCCACCCCAGAGGGAGGCCCACGGCCCACACTCTGCCCTTCCAGGGCTGAGGCTGCAAGACCATCCTTCCCACCCGCTGAGGAAGGGCGCTGCCTGCTGGCTCAGACCAGGGCCCTGGCTGCCCCTCAAACGGGGTTTCCCTAAGGCAAGGCTGCCTCTTCCCCTCAGCTGAAGGCCCCCTCATGGGGAGCACCGTGCCTCCCTACTAAGCCTCGGGCTGGCTCCCAACATGGAGCACAGCGGACAGGCCTCGGGGGGGGGGGGGGCCTGCCCTTCTGTCCAGGGGCTCTCGCAGCACCGGGAACGCCCACGGCGGGCCTCCCGGGAGCCTCGTCCGGCTGGGAGCAGGCCCGCACGGCTTGCCAACCGTGGGCCCGAGCCGAGGCCGGGGGAAGAGGGAGAGAGGGGGTGGCGAGGGGCCCCCAGAAGTACAGAGCCAAGCATATGGAAGTCAGGGAGCCCCAACTCGGGAGAGGAGCCCCCCCCGAGGGGGAGTGGGGACAGAGCCTTCAGGTGAGGCAAAGCCACTGAGCACAGTCCAAAGGCATGGGAGCGGAAAGCTACCTGCAGGAGCCACCCCCTGCCCCCCGCCGGGCCCGGCCGGCCCTGCCGCCCTCACCTCCGCACTCTGCTCCTCGGAGGAGTCGTCGTAGTCATGCTTGCCCTCCTGGCTGCCGTACTCGCGGGGGTACGAGCGGTAGTCCATGTCCCGGTAGTCATGGTCCCGGCTGCGGTTCTCCCCACTGTCGTCCTGGGACCGGTCGGTGGCTCCGTAGCGGCCAGTCCTGTCCCCACGGCCACCCCTGGGGGAAGGCGAGTGGGAGGGGTTACAGGGCCGTCCTTTCTGGAACGTGCGACAGGTGAGGCTGAGCCCTACCCACTCCCTCTTTTTAGACCCTCCGCCCCGGGCCCCACCAGGGGTCCCTAAATCCAGACCCCGCGGGGCGAGCGGGCTCCCACCTCTCTCACAAACACCATCCGCTCCTCTCCTTCCCTCCCTCGCCTCTCCCGTCCATGCTGTCCTCCTTCCCTGGGCTGCGGGTGTGGACGCCTGGCCTCCACCCGGGACTCCAGCCAGCTCACTCTCTACACCCCAAACGCGAGTGAGTGCTCTCCAAGGCGAAGCCAGCTGAGCCCAGTCCTGTCACCCCCTTCAGTGTCTCCCTCTTACCCTCAGGATAAAACACCAGAATGCTCACCCAGGTCCTACAAGGTCTGAGGGTCCTGCAGGCCCAGATCCCTGCCCATCTCCCCCCCCCCCAACCCCTCTCTCTCTCTCTCTCTCTCTTTCTCTCTCTGCCTCACCGTGCATTTTGCGCCCTGCCTGTGTCTCAGTCACCTTGCCAGCACTAGCAGCTGTTTCGTTTAAACTCCCACTGCAATAACCGTAAAGTAATTATCGCCAAGTTGACTTGATGTGCATTTCTTCGATGACTTACAAAGTATTAGACTGGCCCAGCCAGCATGGCTCAGTGGCTGGCGTCGACCTACAAACCAGGAGGTCACGGTTCCATTCCCGGTCAGGGCACATGCCTGGGTTGCAGGCTCCATCCCCAGTGGGGGGCGTGCAGGAGGCAGCCGATCCATGATTCTCTCTCATCGTTGCTGTTTCTCTCTCTCCCTCTCTGAAACCAATAAAAATATATTAAGAAAACAACAACAACAACAACAACAAACAAGGAGAAACAGACACCATATACATTACCACTAGCAGGAGCCCAATCCCGGGCAGGGACAACACTAGCATGTCCATTACTAACGTTGTTCTTTTTTTTTTTTTTTAAATATATTTTTTATTGATTTTTTGCAGAGAGGAAGAGAGAGGGGTAGAGAGTTAGAAACATCGATGAGAGAGAAACATCGATCAGCTGCCTCCTGCACACCCCCCTACTGGGGATGTGCCTGCAACCAAGATACATGCCCTTGACCAGAATCGAACCCGAGACCTTTGAGTCCGCAGGCTGACGCTCTATCCACTGAGCCAAACCGGTTTCGGCACTAACGTTGTTCTAAGATACTAGCTAAAACAACTAAACAAAGGAATGAAGAAAAGGGATTAAAAGCTGGAAAGGAGAAGGTAAAATCACCAGTACTTGTCAATGATATGAGGATATGACTGCAAAGTCTGAGAGAATCAACTGAAAAATGATTGCAAAGCAGTAAGGATGCCAGATACAAAATTAATACGCGGAAATAAATACCTTGCCTGTAATTCAGGGTGCCGCTGGTTAGAAAACTGGAAGATCCCAAGCATAACTGCATCAAGAAGATGAACTAATGGACATGTGCAAGACCTTATAACTGACTATACTTCACTCATATAAACCAGGATACATTTAAAATGGGTCAGTAATTGCCCTGGCCGGCTTGCCTCAGTGGATAGAGCATTGGCCTGCGGACTGAAAGATCCTGGGTTCAATTCCAGTCAAGGGCACATGCCTGAGTTGCAGTCTCGCTCCCCACTAGGGGGCGTGCAGGAGGCAGCCAAATCAATGAGTCTCTCTCATTATTGATGTTTCTATCTCTTTCTCCCTTCCTCTCTGAAATCAATAAAAAATATATATATATATAAAAGATCTTTAAAAAATAAAATGGGTCAATAATTGAAGGATTTTTTAAATCCTTACCCGAGAACATGCTTAGAGAGGAGAGGGGGGAAAGAAAGAAACATGGATGTGAGAGAAGCATGCTCTGACCAGTGATCGGACCCACAACCTTTCGGTGCACAGGACAACACTCAACCAACTGAGTCACTCTGGCCAGGCTGAAATGGGTCAGTGATATAGATGGAAAAAATGAAACATTAAAAGTAGAAGAAAACATGGGATAAATTCCTTGATAAGCTTGAAATGGGGAAAACTATGACACAAATCCAGCAGCCATGGAAGAAAAGACAACTAAATCTGACTTCATGAAAATAAAACATGTCTGCTTGGAAAGAAACAAAAATCATCATAAGCCAAGTCAAGACAAATAATAAACTGGGGAAAATACAAAAAAAAAAAAAAAAAAGGAAAAAGGAAAGGAACAGAATAATTCACAGTAAAGAAATATAAACGATTTATATTTGAAAAGATGCTCTATCTCAATCATATGAAAGATGAAAATTAAAATTACACTGGATACACCATTTAAAAATAAACATTTAAATTTTAGTTTTGTGTGTTTTTCTAAATCATTTCTATTGTGGTAACATATACGGAACAAAAATGTACAATTTTAATCATTTTAAGTGTTCAATTCAACGGCACAGAGTGCATCATAGCAATGTACATTCTTCACCACTATTTCTAGAACCTCTTCATCATCCCAAACAGAAACTCCGTGCTCATTGGACAATAATTCTCTGCACAACCTCTATTCTACTTTCTATCTCTATTAATTTGCCTATGCTAGGTACCTCTTTTAAGTAGAATCACACATGTCCCTTTGTGTTTGACTTATTCCATTTAGCATGTTTTCATGGTTCATCCATGTTATAGAATGTATCAGAATTGCATTCCTTTCTATGGCTGAATATGTATGTATGTATGTATGTATGTATGTATGTATGGTATATACCTCATTAAAATTTTTAAAAAATCCTCACTGAGTCCTGGCCGGTCGCTCAGTGGTTAGAGTGTTGGCCAGCAGACCGAAGGGTCGTGGGTTTGATTCCCAGTCAAGGGCACGTACTTTGTTTGCAGGCTCGGTCCCCGCTGGCCCAGTCAGGGCGAGTGTGGGAGGCAACCAGTCGATGTGTCTCTCTCACATGGATGCTTCCTTCTTTCTCTTTCTCTCTCTCTCTCTCTCTCTCTCTCTCTCTCTCTCTCTCTCTCTCCCCCCCTTCACTCCCTTCCACACTCTCTAAAGATCAATGGGAAAAAATCCTCACCCGAGGATATGTATCTTTAAAAATTGATTTTAGAGAGGAAGAGGCAGAGAGAGAGAGAGAGAGAGAGAGAGAGAGAGAGAGAGAGAGAATGAGAAACATTGGTCCGTTAGTACGTGGTCTGACTGGGTATCGAACCCAAAACCTGGGTATGTGCCCTGACCAGGAATTAAACCCGCCACCTTCTGGTGTACGGGACAATGCTTCAACCAACCAAGCCACACCAGCCAGGGCCGGTACACATTTTGTGTATCCATTCATCGGTTATGGACACCTGCATTGTTTCCACCTACTGGTTCTTCGGGGAATTGTGAATAACGCTGCTACGAACACGGGTGTACAAGTATCTGTCCGAGTCGCTGCTCCCAATTCTTGTGGTAAATTTCCAAGAGTGGAATTGCTGGATCACACGGTAACCCTCTATTTAATTTGTGAGGAACTGCCAAACTGGGTTCCACAGCGGCTGCGCCAGTTTACATTGCCACCAGAAACACACCAAGGTTCCAATTTCTCCACATCCTCACCAGCACTTGTCATTCTCCATCTTTTCATGCGCTTATTGGTCGTTCGTATATCTCCTTTGGAGAACTGTCTATGCAAGTGTGGTGTCTACTTTTGAACTGCTGCAGGAGGAGCTCTTTATATATTCTAGGTGTTAATCCCTTATCAGATATGTAACTTGGAAATATGCTCTGATTTTATGTGGATTGTCTTTTCCCTTTTCTGAATAGTATCCTTTGATATAGGCAAGTTTCTAATCTTGATGAAGTCAAGCTTCTTATTTTGAAATAATTTTAGATTTACAGAAAGCTCAAAGATAACAGAATTCTAGTATACCCTTCACCCAGCTTCCTCTAATGTTCACAGAAGTCAACTAAGCTATACACTATATTAGGATTTCACCAGTATTTCCACTACTATCCTCTTTCTGTTCTGTTCCAAGATCAAATCGAGGCTACCATATTCCACTTAGTCATTATGGCCCCCTCTGGTCTGTTAAAGTTTCTTGGTCTTTCCTTGTTTTTTTTTTTTTTTCTTTCTGTTGTTGTTTTTATGATCTTGACAGTTTTGAACAGTACTGTTAGGTATTTTGTAGAATGTACCTCAGCTTGGGTTTGTCTGATTTGTGATTAGACTTGACGTGATGAAGGTTCCAGTGTTTTGGGGAGAAGAAAACAGTAGATATGAGCTGTCCTTCAGATCACATAGTACCAGGGTGCACATGTTAATAACATGTCTTATCACTGGTGATGCTGACCTTGATCACCTGGTTGTGTGGTGGGATCTGTCAGGTTTCTCTTTATCCCTTTCTACTCTCTATTCTTTAGAAGCAAGTCACTAAGACCAGCCCATCCTCAAGAGGAGGGGAATTAAGTTCTACCTCCTACAGTGAAGAAAATATATATATATATATATATATATAAACTTGGAATTCTTTTGTAAGAAAGGTTTAAGATAGAACACTTTCAACTTAACAGATCTTCAAAAGTCCAAATGTCTGACAGCAAACTGCTGGCAAGGCTGTGTGGAGAACAGGAACCCTAATATTGCTGGCAGGAGTGAAAATGGAACAATCCCTATGGAGGGGGCTTTGGCAATAGCTGGCAAAACTCGAAATCTATATACTCTCTGAATACAGTTTTCCTGGGATTTAACGGGCTGATATGCTTGCATACATACAGAAATATTATTTACTGCAGCACTGCTTATAACAGCGAGGGCCAAGAAACCACTCGGCAGGCTCAGGAAAATTGTTTAAAATAAAGGCTAGCCCTAACCGGTGTGGCTCAGTAGATAGAGCGTCGGCCTGCGGACTGAAAAGTTCCAGGTTCAATTCCGGTCAAGGGCATATACCTTGGCTGTGGGCACATCCCCAGTAAGGGGTGTGCAGGAGGCAGCTGATCGATGATTCTCTCTCATCGATGTTTCTAACTCTCTCTCCCTCTCCCTTCCTCTCTAAAAAAAAAAATCAATAAAATATATTTTTTAAAAAAAGGCTAACCAGGGAGAGAGGAGCCCCATCCAACATTAAAACATATTGTAAAGGTGGGACAACTGAAACACAAATGAACAGATCAGTGATACCAAAGAGTCCACAGTACAAACACAACATACGGAAATTGAGAATAAACCAAAGGTTGCATTTCAGGCAGGCAGAACGGTGGGAGGTGGAGGAAAGGGATGGATTAGTCAATAAATACTAGTTGTGATAACTGGGCCAGGAATCGGCAAACTACAGCCCCTGGGCCAAATCCACTCACCTACATAAAGTTTACATATTGTCTGTGGTTGATTTCAGGTGCGTAGCTGTGACAAAGACCATATGGTCTACAATGCCAAAAATATTTGCTATGTGGTCCTTCACAGTAAAATTCTGACCATTAACAAAATAAAGTTATTTATCTACTTCACTTCCTACACCAACTAAATTCTATATGGATAAAAAAATTTAAATCTTATACACAATTAGAAAGAAAAGAATATGGTCACCTCAAGAATGGGAAAAGGCTTCCTAAGCAAGACAAAACCCAGAAGTCATAAAAAAGAAAACATAAAATCTGGCTTCATAAACATTTAAAAATATCTAGAGTGTAAAAAACACTATAAACATGTGATAAAGCAAGTACGGTAAAATGTTAATGACAGAATCCAGTGGATGGGTATAGAGGTGTTCACTGTAAAATTCTTTCAACTTTGCTGTATGCTTGAAATTTCACAACATATTCCTGAAAAAAAAAAAAAAAAAACAAACACCACACACACACACACCTATAAAGCTAAAAGAAAATTAACAAATGGGTAAAATAAAATGTCTCCAGACATTTTGGTTGGTTTGCAATTTTTGATAATTGTTCATTCATTCAACAAATATTAACATAACATTTGCTATGTGTCAGGCACTGTTCTAGGTGCTACAGATACTACTGTGAATGAAATGAAGTCCCTGTCCTTGTGAGCTCAGCTTGGAACCCAAATTGTTTCCTTATGCTAAATGGCTCAGCATGAAGTGGCTGGTATAAGTATTCTTAAGGTTTTTTATATGAACAATGCTTTTTCATATTTGCTTACTATAGGTATCCCTCAATATCTGAACTCTAGTCATCAGAATTTAGAATTGAACAGATTGCCCTAACCAGTTTGGCTCAGTGGATAAAGCATCGGCCTGCGGACTGAAAGGTCCCAGGTTCGATTCCGGTCAAGGGCATATACCTTGGTTGTGGGCACATCCCCCGTAGGAGGTGTGCAGGAGGCAGCTGATCGATGTTTCTCTCTCATCAATGTTTCTGACTCTCTATCCCTCTCCCTTCCTCTCTGTAAAATAATCAATAATATATATTAAAAAAAAGAAAAAAAGAATTGAACAGATTGCCCTGGCCGGCTTGGCTCAGTGGATAGAGCATCAGCCTGCCGACTCAAGGGTCCCAGGTTCAATTCTGGCCAAGGGCACCTGCCTGGGTTGCGGGCTCAATCCACAGTGGGGGTCGTGCAGGAGGCAGCCGATCAATGATTCTCTCTCATCATTGATTTTTCTATCTCTCTCCTTCTCCCTTCCTCTCTGAAATCAATAAAGAAATATATTTTAAAAAAAGAATTGAACAGATTTAAATAAATGTTTAGATTAAATCCTAACCCTCTGACATTGAGAATATAAACCAAATAAATTTGGATATTAAACTCTTATTATTTTAATTAAAGAAGAGAACAGCCCTGGCTGGTGTGGCTCAGTTGGCCAAGTGCTGTCCCATGCACTGAGAGGTCGCAGGGCACATGGTCCCCAGTAGGTGGCATGCAGGAGGCAGCCGATCCATGTTTCTTTCTCTCAAATCAAAAAAAGGCCACCATTAATAAAATCTGTAAAGATCAGGAAGGGAACAGACTTAGATAGCAAGGGATACTTTTCATTGGCCACAGAGCACTTTGATTCAACACCGTTCAAAGGCAGACCCTGTTCATAAGACATTTCTAGGAAGCCGGACTGAATCATAATATGTGAGGACTTCCACAAAATGAGTATATTTCTAGAAAACATCAAATTCCAAAATTGGTAGAAGTAAACAAAATAATAATAAAATACTCAGGCCCTTTTATTTTATTTTTTAAAAATACTTGGATTGATTTCAGGGAGTACGGGAGAGGGTAGAGAGATAGAAACATTAAGGATGAGAGAGAATCATGGATCAGCTGCCTCCTGCACACCCCCAACTGGGGATTGAGCCTGCAACCCGGGCAAGTGCCCTGACCGGGAATCAAACTGTGACCTCCTGGTTCATAGGTCAACACTCAACCTCTGAGCCACACTGGCTGGGCACAGGCCCTTTTAAAGGTGAGTTTTACCAAGCTTTCAAGGGACAGATAATCTATATATATAACGAGCCAGGGGCCGTCGCATCCGAGACAACAGAATGGACAACCGAACAGGCTGAGTGGGGCGACAAGGCCAGCAGGGGGGGTTAGTGAGGGACGACCAAATGACTGAACAGCAGGCTGCGTGGGGTGGCCAGGCCAGCAGGGGGCAGTGAGGGGCAACCAGGACGGCGGGTGGGGGGCAACCATGCCGGGGGGGCAGTTGGGGGCAACCAGGCTGGCAGGGGGGGCAGTAAGGGGCGACCAGGCTGGCAGAGGGGGGCTGTTGGGAGCGACCAGGCTGGTGTGGGAGGGGGGGTGTTAGTGGCGATCAGATCGGCAGGCAGAGGTGGTTAGGGGTGATCAGGCTGACAGGGTGGCCAGTTAGGGGAAATCAGGCAGGCAGGCAGGCAGGTGAGCAGTTAGAAGCCAGTGGTCCTGCAGTCGGACATCCTCCGAGGGATCCCGGATTGGAGAGGATGCAGGCTGGGCTGAGGGGGCCTCAGTTCTTATATAAATTTCTTCAAAAAAGAGAAACAGCAAAAGTTGCCCAATTCATGTCATGAGGCTGCTTTGTTTCAATGCAACATAAACAGAAAAGGATATTATAGGGCCACTTCACTGATGGACACAGATGCAAATATCCTAAATACAGTCTCTAATAAAATGTGTTTAAAAATATTTAAATATACTATCTAATAAAAGAGTAATATGCAAACTAACCATCACTCCGCTACACCCCACAAGCCACACCCACCAGCCAATCAGGAGCGAGTATGCAAATTAACCCAACTAAGATGGCTGCGGCCACAGAGCGAGCAGGAGGCTTGGGTTTCTCCCGCAATAGAGGAAGCCATGCTTTCCACACACCCTGGTGGGCCCAGGCCTCTGCTTAAGGTTACAAAGTTTCAATTATAGAAGTTAAATAAATCCCAACAAAAATGGCTGTGGCCACGGAGCGAGCAGGAGGCTTGGCTCCACTCAAGGCTACAAAGTTTCAATTATAGAAGATAAATAAATCCCAGTTACCAGGGCCTCTGCTTGGGTCACCAGGGGGCGTGGCCGGCCTGCAAACCACCACAGGCCCCTCGCCCAGGCCATCCCATGCCCCAAGGGTACCCCCACCCTGATCTGGGACACCCTTCAGGGCAAACCAGCCAGCCCCCACCCATGCACCAGGCCTCTATCCTATCTAATAAAAAAGTAATATGCAGATTGACCATCACTCCAATACACAACATGGCTGCCCCCATGTGGTCAAAGATCCTACCCCCCATGTGGACACAAGATGGCTGCCACAAGATGGCCAGCAGGGGAGGGCAGTTGGGAGTGATCAGGCCAGCAGGGGAGGGCAGTTGTGGGCGATCAGGCCAGCAGGGGAGGGCAGTTGGGAGAGACCAGGCCTGCAAGGGACGGCAGTTGGGGGAGATCAAGCCTGCAGGCAAGGGCAGTTAGGGGTGACCAGGCTGGCAGAGGAGAAAGCTGGGGGCAACCGGGCCTGCAGGGAAGGGCAGTTGGGGGGGGGGGGGCCAGGCCTGTTGGGGAGGACCAGGCCTGTAGGGGAGGGCAGTTAGGGGTGACCAGGCCTGCAGAGGAGGGCAGTTAGGGGCAATCAGGCTGGCTGGGGAGCAGTTAGGCATCAATCAGGCTGGCAGGGGAGTGGTTAGGGGGTGATCAGGCTGGCAGGCAGAAGTGGTTAGGGGCAATCAGGAAGGCAGGCAGGCGAGCAGTTGGGAGCCAGCAGTCCTGGATTGTGAGAGGGATGTCCGACTGCCAGTTTAGGCCCGATCCTACCGGGATCAGACCTAAACGGGCAGTAGGACATCCCTTGAAGGGTCCCAGATTGGAGAGGGTGCAGGCTGGGCTGAGGGACACACACCCCCATGCACGAATTTTTTGCACCGGGCCTCTAGTTTCCTAAATAATAATTCTGCCAAAAATTCATGAGTAAAGGTTAGAAAAACCCAAATGGAGAAACATCTTCAAAGCAACTGACTTGTACTTTTTTCCAATTTATTATTATTTTTACCATTTTAAATTAATTTAGTAAAAAGTTTTTCAATTACAGTTTACTTTCAACATTATTTTGTATTGGTTTCAATGCAGCACAGTGATTAGACAATCATATACAGTCAAACCTCGTTTCTTGAACAATTCAGTTCTCCACCAAGTTATTCAAAGAAAAATGTCTCGGTTGTTGAACCAAACTTCAGGTTTCGTCCTGACAACCCTTTCATGCTGAAATAGCATGACAAAAAAAAGTATGTTTCAGGCAACAGACAAGAGAATGCTTTCATTGCTGATGAAATCAACCATTAGCACAATTTTAAAACATAAAGAGGCCACCAAGAGTGGTAATGTTGTTTCACGTCTCTCTTTTCTGATTTTATTTGGGTCTTCTCTCTGTGTTTCTTGATGAGTCTGGCTACAGGTTCATCAATCTTGTTTATCTTTTTGAAGAATCAGCTCTTGGTTTTACTGATCTTTTTTTTTTAGTCTCTATGTCACTTATTTCCACTCTGATCTTTATTATTTCCTTCCTTCTGCTTACTCTGGGCTTCTCTTGATTTCTTTCTAATTCTTTAAGTTGCAGGGTTAGATAACTTATTAAAAGTGGGTTTTTTGTTTTTTTGAGGTAGGGCTATAATGCTATGAACTGCCTCTCAGGACTGCTTTCACTGTGTCCCATAAATTTTGGGTTGTTGTGTGTGTTCATTTGCATTTGTTTCCAGGGTGTTTTTTTATTTCTTCTTTTATCTCTTTGGTAACCCATTCATTATTTAATAACGTGCTATGTAGACTCCATGTGTTTGAATATTTTTGAGTGTTTTTACTGTGATTGATTTCTAATTTCATGCCATTGTGATCTGAGAAGATGTTTGATATGATTTCAATCTTCTTGAACTTGTACTTAGTGTTCTAACATGTGCTCTATCTTTAAAAATGTCTCGTGTGCACTTGAGAAGAATGTACATTCTGTAGCTTTGGGGTGAAATGTTCTGAAAATGTCAATTAATTACATCTGATCATAACCCATGGACACAGACAATAGAGAGGTGAAGGCCTGGGAGGGGTGGGTATGAGGTGGAGGGGGTCAATGGGGAAAAGAACCCACAAAAAAACAAAGGGACATCTGTAATACTTGCAGCAATAAAGATAAATTTTTTTGAAAGATTGGTAATGTTTGCTGAGGATGTGAAAGAAACAATGATCACAGGCAACGGAAGAGGTAGAAGAACTGTTGTTGATTTGGATAAAGGAAAAGCAGTTAGCCAGGTAACAGCACTTCGAAGGCAGTGATTCGTGAGCAAGCAAAGATGCTGCATGCTGACCCGAAAGACACCCCTGGACCGAATGCTGAAAGTGAGGTAAGTAAGGCTAGTGGGATGGTTCGATAAATGTCAAAAGTGTTTGTTTCTAGATTAAACAGTATATTAGACATGTACTGCATATAAGAAAGGTTAAAACGGAATCATTTGGGGGTATGGAGCAGATCAATTTACATTCTTCCTAGTAGGAAAAATGATTTGGTTTTCGAACAAATCGCTTCTCAAATAGCCTTCTGGAAGGAATTAAGTTCGAGAACCGAGGTTCCACTGTACTTTACAAAGTGTTCCCCCCTGATATTTCCAGTACCTACCTGGTACCATATCCACTAAATAGTTATCACAATATTATTGACTATATTCCTTATGCTGTACTTTACTGACCTGTACTTCTGAAACATCAAGGTCATAAAAGGCAAAGGAAGACTGAATAACTCTTCCAGATTAAAGGAGACTAAAAACTCAATGCAATGTGTGTGATCTTGAACTGGATCCTGGACTAGGGAGAAACAGCTATAAAGGACATTATTGGGACGACTGATAACATGTGAATATGGACTTTGTATAACACCAAGTATTACACCAACGTTAAATTTCCTGATATTGACAAGTGTACTGTGGCTATGGAAGAAAAAAAGTCCTTGTTCTTAGGACATACATGCTATAGTACTTAAGGGTCATGTCTGCCACCGACTCAAATGATTGGGGGGGGGGGAATGTTATATGGGGGGAGGGGGGAGAGCAGGAAGGAAGGAGGAAAGGAGGAGAAGAGAAAGGTGACAAAAACTCCATATGTTTGAATATTTTTGAGTGTTTTTACTGTAATTGATTTCTAATTTCATGCCATTGTGATCTGAGAAGATGTTTGATATGATTTCAATCTTCTTGAACTTGTACTTAGTGTTCTAACATGTGCTCTATCATGTCTGCCACCGACTCAAATGATTGGGGGGGGAATGAATTAATATATCAATTCAACGCAACCTCAATAAAAATTCTTGAATGCTTTTGAGGGACTTGGCTAAATCAACTTTGAAAAATAAGAGCAAAGTGGGAGCTATTGAGACATTCTATAAGGCCATAATAATAAAAGACAGTGAGGTTCTAGCACAAGAAAGAACAAATGAATCAATGCAACAGATTAGATCACTCAAAAGACAGACCCATGTACATGAGATAACTAGAAATGAGATGAGATACTACTATTTCGGAGATGGTACTGGGGAAACTGCCCACTATATGAAGGAAAATAAAACCAGAATCTACCACATTATACCATATTCAAAACTGAATTTAAAGACCTGAATGAGAAAGGTAAAACTCTACAGTGAAAACCATCGCTGCGATCCAGAGGTAGCAACACAGAAGATTCTGAAAGCACAGATTGTAAGACAAAAAAGTGATGCATTTTAGCACCCCCGAAATGAAGAGCAGGTAGCCATCCTTGGGGGAATCATTAAGCAAAATGCAGGAGGCATATCCCATGGTGTCTTTGGGACCAATTAGAAGCAAAGCACTAATACACACATGGCAATACAGACAGATCTTTAAACAGATGCAGTGCGGAGTTATACCAAGTTCAGGGGGAAAAGGAAGGCTATAGCACTGTGTCATTTGTGTAAAGCGAAGACACAGACAACTCTAAACACTAGGTATTGTCAAAGAATACATTTCAAACACGACAGAGAAGCTGCCTACAGCTATGGGAATTGGGAGTGAAAAGGGAAAGATAACGCAAGAGAAGGCCGATGTCCTGACCTATTATAGAAACCTACTGTGAACTAGACAAGCGTGATTAACCCAAACCTCTGCATCTGAGGTCCTTTAAAAGCCCAAAAAAGAAAGCCAGTGGCTTTATTTGGTAATAAAGTCTGAAGCACGCAAGTTATGTCACCTACTCAAACTCAGAAACTGCCACTGGGCACTTCCAGCGAATCCCATCCCAAATCAAATGCCTTTCCAAAGACATTTTTAAAGACGGTCAAGACTGAATAACACCACAGCCCAATTTGGGCTCACTTTTCAGAAAACAAAATATTATAATTCTACTTTTTTTGTGTGTTCATCCTCGCCCGAGGATATTTTTTCCATTGATTTTTAGAGAGAGTGGACGGGAGGGGGAGAGACAGAGAGAGATGTGAAAGAGACACATGGATTGGCTGCCTCCCACACGCACCCCGACCAAGGCCAGGGATTGAGCCTGCAACCAAGGTACATACCCTTGACCAGAATCAAACCCAGAACTCTTCAGTCCACGGGCCAACGTTCTATCCACTGAGCCACACTGGCCAGGGCTAATGCTACATTTTTAAAAGGGCCTGGTGGTAGAAGACGACCTTTGTAGGACATTAAAAATTATTTTTTCCTGCCTTTTTATAAATCTACTGAACTCTTAATAGAGGCTTTTGGGGAAGAGGTGGGTCTGCTTTCCTATGTAACCCTAAAACATAAAGAATAGATCACGTGCATGAGAATAAGCTGGGGAGATGCAGCAGGATGGTGAGGGAATGGCCTGGGAACTCTGGATTTTATCAAATGCCCCAACTGTTTCTTGTTCTACCAGAGTTTAAAAATAACTGCATGAGAGTGTCCCATTCCAAGACAAGTATCACACCCAACTTCAGCCCACTCTGTCCCTGCAATCTCCCACCATCTGACCTGGCTTGCCCCATACTTGTCCTGGCAAATTCCTGACGCGGCAGGCACCCCTCTCACCCCTCCCTTCAAACCCAGAGCCACGGCTCACACCTCTGGCGAGAATCCACAGGCACTTACAACCCACTACCCCCTCTCTGCCTCTCCTCCCACGGTGGCTGTTCAGTCCCCCAAACTCGAAAGCTTTCTCTTGATCCCTCCCGACCCTCACAACCGACGGTGGCGCCCACCCGAGTGTTCTGGAATCACCTGCACACTGTGTGGTCTCCGTTGTGAGACCCGGAGTAATCCAGAGAAGGCCGCAATCTCTTCTGTCTCATCCACCGTGGCATTCCCAGAGCCTAGCACGCTGGTGCCGGCTCACACTGGCTCCTCAGCCCGAGAGCCCCCTCCTCGCCCCCTTTCCTGGATCAGTTCTCACCGGGGGACGAGCCCCGCCTGTCTGGTGGAGGCGGAAGCAGGTAACTCACCGTCTTTCATACTCCATGTCCTGATAGGGCCTTCGGGGGCTGCTTGGGCCCCTCTTCAGCCGCTGGCTCCGTTTCACTTCCCAGCCACCGCCGCTGCTGTCACCATGATCTGCCAGCCGGGGTGATGCCTCCTGCAAGGGCTCTGGGGAGAGAGGCGGGAAGCAAGGGGTCAAAGCAGTGGGGGCCCCTCCTCGAGAAACCCCCGTTTGTCAAGGCGCTCCGCTGCCTCTTGGTCCCGGGACGGTGATTCTCAAGGCAGCCCCTCCGTGGCCCAGAGCGGGGAGGCAGCCCCTCCGTGGCCGGCTCCGCTCCTTTCCCCACCAACGCGAGGCCAGAGCTCAATGGGGCAAGGCCTTCGGCGGGCACGGAGCACCCTGCAGAGAGAGCGAGACCTGGTGGTGCCACCCATTCTGTGATCGGAGCGTTGACACCTGAAACTTGTAGACGCGTTCAAGGCCGCAGCTACCTGCGCACGGGAGCTCTGGGTGCTGAGTGACGTTAGCGAGCAGGCGCCGGAGGCACGGGTGCGAGACTTCGCAGGAGCAGTCCCAGGCGCCCGCCACGGGCCCCCGGGTGCCACTCATCCTCCCCACAAGAGGCTGGCTGCCCCTTACAAGACGGCAGGAGACCGGGAAAGGCTGAGGGGGCGAAGGGGCCACCTTGGCAATGAGACAGCTGCCGCCTCCCTGGGCTCCTGGCCAGCACAGCCCTGGCCCTCCGAGGGCCAGTGGCTCAGCCCTGAGTGCCGTCTCTTACGTGCGGCCAGGCCCCAAGGCAGCTCTCTCCCTAGGGTCCTGGGGCCCAGTATTCAGAGGCCAAAGGAGCCCTTTCGGAGGCTGCGCTCTTCCCACCCCCCGGGGCTTGAGATCTAAGGAAATCCCGGGAGCCATGTGACCTGGCCAGGGGTCACCAGGCCGTATCCCAGAATCTTCAGGCCTGCCCTCCGGGCAGCAATTAGGAAAGACAGGCCAGAACAGTACCTACTAGGCTGCCACCACAGCTTTCCTCCATGCGCACACACACACACACACACACACACACACACACACACCGATTTTCTCTTCCTCCTCAAGCCGCAGGGAACCAGAGTGGCCTGCTCCCAGATGGGTAAGAGTTAGAATCCCAACCAGGGATTACCCCAGTGGGTAAGTGTCCATACAAAACCCTCGTCAGACTCTGGCAAAGGGGCCGCAGGCACACACCGATAGCCACAACACACAGGGGCGAGTCAGACACGCGCCCCAAATAACTACGGGCCAACATCACAGACAGGGACTCACAACAAATACGGGCCATAAGCACCCCCTTGCAATGGATGAACATCACAGTCAACAGACAACCCCCCCCTCCCCCAAGAAGGGGCAGTAAGTCATACACCCTTTCCTTGCATCCCCTCCCTACCCAGGAGGCAGGTTAGGGCCGGGCGCCGGAAGACTCCCTACGGATAAGGACCTCTCCCAGGAGCAGCGGGGGACCCGAGTTAGACACACACTGCGAGGATAAAGACCAGGGTCCTAGAGGGGTTCTCCCGCCTCCTCTAACTCCAACTCCCAAGGATCCGAGGCTCAGCACACTTTCCCACGGGCAGAGAGAACAGACCGACACCACCTCCTCCCGCCGGTAGATAAGAAACAAAGTTGCAGACACCTGCCTCCCGACGGATCAAGTTCCGCGTCGCACACACCCCGGCGGCAGCCCACTCCCATCCGCCTCTCCCTTCCCCCAACCCGCGTGCACCCATCCTGCGCCCCGATCGCGCACGCGCCCCCGGTCGCAAAAGGAGTCCCAAAATTCAAGACAACCCCTCCCAGGCTCGGCCCGCGCACGCATTCCTCGGTCCCGGCCCGCAGCCCGCGCTCTCGCCTGCTCCGCGCGCCCCCCGGCCCCCGGCCCCGCACCTCCGCCCCCACGACCCGCGTAGGTCGCTGCTCACCTCGGCTCGGGCTGTCAAGGGAGGGCTCCCAGACATCACCTCGGCCCTCCGCCACCTCCACCAACTCGCCCAGCTCCGCAGGAGCCGCTGCGCGCCCCAAGCCAAGTTCGAAGCTGGAGGCGCAGAGGCGGAGGGAGGAAGGGGGAGAAGCGCCGGGCGCGCTGCCCTCCCCGGCAGGCCCGCCGCCGCCTACTCCCCGCTAGCCGCAACCACCAGCACAAAATGGCGGCCAGGAGCAGGGAGCCGGCGCTCCGACCACCATCCACCTACTGAGGGAGCGCGCTCTGGCTGGCCGCGGCTATTGGTCGCCATCCGCCATCGGCCAGCCCCGGGCCGCTCTGATTGGCAAGCGACTGCCACCTCCCCGGCCCCCGGCCCCGTGCGAACGCCTGCGAGTGGAGAAGAGGAGGAGTTACTGGCCAATCGGGCGAGGCCCGCTTTTTAGACGCCGAGCTTCCTTCCAAGATGAAAGCCAAGCGGAAGCTCTGCCTCTTTCCACGGAGGGCAAGGGAAACCCGGTGCGATTGGCTGGGAACTGCACGCACCCCCCCACCCCCCCAAATGTCATCGCTTTCTTCTCACCGAGGAAAGGAGGAGACCCGGCAGGCCCCTGGGGCAGAACTCCCATAGATAGCTTAACCGAGAGAATCAGGAAATGGTTGCTCTATTAAGGCTGTGCCACAGGGAGCAAAGAGGGCTGCTCAGTGCCTCAACTCGCTTGAAAAGAACCTCTAGATGGACTGGGACCTATTTCGTGCGAACGGGGCGGAGCGACAATCAGCGCGCCCGGGGCCACTGCGGCTGCGCGCAGAGTTCCACTTCCGGCCCCGCCCCTGAGAGCCTGCAGCACCGTCTGTCATGGCGCCCGGACTGTTAGGTTTGTACGCTCGCCGCCTTTTGGCAGCGGCGGCGACGCGAGGGCGCCTGGCTGCCCGGGCTCGCTGGGAATCCAGCTCTGCTAGGGCTGTGATCGCTCCGCCCGCCGCGGTGGGGAAGCGGAAGCGGGAACCGACAATTCGCTGGCAGGAGGACCCAGAACCCGAGGACGAAAACCTGTATGAGAAGGTGAGAGAGGGGAAACGGGACGCCGGTAGGGTCAATCGGGGGCGGCGGACGGGGCGCCGTAGAGGACTTTCTTAGGCGGTTGAGGATTGCGCAACTGGTAAATCCTCGAAGACTTGTTTATTTTGCCTAGCTTGTTGTCCTCATGTTCCCCGTGTTATCTTCGGTCCAGAGCCAGAGGAGAGACTGACCTTATTTTGCAGAAAGGTACCAAACCTGATTGGACGCTTGCGCGGTGCCAGTCTTCTAAACATTTTACAGACATTAACTTACGTGATCCTCCAAACAACTGTGTTTCTTGGGTACTGTTAGTATACTCCCTGTACAGGTGATGAAACTGAAGCACAGAGCTGCCAGGTCACTTGCCCAAGTTCACATAACTGAATGTGCGGCAGGACACATTTGAACTTGGGTCTCCCAGGTGTCCTGTGCTGTGTGATAGCAGAGGCTCTGAAATCAGAATGCCTGGGTTGGAATACAGGCACTGACAGCTACTCACCTAAGTGACCTTGGGAAGCAACTTAACCCCTTAGTGCCTCCGTTTCTTTGTAAAATGGGAAAAATATTAGGACACCTTTTGAAAAATACTAAACCTGCATCGTATCATTAAATGAGTCAAAATGCTCAGAACAGCATCTGGCACTTAGTAAGTACTCAGCATTTAGAAGGTGTTACTTATTATTGCCATTTTCCAACTCATTGGGATATTGTGAAGTCTGTGTATGTGAAAAGGCCTGGCACATAAGAGTTCCTTCGTCAATATTAATCTCTGGTTGAGGGACTTGGATATATAGGATGCTCCTTCATTCATCCATTCATTCTGTAAATAGGTATTGAGGGCCCGCTGAATTCCAGGCACAGTTCAGGGCCTGGGGGGCCAGCAGTGTAGAAATCATAAAAGCCCTTGCTCTTATATAGCTTATACAATAGTGGAAAACACAGAAGATAAACATGTCAAATACTAGAAAATGGTAATATGGAGCATGTAATTGGTAATATACAGGATCTGTGGGATGCTACTTTGGTAAACCAATACATGCTAGAAAGAATGTTAAGCAGGATAAATGGATCGAGAGTGACTTGGGGGTTGGTGGTACTTTTATTAGGTTGAACCATAGGAAATGGCCAATATTCAACCATTTTTGACCAAAGAAAATGGCAGCTTCCAATAGTTCAACTTAATAGACAATGTGACTAGGGAATGCCTCTTAAGAGAAGATGAGAAGCCAAAACTTTGAATAAGGAGGCAGATCCAGCCATGACTCCATCTGGGGGAAAGGCTTTCCATTTCCAGGCAGAGGGAGCAGTAAGTGCAAAGGCCCTGTGGTGGGAAGGAGCTTGACAAGTCCTAAGAACAGAAAGAGAGGAATTGAGGGAGTGAGGGGAGACTGATTTGAGGTGATACTGGAGAACAGCTTATGCATGGCCAGCACCTGTATGTATTGACCTCTTCTCCTTCCACAGAACCCTGACTCTCATGGCTACGACAAGGACCCTGTTATAGATGTCTGGAACATGCGGGTCGTCTTCTTCTTTGGCTTCTCCATCGTCTTGGTCTTTGGCACCACCTTTATGGCTTATCTGCCTGACTACAGGTTCATGGGGTGTCCAAGCAAACGGGATGGGTGGGGGCAGAGGTAGGGGTAGAAGTCGAAGGGGACTCTGCCAGGAGTCCTGTCCTGTACCGTTGAGGAATGGGGAGCTACGGTGGGGATTGATGTCCAGTGAGGCTTCCTCATGTCTCCCCTCCCCCATGCTGCTGCCTCCAGGATGCACGAGTGGGCCCGCCGCGAAGCTGAAAAGCTTGTAAAATACCGAGAGGCCAACGGTCTTCCCATCATGGAATCCAACTGTTTTGACCCCAGCAAGATCCGGCTACCCGATGAGGACTGATTGGATGCCCAGTGGACCTCAAGAAGCACCGCCTTTTCTACCCCCTGCCTGCCATTCTGCCCTCTCCGCAGAGCACCTTATTAAAGAGACTGAAAATCTGACTGGCTGGTATTCATTTTGTTGTGGGGGTGTCAGACCTTAAGAGGGCCACTGCAGCCTTTCCTGGGTATCCTGGTTATCTATTGCTGTGTAACAAGCATCCTCAAACTTAGTGGCTTTAAATGACAATTTAGTATTGTTTTGCATGGTCCTATGCTTGACTGGGCTCAGGCGGTTCTTAGGGTCAGATGGTGGCTGGGGCTGGATTCATTTGAAAGCTCATCTGGGCTGGATATCCGAGATGGCTTCTTCACTCACATGTCTGGCACTTCAATCTTCTTCCAGGGCGCCTCTGTCTCCAGGAAGTTCCTTCAGGTCCACCCTCCCCACCCCAAGGGTAAACACTCTCCCAACTTGTCACAGTGCAGGTTCATTTGTCTAGTTCAATACTTCCTGTAAGTGCAGGGAGACATTTTTGCATGTGACTTCTTTCACTTAGCGCTATGTTTGTGAGATCCACGTTGTTACATGGTCAGTAGTTACATTACTGTGCTCTCTTCCATTGTGTGAATAGACCACACTTCATCCATTCTAGTGTCAGTGGGTGTTTGGGCACTTCTCTGTCTGGGGCTATTAAGAATAATTCTTGCCCTAACCGGTTTGGCTCAGTGAATAGAGCTTAGGCCTGCGAACTGAAAGGTCCCAGGTTCGATTCCAGTCAAGAGCAAGTACCTTCATTGCGGACACATCCCCAGTAGGAGGTGTGCAGGAGGCAGCTGATCAATATTTCTCTCTCGTCGATGTTTCTAACTCTCTATCCCTCTCCCTTCCTGTCTGTAAAAAATCAATAATAATAAAAAAAAGAATAATTCTTGGAGTGACTGAGGCCATAAGCGAGATTCCAGTGGCCGTGGGTCCCTATGGACAGTCCCAGCCAAGCTGCTTTGACCGCGCAAAGATGGGCTTGGTGATGGGCTGCACCATGGGCATGGTGGCTGGGGCACTCTGGCACCTTTTTCTGTCTCAGGATCGGAATGTGGGGCCAGAAGCTGATGGCCTCAGGAAAACTGCCATGCCAAGTGGTGGCACCTTTGGCACATGCATGGCTATCGGGATAGGCATTTATGCTAATCAGCAATGGTTGCCCACATCTACTCCATCCCATCAGTCCCAGCCCATGTACTATAATAAAAAGACTTGAGTAAGAAAAATTATTGTGTGGACATCTTTTAATGGACATATGCACTCATTTCTCTTGGGCATATATGTGGGAATGGAATTGCTATCAGGGGGTAGACAGGTGACGAGCCTTAGTAAAGCATGCCAGTTTTCCCAACTACACTCCCCCCTTTTGCAAGTGCTACATCCTCACCATCGCTCATCGTTCTCCATCTTTCCCATAGTAGCCATTTTGCTAAACAACTGGCCTTGTAAGGACTACATTGGGATGAAGGGGTGGGAGTTGAGTCCCTCCTGTGCGCCAGGCACGGACAGACACCAGGATCTCCGTCCTCAGGAATTTCCCAGGGTGGGCGTGGTGGCCAGTAGGAGTGGTCAGAGAAAAACATGTTTTCACCCTACTGTTTGACCCCAAGGATATTTGAGCCATGATATTTGAAAATACGTTTTTTATTGAATGTTAGAAAGAGAGGAAGGAGAGAGAGAGAGAGAAACATCGATGAGAGAGAAACACCAGTTGGCTGCCTCCTGCATGCCCCCCAGCAAGATCGAGCCTGAGACCCCAGCACATGCCCTGACCTGGAATCAAAGTGGCAAGCTCTTGGTGCATTGAACCTTGACAATTTAGACCCAGCTTTGCTCCAGCAACATAACAGATATACACCTTCATCCTTCAGTTGAATAGAGAGAGCCTTTATTATGTGCAAGGCTCAGTGAACAAGACAGATAGACTACTTGACTTCAATCCTTGTGTCAGGGCCTGCCTCTGGAGGGACCTGAACTAAGATATTATCAGTTCTCAGGAAGTTTGCCTTAAGGTGAGGAGTAAGACTGAGAGTACACAGCACAGAAACAGGTAAGTTCCACCAGAAGGCTGGCTGGCTGGAATGTTACGATGACTGGAATCTTCCAGGAAAAGAGTGGCTAGAGATGAGGTTATAGAGGTGGTCATAGGCCATACCCCTAAGGCCCCATGGGCTGTGGTTAAGAGGAGTTTATATTTTACACTCTACACAAAGTTGACCAGAAACTTACCGAAAACCCAACTTAGCAAAGCTCATCTTAGACAATCCTAGATGGAGATTGCTCACAGTTTTTCTCATGGATTACTCAGGAAATAAGAACGAACTCTCTCACCAGCTTCACAACGATGCTTGCTGATAGACATACACACCGCAGAATAAACCAACAACAGCTAAAACTGTGAACTTTGAAATATGTTGAGGGAGAACAGATAGAAGGATCCTATGATGCCAACAAAATGTGAACCTGGCCCTGGCTGGTTTGGCTCAGTGGATAGAGCGTCGGCCTGCGGACTCAAGGGTCCCAGGTTCGATTCTGGTCAAGGGCATGTACCTTGGTTGTGGGCACATCCCCAGTAGCGGGTGTGCAGGAGGCAGCTGATCGATGTTTCTCTCTCATCGATGTTTCTAACTCTCCCTCTCCCTTCTTCTCTATAAAAAATCAATAAAATACATATTTTTAAAAAACACGTGAACCTGCAAATTTTGATCCTAAAATATTAGACTTGATGAAAACTAGCCACAAATAAAGTTCAGAATGATAGAAAAGCTACCCGACAAATAATTATTGAGTGCCTACTCGGAACCAGGCGCTTTCATAGGCAGTGGGGGCACAGCAGGGAAAAAAGATGAAAAACTTCCCACCCTCATGGAGCTTATATTCTAGCAGAGGGAGACAGCTGATAAACAAGGCAACCAATTGCATTGTTTGCATTAAGGGAAAACTAAAGCTAGTAAAGGGGATCAGGCTTGTAGGGTGGGAGAAACTTGTATTTAAATAGGGTCATCAGCTTAGGTCTTGTTGAAAAGTGATTTTTTTTTTTGGAGGGGAAAAAAACTGTGAAGAAAGTGAGAGATGAGACACACAGATGGAAGAGCGTTTCCGGGAGAGGGAACATCCTGTATAGTCCCTGAAGCAAGGATTGCTTGAGCAGTTCAGGGAGCAGCCTGAGGCCAAAGAGATAGCTGGGACAAAGTTATTACTGCTGAAATATAATCTGGACAAGAAAATGGATGCCTGGATCGAGTCATCACGGTAAATATGAACCTGAAAATGATTCACCCCATCGAAAACAACTTCAGAAAAATGAAACTGGCCAGAATTGGCCACTGTGTGGCATTGAAGAAGGAATTAAATTGGTTCAGGATTCACTTGAGGGCAAACTTTCTCCATCAAAATTCACCTGAGTTTGCATAAATCCAATTATAAATGTTAATATTTGTAAGCAGAGCCAATACATCTGAGTCAGAGGGGCGGATCCAGGGCCAACCAGGATCCAGGCAAAGCAGTTAGGCATCAACCGTCATCAGAAAAGGTTCATTCACTCATTTATTCACTCATTCGTCCAACAAATATTTACCAAGTGCCTATTGTGTGACAGGGGATAAAGCAGTGAATAAAACAGGCAAAAGCTCCCTGCCCCTCTTGGAGCTGACTTCTCTATAGGAGACAGATAATAAATGTAAAGAATAATAATTTTAAGTAATGATCATATAGAGGTAAATAAGTAAAACGTAGCCCGATTGGTGTGGCTCAGTGGTTGAGCATCGACCTATGAACCAGGAGGTCATGGTTTGATTCCCGGTCAGGGCACATGCCCAGGTGGTGGGCTGGATCCCCAGTGGGGGGCGTGCAGGAGGCAGCCAATCCATGATTCTCTCTCATCATTGATGTTTCTGTCTCTCTCTCCCTCTCCCTTCCTCTCTGAAATCAAAAAAAAAAAAAAACATATTTTTAAAAAATAAGTAAAATGTATAATATGGTGGTAAGTGTTAAGGAGAAAAATGAAACAGGAAAGGGTATAGTATGTGTGTGTGTGTGTGTGTGTGTGTGTGTGTGTGTGTCAATTTTAGCTAGAGTGGCCAGGTAAAAGGCCTCACTTAGATGACATTTGAGAAAGACAGACAGGAAATATCAAATATGCGACCTTATGTTCCCATTTTCCTCCTCTATCAGTTGGGCTTAATAACACTACTTCCTAAGGATATTTAGAAGGTTAATCTGAGAGTGCTTACAACATTGCCTGTCACAAATTAGGTGTTTATAAACAGTGGTGGGATGAATCCTCATTAACGTCGCGTCCATGGAAGTTCTTAAATAAGTACCCTAAAAAATGAAATTATGGCCGAAACCGGTTTGGCTCAGTGGATAGAGCGTCGGCCTGCAGACTCAAGGGTCCCAGGTTCGATTCCGGTCAAGGGCATGTACCTTGGTTGCGGGCACATCCCCAGTGGGGGGTGTGCAGGAGGCAGCTGATCGATGTTTCTCTCTCATCAATGTTTCTGACTCTCTATTCCTCTCTCTTCCTCTCTATAAAAAAATCAATAAAATATATTTAAAAAATGAAATTATGGAGAACCCAGATATCGACCCAAACCACTATGCTCAATTAATATTTGACAAAGGAGGCATGAACATACAATGGAGTCAAGACAGTCTCTTCAATAAATGGTGTTGGGAAAACTGGACAGATACATGCAAAAAAATGAAACTAGATCACCAACTTACACCATACACAAAAATAAACTCAAAATGGATACAGGACTTAAACATAAGACGGGAAACCATAAAAATACTAGAGGAATCCACAGGCAACAAAATCTCAGACATATGCCACAAGAACTTCTTCACTGACACTGCCCCTAGGGCAATGGAAGCTAAAGAGAAAATTAACAAATGGGACTACATCAAAATAAAAAGCTTTTTTACAGCAAAAGAAACCATCAACAAAACAACAAGAAAGCCCACTGCATGGGAAAACATATTTGCAAATGCTATCACTGATAAAGGTTTAATCTCCAACATCTACAGGCAGCTTATGCAACTCAATAAGAGGAAGATAAATGATCCAATAAAAAAATGGGCAACAGACCTAAACAGAATATTTTCAAAAGAAGACAGAAGGAAGGCCAAGAGACACATGAAAACATGTTCAAAGTCACTTATTATCCGAGAGATGCAAATCAAAACAACAATGAGGTACCATCTCACACCTGTCAGAATGGCTATCATCAACAAATCAACAAACGACAAGTGTTGGCGAGGATGCGGAGAAAAAGGAACCCTCGTGCACTGCTGGTGGGAATGCAGACTGGTGCAGCCACTGTGGAGAACAGTATGGAGTTTCCTCAAAAAACTGAAAATGGAACTCCCATTTGACCCAGTAATCCCACTCCTGGGAATATATCCGAAGAAACTAGAAACACCAATCAGAAAGGATATATGCACCACTATGTTCATAGCAGCACAATTTACAATAGCTAAGATTTGGAAACAGCCTAGGTGCCCATCAGCAGATGACTGGATCGGAAAACTGTGGTACATCTACACAATGGAATACTATGCTGCCATAAAAAAGAAGGAATTCTCATCATTTGCAGCAACCTGGATGGAATTGGAGAACATTATGCTAAGTGAAATAAGCCAGTCAATGAAAGAAAAATACCACATGATCTCACTCATTTAGAGATAGTAAAGAACATTATAAAGTGGTGAACAAAAAGATAGATACAGAGACAGTAAAGCATCAAACAGACTTTCAAAGTACAGGGGGAAAGTTTGGGAAAGGTGGGGGAGTTATGAAATCAAACGAAGGACTTGTATGCATGCATATAAGCATAAACAATGGACGCAAAACTCTGGGAGGGGAGGGCATGTGTGGGTGTGGGGTGGGGGGGTAATAGTAAGATATGTACACATATAATACCTCAATAAAAATATTTTTAAAAAAATGAAATTATGGTAATCATGGTTTTGTGGATGTTCCGATTGTGCACTTGGAGTGGAGGGTAGTTTTGGAAACCTGACAGTCACTACGGAGGGGTTTGGAGCCCGGTAATGAAAGAGGTGGCTTCTGGAGACACGGTTTGTAAACCTACTTAGGCCAGTTGGGGCCTTTATTTATTTATTTATTTATTTATTTTTATAGATTTTTTTAGAGAGAGGAAGGGAGAGGGAGAGAGCTAGAAACATCAATAAGAGAGAAACATTGATCAGCTGCCTCCTGAACACCCCTCACTGGGGATGTGCCCGCAACCAAGGTACGTGCCCTTGCCCAGAATCGAACCTGGGACCTTTCAGTCCGAAGGCCGATGCTTTATCCACTGCGCCAAACCGGTTAGGGCCAGTTGAGGGCCTTTAGTAGTCGTCAGAAGAGTTGCAGGATTCTGGGAGTCAGTGATCTCAAATGCAGAGAGGGTCTGGGGAGCTCTGCCAGGGTCAGAATGAGGATGCAGGGTCTCAGCTGAAGCTTAGGAAAAGAACAGCCATTGGTGATGCCACGAGGTGTCAATCAGAGGCACGCCAGCCTTGTCTTCTTATTCTCGCCTCCCTGGTCTCCTTCAAGTTTTTGCTAAGTATCAGCTTCTCAAAGAGGACTTCCTTCTTTGAAATTCCACCCCCTTACGATTCATTCTCTACATTTATTGTTGAGTTTCTCCCCTCCACAGCACACACAAACTGCAGTGGGTGTGTTGTCCTTTTAATTGTGGTCATGCTGCCAGGAATTAAACAACAAATAAACTGGGTCTTTATTTTAATAAGAGAGTCGCAGGGAAAGGAAGGAGGAGAGAGAGAGAAAGGAGAGAGGGAGGGAAGGGGAGGAAGAAGGAATTCTTCAGAAATTCTAAACCCATCAAGATGGGGCAGGACTGGTGTTAGGAGTGGGGGGTGGGTTGAGTGTAGATTCAAACAGATTCCATTTTAAAGAAAAATACTTTCCACACACACTATCCAGCCTCTGAGCCACCATTTTTCTTACGTGGAATCCACTTTCTCCCCTTTCCAGAAAATTCCACTCACCCTTACAAAGTGGCCTCTTTGGGAGAAGCTTTCATTTTGAAAAACAAGCTCAGACGGGTCGGTTTGGGATCTGACCCTGAAAAAGAGTTTGATTAATAAAATTTACCATTTTTAGTTGAAAGTCTATTTTGTCTGATGTAAGTATAGCTGCACTTGCTTGAAATATTTGATCCCATCACCCTCAGGCTATACATTGTAGGGCAAAAGTAGGTTTACACTTGTATGTGCAGCAGTTTATTCTTGAATTATTATTTATTAATTATTGTATTATTTTCCGTACAAACAGCTGTAATGAGTCTCTTGTAGGCAGCATAGTGTTGGCTCCTGGTGTGTGTTTATTTTTAATTCATTCAGCCCTTCTATGTCTTTCAATTGGAGAATTAATGTATGTATGAAGTAATTATTGATAGGTAAGGAGTTACTCTTGCTATTTTGGTAATTGTTTTCTGGCTGGTTTGTAGACCTGTTGTTCCTTGTTTCTTCTGCTGCTGTCTTTTGTTGTGTGTGTTTTGAGGTATTTTGGTATCAGTATGCTTTGACATCTTTTTCGTGTTCTTTTGTGTAATTACCACAGGTTTTTTTTGTGTGTGTGTGGTTACCATGAAGCTTTAAGTATTTTAAATTATAACATCCTATTTTAAATTGATAACAACTTCAATAGTATTCCTAAACACTACACTTTTACTCATCCCCATCACAATCTAGGTTATTGATAAAGTTCTTATTTTGTATATTGTGCAACCAACAATAGATTATTATTATGATTTTTTTCTTTTCTTTTTTCTTTTTTGGCTCCCCGTCGGGGAATCGAACCCCGTAGTTATGGTTATTTTTACTACATTTATTTTTTAATTTTAAAGTAGAGTTGTATTACGTACTCTTACAGAAAACACAATTACAGAAAACTTAAATGTATTTTCAAAAAGTCACACACATGCGCATACGCGGATAAATGTCCCAGGCCAAGATTCAACTTGGGCGGTCTGAATGAAAGCCAATCCCTAAAGGCGACAAGTGAACAACAACATAGCGGGCGCTTTGACTTAATCTTTGAAAGTGTTTTGGACCCACTCCAGGTTTTTGTTTTCCCTAATGCGGCTGCGCAGACTACTCCTCAGCCCCGCTCCCCCCGCCTCCTCCGCCTCACTGCTCACAGTCGGGGAAATCAACATTGCTCCACTCCATCGCCCCCTTCCCTGCCTGGGTGGGACTGGGCAACGGAACAGGACACCTTAAAAGGATCAGCAGAAAGCGGCGGCGGGGATGGGCTCAGACCCTCTCTGCAGGCTCCCCTGTCTCTGTGTCCTTAGAGGGCCGGGAAGAGGCGGAGCCAGTTGTGACAGATCTGTGGGCTCTGGTGTAAACCAGCTGTTCATCAGAGCAGCGTTGACACCTTTAGAGGGTGGGCTCTCCCGCTGACAGCCAATCAAGAGCTCTTGCTCCTCTTGGGCTGAGCAAGAGGGTAGAGGGCTGATTGACTAGCCCTGATTGACACCTCGACCTGTCTGTGAGAGCGGGATCTGGACCCACCCACTTCCCAGCACTGGGTGCGGGAATGGAGACTTGACCCTTTTGAACCAGTGAAAACATCAGTAGCTCTTGTCTTTTGGCAGTTGAGGGTAGGGTCTTGCTTTGACTGACATGCTTGTCATCCAATAGGCATGTTTGCTTGAGCTGGGGATGGGGCGACCAGTTGCAGGAAAGGAGGGGTCTTGTCCTTGACTGACCCTTGTTTTGCTTAGCAAGGAAAACCAAATTCCACGAGTAGCCGCCCACCCTCACCTTATCTGTTTGTTGTGTTTTTTTTAAAGGCTCGTGATACTTTAAAAAGTTTGAAAACCACAACTTTGGAGCAATTTAACTTTCCCATGCTGGACAGAAATTTACTGCATCTCTCAAAAAACAGCAGCCCCTTAGAAAGGTGATCTTAGGAGTGGGGGGACCAAGAATAGAGGGGGTTCTCAGAAGCAGCTTTACAGCAGTTGACAACAAATTGGAACTTGATTTGAGGTTTGGGGGCCTGAGAGACTTTGACAGAGGGTTTCTGGCGAGAGTGATGGGGTTTCTGGGGACAATGATGGGGGCCTGTGGGGATCAGTAATAGATGGTTAGTAGTTGAGGTCAGTTTGGGTGACTCATGTAGACGCCCATAGCAAGGGCCTGCTCTCCCATGAGACCATCTGGAATTCAGCTGCTGATGGAGCCAACTGTCTTTGCCTCCTGGACATGGCAATGCATCCACCATCAAAGACTGGACACTGTAAAAGACTCTTATGTTTCTAACTAGAGGCCCGGTGCATGAAAATTCATGCACTGGAGGGGGGCGGTCCCTCAGCCTGGCCTGCCCTCTCTCACAGTCCGGGAGCCCTCAGGGGTAAGAGGTGACCCAGCAATCAGGGGAAGGTGATGTCCCCATCACACCTCTGCTGCTGCCACTGCTGGTAGCGCAAGCCTCAGCACGGCCCTGGTTACCTGAGCCTCGGGCCGGCCCTGGGCAGCTGCAGGGCTGAGGAAACTGGGGGACTCCAGAGGCAGGTGCACAGAGCAGCTGGACCCACCTGGGGGCGGGCCCAGCTGTGCCATGTGCCTGGTGCCCCAGTGGGGCTGAGGGGACTGGGCACTGCCATCTTTGAGGATATGGCAGTCAATTAGCATATTCCCTCCTTATTGGCTATGGGTGCCACCATCTTTGTGAGGGTGTGATGGTCAATTAGCATATTCCCTCTTTATTAGATAGGATGCAGATGGTTTGCAGTCTGACAGTGGTGTATCCAACAATGGGCCAGTAGTCAAAGTATTTGGTAGACATCCCTACCATCAGCAGATATCTAATATTGTTGAACATTAAACACCTTCCTACAAAATGGGCTAAAAAGGATTTCAGACTCTACCTCTCTCACCTCCTCCTGACCCACATACCATAGTAAGGCAATTTGATCACAGAATGTGGCTGTCCCCCAAAAGGGGTCACCTCCTGGATAAAGATCAGGACAAAAGGGGTGGATTATAGAGACCTATTTTGAAAATTTGGGATTCAGCCCATTCTTGGACATGATGTATCTTTCCTTCCCCTCACAGCAATCCCAGGCCAGCCTGGTTTGTAACCTCCAGGTGACAGCTCAGCTCAAAAGGGGCCTAGGGGATTTGAATTGAATTATGGTTCAGTCACCTAGATTCTCTTGTTGGATGGACATGGTCCTAGGTCATAGGATTACCGTAGAGTGGAGCTTGGGGTAAGACTTCTCTTGTTGGATGGACACAGTCTTAGATCATAAAGACAATAACCACTTGACTGAGTACGCTGTTCACTGAGTTCCCTTCCAGTGGTCCACACTGATCAAGATAGAAGACATTAAAAATATGTAAATTTTATAAAAGTATCTTTGATCCTCTTGCACCTGACCTTTCTGGATGAAAGGTCAGGTACAAGTAGGGGATGATCAGATAAAAGTGAAGTTATAGGCATTGGGATGAAACAGACCAATTTCATGGCAGTGGACAGAGTGTACTTGGGGAAAGAATGCCTTAAACCTTGAGAGGTGCAAGATGGGAAGAGGGTTAATGCTCTTTGTCCCCTAGACTGAGCACTACAGCCTGATAAAAGAATCATATGGTCTCCCGGAGTCAAGCAGCAGGTGCGGCCTGCAATCTGACCTGATTACAGGTTGGTCATCACTTCCTTGGAATGAAAACCACAGAAAAACTCATGTGAACGTGGCCAGACATAAACTTTTCTGCTGTGCCTGATGCCATCATGTCAGCTCCTGAACACGGACCTCCCTCATGCCTGTACAAACACATGGGCCAGCATGATCTTGTTTAGATCTGACTGATACAAACTCATCGGCTTCTCCTGATACCTGAGTGGCCTCAGATTATGCCATGTTTAGCAATTGGGCTACAAGCCTTGGATGAAACCACCCATGGGATTTAACCAAACCAAAGTAATGATGATCCTAGTCAAGTTGAACAACAAATTCTGAAATTAAATGAATCACGTCACTTTGGGTTACATATTTGTATATGGGGAAAGACTGATGAACAATATGTCTCTCCATTGGGGAAGGGTTTGCTTTTGGACCCACATATTGCCCCCTTGTCATTATTGACAGTGACACCAAATATCTGCAAGTCAGTCTAGATTATTTTGTTTGGGTTGCAGTATAATAGCCTGGCCTTAGACTACTTTCTGGCTAAGAATACATAGCCCTGACCCTACATCACCTTGGCCATTTCTCAGGGTTGTGTGGACAGCAAGCAACCTTAAGGAATGAGATAATGCTTCCCTCTAGGACAAAGAGCAGGCTGACTTTCTCAAGCTCAGCATTTCTTGGCTGTGTTGTAAACCAACTGAATGTCCAGCATTCATCATGGCCCCTTGTGTCACCCCTGTGGGACTTAAAGGACATGGGGAGTCAACATGCTGTACATGTTGCTTGCTGTGCCATGAGAGACACACCCTTTGTCTCTGCTCCAGGAGTCTTGTGTCTTCTGTCAGCATCTATAACACTTGTTAGCTTCTAAGAGGGTAATATCTCAGACTCTTCACAGACCCTGACAATCAAGAATTAAGGGATTGCCCAACCGGCATGGCTCAGTAGTTGAGTGTCAATCTATGAATCAGGAGATCACAGTTAGGAGACTAGCCTAGTGGTGGGAGTGTGTGTGTGTGTGTGTGTGTGTGTGTGGTGCCCTATATGTGCTTCAGAGCATCCCTGGATGAAAAAAAATATTCATAAGATCACATATGCAGGCTGTATAAGATGACCAGTCATCCAAGATTGGGGGTTCCCTGAGATGTGGGACTTTTTAAAAATCAGACTGAATTTTTTTTAAAAGAAACTCCAAATATAATGATACTAGAGGCCTGGTGCATGGATCTGTGCACTGATGGGATCCCTAGGCCTGGCCTGTACCCTCTCACAATCCGGGACTCCTTGGGGGATGTCAGACTGCTGGTTTCAGCTCAATCCCTGCAGGCCAGGCGGAGAGACCCCACCGGTGCACGGGATTGGTGCACCAGGCCTCTAGTATGCATATAAGATCTTTGGTTAATCTCTTCCCACCCTCCCCACTCCTCCCTTCCCTCTGAGATTCATCAGTCTGTTCCATGTTTCCATGCCTGTGCATTGAGCGTCTGCCCCCTGGTGGTCAGTGCACATCATAGCTACCAGTTGAATGGTTGAATGGTCACTTAGGCTTTTATATAAATAGACTAGTGGCACAGTGCACAGAATTCGTGCACGGAGGGGGGGTTCCCTCAGCCCAGCCTGCACCCTCTCCAATCGGGCAGGCAGGCAGAGAGGTTAGGGGCTACCAGGAAGTCAGGCAGAGGGGTTAGGGGCAATCAGGCACACAGGCAGAGGCAGTTAGGGGTGATCAGGCAGGCAGGCAGGTGAGTAGTTAGGAGCCAGCGGTCTCAGATTGCAAGAGGGATGTCCAACTGCTGGCTTAGGCCCCTAACTGCCTCTGCCTGCCTGATCACCCCTAACTGCCCTCCCCTGCAGGCTGGATCTCACCCCCAACTGCCCTCCTCTGCTGGCCAATTTGGTTCTGATTGGTTGGTTTCTATGCCAGTCAGCATCAAAAGCTCCGCCTCCTAGGCAGCCATTGGCTCCTCACACTTCACCCAGATTTGGTTTTGATTGGTCGGTTTCTATGCTAGTCAGTGTCTCTGGGCCTATCAACGGGGCCTGATCAGAAAGGTGGGGCTGATCAACAGCCCTGGTGGAGGCCTGGAGAGAAATGGAGGCATGGCTGCTGGCCAGACTGGGAGAGAAAGAAAGAGGCAAGTGCTGATCAACAGCTGCCACAGAGGCTACAGATCAGACCCTGCTTCTCTCTTCAGGCCTCTCTTCGGGCCTGATTCACAGCCCCCTCAGCAGTCAGTGCTGGGTCACTGCACCTGCAGCCACAGCAGTCAGTACTGGGTCACCACGGCAACCCAGCACTGACTGCAGGACTGACTTCCAGTTGGTCGAGCCTCCTGTCATGATGGACCCAGGGTTTTTATATATTAGTATAGGTACTTTAAAAGTAAGGGGATGGAAAAAGATATACCATGCAAACATGAAGTAAAAGAAAACTGGACAAACTAGACTTTGGAGTAAAAATATAACCTGAGTAGCCCTATAATTACTAAGGAAAGTTTTAAAACTTTCTGAAAAAGAAATCTCCAGGTCCAAAATGGTTTCACTGGTGAATTTTGCCAAATATTTAAAGAATATATAACAATAAATACACACTATCTTTTCCATAGAACAGAAGAGGAGGAAATACTTCCTAACTCATATTATACTGATATCAATACCAAAGATGGTAGAAATAAAGAAAACTAGACACCAATATCTCTGATAAACATAGATGCAAAAACCCTCAACAAAAATATTAGAAGTTTGAATCCAGCAATATATAAAAAGACTAATATACCATCACCAAGGGGGGTTTATTCCAGGAATTCAAAAATCTATCATAATAACACCCAAAGAAGAAAAACCACATGACCATATCAATAAAGAAAAAAGCATTTAAAATACATCCAAAACAATAATTTAAAAAAACCTCTCAGCAAACTAGAGGATAACTTTCTCAACCTGAGAAAGGGAATCTACAAACAGACTTACAGCTAACATCATATTTAATGAAGAAAGACTGCATGCTTTTCTCCTAAGATTAGGAACAAGGGAAGGATATCTACTTTTACTATTCCTATTCAACATAGTACTAACAGTCTTAGTGCAATAGGGCAAGAAAAAGAAATACAAATATGCAAATTGTAAAGGAAGAAATATAGCTATCTTTATTCACAGAAGACATATTTATAGATCCAAAGAACTCCAGAGAAGCTACAGAAATACTCTTAGAACTAATGAGTTTAGCAAAGTCAGATACTAGGTCAATCTACAAACACCAATCATACTTTGAATGAACAATTGGAAACAAACAATTTTTAAATAATCATATCTACAATAGCTCCAAATAATGAAATATTTGGATATAAATCTAACAAAACATGTCGAAGATCTGCATGCTGAAACTAACGAAATGCTGATGAAAGAAATTGAAGAATGTATGTCAACTATAACTAAAAAAAATCAAAGAAGACTAAATCATTAGAAAGACATGCTGTGTTCCTGGGTTAGAAGACTCAAAATAGTCAAGATGCCAATTCTCTCCAAATTATTCTACAGATTTAAAGCAATTTCAGTTAAAATTGCAGCAGAATTTTTTGTAGATATAGTCAAGCTGATTCTAAAATTTATATGGAATGCTAAAAGAACGAAAATATCTAAAACATTTTAAAAAAGAAATTTTAAGGCTAATGTATAGTGATATAGATCAGATCAGATCAGTGATTTCCTGGAGATGGGAGCAGGCATAGAGAGGAACCAAAGGAAAGGATTACAAAGGGATACAGGAAAAGTCTTGGGGTAGTGGATAGATTCATTATCTTGCTGGTGGAAACAAACTTATCAAATTGTGGACTTTAAGTATGTATAGGTCAATTATAACTCAATAAAGCTATTTTAAAAAATATTCTTTCCAAAGTAATATATTACTTTTATATCTACTAGGTGGCAGTTGGAACCATGGATGTTGCCCAAGTGTTTAATTCACATCCTCTAGCAATATTTTATTTTTAAAATAACATATAGGAAGAGTAAGATGAAGGTAGGTTACCATTGCAGCACATTTTATAAGATTATGATGAAAATAAAAAGGAACATAATTGTAGTAAATCTTTACCGGATTGCCTTTTATTAGTTTGAAGCTTTGGATATAGTATGAAATGCAGAATAAAGAACAGGTACAGTTTCTTCCCTCTGCCGCTGTCCACCAGCAATTTTTGTAAAGAATCAAGAGGCTGGTTGACAGTTGAACAATTCTTGACATTTTTATAGTACCTTTGCAGAAGGCCTTATAGTATGTTATCAAACCCACCTGCCACTCCTTGTTAAAAATCTCTACATTTAAAAAAGAGTAAATAAAAATGTAATTCTGTTATAACATCATTGCTTCATTTTTTGGTAACTAGATTGAAATGTCAGCTCCAGAATTTTCTAGCCATCTGTAACGTTTCCTCCAGTAGGAAAGCAGGCCTGTCACTTAGCCTACATAAGGATAGGGAGGAATTCCTTTGACCCCCAGGCCAGTTATCTGTTAAAAAAAGAAAAGAGAGAAACTGTAATAAAAAGTAATCCACAGGTATTTTTCAAAAACACTTTTATGATTCACACTAGAGGCCTGGTGCATGAAATTCGTGCACAGGGGTGTGTGTCCCTCAGCCCAGCCTGCACCCTCTCCAATCTGGGACCCCTCGAGGGATGTCCGACTGCCCGTTTAGGCCCGATCCTGGTAGAATCGGGCCTAAACGGGCAGTCGGACATCCCTCTCACAATCCAGGACTGCTGGCTCCCAACTGCTCGCCTGCCTGCCTTCCTGATTGCCCCTAACCGCTTCTGCCTGCCAGCCTGATCACCCTAACCACTCTCCTGCCAGCCTGATTGATGCCTAACTGCTCCCCTGCCAGCCTGTTTGCCCCTAACTACTCTCCCCTGCAGGCCTGGTCACCCCTAACTGCCCTCCCCTGCAGGCCTAGTCACCCCTAACTGCCCTCCCCTGCTGGCCATCTTGTGGCGGCCATCTTGTGTCCACATGGGGCAGCCATATTGTGTTGGAGTGATGGTCAATTTGCATATTATTATTTTATTAGATAGGATTATATATTTAACTACCTATTATTCTTATTTTATTCCCTATCACAAAAAGGAATTACTTGATTAGGTATTTATGATCTAACCCAATTTTCCACACAGATAACAATCTAACTAGCAACCATTTAAAACTAACTGGGATTTAAAGCTGAATTTATTTCTATCATTTCACAGCTATTAAGAAAGGGATTTGAACCAAATGATTTCTAAATTTCTTTTCAGCTCAAAAGGTCTATAATTTTTATCAGTATTTGTTTTGTTGCAAAAAAGTTAAAAACCTGAAAATATTCTTGTGACATCACAACAATCAACTAATCTTATTTATTTATTCATTCATTCATTATATATTTTTATTGATTTCAGAGAGGAAGGGAGAGGGAGAGATAGAAACATCAATGATGTGAGAGAATCATTGATTGGCTGCCTCCTGCACGCCCCCGCCCCTCACTGGGGATTGAAACCATAACCCGGGTATGTGCCCTGAGGGCATGTGCCCTGACTGGGAATCAAATCCTGAATCAAACTGGGAATCCAACCGTGACCTCCTGGTTCATAGGTTGATGCTCAACCATGGAGCCACACTGGCCGGGCCAATCAACTGATCTTATAAACATGTTTCAAATACTGGTTTTCCAAGCCCATTCTACTGATTTATAGAATTTTAGCAAACACTACTGAAGTAAAATTTATTTTTAAGAACTGTAGAAGGAGTCTAAAAATATTGTCCTGGACTTCAGATAACTTTCAGTCTAGAAAATCTAAGTAAACTGTTTTTCAGTGTAGCATGATGAGCTTAAAATGCTAAATGGAATTGTGTCTTGGAAGTATGAAAAAGCACTGATCACTTGATTATACTTAACTGAGGATCTCCCACCTCATCCTTAAGGAAAATAAATAGCCAGATCACCTTGAAAATTCCACCAGCTTTCGGTTGCCGCAAAAGACCCTCAGGGTCTATTCCATCCCGGGCACAGGTCACATACATTTCAGAGTAATCCTTCCCTCCAAAGCAACATGAGGTTGTTTTATCAACAGGCAACTTCACAGTTTGGAGTCTTTTCCCTGGAGCACCAAATATTTTATTTAAAGTCTACTTCTAGCAAATTTCCAACCTGCAAAAGCTTTCAGGACCCTTTACAGAGTAATAGAAGAGTTTAAAGAAGATGGTGGAGGTCACATTTCAACCATGTATTGCACCTGCTTTCCCTGACAATTTATTTGTTTTCAGCAAAAGGACTTATCTGCACAGGAAAAGAAGTTCTGACTATAAATTTGGGGCTATATATTTGGACTTTATTTCTAAAATCATCCAATGGATACCTTTGAATATAGGGTGCCCCCCCCCAAATGTATACACACACTATGAATAATTATCAAGGCAGTGTTTATTAAAATATATTTTATTTTCAAAATTGAGCTATTAGGCCCTAGCTTGTTTTGCTCAGTGGATAGAGCATTGGCCTGCGGACTGAAGGGTCCCAGGTTCGATTCCAGTCAAGGGCATGTACCCAGGTTGCAGGCTCGATTCCCGGTAGGGGTGTGCAGGAGGCAGCCAATCAATGATTCTCTCTCATCATTGATGTTTCTATTTCTCTCTCACTCCCTTTCTGAAATGAATAAAAAATATATTTTAAAAAGTTGAGCTATTGCCCTAACCGGTGTGGCTCAGTGGATAGAGTGTCGGCCTGCGGACTGAAGGGTCCCAGGTTCGATTCCGGTCAAGGGCATGTACCTTGGTTGCGGGCACATCCCCAGTGGGGAGTGTGCAGGAGGCAGCTGATTGATGTTTCTCTCTCATCGATGTTTCTAACTATCTATCCCTCTCCCTTCCTCTCTGTAAAAAATCAATAAAATATATTTTTTAAAAAGTTGAGCTATCATCTGTTATAGTGTGTATTCATTTGGGGGGATACCCTACTCTGTATATTGCTGTATAACTTTATTAATGATGAATTTTCTCCAGTCCCTAGTGTCTGGTGTTTTCTAGACACGATGGGGATTTTCCATTGAGCGGTGAGCCTACCTGTCTCAGGATCTAAACGAATCACTCTTCCTCCATTGTAACAGGCCACCCAGAGCTTCCCCTCAGCATCAATACACATTCCATCTGGGTATTGTTCGTCTTTCTCCAGCTTGTAAACACTTCTGCGGTTGGCTACGGTTTGAAAACACACACACACACACACACACACACACACACACACACACACACACACACACACACCAAAACAACAAGCTACTCAATACTAAGCATCAAACAATGAGCAATCAAGTGATTATAAATACCGATCACGTCTGCTTATCTGGGTTCTGATGTATGGGAACCACAGGTGGGATGGTTCAAAAGGATTCCTAACTCTAAACAATAACCACAAATGTGATGAGTACCCCTCAACAAAGGATTTTTACCACATGATTTGGGGTGGATTCATCCTCTAGTTTGGGTGCAGACATGTCTATAGAAGCTTTCACAGGAGAGAAAAAAGAAAGAATTCTTTCTTAAAAATTGATTTCAGAGAGGAAGGGAGAGGGAGAGAGAGAGATAGAAACATCAATGAGAGAGAATCCTTGATCAGCTGCCTCCTGCACACCCCCTAATGGGGATCGAACCCCCAACCCAGGCATGTGTCCTTGACTGAGAATCAAACTGTGACCTCCTGGTACATGGGTCAATGCTCAACCACTGAGCCATGCCGGCCAGGCAGGAAATAGAATTCTTAATAAAATACCAATATGCCCTAGCCAGTTTGGCTCAATGGACAGAGCATTGGCCTGCAGACTGAAGGGTCCCAGGTTTGATTCCGGTCAAGGGCATGTACCTTGGTTGCGGGCACATCCCCAGTAGGGGGTGTGCAGGAGGCAGCTGATCAATGTTTCTAACTCTCTATACCTCTCACTTCCTCTCTGTAAAAAATCAATAAAATATATATTAAAAAATAAAATACATTACATTTACAAAATTGAGCTATCAGCTGTTAAAGTGTGTATACATTTTTTGGGACACCCTGTACTTCAGCCTGTGGTTAGACCTTTGTAGTTTTACTTACAAAAATGCCTACTTTGATTTAAAAATGCCTTTAGATCTAACCCCAAGATCTAAAAGGCAACTCAATGGTGCCATGTGACCATTCATTCACAACAACTAGTACAATGTATGAGTTCTGTTTCTGCCTGACTAATGCTTCATAATCACCTTATCAAAATGAAATATGAGAAGAGGTGTTTTTTTTTTCTGAAAGGAGGGGTATTCTGAAATCAACTAGCTGGTCTTAAAGGGGGAATTAGAGTATCCAAAAAACATCAAAATCCAGAGAAACTTTACACTCCAAAATGCAGGACATTACAGTGACAAAAGTGAGGTATAATGGAAAAAACAGTAAAACCATGCATAAGTAAGATGGGTAAAAACAGTCATAAAAAGAGCACTAAATATTTGAAAACAACACATTTGTACTGAAATGCTTCACCTCTGATTAAATCTACACAAGAATCTTGTGATATTTTTGAAGTAATTTTTTAATTATTGGTTTTGCTCTTGTGGTTTGGCACCTTTCATGAAACAGTTTCAAGTAATCCCTTCTAAATTCTTCTCAATAATTCCTTCCTCCCAGTTTCCAACTATGGCTCATTTAGAGCCCATTGATGGACTTGAACAATCTGTAACTACTTTTTTAAAAAAACTTTTCCATTTAAAAAAAAATCCTCACCCAAGGATATATATGTATTGATTTTTAGAGAGAGAGGGAGGGAGAGATAGAGATAGAGATAGAGGTAGAGGTAGAGATAGAGATAGAGATAGAGATAGAGATAGAGATAGAGATAGAGATAGAGGTAGAGGTAGAGATAGAGGTAGAGATAGAGATAGAGATAGAGATAGAGATAGAGATAGAGATAGAAAGATTGATGTGAGAGAGAAATATTGATCAGTCGCTCCCATATGCTCCTGATCAGGATCGAACCCACAAACTAGGTATGTGCCCTGACTTGGAATTAAACCTGAAACCTTTTGGTGTATGAGATGACACTCCAACCACCCGAGCCACCCAGACAGGACTACTTTTCCATTTTGAAAGGTTGTTAGTCTCTGAGCACTTGCATATTGTTAACTAAAGTACAAATAAGAAATATTAATATATTAACCCCAAACTCTAATTTTCTGTTCTTTTAATCATTCCACTGTATATTATTTGCCTTTAGGCACCTCCTGGTAGAAGAGAATACACCCTACAGTAAACCTCTTTCTAGTGATGGTGGCAAGAAAGAGGATTAAAGAGCTATCCATATTATGCCAACTGTGGCTTGACTGCATCATAGTCAAGTCTGTGTAATCATTACCATACTGGGATAATATCATTGGACAGCTCTCTATTTGACAAAGTAAGGATCTTTACCCATGGGGTGGAGGGACAGGCAGCTTACTAATGATATACATATGAAAAAATATGAGCAGTATTAAGAAAAATAAAGAAAAAGTACATACAGATCTTTCCTGTCTGCAAGTCATAGTCAAAAGCATCCACGGAGTAGGACAGGCTGTCTATGTAATAGAAGATTTTGTGGTCCAGGGACCAATCCAAGCCATTGGAGATGTCCACCTGGTCAAAGTACTTTTCCACATGGTGGTCAGGAAAGAGGCAGTACAGGGACCCTTGGTGCCGCTCCAGAACTCCTGGGGCTGTTTCTTCAGCCATGGTGCCTACAAAAACCAAAGACCGCTGAGCTCAGCCCCACAGCATCTTGCCCATGGCGGCACTATCTTTACTTACCAGGGTTCTTTCTCATGATTAAATCAAGGAATTCATATAATCCCAATCTGGGTCTTATATTTTTTAAAAATGACAACTACCGCCCAGCTGGGGTGGCTTAGTGGTTGAGCGTTGACCTATGAACCAGAAGGTCACGGTCAGGGCCCATGCCCATGCTGCAGGCTCAATCCCCAGTAGGGGGCGTGCAGAAAGCAGCTGAACAGTGATTCTCATCATTGATGTTTCTCTGTCTCCCTCTCCCTTCCTCTCTGAAATTGATAAAAAAAATATGAAAATAAAAAATGACAACTACCTTGCTTATAGTGCAGATCAAAACTACACAGGTCCTAGTTCCAGATAAGCAGGAGTCCATCCACACCAATCTCATTTTCTCCTACTGAGCACAACTATACAACTTGGTCAAAATGCAAGGCATAGCCGTTTGAGAACTCAGAAAAGTAAATGTGAGGAAGGTCAGAGAAGAGCTCCAGAATTTGCAGTACCACTTAGTTGGTGTTGAGTTCTCCATTTTATCCTTCAGGATGCCCCAGCATCCTGCAACTGAATATAGTACAGCCTGGAACTTGGAGTGAGTACTGTGGGGCAGACAGAGATCCAAGAGAAACCCTCTGGTTGTGGCTCCAGGATCAGAAAAGAAAACTCCTGAGGTTCAGAGGAGTAGGAGAAATACCCTGGTTGCCGGGGTTCTTGTCCCAGCCTTACAAAGGGCTCAGCATTCTGGAGATAGGGGCTGCGCGTAGATGATTAAGAAGGAGCCCGTGGACGAAAGATATTTTTGAGAGGCATTGGGGGTCAGAGGAGCTTCCAGCTGAAGGAGCTAGAAGACTCTCCTCCTTGACCAAGGACCCGTGCTTTTATTATAACACAATTTGTCCCAAGGCAAGATGGAAATATACACTTCAAAGGGTAAGGTATCAAAGGGTAGAGTACAGAAGCATTGTCAGTTTGGGGAATAGCCTACAGCTGTTCAGGTGTTTGGCCAACAGGAGGCAATAAAATGCCCTGAGCTGTCTGGCAGCTAACAATCCTATTCAGGTTTGGGGGAAGTGCCCTTTAGCCGTTTCCAACAGGTAAACTACATGTGACTCAACCCTGTTGAGCTCCCCAAGCTTCACCAACCTTTTGGTGAAGCTCTTGTAATTATTACATGCTGGAATTGGTTCTCGGCACCTGGTTATTTTTCAAATTGAATTTATTGGGGTGACATTGGCCAATAAAATCATACAGGTTTCATGTATACAACTCTGCAACACATCATGTGTATACTGTATTGTGTGTTCACCACCCCAAGTCAAGTCTCCTTCCATTACCATTTATCCCCACTTTCCCTTCTAACTCCCCCTACTCCTCTCCTTCTGGCAATTTCCACTCCCTTTTCTCGATCCTCTCACGCATCGATCCCCAGGCAATTCTTCAGCAAGGGTAGCAATAGTAGAGTGTGTCCAGCAACAGAAAACTACAGGAATCAAATCTCAGAGGGAAGGGAACATTCTGCTCCATTTGGTGAAGTCACAGTTCCAAAAGGGCAGAGCCCAACATGATTGCTCTCTGTCCTCCTGCCATTTGACCTTAGAGGGAGCACAATCATAGATATGGGTGGTTTCAGGCTGGAGGAATGAAAGGAGAGCTCCAGCAAGCTGGAACGTACCCCACAAAACTGTCTGTGATCTGGACTCATATTCTACTTGTACAGGCATGGATATGATTCCAATGAGCGTACTAAACACTGAGAGTGGTGCTGTGGATAGAATTCATTCTAAGTCTCAGACTGACCACCAAGTGGCATGCATGTGGGACAAAACGTAACGGCACCTAAGAGAAAGCAGGTTGGAACTTGTGGTCTGAGGTCTGAGCCTAAACATACAGATTACTTACTAAAACAAATATATAAACATTCTTTATAGGATTTAAACAAGACTCAGGATCTCATAACATAATAGTAAAAATGGCCAGGATACTGTCCAAAATTACTTGGCAACACAAAGAAGCATGAAAATCTCAACTTGTATAGGAAAAGAAGCAACAGACGCAGAAAGCAAAATGGCACAGATGTTGGCATTATTTAACAAAGATTAAAACAGCTCTTACGAGCAATTTGTAAACCATCTGGAAATAAAACTCAGAATAGAAAATATCAGCAAAGAAATAGAAGACATAAAAGATAATCAAATGAAAATTTTAGAAGTGAAAAAATAAAATAACTGAACTAAAAAAATTTCACTGGATGGACCTGACAGAAGAAAAGAGATGACAGAGGAAAGAGTCAGCGTACATTTTTTTTTATGATAACATCTTTATTTTCCCCCCATTTTTTATTAAGGTATTATATGTGTACATATCTTACCATTGCCCCCCCCCAACATTATGTTAAGTCAACAGAAATTTATTTGAATCTGACCAAGAGAGATAATAAAGATTGAAAAAAGCCCTAACCGGTTTGGCTCAGTGGACAGAGCATTGGCCTGTGGACTCAAGGGTCCCAGGTTCGAATCCGGTCAAGGGCATGTACCTTGGTTGCGGGCACATCCCCAGTAGATACATCATAGTCAAATTTCTGAAAACTAAAGTAAAATAGAAATTCTTGAGATTAATGAAAGAAAAATCACATATTAAATATGGGGGGGGGAATGATTTCAATGACCATACATTTTTCTTTTTCTTTTTTTATTAAATGTATTTCTTTATTGATTTCAGAGAGTAAGGGAGAGGAGAGAGAGATAGAAACATCAATGATGAGAGAGAATCATTGACTGGCTGCCTCCTGCACGCCCCCCACTGGGGATCGAGCCTGCAACCCAGGCATGTGCCCTTGGCAGGAATCGAACCTGGGACCCTTCAGTCTGCAGGCTGACGCTCTATCCACTGAGCCAAGCCAGCTAGGGCAACCATACATTTTTCATGAGAAGCCATGGAGGTCAGAATGAAGTGACATTTTAAATTTGCTGAAAGAAAAATCAAGTGTCAACCTGAAATTCTATCTTCACTGAAAATATCCTTTAAGAATGAGGGTGAAATAAAGATATTCTCATATAAAGCAAAACGAAGAGAATTCATAGCTAGTAGACCTACACTAAAATAATTGCTAAAGGAAATTCTTTTTTTTTTAAATATATTTTATTGATTTTTTTTACAGAGAGGAAGAGAGAGGGATAGAGAGTTAGAAACATCGATGAGAGAGAAACATCGATCAGCTGCCTCTTGCACAGCCCCTACTGGGGAAGTGCCCGCAACCAAGGTACATGCCCCTGACCGGAATTGAACCTGGGACCCCTGAGTCCGCAGGCCGATGCTCTATCCACTGAGCCAAATCTGTTTCGGAAGGAAATTCTTTAGACAGAAGGGAAATGATAGCAAAAGGAAGCATGAAACACAAGAAGTATTTTAGTAGTAAAGGCACATGATATATGCAACTTCCTTTCAAATGATTCTGAAAATGTTTATATGTAGAGAGAGTAAATGGAACAAAATGTTGACAATAGGTACATTCAGATAAATGGTACACAGGTGTTTGTACAATTCTTACTTTTTTCTGTAAATTTGAAATGATTTCTCATTTAAACATCAACAACAAAGCTTATCTATTTAAAACTTATTTAAGACATAAAATTACCATACAGCCGAAACCGGTTTGGCTCAGTGGATAGAGCGTCGGCCTGCAGACTGAAGGGTCCCAGGTTCAATTCCGGTCAAGGGCATGTACCTTGGTTGCAGGCACATCCCCAGTGGGGGGTGTGCAGGAGGCAGCTGATCGATGATTCTCTCTCATCGATGTTTCTAGCTCTCTGTCCCTCTCCCTTCCTCTTTGTAAAAAATCAATAAAATATATTTTTAAAAATTACCATACAAATTTTAGTCTCTGTTAGAGACAGAAGCTGAAAGAATATCTGACATTTTTCTCATGGGATTTTTTTTTTTTTTTTTTTTAGTGATACAAATGACTCAAGTTAATAAAAGAACCCGAGACACTTCTACCACTAAAGCAGTGAGATTTTGATCAGTGTTGTGCTTTTTTGCCACACTCAGTAAGTAGGTGCTAAAGATAAACCATACCAGCAAAGTATCTCCCAGCGGGATCCACCTTCCCATCATTGAATCGATTGTTTTTCTTGTCTTTATCTATGGTGGCCAGGACAATGGCTGACTGATCTTCCCAGTCCAAAGCACAGAACCTCGTTCCGACTGTGGCGACATAGCCTCCCCGCTGGCGGAGGGCCACGGAGCTGACCGGGGCATCTGCAGGGGCAAAAGCAACAGTCAGGATGCGGCACGCAGCCCGGGGGCCGAGCAGCGCGCTGAGCCTATCATGCCACCTGCCGTCTGCAAGAGGAATTGCAGCTCTTTCAACAAGGGCATGCTCTCTTCCTTCTGTTGACCAATGAAGGCTCCAGAACCCGGGGATACTTGTCGCTAATAAACTCCAGGCACCGTTCTGGACAGCAGGCGCAGAAAGGCGAGTGAAATCCAGCTCTATTGGAAGCTCCCGGTCTAGCAGAGAAGTAGAACCACAGCAGCCACCACACATTGGGGCAGGCGCCACATCAAGTTCAGAGGAGGGATTGCTAACTGTGTGGGTGGGGGGGTGGAGTGGAGGGGGGTGGCACCCAAGCAGTTGTCACAGAACCAGAGATGCTAAATTTGTCTGCTCTCCAGGAAATGCAGAGACGCGCTGGGTAGTTTCAGCAACCAGGCCTTGTGACATTCTTCTCTTCCCTCCACCACAGGGCTGTCCTTTTAAAGGGGCCCTATTTCATTAAAAATTACATAAAAATTTAAAACATTGCCCTGGCCGGTTTGGCTCAGTGGATAGAGCGTCGGCCTGCGGACTGAAGGGTCCCAGGTTCGATTCCGGTCAAGGGCATGTACCTTGGTTGTGGGCACATCCCCAGTGGGGGGTGTGCAGGAGGCCTCTGATTGATGTTTCTCTCTCACTGATGTTTCTAACTCTATCCCTCTCCCTTCCTCTCTGCAAAAAAATCAATAAAATATTTTTTAAAAATTTAAACTTTATTGAAATTAAATAATTTAGATAGCAGTCTCCAGCTTCCAATGCTCTTATCTGAAGGCGTTAAGGAAAGATCTGGTAGCACCTCATTATTGGAACAAAATGGGGAATGCTGCCCCTCATTCACAGAGGAAGAGGGAAGTATTGGCCATCCAGAATGTACTCCTGGGTCAAAGTGGGAGAACGACAGCCCTGGCTGATGTTTCCCAGTGGGTAGAGCATCGCCCCTCTCACTGAAGGGTCACAGGTTCGATTCCTGGTCTACGGCATGAACCTGGGTTGCAGGTTTGATCCCTAGCTCTGGTCAGGGTCTGTGCGGGAGGCAACCAATTGATGTGTCTCACATTGATATTTCATTCTCTTTCCCTCTTCCTCCCTCCCTCCTTCCTTCCTTCCTTCCTCCCTTCCTTCCTCCCTCCCTCCTTTCCTTCCTTCCTTTCTTCCTTCCTTCCTTCCTTCCTTCCTTCCTTCCTTCCTTCCTCCCTCCCTCCCTCCCTTCCTCCTTCCTTCCCTCCCTCTTTCCTTCCTTCCTCTCTCTCTAAAGATCAATGGTGAGGATTAACAAAAGTGGAGGACACAGACAGCTTGACAATCCAAGTTTTAAAGCATATTTGGCTTTAACACGAAGGTCCCGGGGGAATGATACTCGAAGTGACCTCCCTTCCCCAGAGAAAAGATGGCTGGCTGGGTGGATCTGAGCCCAGCCTTCATCCTTACCCAAAGTCACTCGATGAACTTGCTTGCTGAGCGAATCCCACCGGCAAACCCTCTTTGAAGGAATATCCACGAAGAGCAGAGAGTTGGACGCTTCCTCCCACACAGGAGACTCACCACACCGGCAGTTCTCCGGCAGGACACACTCAATCGTAATGGAACCCATGGCCATGGGGGATCTATGGAAGGTGACAGACACAAAATGGCATGTGATCTCACGGAGCGAATTCAGTGCAGCATCCGGCTTGAGAGCCTGGTAAGCTCCCAATACAGATTGAGTTGTTTTTATTAGAACTAGAAAGGCTGGGCGCACTTTCCCAAAATCAGAACAAAATCTGTAACGTGGTAGGAGGAGATGTGTCTGAAAAAGAACTAGGAGCTGATAGGTGATAGCATGAGACATCTTCATTCAACTTACCAGGGCTTTTTGTCAAGCGATCTTTTATTTTTTTTTAAATACACTGAGTGGCCAGATGATGATGATCTCTGAACGCATAATAATCTGGCCACTCAGTGTATATCCTATATAATAAAAGGCTAATATGCAAATTGTCCCCTCCACCAGGAGTTCGACCAGCAGGCAGGCTGGCTAACCGCCCATGTCCCCTCCCTCTGGCCAGGCTGGCTGGACCCCACCCATGCACGAATTCATGCACCAGGCCTCTAATACACACACACGCACACACACACACACACACACACACTGAGTGGCCAGATTATTATTATGCGTTCAGAGATCATAATAATCTGGCCAGTCAGTGTATATTTTTATTGATTTCAGAGAGGAAGAGAGAGGGACAGAGAGATAGAAACATCCATGATGAGAGAGAATCACCAATTGGCTGCCTCCTGCACACCTCCCACTGGGGATCGAGCCCACACCTGGGCATGTGCCTGACCAGGAATTGAATCATGACCTCTTGGTTCATAGGTTAACGCTCAACCACTGAGCAATACTGGCCAGGCCAAGTAGAGAGAGAGAGAGAGAGAGAGAGAGAGAGAGAGAGAGACTCCAACATCTACACCTAGGTATTGGTGACCCTCAGAGAGCCAGCTCAGAGGTGGCAAGGTTGCTCTTCAAGCCAGACCCACCGCTAAGGTGGACGGGGGGTGGGGTGGAGGGGGGCAGGGAGGTGGGCGCCCTCACCGCTGGCTCCTCTGGGCGCCTGCAGGTCACCTTCGCCTGCTGCCTTCCCATGCGTTGATGCGGATTCACTCCCCTGACCACTCAGAGGCCAGAGCCTTCCCACTTGGCATTTTTTCTGAGCTGCATTTTAAAACGTGTTCATCGCTGATAACACACTCCATCAGAACTAACATCCATTTCCAGGTTCAGGCAATGGAAGGGAGGGAGATTCTATGCTGGGACTTTAGGCCAGAGACTTTGACGGACCATCAGGGAGAAGAAAAATCAGAAAAGGAAAAACATGACCTAAGAAACCCATGTGGAAGAGGAAAAACAGGCAACTTTCAAGAGCCTTCTCTCTCCCAAACTCTGTCCTGATGACCCAAATTGCCTGATCTTCATCCTTCCCCTGGGTACCTATCTGCTTTGAAGTGAGTGGTCTCACACATGGATGAGCACATTAATGATGGGGGAGGGACATTATCTCTGGTTTAATATTTCCTTCAGTAAACTGCATTAAAAACGTTGTTGTTGTTAATCCTCACCCAAGGATATTTTTAAAAATATATATATTTTATTGATTTTTTTTTTACAGAGAGGAAGGGAGAGGGATAGAGAGTCAGAAACATCGATGAGAGAGAAACATCGATCAGCTGCCTCCTGCACACCCCCCACTGGGGATGTGCCCGCAACCAAGGTACATGCCCTTGACCAGAATCAAACCTGGGGCCCTAACTGGTTTGGCTCAGTGGATAGAGCATCAGCCTGCGGACTGAAAGGCCCCAGGTTCGATTCCGGTCAAGGGCATGTACCTTGGTTGCGGGCACATCCCCAGTCGGGGGTGTGCAGGAGGCAGCTGATTGGTGTTTCTCTCTCCTCAATATTTCCAACTCTCTATTCCTCTCCCTTCCTCTCTGTAAAAAATCAATTAAAAATATTAAAAAACAAAAACAAAAACCTGGGACCCTTCAGTTCGCAGGCCAACGCTCTAGCTACTGAGCCAAACCAGCTAGGGCCCAAGGATATTTTTCCAATGATTCTTAGAGAGAGTGGAAGGGAGAGGAGAGAGACAGAGAGAAACATCAGTGTGAGAGACACACTGATTGGCTGCCTCCCCAGGGGGATTGAACCTGCAACTGATACATGCCCTTGACCGGAATTGAACCCAGGACCCTTTAGTCCTTGGGCTGACACTCTATCCACTGAGCCAAACCGGCCAGGGAAAACTGCATTTTTTTTTAAAGAAACAGCGCAGGTCAAATAGGTCTCAATACCACCTGCGGCTCAGCATTTGCAATCCTCCGTGACGGTTAGAGCTGGCCCGGCCCCAAGGCGGCCCGCTAGGTGTCTGAGCTAAAGCCCGAGCAGACGCGGGGCTTGCACAACGGCAGCTTTTAACCCCACACTCGCTCCTGCAAGCGGGGGGCTGGCCCTTGCCCCCTTTCTGCCCTGGTCCCCGAGAGCTCGGCCCCAGGAAGGGGTCGTGGCTGACAGCGGGCGGCCCGCGGGCCGGGCGGGGGGCGGGGAGCTGGGAAGCGGCCTGGGAGCTGAGGGTCGAGCCCACCTGGTGTCTCCGGGGAACCAGTCGGTGCCCTTCCTGCCGCCCTGGTGGGAGACCAGCCTGAGCCGGCTCAGCTCGGCTGTCGCCCCGACCTTTCTTCTCCAGCGAGGGGGTGGGGAGGCGGGCGGGTGACTTCTGGGTGGCTCAAAGGTCGGGCCGTGGAGGGGTGGGGAGCTGCAGGCCCCAGAGCTGGCCTCCTCCGCCAGCGCGGGGTGGGAGGGGGTGGGGGGTGAGGGGGGAGGGGAGGGGGGAGAAGAGAGGCCTGCGGAGCCGCCGGGGCAGGGAGGTGGGCGGAGGCGTGCAGCCCAGGGCACCGAAGCTTTGGAGTTGGAGGAAAGCTCGAGTTTCTCTCTTAGACAAAACGTTGTTAAAATGCCCAACGGAGATTGGGTGGACGGTCAGGTCCAGCAAACAGGTGAGTAAGGAGAGAACGAAGCAGTTAAAGCCTCTCTTCCTCGCGGAGAATGATGGCTGAAGGCCAACTGTTTTTTCAAAATATATTTTAAAATATATTTTTATTGATTTCAGAGGGGAAGGGAAAGAGAGAGAAACATCAAAGAGGAGAGAGAATCACGGATCCTACACGCCCCCTACTGGGGATCAAGCCTGAAACCCCGCTCATGGCCCTGATGGGAATCGACTTGGGACCCTTCAGTCCGCAGGCCAAGGCTCTATCCACTGAGCAAACCGGCCAGGGCAATTAGCTGAGTTTTGACAAAGATATCAGTGAAATCCAGTAAAGAAAATAACTAGCTTTTATTTATTTTAATTTTTTCAATGAAATACATTCAGTATTTTTTATATTGGTTTCAGGTGTACACATAGTGGTTAGACAGTCATATAATTTACAAAGTGTTCCCCCAGATATTTCCAGTACCCACCTGGCACCATACAGTTATTACAATATCATTGACTGTATTCCCTCTGCTGTACTTTGCGTCCCGATGACTGTTTTGTAACTACCGATCTGTACTTCTCAATCCCTAATGACCTTTTCAATATGTGCTGCTATGTCAGCTGGAAATTCATCCCGGAAAGGTAATTCCCAGCTTTAAATAGGAAAGGTCAAAAAGAACGAGTCAAGCAAAACAAGTGACTTTGTGGTAGGCAAACATAGCTGGAAAGTCGCGGCCACTAAAGAACAAACGGGTAAGGTGGACTTCCTTGAAGGAGGAGCGTCTGCACATCAGAAGGTGGAAGTGGAGGCCGCTGCAGGCCGGCGCACCTGCAGCCTGTTCGTCTCCAGGCCCCACGGGCTGTGGGTAGGAATCCTCCCACGCCGTTAAATGCAGAACAGCCTGCAGAGGAGAAAGGAGCCTGGCCGCGGGCTCTGCCACGGAAGATGGAGATACAGTTGCCTGAAGTGCCGATGCTGCACATCTTCTCCTTCCTGGATGCCGCCAGCTTGCTGCAGGTGGGCCAGGTGAGCAAGGTGAGTGCTCCCATCTCCCCTCCCCCTGCCCCCTCCGTGGCTCTGTCTGAAATGACCACACTAAGACCCCCTCCCCTTGCTCCCTGGGCCTCGGCATCTTGGCTCCCCCAGCATCACACAAACGGCCTTCCTTTGCTCCTTAACTTGACCTCGTCCAGGCCTGGCATGCCCGTCCGTGGCCTTGGGAGTCAGTTGAGTCTCTTGGCCACTTTGAGTGCCAATTAGGAAAAGAACAGAGCGGCACATGGAGTGTTGGGGGGGGGGAGTTAGCATCCTTCACTCTGACAGCCTCCTATTTTGTTCAATGAAAATGACAACAGGGGATGCACGGGAATCCTTGTGCTGACGGATGGTTCTCGAAGCCCCATGTCCAGCCCGAGAAGTCCCTCTGAACCTCCCAGGAGGGCCCTGTCCCGGCAGTGACTGCCTCTGCTGCCACCACGTCCCATGGGCCCCACCTGGGCAGCTTGGAGAGCCTGGATGGTGGCTCATTACCCCCCCCCTCCCGGGGGCCTTGATCCCAGGACAAATGATAGCGAAGGAGGGGCCTACGTTTGGGTATCAATTGACTGCTTCTCTCTTCTCTCTCTCAAGTACTGGAAGAATATAGCAGATGAGGAGCACCTGTGGAGGTGCGGGCAGGGGAGGATGGAGGGGGGCAGGGGAGGATGGAGGGCGGGCAGGGGAGGATGGAGGGGAGGATGGAGGGGCGGGCAGGGGAGGATGGAGGGCGGGCAGGGGAGGATGGAGGGGAGGCAGGGGAGGATGGAGGGGAGGATGGAGGGGGGCAGGGGAGGATGGAGGGGGGGCAGGGGAGGATGGAGGGTGGGCAGGGGAGGATGGAGGGGGGGCAGGGGAGGATGGAGGGGGGGCAGGGGAGGATGGAGGGGGGGCAGGGGAGGATGGAGGGGAGGCAGGGGAGGATGGAGGGGAGGCAGGGGAGGGTGGAGGGGAGGCAGGGGAGGATGGAGGTGCGGGCAGGGGAGGATGGAGGGGAGGCAGGGGAGGATGGAGGTGCGGGCAGGGGAGGATGGAGGGCGGGCAGGGGAGGGGGGCATACAGGTGTCCCTGGGGTTTGAGTGGAGGCCTGGGGGCGGGTGGGCGGGCGATGAGAGGCCTGAGAGGAGGCTGCAGCGGGTCAAGGTGGCGCCGGTGGGGCTCAGGGGCCCGGCCGCCTGACGGGACTGTGACTTTCCAGAAACCTGTGTCAGAGGAGATGGAGCATCTCCTGGGAGGGCCTGCAGGTGCCCTCATGGAAGCAGCTCTTCCTCACCCACGCCAGGCGCGAGCGCTGCATGATGCGGGCCAAACCGCAGGACTTTGCCTACAAGGAGTCCACGGACACCCTTGGTACGAGCATGGGCAACGCAGGTCACTTGTTGGAGGAAATGCACTGGTTTGGGGGTGTGTGGGTGTGTGTGCGTGCGTGTGCGTGTGCGCATGTGCGCTCATTCGGTGAGGAGAAGGGGAATGAAGATGTAATAGGACTGGGCTGCTGTGATGACAAGCACTGGTCCCCGCTTCCAGCCGTGTCCCCTGTGACCTCTGCTGCTTGGAGAAGCCAGAGTGGTCTTTGCCCAACATAAACCTGAGCCCGGGACTCCCTTGGCCCAATGGCTTCCCAGCCCTCCTAGAATGCACATTTTAAAGGCAAAGGAAGCATTTATTTATTTTTCATTGATTTCAGAGAGGAAGGGAGAGGGAGAAAGAGATAGAAACATCAATGATGAGGGAATCATTGATCAGCTGCCTCCTGCACACCACACCCCCCACCGGGGATCGAGCCCGCAACCTGGGCATGTACCCTTGACCTGAATTGAACCCGGGACCCTTCAGTCTGCAGGCCAATGCTCTATCCACTGAGCCAAACCAGCCCGGGCTAAAGGGAAAGGAAACATTTAAATAATAGTTCAAATGCTCACTTTATTTTTGGTACCTCTTTTAAAATTCAGAACAGTTCTCTGATGGAGTAGTTTTTAAAAGTTATTTTAAAATTAATTTCAGAGAGGAAGGGAGAGGGAGAGAGAGAAAAAAAATCCATGATGAGAATTATTGATCAGCTGCTTCCTGCTCCCCACGATGGGGATCGAGCCCCCACCCTGGGCATGTGCCCTTGACTGGGAATCAAACTGTAATCTTCTGGTTCATAGGTCGATGCTCAAATACTGAGCCACGCCATCCGGGCATCTGATGGAGTGATTTTTATCCCCATTTTATATCTGTGGAAACTGAGATTAACCAGGAGAAACAAATCGGCCCACATCTCCCCAGTGGTCCGGTTTGAATGAATCTGAAGCCCAATTTCCATCCTATCCTCCACTAAGGTTGCAAACAACTTAAAACGATTGTTCCAGAATATTCTCTATTCAATTGGATCCTTCCTCAAGTATCTGCCTGTGTTGCCTTGCAGGACTCTTGAGGCCTTTGGCTTATTTGTCAGGAAGTGGCCCCTCCATGGGTGAACAGAAGTCAGTCATTTGCACGGTGTCTTCAAAGTGCATGCTCTGTGCCTGGGATGTGCAGGAGGTGAGTCTGGCATTGAGCACGCAGGTCACGCCTACCCGTGGCCACCCCGTCCCACAGGCGAAGCAAGTGCTGGGAGGAAGATGCTACTCAATTTGCAACAGCAACAGTTTCCAATTAGTTCTTCTAACTGGTAACCTGCTACCTTTTCATGTAGACCAGGCGTCCTCAAACTACGGCCCGCGGGCCACATCCGGCCCGCCGAGGACATTTATCTGGCCCGCCGGGTGTTTTTGCCGTTTTGTTTTTTTTACTTCAAAATAAGATCTGTGCAGTGTGCATAGGAATTTGTTCATAGTTGTTTTTTTTTAAACTATAGTCCGGCCCTCCAATGGTCTGAGGGACAGTGAACTGGCCCCCTGTTTAAAAAGTTTGAGGACCCCTGATTTAGGCCAGTGGTCAGCAAACTCATTAGTCCACAGAGCCAAATATCAACAGTACAATGATTGAAATGTCTTTGGAGAGCCAAATTTTTTTTAAAATATATTTTATTGATTTTTTACAGAGAGGAAGGGAGAGGGATAGAGAGCTAGAAACATCGATGAGAGAGAAACATCGACCAGCTGCCTCCTGCACACCCCCTACTGGGGATGTGCCCGCAGCCAAGGTACATGCCCTTGACCGGGAATCGAACCTGGGATCTTTCAGTTCGCAGGCTGACGCTCTATCCACTGAGCCAAACCGGTTTCGGCGAGAGTCAAATTTTTTAAACTTAAACTTCTTCTAACGCCACTTCTTCAAAACAGACTCGCCTAGGCTGTGGTATTTTATGGAAGAGCCACACTCAAGGGGCCAAAGAGCCGCATGTGGCTCGCGAGCTGCGGTTTGCCGACCACTGATTTAGACTATAGCGTGTAGACAATTGGCTTTTTAAATTTTTTATCCTCACCCAAAGATATTTTTTCCATTGATTTTTTTTTTAAGAGAGCGTGGAAGGGAGGGAAGAGGAGAGAGAGAGAGAGAGAGAGAGAGAGAAGAGAGAAACATTGATGTGAGAGAGACACATCAATTGTTTGCCCCCCTGCAAGGGCCCCGACCAGGGCCCGGGCCAGGGAGGAGCCTGCAACCGAGGTACGTGCCCTCAACCAGAATCGAACCCGGGACCCTTCAGTCTGCAGGCCAGCGCTCTATCCACTGAGCCAACCCGGCTAGGGCTTCATAATTCCTTTTTTATGTTCACCACCCCTCAAAGAGCGGAGATGTGGAGCAGAATTTCTCGTTCCCAGGGCCTTATGATCTGGTCCAGCCCCACCCAGCCCACCGGCATCAAGCGTCTGGCGACGCTGCCGCAGAGATCTCTTGCCTTCACCTTGGATGGACAGGAGACCATCAAAGTGTGGAACTGCCGGGATGTGAACCCTCTGGCGACGCTCACCATGCGCACCATCTGCAGTTCGATGGAAGTCTTTCTCACGGATGACCGCCCTGTCCTGATGGTGAGTGAGCCCTGCGTCTGGAGGGGCCACGGCGCCCACGGCGCCCACAGCGCCCACGACCTTGGCAGGTATTGGGCCCCATGATGGCCACCTGCCCTCTTCTTTTCTTTCTTTCTTTTTAAAAAAAATACATTTTATTGAATTTTTTACAGAGAGGAAGGGAGAGGGATAGAGAGTTAGAAACATCGATGAGAGAGAAACATCCATCAGCTGCCTCCTGCACACCCCCCCACTGGGGATGTGCCCGCAACCAAGGTATATGCCCTTGACCGGAATCGAACCTGGGACCTTTCAGTCCGCAGGCTGACGCTCTATCCACTGAACCAAACCGGTTAGGGCTCGACCTGTCTTCTTGAAGCATCTCTATTATCACATCCTCTGAGAGTCACAATACACCAATGAATATTGGTCATAGTATAAAGATTTCTATCTTGGCCTTTGTTATACCTCAGGTACATTTCCTCAGTAATTCTTCTAAAAGAAAAACGCCAACCTTCTTGAATTGTTTTATATCTAGTTTCTTCTTTCAGGTGTGTCTTATTGTAGAGGACATGAGCTTGGACAGGGATGTCACGTAGGGAGAGACGTGGGTTCGGGCAGACATGGGGAAAAACGGAAGAGTGTTGATGTGCAAATGAGTCACTAGCCTGGGGTACTTCAGGGCTTAGAACATTTTATTCCTCGGGATCATCCCAGGGACCCTGTGGGGCAGGCTGGTCAGAGGAGTTCATCCCACTCTGTGATTGAAGAAATGGTGGCACTGCCCTAGCCGGTGTGGCTCAGTGGATAGAGCATCAGCCTGTGGACTAGAGGGTCCCGGGTTCGATTCTGGTCAAGGGCACATGCCTGGGTTGCTGGCTCGATCCCCAGTGTAGGGCGTGCAGGAGGCAGCCGATCCATGATTCTCTCTCATCATGGGTGTTTCTCTCTCTCTCTCCCTCTTCCTTCCTCTCTGAAATCAACAAAAATACATTTAAAAAAAGAAAGACAGAAATTGTGGCACCTCCCGTAGCTGCCTCCCGTTGGCCCTAGGGTTTCACGTCTCCTTCCATTGACATGGTGGTGGGCGGTGCTTTGGTTTCAGATCGGTGACTCGGAAGGGGACATCCACACTCTGACGGTGCCCGAGTTGAAGAGTGTTTCTCGCGTGAATGCGTTTGAGCACCGCGTGGTCTACCTGCACTGCTCTCCCAACAGGAAGTGGATCTTCGCCTCCGGGACCCACCAGTTCATATTGCCAAAGGTAGGGGCTTCCCGGGGTGCCTCAGCCTCAGGAGGAGGGGGTCCGGGTTAGGAGGCTGGAGGCAGGAAGCGTTAGCCAGCAGGCGGAGCTCAGCGAGGACCGGTCGGACGGACGGCCCCCTCCTCTCCAGGCCACAGAACATGAAACACTGTCCTTGGGAGCAGCAAGGTCCATTGGCAGAGACCAATGTTTGTGAGGGAAAATTGGCGCATGGGGCCTGAGCCAGCCAAAGAGATGGAAGAGGGTGAGAGAGAGACCAAGAAGTAGGATCTGGTTGGCTTTGGCTCTCCTTATTTTATTTATTTATTTATTTTTACCCATAATGATTTATTATCTACAATACTTCATTAAAGCGTTCAATGATTTGCACTCAGCAGTTATATAGCCAAGAGGCAACCAAGTGTAATACGAAGAATTGGTCTGAAGTCCTTGCACTGGAAGGCTATACAAAGTCTCTTGCTTCAAAGAAATAGGAAAATTAATAAAAAATACACAAGCTCCCTAGGCTCCAGAATCTCAACAGAAAATAACATCCTCACACGAGGATATTTTTCCATTGATTTACAGAGAGAGTGGCAGAGAGAGAAGGAAAGACAGAGAGAAACATCGATGTGAGAGAGAGACATTGATTGGTTGCCTCCTGCTCGAGCCCCCACCAGGGCCCAGGCCAGGGAGGAGCCCACAACTGAGGTACATGCCCTTGACCAGAATGGAACCCCGGGACCCTTCAGTCCGCAGGCCGACGCTCTATCCACTGAGCCACACCAACCAGGGCGAGCAGGTCCTTTTACATGGCGCATGTGCCTGGGCACCAGAGGGCAAGGAACTCGGGGAGGCAGCAGCACAGGCGGATCAGCCCTTGACAAGTCCTCCAAGAAGGGAGATCCTGCTTGGCCAACTGCAACCTGATTGGGGGTTGGGGGTCCAGTGTGGCCGCATGCTTTTGGAACGCAAGGGAAGCTTTGGGGACTCTGCTCTGTGTGTGACCATGATGGGCAGGATAGGAAGACAGTGAGTGACAAGCAGTGACTATGCAAGGCTTCTTGAGATTCAGAACAAAGCTTTGGCCACAGTGGAGGATTTTTAAAAAATTGATTTCAGAGAGGAAGGGAGAAGGGGGAGAGAGAGAGAAACATCAACGATGAGAGAAAATCATGGATCAGCTGCCTCCTGCATGCCCCCCCTACTGGGGATCCAGCCCACAGCCCTGGTATGTGCCCTGACCGGGAATCAAACCAGGGACCCTTCAGTCTGCAGGCCGATGCTCTATCCACTGAGCCAAACCGGCCAGGGCCCCAGTGGAGGATCTTTAAGGAGGATTTCCTGCTGTTGCTCTCGTACTGAGAAGCTGTCACCACCCCCTTCTCCTGAATACACGTGCACTGGTCTCTCCACAGGTGTTTTTCGCAGAGTGCTTACTGAGACCATCCGTAGGCATGGACCCTCTGTTCGTCACTCTCCTGTTGACATTTTGCACCCGAGCCTGCTGGGCCCTGAAGTGCGCAAACAGGCTGACCATCATGTTCCGAAAAGAATTTTTCAGAAGGACAGCGTTCGTCACCTTTGACATGACAGCTGAGAGTCCTGGGGGCAGCACAGCCATCCAAGGTAGGCTAAGCTGCCTTGTCTCTCCTGCCAATCACACTCTCACTCAGGTTAAGCCATAGACATTTGTAAAAAGGCCAATCTCGGGGCAGGGGCTTTCTTAACTGGAAGCTACCCCATGCCTGTCGGGCTGTTAAAAAAAAAAACACCAACCCACATTTTTATTGATTTCAGAGAGGAAGGGAGAGAGAGAGAAACATCAATGATGAGAGAGAATCATGGATCGGCTGCCTCCTGCACTCCCCCTACTGGGGATCCAGCCTGGGCCTGTGCCCTGACTGGGAATCGAACTGTGACCTCCTGGTTCATAGGTTGATGCTCAATCCCTGAGCGAGGCCGGCTGGCCCCTGTTTGACTCTTAATGCCCAGGCTTCTGACCTCTATCCTCCCCCCGTGCCCTCTTGGGCAAACATTCTGTGATTCCCATCATGCGTTAGGACCTAAATTCCACTGCCCCTTCTCTCTAGGCCTGAACTATCATTTATTGTGCACAGCCCTCCCTTCCCGTGTGATTGCACCTACCTCAGTCAGTGGCACATATATTTGGGCCACTGGCCGACCCTTCACTTTCCTCCCTGGACTGAAGTCCCCTGGAAGTAGGGAGTATATTTTTTCTTTTTTTAATTTTTTTAAATTGATTTCAGAGAGGAAGGGAGAGGGAGAGAGAGATAGAAACATCCATGATGAGAGAGAATCATGGATCAGCTGCCTCCTGCACGCCCCACATTGGGGATCAAGCCTAAAAATTGGGTGTGTGCCCTGATTGGGAATCAAACCGTGACCTCCTGGTTCATAAGTTGACAATCAACCCTGAGCCACGCAGGCCGGACGAGAGTCTAATTTTTTGGTCAGGGTAAGGACGTGGTTCTGACTACATGACCCCAAATCTGGCTGGTCGTGTGTGCGTATGTTTTACATGAAAACAGCCCATCAGATTGCAAGCTTCATGCTGGCAGATAACATGGATGCTCCGGAATGTATGGGAGTCTGTGACGGAACCACAATTGTCTTTGAAAGTGGGCGATACCTGTTCCTCGTCACCATCCATGGCCACCTGCTGCAAAAATTTGACCACCATCAGAATGTAATCTGTTACATATGGATGGTATGTATGCCCTTCTCTTCCCAGCACTCCAACTCCAATGTGAGTGCTGGGCCACTCACCCTGGGTCTCCTTTGCAGGACCCTCTCCACGTCCTCACCACATCCATGGATAACTACCTGCACCTGTACATGTGGGAAGAGGGAGACTGCCATCCGCGCCTTCAGAGCTGCTGTCACCTGGAGCAGAAAAAGGATGACAAGAGGCCAAACTGGTAAGCCCTGCTTTGTAACTTCAACTCTTCCTAACAATTTGAAATGTCTACATTAAACAGATTAATAAAGGGTAACTAGGATAAAAAAAAACGATTCTTTGCCCTGACCGGTTTGGCTCAGTGGATAGAGTGTCAGCCTAGGGACTGAAGGGTCCCGGATTTGATTCCTGGTCAGGGCACATGCCCGGGTTGCGGGCTCGATCCCAGTAGGGGGCGTGCAGGAGGCAGCCGATCAGTGATTCTCTCTCATCATGGATGTTTCTATCTCTCTCTCCCTATCCCTTCCTCTCTGAAGTCAATAAAAAATATATTTAAAAAAAATTCTTTGGGGATATACACTCAGTTGCCAGATTATTATGATCTCTGAATGCATAATAATCTGGCCACACAGTATATATATATTAGAGGCCTGGTGCGTGAATTCATGCATGGGTGGGGTCCGGCCAGCCTGGCCAGGGGGAGGGGACATGGGCGGTTGGCCGGCCTGCCTGCTGGTCAAACTCCTGGTGGAGGGGACAATTTACATATTAGCCTTTTATTATATAGAATATACACTGAGTGGCCAGATTATTATGTGTTCAAAGATCATAATAATCTGGCCACTCAGTGTATATGACTAGATTTAAGCCCCCAAAGAGAATTGCTTCTTCTTGGAGTCCACAGCTTTTGCAATAGATTTCAAAGGGCTTTCCATAATGGCTCTCAGTTTATGTTCCTGGAAGTGCTGTGTGAAGATTCAGCCTTGATGTCCCATCTTTACTTGTAAGGTTCTTGTTTGTATTAGTTCATTAGTCATTTGAGTTGCTTCTTTCATGAACTGCCTTTATCTTTATTTTACTTATTTTTTCTAGATTGCTTGCCTTCATCTACATTGTTTTTCTGTTTTCCTTTTTACAGAGAGTGTAAGGGAAGGAGGGAGGTGGGATGGGTGAGAGAGAGAGAGAAAGAAAAAGAGAAAAATGTCAATATGAAAGAGACACATCATGTCTATATGTCTCTCCATTTATTTAGGTCTTCTTTGGTTGCCTCTTGGAGGTGCTCCGATCCAGGCCAGGGATGGAACCTGCAACCCAAGTACCTACCCTTGACTGGGAATCAAACCCATGATCCTTAGTGTGTGGGCTGACACTCTAACCACCGTCTGGGCAATAATCGGCATAAGTTGGCCAGGTTTACAGTTACTCAAAACCGAATCTAGAAGTAACTTCTATGATGAGAGGGGCAGTTGATTTGAAGAGAACATTTATGTCTTTGTCAGATTCAAATTTAGTATCGTCAACAATAGACCTTCTTTCCCTTTGGTCCGCCTGTGGCTGTTGTTTTGTCCTTTGGCAGCGCTTTCCCCATAGCGATCTGTGACAACACGAGCATCGTGTGTGTGGTGTCAAAGAGAGGCCAAGCCAGCTTCCTGGTGATGTATTCTTTGAACACGTGACACGGAAACGAATGCAGTTCACCTGGCACCGACTTCCTCATTGTAATAAAGAGAATTCTATTTGCAAACCCAGAAGGATCCTTTTGGTGATATTAAAAAACCCAGCAGTAATTTATAACGAATCAGAGCGTGGCGAAACATCCTTTGCTCGTGCAATCAGGGAGAGAGTCAAATACTAAGGTAGCAGAATGCGAATGGTCACACAAATACACAATTCCAGACAGTTCCACAGAAGCATCGTATAGGGGAAAGCGTGGGTTTAGGTTGAGGCTGCTTTAAAAGGGAAGGCATGCCCTAACCAGTTTGGCTCAGTGGATAGAGCATCGGCCTGCGGACTGAAGGGTCCCAGGTTCGATTCAGGTCAAGGGCATGTACCTTGGTTGTGGGCACATCCCCAGTAGGAGGTGTGCAGGAGGCAACTGATCAATGTTTCTCTCTCATTGATGTTTCTAACTATCTATCCCTCTCCCTTCCTCTCTGTGAAAATCAATAAAATATATTTAAAAAAAGGGAAGGCACCTGTGTCAGGTAGTCTGTGTTCTTGCCTGTAAGGAACCAAAATTAAATCCTGTAAAACTTAAGCCAAAGGAGATGTATTAGAAAAATATAGCGGTTCATATTGAAACATAGCTGGAAGAGACTCAGGATATACACGGTAATAAAAATGCTCAAAAGGACTGAGAAACGGAAACTACATCAAAGGCTCAATCACACGAATGTGCATATCCCCAGAGCCCTTGTAATGGATATGACAAAGAACTGGCCCCATCCTTGTATCACTAGCTCGGGATTCCGGGAGCGAGTCCTAGCAAATGAAGCCGAAAACACAAGGGCCTACTCTCCTGACGTTGTGGGGAGGGGAGGGTTAGAAGAAAGATGACCTGAGGGGTTATAGATACTAGTCTAATGGAAATGTAACCTCCATGGGAGGTTTCTCCAAAGAGCCGTGTGGGTGTGTAAATTGAGTGCCTACCACCCCATCTCTGTAGAAACAAGTTTGAAGCTGTGACCAGGATAGGGGAGGGAAAGCCCACTGAAGGGTCTAGGCAGAAGGGCCAGGCTGGGCGGAGAAGACGCCCTGAGATGCATTATAATCCGTCCCCAGTCTGATTGGTTCAGAATCAAAGGAAGTCTATGTGGCTGGAGTCAGTGATGGGGAACAGACACTAAGACAAGGTGGAGAGTCAACGTGTCAACTCAGAAATTTGCAGGATGTAACTCAAATATTTAATACATATTAAGTTCAATGTAAGATGATTTTGTTTTGTTTTGTAGCAAAGGAGAAGGAAGACAGACCTATATTTTTGGCCAGAGTGTGTGTGGTAGGCAGCCGATGGATGTTTCTCTCTCCCTCTTCCTTCCTCTTTCTAAAATAAATGAAAACATATTTAAAAAAATAAAAAAATAAAAGTATCCATAGTGACTGAAGAGAGCCAGTTGAGCCATTTTCTTTCTTCTTTTTAAAAAATATATTTTTATTGATTTCAGAGCTGAAGGGAGAGGGAGAGATAGAAACATCAATGATGAGAGAGAACCATGAATTGGCTGCCTCCTGCACACCCACTACTGGGGATGGAGCCTGCAACCTAGGCATGTGCTCTGATCAGGAATCAAACCGTGACCTCCTGGTTCAAAGGTCGAAGCTCAACTCCTGAGCCACATGAGCCGGGCAAGATTTGTGCATTTTATTGAATGTATTGAGTCCAAGGTCAGTATTCCTCATTCTTTTTTATTTTTATATATTTTATTGATTTTTTACAGAGAGGAAGAGAGAGGGATAGAGAGTTAGAAACATCGATGAGAGAGAGACATCGATCAGCTGCCTCCTGCACACCCCCCACTGGGGACGTGCCCGCAACCAATGTACATGCCCTTGACTGGAATCGAACCTGGGACCCTTTCAGTCTGCAGGCTGACACTCTATCCACTGAGCCAAACCGGTTTCGGCTTCCTCATTCTTTATACCTCTCAATCTAGTGTCCCATTCCTTGCCATCTGCACTCTCCTAAAACCCCTTAGTACACCTTAGTACATGCAAATCACAGTCATTATGGCATCCTAACTCCCCTTTAATTTCCCAAAGAGGGAGGGCCGGAAACCAATATACAAAGGCACAAGGCTTTATTTAGGCAGGCAGCAGTTTCTGGAGGGTTCCTAAGAATCCTGTTTAGTGTCCCAATAGAATGGCTGTGCAGGATTCAGGATAAAGTGATGTACACTGAGTGGCCAGATTATTATGATCTCTGAACGCATAATAATCTGGCCACTCAGTATATATATATTAGAGGCCCGGTGCATGAATTCGTGCATGGGTGGGGGCCGGCCAGCCTGGCCAGGGGGAGGGGACATGGGTGGTTGGCCAGCCTGCCTGCTGGTCGAACTCCTGGTCGAGGGGACCATTTGCATATTAGCCTTTTATTATATAGGATATACACTGAGTGGCCAGATTATTATGCGTTCAGAGATCATCATCATCTGGCCACTCAGTGTGTATCTTTTGAGCTGGGAAACATGAACACGTGTATCAGTACCTGGAGGTTTATTGCTGTGTCAGCTGTTAGCAGTACCTGATGCCTTTTCCATGGTTTGAGATAATACAGAGGCAGCTTGGGTCAGTGTTTGAAATGCAGCTTATACCTGTTGGTGATGAAGCTGGAGGCATTGTAGGAGTTCCCTGTGGTAATTAGTCATATTAGCTTGTAATAGGGTAGAGTCTAGGATTGGAAGTACTTTCCAAATGTGTCAGGTAACTCATTATCAACTCAGAAGGAGTTGATAATAACTTGTGGATCCTAGATGGGACAGATCTTATTGCCATCAAGGAAAATATTTAAGCCACGGATTTTGAAGGGGTTTCTGAGAGCTTTGACAATTTTGGTTTTAGAATTCTATTAGTTATCTGCACTTTCCTAAATTTATGGATGACAAGGATGGCGCCATTCTAAGAGATAAGAATAAAAAATTACGTTGTGACAGTGTTTTGTATCTTCTCTCTTACTTTAAAAATATATTTTATTGATTTCAGAGAAGAAAGGAGAGGGAGAGAGAGAAACATCAATGATGAGGGGGAATCATTGATAAGCTGCCTCCTGTATACCCCACACTGGGGATTGAGCCTGAAACTGGGCATGTGCCCTGATCGGGAATCGAACCGTGACTTCCTGGTTCATAGGTCAATGCTCAACCACTGAGCTGGGCTCTTCTTTCTTATTTAGAAACTGTCCAGGCATCCAAAGATTACTTATTAACTAACCGAATCATTTATAGACGGTCTTAAAGTTATTCTAGTTATGAGAAAAGAAGAAAAGAGCTTAATTCCAAGATAATGAACTTTTGCTATGACTGAAAATTGCCCTAACCAGTTTGGCTCAGTGGATAGAGCGTCGGCCTGCGGACTGAAGGGTCCCAGGTTCGATTCCAGTCAAGGGCATGTACCTTGGTTGTGGACACATCCCCAGTGGGGAGTGTTAGGAGGCAAACGGTCAATGTTTCTAACTATTTCTCCTCTCTTCCTCTCTGTAAAAAATCAATAAAATATATTGTAAAAAAATTAGTTTACCATTAGGACCTTGAAATTTCAATTTTAGCTAACATATGAATCCGTGTGATTTATAGCAATTTAAAAATTTCATAAAATTAAACTCTTCAAAAAAGATGTTATCATTCCATTTAGCTTTTCATATGTATATGTATTCATATATATTCATGCACACACATGAAGTTATGGAAACAATAGTAACTTAACCTCGTAAAACCAGTGTGGGAAATTCAGTTTAAATAACTTAACCCTGGTTTTGTACAAACCAAAATATTGTGCTGACAGTATTCTTAAATGGGGATCAAGCCGAGCCTGCAACCCAGGTACCAACCCTTGACCAGGAATCAAACCTGAGACCCTTCAGTCTCTCCACTGAGCCAAAGCGTCTAGGGCAGGACTTGTATTTTAGACAAAACCAATCTCTTTATGTGGGTTTCTTCCCTTTTAGTTCTAAGGTACCTCTTAAAGTAACAATCTCATTCATGTCAAACATTCTCCAATGTGGCCATGGTAACTTCAAATTGACCCTAGAGAAATTATGCCAGGTAGAGAACATGAGAACAGGAAAATATGAAGGAAGCAGGTGTTCAGTAGAGGAGAGTTGCAGTTTTAGATTCAGAAAACCCTGTGAGAACTTCCATGGGCCGTAAGGATGGTGCTTGTGCAATCTTGTGTCTCTAGGGCCTGGCTGAAAGCCAACCATTACCTATTAGAGGCTGCGTGGAACAATAGTAACTTAATGATTCTGGGCTGATGAAACAAAGTTCTTAAGGACACAAAGACATAACTGAAGAAGTCATTTTAAGGTTTTATTTTAATAGCTTTATTGATTCACTCGAGGCCCGGTGCACAAAATTCGTGCACTGGGGGGGGGGGTGTCCCTCAGCCCAGCTTGCACCCTCTCCAATCTGGGACCCCTTGAGGGATGTCTGACCGCCCAGTGGGATCGGGCCTAAATGGGCGGTCGGACATCCCTCTCACAATCCAGGACTGCTGGCTCCCAACTGCCCTCCCCTGCAGGCCTGGTCCCCCCCAACTGCTCTCCCCTGCAGGCCTGTCCCCCCAACTGCCCTCCCAAAGTTTTCTCCTGACCTTTTTAAAAATTTTTTTTTTTAAAAAATTTTTTTATTGATTTCAGAGAGGAAGGGAGAGGGGGAGAGAGAAACATCAATGATGAGAAAGAATCATTGATTGGCTGCCTCCTGCATACCCCCTACTGGGGATCGAGCCTGCAGCCCAGGCATGTGCCCTTGACCAGGAATTTACCATGACCTCCTGGTTCATAGGTCGGCGCTCAACCACTGAGCACACAGGCCAGGCATTCTTGACCTTTTTTTATCCCTTTCTTTAGCTCTTCCATGCGAACTTCGAGGCAGCCACTGATCTGTCACTCTAGATTTTCATTTCCTAGATTTTTATACACATGGAATTATACAGTTTTGTCTGGCTTTCACTCAGCATAATTATTTTGAGATTCATCTGTGTTGCTGTGTGTAGTTTATTCCTTTTTATTACTAAGAGGTATTCCACTTGTGGTATATAAATACCACATCTTAGAAGCAAATCTATATATATATATAAAAGGCTAAGTGACTGACCATCCATCCGTCCAACCTGCCAATACATATGATCTGCACTGGCAATTTAAAAATAAATGTTGACTCGCACATGTGCGATACATATCAAGCTCTCGCTGGTGCCAATCGCACATGTGTGTTTCAACCTGTCATTGTCGATGGTGAATTTGGTTGACACATCTATTTTTTTAAATATATTTTATTGATTTTTTACAGAGAGGAAGGGAGAGGAACAGAGAGCTAGAAACATCGATGAGAGAGAATCATCGACCAGCTGCCTCCTGCACACCCCCTATCAGGGATGTGCCCGCAGCCAATGTACATGCCCTTGACCGGAATCGAACCTGGGACCTTTCAGTCCGCAGACCGACGCTCTATCCATTGAGCCAAACCGGTTTCGGCATGGTTGACACATCTATTATAGAGAAAGAGCGAATAGCGATATTAAAATATTTCTTCTAATTTCCTTTCAATGTGCATGAATCCGTGCACCGGACCACTGGTGCTTATATAAAGAGTAGCACATGAATATTCATTATAGCTTTGTTTGTGATAGCTGAAACTGAAAACAACTCAAATGCCTAACACTTGGATACGATAAACAAGTTATGGTATGGTCTTTTAATTTCAGCTATTCTAATAGGTGTGTAGTGGTGTCTCACTGTGGTTTTAATTTGCATTTCCCTAATGATTAATGGTATTGAGCATCTTTTCATGTATTTGCCATTTGTACATCTTCACCAACATGCCTATTGAAATTGCTCATTTTAAAAGGTATTTTCTTAAACTGTGAGTCTTGACATATTCTGGATACGTCCTTTATCAGATAAATGACTTGCAAATCTTTCCCCCCATTCTGTGACTCCTCTTTCATCCCATTTGTAATGTCTTTTAAAAAGTAGCAGTTTTTAATTTTGATGAAGTTCCACTTATCAATATGAGCTGTTATGGAAAGTGCTTTTGGTGTCATATGTAAATGTTTGCCTAACCAAGGTCCTAAAGGTTTTCTTCTTTTTATCTAGAATTTTTATATAGTTTTAGGTTTTAAATTTAAATCTTTGATCCATTTTAATTTTATATATGGTGTGAGGTATGAAGTTGTTTATTTTTTATACATGGGTATCCAATTGTTCCACCAGTTTTTGGAAGACAACCCTCTTTTCACTCAATTGCTGTGCACTTTTGTTGAAAATCAGTTGCCCATATATGTATGAATCTACTGAATTCATTATGTTCCATTGATCTGTATGTCTATCATTACAACAATTCAACAGTTTTGATTACTGATTGTAGCTTTATAGTAAGTCTTGGATTCATTCTCCTCATTCTAAACATGTTTGCCTACCTTAAGTCCTTTGCCTACCTTAGGTCATGAATTTTTAAATGTTTGCCAATCAACCTCCTCCCCCAAAACCCTCCATAAATCTGGTGTGATTGGAATTGCATTGAATCTATAGACCAATTTGGGGATAATTGACTTCTTAATAATATTGAGTCTTATGATCCATGGACATGGTATAGGTCCCCACTTATTTAGGTCTTCTATTTCTCTCGGCAATGTTTTAAAGATGTCACTGTACAGGTCTTTCAC